>NC_068927.1:37397500-39797500 GCF_023091745.1 Budorcas taxicolor
CACTACCATTGCCTGCAACCTCACCCCAATACAGGCCTGACTTTTCCAATTAAACTTCGCCTCTGCCACTCACTGCTGTGTACCCTTTAGCCCCGTTCTGAATTTCTGACCCTCGAAAACAGAACAGGGCTAACATGAGCCCCTCCCTTCCAGGGTTGTTGTGAAAATTGAAATAAGAGTTCTAGGGCATAAACTATTTCAGATATAATAAAGATAATAGATGTTTTTAACCTCAGGGCAACCGGAGACCATAGAAAATATAGATGAGTAAAGACTGGAAATATGATCTTGTTCTAGAAAGATGAAGATGTTTTGAATTGACACAAGAATGACGTACATTTCATTAAGGAAAAAGTAATTTATGTGTAGCCCTACAGATATGACTCATAAAACAGAACTAACTATAAAACAATTTATCTTTGTCTCCCTTTGTCCTTTAAACGTACTTATGAAGCTACCTTTTCCCTAGCCCCTGGGTGAAATCTAAGCTAAATCGCCTTCTGACCCCTTATTCACCCCTTGGCTGATGTCTTTTTGTTCTTCCCGGAGGCTTTCTGATCAGGCCGTGAGACAGCCCCATGCTGGCTCTCTCCGGTCAGCGGCCACCTCTCATCCTCTGCAAATGTTCGTTCATCCTCTGCCCTCCTGATCTCTGGGCGGGCAGGCAGATCCCGACATGACTACTCTCCTAGCTGCACCGCGAAGCCATCTGGCCAGCCTGTCTCCTTCCATCAGAATTTTTCTGTCATGAGTCGCCCCAGTTCACTGTGTCCCTGAGGCTCCAAAGAACATGTCTTGAGCTTTCTGCAGTGGTCTCCCAGAAGCCCCTTTCCCCAAGCTTGAGGTGGGGAGCGAGCATCCTTCACTATCCCCCTGGGAAGAGGAGATCCATGGCCCCAGCTCTCCAGATGCGCCCATAGCAACCAGCACACTGCAAATGCCCAGGAAATGGCAGCCATCCTGGGCTCCTGGTCCTGCCCCCTGCCAGGGCCCAGGCAGGGGCTCTGTGGCCATGGGCCTTGACCACCCCTGTCCTGAGCAGTTCTAAGCCCTCAGTCCCAAGGGCAACCCCAGCTCCCTAAGTGACAGTTACTGAGAAGGGAAACTGGAATTCCACTCCAAGCCAAAGTTGCCTTCCTGGTCTTTGCCAACTGTCTCCAGGGAAAAGAATACTCCCCACACTTACGTGATGTGGGTAGGTGGGCAGGTGAGAAGAAAGGTGTCCAGCAGCCACAGAAACATGGTGGATATGGCTGACTCCCAAGCAGGCACCAAACACCCCCCACACTGGCTGCCTTGTTGGGTACCTTGTACCATTAAAGATTTACTCAGGAAACCCAATGAGAGAACAGTAATGAGGCCCCTTGCTCAGGGTGACCAAAGGGGCTTTAGAAGATGCCAGGCTTAGAGGCAGAATGAAAACCAGACCCCAGGAAGCAGAAGAGGAGAAAGCTAGGGTGAGGAAGGCTATAGGTATGGGAGCGAGAGGGGACTCAAGTCAGAGTTGCCTTGGGGACAAACTGGAGGTCTGAGGGTCAGCCTAGAAGCCCTGGGGCAGGGATCTGGGTCCTGTTTTCAGAGTGGCCCCAGAGGAGACAGATGGTCTGGCACTAGGCAGTGCCCTAAGAATGTCCCCACCAGCAAGCCTATCTCAGATGATTAAATGGCAGCAGATAAATTTAACTAAATGTGAGTAATGGGAACACAAAGGGGAAGCGAAGAGAAATAGAATATTTTAGCAACATAAGGAAATGAGAAGAAAATGACTTTGCAATGAAATGTCAAACTTCTGTGCCTGGAAGAGATGTAATATGGTCACTGCAGGCTCAGGGGAGCGGGGGAGTCTGTGGTTATTTCAAGCAAATTTTAATTCACTTCAGTTTAATAACATATGGCCACATTCTTTGGGGACAGTGTCAGGAGACAGAACTGGGAGTCAGAGGGTTCCAGCTCTGGTAACTGGGGTGTTTCTTGTGGTTTTACAAGGAGATGCTATACCTAAATTCATTCAGCCAGCCAGCCATTCATACAGGGAATGAATCTTGAAAGCTGAGGTTTAGGAAAACAAAAGACATAATCCTGCCTGCCTTCACCCCCGAGATCCTGGCCAGCTGGGGAGAGACAGGTGAACAGTTACAATGTAGGGACCCATTCTGGACCTAATGCTTGGTGCTCAATAGCAGTTTGTCGAATGGATGTATGATTGAAAGATTGGTTTTGAAAAGGCACAAAAAGGAGAGAATATCAAGGTGGGTCTTGAGTGATGGGTTCCCCAGCGAGGCATGTAAGTCAAGGGCAGTCCAGGTAGAAGGGATTGCATGTGATGAGGTAGATAGCAAAGGGATGCTGGTTATAATCCTGGGGCTGGAGGAGACTGCCCAGGGAGAGGGAGCAGGGTGAGAAGAGGAAAAGGACAAGCATAGGATCCATGGACCCCGATGAGGAACAGCAGCCTCAGGAAGGCAGACTCCAAAGACCTCCCAGTCCACCAATAACTGTCCTTCATATCTCTACCCTAGCCCACATGCCTGTTCATCCTTGGAGCTTCAACTCAGACATCACATCCACCAAGAAGCTTTTCTTTCTGGCTCAGGCTGGGGAGAGTCCCCCTTCCCCACGCCTGCTCCCAGTGTACGCTGCACCACCAGCCTTGTCACTGCCCATCCCCAGTCACATTTTTAAAAGATTCATGCATATACTTTTAAAGCAGCATTTATTTGGCTGCTCTGGGTCTTAGTTGCATGTAGGATCTTTAGCTGTGGCATGCCAACTCTTAGTTGCAGCATGTGATATCGAACCCCAGCCCCCTGCTTTGGGAGCTCAGAGTCTTAGCCACTGGACCACCAGGGAAATCTGCACCCCCCACTCCGCCACTGCCGCCAAGTCCCATGTTGGATTAGTTTGTCTGTAGGCTTGTCTGTTTCCCAACTGAGGCTGCCATACACAGCTCTGGTAATGACTACAGCACACTGGTCCCTTCCTGGACCCTGGCCAGGCCCTTGTGTCTATGGGACCCCATCCTAAGGAAGACAAGGTCCATCTGGAAAAGTGGCTCCAGAAGCTGCAGTTCTAATTAAGGGTTGTTGGGGTGAGAGGTGGGGTCTGGCCAAAGGAAGAGAGTTTTATTTCACGTCACATTGGACTTTGCACTTTCTAGGGGAATTCTGGAAGTGCCCTGGGTAAGAGCCCTTAAGACCCCAGGACTCTGGCTGGAAGGGGTGAGTGGTTAGGAGAAAAGCTGGAATGGTTGAACTGGTGGGATGGGTACCGGGCCCACTGAAGCCAGGGCTCAGAACGGCGTAGCAGAACAGGGCCTGTAGGAGAGCCTCCTCCCTGGACAGCCGCCTGCGGAACAGGCCGCCCAAGGGAAAAATGACAGAGCTGTAGGTATCCTGGATGTCCACTAGAGGGAAACAGAAGATAAGCCAGCCATCAGTTGCCATGGTAACCGCAGAGCCCACTGCTGCTTTATCCCTACTCTGGCAGGGAGGTGCAGAGAACGCCCAAGCTCCCGCATCTGTGGCCATCAGCCTCCAGGCAAAGGCAGGGAGGAAGGGCTCAGGTGACTTTCACTTTCCTGTTTCCTCACCTCCACTCAGGTCATACTATTCCTGGTTGAGCCAGGCACAGCAGTTGTGGAAGAAATATAAAATTGGTTTTGGCTCAGCCAAACCAGAGCCTTCCTTTTAAAGATGAAATAGAAACCCAGAGAGGGAAAGACACGTGCAGGAGACCACACAACAGCAGTCCTGTAAATGGAGCTGAAGAGGAAGACCAACACGGCAACGTGTCATTTTTTATTGTCCGTGTTTTAGTTTAGAATGTTTTAAACCCCACGCTTAAATATACTTCTGTGTATGCATACATACAATGCTACAGTGTAACTGAAGAATCTCCTTTAGCTGATCACATGCATCTTTTCCTTCCTATACCATTTTCTTCCTCTTCAGTTAGTGTCTGTCCTTGTCTGGGCTTCTATTGCTTTTATAAAATGAAGAAGCTGGCTTGGCTGATTTCAAAATCCACTGCCGTCTATAATTAAGCAAAGCCTTCATTTCATGGACTCAGCCCAGTTAACTGGGTACAGGACTAGTGAGTGGCTTTGATCTGTTTTGCATATTTCAAGTTCAGAGGTGGTTCATGTAATGTAGTATCTAGGACTCTAGGGGCAAGAGATGGAGAAGTCATTTTAAACTGGCATAGAACAAAGGAAGTTATTGGTGCATGTGATCAAACTATGGACCAGCTGGGCAACAGCTGCACACACAGATCCAGCTAGTGCAGGACTCATTCAGATGGTCTTTCACTCCTATGTTTTCTCTCGCATCCCCCTTTCCCATTCCCTTCTCCCACCCCCACCCCCCATCACCCATCCCTTCATAGAGGAGGGAGAAGAAATTCCTTCAAGAAAGGGGGGGGGGGTGCTACTGAGATAGAACAGAAGGGATGTTGAGCAGAAAGGGAAAAAAAGATATCCATTACAACATATTAAATGGGTTAACCTAGTAGTGAATGAAAACTTAGCCCCTGAATCTATGGGCAATAGGGAAAAAATTCGGTGGTACAGTTTAAGGTACAGGTGTGGTGGCCTGCGTGCACAGTGACCATCAGGTGAGTCTCAGTGCCAGCCAGACTCTGGTCTGATGACTAGTGGGTGGTGATCCACAGAGGGGCATCAGAGCTCTGGGGGAGAAACTGTGCTGAGCCTATAGGGTCAGAGGCAGGCAGAAGACCCCATTGGAGGGCCCTCAGAACAGGATCACCAGGGACTCAATTGTAACATGGGAGAATATATGCACAGGGTTTCCTGGTGGCTCAGACGGTAAAGAATCTGCCTGCAATGTGAGAGACCCAGGTTTGATCCCTGGGTTGGGAAGATCCCCTGGAGAAGAGAATAGCTACTACCCACAACAGTATTCTTGCCTGGAGAATTCCATGGACAGAGGAGCCTGGTGGACTACAGTTCATGGGGTTGCAAAGAGTCGGACATGACTGAGCAACTAACATTTCACTTTTCAAGAGCATGCCTGAGATAGGATGAATCCTGGATCTGACACTTGGTAGCCAAGTGGCCTTGACACGTTTCTTAAATTCTCTGAACCTGTAAAACCAGGATGAGAATATCTATTTCATAGGTTGTTAAGTTCAGTTGCTGTAGTGAATGTGAGGCACCTAGCCAGGCAGAAGCTTCCAATAGCTGCGTTATCGCTCTGTGGATATCTTTACAGCAATAAATGCACAGTGGTAGGCAGGTGGCGCTCGAGCCCACGCTCCGCCGAAGATGCTCTGGAAGCCGCAGACTGACTGACGCAAGTGCTTGGTCTTATCTGCAGTAGAGGACCCGGGTGCTGAGACTCGCTTCCCCGAGTCCGACTGAAAGCTCAGCCAAAGATCTTGCAGTGGAGGGCTGAAGATACACAGCCCCGAGTCAGGGCCCCCGTCTGGTCTTTCTGGCTCAAGTGTGCACACGGAAGGTAGTCAGGAGACCTGAGTTCCCTGGTTTTCTGACTTAACAGGGTTGGATTTGGGCTAGCTACTTTTGCCGGGACCCTTATCCTCTCGTGGAAACCGGAGAGTGGGACATTTTAATGAATGTTTCAAAATGACTGGAACTTGAATATGCTTATGTTATAGGGGAGGCCCCAGCCAGAAACCTAGACTCTTGGTAGACTGAGTGAAGAGTTAACGGTCAAATCTATGTGGGCAGTAAAAGAGCAGGTGACGTAGAAAGCACATTACCTCTGTCCTGGCTGAGACAGAGTCCCACTGAATCTAGCATCTTCTGCTCCACAACACCCTTCCCACCAGGTTTCAGGGTGTGAAGAGGCTTTAGGGTACCACTAGCACTCTTCGAGTTCCCCCCCCCCCAATAATCTTCCTAGCCCAATCCCTGTGCAGGGAACCTGGACGGGACCTGCAGGAAGGTCTTTTCAGCAGGAGAACTGCGAGTCTGCAGCAGATGCTGAGGTAGTTGCCATGGAGACAGGAGGATGCAGAGAAGAAAGTGACTCTTGATTGGCTGGGGGGCTTGTAACTGCAAGCTGGTGTGGAAGTCTACCTGCAGGTATGAACCTGTTCGAGGAAACTGGCCACTCAGATGTCTGTGCTTTGTGGCCAGTCTGTAACTGTCCCCTGACCTCCAGCAGCAGAGCCGGATGGGGTACGGCCTCACTTTCCCTGCAAGGTGCCCCTACCCTCCCGTCCAGAGTGCAGACCTCCAGCAGAAGGAAGGGGACTGTGCCTGGGACCCAGGGGCCACCATCTAGAGCTACTCAAGGGTGCTCTTGGACTCCCCGCAGACCATCCCCCTATTCCTCAGTGGGTTTGGCTTCCTCCCCAGGGCTCAGAGCCCTATGGGATATCCGGAGCAGCAGTCAGCTGACAGGCACTAGTTACCACCCAGACCTTGGGTGAAGTGGTTTGGGAGAATGGTTAGGGGTAACTTGGGTTTGGGGTGGGATTTCAGAACATGAGGAGGAATCAGAGATTCCTCCTGGGTGTGTGCGTCAGTCTGTGAATCTGTCTATGCAGAAATCCAAGCCAGCCACCAGAGCGATGCGAATCAAGGGGCTTTGCCCTCCAAAATCTCCAACTGGTCCCTTCTCAGGTTTTATAAATAATCCTTGAAATGGACATTTGAAGACTTTTAAATCTTAGGTTAAAAAATGAATAAACACATCTTTGCACCATTTTGCTATCCTACTGCCATTGAGCGCCGAAGGCTGAGCACACCCAGTTCCATCCCAGCTCAAGTCTCTCTCCTGCCTCTCAGAGATCCCTTCTGATCCCTAGAGATTGTGATGAGTGACATCTGATTCTTTCAAAGATCACCTGTCTTTTCTCTCACTACTTTTAAGATTTTGGGTTTTTTTTTTTATTTCACTAAGATGTGTCTCAGTGTAAGTATCTTTTTATTCATCTGGCTCGGGATGTTGGTATTCCAGAATCTGTAAGTTTGTAGCTTTCATCGGTTCTGAAAATTCTGAGCCTTCATCTTTTCAAATATTACTCAGACCCATTACTTTCTTTTATTCTTTTGGAACCCAGTTAAATACATTATGCATTCTCAGTCACTTGTCATGTCCAATTCTTTGTCTGCCTTTGGACTGTAGCCTCCCAGCCTACTCTCTCCATGGGATTCTCCAGGCAAGAATACTGGAGTGGATAGCCATGCCCTCCTCCAGGGGATCTTCCTGACCTAGAGATCAAACCTGGTTCTCCTACATTGTTGGCAGATTCTTTGCTGCTGAGCCACTGGTGAAACTCAGATCAGATATATTATAGCTCTCTGCTTTTTTCATCTTATCCTTCTCTTTGTCCTTTTGTGAATAATTTCCTGAGGTCTAGATTCTGCTCACTGGTTTTCTCTCCAGCTATGCCTAATGTGCTGTTAACTCTGTGTGTGAAGTTTTAAATGTAACCTACACGAAAGTGAAGTGCAAGTCACTCAGTCGTGTCCACCTCTTTGCGACCCCATGGACTATACAGTCCATGGAATTCTCCAGGCCAGAATACTGGAGTGGATAGCCTTTCCCTTCTCCAGGGGATCGAACCCAGGTCTCTTGCATTGCAGGCAGGTTCTTTACCAGCTGAGCCACAAGGGAAGCCCAAGAATATTGGGGTGGGTAGCCTTTCCCTTCTCCAGCGGATCTTTTCGACCCAAGAATTGAACCGGGGTCTCTTGCATTGCAGATTTTTTATCAATTGAGCTATCAAGGAAGCCCGTAACCTACTATGGTTTTTCATTTATAAGAGTTCTACTTGGATCTTATTCAGTTCTGTTTTATAAGATTATAAAAATCTTGATCTCTATTCATACACTCAACCCGTACTTGAATTTATTAAAATTATTTTTGAAACATATTAGACATATTATTGTTAATTCTGTGTTTGAAAACTCCCTCTATTTGACATTGTTATAAATCTGACTATACAGTTTTTTCCTACCGTCTGTCATTCTTTGTTCCTTGTTTCCTATATGTATTTTGTGATTCAAGACTGAGCTTCTATTTCTTGGGAACGTAGTTTCCTCCAGGCAGGACTTGTGCTTACTTCCGCCAGATGCTCCATTAACCTGGGACCAACAGAAACTAAGGTTTTTAGCTTGCGAGGGTTTTTGTGGCTGTGATTGGTCTTTGTTGCTGCACACGGGCTTTCTCTGGTCAGGGTAAGTAGAGGCTACCCTTTGTAGCAGTGCTCGGGCTTCTCAGTGCATTGCCTTCTCCTGTTGCAGAGTACAGGCTCTGGGCTCCTAGGCTTCCGTCGCTGTGGCTCACGGGCTCTGGCACACAGGCTTGGTCGCTGTGTGGCATGTCGGAGATCTTCCCAGAGCAGGGATCGAACCTGTGTCCTCCACGTTGGCAGGCAGATTCTTAACCACCTACACCACCAGGGAAGCCCCTAGCTTGCAGTTTTTTAGAGCACCCAGGGACTGTGAATTCAGGTTGCAAATCCACATAGGTGCCCTCTTGTTGTTACAAATTCTCTGGGGAGATATTTTCCACTTCTTTCACTCATTGCCAAGATTTGAAACAGGCAATTTACCTTAAGCCTCCACCAGGAGGGTGTTCACCCTTGGGGTCCCAGTTTGAATTGGGGTGTGTTTGTGTGTCTTCTGTTAGATACTCATCCTTGGATGGGGTTTGAGTTTCATCACCTGGCCTCAGTACTTACGGGACCATGAAACAAACTTCAGGATTGCCTCGTCTGGCAAATGACTTCCAGGTGAAAACTAGTTTTCCGTGGTCTGTCTACCACTCTGAGTTAGTTTTGCTTCATTTTGGCTCTGTGTGTCCCTTACCCATTTTGTAATTCCCCAGAGCCTTTTAAAAGATTTAAAAAATAGTTCATCGATAAAATGGACGTGTGTTCGTGAGTTCTTTAGAGGAAACCCGCTAATACTAGGCTTGCGAGCTCCGACTCTGCTTCGGCCTCTTCTAGCTCCTCAGCTTCTTCTCATAATCAATTAATTCCACAGCCTCTTAACTGCTGTGAGCTGCACCCGTGCCCCACCGCCCCCGGGGAATGAAGCCCAGTCGTTTTTCCACTGCATCCACTTACTACACGAATCATGAAAATTCATGGAGAAGGAAATGGCAACCCACTGCAGTGTTCTTGCCTGGAGAATCCCAGGGATGGGGGAGCCTGGTGGGCTGCTGTCTGTGGGGTCGCACAGAGTCAGACACGACTGAAGCGACTTAGCAGCAGCAGCAGCAGCAGCAGCGGCATGCCTTGCTGGGGTGGCTGCTTTAGTGAGTAATCTCTCTCAGTGTCCTGGGGGACTTGTGGTGTAAACTGAGCTTTTTCATGTACAAAACAGCCAGTCCCACGGATGTTATCTGGGTTTAAGGACTGAAATCGTGTTCACTACTGCTTGTTAAATCAATGGTTTCTTTTATCAACTCCTAAAGGTGCATCTGGAAAGCACAGTGACAACATGATGGCCAGATACAAAATCCCTGACATTCGTGTAACTTTTTTCTATACAGATTTTAAATTACTGCCAATTTCAAGTGTTCTTAAAGAACAAAAGAATGGTAATAAATATTTCAAGCATTTGGAAAATCATAATGAAACTTGTTATTACCTTTGTATTTTTGATAAAAATTCAAAACAAACTTCTAAATATCTTTTGATAAAAAAAAAAAAAGAAAATTCAGCCTGCTCTCCTTGCACTCCGTCATCCTGATCTCTAATTCCCCTTTCCCTTGCTTTGGGGAGGCCTTGGGGTAGTTTATAAACCCTCCCCTTCTGGGGGCTCTCAGTGTTTTCTTTCTTACATTCTTCTGGCTGAAGGTGTAGAACCTCATATTTCCCACTAGGTGGCGGGTTTGCTCTTCTAAAGAATTCTCCCTTTCGTCTCCTCACGTGGGTGTGCTCAATCTCTTAAATCGTGTCTTTGCAACTCCATGGACTGTATGTAGCCTGCCAGGCTCCTCTGTCCAAGGGATTTCCCAGCCATTACTGGAGCGGGTTGCTTTTTACTCTTATAAGCGATCTTCCCAACCCAGAGATCAAACCTGTTTCTCCTGAGTGTCCTACATTGTCAGGCGGATTCTTTTCCCTTGAGCCACCATGGAAAGCCATCATGTATAACACAGAGCAGTGTTAATGATATGGCTCATGCTGTACATTACATCTCTAGTACTTATTTATAACTGGACATTTATATCTCCTGACTGCCTTTATCCAGTTTCCTCTCCCCCTTACCCTCTGCCTCTGGTAAGTACAAATATGATCTTTTTTTTCTATGACTTTGTGTGTGTGTTTATTTGGTTTTAAAGTATAATTGACCTGCAACACTGTTAGTTCTGTTACACAGCATAGTGATTGTTTTTTCTCTACACATCAAATGATCACCTAGTTACAGTACATCACTACTTTGTCACTGACTATATTTGCCACACTGTAATTTTATACCAGTGGCTCATTTCAGGACTGGAAGTTTGCACCTCTTAATCTTCCTCATCTATTTCTCCACCTGTTTGTTCTCTGTATCTGTAACTCTGTTTCTGTTTTAATGTTTCATTTGTTTTGTTTTTCAGATTCCACATACAAGTGAAATCAAGCAGTATGTGTCTTTCTGTGACACATTTCACCTTGCATAGTGCCCTCTTGGTCCATCCACGTTGTCAAAAATGGTAAGATTTCATTCTTTTTTGTGGCTAATATTCTATTGTGTATATACCATATCTTCTTTATCCATTCGTGTGTTGATGGGCACTTGGGTTGCCCATCATGGGTTGACGGGCACTTGGCTATTTAAATAATGCTGCAGTGAACATAGGGGTACATATATCTTTTGTAATTATGTGGTTTTTGTTTTCCTTGGATAAATACCCAGGAGTGAAATTATTGGCTCATGGTAGTTCTATTTTTAATATTTTGAAAAATCTCCAACTGTTTTTCATAGTGGCTGTAGCACTTTACATTCCCACCAACAGTGCATGAGGGTTCCCTTTTCTCAGTATCCTCACTAACATTTTTTATTTGTTGTCTTCTTTATAATAATCATTCTGACAGGTGTGCGGTGATATCTTACTGTGGTTTTGTTTTCACTTCCTTGATAATGAGTGATGTTGAGCATCTTTTCATATGTCTGTATGTCTTCTTCGGAAAAACGTCTGTCCAGATCTTCTGCCCATTTTTAAAATTTGGTTGTTTGGTTTTTTTATGTTGAGTTGTACGAGTTCTCTGAGTATTTTGGATATTAATCCCTTATTGGATATATCATTTACAAGTATCTTCTATTCAGTAGATTTTTTTTTTCCTGTTTTGTTAGTAGGTGTCCTGTTTCATTAGTGGGTGGTCTTTTTATTTTATTGATATTTCCTTTGCTGGGAAAAGCTTTTTGTTTGATGTAGCCCCATTAGCTTATTTTTGCTTTTGTTTCCCTTGCCTGGATAGACATATCAAAAAATATATTACTAAGACCTCTGTCAAAGAGAGTACTGCCTATGTTTTCTTCTGGAAGTTTTATGATTTCAGGTTTTACATGTGAGCCTTTAATCCATTTGAATGTATTTTGGGGCACAGTGTGAGAGAGTATCAGTTTGATTCTTTTGTATGTAGTTGTCCAGTTTTCCCAACACTGCTTATCAAAGAGACTATCTTTTTTCCCCCTCATTGTATATTCTCATCTTCTTTGTCATAGATTAATTGCCCATATAAGTGTAGCTTCATTTCTGGGCTCTCTATTCTGTTCCCTTGATGTATGTGTCTGCTTTTGTGCCAGTACCGTTTAGATCACTGCAGCTTCATCAGATAGCTTGACATCAGGAAGTGTGATACCTCCGACTTTGTTCTTCTTTTCTCAAAATTGTTTTGGCTATTCGGGGTTTTTAATGTTCCCATACACATTTTAGAATAATTTTTTTTAGTTCTGTGAAAAACGCCATGTGTCCCTCTCTTTTTTATTTATTTTTATTTATTTTAATTAATTTTTGGCTGTGCTGAGTCTTCGTTGTTGTGCAAGAGCTTTGTCTAGTTGCCGCAGGGGAGGCTACTCTCTAGTTGAGGTGCTCACGTTCCTTACGATGGCTTCTCTTGTTGCAGAGCACGGGCTCCAGGGTACCCAGTAGTCGTGGCGGATGGGCTTAGTTGCTCCGTGGCATGTGGAATTTTCCCGGACCAGGGATCGAACCAGGTCTGGGAAGGACCTGGGATTGGCAGGTAGATTCTTAACGACTGGACCAACAGAAAAGTCCCTTGTCTCTCTTTTCAATGCAGAAGAATTTAATCTCAGCTCTGAGTCCTGGTTACCAATTCTGGAACAACAGGAAATATTTCTCTTATCCCCTCATAGCAGTAAGTGACTCCACTGCTGCTAATTCAGTGGTTCCCATCACATATAAAGTAAAATCCACACTCCTTATCATAGCCTCTAAAACTTTGCTTCATCAAACCCCAGCCTAACTGTCTTACCTCTGTGTCACTCTCCCTCCCCTTCACTCTGCTACAGCTCCATTAGGTATCAGTTTCGAAAACCCATCAAGTTTGTTTCCACCGTGGGACTTGGGCACCCTCAGTTCCTTCAGCCTGAAATTCTTTTCTCTCTCATGTCCCTGCACTTGCCTCCTTAAGTCTCAGTCTACTGAGTCCCTGCCTCACAGCAGCCTCCTTAGACCACTCATATTTCTGAATGATGCTTGCTTTGTTCCAGAGCATTATATTCCTGCAGCAGTGGTGGAAAGCGTTTTTTTTTTTTTTTTAATATCCATCCTCTTGATAAAGCACGTAAGGAACATTTACTTGCAATTATTTTCTACCACATGAATGTGTGATTGTCTAATGTCAAAAAGTCAAGTCTAAGTCTAGTAAGTTTTTAGATTATTTGTGATATATAAAACATAATTGATGGTTTAGTTGCTAAGACATGTCCAACTCTTGCAACCCCATGGACTGTAGTCTGCCAGGCTCCTCTGTTCATGGCGTTCTCCAGGCAAGAATACTGGAGTGGGTTGCCATTTCCTTCTTCAGAGGATCTTCCCAACAAAACATAATTATGTAAACCTAATTCTTTGTGTCGAAATTTTCCATCATTTATATATTTCCCCAAGTACAAAATGGGGATAGTAAGCAATGGTATACGAAGCTATTGATACTAAGGAATCAAGAAATGAAGTGAAAGTCGCTCAGTCGTGTCCAACTCTTTATGACCCCATGGACTATACAGTCTGTGGAATTCTTTAGGCCAGAGTACTGGAATGGGTAGCCTTTCCCTTCTCCAGTGGATCTTCCTAACCCAGGGATTGAATCCAGGTTTCCCACATTGCAGGTGGATTCTTTACCAGCTGAACCATACAAGGGAAGACCAAGAATACTGGAGTGGGTAGCCTATCCCTTCCCCAGCGGATCTTCCTGACCCAGGAGTCAAACTGGGGTCTCCTGCATTGCAGGCAGATTCTTTACCAACTGAACTATCATAAGTAATCAAATAACATTGTAATCTGATCACATGGACAACAGCAGTGAAACTATGAGCCACGCATGTAGGGCCACCCAAGACAGCCGGGTCGTGGTGGAGAGGTCTGACAAAAGGTGGTCCCCTGGAGAAGGGAATGGCAAGCCACTTCAGTACTCTTGCCTTGAGAACCCCGTGAACAGCATGAAAAGGCAAAAAGATAGGACACTGAAAGATAAACTCCCCAGGTCGGTAGGTACCCAATATGCTACTGGATGGAGATCAGTGGAGAAATAACTCCAGAAAGAATGAAGAGACAGAGCCAAAACAAAACGACACCCAGTTGTGGATCTGACTGGTGATGGAAATAAAGTCTGATGCTGTAAAGAGCAATACTGCGTAGGAACCTGGAATGTTAGGTCCATGAATCAAGGCAAATTGGAAGTGGTCAAACAGGAGATGGCAAGAGTGAACATCAACATTCTAAGAATCAGCGAACTAAAATGGACTGGAATGGGTGAATTCAGCTCAGATAACCATTATATCTACTACTGTGGGCAAGAATCCCATAGAAGAAATGGAGTAGCCATCAAGTTCCACAAAAGAGTCCAAAATGCAGTACTTGGATGCAATCTCAAAAACGACAGAATTATCTCTGTTCATTTCCAAGGCAAACCATTCAATATCACAGTAATCCAAGTCTGTGCCCCAACCAGTAATGCTGAAGAAGCTGAAGTTGAACAGTTCTATGAAGACCTACAAGACTTTTTAGAACTAACACCCAAAAAACATGTCCTTTTCATTATAGGGGACTGGAACACAAAAGTAGGAAATCAAGAAATACCTGGAGTAACAGGCAAATTTGGCCTTGGAGTACAGAATGAAGCAGGGCAAAGGCTAATAGAGTTTTGCCAAGAGAATGCACTGGTCAGAGCAAACACCCTCTTTCAACAACACAAGAGAAGACTCTACACATGGACATCACCAGATGGTCAACACTGAAATCAGATTGATTATATTCTTTGCAGCCAAAGACAGAGAAGTTCTATACCGTCAACAAAAACAAGACCAGGAGCTGACTGTGGCTCAGATCATGAACTCCTTATTGCCAAATTCAGGCTTAAATTGAAGAAAGTAGGGAAAACCACTAGACCATTCAGGTATGACCTAAATCAAATCCCTTACGATTATACACTGGAAGTGACAAATAGATTCAAGGGATTAGATCTGATAGACAAAGTACCTGAAGAACTATGGACAGAGGTTCATGACATTGTACAGGAGTCAGGAATCAAGACCATCCCCAAGGAAAAGAAATGCAAAAAGGCAAAATGGTTGTCTGAGGAAGCCTTACAAATAGGTGTGAATAGAAGAGAAGTGAAAGACAAAGGAGAAAAGGAAAGATATACCTTTCCTTTGAAAGAGTTCCAAAGAACTCCTTTCAAAGAGTTTGAACTCCTTTGAAAGAGTTCCAAAGAATAGCAAGGAGAAATAAGAAAGCCTTCCTCAGCGATCAGTGCAAAGAAAGAGAGGAAAACGATAGAATGGGAAAGTCTAGAGATCTTTTCAAGAAAATCAGAGATACCAAGGGAATATTTCAGGCAAAGATGAGCACAATAAAGGACAGACATGCTATGGACCTAACAGAACCAGAAGATATTAAGAAGAGGTGGCAAACATACACAGAAGAGCTGTACAAAAAAGATCTTCACGACCCAGATAACCACAATAGTATGATCACTCACCTGGAGCCAGACATCTTGGAATGAGAAGTCAAGTGGGCCTTAGGAAGCATCACTACGAACAAAGCTAGTGGAGGTGATAGAATTCCAGTTATTTCAAATCCTGAAAGATGATGCTGTGAAAGTGCTACACTCAATATGCCAGCATATTTGGAAAACTCAGCAGTGGCCACAGGGCTGGAAAAGGTCCATTTTCATTCCAATCCCAAAGAAAGGCAATGCCAAAGAATGCTCAGACTACCACATGATTGCACGCATCTTATGTGCTAGTAAAGTAATGCTCAAAATTCTCCAAGCCAGGCTTCAATAGTACATGAACCATGAACTTCTAGATGTTCAACCTGGATTTTAAAAAGGCAGAGGAACCAGAGATCAAATTGCCAACATCTGCTGGATCATCGAAAAAGCAAGAGAGTTCCAGAAAAACATCTGCTTCTGCTTTATTGACTATGCCAAAGCCTTTGACTGTGTGGACCATAACAAACTCTGGAAAATTCTTCAAGAGATAGGAATACCAGACCACCTGACCTACCTCCTGAGAAATCTGTATGCAGGTCAGGAAGCAACAGTTAGAACTGGACATGGAATGACAGACTGGTTCCAAATAGGAAAAGGAGTACGTCAAGGCTGTATGTTGTCACCCCGCTTATTTAACTTCTATGCAGAGTACATCATGAGAAACGCTGGGCCAGATGAAGAACAAGCTGGAATCAAGATTGCCGGGAGAAATGTCAATAACTTCAGATATGCAGATGACACCACCCTTATGGCAGAAAGGGAAAAAGAACTAAAGAGTCTCTTGATGAAAGTGAAAGTGGAGAGTAAAAAAGTTGCCTTGAAACTCCACATTCAGAAAACTAAGATCATGGCATCTGGTCCCATCACTTCATGGCAAATAGATAGGGAAACAGTGGAAATAGTGAGACTATTTTTTTGGGCTCCAAAATCTGCAGATGCTGACTGCAGCCATGAAATTAAAAGATGCTTGCTCCTTGGAAGAAAAGCTATGACAAACTTAGCGTATTAAAAGAGCAGAGACATCACTGCCAACAAAGGTCCATACAGTTGAAACTATGGTTTTTCCAGTAGTCATGTACAGATGTGAGAGTTGAACCATAAAGAAGGCCGAGCACCAAAGAACTGATGCTTTCAAACTGTGGTGCTGGGGAAGACTCTTGAGAGTCCCTTGGACTGAAAGGAGATCCAACCAGTCCATCCTAAAGGAAATCAGTCCTGAATATTCATTGGAAGGACTGATGCTGAAGCTGAAACGCCAATACTTTGGCCACCTGATGTGAAGAACTCACTCATTTGAAAAGACCCTGATGCTGGGAAAGATTGAAGGCAGGAGGCGAAGGGGACCACAGAGGATGAGATGGCTGGATGGCATCACCAACTCAATGGACATGAATTCGAGTAGGCTCCAGGAGTTGTTGATGGACAGGGAAGCCTGGCGTGCTGCAGTCCATGGAGTCCTGAAGAGATGGAGAGGACTGAGCGACTGAACTGATTGAACATTGTAATTCCCTGGTGGCTCAGTCAAGTAATGGATCCACCTTCAACGTAGGAGACCCCGGTTGGATCCCTGGGTCTGGAAGATCCCCTGGAGAAGGAAATGACCATCCACTCCAGTATTCTTCTTGCCTGGAAAATCCCATGGACAGAGGAGCCTGTGGGCTGCAGTCTATGGGATGGCAACAGTCGGACAGGACTAGCGACTAAACCACAAGAACCACAGTACAGTTTGTTTTTTTAATACGGTTCAGGAGGCTACCAGGGGATTCATCTGAAGGCTTTCTGTTCTTTCTCTAGTACCAACTATTTCATCAGGTATTTTAGTCGTAGTATATGTGGTCTGGGGTGTCCGTGTCCAAGCCTTCAGCACTGACCCACGAGTGAAAACGGCATAGAAGAGACGATGTTGCCCCGTGCCCTTCACTGTCTCATTGCTATGGCTGAAGTCAGTAAGTGAAATTGTCTTGTTGATATATTTACGTTTTACTGCCTAGTCCACAGGAGTGTAGTACGCTCGCTTTCCAAAAGCAGGATCTTTCCTGCCCGATTTATCGCAGTATCCTGCCACAAGCAACACGCCCCTGGCACAGAGAAGACGCTCGGTGATTGTTACTCGGATGCAGGAGTACTCAGGCTCCACTCTCTGGCCCGTTGGGCCCTGACAGCAGTCCCCACCAGGGCGCCTCGGGGAAAACGCGCGTCCTCCCCGGCAGCTTCGGTGGGACCCAGGCGCGGGCGCCTCTGGGAAGTGTAGTCGCGCGCCCGCCACGGCCGGGGGTGGAGGGAGCCCGGCTCCGCGTGCGCAGGCGCACCTGCCGCTCTACCGGGCCGCTGGGGCCATTGTCCAGCCGCGGTACGGCTAAGGCCACTTTGGGCCGCCCCGAGCGCTTCAGAATTGCCGAGAACTAGGCCTGCAGCGGGGGCGGGAGGAGCCGGCCGGAGCCCCGTGTGGGCCCGAGGCCGCGAAGTCGGGAGCCCCAGCACGCGGTGATTCCGAGTGCGCGGGTCGGGGCGGCTCCTCCCACGGGCTTGGCGTGGCTCCTCCCACGGGCTTGGCGTGCGTGCGCGCCACCGCGCCCACGGTCCCGCGGGTGAGACTGGGCGTGGCCGGAGGAGGGTGTCTGGCCGCGAAGAGTCTTTCAGATTTGGGAGGCAGGCCCAGGCGGGGCCCGCGCGCTTCCCCACCTCTCTGCTCTGGAGAAGTGGCTGGGGTGGGGGGCGGCGGAGGCGGGCGGGCCGCGGTGGGCTCGGTGGTCACAGCCGGCTGAGTGGGCCCTCTTCTCTCTCCCCAGACCCTGTCCCTGGGAGCCCTGCCCGGCGACACAGGGATGGCCCCGAGGCCTCCGACGGCCAGGCACCAGGTGAGCAGCCCGTCGCTACCCCGGGGTGTATTTGGAGCGGTCATTGTTCCCTACTGGAGCGAATCCGCTTCCCGGCTCTTTCGCCCCCTCGGAGCCTCCTAGCCTTGCGAAACCAGAGTGTCCAGAGCAGGGCGGAGCGGGCTTCTTCGAAGGGGGCCTGCATTGTGGGAAGGAGGGGACCAGCGAGGGGTGGTCTTGTGGGAGGAGTTGAGAGTGGACGTGTTGGGGAGTGCCAGTGTTGACTCCCGAGTGCCAAGCCAATTCCTTGAACTCTTTCGATTAGGAATCTGGAGGGTGGGGTGACAGGATGGAAAACTGTAGAGGAGAAAGTGACTGTGAGTGAAGGAGAGAGGAGCCCCAGCTTCTGACCCAGGGGCCAGAGAAGCCTGGTCTGGACTTGCTTAGGAAGAGGCTGGAGATGGTCTCTTCCCAGGCAAGGAGGGAAACAACAAAGGAAGATTGTCCCGTAGCTTTTCATGTTCTTTTTTGCTTTAACAGGTATAGTAATGCACGTCCCAAGATATCCAGTCTTCAACTTAATTAATATGATGCTGATTTGTGAACCTATTTATTCTTGTGAGAGAGGAGGCACTTTCTAGAAGCATCCTAACTCTGAGCTTACCCATTGAATTACGTAGAGTCTATCCGTGAAAATATAACAAGGTTCAGTTGGTGTTTTAATCCACACTCTCCTTACAGTTAAGGGGGAAAAAAGTCACAAATTCTAGTTGCTAGGGCAGGAGACAGTCGAATCAGATAAAAATTACTGATGTTCTTTAAAAGCAGTTTACAGTAAATTAGATAGCAGGCTATGGACTTTTCAGCCTCCATAATTCATGGGGTCGCAAAGAGTCGGACAGGACTGAGCTACTGAACTGAACTGAAACACAGTATATCATGCCTTTATATTATTTTACTTCTTGTTATATGTTTTCATTTTAATGAGTGAGCCTTCAGGAGTAAGACAAGTAACAAAACTAGAACAAAACTGTTACTTGGTTTGAGGAGAGCCAGAGGAAATCACTGTCATGGAAATCACTGTCATCACCACCTTTCCATATAAAGTGTTTCCTCAGCAGCTTGTGAGAATTCAGATGACTTAACATACTTAACACGTCATGGAGGTGATGATCATTTCTATGTTGGGGGTAGGATTACGTTTTGATGGTGAAAATGGATCTGTGTTCTGAGCAGTGAACTTAGGGACCTCTTTAAACTTCACTTTTAAGCCTGTGTTCCCTAAAGCACTCTGGTTCAGCTGTATTCTCCTAGAATGGCCTGACAGTGTTCACTTGGGTTACCTTCCTCAGGCTGCAGTTTGATGACTGGATGGAGGACAGGGCATGACAGAACACTCGCCCTACAAATGGGGCTTTTTAGGCAGAAATTTCCCTCTGTCAGTGGTTCTCTTTCTGTGAGCATGGCCCTTCAGTTCAGTTCAGTCGCTCAGTCGTGTCCAACTCTTTGCAACCCCATGAATCGCAGCAAGCCAGGCCCACCTGTCCATCACCAACTCCTGGAGTTCACTCAAACTCAGGTCCATCGAGTCGGTGATGCCATCCAGCCATCTCATCCTCTGTCGTCCCCTTCCCCTCCTGCCCCCAATCCCTCCCAGCATCAGAGTCTTTTCCAGTGAGTCAACTCTTTGCATGAGGTGGCCAAAGTACTGGAGTTTCAGTTTTAGCATCATTTCTTCCAAAGAACACCCAGGACTGATCTCCCTCAGAATGGACTGGTTGGATCTCCTTGCAGTCCAAGGGACTCTCAAGAGTCTTCTCCAACACCACAGTTCAAAAGCATCAATTCTTCGGCCCTCAGCTTTCCTCACAGTCCAACTCTCACGTCCATACATGACTACTGGAAAAACCATAGCCTTGACTAGACGGACCTTTGTTGGCAAAGTAATATCTCTGCTTTTGAATATGCTGTCTAGGTTGGTCATAACCCTCCTTCCAAGGAGTAAGCGTCTTTTAATTTCATGGCTGCAATCACCATCTGCAGTGATTTTGGAGCTCCCAGAAATAAAGCCTGACACTGTTTCCACTGTTTCCCCATCTATTTGCCATGAAGTGTTGGGACCAGATGCCATGATCTTCGTTTTCTGAATGTTGAGCTTTAAGCCAACTTTTTCACTCTCCACTTTCACTCTCATCAAGAGGCTTTTTAGTTCCTCTTCACTTTCTGCCATAAGGGTGGTATCATCTGTATATCTGAGGTTATTGATATTTCTCCCGGCAATCTTGATACCAGCTTGTGATTCTTCCAGCCCAGCATTTCTCATGATGTACTCTGCATAGAAGTTAAATAAGCAGGGTGACAACATACAGCCTTGACGTACTCCTTTTCCTATTTGGAACCAGTCTGTCATTCCATGTCCAGTTCTAACTGTTGCTTCCTGACCTGCATATAGGTTTCTCAAGAGGCAGGTCAGGTGGTCTGGTATTCCCATCTCTTGAAGAATTTTCCAGAGTTTGTTATGGTCCACACAGTCAAAGGCTTTGGCATAGTCAATAAAGCAGAAATAAATGTTTTTCTGGAACTCTCTTGCTTTTTTGATGATCCAGCAGATGTTGGCAATTTGATCTCTGGTTCCTCTGCCTTTTCTAAAACCAGCTTGAACATCTGGAAGTTCACGGTTCATGTATTGCTGAAGCCTGGCTTGGAGAATTTTGAGCATTACTTTACTAGCGTGTGAGATGAGTGCAATTGTGCAGCAGTTTGAGCATTCTTTGGCATTGCCTTTCTTTGGGATTGGAATGAAAACGGACCTTTTCCAGTCCTGTGGCCACTGCTGAGTTTTCCAAATATGCTGGCATATTGAGTGTAGCACTTTCACAGCATCATCTTTCAGGATTTGAAATAGCTCAACTGGAATTCTATCACCTCCACTAGCTTTGTTCGTAGTAATGCTTCCTAAGGCCTACTTGACTTTACATTCCAGGATGTCTGGCTCTAGGTGAGTGATCACACCATCGTGATTATCTTGGTCATGAAGATCTTTTTTGTACAGCTCTTCTGTGTATGTTTGTCACCTCTTCTTAGTATCTTCTGCTTCTGTTAGGGGTACAAAAGTTGAATAGTGAGTCATGTGACTACTTATTCAGGAAGTTAATTTAGTAGGGAAAGACAGCCTTATTTAGAAGTATAGCACTAGAAAGGTGGTGTCAAGTGTTGCTGCAGAGATCCAGAGCCTGCTGTAAGTGCAGAAGGGGGAGGAAGGGTGCCTGTGGGAAGAGTCAGTGAAGATTGTACGTTTGAGTAGGAGCAGGGTCAAAGCAAGTGAAAATGAAGGGAGTGGGAGTAGAGCTGACTGACTGTGGTCAGGGGTTGAGGAGCTTCCCAGGTGGCTCAGTAGTAAAAAAATCCACCTGCCAATACAGGAGATGTGGGTTTTATCCCTGCGTTGAGAAGATCCCTGCAGAAGGAAATGGCAGCCCACTCCAGTGTGTTCTTGCCTGTAGAATCCTGTGGACAGGTGAGCCTGGCAGGCTACAGTTCATGGGGTCGCGAAGAGTCTGACGTAACTGAGCATCTGGGCACACGGGTTGGGAGGCAAGAAGATGAGGGGCCTACACCTGAAACCGTTGTCCTGTGTGACAGTGGGTGTGGGAAGATGAGAATACAAGGGAGTTTGGGCTTTTTTCTTTTTGGCCTTGGTAATCCATTCATTCATTCAGCGGATAGTCACTGAATCCCTATGTTGTGTTAAGACACTTTTCTGAAGAAGTGAAGTGAAAGTCGCTCAGTCTTGTCCTACTCTTTGCAACCCCATGGACTATACAGACCATAGAATTCTCCAGGCCAGAATACTGTAGTGAGTAGCCTTTCCCTTCTCTAGGAGATCTTCCCAACCCAGGGATCAAACCCAGGTCTCCCGCATTGCAGGTGGATTCTTGACTAGCTGAGCCATGAGGGAAGCCCAAGACACTTTTCTAGGTGGTTGGGATACATTAGTGAACAAAATTTGTAATGGTCTCTGCTTTTTGTTTACTAATGTTTCCCAATTGCCTAGAAGTGTCCTAACATATCATAGGGGTTCATTAACTATTTGCTCAATGACTGTATGAATGAATGAATGGAAGGAAGCGTGGGAGTTAACATTCAGGTCTGGGGCAGAGTGCTCTGGTTAGGAGAAACAGTGGGATGTGTGTCTGGTGTGTTCAGGGAGCTGCGAGGAGACTTGTAGTTTGAGCCCATGTTTTTAAGCAGTGAACTGTACAGTTAAAGATTGCTGTGAATGATATGCAGGAGCAAGAGTCTGAAAGTTGGGGCTCCTGCGGGTAAGACCTTCTCCCAGGTCTTGGCTAACAAACAATTGAAGTCGCCCTATGGTGGGAGGGCAGTGGGAGCAGAGATGGGTCAGGTGAGATACCCCCAAATCTTGGGGATCTATGTATAGCTTGTTAGTAACCATAGCTGTATAAACACTATGCATTCTTTTTTTTTTTTCCATTATATGTGTACTGTGTTTTTAGTTAGGATTTTGAAAAGCTGTTTACCATTCTTAAAGTTGAAGCCACCAGAAAAGTAAGAAATGAGGAAGGTTTTATAAGCAAAAGCTGCTTGTGGAGACCAGGTTTCTTGGTGTTGTATCTTGAAGGCGAGGCAATGCAAAGGGACCAGGGCCTGGTGTCTATTGACTTTAGATCCCAAGAGCTCTGTGGCTCAGTCATCAGGATGAACAGACCCAGCAAAAGCTGTCTCAGGTCCCTGCAACTCAGACACGATGCTCCAGGGAAACCAAGCCACTCCCTCTGTGTGGAGGCCCCCCTTTCTTAACCTCTTCCTGAGCTGACTGTGCCGGTCTTTAAGCTTCAATCCAGACCCTGCTTCCCCTGGGTAAGATCAAGTGGCTCTCCTGTGCACTATGCGTATTTGTTACAGTGCTCTCTTAGGTCATGGAGTGATGTGCTTACCCATCTATCTCTGTACGGGGCTTCCTGCTTTTGTGAAGCAGGGCCACCTGACTTCTTTCATCCTTTGCTCCAGAGTACACATGCTTTAAGTGGGTGTTACGGGAACGAACATTAATAATCACTTAACCCTAAGAAGTCATTTTATACTTTCTGCATTTTCTTCTTCTCACATAGCAAAAATGTAATTTTTCCAGTTGTGGTGATGCTCATTTTTTGATAAAGTAACTGCATGAAACAGTGTGACTTTCACTGAACAGTTTTAAGAAATTTGTTTTTATGACAGTGTTAGTATGTCAAAACCTATTCCTCTAAGACATATTTCAAACATACAATTTTTTTTCCTGATTCTTCTGTGACTTCTAGTACCTTTATTAAAATACATTTTATCAAAGTATGTGAACATATATTTAATACAGACTTTTTAGTAGAAAATTCTTTTAGTGCTTCTTTATTTATTCTCATGAATTTCCTTCTTTTCTCCCTATGCATGTTTTTCCCTTAAACACTTCCTTTAAACATTAAGTATAATTTTTGAGGGAATCTTTCATTTTTAAAATCATTTTTAAGGCTGTTTTATGTTGCTTAGTATGATATGCCAAAATTAACCATTTCTCATAGAACATTTAAATTGCTCCTAACATTTCTACTATTAATACTGGGATAAAATCCTATTGGTTACAATAGATGATTAAAACAATTTTTTTTTAATTACATCTGTGTTCTTAAGTAAAGCAACCCTCAGAGCAAGAGGTAGATCTTTGGCAGGTTTTGGTGGCGTGCTCACAGTAATTTGTAGAAACGTTTTGATTGCTTTTCAGTTCTGTCTTTTGAAATAATTTACCTATAAAATATTTGGATCCAGGCTTTTTATAGCAAGGATGATTTTCTCTATTTCTTCCTCAATTACTGTCTCTCCTTTTTTCTGTCAACATTGGTGGCCTAGGATTTTAAAATTACCCACTTCACTAAGATCTTTCACATTTCATAACACACTGTTGGATGTTTTATTGGTTTATCCCCTTATTTTTTTTAAATATAATTATTTCTGTGTATTTAAAATTTTGAGTTACATTCCAGTCCAGTATTCCAGGTGGTTTTCCTAGCTTCTCTCCTTTCAGTTTTATTAGATAATTTTTTCCAGCAGTAAGAATCCAGGCTCCAAACATCCTCAGTACATTTACTTATCTGCTCAGTGTTGCTGGTATCTCAGCCATGCTAACCATTTCTTCCACCTGCCCTCAGCACTCTTGATGCAGGTGGGTACATTGCCACACCACCTTTCTCTTCTCCCAAGGCAGGGCTGTTCTGACTCTTCAACTCTAAGAAGGGAAGGCAAAAGAGAAATGTACAAAATGCAAGGGAGAAAGGAGAATCTGAGATAAAGAGGAGTAGAAGGCTAAGTCAGTTGAATTTTAAATATTAAATCCATCCTTTGATTCCTCTAATAAACATCATTTAGTCTAGTCAAGGTATATTGTCCATTGATATGGCTGGAATTTTTTTTTTTTGATTTTAGGATTTTGCATCTAAATTCATAAGATAGTGATCTATAACTTTAGTTTACTGAAGTGTCTTAAAGGGTTTGGTGTTGAGGTTGTACTGGCCTCATAAAATGAACAGGAAATGTTCTACCTTCCTTTCTCTTGTAAAGTTTATAAAGGTTTGGTATTCTTTCTTTTTTAAAAATTTAGAATTAACTACAGTGAGTGAAGACATCTGTTCCTGAGTTTTCCTTCTAGGTAGATTTTTAAATATGAGTCATGGATTATTTGCAGTTTTGATAAGATACAATCTACCTCTGGGATGACCTTGTGCTTTTATTGATAGCATGCTGTGTTCTCCAAGAGTCTGTACTACTGGCAGTTCGTGAATTCTGTTCATTTTTTTCCCCCCAATACTGTGTTTTTCAACTTAGATTTTTCAAGTTCCTGCCCTGTGTCAGTATTCCAAAAATTTCAAGAAACTGGCTGTGTTTGAAGCCACTTATGTTTAAAAAATTTTCACTCTAGCCTTGACTGCCAAAGTTCTGCCATTCCCTGGTTTCTGATCTCCCTTAACCCCCATCTGTGACCCCTGCAAGCTACAGCCCTCTGCCTGAGAAAAGCTCAATATTTAGGTTCCTTCCTGTAGCCAAAATCAGCGAGTGCCCCCAGGAAAAACAACTATATTTTCCCATATCCTTTCTGTGATTTACTTCTCTCCTGAATTTTAACATTCTAGCCTTCTCTGTTTCTACACCAATAGGTTGTATTTAACTAGATGCTTTTTGTGAATGCTTTTGTTGTTGTTCTGGTCTGCTGCAAACTACTATATCTTACCCCATGGTAGACTCTATTTGTGTTTTTAAAGCTCCATCTAGTGTATATGTTTGTATGTAAGTATTCTGCTTTTCAAAAAAAAACCAAAACATTGTATCACATATGAAACCTGTTAATTATCTGCAAAAGTAAAGTTGGGTGATAGAAATCACTTCACAGCCGGATGGCATTTGGCCAAACTGTTAAACACTGGTACTGCAGAAACTGTGTTCCATACTCATTTTCACTATACCTAGTAGTCGCATTCAAGGCAACCTGCATTGCCCCTTTGATCCATCATTTCAGAACAGGCCACTCAAAATTAGTCTGCCTCAGGATTATTCAAAAAAAATTCTGCTGGCAGGCTCCTGTCCTATATATATCACCAAAACCAAGATATCTTTCTTTGTCCACCTGGACATCAGAAAATCCTGCTGGTGGGTCTTCTTGCTAAAAATCTTCCTTAGTTTGTATATGCCTGAGCAATAGACATTTGTATCCCCTTATTTTAAATTTTATTTATTTTTATTTCTTCTTTCACTAGATTTGTCAGAGATTTTTCTGTTTGGCCAGTATTTCAGAGGAGCCAGCTTTTAGATTTAGCTATTAATGCCATCATTTTGCCATTTACCCCTGCTTTTTATAATTCAAGATCAGAATTTGCTAATTTTTGTATTTTTTAATCCTCAAAATAACTCCTCATTTTCCTTTGGTAAGAATTACCCAGACCCTATTCATTTACTCAGCAGACATTTTTGGAATGCCTGCTCTATGCCAGGTGGTATTCTTAGCCAGAGTCGCCCTTCAGAACCAGTCAAGGGAAGGTGCCTGCTTCCTGTGGCTGGCAGTGAGAAAATTTAGTGAGAGGGTGTGTGAGCTGTGGTGAATGCTCAATAAATGTTAATTGTTGCTTTTTTGTGATGTATCACATGAGAGGCTTTTAAATGTTGCCTGGTAGGGCCCTTCACACTTGGCCAATTTTTCTAATTTGCCCATGTGATTCTGGAAAATTCCAACATACATAGTTTTGAAAATACTGAAGTGAAAAGTAGTCTGAGAAGTTGTTGAGGGAGAAAAACATGAAAATATAGCTACAGTTCTGAAATAGAGATAGAGACCAAATACCAGAGGTGGCAGGGGGAGGATGCAGGATCTGGAAAAGCTTCAGAAAGGAAGAGACTGTTGAACTAGTTCTAGAAGGATGAGTCAGAATTTTTTGTCTAGAGCTGAGGGAAGAAAATAAACAACGGTCAGAACAGGATGTGCAAAGGCAAGGAAACGTGAAAGAATAATAATATAGTCAGGGCAAAGAGTCCACTTGTGGAAAGCATGGGATGTATGGCAGGATGCAAAATTAGAAAGATGATTCAGTCACCTAGAGAGAATGACCTGAGGTGGAGATCTAGAACAATTTGGGAACAGTGTTATCCAAAACAAACATAATACAAGCTACATGGATAATTTAAAATTTTCTAGTAGTCACAATATTAAAAAAAAAAAAAAAAGAAAAACGGGTGAGGTTAATTTTAGTAATGTATACTATTTAATATAGCCAAAATTTTACCATTTCTACATGAATCAACGTTTTAAAATTGTTAATGACATGTTTTACTTTTTTTTTGTACTAAGTCTTTGAAATCCATTGTTTCACACTTAACTGCATGTCCTAATTTGGGCTAGCCACATTACAAGTATTCAGTATTCACATGTGGCTAGTGGATACTGTATTAGACAGCATAGATCTAGAGTGTTAGGGCCTTAGGTAGCCAATTGTATATAATATACATAACTAAATACATTTTATATTAAATATGATAAAGATTACGTATAGTATATAATATTTTAAAATATATAACAAATAACTAACATTATTTTTACTCATTAGCTGCCAGACTCTGGTTTTCAGCTTTGCAAAGTCTTAAAACTACAAAGTTTCCTGAGTATTAGCTTTAGGGGAGTTCTCCCACAGGGTTGGTATAGGGTATAGTTGGAGGAACATGTCGCTTTACAGTTGCAAATGTCCTTTCTGGATATACTCTTTCACCCTTTCACTGGTAAAACTCTTATTTCTTCAGGGAGTCTGTGTCATAGATGAGAAAATTGGATCTCCAGGAGATGTGTGTGATTTGCCTAAGGAAACTACACATTTATTAGCTGTGGAGCCTTTTAGGGGCCCATGACATTGGGCCTTCTCAACTTAGCATGTACTGTTTCCAGTTCTTTGCTTTGGGCTCCATCTTTTGGCCAAGGTCCTCTATGTCAGCATGAGGGAGGGAAATATTTAATACTCCTTGTCAATTTTTAAAAGGTATTGATTATGAGTTCAGTTATATCTGGAAGAAGGATAAGCAGTGTTTGTAAGACATCACTGGATCATTACAGTCTGAGGTGTGACTTGCATTGGAATGCCCTAAAGGTGATCTAATTCATAGTGGCTAACTCACACCAAGGCTCTTTTTACCTATTTAATCTTGCAAACTCTTGACTGTCCTTATGTCCCAAAATGGTTCTGGCCTCTGAAGATTTGAAGGTTCCTAAGACAAGGAACTTGACCCCCTAGAAGACCACTGACTGAACAATAGGTAACAGTCACCATAATTTACGTAGTCTTAGGAGCTGTGCTGAAGAGAAACCCAGGGAGGGAGCTGTGTTGGGGGTGGACTTAGCCCAGACCTGTAGGTAGGAATAGAGCCCTGAGGGGAGAACTTGATTGAGTCTTGATGAGAGTGTTCGGCAGAGGAGGGAAGACCAGCCTTTTGAAGCAGAACTTGTCGAAGAGAAAGAGATCGTTTTGTGTCAAGGAGGTAGGTATAAATGTTCTCCACACTGAACCATGGTGTACAAGGGGAAGAGAAGCCAGAGCTGAGGCTGTGGGATTAGGTGAGGACCCATGGGCGGAGGAGCCTGGTGGGCTGCAGTCCATGGGGTCGCTGAGGGTCGGACACGACTGAGCGACTTCACTTTCACTTTTCACTTCCATGCACTGGAGAAGGAAATGGCAACCCACTCCAGTGTTCTTGCCTGGAGAATCCCAGGGACTGCGGAGCCTGGTGGGCTGCCGTCTATGGGGTCACACAGAGTCGGACACCACTGAAGTGACTTAGCAGTAGCAGATTAGGAAGGGCTCAGGAGTTCACAATAAGGAGTCTAATTTTTAATCTCAAGGAAAGCTTATTAAATATTTATTAGCTATAGAGAAAATAGGTAATATTCCTACTCGCCTGGAATTTATATTCTGCTGTGGGATGCAGCCTGTAAACAAATGAAAATGTCACATATCAGGTATAAGGACTATGAAAAGGGAAAAGAACAGAGAATGACAGTTGAGGGTTGGGGGGTGCTATTTTATATGATGTGGTCAAGGAAGGTTGCTCTGGTGAAGTGACATTTGAACAAAAAGCTGAAGAAAGTGAGTGGGGAGCCATGTGCATATCTGCAGGAAGAGACTTCCAAGTCAAGGAACAGGCAAAGCAAAGCCCTGAAGGTGGAAGCATGTGCGTTGTGTTCCAGTTGTTGTTAGGAAGGTGGGGTGAGTGAAGGTAAGAGCAGTAGGTTGGAGGTGAGGTTTAGGATGAAGGCATTGTGAAGGACTGTGTAGCTACTGTAGAGACTTTGACTTTTACTTGGGGTGGATTGGGATGCCATCAGAGGCTTTTAAGCAAAGGAATGACCTGCTCTGAAAGGTTTTAAGAAGATGAGTATAGTTGTTATATGGAAAACAGACTTGGGAGGGGTGGGGTGTGAGTGGAAAAGGAGGGACAAGGTAGGAGATTGTAGCAGTGATCCAGGTAAGAGATGATGGTGGTGTGTGCTGAGTGAGGGCAGTAAGTATTGGGAAAAGTGGGAAGAAATGAAGGGTTTGTATGTATGATCAAATGTGTGTTTTAGAGAAGTGACTCTGATAGTACATAGGAAAGAATTGGTCAGATCATGAGTAGTAGAACAGGTTAGCTGTCCAACCACGGCAAGAAGTGATGAGTTGCATGAGCTAGACATGTGTTTACTGGTCAGCAAATACTTTACCATTCATTCAGCCTATTTGGGGAAGCAGAATAAAGGCAAGAGTCCATGTGTTAAACATAGGGAACCAGTTAAGCAAAGGAATACAGGTAGGTTGGCAACTCTGTTCCTAAACCACAAGGGCTATATGTTTAGAGGACAGAGTAGGAATGGAAAGGTGTCAGTTCTCACAACCTAACTTAAAATGTCTGCTTTGGTCCAAACCTTTTCCCCGCTGGTCATCTGCAGCCCAAGACCAGCCTCCCTTCTCTCATTGGTCAATCCCAGGACTGGATTCCCATTCTGTCTTCTCCCCTCCTACTAGTACTTACCCCTTAAGGCCCAGTACATAAGCTTCCTTAAAGTTTCTCTCCTGTGCCCAGAACATTGGTAGCACCTCACTTTACTGTGTATTGTCTCATACCACGCTTTAATAAATAACACATTTTAAAGTAAACTGAAACCTATTCAAGGACTGCAGTGATTTTCATTTGCATTTTTATTCTACCACAGTGCATATGGTAAAGCCAGGCACCTAATACATATCTAGTGTCTTTCTTTTCTTTTTTTAATCTAGCATCATCTTACCTGGCACAGTCAGATTCCTGACCTCTATCAGAAAAATCTACCACATTTTCAGCCCTTCACTGTTCTTGTGGAGACACAGCTGCACTGTTGAGCAGAGATATGATAGGACGTATTTCATGTTGAGCATGATGACAGGTGTCTTAACAAGGCTTGGTGAGGCAAGACAGAAATCAACACATGAACAACAGAACTTGACTATTCAGAGGCATGGGAGTCCTTAGCCAGCCTGGTTTCAGTGAGGGGTAAGGAAGGAGTGACTGAAGGCGAGTATAGCTTGCAAAATTTCTCTGATCTGGCAATTCTAATTCTAGCTAGCCAGCCTACAGAAATTCTAGCGTATTTGCCCAAAGGGTGTATTGCAGTGATGCTTGTAATAGCAAAATATTGGAGTTAATACAAATATCCAAAAGGAATTGGTCCATTTGTTCATTCACCAAGTATTTTTTTCAGCATCCACTATGTGCTGGGTATCACTTTAGGCACTTGAGGGGATATAACTGTGGATAAGATAGTAAAGTCCCTATTCTCACAGAGTATGCAGTCAGGGAGACAGAAAAGCTAATAAGAAATTCCAGATAATTACTAGAAGTACAAGCATCCTTTTAAATCTGCATCTGTTTGGTTCCTGAGTTAAAGTTCAGGTGGCAGGAATTTGGACAGTGAGAGATACTTGTCTGTGCTCGGAGGAAGATTAAGCATGGTGATGTGATATGTGGTAAATTAGAAGGAGATGCTGAGACACCTTTTCTCAGGTGGCAATTCTGGATGTGAGACCTAAAGGACTAGTGACTGATTGTCAGCCATGTGGCAATCCAGCACTCAGGGTGGGAAGAAGCTTAATGTGTTCAGGGGTTAGCAAGGTCAGCAGGGCCAGAGCCCAGTGAGGGATGGGCAAGCTTGAATCTTATTCTTAGCACGGTGGAGTGCTGTGAGTTTTAGGTGATGGGTGTGTGATGGTACTCCAAATGTACTCTGGAGTGCTGTGAAGCAACTGAAAGTAATGAGGTGAAAGTATACAAAGCACTAAGGGAAGACTTCCAAGATGCATAGCTAAATGTAAAATGCAGGATGTAGAACAATATAAATGATAGTAAGACTGTGTGGGGGAGAGGAGGGGGTGAAGGAAACATGGAAAGGGACAGCTTAGTATATACACCAAACTGTTCATAGTAGTTACTTGTAGGGAGTTTAGTGGGATTGACAATGGGGGTGAAGAGATGCAGTCACTTTTTACTCCCTGCTGTATTTGGGTTTTGTAACAAAGACACTGTATGGGCAGTGAGGAATTGGTGATAATATAGACAGATTTGGCTTTGAAGGGAACAAGAAGAAAGCTAAGTAGGTGTACAGGATTGTGGAATATATTGCCCCTCATGACTTTCCTGCATGCCATATTAGATTCTCTATAAAATTATGTAACAACTACTGTATTTAACCCACTTTGCCCCCTCAGGATATCAAACGTGATCACCTTTTCTCATGGACCCTATAGTAGGTTCCCAGTATTGCCCTGGGAACATTTGTGGGATTGATCCCTACTTGAGCAAGAATGTGTTCCTACAGGAATCACTGACATTTAAGGATGTAGCTGTGAACTTCACCCAGGAAGAATGGCACCACGTGGATGCTGCTCAGAGGCGCTTATACAGGGATGTGATGCTGGAGAACTATAGCCACTTGGTTTTTCTTGGTAAGGACCACATCTTCTTTTCTATGTATTGGCAGATCTTCCCTTTCTCAGAAGCTCAGGTTGTGGGGCTCACAGTTTGGGTGGCTGTGAGCAGAGTGTTCAGGGTTAGAGTTTGTTCATCTTGTTGAGACCCAGCTTTATGGGTTTCTGAGCCTGCTTTTTAGGTAAATAGGAACCAGAAATAGGCCATTTGATTGCATGACTCCTCAAGTTGCACCATTTTTTTCGCTTCAGAGTTGCTGAGGAGAAGTCCTAGTTCTGACTTGTAGAGGGTTCTTTTGTCAACTTGCATAAACAACCAAATCTTACGTGTTTACCTTTGAGCAGGATATCAAGTTTCCAAGCCAGAGGTGATCTTCAAATTGGAGCAAGGAGAAGAACCGTGGATAGCAGAGGGAGAAATCCAAAGACCTGTCTGTCCAGGTAAATGAGGGAGAATCCAAGAATCAGTGCAGAATGTGGCACAGCTGAGGGAGAGGGAAGCACCTTCACTTTGCTGCCTTGGGAGCTCCTCCATCCATAGAAGAGCTGCACCGTCTCCTGGATGATACCTTTGTGTGTCTCCCTTCTCCAGTATGGTGTGTTGCTGTTGATAGGTCTCAGAGGAAAAGGTACCCCTTTTTCCTTTTTGAAAGTAGCCCTTTGTCTTAGAATGCCATCTCTCCCTGTCTTATAACCCTACTTCTGGATCATTTTCTCCTCTAGTATCCTCAGTCTCCCTGCACTGTTTGGAGATCTCTCTTCTTACTCATTCAGACATTAATTGAACTCCCATGTCTCCTCTTTGTTTCGTCTTGCTGCTTTCACTGTCGATGCCCCAGACTTGTAGGGAATAACCATAACCTTGATTCTCCCTCCCTCCAGAGTTCTTTGCCTGACTGCACTCCTGTTCCACCTGTCTGGGGAGCGATGCTATCTTCCTCTTGTCTTGCACTCCTGCCCATCTGATTCATTTCCACCCTCCAAAGTTCCTAGAGTATCCTCTCCTGACTTCCTCACTTGTTCAGTGCTTCTTGGCTTTAGGTCTTTGGCTTTTCTTGCCTTTCCCTCCTAGTGAATCTGTCTTTAGGATTAGGAGCCTGCCTTCTGGCTTCCTCTCCGTTCTTTCTATATTGTGCTTAGTTGCTCAGTCATGTCTGACTCTTTCCTAACCCATGGACTATAGCCTGCCAGGCTCCTCTGTTCATGGGGATTCTCCAGGCAAGAATACTGGAATGGGTTGCCATGCCCTCCTCCAGGGCATCGTCCCAACCCAGGGATCGAACCCAGGTCTCCCGCATTGCATGGCAGATTCTTTACTGTCTGAGCCACCAGGGAAGTCCAAGAATACTGGAGTGTGTAAACTTATCCCTTCTCCAGGGGAACTCTCCAGACCCAAGAATCAAACCGGTGTCTCCTGCATTGCAAGTTGATTCTTTACCAGCTGAGCTACCTGGGAAGCCCATTCTATATTCAGTTCAGTTCAGTCGCTCAGTCATGTCCGACTCTTTGCGACCCCATGAATCGCAGCACGCCAGGCCTCCCTGTTCATCACCATCTCCTGGAGTTCACTCAGATTCACACCCATCGAGTCCGTGATGCCATCCAGCCATCTCATCCTCGGTCGTCCCCTTCTCCTCCTGCCCCCAATCCCTCCCAGCATCAGAGTCCTTTCCAGTGAGTCAAGTCTTCTCACGAGGTGGCCAAAGTACTGGAGTTTCTTCCCTATAAAAGGGTGCCTGCCTTCTGGTAATCACAGGTCTTTATTCTGTGCTATAGATTCAGAATTGTCCTTACTTAGTAACCCTGGTTACTTTTCTTTTTTCTCTTCCCTTCCCACAGGATGCCTCCAATGCAAGTCCCACAGAGTTCTTATTAAAGATGTAAAGTCTAAGTTAATCATCTTGCATCCCCAGTCAGCCCATTTTGCTACCTTACCTATTACCCATTTCTCCTCTTGCCCATTAGGAATTATCAGATTGCCAGTCCCTCAGGCCAGAAACCACAGTCAGTCTAGTCTTTTTCTTTCAATCCAAGTTATTTTCCTCCTTTGAGAAGCATCTTAGATTTTCCTGCCTTTTAAATTGGACTGGTGACATCTTAAACCACACCTCAGATTTGGATTACTATAATTCCTGGTTGAAATTGCTCACTCTATCTTATCTTTTTGTAATCCATATTGGGTTTTTAAAATCATAGTTTAATTGAGGTATAATTAAAATACCATAAAATTCTCCCTTTAAAAGTGTACATTTCAATGGTGGTTTTGGGATAAATACAGAGTTGTGCAGCCATCACCACTATCTAGTTAAGCAGAACATATTCAATATCTCTAAAAAGAAATCTTATACCCATTAGCAGTCACTTTCTACTCCTGTTCCCCCCAGCTCCTGGCAACCATTAAGCTACTTTTTGTCTCTATGGATTTGCGTATTCTGGATATTTTCTATAAATGGAATCATAATATGTAGCCCTTTGTGATTGGCTTCTTTCACTTAGCTTAAGGTTCATTCATGTTGTAGCATGTATCAGAACTTCATTCCTTTGTATTGCTGAGTAATATTGCATTGTATGGATATATCACATTTTGTTTATTCATCACGTCATGGACCATGTTGGATTTTAATGCTTTATCTCATAAACTACCATTCTCTGAAAGAACCTTTTACCTCATTATAGGAAGGAGAAACTCCCTTGATTTAAAGGTCCCCATCATACCTTCCAGTAATATCTTTCTGTTCCTGCCAAAGAGAGCTCCAGCTAGGCTGAATTTCTTTTTGAAGTTACAGACCTGAGTACATTTCACCCCTACATACTTTCTGATGTTCTCTGTAAGAAGTATACAATTTCCCTCATTAGATAATAGTTTCTCTCTGTCCAAAGCCATCTATAAAGTCAAGGTCTCTCTAATTCATAAATCCTAATATATGCTAATATACTTGTTTCTTCCCTTGTCACAAATACCATTTATATCATCTCTACCACACAAAATCAAATTTACTACATGCCATCTGTTGGGTTTTTTTTTAAGTCATCAAAAGATTGTCTTGTTTTTATTCTTGGATTTTTAACCTCCTGGAGTGTCTATTTATTATGTTTCTAAATATCTTCCCTCTGTGTTGCAGAGCATATAGAAGGCAGTCAGAAAATTATTGATTGTTATGGAATTTTGCTGGGGAAAGAACTTTCTCATTCATTAATTTCGCCAAACATTTCTTGAATGTCCCACTGAGAAATATTCTAAAAGGAATACAAAGTATTCTCTGTCTTCAGGAATTTAGAATTGAGTTTTGTTCCAGGGTAAGGAATTTGGGAATTTAGGGTTCTTTAGTTACTGGGGTTTTTTCCCCCTTTTAATGTTTATATGAAAATTTTCAAACATTTGAGAAGCTGAAAAGATTATACAGTGAACACCGTATACTACCACCATGATGCTATAATTGTTGACCTGTTGTTATGTTATATAGTAACCTATTATATTTGCTTTATCACATATCTCTTTATCCATCTATTAATCTGTCTGTCTTTTGATGCATTTCCTAGTGAGTTGCAGACATGAGTACATTTCACCCCTGTATACTTCAGCATGTATATAGTTGACTGAAGTTCAATATTTGTTCATAGTTCTTTTTTTTATTAAAAAAACATTACAGTGAAATTTACACCTCTTATAAGCACCATCTATTTGACTTTGACAACTGCATTCTCCTGTCTAACCCAAACTTCTATTGATATGGAACATCTCCAGCATTCCAGAAAACTCCCTCCCCTTAGTTTTTAAAAGATTACCATTCTTAAAAACTAGACAGTAATTAATTTTCTGCTGTTAGTATTCAGAGGTTAAACAAAGGTTTAAAGGTCAATTTTTTAGGCAGATTAAAATAAATTGTTTTTGGTTAAGAGAGGTGATTAATGGACAATCAGAACTCAAATAGACTAAAACCACAGCTCTAGTTGTAAGGGCAAGGATGATTTGCCTCTTGAAATATTACTTTTTTATCTGCTTGGGAACTATAGCCCTCTATCTCCAGTTATGTCAAAGAATCATTTCAGTTAATTCACTGGCTACAGATTTTCTCAGCAAGGTTTGAAGATCTGAAGCCTCAGAAATGACTTTAAAGAAATTATGAAATGAATGTATTAGGAAGATAGATTCCATGGCAGTTTGTAAAATGGACAAAGAAGCATGAATATCAGATAGGATTCTGCATGAAAGACTATGATCCTGTTCTGTTTGTATCTGTGCCTAACTCTCTCATGCTAACTGGTTCCCTTACTCCCTTATGTGGGTTTTCTCATTATGGACTTATCCTTCATGATAGCTCTGCAATGATAGCTCTGTCATCTCTCTCCACTCTTCCTTTCTCCATTCAGAGTCTTCTTTTGAAGTTATTGGACTAATTTCAAAACAAAATGATATATAATTGCTGTCTTTTCATTCCTACTGTAGCAGTTTGTTTTAACAGAAGGGAATAGGGGATGTTTGCACTTTGGGTTTCTTTCAGACTGGAAGACCAGGCCTGAAGCCAAATCTTCACATCTGCAGCAGAGTATATCTAAAGTATTCCTTAGCACAGATGAGCTCTCACATACCACGGGAGAAGATACTTGGGACCTTAGTGGCCAGTTAGAAAGACATAAGGAAAACTGGAAGAGACATCTGGGGCCAGATTCATCCACCCAGAAGAAAATAATCACACCAGAGGAAACTTGTGAGCAAAATACATTTGGTGAAAACTGTAGATTGAACACAGACCTGATTACACAACTGAACATTCCTCCAGGGTCTAGTGAATGTGATACCCTTGGGAGCAATTTGGAACATAATTCAGACTTGCTTAATCAGAATAATATCCTTACAAAAAAGAAACCTTATAAGTGCAATAAATGTAGAAAAGCATTTATTCACAGATCATCTCTGACTAAACATGAGAAAACTCATAAAGGAGATGGAGCTTTCCCCAATGGTACAGATCAGGGAATTTATCCTGGAAAGAAGCACCATGAATGTACTGACTGTGGGAAAACCTTCCTCTGGAAGACACAACTTACTGAGCATCAGAGAATTCACACTGGAGAGAAACCCTTTGAATGTAATGTGTGTGGGAAGGCCTTCAGGCATAGCTCCTCCCTAGGTCAGCATGAGAATGCTCATACTGGAGAGAAACCCTATCAGTGTAGTCTTTGTGGGAAAGCCTTCCAGCGCAGCTCCTCTCTTGTTCAGCACCAGAGAATTCACACAGGAGAAAAACCTTATCGATGTAATTTGTGTGGGAGGTCGTTTAGGCACGGCACATCCCTCACTCAGCATGAGGTTACACATAGTGGAGAGAAACCCTTCCAGTGTAAGGAATGTGGGAAAGCTTTTAGTCGATGTTCTTCTCTTGTCCAACACGAGAGGACACATACAGGAGAGAAACCTTTCGAATGTAGCATATGTGGGAGAGCTTTTGGTCAGAGCCCATCCCTTTACAAACACATGAGGATTCATAAGAGAGGCAAACCTTACCAAAGCAATAACTACAGCATAGATTTCAAGCACAGCTCATCTCTTACTCAAGATGAAAGCAATGTCACTGAAGTGAAGTCCTATCATTGCAATGCCTGTGGGGAAGACTTCAGTCACATTGCAGACTTCTCTGACCATCAGAGGATCCACACTGGAGACAAGAACCCCTATGATTGTGAGCAGGCCTTCAGTCAACAACCTATTTCTCATCCTGGTGAGAAACCCTATCAATGTAATGTATGTGGAAAAGCTTTCAAAAGGAGTACGAGTTTCATAGAGCATCACAGAATTCATACTGGGGAAAAACCCTATGAATGTAATGAATGTGGAGAAGCTTTCAGTCGACGCTCATCACTGACTCAACATGAGAGAACCCACACTGGAGAGAAACCCTATGAATGTATCGATTGTGGGAAAGCCTTCAGTCAGAGTTCATCCCTCATTCAGCATGAGAGAACTCATACCGGAGAAAAACCCTATGAATGTAATGAATGTGGGCGAGCTTTCCGAAAGAAAACCAATCTGCATGATCATCAGAGGATCCATACTGGAGAAAAACCCTATGCTTGTAAGGAATGTGGGAAAAACTTCAGTCGAAGCTCAGCTCTTACTAAACATATGAGAATTCATACACGAAATAAACTCTAGGACCCGTGACATTAAGAAATATGAAGAAAGCTTTAGTTAAAATATTCAGTATCAGAAGATTCTTACAGGAGAGGAAGCTTGAGGATATAATGAATTGTGTGTGTGTGCATGCACACATGCCTGCAGGTGTGTATGCTTGTGCGCATTGTATGTTGAGAAATCTCTGTACTAACAGTGTTTTTTTTTTTTTAAATAAAAGCCACATTCTCAGATCTGATTACATACATGTGAAAACAACTACAGACGTCTTATATAACCTGTTAGAAATGACATGCCTATATATTGGACTTTGTAAAGTTTTGAATATATGTATGCAGGGAATCGCCAACTTTCAACAATTTGATTTGTAACTCTCAGTGTTTACAGCCTTTTTTAATAAATAAAACTCCCACAGTGATGACCAAAACTCATTTTTAAATTGCTTGACAAATGAATTCAACTGCAGCTCTTACATTAAATTTACCATGGAAACCAGTGTCACCTCCAGGAATTCACCATTCAAAGAATTAAATCAGCTGGTCCAGCCTCTTCCTTGTACAGATGAAACTGAAAGCCAAAGATGTGAAGTGGTTTGCAAGCCTGATACAGTTTATAACAGGAAAGCTGGGTGGAAAATGCAGGTCTTCTGGATCTTTGGCCCCATGGTCTTGCCACTGAAAAGATATTTTGGAATTCAGGGCTTTAAAATAAGTTTTAAAATAGATGCACAAATATTTAACAAGCACTCAGGAGTTGAATATAAGAGGCAGCAAGACATATGCAAATTTGTCATTTAAAGCAGCTTGTTGGAAGCTTACAACCAAAGTTGTAAATAGCAGAAGTACTAATGACTTCTTTCCTTTTCCCAAGTATCATATTTCAGGAAACATATGGTCAGTTTCATAGAATTTATTAAGTCTTCCTGCTGTGCTTTTCATGATCCTCCCATGGGAAAGCACTGCACCAAGCTTCCTATATTGATTTGATCAATGGGAAGACAACACAGAACTACAGAGGGAAAAAAAAAAATCCTCCAATTTAATTTTACTCTAAAGTATGAATCCAGTTATCTCTTGCCATAAAATTTGCCTTTAAATCAGTTAAGGGAATCAGCATATAGCGGGTCATTTTATGTGCCAAGGAAATTTTCACCATTAAAAAATTAACATTTTTGGCTCTATGGTGCTTTTCCGTCAGTAAAGCATAAGGTAAGCTTCAGGAGCCCACTCTAGTCATTAATATCCTTTAAAGTCTCCCATGGGCTGTTCTAAAGGAATTTCCAGAATCTTTGTTCATTCACTGGCACCTGTAGTGCAGATAAACTTGGGAGCAACTGTGAAAATTGACACCTTTCATGAAAGCCTCTGCCCCTGCCCCCAGGATAAGCAGATTTTTCCATCCTAATGATGAATCATGGGGAGGAGTGATAAGGGTTGGTGTTGATAGTAATCCTTTCTTACTGGCTTCTCTGCATGCCAGGTAGCAGGAGCTATCCTTTTTGTCTCATCCTGGACAATGTGATGCAGCTCCGAAACATTCTTCATAATCCTCTGCAGGAAAAATGTGTGTGGGGTCAGAAATGTGGGATGTCTAGCCCAGTGCATTTATCACAGGTGAAGCAGGATGGGTTATTCTGTAGCAGATCTGTCCTCCCAAGACTTTTTAACTGTTCAAAAATACCTTTTCTGTGATGTTCACCACTTAGTCCTTCATGCACACACAATGCCAAGACCGTGCCTGTGTTGTCAGTAATTCTACTCAGAACCTCCTCCACTGATTGGCTTCTTATCTGGAAGCCTATCAGAAACTCTTTTTGCTTTTGATTGGGGATCCCCATAGTGGACTGTTTGCAAGAATGGCATGAATTGTAACCAGTTGAGTGCAACATAACTGTTACAGAAGTTTATAAAGACTTGGTTCCAGGATACCTAAAGGAGACCACTGGTTTGTGTGTGGAGTCTGGCCTAGATCCAACCAGTCCCTGAATCTCAGCACATAGTCATTGGCAGGGGGAGCCCAGGATGTATGCATGAATGGAGGATTGTCCCAGCAACCACACACCATGCATTTACAAACACTGAGCTTTCTAGGCAATATGAATTACATCCTTGGAACGTCATTGTATTATTTCAATAAATAGCCTTCTTAGTTGAATGGGAGTCAGTTTGTCTTTTTCCATTTTCAGAACTTGGCTAAGATTAAAGAGTGGTGCATCAAAGGAAGAGGGATTAACTGCTAAACTCATCACAGCCAGGTGAGTTAATAATAGCATTTACTGAATGCTTACTTCTTGAAAGACACTGCTAAATACTTTACAGTCATCATTTCATTTAATCCTTACAGCTCCCCTAATAGGTCTTGTGGTATCTTGTCTTTGCCCAGCTTTTGCCCCCCTCTTCCTTTTGTAACAACCCCTACTGTACTGACCACAAGAACACAAGTCAGGACATCCAGGAGCTCAAAGATAATTTCAGGGACTGTTGAGCCAATTAGAGTCTTTGAACAGAATTTTTTCAAAACAGACTTTAGCAAGGATACTTTGATTTGAGGTTGCTAGGCTGGTAAGGTGAAGGTCTAAAGTTGCTTGGAACCTGATTCCTTACCAGAGAGGGCAGGTCTGCTGTTGTTGCAGAGGATGAGGCAACATGATGGTATTCTCATTTCTCATTCCTTAAGTCCCTGGACTGGATTCAATTTCTGAAGCTCTTCCTGGGATTCAGTGGGCTTCCCACGACCAGTGGAATGATTCCCCTTTTGTTATATTTCTGTTTCTTACATTGAAGAAATAGTGTATGTATTATATCTTTATTTTCTAATGGGGAGAAAAACCCAGAGAGATACCAGACTTGGAACCCAGAACTGCCTGGCTGCAAAGGCACAGCTCTTAACCTCTAATCTTCATCATGTCTTCAGAGCCATGTTATGTTCAAGGAGCTGCATATAACAGGCTTTTGAGGGTGAATGGAAGAAGGGATATGGTGATAGTTTAAACTGGAGACCCAAGTGGAAACAAAATGAAGGACCTTGGAAGGTTTTTCTTGACTATTTCAGTAAATTAAGTCCCCCCAATTCACCCACAACCTTCACCCCTTAATATATCAGTTATTTGTATTTGCCTGTACTGTAGATAAAATCTTGTATCATACTTAAATAAAAAACCTTCTTATAAATGTTTTCATGTTGCTACATAGTGTCATGATCCCCTTAAGAAATCCACTACTATTGCAGTAATATTTGGATAGTTTGGGGCATTGGTTTTATAATAATGACATGGAATATTTATACTTTTTGAAGCACCCTTGCCTTTTTATTTCCATGGAATTTTTTTTCTTAAAATACCCATAGTGAGATAAATATCTAGAATGGGGTTACTGTGTCTGCATGTATAGGTAAGTATAACCAGATGGTGTGAGGTTCATATAAGAGTGAACTAGATATAATAGTGCAGGAATAATTGTCCCAAAATTACCAAAGAGAAACAGGAAAAAAACCAATCTTCCACTCCTGCTGCCTGGGTATTTGTGGGGAAAGGCCCCAGGACAGGCATTATGTCCTACAAAGCCTCTTGCATTTCTCTGTGCAAGCGTGGGTAAGAAAACAATTCTTCTGTTATTAGGTATACTGATGCTGGTGCTCAGATATAGCTACAGTGGGCCTTGATAGATACTGAACTAGTTAATTCCTTTTTGTTAAAAATGCAGATGTCACATCAGGGAAGGTTTTAATGACTGCCAGCTAAATTGGTCTCCTTTTAATTTCTAATAGATTATGTTGATGTCCTTCACTTTACCATGATTTGCACTTTTGATTGATTTGGTTTTTCTCCCCACCCCGAAGTAGATGGTGAGTTCGAGGAAGGCAGAGTCCACATCATTTGGCTAACTTTTTTTGTTCCCTTGCTTATCAGTGCCAGGGACACAATAGGTACTTAATGTAGTCTTGTTAACAGTACAGTGGAGATGTGTTGATACTCAGAGAAGATTGGCTTTTCAAAATGAAAAGATGTTCTATCTTGAAATCAGAATACTGCAAAAGAAATCAGTGAGATGATATTTCATATTCATTAGGCTGGCAAAAAGTTTGAAGTCTGGCAGGGGGAAAATGAGAACTCGTACTTTGTTGGCAGTATAAGGGAAGTTCCGTATCTTCCCTTGCTCTTGATATAGGACTTACAGGGCTCCGTCTTTGGACCTCTTTTCTTTTTCTACAGTCCCCCTCACTGGGGCTCTCATCCAGACTGAAGGCTTTAGATACCCACTTGAAAATTTTATCTCCATTCCAGGATTCCATACTCATAACCAACTGCCTATTTGACATTTCCACTTGGATTTCTAACAGACATCCAAAATTTAATATGTCCAAAGATGAACTAACTCATGATCTCCCCATCCCAGTCTCATCTTTTATCAAGTTCCTCCCTCAAACCTCCCATCTGAGAAAAGGTAACCCCAGTTGCTCAAGCCCTAAACTGGGTAACCATTTTTGATTCCTTTCTTTCACATCCCACATCCAAGGTTCATTAAGTTCTGTTTGCTAACTTGCAGGATCTATGAGGATGGCCATATCTTGTTGCTTTCACTCTTTCTGGAATCCTCTTCCCCTAGATATCACTTGGTTTGGTTCCTCACCTCCAGCAGATATTTGTTCAGTGAACCCTTTCTTGACTATTGCACCAAAATAGCAATTCATGAGAATTCCCTGGCAGTCCAGTGGTTAGGACTCTCTGTTTTTATTGCTGAAGGTACAGGTTGAATCCCTGCTCAGGGAAACTAAGATATCACAAGCTGTGCGGTGTGGCCAAAAATAATAATAGTAAAAAAGCAGTCCCCCTTCATGGCACACTTCTATCTCCCTTCCCAGCTTCATTTCCTCTACAATAACTACCACCACCTGACATAGTAAACATTTTACTTCCTTATTATATGCCCTTCTATTTTTTTTGGGGGGGGGGGGTATGTGTTCGTAAATTTTATTGAAACATAACATTCTTAAAGTACAAAAATAGGTGAACAGCTTGATGGTTGAGAACAGCAACTTACATATCTTGCTCAGTGCCCTTTCCACAGTATAGGATAATGCAAATGTTTACTGAATGGTTGGACTGCATGTATGTGTACTAACAAGGCTAACATCAAAAACAATTGAAAATAAAGTTACAGAGGGATTATACACAATGTGATAAAACTTATTAAAGGTCCATATCACCTTCTTAAAAATCAACTTGTGAAGTAAATGTAGGGAAGTATTAAAATACCAGCTTTAGAGTGGTGGTTTCCTCTGGAGCTAGAGGGGAAAGGGATGGTAAAGGATAAAGACAGACAAACTTTTACAGTTTTTTTTAATAAAACTCAAAAATATTTGTTAAAAGAAGGTGATGCATATTTGTTGTATATGTGTCTCTGAATTTTAAACTCTTTTACAGTTAGTTTGTCTCCCTGCTCTTAATCTGGTCCCTCCTCACACACAGCCAAGCTGGGTGGGGAATCAAGCTTGGTTCCCCCTTGGTATCATGAACCTATGCTGACCTATTCAGCATGCCTGAAGGATTTAGGAAAAGGAATAATGGGCAATCATGTTTCCAAGGATGGGAAGTTGATCCAGGCCCAAGAAAGGGATGTCTCGTTACTGTCAAAATCAAGTAGAGGAGTTCTACTCTCTAGAAATGCCATTTGAGGGAATAATTAAAAAGAAGGGGAGGACAGGGGAGCAGAGGGCTTCCTATAGATAAGCAGCATAAATGATTATTGGCAGGTGCTGGCGGAAGGAAAGAGGTAATTTTTGCTAGCAAATTTTAGTGAAAGCCCTATAATTTTGGAAAAACTTTTTTTTTTTTTGGTAAACATTTTAATGGATAAAGGAGCCAAGAAATTTGGACCTGATAACATAGATGAAAGCCAACATAGATGGTATTTTATTCTGGTATGACCAGATAAGTATTAGCTGTAATGATTAATGGGGTTTTTGTTTTACTAAAACAAAAGTGCATTAAGAAACTAGCAGTTACCAGTTCTCAAATTTTAATATTCATTTTCAAAAGTTAAGAGTTGTCACAGGGTTTTGGCGTGGATTTTTCTGTTAGCTTAGAATTGCTGCTAAAGTTTGAAAGATGAAAAATGTCATGTTCCCCTACATTCTAAAGGGCACCACAAGAACTGGGCATATGCTCCCCACAGGATTCATTAGGAGGTGGGAAATTAACAGCCTCTCACTCTTAGGGCCCCACTGACCTGTAACCACGGAAGAGAGTCGTATCCAGAGGAGATGGTACCTCTGGCCATAGGGTAAGGCCTCTATCACTCCCCATGCATGGCGCTAGGTATATCAGGCACCAAGAGATATTAGGGGCATCTGAAATCGCTGGAGCTTATGTCTTTATACCCAGCTAAACCACAGGCCCACTACGCGGCTACTACCCCGAGTTCTTAGGAGAGCTCGCCATGCACTCATGTGTGTATTTGGTGGTAAGGCGGTGGGGAGTAATCTAACACCGATAGGTGCCTGCAACAGTCTGGAGATTTCTGAAGCGAGGGGTGTGCTGCTGGAGTAAACTCTACCCACTGAGTGTGAAGCCCTCTGAGGGTCCGCCTTTGTGTTGTTCGTAGGCGGAGTTCAAAACTGAGTGTCGGGGTCAGACAAGCCCGCTGTCTCCTACTTCTTTGCCGTCAGCGTTTACACCACCAGGATTTCAGTGGATCTTGGGTAGGGTGACTGTATATAGTGCGTGTTCACTCGTTATTGATCCACTAAACCAGGACCATTGAGCTCATTCTCAAGGGGGAGCTAACTAGATGGGAAGCTGGGATTGCGCTGGCACACCGGGACATGTGTTTATCTTGTGCATGAGCTCACCCAAGGAAAGAAGTTAGACGGTGGGCAGGAGCCATTGGACTGTGTCCCAGGGGCTACCTCACCAAACTCGCGTGTGACCCACCTGGAGAGGGGTTGGAGGTGAGGACTGAAGTAGACCACTCCTCTATGAATGAATACAGTGGGCTGGGATGAAGCTGCACGCAGCCCCCAAACCAGCGCGCATCTCCCTGTGAGGAAGCCACTGCAGGGGGCACGGGTTCCATTGGTGTTGGTTGGGGAACTAAAATCGCGCATGCCGCGAGGCCAGAAGAAAGAAAGGAAGCCCATTTCCACCCCGGAACATTTTACCAGCTCTGGGTTGGGAGTGTAGTTCACGGAATTCGGGCACACGCGTGTGGACGGAGCGGCCCGGGACTCGTCGCGCGGCTGGAGACTACATTTCCCGAAAGCCTTGGCGGTGGAGCACTTCTGCTTCCGGTTTGACGTATTCCGCCGCCGACGGGGGCGCTCTTTACGAGAGAAACGTGGGTCTGACCCCGGCCTGACACCAGTTTCAAACTGCGCGGGGACGTTTGCACCGCATCTGGTGTTCATTCCCTTTTGAGAAAGTGTGGAGGGGGCAAGAGCTTGGGCGCGCGCATGATATTTGCCCAGAGCCAGGCTACCCTCCACCTGTGGCCTCCACCAACCACCCGTGTCCCATGGCTATCCTAGAACACCCAAGTCCGGGACCTTGTCCTGTTTTCCCGCGCTCTGCCCATTGGCCGGCAACTGCCATCTCTGTCACCTGATCTGGATAATTTGAGAGACGTTGAATCATACTGAAGGAAAGTTACACCGCTCAAAATAGCCTGGAGTTAAAACTCCCCTCTGGAGCCTCCCCACCATTCTATGCAAAACAAAGAACTCTCTCACCCGAAGAAAAAAAATGGACCTTAAGGTTGATTACGCCCAACTCCCAGCCAGGCCCAGCCTCTGGCCGATCTCCAGAATTCATTGCCCCAGCCCTTTAAGAGATAACTAATCTGAACTACCTTGGAGAAGAGCTGGCCCCCTTAAGACAGTAGATTTCCATATGTATGTATATATATACTTACACTTTTCTTGGGTTAGTGCAGCAGCTCACTAATACTGTTGCCCCTTCTTGCCTCATTACAGATGATCTGTTCCTGTAAAGTGCGGGTCTACTTCTTTTCCCGAACCTCGCCTTCTCTTAACTCCCTTACCCTATGACAGGAGGTAGTCTAAGTAAGTGGAGAAATTTAAGGTATTATCTCCACTTTCTGGAAAAAATGTGGCTTTTCCTGAAGAACTGTGATTTTCTACTTTGAAACAGAGCCATAAAACCAGAAACACCATCTCCTCTTCTCTCTTCCAGTCAGCTCCCTTCCTCGGGACAGGAAGGGTCCTGTGCAGGTAGGCCGGAGGGAGAGTAACCTAGCGTTGACTGAAGGGTTACTAATGGTAATGGTAGTCTACTTAATTAGGGCCGACTCTTCCATGGAAAATAACTTCAGCTGAATAAAACGTTGGAAAAAAAAAGCTTTCCAAAGAGCTAAGAGGAGAGTAAAGAATTAAGGATCAAACTCTAGGAGAAGCAAGAGACTAAATCATAATCCCAATGCTCAAAGCTACTTTTGCCTGAAGGCATTTGCTGGTGGAAAGAGACACCTTTGAAACCCAGCTGTAAGGTTGGTGGACTTGAGGTATAAGAGATACAAGTGTAAATATGTTGAAAGCTGGGAGTCCCACAGTATAAGAGATACAAGTGTAAATATGTTGAAAGCTGGGAGGCCACAGGAGGAGCAGCTCCTGTGCCCAAGCTCTTGCCCCCTCCGCACTCTCTCAAAAGGGAATGAACACCATGTGGGAGTCCCACATTTGAACTGGGACCCCAAATGAAGACACCCTCAAGACTCCCAAATACAGCTTGTCTTGGAGGTGTAGAGATCCTCAGCCTTCAAACACTATAACTGACCTAGTGGTGCGCTCAGTTGCCTGATAAAAGCAAATGAAAATGATCCTTTAGAGAAAGACGTTATCGTCTCAGACATTAAAGTATTCACACACACCCTTCTTTTTTAAATAACATCCAGCACATTCTCAAAGATAATCAGACACTCAAGGAAATAAATGGTGAAAGAGAACATGCAGAAATAATAGACAACAAATACAGACACAAACACATCAGGTATTGGGATTAACAGGGTATAAGATTGCACTTCTTGATTTTTTCTTAGTATTTTTAAAGAGATGTTGAAAACATCTATGAAGGCAAACCTTAAAAAATTGACATAGCAGGTTTGGGAAAATAACCAAATGGAATTTTTTTTAAAAAAGCTAATTAAAAAAAGAAAAAAACTCCAACAGCTATATGTTTGACAGAAAATTAAATATAAAAGAAGAATTAATGAACTGAAATATAGGTGAGAATAAATTGTTCAGAAACTAGTGCACAGAGACGCACAGAAGACAACCACCTTAAGCTGTTGGGTAGAAAGATCAAAATAGGTTTAATCAGATTCCCAGAAGGAAAATATGGAAAAAGGTATGTGTAAAACATACCAAGGTACAGATTCAGGAAACCCAGTGAAATTCAAAGAGGATAACTAAAAGTAATATAGGTGATAATCAAAAACTAGTGCATAGAGAAGTACAGAAGACAAACACCTTAAGCTGTTGGGTAGAAAGATCAACATAGATTTAATCAGATTCCCAGAAGAAAAATACAGAAAAAGGTATATGAAAGACGTACTAAGGTACAGATTCCGGAAACCAAATGAAATTCAAAGAGGATAACTAAAAGTAAGTCCATGACAGATACATCATGGTGAAAAAGTAGTATGTAAAAGGTAAATAAGCCATTAGAGGAAAAAAGAAAAGAAAACAACTTCTGACTTCTCAATAGCGTCTGTGGAACCCCTATGAATGGGGAATGAAATTTTCATTGTGCTTAAAGAATCTGTCAACCTAGAACTCTGTATATAGCAAAATCTTTCAGAAATGGAGACACAAATATATTTTATACAACTAAAAACAGTCAATGGCACCCCACTCCGGTACTCTTGCCTGGAAAACCCCATGGATGGAGGAGCCTGGTAGGCTGCAGTCCATGGGGTCGCTAAGAGTCGGACACGACTGAGCTACCTCCCTTTCACTTTTCACTTTCATGCATTGGAGAAGGAAATGGCAACCCACTCCAGTGTTCTTGCCTGGAGAATCCCAGGGACGGGGGAGCTTGGTGGGAGGCCATCTATGGGGTCACGCAGAGTTGGACACGACTGAAGCGACTTAGCAGTAGCAAAAACAGTCAAGACTTGCTCTCTGAGTGACCTGTAGCAAACTCTTAAATGAGGCTACCTGTTAGGATTTATGTGAGGATTGAGTTAATATCTGTAACGCGCTTTGCCCTGTGCCGGCTCGTAGTTGGTGTTCTTTAAAATGTTTGGTCCCCCGGTGAACAAGTCGGGATTGCGGGGACGCGGCCCTTGTGGGGAACTCTCCCAAAGCGGGTCCCAATGAGAGCTAGTGCTGCAGGGTCCCGTCCGTCTCCCTTCCCGGACGCCGCAAGCATGCTTGTGGCCACCAGAGGGCGGTGTCACATCGCAGAGGGTGCCCTGGAGGCTGCAGAACTTGCACCAGGCGAGCTTGTTGCAGGGATGCCTGGATGTGTCTTAACATCGCTGACGCTGATCTACCCTATCGCCAGGTACTCCAGATCGCCTCCCCTCAGGTGCATCCCTTGCGGAAAGAGGCCCTGAGAACTGCTGCTGCTGCTAAGTCACTTCAGTCGTGTCCGGCTCTGTGCGACCCCATAGACGGCAGCCCACCAGGCTCCCCGGTCCCTGGGGTTTTCCAGGCAAGAACACTGGAGTGGGTTGCCATTTCCTTCTCCAATGCATGAAAGTGAAAAGTGAAAGTGAAGTCGCTCAGTCGTATCCGACCCTCAGTGACCCCATGGACTACAGCCTTCCAGGCTCCTCCGTCCATGGGATTTTCCAGGCAAGAGTACTAGAGTGGGGTGCCATTGCCTTCTCCGGGCTCTGAGAGCTAGTTTTGGGTTATTTAGATCCATGCAAACCCTTAGTTGTGGCATGTGAAATCTAGTTCCCTGACCAGGGATGGAACCTTGGCCCCCTGCATTAAGGGAAAAGAGCGTTAACCACTGGACAGTCAGGGAAGTCCAACGGACATTTATTTCTAAATATGCAACTAATGTTGCTTTCATGGCACACACAGGTTCTATCAAAATTCAGCAAAAAATATTTAAAATATCAAGACATAGAGCATCACCCAGACTTCTAGCAGTCCTGCCAACTGCTTGAAGGAAGTGGTCTAGGAAAAGAAGGACGAGAATCTAAAACGATCTTGGAGCAGAAGACTGAATATAACCTCATTCTCTAACTGGAAGTGCGCGTTTGAGTGGACCCACATGGAGCTGACCAGTTGTATTCTAGGCAGAACTAAGGTCTCCTTTTGTGTGTGAGACTTCTGAGGGGTAGGGATGGGTTTGGTGAAGAAGAGAATAAATACTATGACCAGTCTAAGGAAACAAGAAATGTTGACAGTCTTTTGAGTCTCAAAGTCAGTTTCGCAGACTTCTGCATCAAAATGTCAAAAAATGATTTAAAAAAAAAACGCAGGATTCTAGGTCCTATTCCATGGTTCCAGAATTTCAATCTTTTGGGGCTGGGGGCTTGGAACCTGCATTTTGGCAAACATCTCTATCTCTATTGCATGCCAAGTTTGCAGATCACAGACTCAACTACGGTAGTGACGGTGGGACTCATGGGGCAGCGAGAACCCAGAGCTTCTGACGCGACTGGTCCCGCATCTGTCAACCACTATCCCCACTGCAAGTTGCATCCGCTCGAACTCCACACACCATCACTCCCCATCCCCGGCACATCCCAGTTCCCCACGCCCCTTCCCTAGCTCTACAGCTGGTGGATTTGACACTAGGCGCTATCCTCTGCGCCGCGGCCCCACGTGCACGCCCTCGCGTGCTTTGCCCCGGAAGTGCTCGCGCAAGGCTGGAAGTGCGCAGAAGTAGGGGCGCCCCGGAGGGACCCCTGGGGTAGGGAGGCCCCCCCTTTGTGGAGTAGGAAATGAGTGGCTTTGAGTCGGAAGGCAGAGAAATGGAAGGGGGCGAACGGGACGGAGCAGGAGAAACCGGGAGAGAGTGGCCAAGCGCGGGCGGAGGACGGAGAAGGGGGCGGCGCGGGCCGGAACCTCGAGGTATGTGCGGGAAGGGGCTCTTCCCTGGGTGGGGAGGGAGCCCAGCGCGTGATGCTTGCGAGAGTCGGGGAGACCTGGAACTCAGGAAATAGCGGGAACATCAGAGAGGGGACTTAGCGGAGGGTAGGACTGTGAGGCTCCTTCGAGGGGACGTTTTAAGTGGTGGAGGGAGAGGCTGCTGGGAAAGGCAGTTGGGAGGGTGACTGGAAGGAAGAGACTGTCTGGAGCGTGATCCAGCTTCTTTTGTGGGTGGAGTGAGAGACCGGAGAAGAGTGGGGTGGAGTCGGGTCCTGAGGAGCGAAGTACTTAAGAATTGGGGGAAATAGGGAACGATTTGGAAGATGAGGATGGTAAAGGAATAACGTTTCACGAGTAAACTTTGGAGGAATGAACAGTTTGCAAAGACTGTTTCGGGACTGGTGGAGGGGTGGAGGGAGGCAGTTTAAAGAGTAGTTTCTTTGGAAGATAGGAGAAAGGGTTAAACAGCTTGGTGAGAGGTCCGAGAAAAGTGTGTATGGGGTCGGGGGGAGCGTGGTTTGGAGGAGGGATGGGAAAGAGAGGAGATGTCGATAGAGGTGTCCCAGAAAGTGGGAGGGGCTAGAAATAGGAAGTGTTTGTAGCTCAAATTCAAGCGAGAGGAGGAGGGTCTCAGGGGAGAGGGTGGAAAAAGATTGGGGCTGGTGGGAGGGAAATCCAGTATAGAGGGAGACCTCAAGCAGAGCTATGAAAGAAGGGCCTTTGGTGCTCAGGGCAGTAAGTGGAGGAAGGGTAGGTGGGGTCGCAGAGTAGCAGAAGATGGAGAAAACTGGAGAAACTCAGATCGACTGAAGCTATTTTTTCTACCCCTTGTCTGCTGCTGCTGCTGCTGCTAAGTCGCGTCAGTTGTGTTCGACTCTGTGAGACCCCATAGACGGCAGCCCACCAGGCTCCCCCGTCCGTGGGATTCTCCAGGCAAGAGTACTGGAGTGGGGTGCCATTGCCTTCTGCAAATACCAGTAATTAATTCCCTCCATCATGGGAATCTTAAGATGTGGTGGCCAAAAAGTTCATTTGGTTTTTTCTGCAAGATTGATCTAGTAGTGCTTAGTTGTCTTTAACTTCATTGGAAACTATTTTGTTAGATTGTATTGCGATAGCTGTCATATTAGCGTGCATTAAAAAAAAAACTTACCAAAATTGGTGAATTTTTGTGTAGCCATTTTAATACTGAAGATGGAAGAAAAAAAGCAACATTTCCCACATATTATGCTTTATTATTTCAAGAAGGGAAAAAACGCAACTGAAACACAAAAGAAGATTTGTACAGTGTATGGAGAAGGTGCTGTGACTGATCGAACGTGTCAAAAGTGGTTTGCGAAGTTTCGTGCTGGAGATTTCTCGCTGGACCATGCCCCACGGTTGGGTAGACCAGTTGAAGTTGACAGCAGTCAAATCGAGACATTAATTGAGAACAATCAACGTTATACCACAAGGGAGATAGCTGACATACTCAAAGTGTCTAAATCAAGTGTTGAAAACCATCTGCACCAGCTTGGTTATGTTAATCGCTTTGGTGTTTGGGTCCCACGTACCTTAAGTGAAAAAAACCTTCTTGACCGTATTTCCACGTGTGATTCTCTACTTAAACGTAATGAAAACGTTCCATTTTTAAAACAAATTGTGACGGGCGATGAAAAGTGGATACTGTACAATAATGTGGAACAGAAGGGATCGTGGGGCAAGCAAAATGAACTACCACCAACTACACCAAAGGCCAGTCTTCATCCAAAGAAGGTGATGTTGTGTATATGGTGGGATTGGAAGGGAGTCCTTTATTATGAGCTCCTTCCAGAAAACCAAACGATTAATTCCAACAAGTACTGCTCCCAGTTAGACCAACTGAAAGCAGCACTAGATGAAAAGCGTCCAGAATTAGTCAACACAGAGCGCATAATCTTCCATCAGGATAATTCGAGGCCACATGTTTCTTTGATGACCAGGCAAAAACTGTTAGAGCTTGGCTGGGAAGTTCTGATTCATCCGCCGTATTCACCAGACATTGCACCTTCGGATTTTCATTTATTTCGTTCTTTACAAAATTCTCTTAATGGAAAAAGTTTCAATTCCTTGGAAGACTGTAGAAGGCACCTGGACCAGTTCTTTGCTCAAAAAGACAAAAAGTTTTGGGAAGATGGGATTATGAAGTTGCCTGAAAAATGGCAGAAGGTAGTAGAACAAAATGGTGAATACATTCAATAAAGTTATTGGTGAAAATGGAAAATGTCTTTTATTTTTACTTTAAAACCAAAGGAACTTTTTTGGCTAACTGAATATTACCCACTTTATAGATAGGTAAACTAAGCTCAGAGGAGTGAAGTAATTTGGCCAAGGTCATGTAGCTAATTATGGTGGAGTCAGTTGTATCTGACCCTCTCAGAATAAAGCCCAAGTTCTTTAGACAAAGAACTACCATAACCTCTCTGATATGAGTCCTGCCTTCCTTCCTTATCACTTCCAACACAAGTTTATTCCTACCTCAGGGCCTTCACACCTGCTGTTTTTTCTCCAAAACATCTCTTCACTGGGCTAACTCCTTATTACCCTTCAGGTCTCAGTTCAAATACAAGAATTCCCTAATAACACAGTGACTTTTTGTCTCTTTAACTGATTTTAGTTTATGTACTGTATTTTTTGTTTGTATACTGTCTCATATCTGTTCCTACTACTCCCCCACCCCCTTATGAGGACAGGGCCTTTGCCTGCTTTGTTCACTGCTGTATGGCTAGTACTGGCACATAGTAGGTTCTCCCTAAGTATTTGCTGGATGAATGAATGAATGAATGAGTGACATCACAGGAAGGTAAAACAGTTAAAAACAATGTAACTTCTCGCGTATCTTAACAATTCTTGCGTAGTGAGCTTACAAAGATTAAAAGAAATAAGTCACAAGGCCTAGAGCCACAAGATATATTTTCAAAGAAATGAGAGTTTCGATTCTCCCACCACCCACATGCTGGACCTCAGGGCATTTGCAGACCTCTGCACTCTGAAAGCCCTTTGTCTCCAGAGAAGGAAGAACCCTGGCAAGAAGGGTGAGCAATGTACCAGCACCACTATTTGGGTAATAGCTAGGGCTTTTCTTCCCAGGCTTGTTCTGCTGGTCCCCACACCCCTTCCTGCAGGCAAAAATCTTCTCTATTTAACCAGGAACTGGAACTCTGGAGACCCTGCAGGACAACCATGAATTGAATAATGTGTGTCAGGCAGAGAAAGGGGAGCTTAATGAGGGAGGCTGGGTTCTTGTGATCTGAGAAATCAAGGAAACTGTTTTCTTCATCTCTCTTCCCTTTGTGGGAGCAGTATGGAGTAGGATGGGGGCTTGAATAAAGAGAATTGAATTAATCATCTCAGTTCCTAGCCCATTCTTGGTTTGTGAAAGGCTTTTCTCTGGTTTTATTAATTCACTCTTTCATTCGTTTCTTGTCATCCCTCCCCTCCAATCCCATTACCCTCCTCCCCCATTCCGTTTATGATAAATACCTTTGAATTTGTACATAGCTTTGTCAAGTGTGTAGTGTTGTCTTATGTGACTGTGAATTTAATTTTTTAATTAAAAAGGATCTACTGTAGGTCTCATTGTGTTTCTTACTGTGGTAGCCAGCCTCCAAGATGGCCCCCAGTGAGATCTCCCAGTATTCATATCTTTGAGCAGTCCCTGGAGAGAGCTGAATATTTGCTGAATTGCACTGAATACAGTGCAGTTGTATTGCAATTGTATGCAATTTATGCAAGTGCATACCCTACTCAACAAATAGGCTATTGGCAAGGATATCAGTGTGCAGATTCCAAGGTTTGGGGATGGATGACATCGAAGTATCCTCTTTGCTGCCCTTGATTACCAACTCTAGGGGAAGCCGGCTGCCATGCTGTGAGGACACTCAAGCAGCCCTGTGGAGTGGTCTAAGAAGAACTGAGGCCTCCTGCCAACAGTTCCAACTTGCCAGGCATGTAAGTGAACCATCTTGAGTGATTCTCCCACCCCAGGCAAACCTTCAGATGATTATAGCCCCATCGACATCTTAACTTCAACTTCGTGACAGACCCCAAGTCAGAAACACTCAGTCAAGCCGTTCCCAAACTCTTGACCCACAGGAGTCAAGGGAGATAATGTGTTTACTCATTTTCATATGTCACAACATATTATTTTTTCTTCCACCATTTAAAAATGTAAATCATTCTCAGCTTGAGTGAAGTTGTACAAAAGCAGGTGACGTGTCACATTTGGCCCACAGGCCTTTGTTTGTTGAGTCAAAGTCTATTTCATTGTTTTGAATTGCTGCATAATTATTCTATAAGATGCCTTTATCTTATTTTGCATATCTGCTCCCAGTGAGGGGCATTTATCTCCTTCCCTGGTGGCTCAGACAGTAAAGAATCTGCCTGCAGTGCAGAAACCCAGATTTGACCCCTGGGTTGGGAAAATCATCTGGAGAAAGGAATGGCAACCCATTCCAGTATTCTTGCCTGGAGAAGTCCATGGACAGAGAAGCTTGATGGGCCACAGCCCATGGGGTTGCAAAGAGTTGGACATGACTGAGCCACTAACTCTACACTATTTAGCTTCCACAGACGGCAACTGCAGTGAACATCCTTGGCTGGTGGGAAGGTCCCTGGGATATTTGTCCAGAAGTGGAATTGCTGAGTTTCACGGTCTTAGTCTGCTTCTGCAGTGGTGTATAAAGCCCCATTTCCCTATACCCTAGCAACACTTGGTTTTATCCAACTTCCTAATGTTTGCTACTCTGTGACTTGGTTTCTCTTTGTTTGGCTTGCATTTTCCTGATAACTAATGAGTTCGAACATCTCTTTGTCTAGTAGCACACATTTAGATTTCCTCTCTAAATTGCCTAGTCATGTTTTCACCCATTTTCTATAAGATATTTCTGATTTTTCCTTATTGGGAAAACTTCCGCATCCCAGGCCTCAGTTTCCCCATGTGCACCACAGTTAACTACAGAGGTGTCCTGAGATGCCATCCTTGTTTCTGCTACAGCCATGTTTCAAATAATTGGAATGTGACTTGGGGTTGAGTTTTTACATATGCTATGTAGGAAACTTAGGGGACTTCCCTGGTGATCCAGTGGTTAAAACTCAGCAGGGGCCTGGGTTCGACCCCTGGTCAGGGAACTAGGTCCATAATGCCGCAACTGAGGACCTACATGCTGCAAGTAAGACCTAGTGTAGGAAAAAAAAAAAAAGAGTGTGAGAGAGAAATTAAGGACTTATTTGTGAATTATAGCTGAGACTTCTGGGTTCAGAGAAGTTGATGACCAGCCCAGAGCCATCCAGAGAATCATAAGGTTAAGCAGATGCCAGAATTGAGTTCCATTAGGAAGAGTTGGGGCTGCAGATCAAAATATGGCAGCAGATAGCACTTCTCTTGGGTCAAGTTAGAAATAATGTTTCTAAATGGTAAGAGGAGACAAGGCCTTGGAGAGCATGGAGCCTTCTTTTCCAAGTTGGTGGAAGTGAAACTAGTTGTGAACTTTTCTTAGGAGCAGTTTGACAATTACAGGCCAAAAGCCTAAAACACCTGCACACCCTTTGACTCAGCCAATCCCCTAGGAATTTACCCTGAAGCAGTAATTGGTCAAAGACAAGGAAGAACATGTTTGGTCATGGAAAAACAAAGATCATACTAAGGATCCCACTTCAGGAAATGGAATACCACATATGCATATGCTATCTTAAGAAAGATGTTCTAGGTAATTCCCTGGTGGTCTAGTGATTAGGACTCTCCTTTCACTGCTAAAGGCCTGGGTTCGATCCCTGTTCAGAAAACTGAGATCCCCAAAAGCCATGCATGGTGAGGCCAAAAAAAGGAAAAAGAAAGATATTCTATAGATCCATTATAAAATAGTGAATACAGAATGATTTCATTTTTGTAGGGAAAACAATGTATGAAGGAAATCACTGGGAAAATGCAATGATGTATTAAGTGCTTGCTAGGGCCATGCACTTGTTTTTAATGCTTTTTATAGCCTCATTTACTTGTCACACAACTCTTTGAATCGGTACTGTTATCATTCCCATATTATAGGTAAAGAAATGAGGTCAGAGATACGAAATGAGCTGCCAGAGGCCACACATATGGTGAGTGAAGAAGCCAGGATTTGAATCCAGGTGCTGGGTTTTTTCTACACTTGGTATTTTAATATTTTTAAAAGCCCGTCTTGTAGTAGTTAGTGCCTTTGAAAGTGTGAAGCAGGGCAGGGGTGGGGGGAAGTTATGGGGGTATGTGTTGTGTGGAAAAAAATCAGGAATGGGATGGAGCTTGGCTCATGGCAAACCCTATCCTTGCCCCAAACCCTCTCTCTCCATTTTCAAAAATATCAAGGAACTCAAATGTTCTGTATCTGCTGTGTGACCTGGACTTGTTCCTCACCCTTATGGAGCCCTTTTCCAGATGCGTCACATGGGCTGGATTTCTGGAGAAGCTTCCCTGTAGTTTTCCCACTGGCCCCCTTCCCAGCACCCTGAGTAAGAAGTAGGGAGGGACAGCCTTGCTTAGTGGTTCTGGGAAGGAAAGGAGAGAAAAGGACTGGGAGGAGCCCAGGGGCAGAGAGGAGGAAGGTGGCATGAGGAACAGGCAGGGTGATGCGGAGGCATAGGAGGGAGGGACAGGTCTAGAGAGGCGTCCCCTCCCTAGATCTCTTCTCCCCTGGGGCTTTGAGGAGTGGCATACTGGTTTCTGAATGTAACTCTGGGAAAATCTGCTGCAGCAAGCACTGGACAGGGATTTCAAAGACCTGGTTCTGCTCACACCTCACCACTGGTTACCTGTGTCCTTGTCCGTTCTTTCTCCGAGCCTTGGCTTTCTTGAAAGCCTGACTGTTTTCAGGGCTAATCCATATTGTAACATGTGTATATAAAACTTTGGGCCTTTTTATGGTTGAACAATATTTCACTGGATATTCCACATTTTGTTTATCCATTCATCAGTTGATGGACATTTGTGTTTTTCTTCTACTTTGTTTTTTTGGCCACGTAGCATATGGGATCTTAGTTCCCTGACCAGGGATCGAACCTGCATCCCCTGCAGTGGAAGCGTGGAGTCTTAGCCACTGGACTGCCAGAGAAGTCCCTTACATTTTCATTTATTTTCGGTATATACTTAGGAGTAGAATTGTTGAGTTAAACAGCAATTATGTTTAACATTTTGAGGCAACACCTGTTATTATATAGTCCAAGAGCTAGGAATGGTTTTTATATTCTTAAATAGTAGGGAGAAATAAAAAGAAGAAGAATATTTTATAACATGAAAATTGTACAGAAGTCAAATTTCAGTGTCCACAAAGAAAATTTCATAGGACAGCTGGTTTCATTCATTTATATATTGTCTGTGGTGCCTTTGCATTCCAAAGGCAGGGTTGAGTGCTGTGACAGACCTGCAAAGCCCAAGTGTTTAATTAGCCCAAGGACCTAATAAAAACCTGGTCTTAATAGAAAATGTTTGTCTACCCCTGAACTTTGTGTGGTATTATTAATTATTGTTTGGTGGAGGTAGCTTGGTATGTACTGCCTCGATGGGAACAGAACTCAGGTTGCCGAATCCTGGCCTAGGAATGTAAAGGAATGAGAGCTCATATCTAGACCCATTTTCTAGACTGAGAAACTGAGTCCTGTAGGAGGGCTCAGGCTCATGCAAGCTGAGGGGGAAGTGAGGACCTTGGTTTTTTCTACTCCTTGGCAGCCTCCTCCCCTCCAGCTAAGAAGACCCAGTTGTGAATAATTCATGGCTGGTGTTTGCAGAGCACTCCATCTTACCAGAGCACTTTGATCATCATTAATTAGTCAGAACCTGGCTCTGGCTATCACCTAATAAAACAAAAACAAAAGTGACTTTGATATTTCCATTCCTAAAACCAGAAACTTCCATCTCCGTTGTGAGGCTTGGTATCTGCAGATTCCTTTTCTCTGCCCATTACCCCATCACCTCTCAAAGACCTACTGTTTTGGCCTGAAAGCCAGGTTTCCTGAAGGAAGGAGGGCAGTCCCAGGATTGGAGCCCAGTTCTTGTGGCAGGGTGTCTTCTGAGAAGTCACTTCCCCTTTCTGCCCCTCAGTCTTTGTTGGGAAGATGAGAGTAGTGATGCCCATCTCTGGGGATGTTTCTGTTTGTAGAAGTGTTTTGAAAGGAATCCTCCTGCACTGCTGGTGGGGAGATAAAGTGGAACAGCCACGGAGGGACTCTCCCAGTCCCTCAAATGACTAGATGTAGAGTTACCATGTGACCCAGCAACTCCATTCTCATGTGTATGCCCCAGAGGAAGGAAAATGTGTCCTTATAAAATCTGTACACAGACATTCCTAGCAGCATTATTCAAAATAGCCAAAATATACTGTGCAGCACAGGGAATCATGCCCATTATCTTGAAATAACCTGTAATGGCATAGACCTGCAAAAATATTGACTCGCTATGTTGTACATCTAAAAGTAACACAATATTGTAAATCAAATATACTTCATTTAAAAGAAAAGAAAAAAGACAAAGATTGAGACTGTATTCCAGTTTAAAGGAGGCTAAAGTGACAGGACTGCTACTTGCAATACAGGATCCTGGTTTAGATCCTGGACTGGGGAAAAAAATTACACACATAGACACACACACAGCTGATTGATAAGTTTAAATATAGACCATAAATCAGATGCTAGCATTGCTACAGTGTTAAATGTCCTGAGTTTGCTCTTTGTACTGTGGTTATGAATGGACATGTCTTTGTTTTTAGGAAATGCATACTGAGGCATTTAGGGGTTAAAGACCATGATGTCTCCAATTTAATGTCAGATTGTTCAGAAAAATGCATGCATACATGTAAATAATTATGTGAAGAGAGAAAATGAGAAAATATGTGGTAAACAACTGGTTGATTTAGAGTGTTTTATACTAGTCTTTCAACCCTTCTGTAAGTTTGAAGTCGCAGTTGTCCCTTGGTATTCACAGGGGATTGGTCCCAGTATCACCCCCTGCCCTCCCCACCACTGTAGGTACCGAAATCCACAAATGTTCAAGTTCCTTGTAGAAAATGGCACAGTATTTGCATATAACACCATTCTCACATCCTCCTATATGCTGTCATTTCTAGGTTACCTATCATACCTAATACAATGTAAATGCCATATAAGTAGTTGCTGGGCACGTGGAAAATTCAAGTTTTGCTTTTGGAACTTTCTGGACTTTTTTTCCCCCAAATGTTCTCAATCCGTGGTTGGTTGAATCCTTCATTAGGGAACCCATGGGTATAGAGGGATGACTATATATCAAAATTACAAATTACAAAAAAAAAAAAAAGGGAAGGGGAAGACAGCCATATCTAACAAGTACTCATTTTTCAAATAGCCTTTGAAAAAGTAATAAAGTATGGTACAATTTCCAGAAAGTGAAAGAAAATAGAAGGAAATATACCAAGTGTCAGCCGTGCCCACGTGGTGCCTTGCCCTGTGGGGACATGCAAGACTTCAGCCCCTAGGTAGCTTGGATTGGAATCCAGGCTCTGCTGTTCACCAGAGCTGATGGCCTGGGTGAGTGATTTACATTCTCTGTGCTCCCGTCCGCCCTCCCCTGTGCAATGGGGCCAGTACATCCAGCTCCTAGAGTTGCCACAAGAGTCATGGGAGTATGAAGCATTTGTGACAATGTTGGCACACACACTGAGGCTTTTGTAAATATCAGCCACTGATACCCGGTTGGTGGGATTAGGAGTGAAATAGTCTGTGTATTTTGCTTTTGTTCTGTTTTGTTTTTATTGACATTAACATTATATTACTTCAAGCTATACAACATAATGATTTGCTGTTTGTATATATATAACTATATATATATATATTGTTATATTGTGTATATTGGGCTTCTCTTGTGGCTCAGCTGGTAAAGAATCTGTCTGCAATGGGGGAGACCTGGGTTGGGAAGATCCCCTGGAGAAGGGAAAGGCTACCCACTCCACTGTTCTGGCCTGGAGAATTCCATGGACTGTACAGTCCATGGGGTCTCAAAGAATCAGACAAGACTGAGTGACTTTCACTTTCATATATTGTTAAATGATCACTACAGTATGTCTAGTTGATATTCATCACATATTCAACACATAGTTACACATTTTTTTCTGGTGATGAGAAGTTTTAAGATCTTTTCTTACCAACATTCAGATATGCACTATAGTGTAATTAGCTATAGTCCCCATGTTGTATATTACATCCCATGAGTTATTTATCATTGGAAGTTTCCTCCTTTTGACCCTTTTCACCCATTTTACCCACCCCCCACCTCTGGCAATCATCCATCTGTTCTCTGTATCTGTGAATTTGGGTTTTTTGTTTTGATTTTAGATTTCATATCTAAGTGAGCACACATGTTCTGTGTTGAACTTACTTCACTTAGCATAATGCTCTCGGTCTGTGCATTTTTAAAACTCTGTCAAGTCAACACACAGTAATTTTGTAATCAGAGCAAAAACAAAACATCAAGTAAAAATGTCATTCACGTTATTTTTTAGGGGATGAGGGGAGACTCCTTTCCGATGGCTCAGCGTTTCCCTCTTGGACCTCCATCTATCTCTCCTGCCCCCATCCTCCTCCTCAGCCCCCTCCCTTCTGCCCACCAGATCGCATTCCTTACTTCTTTTCCCAAAGAGCTATAATGAAACTCTTACTCTGTAACTGACATTTCATGGTTCTCAATGTGAAATCATGCTCCCATATGGCCTGGTTTCCATCTCCTTCTCAGCCTCAGGAAGCCGAGGCAGGAGTCAGCAGAGCCCAGGATGAACCCTGTGTTTGAAGGATGAGATGAGCTCTAGTTGTTGACTGTTCACTCTGTGAGCATCAGGTACACTGGCCTGTGCTCAGCACCTTCCCTGCGTTCCCTTGATTGACCTTCACAACAACCCTATGAGGAAACTGAAGCTCAGGGAGGTGGAGTAAGTCACCCAAAGGCCTCTCAGATGGTTGCTGGAGCTGGCATTTGAATCCACTCTGATCTGGCCTTAAAACTGGGAGGCGACACTCCTACTTCCTCAACTGCCAAGTATATTCTGAACTCCCCACACCAGGCATCAATGCTCTAGTGCTAGTTTTATATCAAAACTAGCCACACTCAGCCCTCCCATCTCCATACCCTTTATAATACGACTTTGCTGCTCTTCCATCTAAAAGGTAGGGTCTAGTTCCCCAGGCCTTGAATAGGGACCAGCCTTGCTTTGGCCAATAGAGTGCTGGAGAAGTGATGGTGGATCACACTCAGGCCCCAAGAAGCCTTGCATGCATGACAGCAAGCCCAGGCTAGACTGCTGGATCATCATGGCCCAGTCACCCCTGCTGCCCAGACAGAAGCCAGCCAACTCCAGACATGAATGAGACTGTCCTAGCCCCGCCAGCCACCTGCTGACTTGCCAGCTAACTCACTACAGATACATGAATGAGCCCAGGTGAGATGAGCCAAACCTGCTCAGAGCAGCGGAACCACCCATCTGGCCTACATGAGCAATTGTTTTTCAAGCCACTGAGTTTCATGATGGTTTACTATACAGTAACAGTTAACTAATACAGCCCTTTAAAGCGGAAATGAAGTGGGAGGCTGTTGAGGTGACTCCAGTATCCTAGAGGAAAGAATCCTGACTTAGCAAACATCTATTTAATATTTACTGTGTGCTAAGCATTTTAAAAATTATTTATTTACTTATTTTTGGCTACGCTTGGTCTTCATTGCTGCGCACGGACTTCCCTGTAGTTATGGCGAGTGGGGGCTACTCTTTGTTGCAGAGTGCAGGCTCAGTAGTTGTGGTGCATGGGCTTAATTGCACCTTGGTATGTGGGATCGTCTCGGACCAGGGATCAAACCCATGTCCTCTGCATTGGCAGGCAGATTCTTAACCACTGGACTTCAAGGGAAGTCCCTGTGTCTGGATGCTTTCACTCAACATTATGTCCATGAGATTCATCCATGTTGACTGTGTCATTCCAGCCTATTCATTCCCATTACTGTTTAGTGTTCTGCTGGGTGAGCCTATCAGTTGATTTGTCTGTTCTACTGTTGATGTCCTTGAAGAGTATGCAGTCTTGGCAGTAGTGCAATCAATGAAAGCAATAATGGACAGCAGACGCTTTTTCAGTGTCATTATCTGAGTCACCAGGCCCTGCCCACCTGGAGGGTGAAACATTGCCTTGATATGTGTAGGACTCAGAATAGGGAGGGTTTGGATGAGAGATGAGAACATGACCAGGTAGGCAGGTGCTTTCCCAAGTTTTCAGAGCTCCTTGGGGTTGATTACCTTTATCCTACTGTTACCTTACAGAAAATACCTGTTCGCTGTCTCCCTCCCCACTAGGTGGTGGAGCTGAGTAAATCTTGTTCATTGCAAAGTCAGGGACTGCAGCACACCAGGCTCCGCTACAATAAGTATCTCCCGGAGTTTGCTCAAATTTGTGTCCGTTGAGTTGGTGATGCTATCTAACCATCTCTCTTTTTGCCTTCAATCTTTCCCAGCATCAGGGTCTTTTCCAGTGAGTTGGCTCTTTATCTCAGGTGGCCAAAGTATTGGAACTTCAGCTTCAGCATCAGTCCTTCCAGTTAATATTCAGGGTTGATTTCTTTTAGGACTGATCGGATCTCCTTGGAGTCCAAGGGACTCTCAAGAGTCTTGTCCAGCATCACAATTCAAAGCATCAATTCTTTGGTGCTAAGCTTTCCTTATTATACAACTCTCACATCTGAAAATGGCTACTGTAAAAACCATACTTTGACTATACAGGCCTTTGCTGGCAAAGTGATGTCTCTGCTTTTTAATATACTATCTAGGTTTGTCATAGCTTTCCTTCTGAGGAGTAAATGTCTTTTAATTTCATGGCTGTAGTTACCGTCTGCAGTGATTGGAGCCCAAGAAAAGAAAATCTATCAGTGATTTAACTTTTTCCCTTGTATATGCTATGAAGTGATGGGACCAGATGCCATGATCTTAGTTTCTTGAATATTGAGTTTTAAGCCAGCTTTTTCACTCTCCTCTTTCACCCTCTTCATTTTCTGCCATCAGAGTAGTATCATCTGCATATCTGAGGTTGTTGATATTCCTCCTGGTAATCTTGATTCCAGCCTTTGATTCATCCAGCCTGGCATTTCACATGGTGTACTCTGCATAGAAGTTAAATAAGCAGGGTGACAATATACAGCCTTGTCATACTCTTTTCCCAACTTGGAAAAGAACCAGTCAGTTCTTCCATGTTTGGTTCTTACTGTTACTTCTTGACCTGCATAGAGGTTTCTCAGGAGACAGGTAAGGTGGTCTGGTACTCCCAGCTCTTGAAGAATCTTCCACAGTTTGTTGTGATTCACACAGTCGAAGGCTTGAGCATAGTCAATGAAGCAGAAGTAGATGTTTTTCTGGAACTCCCTTGCTTTCTCCATGATCCAACAAATGTAGGCAATTTGAGGCTTATGTCTAAGCCTCAAATCCCCATCCCTGTGCTAAGCTTGAGGCTGACACACAATGGGCCCTGGGGAAATGCTTGCTGAACTGGATGAGATTTAGGTCAGTTCAGGAGAGACCCTCACTGCCAGGCTAAAGAGTTTAGACTCAACACTCAAAGGCAGTGGGAGCTATTAAAGGTGTCTGAGCATGAGGGGGTTCTAATCTATAGATTGTTTTAGAAAAATTACCTTAGCAGCATCAGTGAGGAAGAGGATGTTTTAGAGAGAGGGAATCTTCACATGGGGCAGGGTTGGGGGAGATGGTTATAGAAAGGACCATTAAGAAGCTTTTGCAGAAAGTAGTAATGACCAGAATTAGGGTCATAGAGCAGGGAACAGAAAGGAGAAAAACAACTTGGGCCACATTTCTCTTTTCAAAAGATGACCTCTGATCTCATTTTTATAAAACCATGTATTATTTGTGTGTCCTATAATATATGCAAAGGGACTTATTAATCACTAGGCTTGACACTAGCCAACCGAAGAGGCTTCTGGGGAAATGGCATTGTGTGTGTGTATTTTAACAAAGTCATGAATTATTTTTCATCTTTACAAAAAGCTCTATGAGGTAGGATGTTATAAGTGCCACTTTACAGATGGAGAAACTGAAGCTCAGAGAGAGTTTGAATCGCTTGCTCAAGGTCACACAACCAATACTTTTCCCACTCCAGTAGACTTTCCCCAGCGACACACTGAAGGAATAATCAAGGCACCTCCATCATTAATTGGATGGAGGATGCGAGGAGGGGACCAAGAGGAAGGGGTTAAAAATGACTAGGATGCTTTAAGACTGATCAAGTGAAAAATAATCAGCAAGTCAGGAGAGACTGCTGGGTTACTGTGGGAAGATTTAGGCCAAAGAAATGAATATCTAATGATGGAATCTGGTGCATCAGATCAGAGCTTAGAGGGAAGTCCGTTAAGTACATTCCTTGCTCGCTGGCCCTGCCACTGAGCACCTGAAGCCCCTTAGCAACTGGACATTTTACAGAGAAAAAAATTTCAGCCCCACACTTCCAGGCAAATGGTGTGTTCTTCTGAGTGCTTGGGTCCTTCTGCATCAGCAGCTTGTACTTTCTATGGCTCCATGTGGCCTGATTGACCAGTTTTAAAAGGCCTGCTGATGAATTTGAGATCTCAGGCTTCCATCTTCTTTGGTCAGCAAAGACGAAAAGGCCTTGGCATGAACACAAGGCTATTATTCACCGAGAAGACATTATACACCTCAAGAACGCAAGCCCAGCAGGCAGGAAAGGCCACCCAGCTTACTAGGCACACTGTGTCCTCATGGGTCCGTCCAGCATGATTCATTACTAAATCTGCAGCAGGCAGGAGGTGAAAGGGAATTTCATGTAAACTGTTTGGGAGAAGCACTTTGAATGCAACTTAAAGTTCTGAGAGCTCCAGAGGTTGAAATGCTTGTGACATTTCAAGTTTAGGTTATTCCTCCCTTACCCTTCACCAGAACCATCCCCGGGGAGGGAGAAGACACAAAGGGAGAAAAGTTGTGTGGTCATTTGGTGTATTAGTCAGGGTTCTCTAGAGAAACAAAACCAATAGGGTGGATATGGGCATATAGAACGAGACTTACTGTGAGGGATTGGCTCATATACTTATGGAGGCTGAGAAGTCAGCTCAGGAAAGCTGGAGATGTAGTACTGGTCCAAACCCAGAGGCCTGGCGGAGGAGGAGGGGTAGTGGTAGAAGGCAGTCCAAGTCCAAAGGCCGAGAACCAGGAGTACAGGTGTTCCTGGGCAGGAGAAGATGGATGTCCCAGCTCAAGCAGAAAGCAAATTCACTTTTTTTCTGCCTTTTTGTTCTATTTAGGCCCTCAATGGATTTGATAATGTCCACCAGTATTGATGAAGGCAGTCTTTTTCACTCATTCTGGTATAAATACTAATCTATTCCAGAAACACTTAGATGTAATGTTTTGCCAGCTATCTGGGCATCCCTTAGCCTAGGCATGTTGACACAAAATTAACCTACACTGAGGTGTAGGTTTGGAAATCTGTGACACTAAAGATGCCATATGTTCAGGCCCTAATGTATGTTTTCAGTTAAATATATCTTGGGGGGGGGGGTGGTGGCGGGAAGCCAGCTTGTGGGCATAGGATCTAAAGAATTCACAAAAGGAAATTAAAGTTGTATGTAACTATATTACAGGCTCACCTGGTTGCACAGCAGCAGAGGGCAGTACTCCCATTGAATTCTATTCACAGAGGTGCATGTTGTAGTGGTCTGTGAGAGGATCCTCATCTTCTTCCAAAGGAAGAGGTGTACTCAGTCATGTCCGGCTCTTTGAGATCCCATGGGCTGTAGCCCACCGGGCTCCTCTGTCCATGGGATTATCCAGGCAAGAATGCTGGAGTGGGTTGCCATTTCCTCCTCCAGGGAATCTTCCCGACCCAGGGATCGAACCAGCTGTCTCCTGCGTCTCCTGCATTGACAGGCAGATATTTTACCAGTAAGCCACCTGGGAAGAAGTGCTAATTGAAACAATAAGGTGATGTTTTTCATTTGCTGAATTGGCAAAGCTCAAAGTATTGCTAAGATCCTGTGTTGCTGAGAGTGAAATTTGGTAACGCCTCTGTGGAGGGTGAAGTGAATACTATGGATTGGCTCTCTCCACCTGGGTCATTCACCCTCTTCTAATTATTGATGTAAGAAAGCTATATCCTACACTTTGCAGACTTCCCTGCCCATAGGGTTCCACCTGCAATGAATGAGAATTCCTGTTGCTCCTTGTCAGCGGTTAGTGTTACAGCATTCTGGATTTTGGCCATTCTAATAGGTGTGTATTTCATGGTTTTATCTTGCGTTTCCCTCGTGACATATGATGTGGAGCATCTTTTCATATGCTTACTTTCCGTCTTCTCAGATCTTTTGTGCATTTCTTAATTGGGTTATTTGTTTTCTTGTTGAATTTTAAGTGTGTTTTCATTAATAGTCCTTTATCAGAGACATCTTTTGCAAATACAGTCTGTGACTTGTCTTCATTTTCTTAAAGGTGTCTTTTACAGAGCAGAAGTTTTTAATCTTAATGAAGTCTCCAACTAATTAGTTCTTTCTTTCAGAGATTGTGCTTTTGGTGTTGTACCTAAAAAGTCATTGCCAAACCCAAGGTCATCTAGATTTTCTCATATGTTATCTTCTACTAGTTTTTAGAATTTTGTGTTTTATCTTACAGTCTGTGATCTATTTTGAGTTAGTTTTTGTGAGCAGTGTCAGGTCTGTGTCTATATGCTTTTTTTTTTTTTTTATGTGAATGTTCAGTTGTTCTAGCATTATTTGTTGAAAAGACTATTACTCTCCATTGTATTTTTTTTTCCTCTTCTGTCAAAGATTGGTTGACTGTATTTATGTGGGTGTATTTCTGGGCCCCCTGTTCTATTCTATTGACCTATTTGTCTGTGCTTTTGCTAGTACCACACTGTCTTGATTACTGTAGGTTAATAATAAATCTTTAAGTAGGGTAGTGTCAGTCCTCTAACTTTGTTTTTCTTCAGTATTGTGTTGGCCATTCTGGGTCTTTTGCCTCTCCATATAAACTCTAGAGAGGTTTGTTAGTGTTCACAAAATAAGCTGCTGGGATTTTGATAAGGGTTGCATTGAATCTAGTGATCAAGTTGGGAAGAACTGACACTTTGACAGTATTGAATCTTTCTATCCATGGACATGTAATTTCTCTCCATTTATTAACTTTTTCGATTTCCTTCCTCAGAATTGTGTAGTTTTCTTCATTTAGACCTTGTACTATTTTGTTAGACTCATACCTACGTATTTCATTTTGAGGGATACTAATGTAAGTTGTATTGTGATTTTAATTTCAAATTCCACTCGTTTATTGCTAATATATTGGAAAGTGATTTTCTTTTAAAAAAAATAATAACCATGTGCCCTGCAGCCTTGCTATAATCACTTATTATTTCCAGAATTTTTTGCTTGATTCTTTCTAATTTTCTACATAGGTGATAATGTCATCTGTAAACAAAGACAGTTTTATTTCTTTCTTCTCAGTATGAATCCTTTTTATTTCCTTTTTTTGACCTTAGTCCATTATTCAGGACTTCTAGTATGATGTTGAAAAGCAGTAGTAAGAGGGGACATTTACCTTGTCCCTGATCTTAGTGGGAAAACCTCAAGTTTCTTACCATGAAGCATGATGTTAACTTCAGGAGGTCTGTAGATAATTATTTATTCAGTTGAAAAAGTTACCCACTATTCCTAGTTGACAGAGAACTTTTATCATGAATTTGTGTTGAATTTTGCCAAATGCTTTTTCAGCATCTATTGATATTATCATATGATTTTTCTTCTTTAACCTGTTGATGTGATGGATTACATTGATTTTCAAATGTTGAAACAGCCTTGTATACCTGAGATAAATCCCAATGGGTCATGATGTATAATTTTTATACATTATTTGATTCAATTTTCTATTGTTCTGTTGAGGATTTTTTGCATCTGTGTTCATAAGAGATATTGTTCTCTACTTTTCTTTAATGTCTTTGTTTGGTTTTGGTATTAGATTAATACTGTTTTCATAGAATGAGTTAGGAAGTATTCACTTTGCTTCGATCTTCTGAGGGAGATTGTAGTGAACTGGTATAATTTTTTCCTTAAACATTTGATAGAGTTCAGTAGTGAATCCATCTGGGTCTGATGCTTTTTGTTTTGAAAGGTTATTCATCATTGACTGAATTTTTTAAACTGATACAGGTCTATTTAGATTGTCTACTTCTTGTGTGAGTTTTGACAGATTGTTTCTTTCAGAAAATTGGTCCATTTCATTTGGGTTATCATGTTTGTGGATGCTGAGTTGTTTATAGTATACCTTGATTATTTTTAATGTCCTGGGGATCTATAGTAATATTCCCTCTTTCATTTCTAATATTAGAAATTTCTCTCTCTCTTTTTTTTTCTTAGTCTAGCTAAAAGTTTACTGATTTTATTGATCTTTTCGAAGTATCAGCTTTTAGTTTTGTTGATTTTCTTTATTGGTTTTCAGTTTTTAATTTCATTGATTTCTGCCCTAATTACTATTTCTTTTCTCGTGCTGATTTTGGGTTTAATTTTCTCTTAGGGAGTTACCTGGTGGTCCAGTGGTTAAGACTCCACACTTCCATTGCAGGGGACACATGTTCAATCCCAGGTTGGGAAACTAAGATCCCACATGTAGCATGGCATGGCTGAGACAAAAGAAAATAATTTTCTCTTATTTTTCTGGTTTCCTATGGTGAAAGCTTAGATGATTGAAGTGAAATCTTCTTTTCTAATGGATGATTCAGTGCTCCAAGTTCCTAATACATGATTCAGTGCTCCAAGTTCCCTTTAAGCATGAATTTTGCTGCATCCCACACCTTTTGATAAGTTGTATTCTCATTTAGTTCAAAATGTTTTATCTTGAATTTTGACCTGTGTGTTATTTAGAAGTGTATTGTTTTTTCTTCAAGTACTTAGGGATTTTCCAGCTATCTCTCTGTTATTGATTTTGTGTTTAGTTCCATGAAGTCTGAAAGCAGACATTGTATGATTTCTGTCCTTTTAATTTTAGTAAGATATATTTTATAGCCTGGAATGTGATTTGTCTTGGTGAATGTTTCATATGGGCTTGAGAAGAATATATATTCTGCTGTTTGAGGGTGAAGTAGTCTATATTGATGGTGATTGATAGTGTTGTTGAGTTTATGTCCTTACTGATTTTCTGCCTGCTGGATCTGTCTATTTCTGATAGAGGATTGTTGAAGTTTCCAGCTGTAATAGTGGATTCATCTATTTCTCCTTACAGTTCTATAAGTTTTTGCCTCACATATTTTGATGCTCTGTTGTTAGGCATCTACATGGTAAGAACTGTTATGTCTTCTTGGAGAATTTACCCTTTTGTCATTATTCAATGCCCCTCTTTATCCCTGATAACTTTCCTTGCTCTGAAGTCCAAAATCAGTATAGCTGCCACTGCTTTCTTTTGATTAGTGTCAGTATGGTATATCTTTCTCCATCCATTTACTTTTAATCTATATATGTCTTTACGTTTAAAGTGGGTTTCTTATAGACAACATATAGTTAAATGTATTGGCAACAAATTCTCTAGATTTTTGTCTGAGAAAATCTGTATTTCTCCTTTCCTTTTAAAGGATAATTTCACAAGGTATAGAATTCTGAGTTGGTGGAATTTCTCTCTCAACACTTCAGCAACTTCACTCCACTTTTTTTCTTGTTTAAATGGTTTCTAATTGATCCTCTATAGGTAATTTTCCTCCTTCTTTGTTCTTTCAGGATTTTTCTATTTTTGACTTCCCATAGTTTGAAAATGATATACCTAGTGAAGTGTGGGAGTAGGGCAACATTTATCCTATTTGATGTTATGTGAGCTTACTGGCTCTGTGGTTTGGTGTCTTGACATTAATTTGGGGGAATTCTCCATCATTATTGTTTCAAATATTTTCTGTTCATTTTTTCTCATCTCTTTCTGATATTCCCATTACACATATGTGACACCTTTTGTAACTGTCCCACTGCTACTGCTACTGCTAAGTCACTTCAGTCGTGTCCAACTCTGTGCGACCCCATAGATGGCAGCCCACCAGGCTCCCCTGTCCCCGGGATTCTCCAGGCAAGAACACTGGAGTGGGTTGCCATTTCCTTCTCCAGTGCATGAAAGTGAAAAGTGAAAGTGGAGTTGTTCAGTCGTGTCCGACTCTTCACGACCCCATGGACTGCAGCCCGCCAGGCTCCTCTGCCCATTGGGTTTTCCAGGTAAGAGTACTGAAGTGGGGTGCCATTGCCTTCTCAGTTCTTCATTATTACATTCTGTTTTCTCATTGTTTGATTTTTCAGTTTTGGAGGTTACTACTGAAATATCTTCAGGCTCAGGGATTCTTTCCTCAACTGTGTCCAGCCTGTTAATAAGCCCACCAAAGGCATTCTTCATTTTTGTTGCAATGTTTTTGATCTCTTGCATTTCTGTTTCATTCTTTCTTAGAATTTCCAGCTCTCTGTTTCTGTTGCCCGTCTTTCTCACATGCTGTTTACTTTATCCATTGGAGCCCTTAGCATAATTGTTTTAAATTCCTGGTCTGATAATTGCAACATCCCTATCATGTCTGAGTCTGAATCCGGCTCTGATGCTTGCTTTGTCTCATTAAATTGTATTTTTGCCTTTTTAAGGAATCTCCATACCATCTTCTGTAGTGACTGTATCAATTTACATTCCCACCAACAGTGCAAGAGTGTTCCCTTTTTCCACACCCTCTCCAGCATTTATTGTTTGTAGACTTTTTGATGATGTCCATTCTGAGCTGTGTGAGGTGATATCTCATTTTAGTTTTGATTTGCATTTCTCTAATAATGAGCGATGTTGATCTTTTCATGTGTTTGTTAGCCATCTGTATGCCTGCTTTGGAGAAATGTCTGTTTAGGTCTTTTTGCCACTTTTTAATTGGGTTGTTTGTTTTTCTGGCATTGAGTTGTATCAGTTGCTTGTATATTTTGTAAATTAATCCTTTGTCAGTTGTTTCCATTGCTATTATTTTCTCCCATTCTGAGGGTTGTTTTTTTACCTTGCTTATAGTTTCCTTTGCTATACAAAACCTTTTAAGTTTAATCAGGTCCCACTTGTTTACTTTTGTTTTTATTTCCACTACTCTAGGAGGTGGGTAAAAGAGGATCTTACTTTGATTTATGTCATTGAGTGTTCTGCCTATGTTTTCCTCCAAGAGTTCTAAAGTTTCTGGTCTTCCATTTAGGTCTTGAATTCATTTTGAGTTTATGTTCATGTATGGTGTTAGGAAGTGTTCTAATTTTATTCTTTTACATATAGCTATCCAGTTTTCCCAGCACCATTTATTGAAGAGGCTGTCTTTGCCCCATTGTATATTCTTGCCCTCCTTTGTCAAAAATAAGGTACCCACAGGTGCATGGGTTTATTTCTGGGCTTTCTGTCTTGTTCTATTGGTGTATATTTCTGTTTTTGTGCCAGTGCCATACTCTCTTGATGACTGTAGCTTTATAGTATAATCTGAAGTCAGGAAGGTTGATTCCTCCAGCTCCATTCTTCTTTCTCAAGACTGCTTTGGCTATTTGGGATCTTTTGTGTTTCCATATGAATTGTGAAATTTTTTGTTCTAGTTCTGTGAAAAATGCCATTGGTAGTCTTATAGGGATTGCACTGAATCTGTAGATTGCATTTGGTAGTATAGTCTTTTTCACAATATTGATTCTTCCTACTCAAAAACATGGAATATCTCTCCATCTGTTTATGTCACTTTTGATTTCTTTCATTAGAGTCTTATAATTTTCTGTGTGCAGTTCTTTTGTCTCCTTAGGTAAGTTTATTCTTGGATATTTAATTCTTTTTGTTACAGTGGTGAATGGGACTGATTCCTTGATTTCTCTTTCCGATTTTTCATTGTTAGTATGTAGAAATGCAAGTGATATCTGTGGATTGATTTTGTATCCTGAAACTTTGCTAAATTCACTGATTAGCTCTAGTAATTTTCTGATATCTTTAGGGGTTTCTATGTACAGTATCATGTCATCTGCAAACAGTGACAGCTTTACTTTTCTGATCTGGACTCCTTTTATTTTTTTTTTCTTCTCTGATTTCTGTAGCTAAGACTTCCAGAACTATGTTGAATAATAGTGGTGAAAGTGGACACCCTTGTCTTGTTCCTGATCTTAGGGGGAATGCTTTCAGTTTTTCACCATTGAGTATGATGTTTTCTGTAGGCTTATCATATATGGCCTTTACTATGTTGAGGTAGATTCTTTCTGTGCCCATTTTTTGAAGAGTTTTAATCATAAATGGGTGCTGAATTTTGTCAAAGTCTTTTTCTGCATCTGTTGAGATTATCATATGATTTTATCTTTCAATTTGTTAAAATGGTGTATCACATTGATTGATTTGTGTATATTGAAGAATCCTTTCATCCTGGGATAAACCCAACTTGATCATGGTGTATGAGCTTTATGATGTGTTGCTGAATTCTGTTTGCTAAAATTCTGTTGAGGATTTTTGCATCTATGTTCATCAGTGATATTGGCCTGTAGTTTTATTTTTTGTGTTGTCTTTTTCTGGTTTTGGTATCAGGGTGATGGTGGCCTTGTAGAATGAGTTTGGAAGTGTTCCTTCCTCTGAAATTTTTTGAAAGAGTTTTAGAAGGATAGGCATTAGCTCTTCTCTAGAGGTTTGATAGAATTCTCCTGTGAAGCCATCTGGTCTTGGGCTTTTGTTTTTTGGGAGATTTTTGATCACAGCTTCAATTTCAGTGCTTGTAATTGGGTTGTTGATAATTTCTGTTTCTTCCTGGTTCAGTCTTGGAAGATTGAACTTTTCTAAGAATCTGTCCATTTCTTCCAGGTTATCCATTTTATTGCCATATAGCTGTTCGTAATAGTCTTCTATAATCCTTTGTATTTCTGCATTATCTGTTGTAACCTCTCCTTTTTCATTTCTAATTTTGTTGATTTGATTCTTCTCTTTTTCTCTTGATGAGTCTGGCTAAAGGCTTGTCAATTTTGTTTATCTTCTCAAAGAACCAGCTTTTAGTTTTATTAATCTTTACTATTGTTTCTTTTATTTCTTTTCATTTATTTTTGCTCAGATCTTTATGATTTCTTTCCTTCTACTAATTTTGGGGGGTTTTATTCTTCTTTTTCCAGTTGTTTCAGGTGTAAAGTTAGGTTGTCTATTTGATGTTTTTCTTGCTTCTTCTAGGATTGTATTGCTATAAACTTCCCTCTTAGAATTGCTTTTGCTGCATCCCATAGGTTTTGAGTTGTCATGTTTTCATTGTCATTTATTTCTAGAAATCTTTTTATTTCCCTTTTGATTTATTCAGTAACCTGTTGGTTATTTAGAAACGTGTTGTTTAATCTCCATGTGTTTGTGTTTCTTACACTTTTTGTCTTGTAATTGATATCTAGTCTTATGGCATTGTGGTCAGAGAAGATGCTTGATACAATTTCAATTTTCTTAAATTTACTGAGGTTTGATTTGTGACCCCAGATGTAGTCTATCCTGGAGAATGTTACATGTGCACTTGAGAAGAAGGTGTATTCTTCTGCATTTGGATGGAATGTCCTGAAGATATCAATGAGATCCATCTCATCTAATGTATCATTTAATGCTTGTGTTTCCTTATTAATTTTCTGTTTTGATGATCTATCCATTGGTGTGAGTGGGGTGTTAAAGTCTTCTACTATTATTATGTTACTGTCAATTTCTCCTTTTATGTCTGTTAGTGTTTGTCTTATGTATTGAGGTTGGGTGCATAGATATTTATAATTGTTATGTCTTCCTCTTGGATTGATCCCTTGATGATTATGTAGTGTCCTTCCTTATCTCTTGTAATCTTCTTTATTTTAAGGTCTATTTTGTCTGATATGAAGATTGCTACTCCAGCTTTCTTTTGCTTCCCATTTGCATGGAATATATTTTTCCATCCTCTCACTTTCAGCCTATATGTGTCTTGAGGTCTGAAGTGGGTTTCTTGTAGACAGCATGTCTTGTTTTTGTATCCATTCAGCCAATCTGTGTCTTTTGGTTGGAGCATTTAATCTATTTACATTTAAAGTAATCATTGATATATATATTCCTATTGTCATTTTCTTATTTATTGGGGGTTGATTTTGTAGATCTTTTTTCTTCGGTTGTATTTCTTGACTATATAAGTCCCTTTAACATTTGTTGTAAAGCTAGTTTGGTGGTACTGAATTCTCTTAACTTTGCTTGTCTGAAAAGCTTTTTATTTCTCCATCAATTTTGAATGAGATCCTTGCCAGGTATAGTATTCTTGGTTGTAGATTTTTCCCTTTCAGTACTTTAAATATATCCTGCCATTCCCTTCTGGCCTGAAGAGTTTCTGCTGAAAGATCAGCTGTTAAGCATATGGGGTTTCCCTTCTTTATTACTTGTTGCTCCTCCCTTGCTGCTTTTAATATTGTTTCTTGTGTTTAGTCTTTGTTAGTTTGCTTAGTTCGTGTTTTGGCGTGCTTCTCCTTGGGTTTATCCTGTGTGGGACTCTTTGTACCTCTTGGACTTGATGGACTATTTCCTTGTCCATGTTGAGGAAATTTTCAACTATAATCTCTTCAAAAATTTTCTCATACCCTTTCTTTTTCCCTTCTGGGACCCCTATAGTTCGAATGTTGGTGCATTTGATATTGTCCCAGAGGTCTCTGAGACTATATCCTCAGCTCTTTTCATTCTTTTTACTTTATTCTGCTCTTCAGAATTTATTTCCACCATTTTATCTTCCAGCTCACTGATTCGTTCTTCTGCTTCAGATATTCTGCTATTGATTTCTTCTAGAGTATTTTTATTTTCAGTAATTGTGTTGTTTGTCTCTGTATGTTTATTGACTTATTTTAATCATAATACTTTCTAAAAACAAAATAACCTTCAACTCCTCTCCCCCTCAGATTCAGAGAGTTCTTTCCTTTGTTCTTATTTTCCTTTCTGTCTCTTCCATGCAGATCAGCTCAGGGCATTGGCAGGGTTGTGGTTGCACTGACCTCTTTTGATGAAATTTCTTTCTCCTGAAGTTTCTGTGAAATGAGAGGAAGAAGCCTCAGCAAATCCCCCAGCGCTGGTTTTTGAGAAGAGAGTGTGTTAGTCAGGCTTCCTCCAGCAGCAGGGCTGACTCCTGCCTGCTGAGCAGTGAGGTTTTATTGCCGGGATGGCTGGGGAGGTGTGGGACAGCCAGAAATTGCTCCCCAGGCTGGGACAGCCCATAGGTGGCATTAGCCTGAAGCTCCACCACAGGGGCAGCAGTGCCCTGAATGTCTAAGCACAGCTGCCCTGCCTTCTTCTCTGCCGTGTCTTCCTCAGGGATCCCGTGAGGCTGCTCCTCCTTTTCTCAGTCATGTCAGTTCTGAGAGGCTCTCAACCCACTGCCTGAGCCGCCGTGTTGTCTCATGACCCCACCATAACCACTCAGGCCAGGACTGACTGAACCGGGAGTGAAGAACAGATCCCGGGGGACACCAACTCTCGAACTGAGTTGAGCCAGTCCCATTCCCTGTCCTGGAAATGTCGGACCTGGTGATGAAGTCAATCAGACAGCAGCATAACATGCGTGAAAGGAAAGGCTGTGGAGTGTGGGAGCTCCGGAGGCTGTGGCAGGTGAGGCAGGGAAGGGAGCGGCAGCATGAGACAGCATGGGATCCCGGGTACACAACTTTGGGTTTTGACCTTCTGGTTCTGGTGCCTTATAGCCAGCCTTGTCATCTTCTCTCACTGGACTCCCTGGAGTAAACCACTCTTTCTTTGTGCCGACTCTGATTTCATCAAACTGTACCATCTTTTTCCCCTCCTTACAGTAGGTCACTGGGTCACTTCCCTTTCCTTGAGGGTTTTTTTAACTTCTGGATCACTGTCCTTCTCTCCAACACCAACAGTCATAATTTTTTAGTCATTCCAATATTAAAAAAGAGGATGACTCAAAAATATCCTGCCAAGTGAAAGAAACCAGTCACAGAGGACCACATATTATAAGATTCCATTGGTGTAAAATGTCCAGAGGCAAATCCATAGATACTGTAGGTAGAGTAGTGGTTGCCTAGGGCTGGGAAGTGTGGAGAGACGGGAGTTGATGGCAAAAAGGTGTAGGTTTCTTTAGGAAGTATTAAGAAATGTTTTTAAGATTGATTTTAATGATGGATTCTCACCGCTCGGTGAGTATGCTAAAAACCATTGAATTTTACACTTTCAATGGGCAAAGTGTATGAGAGGTTTATCTCAGGAAAGCTGTTTTTAAAAACTGCTCGGTTCCCTGATCTCTTTTCCCCCAATACTCTGTCCGCTACACCTCACCTCAGTCACTCACTCCCATAAACATGGCCTTGACCTTATCATTCCAATAATTTCAGCCCCTCCATAATCTCGATTGGAGAAGGCAATGGCACCCCACTCCAGTACTCTTGCCTGGAAAATCCCATGGACGGAGGAGCCTGGTGGGCTGCAGTCCATGGGGTCGCTAAGAATTGGACATGACTGAGCAACTTCACTTTCACTTTTCACTTTCATGCATTGGAGAAGGAAATGGCAACCCACTCCAGTGTTCTTGCCTGGAGAATCCCAGGGACGGGGAAGCCTGGTGGGCTGCCATCTATGGGGTCGCACAGAGTTGGACACGACTGAAGTGACTTAGCAGCATAATCTCAATTTCCAGCATCCTGCTCACTAATTGCCACCCAAAACTCTATCTATTCTCTGACCCTTTAGGGACCTGAAGTCCATTGATCCCACCACTCTTCCCTTGTCTGTTACCCTTATCATTTCCTAACTGCCCTCTTTGTGTGGCCTTAAGTCCGTGTTCCAGTATTAATGTCATACTTTCGTGTACATCCTCAATTTCTCTGCCCCTCTGCTCTACTCACTTGGGATAAAAATTTATTACCTCTAACTCTTCTGCTGTACCTACACCCATGCAGCTGAACAAGGCTGAGGAAAACTTAAAGCCGTGTTGTCTCGTTTCAAATGCCTGACCATTAACTTCAGATGGACCCGTGGGGTTGCTTGGCATTCTTCCTGTATTTCTGAGACAAAGCACCCTCCCACTCTTCTAGAAGATTATTGCACACCTCTTTCCTTTCTCTTCTAATTTACAACACTTCCTCCACCCCCGGTGCTCACTCTCAGTGGATGACTTCATTAGGAGAGAACTTCCACAAGCTCCCACACTTGCATGCACCTACCTTCTGGCATCCGTGCCTCACCTTCATTCCTGTAACGATGGCTCTTCTGTCTGTGCTCCTTTTTGAAAGCCAACCCCTTCCTTAGCACTCAATTGCAGCCTCTCTTTCCCACCCAGCCCATTGTACTCATAATCTTTCCCCTGACTTGCTCTTGCCTCATCAATTTGTTCCACCTACTGGATTTTCCCAGAAACCTTCAGTCTTGCTATAATGTGTCAGTGTTAAAAAAAAAAATTAAAAGCCCATCTTGGGGATGGGTAGATAGATGGACATAATGTGATAAAGCAAGTCTAGGAAAATGTGGGCAGAAGAATCCAAGTGGTGGCTCTGTGTGTTCAGTGTAAAATTCTTTCAACCCTTTGGTGTTTGAAATTTTTCATTAAAAAAATATTGGGGGAAAAATTCTATCTTGACCTATATCCCCCTCTTGCTGTTACCTCATTTCTCTGCTCCCTTTCCCAGTGGAAGTCCTGAAAAACTGGTCTGAACATCTGTCTCCATGTGTCCCATCTTTTCTTTTACCAACTCCTATCAAGTTCTGAAAGAGATTGCAATACCAGACCACCTGACCTCCCTCTTGAGAAACCTATAGGCAGATCAGGAAGCAACAGTTAGAACTGGACATGGAACAACTCCAAATAGGAAAAGGAGTACACGAAGGCTGTATATTGTCACCCTGCTTATTTAACTTCTATGCAGAGTATATCATGAGAAATGCTGGGCTGGAAGAAGCACAAGCTGGAATCAAGATTGCCAAGAGAAATATCAATAACCTCAGATATGCAGATGACACCACCCTTATGGCAGAAAGTGAAGAGGAACTGAAAAGCCTCTTGATGAAAGTGAAAGAGGAGAGTGAAAAGGTTGGCTTAAAGCTCAACATTCAGAAAACTAAGATCATGGCATCTGGTCCCATCACTTCATGGCAAATAGATGGGGAAACAGTGGAAACAGTGTCAGACTTTATTTTTTTGGGCTCCAAAATCACTGCAGATGGTGACTGCAGCCATGAAATTAAAAGATGCTTACTTCTTGGAAGGAAAGTTATGACCAACCTAGATAGCATATTCAAAAGCAGAGACATTACTTTGCTAACAAAGGTCCGTCTAGTCAAGGCTATGGTTTTTCCAGTAGTCATGTGTGGATATGAAAGTTGGACTGTGAAGAAAGCTGAGCACCGAAGAATTGATGCTTTTGAACTGTGATGTTGGAGAAGACTCTTGAGAGTCCCTTGGACTGCAAGGAGATCCAACCAGTCCATCCTAAAGGAGATCAGTCCTGGGCGTTCTTTGGAAGGAATGATGCTAAAGCTGAAACTCCAGTACTTTGGCCACCTCATGCGAAGAGTTGACTCGTTCGAAAAGACTCTGTTGCTGGGAGGGATTGGGGGCAGGAGGAGAAGGGACGACAGAGGATGAGATGGCTGGATGGCATCACTGACTCGATGGACGTGAGTTTGAGTGAACTCCGGGTGTTGGTGATGGACAGGGAGGCCTGGCGTGCTGCAGTTCATGGGATCGCAAAGAGTCGGACATGACTGAGCAACTGAACTGAAGTGAACTGATCAAGTTTTTGCCTCAGTGGAAAACCAGAATGTCTCTCATAAAGCTTGCCAGTGATTTCCACTGTAGGAAACTGAACAGTCATTTATCAGTCCCTAGCCTTGCTCAATCTGTCAGCTGCAGAATTTGACTCCTCCTTGCTCCTTACAAAACTTTCTTTCCTTAATTCCAGAATGGCACTGTCTCCTCCATTTCTTCTTACCTTTTTAGTCAATTTTGTTGATGTTTCCTTGTCAACCCAGCCTCTTAACGCTGAAATGCATCAGGACTCGATTTTTTTTTTTAGGACTCTATTTTTAAACCATTTTCTCTGTCTGTACTCTCTCTCTTGGTTTTCTCCTACAGTTTTGTGGATTTAATTACTATAGGATTATTCCCAAATGTATACTCTCCCTAAACTCTTCTCCTCTACTCCAGACTCATGTATCCAACAGCCTACTCAACATCTCCACCCAGATGTCTATGAGGTATCTCAGACTTAATGTGCCCACAAACCAATTCCTCATTGTAGTAACTGGTAAAGAATTGTCCTGGTGAATCACCCACCCTTGTGTCCATGCCTGTTTGCAATGTGAGCATTAATTTCTTCACACACATCCCTACCCTGTCCCCAGACCTGGGCTGGCCTTGTATTTTGCTTTTATCAGTAGTAAGTGATGGATTGGAAATTTCAGAACCTAGGACAAAAGAGGCTTTGCAGCTTTTACTCTCTCATTCTGGAATCCTGCGGCCACTGTGGAAAAGAATCCAGACTCACCTCACTAAAAATGAGAGCCCATGTGGAAAGCTGAGTGAGGCAGCCCATCCAGCAGCTGGCCGTGGATCCAGCCATGTCGGGGAGGCGTCTTGGACCTTCTAGCCCCAGATGGAGTATCAGATAACCACTTGACTCAACCCAGGCTAGATCAGCCAAAGAACAGCCAGGCAGCCAACCCATGTAGTCAAGAGAGATCATAAATCATTGTTAAACTAATACATTTGGGCGATTTATTTTTGTTCCAATAGGTAACTGAAACACCAGTCTTCCCATTGTACCTTCTTCACAGCCTTCATCTCTCTAGATATTACCTCTGTTCTTCCAGTTGCTTAGGCCAGAAAATGTGGAGTTCCTTGACTCCTCCTTTTTTCTCACACTCACATCTGCTCTTTCAGCAAATTATGTATCATCACCTCCGAAATATGTTCTGACTTCTTACCAACTCCATTGCTATCACACTGGGCTGAACTGTGCCATCTCTTTCCTGGATTACTGCCAGGGCCTCCGTGTTGGTCCCTCTGCTGCCTTCCTGGCCCCACTGTGTTCTCCAGTCGGCAGTGAGCGATCCTTGTAGAGTTTAAGTCACATCCCATCACTCTTCTGCTCAGAAGCCTCCAGGGACTTCACATTTTGGTCAGAGTAAAAGTTAAAATCCTTACTAAGGCTTCAAGACCCCACATGATTTGGCCCTCTTCTCTCGCCCATGTCTGTAATCTCACTCTGCATCTCTGCCCCTGGTTCACCCATTTTCAGCCACTGTGGTCTCTTTGCTGTCCCTTAAACACACCAAGTGCCTTCCCATCTCCAGGCCTTTGCACTTGCTCCCCCCTGTGTAAAATGGTCTCCCCCAGAGACTTAATGGACTCACTTCCTATGTCTGCTCAGATGTTCTTTTATTGCCCACTCCTCCATCTCCACCCAACCCTGAGCTCTGTCAGTTTCTAATGCTCTCACCCTCCTCCACAGCATTGAACACCACCTGACATACTACATTCTTATTTGTTTGTTTTGTATCTACTTTCTCCCACTAGAACATAAACTCCATGAGGACAGGGACATCATCTGGTTGTTCACTCCAGCATCTCCTATGCCTATTACCTATCACATAGAAGGTGTTTGATAACAGTTTTGCTGAATGAATGAAAGCAGAAGTGTATTTATTGTCTTACTTTTCTATTGCTGCTGTAACAAATGACTACAAACCTGGTGACTTAGAACAAATGTATTATCTTACAGTTCAGGAGATCTGAAGTCCCAAAACGTGTCACTGGGCTAAAATCAAGGTGTTGATAAGGGCTGCCTTCTTGACAGGGAAGCTGTCAGGGAGAACACATCCCCTTACTTTTTCCAGCATCTGGAGGCTGCCCATGTTCTCTGAGGATGACATCCTTCCATCCTCAAAGCAAGCAATGATTGATTGAGCCTTCCTCACGGGGCATCACAGGGCTTCTACATCATACCTCCTTCTCCATCTCTGGCCTTCCCTCTCTCATGAATAGACTTTTTGATGACATTGGGCTGACTCAGATAATCCAGAATTATCTTCAGTTCAGTTCAGTTCAGTCACTCAGTCATGTTCGATTGTTTGCGACCCCATGGACTGCAGCACACCAGACCTCCCTGTCCATCACCAACTCTTGGAGTTTACCCAAACTCATGTCCATTGAGTTGGTGATGGCATCCAACCATCTCATCCTCTGTCATCCCCTTCTCCTGCTTTCAATCTTTCCCAGCATCAGGGTCTTTTCCAATGAGTTAGTTCTTCGCATGAGGTGGCCAAAGTATTGGAGTTTCAGCTTCAGCATCAGTCCTTCCCATGAATATTCAGGACTGATTTCCTTTAGGATAGACTAGTTGGTCTCCTTGCAGTCCAAGGGACTCTCAAGAGTCTTCTCCAACATCACAGTTCAAAAGCCTCAATTCTTTGGTACTCAGCTTTCTTTATAGTCCAACTCTCATATCCATACATAACTACTGGAAAAACCATAGCTTTGACTAGACGGACCTTTGTTGGCAAAGTAATGTCTCTTCTTTTTAATATGCTGTCTAGGTTGGTCATAACTTTTCTCCAAGGAGCAAGTGTCTTTTAATTTCATGGCTGCAGTCACCATCTGCAATGATTTTGGAGCCCCCCAAAATAAAGTCTGTCACTGTTTCCATTGCTTCCCCATCTGTTTGCCATGAAGTGATGGGACCAGATGCCATGATCTTAGTTTTCTGAATGTTGAGTTTTAAGCCGACTTTTTCTCTCTGTTTCACTTTCATCAAGAGGCTCTTCAGTTCCTCTTCACTTTCTGCCATAAGGGTGGTGTCATCTGCATATCTGAGGTTATTGATGTTTCTCCCGGCAATCTTGATTCCAGCTTGTGCTTTATCCAGCCCAGCGTTTCTCATGATGTACTCTGCATATAAGTTAAATGAGCAGGGTGACAATATACATCTTTGATGTTCTTCTTTCCCTATTTGGAACCAGTCTGTTGTTCCATGTGCAGTTCTAACTGTTGTTTCCTGACCTGCATACAGATTTCTCAGGAGGTAGATCGGGTGGTCTGGTATTCCCATCTCTTGAAGAATTTACCAGAGTTTGTTGTGATCCACACAGTCAAAGGCTTTGGCATAGTCAATAAAGCAGAAGTAGGTGTTTTTCTGGAACTCTCTTCCTTTTTGGATGATCCAACGGATATTGGCAGTTTGAGCTCTGGTTCCTCTGCCTTTTCTGCTCTGGTTCCTCTGCCTTTTCTAAATCCAGCTTAAACATCTGGAAGTTCACCATTCATGACTGTTGAAGCCTGGCTTGGAGAATTTTGAGCATTACTTTGCTAGTGTGTGAGATGAGTGCAATAGTGCAGTAGTTTGAGCATTCTTTGGCATTGCCTTTCTTTGGGATTGGAATGAAAACTGACCTTTTCCAGTCCTGTGGCCACTGCTGAGTGAAGGATAATCTTGCCTTCTCTTAAATTAATATCCTTAATTTAATCACATCTGAAAAATCCTATGTTCCTTGAAAAGTAACATAGTTACTAGTTCCAGGGATTAGGCTGTTAACACCTTTCATGCGGGCTCAGTTGTTCAGTTGCTGTCTGTCGTGAAGTCGCTCAGTCGTGTCCGACTCTTCATGACCCCGTGGACTGTAGCCCACCAGGCTCCTCCATCCATGGAATTTTCTAGGCAAGAGTACTGGAGTGGGTTGCCATTTCTTTCTCCAGGGAATCTTCCCAACCCAGGGATCGAACCCGGGTCTCCTGCATTGCGGGCAGACGCTTTACCATCTGAGCCACCAGGGAATTGCAGTTGTTGTGTGACTCTTTGCAATCCCATGGACTGTAGCCCACCAGGCTCCGCTGTCCATGGGATCTTCCAGGCAAGAAAATTGGAGTGGGTTGCCATTTCTTTATCCATGTTTTTGAGCATTTTAAGTTGTAAGAGGTTGAATTGGACATGGACAAAGATTGTATTAAAATAAGTAATGCCATGCAAAAAATGAAGCATGAGAATTGATAACATATGTCCACCTAAAAGCTTCTCTGTATATTCATAGCAGCATTATTCACAATAGCCGAAAAGTGTCCATCAAATGATGAATGTATAAACAAAATGTGGTATATCCACACAATGGAATATTACTTGAAAATAAAAGTAATTAGTTACTGGCACATGCTACAGCATGGATGAACCTTGAAAACATTATTCAAAAGTGACAGAAGCCAGTCACTAAAGACCACATACTGTATAATTCCATTTAGGTGAAATACTCAGAATAGGCAAATCTGTAGAGACAGAAGCAGATTGGCAGTTATCCAGTAGTGGGTACTTTGGGAGAAAATTAGGAATAACTATTAAAGAATTTAAAACTTATTTTTGGGGTGATGAAACTATTCTAAAATTGATCATGGTGATGGTTGTTCAAGTCTGTAACTATACAAAAAATATTGGATTGTGCACTTAATTAATTTATTTTGAAATCTTTTATTTTATTGGCCATGCCATGCAACTTGTAGGATCCTAGTTCCTGGGCCAGGAATCAAACCCAGGCCCCAGCAATGGAAGCTTCATTTCCCAACCACTGGACTGCCATGGAAGCCCCTGAATTGTACACTTTAAATTGGGGGATTGTGTGGTAGATACTTTACATTTCAAAGCTATTACTTTGTAAAAGCTTTTATGAAAATATGCACACTAATTTCCCTAAGGGAGATGTTACTGCAGAACACCTCATGTGAGCAAGTGTCATTGCTTGACACTGAGACCAGTTAGACCACAGATGATTCCAGCCTATCACGTGTGGCACTGCTCAGTCATGCGCTGGTCACAGGGCACTCTTGATGCTTAATACTGATCATGGGAGTTTGGGCTGACAGAGCTAATTAATCACCCACAGTGTGTCCAGCAGTGGTTAAAGGCATGGGTTCTGCAGTGAGACAAACCTGATTTTGAACCTCAGCTCTGTCTGATTTTGAACCTAACCTCTGCAAGTTAGCTTCTCTCAGTCTCAGCTTCCTCATCTATAAATTAGAGATGATACTTTGTTTAGAAATTTTCTTTTTAATTTGTTTTCTATTTTGGCCACACTGTGGGGCATAGGGGATCTTAGTTCCCCAACCAGGGATCGAACCCATGCCCCTTGCATTGGGACCACGGTGTCTTAACCAATGTACTGCCAGGGAAGTCCCTATGCAATACTTTTGTAAAACAATTACCTAGAACCAGGTAAAGTCTCAGCCAATGGTAGCTGGAATTATTGTTAATAATGTCTTAATGTGAGAGCCCTAAGCACCGTGTCTGGCATATAGAAAGCGCTCAGAACACAGAATGATTCAATTATACTTTTCAGAGGAAAAAAATGTTCATGAGACAGGATAAACTTTAGAGACAAGGACAGAGAATTTAAATTCCATTGCTTAAGGACAAAAGTAGGTGACTTTGGGAGACTGCTACTTGCCTCCCACCTAACTTTCACCTGATTCCTCTGCAGCAAATACTCACACAGCTGAAAGCACTGGCTTTGCCCTGGAGCCTCTTGGCCACCCCCACCACATTACTAGTGAGCAAATCCAAGCTTCCAGAAGCTCCTGGAAGAACATTCAACTAAGAAACTGGAGTTTTTGATGAGGACCCAGACAGGAAATGCCATTGCCCCTCCAAAGCATAATCTAAGACATAGAGCTAGAAAAGGAATTCAGGGCAGAAAATAATCACAAATGGTTATTCCAAGAATGCAGGGGCATTTCAACAGCCAAAAAAAAAGAGACAAAACTGTTTATGTAATATACTACACTGTATGGTTAAAGGAGAAAAATGTGATCATCTCAATACCTGCATGAAAAAGTAAGTGATAAAATTCTTACTTATTTATGATTAAACATTAGTAAATCAGAATTAAAGGGAAATTCCTCTTCTTGACATATCTCCCTACTGACATGAAACCAAACTTAATGATGAAACAATAGAACTATTCCCAAACCAGGAACAAGACACGGATGCTGTGATTCTTACTACTTGATATTGTAATGGTAGCAGCTGATTTTCAACAAGGGCCCCAATGGAGAAAGAATAAACTTTTCCACAAATGGTACTGGGACAACAGGATATCTAAAAGAATGAAGCTGAGCTCTTACCTCACACCATCCTCAAAAGCAAAATCAAACTGAGTTGAAAGCCTAAATGTAAGAGCTAAAACTATAAAACTCTTAGAAGACATAGGTGTAAATCTTCATAATCTTGGATTAGGCAACAATTTTTTTAGATGCAAGACCAAAAGCATGAGCAACCAAAGAAACAATAGATAAATTGGATTTCATCAAAATAAAAACTTTTGTTCTTTAAAGGACACTATTGTGAAAATGAACAGACATCCCACAGAGAAAGTATTTGAACATCAAATAATTCAAGTATTTGGATTAGGGTCTAGTATCCAGAATATCAGAGAAGGCAATGGCACCCCACTCCAGTACTCTTGCCTAGAAAATCCCATGGACGGAGGAGCCTGGTGGGCTGCAGTCCATGGGGTCGCTAAGAATCGGACATGACTGAGCAACTTCACTTTCGCTTTTCACTTTCATGCACTGGAGAAGGAAATGGCAACCCACTCCAGTGTTCTTGCCTGGAGGATCCCTGGTGGGCTGCCGTCTATGGGGTCACACAGAGTCGGACATGACTGAAGTGACTTAGCAGCAGCATCCAGAATATATAGAGAACTTTTACAACTCAACAATAAAAAGACAAGCACCCATTTTAAAAATAGACAAAGGATTTTAATAGATCTGTCTCTAAGACATTCAAATGGCCAACAAACACATGAAAAAATGCTTACCATCACTAGTCATTCAGTTTGGTTCAGTTCAGTTCAGTTGTTCAGTCGTGTCCAACTCTTTGCGACCCCATGAACTGCAGCACGCCAGGCCTCCCTGTCCATCACCAACACCCGGAGTTCACTCAAACTCACGTCCATCGAGTCAGTGATGCCATCCAGCCATCTCATCCTCTGTCGTCCCCTTCTCCTCCTGCCCCCAATCCCTCCCAGCATCAGTCTTTTCCAATGAGTCAACTCTTCTCATGAGGTGGCCAAAGTACTGGAGTTTCAGCTTTAGCGTCATTCCTTCCAAAGAACGCCCAGGACTGATCTCCTTTAGGATGGACTGGTTGGATCTCCTTGCAGTCCAAGGGACTCTCAAGAGTCTTCTCCAACATCACAGTTCAAAAGCATCAATTCTTCGGTGCTCAGCTTTCTTCACAGTCCAACTTTCATATCCATACATGACTACTGGAAAAACCATAGCCTTGACTAGACGGACCTTTGTTAGCAAAGTAATGTCTCTGCTTTTGAATATGCTATCTAGGTTGGTCATAACTTTCCTTCCAAGAAGTAAGCATCTTTTAATTTCATGGCTGCAGTCACCATCTGCAGTGATTTTGGAGCCCAAAAAAATAAAGTCTGACACTGTTTCCACTGTTTCCCCATCTATTTGCCATGAAGTGATGGGACCAGATGCCATGATCTTAGTTTTCTGAATGTTGAGCTTTAAGCCAACCTTTTCACTCTCTTTCACTTTCATCAAGAGGCTTTTCAGTTCCTCTTCACTTTCTGCCATAAGGGTGGTGTCATCTGCATATCTGAGGTTATTGATATTTCTCTTGGCAATCTTGATTCCAGCTTGTGCTTCTTCCAGCCCAGTGTTTCTCATGATATACTCTGCATAGAAGTTAAATAAGCAGGGTGACAACATACAGCCTTGACGTACTCCTTTTCCTATTTGGAACCAGTCTGTTGTTCCATGTCCAGTTCTAACTGTTGCTTCCTGATCTGCCTATAGGTTTCTCAAGAGGCAGGTCAGGTGGTCTGGTATTCCCATCTCTTGGAGAATTTTCCACAGTTTATTGTGATCCACACAGTCAAAGGCTTTGGCATACTCAGTAAAGCAGAAGCAGATGTGTTTCTGGAACTCTCTTGCTTTTTCGATGATCCAGCAGATGTTAGCAATTTGATCTCTGGTTCCTCTGCCTTTTCTGAAACCAGCTTGAACATCTGGAAGTTCACAGTTCACGTGTTGCTGAAGCCTGACTTGGAGAATTTTGAGCATTACTCTACTAGCGTGTGAGATGAGTGCAACTGTGTGGTAGTTTGAGCATTCTTTGGCATTGCCTTTCTTTGGGATTGGAATGAAAACTGACCTCTTCCAGTCCTGTGGCCACTGCTGAGTTTTCCAAATTTGCTGGCATATTGAGTGCAGCACTTTCACAGCATCATCTTCCAGGATTTGAAATCGCTCAACTGGAATTCCATCACCTCCACTAGCTTTGTTCCTAGTGATGCTTTCTAAGGCCCACTTGACTTCACATTCCAGGATGTCTGGCTCTAGGTGAGCGATCACACCATCATGATTATCTTGGTCATGAAGATCTTTTTTGTCATTCAGTTCAGTTCAGTTCAGTCGCTCAGTCATGTCCGACTCTTTGCGACCCCATGAATTGCAGCATGCCAGGCCTCCCTGGTCCATCACTGGCTCCCGGAGTTCACTTAAACTCACGTCCATCGAGTTGGTGATGCCATCCAGCTGGAACCACACATTGAAATCACAATGAGATACCACTTCACATCCACTAGGATGGCTGTTTTTTAAAATGACTAATTTTTTAACATGGAAAATAACAAGTTTTGGCAAAGATATGGAGAAAATGGAAACTTCATTCATTCTGGTAGAAATGTAAAATAGTCCAGCCATTGTGGACAAAGGTTTTGCAGTTCATCACAAAGTTAAACATAGAAAGAATTACAGTATGACCCAGGAATTCCATTTTGAGGTATATATATCTAAGAGAACTGAAAATGCGCTTGTGCAAAAACTTGTGTATCAATGTTCTTAGCAGCGTTATTCATGCTAGCATAAAAATAGAAACAACAGAGATGTCCATCAACTGATGAATGGTTGAATAGAATGTAGTTAATCAACACAGTGGCATATTATTCAGCCAAAAAAAGGAATGACATCCTGATACATGCTACAGTGTGAATGACATTTGAAACCATTATGCTCAGTTAAAGAAGCCAGACATGAAAGGTTACATATTGTATAATTCTATTTCTATGAAATGTCCAAAACAGGTAAATGCTTAGATGCTTGCCAGAGGCTGAGGAGGGAGGTATGGGGACTGACTGCAAATGAGTTAGGGATTTCTTTTTTGGTTAATAAAAATATTCTGGTATTATATAATAGTGATGGTTGCACAACATAGAAACTCTTGAATTCTGCACTTAAAAATGGTGAATATTATGGTATATGAATTATGTATCAGTAAAAAAAAAAAAACTCTTTAACTAGTTAAAGAACTGAAGTTGAATATGTTGTTCCAGCACTACTTCTTGGCACACAACCTAGAGATACATACTCCCTGTGCACCGGGAATACATATAAAGATGGTTGCTTTAATGGATTAAAAATGGCCATGAATTCTCTGCAGTCCCTCCTATCAAAAGGTGGGGTCTCTTTTCACATCTTTTGAATTTGAGCTGGTCTCGTGACTCACTTTAACCAACAGAATGCAACAGAAGTGATTATTGCCAGGTTCTGAGCTAGATCTCAGGGACGTTCTGCCCTTACTTTCTTGGAACATTTCTACCAACATGATATAGTCTGGCTGGAAGGAGAGGGCCAGGCATCCGACCTGAGGCTCCAGACATGAGAGTGAGGCCATTGTGGGCCAGCCTGCCAAGCTGCCAGCTGACCACAGCCACTGAGTGAGTCCAGGTAAGATCAGAAGAACCATCTTATCCACTCATGGAATCATGAGAAATAGAAAACTGTTACTGCTTTAGGAGACTACATTTTAGGAATGGTTGGCTACCCAGCAGTGCCTAACTGATCCAACACTGGGACCTCATTTGCACAATCAAAAACTAGGAAGCGACGCAGATACAGGTTTGATGGTGTAGTGGGTAAGAGTCAACTTCGACCTCAGACTTGGGCATCAGATCCCACCCAGCCACTTAGCAGCTGTGTGACAAGAAATTTATTTGACTTATCCCTCTGTCCTCCTAGGTCTCAAAAGAATTCAAGGAGTTAATATACTTGGAATAGTTTCTGGTAGAGAGGAATGCTATTAAGTGTTGGCTGTTGGTATGCTTACCAGCAACATGAGGGTTATATACATGCTGAAGGCAACAAAGGAGTAAATTTCATGTGTATCAACTTGGATATACCTTGGCCACCTGATGCGAAGCGCCAACTCACTAGAAAAGACCCTGTGCTGGGAAAGATTGAGAGCAGGAGGAGAAGGGGATAACAGAGGATGAGATGGTTGGATGGCATCACTGATTCAATGGACATGAGTTTGAGCAAGCTCTGGGAGATGGTGAAGGACAGGGAAGCCTGGCGTGCTGCAGTCCATGGGGTCGCAAAGAGTCAGGCAAGGCTGAGTGACTGAACAACAATAACAACTTGGATAATACTGAAAAAGATATGATCATCTGGAAAAAGCAAGTTATAGGACTATGACATTTATATAAAAATATTTTTTAAATGTGCAGAGGAAGGCACCTCAGAGTCTTTGCCTCTTTGAAGGTGGAGATGGGAATGCGTAAGTAGGAATCAAAAAGGATCTTGGTTCTAATCACAATGTTCTTCTTACTTATTATGCTAAAAGGATACTAGTTGTATCATTTTTTTTTAACGTTATGCATAGGAAAAACACTAGAAGCAAAGAAGTTAAAATGGCAACATGGGTTAATTTGGTTTGGTAACTGTTCTCCTCTTCCTCTTTCTTTACTACCCTACCCCCTGCCCCAATTCCTGTATTAATTTAATCACAATGGTTCTGAATACTTCCTTTCCTGCAGCATCTGCTCAGGATGTGGCCTTCCTGGGCCAGTCCTGACACCCGCCTTGTCACAAGCAGGCTTAGCTGGGTGTGGATAGCACCTGGCACTGCTATCCAGGGCCCCCCAGCTGGGGCCCACCCAGGCCCGCAGATGGCTGTCTTCTTGCCAAAGCTTCAGATCTCAGGCTTTGATCCCTAACATGCTTGAAGAACAACTCTTAGTTTCACTCCTCTGAATTTAAGGGGGTTCCCCTTCCTCCAACTCCCCCAGCAAGGGGCCCTAGCACCCTCCTGCAAGCAGCTGAGGATAAGCCGTGGAGAGAGGTGTTTGGACAGGAGGCGTCTGGGGAAGGGGGGAGCACAAGAGACATATGCCAGAGGCTGTTTCCTTCTGCGGCAGATGCCGAATGGAGGACTTATCAGGCTCTTTAAATTTTTAAAGACTTACTTGTCTTGCTGTCACTATTTTATTGAGGAGAGCAGACAAATCGGCTTTGGTGTTCTCAGCTATTGTGTATGAGGGTATGAAAGCAAAAACACAGGTTAGTGGGGGACCAGGTGGAAATGGAGAAGCAAGAGAAATCATTTACATCGCAAACAGAATTGTTCCTGGATCTTTATGTTTGGACACTTCTGTCTCCTCATTCTGGGTTTTATATCCAGAGGGAGATCCTGATGTTGCTCTGATAGATTTTGACTGATAGGTTCTGGATTAGACCCTCTAGAAAATTAGAGTTCAGATTCTACATTAAACCCTCTTGCAAACTGGAGTTCAGATTCTGGATTAGACCCTCTGGAAAATTAGAGTTCAGATAAGGCTGGTTTTTAACTCACAAATAATACATATTTTTTTATAGAATACTTGCAGCATTCCCTCATAGTTCAGTTGGTAAAGAATCTGCCTCCGATGCAGGAGACCCTGGTTCAGTTCCTGGGTCGGGAAGATCCACTGGAGAAGGGATAAGCTACCCACTCCAGTACTCTTGGGCTTCCCTTGTGGCTCAGCTGGTAAAGAATCTGCCTGCAATGCGGGAGACCTGGGTTCTATCCCTGGGTTGGGAAGATCCCCTGGAGAAGGGAAAGGCTACCCACTCCAGTATTCTGGCTGGAGAATTCCATGGACTGTATAGTCCACGGGGTCACAAAGAATTGGATGTGAGTAAGCAACTTTCACTTTCACTATAGAATGCTTACAGAAAAAAAAATATATAGATAAATGAGCTAAAAAGAGACAGACCACCTCCTATGTTCTAGCACTGTACTAGGCACCAGGTGTACCAGGAGGAGCAAACTGTCAATGCCACGAGGACACAGCGTTTGTCTGTTATGCTTTAAGCCTGGCCCTGGCCTTGCTGGACAATTCTATGTCTTGAGCTGAGTGGTGATTACATTGGTATATATGTATGTAAAAATTCATCAAGATGTACATTTAAGATTTGTGCACTCAACTAAGTCCCGGTTATATCTTAATTAAAAAAGGAAGTGTTCTAAGAGGTGTTTCCCACAGGTTAGGTCTGGTAGTAGGTGATTTTAAATCACACAGAGAAACAATTATTTTCCTTTCAATTCTCTCTCAGTCCTTTGAGGAGAAAGTTTCCCTTTGATGTCGATATGTCTTTAATGTCTAACACTTCATGATTTCCCTTTTCAAACAGAGCGGGTCCCAGGATCAGTCCTCAGCAAGCAATAATAACCACTTAGTTTACTGACATTGTGCTTTATTTTCATTTTACTGATTTTCAAATCAGTTACCTTTTGTTCATGGCAAGAGATATTGGTTTCCCATTTGATGTACTGTAGTAATTGCTTCTTAAAGGTGTTCAAGGTAAATTTGTTTAAATTAAAAGTGAGTTGATTTTAAGAAAAATTTTAAGTATAGAGTACCCATGGTATAAGGATGGGACCAAAACAGAGGGTTCTTCAATGACTGAAGTTTGGAGAAAATGGCTCTAGTAAATTCCATTAAAAACAACAACAGGGACTCCCTGGTGGTCCAGTGGTTGAGGCTTCACCTACCAGTGTGGGGGCTGTGGGTTCAACCCTGGTGGAGGAGCTAAGATCCCACATGCCTCACATCCAAAAAAAAAAAAAAAACAAACAAACTTAAAACAGAAGCAGTATTGTAACAAATTCTATAAAGACTTTAAAAATGGTCCACATAAAAAAATCTTAAAACAACAACCACCCTCACTTGACTCCATGCACACCTGCAGCTACACCCCACTTCCTTACTCCTGTTAAAAGAAAATTTGAAAAGAATTGTCAAGACTGTACATGCTTTCTCACCTCTTCTATTTAATCCAGCCTGGTTTCTGGTTTGATTCTCCAGTGAAACTCTTCTCCCAATGACCTCAAACAGCTAAATTTAATGGACACATCTCTGACCACATCCTTCATAGCCTCTCAGCAGCATTTGACCCAGCCTACCACTTCTTTTCTGAATCTTTCTTCTGTTGATTTCAATCTTCTGGTTTTCCTTTGATTAGTCTTATTCCCTCCTCCTCCACTCAGCCCTCAAATGTCAGAGTGTCTCAGGGCTCATCCAATACCTTTAAGCATCATGTTTGGAGATACCCACATTTGTATCTCTGACCCAGCCTAACCTCTTAGCACCAGATACAAATAGCCCATGACCAAGTCGATGTCTGCACCCAGCTAGCTCACAGCTCCTCCAACTTCATGTTCCAGATAGAACTCTTGATTCCTCCAGTACCTGATTCTTCTCCAATAATTCCACTGTTATCTATCCAAGCCCCAAACCTAAGAGAAGGCCTTGGTTCCTCCTTCCTTCAGCCTCAGAATCAGTCTATCATCAAGTCTTGTGACTTTTACTCCACGCTCTATTGAGAATCTGACCATTTTCCTTCGTCTCCTCAGCAGTAGTTCTTGCCCGGTCCGCCATCTCTCGTCTGGACATAGCACCAGCCCCCTCAATTGTCTTTTACTTTCATTTCCCCTGCCCCAGTTCTCATTTTCATACAGCAGCCAAGAGGATTGTTATAAAATATGAATCAGGCCATATCCCTCCTCTGCTTAAGATTCTTCAGTAGCTTTCTTTTTATTCTGGAGTAAAAGTCAGACTACTCATGGCTCTAGAACCCTATATGATCTGTGACTCTCACCTGTTCCCAGCCTCCTCTCCCCTTCCCTGAAGACTCACTCTGCTCCAGCCACACTGACTTGTGTGTTCCTGGTTTCTAGCAGTTGCCTGCCTTTGCACATGCTGTTCCCTCCACCTGGAGTACTTTCTCTCAGCTTCTCTATGACTAACTCTTTCTCAGTCTTGGTCTTAGCTTCACTGCTGCTTCCTCATACTGTCTACTTTGACCATTCTATCAAAAATGAGCTTCCCTAGTGCCTGGAGAATCCCAGGGACGGGGGAGCCTGGTGGGCTGCCGTCTATGGGGTCGCACAGAGTCGAACACGACTGAAGTGACTTAGCAGCAGCGGCAGCAGCAGTGGCTGTCTTATTGTTTTTTTCTTTCTTAGCACTTTCAATAGTCTGTAATTATCTTGTTTGTTTACTTTTCTACATTTTTATTAGAGTCCATGAAAATAAAAGATTTTGTCTATTTAATTCACCATTGCATCCTCAGTGCTCAGAATGGCGTCTGACATATAGTAAATATTTCTTGAATGTAACGAATGGAAAGGTAGGTGGAGACTAGACCAAACAGGCCCTTGACAGAGCAGCATGGAGAGGCATTTTGGGATTTTAATCATAGATGCAAAGTGATCAGGCTTGGCAGTAGTAAACGATCAGTCTGACAGTAGTGGTGAAAAGAGATAGGAGGGTAACCAAGGAAAGCTACTGTAATGGTCCAGGTGAGAGAGATGACAGGGTTGAATGGAATAAGATGTATAGAGTGCTTAGCATTTAACCATAGGGAATGGGGGTGGTCAGGTTACTTTTACCAATATAGCAGATAAGTGAGGACTGCTTGAATTTAATGACAGGAAAGTTGAGTCCAGTGATAGAGGGACTTGTGTATCCCCTGAAATCTTTGAATCTCTAATCACCTTTTACAGTGATAAGTGATAGAACTTCTTACTGAGTTAATTTAACTTCTATCAGTGAATGGTAACTCATTCTGTGTTCATATTTGCATTCTTCCGCCTGTGTCCCTTCTCGCCACCATTGGCTGGGAAGAAAGAATTTCATGGAGAGAGCTTCTGACACCTTGCATTAACTGTGTGGCCTGGAAAGTCACCTCATCTCTCTGAACTCAGTTTCATTTTCTATAAAATGAGGACTCTGATATCTGTTCTGTCCATCGTGAAGATCAGTGAATAGCTGTACAGAAAATATTTTTTAAATGCAAGAAAAATATCATTCAGTAAATATTTATTAAGTACCTGCTGTGTGACAGGCACTGTTGATGGTGCTGGGACTATGGCAGTGGCATAGGGGGAAAAGCAACAATTCAACCCTGTGGGGCTGATGCTATTGCAGAAGTCCATTCAGATTCTGGACGTTAGGGATTTAATTTTTTTTTAGTATTTATTTGCTGCATTGGGTCTTAGTTGTAGCATGCAGGATGTTTTGTTGCAGTGCTCAGGCTCAGTAGTGCCAGCAGTTGCAGCGCTGAGGCTCCGTAGTTGTGGTGCTTGGGCTTAGTTGCTCTGTGGCATGTGGGATCTTAGTTCCCCAACCAGGGATTAAACCCACTTCCCCTGCATTGCGTGGCAGATTCTTAACCACTGAACCACCAGGGAAGTCCCTGAACATTTTGGATTTTGACTGTATTTTTCTAATTGGCAGATCACTTTGGGCCCCTGCTGAAAAATACAGATCATTGGCCTGACCACAGTCTTAGTCAGAATAGGGGAGGTAGAATGAAAGGAGGGGTAACTATCTCCCTGAAGTGATTCAGAAAAAACTGAAAATAAGAGATTAAGTGAATTAAACCACCTCCCTATTTCTCTTCCCAAATACTGATTAACCACTCAGCAGTCCTGCATATACATCTGTTTGTATACTGAATTTTCCAAAACATTACTAATAAGAAGTGCCTTCAGATGGCTCCGGGGAGAGCAAGTGCAAACATCAGGACCAGCCATGTGACCTTGAAGGAGAAGGCAGTGGAAGTAGCAGAAAGCGCTGTCCTTGGCGGTGTTTTTGTCTGCCACAGAGCTTGCTGTACGACTGATATGGATCTTGGTGTCCTCATCAACAGGTGAGGTCAGGGTTTCCTGAGTGCCAGTTCGCGGAGGGGTGCCGGGTCAGTGTAATCAGAATCTCCTAGGGAGCTTATTAAGCCTCCAGGCTCCTGGGCCTCAGGCCTGACGGATCCAGTTCAGTGGGGCTGGAATGGCAACTATCACCTCCCTCTGTTTTCTAAAAAAATGTATTTATTTATGTGCTTTTGGCTGTGCTGGGTCTCCGTTGCTGTGTAGGGCTCCTCTAGTTGCAGCAGTTGGGGCTGCTCTGTGTGGTGTGTGGGCCTCTCACTGTGGAGGCTTCTCTTGTTGCAGAGCACGGGCTCTAGGTGCTCGGGCTTCAGTAGCTGCGGCTCCGGGCTCTAGAGCACAGGCTCAGAAGTTGCGGTGCACGGGCTTAGTTGGTCCACAGCATGTGGGATCTTCCCAGATCAGGGATCGAACCTGTGTCTCCTGCATTGGCAAGGAGCCACCAGGGAAGCCGACCTCTTTAGGGTAGGTCAAACTCTCTGTGCCTCAATTTTCTCCTCTGATTCCTTAGACAGTTAAATAAGTTAATTTACAGCATGCATTTGGAGCAGTGTCTGTGCTCCAAGCAGTGTAAGTACTGGGTAAGTTTTAACTATTCTGTCAATGAAGGTCCGGAAGACAAACCACTGTGCATATTTAAAGCAGAGGGAACTTAGTGCAGAGGTGACGGAGAGGCTGAGAAGCCAAACAGGAGGCAGTGAGACACCGTAGAGATTAGGCAGCAAGAAGTCTTCGACCCCTTAACAGGGAGAAGAGAGGGAAATGGTGGTGGTTCTGGAGCCCAGAGCCTGGCTGGACCTGGACCCACAGCAGGAAGTGTAGCTGTAGCTTAGACACAGCCATGTTAAGACAGCTGAAGGAGCAGGAATACCCTGGCTTTTCCCTTTGTCCCACCCTCCAGTCCCCCTCTAGTGCCTCCTATTGGCTGAACCAATATCTCTCACGTGAGCCTGGGAAACGCCATCTGCAGAGGTCACCCTTGCCTTTCAAGGGAAGAATGAAGCATGACTCTGAGAACAGATTGTCATTATCTTGTTGTTAATATTTTCTCTAAGGTCTTTTGGGGCCTCCTAATACTCCAATACTTTGGCCACCTGATGTAAAGAACTGACTCCTTGGAAAAGACCCTGATGCTGGGAAGGATTGAAGGCAGAAGGAGAAGGGGACGACAAAGAATGAGATGGTTGGATGGCATCACCGACTCGATGGACTTGAGTTTGAGTAAACTCCGGGAGTTGGTGCTGGGCAGGGAGGCCTGGCGTGCTGCAGTCCACGGGGTCGCAAAGAGTTGGACATGACTGAGGGACTGAACTGAACTGAACTGAAAAGATCTTAAAGTCTCTAGACCTTAGCCAACCACAGGGATTCAGGGCTTCATGAGTGCTTATTGATTAATCAATTCCATGCCTTCAATGTACACACATACATAAATGCTTGGCCTCTGATTTCTGGAAACTGACAACTCAGGTCTTGACGATCATTCACCAGTGCCGAAGGCAGCAGAGCCCTGCCAGAGATTCAGGGAAAGGGAAGGTATGTGGATCAGGTTTCTGGCTGGGCATTAGCTGCCTCAGCACCTTTAAGGATTCAGAAGTGATAAATGGGGAAGCTGGCCAGAGATATCACTAGGAAGAAAGAGGGTACCAGAAAGCTCCAGAAGAGACACAAAGAAGTAAGACTGTGGAAGCATTTGTACGGGGCACTGGGCAGGGGAGGGGAGGAGCAGGAAATAGGACCTCACCCAATTTTAAGGATACTTCCTAGAAAAGACTGCAGAACACCCGCTTGTCTTTGGGACATATCCCTGTAAGTGTGCTATGTGGGAGTGGAGCGCTGGGAATTTTGCTACCAAAAATGGGCAGAAAAGCTCCTTCTAAATATTTCTTGGAGGACTCAGAATTTAACCTTGGACCGGAGGCAAATATGTTTATTTTAAGAGCTTCTTAAGAGAAAAGATTGTATATCGTGGGATTTTTCCTAATATACCAAAGACCTGCTCCTCAGATTCATTCTTTCAGCAAACACTGATGGATAGCAGGTTGGCAAGTGATTCAGGCAATGAGTTTTAGAGTGAGACAGAACTGGATTGTACCGTGGCTTTGCCTCTGTCCTAGCTGTGTGGCCCTGGGCAAGGGATTTCACCTCAGTTCCCCACCCCCCACCAACCCCCCAGCTGTGAAAAGGGAATATGTAATATGAAATAGTGTGTAGAGTTGGGAGGATGAGAATGAGATAATGCATGAAAATACTTAACATCTGAATCCAGACCGTGCTCAGGAAATGGTAGTAGTTCATTTTATTATGGCTTATATTATTTGTATGACACTTTGCAAAACACTCTCCCCTCTGTTAGCTCATTGGATTTCACATCAGCTCTGTGAGGCAGGTCAGGGAACCCACATTGATTTTGCATCTACTTTGCATCCAGCACCCTGCCAGATGCCTAACAGTTATTATCTTGTTGATTTCACTCAGTCCATACATATTTTAGTATCTGTTTTATGCCAGCCTGTTCTGTGTCCTGGAGGTACAGCAATGAACAAATACAAAAATCCCTGCCTCGGGAGGATACACTAAGTGAGGGGAGAGTGGCAATCAATATATGAATGAATTCTTAGGTTTACTGTCTTCCAATTTGCTTTACAAATATTGACTCATAATCTGTGAGGAGGGTATTATTTTGCTTATCCCATTTTACAGATGAGGGTACTGAGGCACAAGGGAGTTGAGAGTCACTTGGCCAAGGTCTCACAACTCAGAAGAGCTGAATTAATGATTCAAAGCCAGACAGCATCACTCCAGAGTCCTTGCTCTTAATCATTACTGTTACCTCTTTAAAAAATTACATATGTACTAATAGATTATCACACCCTATAGATTAGGGTGTGGTAAGTGCTATGAAAAAAATAATAAAGCAGGGTAAAAATGGAGGAGGATAATGGGAGAGGGCTGTCTATGCAGGGAGGTCAGGGAAGGCGTCTCTGAGGGGCCTGAAGGGATGAGGGAGAGAGGCAGGTGGACATCTGGGGAAGGGTGATCCAGGCAGAGAGAAGCACCGTGCAAAGGCCCACACTTGGTGTGTTCAGAGAACCACAGGGAGGCCAAGTGATAGAAGATGAGTCAGAACCTGAAAGACAGCTCATGCTGAGCCGCTGGAAGGATGCAATTGCTGAGATGGAAAGATTGTGGGAGGGGCAGGTTTGCAGGGGAAGGCCAGTTCAGTTTGGGATAATTCTCACCATCACCCACCAAGTAGAAATTACTCATTCCAGAGGACTTCAAGAGATTAAACAGCTCACCCCAGATCGCCCAAACAGTCGTTTTCAGAGGCAAGGTTCAGATGTATGTCTTCCAACCCTAACTTAAATGCCACAGCCTGTTGGCTGGTAGTATGCTGTGGGGAAATCTACAAAAGTGATATTCTGAGTGTCCTGATCCCTGACCTCAGGAGCTTTCAAGGAGGGGGAAAGAGATAGTGGACAGTGAGGCAGAAGAAGAGTGTCTGAGTAAAGGAAAGGAATAATGCCAGAGATCGCACAAGGCAGTAAGTAGCATGTAGCATGTATTTAAATGTGAAATGCAGACAAAAAACACAGGGAAAGTGTACTTCTTTATGAAAGAGCAAAATGAGTGAGAATCTCAGCCCTGTTTGGGTGGAGGGCATCAGGGAGAGAGCAAGTATCTGTGTCGAAGAAGGCTGTGCTCTGGCCAGGATGGGAAGCTCCTGAGGTTCCGGGTTCCACTTGGGCAAGTCTTTCTCCACAAATTGATGCTTTTTCATTGTGACAAAGGTATATCCTGGGCCAGATGTCTCCCCTGGACCTGTGTCTCCCACCACAAGCCTCCTCAACATGCCACCACTGGGCACCTCTAAACATGCCCCAATCTGAAGTCCTGATCTTCCCCCAGTCCCGAACTTGCTCTGCCTACAATGAGATTCTGAGAAGCCAACCCTGAAGGACGTATTAAATATGGAAGGGCTCCCAGGAGGAACTGGTGAAGGAGTAGAGGAACAGGATAAAGAGGGCAAGAAGCCAAGTAAGGGTGTGATTTCAGACCAAGCCCCTGGAGAGTAGCTTCATCCTGATCCAGCAGGGGAATGAACGCTGGATGTAAGTCACCCCTGGGAGTTTAGGGGTGGGGGCACTCAGCTTCCACACTCCAGCACCAGTTGGTTATTGGCTAAGGGCTGGGAAAGTGAACTCCTGGGCACTTCATTGCAAGGGAAAAGGGATCCCAGTAACTAAAGAGCAAGCCTCTAGCTCTTCACATGTGCAGGCTTCTGGGAGCATCAGCACACAGAAGCCATCAAAGGGATCCCAGGGGACCTGGCAGCACCCTGACAGTGTCCACTACACATGCCTTACCCATCTCAGGAAATGGCATTGCCATCCTGCTGGTTGCTTAGGTCCCAGACCTGGGAGTCATCCTTGACCTGCTCTGTCTCACACCCCCGTCCAATCCTTTAGCCAATCTCGTCGGCAGTACCTTCAAGATACATGCGGAGTCTGATCACTTTTTTTTAAAGTAACTTTTGAAAATGGTGGTAAACTACACATACAGTTCATTGGCATTAAGTACATTCACGTTTTTGGGTGCCCATCACTATCATCCATCCACAGAACTCTTTCCATCTTGCAAAGCTGAAACTCTGTACCTGTTAAGCATTTTGTTTGTCCATTCATCTGTTTATGGACACTTGGGTTGCCTCTGCCTCTTTACTGTTGTAAATAATGTTGCTATGAACATGAATGTACAAATATCTGTTACAGTCCCTGCACTCAATTCTTTTGGGGTTATACCTAGACGTGGAAGGGCTTCCCTAGTGAATGACTGGTAAAGAATCCACGTGCAATGCAGGAGACCCTGGTTCAATCCCGGTTGGGAAGATCTCCTGGAGCAGGGCATGGCAACCTACTCCAGTATTCTTGCCTGCAGAATTTCATGGACAGAGAGAAGCCTGGCGGGCTACAGTCCATAGGGTAGCACAGAGTTGGACATGACTGAAGCGACTAAGCAGTAGCAGCTAAACATGGAATTGCTTGATCATACAGCAGTTGTGTTTTTAAAATATTTATTTTTTATTTGCTTGTGTCAGGTCTTAGTTGTGACATGTGACATGAGATCTAGTTCCCTGATCAGGGATCAAACCCAGGCGCCCTGAATTGGAAGTGCAGCGTCTTAGCCACTGGACCGCCAGGGAAGTCCCAGTAATTCAATTTTTAATTTTTTTTAGTCACTGCTTTACTATTTTTCATGGTGGTTCTACCATTTTGCATTCCTATGACAGTGCACAAGTGTTTCAGTTTCTTCACTTCTTCACCAGTACTTTTTATTTTGTTTTCTTCTTTTTTTTAAAAGACAGTACACAACAAAATTCTGTAAAGCAATTATCCTTCAATTAAAAATTAATTAATTTTTAAGAATCTGATCATTTTTTACCCTTTCCACAAGGAGCACCCTGAACCAGGCCATTTCAGTTTTTGCCTGACTGACTGCAGTGGAATCCCATCTGACCTCACTGCTTCTGCCCTCATCTCCTATAGTCTTTACAACACCTCTTTTCCGCTCACACCCTCCTGGGCCTTCCTCTTTTCCTTCTCAGAGAAAAGCTAAAATTCTTACAACAGCCTAGGAGGCTCTACAAGATTTGCTCCTCATTCTCCCAAATCTGACTCATTTCCTACTAGCTCACTCCATTCCAGCCACACTGTTTTTTTGTGTGTGTTTTTTTTACCCTGTCCAAAGTAATCTGCCTCAGGTCCTTTCACCTTATTTTCTCTGCTTGGGAATACTATTAAGCAATATCTGGGCACTTGCTCTGTGCCAAGTGCTGAATTTAGCGTTTTAAAAATATTAATTAATTCTCATCTGTATGTATTAATTCATTCAATCCTCATACTTCAGCTATCCTAGTATAATTTGCTCCCCACTGCCTTAAAGTTTGTATTCCTCAAGGAGGACTCTGGGCTTTCCCCATTGCTAATCAGTCCCTTCTCCATTTTCTGCCTTTCTCTTGCTTTCTTGCCCTCAGGCTTCTGCGTCGGTTTGGTTCATGGGAGGCAACGTCAGAAGATGAAAGGTGAAAGGAGAGACACTTTGGGTTGTTTCCCCCACCACACACACATCCTCCCTGCTCTGTTCTGAGCAGGTGTCCTGTGCCTCCCAGACCGCAGCTCCACTTGAGAGGGGTGGTCCTCTGCACTCCAGCTCCCCCTGCCGCAACCCCCACTCCCAGTGACAGCATTTCCTCCCTTTGCCATCCAGCCCTCCAAGTTGTAGCTGCCTGTCTGCTGCTGCTATCTCCGGACCTCCAACACCCCTGAACCCTGCCCATTCCTCTAGTCCCTTCACTAAGCCTTCAGTCAACATGTAGCTGGATTCTGTCTCCCGCTAGATCCTGACCTAAAACCACCTTCTGGATCACAGCCTTCCTAGTTTTCAACTCTGCCTTCTGTCCTGTGAATTGGCACTTCCCATTCTGTTCTTTACTGCATAGCACATATTGACTAACATGCTATATATTTACTTATTTTCCTTATATTGCTTTCCTCCCTATATATTTATACTTATTTTCCTATATAAGTATATAAATATATATATATATATATATTTACTTATTTTCCTCACAATTTGGAATGGAAGCTCCAAGGTTGCAGGTGTGTTTGTTTCATTCAGTGTTGTATCTCCAGTGCTTGGCCCACAGCAGGCCGTCAGCAAGTATCTCCTAATTGAATGAATGAACGAACGGACGACTAGGGGAGCTACAGGGAAGCCAGCAGTGCGGTCCATGGTGCAGGCAGAAGAGCTGACTCTCAGCTTCCCCGCTGCCCCCCTTCTCCCCGCCCGGAATGCTGAGTGCTCTGGAAGGAGACGGAAATGAGCGCGCTCAACAGCCCTCCAGTCGGGTGTTTACTTAATTAGGGCCTGTATCCCGACGCTCGTTGGTGTTTAACTGTCCGCCTAATGGCTTCATCTGGTTCCGGGCGGGCGCGGGGGAACCTGCGAGGCGAGGGTAGGCGAGGCCCCCCGGGTACGGTCTCGGGCCGGCGCCGCCTGGAAAAGCCTCTGCTCGGGTATCTAACCTCCCCTCGGGCACGGAAAGCGACCCCTACGGGAGAGAGAGGCGCGAGGCAAGGGGGGCTGGTGCTCAGCAAATGGATTTGGGTTTTAACCGCGCGTGGTCTCTCCCCAACCACCAGCTGCCGGGTCCACAGGCCGGATAACCGAGCGCTCCCCTGATACCAGATGCAATGGCTCGCTTTACCGTCAGTCGTGAACTTGAAGGATTACAGCGTTTCTTATTCTCTTAGTTTGGGGAACTTGAGGGTACTACAGAGATAAACGGCTCGTGAGGCAAAGGTAGGGGACCAGTGAGCTGGATCCTAAAGCTATAACATCAGGCAATATTTGGGCACTTGCTCTATGCCAAAGTGCTGAGTCTAGCATTTTAAACGTGTTAATTAACTTAATCCTCTTCTATTTGCATTAATTCATTCAATCCTAGTACTTTAGAGAGCAGTTAGCACAATAGCCCCACTAGAGGCATGCAAAACTGAGGCTCAGAGGTGTTATTTCACTACCCTGAGGCCACCGCGCTAGTAAGTGGTGGAATCCCGGCTTAAGCGCAGACGGTGCGCCCCCAGAGCCAAAGATCGTTTTGAAAGAGAACTCCCACCGTCACAGCGCAAAACGACCTCCTCTTCGCTGCAGGCTTGGTGGTAAAGACAGGCGGGTTTCCAGGTTAGCCTTCGAGGGCCAAAAAAAAAAATCTATACTTAGAGACTCCAGTCTCTCTTCTTCAAACCTCTGAATGTGAGATGGGGAGAAGAGAGAAAAGGGATGAGGAGTCAGCCTGAAATTCTCAAGACAGCTAAGGAAAGTGGAAAGGCCTCCGGGAACAAGAGGCTGGGACTGGCCGGGAAAGCTCAGCTCGGTGCGAAACGGCGTGCACTGTGGAGCGACTGAGTCAGGACCGTTTCAGGGCCCATGGCCCATTTGCGTGTCGCCAGGGGGAGCGCACTTTGGGTGTGCAGTAGAGAGACGAATCCCGCCCAGCTCCGCCGTCTGCTCCCGGGAAGGATGCAGAAGAGCTGTTTTGAAGGGAGATTCACGGAAAGGCTGCTCCGCGCAGCCAACACTTTTCACTTAGATTATACTCAATACAGCAGACCAATAAAAACAGTCGCGATTTTTAAAATGCCTTTATTTGCGTTTTCACAAGTTGGGAAATTGTTAATTATGTATGTGACGGGGAGGGGGGGTGTGGGGAGGTTGCCTGAGATGATGGGGTTAACAACCACCTCTGCCTCGCACCTTTTGGTGTCACCACGGCTTCGAACTCTGGAATCTTCTCTCCCAGCCTCCATTTGTTCGGTTGTGCCAGGGAAGTAATGAGTCTTCCGTGAGTTGTAGCAGATTTTGTAACGCGGTCCCTGGTGACCTCACTGCCAGTTTTAAACCCTGGAGACCCGGGAGCAGGCTGACGTGGGAGGTTGGAAAGAGGCAGGAGGTACCACCCCCCGCGTGCCCCCGCTGTCGCCGGGTGTGGGGCGGACACACCCGGTCTCCATCAAAGCTTTGGGTAACAGAGCGCCTCAGGGAAGCGTGAACGCGGCGCCTCTGTTTCCAGTCGGGTTCAGATGCATCTCCACTTCTTTTTCCCACTCTAGCCGCAAGGCACAGAAACCTTTTTCTTCGCGTGCTGAGAGGGCTGAGGAGGGGGTGGGTTGGGGTTTATCCCTTCTCGAACTCAGAAGCTGCAAGACAGGGCCTGGGTCCCTGCCGGGAGGAATTCCAGAAAAGCCAAGAGAACGCAGGAGGGAACGGGAAAAGACTGTGTGTGTGTGTGTGTGTGTGTGTGTGTGTGTGTGTGTGTGTGTGTGTGTGTGTGTGTGTGTGTGTGTGTGTGTGTGTGTGTGTGTGTGTGTGTGTGTGTGTGTGTGTGTGTGTGTGTGTGTGTGTGTGTGTGTGTGCAAAAGGTGGGGGGGTGGGGGTCTTGGGTGCCTCCACCGCGCCAACCACGGCCCCACCTGCGAGAGGGCGGGATCTTTCGGCGCTGGACCAATCAGCACCTACCTGCGCTCACCTGGCCCCCTCCCTCCGGCTCCCGCGGGCCGAGGTTCTCGGAGGCTCACGTTGAGCTTAGCGGAGCGCTAGCCCGCTGTTGCGGCAGCTTTTCACCCCTCTCTCTCCAGCCATGGGGCTCCGTGGTGGGCCTCTCGCGTCCCTGCTCCTCCGCCTCTTTCTCCTACTCCAGGTACTCCATTGCCTTGCCCTGACCCCGGCCGGAACGCTCCTCAGAGGGCTGGCGGGCGGGGTCCGCACGCGGCGGCGGCGTCGGGGAGCGCGCGGGGCAGGGCTCCGAGGGGCCAGGGTTGTCCGGGACAGCCTCTGAGGACTCCCCGGGATGGGTTTGCAGGGCCGGGCACGCCTATGACCCAGCCTCCCTCTTTTCCTCCTTCCCTCAGGCGCAGGTTTACAGGCTGCCGCGCGCGGCCTCGGAACCGTGCCGGGCAGGCTTCGGGGAAGCTGAAGTGACCTTGGAGGCGCGAGGCGCGGAGCTGGAGCCGGGCCAGGCGCAGGGAAAAGGTAAGGGCCCCCCACCCCCGGGCCCGCCTGTGGAACTGCGGAGCGGGGGCCGCACGTGGGGTGTCCAGGCTGCCGCGGGAACTCCTGGCGCCGCCTCAGGTGTGGGGGAGGCGCAGACAGCATCCCGGGGACTTGAAGAGGGGTGGGCTGCCGAAGGGAAAGGCTAGAGAGCGTAGAGCCCTCTGACGTCCAGCCCCTCCATGTACCTCTGCGGCGGCTTACCTTGCCCCCCCTCCTTCAGGGTGCGGGGCGGCTGGGCTACGCTCCCCGCCCGGACGTGGGAAGCTCTCCCCTGCTGGCCCCAGTGGAGGAATGCGCCGTCCACATTCCTCCCCAGCCCCCGCGCAGGTGTGGGGATGAGCCGTGCCCCGGGCAGCCCCCTTCGCCCCTCTAGGGCCCCCTTTGTGTACAGTGCTTTGTGTCTCCGACAGACAGACCCGGTCTGTTTCTCTTCTTCGCGCTCCCTCCCCCCGCCTCCCTTCTCCCCCGGCGGCTGGAATGCACTCTTAACCCTGCCCTTCCCGGAGGGCCTGCGCCCCTGCAGCCTGCCTGGAAACTGGGCCTGGCACACCTGAACTGGGGCCATTACACCCTGGGGACACCCCCGACCCCCAGTGTCTCGGGACTGGAATGTTAGGGTACTTAAGGGAGTGGAGATCCAGAAGCCGGAAAGTCTCCATCTGTAGGCGGATGGGGAATCAAAGCTCATTTTTGATCTCACAATTACTTGCCCGGCAACCACCAAACTTGAGGTGGAGGGCGGGTACTTTGATGAACAGAACCACTGTGTTATGAGACTCAGGCAGCTGAGGGGCAGATGGTGGCCTCTTTCCCTCCATCCAAGACAGTGGGGGCTCCTCCAACCGCTCAAACCCAACTTCTTAAACAAGTGTATCCCAGGATCCTTGGGTGGGGTCCAGAGGATCCTAAACCTGTGAAGTTGTTTAAGAGTTTCTGTGTGGATTTTTCTGGGTAGGGGATCTACAGTTAAAAATTTCAAAGCAATTTAAAAACCTGTGCCACCTAGCATTTTTTTGATTCCCACATCAGCCTACCCTTCACCCCAGGTACGTATTCCCAGAGCTTGAATGTGGGGATGGCTGGGGGATAGAAAGGCTCGCCTTTGTCTCTTCAAAAGAGGATTGGGTGCCTACAGTCTGTGGAAGCCTTTTTTCCTTCTTTCCCCCCCGCAAATAACTCTGCAGATTGACAAAACAATTAACACCCAGGCTAGGCCAAGCTCCTTAAACTCTTGGCTGCAGGGAGCTGAGGAGAAGCATTAAGAGGCCATGCCTCATAAACTTTAAATTCTTGCACATGGGTTTATTACTGACTGGCTAACAAACTGCAGCTCAGCCAACCTGTAAAAATGTTAACTTGGGCAGGGCCCCAAATCCAATTCCGGCTCCCTGAGGAAGCTTTATTGCTAACCAGACTTCTGCCAAATCTGTACCCCCTCCCCGTCATTGTCAAGTTCTCCAGCTACACTCTGGGAGAGCAGGCTATGGCTTTGACTGTAGTCTGCACCTTATCTTTCTTAAGGAAGAAATATCAGATTAACTGTCACTTCACTAAGCTTGAGATTGTTGTGGAGAAGTGGTGATCAGGTTTTTGATTTCATGGTCCGGTTGCCAAGTGCTTGCTTCTCAGTGATGTCAGTCATGTTAAACCTTTTGAGAAAATTCCACTTTCTCGGATGTCTGGTTTATGGTTGTAAAAATGGTGGGTTCAGGCCAGGAGCACACCTGGGTTATAAAACAAAAGGTGCGTTAACGTGCTTGGCTAACCTTGAGCAGAGCTCCCTGCAACTTGCCGAGTTCTTAGAGGAGTCTTTCCATGAAATGGGATGCTGCCTTCATTTTAAGTAAAAGCAAATTTCTGGGCCCAGTTTGTCCAATAAATTGGGACTGCAGCAAAAAATAGTGGTATTTCTCCTCTTAGTCCTCAACAGCTGATATCTTTTCTACCTCCCTTCCTCCATACCAGCTCCCTATCCTCAATACGTGGGAGCCCCAGCCTAGCTCCAGCCATGTTTAAAGGGTTGTCCTGAGGGTACATACAAACTCTCAAGTTTGGCCAAGCAGACAACAGTTTCCCTATAGCCAAGGAACAATTGCCCCAGTTGTTTGCCCCCAGGTTATGAACTTCACAGGTGTCTATGAAGTTGAGCTCAAAGACATTATCTGATATAATTAATACCTTGTTTGTATGTGCACTTTTCCTCTTCAAAGCATTTGCACAACTCTGAGCTTGTTTTATCCTCCTGACATTCTCTTGAAGCTGGTGAGGTACATTTAAACAACTTGAGCTCTTAATCCCAGAGCTGGGACTTCAGAAACTGTATCTCAATCCTCCTGGAGGTTTTAGAGGTGGAGAAACATAGGAACAGCTTTATGGATTCAATTCCCTAGGCTAAACTCATGAGCTTCCTTGAGGGTCACAGATAGGACTTTCACTTCTAGGTCTATGCCCAGGACTTGGTACTTATAGGTCCCAGGAGGTATTTGCAAAAGTTATGACAATCTTTTGAAGTTCTGCCCATTTTACAGATAAAAACCTCAGTGGTTGTGACTTCACCAAAGTCATCTCTGCAGTGACTCAATGGGTCTTGAATGGAGGTTTCTGACTCCCAAGTTTCCTGGAATTTTTTTTTTTTTTAACCACCGGAAAGTGGGAGGTGGATGAAATGAAGAAGTGCAATGTTGGAACACCAAATCCCACCAACAGTAGCCTTCTACCTCAAGAAGACTTAATCATTTATTCCTTTTCATCATAGTTTTCCAGAGACACACCTGCAGAGGAAACCAGCTTGAATGCAGTCTCTTAAGTGTCCTAATGATGGGGGCTTGGGTCAGATGAAGCCAGGCTTACAGAGACCAAGAGTGAGAGGTTAATCTGGAAGGAGGTAGAGCAGGAATATTCCCCTGCCCCATCCCCACAGTCTGGAGTCTGCCTTCCTTCGAGTGTGGTCTAAAAGTAAAGACAAAGGTGATGTGGGAAGAATGAGGCTGTGTGGTATTGGTGCAGTGATTAAAAGTGAGTGGCTTCAAGTAGTCTATACATCCTTCACAGCGAATGGTTGAGAGAAGCAGCTTAATTACAGTAAAAGACATCCAGCACTTCATTACGGCCCCTGCACAAGTTCGACTCACCCTTAGTCAGCATTGGGTAAGATTAAAGCTAACCCTCATTAGCTCTGGTAGGAGACTTCAAAGTTCAGTAATAAATCTGACTGAGCAGGAGTTAACTTCAAGATGGTTTTGCTTATTTCAACTTGTATAAAAATCGCCTTTTGTTTTGGAGCTGCCATTATGGGCTAGGCCCTCTATTTACATGTTATTTTTTCAGTAAACATGTATTTAACAGCTGCGTGTATCAGGCACTACTCTTGAACTATGGCTAAAAAAATGAACAAAACTAAGACCCTGCCGTGGAGGAGCTGACTGTCTTAGATTAGTTATTTTTTATGCTTATAAGTACCTTACCATAAAGGTGGTGATATCTCCCCCTCAGCTGTAAAATGAGGGTAAGAAACTTGGCAAGAGGTCTCCAGGGAAGTCAGCAGTAAGGCCAGGGTTTACACCCAAGGGGATTCCGTGGTGTCCAATAAATCTGCCTCTGTGGAAGGAATAGGTGGGAACTGGGGCTTCTAGCCCACCTGTCTTGCCTTCCTGGCTCAGCAGCCAAGTAGGGTTGGTTGCCAAAGCCTGACGTTTATCACCGTTAGCTGGTGCCTGGGGAGCAGGTCTCAAACCTCTAGTCTCCCTTCCCACCTCTTCACACGGCACTCTGTTCCTAGGTTACCCGTGCAGGGTGCCCTCACCTCCCTGCTGTGTGAAGAAGGCATGGCCTACCACAAGCTTGAGTTTCTAGGAAACCACAGCTCTGCAGAGTGTTTGGAGGAGGATGGAGGAGGAGGAGGAGGAGGAAGAGGAAGAGAAGGGCCTCTTTCCCCAAAGCAGTGGAGTCCTCTATCCTGAGGCTGAACCATCTCCATTCAAAGAACCACTGTAACTGAACATCACACTTAAAACACCTGTGTCCCTACAGCACACACATTAAGAAACAGCATTATCAGCACCTCAGATGCCACTTCCCTCCCCATCTCTACCCTTCCCAAGAAAACCACTATCAGGACTTCAAATACCATGGATTGATTCGCCTGTATTTGAACTGAATATCCTCTTGGATCTGGCTTCTTTCATTGCATTCGGGATTCTCGCATAGTTCTGGATGTGGTTGTGGTAGACTGTCATTCCTCCATAGTGTTCGTCATGGGACCATCCACACTCCTGCTATTGATGGACATCTGAGACGTTTCCATTTTTTTTAGCTATTACAGCTAGTGCTGCACGAACCCCATTCTTCAAGTGAAACTGTAGAGGCGGGTTGGTTAGGTACATACCTGGGAGCTTAATTGCCAGGTTGACTGAGGATTACCTGGGATCTCAGCACAGTGGCCGAGTACTGAGATGTCAGCTTTTCTGTGTCTTGAAGTTGCTGAGCCTCTTCTGGATTTTATCTACCATCCCCTTCTCCCAACAGTCTCCTTCCCAGACCCATCCCCTCTGGGTTCCTGCTTCCCACCTGGCCCTGTGCTAAGAGACAGCAGTTCTTTATTAAATACCTGATCACGTCCTTTGTATTGAGGGAGAAATCCTTTCCTTTATTTGTCCTTAAGCTCATGCTTGTCATGCTCCCCCAAAGTAGAAGGGGAATCTGGAAATGGCCCTGAATTTCTGAGGTGAGAACATTTTCCTGGGTGGAGATGTCTGTCCTGACTAGCGTGTGGGTGGGTGGCAGCCTTCTCATGTGGCCAAGGTGGTCGAGTCCAGCTCCTCCCTCGTCACTGAGGCAGTGAGGTGTCTGAGACTCAAGGCCAAGCTGACTGGTTGTTGTGCCGCCAGCAAACGCCTGAGTACCTGCTGGGTGCTCGAATTTCACAGGCAAGCAAGGCCCATAGCTCCTTCACCTCAGTGAGCTCCCTAACTGCAGGAGGAAGCAGATCAGTCACCAGGCAATTTTAATAGTGAATCCTTCATTCAGCAAATATCGATTGAGCACCTACCAAGTGTGAAGTTCTAGTCTAGATGCCAGGTATACCTTAGTGGCTTTGTAGGCCCTTCCACCTACTAGTGGGGGAGATGGACAAAATAAGTTTTTTATGTATCTATGTAATCAAGGGAGAAAAATAGAGAGTCACATATGAAAGGCTGCTGGAGTCACACATGTTCTCCTGGAGGTGGAGGGCACCTGGAGGAAGTGATGTCCAAGGCAGAGGGTGGGGAAGGGGTTTGGACGTGAGGGGTGGCAGGGAGTGTTCCTGCCAAGGGAACAGCATAAGGGGTCCAGGAACTTAAACATGTTTAGTCTGGCAGGACCGTGGAGTGTAAGGTGTGGAGAACAAAAGCGAAGTAGAAGGGTCCAGTCCAGCCCAGAACTTCATCCCCCATGGGAGAGGCAGCATGGTGTTTGGGAAAGGCAGGAGATGTGGCTGGAGTTCCAGGTGTGCCCTCATGGAAGCCAGTGTCTCGTAAGTCTCCTCTGGATCCAGGACCCTGGGCCCACCTCCACTATCCCTTCTCGATTCCCGACTTTTCCCAGACCCGAAGACGTGGTCAGCCTCAGCTGAATCTTCCCCCTCGTTTCATTTAGTTAGCTGGCATTACCAGGCAGCACGGCTGGCACGGAAGGGCTTTCCAACAAAACAAATCAGAAAAAAAAACCAACCTAAATACCATTTACTGGAGCGCTTACTGAGTTCCAGAAACTACACTCCGTACTTTATGTAATAAGCCCTTTAATCCTCCTGAAAGCCCCATGAGGGGAGCGGAATTGGCCCCATTTCACTGGATAGGAAATCTAGGCTTGTGACTTTGTAACTCCTCCAAGGTCACCCAGCCAGTAGATTGTGGAGTCAGAACTTGAAGCAGGCTGGACTCATGTGAGGTACTTGGGAGTCAGGGTTGTGAGTCCTCTGGCCTTAGCCACGCTGGGGAAGATTGGAAATGGTTAACATCTGACCTGAGACCTCTGAATTCCTGTTCCTCCACAGGCAGGCCTCTGTTAATCACCAGGATCTGGAGTGGTGGGGGAGGGGCTGCAGAGGGGACAGTTCCATCCAGGCCCCCAGCCTCCCTTTTCGGATGTGGGGGAATAGGGAGCACCCAGATACCAGGCCCCACAGTGGACAGTGCTCTCACTGTCAGTTCTGGTGGTTCATCTCCTCCCTCTCCTCACCCCCATATTCACCTGCTCCCAACATCAAGGACCTCCCCCAGCCCTGCTCTGAGTGGGGGAGCTTGATATCAGCAGCACCCATCCTGCTCTCCCAGCCAAATTTGGGCACCCATGAGGTTGTGGGTCTCCTAGAACATCAGTAGCCTGCAAATTCCTCAGACTGACCAAAATCCCTCCAGGCTGCGGCTGCCAGGGTCCTGATGAACTTCGGGGTCCTGGGGTCCTGCTGTTTGCTCAGTGAACCAAAACACCTTCTCCTGGGGAGGAGAGCCCAGTGAACACTTTCCTTCCTCCCTTTACCCCGTCTTTGAGCTCAAAGCTGTGGCTCTGTCACTGCCATCCGAGGAGAGGGCTCAGAGCCAGGGCCACACAGCTAGGAGGCGGGAGGGCTGGGTGCTGCTTCCCACTCTCAGAGCCTCTGTGGGCCACACAGAACCCTAGGAGGAGGAGAGAGCGGCCCTCCCTCCGGACTCTGACTGTCCCAGGGGCTAGATTGGGAATGGAGCCAGGGAGGCGTGAAACCAGGCTTTGTTCTTCCTCCTCAGTCTCAGTAACCACACTCTTCCTTGCTTGAGAGCACATGGGATCAGCTTGAAACTGTGTCTCCCTTAGCAAGAAGGCTCAAACCTGTGCTCGAGACTAGAGACAGGTTGATCTTGCCCAGCAAGGAGGTCAGACCTCAGGGTCTCACGTTAACTCTGCTTCTCCTGGAATTAATTGTATGCCTGTGGGTTTTTCTGAGAAGATTCCTCCCCCAAGTTTGGAAACTAGTATATTCCCCACTGGAACGGTCTTCCACCCTCCCTAGTTCACGTCCGTTCAGAAGTTGTTCGGGCTCTTGTCAAAGGACACGTCTGATGGCGTCCATCTGGGTGCCGGCGAGGGAGACCGGGCTTCTGGGCCTCAGGCAGGTGCTCTGGTCCCAGCTCCTCAGCCTTGCGGCCCTAACTCCCCTGTGTGGGAAGCACCTCCATGGCTAGCCCTGGACGTGGTTGGTCAGATAGAGGGCAGGGCTGGAGGGCTCAGCTGCCATCCTGGGTTGTCTTGCTTAAGGCCGCCTGCCTCCTCCCAACGAGCCCCATCTTGTTGTAGCTTCAGGCAGAGAGAGAAGACAGCTACTTGTGGGCTCCCCGCACACAAGCCAGAACAAGATGCCAGGCCCACACCCTGCCCTCAACCCAGAGTCAGCTTCAGCCGGGGCTTCCCACCAGGGCCTCAAGACCTACTATTTTCTGGTCTTTTATGGTCTTTTTCCGCTTCCAGAATGCTCCTGCATTCTCCAACTGGAACCCAACTGGTTTTGAGTCAGTAGTTTGCAAGCTTGGCTGACTGTCAGAATTGCCTAGGGAGCTTTCTATTTCTGTCACACCTCCTTTCATATATAGTATTTTATATAGCTTGTGTAGAGTTGGGCTCACTGGCTGGGATTTCACATTAATATTTGTTCACTGTAAAGACAGTGTTTTTCAATAAAATAATAGCATGGACTATGTGACAGGTACAGCTTCTTAGCATTTTACATGTATTACCTTGTTTAATCACCATATCGTGCCTTGAAGTAGGTACTGTTACCACCCCATTTTACAGATGAGGCCTCTGAGGCCAGAGAGGTTAAATAACTTGCCCAGGATTGTGAAAATAGTAGACAGCAGAATTTGGATTCAAATCTAAGCTGCCTGAACTTTAACCATTGAGCTCCACTGCATCTCAACAGAAGCAAATAAAAAATAAACACGTGAAAGTGCTTCTCTTCCTCAGTTCTGCTCCTGTAGGATAAGCACAGCTGAACATGAATCCTTGTAGACCTTTTTCTTGACAACGAAATTAGGTGTGCACACAGGAATTTTTATAACAAGGATTGGACCTATATCACACTTACAATCATTCTACAACTTACTTTTTCTCTTTTTTTAAAACTTACTGACTCACACACATCTTTCCAGACTGGTAAATACACTTCCATCTTGCTTTTGATAGCTCCATAGTCTTTCTACCTGCCAGATATACCATGAGTTATTTAGCTCACCCCCTATTTTTATCTTCTGCAGACGTGGAAGTAGGGGGGAGTTACCGTAAAAATTGTGAGGTGTTTGGATTTTTAGAAATCTAACTCTTAGGAATCACCTTATTAGGAAAGACTGCTGCAGAAAGACGATTGGATAAATTGTTCCTCTTGACCCCATTCAGATAAATTAAACTTTTATGTTTGAATAATTCCTTCAAGATAGACTTTGCAGTAAGCCTAGTAAGGTTACTATAACATTTAAAAATCATGAGTTTTCACACTAACCATTGTTTTAAGATTTAATTATCTGAATGTTTCAAAAGCGTTTGAAATTAAAAATTCTAAAAATTTATATCGGAGAACTCAGATGTGAACTATCAAATGTATTAGCACTTGTATTATTTTCCTTGGATGTTAAAAGCTTGAGAGTGTGATATTTATCAAAGTGAAATGCACTTTTTCTCAAGTTTCTCTTTAGTTTTCAAAATCTAGTTAGCAAGCATTTTCATGAATAAAACTTGATTTCCATTCCTAAAGAAAATACTTATTTCTGACCTTATTTTCTAAGAGGTGCTTATGGATTTTTTCCTTAAACCCAATATCACTGCAATAAACAGTCTTGTGTAGGGTGACTGCACTGATGTTAAACATTTACCCTTGAAAACCTCAAATAATTCATAACTCCCATGATTCAAGACATGTCCTCTTATGAACATATGTGAAGTGTACGTGTGTGGAATAAGGGAATTTATTTCAGTTCAGTTCAGTCGCTCAGTCATGTCCGACTCTTTGTGACCCCAAGAACGGCAGCACACCAGGACTCCCTGGCAATTACCAGCTCACAGAGCCCATCCAAACTCATGTCCATTGAGTCAGTGATGCCATCCAACTATCTCATCCTCTGTTGTCCCCTTCTCCTCCTGCTCTCCATCTTTCCTAGCATCAGGGTCTTTTCCAATGAGTCAACTCTTCTCATCAGGTGGCCAAAGTATTGGAGTTTCAGCTTCAGCATCAGTCTTTCCAATGAACACCCAGGACTGATCTCCTTTAGGATGGACTGGTTGGATCTCCTTGCAGTCCAAGGGACTCTCAAGGGTCTTCTCCAACACCACAGTTCAAAAGCATCCATTCTTTGGTGCTCAGCTTTCTTTATAGTCCAACTCTCACATCCATACATGACTACTGGAAAAACCATAGCCTTGACTAGACGGACCTTAGTCGGCAAAGTAATGTCTTTCCTTTTGAATATGCTATCTAGGCGGGTCATAACCCTCCTTCCAAGGAGTAAGCGTCTTTTAATTTCATGGCTGCAGTCACCATCTGCAGTGATTTTGGAGCCCCAAAAAATAAAGTTTTACACTGTTTCTCCATCTATTTCCCATGAAGTGATGGGACCAGATGCCATGATCTTAGTTTTCTGAATGTTGAGCTTTAATGTTAAGTTTTAAGCCAACTTTTTCACTCTCCCCTTTCATCAAGAGACTTTTTAGTTCCTCTTCACTTCCTGCCATAAGGGTGTGTCATCTGCATATCTGAGGTTATTAATATTTCTCCCGGCAATCTTGATTCCAGCTTGTGCTTCTTCCAGCCCAGTGTTTCTCATGATGTACTCTGCATAGAAGTTAAATAAGCAGGGAGACAACATACAGCCTTGACGGACTCCTTTTCCTATTTGGAACCAGTCTGTTGTTCCATGTCCAGTTCTAACTGTTGCTTCCTAACGTGCATACAGGTTTCTCAAGAGGCCGGTCAGATGGTCTGGTATTCCCATCTCTTTCAGAATTTTCCAGAGTTTATTGTGATCCACACAGTCAAAGGCTTTGGCATAGTCAATAAAGCAGAAATAGATGTTTTTCTGGAACTCTCTTGCTTTTTCGATGATCCAGCGGATGTTGGCAGTTTGATCTCTGGTTCCTCTGCCTTTTCTAAAACCATCAGATGCTTATAATTCACTAGTCTCTCTTGTTTTGAAATTATGTCACTTTTTACATTTTTCTCAATTTGGGAGATTTTAATTTCTTCAGACTTTGCACGCAAAATGAGACTTTAGTATTTCCAGCAACATTTCAAATTTTGACAACTGAAATCTGCAAAAAATGTAACTGTGTGGAGCTCCAGAGCCACTGTGCCTGTGTTCAGTCTGTCTGCTCACTAGCTGCAGAACCTTGGGTAGATTTGCTCAACTTCTACGCTTCAGTTTCCTCATCTATAAAATAGAGGTAATAACGAGAATCTTATAAGGCTGAGTTAGTGTATAAAAAAGCATGAAATAAATAAATGTTAGGTGTTAGCAGTGGTAATAATAGCCATGTTGCTACAGCTAGACGAGCTGTTAGACACGTATCTTTAGACTGCATTCCTGCAGGCAAAATTGCTGGGTCAAGGGACTTTCGTAGTTCATTCAACAATTACTGAATGCCTACTTTGTGTCAAGCACTGTGCTAGGTGTTGAGATTTAGTAGTAAGCAGATTCTAACTGTCTTTGCCTTTGTGTATTATACAGACTAGTTAAGGGAGCTAGGCAATAGAGGTAAACATGTAATTACAAGTTGTAATGAAACCTGTGGAAGAGAGTTACCTGGGCTTCCCAGGTGGCTCTAGTGGTAAAGAATCTTCCTGCCAATGCAGAAGAGGCAAGAGACACAGGTTCTATCCCTGGATCGGGAAGATCCCCTGGAGTAAGAAACGGCAACCCACTCCAGACTTCTTGCTGGTAAATTCCATGGAGAGGAGTCTGGTGGGCTACAGTCCTTGGAGCTGCAAAGAGTTGGACAAGACTGAGCACAGGAAAGTTTTTAACAGGGGAAACTGACCTACTTTGGGAGGGTTGAGGGAAAGTTTTCCTAAGAAAGTAATTTTTGAATTTGGATCTGGAAGATGTTGGGAGGTAACTGGGTAGCATTGGAATGGGAGTGTAGGAGACACTGAAGGAGCAGGTGTGCAGATGTCCTGTGGTAAGGGGTTATGATGCACTTAAGAGGGCCACTGTGGCTAGACAGTGGAGACAGGGACTGGGCACACTAGAGATTTAGAGATTTGGGGTTTTATCCTGAGAAGAGTGGCACATCACTGATAAGTTTCAAAATAGGAAGTGATCTTATCCTCTCGAATGTATCATCTATAGAATTTTTAAAAGATTCTCCTTTATTAAAATGGAGAATAATGTATTCATTTAGGCTAAAAATGATATAGTAAATAGTAAGCTGGGGGAAGGAGAGATGGAGAGACATGAGTCTTGGCGATTGACTGGCAAGGAAAGTCTGAGGGAGAAATGGTCAAAGAAAAGGATGCTAGATAACCGTAGGCTATGCACTATGCTAAATAGTAACTCCTTTAACTGAAATAGGTATTACTGGCATCGTTCCCATCTTACAGATAATGGAAACATATTGCTCAAAGTCTTGTCACTGAAACCAACATTTAAATTCAGTACTCTAGACACAGACATTGGGCTGCTTCTGAGGCCCAGATTTTGGGTTTGTGTAGCTAAGTACATGCTGTGCCCTTCCCTGGGAGACTGGAAAAGGACCAGATTTAGGCCAAGAGCAAAGAAGATCATGAATTTGCTTTTTGACATAATGATTTTAAGATTATGGATTATGCCTTTAAAGCATCAGGGGGGAGATATTAAAAAGACAGGTATATATGCTGGTCAGAAGAAGGATCTGGGCATTTAAAATTTTAATACATACTCTGGAGCGCCCTCAAAAATCCATACCAATTTACCTTACAAGAAATAAAGGTGAGAATCAGGAACTTTAAAAAACCAACAGTCTTCCCTGGATCCACCTCCAGAAACTGATTCAGTAGAAGTGATGGATGGGCTGGAAGCAGGGAAGCTGAATGTTTTTTTTTTAAGTTCTCCAGGTGATTGTATCAGTTGTGTTTGGGAACATTGTTGTGTGATATCATGAAGACCATTGTGAAGAGCTAGGTGTATCTCTTTTAGAGAGAATATAAAAGAAAGGGACAGATTTGAGAGAGATGAGTGGAACTGTGGCTGCTCCCCGCCCCCAACCTCCTTTGGCCCCTTGGCTTACAAGGATCTTAGTTCCCTGACCAGGGACTGAACTTGGGCCACCAGCAGTGAAAGCGCGAAGTCCTAACCACTGGACTGCCAGGGAATTTCTGAAAGCATGGCATTTTGAATTTAACTTCCAATGCTTGTCTTAATGGCAGTTGATCCATTTTTTTTCCCCTTAATTTTCTGCTTACCTCAGTATTTCAAATGACCTTTACCTTCTTGGGTTTTTTGTTTTGCTTTTAAAATCACTATCACTAGTTTTGAATACTTAATTGTGCTTTGAAAAGCACAATGCATTTTATTTGGCTCTAATCAGAGCCTGGGTATGTATGTGTATGTGTGTTCTCATTTTAGAGACTAAAAATAATTTGTTGAGTGCTTACTGTTAACAGCTTAAGTATGAAGTGACCTGCCCAGGCTGCAGGGCCAATGTGCAGCACTTTTGCCCACCAGACCCTTGATTGATATCCCAGAGGTCCCAGGTCAATCTCCAGATCTCTGCTCTCATTCTTCGGGTGAGGATCACTGACAGCGTGCTAACACTGAGCTTTGAGTCAACTGTCTCTGGAACTCCCAGAGTACCGTGGAGTACAACTCAGCTTGGGTTTCTCTCTGGAGAGTACAAGGGAGGACCCAGCTCCCATGGGTGAGAAGAACCTAAGTAACATTATTTAGGTCTTTCCAAAGAGCTTTGTGCAGAGAGGCAAAACTCCTCTAGAAAGAATTGCTTCCTCCTCAACAACATGGAGTTGCCATATAACTTTACTAGGCAGAGGTGGGCAAAATCACATCTCTTTCTGATTGCAAAACATGTTTACTGTGAAAAAAAACTGGAAGAGGAGCAGAATGGAGGTCTACCACCCATCAAGGACTTTAGTCATTTCAAACGAACATTTTCAATAGATCTTCCACATCCGTTTTCCTAACCAAGTCTTCCTTGAGGATATCTGAGGGAGAGGAGTCCCATTGCTTTATCGCCCCACAGCTGGCCCTCCTGACTTGCTTTCTCAATAATCCAGCTTCATTTTCTACTTCTGTGAATCAGAGAAGGGCTTCGTAAAGCCATTCCTTGCACCAACAGGCATTTGAGAATGCCTTTCATCAAATGCTTCAGCTCTAGCTCTGTGCTTGACTCTTTAGCATTCCCCACGGGGGTGATCTGGTGGCGATGGGTCATCATGTACACATCCAAGGCAGTGGGTCCTCTTGTGCTGCTCTCAGCATTTGGGAATCAAAGTTTGGCTCCTCTGAGAATGCCAAAACAGCTACGGCAGGACACTTGGGATGCTTCATCTTCCAGCATACCATGGGACAGCCCCTTTGGGCTCCCAGCATGCCTCACAGGCTCCCCATGTCCTGCCCCTGCCACGCAGCATGCCTCTTGGCCTTTGCCTATTGGCCTCCTCAGATCAGATTCTGCTCACCCTCCTCCATCTTGAACTTTGGCTTGGAAAGTCGTTGGTTGTGGAGAGAACTAGTCTGCCTTCCTGGCAGCCAAGACTCAGCTCCACCCCCACCATTTTTTTTTTACAAGTATAAAAATATTAATATTTTATGTTGTAATTGTCAGGCTCAGGCTATAAGCTATAAATGGCTGTTTTTATGACGTGTTTTTTTCGCCTGAGCAGACCACTGTTTTTCATTGATATTTTTTACAACATTGAAGGCTGTAGATGAGACGTTTGGGCTACTGTAGCACACAGACTTAAGTATTCTGTTGAAAGTTAAGTTGCTGAGACTTTTGAACACTAAGCAACAGTCAGTGAACATTGGTGCAGGCATGGTTTTGTCACATCTTGGTTGATTTCCTGGCACAATTCCTTGATCAAAGGATTTCTTTAAGGCTTAATTGCCAAAAAGTTTCTGCCAATTTACATTCCTCTAACCCTCTAACAATATTTAGCAGCATCCATTCCCCAAGTATTTCACAACACTTGTCCTTTTAATTTGTATTTCTTAGTAAGTGAACTATTTTCTATGTATGATTTTGCTCAGGAAAATGCCAGAATCTTCACCTGAAGGCAGTTCCATACACTTTTCCCTCTCACCTTTTTATCCTAATCCCTTAACAAAAGATAGTTATAGCTACAAGGATAAATTTGTTTGCTTTATAAACTAGAGGTGTCCCTAAAGCAAACTAGAATGGAAACATCTTTGACAGTATCGCCCCCATTCTCCAACAAGTTGCCTTTTGGCTGTAACAATTTTAAACTGGTATTATTCTTTCCTTCTCATCAAGATGTCCAAATATCAGTAGGGAAACTGTCCAGGATTGATCATTTGAAGGACATTTACCTCAGAATGATGGGTGGTTTTATTTTGCCATAACATCCAATAAGGTTGGACATTGGGACTACATAGAACCTCTATGTCACGGCTGAGAAGACAAGCTTCTGACCTTCAAGGGTGTGCCCTTGTGAGTTTGGAGGTGTCTACTTAATTCCAACCTAAATGCAGGCCTGGAATGAGTTCTCAGTCTAGTATCCATTAATTCTTAGAAGTCTATTTAAAAAGCAAAAGCTTTCTTCTTTCAATGGCTCTAGTACCCCAGGGACTCAGCCCTTCCTGACCAGGTTTTACAGTGCTGCCAGCTCAGGAGCTGAGGCCATGGTTGGCAGTATGGTCTCTAAAGAGGAGCTTTGGGATTTTTTTTTTTTCTCTAGAAGTAGCCTCAGGTTACTAACTCCCTTCCTCAACAGTATTCTAGGAATTGCATGTGTTGTGTTTTTTTTTTTTAATATTTATTTATTTGGCTGCACCGGGTCTTCATTGCTGCATGTGTACTCTTAGTTGGGGCATTTTGGATTCAGTTCCCTAACCAATGATCAAAACCAGGCCCCCTGCATTTGGTGCCTGGAGTCTTAACTACTGACCACCAGTGACCAATATCAGTTTATATTGGTACAGATGCCTGCCTCTTCATCAGGTTCATAGACTTTATGATTCAGAATCTCTGCGGGAGAAACAGAGTTTAACGCAGTCAAATGACTTTAAGGTCCTATGTGGGTGTGGAAGTAAGAGCTATGTTTAGGTCTCTTGTTTTTCGGCCTTACAGTCTAAACTGTTGCCCCATGTGCTCATCAGTGCTCACCAACTTGCCCCAGAAACAGTTTGCCACAAGCCCATTCCTGCCTCCATGACTTGGCCAAGATTCGTGGCTTGTGGAGATAGACTTCAATCAGGAACCGGAATCAGCTTACTTCACTAGCTGTTAGAAGGAAGGGGAGAAGGGGGATGAGTGATGACGAGACCGATCAATTTCATTTTGAAACCAGTGATACAAGCCAGGGGTGCCAGGAAGCATCTGGGAGGAAGTTGTAATGATCTGCCCCAGGGCTTATCGCTTACCAGCTTCTGTGTGACTCACAGCTTGCGGAGAACACTGCTCATGTTTCTACAGGTGCCTCAGCAAGTTTCCCTGGGCGGGTCAGCTTGCCTGTGAGACCGCCATCTTCCACCTCTCCCAGTAAACCCTGGAGTACCCCCTACAGAACAGTCCTCTCCAAGTGCAGACTGAGCCAGCACCCCGGGACGCTGTTTGGTCCTGTGTGCTCCTTTCTCCTCTCGATGGTTCAGCCTTCGGGTAAAGCTGCATGGCTGTAGCTAACCCTGTGCCTGCTTTGAGAGATGGTTTCTCTATGGTGCAGAGAGAGGCCTAGACTTGGAGTCAGAAACCCTGGTTAGTTGTGAGCAGGCTAAAGGTCCCTTTTATTGAGGGCTGACTCTGGTCCAGACATATTGCTCATTGCTGTGCGAACATTATGCCACTTATTTCTCCCAGTAATCTTATGAGCTAGGTATTATTCCCATTTTCCAGATGAGAAAACAGCTTCTGTGTGTTCACACAATATGGATGTGAACCAAGTCTTTGGGCCTCTAAACCCCACATTATTTATTTGTTTATTGGCTGCACTGGGTCTTCAATGCTGCGCTGACTGTCTCTAGTTGCGGTGCGCAGGCTTCATCGCGGTGGCTTCTCTCGTTGTGGAGCACAGCCTCTAGGTGTGTGGGCGTGGGCTTCAGTAGCTGTGGCACATGGGCCTAATTGGCCTGAGGCATGTGGGATCTTCCTAGACCAGGGATTGAACCTGTGTACCCTGCATTGGCAGGCAGATTCTTCACCACTGGGCCACCAGGGAAGTCCCCAAATCCTATATTCTTTGTTACTCATCTGCCTCTGCCTCTCAGATTTGAAATCTGGTCTTGCCGCTTCCTGGTTGCGGGGCTTCATCTACTTCGCTCTCCTCTCTGAAACTGTTTCCTGAGACACTTCAACCCCAGGGCAGTCTCTCGTTTCCTGAGTTGTCAGAATGGGATGGTAACAGCCACCTTGCGGGTTATTCTTTGAGGACTTGGATAGGAAAACACTTAGCTGGGTGTCTCGGGCAGAGTGGGTCTTTGAAACTTGTTCCTGCCTGCCTGACTCCTGCGCCTGGATTGAATTCTGCACCCTGCTGAACGTGGGTGAGAGCTGATGGGACCAGGCCCACTGGTGCTGCTGAAATGTGCAGTCTGAGTGGGAGGCACATACACCTGGAGTACATGACTATTGACGTCTCCTTGATTGTTGGCACTGTCCCTTCTAAGAACAGATGGACAGCCCAGATAAAATGCTCCAAATGTTTGGAACCGTAAAGCCATGGGAATGTGCCAGCAAACAGGGTAGTGAAGTGTGCTGTACATTCCTGGGGGGCTCATTTTGTAGGCAGCAGGAAGAGGGTTTCTGGGTTTCTGGCATCTTTTACAGTTTGGGGAATTAAGGCATCTGAGTAATAAGAGTGTCAGTCCTTTAGCTCCCTGCTGGATAGGAGAAGATTGGAGAGTTCATTGAGAGTCTTTTACTAAGTGAAAAAGCTGACAGGCTTATCTGGCCAGCACCTCGGCTAGCTGAAGACTCTTCCCTTAGGAAGTGAAAGTGTTAGTCGCTCAGTTGTGTCCAACTCTTTGCAACCCCATGGACTGTAGCCTGCCAGGCTCCTCTGTCCATAGAATTCTCCAGGCAAGAATACTGGAGGAGATCTTCCAAACCCAGGGATCAAACCCAGGTCTCCTGCATTGCAGGCAGATTCTTTACTGGCTGAGCCACCAGGAAAGAGGCCTGTTTTAAGAATAGGACAAGTGATGGTTAATTTTTTTTTAATCAGTGTTTGAATAGCTAATGCATTCATGTCAGTCAGAATTCGGAGAGGTACACAGTAAAAAGTCTCTTTATTCTTTCTCAGCTACTGACCTCTCCACCCATAAACCCAGTTTTTGGGATCACCTTCCAGAAATATTCATTTTAAAATACAAATGTTACCATGGACTATATTGTTCCATTAAAAAAAAAATTAACAGTATATCTTAGAGGTCTTTCCATATCAACACACAGGGGCTTCCTTATCTTTTATAGCATTTTTTTAATGGCTGTATAGTGTTCTCTTGTATAGATGGTGAAGTCAAGTGAAGTGAAGTCGCTCAGTCGTGTCGACTCTTTGCGACCCCATAGACTGTAGCCTACCAGGCTCCTCCATCCATGAGATTTTCCAGGCAATAGTACTGGAGTGGGTTGCCGTTTCCTTCTCCAGGGGATCTTCCCAACCCAGGGATCGAACCCAGGTCTCCCGCATTGTAGACAGACGCTTTACCATTTGAGCCACCAGGGAAGTCCTTGTATAGATGGTATCATAACACAAAGTTGCTCTCTGATTGATGGACATCTAGGTTGTCTAGACTTTAGCTATTACAATCAATGCATTATTGATTAGTTTGGTAGATAGCTGTGGAAAGGTGATTTTGGACAAGAGGCAGTATCCTGTAAGAACTTAAAGGTACTTGGAGATACATGTTTGTGTTCCCCAATGCATCCCTAGTATTTAGAAGAATGTTGGGCACTTAAAAGCAGGAGTAAATGCTAAGGAGCAGAGGCTGTGCTTTGCTGGAGCAGCCGTGAAGAGATACCCCACGCCCAAGGTAAGAGAAACCCAAGTAAGATGGTAGGTGTTGCAAGAGGGCATCAGAGGGGAGACACACTGAAACCATACTCACAGAAAACTAGTCAATCTAATCACACTAGGACCACAGCCTTGTCTAACTCAATGAAACCAACCCATGCCTGCGGGGCAACCCAAGACGGGCGGGTCATGGTGGAGAGGTCTGACAGAATGTGGTCCACTGGAGAAGGGAATGGCAAGCCACTTCAGTATTCTTGCCTTGAGAACCCCATGAACAGTATGAAAAGGCAAAATGACAGGATACCAAAAGAGGAACTCCCCAGGTCATTAGGTGCCCAATATGCTACTGGAGATCAGTGGAGAAATAACTCCAGAAAGAATGAAGGGATGGAGCCAAAGCAAAAACAACACCCAGTTGTGGATGTGACTGGTGATAGAAGCAAGATCCGATGCTATAAAGAGCAATATTGCATAGGAACCTAGAATGTCAGGTCCATGAATCAAGGCAAATTGGAAGTGGTCAAACAAGAGATGGCAAGGGTGAATGTCAACATTCTAGGAATCAGTGAACTAAAATGGACTGGAATGGGTGAATTTAAGTCAGATAACCATTATATCTACTATTGAGGGCAGGAATCCCTCAGAAGAAATCGAGTAGCCATCATGGTCAACAAAAGAGTCCGAAATGCAGTATTTGGATGCAATCTCAAAAATGACAGAATGATCTCCGTTCGTCTCCAAGGCAAACCATTCAATATCACAGTTATCCAAGTCTATGCCCCAACCAGTAATGCTGAAGAAGCTGAAGCTGAATGGTTTTATGAAGACCTACAAGACCTTTTAGAACTAACACCCCAAAAAAATGTCCTTTTCATTATAGGGGACTGGAATGCTAAAGTAAGAAGTCAAGAAACACCTGGAGTAACAGGCAAATTTGGCCTTGGAATGCGGAATGAAGCAGGGCAAAGACTAATAGAGTTTTGCCAAGAAAATGCACTGGTCATAGCAAACACCCTCTCTCAACAACACAAGAGAAGACTCTACACATGGACATCACCAGATGGTCAACACCAAAATCAGATTGATTATATTCTCTGCAGCAAAAGATGAAGAAGCTCTATACAGTCAACAAAAACGAGACCAGGAGCTGACTGTGGCTCAGATCATGAACTCCTTATTACCAAATTCAGACTCAAATTGAAGAAAGTAGGGAATACCACTAGACCATTCAGGTATGACCTAAATCAAATCCCTTATGATTATACAGTGGAAGTGAGAAATAGATTTAAGGGCCTAGATCTGATAGATAGAGTGCCTGATGAACTATGGAATGAGGTTCGTGACATTGTACAGGAGACAGGGATCAAGACCATCCCCATGGAAAAGAAATGCAAAAAAGCAAAATGGCTGTCTGGGGAGGCCTTACAAATAGCTGTGAAAAGAAGCGAGGCGAAAAGCAGAGGAGAAAAGGAAAGATAAAAGCATCTGAATGCAGAGTTCCAAAGAATAGCAAGAAGAGATAAGAAAGCCTTCTTCAGCGATCAATGCAAAGAAATAGAGGAAAAGAACAGAATGGGAAAGACTAGAGATCTCTTCAAGGAAATTAGAGATACCAAGGGAACATTTCATGCAGAGATGGGCTCAATAAAGGACAGAAATGGTCTGGACCTAACAGAAGCAGAAGATATTAAGAAGAGGTGGCAAGAATACACAGAAGAACTGTACAAAAAGGATCTTCATGACCCAGATAATCATGATGATGTGATCACTAATCTAGAGCCAGACATCTTGGAATGTGAAGTCAAGTGGGCCTTAGAAAGCATCACTGTGAACAAAGCTAGTGGAGGTGATGGAATTCCAGCGGAGCTATTTCAAATCCTGAAAGATGATGCTGTGAAAGTGCTGCACTCAATATGCCAGCAAATTTGGAAAACTCAGCAGTGGCCACAGGACTGGAAAAGGTCAGTTTTCATTCCAATCCCAAAGAAAGGCAATGCCAAAGAGTGCTCAAACTACCGCACAATTGCACTCATCTCACATGCTAGTAAAGTAATGCTCAAAATTCTCCAAGCCAGGCGTCAGCAATATGTGAACCGTGAACTCCCTGATGTTCAAGCTGGTTTCAGAAAAGGCAGAGGAACCAGAAATCAAATTTCCAACATCCGCTGGATCATGGAAAAAGCAAGAGAGTTCCGGAAAAACATCTATTTCTGCTTTATTGACTATGTCAAAGCCTTTGACTGTGTGGATCACAATAAACTGTGGAAAATTCTGAAAGAGATGGGAATACCAGACCACCTAACCTGCCTCTTGAGAAATCTGTATGCAGGTCAGGAAGCAACAGTTAGAACTGGACATGGAACAAAAGGCTGGTTCCAAATAGGAAAACAAATATGACAAGGCTGTATATATTGTCACCCTGCTTATTTAACTTCTATGAGAGTACATCATGAGAAACGCTGGACTGGAAGAAACACAAGCTGGAATCAAGATTGCCGGGAGAAATATCAATCACCTCAGATATGCAGATGACACCACCCTTATGGCAGAAAGTGAAGAGGAACTAAAAAGCCTCTTGATGAAAGTGAAAGAGGAAAGTGAAAAAGTTGGCTTAAAGCTCAACATTCAGAAAACGAAGATCATGGCATCCAGTCCCATCACTTCATGGCAAATAGATGGGGAAACAGTGGAAACAGTGTCAGACTTTAATTTTTTGGGCTCCAAAATCACTGCAGATGGTGACTGCAGCCATGAAATTAAAAGACGCTTACTCCTTGGAAGAAAAGTTATGACCAACCTAGATAGTATATTCAAAAGCAGAGACATTACTTTGCCGACTAAGGTCTGTCTAGTCAAGGCTATGGTTTTTCCTGTGGTCATGTATGGATGTGAGAGTTGGATTGTGAAGAAAGCTGAGCTCCGAAGAATTGATGCTTTTGAACTGTCGTGTTGGAGAAGACTCTTGAGAGTCCCTTGGACTGCAAGGAGATCTAACCAGTCCATTCTAAAGGAGATCAGCCTTGGGATTTCTTTGGAAGGAATGTTGCTAAAGCTGAAACTCCAGTACTTTGGCCACCTCATGCAAAGAGTTAACTCATTGGAAAAGACTGATGCTGGGAGGGATTGGGGGCAGGAGGAGAAGGGGATGACAGAGGATGAGATGGCTGGATGGCATCACGGACTCGATGAACGTGAGTCTGAGTGAACTCTGGGAGACGGTGATGGACAGGGAGGCCTGGCATGCTGCGATTCATGGGGTCGCAAAGAGTCGGACACAACTGAGCAACTGAACTGAACTGAACTGGGCACTTAGGAAACACTCAACTTGTTCTTGAATGAATGCTGTGTTGAAGAACTTGATTTTAGAATATGACCACCCTGGGTTCCACCACCCCACCCACTGGCGAATTGTACCAATCAATTTTTTAGATTACTTTTTAATTGGGGGATAATTACTTTACAATATTGTGTTGATTTATGCCATACATCAGCATGAATCAGCCATAGGTATACGTATGTCCCCTCCCTCTTAAGCCTCCTTCCCACCTCTCTAAATCCACTCACTAGTTGTACAGTGTTGGGCACGCCATCTCACCTCTGAACTCCCATTCTCTCTGGTGATGTAAGAGTCCGTATAAAGTTCTGAGCTTTACACATTTGTGTTCTGTGGTTTTGTCTTACTTGATATTCAAGATGACACTATGAAGTCAGTCTAATTTTCATCTTCCAAATGAGAAAACCTGAATTCCGAATAAGTTAATTCAAATTCTGCATCAACACACTGATGGCTCCAACTTCTGGAGTTTTGAGGAACCTTGCATGTGTCCTTAACGCTTCTTTAAGCCACGCTGAATCACCTAGTGACTTGAAGTATTCCCTTTAAGCTTTTCTTCTTTTTACCTCAAGAAGAAGCTGTGTTTGGTCCTGCCATTCTTGAATACATTTTTTAATAGCATACTTCTCTCCTTTCAAACTAAGGGAAGGTAGGCTTTAGGCTCAAAGCTTTAACAAACAATTGATTCTGGGGCTCCAGAGAAGTCAAGTGCCTTTCCTAGGCTCACCCAGCAAGTTAAGGTCACTGCCTACACAAGAATAGGTCTTCATCTCCAGTAATAATATTAACAGTAGACCCAGCAATAATGCTGGAGAAGGCAATAGCAACCCACTCCAGTACTCTTGCCTGGAAAATCCCGTGGATGGAGAAGCCTGGTGGGCTGCAGTCCATGGGGTCGCTAAGAGTCGGACACAACTGAGCGACTTCACTTTCACTTTTCCCTTTCATGCACTGGAGAAGGAAATGGCAACCCACTCCAGTGTTCTTGCCTGGAAAATCCCAGGGACGGGGTAGCCTGGTGGACTGCCATCTGTGGGGTCGCACAGAATCAGACACAACTGAAGTAACTTAGCAGCAGCAGCAGCAGCCATAATGCATTTTCCTATTTTCCAGCTCTTTACATTTAGTCCTCACAACACTGAGAGATTTACTTTTATTATCCCCAAATCTAGTACTTTTCTCCAAATATCACATTGCCCCACTGGGCATCTAAAAATCAATCTTTGCTATTTCAATAGATGGAGAAGGACAACAGGTAATGGGGGCTGGGGAGGAGATGAGAAAACATACTCTCAAGTGTATCAGAAAGATAACCATAGTGGTTAAAAAAAAATAACTCCATCAGGGCAGGTCTAGGTACCACTTGTAGCTCTTCCATTTCCTAGCCATGTAACTTTAGTGAATTCGCTTAACCTCTCATTTTCCCAATTTAGAAAATGGGTGCTAAAATCTACTTCTTAGGGTGCTTGGTGAAGATTAAGTGAGAAAGTATAAACATGTTAGCTGTAAATAATAGTAATTCATGACGGGAGGGATTCCTGATTCTCGATGGATGCCTGTCGTATTCTAGGCAGCTAGGGCTGCCGTAACAAAGGAACAAGGCCTGAAGGGCTTAAACACAGATTTATTTTCTCACAACGCAAGAGGCTTGAGGTCCTGTATCAGCACGGGCCAGCAGGGGTGGTTTGTATTGAGGAATCTCTCCTTAGCTGGTAGATGGCAGCCTTCTCCATGTGTCTGTACATAGTCTTCTCTCTGTAACTGTCTTGTTTACAAATTTCCTCCTCTTCTTAAAGGACACTCATCATGCTGGATTAGGGCCCACCTTCATGACCTCATTTTAATCTAATCATCTCTTCAAAGGCCCTTTCTCCAAATATGGTCACATTCTGCAGTACTGGGGGTTAGGACTTCAACATATGAATTTGAGGGGGTGGGGACACAATCATGTTAAGAGAAAACTTGGACCTAGAGAAAAATAAGAAAATAAGTTGCTGGTAACTCCAGCCATTGGAAGGCTTCATTTCCTTCCCGTGTTTTTTTTTTTTTCTGTGCAGAGTTACATATACTATATGTGCAGTTTTACATTCTGCATACTGTATCTTCATAGCATACGAACTTCTCTAGATAATTTAAAAACTCTTACTATAGGGATTTTCCTGGTGGTCCAGGGGCTAAGACTTCACACTCCCAATGCGGGGGGCCCTGGATTCAATTCATGGTCAAGGAACTAGATCCTGCATGGCACAACTAAGAGTTTGCATGCTGCAACTGAGGATCCTGCATGCCACAAGGAAGATCCCACATGCCACAACTTAAACTCAGCACAGTCAAATAAATAAATAAATTTGGCAGGGTCCCCATGGGGATCTCCCTGTGCTTGGGGCCCTTTGGAGCTGACTCAGGCCTAGATCTCTTTTTCCCCTCCTCTCGCCAGCCAAGCATGTTGTCACAGCCCAGGACTTCTCAGTGGGGATGTCATCAAGGAGGCAGAGCTGGTTTCTAAGTAATCTCTTTCTCACGGGCACGTTCCAGCTTTCCCATGAAGGAGCCTGCCTTGTGTATGAGCTCTGGGGCGCTGAAGTCAGATCTGTGTGCTTTTAAGACCATTTCCTCCCCCTTCCACTTACAACTCCTCTCCCTGAAAGATGGCCAGTGTCTCTAAGTTCTTTCACCTAGTTTTACCTGCTTTTGAACTTCGTGTTGATAGAATCATGTATGTGTCCTTCTGTATCTGACTTCTATCACTTAACCATGTTTGTGAGATTCATTCATGTTGTCATATGTCCTTGTAATTGATTTATTTCATTATGTGAATATTCCACCACAGTTCTCTTCATTCTACCTTGATGGACATTGAAGCTGTTTCCAGTCTTTAGCTATGATAAATAATGCTGCTCTCAATATTATTATACTTGTCTTTGAGTGAGTGGATCTTTGTTGTGTCTATACCTCAAAGTAAAATTACTGGGACTTGGGGAGCATGTATATTTAGTTTCAGTAAATGCTGCCCAGCAGTTTTCCAAAGTGACTATCCCATCTTGCATTCCTACTTCAGATTGCTTCTTTTCTTTTTTATTGAGGTAAAACTATGCATAACATAAAATCTACCATTTTAACTCTTTTAAAGTAAGCAATTCAGTGGCATTAAGTACATTTAAATTGTTGTGCAACTATCACTTCACCATAGTCCATCTCCAGAACTTTGTCATCATCCCAAACAGAAACTCCATACCCATTAAACAATAACTACCCATTGCCTCCACCAGCCCCACGTAACTTCTGTTCTACTCACTGTTGATTTGAGGATTCTAGGTACCTCATATAAGTGCAGTCACTTTTGTGCCTGGCAGGTGGTACAGTGGTAAAGAATCTGACTGCCAATCTAGGACATGTAGGAAGCTCAGGTTCGATCCCTGGGTCAGGAAGTTCCCTTGCAGTAGGATATGGCAACCCACTCCAGTATTCCTCCCTGGAGAATCCCATGGACAGAGGAGCCTGGCAGGCTACAGTCCGTGAGGTCGCTGAGTCAGACACGACTGAGCATGCAGGCACATAATGACATTTTACTTATCATAATGTTTTCAAGATTCATACAAGTTATAGCATGTGTCAGAACTTCATTCCTTATAAAGAATGTATACTTATACATGTGTGTATATATATTCATTGTATGTTTAGACCACATTGTGTTTGTTTATTAGGTCTTCATGGACACTTGTGTTGTTTCCATCTTTTGGCTATTGTGAATAGAAAATGAAAGAAAGTGAGGTTGCTCAGTCTTGTCCTACTCTTTGCGACCTCGTGGACTGTGGCGTACCAGACTCTTCCATCCATGGGATTCTCCAGGCAAGAATACTGGAGTGGGTTGCCATTTCCTTCTCCAGGGGATTTTCCCGACCCATAGATTGAACCCAGGTCTCCTGCATTGCAGGCAGACGCTTTACCCTCTGAGCCACCAGGGAAGTGAATAGGGATACTATGAAAATACATATATAAGTGTCTGTTTGAGTTCCTACTTTCAGCTCTTTAGGGTGTAAACCAAGAAGTAGAATTGCTGGATCATATGGTAATTTTATGTTTACTTTTGAGCCACCAAACTTTTTCCCAGTGGCTGCAGCATTTCACATTTCCAATGCAGAAGACTTCATCTGTCTTTATATCTTATTTACCTTTTTTTTGGCCTCCCTAGTAGGTTTGAAGTGATACCTCACTGTGATTTTGATTACTGGAGTGAGTAGCCTTTCTCTTCTCCAGGAGATCATCCCAACCCGGGGATTGAACCCAGGTCTCCCGCATTGTGGCGGATTCTTTACCAGCTGAGGCACAAGGGAAGCCCCAAAATGCTGGAGTGGGTAGCTTATCCCTTCTCCAGCACATCTTCCCAACCCAGGAATTGAACCAGGGTCTCCTGCACTGCAGGCAGATTCTTTACCAACTGAATTATGAGGGAAGCTCTTGTATTTCCCAAATGATAGTGGTATTTAGCATCTTTTCATATGCTTACTGGCCAGTTGTATACCTTATTTGAAAAAATGTCTTTTCACCTCCTTTCTTTTTCTTTTTAGACTGGGTTATGTATTTTTTGTTATTCTTGAGATTAGGAATTCATTATATAGCAGAATATTATTTGGAATTCTGTTTTTTTACGTTATATTCTTATATATTGCTTTGAATACTTCATGATGTTCACATTATTTGTGTAGTTTACAGTCTCTCATCTATTATTCTTTCTTTAGAGAAGGGTTTTTAAAACAATTATCATCATCATCTGAAACTAAAGGACAATTTTTCAAAATAGGACACTTGGGAGACCTCACCCTGACCTTTTCATGGCACAGTACTCTCCCTGTGGGCCTTGTAGTGCTGCTGCTTAGGAAACTGACATAGGCCAATGTAAGGGAACCCCTGAGTCAGAGCAGGGTGCTGACAGGCCCAGAGGTACCCCCTGGCAGGTTTCCTAATTACATGCCTGTCCACAGGGAAGGGTGGGTAAGAATACTGGTTGTGAATACTCTCTAGTATATGCCGTGGGGTCAGGCTTCTGAACCTCAATTGTCTCTTCTTTGAAAAGGGGCTAATGCCTACCTTGGTAGCATAGTTGTAAAGATGAAATGGACCCAGTCTCCAGCTTAGCGAATGGTAGTTATTAACTCAGACTGCTTATTTAAAGGGTGGCCAAGCAGGGAGAATTCAGAAAGAACATGACAAGTTGAAACAGCCAAAGGGCATCAGAATGATCAGTGTGGGTGACTGCATAGCAGGATGCATATGGCATGTAGGGAGACATGTAGCCTTCAGAAATGCATTGACTCTTCTGCCTCCAGCTGTGACCCTGGGTCAGCTCTGGGTTTCGTGAGACTCCATGGGTCTCATGTTGCTAAATATCTGTTGTCTTAGTTCTTAGTCCCACAAACCTTGGAGTGGTCCTCCTTCTCAAGACCAAACTTGGGAGCCCATCTGAAACTCATATTTGGTCACACAGCTGGTCAGATGAAGTAAGTCAAGGCTCCTTCTGCACTGGCCTGGAACAGCCCTTGATCCAGTCAGGGGGCTGTTGTCAGGTCTTGGTTCCCATGAGGTAGCTTCCAGAAGCCCCCTCCTTCCTAATACTCTTTTCCTCCCTTCCCCACAGTGGTCTTCACAGACTGCCCTGGGCAAGAGGCGGCCCTGCTGACTGACGATGACTTCATTGTCCTGAACGATGAAACAGTCCAGGTAAAACACCGCGTGCACCTGCAGGACAGGAGAAAGGCGTTCTCCGTGCACACTCAGCTTGCTGCGGCCAGGAGTCCGGGGCTGCTGTGCCTGTCGGGAGCCGCATTACCCCTGCAGAGCGCACAGGGTTAGCCGTCAGTTGCCCATAGCTCCGAGCGTGGGCAACCATCTAAGCAGGGCAGTGCTTGTTGTTGCCCAGTAGGGGGCGCCAGAGTCAGGCCAGTGGGGCTGAGAGCTGCCTTGTGAGTAATGGCCCAGTGCTCTTCCTCCCTGGAATTCCCTGTCCCATCTCCCTTTTTGTCTTTCCCACATCCTGAGGGTAAACCACAAGTGAAGGCGATCCCAACACGGGACAGTCAATCCCAAAATGGCAACCCACTCCATTATTCTTGCCTGGAGAATCCCATGGACAGAGAAGCCTGGCGTGCTACAGTCCATGGGGTCCCAAAGAGTTGGACACGACTGAACGACTTCACTTTCACTTTCTGGGAAGATGGACCTGAAGCTCTGGGCCACATTTCTTTGTTTCTTTTAATTCTTCAAACAGCTAATATATCCACATGGTTCCAAAATTTTAAATATTGAAGTTATAGAACACATAACCTCCCCTTGTGTCTCCTCATCTGCCTAATGCCTTCTCCACCCCTCTAACAAAATACATAGGTTACCCTGTTACCAGTTTCTTTCCTTCTAGAATTGACTTATGTATTTGTTCTATATTTATATTAAATATATTTACATATATTATATATGTAGATATAAAACAGACTTTTCCCTCCTCTTTTTTATGAAAAAAATAACATTTACATGGCTTCACTTTCTCTTTGTACTAAAATACATCAGTATGTGTATGTACAACTAAGTCTCTTTTGCTGTACAACAGTAATTAAGGCAACATTGTAATTCAACTGTACTTCAATAAAAAAATAAACTAAAATAAATAAATAAAATAAAATAAAAAGATACATTCGTAGAACCGAACATTGTAAATCAATTATAATCCAATATAAAATTAAAAATTTTTAATATTTTATAAAATAAATAAGTGAGCAAAAAAAAAAAATCAGTACAAGGCCTCTCACCTTCTCACCAGTAACCACCATTATTGGTTTCTCTAGTATCCCCCAAACTGTGTAAAGGCAGATATGAATATATGCTTTATTTCCCTACCCTTTTACACAAAAGATGGAACAATGCTTAGCACATATTAAGCCCTATATAAATGTTTGCTAAATAGAGTACTAAACTGTTAGTATATTAATCTGTTCTGTACTGTGTTCTTTTTCATTTAAGTGTATATCAAAGATTTTTCCATATCAGCACAGAGAGACCTTCCTCTTCTTCATTTTTCAAGCTGTATACAGTTTTCACTAGATGGATATATTACAGTGTATTTAATTTGGCCTTCTCTGTAAGTGAACACTTAGATTATTTTCAAGTTTTATTTTGCAATAAACCCATCTAGGCCTCTGACCTCTCTCCTCACCCTGAGCTCCTGTAGGTGAGAGGACGGTAGGTGTGTTCCAGGTGTGTTTGCACACCTGGGTTAAGACATCTTCTCTCCCTGCAGGAAAGGAAAGCACTGAAGATCTCCCCACCCACACCTGTCTTACGAAGGCGCAAGAGAGAATGGGTGGTCCCGCCAATATCTGTGCCTGAGAATGGCAAGGGTCCTTTCCCCCAGAGGCTAAATCAGGTATGGCTGTGCCTTCCCCTCAAGAGGCTTGGTGGCTGCAGGGACCCTCATTCAAAGGCCTGAGTGTGAGGCTTCTTGCTGCTGAGCCCTGGGGCCTCCAGAAGGAAAGCCTCAGTGATGCGAGCAATTTCTGATCAGGCGATGCCTCTCTACCCCTCTCCATGGAGGGTTCTTTGCTACAATTGTGAGATCGTTGTCATTTTGTCAGCTGTCATTTTCTTTTGATTCCAGCTCAAATCTAATAAGGACAGAGGCACCAAGATTTTCTACAGCATCACAGGGCCTGGGGCAGACAGCCCACCAGAGGGTATCTTCGCCATAGAGAAGGAAACAGGCTGGTTGTTGCTGAATAAGCCACTGGACCGGGAGAAGATTGCCAAGTATGAGGCAAGTAACCTTTAGCATCCAGCAGGGCCCCAGAGCCTGCTGGGGAGGGGAGTGCCAGACTGACCACAGACCTGTGCCCCCACAGCTCTTTGGCCATGCTGTGTCAGAGAACGGCGCCTCTGTGGAAGATCCCATGAACATCTCCATCATTGTAACAGACCAGAATGACCACAAGCCCAAGTTCACCCAGGATGTCTTCAGAGGGAGCGTCTTGGAAGGGGTGCTACCTGGTAAGGAGACTGGGGAGGTGAGGAGCTATAGAGGTCTCCTGGGCCCAGATCTGGCCTTGGGTCAACTTCTGGAACCATCTGGAGGTCAGCCATACTCTTAAAGGCTGGAAGAATCCTTGACATGTGATATCCTAGGCTGTACATCGGATCACCTGGGATCCTCTTAAAAATCCATATTCCCTCACTCCATCCCCAAATCCCTGAATAAGAATGATCCTAGAGTAGGGACTTTCCTGATGGTCCAGCAGTTAAAACTCTGTACTTTCAATACAGGAGGTGTGGGTTCAACCCCTGGTTGGGGAACTAAGATCCTGCCTGCCATGAGGTGCAGCTAAAAAAAAAAAGAGAAAATTAATTGGGGCAAAATACTAGAGAAATAGGTGCACATTAATGACCTCACAGACAGGTACTATTGGGGAGGACTCCTCCTTTTCCTTTGAGTTGTAGAAAATTATAGAGAAATGTGAATTGGTGAGGCTGCAGTAGACATTTTTAAAAGAAAAACTACCTTCAGCAAGATGGAGCCTCTTCCCCCCGTATTCCAGAAGCCTAGACGTGGTCAGGCCAGGTTGGAATGGTGCTTTAAAGTGGGGGAAACCTAGGCTCCGTCTGTCTCATTACTCTGCTGTTTTGGCTTCGTTCCGAAGATCACCTCATGAATACTGCTGGAGCTCCAGCCGTTACTTCTGGAAGGAGGGAACGAGTGGCAAGAGTAAGCCCCTTAATTCAGAAAAATGCTTCCCCCAAAGCTATTTATCCCATTCGTCACAATTTAGTCTCATGGCCACAGCTAGCTGCAAGAAGCGGTGGGAAATGGCCTTGGTTCCTGGTGGACCTGTGCCCAACCTAGAGTGATTATGATAATTATGTTTCTAAGGAAGTAGGGGAGAATGGGAAGTGGGCAGCAACTAACAGTCTCTGATGAGAGGGGAAGGTGGGTCCAAACTGGCATGCAGGGTGGAACCTCTCAGGGTTCCAGAAGTGGATGAGGCTGAAGTTGGCACTGGGAGGGCAGGGTGCTCACTCATCAGCCCTTCTCCCCCCCAGGCACTTCTGTGATGCAGGTGACAGCCACGGATGAGGACGACGCCGTCAACACCTACAACGGGGTGGTTGCTTACTCCATCCACAGTCAAGAGCCAAAGGACCCGCATGACCTCATGTTCACAGTCCACCGGAGCACGGGCACCATCAGCGTCATCTCCAGTGGCCTGGACCGGGAAGTGAGTGGCCCTTCAGGAAGGGACTGCCTGCCCAGGCCAGGCCCTGACACTCAGAGCAGAAGCCCCTGCCCCAGAGCCCAAGTTGGCCGGGAAGGGCTGCGGCCAGGGCCTGTATTGATGTCCTGCAGCGCCCTTGGACTGGTGGCACTCTGCCAAGCCATCTCATTAAGGCTGAGGAGGCAGCTGTAAAACACAGACATTTGATATTTTCCGTAGGTTTTCTCATTTCCTCTTGGAATGGCTCACTTAGCATGCACATTGCCCAGATTTGTCCCACGTGTACCACAAAGCAGTTAGCTCCATGGGTACTGGAGTTCCCTAATTCATACCTTTGCCAAACTCCTGCTCAGAGCTCCCCTTCTGGATCCGCCGTGAGTCAGGAGATAGTGCCCAGGCTTCACCCCACGACTGACTGGCCCAGGAAAACCTTTTGGATCCACAGTTCCCCTCTCCCTCCACCCTTGGCTCCTGGTCTTTCCTGCAGTGGGTGAGCAAGGGATCAGGTGAACACTGGAAGGGAGAAACATTCCGCTCCCTCCATGTACACTCAAGGCTGTGCCCTGCTCTCAGTGGCTTCCACTCCTGCTCTCCTTTTCTCCCCAGAGAGTCCCCGAGTACACACTGACCATCCACGCCACAGACATGGATGGGGATGGCTCCAGCACCACGGCTGTGGCCATAGTGGAAATCCTCGATGCCAACGACAATGCTCCCGTTTTTTATCCCCAGAAGGTAACACCCTTTCCTTCATTCATTCTTTCCTTGTCAAATAATGAGGGGCTAAGTTTCTACTTTCTGATGAAACTTCAAAAATAAGCCTGTATTGCTTCAAGTCCCAGCCCCAGCACTTGTAAGCTGTGTGACCTGAGGGGAAGCACCTAACCTCTCTGTGCCCTATTTCCTCATCTGTGAAATGGAGACAGTGTTAATACCTGCCACATTGTTCTGAGTTTTAAATGAAATAATCTATGTACAGTTCTTAGCATAATCCCTAGTACCTAAGTGCTCAATGTGAAAATCTTTGTTGATATGGAAATTCCTAACTTGACTCACACCTACACCTGCCCACCTACCCCCGGTGAATGCTTGTCACTTCACGTGATAGAGGACTCAGTGCCAGTCAAGATGATACCCACCTGCTTCCATCATTAGGTAACTTGGGCTGCTAAATACTGTTCAGGCCTGTGGAAAATTTGTTCTGAATAGCTGATTTCACCATCACGGCCATCTGTTCTAAATTTCCAGAAAAGTCCCTGGTCAGTGCCCCGGAGCCATCAGACACCTAGCCCTTCTTGCCACCTTCCTTGTGCCTTTCTGATCTCAGCTAGATATAGGTGGCTACTCTCCCTGGGGGCGTGGGCACCCAGATGGCTGAGATTCTGGGAGCATCAGGCCTTGGGATGTAGGGAAAGCAGGCCCAGGGTCACTGTGGTGTGTCTGTCCTAGCAAGCTGTGAAGTTGACTCCTGGGGCATTTTGCATCTGTGCATGTCCCAGGAAGGGTGAGCAGCATGGGGCTCCCCTGGAGTTGGGTGGAGGACTCAGCCGGTGAAAAGTGGAGAACCGCCTCTTGGAGGAGTTAGCCTCTCCGCTCTGACAGTGTTGTGTTTTCCACGCTGACAGTACGAGGCCCGTGTGCCCGAGAACACAGTGAGCCATGAGGTGCAGAGGCTGACAGTGACTGATCTGGACGCCCCTAACTCACCGGCATGGCGTGCCACCTACCGCATCGTGGGAGGTGACAACGGGGACCATTTTACCATCACTACTGACCCCGAGAGCAACCAGGGTATCCTGACAACCAAGAAGGTAAGTCGGTTTGGGCTTTGCACAAGGGCCACACCTGGGACAGGGAGGTCTCCAGGACTAGGGGTACCACCTGCCTGGGACGCGTACCTGGGACCACTCAGCAGGAAGTGCACCAGGCCCGTGGCTTGCAACACTCTTCCATCCCTCTTATGTGGGGGAATTCCTTTGTTTAAATCTTCCCCAGAGACCCAGTTCATAAAACAGAGTCACTGATCTAATTGAGGCCAGTCAGTGGGGCCCCTCATCCCAGTGTGTCTAGTGGCTGCTCCTAATTGGTCTTACACAGAGGGTTTGTTTTATTGGAATCCTTGCTAATTTTGCCTTCAATCCATAGTTCACATCTTGGTGTTTGGAGAGTAAAATGTTTTACTTTAGAAGTTTTAAATTACTTTAACTGTTGTAAATTACATCTAGGCGTACCCTTGCCTCTTGAAAAATCTTGAGTAAATTGACGCTTCAAGAAAATCGGACTAATCCTTCTTGATGTCTTTTACCTCTTGGTTTATTATAAAGAATGGCCCAGTTTGAGAAAGAAAGTGAAAGTGAAGTCGCTCAGTCATGTCCGACTCTTTGTGACCCTATGGACTGTAGTCTACCAGGCTCCTCCGTCCATTGAATTTTCCAGGCAAGAGTACTGGAGTGGGTTGCCATTTCCTTCTCCAAGGGATTTTCCCAACCCAGGGATCGAACCCGGGTTTCCGGCATTGCAGGCAGACACTTTACCATCTGAGCCACAATACTTTAAAAGCTGTCCCCTCCTTGAAACGAAAGTTTTGTAATGCCCCTTTCACATTGTAAAATGAATTCTGTTTATAACTTCTCTATAATAACTTACGTAATTTCTAGAAAAATGGAATGCCCTAATTAAAATAAAGGAGAATTTTCAGGAAAAGTTACTGATAATAAAATGCTTCCCTGTGTAAACCTTTGGGCACAACTACACTAGAAAACATGATGAAGTGGTCGATTTCTTGCATCTGTTTGTGGAATCAGCCAAGTGTATTAGATACTTACTGTATGTCGCTGTAGTGAGTCATTCCACAAGTGGTACTGATGTTTTTCCAGAACCTTAAATAAACAACTTGAGGAAAGGCCTGAATAAATTATGAGCTCCCCTCAGAAGTTGCATTCCTAGGAAATTTAGTATAAATTAAAACCACACCAAAAACTTGATTTGTATGGAAAACACATTCTAGGCTGTAAATGTAAACAGAGCTTCACGCCCAGGAATACATGAATGTCCAGGGGGATATTAGCAAGTCCCATGGGACATGGGATAATTCTTTGTGTCCCTGCCCCAACCAGTGGTGTTCCCTGTCATTAGGACACCTAGAAATGCCCTCTCCAAGTTCCGACAACACCCACTATGGAGCATCATCACCCCATTGGGAACCAGTTCTAGGCTTCGGGCTTACTAGTCTAGTTGCCTTTGGGGTGATGGTCTGAGAGGTCCCCACTGGGTATCCACTCCAGAAATGCAGGAGGAAACCAGGAGGCTCTATGGGGCAGGGCAGGGGCAGCATTATTGCTGGTGGGAGCCCCAGCCCCTCGTGGTGGGCCCTCTCTTCCAGACATCACAGCACGGCATGGGGCCTCCTCACAAAATGACGACTCTGGTCCTCCTTCCTGTTCTCTCCCAGGACTTGGATTTTGAGGCCAAAACCCAGCACACTCTGTACGTTGAAGTGATCAACGAGGTTCCCTTTGTGGTGAAACTCCCAACCTCCACAGCCACCGTAGTGGTCCATGTGGAGGATGTGAATGAGCCACCCGTGTTCGTCCCACCCTCCAAAGTCATCAAAATCCAGGAGGGCATCTCCATTGGGGAGCCTGTTTGCAATTACACTGCTCAGGACCCAGACAAGGGGAGTCAGAAGATCAGGTATGCAGGGGCTCGGCTAGAGTTCAGCCAAAGACATGGGTACATTGGATGGGTTGTTTATTATATGCAGCAGTATTTGTTCTAATTGCCATAAAGACTGTTAAATATTTTGACTACCACCCCTGCACAGGGCCTTCCCTTCCTACCCTCCATACAGAGGAGGTTAAGTCCAGGGGACAGGTATTCCCCAATCCCTCTCACATGTCCCTGCTGGCCCCATCCCACCTTCTGCTCAGGAGCCCACTTGGGGGTGAGATGCATTTTCCATGTGATCCTGTCTAGGAGCCCCAAGTCCCATGAAACCCTCTGCTAGTTGACATGAAGAGACTTCGAATGATGACACTAGAACTCTTAAGTATCCTGGGTGTGATTCTTTGCAACTTTTCTGCTCCAGTTACCGCATCCTGAGAGACCCGGCAGGGTGGCTAGCGATGGACCCAGACAGTGGGCAGGTCACTGCCGCAGGGATCTTGGACCGTGAGGATGAGCAGTTTGTGAGGAACAACATCTACGAAGTCATGGTCTTGGCCACAGATGATGGTGAGAGCTCCCTCCAGCCCCCCATGTGGGCCCCTTTGGAGCCCAGGACACAGCACGTCCCCTCTGCAGGCTGAGTGTGATGTGGGGAAGGGCTGTCAGCAATCCTATCTGGGAGCCAAAGTGGTCTCTCGGAGGGGACTTAGAGTGGTCAGTCCTAGGGTTGGCCGGTCCCAGTTTCCTTGAGACCCAGGAGTTCGGAGGTGTCCTAAAGACACCTGCAGCCTGTTTGTGCTTTACTGAGCCTTAAATTGGCCTGTTGGTTTCCCCTTGTGATTGATTGAAAGGGGCTGCCTTACAAGTGTTACAATTGATGAGTGATGTCACGCCACAGCAGGGTTGGGGGTAATGATGTAATGACATCTCTATTTGACACATACTGAACCAAGACCTGGAGGCAGGCGAGAGGTTACTGCAGGGCTGGGAAGCGAAACTTCCCTGAAGCTGGTCAGCAAACGCATCAGCCCTGAGGTGGCCAATCTTTTTCTTTTGCTGATAGATTGGTAGTGGCTGTCTGGATGAAGTCTCTGTGCTGTGATCAGTTAGTAATGTCTGTTGTGGACACAAAATGAGAATGATGGCATGTTTGTCATGCATTTGCCATCACTGGTTTGAAATATAATGAAGCGAGGGCAGGGAAACTCTTGAAAGGTTACAGTTGGACAGTAAACAGGACCCTTCTGAGGTTTATTGGGTAAGTCCTGGGGGAGCTTAATATGGATTCATCGACCCAGCCAAAGGCAGATGCTGAAAAGGGATCATATGTGTGATTTGAACAGGGAGCCCTCCCATCACTGGCACAGGGACCCTCCTGCTAACACTGATGGACATCAATGACCACGGTCCGGTCCCCGAGCCCCGTCAGATCACCATCTGCAACCAAAGCCCTGTGCCCCAGGTGCTAAACATCACAGACAAGGACTTGTCCCCCCACACTGCCCCTTTCCAGGCCCAACTCACACACGACTCGGACGTCTATTGGACAGCAGAAGTCAGCGAGAAAGGTAAGTGGGTGTTGGTGGCAGATGGGTCCTCTTTCCCCCAAGATGCAGCAGCCACCTTCCTGCTCCATCATCCTGTGGGTCACCGAGTTACCGGTCTCCTCAAGAAGGTCAGTCAGGGGAACTCCCTGGCAGTCCAGTGGTTGGGACACCTGGCTTCCACTGCAGGGAGCACAGGTTTGATGCCTGGCCAAGGAACAAGATCCTGCAAGCCGCACAGCCAATAACAAACAAAGATGATGTCAGTCAAATGCTGCTTATTAACTTAGTCTAAACCTTTGGGAATCCACAGGAATCCTTAAAGACCATTCTAGCCCAACCACTTTCCTATACAGTTGGAAGCACTGAGGCCCAGAGAGAGATGGGACATGACTTTCTCACTATGACATAATGAGAGAGTCAGGAACCCAGCACAGTAATAACAACTAATATGCCTGAGCATGCTTGCTATGTGCGCTTCAGATACTTCACATAGATTCAGCTACTGAATCCTCACAACAACCCTGTAAAGCAGGTACTGTTAATCATACATATACATGTATGTGCACCCGTTAGACAGATAGGGAAACCAAGGCTTACAGAAGCTTAAATATCCTGCCGGAAGCATTATGGCTAGAAAATAATGGCCCCAGGATTGGGATGCAAGCACTCTGCTCTACCAGGATCCTCTGCTGCCTACCATTCATCCACCCCTGGCAATTTGCAAGATGCTTTTTATACTTCTTATTTTAAATTTCTACCATCCCCTGTGGTCAGTATTTTTATCCCTATTTACAGATGAGAATCAGGCTCAGAAAGGTTAAATGGTGTGTCCAAAGGCACAGTGTGGGTAAGCAGTGGAAAAGAAGTTGAAGACAAGGTCCCTGGCCCTCGTGCCCCAACCACCACCCTGTCCTTTCTCTTCCCCACCCCTTAACGCTCCTCAGCCTACAGTGGTTTTTCAGTTGTCACAGGACTGAAGAGGGGACTTGCTGGCATCAAATGGGCAAGAACTCAGGTGTGTAAGAACAGTGCCTCCAGGCCCAAGTGCCAATAAGGCCCCTGGAGAAGCTCACCCTGGTTTAAAATGCCTCCCTCTTCCTCTTGGGGCTAGGGTCCCCCAAGAGGGGAATGGGGAACCAGTACATTCAGGTTCTTCCTTGAAGTAACCAAATGCCTTGTGTCTACTGCTGCTGCTGAGCCTGTCCAGAAAGGACTGAAGAGACCTGCCTCAGACACACACACTGTCCCATTTTTATGATTCCTCTGATTTGGGGGAGTATATACCCAGCACCTTTCCTCGAAGAAGCCCAAGTTGGTCTCCTATCACCTCCTTGTGGGCTGGAAGCCGTTTTCCCCTCCCTGACTGTTTGGTTTACAGGGCATAGCCTCTGAAGTCAGAATACCTTGGTTCAAGATCCAGCCCCTCCATTTACCAGCTTGTGATTGTGGGCAAGTTACTGAACCTCACTGTTGAGCAGTTCTCCCCGCCTGGAGGGTGGTGCCAGTAACTGTACCTCTGTACAGTCACTGTGAAGGCTGAGTGCATGACAGGCACCTACCTCTTCTGCTCCATCAGTGCCCAGTCAATGCCAGCGGCCATCTTCACCAACAGGCACAGTCTGGCTCTGCCAAGACTGAGCGTTACCTCAAAGCCCAGTGGTACCAATGCCTGACACTACCATTGGTTCTTGGTTTTGACTTAGTCGTTTTATCTGTCTGTGTTCTGTTGTGAGAGGAGTTGATCCCAACTCTACACCCGTGTGAACTGGGCTGGTTACTTGACCTCCCTAAGCTTCAGTGTCTGTATTTGTAAAATGAGGGGTAACAGAACCTTTCTCTTAAAGTTGAGGTGAAGATCAGAGTCGGGCTTAGCACGTAACAAGTGTCAGTTGAGTCCCCACTGCCACCACCAGCACCATCATCAGCTGAGAAGTCAGCTCTCCAGCCTGGGAACAGGAAGGCAAGAGGGATGTTCTGGTGAAATGCCCCACATTGGCCTCTCCACTCAGTGGACCAGACATCCAGCCTGCAGAACTTTCTCTGTCTGCCACTGCTGAGTGAGAACAGGGTGAATTCTCCCTCCGGCCTTTCAGCTAAGAGGGGCCCACTGAGTGTGCAGAGCCTGTGAACTGAAAGTGGCTTGAGGTCAGTGCTGAAATAGGCCAGCAAGCCTGAGGGCAGGTGGGCTGGAAACACGGGGTTGTTTTTGAATGTCCCAATGATGTGTGGGGTTGAGGGGACACTGTTAGCATTTAGTGGTGAGGACTTGAGTGCTCGGGAAAGTTCCTCTTGATGAAGAACAGTTCCACCCAAGCTAATAGCGCCCTCTTTGACAAACTTGAGTCTAAACCAAAGGCCTTTCTTCAGAGAGGCCTCCAACCTTATATTTCTCACCCACAAACATAGCCCCTGTCCCCACTCCACAGTGGCCAAGCAGCCTCCCCAGAGTGGCTCCCGTCGTGCAGGCTGCTCCAAAGCTTGGCTTTGGCTCTGTGGCTGCCTGCTGCCTGCCCCAGGCCGTCGAAGGCCAGTTAGCATGGTGCCCAGCACAGCCTCACTGCTGGCACCTCTGAGCTTGTGTGCAGTCACTAATGCTCTGATCTGCTCCTGGCATCAGTTACATCACCAGCTCATATGCATATGGATTTCTTAATAACTGATGCTCACTCAGAAATATCCAAGTTTCAGATATATTGAAATTCTATCATAGAGCTGAGGTATAAACATTATATATACAACTGAAAGAGCAAAATGCTGCCATAACAAATGGTAGTAAACTTTCAGGTAGAAAAACAGGTGGCCAGTTAATATAAATATTAAAAGATTGTGCTAGCTGTCTCTTAGGAAGAACTTTGTTTCTTTGCTTGTTTGTTTTGAAGCAAAGAACAATCTGGCAGCTGGTGATGCTGAGAAATTATTGGCCCTGCATGCCATGAATTTTTTAAAATGTCATATTTAGAAATACTGTGATTATTGATTTTTTAAATAGAATGATGACTTTATTCTTCTATCCAAATAATCCTTCCCTCAGTGGAGGATTTGGCTTGGACCAAGTATCCGTTTGTAACACTCGGCGTAAGTGTGCTTTGACGACATTGCTCCCTGTGGCCCAGGTGCAGTCTGCCTCCTCAAACCTCCTTCGTGGTGTGCTTGGCTCCCACCATTCGTGGCCTCCCGAGGTGAATAATTATCTGTCTGCTCCAGGAGACACAGTAGCCTTGTCCCTGAAGAAGTTCCTGAAGCAAGACAATTACGATGTGCACCTTTCCCTGTCTGACCACGGCAACAAGGAGCAGCTGACAGTGATCAAAGCCACCGTGTGCAACTGCCACGGCCACGTGGAGAAGGACACCTGCGCAGAACCCTGGAAGGGGGGTTTCCTCCTCCCCATCCTGGGCGCTGCCCTGGCTCTGCTGCGTGAGTGCTGGCACCCCCTCCCTCTGAGGTTGGGGGAGTTAGAAACCTGAGTCCACCCCAAACTTAGAGACTCGGGCCACCGACATTGCCCATCTGTTCCTTGTCCTCTTAATTCTGGGAGTGTCATTTAGTCCACAGATGTTTATGGGGCCTCTGGGAGGTGCCAGGGTTTGGGGATACAGTGGGGAGCAGACATGGCCCTGTGGTCACATCGTCTGGTGGCTGCAGTGGTGGTTCTGAAGGTGTAGTCTCCAGACCAAGAGCATCAGCATCACCAGGAATTGATTAGGCCAACTCCCTGGCCCACCCCTGACCTACCAAGTCAGAAGCTTAGGGGTAAGACCTGGTAGTCTGTGTTTTTACAAGCCCTTCAGTGGATTCTAATGCATGTTTCGGCTTGAGAGACACTGGTCTAGTGAGCAGAAGTGTTTAGTTAGAAACTGATTTCTTTGCTGTCATGGTAGAACCTATCACATTCACTTTTTTCACTCTGAATTGTCCTTACACAGAAAATACCCATTCAATCACGCATGAATGCAATAATTAATGCAATAATTAATCATCATACTTGCACTGAGCACTGTGTTAGGTGCTGAGAGTGCAACATTTATGAGACAGGGTGCTCAGGGCTGGTGCACTGAGGGATGGGCTGAGGAGGGAGGTGGGAGGGGGGTTCAGGGTGGGGAACACATGTCCACCCATGGCTGATTCATATGAATGTATGGCAAAAACCACCACAATATTGTAAAGTAATTAGCCTCCAATTAATTTAAAAAAAACAAAAAACAAAAAAACAGAACAGCCCCTGCCTTCATGGAGCTTACTTTCTGGTGCAGAGAGCAGATAGCAAATAAGCCAGCAGAGAAATAGGTGTTGCTATGGATTAAAAGAAAGTAAGGGGAGGAGGAGATCTGGCGTTTTATGTAGGATCGGCAAGAACAGGCTCACTGCGAAGGGGGCATTTGAGTAAAGACCTGAATGAGTTGAGGAAGCAGATCATGCAGATATCCAGGGAACAGCCAGTGCAAAGGTCCTGAGGTGGCTCTGTGCTTTGTGTGGAAACAGCACTGACTGTTGTGGAAAAAGCAAGAGGGAGAAGAGGTGATGGCTGTGGCGGAGCATTGTGTTGCGCATTGTGGGTTATTGTAAGCACTCTGGGTGAAATGGGAAGTCATCAGGTTTGGAGCAGAGGAGCAATGTGATCTGACTTGGATTTTGTAGGATTCCTCCTGAACAGACTGTAGAGGGCTGCTGCTACCATAATCTGGGGGTGAGGGGGGAGTTGTCGCTCAGATCCAGGGTGGCATTAGAGGTGGTGAGAGCTGGTCATATTTCAAGGTAGAATCAATTCAGATTCAGATGAGGAAAAGAGCCATCTATGACTTCAAGGCCTGAGCAAGTAGAAACACGGAGTTTCTATTAACCAGTGGGAAGGACCAAGGGAAAAGTCCAAATGGAGGTAACAGTAGGCAGCTGAACACAGGCTTTGGGTGCAGGTAGGCAGTCCAGGTTGCCTCCTGCCTTTCCCTAAGCCAATGGGGAGGAAAGGGGAGGGAAAGGCCATAGTCTGACCTACACAGGGTGTGCATCCTAAGAACCCAGGGACTCCCAAAGATGGCTCCATCAGTTTTATCTGGCTAGAGAGGACAGTGGTTCCCTCAGCAGGCGAAAAAGGGGGATAACGCTGAGCAGTGGCTGTATCCTCCTCCATTAAACAGCCACAGAGAGGGCCAGAACTGCCCTCCTCATGTGGAATTAACTGGGGGTAGTCACAGCAGTTAGGGGCAGCAGCTGGGCACTAATAAGCCAGTCCCCACTGTGTCCAAATAGACCTCCAGCCTTTTAGATCATATCACTGAAACCCAGTCCCTATCTTAAAATTCCAAAATAGTGTTTGCACCTAAATTCAGATTACTACACCACATCAAAGTTGCATTGTCTTGTTTTTAACTTAAAGTCTCTGGCTATTATGGGACACCTCGTGACTGAAAAAGTCATATTGAAAAGTAACATTTGGAAATTCCCTGGCAGTCCAGTGGTCAGAACTGGGTGCATTTACTGCCATGGGCCCAGGTTCAATCTCTGGTCAGGGAGCTAAGATCCAGTAATCCAGGGGCCCCCAAACTCCAGGATCAAATGCCTGATGATCTGAGGTGCAGCTGATCATAATAATAGAAATAAAGTGCACAATACGTGTAGTGTACTTGAAGCATCCTGAAACCATCCCCCACCTCCATCTGTGGAAGATTTGTCTTCCACAAAGAAGAAAGTAGCACTAAAACTGGTGCCAAAAAGGTTGGGGACTGCTGCCATAAGCCATATGGTGCAGGCAAAAAAAAAAAAAAAAAAAAACATCTACTAGGAGATCCCCATCCCCACCAAGGAGGATTTCCATAAGGACCAGTACATCAATATGGGAAGACTAACAGTAAAATGATACAGAATTACAGGTGGGGAGATGAAGTCAGAATACCAGTAGGAGGAAGTGGTTTTAAGCTGAGAGCAGGAAGGTGAGAGCCATGTGTATGCATGGAGAGGGTTCCAGGTGAGAAAAGAGCTGGGATGAAGGTTCTGAAGTGGGAGACTGCTGGGTGTATTCGAGGAGCCCTGAGGAGGCCAATGTGACTAGACCTGAGCAGAGAGGGAGGGTTGGAGACAGCTCGGGACCAGTCCTGTAGCCTTGATGAGGAGGTGAGGGTTTTCCTAGGTGCACAGGGGCCATTGAGCAACGGCAGCCCACTCCAGTACTCTTGCCTGGAAAATCCCAGGGATGGAGGAGCCTGGTAGGCTGCAGTCCATGGGGTCACTACGAGTCGGACGCGACTGAGCGACTTCACTTTCACTTTTCACTTTCATGCATTGGAGAAGGAAATGGCAACCCACTCCAGTGTCCTTGCCTGGAGAATCCCAGGGACAGGGGAGCCTGGTGGGCTGCCGTCTGTGGGGTCACAGAGAGTCAGACACACCACTGAAGTGACTTAGCAACAGCAGCTGGCTACTGAGTGGAGGGATCAAAAATTACGTGGGACTTCAAGAGTTTGGGGGTGTTGGCCAGCCATGTGGTTGTTTGGGGGTGAATATTCACACTCCCCAACTGTTGCAGTCCTCCTGCTGGTGCTCCTGTTCTTGGTGAGAAAGAAGCGGAAGATCAAGGAGCCCCTTCTCCTCCCAGAAGATGACACCCGTGACAACGTCTTCTACTATGGCGAAGAGGGGGGTGGTGAGGAGGACCAGGTAGGGCATGCGGGGCCCTCCTGGGGTCGGGAGGTGGTGCCCCCATGGCCCCTGGCAGGGATGGTTGGGTCAACCATCTGACCATGTTAGTTGCGTCGCCCAGACCCTGGCCTGAAGTCAGTCTTCTGAGAGGGTGCCTCATCCACTGCTCTAGTTTCTGGCCCCAGCCAGCCCAACCTCGAGCCTGTGCTTAATCTGAGAGGAAGGGGTGTGGAGTCTAGGGCTTTCAGAGATCTCTGACACTGTCTCCTAAGACCTACTCTTGAACCAAAACATCCAAGTGGCACAGAAGTGGGATGAGATGTAAATGGGGAGAGTGGGAGGGTTCTTCTCCATCCCATGTCCTCCTTCACTTTCCTGAAGGACTATGACATCACCCAACTCCACCGGGGTCTGGAGGCCCGGCCTGAGGTGGTTCTCCGCAACGATGTGGCACCATCTTTCATCCCCACACCCATGTACCGTCCTCGGCCAGCCAACCCAGATGAAATCGGCAACTTCATCATTGAGGTGAGTCATGGGGGCCCAGCCTAGGGCAGTCCTTCATTCAAGCGCCAGCAGCATGAGAAAGAGCACAGGCTTGGAGTTTTGGCTCTGGGTTCAAATCCTGGGTCTGTCACCAACAAGCGAGCTGTGTGACCTTTGGCATATGTAGCCACTACTGGGCCTCCTGTTGCCTCCTCCATTAAACCTAAAGTTTCGAAGTGGTTAAAGAATAGGTCAGGAATTCTTTCTTTTCTTTTAATTTGTTGATGTTTATCTCATCTTCCCTGGTGGCTCACATGGTAAAGAATCTGCCTGCATTGCTAGAGACCTGAGTTCGATCCCTGGGTTGGGAAGATCCTCTGGTGGAGGAAATGGCAACCCACTCCAGTATTCTTGGCTGGAGGATTCCATGAACAGAGGAACCTAGCAGGCTATAGTCCATGGAGTCACAAAGAGTCAGACATGACTGAGTGACTAACACTTTCACTTTCATTTATCATCAAACAAAAGTAAGAGAGGACTGGGTCTGGCACAGATGAACAATTTGATCAATAAAAACCAATGAGGAAGAGCAGGCTCTGTTGCAGTCTAGATGAACTCGAAGTCAAGGCTCTTGACTTTTTTAGGTGATCTCTGGTTTGACAGGATTTTTGATGAGGAATTATTTCTTTATTCAACACATACAGTGGTTGTTAGGGGAAAACTCAGGAGCCAGACTCCCTGGCTTTGAATTTGCAAAGATCTCAGGTGATTCCAGCGTGGAGCAAAGTTGGGGGGCCTCTGGGATAGGTTGGTTTAAGGACTGGATGAGTAAGGACCTGGAGCAGTGCTGGCTCAGGGAATGAATCTCCTGGGGAACTTCAAACACTGAAGCCTCTGACCATCCCCCAACCCCACCCACCCCACCCCCAGGACTGTGATTTAATCGATCTGGATGTGGGCCAGGCTTCAGAATTTTTTTTTTGAAGATTCCCAGGTAATTCCTCTTGGCTGTCTGTTTTACATATGGTAATTGTAAGTTTCCATGTTTCTCTCTCCGGAAACTCAAACAGGGGCTCTGTATCAGCCTAGAGGGGTGGGATGGGGAGGCAGATGGGAGAGAGGGGATATATGTATACCTATGGCTGATTCATGTTGAGCTTTGACAGAAAACAACAAAATTCTGTGAAGCAATTATCCTTCAATTAAGAAATAAATTAATTAAAAGATTCCCAGGTAATTTAAGTTTGGGAACCACTGGCCCGGCACCTATCCTGTATTAGGTAATGACAGCTCTTGCTGCTAAGTGTCCCCCATATTCTCAATTCTGGGCACATACTTGATTTATCTAAGGAATTTTTTAAAATATCAGTGCCTTGGACCCAGATATTCTTTTTTTTTTTTTTTTTTAGGCTCTGGTTTTTTTTTTTGGCCTTGCTCCACAGCACGCAGGATCTTAGTTCCCCAACCAGGGATGGAACCTGTGCACCCTTAGGTGGAATCGCAGAGTTCTAGCCACTGGATCACCAGGGAATTCATAAGCTCTGATGTTTCTTTAGTTCTCCAAGAAATAAAATATACAGGATATATATATAAGAAATAAAATATACATAGGAGATAATGATGTGAGGCTGGTACCATGAAAGTAGTCAGTAAAAGGAGGTTTTTAACAAGAGGGAGGGAGGAGGGAGCAAGAGAGGAAGGAGGGAAGGATGGATGGGTTTGGGAGGTTGGAGAAAGCAGCAGTAGGCACAGGGCTCAGTGGGTGGTCAGGATACCTTACTCTGGCCTGAACCCTGCTTACCTTTCTTGCTTTCTCGAACTAGCCCGGTGGTGAGACTCTGTTCTTTAGCCTTAAGCACATTTGAGAATCCTGTACAAAGGGGAAAGTTGCTCAGGGCATCTTTGCCTTGGAGCCAAAGGCCAGGAGATCTTCTCTCCCGTTGAATGAAGACAGTTTTCAGAATATTTCTGTTGGATAGTTTGCAAATAACTGTCTCATTTAATGCCTAGCCATGTCAGCTCTGCAGAGGAGGAATTCTGTTATGGTCCCCTGTAACTCTAATATGAACTTTTATATTTACATACATTCATTTCTTCCTCTGAAACTACATGAAGTCTCCCCATTTTTGAGATGGGAGGCTTCTGCGGTGGCATTGCAGGAGACATAGAGAGATGTGAGTTCGATCCCTGAGTCAGAAAGATCCCCTGGAGGAGGGCATGGCACCCCACTCCAGTATATCTTGCCTGGAGAATCCCATAGACAGAGGAGCTTGGCAGCCTACCATCTATGGGGTTGCAAAGAGTCAGACACAACTGAAGCGACTTAGCATGCATTTTTGAGATGAGGGAAACAAAGGCATGGAGACTTTAAGAGGCTTGCCCAGGTCTACACACTCCCTGTGTGAAGTCTGACTTCAGCGTCCCCACCCTGATCCGCTGGCCTGCGGCGCTGAGCACTCGCTCTCAGCTGGGTCCTGTGCTAAGGATTTATGTGCATTTCATGTTCAGCCTTCGAAACCTTAAGGGAGGGGAGACAGGGCTTTGCAGATGAGGAAACTCAGGCTCAGCCAGGTGAGTTCACTTTCCTGAGCTCTCGCAGCTGCCCGGTGTCTGGTCCTGCAGCGCCTAACACCCTGCTCTCCATCCCCCAGAACCTAAAGGCGGCCAACACAGACCCCACGGCCCCGCCCTACGACTCCCTGTTGGTGTTCGACTATGAGGGCAGTGGCTCCGATGCCGCCTCTCTGAGCTCGCTCAGCTCCTCCACCTCTGACCAGGACCAAGACTACAACTATCTGAATGAGTGGGGCAGCCGCTTCAAGAAGCTGGCGGACATGTACGGCGGGGGCCAGGACGACTAGGACTCCCTAAACGCCGGGCTGCAGCAGCAACTCCAAGGGGTCTTTGTCCCCACGTTGGCCAAGGACTTTGCAGCTTGCTGAGAATTGGCCTTAGCAACTTGGAGGGAAGAGGCCTCGAAGCTGACCTCAAAGGGGCAGGTCTCTATGCCTTTCAGAATGGAGGAACATGGGCAGTTTGATTTCAACAGTGAGCACCTCTTAACCTAGGCCAAGGCTGCCCAATTTCTGGGAGTCTCCCCGCTTCCATAAAATGCTCAGCGCTGGGTCCTGGGTCTTGACCGACTCTGACTCCCCCATGATGGCTTTTGCTCTGGAATGGACCCTTCTCCTTAGTAAGAGGCCTCTTACCACAATCTGCATTTTTTTTTTTAAGGCTATTTTCAAAAAGTGAGAGGCAGGTCCTCAACCACCCCTGGAGCACTCCAGAAGCCCAGGTGTGCCCTCACGCATTTCTCTCTGGTCTCTTGGCCCCCAGGCCTCCTGTTTGATTGGATAACTGCGTTTTTATACTGAGCGCGTCTAGGTGGTCCTTTATTTTTTATTTTCCATATCGAGTGCTGTAGATGAAGAGTGATGACAATCCTGTAAATCCTTTTTTATTAAAGGAACTTTTTCCCAGAGGTGACAGGGGAGTGAAGTTCTGGGTTTTTTTTGATAGTTTTGTTGATGTATAATTCACATATCATATCCACTCATGTAAAGTGTACAATTCAGTGGTTTTCTAGAACTTGCAGAGTTGTGTGAAGTTGTGCTTTTATCTCTGTGGGCTTCAGCCCAGCTTCCTCCTGATAGTAGTGGAAGCTCAGGATTTGTTTACAGACCTGGGAGGAGGCAGATATCAGCTCGCCTACCTACAGATGAGAGCTGCTGTCCCTGTATGAGAACCATTAACTTCCTTACTCCTGGACCGAGCTGCACCACAGCTGCAGTACTGGGAGATTTCCTCTTTTCTGGATCAGCAGTATGGGGAGATTTCCTCTTTGTGCTGTGGGCTTTATGTCAGAAGGCAGGATGTTTGCAGGGTGGTGGTGGGGTGGTGGGGGCGGGGGGAGGGTCCAGCTCTACTACTTCCTAGCAAGTTGCTTAACCTCTACCTGCTCAGGTTTTTCATTTGTAAAATTGGAAGTTTCTGTGGAGATGAAGTGAGTTCGTATCCAGCACATAGCAGGTGCTATCCGTGTTCATTGATAACAGCCACCATTTAGTCAATACTTTTTAGACCCAGACAGCACTTAACTTCCAATTATTTCCTTTCAACAAATCCTCACAATGACCCTCTGAGGGAATCTTCCTCATTTTAAGAATGGCCTCATTTTATTTTTTGTTAAATGACGCCTGTTTGTCACCAGAATCAAGCCAGAATATTAGAGAACTCACCCAGGATGTCAGTGAAATTAGAACATTCCTGGCAACAACAGGGCACAGATGGCAGGAATAAGGATGAAGAGGCAGCAGGAATTCCATGTGTGCCCTTGTTAAAGCAAAGTTTTAAATTTATCTTTACAATGGGCTAGAAGAAAAGAATCTGAAGTGAAGCCGCGAAGATCACCGAAGTGGAAATAGATGTCTCCCTGCAAGAGAATGGCCGATTCTGTAAAGAAATGATACTCCGGAGGGCCGTCCCTAGACCGGCAGCCTCAACACCACTGCCTAACCAGCAACTGCAAGCAACTGGGACCCTGTAGTCTCATCTGACAAGCCTTCCAGGTGATTCTGATGCCCACGCAATTTAAGATTGAGACTGAAGAGTCTTAAAGATCGAAGGCAGGAGGAGAAGGGGATTACAGAGTGTGAGATGGTTGGATGGCATCACCGATTCGATGCACATGAGTTTGAGCAAGCTCCGGGAGTTGGTGAGGGACAGGGGAGCCTGGCATGCTGCAGTCCATGGGGTCACAGAGTCAGACACGACTGAGCGACTGAATTGACTCTGAAGGGTGAGGCTGTGGGTGTCCTGAAGCCTTAGACCCTGGCTGGGGAAGTTTAAAGGAAGCAAAGTCTGATAAGAAAGCGTCTCACCCACCCTAGGTCCACAGCACCTCAGCCCACGCTTCTGGCTGCCTCCTGTCTCTCCCTGGAGCTGCAGCCTCTGGCTCCCTCAACCTCAGCGTCCCCTCCACCAGGGCCCTGCAGCTCTTGCTGATAGGGTTGTGTGGGAAGGATTAGGTGTCTCAACCAGCAAACACCTGCTGCCCATTATCTTAAACTCCTCTCTGAGAAGCCTGAATAAAGCCTGAAACCCTGTATCTTCATTGAGACTAATAATAAAACCAAGCAGCCACTGTCCAGGCTGGCCTTCCTCCTCTAAGATATTTTGGAGGGGGAGTGGAGGAGAAAAAGCAGCCTTTCCTAGCCAAGCCTGCTCTCTGCAGTGGATCTGGATTCCCTTGGCAATAGAACTGCCCTGCAGCCTCTGAGTGATCTGGAAAGAAGGATCCTGGGCTCTGTGATGGGGATGGATGTTATGTCACCTTTTCACTTGGGACCTGCGTCTCTTCTGCAAAATGGACTCTGGGCTTTAGGACCTGTAACAAGTCAGAATATTTGCAGCTAGTGACTCACCAGGGCCAACCACTCAGAGTGAACGCTAACTGTAGATAACCAATGTGGCCAGCCATACCAGTGGGGACTACTTGAATGTTGCCCTTTGCACACACTGAACGTTAATCCTTCACATTTTGATGTGCAACAGTTGAGCGTGCATCCTTCCATCCTTTACTCCCCCCACCCTCCAATGCACTGCATGTACATTTTGCATTGTATCTTTTCTAACAGGATGTGCAATGATACATTGCCTTATTGTCTCCAACGCATCATGGATGAGTTAGCATGGTGTTTTTTGTTTAGCCATGCCATGCAGCATGTGAGATCTTAGTTCCCCAGCCAGGGGTTGAACCTGGGCCCCCTGCAGTGGAAGCACGGAGTCTTAACCACTGGACACCACCAGGGAAGTCTCATGTTAGCATGGATTTACGGACAGAGAGGTCTGGCGTGCTGCAGTCCATGGGGTTGTGAAGAGTCAGACACGACTGTGCGACTGAACTGAACTGAACTGACTGTGTCTCACTGCCACCCATGGGCACTAGTGATTCTAGTTTTTTGCCCGTAACAGTGTTAAAATAAATTCCCTGGAACATCCATCTCTGCAGATGCCTCAACGCCAGTCCTCCAACAACTGCAGAGAAGTGAGGGGGCCCATGGTTCTGGTTGGGATCGAGGCTGCCTGATTCTGAGTGAAGGTCCAGGATGATGGGTTGGTGCTGAAAGGACCCCTCAGGCTCATTCTGTTAAATGATTTTCCCTCCAGACTTAAAGCCAAAGTTGCAGAACCCTAGTCTAACTAAAAAGAAGATAAAACCATGGGAAGAAGGGATCAGTTCGCTTGGAGATTGGCCTTTGGCCTTGTCCTCCCAATGTTTCTCCTTAAGAACCCAAATGCAGAGCATTTTGAAAATCTGCCCGTCATTTTTCAGATGGTAAAAGATAGAGGTTCCAAAACCAAGCATTCCCCAAGATCCCTCCAGTGGAGCTCAGATGGGCAGATCCGAAGACTCACATCTCACCATGCCTTTTCCCTGGTACCTGACCTGACCATCTTTTTTTTCCCTCCCAGAAAGGCTGCCAATAGGACCTGTATCACCAGGCAGGCTTTGCTCCAGGCCTGGAGGGGCCCAAAGGGATGGCTGCCATCCCTGGAAGGCTGGCAAGTAGCCAAGGCCTCGAATTCCTGGCTTCCTATGGTCCTAGACATGGACCTTCCTAACCACAGGCCCACACAGGGATGCAGCAAGAAGACCCAGGTAGGGAAATGCTGAGGGCTGGCCAGTAAGGAAGGGGCCCTGAGGTCAGCCAGGCAACAGTCCTGTCATTGAAAGGGTAGGGCGGTCACCCTGGGAAGCTTCTCGGGCAGCCCACACCCTGCGTGTCCAGTTCCAGACTCAGTGGGGGCCCCGTGCCTTGTGGCTAAAGGCAGAGCCTACCTCTCACCTCCCATCAGGGAGGCATGATTCAAGGCGCAAGTTCAAATCCCTGGACCTCTAGGTGTGACCCCTTAGGCTAATCACTTAACCTTTCTGTGCCTCGCTTTTTACCAACTGGAAGATGTAGGAGTGAGTTAATATCTGAAAAGTGCTTAGAAGGGTGTCTGGCACTGGAGTAGGTGGTGTTCTCATCACTACCGTGGTGGGAGTTGAGTTACTGACAGGGCCAGTTATCTCCACACTCAAACCTTGGATGGAAACCGCCCTTCCTGACCACAGAAGACTTCAGCCATAGCTGTTACTTCCCTGGAGGCACTTCCCCCATGAAGCCAGCAGAGGGCACCATTCACTCAAACCACAGTACGGCCAGCACCACTCAACCTGGTCACTGAGAGGGAACTGGGGGTGGAACCGTCACGCTGGCTGCCATGTGGCAGGAACTGCCTTGGACACGGTGATGGTGATAGTGATGATGAGAGTGGTGGTGGCGGTCACTGTTTATCGGGCAATGACTGACCAGGCTCTTCACACGCGTGTAGTCAGTTATGTACATTCTGCCACCAGCAACCATGTGGGGTTTTCTTTTTTAAAGGAAATTGAGTATCAGAGAGATAAACGAACATACAGAGCCAGGAAGTGACTGTTTTGGGGTCCAGGTCTCCTTGATTCCCTAGTATTACAGGCGCTTTTTTAAACTAATAAAAAAATTTTCAACTTCATTGGGAGTATGAGCGCAGGCAGGCAGGGGAGGAGACCCTTCAGGTATGGCATAGCCTCCCCTCCCGCTCCCACCATGACAGAGTTGTCCATACCTGATCCTGAAACTCTAAAGTCCTGACAGAAAAGCCACAGCATTTCCAGCTGCTTCTGGGGCATGTGGGACATCACCATAGGGCTTTTATATTCATTAATTTAACAACTATTTATTGAATGTGTGTTCTATGCCAGGGTGTGCAACCTGTTCTAGGTTGCAGGGAATGTAGAAATGCAGAAAATGAAAAAGTCCTGTCCTAATATATGGAGCAGGGAGTGGCACTGGGGGAAAAATGTGTGTAGGGTCCGCATTTGAAAAGACCCTGAGGCTGGGAAAGATTGAAGGTGGAGGAGAAGGGGACGACAGAGGATGAGATGGTTGGATGGCATCACCAACTCAACAGACATGAGTTTGAGTAAACACCAGGAGTTGGTGATGGATAGGGAAGCCTGGCGTGCTGACAGTCCGCGGGGTTGCAGAGTCAGACACGACTGAGCAATTGAACTGAACTGAACCGAGGATCCACGTACCATATAAGTTGAGGTCATAAACTGTTAAATAAAAGATCCTCTCTTCCTACATGGACAAGTATGTCTTCATAGCTATCTGGAAGACCAGGTTTTAATCTGGGTTCCCAGACACCTAGGGTACTAGGTGGGCAGAGTTAGCCCCTAGCCCAGGAGTGGCAGTCAGCTTGCCACTCTCCTCACCCCAGGCTCCATCCTATACCATGAGGGTCCTTGTGCACGCGTGTGTGTGTATGTGTGTGTGTATTCCCCAGCCCACCCGTCCAAGCTCAGTCCACTGATCTAAACAAGTAGCCTTCCACTGACCTTGGGCCTGGGAATACACCCAGGCTGTGCTGACTTCCCTCAGGACAGATGTGGGGAGGGCCTGGGACTATTTGTGCTGGGCAGGGTGGGAGACACAGGTTCTAGGAGTCACAGCCCCATAGCTCCTTAGGAAGGGCAGGAGGCTCAGAGCAGGGCCTTCCTGCCCAGCCTAAGGGCCATCCTGCTGACATTCAGTGGGAGACAGACTGTAAACAAGATGAATCAGTAAAATAGAACAGTGAAAGGTAAGGCTATAGAGGAAGGTAAAGCTGGCATCAGTTCAATTCAGTCGCTCAGTCATGTCTGACTTTTTGCAACCCCATGGACTGCAGCATGCCAGACTTCCCTGTCCATCACCAACTCCCTATGATGGGTATAGGAAATAAGGGGCTGGAATGAGTGTTTGATTTTAGTAGTCAGAAAAGGCCTTGCTGAGAAGGGGTCATTTGAGCAAAATGAAGAATACTGGGGAACAAGTATGCAGCTATGTCTAGGAAAAGTTGCGAATGCTAAGGCCCTGAGGCAGGAGTGCTATGGGAACTTCAGCTGAGTCGCTCGGGGAGCTGCTGGACAGAGGGAGGAGCAAGAACGCAGTGGGAGATGAGGTTGGAAGGGTACAAAGTGGGGCCCAAGTGCCCAGTCCTGAGCCGTCACCTCCACACCCGGCCTGCAGGCTGAGATGAAGGCAGGGCCTGATTCCAGCAGCCCTGGAAAAGCCGACTCAGCAGCCTCGCCTCCATCCCAGAGTTGACGAAACCTGATTCCTCCTCTGCTCCATTCTCAGCCACCGAGAAGGCGGCCTGGACCTGTCCAGACCTGCAGGCAGCTGCAGAGTTGGCAGGCTGGAGTGGCAAGATTCTTCTCTGTCAGGGGCCCCTGGACTGAGGGAAAGGAGCTGTCACAAAGAAGCCCTGGGTCTGGGGGCACAAGCCCTGGTGAAGAATAGAGGTCACAGAGGTGAGGGTGTGGATCACCAACTCCCTTTCTCCCCAGACCACACCTCTCTCCAAGGGCTAACAGCAGGCCGGAGTGAGGCGATATGCGAAAAGCACTCAGTGCTCTGCCAGACAGGCAACTGGGGCTCAATAACTGGTAACCACCACCATCACTGTTGTTGCTTGTTGTTAGACCTTCTGCAAGTCCGGGTGGAGTCCAGCCCTCAGCTGCCTCAGCATTCCTGTGCCCACTGCCCAGCATGCAGCAGGGGTGTGACGGGCCTGGAGAGGAATCTGAGAGGGGATGGGTGGGTCAGGAATGCCCGGGCTCGCTTCCATCCATTCCCGTCCCAATGCCTTCCAGTAAACCAGGGCCAGCCAGCAGGGCAGCGGAGGGCAGGCCTCTTGTCACCCTGGAGCCTGACAACCCAGGGCTTCCAGTGAGGCAATGCTAAGTAATTTCGGGAATTACTACCTTTAGAGCGGCTGTGAGTTATGCACACGTACTATGTGTAAGATGATACCCTGACTGACGTTTGACTGCAAATCAAAACCAGAGTTATAAAATGACCCAGCAGGCTCTGCAGGATCTGACCGCATAGCCCCGGGACCTCTCCTCCCACTGCTGTCCCCTCACCACTGTTCTGGCCAGTCAGCTTCCTGTTCTTCTCAGGATCGTGCAGGCTGGTTCCCACCTTGGGGCCTTCGCACTTGCTGTGCCCTCCGCCTGACATGCCCCTCACCCCAGGCATCACCCAAATGTCCACCAGTTCGAGATTCTGTCCCACCTCAGAAGTGTAACCCTGCCCCCACCCACCATACCTTATTTTTCCATAGTGTTTATTACTTCTCACTGTACTGTACTGTGGGGTTTCCCTGGTGGCTCAGATGGTAAGGAATTTGCCTGCAATGCAGGAGACCCGGCTTCAATCCCTGGGCTGGGAAAATTCCCTGGAAAAGAGAATGGCTACACACTCTAGTATTCTTGACCGGAGAATCCCATGGACAGAGAATATATTTTATCCATCTGCCCTCTGCCCTCCCAGACCCCCATTTAATATAAGCTCCATGAGAACATGGATTTTTATTTCTCTTTTTCACTCTACATCTCCAGCCCATGGAATAGTTCCTGGAACATTGTAGGTATTCAGTGTTTGTCAAATAAAGGAATAAAGGTGCTTTACAGCCCTCAAGGAAGGTTTTTATAAACTACCTCCCCGACCATGTGGCAGGCAGGATCTTAGTTCCCTGACCAGGGATGGACCCCATGCCCCCTGCACTGGAAGTGTGGGATCATGACCACTGGACCACCCAAGAAGTCCTCTATAATTTCCCTTTTGGAAGTGAGGAAGCTGAGGCCCAGGGAGGCAAGGTAAGTCACCCATGGTCATGCCCAGATGGTAAGCAGCAGAGCTGAGAGAATCCAGGGATGCCACTTGTAACATTGCTTTTTTTTTTAACATCTCATTTAACCCTGCAGCAGTCTTGGGGTGGTTATGTTCATTCCATCCTACAGACTGAGGCTAGAGAGAGGTGGAGATGAAAGATGGTGCTGGTTCTGTCTGTCCTGACCAACTCCTAGAGTATAGGCTTCGGGCCTGTGTGGGATGTGAGAGGGTGTTGGGTGATGCGTGAGCAAAGTATTAAAGTCTTATGTGATCCTGAATCATACACAGAGAAAGTAATTCCATTTTCAGTTTTCTATCTTTTTTCTCCTTGGGTCAAGGAAAGAGTCCTCTTTTTTGTGCTTAGCAAGTCTTCAGTAACTTTAATCTTTATGTTTCTCTCTTAACCAGAGAAGCAAGGCCTAGAAATTAATGACACTGTCCCATCATTGTTGTATTTATTTTCACTTTGGTTATGGCAAAGGATGCTGTTTTTTCATTTACAATACTGTTAGTTTTTCATTTAAAATAAGTTTTTCTAAGTTTTAAATAGTGAGTTCATTTAAAGAAACAGTATTAAGTAAGGATTAGTGAAGGTGGGCCTCGGATATGCCGTAAACATGTATACAAACGTACACGTGCACAGGAAGGTGGTACTTCAAAGAATGAAGCTCCAAAATTGAAATCCACGCTCTGCTTTTTATCTTCTATGTTCTTTCAAAGAGTATCACTTTCTTTGTTGAGGAGGGCATGGGGGGAAATTTACAATCCAGAATACAAAAGAAGAATTAAGTGCTAATCTGAGCGCTAATAGTTGCCTACCTTCAGGGAAGAGTGGGAGGGAACTTTAGGGGCTGGAGAAATCTGAGAAGACTTCCTGAAGGAGGATGCTCTTTAAATTGTCCTTAAAGGATACATGGGAGTTGGATGAAGAGGCTAAAAGAAAGGAGAGTGCCATGCTTTCCTTTGCCATTGACTTGTACAGATGAGAAAACTGAGGCATAGAGAGAAATGGCTAGGAGAGCTCAGTCTGGCTCAGGTCTCAGGATCTTGTTCTGGGAGAACCCAATGAAGTAGAAAATAAACTAAGTCAAGCTGGGAGGGATGGGGATGACAAGAGAAGAAGCTCTGGGTTTGAGAGTTGATGAAGAGCCACAGTGAACTTTGGATAAGGGAGAAGCTGCCAAGACTAGTAGATAGCTCAGCAGAGTGCATAAGAGCGTGAGCTCTGAAGCCCCAGAGCCTAGGTTCAAGTCATTCTCTGCCATTTGTGACAAGTTATCAGTTTCTCTACCTGTAAGATGGGGATGATGGGGGTACGTACCTCACAGAGTTGCTGTAACAATCAAATAAGTTAATCCATGTAACACACTTAAAGCAGCATTTAGCACATAGAAATACTTGGTAAATATTAACCTTATAGTTAATGTTAATACTATTATTTTTGTCGCTATTAACTATAAAGTGAGCTAGAAAAAAGAGATTAGAGTCAGGGAGGCTTATCCAAAGGCTGCCTGCCACCTCTGTGCTTCAGTTTCCCTTTCTGAATCAGCTGCTCACTGGGGTTCTCCTCACTAGCTCCTTGGTTCGAGAGCCCATGAAGTGCTGGAAAGAACCACTGCCAGAACTTGGTACCTGCCTCATCATTCAACAAATATTTGTTGGACCCCTACTGAGTGCCAGGCCCTGGGGATACATGGAAAAACAAGACAGCCCCACCCTGTGCATCCCTTATAAAGCTCCAGACTGAGGGAGGAGACCAGGAAGAACCAGGCAATTACAGGGCAGGTGATCTTAATCTGATGTGATGTGGAGTCAGGGAAGCTTCCTGGAAGAGGTGACATCCAAGCTGAGACCTGAGGGCTGCATAGGAGTTTGCTGTGGGCTGGAGAAGGAGATCAGGAGGAGCCGCACGTGCTGAGGAGGGGAGAGGCATGACCAAACTGATACTCTAGAATGATCCCTCATGGGTGTGTTCTAGACAGACACATGTTCACATGCAAAATTCTAGGTGGACAAGGCCATTCACTGTTGTTGCATTGTCTGTAAGAGCAAGAGATTGGCCGCAGCCCTTAGTCCATCAGGGAGTGACTGCATCAATAAACTGTGTCACGCTCACTGCGTGGAGACCAGGAGACAGGAAGAACCAGGCAAATTACAGGGCTGGGGATCTTAGTCTGACCTGAGGTGGAGTCAGGGAAGGTTTCTACAACTGAAAACAAAAAAAAGAAAAAAAAAAAAGCTCTTCCTGCAAAAATGTGGAAAGATCCAAGAGATATCTTGTCAAGTGAAAAAACAAGTTGAAGAACAATGTGGAATGTGTGCTACCTTTTGTATAAAAAATGAGGAAAATGAGACTACATGAATTTCTTTTTTTTTTTAACATGAATTTCTTATGTAAATTAGCCGAGAGAAACTGTAGTACAACCCCATGCAATAGAATTTTTTCTGATGATGAAAATGTTCTGTATTTCAGCTGACTAACACAGCAGCCACTAGCCACAGATGACACTTGAATTGTAGCTAATGTGACCAAGGAGCATAATTTTTAACTTAATTATTAAATTTAAATCTAAAAAAAAAAAAATTTAAATCTAATAGCCACATGTGGCTAGTAGCCACCGTATTGGACTGCACAGCTCTAGAAAAATATAAAGAAACTCCTTACAGTAGTTAACTGCTGGGAGAGGGCTGGGAATTAATTAGTTGGACACCTGACAGGAGTGGGAGGGACACTTGTACTTCATACCTTTTTTGTGTTGTATTTTTTTTTGTCTTTTGTTTGGTTGGTTTGGTTTGATTTTTTGGCCACACAGTGAAGCACGTGGGATCTTAGTTCCCCAACCAGGGATTGAACCCTTCCCCCCTTCTTTGGGAGTGCAGAGTCTTAACCACTGGACCACCAGGAAAGTCCTCCTGTTATTTTTAAACTAGGTGAATGCCTTACCCATCTCAAAAGTTAGATTTGAAAAAATAAAAGTGAAGAATGAGGCAGCGAGGCAGAGCCCTCAGGCTGCCTGTGTGGAGAATGAACTGGAGAGGGAGAAAGAGAAAAAGGGGAGACCTGATGTATCAGGATGCTGGCAAGAAACAGAAACAAATTCAAAAGATCAAGTGCGCAGAGTTGATGCAGGTACTATTCACAGTGCGATGGGCAGGGTTGCAAGGTTTCTTGAGCTCAGCACTGTTGACTTGTGGGAGGGATAGTTCTTTGTTGAGGGGTGGGGTGGGGGCTGTTCTGTGCATTGTAAGATGTTCAGCCGAATCCCTGGCTTCCCCCTATTAGATACCGGTGGCGCCCCTCCCCAGCTGTGACAACCAAAAACCTCTCTCAGGATTGCCAGATGTTCCCAGGGAAGGGCACAGTCATCCCTAGTTGAGAATCACTGGGCTCCATCTCCAGTGTGGGATAGCTGGACACCCCTGGGACTAGCAGATGGGAAGCCATCACCACCCTTAGGTCTGATGGGACATAGGACAAGGGGAGGAAATGACTTTTCACGCCCCAGTGAGAGCTGGAGCCACAGTAGAGGGTCTACATGACAGGAGCTCTGGCCGTAGGTTGTAGAATGCAGCCACTGTCAAACCTCAGCTGGCAGGGACGGGAGAGGGGAGTCTTAATCACTCCTCCCAGCCTCATCTTTTATGGGTTCCTTGCTGGAAGCAGAAGGCAAGGATCTGGGGCTGGTGCCGCCCCTATAGACAGGTCAAGCTTCTGGAGCACAAAGCAGGGGTAGAAACAGGAGAGAGTGCATTTGTGGGCAAAGGGGAACCAACGAGCATACAAGGCACTGTTGCTGTCTGATTAGGGGTGAGGCTGGCTGGGACAGAGGTCGGGGGGTGGGGTGGACAGAAGTGGGTAGTGGGAATTCCCTGGCCGTCCAGCAGTTCAGACTCCGCACTTTCCCTGATAAGGGTGCTGGATTTGATCCATGGTTGGGAAACTAAGATCCGCAACCTGCACGGCACAGCCAAAGAGAAAAGAAATGGTTAGATTCAGGGATCTTTGGAAGGATTCCATGGCTGATCAGATGTAGGCAGTGAGCAAGAGGAAGGCATTAAGGACACGATATTCAGGTTTCTGCCCTGGGCAGCTGGGTTGATAATGGTGCCATTTTCTGAAATGAAGACAAGCAGAGGAGCAGGTCAGAGAAGGGCAATGGTGAGTTTTGTTCTGAACTTGCCTGTATTTTTGAGCACTTTGAGGTGCCTATTGAACGTGGAAGTGGAAATGTTCAGGTGCAGTAGGGTTCTACAGGTGCGGGGTTCTGGAGAGGGTTTTGGGCTGCCTGCGGGCCAGGGGACCTTGGAAGGTAGGGAGCCTTGGTGCCAGCTTCTCAGCATCTGTTCTGCTTCCTTCTAGAGATGGGAGAGGGAAGTCACCACCAGCTGGAGAGAAAGGAAGAGGAAGAGTGGAGAAGTGGTGACCCCTTATCATGAAGGAAACCCACATCCTGTACTTCATATTCCTCTTCTCCTCCCATGGGTGGTTTACTGGAGAGAAGCAAAGCTGAGGGGTGAGGCCTGAGCACAGGCCATGAAAGAAAGAGCTTCAGGGCCCTTGTGTATGTCATTTCATGAGCTGCCAGGCAGTTGTGGGCGGTGGGGAGGAAGAGGAATAAGTCATCCCACTGACCCCTGGTGCTTCCTGAAAGCTGGGGATGGAGGAAGCTGTGAGCCACTGGACCTGGGGTCCTGAAGCTGTGAGAGCACCTCATCCTGGACAACCCCGTGAGAGAGGTTTAAAACAAGAGCAGTTGAATTGCTGTGGATGACATGAGGCCAATGAGAACTCCAAAAGAAAATGGTAGTCAGTAAAGCCATTAGCAGCAACAACCCCTCATCTTAAGAAATTTCTTGGGAGTTTTTGAGAATTCCCTGGTGGTCCCATGGTTTGTACCCAGCACTTTCACTGAACCCAGGTCTATGCTTTCACTGCCATGAACCTGGGTTCAGTCCTTGCTCAGAGAACTAAGACTCCACAAGCTATGCAGTCCAGCCAAAAAAACAAAATCAAAACAAAAAAACTTTCTTAAGGTTTTTAAAAGCCAAGTAGTATGCAGAGCGCTTCCTTTTATCCCATGCTAGTTAGGTGGCCAAGACGATGGAATCTTTTTAAGATACAGATCCAATAACATTCATTGTGCCATATGAGGAGGATGTTTTTACCCCCATTTGACAAGAAAATCAGAGCTAAGAAAGGTACAAAACTTGGCTGGGCCTCCAGTTCCAAGGTTCATCCTCAGTCCACCTCCAGGCCCAGCACATTAGCCTCCCTTCCAAGCCATCTTCCTCCTCCCTCTGCCCCTGGCCCTGCCACTCCCTCTGGGCCGGATTCTCCCCTTCCTCCTCCTCCTCCTGAGATCTCCCCACTGTTTAGTCCCTCCTCTCCCTCTATGTCTGTATGGAAACAAAATCAAGATTGGTTTTGGTGGACTGCACTTTGCCATCCTTGAGAATTATTTTAAATGTTGATCTCATGTATTGTTTCCGTTAAGGAAAAAACAATAAAAGTAAGTCATTTCATTTTAATATGTCTCTCTATTTCCCCCTAGTAATTCTGTTGACCTTCATCCTAATCAACAGGCATATTGGGTTACTATTGCTCCCACTGCCTGGGGTCAGGAGCAGGTTTATTTTTCCAGCGATATTAGACAGCTTGGCTCAAGAGTCACCAGGGAATAACTTCAGGGGTTTGGATTGTAAGTGCTTCAGAGAGCTGCTTATACACGTGCCGCCGCCCTCCCCCAACCCCAGGCTCTCTGTGCCCACCCGTTTTGTTGCTTAGACAATTGCAGTGGCCCTTGAGCGATGCTGCCTCCCAGGACTCCTCCCCCATCTGTGCCAGGGTCACCTTCCCAGAACACAGATCTCATCACGTCCCTTCTCTGATTAAATACTTCTCTTCCGTTCCCATGACCTACTAGATGAAGTCCAAGTAGCATGTCATGTGACGCCCTCCAAACCCTGGCCTCAGTTGACCTTACAGGCTTAATCCTGCCCACCTCTCACCTCTCCCCTGGTCCAGGTCCCACAAGCCACTCAATATCTTTTTAGGATGCTGGCTTTCCCATTGCCTCACCTTTGCTTGGGCCTTCTTCCCGCATCAGGGGTGTCTTACTTCTCCTCGATTCTGCACCCCCACCGCCCCCCAAATCTTTTGTGCAAGCATTTCCTCTGCAAACCCTTTCGCAATCCTGGAGTCTCAGAATGAGTTGCTTCCTTGATACTGTATTCCTTCCTCTAGTAGATTTCATCGGAGTCTAGCACTTGTACTAGGCTTCATGTTTCTCCAGTTACAGAGTAAGCTTACTGAGAGTCTCTGCGTGATCATCTCCAGCCCGCACTCACCCCTGGCACTGAATGCAGTACCTGGGACCAGGCTGGTACTGAGAAATTGCTGACTTAAAATCCAAGGCCTAAAAAAAAAAAAAATAAATATCCAAGGCCTTCTCTGAATCCCATCTTTCTGATTGCTGGCTGGTCCCTCCTCTCTCAAAGCCACTTTGCCTCTCCTTTAGCCTACAAGTGACTTGGTTATTGCCCTGATGACAATTCTTCCAGGAAGTCTTCCAGGTTTGGCATCTACCTTAATGTACTCATCACCCTGAACTGTAAAAGCTTCCCATCAGTCTGAGGATGCCTTGAGGGGAGGGGTATGAGTCTAGCCAAGGGCAGGTACCTAGGGGTAGTTCATAATTATACAGTACTTTCCTCACCAAGTGTTCCCTTTGGTATGGGTTTTTTCTGGCTGTGCTGGGTCTTGGTTGGGGCATACGGGCTTTCCCTAACTGCGGTACAAAGGCTTATCATTGCAGTGTCCAGGCTTCTCTAGTTGTGGCATGCAGGCTCTAGAGCACTAATTCAGTCGTGGTACACAGGCTTAGTTGCTCTGCAGCTCGTGGGATCTTCCTGGACCAGGGATCGAACCCATGTCCCCTGCATTGGAAGGCAAATTCTTTACCACTGGACCACCAGGGAAGTCCAGGCAAGTGTGTTTTGAATACTTTATGTCTATAAACTCATTTATGTGTCAAAACAGACATGAGCTAGGTAGCATTAGCCCCAATTTTAGGGAAGGGCAAACTTAAACTAGAGAGATTCTAAACTTGCCCAGATTCACACAGCTAGGAAGCAGAGGAACAAAGGTTTTAACCCAGGCAATCTGACTCTCATGCTAACTTTTCCACATGGCACATTATTAACTGTATAAATTGTATAATTTAGTGACCAGAAGTGGGATATGGCAATAAGGAGCCAGGCACTCCCTGGGCTTCTGCTCATCTTTCCTCAGGAGACAGTCCCACACCAGTCCCAGAGAGTTACCCAAATGCAAGGGCAAGATCTGTGCTAATAAAGCATTCTCGGTGAGTTGCATTTTAATAAAGACTCATTGTTCTCCTCTGTCCAGGGAGCCACCCCCTTTCCTGCTGCCCCACAGGGAGGTCCTGGGAATGGTTAACAGGGCTTTGCTGTTGAATAACCTCTGGTGTAGCTCCAGTAACAAAAGACCTCACAGCACCAGGCCAGCTGCCAGACCTCTCTCCTTGCTGGTGGGCACAATATATGGCTCAAAATCCTGAAATATGCACATCATTTTTGACCCAGTTTCTCCACTTGGAGAAACTTACCCTAAAGACCTCTGTAAACAATTCATCAAAGTCATGTATATAAAGGAGTTCCCCGTAACACTGTTTATGAGAATAAACACTGCAAGGAGTGGGGTGGGGTCAGAAACCTAGGTCCATCAAAAAGGGAATTAGTTTAATAAAATATAGGTATCTTAAGTAGTGGAAAATTATGCAGCCATTAAAATGCTATTAGAAATCTATGTTTATTGATGTGGTAGGCTGTCCATGAACTGTTGTCGTGTAAAAACACAGTTACTCTATAGCATAGGTAGCGTAAGGTTGTTTATTTCTGAGGGAAATACAGAAAGTGGTAACAGTGTTTGTCTTTAGGGAGGGGAATGGAGTGGCTCGGGCCCAGAGAGGAAGAATTCCTTTTTAATTTTTGCCACATTTCATGTGCTCAAAATGAGATGAATCATAATCCTGGATTCATGATACATTTGTATCATTGGTCTATGCCTGCCCAGTTTTCAATTTGATTAATTGATTATGTTTTAAAATTTTTTCATTTATTCATGGCTGTGCTGAATCTTCACTGCTGTGCTTGGGCTTTCTCTAGTTGTGGTGAGCAGAGGGGCTAGGTACATAGACTAAGCATGGGCTTAGTTGCTCCACAGCATGTGAGATCTTCCCTGACCAGGGATTGAACCCATGTCCCTTGCATTGGCAGGCAGATTCTTAATGACTGGACCGTTAGAGAGGCCCATTGATTCATTGATCATTTATTTTATTTTTTGATCATTTATTTTTAACTCTCCCCGCAACCCAGGGGATAGAAGGACAGTACCCATGGGCTCCTTCTCTATCCCAAGGTCTCTACATCCCCCAAAAGGCAACCCAATCTTCTCATGTTTGTACTTTTCCTTTGCTTGCTCCCTTTGTATAGTTGATACATGTATACTTATGATCTGAATAATATATTGTGTACTTGGATTTGTTTCTAATCTTTATAAGAAGAATATCATGCTGTATGGAATCTTTTGGAGCAAGTTTTTCCACTCGACATCACACTATGAAGATTCATTCATGCTGTTGTGTGTACCTGCAGTCCGTTTTTTTCATTGCTCTGTATCCATCCATTATATGAATGTATTGCATTTTGAGGGGCTTCCCTGATTGATAGCTCAGTTGGTAAAGAATCCACCTGCAATGCAGGAGACCCAGGTTCAATTCCTGGGTCAGGAAGATCTGCTGGAGAAGGGATAGGTTACCCACTCCAGTATTCTTGGGCTTCCCTTGTGGCTCAGCTGGTAAAGAATCCGCCTGCAATGCAGGAGACCTGGGTTGGGAAGGTCCCCTGGAGAAGGAAAAGGCTACCCACTCCAGTATTCTGACCTAGAAAATACCATGGACTCTATAGTCCATGGGGTTGCAAAGAGTCGAACATGACTGCACGACCTCACCACTGCATTTTGAAAATCCATTATCCTGTCAATGGACACCTGGATTTTTCCAAATTTTTGCTATGATGAACGATGCATCTATGAATAGTCTTGTATGAGTATCCTGCTGCACAGATTGCTGCTATTTTCTCTGGTTAAAGCTGAGGAATGGGTGCTCTGTGGTGTGAGGCTTGTGCGTGTTCACTTTTAGTGGACTTGACATGTACATTCTCACCAGCACATCAAAGGGACGCAGTTAATACCTGTTCTCTGATACCTCACGTCTAGTTGAGTTTTCTAACTTTGGCAATAGAATGAACGGGAGGCTTATTTCTCAATATTTACCCTTTCATTCCTTTCAAACTTTGTATCAGGTGCCTGTGTTATGTTCTCAGATAAATAAGTAAAATGCAAAGCTCAAAATTTCAGCTATGATTAACTCTAGGGTAACAGATGATCTTAAGTTTTTCTTATTTTTGCTTATCGTTACATTAATTTTTTCTACTGAGGCTATTTACTATTTGTATAATTTTTGTAAAGAAGGAAGATGTATGGTGCTCCATATCAGTCATTGAGTAAATACAAATTAAAACCACAACAACACATATCACTACACGGCTAAAACTTAAGAGTGCCCACACTGGTGTGGAGCATGCATGGAGCAACTAGAACTCTGATGCACTGCCGATGGCATTACAGTATGGCATAGTCACTTTGGAAAAAACAGTTTGGCAATTTCTTGGAAAGTTAAACATATGGTAACCATCTGATTTGGCGATTCTATTCATAGATATTTACTCAAGAAAAATGAAAACATATATCCACATGAAGACATCTGAATATTCCCAGCCGTTTTATTCATAATAACCCATAACTGGAAATAGCCTAAATGCCCATTAACTGGTAAATGGATAAACAATTTGTGGTAACCTTACAGTGGAATACTGCTAAGCAAAAATGTATATATGTACAACATAGATGAATCTCAAAAATATTTCTGGAAAAGGCAAAACTATTGAGACAGAAAAGAGCTCACTGGCTGGAGGGCCTAGGGGTGGACAGAGAGATTGTCCACAAAGGGCACAGGGGAATATTTTGGCATGACTGAAGGTGTCCTATATCTTGAGTTGGGGGGGGGTCGATACATAACTGTATATGTTCATCAAAATTCACAAAATTTCACACCAGAAGGAGTGAATTTTACTATATGTAGAGCATACTTCAATGTTTAAAGACAGGTGCCCTTCTACAAGGCTGGATCACAAGCTTGTTGTGGTGAATGGGGCTTGTGTAACTCAAAAGCTATGAGCCATGCCTAGCAGGGCCACCCAAGACAGATGGGTCATGGTGACGAGTTCTGACAAAATGTGGTCCACTGGAGGAGGGGATGGCAAACCATTCTGGTTTTCTTGCCACGAGAATCCCATGAACAGTATGAAAAGGCAAAAGGGTATGACACCAGAAGTTGAGCCACCCAGGTTAGAGGGTGTCTGATATGCTACTGAGGTAGAGCAGAAGACAATCACTGACAGCTCCAGAAAGAATGCAGTGGCTGGGCCGAAGTGGAACTGGCACTCAGTTGTGGATGTGTCTGGTGGTGAAAGTGAAGTCTGATGCTGTCAAGAGCAATATTGCATAAAAACCTGAGATGTTAAGTCCATGAATCAAAAAAATTGGATGTGGTCAAGCAGTAGATGGCAAGAGTGAACACTGACATCTTTGAAATCAGTGAACTAAAAACAGAGGGAAAAGGCTTATGCAAAGAAAAAGAAAGAAGGCTTAGATCTGTGGATTCTGAGCAGTGAGGAAAGGGGGTTTCCCTTGCTTTCCCTGGAATAAACAGTTTGTAGAACCTCGTTAAAGTCTGAGGCCTGATGCCTGAAGCTTTGTCTCTGACTTGCTGGTGATCTGGAGCAAGTACCTTCCCCTCCTGAAAACTCAGTTGTCCCAGAGAGGGGGAGGAATGCTCTGATAACCTCCAAAAAATGCCCAAATATCTCCTGAGGTCTGATTCTCTGAAGGCTACCCACAAAGTGTTATAGATGTTCTTTTCCAATAACAAAAAATGTTTTTAAAAAGTTCTTCATGGAGCATTTAGAAGTATTTAGTGTTTTGCAGGTATCCATTCACTTAACTCTCACACCATTCCTAAGAGGACAGAGTCATTTTTACCTCCATTGTATTAAGAAGGAAACCTAGGCACCTAGAGATTACATATTAATAACAAGATCAGCACAGGTCAGTATCCCTGGACTTGAACCCAGCCCTCTCCTGCCAGGGTCCAAGCTCTTATCCATCACACAAAATAAGATGCTGTTTCTTAGGTAAGGTTTATAACATCATCAGTGTCCAAGTCAGAAAAGACCGTGCTTTTATCCAGTTCAGTTTTTTAACTGTAGGTCTCTAGAAGTTAGTGAGACTTCAAATCTATTCATTGGGTCAGGATTGCATTTTTTTTTTTAAATGAAAAAGGGTAAAATAAAGTAAAACAGAAGAAAATAGAATATATCAGAGTATATTGCACACAGGAAAGTAAGTGTTATCTTGTGAAAATTTCAGTTTCAGTGTGTGTATGTCCCAGCACAATATGAATGGGGGCCCTGATTGGAAAAGTCTGAGTAACACTGGCTAATCTGATCTGTTTTAATCTGTTTTTAATCTCAGTCTCAGGTTGAGACTGAGGCACAGGAGGGGAAGCTAACCACCTAAGGTCACACAGCCAGCCTAGATTCTGGTAGTCTTTGCTCCCATGGCACTAGCCATTCAATCATTCATTCATTCAGTAGTTATCTACCTTGGCCTGCTTTGATCAGGCTCCGCAGTAAACACCATGAATATCGTGACAAGCAAGCCAGACCAGGCCCTGTCCTCCAGGGGCCTCGGTCTCCTAAAAGGAATTCAAAGCAGCTGATGTGGCACATAGTAGCCACCCTCTACATGTATATAAATTGCCTATTCTGTGCAATATTGCTCATTCAGACACTGGTCTGAAAGGTGCTAGCTCACTTGATTCCTAGACACCCCTACATGTGAGGGTCTACCGTCAGCACCAGCAAACCTGTTTAATAGGTGGGGAAACTGAGGCATGGGGTCAATAACTTGCACATAACTATAAATGGCAGAGCTCAGATCTGAGCCCAAACAGCCTGTCTCCAGAGTCTGTGTTCTTAAGCATTACCCAGTTCTGCTTTTGGGGGGCTTCTGCTGTGTAAACCACAGCCCAGCAACAAGTCTTACCAGGGACAGAGTGGGGGAAGGAGAGGCTTATAAGGGGGGAGACCTTACTGCAAACACAGTCTCAGCATCTATCTTTGTGCTCTTGGCTTTTTAAATTTTATTTTTAAGCTTTAAAAAAATTTTCGGTCACATCATGTCTAAGTTGTATCTACTAAGAGGAACATCTGCAGGGAACCTAGCCTCCAATCCAGCCCCAGCAGGCACAGGCCAAAACTTGGAATTAAGAAGAAGGGAAGTGGTTCTGGGAGCTCCAAGCTGGACTGGAGCTCCCTGGCTGGCTCTAGAAAGGTGGAGCTCTGCAGAGGGGCAGGCACCAGGCAGACCATGCCCCCAACCTTTTTCAGTTCCTTGGTGAGAGAAGATCACCCTCCCCTAGGTGAGCAGCCTCCTCCTAATGCTGAAGGATCAGGCTATAGCTTAAATGTTAGTTTCTATGTGCCTAGTATCTGTTCACTCTTCTCTAGGTGACAGCACCATCATTTTTCTTTAGGGAACCACACCTCCCCTGCTCTTAGTCCATGTGGTCCTACAAGGCTGATTCCTCTTGCATCATGCCAGGGCTGGACACATGACCTGGTCTTAGCCAGTCAGAATCACCTAGCTTCTCTCTGGCCACAGACTTGGTTCATGTCTTCACATAAGCCAAGTCAGGGCGTAAAAGTGAAACCTGAGACTTTTGCTGTACCTATTGGGAAAGTATGGTACTTAATGGCTAGGATTGCTAAACCGGTGGGTTAGTAGCCTGTTTCTGCCTTAATAGAAGAATCTAAGAAGAAAATCAACATAGAGGAAAGCAAAGACTGAGCAAGACAGATCTATGATGACATAATTTGACCACCTGGAGCTACCCATGCCTGAAGTCCACCCATCATGTGCTTTTTAGTATGTTAGCCCTCAAATTTGCTTTTTCTAGGCACATATGTTTCTGGAGTTTCTTTAGTCTGCTTTGCAGACTCTAAAGCTCCATACAAAAGGGGCAGCCTCTGATACATGTAGTATTCAATAGAAAAGGGGACCCAGAAGTGAGCAGTTCTATTTATACTATATCCAACCTGCAGCATATCATCTGATAGATGTTTTAACCTCCCTGAGCCTTGGTTCATGTCTTTGGAAAAATGGGTTCCTTGGTGTTGCCTGGGGGATTTGCAAACTGGATCGGGTGACTCCCCTGATCCTAATTAAAATCCTTCAATGGCTCACCATTGCTCCGGAGATGCAGTCCAAGCCACTGAGCGTGACTAACATGGCCCCTACCCTGAATCCTACAACACACACTCTCCTTACCTGCCTGCTGGGTCTAAATCTCCACCTCTTTCTCCTCCAGCAAAACTGAATCACCTGAAAATGCTGAGCCCGCCTCCTTTTGCCCAGGCAGGCACACTCTGGCTAATTCAACTTAAAATGTCACTCCCCCAACAGAGCTTTCCCTGAGCCCCTGTGCCTTCTCTTCATGGGCCTTGTTAACCTTGAATCATTATCACCAGGGCTATCCTCCAACCAGGATCACTGATATGGCTATTCTAATGGCTAAAATACAGTATTGAAAATTTTTCACATCAGTTGGTAATCAGCTGCTTCCCTGAGTCCCTCAAGTGGCCCCCAAACCCCAGCCCCTCCCACACCCTGACGCCTCCCCACTAACCGACCCAGCAACTGAAAGGGTAAAGCTGGCACAGCAGGAGGACTGAGGACCTTATGTTGGTGTGTTGATGTGTTGGCTGGTATTCATTTTTGATTGGCCTGGGTCTACCAGTTGTTAAATATTAATGTCATCCTTGCTTATTGCCTTGGATCATAAATACCTGGTTCCCTTGTCTTATTCCACCAGACTGAAAGCTCTCTGAGGATGGGGAGGCACCTCCCTCACCAGCAAAGCACTAGGCACATGCTGAGTGTTTACTGAATAAAAGGATGGATGAATGAGTAAATTAATAACTGTGCTCTAAAATGTTGGAGAGTCTTTCTAGAAAATTATGGACCCCCATCCTCAGTCTGAACTCTGGAGTTTTCTCCTAGACTTCCGGTGAAAACCTTGCTCTTTGCCCAGGTTTTATTGCTCTATTGGTCTCCACCCCTGCAAGAAGCTGTCTCTCCAACTGCCACAGTCTGGCTCCTGTCTGGTCAGCTTTACCTTCCCTTCCTGCAAGACTTGTACTCTCTCTGAGAACTGCTGGGCCCAGAACAACCAAGATGCACCCCTTTCATGAGCCCACGAGTAGGTGAGCACATGCGTGTATGCTGCACACACACATACGGTGCTCACTGACTCAGTCTCGAAAAGCTCAAAATCATAGTTTTTAGAGGCAGAAGCAAACTAAAGGATCCTTCCAGCCAAGCCAACTTGCTTCAAGTCACAAGGTCAATTCCCTACACTGGGCTCTAGCTGCCTCCTGGAGTTTGGTATTAGGTTGGCCAAAAAAGTTCATTCAGGCTTTTCTATAATATCTTACAGAAAAACCTGAATGAACTTTCGGGTTAGGATTAGGGTTGTTGTTCAGTTGCCAAGTCGTGATGGACTATTCTCCACCCCATGGACTGTGACATGGCAGACTTCCCTGTCCCTCACCATCTCCTGGAGTTTGCCCAAGTTCATGCCCATTGAATCAGTGATGCCATCTGACCACCTCATCGTCTGTCTCCCCCTGCTTCTTCTGCCCCCAGTTTTTCACAGCATCAGGGTCTTTTCCACTGAGTCACCTGTTTGCATCAGGTGGCCAAAGTACTGGAGCTTCAGCTTCAGCATCAGTCCTTCCAAAGAGTATTCAGGGTTGATTTCCTTTAAGATTGACTGGTTAAGTTTAGGCCAGGCTGAACGTGGCACAGAGTGATTTTTCTGGCTGCTGGTCTGGAGAGGGTTGGTCTTGTCCACCTGGATGTGAGACTAGAAAGAGCTCTCTCTCCAGTCATCACATGGACAGGTCCCTGGCTCCAAGAAGAGGGATGAGGGCTTCTGTGTTTGAAGGTGGGAGGCAGGAGCCACAGGTCTGTAGAGCCTTATTTTGAGGTTCTATATTCTCTAGCTCTTCTGTAGCACCTTATCTTTTTGTTTTATTTTTTTATTGTAGCACCTTATCTTGAGAGACCAGCTACAGAGGTGTTTGTGCCAAGAGGGGGCACCCAGCCAGCTATGGAACCCCAAAGCCGTGTGCTCCCCCTCTCTCAGTGAACCAAGTGATCCTGCTGCTCATGTACTCAGGGACTCAGGGATTCCACTCAGTGAAAACCCAGCCCTTGAGCTTCGTTAATGTGGAAATAATAATAGTTAATATTTACTTAGGACTTCCTGCCTTCCACGTTTACCTAGGTTATTTTACCCAATTCCCACAGCTGCCCAACAAGGTAGGTGCTATTATTAATAGTATGCAGATAAGGAGATTGAGGTCCAAAGTGTTTTAACTGACTCATTCAAAGGTTTAGAGCCAGCAGGGGAAGAGCGGGATTCAGACCCAGGCAGAGAGGCACTAACATCTGTGGTGGGAACGATTTTGCCTTACTGGTCCTGGAGCCAGAGCATCCACCTGAGGCCTGCTTCTGCCATGACCTCACTGTTCACCTTTCTGAGCATCAGTTGCCTCCTCTGCAAAATAGGGAGAATACCTTTTGCTCTGTGGGCAAGTTGGAGGACCATATGGTTCGATCCAGGACCCAGCTCTCAATATTACCGCTACCCTACCCCTCATGTACTGGAAGCGCCAGCCTGGCTAAAAAACCAGTAAAAGTGAAACTGTTCATTGCTCAGTCATGTCTGTCTCTTTGTGTAGCTGTAGCCTGCCAGGATCCTGTATCCATGGAATTCTCCATGTAAGGATACTAGAGTGGGTTGCCATGCCCTTCTTCAGATTTCCAACCTAGGGATCAAACCCCAGTCTCCTACATTGCAGGCAGATTCTTGCCTGCCTGAGCCACCAGGGAAGCCCCCCAAAACGGTATTTGCCACCCAGGGTCTGGAATGTCAGGTCAGCTCAACAGATCATTTCTTGCTAAATTAAGCAAGGTTTGCCTCTCATTTCAAATGGCACCTGGAAATAAAAAGCTGGCCTGATCTCAGCAGTACAGCATGGAGATGAAAAGGCTTTGCTGCTGCTGCTGCTGCTAAGTTGCTTCAGTCGTATCTGACTCCTAGAGACCCCATGGACTGCAGCCTACCAGGCTCCTCCGTCCATGGGATTTTCCAGGCAAGAGTACTGGAGTGGGGTGCCATTGCCTTCTCCGGAAAAGGCTTTGAACCCATCAAATTCCAGCTATGTCAGTTAACATGTCACCTTGGGCAGACCTCTTTACCTCTTGAGCCTCTGCTTCCGAATATACAAAATGGGTGTAGTGAGAGCCCCCAAAGTGTTGTATGTTGACCGATACTACTTAGAGTATCGTGAGTTCTGACAAATGGTAGCTGTCACTTTTCTTACACACTATATTATAATTACTGGCATTTAGCACGATACTGGTACCTACTTAGCATTCAAATAATATTTAATAGATAAGTGGATGAATGTGTACCTGTCTGCATCTCTCACCTTATGAGTTTCTTAAGGGCAGGAGTCATATTTTGTTTATTTCTGTGTCCTCATTGTTGAGCAGAGTAGCTGGCACATGGGAGTGCTTAATAAATGTTTGTTGTTTTCCCTAATGGTATAATAGATGTGGGCAGCCATCATCCATGGTGCTAAAACCACAAGGTGAAAGGCTGATGGAGAATGTGATAATAGAAGGATCAGGATAACACCAGCTGAATCTTGGTATCCTAAAAGCCAGTTTCTTGCTTCCTGATATGATGCTATAGGGAGGACTCCATACCAGTTATGAAATATTTTTGCCTAAAAAAAATTGAATCTGACTCTAGATCTGAGTACCAGTTTCTATGACATATGGGAGAGAGGGACATGGTAAATGACATCCTGAGGATGCATTCAGCCAAATATAAAAATGCAAGACCTCTAACAGGACAAGTGACCTGGCATCTTAAAATCTAAATGCCACTTAAAAACAAACAAACTCTGTAAATTTGGAATTACATCAAAATAGAAATAAGCAAGCAAACAAAAATCTGGAATTCCATCAGAACAGAAGCAAACAAACAAAAAAGAATCTGTTCATTCTCTTGATTGTGTTTATGGTTTCAGAGTATCTGTATATGCCAAAACATCAAATTGTCTACTGAAATACATGCAGTCAATTATACTTCAAAAAAGCTGGACAAAAAAGGATGGGGAGGTTTTTACAAAGATCAAGAGATGCAAGGGACATACAGCCCAATATAAAGTGTGACTCTTGCTTGAATTCTGATACAAAAATATTGTAGGGACTTCCCTAGTGGTCCAGTGCAAAGACTCCATGCTCCCAATGCAGGGCGCCTGGAGTTTGATCTTGGGTCAGGGAACTAGATCCCACCTGCCGCAATTAAGAGTTTGCATGGGGCTTCCCTGGTGGCTCAAAAAATTGATGCTTTTGAACTGTGGTGTTGGAGAAGACTCTTGAGAGTCCCTTGGACTGCAAGGAGATCAGTTCTGAATATTCACTGGAAGGACTGATGCTGAAGCTGAAACTCCAATACTTTGGCCACCTGATGTGAAGAACTGACTCTTTGGAAAAGACCCTGATGCTGGGAAAGATTGAAGGTGGGATGAGTAGAGGACAACAGAGGATGAGATGGTTGGATAGCATCACCGACTCGATGCATATGAGTTTGAGTAAACTCCAGGAGTTGGTGATGGACAGGGAGGCCTGGTGTGCTGCAGTCTATGGGGTTGCAAAGAGTTGGACATGACTGAGTGATTGAACTGAACTCCCTGGTGGCTCAGTGGTAAAGAATTCACCTGCAAGGCAGGAGACATTGGTTCGATCCTTGGGTTGAAAAGATCCCCTGGAGAAGGAAATGGCAACCCACTCAAGAATTCTTGCCTGGGAAATGCTATGGACAGAGGAGCCTGGCATGGTATAGCTCACAGGGTCACAAAAGAGTTGGATACGACTTAGCAGCTAAACAACAATGCCACAAATAAAGGTCTTGAGTGCCACAACTAAGACCTGGTGTAGCCAAATAAGTAAATAAATATATTTTCTTAAGTTGTTTAAAAAAATATTTTTTAGCCTTTGGACAATATTGAGGAATTATTGGGAATTTTATCAGGCATTATGACTCAATTGGATGATGGTCATGTTTTCAGAGATGAAGACTAAAATATTTACAGGGGAAATTATCTTGGATTTGTTTTTAAATATTCTGCAAAAATAAAAATGCCAGGGTACATACCTATTGGAATGCCCAAAATGTCTGGAATACTAACACCATCAAGTGCTGATGAAAATGTGGCACAGTGGGAACTCTGATTCACTGCCAGTGGAAATAAAAAATGATGCAGCCACTTTGGAAGCCAGTGTGGCCTTTTTCTTTTTTTCCCAAAACTCAACAAATATTTACCATATAACCAGCAGCCATGGTTCTTGGTATTTATCCAAAGGAGTTGAAAACTTACATCCACACAGAAAACTGCACATAGATGTCTATAGCAGCTTTATTCATAATTGCCAAAACTTGGAAGCAAGCAAGATCCCCTTCAGTAAGTGAATGGATATGAAAATTGTGGTACATCACAACAATGGAATATTATTCAGTGCTAAAAAAAGAAATTAGCTATCAAGCTAGGAAAAGCCATGGAACAACCTTGAATACATATCACTCAGTAAAAGAAGCCAATCTGAAGGTCTCTATACTTTGTGATTCCCACTACATGACATTCTGGAAAAGGCAAAACTTTTGAGACTGTAAAAAGATCAGTAGTTGACCGGAGTTGGGAGGAGGGAGGGATGAGCAGGCAGGCCGGGCACAGTGGATTTTTAGGGCAGTTCATCAGCTGGTAAAGAATCCGCCTGCAATGCAGGAGACCTGGGTTCGATCCTTGAGTTGGGAAGATTCCCTGGAGAAGGGAAAGGCTACCCACTCCAGTATTCTGGCCTGGAGATTTCCAAGGACTATACAGTCCATGGGGTCACAAAGAGTCAGACATGACTGAGTGACTTTCACACACACATCAGTTTTAATAAATGCACTGTTGTGGTAGGGGTTGTTGATGGGGAGGCTATGCATGTGGGGAGGAGGTATTTGGGAAATCTCTGTATCTTCTACTCAAATTTGCTATGAACTTAAAACTACTTTTTAAAAAATAGTCTTAATTTTTTTTCAATTTGAAATGTATTTCTTTTTTTTAACTGAAGAATAATTGCTTTACAGGTGCCTTGGTTTCTGCAAAGCATCAACATGAATTAGCCATAGGTATACATATGTCCCATCCCTCTTGAACCTCCCTCCCACCTTCCTTCCCATCCCACCCCTCTTGGTTGTCACAGAGCCCTGGTTTGAGTTCCCTAAATCATAGGGCAAATTCCCATAAGAAACAGTCTTTTAACTTTCTTTTTAAACTCAAGGATGAAATTATGAAACAAGATTTGATACAACATTCACATGTTACAAAATTATCCAAATTGCAAAAAAAAAATAACTTTTGGAGCTGGATGATGGATACATGGTGGTTTATTATACTATATGCTGATGTGCATTATACTATTTTCCTTGTGTTTGAAATAAAAATGGTTTTTTTTGTAGACTGAGCTGGAAGAGGTGGCACCCTATCAGTTACCACATTTTAACAGGAGACTGAAGTGGGATATCCAGTTTTTTCCCCTGCCTGCCAGCAGGCAGCCCAGCAGAGGTGTCAGGAGACCTAGGAAGAGCTGGTATGGAGCCTCATCTCCCCACTCAAGGGGAGCCTGATCCAGCTGCAGTCCCCAGCAATTCCATCTTCCCTGGGGTGCCTCCCCAGTGGGCTAGGGGGTTGGGCTCCTCTTGGTAGAGGTTAGGGGAGAGGTGCCCCTCCCAGTTTGAGTACTGTTATCATCACCCCTTTGCCAGGAGATGAAAGGGGCAAGACTGCCTGGGGAGTTAATCTTTAGCCTCCAGACTGACCTGTTGCCAGGACACCCAGGAACTGAACATCCTCCGAGACATACCCTGCAGGCACTAAGGAGGTCTGATGTTGGATGCCAACCATGAAAGCCTGGTTAGCACCAGGGTCTGTTGTCCGCCTGGGGTGGTACCTGCAAGGCCCCAGTTAATGCCTGAAATCCTACCATTTACATTGGACTGGCCTTCAGAGAGACTTTGACTCCAAGATTTTGATTTTTCTTCCTCAAAGTTGAGAAGCTAATGAATGCCATGGACCTTACCTCCTGCACCAAAAGATTTGCTAACAATCTCAGGGGTTTCAGGACCTCTCGCCCCACGTCGCCCACCCACAGACACCAGGTAAAGGACACTGGGTGGAGTTTACTAACTAGTTTCAAAGTTTTCCTGCCTTTGAAAGAATTATCCCAGTGCTTTCTTTAAAATGCGAATGACTCTGGGAAGGTCTAAATGACTAAACAGCCCCCATGAAAGAGATTTTCCCAGAAGAGGTCAGGGATACATAAGAGACTAACAGCCTGGGGGTGAGGCATCTCCTTGGGGGCTCAGTTTTTCCTGGAAGCTAGAGGGGAATGCGAGCTTCCCTGGAAGCTCAGATGTAAAGCATCTGCCTGCAATGCAGGAGACCTGGGTTTGATCCCTGGTTCAGGAAGATCCCCTGGAGAAGGAAATGGCAACCCACTCCAGTACTCTTGCCTGGAAAATTCCATGGATGGAGGAGTCTGGTAGGCTACAGTCCATGGGATCACAAAGAGTCTGAAACAACTGAGCAACTTTACTGGTGACAGGGGAATGCACTGAGCCTAGGGAGCTAATAGCTGACTTCATTAGCACTTCCAAGAACCTTGTGAATTAAATACTACCAACATCCCCATTTTATGGATGAGGAAACTGAGACTGGACGTGCTACCTAGCCAGTGGTAGAGTAGGATTTGAACCCTCCATCAGCCTGAGGTCAAGCAGCAGAGGCTCACCTTTGCTCTTTTGAGCCTCTCAATGAGGTATCCTTTTTTGATGGAAGAAGACATGGAGGCAGTTCACGGAGGGCCACACAATGCCCTGTCTCCACAGGGACACCCCGTGGGTCCCCTGTTCACCCTGGCTCATCCTGGACAGCTGAGGGCCGGCAGCCCATTCCTTGGAGTAGGGCTTGCTGAGAAGTCTCAAGCAAGCTCATGCCCAACCTGTCCTCACTGCCTCTAATTGTTCTCTAAAATCCTTTATATTGAATTATCAGAGTTTAATGGAGGAGTCGATGAGAGCCGCTGTGGAGTTGCAAGGCCAGGGCTTGCTGAGAGGAAGAAAGCAAAGCCCTAAAGACTCCCTGGGCCAAGTGATGGTATAAAATATGAATTTTTACATAACTGAGGGAAAAAAAAATAAACGGATGAGCCACCCCATGGGAGAAACGCCTCTCTGTATTTCCATTATCTTGGTTAATGTGCAGTCCTGCTGGAGCCCCAGTGGGAAAGGAAATACTGGAGCCTTTATCCTCCAAACCTCTTGGTGGGTTAAGAGGCAGAAATCCAAATGGCTTGGGCGTGTGCTCAGAAGCCCATTAAAATGGAGGGGACAGGTGGGGGCTAGGAAGCTGTACTGACCTGAAACAATGTCTTGATTTGAGACAGTGCCCCTTCTCTGGGGTTGAGAAAGTAGCCGCAGTGGGCTCAGATTCACCTTTAACCCTGGGTGAAATATTCTAAACATGGTCTTCCCCGTGAGCATAGGGGATAGGGGCTGGTTCTTTCTAGAGAACAACCTCCACACTCAACACTGACTGAGCATTTGCTACCAGGTGCCAAGTACTCTGCCTAGTGATTTTCTTTCTTAAAAAAATATTATTCAGCCTTCTATTATATTTTTTATAATTTTATTTTATTATTGTTATTTTGGCTGTGCTGGGTCTTCGTTGCTTTTCTCCAGTTGTGCTGAAAGGGGGCTACTCTCTAGTTGTGGGGCTCAGACTTCTCCTGGCAGTGGCTTCTCTTACTGCAGAGAACAGGCTCTAGGATGCGCAGACTTCAGCAGTTGCGGCTCCATGACTCTAGAACATAGGCTGAGTAGTTGCGGCCCACAGGGCTTAGCTGCTCCGAGTCACGTGGGATCTTCCCAGATCAAGGATCGAACCTGTGTCTCCTGCGATGGCAGGCAGATTCTTTACCACTGAGCCACCAGGAAAAGCCCCAGTGATTTTCTTATATTAGCTCCTAAGGACCCATTTCTACAGATGAAAATACTGACTTGCCCAAAGGCACATAGCTACACACTGTAGTTTTTGTTATTGTTACTGTATTTTTCCAGCTTTGTGTGTTTGTGTGTTAGATGCTCAATTGTGTCCAATTTTTTTTGTGACCTCATGGACTGTAGCCCAACAGGCTCCTCTGTCCATGGGATTTCCCAGGCAAGAATACTGGAGTGGGTTGCCATTCTCTTCTCCAGGATGTCTTCCTGACCCAGGGATTGAACCCAGGTTCTCTGGGTCTCCAGCATTGCAGGCAGATTCTTTATCACCTGAGCCACCAGGGAAACCCATTTCCAGCTTTGAGTGAGTGAAAGTCACTCAGTCGTGTCCGACTCTGCAACCCCGTGAACTATACAGTCCATGGAATTCTCCAGACCAGAATACTGGAGTAGGTAGCCTTTCCCTTCTCCAGGGGATCTTCCCAACTCAGGAACTGAACCCAGGTTTCCTGCATTGCAGGCAGATTCTTAACCAGCTGAGCCACAAGGGAAGCCCAAGAATCCTGGAGTGGGTAGCCTGTCCCTTCTTCAGCATTTCCAGCTTTATTGTGATATAATTGACATATAGCCCGGCAGTTGCAACCGTGAGCTCCGCGTACCGCTTATCTCTGTCTCATCACAGCCTGGATGGCTTCCCAGAACCGCGACCCAGCTGCTGGCAGCGTCGCCGCCGCCAGTAAAGGAGCTGAGCCCAGCAGGGGTGCTGCCTGGGGCCCTGTGGGCAAGAGGCTACAACAGGAGCTGATGACTCTCATGATGTATGGCAGTAAAGGAATTTCTGCCTTCCCTGAATTGGACAACCTCTTCAAATGGATGGGGACCATCCATGGAGCCGCTGACACAGCATATGAAGACCTGAAGTATAAACTGTCCCTGGAGTTCCCCAGTGGCTAGCTACCCTTACAACGCGCCCACAGTGAAGTTCCTCACACCCTGCTACCATCCCAATGTGGACACCCAGGGTAACATCTGTCTGGACATCCTGAAAGACAAGTAGTCTGCCCTGTATGACGTCAGGACCATCCTGCTCTCCATCCAGAGTCTGCTCAGAGAGCCCAACATTAATAGCCCTTTGAACACACATGCGGCCGAGCTCTAGAAAAACCCCACAGCTTTTAAGAAATACCTGCAAGAAACCTACTCAAAGCAGGTCTCCAGCCAAGACTCCTGACCTGGGATGTCCAGCTCTCCTTGTGTTCTTTTTTTTCTTTTTTTCCTTAGGTGGTCTGTCCGTGCCTCAATGTCTGTATAGGACTCTGTCTTATCTGTGGTATCATTTTTGTTTTGTTTCTGTTTTTAAAATTAAGTGTGGTTAAACCCTTATGATGAATATATTAAATAAATACATTTTGGGGTTTTTATAGCAAAAGAAAAATAATTGACATATAACATTGTACAAATTTATCAGAGATAAAATGTTGATTTGATACATATATTGCAAAATGATTACTACCATAATAGCTAACACTTAGCTAACACATACCTAACTCATTGCTAACACCCCCATCATATCACATAATTACCATTTCTTTTTAAACACACTGTAGTTCTGATCATGCTTCAAGGGTAAAAGGAAAGATAATGTCCCTTACATGAGACATTGAAGCGAGTTATTTGCAAATGACAGGTTTGGCTGATCTCTGATGGATCTCTTCCTGTCAACATTAAAGGACAGATTGAAACCTCCAGCTCCAGCTGGAAGATTATGTGGGGCCACATGAGCTGAAGCCAATAGAACAGGCGGTGGAGGTGGGTTCCAGTCTTCTATATATCAAAGTGGCTCAGTTGTGTCCCACTCTTTGCAACCCCATGGACGGTAGCCCACCAGGCTCCTCTGTCCATGGAGTTCTGTTGGCAAGAATACTGGAGTGCGTTGCCATTCACTTCTCCAGATCTTCCCGATCAGGGGATTGAACCCAGGGTAAAAGGAAAGATAAAGTCCCTTGCATGGGACATTGAAGCGAGTTATTCTTGCAGATTCTTTACCATCTGAGCTACCAGGGAAGCCCCCTACTACTTCCTACTGGCCTCAAATTCTTTATGCCTGGATTGTCCCTCTATTAAATGGGAATAATAGCACAACTCTTGTGTTGTTTTGAGATGAAATGAAATAAGATGGTTAATGTCAAATGCTTAGCACAGAGCCTGTGACACAGTAACTTTTAGTGCCCAGTATCATCGTTACTTATTGTCCCTCACATCTGCATAGCGCTTTTGTGGTGCACGAAACATTGGTCTTAATTAATTGTACGACAACTTCACAACAACACCGGAAGGGGTTTGTGATTATATTACCATTTAGCAGGTGAAGAAACGGAGACTTTGAAAGGGAAGATTCTGCCCAGTGGACTGATCTGTCGATTCAAGAAGCGATGGAGATCTGAAGTTTAAAAGACAGAAGTAGGTAAAGGGTGAAACCTCTCTGGCGCCAGATGTTGGTGAGCCACCGCGAGGCTGGTATTCAAGCCTGATGGTAATGGGAATCGTGGAGCCCCTACCATTACGTTACTCTGACTACTCTCGGATCACCCGGTCTGCTCGCGGCTCCGGGGCGGAGCGTCCGCCCCAGTCAGCGGAGGAAGCGGAGGCCTTGCCGCGCCGCTCATTGGTTGAGGCCGGCAGGTGCATCCTCAGCCAATCCTGGTGCCGGGGGCGGGGCCGTCGAGGCTCACCTGGCTCCCGCGGCGCCCCGCAGCTCAGTGGCGTCCGGAGCCTCAGAGCACCTGTGAGTTCGTAGAAGTTCTGCCAGACTCTAGCCCGGCCCAACTCAGCTAGATCCTACTCAGCCCGCGCCCGGCCTGCCATGGGCCCTCGGTGCCGCAACCTCTCTGCGCTCCTGCTGCTGCTGCAGGTACGTTGGGTCCCCTGACTGCGCGGGATGCCTTCCGGCCCCATAAGCCGCGCCCCAGCCCCCAAACTCTTCTCTCTTCCTCTTCTGTCGTCCCCTGCTCCCTCTTACTCCAAAAAAGTCTGGGTCCGAAGGGCCTGAATGGCCCGGAAACTGCGCCGCGCTCTGGACTCCGTGGGGAAGGGAGTGGGAGAGGGAGCCAGTGAGGGTGAAGGGCGAGCACGGCTTTGCGGACGGCCTCCCGCGAAAGCCAGAGGTGGGGGCGCGCCTCGCTGCAGCCTCCGGGTACTCGGGTGGGCGACGGGCGGGGAGTAGAGGGCGTGGAGTAGGGATGGGGAGCCCCGGTGTAAGTCCGGGCGGAGCCGGGAGTAGTGGGAACGAGGAAAGGAAAGCGGAACCAATAGATAAAGTCACCTGCCCTGTAAAGTGTAGTGAATAGGTATGCCCCCCACCCTCCCCGGGATAAGAAAGGACGTAAAGAGGTTGGAGCGCCGGCGGTCCGAGGAACCGGACTTAGGAGTGCGAGCGGTCCCGGTGTAGGGAGAGTGGAATTGGGAAGAGTAAAGATGCCTCCGATGAAATTGAAAAGGAGACTTTCAGGAAAGGGCTGCTGAGGCTGGAGGTGAGCCAGTAGCCTTCCCTCCTGAGAAGTCCTGAAGGCTTTGGCGGCCACAGGTTTCCGAATGAAAGAGTTTGACGTGGCTGGCTGGCTGCCCTGTGGGGAGGAATGGGGGGAAATGGGGGTGGGGGAAATGCGGGAGAATGGAGGTGGGGGGGGTGTGGGGGGTGTGGGGAGTGGGCGGGCCCACCCCTCCCACAGTCCTGGTGCCAGCAGAGGGAAGGGAGGCGCTGCTGGTTTCGGTGTGAGTAGGAGGAGACCCCCCCCGCAACGAAGTCACCCCGGTTTCATACCTTTCCCCTACTCCAGGTCTCATCGTGGCTCTGCCAGGAGCCGGAGCCCTGCGTTCCTGGCTTTGGCGCTGAGAGTTACACGTTCACCGTGCCCCGGCGGAACTTGGAGAGAGGGCGAGTCCTGGGCAGAGGTGAGGGCGCGCCGCCAGTGTCCCTGGGGTGGGAGTGGGCAGGGTCGGAGAAACGGCGCTCCTACACCCGCGAGCTGGACTGGGCGAGCACCGTCTTTCCTGGCTCTGGTGACACACCTTTGTAGATTACACAGATGCGAGGATCTAACCTTTTGCCAGGATAGACGTTGGGTTTGAGGGGCTGTCTTGTATGATTGACTTAGTTATGGGGGACACTTATTAGGGGCCTTCAGTGTGTTTCATATTATCCTGACCACTTTTAAGTCTGTCTTTTCCAACGTCTAAAACCTGATGTGTGGGAAGAGGGAGGTGGGGGAGGTGGCAATTCCCGTTTTTTTACAGATGAGCAAATGGGAGGCTCAGGAGGGTGGAGTCCACTGGCCCCAGGGTCAAAGTAGGAATCTGATCTAGGTTCTGACTTCCAGGCCCCATTCAGCATCTCTGGGATGACTGAGGAGTCCTCTCTTGGTTACCAGGCTGTGGCTTTTGCTCATAGAGATGAAAAAAGATTTTTTTATACAGGTACTGTTTTCCCCAAGGAATAGTTGGCAGTGCGGTTTTTTGGTGTTTTTTTTTTTTTTTTTTTTAAGCCTGGTAGCCCTGACTCAGGAATGAAAAACAGACACAGTGTACTTCTGGGTCTTATCACTGTGATAATCAGGATTCTAGATTTTGGTTTGTTTCACTTTGCCCGGGAGTGAGAACAAGGAAAGGTTGGTTTCTCTTTGGTTTCACTGATCTCCAGGTGCTTATTTTCTACCAAAGGACTTTCTCCTCCCTCTTGATTTAGTTGATTGGACGAGTATCATAACAATAAAAGAAACATTTTTTGAAAGGAGGACTCACCCACAATACCCCTAAGGGAGTTCACTGTTTATTCTTCCAGTGTTTGGTCATGTGAAAAATGCAGCAATCATGCTATATATATATTTTTTTGAACTTTGGAAATTGTTCCAACAGTAGGCGATTTTTTTTTTTTAAACAGACAAACTGCAGTTTGATTGATTAAACATATTTGTTTTTCTGAGGCACGTCTGTGTTGTGTGGAGCTTTCTATTGGGTCAAAAAGGAAAAAATGAAGTGTTGTCTGCTTGATTTTGCAGTGAGTCCCCCATTTCTTGGCCCATCTCAGATTGATGTTCTGCTGGGCCCTGCTGGACCCCAGGAGTGATTGAGGACTTAAAGGAATACCCCACCCTTGCCCTTGGTATTTCCCATTCCAGCAGGTTGATGAGAAATGTCCCAAAATGTCCCAGGACCTGCTTAGAGGACACTGTGGTCTATGGGCACGTAGATGGCAGTGTGGGTGGCCGGGGATGGGTATCAGTGGGGAGCAGAGACTGGCTTCTGGGAGGAGGCAAAGTTGACTGAACCTTGAATTCAGGGCAGAGTTTAGAAACTGTGTGTACATCTATGTGTGGGGTATTGCGACACAAGTATTGGTCACTTTGTTTTCTTTCACCAAAACATCTGGTAACACCAGAGGTGGGCTAGTCTAGTTTTTATCCCCTACCCCCACCACCAAGTTCTTATATCTGACATGATATTATTATTGTTACATGATAATATTATTACATGATAATAATACAAATATTATTATTATTGTTAATAGCCACACCTGTTCACTTTTGAGCCAGACTCTGGGGCAGTTGTATCACGTGTATTTCACCTCATTGAACCTTATGATGGTGGGCACCATTGTTATTTATGTTTTGAGATGAGGAAACTGGAATTGCCTCATAAGGCAATTCCATACTCTGCTCAGGGATCAACAGCTGGCCTTTCTCCCATTCCTTCCTCATCTCAATCTCAAAAAAAAAGAAAGAAAGAAAGAAAGTGTATTTGGGGAACTCATATGCATTGTGAAGTCCTCCTCGCTGTATGCCCTGGAGAGCAGAGGTGGTGATAGACCTGGACCCTGACGGGGGCTGGTGGTGATGGAGGTGGACCAGACCCCCTGGGAGGTGGAAGGAGCCTGTAGCTGGTGGTGTTGATGAGAGAAGCAGCCTCTGGTATACTGGTGCTAATGATGTTGGTTCCAGTTCCCTTTATGTCTATACCCCTGGTGGCTCAGCAGTAAGAAATCAATGTGCCAAAGTAGGGAACCTGAGTTCAATCCCTGGGTGGGGAAGATCATCTGGAGGGGCAAATGGCAACCTGCTCCAGTATTCTTGCCTGAAAAATCCCATGGACAGAGGAGCCTGGTGGGCTATAGTCCAAAGGGTGAGACATAACTGAGCACACACATGCAGAAACACACACACCTAGCCCCACTCAACAGATTTCCTGACGTTTAAGGTCTCTTTCCAACCCATTGTGGACTTGCCCCAGGATGAAAGTGCCCTTCTGGTAAAAACATGCAACTTCAGGGAACTGGCTTTGTGATTTTAAAAAGGCAACCAGGATTTAGGGAGGCAGCCTCATTTCCTTTGGACAGTCCAGGAAGATGGAGGCTTGGGATATTATTAGTGCCAAGTTTAAACATTGGCCCCGTGGGAAATTTGCTGCATGCAAGTGTGAGAACGAGGAGACTGTGATGTTATGTCCACAGGTGGCTGAAGAATGTCAGAAATAGGGTTCTGACCAAACTCAGGGGGTCTTACAAACAAAAAACACCAAAAGCACAACCGTAAATTCGTCTTTAGAGTTTCCAATTAGTTTCCTTTTCATTTTTTTTTTTAAATACAAACTTGTTTGCGAAACCCAGGCCTTAGTTTCGGGTCTCAGGAGTATTATCCTAGTGCACTCAGCTTTGAGTTGATTGAGGGGTGGTGTTAAAAAAAAAAAAAAAACCAGGCAGTCTTTCAAACTGATGGTTTCTTTGCTTCATTTCCTCCACCACCTGGCTTTAGGCAAACAGGGCTTATATTTTGCATTTGAGCTCTGACTGCTTGATGGATGGCCCTTGCTCACAGGCACCCACCTGTGCGGGTAAATGCACCCATTTCCCCCTCCTTCTAAAAGATGTGCTGAAAGGTGATGGAAACAGTATGCAGGCCCCCTAGTTAAACCAGGCTTTAAAAAGCAAATATGGAAGCCTGCTCGGGGTTACCTTACATCATAAGACCCCCACTTCCCTGCCTCTCAAACTCCTGGACGTCACTTCCCCTTACTGGCTCTGTGACGAGGATTGGTGCCCAGACCCTGGGGAAGGAGATTAATGGACCATCATCCTGCCCTTGCCTTTGTGTCTCATGAGAAGTGGCAGAAAAGACCTGAGGAAGGCCACCTAAGGAAGACTGGTGGCCGCTGCTTCTCTACTGGCCACTAGAACTGCCTTTCCCCTCTGCTAGGGAAATCCCTGTTTGCTTTTTGGGGCTTTTTATTGGGTGAACCTTTTTCTGGAATGCTCCTTCCAGCCTCAGATATGCCAGATGCTGAAATAATCAGCTCTCACATCTCCCAGAAGCTGCCAAAACCCAAAAATCCCTTAGAGGCAATCATCACAATCAGACTTCCTGGGTTTCCACTCTGCCTCCACCTCCATCTCCATTCAGGGCTGTAGGCTTTCAAGGAGGCGCTTGGGCTGGGGCTGATTAGGATAGTTCCAGGAGTTCAAAGACCAGACTTGAATTTCCGCTACTAGCTGTGTTCAGTTCAGTTGCTCAGTCGTGTCCAACTCTTTGCAACCCCATGGACTGTATGTAGCACGCCAGTCTTCCCTGTCCATCACCAACCCCCGGAGCTTACTCAAACCCCTGCCAAGTGGGTGATGCCATCCAACCATCTCATCCTATTGTCCCCTTCTCCTGCCTTCAATCTTTCCCAGCATCAGGGTCTTTTCCAGTGAGTCAGTTCTTCGCATCAAGTGGCTAAAGTATTGGAGTTTCAGCTTTAGCATCAGTCCTTCCAATGACTATTCAGGCAGTCCAAGGGACTTTCAAGAGTCTTCTCCAACACCACAGTTTAAAAGCATCAATTCTTCAGCGCTCAGCCTGAAGAATCTCTCAGGCTGAGAGATTCTCACATCCATACATGACTACTGGAAAAACCATAGCTTTGACTAGTCTAGCTGTGTGACCTTGGGGAAATCATGCTACTTCTATGAGCCTGTTTCCTCATCTGTAAAACTGGGGGGCGAGAGGGCAATAATACTCAAACAGAATTGTTGTGAGGATTAAATTTGCATATTTGTTTCTTCACTTGGATTCTCTGCCCAGCAAAGGTGAGTTGAGTGCAGACTGAGTGTCAGCATCGGGCTGGATCTGGGATTGCAGTCATGAATAAAGCTGATGCGGGTTGAACATAAAGTGAGAAGGATGTAAGGAAACAGGGAAGAGTCATTAAATGGCTCATATTTCTTAAGGACAGAGTATGCACTCATATTATTTTGAACAAATGAATGAATGAATGTTCACTACCTCTCACCCCTTGGTTTATTTTTCTCATCTCAGACTGTGGCCTGGGGCTAGCCTCTGGTTTTGATTGTAATTGTCAGGGAGAATGGGGTCTGTTAGAAAGAACTTTCTATAAGATGCTTGTGAGGGCTTCATGCCCAGCCAGTGGCTCTTGAGGCTGGGGTATAGTGATAAGTGTGTGTAGGGATATAGGGTACCTCAAACCTGATTCTGGAAATGGAAGGGCAGTTATTAGACATTAAAAAAAATTTTTTTTGGTCTTCGGTCCATTAAAAAAAAAATTGTGTTGTCTCTCTTCTTCTCCCTCCCCCCTCTCTCCTTTTCTCTGTTACTAATTAAAGTTTTCCTTTTATATACTTTAGCTTTTACTTGTTACTGTTGGGAGCGTTTTAAGCCCCCTCTTTCTGTTGTATTTCCTCTTCCCTTTCCTTCCTCATATCAACCTCAATCCTCCACTCCCCCACCTCTCAAAGCCCAAGAAGATTCAGAAGGTTCTTGAGTCAGACTGCCTAGATGGAATCAGGAATCCCTTGGCAGCTGAGAGACGTTGGCCCAGGACTTTCTAAACCTTAGATTCCCTTTCTGTTAAATGGGCGTAATAGTTCGCCTGTCATCTTGCGTATCAGGTGCCCATAAAGGTGACTCATTAAGGCCCCTGGACTATTTGGTGCCTTCTGTTTGAGACTCTCCCTTGTTTTACCTTTGGTCCAAACGTCTCCCTGTGTGCTCTCCCACGCAGCAAACCAGCCAAACCAGTTTCCTCACTCTGCCTGTTTCTGTATTAAAGCAAACACTGCTCTGCAAACAGCAAACAGTGACTAGACCAAAGTGCTCTTTGCTAGGAAAGGAAATGTTGCAGTGTTTTCTCGCTGCTGTGCAGTGTGCTGGGGGGTGGGAGGGGGGGCTGAGGTGGGCTTGCCTGTGGACCTGCCCATAAATGTTGTTCAGAATTGGGGGGGAAGGGGTCAGTGGGCAAGGAACAATTGGATCAGGGGAGGGGCCAGAAAATGAGGATAACCTTGAACCTGGCAGCCTTTGCTTGGTTTTGAAACATATTGCATAATACACATGGCTTAAGGATGCCTGTCTTTTCCTGGGTTTCAAAAAATGCTATGCTCCAGCCCCTGAGACCCTGGCTAAGCATCAGATTACCTCAAAAATCTCCTGCAGGTTCACTGAGCTACAGTCTCTGAAAGGGGCAGTTCTGACAGGGCATTTTAAAAAGCTCCCCAAAAGTCTACCTGACTCATCGCCCCAGATGACTCCAGTGGCTTGATCCCGAATGTTTGATGAGTGAATACCCAGTGGCAGCCAGGGTGTGGGCATCTGTTGTCCAGGGATCCAAGGGCACCCTTGATCCAGAAGGGTAAGACTGATCTTTCTGCCATGCCAGTGAAGGAGACCTCTAGGGGTGATGGGTAGAGCCCATGGGATGGAGATGGGGGGGCTCTGGGAAGTAGCCAGTATACCAACCTCTCCCCACTGTGCACCCAGTGTGGGGGGGTCTTCAGGGAGATTCCAGAAATTCTCTGAGGCTCCCCACCCCCCACCAGTGGCTATTCCCATTTACTGGAGAAAATATTCATTGGTGTGGGAAAATATTCAGAGGACTGGAGCAGCAGTCAGTTATACCCCTGGACCTTGGTGAATGAGATGGTGGTCCTTTGCTGGGAAGAGAGGAAAGAACAGCAAGTTGGAGAAGGAAAATTAATTCTTGGTTAGGAGAGTGTTAGTTTCTAAAGACCCAGAAGTGGCATCATCTTGGAGGCATTTGGGAATTTCAGGTCTGGAGGCTGAGAGAACAGCAGGCACCAGTATAGATGGGAATTTGTATAGGGCAGTGCTCCTTCTGCCTTAATCTCGCGTCAGTAGGTGCCGAGGTGTTACAGGGACCCCACACGCTGGAGGAGAACATGATGGAAGGGCTGTGCTGAGGGCATTTATCTGGAGGCAGCCAACAAATAAAATACGAGTGTTTGTTTCTAACCAGTATTAGGAGTGGGACCTGCAAAGGTGGGGTCCTCACAGACCTGACAGCTGAGCTAATCCTCCCGGTGGCCCAAGGCAGGAAGTGTTGTTACTGCCTGCAGACTCAGAAGTTGGACAGCTTGTCGCCTCACCCAGCCAGGTAGTGGCAGGGCTGGACTTTTATCTTCTGAAACCTGTGCCCTTTCCCACGCCCCTCGACCGCCCTGTCGCCACACTGCATCTCCAGTGAAACTGACTCACCTTAAAAAAAAAAATTGTTTTTTGTTTTTGGTTGCCCTGGGTCTGTGCTGCCGTGTGCGGGGTTTCTCTAGTTTCAGAAGGTGGTGGCTGCTTTTCGTTGTGGTGCTCGGGCTTCTTGCGGTGACTGCTCTTGCTGAGCTTGGGCTCCAGGCACATGGGCTCCAGTAGTTCACTAGTAGAAACTAGTAGTTTTCTAGTAGCTTCACAGTTCTAGTGGTTTCGGACCGAGTCCGCTGCGTTGCAAGAGGGACTCTTAACCCCTGGACCACCAGGGAAGCCTGCTAATTCACCTTTTTGAGGCGAATTCCTTCTCCCCTTTGAAAAACAGGTCTTCACACCTTTTGCGTTTCACTACTTTTAGTTGTGATGCTAGAATTCAGCCTGTTTTTTTGAGGACCTCTTTTGTCTTTCCGCCTCTGAGCCATTTTCAGCCTCTCCCTTTTGACTTTCATTCCGAAAAATGTTAGGTGAACTGCACTTTTTTTTCCCTTTCTGTCTTTTTGACTTTCTGGGTCTCTGAAAAGTGCAATTATACTGGCATTCCAGGCGGGTTGGGAGGGAAAGTGTCCTAAACAAACTCATGTTCTAACCCGGGACCAACTCAAGGTGCAAGAGCCAGGCAGAGGTCTGGCTGTGGATCTGTCCACACCAGGGAGAGGGAACACGTGCCTGGGTCCCTGGGAGCTCAGGTGTCACTGCTGGGACCACCTGGGACCCGCCTGAAGAGTTGAACCTGTTCCCCCTGAGGAAAACCATAAATGGTGGCCAGCACAGGATCCTGTGGGATAATTGGCCAAGGTCTAGATAATCATTAGTGGGCTTTGTAATTAGAGGAGCATGTAACAGGCTGAAAGCCCTTCAGATTTACGATACCTGGGCAAGTTGAAGGCTAAGAGGAACACCTGTTTTTGTGGTTTGGCACTCAGACACACCAAAGCATCTCCTCTGTTCCCAGGAGAGTTTTCCCAAAAGACTGTATTTTTTTTCCCCCAGCATCTTCTCATCGATATTGCAACAGCCTCCCCTCTGGTCTCCCTGCTTCCTCTGCCCCTCCCCCAACACAGTCTTCTCTCTCTTTTTTTCCCCCCAACACAGCCTTTTCTCCACTCAGCAGTCAGAGCGATGGCTTTTAAAATTTCAGTTAGAGACCATCACTCCTGTTCAATATCTGCCAATGGTTTCCCATTTTTACACAGGGTGAAAGCCAGTATTTTCTCGAATTTACAAGCATTCCACAATCTGCCTTCCTTACCCCCACCCCCTGCCCCACCCCTGACTGTACTTAGACACAGCAGGCACCCTTATGCCCCAGGGCCTTTGCACTGTCTGTCATCAGCAGCCAGCTGCATGGCTCACTCCTTTGTGTTTCCAAGTCTCTGCTCAAATGTAACCCTCTCAATGAGGCCTGTCTTGAACCCTATGTTTGAGACGGTAACCCTTTCTCCCTTCTTTGCTTCATTTTCCTCTGTATTGCTTTTCACCATCTAACGAATATTTCGCTTATTTCTCTTGTCTACCATTAGTCTCCTCCCACTAGAACAAGAGCTCCCTGAGGCCAGGGGCTTTTTGTCTTGTTGAGTTCACAGGCTGTATTGGTATTGCACCTGGAATTGTTCCTGACACATATTTGGTGTCAGTAATTATTTGTTGAATGAATGAATGAGGTTTCAGAGTGTACATATAGGTCTGTACATATCTTTTGCTTTTAGAAGTTATTCCACTGTGGTGCCTTTTTCCAAACAAATTGAGATACAATTGACATATATTAGTTTCAGGTATTATTGTGCTTTTTATTTTAAAGAAAAGAGGAAATTTTCTCAGTATCAGTCACAGAAGGGACACAAGGAGAAGAGGATGTTCTCAGGGCCTGTGTCTCCGCTTGGCACTCCCCAGTTTCTCTGAGCCCTTCACATCCCTGGTGTAACCTTACCTCATTGTCTTGTCACAAAACAGCTTGCAGACTAGAGTGGAAAGGTCAGATGAGCCATTTCTTCCCCACACTTCTTGGTGTAAAGAAGCACCTGATCAAAATCTAAACAAGAGATCTGAGCCCGCCAGAGCCATCTGTTTGGCTTCCTATTGTCTGGGTGACACCTTCCTTGAGCAGGGCTTCCAGATACACCCAGCACCTTCCTAGGTATCCTTCAGGCCCATTAATTCTTCAAGACTCAGTTTCCACTCTTCCAGTTCTTGGCAATGCACAGGAGCCTGGAGCGAGCTGGTAGAGAACTGGAGGATGCGAAAAACTAAGACAATAATCCTTTCTTCTTATGACATAAGACTTGTTATCATAACTCTGTATGGGAAGTACGTGCTCTTCCCCAGTGCTGTCTCTTCCTTACACCTCACAAAGCCAGTGATAAGTGACAGGCCCTAAGCGGCTGCTTGTTCAGCGGCTATTGGACTCCAAAGTCTGCACTCTTCACAGCAGGAAAAGCCAACTAAGCCGATGGTCTGTGAACAGCCAAGTGAAGGCGATGGATAGTTCCTGCTCTGAATGACTCGGAGACATCCCTTGGGATGGCTGAGGCCTTCCTTTGTCCATGGAACAAGTTCACGTTGGGCACTTACCTAGCACTGGGCTCCACACTGGGGAGCTTGCTGTTCAGTTGCTCAGTCATGTCCTGTTCTTGGGGATCTAGCAGAGGACAACAGACAATCCCTGTCCTCGTGGATTTCCTTCCCTTCTCATTGGAGGAGGCTGGGGGAGGCAGTTGGGTCTTGATCTATGGAAGGGAAAGAAAATACTGCAGGAAGGGTGATAAGAATTGGGTGTGCTGGGGTGGGGGGGATTTGAGGGAGGTCTTCACTAAATAGAAAGACATTAGTGTAAAGACCTGAAGAAGTGAGACGCTGAATATGTAATTAGAATTGGGCTGTTTCTTGAGAGAGCAGGACTTTGCACATTCTTTCTTTCTGTTTTTTTTTGGCTGGGCAGCATGAGAGAACCTAGTTCCCTGATTAAAACCCTTGCCCCTTGCAGTGGAAATGGGGAATCAACCACTGGACCACAAGGAGAGTCCCTCCCCACATTCTTTAAGGCCACATTGGTGCCAGGTAATGACCATACTCCGGGCAGGCATTTTTCTAGAAGAATAATCCTGAGAACTAATTGTCACCACAAAAACCAGGATCCAGTTTTCTTTTCATGCTACCCACCCCCCTTCCCATGTTGGTGTGTGGCCCGAGAGGATTGTGTCTCCACATATAGTTTTTTCCTCATGGCAGAGGGGGCCAGGACCTGACAGTTAGAATGAAGCCTGGTTTCATACGAGGGTTTTCAGACAGCAGACTTCCTCCCCCACAAATTCTTCAGCACAACTGTGTGGGAGTCTTGAAGAGGGAATGAGTTGACCAACTTGTTTGTGGAAAAGCTGTGGCTTTTCCATACAGAACGTCACCCCTTGAGTCAGCTTGGTCTAAGAACCTGAGCCCTATTGACAGGTGGGGCAGGGCCCTGAATCACGGCCATCGAGAGGCCTCTCCCGGTGAGGTTATTGTATCAGAGATTGAATCAACTCCCTGACATCACCTCTCATGGCCACAGGTACTCTTGGTTCTGGCTCTTACTCATAAATCCCGGGAGATACTGGCCCCAGATCTCTGCATTCTTAACAAGGAGCCCGCGGCCTTGCGGGAATGACTGGGTTCAACAGCTGCTGGGGAGGGTCACGTGGTTGATTTCATTCCCACTCCACCTCCTGGGCCTGTCATCATGACTAAACTTTATAGAGAAATGAGAATTTGTGGGTGTGCTTCCTGTACCTTTTGCCTTCCAAGTCTGCCTTTCTAAAGAAATGCTCGTCTGTGCCTCGCAGATGGATATTTCAGAGCTTCTCAGAGTCTTTGGTTTTGAAACTTCCGTGTAAATTGTGCTGATTTTTCTTTGGACTTTGGAATTCAGTTATGGTTTCTTTTCTTTTATCTTCCCTCTGCTAATCTTCTCGTCTAAGCCATGGGAGTACTTAAGACTTTGGGAATTAAATACCTGGGGAGGCTGTTCAGCTTAGAAAACTTACATCACTTAGCAGGTGTGAGGCTTAACTCTTAGTTTCAACAGAGATTTGATATCAAGGTTGTGGCTTTCATCTTCAGCATTTATTTCTCTTTTAACCTGTGAAATGAAGGAGTCAGCCTCCGTGAGCCTCCGAGAGTGAAGATGAATTGGGGAGGGTGGAATGAGAAACAGGTTTGCCTGGGTTCAAATCCTGATTCAACTCTTGCCTTGTGTCCTTGGCAAGTTACTTAACCTTTTTGTGCCTCAGTTCCCTCACCTGTAAAAAGGGGATAAAATTGTAGTTCCTACCTCATGGGACTTCTATGAAGATTCAATGAGTTAACGGACATAAAGTACTTTCAGTGCCTGGCACACAGCAAACACTCTTTCAAGTACTGAGTTTTTATTATTAGATGTTTCCACTTTAGACTTGTGTCAAGGGGGTAAAAAAAAGAAAATGTAAAGAGCGAAGGAGCCAGATAGAACTGAAGATGAGGAGAGCTACATCGCCTTGTCACTTGGCTTCCTGACCTCCCCAGATCTAAGAGACTCTTGACACAGTGCCTGTTCAAGGGCTAGTTGTCTGTCTACAGTTCTTGACTCCTTGGAGATAACCAGCGATGTATTATTTATGGTTGGAAAGGTAAGGGGTCTGAGATGGAATGTGGATGTAATAAGACCACCATGCAGTTAGTTGTTGGTGCTAGGCACTCAGTACATGGGGCTCATCTTTCTATTTTCTCTGCTTAGGGAGATGTTTGAAATTCTCCACTATAAAGCTTAAATAAACCATTCAAGGAAACCTACATAATCTGTAAGAGAAAATTCAAACCCCCCCACCCTCCCTTCTCAAGTGGCTGACATTAGCGATTTGGCTTGCGTCCTCCCAGACATTTTTCTAATCACTTACAGGACACATGTGCCTGCATTTGTGGGTTTTTAAAAAACTGAAGTTTTCTGCAAATGGCAACGTAAGATGTGACCATGAGTCTATGAAGCTTTTTCCTCTTATTCTAACCTCAGGAAGGTGTTTTTAGTACCACAGAAGCCAACCAAGTCCCCTCAGTACAGTGTTTGAGTGCCTACTGTGTGCTCTGTGTTAGTCACAAAGTTTCTCCTGTCCCTGGGGGTTTGGAGGCAGGCGATGAGACAGAGCTGTGGAAATGAGGTGAAGAGCATCAAAATGCTGAGATGCCAAGTTATCAGACAATGGGCGCATTCACAGCTCAGGTAGGGGAAGACCTGTGTGGGCTGGAGGAGCTGGCGGAGCTTCTGCAGGGGGAGGCAGGTCTGGGGTGTTGGGTGGCATGTGAGCAGGAAGGCGAGGGGGGAGGAGGCAGTGGCGTGTCTGTTGTTGGCCAAGGGAGGGTGGAGGGGAGGGACCTCTCATGCAGACTCTGGGGGCCAGGAATATGACACAGGGGATGTTTGGGTGGTGACTCAGGTAGCCAAGGTGAAACTGAGCTTCCTGTCCTGGAGCCCCAGCAGGAGGGTGGGGGGCTACCAGGAGCACAGTGTCCTCCACGGCCCTTCCGGCCTGGCCTCTGGCTGACAGAGGCCATGAAAGGACTATGTAACAGCGCTGCTGCTGGCTGGCTGGGTGGGGCCCTGTGGGCAGAGACCTGGGCAGGCTGGGTGAACCCGGGAAACAGGAGCAGCAGGTTCTCCTCCCTCTGTCTGCCCTGGGGCCACTGGACTGACTCAGTCCCAGGCTCCTCTGAGGCCATCTGGAGCGGCCTCAGAGAACCAGAAATGAGCCCCACCATCCATGTGGCCCCTCAGGCCAGCATGGTCTACCTGTCTGTCCCTCAGCCACTCCAAATGATTATCCGAAATCCACTACTGTACCCAACCTTGCTTCCCTTCTCAGCAAATGGCACACCTGTTCTATTCATCATGCATTCAAATGGCACACCTGTTCTATTCATTCATTTGTTTCTTTCATTCATTCATTGAATAAGTAATGGTAAGCTCTTATGTGCTAAGCACTGATCTAGGACTGAGGATACAGCAGAGAACCAGAAACATAGGAATCTCTTTCTGGGTGGAGTTTGTATTCTAGTGCGTCGATGGGAACAGGCAAGACACATAATACATATGTGAAATGTTTAGGGTGTTTAAGAATGAGTGAGCAGTTGCTGAGAAGTGGTGGGTGGTCTGAGAAGAACCTCATGGAAGGGGTCCTTTGAGCAAAGACCCAGAGACGTGAAGGATCAGGATATGTGGGTAAGTGTGTTCCAGACCCTCGGAGTGGCAAGTGGAGGCCTGGGGCAGAGTGGGAGAGTCCAGAGCCCTGTGAGTGAGGATTCCAGGGATCGGGGCAGGGGTGATGGGAGGGGGCCTTGTGTCTTTCCACTGCAGTCCAGATCCAGTCCCCATATCCTGCCAGCTCTGTCTTCTCACTACCCCCCCCCCCCCCCCCCCCCAGCTCTATTCTGGGCCCTGGGATAGTCCTCAGGGAGGACTAGGCTGGTGGTCGTAGCTTGGACCTTGCCCTCTGACCGCCCAGGCTCTGGAGCTGAGCTCAGAGGAGGCCTGGGGCCTCTCCCTTGCTTCTCATTGATGTGGCCCATGGGTCCCTCCCAGGGTATCTGGGTTCTCCACGCCTCTACCAGCGCACTTTCCCTGTGCTCCCTGCCCGACTAACTCCTCTCTCAGGGCCAGCTCAGTGGTTACTTCCTCCAGGAAGCCATCCCTGATCTTCTGCTCTGAAGACGTGAGTCAGGACATCCCCCTGTCTCCCCAACACTTTCTCAGGTTCAGATCCCCTGGGTTCTCCTTCCTCCCCACCCACCAGGCTGTGTGCCTTGAGACGTGTCCTCAGCATGGCGCCTAGAATGTAGTTGACCATAAGTAATCCTCTGAGGGGCTCATTTGCTGTGGAGAAGGAGGGTGTAGGGTCCCTGGGGATGGGGGTAGTGAATTATAATGTGGATGAGGAAGCCAAATTCCTAGGTCTCTTATCTTTCCCATTGGATTTTGATCTTCCTCTTCTGAAAAACAAACTAAAAAACCCCACTTTCAGCTGAGCTTAGATGTAATCCCTGTGGTCATCCTTTTAAACAATAATGGAATTTTTAAGTTTCATTCTCCCCTCCCTCCATAGCTGTTTGCTTCCTAAAGATAAATCAGTTGTTAAAAGCAGCTCAATTGAAAGTGTTCAATTCATGCTTTTTACGTGGAAGGGAAGTTAGGGTGATCTGATCGCCACTGCTCTTTTGAGTGTTTGCTTAGCATCAGCCAGGGACTGAACCCAAAATTTCAACTCAAGTTTGCGATCTGTCGCGCCTGCCCTGTGCTGGGCATTCAGACCAGGCCTTGGGAAGACATAGGTCACAGGTGAAAAATCTGCCTACTGTGCCGATTGTCCATTCTAGAAGTGAAGGAGGGGACAACAGTGAGTAGAGTGTCAAAAGGTGGTTGTTACACACCTGGGAAACCTGAGTGAGCAGGGTGGGTGGGAGAGCAGTCTTGATGGGGTGGTTGCACCTGTAATTTTGCTGTGGGTCCCAGGCCCCTTCCCATTGCACAACTCAGAGGTGGGGGTGAGAGAAGGAACGGTAGGCATTACTTGGGGTGTCTGGGCAGTTGAGGAAGTGGCTGGGAGCGTGAGGGAAATGGAGGAGGGGAGACGGAACTGGAAGAGGGTTGTGGGTGTCTGTGTGGGAGGGACTCAGGGGAACTGGGAATGGGTGGGCAGGGGGAGGGGTGGGCTGATGTGGTCATTCAAGGTGGGTGTCTCTCGCTCCCCTTCCTCACTCCTTGGAATGTGGTCACCCAGGCTCTACCTTTTGAAATGCTGATGCATTAATTAGCAATTGTTTACAGGCTTTCAGCCCAAAAGTGTTAAACCCTTTATTCTGGGAAACAGGTCTCAGTCTTTATCTGCTTCAGAACCACCTGTGGAACTAATTAAAAATGCGGGCTGCTGGGTCTCACCCCCTCAGAGATGCCAGTTTATAAATCTGGGTGGGATCTAGGAATCTGCATTTTTAAATAAGCCCCACTCAGTGCTTGCTCTGGAGGATGGCACTTCAGACCTGAACTAGAGTCAGGCTCTGTGGGAAGACTTAGAGGTATAGACTCAGTGGGTCCTTCCCTCCAGAGATAGAGTCAAGAGGGCTAAGGGGACTTGAGGGGATTTTTTTTCCCCTTTTAACACACTCTCCAAATGATTCTTGGTGGTGGTGGTGGTGGTGGTGAAGGGGGCAGGGTCTATGAACCCACCCAAAGCTGTGGACAAGATGAATGTGCGTGCGTGCAGTTTTTGGCTCAGAGGGTCCATAGCTTTTATCATATTCTGAGGCACTCAAGTTTCCCCCAAATAGGTGGTCACGCCTTGGCTGTCCGTGGAACAATCAGTCTGAGGTGGGAACCAGTTCCAGGTCCATTGAGGCAGGGGCAAAGGGAAGTTAAGGTTGAGGGCTACAAACTCCCCAAGTGTTCTTGGAAAAGCAAATAGGAACAAAATATGTAAGTCATCTGACAAACAGCAAAAACATTGGAGGAAGAATTTCAGTGTATTTGGAGAGGAGAGCTTGGATGGCCAACGGGCTCCTCCCTCCCTCCTTATCATCTATCCATCCAGCCATCCTGCCATCCACCCATTATTCATTCTTCCATTTGGATAGTCACTGGGCATCTGCTTTATCCAATATCTTAGCCATCCAGGCTGCTGGAGCAGGGAGGGCAGCCCAGATAGCTCAGACTGATGGATGACTTGACAAGTTAACTTATTTAGTTTTGGACCAAGGTGTCACTTATGAGCCTACAAATACAGCTCTTTAGTTTATGTTGCCCAGCCCAATATTAAAATGCGTCGCAAGCCCTGTTGCTATCCTGGCGAAGCCTGCATGAAACTCAAGTGGAGCAGAAAACAGATCCAATGTGGAGATAAGGAAGCTGAAGTTTCAGGTTTAGGTTGGGCCAAGAAATAGTTTTAGGGACTTTCCTTACTGTGGACAGGGAGTAAGGTTGCTTTTCTATTTTTTCTAGGGGGGGGTAGGAAGGAGTGGTTTATGATTAATCCGTGTGGAATGTGATAATAGATCCGGAGACTGTGTAAGATGTTTCAGATATTTTTATTTTGGAGAGCACAATTGATCATGAACCTGAGGACTATTGGGTTGCCTTTGCTTGCTATTGAACAGGCTTTCCCTAAAACATATGATTCATCTCCTTTTCTGTCTTTCTTTTTTTTTAATAAGTAAGATGTTACAGAATGAACTTTTTGACCAGCCCAATATTTCTGGACATGTCATGACTTTTAGATATTGAACACTTTTTAAAGATTGATTTTTCTCTCATGGGAAAGTTCCCTGTCGTAATTGGATCTGGTTTCTCCTTATATCCTGTGCCTTTTCTCAGCTAATCTACCTCAATGTCTGAATCACATAATTGAAGGGCATTATCAAGAACCCTTCAGTTGTTGATACAAACTTGGTATTATGTATTTTTCATACCAACCCTATTCCCATTTGGTGGATGAGCAGAACTGATGATCTGCAAAATGGGACTACAGAGTGTCAGGCATTCACTGGGCACTCAGAAATAGTACTGATTTTTACTATTATTGATAATGGTAAAATATAATATTTTTATTATTAGAATTGATAGAGCTCTTACTATTTGCTGGGCAGTGCCCTGAACCTTTGCAGAGCATTATATAATTCTCCTCACCACTCTTGAGGGAGTAGTAGGTTCTAGACTGTTAGCTATTTGTGGATGAGGAAATCAGGCTCAGTGAGGTTCATTTAGCTTGGGGTCCACTGAGACACAGAGATCTGCTACTTAGAAGGCCTTAAGTCTCAGCTGGTAAAGAATCCACCTGCAGTGCAGGACACCCTGGTTCAATTCCTGGGTCAGGAAGATTCACTGGAGAAGGGATAAGCTACCCACTCCAGGATTCTGGCCTGGAGAATTCCATGGACTGCATAGTCCATGGGATCACAAAGAGTCAGACAGGACTGAGTGACTTTCACTTTCACTTTTCAAGGCAGTCTTAACCTCTTCATGAGAGAAGCTGGTGAACTGGATCATCTCTTTTCCATTTTAGGCAATGGTCAATGATGGTCAAGTTAGGATCCCCCAGAGAAGGGGGGTTCTCTTTCCCATGATGCTAAATCTTCCTGAAACAATTCCTTTTTTAAGACTACTTCTTCTGCTTTAGAAGAATCATTTTATTATTATTTTATTATTTTTTGACCATGCTGAAGCTTGCAGGATCTTTTTTTTTTTTTGGCTGTTTTGGGTCTTAGTTGCACATGCTGGATCTTTAGTTGAGGCATATGGGATCTAGTTCCATGACCAGGAATCGAACCCGGGCCCCCTACATTGGGAGCACAAAGTCTAAGCCTCTGGGCCACTAGGGAAGTCCCCTTGCAGGATCTTAATTCCCTGACCAGGAATTGAATCCCAGCCCTTGGCAGTGAAAGCGCAGCCCTAACTACCGGACTGTCAGGGAATTCCCTTTCAAGACTTCTTTAAGAACCTCTGGCCTCTGTTGGTCTCTTTCTTCACTTTGTTCATTCTCACCTCATTCCAATGAAGAATTATAAAGATGTGGGACAGGTATCTAAATAATGTGTGTGTCTCAGATAGGAATGAGAAATGGATTAAGGAAAAATAAAGATAAAAGTGAAGAGAGTTGAGTAGCCAAATGCTTGCCACAGAGCCTCTGTCCCAGCTAAAACCAGACCACTAATTTGACTCTGAGCTTCCTACCAGTCAAAACACAGAGCAAAATAAGATTAGTTGCGTGATTGGGTTTCTGTGCATTAAGCACAAATCAGTGCTTTAGCTGGGAATCTGGCTGTTCCAAAGAGCTTGAGCCTGCCTGAAATCCTGGCAGTACCTCTTATACTTCGCTTATCTTCCTTATACCTCTTATATTGTAGTTGTCTTCATTACTCAACTAGTACGTGTTTGCTGTGGGGAAACATAAGACAATGTAGATAGCTAAGAAGGGAAAGAGTGTACATAGCATCACTACCTAGATAACACTGCAGGGAACATTTTGGATAGGGTTCTGTTACTGTACCTTATAGGTGGTGATATCCTATAAATGCCTGTTAAAGCAGTAATATGTAATGGTGGAGACTTTACTAAGGCTATCATTCCCCAGCACTCTGCTGCCTCCGGCCACAGTGCCTGCAGTTTCCTGAGTCTGGGACACCCCTCCTTCCCCCAGGGATCCCTGGGGCTCTCTTCCTACTTCCTTCAGGTCATTCAGGTCTCTGTTCCAGGTTCACCCTCACCAGAGCCCATCTTGTGGAATAGTGCACGTCATCTCCTATCGCTGCACCGCCTTTCCCTGTGTGTGTGTTTACCCCCATGGTCTTGGTTACTGTTTAACTTAATATTGTACATCATTTCCTGGGCTCCTTTTCTTAGTATGTAAGTCCCTTAAAGATGAGACTTAATCTGGTGGGGTTTTTTTTTTTTTAATTAATTAGGCTGCATCCGGTCTTACTGTGCCACACAAGATCTTTCCGTTGCAGCATACTAACTTTTAGTTGTGACATGTGGAATCTAATTCCCCAACCAGGGATCGGACCCAGGCCCCCTGCATTGAGAGCGCAAAGTCTCAGCCACTGGCGCACCAGGGAAGTCCTGAGACTTGGTCTGTTTTATCCTTTGTTGTACTTCTAAGGCTCAGAATACTACCACACACATAGTGGTGGTGGTGGTTTAGTCACTTCTGACTTCAGTCGTTTCTGACTCTTGCAGCCCCGTGGACTAGCCCACCAGCGTCCTCTGTCTGGGATTTTTCAGGCAAGAATACTGGGAGTGGGTTGCCCTTTCCTTCTCCAGGGGATTCCTCACCCAGGGATCGAACTTGGGTCTCCTGCATTGCAGGCAGATTCTTTACTGACTGAGCTACCAGGCAAGTCCACATAGTAGGTCTTAACATCTCTCATTTCTGTATTTATTACAGATATAATCTCTGTCAGTAACTACAGATAGAGGCCTATGTGTTTTGTAGACAGAGATGTGTGTACATGTGGGTAATTCAAAACCGTGATCTTGCGATGCTGTACCTACTGAACACCTGTTGGCTGCTTCTGGGTTCCTGTCAGGAGTCTTTTGTGCACCTGGCTTTTTTAGGTAATAGTTCATCTTGGAGACCTTTCCTCCCAATCAGTTCCATGTCCTATCTTCATCACTATTTGGTTTTCTTTGCCTCTGCCTAAGAATCACAGTTTCAGAGATGGAAAGGCTCCTGGGAGCCGAGTGGTCCAGCCCTTCTCTGGCCTAGATGGCCAAGCTTCCTACCTGCTAGCCTAAGAGCCTTGCCCGCCACCACCAGGTGTGCGCCCCAGGGCGGCACTCCCTCTGCCTCCTCCTCTACAAAGCGCTGCTTCCCCTGGCATCACTCCTGGCTAGGCCCCTGCTGACCGCATCCTTCCCGTGGGGCTTGAGGTCAGGGCTTGGGTCTCTTTTTATCCCCTCTCCCCCCACCGCCCCATGCACAGAACCCAGCCCTCTACTATTTATGGGTAAATAACTATCTCCACACCCGCCTCAGTCAGTCCATGTGTATTCAGGGCCTGTGTGTGCCAGGTACTGGTCCAGGTACACGGCTACTGCAGAGGGGACACACCAGGCCTCTGCCTTCAGGAAGTTCAGTTCTAGTGTGTAAGTGGACATTAGCATGTAAATGAATAGCATTTCAGGGAGTGGGTTTCCATAGCCGATTTCCATCTATCTATGAGGAAATAAAGTGGAAAAATGGGGAAGGGAGAGACTGGGTGGGGAGGGGTCCACTGTAGCTGAGTGGGTCAGGCACGTGGCCACAGGAAAGTGTGTGTGGTTTGTAATGTCGGGAAGGAGGACCCTGTGGAAAGAACTGTAGGAAGAGAATCTCCAGAAAAGGAAGCCCCAAGGACCAAGCTTCTGAGGCCAGAGGGCTCAGTGAGCTGGAGGTGGACACGAGGGGGTCACAGGTGACCGACGACACTGGAGGGGCAGGAGGAGGCCAGAGCTTGTCTTTGGTCTGGACGGTCTCTTCTGAAGGGCAGAGGAATGTCTCTGCGTCAGCTTCCACCCAGATGAAGTGCTGCGAACCAGTCCCTGCGGCTGATGCATCCTTCTGGCTAATCGGGGAACCTTTGCCCTCAGCTGGAGGAGGCTCTCTGTCTGTTTCTTTTGGAAATTACCATCTGGAGCCCAGACCATTAGGTTTGTTCAGTGAGCGTGGCTTAGCTGAGTGTGGGCTCCGTGTCAGAAGGGATTTAGGGTTGGATGGCCGATAGCAATGAGTTCCTGCCCACAGTATCCTGCCTTTTCAATTCCAGCTAGATCACACCTCCCCTTGCTGCTTGTTCATTCGTTCAGCTTCCTGCCCCGACTCTGTTTCTGGTAGCCTCTAATTTTTTTTTTTTTTTCCCTAGCTCTAAAGTAGTAGCTACTGTGCATTGAACTTTCCTGCTGGGTCTGTCACTGTGCTAAGGACTTGACATCTCACCTCCTTAGGAAATAGGAACCGTCAACCGCTCTGCTGTACTTGGGAGAGTGGGAGGAAGGAGGTGACATTACGGGCCTGAGGTGGCATAGTTGATAAGGGTAAAGTTCAGATTGAACTCAGGTCATATGACCTCTCACCTGGGCTCTTAACCACTTAATACTCTACCGGCCACTTAATACTCTACTGGGGCCCTGAATATGGTACTCAGAGTCTAGGCTCTTTGTCTCAAAATTGGCCCCGTATAGCCCTGTGGTCAACAGTCCTGGACTCTTTGCACAAAAGAGGCACACAGTCGCAACTCTTATCCTCAGGCCAGTCGTGAAGGTCAGGGCTCCACCAGCTCAAATTTACAGTTTGACAACTGCTGCCCCTCCCAACCTCTTGGGAGAGAAGGATGAAAGTGAAAGTGAAATTGCTCAGTCATGTCCGACTCTTTGTGACCCCATGGACTGTAGACTACCAGGCTTCTCTGTCCATTGAATTTTCCAGGTAAGAATACTGGAGTGGGTTGCCGTTTCCTTCTACAGGAGATCTTCCCAACCCAGGGATTGAACCTGGGTCTCCCGCATTGTAGGCAGACGCTTTACCGTCTGAGCCACCAGGGAACCTCTTGGGAGAGAAGGATTAACCTCTTTAATTAATCCACTAAGATTAGTGAGCCACAGACCTTTCAAGGAAAGGTTTACTGAGCACATTTTATACACCAGGCTCTGTCTGCATTCAGAGCAAGAGACCAGCATTGACTAAGCGCTTACAGCATGCTCAGCACTGGGCTACCCTCTGCCTGTGTAAGTCTTGTATACACCTCACCAGGCTCTGGGAGGCGGAAACCTCAGTCAGCTCTGCAGTAAGGTGACGGAGGCCTTCCTGATCACCACGTTTTGCAGAACTGCCCAATAAAAACCAAGGTTTATGGGGAAGTAAATGGCTAGGGGCCGGACACTCAGAAACTTCACTGTGATACTTGAAAAACAGTTTGCTTATGGGAGTAACTCTGAAGGGTTGTAGCCTGTGAGTTACTGTGGAAGGTGGATAGTCTGGAAGGAAGTGGAAAGTTGTAACCCCAGATGGAATGGGTGTGGCACATACCGTGCCAGGAACTGAGGTAACTGAAAGATGCGTGTTTTATTCATTCCTACACTTGCGCCGAGTATACCTTTCCACGTTCACCTAGTGCTTCTCTCAGACAAAATCACACAACATGAACAAATTTGAAACTTTGAGTTATGCTCAAATTGTTCCCTATCATTCATGCTGAGAAAAACATCTCATTTTCAAAGCCAGCATTAGAGAATTACTGACTGTTAGTGAGTTCTTTTTTGCAGTGAGGTAAACTGAGTTTTGGCAAATTAAAGTGACTGGCCACAGGGTTATGTATGTGAGAGGTGGCAGGGCTGGGACTTACACTGTGGTCCATACCCTTTAACCTCTGTGCCACAGGGCTCTCCCATTCGCATTCCCGGAAAGCAAGTCGTGTGGACAGGGTTGGCCAGGAGGAGAGAATTCTGGAACCCCAAGGAGAGCATGGTCTGTGATGAATGGCCAGTAGTTGAGATGATGCAGAACTGATGTTTTGAAATGTTTAATGATGACCCATGCAGCATGGACCCTTTGATCAAAGGGAATGCCTGCAGTTTGGTAGTCAAGCAGGTGCCAGGGTCCTGAGCATCAGCTGGAGGATGGGGAAGCCCACTACCTGGAGATGGGGGCAACCCCCAGGAGGCTCAGGGCAGAGGCTCTTCACCAACTGAAAGGGGGCTCTTTCAATATTTGGAGCATTGGTGTATCTGTGTCAGTGAAAACTGACAGCTGAATATCGGTCAGTCCTGAACGCATTTTCAGTTAATTTGGTTAATTCTTATTTTAGAATCTTCCCCCACCCCCGGAACTTTTAATTAAATTAAAAACATTAAAAATACATAAAAGTTGAGAGAAAATACCGCGAACACCTGAATACCCTCATTTTATAACCAATACACTCTTGTTGGCTCTATCTGTGTGAACGGTTGCTTTGTGAGCCACTTGAAAGTATATTACAGACATTTCACCACTAAATACTTCAGCCTGCATTGTCCAAGAGTAAGGGCGCTCTCATTTTGAACCATTATCACAACAAAGAAAATTTACAGTATCATCTAACCATCTGCCCCAGATTCAAATATCCCCAAGAATCTCAAGAATGTCTCTTATTTATAGACTCTTGCACTCTAGCCATTTAAAGCATTGGCTTCAGTGATCATAGCCGCCCCTATGTACACAGCAGGCAATGAGAGAAGAAAGATGGCTTCTTGCCTTCCGACCAGAGCCTGCTAGCCTCCTTTGATTCCCCCACTTCGGGGCAGAACTTGAAGCATCTGTTGGACGCTAGGAGGGGTGGGCTGGAAGTTTCTGTTTTGTGTTTATAAGCACACGAGTTTCGTGTAAGCTCTACCCACGTATACACAGCCATATATGGACTTCAAGTTTGTAATTTTAATTTTACGAACTTGTAATTTGTAATTTTAAAAGACCTACTATATTTCCCTCCCCTGTAATACAGCTTAGCTGGCATTTCCGGATCTGAGACTTCTAAGGGTGAACAGAGCTGACGGTGTCAGCATGTTGCTTTCAAAAGGAACAAAGGGTTATGATTTAATAGACCCTGAAATTAGACCTCAAGTTCAAGACCGTATCAGCTCAGATGTGAGGATTTTCCAGAGGTCTCACTTCTGATACTTGGCCTTTCTCCTTAGCTAAACATTCCCCTTTCCACTCTTCCTGTGTCTTCCACAGACCACAAAGAGGGGTTATTTAGCAGTGAAAGTAAAAAAGTCCCCCAATAGAGCTATCTGATTCCATTTCTTTTAATACAATGGCAGGTAGCAAGCGCGGTTCATATAATTCTGCTATTTTGCATAATTGCGATCTCCATTTCCTAAACATGAATATCTCAGTGCTTGTGTGATGTCTGATATACACAGAGTTGGGCGTTGACCCTTGAACACGGCACTCCCATTTTGTGAATTTGAATTAGTCAAACTTGAAGCTGTACTATAAGGTTTTGCATAGGAAAGTCTCATTTTATTTTTTTTGGCTGTACCACCAAAAAACTGGGATCCCATTTCTCCAACCAGGGATCAAACTCGGGCCCCTGAAAGTGGAAGCACCAAGTCCTAACCACTGGACTGCCAGGGAATTCCCCGCATGGTAAAGTGTCATTTTATGCGCAACTTTAAAAGAGAGAGAATCCTTCACAGCTACTTTTAAGGGAAAACTTAGTGCTTTTTGAGTGATGCATGGTTTTTTGCAAAACAACGTGTGGGCAGAATTGGAGTCTGCCAGGCTGGAATGTCAGCAAGCCTATTGGTCTCTTTCTTGTACTTTCTCTGATGTGTTCTGTCACTATGTCTTGCTACAGTCCTCTGAGGTCACCATTAGACCGCTCTTATGGATGAGGAACTGGGGGAGGGCAGATGGCTTCACTTTAGCTGGAGGTCTGGGTGGTCGAGCTGACACCTCAGCCCAGGTGTGTCTGCCTTCTGAGCTGTCACGCGTTACCACCATTCCGTCCCACGTCCTGTGCTGATAGTCCTGCCTGTCACAGATGGAATCTTGGTGTGTACAGGCTTTGTACCTTGAGCTGCAGAATCATCCTGGGCTTATTTTGGGTGGTGCTCAGATATGTTGATAGTATGCTTCCTATGCTACCTCCAGGCTTTCCCAACAAACTTTGTGCCAGAAAGTCATACATGAAAGCAGTGCTCCAGAGCTCTGGGGCCAGACTGCTCATGCTCAGATTCCAGGTTCATACACGTTAACTTGTAAGCTATGTGACCCTGAGCAAATGGCTCAACCCCTCTGCCCTCAGTTTTTCCCATCTGTGAAATGGAGAAAATAATACCACTCAGTTCATGCAGTTATTGTGAGGATAAAATGTCTAGTATAATGAGCCTGGCCACATAGTATGTGCTTCAGAAAGTGTCAGTGGTGTTAATGGTAGTACTAGTAGCTGTTGTTAGTATTATTACGACTACTATGACGACCACCAAAGGCTTTAGCCAGGATTGCCTTCAAAATAGTATTTGTTAGGTGATAATACTCAAAGAAACATTTGTTAGGAAGTAAGATGTTCCGTTAAAAGGTCATTAGTAGGAATTCCCTGGTGGTCAAGTGGTTAGGACTTTATGCTTTTACTGATGAGGGCTCGTGTTCAATCCCTGGTCAAAAAAGAAAAAGTCACTTTATTCAACTATACTTCAATAAAAAATAAATTTTTAAAAAAGGTCATTAGCAAAGTCACAGTGAGATAACACCCCACACTCATAAGGATGTCTATAATTAAAAAGCAAACCGAAAATGACAGGTGTTTTTGAGGATATGGAGGAATTAGGACCTTCGTACACTGCTGGTGGGAATGTAAAATTGTGCAGCTGCTGTGGAAAACCATCTGACGTTTCCTCAAAAAGTTGAACATAGTTACCATATAATCCAGCAACTCCACTCCTACGTATATACTCAAGAGCCTTAAAAACATATGTCTACACAAAACTGTTCATTGCATTATTTGGAGTAGCCAAAAAGTGAACACAGCCCAAATGTTCATCTGCCAGTAAGTGGGTAAACACAAATGTGGTATATCCATACAACAGGAGACTATTCAGCCACTAAAAAGGAATGAAATATTAATACACACTGTGACATGAATGAATTTTAAAAAGTGAAAGAAGCCAGATACAAGTCTGTATATTGTATGATTCCATTCATATGAAACGTCCAGAAGAGGCAAATCCATAGGGACAGAAAAGAGACGAGTGGTTACCAAGGGCCAGGGGAAGAGAGGAATTGGGGCTAACTGCTGATGGGTACATGGCTTCCTTTTGGGATGATGGAAATGTTCTGGAAATTAAACAGTGGTGCTGGTTGTACAACATAGGGAATAACTAAGAATCACCGAAACCGTATACTTTGAATTGGTGAAACTTTATGTGAATTAATATCTCAGTTTGAAAATAAAATGCCAAGGGGGAGAAAATAAGATCGTTGGTGAAACAGAAAGCTCTTGGCGGGAGGAGAGCTGCTGCTATGAGTTGTTAGTCACCAACCTCGAGCTGCTGGGTGGGTCCGCACCAGCCCGCTCTCTGAAGGACCTTGGTTCGCAGGCTTCACGTAAACAGAAGGGATTCCAGGAAGCCATAGCCACCTACCTGCCCAGGAAAACGGACGCTTAGATAAGTTTGACATATTGTGTAATCAAAAGGCAGGCAGGCAGGCAGACTTTCCAGATGAGTCTAAGCTAATGGCTTAAAAGGGTGTTTAGAGGAGAAAGCTGTAGCCCGACTGGTTCTCCAGCCTCCTGCCCAGTCAGCAGAAATGGTGCATTAAGAATGAGAGGGGAAGTATGAAAGCTGGCATGAGTGATATGCGTTGGCCCTGTCATATGGGGTTTAGTTACTGCCCAGTCCTCCCGTGGGCTTGACTGACTGAGGGAGGGCTTTCCCCCCAGTCCTGGCGTGCTAGCTCTAACTCCTTTATGTTAGAAAGCAAGAAGTTCTCTGGGAATTAACACCCGAAGGTGGTGCTCTCGTTTAAGCAAGTTAAAGCCTTCGGGGATGGCCAGTGGCTGCTCAGCTTTTGCTGGGGCCAGTGAGCCCCGTTACCAGCCAGGGTGTTGAGCCAGCTTTATTTGCAGCTCTCAGAGCCAGTTCCTGTGCCATGGAAATTCCCCAAAGACCTCATCTAAAAGGGTCTTTTCAGATGTCTGCACACTGCCTGCTTGTCAGCACTTTAGCCTTCCACCTGCACTGCAGGTTTAATGAGATGCCCAATGGCTGTCTCAGGAGCAAAGCGCTCCCGTCTGGAACACGACACTGCCATTCGGTGACTTCGTGCGTGGAGAGAAAAGGCAGAGTCAACCAGGGAGGAGACATATGGACAGAACACATCAGAGGGGCAGGGCGAGGTGTGGAGGTGGCAGCTTCAGGGTCAGCTGGACTGAGTTCAGTTTCCAGCTCTGCCTGTCTGCTGGCTCTGTGACCTTGGGCAAGTCACTTCACCTGTGTAAATCTTGTCTTGGTTTATTCATCTGTAAATTGAGGCCACAGTACCTGCTTGCCAGGGTGTGAGGACTGACTGAGAGTCTCCCTGGTGCTTCTTGTGCCTTGCTGGTAACTGGTCACTGGCTGATCACTTGGTGGTAACTGTAGCATGGAATCATTAGAATCTGCCTGCAACGACTTGTGAAGTTGTGTGGGTATTTCTGGCTCAATGAGCATCCTTTCCTCCCTCCTCTTGGGGCTGACCGCAGGTCCCTCAGTCAGCAAGCTACAGTCCATAGGGTCGCAAAGAGTTAGATATGACTGAAGCAACTTGGCATGCGCGCACACATACAGTGATGAAATGACATTTTAGAGGCAGGCAAAACCCCTGCCCTCATGGAACTTACATTCTACTGGGAGGATATACCAAATGAGTGAAGCAGGGAAGAAGGATGAGGAGGGAGTGCTGGGGGCAGGGGGGTGAGCTGTGAGGGAAGGAAAGGAGAGAGACTCATCTCTGGAGGGCTGTGAGGAGAGCAGAGGCACATCAGGATCTACCTGAGATTTTAACAAGCTCACTGGGACTTCTGTGCAGAGAAGAGGCTTTGGGGACATGGGCAAGAATTGGGAAGACAATCTGGAGGCTACTGCAGTTGTCCAGGGTGCTCCCCAGCGGCTCAGCGGTAAAGAATCTGCCTGCAATGCAGGAGACGCGGGTTCAGTTGCTGGGTTGGGAAGGTCTCCTGGAGAAGGAAATGGCAACCCACTTCCATATCTTGCTTAGAAAATCCCATGGACAGAGGAGCCTGGCGGGCTATAGCCACGACTGAGCACTTACACAAGCAATAGCTCAGGTGTCAAGAAATGAAGCGGGTCTATGGGAAGCAAAGAGTCGGGTGTTTGATGTGTCTCTCATGCCCCATTTTAACCCCTCTGCCCATCACATGTGCTTTGTTTTTATTATTCACAGGACTCAAGGTTTGGAGGTTCGAAGTGAATTTATCACCTGGTGCTCAGATCAACTGGGGTTGGGAGGCATTGGAAGCAGCCAGTCATTGTGGCCTTGGTTGAGCCCTTTCATTCTCTCCTCCTCCCTCCCAGCATCCATGATGTTAAGCCCTAAGCATGTCTAGTGTAGGGCTCCTCTTTGGGGATCTCAGGCCTCTTTATTGAAGACCATGGAGCATTCTGTAGGTCTCCATGTCTCCACTCTAATTCCAAGGGCTTGCATTTTCTCTGACAATCATTCACAGACCTGGAACCTTGGCTCAAGTCACAGGTGCTCACTGCTAAGTCCTCAGGGAAGACATCAGACTGAGTAGAACAGTGACATGAGAAACTTCTTTTCATGGCCACAGAGAGGTTTCCAGGTGGCCTGCAAAGGGGTGGATGTTGCTCCAGTTCAGTTCAGGTCAGTCGCTCAGTTGTCTTTGACCCTGTGACCCCATGGTTTGCAGCACGCTAGGCTTCCCTGTCCATCACCATCTCCCGGAGCTTGCTCAAACTAATGTCTGTTGAGTCAGTGATGCCATCCAACCATCTCTTCCTCTGTTGTCCCCTTCTTCTCCCACATTCAATCTTTCCCAGCATCAGGGTCTTTTCCAGTGAATCAGTTCTTCACATCAGGTGGCCAAAGTATTGAAGCCTCAGCATCAGTCCTTCCAACGAACGTCTAGGACTGATATCCTTTAGGATGGGCTGGTTTGATCTCCTTGCAGTCCAAGGGGCTCTCAAGAGTCTTCTCCAACACCACAGTTCAAAAGCATCAGTTCTTCAGCGCTCAGCTTTCTTTATAGTCCAACTCTCACATCCATACATGACTATTGGAAAAACCATAGCTTTGACTACACGGACCTTTGTTGACAAAATAATGTCTCTGCTTTTTAATATGCTGTCTAGGTTGGTTATAGCTTCTCTTCCAAGGAGCAAGGGTCTTTTAATTTCATGGCTGCAGTCATCCTCCTCAGTGATCTTGGAGCTCAAAAAAATAGAATCTCTGACAGGTTCCATTGTTTCCTCATCTATTTGCCATGAAATGATGGGACTGGATGCCATGGTTTTCATTTTTTGAATGTTGAATTTTAAGCCAGCTTTTTCACTCTCTCACTTTCATCAAGTGGCTCTTGAGTTCCTCTTTGCTTTCTGCCATAAGAGTGGTGTCATCTGTATATCTGAGGTTACTGAAATATTAGTAACCTCAGATATACTGAAATATCAGTAACCTCAGATATGATGGCTTCTCTGATAGCTCAGGTGGTAAAGAATCTACCTGCAGTGTGGGAGACCTGGGTTTGATCCCTGGGTTGGGAAAATCCCCTGGAGAAAGGAAAGGCTACCCACTCCAGTATTCTGACCTGGGTGGTAAAGTAGGACATAACAGAGGCGACTTTCACTTTCAGATAAGATATTGCTCCCTCTGGGCCTAAAAGGTTGGAAGGAAGGATGGGAGCAGATTGACCTCCCATCAATCTGGTTTAGAGCGTGCCCACAGGCAAGGGACCACCACACCCCACAGCAGGAGCACGGGTGTGGATGGGCCAGAGGGAGGCACTGATAGGGTTTTGGTTTCATGACAGCATCCCGGACTCTACCTCCTTGATGGCCCTGTCTCTCCAGCAGGGTGACCTCAGACAGCTGCAGAAGTTTCTAGTTCCATAAATCTATTGATATAACATGAATGACCACAAAGAAGGCTCTGCTGAGTTCTTGATAAGAACTCTTATCTTGTCCAAAGAGCCCATGCATAGGGACCATTCTTTGGAAAGAGGAAGCTGAAGTCACATGGCTCAAGGCATAGATGAGATTAAAATCCAGGTCGCTCAGTCAAGTCTGACTCTTTGTGACCCCATGGACTGTAGCCTACCAGGCTCCTCCGTCCTTGGGATTTTCCAGTGGATTTTCCAGTTGGATTCTCCAACACTGGAGTGGGTTGCTATTTCCATCTCCTATGAAAACTTCAAGCTTATACACAGAACCTCAGTCCGTATAGAGGCTGCACCCGAGGAAGCCATCAGGGTATGGGAGGCAGGCAGCCCCCTTCTGTGTTTGGGGTCAGCTCTTAGCAAAAACATTTCCTTCTCTTCTCAGGTGGCCTCACTAATTCTTCTCTACTCTGGCCCTTGTCTTGCCCTCTGGTGCCACCATCACCGACCCTTCTAGAAGGATTCTGCCCTGTGGATCTTAGGACCAGTCTGTCCCTCACTCTGCCACTTACCCTCTGTGCCCCTTTTCCTCTGGACCAGTTCCACGGGTCAATGTCCCTTTTAAAGCATGACTCTTGGGGGAAAAAACAGCATTCGTCATTTAGACCATTAGACTGTAACCCAGAGAAGTGTACTTAGCAAACCGCAAATAGAATCGACCAGGGTGGGACCAGATGGCCTCCCCTATCCTGGGTGTCCTGTTTCGGATAATGTAACTGAAGTCAGCATTAGGGGTTTGGGGAGCCTGAGTGCAGGGCTTTCCCGTTGAAGTCAGTCAACCTAACACCTTCCCTCCTTCAGTTCAAAGAAAAGAAAAATGTCTGTTTATGTGATGATGGGAAAGCAAACATGAAGCAATTCCAGTGGTGCAGAATTGCACTCTCCCATCTTTTACTTCCTCCACCAGCAGTTCATCCCCTGAGACAACCAGTGGTGGTGGTGGTTGTTCAGTTGCCAAGTTATGTCCAACTCTCTGCAACCCCATGAACTGCAGCACTCCAGGCCTCCCTGTCTTTCACTCTCTCCCTGAGTTTCTCAAACTCGTGTCCATTGAGTCAGTGATACAAAGCAACCATCTCATCCACTGTCACCCCCTTCTCCAGTGGTACCAGTGGTACCAGTTCAGTTCTTTGAAAGATGTTCTAAACATTTTCTCTACCGTATTATTTTGCTTTTTGACATTTCTTTAGAGACAGATTCCTCTCATGTTATTACGTGTAGATTTACTTGATTCTTTTTCATGGCTACTTTGTTCTTTAAAATTTCTGCAGTGTTTCCTATTGAGTGGTTCAGTTCAGTTCAGTCACTCAGTCGTGTCTGACTCTCTGCGACCCCATGGACTGCAGCACGCCAGGCCTCTCTGTCCATCGCCAACTCCTGGAGTTTACTCAAACTCATGTCCATTGAGTTGGTGATGCCATCCAACCATCTCATCCCCTGTCATCCCCTTCTCCTCCTGTCTTCAATCTTTCCCAGCATCAGGGTCTTTTCCAATGAGTCAGTTCTTTGCATCAGGTGGCCAAAGTATTGGAGTTTCAGCTTTAGCATCAGTGCTTCCAGTGAATATTCAGAACTGATTTCCTTTAGGATGGACTGGTTGGATCTCCTTTTAGTCCAAAGGACTCTCAAGAATGAGTCTTCTCCAACACCACAGTTCAAAAGCATCAATTCTTCAGCACTCAGCTTTCCTTATAGTCCAACTCTCACATCCATACATGACTATTGGAAAAACCATAGCTTTGACTACACAGATCTTTATTGGCAAAGTAATGTCTCTGTTTTTTAATAATGCTGTCTTGGTTGGTCATAACCTTTCTTCCAAGGAGCAAGCGTCTTTTAATTTCATGGCTGCAATCACCATCTGCAGGGATTTTGGAGCCCAAGAAAATAAAGTCTGTTTCCACTGAAAATAAAAACAGAAAATAGAAACTATTTCCCGATCTATTTGCCATGAAGTGATGGGACCAGATGCCATGATCTTAGTTTTCTGAATGTTGAGCTTTAAGCCAACTTTTTCACTCTCCTCTTTCACTTTCATCAAGAGGATCTTGAGTTGCTCTTTGCTTTCTGCCATAAGGGTGGTGTCATCTGCATATCTGAGGTTATTGATATTTCTCCCTGCAATCTTGATTCCAGCTTATGCTTCCTCTAGCCCAGCATTTCTCATGATATACTCTGCATAGAAATTAAATAAGCAGGGTGACAATATACAGACTTGACGTACTCCTTTCCTGATGGTGAACCACGTTGTTCCATGTCCAGGTCTAACTGTTGCTTCCTGACATGCATACAGATTTTTTAGGAGGCAAGTCAGGTGATCTGTATTCCCATATCTTGAAGAATATTCCAGAGTTTGTTGTGGTCCACACAGTCAAAGGCTTTGGCATAGTCAATAAAGCAGAAATAGATGTTTTTCTGGAACTCTCTTGCTTTCTCCATGATCCAACAGATGTTAGCAATTTGATTTCTGGTTTCTCTGCCTTTTCTAAATCCAGCTTAAAACATCTGGAAGTTCATGGTTCACGTACTGTTGAAGCTTGGCTTGGAGAATTTTGAGCTTTACTTTACTAGCATGGGAAAGTGAAGCTCACTCAATTGTGTCCGATTCTTTGTGATCCTGTGGACTATACAGTCCATGGGATTCTCCAGGCCAGAATACTGGAGTGGGCAGCCTTTCCCTTCTCCAGGGGATCTTCCCAACCCAGGGATCGAACCCAGGTCTCCTGCATTGCAGGCATATTCTTTATCACCTGAGCCACAAGGGAAGCCCAAGAATACTGGAGTGGGTAGCCAGCCTATCCCTTCTCCAGCAGATCTTCCTGACCTAGGAATCGAACTGAAGTCTCCTACATTGCAGGTGGATTCTTTACCAACTGAGCTGTGAGTAGTGTGTGAGATGAGTGCAATTGTGCGGTAGTTTGAGCTTTCTTTGGCATTGCCTATCTTTGGGATTGGGATGGATTGAGTGGTCGGCCATTGTTTATTTCATCAGGCCGCTATTGATGCTGTTTCCATGTTTTGCTGCCATGGTGAGGTTCCTTGTGTATCTGTCTCATGCACATGTGTGGGTCCCTCTGTGGGATGAGGTCCTGCGTGTGGGCTCTGCTGGATGAGAGGATGTGAGCATGTGATATCTCTACATGTGGTTTGGATGCCCTCTGAAAAAAGTCATACTGATTAATAGCTGTTCAACATGGCCTTTGAGCACTACTTCTTACACTTAAGCCTCTGTGTCACCAATGAGTATATTAACCCTGAATGAATGAATGAAAGGGACTTGCCTGAGCACTCACTCATCTTTCTGACAAACCCCAGAGAGTATCCATCACCTGACTTAGTTCTTCCTAGACCAGCTGATCATTTCCCCCGCAGCACCTCTTCCTTCTCCAGTCATGTGTGGGTCATCCCTGCTCTTTCCCACCACTCCCACTGAGCCCTTCCTATAGTCTCCTGCATCTTAGATTGCTGAGATTCTCAGAGGGATCGAAGTCCTCTGAATAATTGCAAAAATTAATGTTTTCCTACAAAGTAAATAGTGAGCAATTTGCCTATGCTCCCTGTGAGGTTTTTGGTTTTATTTTTTAGTCTTTTGAACGGATAATACATTTCTGGCTGGAAAATCAACCAATATAAAAAATTATACAGGAAAAATTTCTTCCCCAACCTGATCTTCTTTGGGTCCAACAACAGCCCCTCCCCCAGACTTATAATCTCAGTTACTTTGCTGAGATGCAAATACAAGGAAAGGTGAATGTGTATTCTTAATCACCCTGCACTATTTTGCACCTTGCTTTTATCACATTAATGTCTTAAAGTACATTCATAGCAGTGCATCGGGAACTTCTCGTTTGTTTTAGAGCCACATCAGATTTCATTGTAAGAAAATTCCACAGTTTAAACTAAGCCTCCTTTGATGGATGCTTGAGTTCTCTGCCATGTTTTGCTAGTACAAACAATGCCTTAGTGAATAACCTTGTACATACGTCATTCTGCATGTATGCAATTTTCCAACTGTTGATTGGAAAATGGGAAGAAGCCAGGTAGAGAAAGCACTGACTCTTGTAAGAACCGGGACCAGAAAAATAAAGTGTGAGAAGCACTGCTGGGGCAGGTGCCACAGGGCCTTGTGGCAGCAAGTGTATCCTGAGAAGTAGCCCCGGGACCCCGGCTGTGCCCAACACATGCTTTCATGTGGGACCTGTGGCCTGAGGAGTCTTCATATAATTTTCTTCTTTTTGTTGTCTTGCCTACTTGGAAGTCTTGGGGTGAGCTCCCTGGCCTGAGACATTTCTGCTTTTCCCCGGGACTCGGAGGGAAGGGAATGGTTGTGTGGCTTCTTTCCCAGGAGCCTGCGCACGTGGGGGCTGAGCATTCACCTCCAGAGCCAGCTGAGCAGATCAGGCAAATGCTCTTGGAAGCAACGGCCTTTCCCATCAATGCTTATTTGTTCTTGATGAGGAAAAACGATGCTGGCCTCCATTGAAAAAGAGAAAGCCTCCTCTTGTAAGTGCTCTTGGACAAGTGAGCACTTGTTTTGGAGTCATCTGCAAGTGCATGTGATCTGGAGACTCTGTGGGAAATGCCTGACTTGTGCAGCTTTGGCGTCCAGCTGTGCTTGGGGAGTTCTGCTCCAAAAGTCAGACGCAGAGGGCCCAAGCTTTTCCAGCACAGCCCACAGCTGGAAATGGTACAAGCCTCGTATTCATTCTTTGTGTTGGAGAAGAGGTTTCCGGACCTTGTTCATGACTTACTGAATGATTAAAAATCTCGAGCTCCGCGCTGGTGTCAGCATGTTTCCACATCCATTAGTGCTGGGGAAATGCTGCCCCCAGACTGGAAACGTCTATCTGGGTTATATCCATGTACAGAGAGTCAGTCTCTGGTTTTAGCAACCTGCCTTTGTGCCCAGCGTGGGTTTGGACCCATCTCATCTGGCAGTCACCTTCCCCTGGAGCCTCTCTCCTTCAGGGCAGAGCAGTTTTAGCCCAGTGTTTCAACCAGCCTTGGGTGGTCCTGGGTGTGTGACTCTCTCGCGTCATAGACTGACTGGCTCTCTGACCTTGAACAGGTGACTCAAGCCTTTCTGGGCCTCAGGGGCTCATCAGGATGAAGGGGATTAAGAAACCCCACCTGCTTCCTAGCAGTTTGGGAGTCAGTGTTTGTGAAGTGCTCAGCGCAGTGCCCGCACATAATGACTGTCATTATATGGAATATTTACTCTTCTAATTATTATTCATTAAGAATGATTTATGGACTCTTTTCCTTCCCCACTTTTTCATCATTCTGACCTTGTGTTTTTAGATGAATGGGTTTGTGTCTTTTTTGAACCCTGGGACTTGAACTCATGGGGTCCTCCTCAAAGGAAATCCTAGTAATAACTATATTTTTACAGGTTCATTGAGATGTAATTTACATACCATAAAGTTTACCCACTGCATACAGCCAGGTCATATTTGTAAATGTACACAGCTGTGTGGTAGCTGCACAGCCTAGTTTTATTTATTTTTTATTTTTTAATTTTTTTAATCCACATGTTCCAAACTTGCTTTATTAAATGTTTTTAATTGATATAATTGACATAACATTATATTGTTTGCTGTGTAGAACATAATGCTTATATATTTGTGTATATTGATAAATGATCACTAAAGTAAGTCTAGTTATATCCATAACCATATATTAGTTAAGTCGCTCAGTCGTGTCCGACTCTGCGACCACGTGGACTGTAGCCCACAAGGCTCCTCCATCCATGGGATTCTCGAGGCAAGAATCCTGGAGTGGGTTGCCATTTCCTTCTCCAGACACAGCCTAGTTTTAGAATACTCTTGCCTGCATGCGTGCTAAGTTGCCAGTCGTGTCTGACTCTTTGCGACCCATGGACTGCAGCATGCCAGGCTTCCCTGTCCATCACCAACTCCCAGAGCTTGCTCAAACTCGTGTCTATTGAGTCGGTGATGCCAACTCGTCCACATCTGTCGTCCCTTTCTCCTGCCTTCCATCTTTTCCCAGCATCAGGGTCTTTTCCAATGAATCTCTGGTTTCCTGGAATTTCTAGAACCCTGCTCCAGACTAACTGAATCCTATCTCCATGACCGGTAGTCTTTTGTCATTTTCTTTAATTTAGCATGACAACTTTGTTTATGCTATTAAATCTTTTAAAAATATTTATTTATTTGGCCACACTGGGTCTTAGTTGCTGCATGTGAGCCCCTCCCGTTGCAGCATGCAGAATCTCTAGTTGTGATGTGCAACCCCTTAGTTGGCGGCACATGGGATCTGGTTCCGTGGCCAGGGATCGAATCTGGGCTCCCTGCATTGGGAGCGTGGAGTCTTAGCTGCTGGACTGCAAGGGAGGTCCCTATGCTATTGTATTTTGTCCCTTTCTATTGATGAGTAGCTATGCCATATTTTCTCCATCCTAATAACTATATAGTTGGATTTTTTTTAGTGGGGAAATGGGGAGAAAGAAGAAAATGGGGAAAAAAGATGTTTAAAAATATAGTAGTGTTCATACTCTAATTTTAGAAAAACAGGATATCATAGGATGGATATCAGGGTTAAGTAAGCGAATCAGGAGAGGGGTGGACCAGGATCTGAAGGACACATAACAGCGTTTAGACAGCAGCTTCTCTTCGTGGTTGGGTCCATCCATGAGTGCTTTGTGCTTTTGGCTCTCTCTTTTTTTTTTTTCTCCCCTCTCCTTTTTAGTTTTTTGATAATAGTTCTAAGATATAATTCACACATCTCAACATTCTCCCCTTTTAAAGTATAGGAGGATACAATGGCTTTTCCATATATTCACAGAGTTGTGCTACCATAGACAATTATAGTTTGTTTTTTTTTTTTAAAAAAAAAAAACTAAAACCTAAGCAACTGCTTACTCCCTATAGAGTTGCCTGTTTTAGATATTTCATATAAATTGAGCCATACAGTACATGGTCTTGTGTGACTGGCTTCTTTTAGCATAGTGTTTTCAACATTTACCCATGGTGCAGCTTGTAGTAGTAATGACTTAATGAGCAGTAATTAATTAATTACGAACAGAAAGTAATTAATTCCTCTCTTTTTTTATTGCAGAGTGGTTTCTTTTGTGGGGATGGATATACTACCCTTTGTTTATTCTTCAACTGGACATTTGGTTTGTCTCCACTTTTTGGTGCCTCCTCTGTGCTTTGTCACTTTCTTTCCTCTAATATACACAAGTATTGTTTTCGAAATTAAAAACAAAAAACTAAGATTTGGGGAAAAGATAGGTGTGGGTGACAAAGACCTTGATAAGAAGTGACTGAGGAAAGTCAGGTGTGTGCTGGCCTAACAGGTTAACATCCAACAGCCTAGAGTAAACGGAAGGGAGGTCACCAGGTGGGCTCACAGAGAGACCGTAGTGGGGACTGAAGGAGACTCAGGCTGGAGAAGCAGAACAATGCCAGGGTCCCAGCTATAGGTCTTGGGGCCAGCCAGACCTGGATTTGAATCCCAGCTCTGCTGCTCGGTGCCGTGTGACCTTGGGAGAGTCACTTAACGTCTCTGAGCCTTTATCATTAAAACCTGAGCGATAACTGTCCCTCATTGGTTGTTGTGTTATTTCTGCCTTTTGTCTCCCTGGGGAAGCTTTTGTAGGACCATTCTCCACCAAGTGCCTGCTCCAAAGTGCCTGGGGGAAAGGTTTAAAATTCAATATCCTCTAGCCTCAGAGATCAGTTAGCCTGTGGCATAGCCCAAGCCTGGGTATTTTTAAGAAGCATCCTGGGGTAGTCTCTAGGATAGAGCACATGATGCAGAGAGCTGACTCATTGGAAAAGACCCTGATGCTCGGGAAAGACGGAAGGCAGGAGGAGAAGAGGGCGACAGAGGATAAGACTGTTGGATGGCATCAAATCGACTAAACGGATATGAGTTTGAGCAAGCTCTGGGAGATAGTGAAGGACAGAGAAGCCTGGTGTGCTGCAGTCCATGCGGTTGCAAAGAGGTCAGACACTACTGAGCAACTGAATTGATGAGGATAGTCTCTGTGCAGGGCACATTACACTAGACCCCAGATGGAGATGAGGTTGGGGTATTTTGGTCAAAGTGCTTTATTTCATAAGTGGGCAGCCAAGAGCTGGAGACCCCTTCCTGGCGCATGGGGACCAAGGAGCCAGTCCCCCAGCCCAGGAATGCCAGCCGCCCCTTCCCCTGAGGAGTCAGCAGAAGGTGAAGGGAGAAGGGCGCTCCCTGGCCTCTGGGAGCCCAACAGAAAGGAAAAGTGGGCAGATTGTGTGGTGTGGGTGGAAATCTTTTCTTTCTAATCAATAAGCAAACAGTTCCTGGCGATGCCCAACCTGGCCACAGGAATGTTTCCTGGGTTGCAGCCAGTGGGATTAATCAATTAGCACCTCTATTCAGGCAGGCGGGTTGGGTGTTTGTGTATTAACTGGCAGCCAGAAGCTTGATAATAAAACTCCTATTTAAGTGTGTAAGCCAGAGGGCTTCTCTTGGATGAAACCAAACCAGTTTCCCTCCTCCCTGTGACAGCAAAGAGGTCCCTGTGCACTTCTGCAGTGGGCAGGCGGCCAGCTCCTTCTTAAACAGTGGGGTTCACCTGCCTCCCCTTTTAAAACCTTTGCAGTTAGTGTCCACCCTGGAAACTGAAGCCAAGGCCTTGGTCTCAGACTTGAGCAGAGAAGCAAGCCCCGCTTCTCCAGCTGAGACACCAGAACCCCTCCCCCCATCTAGGCAGGAAGATGGTGATTGAACAGGGTGAGGTTTTTATCAATGGGTTCGTTTTTGAACTGTCCAGGACAGGCCCAGAAAGGCAAAGGATTTCAAACTGAATTCTTTTCTGGCCCTGATCTCGAGGCCAGGTGGTCTGGGGAGGCCCTCTGGTCCTTCTAAACTGGAGGGACAGGAGCCAACGCCCCTCCCAGGCCTGTGTGGGACCCACGTGCTAGTGTTACTCTCATTCCACTACGTGAGCCCTGGGAAGGCAGGGATCACTACCTGGGTCTTCAGTCCTGGAACAGGGCCCAGTGAGAGTGGGTATGCTGTGCTGAGCAGGCCACCTACTGCCCCTTGCTATGTGGCTCAGTCCCTTGGTCTGGCACGCAGCCAGAAGTGGGGCCATCTCTTCAAATGCTCCCCCTCCTATTTTTCCCTAAATTATTTTATTATTCCTGTTGTTGTGTATGTGTTAGCCTCTCAGTTGTGTCCAACTCTTTGCGACCCCATGAACTGTAGCCCACCAGGTTCCTCTGTCCATGGAATTCCCCAGTTAAGAATACTGGAGTAGGTTGCCATTTCCTTCTCCAGGGGATCTTCCTGACCCAGGGATCAAACCCGGGTCTCCTGCATTGTAGGGAGATTCTTTACTGTTTGAGCCACCAAGGAAGATTATTCATGTTCTTGTATCCATACAGTGGAATATTGTGTGTGTGTTAATTGTTATTTAGTTTATTTTTTGGCCACGCCTTTGTGGCATGTGGGATCTTAGTTCCCTGACCAGGGATCAGCCCATGCCCTCTTCAGTGGACACACGAAATCTTACCCACTGGACCGCCAGGGAAGTCCCTCAAATGCTTCTTTTTGAGCCTTCCCTAAATGCATTTTAATTGTCCCTTCCAGCCCTGCTGCTGCAAAGAAGCTTGGAACCCCCTTACCTATTTGTTTTTCTCTATTAACACTTTTCATTCTATTTGTTAATTATCTCTTCCCCACTGGAATGAAAGCCCCATGAGGACAGGATGCGTGCTTTGTTCACTGCTGTATTTCCCAGGCCTTAGAATGATGCTTGGCAACAAGTAAAGGCTCTGTAAATATTTGTTGAAGAAAGAATCCTTGAAGCAATCCCTTGAAGGAAATGAAGCTGCCTCCTTCTACAGAAAGGGGAAAGTGACTTGTCTACCGTAGCACCTAAAAAAGCAAAGCTGGGGTTTGACCCTACTGTGGTTGACCCTGTTCACACAAATGTAAAACCATAAAAGTATTTGCACTGGCTTGTACCCAACTGTGGAAGTGCTGTCTGTGACATTTTTCACTGTGCTGATTGTGATCAGCATCCATGGTGTTTGCTGTCTGAGAATGTTCTGTGTTAGTCCAAGCAGAAACACAATCTGGGAGCAAACATGCTTTGCTGGAGCGACCCAGGCGGCATGAGTGTAACCTTAAAACAAAGGTGGAGGGCTTCCCTGGTGGTCCAGTGGTTAAGAATCCACCTGCCAATGCAGAGCACACGGGTTCAATCCCTGGTCTGGGAAGATCCCCCATGCCACAGAGCAACTAAACCCACGTGCCGGAAGTACTGAGCCTGTGCTCTAGAGCCTGGGAGCCACAGCTACTGAAGGCCTATGCCGCAACTCCAAGAGCTCGCGCTTTCTGCCACAGGAGGAGCCACCACAGTGAGAAGCCCACACACCTCAACTGGAGAGTAGTCTCCACTCACCGCAGCTAGAGAAAGCCCACCAGCAGCCACGAAGACCTAGCACAGCCAAAAATAAAGGAATAAATACATACACATTTAAAAAAGGGGGGATCCAGGGTGGTGATCACCCCTTTATCCTGTGGGCGCATCATCACAGGGCTCTGGGATAACTTGCCCTTCCACCGCATCCTCACCATTTTCTCTGCACACTGTTGCCCCCTCCACCCCAGTCTGTTTGGATGGAAACAGACAGGAGGAGACTTTGTTGCTTGCCTCCTTCCCGAGCGGTGCCCATTGTTGACACCTGTTTTTAGGGTGTGAGTTAAATGAAGACAGACACCACGTATAATTTGTTCTGGGCAACAACACGCTGGGAGGCCAGGAGAAAGAACTCAATAAGCTTCATGAAAATAAACTTCCCTTGAAGATCCCGAACACCACAGATCTAGCACAGTCAAACAAATAAGTATTAAAAATAAAATTTCCCATCCCCGGGATCCCACGGGAGCTGCCTGTGGACAAGGGTGATTTGCTGGGCTGCCGGCGCCCCAGCCGAGAACGCCCTGGGGGAGCACAATGTGCAGGCTCTTGTGGACACACCTGTGAGTTGTGCTTGTGCAACGTGATATTCCAGGCTGCTTATCTTAACCAGAAAAAATGTCTGGGAGTTAAGTTGGCTGATCAAAGGAACTCCTACTTATTTCAACTTATGCAACACAGTGACCTAAGGCAGAACATTCTTGAATCTTTAAAACTCCCTCCTTTGCTTGTCTGGTTGTCCTTACGTTTTCCTGAGGCCCTGGCACTGGATTTCCAAGGTGTTACTTTCATCTTTCATTCGAGGAGAGACGGGGTGAGTGTGTGTGTCTTGTGGAGATAGGGACAGGGAACCTTGGCTATTTTTATTCTGGTTCCCCTCCACCTGTCCCATTCTGTCTTGTGAAATCACTTCCCTGTGGCCATTCAGCTAGCAACCAGTCTCACAAATGGCTCATCAAAGGAGGAGGCAGGCTGCCTGGTGGTTAAGTCCTGGTGAGGCGTCAGACCACAGGCCCTGCCACTTCATAGCTAGGCAGCTTGGCCAAGTCTCCTCACTGAGACTTCTGAGCCCACTTCCTCATTTAGAAGCTGGGGCTGCTGGACTCTACCCACCGAGGCTGCTATGGCTAGTCAGGCTGTTAGGTGGTGTTACTGCCCGTAATTCTCAGTAACAAGTGGGCACACATAACTGGAGGTTTATCGGGGCTAAAATGATAGTCTTCCTGGTACAACTTGAATCTCAACATTGCCCGAGTGTGGACAAACTGGAGGCCTCATCATCCTTTCTCTCCCATTTTTCAAACATTGAATTACGTTTTCTACTGAGCACGGGTGCCTATTAAACCTGGAATGGCTAGTAATTTCTTGAACACCCACCAAAGGAAGACATTCCAGTTACCTAGTCCATCAAAGAAAATGGAACCTAGAAAGGAACTTTCTAGGTGGTGGTACCCATGGAGATTTAGGGCTTTGTGGTTGGAGTTGGAAACACTGTGGCTCTCTAGTGAAGTGAAGGCCTACCCAGCCAGGCGGTACATGTCTGTCTCCCAGGGTTCCGTTCGTCCATCAAGTAAGACTTCTTGTTCCTTATCTTGAGTATTTAAGTTAAAAACCGAGACCCTTGGTTTGGGTGTGCACAATGGCAATGTGGCCCCCAGGATCTCCAAGAGCCTCAGAAGGCTTATGATCTTGCCCTTGAGGTCACGAGTAAAATTTTCTCATCTGATGCTTTGTTCCAGTGGTCGCTGAAATAAATGCATTGTTCTTTGGTGTTAGCCATGGAAAATGCCTCTTGCGGAGAGGGAGACCTCCCAGAAGGCATCTCTTTGTGTGTGTTGTGGGGAAAACCCCACTTGCAGATAGTTGCTTCTGAGAGATCGGGTGATCCCACTCCTTACCAAATAACTATGGGTAGCTGAATCTGATGGCAGGCCCGGTCCTTACATCTCCCTAAAATATATGGAGGCTTTGGAGAGTGTCTTGTTCCTACCCACTCACATTCCAGTTGGGCGGGGGTGAGAGAAGAAACGGGAGCCTTCAGGCAGGACTGTTTGTGGCACGACACAATTCCAAGCAAAGAATGTTGCCGCCCTAGGACTACAAAGCTTTTCATAGACTTGGGTTTCATTTGTATTTGGACTTCAGGCATCTCTTCCGGGGGTCCTCAGATTAAGCTACTACTTCTGCCAAATACGCAAGAAAATGGGGCACTTGCAGGATGAATGACAATTTACAGGGGTCACAGTGTGCTGAAGATGCTTTTTAGAATATACACACATATATATTTTATCTGTTTGGCTGCTCGGCTGCACCAGGTCTTAGTTGTGGGATCTTTCGTTGCAGCATGCAAATTCTTGGTTGGAAGCACAGAGTCTTTAGCCACTGGACGATGAGGGAAATCCCTAAAGGTACTTGTTACCTCACTCTTCTCTTTGTCATTTTAAAAAGTGACTCACTGTAATTGTAACATACCATACAATACAAAAATGTTTCACAAAATTACGCTTCTAAAAACTGCCTCCAACTGTTCCTCTTTTAACCTTCCCTCCACCTCCACCTCCACTCAAATTACTGTCAACCTCCTGCTGTGTAGAATTCCAGCTGCTCTGGAATGTCTTTTTTCTTTTTCTTGCCCCCCTCACCCCAAGAAGTATTCCATCCCTATTTTGTAAATGGGAAGAGTAGTGAAGAACACTCACTCTGGGATCAGGCAGCCTGGCCCCTCCTCCCACCAGCCTTTAATTCAGGGCATAGAAAATGGGACTGGTGATGCCTGCACCACAAGATGGCCTGGGGTGGGGGATTCAATCAGAAAACTGGACGTAAGGAGCACAGGACAAGAGTCTGACTTGTAGAGAGACAGAGTGGTCAGGAGCGTGAACTCTCAGACATACCTAAGTCCCAGTCTGGGCTCTGCCACTTAGTAACGCCTCAGTTTCCCCGTCTATAAAAAGGGGACGCTGATGACAGCAACTTCACAGAGTTCTGGGATTAGATGAGTTAGTATTTGTGAAGTGCTTAGAATAGAACCTGACACATAATGTTCTCACATGTTTAGATGTTAAGAAAATAGTGAATAAAAGGTAGTTGAAGCTGTTGAATCTAGTTTTTGATGGTGGTGATGGTGTTATTGTGGAAAGATCTTCCCATTTAGAGATGGCCAGTGGGTTCTTGGCTCTTGTCATTAGGATCTAGTTTTGAAACCAAGTGACCAAATGACTGATTTAGGAAAGGACAACATGCTGATTTAATACTTAGTTCTTTGCTGTCTTTTTTATTTAACTTTTTACTTTAGAAATGTTCAAGTAGGACTTCCCTGGCAGTCCAGTGGTTGAGACTCTTCCACTGCAAGGGGCGAGAGTTCAATCCCTGGTCAGGGAACTAAGACGTGCCATGCAGTGCAGACAGAAAAAAACAACAAAACTTTTTTTTTTTTTTTTTTAAAGAAATGTTCAAATATACCCAATCCTCATATACGGATCTTCTGGTTTCTACGGTTTGCCAGTCTTGTTTCCCCCTACATGCTGGTGTTAGTGTTCCCTGTGGCTCTGAGACACTGTCCAGCCCTTGCCAGGGTTGAAGCCAGCTTCCCAGAGCCTTCTCAGAACTGGAGATCCCCTCAGTCTTTTCTGTAATTTCTGGCTAATCAGCCCAGAGGCTCAGGTTGCGCAGAAAGATAATGGGCCTTAATGAGCACCTGGAAATTCAGGTTGGGCCTGCCTGCGGTGCATACACTACTTCTGTCACTTCTCTCGAAGGGCAGGGCTTAGCCACCATTAAGACAAGATGCCCCACAGCAGGTTAAGAGCCTTGCATTAAGTTATTTGCAAAACCATTTTCATTTTTTCAGGCTGCCACGCTTGGCAAGTCCAATCATGCTCGTCCCAGCTCTCACTGCCCAGGTCTGGGCTGGCTGGGGAACAGAATTCGGTGTGGAAAATGAGGGCGGCTCTTGTTCCCTGATTATATGGCAAGCCCCCCAAACACAGCCCAGTGGCCCCATCGTTTCTGCTGGGGTGTGGTTGGGAGAATGTTGTGATCACATTCACTGTCTTATTTAATCTCACAAAACCCTGAAGAGGTGGGCTCAGTCAGTGGTGGTATCCTTCAGGTGCCAGTAGAAAAAACTGAAGCCCAGAGAGGTTAAGCATTTTGTGTCGGGTCACTCTGCAAGAACATGGCAGAATCTGGGTTTATATAATCATTCCAGTCACAGACTCTGAGGCTCTTCTTGTCAACCTCTTCCTGTCATTTTTAAAAATCCTTGCTATGCTCACCCCTCCCCAACCCCTTCAAATTTGGGAAATCAGTTGTAGAACCAGACTAAAAGGTGAGAGTAGGCATGTAGCATGGTTTTGATTTTTTTTTTTTTTTAAACAAACTGGCAAAGGAGGGTTCAGGGAGTGATTGAGACTAGGTTACTCATATTAAGGGCCATCCCAACTCTTCTGTTCACTAGTTATAGGGATCAAACAAATGTCTTAACCTCTGTGAGCCTCAGTTTCTTCATCTACAAAATGGGAGTAATCATGGTGCTTATCCTCCTGCCCCCTAACAAGGTCTTATTTTCTCTAGCAAGGGTGGGGCTGTTGGTGTCAGAGAAGTTGTCAATGGTGGCCCCTAGTGGAACAAATGAAAACTGCAGCCCAGACACCATAACCGACTTGAGGGCTTTCTGGCAGAGAGACCTGATCCATGTCCATGTAGAAGTGTCTATGCTGTGCTTAGTTTAGCCATGTAAAATAGGCAAAAGAACAGAACTATTTTTTAATAAAAGATATCTTGGAAAAACTAAAAATTGCACTGGAGGAATGAGAGATAATTATTTGAAAGGGAGAACAGATAATTTGAGTTTCCCAGAAGGAATTTTCATCGACTCTTCCTTCTGCCTGGAAGGCTCTTGAGCCAAGATTTCTATAAGGCTGACTCCTTATAGGTCTCAGCTCAAACACCTACAACTTCAGAGAGGCCAGCTTTCACATCCAGTAAAAGTTATACACTCCGCATACTTCATCACTCTTTTTTCCCCCGTCACTCTTATTTTATCCTCTTTTTAAATTCATTTATGTCTAGAATTTGTCATTACCTGAGATTCAGTTTTGTTATGTGTCCATCTCTTTCACAATTTAGTATAAGCTCAATGGAAGCAGGTGCCTTGCCTGTCTATTCACAATTTTGTCTTTATTGTCCAGCACAATGTCTGACAAATTATTTGATGGAAACTTGTTAGATGAGTCCTTTGGGACTCTGATGTTTAATGCAGACACTTTTCACCACAGCTTCTCCAGCATTGGGTATTAATACTTTTTAAGTTTTAATACTTTAATGACTGTAAAGTTTTAAGCAGCCTTGTCTCTAAGCCACTGATCCTAAGTTCCCTCATCCAAGTAGTCCTCTCTGTCTTTTGCATTTCTCTCACTGCACTGTATGATCAGGTTGAAGATTTTCCTGTGAAATCTTCACTGTCTCCCCTGAGAGTGATGAGATTCTCCACTGGGTGGTCTCAGATTGCAGGCAGGCTTTACTTCTCAATGCCTCAGAAAATAAGCATATAATGAGTTCTAAATGCATATCTGCCGTTATCAATGTCTTTTGTGGAATACTGAATAAATGAGGTGTCTAGTATGTACCAGGCACTGTTCTGTGTATCTTAAAACAACCTTAAGAAGTAGTTGTTGTCAAATACCTTCATTCTGCAGATGGGTAAACTGGAGCACCGACAGATTCAGTGATGTGCCCAAGGTCTCAGAGCTAATAAGCCGAGCTGGGACTTGAGCCCTACCCTTGACAGTAAATAAGACCATGTTTGAAGAGTGAGCACTATGATTATCCTCGTTTTGAAGATGAAGAAAAGAAAGTCACTCGGTCGTGTCTGACTCTTTGCAACCCCTTGGACTGTAGTCTGCCAGGTTCCTCTGTCCATGGAATTCTCCAGGTCAGAATACTTGAGTGGTTAGCTGTTCCCTTCTCCAAGGGATCTTCCCAACCCAGGAATCAAACCCAGGTGTCCCGCATTGTAGGTGCATTCTTTACCAGCTGAGCCGCAGGGAAGCCTGATGAAGAGGCTGAGGTTAAAAAATTTTCCCAAGCCCTTACTCTTAACCATTATGTCCTGCTGGCTTCCTTTCATTATCTGCCACTGTTTATTGAAATGTAAACTGTTTGCTTATTTATCTATTTATTTTTAATTTTGGTTGCATGGGCTCTTTGTTGAGGCATGCGGGCTCAGTAGCTGTGGGCTTAGTTACCCTGCGGCATGTGGGATTTTTGTTTCCCAACCAGGGATTGAACCTGCATCCCCCGCACTGGAAGTCAGATTGTTTAACCATTGGTCTGCCGGGGAAGTCCCTACACTTTATTTAAATGTCATTAATTCATAGTATCTCACTGTACCTCAGTCTTTAACTTTTGGACTCAATAGGTATTCTGTCTCAGTTATTTTTCACATAATCAGGAGTCATCTGAAGGAGAGGCCCTTTTTTGTTACTGAAAAGGAGAAGCTGCTTTCTAGGCAGGTTATCATTCTCAGTCTCCAAGTGGATGAGAAAAGAGTTACCACAGTTAAATCGCCCTGGGCTTGTGAAGATGGCACCTGCTACTTTGTCATCTTTGCCGTTTGTCACCAGACTCTGGTTTGTTTTCCTTGTGCCTGTTTTGTGTGAGTTAGACTTTCAGTGGGTGAATGAAGTTCAGTCTCTAGAAAAGGAATGCTGTTTCATCTCCCCAGGTTTCTAATCACTGTCATTTATGCCCTGCAGTGAGTTTTGAAGGATGTGCTGGCCTACCAAGGACAGTCTATGTTTCTGACGACACCCGATTCAAAGTGCACACAGATGGCCTGGTTACAGTCAAACGGCCTGTACACCTTCATCGTCCAGAGCTAAGTTTTCTTGTCCATGCCTGGGACTCCACCCACAGGAAGCTCTCCACCAAAGTGACACTGACGGTATCAGCGCACCACCATCACCACCACCGTCATCATGTAAGTCGGAGTGTTTCTTGGAAGTTCGCTATTATTTTAGTCTGCTGCTTAATTTACATTTGGAGCTGGATAATTTCTGTGGGGATTATGGGGATGTCCTCTGCGCTCTGTGAGGTTTAGCAGCATCCCTGGTCTTAACTGCTAGAAACTAGTAACACTGCCAGCTGTGACAATCAAAATTGCCTCCAGACACTGCCAATGTCCCCTGGGGGTAGAGGGATGGGATGCAAAATAGCTGCATCCCAACTGAACTAATTCTTGCTGTTGATTTGTTGTTGTTGTTGTTGCTAGGCTGATGGCAAGATACACTACCTTATTTCTGCAGATAGTGTAGAATAAGGGTAAGGGCATGGATTCTGTCTGGGATTGAGTACCAGCCCTTCCGCTAGGGAGTTACTTCTTTTTAATTATTTATTTATTGACTGTGCCAGGTCTTAACTGTGGCACTTGAGATGTTTAGTTGTATGCAGCATGGGAACTCTTAGTTGCAGCATGTGAAATCTAGTCTCCTGACCTGGGCCCCCTGCATTGGGAACACAGAGTCTTAGCCACTGGACCACTGGGAAGTGCCATGGGGGAGTTATTTAATCTGTCTGTGCTTGAATTTATCTGTAAAATGGAGATGATACTGACTATATAAATTAATACTTGTAAGATGCTGAAACTATGGAAGGCATATATCAAGTAGTCAGTCATTTTTAACTTTTCTGCTCATTCTCTACCTGGAGGAAGAATTTACACAAAGTCAGTTTTCTGGTCATTTTGCTCTTCATGTCTCTAGTGGGGAGGGTCTTGGCAAAGAAGGGGAGGAATCACTATGAATCTTTGGCCTGATTGGATCGCACTCTCCACGAGCTCCTTCCCCACTGAATTTGCAATGCCTGGCCCTTGGGAGTGGCACATACCAGGAGCCCGGAGTGGGGTGGATTGGCCACAGAGAAAAGGATATAAGTCTGCCCAGGTTCTTGGCAAGAATGTTTCTGAAATTGTTACCCAAAGCCAGATGCCTTTGCCAGTTTCTAAACTGCTCCCATGGTGCTTCCTATTGAACGTCTCTCTAGGGGGCTATTGTAGTTGTATCCTGGGAGTGTGGAAGTGTTGTAAGTGCCAAGGTCATTCAGGCTGGCTCTAGTTTTTCTCCCTGAAGACTGCTGAGATTCTAGGAATTTAATACTCCTGGGAGATCTTTTTTTTTCCTCTCTGGTGTAATTGGACAGGCCAGAAAAATGGGGAACTTAGTAGAAATGAAGTAACATAGCTTCCTGACTCAAGTCTCCAACTGATGCCATCATTCATGTTAGTCCTATCTGGTAAGTTCATGCTAGATAGTGGTGCATGGAGGCCTCTTGTGAGCCAAAGATGGAAACGAAGTTGGTCTTTCAACTTTACTTCTCCACCTTTGCCATCTGCCTTCATGATTAGGTTCAAATACATATTATAGAAAAGCACACATTGCAGTGGTTTATGTGAAACGGTATTTGCCTTTCAAGTTTAGGCAATTCAGTTGTAACTTGTGACCATTATTGAGACTCTTGCAGTCATCAGGAGGCTAGGTTCTTTCTTTCTTTTTTATTCTGTCAACCTTAGCACATATATGGCTTCTGTCCTCAATGATACTGCATGGTCCAAGATGGCTGCTGGAGCTCCAGTCATCACATCTTTCCTCTGGACAGTAGGAAGTTGAATGGGATGAAGCCCCAAAATGTATCACTTAGTTGTCCACGTTTTAAAGAAGGCTTTGTGGCATTTTGAAGCAGTAGTTCCTCTTACACCTCGTTAGTCAGAACTTGGCTTCGTGGTCACACCTAGCAACAGATGTAGTGTAGGAAATGTAGTTTTACTTGGGTGCATTGTTGGATTATATCTATAATCTCAAGAGAAAGCGTGGGAGAAAGACAGGGAAAGAAATTTTGTTTTTAAAAAAGAACAGATATTGAGTGAAAGTGAAAATCTCTCAGTTGTGTCTGACTTTTTGTGACCCTATGGACTGTAACCTGCCAGACTCCTCTGTCCATGGAATTCTTCAGGCAAGAATACTGGAGTGGGTAGCCATTACCTTCTCTAGGGGATCTTCCCAACCCAGGCATCGAACCCAAGTCCCCCACATTGCAGATGGATTCTTTACCATCTGAGCCACCAGGGAAGCCTGGATCGTAAGGTGGCAAGTCTGCCACAACTGGTTTGAGGTTGACTTTGGTTTGTCTCTAGTTCAAAGCACTCCTGTGGTGCCGGGTGACCCTACATTGGAAGGGGTGATAATCTTACCTCTCTTTTCATTCATATAAGAATAGATCCTATATATTTATATCAAAACATCACATGGTATACCTTAAATAGAAACAATTTTTTATTTTGTCAGTTATACCTCAAGAAAGCTGGGGGAAGACTATAAATAGATCTAACTTTCCAGTTCTTTCTCTTAGGTTGGATAAGTTTTCTGGTCTGGTATCCTTTTTCCTTGAGGGATGGATCCTATGTTCAGTTTGTTTATGCTTAAGCATGATTCCCTTTAATTTCACACATGATGGGAGTTCTCTGGTGGCCTAGTCGTTAGGATTCTGGGTTGGCAAGATCCCAGGTTCAATCATTGGTCATGGAACTAAGATCCTGCAAGCTGCATGACACAGCTAAATAAATGAATAAATATCTTTAAAAAAAAAAAAAAACAGTAATTTCACACATAAAGATATTAATGTTATGTTTTGCCAGCATAGTGTTCATCATTATTTATTATCATTCTCTGGAAATGTTCTGTAATCTTGATGTCAGCAAAGTATGCACTTTGCCTTCCTCTTCAGTATGGCAAATGAATTTGCATTCATACATCAAGGTCTATTTGTTCACCATGGCTGTGCAAGATGGTCATTTTTAGGCTTAAGATACAGTATCGAGAATCAGTTTAATATTTGTTCCTGTGTTCAGGTCATACCTCAAATTCCATTTCATTGAAACTATAACTCTGTTTTCTAACCAGTCCAACCATCATCGTTGTTAGCATTTGTCGAGCACTTACTGTTTCGAGCACTATTCTTTTTTTTTCTTTTGCTGCACTAGTCATGTTTCATGTCTGTCCTGTGCATTTTGAATCACATTTTTAAAGGTAAGAAATAAGGTTTGGCACACACGTCATAGAGAGGCATCAGTGACAGTATGGGAGATGGCAGATGGAATTGTCCTCTGGAACCTTTGCTGTATTACCGCCATCACTTTAACACTTAAACAATTCGGAAGATCTTTCCTTTCATCTTCAGCTATCTCATTTCGCTGTGTGTGCATAAAGCTATCTTTATCGCACATGGAAACCGTTCAATATGAGTCTCAAAGGGCATTTTTGGTTCCCATCCCAACAACTTCTGTTAGAGCAAATGGCAACCAAACCAACAGAATAACACAGTGAGATTAAGGGATTAGTATTGATCACAAAGTAATCCTTAGCATCAGTTCCTAAAACTTAATCTGTAGGCTAACTCCACTTTGGAGACCTATATCCCTAGGAAAAATATAAGAGAAAATATTTAAAACACTGGGATATCAAATTGTTGCATAAGCTCTGATATTAAGTCATTGGGGGCAGAATGTCCTTTAAAAATGACAAGTGTTGGGACTTCTCCGGTGGTCCAGAGGTTAAGACTCTGTGCTTCCACTGCAGAGGGTGAGGGTTTAATTCCTGGTCAGGGAACTAAGATCCTGCATGCTATGCAGCCAAAAAAAAAAAAAGAACAACCCCAAAACAACACGGGTGTGAGATGTGGACGTGATATAATTCGTAAAATCACGTCAAACCCTCAAACCCGGAAATCTTGTGTGCATGACTGCCTGAACTCTGGACACCAAGAAAGATCCAAAGAGGAAACCAGCTTGGTGATATGGTAAAGGGTTCACTGGGTTTTGTTTTGGCTGTTTCTTTTTTACTAAATGGAAACCATGTCCTTCTCTCAGAAGCCTGGAGATTCTTCTTGGGTAGTTTGAACTGTTCAGCCTGTATCATCTCACCTAAATGATCCCGTTTTGTTCCTCACCTTCTTTCCTTTTAGGACTCTCTCTCTGGAACCCAGACGGAAGTGCTCACATTTCCTGGCTCCCACCATGGTCTCCGGAGACAGAAGAGAGACTGGGTCATTCCTCCCATCAGCTGCCCAGAAAATGAGAAAGGCCCATTTCCTAAGTCGCTGGTCCAGGTACAGAAGGAAGTTCCCTATTTCTCTGGGAGGGAATTTGGCTGAGAAGGACCTAGGAGAGAAAGGGGAAACAACCAGTGTCAGGATCCTTTCTTGCTCATTCATCTCTCTCTGCTTTGTCTCCAGATCAAATCTAACAAGGAGAAAGAAACCCAAGTTTTCTACAGCATCACTGGCCAAGGAGCTGACACACCCCCTGTCGGTGTTTTTATTATTGAAAGAGAAACAGGATGGTTAAAAGTGACACAGCCTCTGGATAGAGAACACATTGCCAAGTACATTGTGAGTGTCTCTTAGAAGCTTGTTAACGATGGGGTTACATGTTTCCAAAATATTTTGGTCAATTCATGTTGATCGTAGATCAGATGCTCTGGACATTTGAAGAGCTTGACTCGTCTAGACCTGTCGATAAGGTGAAATGACAGGAGAACCTGGGAAAAACTAGGGGCTCTTTTTGTTAGGAATAAAGTTGGAGAGAGTCTCGAGGTATCAGACATGATCTTAGACCCAAGATGTCAACCTATTCTTTGGATTAAAAGTCCCTGACATAAAGGCAGACGGGCTTCCTTGCTGGCTCAGTGGTAAAGAAACTGCCTGCCGGTGCAGGAGACATAGGTTCAGTCTCTGGGTCAGGAAGATCCCCTGGTGGCGGAAATGACTGCCCACTCCAGTATTCTTGTCTGGGAAATCCCATGGATAGAGGAACCTGGCAGACTACAGTCCATGGGGTTGCAAAGAGTCAGACACAACTTAGCTACTAAACAACAATGATGACACAAAGGCAGAGGATGGTGATGATGTTAGAGAACAAAAATCATTTCTGGGCCTTGAGAGCAGTGTGAGCTCAGGGAAGTTGGGAGGTAATGCCTTGATGCCAAATGCAGAAAGGTCTTGGGGAAACCCTAGACTCAAGTGTCCAGAGTAGATCTGACCCTGCTTGGAGTAAGTCAGAGAGTCTCAGGTTTCCACCTTTATCTCCTAGCCCTGGTCCTCAGCCCCCATGTGGGCAATGGGGCCTTTGACCTGGTGGGTGTGTTCTCCAGCCCATGGTCTTCCCATGTCGTGGTCATAACCAGTGCCATGACCTCACTGAAGCAGCAGCATGTGTGTGGGATAAGCTCTGTGCTGGGGAGTCCTTACTTGAGTGGAAGGGAGTGGGGCCCAGTGGAGCCCACGCTGCTCTGGTCGGACCCCTTCTCCCATGTCCTCTTCCCGAGTAACCCTCACTTGGCTCTTGCAGCTCTTCTCTCATGCTGTGTCTTCCAATGGACAAGCCATTGAAGAGCCTATGGAGATCGTGATCACGGTGACCGATCAGAATGACAACAAGCCCCAGTTCACCCAGGAGGTCTTCAAGGGGTCTGTCCTGGAAGGCGCTCTTCCAGGTATGTCCAGCCACGAGGAGCTCAACACCCACCGAGACAATTTAGATTCTTTGGACCACCCCCCTTCCCCAAGTGTTGGGGCTGGCATTTGGGGTCAGGCCTTTCATAGGCGCAGAACTTTTTTGGAAGATAGTGTGTGTGTGTAAAATATCCTCCTGACAGAAACATGTAGAAAATGTTCAAGCGCAGTTTAAGGAAGGAGCAATTTGGACTTCCCTGGTGGTCCAGTGGCTAAGACTCCATACTCCAGAGATCCCACATGCCACAGCTAAGACTTGGGGCAGCCAAATAAATAAACAAATACACAGCAGTTTTAAAATAGCCGTCCCTGATTAAGAAATAGATCCTTGGGGACTTCCCTGGTGGTCCAGCGGTTTAGACTCCACACTTCCAATGCAGGGAGTGTGAGTTCAAACCTTGGTTGGGGAACTAAAGATTCCCCATGCTGCACAGCCAAGAAAAGTTAACAGATCTTGTTAAGAGTTTACGGCCCCTGTACAGTCCCTTCCTGATCACATTTTTCTCTCTGTCCCCTAAAGGCAGCCACTACCCTGACCTTTATGGGCTTCCCTTGTGACTCAGCTGGTAAAGAATCCGCCTGCAACGCGGGAGACCTGTGTTGGGAAGATCCCTTGGAGAAGGGAAAGGCTACCCACTCTAGTATTCTGGCCTGGAGAAGTCCATAGACTGTACAGTCCATGGGGTCACAAAGAGTCAGACATAACTGAGCAACTTTCACTCTGACTTTTGTGATAATCATTCCCTTACTTTCATTCATCTTTTCTGATGTGTGTACTTAACGCTGGGTAACATCTTGTTGGTTTTGCTTACTTTTCTACATGGTGACAAACAGTTTTCTAAGGTGGTTGAACCAATTTACACTCCTACCAGCAATATACCTCATGGAATTGTAAGACTTCTTTTTGGCCAGTCTGTTGAGTATATGATTATATCTCAGTGTAAGGTAAAATGGCATTTCTATGATTATTAATGGAATAAAGAAGCATCATATGTTTGCTGACCATTTGGGTTTCTTTACAACTTAAACGTTCAAGTCTTTTGCCCTTTTTTTTTTCTCTTGGGCTTTTTGTCTTTCATCTATTGGTTCTCTCCTTCTCCCCACCCTCTGCCACCCCTCCCTGCCCCACTGTTTGGTTTTGGGACTTTTACTTCCCCAACCAGAGATTCAACCTAGGCCCTTGGCAGTGAGAGCACACAGTCCTAACCACTGGACAACTAGAGAATTCCCTGCCTATTGATTCTTAAAGAGTTATTTGTCACGAATGTTATCAATATTTCCTTCCACCTTGAAGGCAGTGATCTCAGATGACCATTCTCTCAGGTGGAAATGTGGCTAAGAAGTGAATTGTGGCAATTTCTGGGGTTTTTCCTCTCTTATGCACTATTCATTTAGTGTATGAGACAGAGCAAAAATGTTTCAGTTGAACCAGGTGGGTTCTGGGAACACCATTCATTCATTTGGTAGAATGCTTTCTTCCTCCACTAGCACTTTGGTCAGAATTTTGGAAATGAATCTTCTTTGCTTCCAGGAACCTCTGTGATGCAGGTCACGGCCACAGATATAGATGACGACGTAAACACCCACAATGCTGCCATCGGTTACAAAATCCTAGCCCAAGAGCCCATGCTGCCGCACAACAAAATGTTCACCATCAACAAGGAAACAGGCGTCATCAGTGTGCTCACCACCGGGCTGGACCGTGAGGTCAGGGGTCAGGAGGATCCAGAGGGTGTGGAGGGCAAATACACGTTAACTCCATTTCCTGGATGATGCAAAACTCTGCCGAGGCTGGTCACCATTTAGCATGGTGATGGTCTGAACTTTGCATCTCAGAGTTTGTCTAGAGATTTGAGGCCAGGCAGGCAGGTGGAGTTATTGGCATTTAAGCAGATGAAAAAGTAATCTGTTTCTCTGCTGGGAGCTGGGTGGGATCTGATGTAGCTGTGGGTCCTGACTTGGCTGTGTTTGATCTCTGCAGAGTTTTCCCACATACACCCTGATGGTCCAAGCAGCAGACCTTAATGGCGAAGGCTTGAGCACAACTGCAACGGCCGTGATCACAGTCCTGGATGCCAATGATAATGCTCCCAGATTCGACCCGACCACGGTAACCCTGCCCCTTCTTAGACAGTCTCCAAAGAAAGGTCCTTGGTTGTTTCCCAGTATCTCAGGGGTGAACCCTTAGGTAACTTTTCCCAGACCATTCAGCTTCAAGCTAAAGAACAAGTGGGTTGAGGTGCCAGTTGTCTGTCATCCTCAGCCTGATGCCTGTTGGCCTAGGTTTCTGAAGTTGCAAAATGCACCTCCTGAATCCATGTCCTCATATTGGGCATCTTAGTAGCAGATCTTACCAGGTTTTATCTATTGAATAAATATCCTCTGGGTTTATACCAGGCACTGTCTTAGACACTGGGCATATTATCACAAACACAGCAGACTATCATTCTGTTCTCATGGAGCTTAGAGTCTAGCTAGGGAGACATTAGACAACTAATAATTGTGTGTAATTTTAGTAAATGCAGTCAAGAAGAAGGTACTGAGAACCTGAAACCTTGTTGTAGTTGTGTTCCTTAGAAATCAGCTTAATGGCTAATGACAGGGATTTGACTATTAACGGTTTAAACAAATAGGGTTGCCTTTTTCTACACTTTAAAAGACTCAGAGGTACATAGTCCACTCTGTCAATAGAAACCAAGCCTCCTTTATCCAGTTTCCCTCCATCCTTGGTGCATGGATTCTGTCCCCAGTGTCACTTTGTGGCCCAAGATGGGACATGGAGCTCCAGCTATGTCTGTGGTTTGTTCAGAAAGAAGGCAAAGTTGAGAGGTACCTACGACTTTGATGCTAAGTCAAGTTTTATTATTTCTGTGAAGACCCATCCCATAAATTTCATTTATCTCTCATTAGCTACTGTTGTCTGCAAAGGAACACTGGAAATACAGTATTTTATCTGGGCATGTTGCTGCCATCAATCATGTATTAATGTTAGAGAAGAAGAGGGAAAATGGATTTTTCAGTAGACAGCAGTGTCTGCCACTCTAGCCTAGGCTTTATGAGTTCAAGAGAAGCTTCGGACAGACAGTCTGATGCCCCGAATCAAGAGAAAGCTTGCTGCATAGCAAGAATTGAAAAATAGTGTAGTGAGCCAAATGAAACTGCCTCCTCCAGAACCTTGTGAAATGAATTTAGAATTTCAGGATGTATCCTAAGTGCAGTGGGATGTTATCAAAGGGCAGGAGGTTATAATGACCAGACTTTTATGAAAATTACTGGTACCACTGAGAGCGATGGGAGCAGAGGGGAGTAGGGGATAAACGACAGTGTCAGCAACTGGGCCAGAGTGTGCTGAGGGGTGTGGACAGGCACGGTCTTGGCTCTTTCAGGTACCCACAGGGCACCTAAGTGCTGGCTGCTCCACTGACAGGAAATAAGGATCGTGCTGGTAGAGTGGGCACTTCTCCCAGACTCTTCTCCAAGTTTGGGCTCAAGAAAGCGCTCCTTTAGACCCCTGAGTCCTGGCTCCACTGCTGGGTCTGACTGAGTACATCCTAAGTGACCCATCTTCTCCTTCGCTCCTCAGTACATGGGGTCAGTGCCTGAGAACGAGGCTAACGTGGCCATCACCACACTCACAGTGACCGATGCCGACGTTCCCAACACCCCGGCATGGGAGGCTGTTTACACAGTATTAAACGATAACGAGAAGCAATTTATCGTCATCACAGACCCAGTCACCAATGAAGGCACTCTGAAAACAGCTAAGGTTTGTATGGTTCCTGCAAGATGCAGAAATTGACCACCCAGCCAATGACCCTTGTCCCTGATGCCTTCTCCAGTATAGCCTGGTGTGGCCTGGGTGGAGTGGGGGTAGATGGCTCTCCCAGTTGCCAGTGGACCATTTGGGGTTTGCAGTGACTCTTCAGATTCATGTGGGAAGTCAGGAAGCTCCTACATAGCACCCTAAATGTTTTTGCTGTTTTTTTTTTCCCCACACCTCATGACTTGTGGGATTTTAGTTCCCTGATTGGGGATTGAACCTGGGCCCTTGGCAGTGAGAGCCTAGGACTCACTGGACTACCAGGAAATACCATTTTAAAAAATACAGTTTTTTTTAAAGTTGTTTATTTTGTATTGGGGTATAGCCGATAAACAGTATTGTGGTAGCTTCAGGTGAACAGCGAAGAGACTTAGCCATACATATCCGTCTCTTTTAACACACTCTTTCTCTGAAACATTTGCCCATCTCCCACAACTGTTTTGCTGATGAGAAGAAAAATGGTTTATGGTTACTACTATTTTGCCAGATGACTTTAGAAGTGGGACAGATATGCCTGTGGAAAACGTCTAGGAAACTCAAACCCTAAGAAGCTGAGTGATTTCCTTCTTGAAGTTAGTCAGAAAGTTAACGAATCCCAAGATGAGCCCCAGAGGTTTGACCTCCCCTTGAGCAAGTGAGGAGGTGCTTCATTTCTGAATCACTTAGTATGTAGTCTTTCCTCCCACTAACATTTGATGTCAAGGTTTTCTCATGTTATTCTGTCAAAAAAGAGAAGGAAGGTAGTAATTTGAGTTCCTTTCATGTGCAAGGTCCCTCATAAAAGTTCCAGTTTATTCCTTACAGTGCCTCTGTGAGATAGTTTCTTTTCCTACATGTTTATATGTGGAAACAGACCCTGAGGTTAAATTGCTTAAATCACACAGCTAGGAAATGTCCTGGCCAGAATTTGAGCTCACTGCTGACTGATTCTGAACTTAATGTTTTTGCCATTAAACTTACTGGGTTTAAAGACATGGCCAGGCAGGGTTGTCTGTCTTTCTGCTGCCACACAAACAGCTTGTCAGCATAGGATGTGAACATTCTTCCTAGTCTTGGATTAATAAATGACTCGGTGGGCTATGTTTAACAGAGGCTTCGCATTTCAGATTTCATGTAGTTCATCTTTATTCTCTTCCTGGGGACCTCACCGTGAATCAGTTGCATATTAGTCATTGGGAGCTTTTTAAAAATACCAGTGTTCAGACCCCAGCCTCAGAGATTTCCTATTCACTGGCTCTCAGGTTAGGACCCAGGCATTGGTTTTCTTTAAAAGTTCTCAAGGGAATTTCTTGGCAGTCCAGTGCTTAGGATTCTGTGCTGTCACTGCCAAGGCCCCAGGTTCAGTCCCTGATGGGGGAACTAATATCCCACAAGCTGCATGGCCAAAAAAAAGAGTTCTCAAGTTAATTCTTTTCCTTTATAAAAATTTTTTTGTTTATTTGGCTGTGCTGGGTCTTAGCTGTGCCATGTAGGATCTCATTCCCTAATCAGGGATTGAACCCAGGCTCCCTGCACCGGGAGCTCAGAGCCTCTGCCACTGAATCAGCAGGGAAGTCCCTCAAGTTAATTCTTACTACAGCCAGATTTCAGAACCACTGATAATATTGCTAACCAAAAAGGATTTAATGTGTTTTTTTTAAAGATAGAATGTATTTTTTTAAACTTGGTTTTTCTGTTCTTTAGGGCTTGGATTTCGAGGTCAAGCAGCAGTACATCCTGTACGTGGCAGTGACTAATGTGGCCCCCTTTGAAGTCACTCTCCCCACTTCCACAGCCACTGTCACTGTGGATGTGATCGATGTGAATGAAGCCCCCATCTTTGTGCCTCCTCAAAAGAAAGTGGAAGTGCCCGAGGACTTTGGCGTGGGCCTGGAGATCACATCCTATACCGCCCGGGAGCCAGACACATTTATGGAACAGAAGATCACGTAAGTGTGAGAGGCTTTCCATAGACTTGGAGCAACTGACTGTGTGCGTATGTATGTGTATAAACTATTTTGTTCGTGACATTTTATCATTGTTGGTCTGTGTAAGACCTTTATCTTGTTTGACTTGCTTGCTTATTTATTGAATATTTATTTGGCTGCATCAGGTCTTAGTCGCAACACACGGGATCTTTGTTGCACATGTGGAATCTTTTTTTTTTTTAAATTTTTATTTTGTATTGGGGTATAGCTGATTAACAGCAATACGTGAACTGTGAACTTCCAGATGGTCTAGCTGGTTTTAGAAAAGGCAGAGGAACCAGAGATCAAATTGCCAATATCCTCTGGATCATGGAAAAAGCAAGAGTGTTCCAGAAAAACATGTATTTCTGCTTTATTGACTAGGCCAAATCTTTTGACTGTGTGGATCACAATAAACTGGAAAATTCTGAAAGAGATGGAATACCAGACCACCTGACCTGCCTCTTGAGAAACCTATATGTAGGTCAAGAGGCGACAGTTAGAAGTGGACATGGAACAACAGACTGGTTCCAAATAGGAAAAGGAGTATGTCAAGGCTGTATATTGTCACCCTGCTTATTTAACTTATATGTAGAGTACATCATGAGAAACGCTGGGCTGGAAGAAGCACAAGCTGGAATCAAGATTGCCGGGAGAAATCTCAATAACCTCAGATATGCAGATAACACCACCCTTATGGCAGAAAGTGAAGAGGAACTAAAAAGCCTCTTGATGAAAGTGAAAGAGGAGAGTGAAAAAGTTGGCTTAAAGCTCAACATTCAGAAAACTAAGATCATGGCATCTGGTCCCATCACTTCATGGGAAATAGATGGGGAAACAGTGGAAACAGTGTCAGACTTTATTTTTTGGGGCTCCAAAATCATTGCAGATGGTGAGTGCAGTCAAGAAATTAAAAAATGCTTACTACTTGGAAGGAAAGTTATGACCAACCTAGATAGCATGTTGAAAAGCAGAGACATTGCTTTGCCAACAAAGGTCCGTCTAGTCAAGGCTATGGTTTTTCCAGTGGTCATGTATGGATGTGAGAGTTGAATTGTGAAGAAAGCTGAGTGCCAAAGAATTGATGCTTTTGAACTGTGGTGTTGGAGAAGACTCTTGCGAGTCCCTTGGACTGCAAGGAGATCCAACCAGTCCATTCTAAAGGAGATCAGTCCTAGGATTTCTTTGGAAGGAATGATGCTAAAACTGAAACTCCAGTACTCTGGCCACCTCATGCGAAGAGTTGACTCATTGGAAAAGACTCGGATGCTGGGAGGGATAGAGGGCAGGAGGAGAAGGGGATGACAGAGGATGAGATGGCTGGATGGCATCACTGACTCGATGGACGTGAGTCTGAGTGACCTCTGGGAGATGGTGATGGATAGGGAGGCCTGGCGTGCTGTGATCCATGGGACACACTCAAAGAGTTGGACACAACTGAGCGACTGAACTGCACTGAATAGCTGATTAACAGTGTTGTGATAGTTTCAGGTGAACAGTGGAGGAACTCAGTCACACGTACACATCATACGTGGAATCTTTCACTGTGTTGTCTGGGCTTCTCTAGTTGGGGTGCATGGACTTAGTTGCTCCACAGCATGTGGGATCTTAGTTTCCCAACCAGGGATCGCACTGTGTCACTTGCATTGGAAGGCAGATTCTTAACCACTGAACCACCAAGGAAGCCCCTGGCTTTTTTTTTTTTCCGCCTTTTGCCCCCATTTCCCACACCTTTTCCATTTCTTCCATAGTCAGCCATTGTAGATTTACTGTGCTTCTCTCACAAAGTATAAAAGGAATGTGGTTTTAATTTATATACATGGCATTGTGTTGAAAGTAGCTTACTGTTTCTTTTTTTCCTCTAACCTGGAAGATACCTCTGTAATGTAAATCACAGCCGCAGATGCTGAAAACACATAGACGAATCAACCTACAACAATGCCCTTGTGGCCATGTCTGAAAAAGAACATCTTCTTCTTTTGAGGGCTGGGTCTGATTGCATGCTGGGTGCTCCAGTGTCACAATGGTGGAAGCACCAAGAGAGGACTATAAGCACAAATCCAAGCATGGCACGTTTCCAGGGATAACAAAGACCTTGATCAGTATGCCCACTTCCTCTTCTCAGAGAGCGATTCCTGTCAGTTAATATTTACTTTAGAGGAGACTGTCGAATGCTCTGAATTACTAAGAAAAAGTTATGCAAATCCAGAGTAGAGTCAGGCTTAGTGATTAACTGAGCGTATTCATGTTTAGGGGAGGGGTGTTTGTATTCTAGTATCATTGCCTGTAACTTATTATATGTAAATGGAACAAAAAGAGTTTAAGTGCAACCTCAACTTTTGAGGTTATCCTGGGACATGGTTATCCTGGTACCCTGATTGGAATGACTCATAAATACCTTTAAACTGTGCGTGTGCTCGGTACAGGATGGACCAGGTAAAGGTTTCAGATAGTGATCCTCACAGCTGCTAGAAGCAATGGGATTCAGGATAATGAGAAGTTTTTAATGGAGGAACTCAGCTGGGATCATCCAAACCTCCTGATAGATTTCAACATCTACTGAAAAAGCAAGGACAGCCCAATACGACGTGCCACTCAATGTGAGAAATATTTGAGAGAGACAAGAAAGGCTGAAACAGAATCTAATCGAGCCTTAGGATCTGATTTAGATGCAATGCAGAGAATGAACAAGTTAAATGCCACAAGGAAGCAGTCAGTCAAATACAGAACATGGGAGCTCTATGTCCAATGACTGGGTTTCTTCAACAAATAATGTCAAAAAGGTGAGGGTCTTAATCTTCCATAGATTAAGGATATTAATTAAGAGACAAATCAACCAACTGTAATGTGTAGACTGCTTGAAAACAGATTTAAACAATCCAACTATAAAAAACAGCCTTGAGGCAAATAGAGAAACTTGCATATAGAATAGACATTATTCAGTCCAGTTCAGTCGCTCAGTCGTGTCTGACTCTTTGCGACCCCATGAATCGCAGCACGCCAGGCCTCCCTGTCCATCACCAACTCCCAGAGTTCACTCAGACTCACATCTGTCGAGTCAGTGATGCCATCCAGCCATCTTATCCCCTGTTCTCCTGCCCCCAATCCCTCCCAGCATGAGTCTTTTCCAATGAGTCAACTCTTCTCATGAGGTGGCCAAAGTACTGGAGTTTCAGCTTTAGCATCAATCCTTCCAAGGAAATCCCAGGACTGATCTCCTTTAGAATGGACTGGTTGCATCTCCTTGCAGTCCAAGGGACTCTCAAGAGTCTTTTCCAACACCACAGTTCAAAAGCATCAATTCTTTGGCACTCAGCCTTCTTCACAGTCCAACTCTCACATCCATACATGACCACAGGGAAAACCATAGCCTTGACTAGATGTTATTAAGTACTTATTATTTTTGCTAGGTGTGTTAGTGACATGATACTATAGGATTTTTGTTTTGGAAGTAAAACCTTGGATTCTATGTTTTCCAGGCTATGTTAATATTTTAGTTTGTGGTAGCGAAACAGATGTTCAAAGCATCTATTCGGGGGAAGTTAAAGGACCAAGTCTTAATAATGTTTGCAGAGACCCTTACCCCTGGAATAAAGACCGCTCTGTATATGTAGTTCATTGCTGTGCACTTTTTAGGTCCTGAGGATAAGTCCACGATTATCCAGGACCCTTTCCTCCTTCAGTTTCTTTATTTCCCTTTCTGGGCCTTTCCATGACCTCGATAGGTAACTGGGCAGTGTATCTGTTTTTCATGCTTATGTTTCTTCTGATTCTGGTATTCCTAATAAGATGCTGCTTAACAAGATCTTCTTGGCATTTTTATTTATTTATTTATTTATTTATTTTTGACTGTGTAAGACCAGAAGGAACTTTACCCTCCCTGGTACTTCCCATTAAATGCCAATAGTGCAACACATCTCCAAGTCACTGTGTCAACACAGATCTCCAAATGTTCATGGCAGGGATGCTAGGTGCCATATTGTGACCAGTTGAGAACTATTGTACCCTCTGGGAGCTGGGCTGAGAGAAACTAAAGAAATCTGATGTCTGGGACTTCCTTGGTGGTCCAGTGGTTAAGAATCAGCCTTGCAATGCAGGAAACATGGGTTCAGTTCCTGGTTGGGGAACTAAGATCCTGCTTGGCACATGCAGAGCAGCTAAGCCCAAGTACCACAACTAATGAGCCTGCACACCACAACTAGAGAGTCCACACACCGCAACGAAAGATCCCGAGTGCCACAACTAAGACCTGGAGCAGCCAAGTAAATAAATTAAAAACAAAATGAAAAACATGGCCGCAAACTGTTTATAAAGAAAAGAAAGAAATCCGACATTTAAATGCTGTGTCCGGTCCTGGATTTGATTCTGAATTGGGCAGGGGTGAGTGGGGATGCTGTGAAGGACAGTTCTGAGGAAGCTGACAGTTTGAATATGTACCATGTATGAAGTGATGTTTCCTGAAATTGAAAATCAAATTATAGTTATATAAGAGAATGCCTCTGTTATTAGGAGAAAACAAACTGAGGGATTCATCAGTAAAGGAACATGGTGTCTGCAACTTGTTTGCAAATGGTTTAGCCAAACAAGAATTTATGTCTATATGGGCATCCACTTACATATACAGCAAAATACTGACAATGGGTGAATCTGGGTGAAGGGTACGTGGATGGTCCTCAAACCTTTCTGGTAGAATTTCTATAGATGTGATTTTTTTTTTTTAATGAAATAGGGAAGCAAAGTATATATCAACAACGAGGAACCTTCACCTTCTTCAGCTATCTGCTGTTCGCTGTTCTTGTTCTAAATCAGAGCTTGTGTCTTTCCAGATATCGGATTTGGAGGGACGCTGCCAACTGGCTGGAGATTAATCCGGAAACGGGTGTCATTTCCACTCGGGCTGAGTTGGACAGAGAGGATGTCGAGCATGTGAGGAACAGCACGTACACGGCGCTCATCACAGCCACTGACGATGGTGAGGACGCCCCTGATATCGCGTGTTTGCTGTCTCCCGCTCCTAAATAGCTTACCTCCTTGCCCCTGTCCTTTTGGAGGCATGAGTTCTTTCTTTTTCTTTCATTCTTAAAGCATTCTCAAAAGAATTGTCCAAAGTGCACAGAATTTAGGTCAAGCAGAAGTTCCTTTTTACCACTCGCTCTGTGACCCCATGGGAGCCAGACGGCCTGGGCTTAGATCCTAGGACCAAAGCTTAATACCTGTGTGAACTTGAACTTATTACCTAATTTTTATGTCTCTTACCTCTTTTATCTGACAAAATGACAGTACCCTATCTAGCTTAAATTTACGTAGAAGTGTTTGGAAGAGGGCCTGCTAACCTATTCTATGCTCTGTAAGGACTGCCATTTATTTGTATTATCATCACCATTAGTGAAGCGTGGCTCCTTCCAGACTCTGTGTATTCAAATACATTTATATACATATGGAAATATGGTTTATTATAAAACTGCTGTCTGATTTATAGCCTATTTTTGTTTTTATTATAAATATACCTCATTATCATATGTGTGTTAATTTTTTTTCTCTTGAACATATGCCTTGAAGACACAGAGATCTATCTTGGCACATTATAGATCTGCCTCTTTTCAGTAAAATGTTACGCGGATGATTCTTTACCAGCTGAGCTACCAGGGAAGTCCTATGTGGATATAGCATAATTTAACCGTTTGCACATTAAAAAACCCCAGTTCTCCATTATTTCTGTGAATGATAGTAAACATCCTTGTACATGCCTCTGGGGGCAAGTGTTCCCTCAGATAGATATTCAGAAGTGGAATCACTGTTAAAGAGAACTGCTAATTCCTCTGGTTAAGTCCCTTTCCCTCTCTCTCCCCAATGGACATTGTGCTTAGTGAAATAAACCAGTCACAAAATGACAAATACTGTGTGATTCCACTTAGATGAAATTTTAATGTGGTCAGATTCATAGAAACAAAGTAGAATGGTGGTTCCCAGGAACTGGAAGGGGAAATAAGAAATTGTTTAGTGGGTACAGAATTCAGTTTTGTGAGATAAAGTTATGGAGAGCTGTTTCACAGCATGTGATTATACCAACACTATTGAACTGTACATTTTAAAAATGGTTAAAATGATAAATTTCTTTAATTCACAATTTTTTTAAGAGGTTAAAAAAAATCACTACAGCCACCCAGGTATAAATATTTATGGATTTGAGATATATTCCTCTGGGCTTTTTTCCCCTGTGATTCCTTGAGGACCTTCCTTTCTTTTTTTTTTTTTCTTTTAGGACTTTCCTTTTGTATTACCAAGTGCTATGTCAGGATGTGAAAGAAATACAAACAGAAATATGTACAGATCTCCAAATTTTGTTTGAAAATTGATTTGCAGTGATTTTAAAAGGTTCAGCTCTGTGATAATGACCCTAAAAGCCTTAGAAGTTCAGAGACAGTGAATGAGTAGGGGGCCATGAGGATTTTTTTTTCTTTAATATATTTATTTGGCTGCATCAGGTCTTAGTTTCCGCATGTAGGCTCTTCAATCTTCCTTGTGGCATGCAGGTTTTTAATTGTGGCATGTGGGATCTAGTTCCCTGACCGGGGATTGAACTCATGAACCCTGCATCGGGAGCGCAGATTCTTTGCCACTGGACCACCTGAGGAAGTCCTGTGATGAGGAATTTTAAGAGTGGTTTAAAATATATATTTTTTAAGTTTCATTGAAGTATAATTGACTTATAATGTATTAATTTTTTCTGTACAGCAGAGTGACTTAGTTATATACATATATATTCTTTTTCATATTCTTTTCCATTATGATTCACCATAGGATACTGAATATAGCTCCCTGCGCTATACCGTAGGACCTTGTTGTGTACCCATCCTGTATGTAATAGTTTGCCTCCGCTAATCCCAAGCTCATCTCATTCTTTCCCTTCCCTACCCACCTCCAACCCTGGCATAAAGAGGATAAATTTAATGGATGAATAAAGTTATGTATGAAGACAGAGGGAGTCCTTGGTGTGAGGAATAACTTGAGTAACTGTTATCAAAGTGAGGAATAAGCAAGTCAGAGGTCTGCCCATCCAGGAGTTGAGGGTGGCCGGGGACCGGCAGGAGGGGCGGCCCTGGAGGGCAGCTTGGGGTTGGGTGCTGTAGCCCTGAAGAGCCAGGACAAGATTTGGATTCGGTCTGATGGGAGGCAGTAGGGATTCACTGGTCATCCTGAGCTGTGACATTTCCTCTGTACTAGGTTCTCCACCTGCCACTGGGACAGGCACCCTGCTCCTGTTCCTCGATGATGTGAATGACAATGGCCCCGTACCAGAACCCCGGGCCATGGACTTCTGCCAGAGGAATCCCGAGCCTCATATCATCAACATCATGGATCCTGATCTCCCCCCGAACACCTCCCCCTTCACAGCAGAACTGACACATGGGGCGAGTGTCAACTGGACCATTGAGTACAATGACCAAGGTGGGCACCAGAGTCTTTCTTATTTTGGAAACTTTGCTCTGACCTTCTGCTTCCCTTCTCCCCCGCCCTTCTGAACTTCGCTTCTCAGTATCCACTGTCACCCCTTTTAAGGTAATGTTTCCTGGTCCCTTTTGCATTTGTGACATTGAACCAAATTATCAGCATCTGAGTCTGTGACATGCTGCCCATTAAGCTGCAGCTCAAATAGTTGTCATTTTCACTTGGTTTTGGACTGTCTCTAGTTCCTTAATCATTTTAGTCTGGAATGAACTTTTTCTCTTCCAATCCCCTCACTTTTGTTGCTTCCTTCAGAACGTGAGTCTCTGATTTTGAAGCCAAAGAAAACCTTAGAGGTGGGTGACCACAAAATCAATCTCAAGCTCATGGACAACCAGAACAAAGACCAGGTGACTACACTTGATGTGCACGTGTGTGACTGTGATGGGATCGTCAGCAACTGCAGGAGGGCCACGGCCTATGCCGAAGCAGGATTGCAAGTTCCCGCCATCCTGGGGATCCTCGGAGGCGTCCTTGCTTTTCTGAGTAAGTACTGCTGGCGAGTGTTCCAGCCTTTTGCTTCTACAATGTTAACTGTATATAGCCCAAGATCAGATGAAAACCTTGAAAATTAATTAATAGATTTTAAAGCTTATCTTAAGATAAAGCATATGCCAAGTAATTTTTTTGCTATCATTTATTTTTAGTTAAAAAATTTTTTAATGTTTTTTCATTGTGTGCTATGTGATTTCATAGTCTGTGCCCCACCCCCATAACTGAATAAGAATAATATGTACGTATCAGTAACCTTGAGGCTGACACAGTCATGGTCACAAACCATCAATGGCTCTAACTCACTCAGAATCAAAGCCACAGTCCCTCCAGAGGTCTGCACGAGGTCTCTCTGCTGACCTGGCCTTTCCTTAACCACACCAATTTGCTCCTGCTGCAAGGCCTTTATCTGGACCATTTCTGCTCCTGGAGTACTTTGCCCCAGATTTTGAGAAATGACTGATGGGTTTAAGGTCCAATTAAAGATCACACTTGAGGTCACATGTACTTGTCTACTGTGTTGTGCTGCATATATTAACTTCAGGGCCCTGAAGACATGTAAGTTGCCTAACAGCTGTCTATCCAGTCTATGCCGGCTGCTGCTTACAGCCTTGCTGATTTGTGGCTCTCATCTCTCTCTTCCCTACTCCAGTCCTTATTCTGCTGCTTCTACTACTTGTTCGGAGGAGAAGGGTGGTCAAAGAGCCCTTACTGCCCCCAGAAGATGACACCCGGGACAATGTGTATTACTATGATGAAGAAGGAGGTGGAGAAGAAGACCAGGTGGGTGTTAAAAACCATGGGACAAAGCTTAATGGAAGTCTCTTTATTTGGAGGAAGCAATGATTAGGAGAAGGCAGACATGTAAAACATCTGCATCACTTTGTGTATTTTTTTTAAAGACCTTACCCAAGAAAATTGTTGTCATTAACCATCAGCATTAATAAACATTGTTAACATTTATTTTGTTCCTGCTGTCAGATAAGTTCCATGTAATTCCTGCCTTCTTTGTCCCAGCAAAGTACACTTAAAGCCTTTGCCTCTGTCACATGTTTTAATGTCCCATTGGTCAAAGCAAGTCAAAGGATAAAGCCCCACATAAATGGATTTCTGTTCTTTTCACAGAGGATACGGTGGGAAAGGAGTGAATATTTGTTGAATAATAATCTAATAATCATGCCCTTTGAAAAGTTCTTAAAACAATCTCCATCTCTTCCCACAAGTGTTCCTCACAAGGCTTTTATGTTAAATTTCCTTCCAATGCTGTTTTGGAAACTCATAGGTTGAGAACTATCATTTCAGGAAAAAAAACAAACAAACAACTAACTGCCATTTCAGATTACATTGGTACATGGTTGTAGACATCATACAGCTGACATTTAAGGCCTCATCCAGTACTATAATATGTAAACCATATATGACTCTGTGTTTATGACTGTTTCTATTTTACTCTTTACCCTGTTTTTACCTTTTTCTCTAAAGGACTTTGACTTGAGCCAGTTACATAGGGGCCTGGATGCTCGTCCTGAAGTGACTCGCAATGACGTGGCACCAACCCTCATGAGTGTGCCCCAGTACCGACCCCGCCCTGCCAATCCTGATGAAATTGGAAACTTTATTGATGAAGTAAGTAAGCACAGTCAAAAGTCGAAGCGCAATAAGCTTATCGGTAAATTTGGAGAGAAGCAACTGCGTCAAAAGTGAGAAAAAGTCTTTAGGTTCTTTCCTTTACCGTGTTTTCATCTTGCACAATCCCTGAGCTACCTCCCCTCTTCCCACCCCTTTTTTTTTTTTTTTAAATTTGTGCCTCATCTAAATTTCAGAACTAATATAATAGCGCTTTGAATTAGTCTTTGGGAATTTGCAAAGTCTACACTGAAAAATTGAGACTTACTTGAAAGGATTTAATAGAATTAGGAAGGAAAAAGAGATTCAACGTAGATTCAGTTTTGTTTCACTAATGGGTCTCTTTCCCTGCATTGCACTGGGATGTAATATTAAATGTGTAATTGCAAGGCTACTCGAGGGCCAGAAAAATAGCTTCCATTCTGTATACGTCAGAAATGCATTCAGCTATAAATACCAGAACCTTAAATAGATACGATACCTTGTGCAAATAGAAGACTGAGGGAAGTAGTCCAGGCTGGAGCATCAGCTTTTTCCATCTTTCTGCTGCATAATCTATGCATGTAGATCCTTGTTCTCATGCCTCATGCTTGTTGCCTCATGATCACAAGATGGCTGCCACGCTTCCAGGCCTTGGGCCTGTTTTCCATTCAAGAAGTAGGAAAAGCACAGCAGAAGACCAAAATCTTTCTAGCAAACTGTTAGGCAAGAGAGAAATTCATCCTATAGGTTATTGTTCAGGACTTTTAAGTTAATTAGCTTCAGGGAGGATGAGGAAGAAATGGTGGGATTAAGCAAAGAACCAGGGAAAATAATAGTCCAGGGGGATCTGTTTCCTTAAACTATGTTACCTGATTACTTGCTTGGTCATTGGAATGATTTTCAGGGCTGGTCTGACGGTCCACTGGCCTTCAGTGAGTCTTTATGGCTTTTAGCTTTCTAGGGAAGTTGTCATCACCTGGGACTCTAGAAGCACAGCTGTGTTGGACAGGACCAAGCCAGATCCATTCTAGCACTGGGTCTTAGAGAAAACTGGGAACAGGAATGTCCAGTTTAAACCATCCCTTTAGATACATCTGGCTCAGGTCTTTTCCTCCATTTATGTTTATTTGTGCTTGTAGCTGTTTCTTAATTACAAAAGTAAAATGTTTGTTATTTTAAAAATATAAATTATGAAATGTATATAAAGAAAAGAATGCAAATCCTATGGACAGAGAATCTCATGGACAGAGGAGCCCAGTGGGTCGCAAAGAGTCGGACACGACTGAAGCGACTTAGCAAGCACACAAGACTATCCTGGTATGACTGTTTTTAGTTTCTGTCCGTTTGGATTGGCTGGCACTCATCTCTCCTGCCTACATATAATTTACCACTTTAAACATTCTGCTATAGACTTTTTCCTTTCATTAGAAATGTGTAATGACCATCTTCTGTTCCAGTCTGTATTAAATTTACTTTGTTGGTATTCATTGCCCCTGGCGTTCTGCAGGATGGCTACATTGTTGTGTGTTGTGTGCATTTTGCTTTATTCACCAAAAGAAGGTATTTTGCTTAAGATGACAGGTGTACAATTCCTCTCAATAAAAGATCCTATTGTCTTCCTTCTTTAGAACCTGAAGGCAGCTGATAGTGACCCCACTGCCCCACCCTATGACTCTCTGCTGGTGTTTGATTATGAAGGAAGTGGTTCCGAAGCTGCTAGTCTGAGCTCCCTGAACTCCTCAGAGTCAGACCAAGACCAGGACTATGACTACCTGAATGAATGGGGCAATCGCTTCAAGAAGCTGGCGGACATGTATGGAGGCGGCGAGGATGACTAAGGGACTCAGGACTGATGGGAAGAGAGATGGGTCCCTATACTCGTGTGATGGAAAATGTGGGAAACATACTCCGGGTTATTCGCCAGCTCCCTTCACTCGGGATACGTTTCTGGAGAAGAGACTGATCAGTGATAGCATAGTCCTGATTTCCACTTTATAGATCTAATCTGTGTACTAGAACGATTTAGATTTATTCCTTGAGTAATCTTTTTCCTTTCATCACTTTTGACATGGTGATGATGTCCAAAATACCCCTAAATTTTAATACTTCAAAATAATAGTTTCAGTCTCAGAAGATTCTGCTAGAAACTTGCAGATTCCCTTAAGGGCTTTGTCTCATTTTTCAAAGGAAGGGGAGGGGTCAGTTTCCCTATTGTGTGTGTGTGTGTGTTTGTGTGTGTGTGTGTGTGTATATATATATATATATATATATATATATACACATAAATTGTGTGCTTCTGTCCCTCCTGTCACCGCACTGATGTCCTGTGTTCTGACATCCGCTCTTACTCCTGAATTCTATTACATTTCTCTGATGCAGACATTATTGGGCTCTTTTAGGGAAAGAGGATTATGTCTTAGGCTGGCCATGTACTGAGTGGGTATTGTGTACTCTTAAGACCTTAACGGCTAAACGGTTTTTCATTTTTATCTTCTGAGTATGTAATTGTAATGGGCATCTATCCAGTTAACTTGTTCTGAGTAAGGATGTTGGTCATGTGAATGTCATTACAAGGTACTTTGGTTCTAAATAGGGAGGTAGGGCCAGAAAAGGTGGTGAGTTTCAGGCGCCACTGAACTTTTTTTTTTTTTGACCGCACTGCAGGACATGGGGAATCTTAGTTCCCTGACTAGGGGTCAGACCTGCGTCCCTTAACAGGGGAATTGAGGATTCTTAACCACTGGACCACCAGGGAAATCCCACTACTAGACTTCTAATGTTTATTTATCTCTAAAACGAAAGAGTGATATATTCCAGGACTTAGAGTAGTGCCTAAAGTGCTGTAGCCAAAGACAGAAGCTGGCAAGAGGGCACAGCAGAGAGCAAATGTGAAAAATGGGCTTGGAGATGGCAGGGGCAATTGTCACTAAGCCTGGCAATTGAGCCAACTGAGGTTGAAGGCAGTTGCGGTGGCTCTACCTCCACCCCCTGGAAATTCTGAACTGGAGGAATCTCAACATGTATTTGCCAGGATCCTTGGACCCAAAGCACAGAATCCCTGAGCCTGCTGTTGTTGATATTTATAGAAAATGCTAGCTGGTCTGGACACATTTGCCCCAAATTTCAGCTATGAAACTTGAGAATATTTTTCAAATCCAATTTGTTTTTCCTTTGCAGAGGAAGAAAACACTCACTGAAAGGGTGTTAGCAAAGGAAGGTGAGGGTAGGGAGTGCATTAATTTGGATCTTCTTTTAGTTGAAATGCATCTTTTAAGAAAATTTTGACAACCATAGACAAGAATTTAATCTAAATTACTTCCCTACCTATCAACTGTTTTTAGAAGAAAAGGAACATCTCCCAACCACTTCTTAGAACTGTCTTGATTTTTCAGCAATTTAAACTCTAATGTAGTTCTACATAGAGAATGTCACTATAGTTTTGAGGGTAATATGTGTATGGGTGCAGACAATTTTGTATTTTCTTTGGGAGTGGAAAAGGAAAGCAATTCAAGCTGCAAAAATTATTCTTATTTGTTTTTTTATAAATTTTATTAAAGAATTTTGTTACACCATTGTCAAACTTCTTTTATTTGATTGCACAATCCCAGGTCAGACAAATGGTAGGTAAGCTCATTCAAAACATGGAGAGAGAAGCTTCATATTAAAATATCTATTCCTGAACTTTGTGTCATTCTGTTGGGACTGAATAGGGGGAAAGGGAAACTGTGTTTCTAAGGTCAATTTATTTGAAGGATATCCATCCATGTGGCATGTGATGTGGCATGTGGTGAAACCAATAAAATCTCTTTGTCAGGGGGAAGCTACTGTGGGTTGCACGGAGGGATAGAAGGAAGCAAGACTGGGGTTTCCCTGGCAGTCCAGTGGCTAACACTGTGCTGCCAATGCAGGAGGCTTGAGTTTGATCCTTGGTCAGGAAACTAGATCCCACATGCTGCAACTAAAGATCCCACCTGCCACAACTAAGACCTGGTGCAGCCAAATAAATATTTTTTGAAAAATGTAGTTTCCAGTTTAAAGGTGTTTTAGCAGGTTTTATTTAAGGAAGAGATGAAGATCCAGGTGCAATTTATTAAGCATTCCTGTGTGGCAGACATTGCTAAATACTTGAGAACAGTATCACTTTGATTCCCCAAGACAGCCTCGTGAAAATGATTCTGTTACCTTTGAGAGTAGGAAATGGCTGTGATGACATAGGGCTGGAGTCCAGAGAAATGGGAGTGACTAGGAAGGGGCCTGACTCACGGAGGAGAGAGTTAAACGAACCATTTCTTCCCCCAGTGGCATGGTCTTGGATATGGAGCACATCCCATTTCCCAAGGCTTTCAGCAGCTAAGTACTGAAGATCAGTCATGACGTCAGGCTAACTCAAAGGATCTCAAAAAGAAGCAGGACAGCCTCTTGGGCGCAGTCTCACAGAGTGGGTGTTGGAGCCGGTTGTGACAATGGTAGGCGAGGTTACTGACTTTTAATGAAAGGAGAGGCAGGCATGGTAGTCTTGCCCTCAGAAACATTGTCCTTGATTTCCAGCATGCCATTCCCTGGTGGCTCAGATGGTAAAGCGTCTGCCTGCAATGCAGGAGACCCGGGTTCAATCCCTGGGTTGGGAAGATCCGCTGGAGAAGGAAATGCCAACCCACTCCAGCACTCATGCCTGGAAAATTCCAGGGATGGAGAAGCCAGGTGGGCTACAGTCCATGGGGAAGCAAAGAGTCGGACACGACCGAGTGACTTCACTTTCACTTTCTTTCAGACAATATGAATTTTTAATGTCCCACCAAGATTTCTGTAAGTGGAAAAGTTGTTAGTGATGATATATCTCCAACCCATTCTGTTTTACATATTAACACAATTCTGATGTGGCACGATTTTAACAAACACTGAATTTTCCAGGGATGTCTGAATAGAGCAAAGAGAGAAGGCAATGGCACCCCACTCCAGTACTCTTGCCTGGAAAATCCCATGGATGGAGGAGCCTGGTGGGCTGCAGTCCATGGGGTCGCTAAGAGTCGGACACGACTGAGCGACTTCACTTTTCACTTTTCCCTTTCATGCATTGGAGAAGGAAATGGCAACCCACTCCAGTGTTCTTGCCTGGAGAATTCCAGGGATGGGGGAGCCTGATGGGCTGCCGTCTATGGGGTCGCACAGAGTCGGACACGACTGAAGCGACTTAGCAGCAGCAGCAGTACTTAGTCCATTTAAGAAATCATATCAAGAACAATATTTGCAGCTATTTGCAATAGGTGTGTGTCTTTAGCAGTTATTTTTAAATATCACTGAAGTGAAGTGAAATGAAGTCGCTCAGTCGTGTCCGACTCTTTGCAACCCCATGGACTGGAGCCCACCAGGCTCCTCAGTCCACAGGATTTTCCAGGCATGAATACTGGAGTGGGTTGCCATTTCCTTCTCCAGGGGATCTTCCCGACCCAGGGATCGAACCCGGGACTCCCACATTGTAGGCAGACGCTTTACCGTCTGAACTACCAGGGAAGCACAAATATCACTACTGAAGAAGTTAAACAATTTGAGTATTATTTTACATACCGAACTTCATTATAAGAAGGTGCAGCATCTGATTACTTTACTACTTAAGTGTTTTGATGACCAAATGTTTTCATACTGAATACAATTCATATTATTTTATAAACTACTTCTCATCCTTTATACAGAAGTTAATCACGTTGAGTTTCTCAAATCGTGCACGTTGACAGTTTGCGTTAGCTATTTTTACTTCCCCTACCCCCAGGAAATACAGGTGGCGAGAGAAAAACATTTTTCCCAAAGGGGGCGTTCCCAGCCGAGTCGATCCCGCCCCTAGTGCGTCGGCCCCGCGCCACCCGGCAGCGGCACCGTTCCGCTGAGGCGCATGCGCAGCTCGCCAGTAGAGCTTTGCGCTTCAGTCATGGCGGCGGTCAGTCAGGCTGCTGGTAGCAGGGTTCTGGAAAAGTGTGGTCTGGAGCAGATTTTGGAGGCGTTGAAGCTGCTGCTGAGCCCGGGAGGTGAGAGGACGGAATTCGGCGCCGGGCTGCACCTGGGGCCTTTGGGCAGGGTCTGTCCAGCGTCATTTTGCCCTTCAGGAAACCGAGGTTCAAGGAGGGATGGGAACCGTTGCATATTGATACTAGCCGAAGTATCTCGAGCGGTTACCTTGGGCCAGGCACTGTGTTAAGCACCGTGGGTACGTGTTCTCATCCGTCCTTACTGCAGCTCTGTGAGGACTGCAACCACAGCCTCAGAGAGTCTCCCAGAGCTGCCTCAAAGAGGTCCGAGCTTCTTGAGAGCGCAGGGTCTCATGTGGACACTGGACATTGGTACAGAGTGCCAAGGAGTCCAGAGAAAGGAAGCAGTGACGTTTGAGCTGCGTTTTGGGGAGAGGATTTAGAGATTTACAGTCACTTTTAATCTTTCCCAGTTTAGAATCAGAAGGGACCTTGGGAGTGGTGTAGCCTGGCACTCAAAGGATCCTTTTACTCCTGAGGATATCCCTGGCTCATCAAAGAGAATAAATAATCTGATCAAGATCAGATGGTCAGGTTAGAGGCAGAACACGAACTTAGAACCGAAGTCTACCGAACCCTCTTGTCAGACCAAAGCAGATTATTCAGTATGGAGCCTCTGATGTTATCTGGAGCTTTGGGGAAGATACATATGAAATAGGGCCCTACTTTAAATTAGAGTGTACAATTTGGAGGAAGGGGTTTGTAGGGTGAGGAAGGTAAGGTACGGGAAGGTTATGTTCCCAGTCTCACATTTTGAGATTCCCCCACCTCCACCCCAAACTTAGAAAAGTCGGGAAACAGTAAGTGTATCATACTAGGGGCAAGTGAAAGCTAGTAGGGGGAATTCCCTGCCAGTCAAGTGGTTAGGACTCCCTGGTTTCACTGTGGAGGGCCCGAGTCAATCCCTGGTGGGGGAACTAAGATCCACCAGCTGAGAAGTGTGAGCAAAAAGGAAAAAAAGTAATTGAGTGCCTGCTAAGTGTCAACCCCTATAGTGTGCTATTTATGTATGGATCTTTTTATCCTCACAGCAATTCCATGATATAGGTATTACTTGTATTCCATTTTACAGATGAAGGAACCAAGGCTCAGGTACATTGGAAATTGCCCAATGCCAGTCTCCTAAGTGGTAGAGTTAGGATTTGAATTTCAGATGCCTTCAACTGTAGTATGGAACTATATATACTACTTTGCCACAGTGAAGAATTAAACTGCACAATAGATTTTTAACTTGTTAGTGGAGAGGTTGCTTGTCTAGCAACTGCAACTATCTAGAACATTAGTGAGGACAGGGATTAAATAAGTTAAATAGTCTGGAAGTAGTCATCTGTCACAAAGCACACACACTTCGTTTTTGGAAGACCCTCTCTAACTCTCAGAGTATGTGGTGGAGTTTCTACATGTATTCATTTAGCTTAAGAGAAATCAAGCATTATTATTTGAAAAAGAATAATTTGGTAAAATGATATTATTTTCACAGAAAGACTGGGTTATGTTGTGTGAATAGGTTATGTTGTGTGAATCTTTCTGCTGTTTTTTTTTTTCATCATATCAGCTGCTGAAGGAATTACAGAAATACCTGTGTGTAGTAAGTATTCATATGTTCGTGATGGACAGAGGGTGTTGAGACAAGATGAAAGTATTTGCTAAAAGTACCTCCAGCTAGTTCAGCTTCTTTTGGTCTTTCAATTGACTGCTTTTGAGGTAATATTTACTGAGAGTCAACTGTATGTAGTATTCTGTCCCCAGTTATTGTTGGAGATAGAAATATTATTTAACAACTTGTGCTCTCAAGTATCTTGTTTGGGGAGATGGTACTCCAAATATAGTGTACTCAGTCGCTCAGTTGTGTCCAATTCTTTGAGACCCTTTGGACTGTAGCCTGCCAGGCTCCTCTGTCAGTGGTATTTCCAAGGCAAGAACAGTGGAGTGGGTTGCCATTTCCTCCTCTAGGAGATCTTCCCAACCCAGGGATCACTGTGTCTCCTGCACTGCAGGAGACAATTTTTTTTTTTTTTTTTTTTACTGCTGAGCCCATGAGGAAGCCCCACCCCGCATACAGGCCAATATATTCAACATAGCAGATAATATTAATACTAGTGGTGAATGGAGGGTACAGGTAGCAGTTGGTTGGTTAGTTAGGAGTTATTTGAGGAAGGAGCTGAGGAAGGATACAAGAGGAAGGAGAATTCAGTCTAGATGGTAATTGAATAGACAGAAAGGAAGGAAGATACCGAGTCTTTCCCTTTTGAGCTATTAAAAGGTCTACAGGATTAAGTATTTTCTCTTCACCTGCCTTCCATTTCTGTTCTCAGTTGCGGGGCAAGTAAGAGTAATAGCTCCATTTCCCTTATTAGGAAGTGTGTTAAGCAGAATTGGAAAGGGGTTGTCAGTTTTAGTGAAGTTTTGCTTGAGGTCATCTCAGCAGTTGTTCAGTTGCTAAGTTGTGTCTGACTCTTTGTGATGCCGTGAACTGCAGCATGCCAGGCTTCTCTGTCCTTCACTACCTCCCGGAATTTGCTCAAACTCATGTCCATTGAGTTGGTAATGCCATCCAACTGTCTCATCCTCTGTTCCCCACTTCTCGCTCTTGGTCTTTCCCAGCATTTTAGCAATAGTTTTCCTTAAAAAAAATAATGATAACTTGCCAGACTAAATATATGTTCATTGAACTCAGTCATTAAAATTGAATTATGTGGTGGTTGGGGGTCTTTGGCCACCTCATGAGAAGAGTTGACTCATTGGAAAAGACTCTGATGCTGGAAGGGATTGGGGGCAGGAGGAGAAGGGTCCGACAGAGGATGAGATGGCTGGATGGCATCACCGACTTGATGGACATGAGTTTGAGTGAACTCTGGGAGTTGGTGATGGACAGGGAGGCCTGGCGTGCTGCAATTCACGGGGTCACAAAGAGTCGGACGCGACTGAACTGAACTGAACTGAACTGGGGGGCTGTAATTTTGGTAATTTGTATATGATGAAGCTGTATCACATATATATATTTGGCTGCACCAGGTCTTGGTTGTGTCATGCAGAATCTTTGATCTTTCTTGTGGCATGTGGGATCTAATTCCCTGACCAGGGCTCAAACCTGGGCCCCCTGCATTGGGAGTGCAGCATCTTAGCCACTGGACCACCAGTAAAGTCCTTTACTTTACAGTTTGGATTTACTAAAAAGTACCACACAAATTATGAAGTCTGCTTTTAAATGTCACAAGCATGGACTTTTAAATTGGTGGTGGAAAGAATAAATAACTTTGTTTATGAGGGGAGCATTTCCCAAAGCATGATGGGGATGGTTGTAGGCAGTATGTAGAGAAACATTTTGAGGCTGAAAAGCTTCAAATAGTGATCAAGAGCTTGGATTCTCGAACTGGGTTGCCAGAGTTGAATATGCTCTCTGGCAAATGCCTTAACCTTAGTCTTCTTATCTGGAAATAAGGATATTAATACTCTACATCTCACAGAGGAGAAGGCAATGGCAACCCACTCCAGTATTCTTGCCTGGAGAATCCCCATGGACAGCAGAGCCTGGCAAGCTACAGTCCATGGGGTCGCAAAGAGTCGGACACGACTGAGCAACTAACACACACACACACACACCTCACAGAGTTGGTGCAAGGATTGAATTAAATACATATCCCTTAGGATAGTATATTAACTATTACTAATTTAAGTTTAAGAAGATTAACTTGAAGAAATAAATGAATAAAGCAAATAACAATACAGCTGGTGCTCAAAATAAATGGTCAAAAAGTTACAGAAGCACTATATGACTCTAGTTTGAAAAACTTTGTTTTAAGGCTACAGATCTCAAACTTTTTGGTTTCAGTACTCCTACACTCTTAAAAAGTGTTGAGGACTTAAAAGAGCTTTTATGTGGGTTATGTATATCAATATTTACTGTATTACAAATTAAGAGTTTAAGAGAACTCTTTTAAATTTATTTAAATACAACAGTCACAAACCTGTTACATGTTAACATAAAAAAATATATTTTTCTGAAATAACAGTTGGAAGAGTAACATTGTTTTACTTTTGAATGGCATTGTTTTATTACACTTTTGCAAATCTTAACTGTCTGACTTATTAGAAGAGAGCTGGGTTTTCATATTTGCTTCTGTGTTCAATCTGTCATGACAGGTTTTTTTATTGAAACGGATGGATATCTAGACTCAGACATCTATATATTTAAGTGGAAAGGGAGGAAATTTCCATCATCTTTTCAGATAACTGTGTATTCGTCTTTAAAACTCAACAAGAGGTAATTTCTTAAAAGGTTGATTTTAATATAGAATATGAACTCAATGAATTTTCATACTTGGTACACTCAAGAAAGAATGAGAACATAAAAGGCACTGTCTTAGTATTAATATGAAAATAGTTTTGACCTTGCTGGTTTTCTGAGAGAATTCTTGGGGAGGCCCTCAAAACCTGAGACCCTGTACCCCACTTTTGAGAACTGCTGTTCTCAGAATGCCAAGTTTATTTTCAAGTAGCTTTTATTTCTATCACCAGAAGAGGGCAGAGGAGACCACTTTATAAGGGGCTCTTAAGAAAAAAGGGCTAGTAGCTTTTGTTAATCACTTTCTTTGTGTCCCATGTTTAAGTTCCAAGATCTTATAAAGTCACAGGAAGTTACTTAGAGACTGTTTATTGATCTTAATCATTAGTGGCAACAAGCTATGAAAGCACTCATTTCCTGTTTAGGTGTATATTACTTAAAGACAACAGATATTTATGCCAGTGAGTCAGAACACTTGCCCTGAACAGTCTTAGAGAAGTCCTGAAAAATCTTACTTTTCTGATTCTCACTATTTTAGTGATCTCACTAAATTGAATAACATTTTTAAATGTTATTGTTCCTTTTTCTTTTCATAGAAGTAGTTAATATTACTTATAGTAAAGCTTTAAAAAAAAAATCAGAGAAGCTAAAAGAAGAAAATTAAAATGACCTTAATCCCACACTCCAGAGATTACATTTTGGAGAGAGATATACATATATATAATTTGTTTACAAAAATGATCTCATATACTACATACTGTTTTCTAACCTTAAAATATATTTTTAGTACAGAAACAACACATATTCACTCTGAAAAAAACTTTAATGAAGCAAAAAAGAAAAATCACCCAAAGTCCTACCATCCAAAGATCATCCCTGTTAACACTTTGAAGTATAGCTTTTGAGATCTTTTTCTATGTGTGTACTGAGGCACACACACATAAGTTTTCATAGTTAGGTTCATCCTGTTCTTTTATCCATCAGTTTTCAGAAAAATACGTTAGTGTCTTAGTCTCCAAATTTAGCCAACGGAATGATATTTTTTGGTTTTGTTTTATTATGTAATCATGTTTTTGTATATATATATTTCAGTTTACTGTAGTGATTATTCTTGATACTCTTAATTGTTCCATCTGTAGCCTGTGGGAGTCATTCAAGTTAGCTGTTGGACTCTTTGATGTGACCTAGTAGTCATGATTGCTTCTTTGCTTTAAGACATAAGGTATTCAGATTCATCTTATACATTTCTTGCTCAATGCTTGAAAGCAATTCTTTTTAAGAATAAGTGATATTTAGGGACCATAAGATGGACACTAGTAATATTTATTGCCACTGAAATGTCATTGCTTCCAGACTTTTTCAATGATTAGAGCCAGGAAATATGTGGATTTTCAGAAAACAAAAAAAAGCAAATTGAAAGTTCCTACTGATATTCCCAGTTAAAATGAAATGTTACAGAGTTTAAATTTTTCCTAACATTTCATTAAGAAAAATTTTAAGCTTATAGAAAAGTTGAAGGAATTTTACCATGAAAACTCATAACCATGACCTAGACTCTTTAACATGTGTTTGTCCACCTAGCCATTCTTCTTTACTGTATTTTATGTTTTCATCTTTGTATTTCTTTTCTCTTACCTGTAAATATTGATTCCTAATAAAATTAATACAGTTATTTACTTTATATATATATGCATGCAAATATATAGTCACATATTCATATATACTCACACATGCATATAATTTTTTACAATAACAAGTCCAACATTACTATCATCAACAAACCTACTGTTTCTAAGGGATTTTGTTTGTTTTTGCCCTCAGGATGTACAAAGTTCTATATTTCAAGTCATTTGAAATAATTATGTGTGGTTATGCTGCTAATTTGGTTTAGAGAAGGAGCTGGAACATTTTTTCTGTAAAAAGCAAGCAGTAAATATTTTGGGCTTTGTGATCCATACTGTCTCTGTTACAGCTATTCACATCTGCCATCATAGCTCGAAAGCAGCCATATGTAATATGTAAATAAATGAGCATGACTGTGTTGCAGTAAAACTTTATTTGTGGAAATAGGTGCAGGGCCAGATTTGACCTGTAGCTTGTATTTTGGCAACCTTGGACATAAAGTATAGAATTTTTAGGTTCATTTGTTTTTTATCTTTAGTAATATTTTGAATTTTATTTTTGATTTTTCTTTTTTAAAACTATGAAAAACGTGTGTGTGCTCAGTCGTGTCTAGTTCTTTGTGACCCCATGGGCTGTAGCCCACCAGGTTTCTCTGTACCTGGAATTTTCCGGGCAAGAGTACTGGAGTGGGTTACTATTTCCTTCTCCAGGGGATCTTCCTGACCCAGGGATTGAACCTATGTCTCCTGCATCTCCTGCATTGGCAGGCAGATTCTTTACTAGTAGCACCACCTTTGAAGCTCGTGAGAGACATTCAGTGCTTTAAGAGGAAAACTCTAAAACTGGATACATTTATCCTTGTCTACTCCCACTGATTATTTTCTGTTTCTCTATAGACAGTTCATTATAGTGAATTTTTAATTTGTTCTTCTACTACTTTTAAAAAATAAAAATAATCTGTGTACCTTCCCATTCTAACACAAAAGTTAGCATACTATATACATTCTTCTATACCTTTTAAAATTCGGTATGCCTTAGAGATAGCTGCATAGTGGTACGTGGAAATCTTCCTCTTTCCCTTTTACAGCTGTATAGTATTCCATTATGTGAATATGCCACTGTTTATTCATCAGTTCTCTATGAATGGATATTTGGGTTGTTTTAAGCTATTTGTTAATATAAAAAAATACTTTTACCAGACTCCGTGGGTTTGGGGTCCTTAGTGAACACACCAAGTACTTTCTTAAAGTAGAAGTATTTATTACAGGTGACAAGTAAGGAGTCAGGGAGATAGTGTTACCAAGTTCAAGCTATTACTGTTCACTGCTCTACCAGAACAGGACAGTAAATTGGGGGACAGGTATTGGGGCAAGAAATAACAACTTTACCTGGAAAGCCAGCAGACTGAGAAGATGGTGGTACCAGGAAACCATCTTAGCCTAGTTAGAATTCAGGCTTCTTTTTTACTAAAAGGGGATAGGGTTTGGCTTGTTGCAGAATTGGCGCAGTTGTTGATCTAGCCATGATGTTCCTATAAACCTCCAATGGAGAGAAATGTTATTTTTTCTGCAACTTTTTATCTCTGTATAAGTGGAAAAGAGTTACACCTTTAAAGGTCAAACCTAGGAGGTAGAGAAAAGGCTATGGTGTGTATTTCAGGTCCTAGGGCACAAAGATTAGAGCTAGAGGAAGAGACCCAATATGGAGTCAGGTTTGTTCTGTGTTAAATAGGCCTCAAAGCACTATCTCCCTTAACCACTGGACCAGGGTAGTGTTAAGCCTGGGAGGCATGCATATTCATGAAAGGGCAGGCATGATCATCTGTAAGCATTATAAAGAGGCAGCGGTTGCTCTAGGTGGCCCAAAACTGAAAGCAGACAGGTGCTTGAGTGTTTGCTTGTACTCCAGTGTCTTGTTGGATGTTTTGTAACCTTTTGGAGACACCTGGTGCAATTTAAGGGTTAGCTTCTGCAAGACAAAGCACACTTTGATTCAGCCCCATCCCTTCCCTACTGCTGCATATCTAACAGTATGGCAGTGAGAAGCTTTGTGTGTATGTCACTTTGCATTTTTGCCTGTGTATCTATCTATAGGATAGACTCTTAGAAGAGGGATTGCTGGGCCAATGGTTAAATGCCTATATAATTTTGTTAGATATTGCCAAATTTCTCTTCTTAGGGAATGTACCATTTTAGTCTCTTACCAGCCATGTATGAAAGTGTGTGTTTCCCCAAAGCACACAATGTGTTATAAAAACATTTGGATTTTAGCCACTTGATAGACGGGAAGTGATATTTCAGTATAGTTTTAATTTACTTTTCTCTTAGGAGCAAGGTTGATCATATGTTCATGTTTAAGAGCAATTTGCATTTCTTTTTCTGTAAACTGTTCATATCTTTTCCCCATGTAGTATTTCATGCTCTGTTCACTTGAGAATATTTTTAGTGAACATGTCATTGAATAATGTTCACCATAGTATAATGGCTTCAAATAATCCATCCGTCATTCATTCATTCATTCAATAAATAACTACTTATTTTGAACAGCTGCTGTGTCAGACAGGCCTTGTTCCAGGCAAGGAGAACACAGCAGTGAACAAAACAGCAATATCCTTGTCCTCAAGGAATTTTTGTTCTCGTTGGTGGAGAGACGATAATAAGCAAAACAAATGTTACATATAAAATACAGTATGTTAGATACAGGTAGACTACAATTTACTCAACATGTATTTCTAATTTTACACTATTATAAATAATGTATTGTTGAACACCCTTTTAGTTATCATCAGTTGCATCTTTCTTAGAAGATATATTAACTTTAGTTTTGAAATCTATTGTTGTTTGATTTCATTTATGTTTTCAGCATTTTATTATAACCCACCTTTTTGCATTACATTTTTAGTAGTCATCTTAGAATTACAATATACATCGTAATTTTTCACAATCTGCTTAGAATTTATCTTGTACCACTTCATAGGACACATAAAAACCTTGTAACTGTGAGGGTTCTTTCATAGCCTTCCACACCTTTTGGCTTTTATACTATAGTTTTCATGTTTATTGTATCTATATAAGAAATAAACCCCATAATACAGTTTTATAGATTTTACTTTAGACAGTTATATATATTTAAACAAATAAAGAGGAGACAAATGAATCTTTTATATTTAGCCACATATTTACCATTTCTGATGCTTTTCCTTCCTCCTGAAGATCCAGGTTTCCATCTAGTACTGTTTTCCTTCAGCTTGAAGAACTTCCTTTAGCATTTGTTTGTGTTCCAGATCTGCTGGCAGTCAGTTATCTTAGTTTTTCTTCCTTTTCCTTTCATTTTTGAAGATTACTTTTTATTGGATATAGCATTGAGACTTGATAGGTGGGGTTTTTTTCTCCTGTCATCACATCAGGTGGTTGTTGTTGTTTTTTGTTTGTTTTTTGCCCTGTTACCACTTCAATGTTTTCCATTATCTTTTAAGTCATTGCTTGTGGGTTCACAGTCATTCATAGCATTCGTCTCCTATGCTGACTGCTTTTTTCTGACTACTTTCAAGATTTTCTCTTTGTCTAATTTTTAATTTATTTATTTTTAATTGGAGGATGATTGCTTTACAGTATTGTGTTGATTTCTGCCCTCTATCAGTGTGATCGTTATCTGATTTCAGTGATTGACTGTAATATGCCTAGATGTGATTTTCTTTCAACTTATCCTGATTGGGCATCACTGAGCTTACTGAATCTGTAAATTTGTTTCTTCACTAAATTTTGGAAAATTTTGATCATTATTTCTTCACATCCTTTTGTGCTTCATTTTCTCTCCTTTTATTCTAGTTACTCTCTATTTTATTACAAATACATCATTTGATGGTGTTCACAGATACTACGGCTCTGTTTCTATAAAATCTTTTTTTCTTTGTTGTTCAGATTGAATAATTTCTAGGGGTATGTATATCTTTAAGTTCACTTTTTTGGGGGGGGTCATCTCAAAGCTGTTAAGTCCATCCACTGAGTTTTTTTAAAAATTCAGATATTTTGTTTTTAAATTCTAGTATTTTCATTTGGGTTTTTAAAAAATGCTTGCTACTTTTTTGCTGAGAGTCTGTATTTTGTTCATTCATAATGAGTATTTTCCATCACGTGCTTGAACACAGTTATAAGAGTTGCTTGAGAATCTTGGTCTGCTCAGTCTGACACCTGGGTCATTTCAGATCAGTCTCTACTTGATTGTCTTTCTCTTGAGGTGGATCGCATTTTCATGTTTCTTCATCTGGTCTAGGACTTTTGGATTGTATCATTGACATCATGAAGGATATTCTGTTGAAACTCTAGATTCTGTTACAGTCCTCTGGAGAAGATTGATCTTCTTTGGTTTGGTTTTGTTTTAAAGTAGGCATTTTTTTTTTTTTTGCGATGCCGTATGACATGTGGGATTGTAGTTCCCTGACTCGGGATCAAACTTGGGCCTACGGCAGTGAAAGTGCTGAGTCCTAACCACTGGATCACCAGGGAGTTCCCTAAAGTAGGCAGTTCATTTGGATTCATACTCTAAGCTCTCTCTTCTGCAATGGGCAGCAGCTCTTTTCAATTCTTTCCATTTTAGCCGAGGTATGTAAAGTGCTTCCCATAGATGCTTAGTGCAAAGATTAGCCACAGATTTAAGCAGTTTGTATTAGATGGTTGGATGGCATCACTAACTTGATGGACATGAGTTTGAGCAAGCTCCGGCAGTTGGTGATGGATAGGGAAGCCTGGCATGCTGCAGTCCATGGGGTTGCAAAGAGTCGTGGGACACGACTGAGTGACTGAACTGAACTGACTGAATGCAGAACTGGGAGCTCTTCCTCTCTGGTTCTATACTTTCTGAAATTTCTTATTTCCCACCTGCTGTAGTTGCCCTGAATTCTGTGCTTTGGTTCTCAAGTCAGTAAGATGAAATTCTTCTTGTGTTTTTGGTATGCAAAGACCTAATGCCAGACTGAAAAGCAGGAAGCTTCTTCAGTGCTGTTTTTTTCCTCCTGGGTGCCTTCTCTAGTTTTTGTTCCCTTTCATCACCTCCAGGCATCTTCAGATATTTGCTTTTTACTCTTTGTTCAGAGTTGATAGTTATCTGTGAGAGGCTTGGTCTTATAGGAGTTCTGAGGAGATCGTTATTATCACTCTTCATTCATTCTTTTACTCAATCAACTACAGATACTCGTTTGGGGCTTACTTTATGTCAGCTGTGCAAAGCACCCACCAAACAAGAGAGATGTAGTACCCACTGTCATTAAGTTTAAATTCTAATAGAGAAGAAAGAAAGTAAATATCAATAAAATAATTACTGATTATGATAAGTACTATAGAGGAAAGAAATTGGGTGTTACCACAGAGTTAAGAGTGTGGGGGATGGCTTTTAGAGTGGTCAAGGAAGGCCACCTCTGAGGAGATAATATTTAGATTGAGATTCCGGATATCTGTGTCTCAGCATTTCCGCTTTTAGGTGTATATATGTCAGGAATGTGTGTGCGTGCTTCTACCAAGAAAAATCTATTTTATTATTTATTTATTTATTTTAAATTTTTGACCATACCACGTGGCATGTGGGAATCTTAGGTTGTTCCCCGGCTAGGGATTGAACCCGTGCTCCAATATTGGAAACCACTAGACTGCCAGGGAATTCTCAAGAGAAATCTGTTTTAAATATTAAGAGGATCTGATGTGTGAAAAGTAAATTTTTGGGAGAGTGAAAGTAGGGAAGCCAGGCAAGAGGGTTCTGATGTACTTCAGTTTAAAGGTGTCAATGGCTTCGACAAAGGTTGTAGTCGTGAGATGGATAAAAACGAATAAATTTGAGAATGATTTAGTAAGCAGAACAGGAAAGACTTGGTGATGGGTTGGATAAAAGAAAAAGGTGGAGATGTTACCAGTTGGTAACCAGGTTAGATTGTACTTAGGAGTGTAAGGTACCTGTGAGAGTCAGTAATTTGTTAAATTTGAAAAGCCTAAGAAATATCCAAGTGGAGATTTCATTCAGCAGTTGGAAATATGTCTCTGAAACTTAGAGTCATGGGCTCTAAGTAGTCGTGGGCCAGACATGTAAGTTTGGAAGCTGTTAACTTATAGCTCCGGAGAAGGCGATGGCACCCCACTACAGTACTCTTGTCTGGAAAATCCCATGGGTTGAGGAGCCTGGTGGGCGTGGGGTCGCTAAGAGTTGGACACGATTGAGTGACTTCACTTTCACTTTTCACTTTCATGCACTGGAGAAGGAAATGGCAACCCACTCCAGTGTTCTTGCCTGGAGGATCCCAGGGACGAGGGAGCCTGGTGGGCTGCCGTTGATGGGGTCGCACAGGGTCGGACACGACTGAAGCGACTTAGCAGCAGCAGCAGCAGCTTTTAGCTCATTTTTAAAGACCTAGGCCTGAATAAGACTGTCAAGGAAGATAATCCAGAGTTCAGGACAAGCCTTGGAGCACTTTGATATCTAGTAGAGGAAAAGAGACAGTAGAGGAGACGTTTCGAGATGGCCGTTGAGGTAGGAGGAAAAAATCAGGACAGGGTGCTTGCTGCCCCAGAACCTAAGAGAGGAGCGTTTCAAGGAGGGAGTCAGCAAGGATGTCCTTCACCAGCAGAGGGCAGTAAAGACCATTTGGGGAGAGTTCAGGAAAAATTGAGACTAGATACTAGGGAGTGTGTGTGATTGAATTAATTTCTTTGCATCCCATGTCCATACTCTGTGATCTGCCTCACTGGTTGTAATTTTATGATGGAAAGGACTTTGTTTTCTTCAGTGCCTTATCCCTGGGATCTAGAACAGCTTGAATAAGCCTTCTGTTGTAAATGTTTACCTTTTTAGATTTCTGTTCTCGCTATAGTTTCAGCCCAGTAAGTTGATTAAGATCTGGCCTCTTGGTTCTGGGGCAGCAAGCACCCTGTCCCCTCAGAACGTGTGGGGAATGGAAACAAACTCCATGAAGTATTAGGTTGGCCAAAAAGTTGTCTCAGGTCTTTCCATAGGATGCTATCAAAAACCCAAATGAATTTTTTGGCTAACCCAATATAATGTGTTATGTACATAATTCTAACTACATCCAAAGTGCTGTGGTAAGGCAGGAAATGTGGTCTTGAATTCTGCCTTGGCTGGGGAGGCCCAGTTGGGGGCCCTCTTTCTAGAAGTAATGACATCTGAGTCAGGCTTGAGAAGATGAACTGGAGTGGGCAAGGCATTCCTCATGGAGGGAAGCACAATTTGTTTTCCATGTATGTAATTTGATTGATTTTTCTTCAGAAGGATCAGGCTCAAATTCACTGCAGATCACGAAACATGACATCCTGTTGGCTACTTTAAAATCTAACCTGTCTGCTTTGGAGGACAAGTTCCTGAAAGATCCTCACTGGAAGATACTGAAACTCCTACGGGATGAAATTGCTCATGAGACAGAATGGCCGCAAGACTCTGTGGATGTCACCTGGCGTTTTACCTCCCAGACCTTACTGCTGCTGCTGTGCTTGAAGGAAACCATGCTCCACCTGGCAGCTGATTTCAGTCCAGGTGAACCCAACCCGAAGACTCCAGAAACTGCTCCTGCCCTGAGCCCAGATACACTTAGCGTCTCCCAGCAAAAGACTGTCCAGTCGGTTTTGCAGTTTGTAGTGACCTTGGGTGTCTGCCCCTATCTCGCGCCCGGCGTTGGAGTCCCTCTGAGATTCAGGACTGAGTTTGGGGCCGTCGTTCAGGATGTGGTGTGTCTCAGTACTGCTCCCAGCGCAACCCGGAGGCTGTACACAAGCTGCAGGGCCCTCATCAGTGTTGCTCAGCACGCGTCTCTGGGGAGCCTGGTTTTCTGCCGCCATTTGGGGGATATCGCAGCAGGTCTGTGCCAGCTGGGGTTCTGCCCAAGCAAGAGATCATCGCTGAGTCCTGAGGAAGAGGTAAGCATCCATGGGGAGAGAAAGAGAGTGTGTGAGAATCTGTGTGTCCTTGTATGTGGTTGCTATAAGAGATCATCTCAGTTCTTTGGAAAAGTGCTGATGGAAAGACCTAGAATTTTTATTAAATGCCTAAGTATCTCTGGTGGATAGACGAATCTTTTTAGGGGGTTGGATCTTCCATTTATTAAATACAAATCCTTTCACTCCTGGAGAGTCCATTTCACCTGTTCCCTTCTTTCCATTTTTTGAAACAGCTGTTGCAAGCTATTTCTTTGAATCTCTGTTTCTTTCCCAACTTTGTAAAATGTGTTTATTAATGCCTGCCTTGAGAAAAAAAACAATACCCACCTTGGAAGGTGGCTGTGAGGAATAAGGATGATGTGTGTAAGTTACCTGGCCCAATACCCAGCAGTGCTTACCAAAAAGTTACTACTACTAATATTAATATTAAACTGTTTACGCCTCCTTCATTAAGTTCTTGGGAAGATTAAGTGAGATGAAGTATGCAAGCACTGGGTTCCCTCCACAATCCAGTCAGTGTTGGTTGTTAGGTGTTGAGGGTACAGGCAAGTGTTTTGTTGACAGTCAGTAAGGATTTGAGCGTCTGGACGATAAAGTGATGTGAAGGATACAAAAGCATTAGATGTGGTCCTTTTCTCCAACAGCTCACACAGTCACTGGGGAGACAAGACTCACAAGTGCACCATGCTTCCCCATGAGAGCACTGCCAGCCTTAGCACAGGAACCTTAACAGAAGACGCTGTTAAGGTATAAATGTCACCAGGGTCACATGCAGTGTAACTCCTTCGCTCCTGCATCCAGATTTTATTATGTCCACTCAGCTCATCTTTCTGTCAGCCTTTCTGTGTCACCTTCCAGCTTGTTCCTTTTCTGTTTGTTCTCCCTGTGCTCACAAAAGAAAAAACAGAAAACATTTAAAAGCCATCGTCACCTGAGTAGTCACATGAAATTATGGTCTCCTCCAGTGCCCTTATGTTTTGCGGAGTGGAGCTCTGTGCTCTTTACAACAGGGTGTGCGTCTTGACAGCTCCATCAGTGCCTGCTATCTGCACTTCCTTGAGATGAGGGATCTGGAGCAGGTCTTATGACTATTGTTTGAGCTAAGCAGTACCCAGAGGTCTCAGGCAGAAGAGAGAAAAGAAAAGGGAAACACAGAAAGGACCAAGTGATGGGGTGGAAGGAGAAGGGGAGACATGGTGGGTGGACCGTATGAAGCTGGACAAGTTCCGCAACAGCTCCTGCTCTGATCAGCATCTGCATCACAATTTACTAAATCATATCGAGCAGGATTCTGAGCCTTGAGTGTGAAGCTCCCAAAGGGGGTCAGTCTGTTGTGGCTTGGAGCAGGGACCCAATTAAACAGCACCCTCTTTGCTGCCCAGATTCTGAATGAATGAAAGGACAGTTAACAGAGTAAGAGATGACAAATCAGAATGTCACCTTTATTAATCATCAAGGCAGAGCTGGAAGGTCTATAGAGAGAGACCCATGGGTCTCCTAACAGTGCATTCCACAACGAGATGCACTTCTCACCCAGTTTTAAAGGGTGCTAGAAAACCGCAGTTCCTTCTGCCCTGATGCAGAGGACATGCCCCTGAAAAATCTGTGGCACAGAAGAGCAGAACAGACTGTGCACTCATGCCCAAGGGACTGAAGAGTGAGCTGTGTGTGCCAGAACTCAGCAATCAGATGAGTGGATGCAGTCTCCTGCCCAGAAGTGGGTGAGGGAATGGAGAGGGGGCCAGGAGTGTGTCCTTATTATAGCTTCCTCTGAATGGAAGGAAACCAAGAGGCAAAAGAATTAAAAAGGGTAACCAGCAAGGACCTACTGTATAGCACATGGAACTCTTCTCAATGTTATGTGGCAACCTGAGTGGGAGGGGAGTTTGAGAGAGAACGGATGCGTGTATATAAATGGCTGAGTCCCTTTGCTGTCCGCCTGACATTATCACTGCGTTGTTAATTGACTATACCCCAATACAAAATAAAAAGTTAAAAAAAAAAGAGGCAAAAGAAGTTGGCCTCCTGCTCCCCTCACAAGCATCTTTGTTCACTGTTGCAGAGCATTACCTTCTCTTGCTTGCCTGGTTTGTATCTCACAGAAGCCAAGGACGTGTTTCTTTTAGGTGTTAACTGAAGAAGAAAGAGCCCTATCAAGGAAGGCCCTAAGAGACATCTTGGATCAAGTGTATCAGCCATTAGCAGTCCGAGAATTACTTATCCTCCAGGGAGGACCGCCCCAGGTATGTACACCTGGGGGATTCTTGTGGGTGAAACTTTAATGATAGAGTGTAGCGTATTGTCTTCTTCCCTGGTAGCTCAGCAGTAAAGAGTTTGCCTGCGATGCAGGAGACCCAAGTTTGATCCCTGGGTGGGGAATATCCCCTTAAGAAGGAAATGGCAACCCACCCCAGTATTCTTGCCTGGGAAATGCCATGGACAGAGGAGCCTGGCTGGCTACAGTCTGTGGGGTTGCAAAGAGCTGGACACGACTGAGTGACTAAGCAACTGTCTTCTCCTGGAAATTAGTCTAAGTGAATCCTGTTTCATCTTTTAGATTGTTAAATGGTATTTGCCAAACTAAATTACACCGACCTCTGGGATAATTTTAAGGAATTTTTCTTTTAATGAAAAATGGACACTTTTCCCAATAATATTGTGATAATTTTTTAGGGCTTATGACAAAAATACATTTTATTCATTCTCAAACTGGGTCTTTTTTTAAAAAACTAAAATTTGGCTGTTTTTTGACAGTATTCTTCTGGCAAAAGTAGAATGGAGTATTCTTATTCTTTGAATGGAGTATTTGAAGTCAAGGAATTAAAACTAGAGTAAAAACGTAATAGTATATATTCTGCTCAGCATAATACAGTTTCTTTTTTCCTTAAAAGTAATTATTTATCTGAAATTATTCAATTTGGTGATGTAGCTGGAATTATCTATTTCCTTTTAGTACCTAAATTTTAGTTATGAGTTTAGATGAGTAAAGCATGAAGGTCCAAAGGATGGGACTTCCCTGGTGGTCTAGGGATTAAAACCCTGTGCTCTGAATGCAGAGGGTCTGGATTCAATCCCTGGGCAGGGAACTAGATCCCACATGCTGCAACTAAGGCCTGGTTCAGCCAAATAAATAAATTTGTATTTTTAAAAAAAAAGCATGAAGGGTCAAAACAGTTAACTGTAGGACCAGCTGAAGCTGACCAAAAAGACATCTCCTTGCTGAAGTCATTTTCATCTCATCCCTCGAATATTACTAGAGCCTCATATTGGGACCCTGTTGCTCATGCCCTGCTTCTCTGAGTGAGTCCACAGTTTGCCAGATGAAATAAAATACATTATAAGGACATGGTGGAAAGCAGAGGCCCAGGAGTTAGGCACACTGGAATTCAACCTCAGTGTGCAGTTGTTTGAATTGGTAAGCCTTTCCATCCCTCACTTTCCTTACCCATAAAATGGGGATGACAACAGCACTTTCCTGATGAAGTCCCTTTTGAGATTGTGTGTGGGGTACTTAACACAGTGCATGGCACATCAACCCCGCAGATTTCTTTAATTATTAATGATTGGAAAAGAGAGAACAGGCTAGTGTGGGGTTAAATGTTTCCTTCACTGAGTTTTATGCTCACACATAAAACACAGTTAAACACAATGAATGACCACACTCTAATTTGCACTCCAGCCCAAAATAAGGGACAGCAAGACTGTTTTGTTGATGGTGGTGCCACAGAACTCTCAAAAAGGAGTTCTTGAGGAAATCTAACTCTTCCTAAAGCTGCTATGTCAAAAGGAATCAGAGTAGCTACGAACTCAGAGGCCAGGAGTGCCCTCTCACCGCTCGGGACTCTCCTCTTAGTGGTGAGTCTTCTTAGGAAGCTGCATTTGATTGGAAGGACTGCATTCAGATTGGTTACATGGATCTTGTGTCCCCCAGGTCTATATTTTATTCACAAACACATTTGTATATTTCTGGGTTTGAAATTTCACTTGATATTTTTTGAAGAAGTTTCATTGTATTTTTACTTCCTTAAAATTAAAAGTAAGGCTGAAGAAGATTTTATAAATGTTTACAAAGATTTTTTTTTTTCTTTATAAAGATTTTTTTTTTTTTGCCATGATGGCTTTGCAGGATCTAAGTTCTCCAACCTGGGATTGAACCCAGGCCATGGCAGCGAAAGTCGAAGGAATCCTCGTTGAGGGAATCCTAACAACTGGGCCACCAGGGAACTCTTCCCCTCCCCTTTTTTTTAAAAGAAAAAATTTTGCCCTTTTGAAGTCTGTATAGCGTACTGTTAATTATCAGTCTGACTCAGTATATTTGTATATTTTTAATTTCTGTAAATCCTATCTGAAAAACAACAACAAAAATCCTATCCATTACGCTGACATTCATTCACACATTTCCCTTCATTTTTCAGTCCTGCTCAGAAGGGAAGATGCAAGTGAGGTGTCGGGCCCCAGCATGGCTCCGGCGTCTGTGTGGGCAGCTCCTCTCTGAAAGGTTGATGAGACCCAGCGGTGTTCAGGCAGTAGTCCGGGGCATTTTGGAAGGAGCAGGTGGTAAGAAATAGACGTTTGTTACTTCGGCATCCACATTTCTTTATTGGTCTCTAGCGTTTGAATGTAAAACCTGGTGGAGACTAGATTTTGTTTGTGCCTTTGTGGGGCGTGAAAAGTTAAACTTCAGTGAACTCCTTTTCCCAAAAAAAACTCATTTTTTTGCTATTTTCCCCCCAAATAGTTGTGATACACTGCTCATGTTGCATAATATTGTCAACTGTTTCAAATAAGTTATAATGTCAGAGGAAAACATTGTACAGAAAATTTAAGTAAACGCTATAGAAACCAAGAAATTCTCTGTGAAAGGTCCAGAGGTCCTAAGAGTACTTCACCTCAGGACTTAAAATACAAAAGCATTCTCCTCAAGCTTGAGATACCCAAGAGATAAAAGCTTTGGAATGAAATTTTAGATTCGTTTCCAGTTATACTCTCTTAGTCCTCATTAAGAGAAGAAATGTTAATTATCATACTAAGTATGGTAGTAGTTTTTAATTTATATTTTTTGACTTTTAAACAAAATTATATATGCACATAGTTTAAAGAATCAATAGGTCTATAATGCTTTTAGAGAAAAATAGCAGTTCTTAGCGGCTTTCTACTCCATTTCCCATCCCCAGAAGCAACCACTTGGAACATTTTGAGCAGGTGTCTTCTGATATTTTTTCTAACCATAATCCTTATATTAAAAAATATTTCACTGGAATGGATGTACTTGGTAATTTTTGAATGGATAGCGGGCATTTTAATTTAACACTGCTGGATGCTCTATTTTGTTGTGTTCCTTTGTTGAACTTTGTGCTAGGATGCAGTTAATTTTCTTGGTATCAGTTTGAGTCCTTCAGTTCTTTTTTTTTTTTTTTTTTTGAGTCCGTCAGTTCTGGCTCTTAAACCTTGTTACTGTTGGTGGATAACAGCCTTTAACTTAAGGTAATTTGGCACCAATACTAAGGTGATTGATACCTTTCTGGGATTTTACTTGATTCTGTATGTATTAAGAGGCTTTCCATGGTCACTAGCAGGAACACTAATTATTCCAAGCCCTGCATGAACTCTGGGGATTGTGCTCCCTCCTCCTTTCTGGTGTTTCTTGCCTTGGGTTTCTCTCTCTCTGTCTCTCTCCCTCTCTCTCAACACACACATACACCACACTCTGCAGAAGACTTGAGAGAAGATTCCTCTGCTGGGCTCTGGACTTCCCTCTCTGCTGTTTCACCCTGAAAGCTCTAGCTATGTTGACGTCCCTGAAGTCTGAACTGTGTTTCTTCTTTAATTCACCAGTGTAGCAGGCTTCACTGGATTCTCCTTTACCTGTTGTGTGGCCTCAAAACTCTCTAGGGACCTGCCTTGGCAGTCCAGTGGTTAAAACTCCATGCTCCCAGTGCAGGGGCCCTGGTTCACCCTGAGTTGCAACATGTCTCGTAGTATGGACCAAAAAAAAAAAAAAATCCTCTCAAGGTAGTAGGCTAGGGTGTTCATGGGGCTCGCCTTGTTTGCTTCCCTTCTCTTAGGGACCAGTGTCTTGGGCTGCTTTTGTCTAATACCTATTACTCCCTAACTCTAGTTTAAGGCAGTTTGAATGACATGATGCATATAAAGAGACAGAATAATAGAAATATTAATCATTTAAAACATGTCAGTAATAAGCACAAAGAAGAAACTAGCGTTCAGATAATATGCATACTCTAATTACAATGGTTAAGTGCTGTTTTTTCCTCTGAACTTGCCGGAGACCAACATCAAAATGAAAGTACGAGGAGGTAGTTTATCTTACAGAAGAAATTAGTGACTTTCAATAGGAAAAAAAATAGTTTCTCCTCTAATTTAAGGACCTTATATGGTGAGGTGCTATGAATTTTTGACATCTGTATCCATTGCTGACAGCTGGGGCGGCTGGAGGGAGTGATGCTGAGGCCACAGCTGCGGACTGGAAGAAGTGTGACTTGATTGCAAAGATTTTAGCCTCTTGTCCTCAGCAGTCTCTTTCACCAGAGGATTATTATAGAGATATCTGCCCCCAGGTAAATCATGTTTCTTTTGTCTGTTTGAGGATTATCTGGTTATTTATAGAAAGAGGACTTTTAATGTTCACCTAATATTGAGTTAGGGGCTTTCCCAGTGGCTCAGCGGTAAAGAATATGCATGCAGTGCTGGAGATGCGGGTTTGATCCCTGGGTGGGGAAGACGCCCTTGGAGAAGGAAATGGCAACCCAGTCTAGTATTCTTGCCTGGAAAATCCTGTCTGTCCACGGTGTTGCAGAGTCGGATACGGCTTAGTGACTAAACAACAACAACAGTATTGAGTTAATATAATGTTTATTATTCAGTGAAGGACTTTCTTAATAACATTAAAAACCTGTGGGAGAGACTGATCTGTTAGGCTTCCCTGATGGCTCAGTTGGTAAAGAATCCACCTGCACTGCAGGAGACCCCGGTTCAATTCCTGGGTTGGGAAGATCCCCTGGAGAAGGGATAGGCTACCCATTCCAGTAATCTTAGGCTTCCCCTCTGGCTCAGCTGGTAAAGAATCTGCCTGCAGTGCGGGAGACCTGGGTTTAATCCCTGGGTTGGGACAATCCCCTGGAGAAGGGAAAGGCTACCCACTCCAGTATCCTGGCCTAGAGAATTCCATGGACTGTATCAGTGGGGTTGCAAACAGTCAGACACGACTGAATGACTTTCACTTTCATCATTAGTAACTGACTAGCTTGCCCTCAAAACTGGAACATGGAACTATAGTTTTGTCATATTTATTATCTTTTCTGTGTTTTTAATTATTTTTTAAAAAATATGTAGTAAATAAAAAAGGTAAATTAGCATGGTATACAGTTTTAAAAAGCACAAAAGAGTAAGTGGAAAAATAAGTCTCTCTCCTGTCTCTGTACCAATTTCTTATTTGCAGAGACAATCTGTGAATAATATGTATACAATTATATATGTATGTATTTGTTTTTATATTCTAATTTTTACCCAAATGATAATGTGCTGCCCACACTATTTTTCAGTTTTGCTTTTTTCACTTAACAATGTACCTTGGAGATCATTTCATGTTAAGCTGTCTCATTCTTTTTCTTGGGTGCATAGTATGACATCATATTATGTACCATGATTTATTTAACCAGCTTCCTATTAATGGACATTTAAATTGTTTCCATTGTTTTGCTGTTACAGTGCTCCAGTTAATAGGGAAAATTTTTAGAATTGGAATGATTGGCTTAAAAAGTATATGTATTTAAATTTTTGATTGATATTATATATGTATTTGTTTTCCCACACCTTTGCCTACACAGTGTGTTACAAAACTTTTCTTTGTTAATCTGTTAGGTGAAAATGTGGAAGGAGTGTTCTTAGTTACCTCTCCACATGCTTTTAGATGTAAGATATGCCTTTTGGAGTACAGTGTAAAGAAAGTCATTCAGCTGTTACACTGGTCTTCAGGTTCTCATGGGGAAGCATGCATGGGAACAAATATCATGATGTAAAATCTTACACTGGAAGATACTAAGTACGAAGTATCTTACAGGATAAAGTTATATTTGCAATGATGGGTAAACCTTTTCTAAAACTAGTAGCTATAATGTTGGCACTTAAGGAAATGAGACAATCAAGTCATAGGTTTTAGTCTTGCTGAGCCTGTTTTTGGCAGCATCACAGGTCACATACAGTTTTGGGACAGTGGATTCTCCTGTCTACAAAACGTTTGAGTCACTTTTAAGCCAGGAACAGGATGCACTTTTCTGTTGGGTACTTAGACTCAAACATGAGAGATCAGTGGTTGGTTTGTTTGGTTTTTGTCTTTTAATGTTTATTTTTTGAGAATAAAGTAGACCCTTGGTCAGATCTGACAGGCTCTTCAGATTCTGAATATATTTATATGCCTTTACCCCATAATTGCTATTTATCATAGCAAAATTTGGGGGGAAAGCTGAATATCTGAAAATAATATTTTTTTAGGAATTTATAACAATATGAGGAGGTTTCAGCAATACACAAAATTGAATATTAAGTATGGTCTCAAATGAAAAGAGGAAAGAATTATACAGGGAACATATTGGAAAAAATACACCAAAAGTGTTCATAGTAATTTGGAATTTTTTTTCTTAAAAATTATTCTCCAAATTTTCTACGAATTACACATATTTTATAAATCTGATAAAATTGTTTAATAAAAACGTAGCTCCTTCAGTTCTCATACCCTTTGGTGCTAGGTTGTTAAATTAAGTAAAAAAAAACAAACAGTTCTGTTGGATCAGTGTTACTGCAGTGAATTTATTTCTTGGTGTAAAGAAATTAATGTGAAATGTGTTCTTTTGTTAGTTGTTGTAGTGCTTTTTACAAAGACTCTGGTATTTACCTTATGGAATTTTTCTTTTAGATTTTGGATTTATTTCACTTTCAAGATAAATTGGCAGCACGACAATTTCAGAGAGTTGCCACCACAACCTTTTTAACTATGTCAAGAGAACAGCCACAACTGGCAGCCAAGTACTTACTTCAGCCCGTGTTAGCTCCTCTTCATCGATGTTTAAATACAGCAGGTAAACAAGGAAGTCTGGTGGTTTGGGGTCCCTCTAAAGGACCTTTTTCTGTGTTTTGGATTTAAATGACATAAGTCTATGTAGTTAAGTGTCTTTAGTTTTGTTTTTTTCTCCTCAACTTTTTATTTTGAAAAATCCACTTCATGGAAGTTCTAAGAAGAATACATTGTCTCATCCCTGTATACTTCACATAATTAACAATTTGGCATGTTCGCTTTCTCTTTCTCTCTTCCTACACATATACATATTTTTTTTCCTGAAGCATTTGAGAGTTAGTTGCAGACATCCTCAAATATATAGACTTAATTCAGATTTCTTATTTGTCCGAAGAATTTCCTTTATATCTGTTTTTTAAAAATTACATTGCATTTACTTGTTACATTAATTCTTTAATGTAGAATAGATCCCTAATGGTCTTTCACTCTGAGACTTTTGAAGCCCAGGTTATAGACAGTTCTGCAGTTTGTACTTGTCTAATTGTTTTCTCGTGATTAGATCCAGGTTAAACATTTTGGCAGGAATACTGTATACGATTTTATTTTTCAGTCCATCAGATTATGGACACATGTCATCAGTTTATTCCATTAGTGAAGTTAAATGTGATTATTTGATTAAGGTGGTAGCAACCAGATTTCTCCACTGTAAAAATGCCTTCCTCCCTTTTTAATTAATAATGATCTGTGGGATGGTCGACATATGAGACAGTGTGAATATCCTGTCTCCAAACAGTTCTTCATACTGTGGTTTGGTATCCCCTGATAATTTTTGCCAGTAAAATGGTGACGTTCTTTTTTTTTCTTTAAATTGTTTCTATTTTGTTAGTTGTATTCTTCTGTAAGGAAGAGCTTTTGTTTTCTCCTTGCCTCATCTCTTTGAAAACAGATTCAGTGGATGACTGAATATTCCTATATTCATTTTGATGGTCAGATTTTCCCAGATTTGGCCAGAGAGTTTAAGTGTATTTGTTTTTTGTTTTTAATTGGAAGATAATTACTTTTCAGTGCTGTGTTGGTTTCTACCCTACAACAACAAAAATCAGTCATAACTGTATATATACCTCTCCTCCCTCTTGAGCCTCCCTCCCTTGTGTTTTAATGTCTTTTAACCACTTCCCTCTCTATATTTTCATGCTTTATTGAGGTTAGTGCTAGGATACAGAGTATCATTTCAGCATTTTTAGTGAGTTTTTTAAAAAAACAGAACCTTTCCATAATAGTCTTTTCTGAGGTTAAAAATAAAGAGAAAAATTGATGTGTGGTTAAGCCCAGTTTAGTTCTGTGTAGACTTTTTATAAAAGTCATTTATAGTATAAATGTTTCTGAATCTGTGTAGAGGGGTTTAAGTTCAGTTCAGTTGCTCAGTCGTGTCCGACTCTTTGCCACCCCATGGACTGCAGCACGCCAGGCCTCCCTGTCCATCACTAACTCCTGGTGTTTCCTCAAACTCATGTCCATTGAGTCAGTGATGCCATCCAAACATCTCATCCTCTGTCGTCCCCTTCTCCTCCCACCTTCAGTCTTTCCTAGCATCAGGGTCTTTTCAAATGAGTCAGTTCTTTTGCATCAGATGGCCAAAGTATTGGAGTTTCAGCTCCAGCATCAGTCCTTCCAGTAAATATTCAGTGGGTGAGAATAAAGAAAGCCTAATTCTTGTGCTTGTAAAGCGTCACCAAATTGAGCTTTGGTGAAGTGGAACTTGTGATTATTCAAACACGATAAACATGATACTTGAATAAATAATTAAAATTCCTTTATGTATTTAATAGAAATCTAGTCTGGGATTAGTGTATTCCTCAAAAAATGACTCAAAAAATGAAGTATTATTTCTATTGGCACTCGTCATCAAGGCCTAGGACTTCATTTGTATGTAATTTCATGTGAGACCATACTTCATTCCTAATCTATTTATCTTCTTGTCTGTGACTGACCAGGTATTTCCTTTACTCTGGAGCAGTTGTTCTCAGTGTGTGGTCCCAAGACCAGAAGCATCAGTATCACCTGCGAATTGATAAGAAATACAACTTTTTGGGCTCCGCCTGAGACCTACAAAGTTAGAAACTCTGATGTTGGGCCCAGCACTGTTTTGACTGGCCCACTAGGGAATTCAAGTGTGTGTTCCAGTTTGAGCCCTGGGCTAGAGCACCAGGGCTTCCCAGGTAGTGCAGTGGTGTCTGGAGTACAGGAGACCGGGGTTCAGTCCCTGGGTTGGAAAGATCCCCTGGGGAAGGGAATGGCGACCCACTCCAGTATTCTGGCCTGGAGAATTCCATGGACAGAGGAGCCTGGCAGGCTATAGTCCACGGGGTCGCAAGAGTCAGACAGGACTGAGTGACTGACACTACTGCTAGAGCACTATGCTTGGGAGGCCTAGATTCAGTCCAGTTGTGGGCCAGTTATCTTTGTCCAGGACCTTATTCATTCATTCAAAGAATATTTATTGGGCATCTCTTTACCAGGCATTCTTACACATTAGGTTGCATCTGTAATGCCAGCTACATGTTTTGCATATAACATCTGTTGATAACAAAAAGGACTGAGTGAGAATATGACTGTTCTTATACGTAAACCCCATCATTGCCGCTAGAAAAACAATCTAACGTATACGCTTTCTTATTTGGTTTTTCATATTGTACCATGTTTTTTAGGGATATATAGCAAGTATGATGAATTACCATATTTTATCAATTTCAAGATGCACTTTTTTCTCACATTAAAAAAACTTTATTTTGGAAATCTCTTTCACATTGTAGTAACTCTAATATCTAGATGCGTCTCACTATCATTGTTGGCCAGGTAGCAACTGTGGTATTGTGTATGTCTGCAAGTGAGTGTTAAAACTTGTAGAATGGATGTCAGTGACTTTGAAGAAAATTGTGATGACAGTAATAAAACCAAGGGCTTTTGAGGATATCACATCACTGCACTCTGTGGGTCAGAGGTCAATATATTATGGTACAACAAAGATACCAAAAATGTTTCAGAAGAGTTGGACACTAATTAATGTGAAGTTTTAAGTCTTTATCCTGTTTATTCCAATTATTTAGCTTTTATCAGGAATGATAGGGACTTCCCCTGGTGGTCCAGTGGCTAGGGCTCCATGCCTCCCTTGTAGGGGGCATCAATCCTGTAGGTTCAATCCCTGGTCAGGGAACTAAGATCCTACATGCCATGAAGAATAGCAAAGAAAAAAAAAGAATGATATATAACAAAACTGTAAAATAAATCTAAGTTCTCTTAATAATTTTTTAAAAAAAGCTCTGTTTTAAAAGTTCAGCTTTTAAATTTTTATATTTTAAAAATTTAAATTAAAAATTTTAAATTAAAAAATTTTACATTTTATAGGGAAATTTTCAAATACATGTACAGAGAATAGTATAATAAACATCTGTGTAGCAAGTAACCCAGATACAGCTATTGATTCTGCCATTTTCATTTAATTTAATCTCCAACTTCCCATTCATGAATTTAGAATTAGAATTCTAAGTGATAATGTTTCATAGGTTACTTGTAAGTGCTTTTTTTTCTTATTGATACATAAAATAACAATGCATGTTTGTAATCAATGAAACATTCTGTGAAATATTGTATTTGAATGGTGCTGTATTGTAACCATGTTGATTTTCTAATTTCAGCTGTTACTTCCCAAACTTTCTAGTAAAGCATTTTTCCTTAGGCTCATTGAGATGCTGAGCATGAATAATTTTGTTTTTTGTCCTTTAGAGATTCCAGAGAGTGATATGGTGCCAGGGACCATTTTGGTGACAGAAGAACAACTTAGTAGATGTATTGAGGATATATATAAGGTTGGTAATTTAAGTCACTAATATTTTTAGTTAATTTTTGTACTTAGTCTTTTAAAATAATTTTGTCTTTTAAACTGATTCTTTAAGATTGGAATTACTAATCTTAAATTCCAAACCATCAAAATCTTTTTACTTTGAAAATTGGAAACTATAAGCTGTTAATTTTATCATTTACTTTGAATCTTAAGCAGTTAGAGTCTCTTACGTGCATATGCCACTGATGAAAGCATATCCTTAGAAGAAATTGACAAAGACATTTGCAATACTGTAGGCTTCCTAAACATGTATGATAATATTGAATCTACTTTATAATTTTTGATAGAATCATCTTCATGAAGAAATATGTTTGAGTAAATGAGTTATGGAAATGACTTCCTAAATATACAGTAAAGGTGAAAAAATATTTATATAAATTATATGTTATCTATGATTATAATCTTAAATATATATATTTTTAACAAAAATGAAATCCATTACTGTTAGGCCCAGATGGCATTGGTGTAAATACTCTTCTTTAAAGTTTATTTCAATGCATTTATAATGATATCATACTATTAAAAACATTTACAAGAGTAAGTAGCTTTCAGAATTATATTTCATGTAAAAAGGTAAAGCTGCATTGGGAATATCATTTGGCAGTTCGTTAAAAAGTTAAATGTGGAGTTATCATCAGTTCAGTTCAGTCGCTCAGTCATGTCCGACTCTTTGCAACCCCGTGTATTGCAGCACGCCAGGCCTCCTTGTCCATCTCCAGGTCCCAGAGTTTACCCAAACTCATGTCCATTGAGTTGGTGATGCCATCCAGCCATCTCATCCTCTGTTGTCCCCTTCTCCTCCTGGCCCCAATCCCTCCCAGCATCAGGGTCTTTTCCAGTGAGTCAACTCTTCGCATGAGGTGGCCAAAGTATTGGAGTTTCAGCTTCAACATCCGTCCTTCCAATGAACACACAGGACTGATCTCCTTTAGAATGGACTCGTTGGATCTCCTTGCAGTCCAAGGGACTCTCAAGAGTCTTTTCCAACACCACAGTTCAAAAGCATCAATTCTTCGGCACTCAGCTTTCTTCACAGTCCAACTCTCACATCCATACATGACCACAGGAAAAACCATAGCCTTGACTAGACAGACCTTTGTTGGCAAAGTAAGGTCTCTGCTTTTTAATATGCTTCTAGGTTGGTCATAACTTTCCTTCCAAGGAGTAAGCATTTTTTAATTTCATGGCTGCAGTCACCATCTGCAGTGATTTTGGAGCCCAAAAAAGTAAAGTCAGCTACTGTTTCCATTGTTTCCCCATTTATTTGCCATGAAGTGATGGGACCAGATGCTGTGAATAATGGTGCTCTGGATGTTCATGTATAAGTTATTGTGTGTTTATACGTTTTTATTTCTCATCCCTGGAAGTGGAATTGCTGTATCGTATGGTAATCCTGTGTTTTAATCATTTGAGGTACTGTCAGATCATTTTCCAAAGTGTCTGTACCATTTTACCTTGCTCCCAGCAGTGTATAAGGGTATAAAGTTAATCTTAGGTCATGTTCTTTCAGATAAGGCAGATGTGGACTTCCCTGGTGGTCCAGTGGTTAAGACTGTGCACTTCCAATGTAGGGGGCTCAGGTTCAATCCCTGGTCGGGGAGCTATGATCCCAAATGCCACGTGGCATGGCCAAAAAAAAAAACAAAGAGAAGGCATTTGCTTTTGGTTTGGTTAAGTTTACGCTTTGTGTATGATACTAATAAATTGGTGGATATATGCATGCTGCTTAAAAATTCAAAATTCATTCTCTGTAACAGTCAGGTTTTCCTAAAGTTTGATGTTCACTAACGTTTTATTAAATTTTGCTGTTGAAAAAAATAGAGTATAACCTTCATAACATTGACCTGGCACACAAGTACAGAATTAAATTGTTCATGGATAAAATAAGACATGATGATTTAGTGGCTATAATACTGTTTGTTTTTATTTAATGCCTTACTTAGAGACTTATGAAAAGGAAGTTCTTATATCCTGTTCTTCCTGTTAGTAGGCAAGTACTTTTCAGATAACATGAAGACAAGAAATTATACAGAACAGTCTAGAAAGCAGAAGTTCTGAATTAGAGAATAAGGCCCAAATAACTTTTAGAAAGATTATCTTCAGTCATATTCCAGCTAAGAAATACTGTGATGAAAAATAGTAGAATAGTCAGGTGTGGAATGTTAGAAAGACTTGAAAGTGCTGGTAGGGATAGGACTAATTTTGACTAAACTTTGGTACAAACTCCTCGTAGTGTTCAGTGAAAGTCAATAAATTGCTTTTAGAAGAAAAAGCAAGACAGCTTCTTTCTGGCAAGTGAATTAGCCTCTAAAAATCAAAGAGATGGAGAAATAGTGAGTCCTGTTCATTTCTCCTATTCTTGCCCCCCGTGAGGGGGGAAAATCCCCTCATAGTGAACAGCTGAGTGAAGTAAAAACTTCCTGAAGAGACAGGCAAAACATTAGTTTGCTGTAGACACTTGATTATGCACAAGGACTGGGACCGTCTTGAAAGCAGGAAGGGGTACAGAAGGGTAATTATTCCCTCTACAAGGTTTTGGCAGCTCAGCTGCAGAGGGAAAACAGAGGAAATGTGTATGTTGGAGGAAAATGGTAAACATGGTGTAAAATTGAGCAACAAAGAGTATGTTGTCTTTATTAACTTTATGCTAATACTAAATTATAGAGTACAGCTCAAAGGCAGGAAATAAGGAAAACATCTGGGGTGGTTGAATTGATCCAGCAACTCACTCGGAAACAAGAGAGGGTACAAGAGGGTGTTTTAATTTTAGAGAGGCATTTGGGAACGTTTCCAGCTCTGGTGTTTGCTCTCTTTCTTTTTGTGTCTTTTTAACAGACTAATTGAGATGGCACTCACATACCACACAATTTACCCATTTACATGCTTGATTCAGTTTTTTTGGTATATTCACAGTGTTGTGCAGCCATCACCACAATCTAAGTTTACAGTATTTTTATGCCTCTAAAGAAATCTATTAGCTGCTATCTCGCATTCTCCTTGCTTTGCCACTAACCCTAGGCGATCACCTATTTACTTTCTATTTCTACAGATTTGCCTATTCTGGATATTTTATGTAAATGAAATTATATAATATGTGGTCTTTTGTAGTTGACTCTTCAGTGTTTGATGGTTTTTTAAAAAAAATATTTATTTGGCTTTGATTTATGTTTCCCTCATGGCTAATGAGGCATACATGCTTCCCTGGTGGCTCAATGATAAAGAATCTGCCTGCAATGTAGGAGACACAAGTTCAGTCCCTGGGTTGGAAAGATCCCCTGGAGAAAGAAATGGCTTCCCATTCCAGTATTCTTGCCTGGGAGATCCCGTGGACAGAGGAGCCTGGAAGGTTATAGTCCATGGGGTCACAAAAAGAATCAGGCTTGACTTAGCAACTAAATAACAACAACGTGGCTAATGATGTTGAACAGCCTGTCTGTCTTACTGGCCATTTGCATGTCTTCCTTGGAGAAATTTCTATTAAGAGCCTTTGCCTGTTTTTATATTGGGTTATTATCTTTTTGTTATTGGTGGATTGTCGAGTGGGACTCACTCTCACCAGCAGCTTTTTCTGAAGAAATCCTACTCATAAGTCACTTCTCGGTATCCGCACCTTTGATCTTTCCTTCCCTCTTTCCGAATGAGGAGTTTTTATGGTCTTGATCGCATCAAAGTCTGGTGTCTTACTTTGGAGTTTTAAGTGCATTTTATCTTGTTGCTTTACTTGACATTTCCAATTTAACATCCTATGTCACCTGTGTTACGACAGATGTCCAACTGGCTGCCCTCTTAGTCTTACTCAAAGTCCCTTAGTCCTCAGAGCCAGTTTCATCTCTGCTTTATACGCAGTCCTGATCAGACTGGTTATCTTTTAAAGACCACAGCAGAATTAGAAGTAACAGAAGTTAGACTGACTAAGGCACAGTGACAAGAGCATAGAAGATCAAGAAAGAAGACACAAAAATATACCCCCAAAGAGTATATTATCAGTTGAAAAACAAAGTATTTTGTGTTCAGTGTACTTTGTTTAAGAAGGCAAAGGTTACACACAATTCATCTTAGGTATAATTCCTTCCAAAATTGTTAGAATATAAATACATTTTGGTATTTAAAGGAATCAGCTACCAGCTCTCTGAATGAAAATTTTATGGCAGGAACAATGACAAGGGAAGGCCTTCTTATACTTGCATCCTTCACATACGGCACGGGCTGGAGCCAGGTGACCTTTGTGGGCCAGGTGGAATGTTCTTAGCAGTACAGGTAGTATATATACAGGTGCTGGTCGAACTGAAGTGAAACTTAGTGTAGCCACTTGTACTTAATCTGCATAAATAACTGTCATCATTTCTATGTGTGTGCTTTATTTCTGGTAAAATTAAGCTAAAAAACGTATATGCCTCTCAAATAGCTTTTAGTTCAGTGGCATTCCTTTCTGTCTCTTGCCTCTGAGTGTCTGGAGCCTGATCTCTAGAATGTTTATATTCTTTTGTCCTCCCTAGTATGAAAGGGATTCATGTATTTTTCTTTACCTACAGAGGTGAAGAGAGGCCCAGATGGCATGGAGATTGGTTCTGGGTAGGACAGGATAGAAGAATTCCAGTTCTGGGAACTCCCTGGCATTCCAGTGGTTAAAACTCTTCACTCCCAATGCAGGGGGCCTGGTTTGATACCTGATAGGGAAACTAAGATCTCACATGCTGTGTGGCCCAGCCAAAAAAAGAATTCCAGTTCTTTCTGATTAGCACATTTCTTGCTTTTAAGAGAACTGGCCAGCATCCAATACTGGAGGTGGAGGGATGTTGCCTGTCTGTATTCCTCACTGTGCTTGCCCAAGACTCCCTAATGGCAGAATAAGTTTTAGGATTGGAAAGGCTAGAAACGACCTAGTTTATTTTCTACATTCTTATTTCCATTTTATCTCTCTGTTTCCAGGTTTAGGAAATCTTGACTTTAATTATCCAAGTCTTTGTCCCACCCCACCCCTGCATCTAATCTTAATGAATTTCTAATGAAAGATTGACCAGTTTATTCCGCCTTCTGAATTTTTAATGATTTGTGTGGAGTACATTAGAATATTGCAATCTTAGAGCTGGAAGGAATTTTAGAAATTATTTAGTGTAATCCTTTTTTTTTCTTAATAGACTTTATGTTGTAGAGCAGTTTTAGGTTCACAGAAAGATTGAGTGAAAAGTATAGAGTTCCCATGTATCCCCTGCCCCTACATGTGCAAAGCTGCCCCCACTGTCAACATCCTACACCGGATGGTGTATTTGTCATGGTGGATGAACTGACATTGACATGTCAATATCACCCTAAGTCCATAGTTTACATTAAGGTTCACCTTTGATGTGGTACATTCTTTGGGTTTTGACAAATTAATCCCTCCTTTTACAGTAAAGGTAACAAAATCCAAAAGATTGTGAAGTGACTTGTCCCAAACCATACGAGTGAGTGGCAGAGCTGGTCCCAGGACCAATGTTTCCTTCTCTCTTTCTCTCTTACTCTTTCTTTGTTTAGAAAGATAATATTTGCACAAGGTATGAATTTAATAAGTGCCAAAGGCTCTGCAGTGAGACATTAGTCTCCTTTCACCTGTGGACGCTCCCTAAAGGCAGTCATTCTTTCTGGATGTTTCCATCTCCTGTTGAACTGTAACCTTGAATAACATGCAGAGAACTGGAAAAAAAAAATCCTTCAAGGATGTGGGAGATTCAAACAGTAAATTTTTTAAATGCTGCAGTTCAGATTCTGTGGTATAATGTAGTGAAAAGCACTTGGCTTTTCGAGTCAAATGGACTTAAGATTGGAATTTGGCTCCAGGGTTGACTATCTAGGTGATGTTAGGTCACTTAAATTTGACACTTGAGTTGCCTACTGGGTGAATAAAGTAACTTTTGGTAGGCTCATATTCTATAATAGGTGCTCAAAAACCATCAGTTCCTTTTTGGTTCAGGGAAACTTTTTTTAAAAGACTGTTTTATGCATTATGCTCTGAAAGCATGAACAGTGCAAAGTACTGTATTAAGTAACTTGCTTGGTTCTTCTGCTTCTTACAAGTCTTAATTAAACTCAGTAAGTGCATTAGAAATTCTGGAACACTACTAATCAAAAGGATCACTGGGATATTTTAGAAGCCAGCATTTGACTAGTTTAATCTTTAACAGGGGTAAAATCAAGTTCCAGCCTGTACTGAATTTCAGTGTTAGGATTTAGTCAGCTTGATTCTGAATAGCCTCATCATATTTGTATTTCCATACACGTATATCTCTGCAGAAGATAAGGCCATAAATTAAGAAAGCTGTTCCATTTACAGTAGCAGCAACAATAATAAAATATTTAGGACTAAATTTAACATTTGCATGTGGCTGTAAATTTTACAAAATATTTTAACATGAATTATCTTAATCAGTGCTTATGCTAAAAGCTTTAATGCCTACATTATACATGAGGAAACTGGGACCTGGAGAGGTTTAAATGTGTTCACCCACTGTATAGATTTGAGCAACCATATAGGTGGCTGAAACAAAGTTCACACGCATGTTTCCTTTTTTTTTTCAATTAAAGTTTTTACTGAATTTGTTAAAATATTGCTTCTGTTTTATGTTTTTTTGGGGGTGTGTATGGCCATAAGACATGTAGGATCTTAGTTCTCCAACCAGGGATTGAACCCACACCCCCTGCATTGGAAGCTCGGAGTCTAAACCAGTGGACTACTAGATGCTCTTTCAGTGCTTCCCGGCGCTTTTGCAGCTACTCTGCAGGGGTGTCTAAAGGATGTGTTTAACAATATGATGGAAGTCTATGAAATGAGCACATGAGGGCTGCTTTCTGTTTTGTTTTGCTTTGAAACAGAAACACATGTTTATTCTTAATACTTTTGACTGTTTTGTTTCCTCCCAGTTTTTCCTTTCTTTTTAAATTCAGATTTCCAGTCAATCTTCCCCGAGAAATTCAGCCCTCCAGACATGAAGCTAGATGCTGAACAAGTCAATAAAATAAAATCAAATTTCCTATTCAATCTGCTCTTCCTTCCGTGGCTGAAGTTCTGTGATTCTGTTTAGTTAATTTGCATTGACTGATAATTTCTAGATGCTGCAGCTTTTGTTTAAAGAAAAAATGAAAATAGAGAGGGCACTGTAACTTCCCCACAAAAATACAACTTTTGAGAAGGTAAACAGCATCCAGTCTACTTTGTTCACTCTTTGATTCAGTCAATCAGATGCCAAAAAATTTACCAAGTACCTACTGAATGCCACTCTGCTCGGTTTACAAGTAGGGAAATGATTAAGAATCAGCTGCTACCTTCAAGGAGCTCCCAATCAAGCAAAGAAAGAGTTACAGTAGAGTGTGATTCATAGTTAAGAGCGCCCAGAAACATGCCTCTCTTACTTGTCAGAGCAGCAGTCCTCTAGATTTAGATGAAGGATTGTGAGGCTTAACCACAGACGCCTCTTCCCAGGGCTGGATCTGTAATAGTAGGCCAAGATGCATTCCTAAATGGATGTGGAAATCCCTAAAAAGGAACGAGGAAATCCCGAGGCTGCCAGTGGGGTCATTGGTACCCATCTGTCTCCTTGTCTAATCTTTTCTGAGCTGTTTTGGTTTTACTAGATACATACTGGTCTCTTATTTTGCCCCTGTGTCTTGTCCTATGCATTTATACTGAAAAAGTCACAAGTTGTTTTAGAAATTCCACTTTTCTTCAAAGCACCATTTCACTTACTCAGAGAGGCTTTTTCATACCAAAGAATTAAAAAGATACTTTGAGAGTCTGTCTCTGCCATCCCTGCTTTAGCTTTCCCATCTCTTGGTATTTTGCTTGGTCATCCCTAGTTGTACAGATACCTTAAGTACCCTTGAGGTATGAGGAAACCTTTCAGCTAAACAGAATTTCATCTTTAGAGTATTAACTTCAGAACTGATGGAACAGAGAGCATGTGAGGAAAGGTTAGAAATTTATTGTATCTTAGTCAAGTTGAAGAGTCAGTGTTTCAAATATTGGGGGGTAGGAAGGAATAGTTCATTTTTTTCAACTAGTCTTACTGCTCAATGGCTGAGGTACCAGGAAAGTATAGACCACCATGAGCATACTTGCAGTCCAGTCAGAGAATGCTGGATAAGATAGGAAAGAGTTTCAAAGCGTGATTAAACCAACCTCTTTATTTTTCTGAATCTGCCTGCAGTGCAGGAGACCTGTCTTTGATCCCTGGGTCAGGAAGATCCTCTGGAGAAGGGAATGGGAGTCCACTCCAGTATTCTTGCCTAGAGAATCCCATGGACAGAGGAGCCTGACAGGCTACAGTCTGTGGAATCACAGAGTTGGACATGACTGAGTGACTAACATTACTGCTACTACTACTTTATTTTTCAGATAAGGAAACTAAGATTCAGAGAAGTCAATTGATTCATGTTAAATCTCTCAACAGGTCAGTGGAAGTATTTACAAGCAATCCTATGTGTAACACACCTGATAGTTTTACTGCTATAAAAAGGAAACTTCTAAATGATGTGGAACATCTTTATCACAGGAAGAAATAAGACAACAAGTATTAGATTGTGTTTCAGAACTTGAATCCCCATCCCACTTTGCCTCCTAGTGAGCAGGGAAGACTGTCCACTAGAAAGAGACTGCACATAAGCATGGTTCAAGGAAATTCCACAACATTTGGGTATTAGAGCGTAGAGGCAGGGCAGTCAGATCCTCCCCTTCGTTGCGCAGGAACAACTTACCTATTGTGTTTTTGTTGCTTCTTCAGTTGGTATTGTCACCAGCCTGGTGTGCACGCGATTAGGAGGAAAACTGGCCCCAGCAGTTTTTTCCACCTGTGGTATGACTTCATTGCAAGAGTTTTTTTCCCCTAGTGCATTTGGTCCTTGTCAGTGCTGGCACCAAGAGATCGCTTTGCAACATTGGCTGAATCAGCCCAGCCTTCCGTGTCCCTTTGTGGTTCACTGAATTCCAGATACAAGTCGGGGATGTGGAACATCCACATTAAGGGGAAAGTGACCAGATTTCACTTCGGGAGTGTAAGTGGACAGTAATGTTAGATGTCAGGTGCAGACCACACTGTTAACCTGCATGTGAGGCAACAGATTGGAAGGAGGGGGCTGTCCTTGGAAGAGACTGGCTACATTGTGGCCCTGGAGATTTATGGAAACCTTGGTAGAAAGGGGCTATATAAGATCCTCAGTAGAAGGAAGAGGAGGCCATGCAGAGGTGCTGTCCATGGTGCCACTGGGAGCTTCAGCCCTACTTTGCAGAGGTTGCAGAAACAGGGCCATAAATAGCCTAACAAGCTGGGATCCATTGATTCTGAGGGGCTCCAGCAGGGACAAAGTTGGTATGGGTTAGGGTTGAAGACAGAAAAATACTATGCACAAGAGGAGATCAGTATTGGGAGGCCATGGGGTATATGCTTTGCTCTTTTTTTTTTACTGTGATAAAACACACATAACATAAAATTATACATTTTACATACTAAAATGTATAATTCAGTGGCATTCACAGTGTTGCACAGCCATCATCACCACTGGCTAGTTCCAGAACTTTTTCATCATCCCAAATGTAAACCCCATACCCATTAAGCTTTCGGTTCCCACTTCTCCCTGCCTTCAACCCTGGGAGCTGCTAGTCTGTTTTCTGTCTCTGGGTTGTGTGTGGCTTTTATGTTAGACAGATCTGGGTTTATCCTGGCCCTGCCATTTCCTAACAGTCTACCTTTGCCCAGCTAACTTCACTTCTCTGAGCCTCAGTTTTTCACGGTTTTAGAATGAGAATAAAATGCTTAACTTGCAAGACTCTTGTGAGGATTGATTATATGTTAAATGTTTAGCTGAATACCTGGTTCATTCTTGAGGAGACATGCAATAAATGGTTGTTACTGATTGCTTAATAAAAGTGGTAACAGTGGGGTGCCTTTAAATTGTATACTGCTGCATTTCAACTGCTTATTCACCAAAAATTCAGGTAACACAACTTAATCATCTATTCTTACAGGTGCTAAAGTAGGAAACTTGACTTCTGCCTTCCAGGCTAGTTGAAGAGGTCAGAGATAACTGTATATGCAAGGACCAATTATATGTTACAAGCTCTAAAATGCTTTTGGAATTTATAGAAGAAAAGTCATTGATGGTGGTTAGATGCTTAATGGTGGTTAGATGCTTAATGGTTATTTGAATTAGAGAATGAATGAATGAACTGTTGAACAATGAAATAATATAGCAGGCCTATGGAAGAGGTAGAACTTAAGCTGGATCAATTTCATAAGTACCATTGCCTGTCTTTCATCTGTAAAATGCTCTCTGGTTATTAGGATGCAGAGCAGTTGTAGGGTGGATTTTAAGAAAACAGATTTTGATGATTGTCTTTAGATGGTCAGTCCAGAACTTTTGGAAAATAGATATACTTCCAGTAAGGACATGTAAAGAGAAGTAGATTGGAGCTCGGTCCAAAGAAGAATTTTAACTGAATGAATGTTGGAAGGGAGGTGGCAGTCCCGTTTGTGTCAAGCAGAACTCATTCAAGTTCTTTGAGCTCTCATAGAAAAAGCTAATTGATCAGTTTGAGCCAAAGGAGACTTTAAATCTTTCTACTTTGAAAAAGATTTTTTCTCTGTTCTTATCTATGAACTTAATGGTTTATTAGTTGGTGACTTGATAAGAGTTACTCTTAATTTCTCCCTCTTTTCACATGGTCTTCCCCTCATCACTCTCTGTCCTTTTACACTTTTTTTCTTCCTAGCATTTTCACTACCTGATATTTTATATTTATTTAGTTTCTGTCCTCTTGCTAGAATGAAGCAGATAATTTGTTTCCCACTATATCCTTAGAACCACGAATATGTCTCACAAATTGGCACTCAGTAAACATATGCTGCACCTTTATGTAAAAATGGATAAAATTTTCGTTTGTAAAAGATAACTACAGTTTTTTCTGTTCCTTCTAAGAAAATACAGAAAACTATTAGAAGAGAATTTAAGCATTGGAGGAATTTATCAACAACAGCATACCTTCTGAGAGATGTGCTTGATATGAATTCATGTTAAAGTTTGAAGTGCTTTGGCTCAGTAAATAATACAGATTTAGCTTCATTTGTTTTTTAGTTTTTTAGTTTTTTGTATTGAAGATGCTGGTAAGGAAGGATGGCTCCACAGGGATTACCTCTGGGAACACACAATCCAGAGCCAAACAATAGGCCCTTACGTTATCTGGGGGATCAACTTTTTTACCTCCTATAATTTGTGATATCATAATTAGGCCTGCATATTATTTCTGAACACTGCCATACAATGTACCTCATTTAGCTGGGCTTATGGAGATTAGATCATGCACAGGAAGCTGGCTCCTTCGTTATCAGGCTCCACAGAGGAGTTGGGAGGCTTAGGAGTATGAAAAATTAGGGTTGATTTAAAGAGACAGGGTTCTCTGGAAAAGCACAGAGATTTTTCCAGCTTGTGCCTTCTTGACCTTTAGTTTCCCATAAACATTATTGATTTCCACCTCACTCCTCTTTGTGTTAATTAGGGCCTCTTCTGAGTTTTCCTTTCTTCACCCTTTAAGATAGGTCTGCTTGTAGAGAGCAGACATGCGGACACCTTGGAGAAAGGGGAGGGCGAGACAAATTGGGAGAGCAGGACTGACATACATATACTACCGTGGGAAGCTGCTGTAAGGCACAGGGAGGCTCAGCTTGGGGCTCTGTGAGGACCTAGAGGGGTGGGATGGGGAGGTTGTCAGAGGGAGATTCTCAAGGGGGAGGGGATGTATGTAAACATATAGTTGATTCACTTGTACGGCAGAAACTAGCACAATATTGTAAAACAATTATACAAAAAAAAATAGGTCTGCTAATACAGAATTTGTGAGATTGCTATAATTTCAATGAGCCAACTCTTTAAAAGAATCTCACCTGGTACCTGGAAGATTAAAATCCTAGCATAGTTCCTGGAACACATATGTGTGTTCCATTGTCAAGTGTGTAGTCATTGTCAGAGCCTCTTTTTTCTTCTTTTATTATGATTACAGTTGACACCGTCAGGTTTTAGTTAATTTATTAGAACAGAATTAAGTACATTTTAAAATCCTATTATGCTTGATTGGAGTTTTGAATAGCATTTTAGCACTTCCTAAGGTATTTTAAATTATCCACCTTGAATAATAATAACAGTATTATTGGTTTAACTCATTTTATTCTTCCTGTTAGATCACAAGCAATGAACGAGAACAATTCTTCTTCACTTTGATATTCAGAGTAGTGCAATGCCTAGAACAATACTTTGATTCCAGTATGTATTCAGAAAAGTTTGTTGAATCCTTTTTGAAAGGTACAAATAAAATATTTAACATAGTTATTGTTAATAAGCTTCAGATCCTTGCACGCTTAACCCTATAAAGCCAGTGCAGATCTAGGTGCACGTTGATTGAACTGGAGAGAATAGGACTTGCCCATGTGGCAGTCACATCTGGAGAATGACAAATCCAGGGACTTCCCTTGTCGTCCAGCTGCTGAGACTCTGTGCTCCCAATGCAGGGGGCCCCGGGTTCAATCCCTGGTCGGGGAACTAGATCCCACATACCACAGGTAGAAGATTCTGCATGCTGCAACGAAGACCCAGCACAGCCAAATAAATGAATAAAAACAAATATTAAAAAAAAGGACAAACCTAGAGCAAACTTTTGTTTTGCTTTTTTTTTCTTTTAAATCTAGTCTTAAGCTTTTCTGTTTGCTTGTTAGTCCTCAGGGCCTTTAGCAGTAAGATAATTATTGTATAGATGAATAGTAGATGAGGAGGCTCTGAGCTAGTCAGAAGTAGGAAAGGAATAGGTCAGAAAATGGAACCACCTACCTGGTTCCCCAGCAGTTCTTCAGGCTGCATGCATGAAGGGTGATGCTTCATCTCAGTCTCCCTGTGTTTCAACCTGTCTGCCAATCTCAGGTGTTTCCCTTCGCCTTAAAAATGTTCACCTTAAGACTAGAGTGCTGCTTAAGGTAAGCCTTCAGCCCTGCTGATAGGAGTGCGGACTTTGACTCCCATTCCTCAGGCCTTGCACTTACTGTGCCACTGTGTCCTTTTCCCTAGGTGTATGTGGTCGGGAATGAACCTTTACCAGTGTTGGTGGATTCTCTGCTTCCTGTCCTGGGAGTTCTCTTCTCTCTCTACTGTTTTACCAAGCAGAGCGTGTCTCATATAAGGTAAACAACTTAGAGAACTTTCTTGTTTGTAAACAGTGAAGTCTTTCTTGCATGTTGTTCTTCTTTTGAGTATGACTTATGCCCCTTCGTAGTGTTTTTTTGTTTTTTTGTTTTTTTTAAGGTCAGAAAAACTTCTGACAGTCCTCTAGAAAAGAAAGAGCGCTTTGCAGATTGCAGGGGAATTGGGTCTAGTGTCTGGAATGACTTTCCTCAGCCTCTGTTCTAGACATCAGAGGGAAAATCTCGGTTTACACGTATGAGCATGCCCCTGTTTGACCAGTGAACAACATTGCTACTGTATGTCTGGGGAGGAGGAAATAGAAGTTAGACCATGAACACCTTGTGAGCAGTTAGAAATCAAGTTTGGGAAACCTGGACCTGAGTGTGGCTCTCTGTAATTTAGGTGTGGATTTGGTGTTTGTGCACAGTGTTAATGAGAATGAAGGAGTTCCTCAGTCATCCAGAAAATAATCTTCTGTATTGAAATTTAAGTGGGACTCATTTTGTATCAACTCTGTTCTCACAGTGATTTGTGTTGTTTCTCCCTCCTTATTAGACTTAAATTGGAAGATTGGATTTGACACATACACACTACTAGGTATAAAATAGATAATAAGGACCTGCTGTATAGCACAGGGAACTCTACCCAATACTCGATAATGGCCTATGTGGGAAATGAACCTTAAAAAAGGGTGGATATATGTATGTATAACTAATTCAGTTAGCTATACACCTGGAACTAGTACAATATTGCAAATCAACTATACTCCAATAAAAATTAAAAAAATTTCTATCCTTTCCGAAGTCCTACAGAATTCTGATTTTTGGTGTTTGGAAATCCCCCCATATGTAATCTCATACACAGTAATAGTATCTTCTTCATAGGGTTATTATGAAAACTTAACTATATTGAAGTAAGTGTATAGCACTGTCCTTGGCAAATGATAAGCTCAATAGATAGTCATTATCATCATTGTTAACTGATGAAGGGAAGTACTCAGTCTGGCATATTATTCACAGCTTACATATTGCCTTTTGGTTAGGGTGTCACTGAAGCCTACAGCCATGAGGGAAGTGACAAGAGAAAAGTGCATTGGAGGATGGAGGCTATAAGTGTGTGAATTTGGGTTCTGAAGACCATTCCTATAATAACTCTTGTTCTAGTTTTGAAATTGAAGTTCTCACAGCACTATCATGTCTCATCAGACTGAGAAGGAAGAAGCAAACGTTTATTCCACTTCTATCCTAGTTGACTGGCACAGATAAGAGGGGATAAGGACTCAGCAAGAATTTGGTGGTGTACTATTTCTTGGTCACCAGTTATTGGTCCCATTGACGGTAGATGGTTTGATCTGTGCCAACTTTCTTTCACAGTGCCTGATCCAAAGGCAGTGAGTACACTTGGAATTAAAAAAAAAAAACATGTGGGGCTCATGTGTCATATCAGAGCTGCTTCTACAGCCAGAGATTAGTCAGTCGCTCATCAAATTTCAGGATGTTTGCTTTCTGAAATTCTTAAGCAGAGTTTCCGCTCCCACACGTCAGTAATACTAGGTGATTGTGCCAGCGTTTAGAATGCATGGAACCTGACAGTCATTCTTTCTTTTTCTGTGTTAACTTGTTAGACATGTAGAGTAAGATGACAAGCTCATTTATAACTGCTTTTTTCTGCCAGGTCACTTTGCCAAGAGATCTTATTATGGATTCTGGGGAGACTGGAGAGAAACAAGGCAGTTGTTAGCCTGAAAGGATTTGCAGGGTTGGACAAATCTGTGCCCTCTCTCCATTCTCTGTGCCACTTTAGAGCTGCCCCTCAGGGCGGCATTATGATCACCATCAAGGAGGCCATGTGGTGAGTCCACCCATTCTTTGCTCTCTCTTCAGAATTAATTGTACCCTAAAGGCTGTTCTGTGACTTGTCCACTAAGGGGCGCTGACAGAAAGGAAACCAGAAATTAGCAGCTGAGGTGCTATTTATAATCTCTAAGTGAAAGGTGAGCCTTAAATGATCCTCCAGGTTTTTCCTAGATGCTAACTAATAGGTGCAGTTTGCTGCAGTCTCACAGCACTGCGTCATAACAAGCCCACTTACTTCGCAGAGTCTTTGCCAGTGAATCAGAGTAATTGGCAAACACCTTTCACCCTCAACGCTATAACAATTCAGTTCTCTTTCTGACATTCAAAATGGTATATGTGTGTTCAGAGTCAGACTTATTCCTAAGGGAAATTCTCTCAGAGCACTCTTACGGTAATTTTGTGGTGGAGGTTTGTTTCTCTTAGGGATTGTTTAGAAAGCAGCTAACTGATGTTAGTGGGATGGATAATTTATTTCTCCTGTGTCTGACAAATGTATTTTATATTATTTTCTTTTTCTGGGTGATATGTGTATATGTTACCACCTCAGAACATAAGTTCTTGTTGATCAGAGTCCATGTACTATTTAACTGGTGGCAGCTGCTGTACTCAAATGTCACATCACATTCAAAGTGCTGCTGTTTGTTAAAGTGTTCAAGTCTAATATTTTTATTCATGGTTAGCTTAAGTTTTTTTTTGTTAAGTTTTAAAACACTTATTCAATCAGAAAATTTTTCTATTTTTCAAATAGAAAAAAAATATTGATTCCAAATAGAACCATCAGTGTAGGTTTTGCAGTTATAACTATGCCCCTGAACAAAAGGAGCTTAATGTTTTTTGTCGTGTTTATTTAAAACCACTTTGGAACAGTTTAGACTGGAACCAATTTAGTGACTGCATAGAAAATTTCATATTATTTGACTTGTCAGCAGTTAAAACTTACTGCTATCTTAATAAATCTTTAGTGCAAGTATGTCAAAATCAATAGTTTCTATTGAAACTATAGTTTCTCTCCTTGGCAGGAAAAAAAGTAAATAGGCAGTGATTGAATGAATCTCCATTCACTGCCAGAAGCGATAGATCCTTAAACAGGGGTCTCTACATGGACTTCTGAGACTCTATAATCCCCTTGAAATTATACGCAAGGGATTTTTTATATGCAAATACAGATTCTTTGCTGAAAATACGGTCCATAGCTTCTGTTACATATTGAAGACTCTCCATTTCTCCAGTAAGTTGACACTGTACCAGACTGGGATGGTGGGGGGGTGGTGGTGTGTGGTGTGTGTGTGTGTTTACGATTTCTTCTAAAACTGCTCATGGTGTTCATCCCCCAAGCCTGTGGTCTTTATCGCCACTTACCTTTCACTCCACCGTTCTGCCCAGCAGCACGAATTATCAATAAGAAGTCTGATTAAAGAAACTTTAGAAGAATAGCTTAGATTTTATCATCTTTGGATCCAGAATTGTTACTTTTCTGGAGCTAAATATGACTATTTGAAATTGATTCTTCCATTGCAGTTTTAGGAATGAATAAAACAATGCTTCTGAAGGTAATTGTTAGCATGTCTTTTTTTAATTTTTTAAAGAATCTTTGAATATGGTATTTCATTTTGATAGGATGGTTCACAGAAGCTTAGACATGATTTCAGCTTGTCTTCTAACTTAAAATGTGTTTGAGATAACATGACTGATCTCTAAAAGATACTAGGATAATATAGGAAGTAATCCTAAACTTAACTTCTAGGTGATTCATTCTACTAAAGAATTATAAATACTATGTTACTAGTGAACCAGCAGATTGGGACATACTACCCAGTGAGACTGCTAAATTAACTTTAATAATTGTACTTTTCACTGAAATGAAGCAACACCTGTCATTTTTTCCCTCAATTTAATCTGAAAGAAGTTTTGTTCTTTCATCACAAAAGTAGTAAATGTTCTTTGTATAATATAAAAAAGCATAAAGAGGAAACAAAAATTACCAACTATCCTAATCACAGTTTACGTGACTTAATGTCTTGTTTTTAATGTATCTTCTGTACCTTTATATTCATTTACATGATACAGTATAAGAACATTATATGTTGGCTTTTTCACTTATCTGATGAATGAAAACTAGAAGCCGTAGTATCTTATGAGAATTTTCTTTAAACTTTTTGCAGAAATCACCACACTGTTTTTGATAATTTAGCCACATTATTACTTGGAAATTCAGCCTACTCAGTTTTCTGAATCTATGGATTTTTACAAGTCAACAATTGGCTCCCTGAGATTGACTGAATCTTTCCTATGAAGATTATGTCTTTTTTCCACTGCTTATAACCCTTAGCAGCTCATTGAAAAAAAATCCAAGCTCCTTTGAATGGCATCCAACATTCTCTGTGGTCTGGCCTCGCTTTTCAGCCTTCTCTTGTCTCTTCTCTTCTTCAGGAACCAGAATATATGCATAAACCTATACTTTAATTCCTCATTGCATTTGAAGCTTATTGAAATAATATCAATAGTGATGTTTCAACGTCCATCTTCAAATGAATCTTTTCCCCATTTGAGCAAATGACTATACAAGACATGAGAGCCTAGCTTCTGAGAATAAATAACTTTTTCAGCATGGAGAAACAGGAAAATAATATAAATGTTTTTGAGCTTTATAATGATTTACTGTATGAAATTAACATGTTACTTTAGAAGATTATCAATGGGGTCTCCAAAAAAAAAAAAGGAATAACTCTGGGAAATAAATCTCCCCCTGCATTGCAGTGATGAAGATGAAGATGAAGCCCTGTACCAAAAGGTGTCTTCAGAGCAGTGCCGAGTGGAGCACCTTGGGGGCTTGCTGTCCCATTGCCAGGAATGTGGTTTAGCAGGTGACTTCTTCATCTTCTGCTTGAAGGTAAGAATTGTGTATAGCTCACTGTCGTTTTTATTCTAGGGTAGTATCAGGAGCTCCTTTGAATTTGCCAGGCAGTCATAATTTTAGGTTCTAAAATTAGGTCTTAATTTAGGAGAAATAAAGTCCATAGGGTAATTTTTTTTTTTTAGTAGCGTTTGGTTCAGTCAAAAAGAAATTTACCTTCAGCAGTACACATAGGGTCGAACTCCTTTGCGAGGTAATCTCCACTGAATTTTGAGATGACCAAAGTAAAGCGATTGATCTACGAAAGGGTTAACCTTCGCTCTGTGTTGACAGTAAGAACTCTTTTGAAGTTAATAGCAGGTTTTACAGCTGTGGAATAATCCCTCATCCTTTCTGACTGTTGTTTTGTCAGGTATTTGCAAAGGAGATTTAGCAGTTCTGCCTCTTTCATTTCATTTTGTAGCCACTTGAAACCTTTTCCGGGTTTGTTTCTTAGTCTGGTGGCTTTGTTTTCTTTTGCTCTAATGTCAGTAACTTACACCCTGTTACTCGTTATTTGCATTGTTAGACACCATGAGTCAGTGTCTCTGATTCCCTGTCATTGATCTCTGCCTTCTTTGGTATTTTCCCTAAAGAAAATGTCCACTCTAAGAGAATGTCTATGGAGTTTAAGGTTGGTGTGGGTTGGGAGAATGCAAGGAGGAAATCAGGGCTAATGTTCCTAGAATTGAAGTGGGGGATACTTTTTTGAGGTTTCTCGCCTCTCTTATTCACATTCATACCCCTGTGCAGCCACTCACTGTAAATAACATCCCAAGAAAATACTCTCCTAATTGGATGATTTCTTTAAAATTTTTTTCAAAAAGTCAAAGGGCTTTGCTCTAAACCAAAGTTCTTCTACCTTGGTGGTATTGACATGTTGGGCTAGGTATTTGTTTCTTTGAGTGGGGGCTTCCTGTCCATTGTAGGACGTTTAGCAGCATCCCTGACCTCTACCCATAGAAGTCTGTGTCATCTCCCAGTTATGACAACCAAAAATGTCTTTCAACATTGCTAAGTACCCACTGGAGAGCAAAATTGCCCAGAAACAGTTGAGTACCACTCGTCTAAATTGTCAGTTATTAATGCTGTGGTTAAAGTATTCATTGTTATGGAACTTAAGGTTTTCCATTCCCAACGAAATTTACAGATGAAAGCTAGGGAAAATCTTATAAAACCCACAGTAATGAATTACCTGTTAGTAGAAGTTCAGTTCTGAATATCCTAGAGAAAAAGAATTCTGATGGTGAAAGCATCTAATAGTCACTAAAAAGGCTTTGGAAATGTTATATGACCTCAGTTCAAGGGAGGCTAGTGGTAGAGATCATAAAAATAGTGATAAAGGAAGTAGTTTGTCAGGCTAGTTCTTTGTGTGTGTTTATGATTTTTATTGTAAAGTTTATCATTTTCATAACTTGGCATCATGATATATGTATTATTCTGCAACTTACCTCTTCCATTCAGTTCTGTTTTTAAGATCATATTGATATCTGTGTAGATCTAGTTTATTTATTTCAACTGCTGCAATATAGTAAATACATCACAGCTTATTCATTCTCTTATTGAAGGACATTTGTTTCCAGTTTTTGGCTATTATAACTAATGCTGTAATGAACAGAGACTGGTTCTCCATATATACATTTCAAATGAGGTTTCTGTTTTTAAAGTCCTTAGTTCTGTGGGATTTTTCTTTACTTTTTTTTTCTCCCACACCTATAGGAGTTAACTCACATGGCTGTGGAAAATGAAACAGAGTTTAAAATGAAGTCTTTCTCCAACAAAAGCCTTTTGGAATTAGAGCAGCACCAGACTCTTCTGGTGGAAGGTCAGGAGCGGAAGCTGCTGGTTCTCCAACTGGTGGCTCTTCTGTGTGAGAGAATGTCTGAGCAGATATTCACCAACATCACTCAGGTCAGTGGCTGCCACATAAGGGATCCCAGCCTCGTGGTATTTGTCTGTTTTGGTTTCTTTCATTCTTTCCCAAAGATATTTTTAAAAACGTCACTCAGAGTGTGTTTTGATGACACTTGTATCAGTGCTACCTGGAATTCTGGTTAAAAGTAAATTACTGAGCCCACACCAGACTAAGAGCGTCAGTACTTTCATAGGTCCTGGGTATCGGCATGTCTAACAAGCTCCTGAAGTGGTTCTCGTGCACATAAAACAGAACTGTTTTAAATATTTATATATCTCAGTGGTTTTCAACTTTTGGTGCAAATAGATTGCCTGGGATCTTTTTCCTAATATTGATGCCCAGCCCCATTTTAGAGATTCTGATTCAGCATGTCTACATTAGAGTCTGGGCATATGTATTTTTTATTTTAAGCTCCATAGATGATTTTAATGTACACTAAAAGTTGAGAAGGAGGGACTTCTCTGGCAGTCCAGTTGTTAGGACTCTGGCCTTTCAATGCAGAGTGCACGGGTTCAACCCCTGGTCTGGGAACTAAGATCCTGTAAGCTGTATGTCATGGCAGAAAAAAAAAAAAATGTTGAGAATGATTAAAACTCAAATTTGAAAAAAAAATCACTAATGATAAGATCACATTGAATTTTATGGCTCAGAGGTAAAGAATCTGCTTGGCAATGCAGGAGACACATAACTCTAACTCATAGCTTATCACAACCTGTGAAGTGTTTTTGTTGCCTTTTTATTTTGCCAATGAAGTTTACAGATTTTGTGTAGTGCTTTCAGGATCAGTTAACTGTGGATCAGATCAGTGCTTGAATTTAATGGCTCAGCCTTTTTTTTTAGCCAGCGTTTTTTTTTTTTTTTTAATATATATATATTTATTTATTTATTTTTGGCTGTGCTGGATTTTTACTACTGTAAGGGCTTTCCTCTAGTTGCAGCGAGCAAGGGCTACTCTTCATTGCAGTGCACGGGCTTCTCATTGCAGTGGCTTCTCTTGTTATGGAGCATGGTTTCTGGGGCCTGCAGGCTTCAATAGCTGCGGCACATGGACTCAGTGGTTGAGCTCAGGGGCTCTAGAGCATGGCTTAATAGTTGTGGTGCATGGGCTTAGCTGCTCCACAGCATGAGGGATCTTCCTGGACCAGGGAATGAATGTGTCTCCTGCATTGCCAAGCAGATTCTTTACCTCTGAGCCACTAGGGAAACCCTTTGCCAGCATTTTTTAAAAGTAGGAATTAAAAGTACTAAAGCATAGTCAGTGTAGTCATATTTTACCCTTTTACCACAGTTGGCTGTGGCTTGGTTGGTGAATAATCAGCTGTAAGATGGTCTGATTGTCACACTTAAATCTGACACTCCAGCTCTTTGTATCATCGTCATTGTCCTCTGCCTTCGGGTGTTGCTAAGCAGCATTTCACTACAGCTCCTGCTGAGAAAATTTGCAGCTGCCTGTCAGCTCTGACGTATCGTGCCTGTTTAATGAGATTTATTTTCATGATTTCTTTTCTGGCTTCTTACTCCTTCAGTTCATTGACCCTGTATTACTCAGTAGGGTGATTTGTTTCTCCTGTGTTTATATCAATTCGCTAAAGAATTTTTCACCCAGACCTTGTTTTTGTCTCAGAATGCCCGTTGGAAAGGGAAATGGCTTAAAAACTGATATGACTTAAACTTTCCCACTTATCTCCCTTTACTCCTAATTAAGGAACAATGGCATTAGGCTGATACAAGAGTGGTTTGTCCCATTAAATTTTCCTTCATCTGAGGTTGAACTGTATCACGACAAAAAGGAGCACACAAAACCCCACTGAACTGCATTTTGCAGACTTACTGATGGTGGTAATTCGGTATATTATTTTGAAATACATGCATGCATATGGATAAATTATATGTAATAAATAAATTGTAAGTAATTTTGTTAATATCATTAGGAATGAAGACTTTCAGTATAAGAAATAAAAGAGTTTAATGAATTTAAGTTAAGTAGAACCCCTGTCATATTAAATTTTTACTGGAAGTGTTTGTATGAACTCAGTTTATTTTTCTCATTTTTAAAAAGATATTTCCTAGCTCAGTCTATTGTCAGTGCCAAGAAGTAATGACAGTCCAGTAGCCCTAAGCATCACTGCTGCTGCTGCTGCTAAGTCGCATCAGTCGTGTCCGACTCTGTGTGACCCCATAGACGGCAGCCCACCAGGCTCCGCCATCCCTGGGATTCTCCAGGCAAGAACACTGGAGTGGGTTGCCATTTCCTTCTCCAGTGCATGAAAGTGAAAAGTGAAAGTGAAGTCACTCAGTCGTGTCTGACTCTTAGCGACCCCGTGGACTGCAGCCCACCAGGCTCCTCCGTCTGTGGGATTTTCCAGGCAAGAGTACTGGAGTGAGGTGCCATCGCCCTCTCTAGTACCAGATTATAGTTTCTAATCACCACTTCCTACCAGAAGAACACAAAGCTCATTGGATTAAAGGTTCATTCAGGTCCAGGGCAGAAATTGTACAGTGTAAGCCTCAGGGCATCTTGTTGTGCCTGAAAACCAGGAAGCAATCTGAGATTAACAGGCCCGTGTCAGTAGCGTTCAGAAGTTAACTTGGAGGGGCTCCCACTGACCACAGGTAGGACAATTTGAGCATGAAAAAGAATAATGCCTGCAGTGGATTGAAATGCATCAAGTTTCCCCCCAAAAGGTATCTCGTAGGACATCTTTGGAGGTTCCTAGGTGATCAGTTCACTACTTTGTAAATCGATAAATGCCCGGAAAGAATAAGACATTTATCTTTCCTGTGGGAACTATGTTTCCATGTAATTAGTCAATGAAGAAATTTTTTTCTTTGTGTAAGAGCCACAGCTGGAAAATTCAAAATGAGAACTAGAAAATTATATCAATATTTTGCAATTCCCTAATGAAATAATCGATTGAGGTAGCAATCATCAATGTCTACAAAAACCATTAGGGATACTTTATAATGAATATATTAGGCCAAATATACCCAAACCGTCTGATCCTTTCTTCTCCCAGCATTTAATTATAAAAACTTTCAAATTTCAAAGAATTTTGTAGTGATTATCTGGATATCCACCACCTAGTTCTGTCATTAGTCTTTTACTGTATTTGCTTTATCACATATTTGTCTATCTCCAGCTGCTTGTCCATTTTATTTTTGGTGGATTTCAGGGTTAATGCTAATATCAGTATGTTGTTGTTCAGTTGTCCAGTCATGTCCGACTCTTCGACTCATTTCAGAGAGTCAAAGAAAGAGTGTTAGTATATGTTTCCCTATATATTTCAGCTTATTCTGATTAATCTTTTTTTTTTTTGGTTGCATTGTGCGGCTTGTGGAATCTTAGTTCCCCAACCAGGGATTGAACCTGCACCCTCAGCAGTGAAAGCAAGTAGTCCCACTCACTGGACTGCCAGGGAATTCACTGGGCTGAGTAATCTTAGCATCACTATAAGAAGAGAAGCAGACGCTATTATGTGCCTCTCATGTAATGCAGTACGACGTATGCCATACCACCAGGAAGTGTTCCTCTCCAAACCCCCAAACAATATAAAACAACCCCCACCCCACAGGATAAAGGAGCAAATTAAGTGCAATGAAGAAACAATTAGCCAAATCCATGATGCAGGAAATTCCATAGTACAAATGACCCAGTTTCTCCATCAGATAAATGGCATTAAGGAGGGACAGGGCTGTTGCAGCTTAAAAGGGACTTGAGTCCTCTCAGGGAAGTGTAATGAGTGGTTCTTTATTCAAACAAACCAATTGTATCAAGACATTTTTGTAAAAGTCATGGACCCAGTGTTAGAAGATAAAAGGAATTTGTATTTTGTGTATTTGTAGTATGGTAGTTATGTAAAAGGGGCTTACCGGGTAGCCCAGTTGGTAAAGAATTCGCCTGCAATGCAGGAGACCCCAGTTTGATTCCTGAGTCAGGAAGATTCCTGGGTCAGGAAGATCCCCTGGAGAAGGGATAAGCTACCCACTCCAGTATTCTTGGGCTTCCCTGGTGACTCAGACAGTAAAGAAGAATCTGCCTGCAATGCAGGAGACCTGGATTTGATCCCTGAGTTGGGAAGATCCCCTGGAGGAGGGCATGGCAACCCACTCCAGTATTCTTGCCTGGGGAATCCCCATGGACAGAGGAGCCTGGCAAGCTACAGTCCATGGGGTCACAAAGAGTTGGACATGACTGAGCATCTAAACACAGCACAGTTATGTAAAAAGACACATCTCTCTATTTGTTACAAATGCATATTGAAGGATTCCTGGATGAAAGATGAAAAAATTTAAAAACTGTGTTGGCAAATGGCATATTAGTATATGAGATAACGCAGAGAAGAATGAGGCATGGAATGATCTTTACTGATTCAGAGCCCTGTTTCAACTCCCAAGTTCTTTTATTCCATAAATATGTATTGAGGGCCTACTATGTGCCACCTACTCTTCTGGGTATCAGAGACATAGCAGTGAACAAAACAGACATATATGTGCTCTCATGGAGCTTACATTCATATATATATAGAGAGAGACAGTAAACAAGCCGAAATACACAGCATGTTAGACGGTGATAAGCACTAGAGAGAAAAAAATCTAACAAGGAAAGGGATGGTGAAGGGAGTGTGGTAAGGTAAATAAGGTGGTCGTGGAGAATCTCACTGAGAAAAGTAACTTTTGAGCAAAGATCTGAAGCAGGGAAGGAGGGAGCCATTGATACACCTAAGGGAAGAGTGTTTCAGATGAGAGGGAGTATGCCCAGAGTGTGGCAGGACCAGCAAGGGGGCCAGTGTATATGGAGTGGAATGAACCAGATTCCCTTTTTCCTGCCCTTCCAGGAAACTGCCACCGTCTGCACCATTCTGTAACTAGATCACTGTAATTGGCAGAGTAAAAGGGGTTCTACTTTCATATATTACATTTTTTAATATAAGTAACACCTGCACCTGCTCACTGTAAAAATATTTAAGCCACATCGAAGTACAAATTTTTTAAAAAGTGGAGACTTCTGATTAAAGATGCTGTATTGAACAAAAGATGGTGTTTATCTGTTCCCTCTGGAAACCACAGTGACCAGCAGAGCAGGAAAGGAGATACAGTGGGTCAAAGAGAGTAACAATATTTGGAAACTTGAAGATGGTAGCAACTTCAGAAAATGGAAAGCTAAGTGCTTGCATGAGAGAAGTCAGGAAGCAAAGCCATGTGCCTCTAAAGAGCTGTTAAAAGTTTTTTGAAAAAAAGGGGAAAAAAAGCAAACCACTTTTCCCTGCAGAAGCCTGGAAGGACTAGGGGCACCACATGAGCCCTAAAGATGGAGCTGAATTTGAACCATGTTGACAAGCTCCACAAGAGTCAGAAGACTATTTGATTCCTTCTTTAACTTTGTATAATCACCTCCCCTCCCCAGCAAAAGACTAGAGGTTTATTGTTGAGAGAGGTTGAACCCAAAGACTTTGAACTTGGCTGATGCAATACGCTGCAGAATGGGAGGATTAAGTCGAAGTGTGCAGACTTAACAGTGAAGCCTCAGCTGCCTTACAGTCATCTGTAAGGGCAATGTTGGCAACAGGTTTACATATCCCCAAAGGATCATTGTGACGATTTAAGTGAGTAAATACCTATAATACATTCAGAACAGTACCTGGTAAATTGTAAATGTTTACTATTGTCACTAAAATAGCTAAGTAAAACTAGTTGCCTCTGTAGAATCAGATGGGGAGAAATAGGGTAGGCAACTGCCATTTTTTCATTATAAACTTTCACGAGTATTTGGCTTTTAGAATTACATAGCTTTACAAAAATGTTTAAGTAAAAAATAAAGATGTCTTCCATTGTCTGCTCAATATACATAAATCCTAGAACCAACAGCAGTCACATACCTATCTATTCTCTTGGCTGACAGTTCATAAAATTACAGGAAATGATTAGTGGGGGAGGAGGTGTTGTCAAAATGGGTATAGAGGTTTTGTTGTTACAGGAAAGTTTAGGGGCAAAGGTACATCATAAATAACAATAGCAGCTGGCTGTCATACCAGTTAACAGCGCCCAGGTTTTTTTTTCCTTTAATACACATACAAACTGAAAGTTTCTTTCTTAACAAAATTAGGATCATGCTACTTGTTTAGCAATATTAAGCACAGTAGATAGATCAGTAGGTAGTTAGGCAGAGAGATAGAGGAGAGGAACTGAGAAAAAGTTGGAAGGCTAGATAATTCTGTTCCAGCATTTTACCAGTGTATTTGTGCTGAAATAGAAGCTTCCTATAATCAAGGAGTGCTTTAGAAGACTCTTTGAAGGCAAAATAGGTGGAACCCAAGATAGTAGATGTACCAGTTTCTCTGGGAAAAGCCAGTGTTCTTAACTTCTAGTAATCAATAAATTCTCAGGCTTGAGAGGGTGGTGAAAATTGCCATAACCCGTGTTGTTTATTCCAGTAAGTGGAACTTTTAATAGCCTTTCTAGTTTCCTGCCTGAGCTCCAAAAGACAAGTGTTAACAAGCCATTCTCCTGACTTTAAGTCTGCAATAAAGATTCTAGCATAGCATGTGATTTGCCTAGAGAGTTGAACACACAAGCTTGCATGTTATTTAGAGGCTTATTATGACCTATCTCAGCCATCCCATTTTCAAGTTGATTTTCCCCTTTTGAGCCATTAATCCTAAATGTAAGTGTGAGTGTGTGCACATGTATGTGTGTGTGTGCACATATATGGGTATGTGTAGGCGTCTTTTATTCAAATGTGTTTCTACTTAAGATGATTAATCAAAGCACAGTTAAAATAATACTGACCAAATTAATTTCATTTAAGGCTTAGTTGTTATCCAGATGCTGTGTAAACTCTTATATATGAATAATCTTAATCCTTTAAAATCATTCAGTATTTTGAAAAATGACTCTGGATTGGTCGTGCAGATCATTTGGGGACATTGAATTCTAAATAAAATGAATGCCTTTTTGTATATTCTTTGCCTACTAGAACTAGACTGTCAAAATGGGAGTAAGGAATTTTTGAGGAGGAATCCTCATTAGGAGAAGCAGATCTAAGACACTCGGAGATGGTCAGAAATTTAACAAATTATCTTTCATTTAAATTTCCCAGCAAAAATTCACGAAAAGTAAAGGAAGGTGAGATGGTGTATTAAAGATTTGAGAAAGTGTAAATGGATTTTCTCATTTATTGACTGTATGGCTTTGAGCAGATCACCTCTTTTTAAAAAATGTATGTATTTACTTATTTTTGGCTGTGCTGGGTCTTCGTTGCTGCTCAGGGGCTTTCTGTAGTGCTGGCAAGCCTGGGCTACTGTCTAGTTGCGGTACACGGGCTTCTTACTGTGGTGGATTCTCTTGTTTCAGAGCTTGGGCTCTAGAGCCCAGGCTTAGTAATTGTGGTCTAGGGCTTATGCCCTGCGGCATGTAGAATCTTCCCAGACCAGGATTTGAACCCATGTCCCCTGCATTGCCAGGTGGATTCTCAACTGTTGAACTATCAGGGAAGTCCTCCAAATCACCTCTCAAATCTGAGATTCTTCATCTGAAAATGGGGACTAGAGTACATCCTCGAGTTGATATGACACCTGGCTGAGCTGGTGCATGTAGAGCACTGAGCACCGTGCCTGCTGCTCAGTAGCAGTTGTTCTTGAAGCTTCTTGCTATTATGACGTTGATGAAGGAGAAAATGAAGATGTAGACATCAGATGTAAAGAGAATTTTGAGGTTTTTTTTTTTCTTTCTTCTTGCTGATTCTAAATTTCATTTCTGTGGTAGGTTGTGGACTTTGTAGCAGCAACCCTGCAGCGAGCATGTGCAAGCTTGGCCCACCAGGCAGAGAGCACTGTGGAGTCACAGACACTGAGCATGTCCATGGGGCTGGTGGCCGTCATGCTGGGAGGAGCCGTTCAGGTGAGTTGGAGAAGTGAGCCAAACTTGAAAGGAGGGAGGAGAGGAAAACGTGTTGCTTCCCATCCATACCCTTGTGAGAAGTCAGAATGGCTACTGCACACAGGAGAACTGGGACAAACAAGTCAGGTTGTTGATAAGAATTCTCTCCAAGTAGAAGACAAGAAAACGGTGCCACCTCCTCTTTGTTACCTGGGTAGGCTTCCCCATAAAAGGGCAGGGCCCTTTCTGACCAGGCATAAGCTGGATTTGGAAATACCTGTTTTGCATCTGTGGTGAATACTAGATTCTCTGGCCTTCACTGTACTGGTTCTCTGAAGCTCAGCCCTTGTCGCTGCTGCTGTTGTCAGGGAAGAATCTTTGTAACCTACTGGCTACATAGGATTCCATGTTTTCAATAGTTCCATTTTGGCACAGGATCCATTGTTCAACTCATATCATGTGGCATGTTAAAAGTTTTGTTTCCAGTGCATATATCTTTTACATACTTAATTTATAATTTTTTAACTTTATTCACTCAAAAAATATGTATTGCCTCCTTGTTATGTGCCAAATGCTGAGCCAAGGTGCTGGAAATGGGGCAGTGGATGAAGCAGACATGGTCCCTCCTGCCATGAAGCTTAGAACCCATGAGGGAGTCAGGCATTAAATGATTGTGTCAAAAAATAGAATTGAGTGAAGTACCTCAAACAAGAAGTAGAGGATACCAAGAGAACATAACATCTAACCTAGGCTGGGGAGATTTCCATAAGGAGTGTCTATAAGTTTAAGGTAAGACGTGATGCATAGGAGTTTGGGAGTGTGTGTAGGGCAGATGGATGGGGCTCTTTCAATGACAGAGCATCATGTATGAGGACTGGAAGCAGGAAGGAGCTCTGTACACTTAAGACACTGATAGAAGGCTGTGTGGCTGAACTGTAGAGACAGGAGTCAGAACAAGGTGGAAAGGTAAGCATCTGTGTGTCTGACATACCACATTAGGTTAGAAGACTGCGAGAAAGTGAAATAGGATTAGTGCAAGTATTATGAAATCTTCCCTGAAATCAAACTGGACAGAACTCTTAGCAATGAGTGGGGAACTCCTCTGGGAATGGATTTTTGAGTTTAAGGATTAAATTCTGATACTGATTCTTCTCCAGGAATGGGGGAGCCTGGTGGGCTGCCGTCTATGGGGTCGCACAGAGTCGGACATGACTGAAGTGACTTAACAGCAGCAGCAGCTTGTCCTTTAGGATTAATTTAGTCACTAAGTCGTGTCCGACTCTTGCGACCCCATAGACTGTAGTCTGCCAGGTTCCTCTATTCATGGGATTCTCCAAGCAAGAGTACTGGAGTGGGTTGCCATTTCCTTCTCCAGGGAGAAAAGAAATTTTATTTGGGCCTGTTGTTAATGTGAAACCCATTTTTGGTAGATTTACTTAGCACTCCTAATTTTTTATTTTTTTGGAAAACACTTTTGGTTCAGTTGCTGTATTATATTCCTCCTGTTAGAACTGTCAAGGAGGAGTTCACCAATGAAATTGTTTTTCTCTTTGGCTGCACTAAGCAGCATGTGGGAATCTTAGTTTCCCTGACCAGGGATCGAACTCGGCACCCCCTGCCTTTGGAATGTTAAGTCTTTATCATTGGACCACGAGGGAAGTCCCTGGAAGAATTTTTCTTAAGTTGTACTGTTAATGGATTTAGTTGACCTGGTTGATGTGTGTTTTTCTGGTTGAGTATTGATTTGAATAGTCTTTATTTCCATAGTTGAGAGTATGTTTTTTTGCTTACTTAACACGTAGAATTTCAAACCATGTCATAAAACAGAACACAGAAATCTCCAGTCCCTTTTTGAAGTCTGTCATTGTGGGGCTGGCTTTGCAGATTAGTCCTGTTCTAACAGATATTCACCTGATTGATGCAGATGTAGTATAGCCTTTACCGTGACCCTGCCCTTCCATGAGCCATCCTGACTCACCGACTATATCCTGAATTCCTCTGACTTTGCAGTTCAAGTGAACATAACACATCACCCCTATACCTTTGCCCTAGATCTATTACTTTTTTTTGTCTTTGATTGAAGGATTTATAAGTGGCTTCTATAGTAATGCTAGGTTTTCTGTCTTTGTATTAGAGAAAACAGTCATGATCCTGAATTATGTTTTCAGATGTTCATTGTCAGGCTAGACTAGATTTTTGCTTCAAAGTCTAGAAGGTTTCATTGTACCTATCCCTGATCATTATTCATTGTTTTAGCTAATGAAACAGAATCTAACAGCTTTTGAACCTTTCTTTCCTTTCTAATTTATGTAAATAAGATGACTATTAGAACATAGTGTCTAAGAGGAGTTGATTTGGAGAAAGTATAGGTTTAAGGCTGCTAGCTAGACAGCTGTGATTCCAAACATATTTTCTAAATGTCAAGGCTGATCATCAGTAAAAGTATGGTGTTGATGACTTCCCTGTGCCCTCAGGAAGCAGTTTATGCATGATGTTCCAGGGCCCACAGAGTCCTCTGCAGCCCTGCCTCGTGGAGCAGACGTGGTCTTGGAGGGCTGGAACTTGAACCCAAACCTTGAGATTTCATGCAGTTAATACTTTTCCAAGAGTATCATAGGATGAACTCATTTAGGAAATGTTTATCAAGTGTCTGTTCCCTCATGGAGTTTACCTTCAAGTTCCACTTGTAAGTAAATTCAGTAACATTATGAATAAGGACCTAGACATATAAACTGCTTAGCTAAATATCTGAAGAAACATAGGTGATATACAAAAATGAGAACACAGGTAAATGTAAATATTTTTCAGAATTAGGAATTTTTCGGTCAGCATTTTATTGCTGGAAGAGACTTTTGGATTCTTCCAAAATAATAATTCTCACTGCAGCAGGTAAGGCAGAGTGAGAGTGTATTTATCCCCCAGGGGAGCTTTGTAAAGTCTCCTGTGGGGGGTTTTCAGGTACATATGCCCTCCTCTGGCTGACCACCCAAGTTCTCCTCTGTTGCAGGGGTCCCCAACCTCCAGGCCAAAGACCAGTATCTTCTGTCAGATCATCAGTGGCATTAGATTAGAAATAAAGTGCACAATAAATGTAACGCACTTGGGTCATCCCAAAACCATCCCTCCCTTCCATGGAAAAATTGCCTTCCAGGAAAACCAGTCCCTGATGCCAAAAATGTTGGGGACCATGGTCTTAGAGGACATGCCCTCTCTGACCACCCACCACCCTTAATCTCTCCCCTACTGATCTAACCACCAGTTTCTAAATTTGAGAATTTGCAGAAATTTAGAACAAGTCATTAATCTAACTTCTACTCCAAGTCATTACCTAACTTCCATTCCTAGAGGAGATTGTAGAAGTGGGCTGACATAGCACTGCTCATTCTGTTCCTGAAACATTCCAGAAACTGGAAAGAGGCAGTCAGATGAAGGAGTCTGTCACTCACTTGTGGGATGCTCTTTCCAGCCTCGGGGCTTTTACACAGAGTTCTGAGATCTAGATGTGAGATCTGTGCCGAGAAGCAATGGCAGGAGGAAAAATGAGGACTACAGTCACTTCTCAATTTTGGTAGTGGTCCTTGGTGACCCTTGAAAAATAATTGATAATTAATGCTTCAGTTTTCTCATTTATCAGTTAAGTAAATATTACTTTATACCTCAAAAACGTTTTTGAACATTTATAAACAAATAGTTGGCACTTGTAGTCTTACATTTCCCTGGTTATTCTCATAGTGAGAAATCTGTAGCCTTGTGAAGCTGAACAAATACATAACTTTCATTTCCTTAGAAACTATTTGGTTCAGAATCCACGTAGCTGCCCATGGTGATTAGAGTGGAATAAGATGAATTGCACAGTGACCAAGTTTGAAAATAGGGAGAAAACTCGGTTATTTTTTAAAAATAGATATTATATTTTAGAGCAGTTTTAGGTGCGGAGCAAAATTGAGCAGGAGGTACAGAGATTTCTTGTACATCCCCTGCCCCGACATAGGCAAAGCCTCTCCTGCTGTATCAACATCTGTCTCCCGAATGGTACCTTGGTACAATCCATGAACACATATTGACACATCATTATCACCTGCAGTCTGTGGTTTCCATTAGGGTTCCCTTTTAGTGTTGTATACTATGGGTTTTGACAAATGTATAATATCCACCATTATAGTGTTGTACCTAATAGCTGGTCTAACCCCCAAATCCTCTGCTTATTCATCCCTTCCTCCCCCTAACTCCTCATCTTTTACTGTCTCCCTAGTTTTGCGTTTTCCAGAACATTATGTAGTTGAAATCGTATACTCTGTAGCCTTCCAAGATTGACTTCCTTCACTTAGAAATACACATTTAAGGTTCCTCAGTGTCTTTGTGGTTTGATAGCTCATTTCTTTTTAGTTCTGAATAATACTCCATTGTCTGGATATATCACAATCTGTTTATCCATTCACCTACTGAAGGACATCCGGTTGCTGCCAGGTTTTAGAAGTTATGTGTAAAGCTGCTATAAGCATCCGTGTGTAGGTTTTTGTGTAGACATAAGTTTTCAGCTCATTTGGGTAAATACCAAGGAGTTCAGTTGTTCAAGTGTATAGTAGGAATATGTTCAGTTTTGTAAGAAGCTACCAGACTGTGTTGCAAAAGTGGCTATACCATTTTGTTCTACCAGCACTGAATGAGAATTTCTTTTGTTCTTCATCCTCATCAGTGTTTGGTGGTGTTAGTGTTAGATTCTAGTTATTTTAATGGTTGTGTCATGTTGTCACATTGTTGTTTTAATTTTCAGTTCCTTGATGACGTATGATGTTGAGCATATCTTCAATTGCTATTTTCTTTGGTGAGGCATCTGTTCAGGTCTTTCACCCATTTTTTAATTGAGTTGTTTGTTTTCTTATTGTTGAGTTTTAAGGATTCTTTGTGTATTTTACGTTACTGTCCATTCTCAAATGTATCTTTTGCAGATACCGTCTTCTAGTTTGTGGTTTGTCTTATCTTTTCTCTTGACATTGCCTTTTGCAGAGCAGAAGTTTTAAATTTTAATGTAGCCCAACTTATCAGTTATTTCTTTCATGAATTTCTTTGGTATTTCACCTAAGAAGGCCATCACCATTCCTGACGTCAGCTAGATATCTCTTATGTTATTTTATAGGAGTTTTATAATTTTGCCATTTTACATTTAGGTCCATGATCCATTTTTAGTTGATTTTTGTGACAGTGTAAGGTCTATGTCTAGATTCATTTCTTTGCCTATGGATGTCCAGTTGTTCTAGCACCATTTGTTAAAAAGTTGATCTTTTCTCCATTGTAGTGCCTTTGCGTCTTTGTCAAAGATCAGTTGACTGTATTTATGTGGGTCTATCTCTGGTCTCTCTATTCTGTTCCATTGGTTTATTTGTCTTACTTTTTTTTTTAAGAAGAAATTGTTATGTATACGAGAAATGAAAAAGAAGCCATACACTATAGGTATAAGTAGATAGTCTCATTTCAGATACTTGAAGAAAAAACAAAGACACATGATACTACAGAGGCACTGAATGAAGTCCAGCATGGTGATAACGCTAGCACAGTTATCCTAAAATATCTTTTTCAGTACCACAGATTTTTGATAAAATGGACCTTTTTCTTAGGTGATATATATTTTTATTGTGAAATTCCAGGTACAAACCTGACATGTATCTCAAGTTTTCATTTACTTGGGAGGAAAGTGGTAGAGAAAATGAACGATAACAATTCTATGAAGCTGAAGTGTAATAGGAGAATATTATGTAGGTCCTGTGAAAAACAGTTGATTAATTGATTGGTTGGTTGGATAATGAAGTGCATGAATGAGTGAGTAATAAATACTCCGCCTTGTTCTAAAGAGGATTTAAGATATGTAAGGTTTTCAAATGATCAGGGCTTCATGAAGCTTCATATGACAGTTTTTCCAGTATTTTCAGACAGAAAAGGATCACCACTGATTTTTCTTCACTGACTGCCCATGCACCTTTCCTGCTGCTGCTGCTAAGTCGCTTCAGTCGTGTCCGACTGTGCGACCCCATAGACGGCAGCCCACCAGGCTTCCCTGTCCCTGGGATTCTCCAGGCAAGAACACTGGAGTGGATTGCCATTTCCTTCTCCAGTGCGTGAAAGTGAAAAGTGAAAGTGAAGTCGCTCAGTCGTGTCTGACTCTTAGCGACCCCATGGACTGCTGCCTACCAGGCTCCTCCATCCATGGGATTTTCCAGGCAAGAGTACTGGAGTGGGGTGCCAAAAGAACAAAGCTTCTAGAGAGAATAAAATCTTAAGTAGTTTTCACTCTCATTTTCTAGGGGAACTTCCCTTCTGCCAGTTACCATTACAGTCCCTTCCAGGCCTGAGACACCCTTGTATGCTGACCAGCCACTTTAGATCTTGCAGTTAAGAATAGCGTTACTCATTCAAATGAGACTGTGTAGCATTTAGTTAAAAGTGTGGGCTCTGGAGCCAGATTTATTAGGTTCACATCTTACCATCTTTCAGCTGTGTGACTTTAATTTTAATTAAATTTAAAAAATTTCTGGCTGTACCATCCTGCATGTAGAATCTTAGTTTCCTGACCAGGGATTGAACCTGTATCCCCTGCACTAGAAGTGTGGAATCTTAACCCCTGGACCACTCATGAAGTCCCTACCCTGTTTAACATATAGATAGTAACTGTTTTATAGGGCTGTGAATATGTGTATGTGTGATTTGTTTATTGTATTTATATTTAAACCATTCACATAGTACTTACTGTGTGTCAGGCACTAAGTACTTTGCTAATGTGAGCTCATCTTTTTAGGGCAAAAGGTACATCCTAGTAAAAAATATAATATAATACAATTCAAAATATAAAAGAATTTCACCATATGACTGGATATTAAAATGTGTCATGGTAAGAATAGCTGTAGATGTTTGACAGAAAACAACAAAATTCTGTACAGCAATTATCCTTCAATTAAAAAATAAATAAAATTTTAAAAAAAACTGTAGAGACAAACAAGTCTAAGAGGTAAGTGGGGTACAAAGGATGAAAATAGGCTGTTCCCAGAAGAAGAAATATAGACAGTTAATAAACAGGGAAGGATGCTTAATAGTGCAATTAGTCTGATTAATGCAAATTAAAATAATAGCCATGTTTGCCCATCAGATTATAAATATTAAGAGTAATAATATGTGAAGGAGTGGGGAAGGGGAAAAAATAGTAATAATATTTGTTCCTGATGTACTTTTTAATTTAGAAAAGTACCTGTACATGGTAAGTATTCAGTAAATGTTAATTATAATTATAAGACCATAGTGTTAGAGTGCCAGATTCAGGCTATATGTGAATTACACCAGGAACAAGATTTGCTTCCAGCCCCTTTTTATTAGCGTCTGTTGCCTTGTGCTCATATTAGCACCATATTGTGGTCATATTAGCATCTGCTATGTTAATTTGGGTTTGCATTTTTTAAATTTCATTTTGTAGTTGAAGTCAAGTGATTTTGCTGTCCTGAAGCAATTGCTGCCTCTGTTGGAGAAGGTCTCCAGCACATACCCTGACCCTGTCATCCAGGAACTTGCTGCTGATCTCCGCATTACCATCTCTACTCATGGAGCCTTTTCCACTGAGACTGTCAGTGTGGCCGCCCAGAGTACCCTAAACCAAAAGGATCCAGAAGGTAAAAGGGAAGAGCAGCAACAAACCAGTTATGAAAGATACAGTGATGTGTCTCATGGCCACCTTGAACCACAGCAAAGCCATGTTGCTTCTCATGAAGTCTGTGAGCCCAGCACCACTGCAAAGCAAAAATCAGGAAGTGTAACCACGGAAGAGCTCCAGGAAGCTCTTTTATCAGCTTATGATCCTCAAATTCCAACACGGGCTGCTGCCCTGCGAACTCTGTCTCGCTGGATAGAGCAGAGAGAAGCAAAAATCCTTGGTATGCAGGAGAAGCTTCTCAAGGTGAGTAGAACACACTCAGACACATACACATAGTGAGTAGAACACACACACGCGGTGAGGCCACTGTCCAGGAGCCTTGACTGTGTATCAGGCCCTGTTCTGGGCCACCCTTGGGGAAATTGTAATTGTTCTACAGAAGCAAGACTCAGTTGAACATGAGCAGAAGGCCAGAGTTTTTACAGGATGTTACTAATGTCAGTTGAAGAGCTGAAGTTTGCAAAAGATTTTTTAAAATAAATTAGAACAGATTCAAGGTTATCCCAGTAATAACATCTCTGTCTTGCCCTTGCATTTCCATATGCTTTCTTGAGTGCAAGAGAAAAGGATCAAATTATAGCAGATATGCCATTCATTGAACATAGCCCCAAACCTGGCCTCTTGTGTGTCAGGGCCTGTAGTCTGTCACGTCTTTTCTAAGAACGGGCTATCTACTGTGGGCTGTAGTGGAAAAAATGTGAGAATTGTTCTTCCAGAGTTTGGTTTCCATGCCTACTTTTAATGTGTACTAGATAACTTCAAGAAGTATCTCTCCCTGATCGCTACCCTTTTTTTAACCATTATAAAAATGGAACTTCAAACATATGTACTATTTTCCCTATAAGATTCACAGTCAGAGCAGTATCGAGCTACAGCAAAGAGGAGTACAAGCATTTATTCTTTTGAGTCTGCTCTAACGGTGTCTTAAATCTCGCTTGCTGTTTGTAAATCATGTCACTGCTATATTTTGTGGTTTCAGATATTCTTGGAGAACTTGGAGCATGAAGACACCTTTGTATATCTGTCTGCTATTCAGGGTAAGTTAGTCCTGGTTAGGACTTTAAGTCTGTGGACCAAAAATTAAATCATATGTTTTCACAAAATCTCTAAAGTCATAGAATCATAACCTGCTGGTCATTTTGTCCATTTTCCTGCCTCCTAGCTAGGACTTGATTTCAGTCATGATAGTAATATTTCTGGAGGGTTCCTAAAGGGACCCTGAAGAGTTCAGTATCTCATAATGATAGGGAAGCCTTTATTAATGTTTACTTATCATTCTATAGATTAAATCCCGTTTCCTCAAATTTAAGGAGGGAAAGAATGCCTCACATGTGAGCTCCCATTACATTGACATTTTAGGTACATGGCTACTATCATGGTGCACCTTTGCTCTCTTGTTAAACTAAAAGAATCTCAGAATGTATTTCATTATCAAAACTTTTTTTGCAGTCATTTTATTTCTCATTTATGATTCTTTATTGTGATTCCGTCTTCTGTTAATTTGTGGATTTTAAATCTAGAGAGGGGCTTTATGAAAAAGGGTGTGGAGAGTTAAGCACCTTTCCCCAGAAGGGTGAGAGGCAGACCTGGTAAGAAGGCAGAATTAACTCATAGTCTCTGGGCTCCGTAGTGTGCTGTAGTCCTCAGGAGCTGGGGTCTGGAGATTGATCACCAGGATGCACCAGCCCTTCCCCACCCCTCCTGCTTTTCAGCTATATGAACTTTGGCAAATTACTTAATCCCTCCGGGCTTCAATTTCTTACCTGTGAAAAATGGTACAGTTGCTTGCTTTATTTATTTGACTATGCCAGGTCATAGTTTTGCTATGTGGGACCTAGTTCCCTGACTAGGGATTGAACCCAGGCTCCCTGTATTAGATGAGTGGAGTCTTAGCCACTGGACTACCAGGGAAGTCCCTACAGCTGCTTTAGAACATAGTCTGGCAGTTCTTTGAAAAAAAATAAATGCAGAGTTGTCACTTGACCCAGCAATTCTAAGTATTCACCCAAGAAAAATGAAAACATATGCTCATGCAAAAACTTGTTCATTAATGTTCATAGTAGTCAAAAGGTAGAACCCAGATGTCTACCATTTGATGAACAGATGGACAAAATGTGGTATGTATATACAGTGGAATATTATTCAGCCAATGAAAATGAAGTACTAAAACATGTGGGTAAAACCTTGAAAACATAGATGAAAGAAACCATTCCCAGAAAACCATATTTTGTGTGGTTCCTTCATATGAAATGTCCAGTATAGGTAAATTTATAGAGACAGAGAGTAGGTTAGTAGTTGTCTAGGGCTGGAGAGAAAGGGGAAAGGTTTGGGAGGTGATGGCCAAAGGGTACAGGATTTCCTTGAGGGGGTGATGAAAACTCACACAGTTCTAAAATTGACTGTGGTGATAGTTGCACAACTCTGTCAGTATGGTAGAAACTATTGAATTGTATATTTTAAATTGGTGAATTTTACAGTATGTGAATTGTATCTCAATAAAACTGTTGCCAAAAAAATAATAGAATTTAATGAGGAGGAGAGGGATTAAACTATCAGAGCTTAAGGAGATTAAATATAATGTGGTGAATAGGATCCTGGAACAAAAGAAGGACATTAGAGAAAAACTTAAAGAATCTGAGTAAATTACGGACTTTAGTTGATAACGAAATGTCAGTACTAGTTCATTAATTGTGGTAATGTACCATGCTAAAGTGAAAGTTAGTAATGGGGGCAGCTAGGTATGCAGTATGCAGGAACTCTGTGTGCATCTTCTCAATAAGTCTGTAAATTGAGTACTGTTCTGTCAGTAAAAGTTTATTTATGAAGGGGGCTAACATTAAATGAGTTAGTACTTTGAAAGTGCTTAGTGCATAGTAAATGTTCAGTATGTGTTAGCTAATTATGATTTTAATGTTTTCATCATCACTGTCATCATATCACTACTGTTTCTTTTCTTTAGGTTTAAACTTTTATTTTATACTGGAGTATAGCTTATTAGCAGCTGATTAACAGTGTTGTGATAGTTTCAGGTGGACAGCAGAAGGACTCAGCCATACATATACGTGTATCCATTCTCCCCGCAGCTCCCCTCCTTTCCAGACTGCCACATAACATTGAGCAGAGTCTCCTGTACTGTACAGTAGGACCTTGTTGGTTATCCATTTTAATATAGCAGTGCATGTCACTACTGTTTCTTTTGTTAGATTGCTAGGTAATAACATGGTGATATGTGTAACTTCTCAGAGCTAAAGCTTGAGTAGGTGTATTCTATCAGGTAGCTTCTGCTATGTTAACAGAATACCTAAGCATTCACTATTATTTATTTATTGTCACTCATTTATGATCACTCACACATCTGTAGACCAGTGGGGTTAGGCTGACCTAGGCTGGGCTGGGCAGTCCTGCTCTTCCCTGTACATCTCTCTGCTGTACTTGTTCCTGATCCTGGTCCAGGGCCTCCCCAGGTACATTCACATGGTGATGGCCGAAATGCACAAGAGCAAGAATATCAGAGGAGACAAAAATAACCTCTCATCAAGGAAAAAGAACAGCTAGGAGAGAGCAGAAGAGTGGAGTGTGTAGAGAGAGAAAGTAATTATTGGCAGCTGAGAGGTCACGGAGGCCAGGAATTGAGATAAGCCTGAGGACTTGATGGAGCTCAGGATTCCACATGACAGTGAATAGCACTTATGGAAATAAAATAAATCAAAGAGGCAAGGATCTGAAATGCTGATAATTGGTAAGTCTCAGAAATAAGTCATCCTGTACTTTTTCCAGGAAACTCTAATACTGTTGAGGAGATGTTTCTCATTGATTTTTTTTTCTTTTGGACAGAGTTTTCAGGAAGTGGCGATGTGTCATTCTCATACAGCATCACTGCTGTATAAGCCTCTTAGCTGTTTAACCCACTGAGCTCATTAGCCTCTAGGGTCTGCTATAAAAATCACAACTGCTGGTTTTGTGTTTGTTTATAGTACTTTTAATTGGTGTGCTAATCAGTTAGTAGCTAATTTGGAGATGAAGGAATGTGGGAGGTAGAGGTCTAATTTCTGTTCTCAGTTCCCCACAGCAGACAAGTTTGAATTAATTGATGTTTTTGGTGTTTGTGCTATGCATTTCAAGGCCAAGGCCTTAGGTGAATTTCCCATTAAGAAAGGAAAGAGCTGAATTTTCCCACCTGCGTGTCAGTGTCATTTGCCTAGGTCTGACACTCCAAAGCCAAGCCATTCTGGACTCCAGTCAGGCAGGCAGACAAGACCAGCCTGCATGTAGATATCCTGTAGTGCAGCGGGGCTGCATTAGAAGGCAGGTGCTTAACCACTGAACCACCAGGATCCCAGAAGTTTCTGATGTACATATTATCTGTACATCACAACAGCCTGAGAACTAAATTCCCTATGAGTTAAAATTTAATTTTATGAAAGACCACATCTCTTTTTATTTCTACTGAGAAAGTGATGGTTGATTTAATTCTCATAGCAGCTGCTCCCAGACACTCAGTAGCAGCTTCTTTAGGCAGAGAATTCTATACAAGTTGTTGAGTTCCAGTTACAATCCAGAGTTTATAAATAGACACTTTTCTTAGACTGTGTCCTTTAAGTGTCTCTCCTTTTCAGACTTCCTTGTATATTCTTTTTCTCATTGTTTTATCATCATTATAGTACAAGTTAATACATTCTTATTGTTTTAAAAAACATTTAAATGGCAAGAAGGTATATAAGAGAAAAAGTAAAAGCCTTCCTCTTTTCAAAAATAGGAGATGAAATATGTCCTTAAGCGTCCCATAATGTATATTTGATGTTTTGAGCATTTTTCACATTTCAGTCTTGAAATACACGTTCCAGTAATGAATGTGATAAACACGTGATATTCTTCAAATAAGATATTATGGCCCAGTTATCTATCTTAGTATGGATCTACTCATGGGTCCTCGTGGTCACTTTTAATTATTTAAAGAATAGTTTGAAAGCAATACCAGCAATAGATGCATTTCACAGCCCCAAGTGATCCCCATCCATGTCAAAAGAGTCTTTGGGCGAAACTTCCTGGCTCACTGAAAAAAAGAAAGAAACTGTAGGCTCTGAGCCAAGCATGAGAGGTGAAAGTATGCCAGTGAGTGTCGTGCAGAGAATCTAGTCATCTCAACATAACATGCCTGAACAAATTGCACTGACTCTTCCACCCTTTTCCTTTCACAGAAGAGTTTTCATTTCTGGCAGAAGAGCCAAGAGGAGGGAAAGGCAAAAAGCCTGGAAGGCAGGAAAGTAGATACAAAGTGAAATTGTTTTTACAGAGTTTCAGACTGAGCAGGATTACATGTCTTAACTTGTCAGAGACTGAACTCCCTATCTTATTCTCAGATTTCTACTTCAAATAAAGTAAGTTGCTGCAGCTGGTGCTGCTAAGTCATTTCAGTCGTGTCCAACTCCGTGTGACCCAATGGACGGCAGCCCACCGTCCCTGGGATTCTCCAGGCAAGAACACTGGAGTGGGTTGCCATTCCCTTCTCCAATGCATGAAAGTGAAAAGTTAACTGAAAATAATTCTACCCCTTGAACGACCACCTAATTGAGTCAGGCATTGAACTGTGGAATGTGGTCCTGGGAAGTCTATCATCTCCACTTATTTCCTTGAAATGGGAAGACTCCTTTGGTGTTCTGTACCACGTAATTAACAAATAGGCATTTAGAGAACATTTCTCATATATGCTAGCTCAGTAAATTCTTGAAGTTCTGGAAAATAGGCATTATCCCCATTTTTTAAACTTCTTGAGATTTAATTTATACACCTGAAATTCACTTGTCTTACAACGTACAATTCAGTGGTCTCTAGTATTTGTACAGTCAAACCACTAATTTCAGAACTTTTCATCATTTCAAAAAGAAACCCTATATCCATTATCAGTCGGTTCCCATTTTTCACTCCCCCTCTTCCCTGGGAACCACTAATCTCCTTTTTGTCTCTATGGAATTGCCTATTCTGGATGTCTCATAATACAGAATCATACAATGTGTGGACTTTTATGTCTGGTTCTTTTCAATTAGCATAACATTTGTGAGGTTCATCCCTGTTGTAGCATGTATCAGGGCCTCATTCTTTTTTTATGGCTGAATAATATTACGTTGTACTACTAATTAAGAACATTTTGTTTACCTATTCCTCAGTTGATGGTCATTTGCATTGTTTTCACTTCTAAGCTATCATGGACAACACTGTAATGAATATTCATGTACAGGTTTTTGTGTGGACATACGTTTTCATTGCTTCTGGGTGTACACGTTGGAGCAGAATTACTGGGTCCTATGGTAATTCTGTGTTTAACCCTTTGAGGAGCTGTCAAACTTTTCCTGAGTGGCCACACCAATGTACTTTCCCAGGGACAATGTATGAGGGCTCCAGTTTCTCTGGGTCCCAACTGATACTTGTTATTGTCTGCCCTTTTGTATAGCCGTATTAGAGTGTGAAGTTGGTATCTCATTGTGATTTTGATTTGCATTTCTCCAATGACTAGTGATGTGGAGCATCTTTTCATGAGCTTATTGTGCATTTCTAACCTTCTTTGGAAAAATACGTAGTGTCATTTGAAACAATAAACTTTTTACTGTTGATGAAGTCTAACTTATCAGTTTCCTGTCTGATAAGGAAGGTGTCATTTCTAGGAAATCATCCAAGATAACTGAGATTTACTTCTGTGTTTTCTTCCAGTGGTTTTGTTGTTTTGGCTCTTAAATGTTTAAGTCTGTGATCCATTTCAAGTTAATTTTTGGGTGTGATGAGAGATATCCTCTTTTTATAGCTAAAGATCCTGAGGCTTACATAGGTTAAGTCCCCTTTCGAAGATTACATAGCAAGTAATAATTTGAACCTTGTTGTTGACCTTCAAATCTTGTCGCTGCTTCCCCAATACACTTGGTTACTCTAGAACTTTCTAAATAATGGTAGAATTTGCTCCTATTGTTGTGCTTTTAAAGATGGAAAACAGATATATGATTATGATTGTCAATATTTATTAAAATTGAATAATGCTTAATCATCTAGAAAACCTTTTGATTCTTTGAACAGTCTTGAAATACAATAAAAACAGATGTTAAAATTTTTTTATAAATGAAGAATTGACTTGCCTACAGTCATAAAAGTTGGGAGAATAATGGAACACCAGACCCGTGTCTTAGGGATTCCCAGTCCATTATACCTGATTTTACTGCAGTGCAGATGAAATATGTCTTTGACAAATTAGAGATTGTATATTATAGCCCCCAATACTTGCATTTTACATGAGCTCATTTTTGAAATACTGTCTAGTGATTTCCTCTATCAATTGAAAATTGATTCACTCATATTTACATCAGAATATTTAGCAATTTGAGCTTCTCAGGTGACACTAGTGGTAAAGAACCCACCTACCAGTGTAGGAGACATAAGATATGCTGCTTCCATCCCTGGGTCAGGCAGATCCCTTGGAGGAGGGCATGGCAGCCTACTGTAGTGTTCTTGCCTGGAGCATCCCATGGCCAGAGGAGCCTGGCAGGTTACAGTCCATAGGGTCACAAAGAGTCGAACACGACTGAAGTGATTTAGCATGTGTGCACACATTTAGCAATTTAGTACTTTTACCTACAATTGAAAGATAATTGGCTACTTCAGGTTTAGTTATTGTCACCTTCTAAGATTTCCCAGGATAACTGCTATATAAGAGATGGAAATAAGCATTATAGAAGTCACCACTTATTATTATGTGCCTGTCATAGTAACTCTACGAGTTAGAAATTTTTATCCCTGTTTTACAGATGAGGGAACTGAGGCTCAAAGAGGTTAAGCAGCTGGCCCAAAGTGACACAGATATCAAATGTTAATACTGTGATTTGAATCTTTAAGTTTCTACATCTCTAAAGACTGCTCTTGTCACAGGGAAAAATAATTAATTCTAAAATAGTTGTTTGTTTCCAAGGCACAAGGGCTGAGTTCTCAGATGGTCAAAGGTATGGGAGAACCAGGCCTGTCTACAAATGAACTCTTCCTATAGCTTAATAATATGCTGATCTCATGTTTGCTTGATTTTGTGTGTGTGTATGTCGTTTTACTCGTTTGGCAGTGAGTGCTGTTTTTTTTTTTTTAAGATTTATTTATTTATTTTTGGCTGGGCTGGGTCTTCATTGCTGCACAGGGACTCTCTAGTAGCGGCGAGCAGGGACTACTCTCTAGTAGCCAAGCTTGGGCTTTGCCTTGCTGTGGCTTCCCTTGTTGTGGAGCATGGATTCTAGGGCATGGGGGCTTCAGTAGTTGCGGGGGCTGGGCTCAGTAGTTGTGATGCATGGGCTTAGTTGCTCTGTGGCATGTGGGATCTTCTAAGAGCAAGAATCGAAACTATGTCCCCTGCATTGGCAGGCGGATTGTCAACTGCTGGACCACCGGGGAAGCCCAGTACTGTGTTATGTTTTAAGCAATCTCTATATGTATCTCTAACTCATCTTCTGTTAGTGGCGTATATACCTCACACTTCCAGTCCTTATTCCCACTGTTGATCATTACTGTTTTCAGCACTGGAGACACCATTCTCATTTTGGGAGTGTCAGGAGAGAGCCTTCAGAACAATCCTGGGATATATATAGTTTACTGAGATTGTGGATTAGAAAAACAGTAGCGTTCTGTATAGGACTTTTGATATTTGTTACATTTCTGATGCCAATAAATTACATTTTAAAATTACTTACTTTAAAATAATACAACTTATGAAAGCAATGCCCATACACTGCTGGTAAAAACAAAATAGTGCAGCTTCTCTGAAGAACAGTCTGGCAGTTCTCAAAAGGTTAAACATAGTTACCATATGATCCACCAATTCCACTCCTAGATATACACCCAAGAGAAATGAAAACACATGTCCACACAAAAGCTTACATATGAATCCTCATAGCAGCATTATTTGTAATAGCCAAAAAAGTAGTGTCGACTGAAAAAAATGCACAGCCTACAAGTTAAGAAATGTTTTATTTGGCAGACTTTCTGAGGACTTCAAGCCTGGGACACAACATCTTAGATAACTCTTGACGAGATAAGGGAGGAACCAGGACATACAGGAGTCTTTGCCACAAAAACCAGGTAGTCAGAACATCAAAAGATTACTGTTAATTAAAGAAACCAGATATGTCAAGTTACGGAATTTAGTGCTTTTCTGTATATGGGAAGATGTAAGAGTCTGGGCTCACTGGAGTGATTCCTTTGTTATGCACCTCAGCTGTCTGTTGCCTGCATCCTGTGCCTTCTCATCCTGACTCTCTTCGGGGGCACTGTCAGGGTGGCTGCAGTCAGGGGGTGGCTGACTGCTAGATGACAGGCATCCTATTTCATCCTGAGTTCCCCCAGAGCTCACCATCAGAGAGACTGTAATGTGATGGCTTAACAGCTGTAACATCTTTTATTTACCAGTTGGGCAGGCAGTATTTTTCATTCACAGTAGAAACAACCTAAACTTCTATCACCTGATGAATGGATAAATTAAAGATGGTATATTTAAACAGTGGAATATTATTTAGCAACAAAAAAGAACAAAGTACTGATTCATACTATAAAGTGAGTGAACCTTCAAAACATGGTAAACAAAAGGAGCCACACACAAAAGACCACATTTTGTATGAAATGTCCAGAATAGGCAAATCCATAGAGACAGAAGGCAGTTTTGTGGTTGCCAGAGAATGGGAAATGGGAAATAGGGAGTGACTGATAATGAATATGAGGTTTCTTGGGGGAGATGATGAAATGTTTTGGGCTTAGATAGTGGTGATCATTGGACAATCTTGTAATATACTAAAAATCACTGAGTTACATACTTTTATTTCTTGTTCTCAGTTTAATAGCATTATATATACTTTAAAAAATAAACTTAGAAAAATCCAAAACAGTTTTTCATGGAGTTCTTAGGACTGTTAATAGGGATGAGCAGGATTTAGAATGTGGAGGTGAAGCAAGAGGATTGAGGCTGAAAGAAAAGCAAAGGTAGGAAGGTGGTCAAGAGCAGGGCAAGTATAAAGGCAGGTAGTACTGTAAGCAGTTCAGATTGTTACTGGAGCAAAGTGGGAAGGATGGGGAGAAGTGGGACTAGACTAGACTCCATAAGCTGTCAGAATGCCAAGACAAGGCACCTGAACTTTCTTTGTGGGCTCTAGGAGGGCTTTAAAGGCTTTTTGTTGTTGCCGGTCCACCAGTAATGTCTTCGTGATGGGGTGCCTGGATTTGAAAGCATCATGCTTGTTGATGGTTGTTATTTTATCTCCTTGTTTCTATTGGATTGTCCAAAAAGTTCGTTCAGGTTAAGATGTTGGGCCAACCCAGTATGTATTCACTCATAATTTATTGAGCACCAACCACATATCAGATGTAACTTGCATTAATTGATTTACTCCTCATAAAAACTCTGTAAGAGTCAATATCTTTACTGATTTTTCAAACAAAGAAACCAAAGCTCAAAGATTGTTGCCAATAAAAGGCTAACCAGTGAGTGATGAAGTCTAACATCAATTCCAAAGTCAAGGCCATAGATCTCTCTGTCCTTCCCTCCTCTCTCTCCATTCCTTTTTCTCACCATCTCCAATCACCATGGCCTCTGCTCTTTCAGGCAGTAGATTAAGCCATGGAACCAGTGAATCTTGACATTTTCTGCTAAGCAATTACGTACGTCTTAATTTCTTGGTTTCCAGGGCTCATTTCAAATCCTTTACCTCCTATTCGTGTAAACTAGCTGTCACTAAGGCAGAATTTATTACCTATAAGGCACTTATGAGACACCTAGGGATAAACACTCAGTTGCTTCAATGTCTACAAGCTATTAAGAAGGTTGTAAATACCTTCCCTGCAGAACAGCCATTTAAATTTTGCCCTGGAGCTGTCCTTTCTTTAGTCAGGTTGATATTTGAAGACAAGTTAAGGATAAAAGAACAAGAGAGCTCACAACTAAAATAGCAAGTTATTCTTAAGACTTATGTTTAAGTACAGTATTCCTTTAATCTCTAAGGAATTAATCTTTTTTTACTTTTTTAATTGGAGTATAATTGCTTTACAGTGTTGTATGAGTTTCTGCTGTACAGCAGTATGAATCAGCCATAAGTATACATGTATCCACTCTCTCTTGACCCTCCCTCCCATCCCCCCATCCCACCCTTCTAGGTCATCACAGAGCACCAGTTCAGCTCCCTGCACTCTACTGCAGTTTTCCACTAGCTACCTGTTTTACACGTGAAGTGAAAGTTACTCAGTTGTGTCCTACTCTTTGCGACCCCATGGACTCTACAGTCCATGGAATTTTCCAGGCCAGAATACTGGAGTGAGTAGCCTTTCCCTTCTCCAAAGGATCTTCCCAACCCAGGGATCAAACCCAGGTCTCCTGCATTGTGGGTGGATTCTTTACCAGCTGAGCCACAAGGGAAGCCCAAGAATACTGGGAATACAGATTTTCCCAACCTGGGAATCGAACTGGGGTCTCCTGCATTGCAGGTGGATGCTTTACCAACTGAACTATCAGGGAAGCCCTTGTTTTATACGTGGCAACCTACTCCAGTACTCTTGCCTAGAGAATCCCATGGATGGAGGAGCCTGGTAGGCTGCATTCCATGGGGTTGCTAAGAGTCGGACACGACTGAGCGGCTTCACTTTCACTTTTCACTTTCACGCATTGGAGAAGGAAATGGCAACCCACTTCAGTGTTCTTGCCTGGACAGTCCCAGGGATGGGGGAGACTGGTGGGCTGCCGTTTATGGGGTCGCACAGAGTCGGACACGACTGAAGCTACTTAGCAGCAGCAGCAGCAGTGTATATATGTCAGTGCTACTCTGAATTCATCCCACCCTCTGCTTCCCTTCCTGTCCTGTGTCCACAAGTCCGTTTTCTATGTCTGTCCCATATTTTACTGGAATTTCTTGGAGGCAACAGCTGGAGGGTCACCCTCTCTTGCTCTTCCCTCCCAAACTAAAGTGTTTATCTTACCCTTCATTTGAAATACAAATTAAAATTCCTAATCACACCCAGTGTGCTTAAGATGATTCTTGAAGTTATTTACACACTTAATAAGCCCAATTATATTTTTTTATTCACCTTGACATAGTTACTTGTGTTGCTGAATCATAGGTTTAACATTTTTAACTGATTGAAACATCAATTTCCCCCCCTGTGGTCACGTCAAGATCTTGGGCAGTGGTGGAAAAATGCACTTAACGGTGTAGTTTTGAGCAACTCACTTTTAGATATTTGCATTAGATTTTTACACTTGATTTTTTTTCCTGACCTTGTGATATCTCTTCTGTCCCCAAGGAGGCTGGAAGATAGGGAATGAACTGAGCCTCAGGAAATGCAGATCACAGACTCTGCACTACCAAAGACCTAATTAGGTCATCCTTCCGTCCACCTGTCAAGGCACGATTGCTGAAACTTTTCTTTGTTAGGAGAAGGCGGTTTGTGAAGCAATTCTTTTTCTTTTCTTTTTCTTAAATTTAATTTTGCCTGTGCTGGGTCTTCATTGCTGTGAGGACTTTTCTCTAGTTGAGGCAAGCAGGGACTACTCCCTTGTTGCAGAGCACGGGTTCTGGGGTGCTCGGGCTTTAGTAGTTGCTGCACGTGGGCTCAGTAATTGTGGCTCCTGGGCTCTGGAGCACAGGCTCAGTAGTTGTGGCGCACAAGCTTGGTTGCAGGCAGATTCTCTACCACTGAGCCACCAGGGAAGCCCCTCTGAAGCACTTTTGTATTTTATGTTCCACATCTGTTTTCCATTTTTGGTAACCTGACTTTAGACAGTGACAGAAAGACTGTAAAATATCTTCGGCTGTTGGTTTTTTCCTTAATAGTTTCAAATGGTCATTCACTCAACAAATATTCATTGACCACCTACTCTATGTAAGGGTGCTGTGCTCAATATACTGCTGAGGAAAAACAGTCATACCCTGCCTCCATGGAATATATAGTTTGAGGCAGGGAGGAGATGCAGGGGACAAATGCTAATCAAAAAGTCACACAAATGGGACTTCCTCAAACAGTCCGGTGGTTGAGACTTGACCTTTCAATGCAGGGGGTGTGAGTTCGATCCTTGGTTGGGGAGCTGAGATCCCACATGACTCAGGGCCAAAATACCCAAACATCAAACAGAAGCAGTATTGTAACAAATTCAATAAAGACTTTAAAAATGGTTCACATCAAAGAAAAAAAAGTCTTTAAAAGTTAAAAAAAGTCACACAAATGTGAAATGTGGCCTTGACAGATGCTGGGAAGACAGGTACACAGTGATACGAGAGCCTGTGTTAGGGACATTTTACCTGACAGAAAGGGTTAGGAGGAAGTGACCCTTAAGCTGAGATCTGGTGCCTAGTGAAGAAGGGAGGGACCAGTGACCCAGACCCAGGGCACACTGAAGTAGCAGTGCTGTACCCGGGGGGAGCCTGCAGACCGGACGACCCCAAAGATCAGTGAAGAAGGGGCGGGCTGGCTAGGCTCTTTTCTTTTTCTCTCTTTCATTGAGCCTACTCTAAAAACTATGGGAAAACAAGATTCTGCTGCTTTAAAAATAACAACAAAAGGTTCAAAAAATCACTGTCCTAGGCCATCTATGTGACCTGACGGACGTTTTATAATCTGTGTCACATGTGATATGTCGTGTGGCACATAACTTTCATCACCTTCTCACCCCGTCAGATTGTGACTGAATGTTTGACTGTCTGTAGAAATCTCTCAGTTCAGTTGTCCAACACACAGCCCCCAAACGTTACAAAAAATACTCTTATTGCAGATGACAAAGGCAAAAACATATGGAGTTATTTTAGGTCAGTGGGTTTCAGTTTTTTTTTTATAGCAGCAGAATACATTTTTCAAGTGAGATCTAATATGAAGGCATCAAAAACTCAAATGACTTTTGTTTTCTTTGTGCCCTTTTTCTTACAGGTTTCATGTTCTCTAGCATGAACATTTATTGCTTTTATAACCAGAGGATAATGGCCTTTAAATTATGTGGTGGTTTAGGAAAGCTGGTAACAAGTTTCAGGGACTGTCCCAGATTGAAACAGATGGCTCTCTGTTATAGTACCCTCTGCTGACCTTTTCACAACTAAGGATTACTAAGGCACAGGGTGACCATGGCTTTTTCACTGTGAAATTATATGATAACAGCAGAAACCTTACTGACAAACAGATGTTTTTCCCAAGTGGAGCTTTTCTTAATGAAATGGTTGCTTAGGAACCAGACCATAATAATAACTTTTCTATATTTAGGTTGCAAAGTGATTCAGTTTTCAGAATTACTAAGTTGAGGAATACTAATTAGATAAAATTGAATCTATCTATTATTTCTTGTCTTGCAGCTGAGCGACCAAATGGTTAAAATAGAAGCAAAATTTTGTCCAGATATGTCTATCTAGATGCTATTCATAACAAGGACATAAAAGGAAAACTATAGCTCATAGAGCTACCCTGCTTTGCTCTTAAGTGATTCTCTAGTGGCACCGTGTGTTTGGTCTTTCATCAGTTCATTTTAGAAGTTTTTGTATGTGACACTTGTTAGGTTGTTGAGTGGGTCAAAAATTGTGTGTGAAAAATGTGAAAATAACTTCAGGTTAAGCTCAGTGAGATAGCAGTATAAAGGAAAGGCACTATCACTTGTTTAGGATGACAGATTTGATAAATGGAAAATCTTACATGCTAACTGTTACTAACAACAAAGAAACCTCAATATGTACCATGTTTGTCAGGTGTGTTAAAACATTAAATCTTCTATTCAGACTAGACAAAAATCCAGAAGAAAATACAGTTCTGTCTTCCATTTCCAATAATAGTGAGATGTATGCTCAGTATGTGCTCAGACTCTTTGTGACCTCCTGTACTGTAGCCCACCAGGCTCCTATCTAAGGAATTTTCTAGGCAAGAAGACTGGAGCAGGTTGCCATTTCCTCCTCTAGCGGCTCTTCCTGACCCAGGGATCAAACCCACATCTCTTGTGTCTCCTGCATTGACAGGTAGATTTTTTATCAGGGAAGCCAATGATGAGATATTGTTGTTCAGTTGCTCAGTCATGTGCAACTCTGGGACCCCATGAACTGAAGTGCACCAGGCTTCCCTGTCCTTCACTATCTCCTGGAGTTTGCGCAAACTTATGTCCATTGAGTCAATGATGTCCCATGATGAGATACCTCAGCTGAAACAATTTTATTCAGGTTAACATATTTAAGACACTTTAAAAGCATAAAAGAGCTAATGAGAAAACAGTGAATTACCAAGCCAGCATCTGAAGAGAAAGTGAAAGTGGCTCAGTCATGTCTGACTCTTTGCAGCCCCATGGACGCTACAGTCCATGGAATCCTCCAGGCCGGAATACTGGAGTGTGTTCTTAAGAGAAAGCAAGATCCTAAAAGGTAAATGGAACTTAAGAACCTGCATTTGCCCTCAGGGCATTTGCTGAAATTAAGTTTTAGTTTCCTGCTCTTGAAGGTCAGACCTGTAGAAATGAAAGCCTGGCTAGTCCCAACTTGAAATGGGGAGTCTAATAGAAGACCTCTAGCTTTAAGCTTACTTAGATCCCAAAGGAATACACCTTCAGGTGAATAAAAAGTGAAAATGGTATTCCTTCACCTTATCCCCAGGGACTGGGAAGGGCATTGTCTTGTCACTGGAGAGATTGTAATCCCAAAATGGTCCACCTCTCTTGCAGATTTGTATTACTGGGATTCAGGAAAGTTCAAACTGGGAATTAGAATTTTAAATATTTATATACTCGGTGTCTGTGGATGTCTTACAAAAAAGCATATCTCTATAGAAGAAGGGACCGTCACCCTAGACCCGAAAGAATCCTTATAATAATTTTTTAATTTTTAATGATTAAACATTTTATTATGGTAAATTTATTATAAAATTTGCTATTCTAACCATCTTTAAATGTACAATTTAGCGACATTAAATATATCTACAATGTTGTGTCACTTCTATTTCCAAAACTTTTTCATCAGCCCACCCAGAAACTCTTAACTATTAAGCAATAACTACCCATTCCTTCTCTCAAAATAATTATTATATATTTAGTTATGTATAATAATTAGAACATAGTCACAAAATAGCCAAGCACAAGGAAACAATGCCCCAGAAGACTTCGGATGTTGGACTTAAGTTCAGCTCAATTCATTCACTCTGTCGTGTCCAACTCTTTCCGACCCCATGGACTGCAGCTCACCAGGCTTCCCTGTCCATCATCAGCTCCCGGAGGTTGCTCAAACCCATGTCCGTGAAGTCAGTGATGCCATTCAACCATCTCATCCTCTGTTATCCCCTTCTCCTCCTGCCTTCAATCTTTCCCAGCATCAGGGTCTTTTCCAAGGAGTCAGTTCTTTGCATCGGGTGACCAAAGTATTGGGAGTTTCAGCCTCAACATCAGTTCTTCCAATAAATATTCAGAACTGATTTCTTTTAGGATGGACTGGTTTGATCTGCTTGCAGTCCAAGGGACTCTCAAGAGTCATCTCCAGCACCACAGTTCAAACGCAAATTCACTGATTAGCTCTAGTAATTTTCTGATACTATCTTTAGGGGTTTCTGTGTACAGTATCATGTCATCTGCAAACAGTGCAAGCCTTACTTCTTCTTTTCCAATCCGGATTCCTTTTATTTCTTTTTTTTTCTCTGATTACTGTAGCTAGGACTTCTAAAACTATATTGAGTAATGATGGTGAAAGTGGCCACCCTTGTTTTGTTCCTGATCTTAGAGAGAATGCTTTCAAATGCTTTCAGTTTTTGACCATTGAGAATAATGTTTGCTATAGGCTTATCATGTATGGCCTTTACTGTGTTGAGGTAGGTTCCTTCTATGCCCATTTTATGAAAAGTTTTAATCATAAATGGGTGCTGAATTTTGTCAAAGGCTTTTTCTGCATCTATTGAGATTATCATATGGTTTTTATCTTTCAATTTGTTAATATGATGTATTACATTGATTGATTTTCACATATTGAAGAGTCCTAATTGAATAAACCCAACTTGATCATGGTATATGAGCTTTTAGATGTGTTGCTGAATTCTGTTTGCTAAAATTTTGTTGGGAGGATTTTTGCATCTATGTTCATCAGTGATATTGGCCTGTAGTTTTCTTTTTTTGTGTTGTCTCTGTCTGTTTTTGGTATCAGGGTGATGGTGGCCTCATAGAACGAGTTTGGAAGTGTTCCTTCCTCTACAGTTTTTTGAAAGAGTTTTAGAAGGATAGGCATTAGCTCTTCTCTAAATGTTTGATAGAATTCTCCTGTTAAGCCATCTGATTCTGGGCTTTTGTTTTTTGGGAGATTTTTGATCATAGCTTCAATTTCAGTGCTTGTAATTGGGTTGTTCATAATTTCTATTTCTTCTTGGTTCAGTCTTGGAAGATTGAACTTTTCTAAGAATCTGTCATTTCTTCTAGGTTATCCATTTTATTGCCATATAGTTGTTCATAATAGTCTCTTATAATCCTTTGTATTTCTGCATTGTCTGTTTAACCTCTCCTTTTTCATTTCTAATTTTGTTGGTTTGATTCTTTTTTATTGATGAGTCTGGCTAAAGGCTTGTCAATTTTGTTTATCTTCTCAGAGAGCCAGCTTTTAGTTTTATTAATCTTTACTGTTGTTTCTTTCATTTCTTTTTCCTTTATTTCTGATCACATCTTTATGATTTCTTTCCTTTTGCTAATCTTGGGGTTTTTTGTTCTTTTTTTTCCAGTTGTTTTAGGTATAAAGTTAGGTTGTCTGTTCGATGTTTTTCTTGTTTCTTGATTTAGAATTGTATTGCTATAAACTTCTCTCTTAGAACTGCTTTTGCTGTACCCCATAGGTTTTGAGTTGTTGTGTTTTCATTGTCATTTGTTTCTAGAAATCTTTTGATTTCCCTTTTGATTGTTTCAGTAACCTGTTGGTTATTTAGAAACGTGTTGTTTAATCTCTATGTGTTTGTGTTTCTTACAGTTTTTTTCATGTAATTGATATCCAGTGTCATAGTATTGTGGTCAGAGAAGATGGTTGATATGATTTCAATTTTCTTAAATTTACTGAGGTTTGATTTGTGACCCAAGATGTGGTCTATACTGGAGAATGTTCCACGTGCACTTGAGAAGGTGTATTCTTCTGCATTTGGATGGAATGTCCTGAAGATATCAATGAGATCCATATCATCTAATCTAATGTATCATTTAAGACTGTGTTTCCTTATTAATTTTCTGGTTTGATGATCTGTCCATTGGTGTGAGTGGGGAGTTAAAGTCTCCTACTATTATTGTGTTACTGTCAGTTTCTCCTTTTTATGTCTGTGTTTGCCTTATGTACTGAGGTGCTCTTAAATTGGGTGCATAAATACAACTGTTATCCCTTCCTCTGGGATTGATCCCTTGATCATTATGTAGTGTCCTTCCTTATCTCTTGTAACCTTTATTTTAAGGTCTATTTTGTCTGATAAGAGGATTGCTACTCCTCCAGCTTTCTTTTGCTTCCCATTTGCATGGAATATATTTTTCTATCCTCTCGCTTTCAGTCTATATGTGTCTTGAGGTTTGAAGTGGGTTTCTTGTAGACAGCATGTATATGGGTCTTGTTTTTGTATCCATTCATCCAGCCTGTGTCTTTTGGTTGGAGCACTTAGTCCATTTACATTTAAAGTAATTATTGATATATATGGTCCTATTGCCATTTTCTTAATTATTTGGGGTTGATTTTGTAGGTCTTTTTTCTTCTCTTGTATTTCTTGACTATATAAGCCCCTTTAACATTTGTTGTAAGGCTGATTTGGTGATACTGAATTCTCTTAACTTTTGCTTGTCTGAAAAGCTTTTTATTTCTCCATCAATTTTGAGTGAGATCCTTACTGGGTTCAGTATTCTTGGTTGTAGATTTTTCCCTTTCAGTACTTTAAATATATCCTGCCATCCCTTCTGGCCTGCAAAGTTTCTGCTGAAAGATCAGCTGTTAAGCATATGGGGTTTCCCTTGTATGTTACTTGTTGCTTCTCCCTTTCTGCTTTTAATATTCTTTATGTTTAGTCTTTGTTAGTTTGATTAGTATGTGCCTTGGCATGTTTCTCCTTAGATTTACCCTGTATGAGACTCTTTGTGCCTCTTGGACTTGATTGACTATTTCCTTTTCCATGTTGGGAAAGAAAGAAAATAAAGAGTAGGATAAAATTAGATCTTCAGTGAATGAGTTTTACAATAGACACAGCTAAGAGAGAGTTAATGAACTAGAAGATAGAAAGGAAGACATTATGCAGAATGCAGCACAGAGTAATTATTTTTCTTTTTCTCCTCTTCTTCTGGGACCCCTGTAGTTCAAATGTTGGTGTGTTTGATATTGTCCCAGAGGTCTCTGAGATTGTCCTCAATTCTTTCCTTTCTTTTTACTTTGTTCTGCTCTTCAGTAGTTGTTTCTACCATTTTATCTTCTAGCTCATTGATTCATTCTTCTGTTTCAGATATTCTGCTATTGATTCCTTCTAGATAGAGTATTTTTAATTTCAGTAATTGTGTTCTTTGTCTCTGTATGTTTATTCTTTAATTCTTCTAGGTCTTTGTTAATTGATTCTTGCATTGTCTCCATTTTGTTTTCAAGGTTTTTGATCTTTACTATCATTATTCTGAATTCTTTTTCAGGTAATTTGCCTATTTCCTCTTCATTTATTTGGACTTCTGTGTTTCTAGTTTATGCCTTCATTTTTGTAGTTACCTTCCTTCCAGGCTCCCTGCTCTAGGCAACAGCAAATCTATTTTCTGTCTCTGCTGGTTTATATTTTTCCTTCTCATTGCAAATCTTTTTTCTTTAATTATACTTTGCATTTCAATTAAGGTTAAATTATTTTGACATTAATGAGCTTTAAACTTTTACGAGATGACATCTATTAATTTTTTCTTTTTGATTTATCCATCCAGAGACTAAGTACTGTCTCCCTGTGCTGCATTCTGCATACTGTCTTCCTTTCTGTCTTCTGGTTCATTAACTCTCTCTTAGCTGTGTAAGAGAGAGTAAAACTACTGTAAAACTCATTCATTGAAGTTTTAATTTTATCCTACTCTTTATTTTTAACATTTTCTTTGGTTTATTTTTCAAATCTGCTGAATCAGATTTGGTTTTTTTTCTATCCCTGAAGATATTTTCAAGCTTGTCTTATTTTTCTTTGAGTATAGGAAGCCTGGTTACTTAATAATTTGTGTGTGTTACTTCCAACATCTTAACACACACAAAAGTCCAGCCTTTGTTCATAGGAATCATCACTATAAACAAAGCTAGTGGAGGTGATGGAATTCCAGTTGAGCTATTTCAAATCCTAAAAGATGATGCTGTGAAAGTGCCACATTCAATATGCCAGCAAATTTAGAAAATTCAGCAGCCTCCACAGGACTGGAAAAGGTCATTTTTCATTCCAATTCTGAAGAAAGGCAATGCCAAAGAATGTTCAAACTACTGCACAATTGCACTCATCTCACATGCTAGTAAAGTAATACTCAAAATTCTCCAAGAGAGGTTACAGCAAACATTATTCTCAGTGGTGAAAAACTGAAAGCATTCCTCCTAAGATCAGGAACAAGACAAGGGTGTCCACTTTTACCACTATTCAACATGGTTTTAGAAGTCAGCTACAGCAATCAGAGAAGAAAGAGAAATAAAAGAAATCCAGATCAGAAAAGAAGTAAAGCTCTCACTGTTTGCTGATGACATGATACTGCACATAGAAACCCCTAAAGATTGTATCAGAAAATTACTAGAGCTAATTAGTGAATTTAGCAAAGTTGCAGGATGGAAAATCAATACACAGAAACACTTGCATTTTTGTATGCTAACAATGAAAATTCAGAAAGAAAAATTAAGGAATCAATCCCATTCACCATTGCAGCAAAAAAAAAAAAAAAAATTTCAGTATCTAGGAATAAGCTTACCTAAGTAGACAAAGAAACTGTACACAGAAAATTAAAAGACACTAATGAGAAAAATCAAAGACGATATAAACAGATGGAGAGATATTCCATGTTCCTGGGTAGGAAGAATCAATATTGTGAAAATGACTATACTACCAAATGCAATCTACAGATTCAGTGTAATCCCTATCAAATTACTAGTGGCATTTTTCACAGAACTAGAACAAAAAATTTCACAATTCATATGGAAACACAAAAGACCCCAAATAGCCAAAGCAGTCTCGAGAAAGAAGAATGGAGCTGGAGGAATCAACCTTCCTGACTTCAGATTATACTACAAAGCTACAGTCATCAAGACAGTATGGTGTTGGCACGAAATCAGAAACATAGACCAATGGAAGAAGATAGAAAGCCCAGAAATAAACCCATGCATTTTGACAAAGGAGGCAAGAATATACAATGGGGCAAAGACAGCCTCTTCAATAAATGGGAAAACTGGACAGCTACATGTAAAAGAATGAAATTAAATACTTCCTAACACCATTCCAAAGATAAACTCAAAATGGAATAGAGACCTAAATGTAAGACCAGAAACTATAAAACTCTTAGAGGAAAACAGGCAGAACACTCAATGACATAAATCAAAGCAAGATCCTCTATGACTCACCTCCTAGAGTAACGGAAATAAAAGCAAAAGTAAACAAGTGGGACCTGATTAAACTTAAAAGCTTTTGTACAGCAAAGGAAACTATAGGCAAGGTGAAAAGACAACCCTCAGAATGGAAGAAAATAATGCCAATGAAGCAACTGACGAAGGATTAATTTCCAAATTACACAAGCAGCTCATACAACTCAATACCAGAAAAACAAAACAACCCAATCAAAAAGTGGTAAGAAGACCTAAACAGATATTTCTCCAAAGCAGACATACAGATTGGCTAACAAACACATGAACAGATGCTCAATGTTGCTCATTATTAGAGAAATGCAAATCAAAACCACAGTGAGATACCACCTCACACTGGTCAGAATGGCCATCATCAAAAAGTCTACAAACAGTAAATGCTGGAGAGGGTGTGGAGAAAAAGGAATGCTTTTGCGCTGTTGGTGGGACTGTAAATTGATATAGCCACAATGGAAGACAGTACGGAGATTCCTTAGAAAACTAGGTATAAAACCACCGAGCAACCCCACCCCTAGGCATATACTCTGAGGAAACCAAAATTGAAAAAGATGCATGTATCCCATTGTCATTGCAGTACTAAGTACAATAGCTCGAACATGGAAACAACCTAGATGTGCATTGACAGATGAATGGATAAAGAAGTTGTGGTACATATACACAGTGGAATATTACTCAACCATAAAAAGGAATCCATTTGTGTCAGTTCTAGTGAGGTGGATGAACCTAGAACCTATTATATAGAATGAAGTCAGAAAGAGAAAAATTAGTATCATATTCTAATGCATATATACAGAATCTAGAAAAATGGTACTGGAGAATTTATTTACAGAGCAGCAGTGGAGAAACAGACATAGAGAACAGACTTATGGACATGGGGAGAGGGGAGGAGAGGGTGAGATGTATGGAAAGAGTAACATGGAAACTTACATTACCATACGTAAAATAGATAGCCAACGGGAATTTGCTGTATGGCTCAGGAAACTCAAACAGGGACTCTGTATCAACCTACAGGGGTAGGATGGGGCGGGAGATGGGAGGGAGTTTCAAAAGGGAAGGGATATATGTATACCTATGGCTGATTCATGTTGAGGTTTGACAGAAAACAACAAAATTCTGTAAAGCAATTATCCTTCAATAAAAAAATAATTTAAAAAAATAGGCAATTCATGGTAGAGGAATGTGGAAATTGCTCAGTCGTGTCCCACTCTTTGAGACCTCATGGACTGTAGCATTTTAGGCTCCCCTGTCCATGGGATTCTCCAGGCAAGAACACTGGAGTGGGTTGCCATTCCCTTCTCCAGGGAATAAAGGTTTAAGGAACTTTCCTAATAGGCAAAGAAATGTAGATTAAAATAATAATGAAATACAATTTTTTACACCATTTCAAAAAACAGATTTTTTAAAGATAGGAATATTCAGTGCTGGCCAATTGTAGTGAAATAGGCACCCTTGAACTCTATTGATAGGAAAAGTAATTGCAACATTTTAGAAAGGCAGCTTTGAAAATGTTTTTATACCCCTGGAGCCAGTTCTTTGTCTTTGGGGAAATCTACCCTAAGAATATAAATAAGAGTTAGGTGCTTATACTAATTCTGTCTAACAAGGTCTATGAAATGTTTTCCATCGATGAATAATTATGCAAATGGCTCTTGGTCCCAGGGACAGCTTGCAATTGAGGAACCCAAGTGAAGAACCTTGTGCTTTCATAGCTCATTTGTCCCCTTCTCCAGGAAGCCCCACCCCTTCCTAAACCCTTCTTTCACTTTTCTCTCCCTGTGTTCTCATTACACTCAAAAATTCTGTACTAACCACACTGTCTTGTAATCATTGTTTGATTTGTCTCTCTCTAGATAGGCACTGTCGTATTACATTTGTAACACTTAGTACCTGGCACATAGTAGAACTCTGTTAATGTGCGAGTGTGTGAAAGAATGATTTCCATTGCCTTTATTCTAAAGCTGTTTTCCAAGCTTTAGGATTTATGCCATAGCTTCAGATTACTTCTATATGCTCTTATGTAACCAATTTGTATTTTTTTAATTGACCCCTTTCCCCCTCTTTTTAAAGAAAGTAAAATTGAAAAGAATCCTTACCATTTCTCCATGTAAATAATAGTATTGCTATTAAAGTTTTCATTATTATTGTTAGACAACTCCAAATGACCTAGTGTGAAAGCCAAGCCATCTGGGGGAATAAATACCACCCCCAAAATCTTCCCAGAAGAAGAAGACTGTAAAATAAAACAGAATTGTTCACTATAAAAAGTGTGTGTGTATACATGTGTGTGCGTGTGTGTGCATGTGTGTATTTATTCACAAGAGTGAGGTATGGATGAGAGGGCACTAAAATGCTTATGTTGATTTCAGGTTTCAAGTTTTTTTTTTTTTTTAAAGACAGCTTATTGAGATATAATTCACATACCATACCATTTGCTTTTTTTTAGGTGTGTAATATAATAGCTTTGAGTGTATCCAGAGTTGCACATCTATTACCACAATCCATCTTAAAACATTTTCATTACCCTAAAAAGAGACTGGTTCCCCACAGCCTTTATTCCTCAATCCTCCCATATATCCATGGGTGACTTTTTTCTTAAGTTTTTCTCTAGTATTTGAATCTTTTATAGTGACCATGTATTTTTTATGTATGGTCGAGGGAAAAAGTCACGTTCTTTTGACTGTGGAAATAGTTTTTCAAGGCTTCTCCTTTTCTCCTCTGTTTATAGATGCCCTGCTTAGCAGAGTGATTTTTAACCTGAGGGCCCTGACTAAAGGTCTGGTCACTTGCCAGGATTGTAGGCAGGATGTTTAAGTATATATATGCATTTTATCAGGGCAAATTTATAGCAGCGCTGCCTGGTTTCCGTATGAAACTACCGTTTATATCCTACATGTCATGGTTACTGATTTCACAACAGTCACTTTTTCTAAGCCAGTCTTTGCCCAGAGTACCTAAAGACTTATCTAATCATCTTATCAGGATATCTGCTACGTTCAACTGAAGGAGAAAAGGGAGAACTCAAGAGTTTCTGTCTTGGCTCTATCACTGCTTGGTACCCAACGCACAGAGCAGATCTCCGAGCCTTAAGACACTGGATCATGAGAAAGATCAGCGATGTCCTGTTAGAGCTTCAGGCCAGGTGATCACTCCCCTGGGAGGCTTCGACTCACTAGTGAGAACCCTATGCATCAGTCAGCTTTGCTGATTCTGCAGCTTCTCTTTGCCAAAGTTTGAGGTGAAATGTCAGTAGAAAACTTAGAAAGAAATCAATCTGGAGATCAGGTGGTACTCCCTCTACTGGGACCACCTAGCTTGGGGGTCTTCCAAAACTGTTTCTTGCCTAGATTCAGCTAAAAGAGAACTACAGACTGTTTTCTGGAAAATCAGAAGGCCCTCTCTTCATATTATCAGCAGTTGTTTCTTTTGACGGCATAAAGAGAATGTTAATGTTTGAAAGCTACCGTAAAGAGAACTCAATAAATAACATCCTGCTTCTTTCTCACCCAGGATCAGCTGAAATGCAAGTTTCTCTGAATGCACAGGGCAATGATTACTCTCAAAGCAACACTAATTGCTGTTTTCCTTCCTTCCTCACTTATGCCTTCAGTCAGTACTAGGGCAGCTTTGTTTTTATTTCTGTACTTACAATAGAGCCCTTGATCATCGTGTTCTTAAGGCTCACTTTTCTCAGCTCCGTTCTGTATCACCCAGAAGTAATTGATAGAGGCAGTCCTAACAAGGTAGATTCTAAGTTTTTTGATGCTGACTTGGGTTTTATTTATTTGAGGGGTGGGTAGTAGAATAAGAGATTTAGGGGAATTGCAGTAGCCCATGAAGAAGTGACATGGAGATATTTGAGAATCACTGATTAAAAACAGAAACTCACTAAAATCCAAGTTTCCCTGTAGGTCTCCTCTGTTATCGCTAATGTCAGCAGCATCTCAAGTCAAAGTCATTTGTGAATTTCATTAACATTGCTACTTCCCTTTTCCACATTGAGATAAATATAAATAAGTAAATATACCAATTAAGAACAAAGCAGTTCCTATGAAGCCCAACTGGAACCCAAGAGGATTCTGCCTGTTCATACAGGAGGCAGAGTGCCTCTCCTTCCTCTGACCTTGGAGTCAAATAGAAAGTAAATCTTATAGCTGAGAAACACTTGAAAATGTATGATTTGCTGTCTTTACAGTTAGGATTTGCAAAACTGGTACTTTTTTGGTGGGATAGTAGATGTGGGCTTGCAGTCCTGTTCTTGTCACATGGCAGCTCTGTGATCATATTTTTCACCCTTTGTTCCTCAACTTCTCCCACAGTAAAATTAGGAATGATAGTATTAATAGCATCTACTGCAAAGGATTGTTGGAAGCATTAAACAGATGAAGGCATAAAAAATGCTTAAGACCATGCCTGGCATATTGAAAACACTTATTAAACGTTAAGAATTGTTACTGTCTTTGCTACAAGATTTTCATTTATTATAATAAGTAAATATTTCATAATCCAAATGGCTTCTGACTACAGTTAACTTTCACTAAATATAGATTATAGCTTTTTTCCTTCCAAAATGGGAATTAGAGAACAATGTAAGTAAATATATTTGCCTGATTTTAGTGTTTTGAGTATAATATTTAGATTTTGGTTTAAAGAGGCAGACTGTAGGTACCATACTGCCATTCTTACAAATCTTCAACTTATTAGTCTAACCTTCTTTTTTTCCTCAGGACTGAGTAACACTCACCTTAAATCTTTATAAATGTGTTGGGGCTTGTCCATACTTAGCACAACTTTGGAGCTTTAGAGAAACTGAACATTATGTTGGCATGCTAGACATTATCATTTACTCTAATTAGAAAGACAACCTGGCTATTCAGTTGAGTTCCCCATACTTCCTTGATTTAATAACCAACTTCCCCAGTTTGTGCAGCTTCCTGGATTCTTGGAGCTGAAATGATTGTTAATTTCCATCATAATGAGCAGTCTCTAATGTAACAACTGAAGTATCTGCTAGAGGGTAGCAGTCTCCTTCTCTCCAGGGTCAACCTTTCTTCTCTTTGTGTCCTTGAGCTGCAGCAGGAGAGGACAGTCACAGGCTGGTGATTATCTTTTTGGAATCGGAAGGAAAAGTTCCTTGTGCATTACCTCTTCATCATCATTGTTGTTTCAAACTAGAGCTTCTTCCCAGGTTAATATACATTTTACCTTTTCTCTAGTTTTTTAAATTAGTATGTATCTGTTAATTTCTTTGGCATCCTTTGTGAAGAATGGAGAAGCTTGTCTCCTTCCCAGCTTACCCCTCACAGTTAGTCCTCAGTGATAATCATCCCCTCCACCCACCTTAAGTAGTTTGTTCTAGTATATTTATACGTAAAACTCTCACAGATCTCGATGTTAAAATTTCTGCACATTATCTACTCATTTCCTGTAGGTTGGATGGAGGGTTAACATCCACATGCACACACATGCCCGTACACACATACCTGTGTCCTTTCTCTTCCTACCATTTCCCTTTCATAGTTTTTGGCTAAATCACTGGACAGTGTTTGCTGCTAACTCTATGAATATTATTCATGGCTACGCCTAGTTCAGTTGTCCTTTCTTGTGTATTTGCTTAGTTTTCTATCAAATAATTGCTGTTTTTCCCAAAATGATCCAACAGCTCTAGCAAATGTGTGTCATTATTTTGTCCCATCTTTTTTCTCTTTACCCATCAGTTCAGTTCAGTTCAGTCACTCAGTTGTGTCCAACTCTTTGCGACCCCATGAATCTCAGCATTCCAGGCCTCCCTGTTCATCACCATCTCTCGGAGTTCACTCAGACTTGCATCCATCGAGTCAGTGATGCCATCAAGCCATCTTATCCTCTGTCGTCCCCTTCTCCTCCTGCCCCCAATCCCTCCCAGCATCAGAGTCTTTTCCAGTGAGTCAACTCTTCGCATGAGGTGGCCAAAGTACTGGAGTTTCAGCTTCAGCATCATTGCCTCCAAAGAAATCCCAGGGCTGATCTCCTTCAAAATGGACTGGTTGGATCTCCTTGCAGTCCAAGGGACTCTCAAGAGTCTTCTCCAACACCACAGTTCAAAAGCATCAATTCTTTGGCGCTCAGCTTTCTTCACAGTCCAACTCTCATATCCATACATGACCACAGGAAAAACCATAGCCTTGACTAGACAGACCTTTGTTGGCAAAGTAATGTCTCTGCTTTTCAATATGCTATCTAGGTTTGTCATAACTTTCCTTCCAAGGAGTAAGTGTCTTTTAATTTCATGGCTGCAGTCACCATCTGCAGTGATTTTGGAGCCCCCAAAAATAAAGTCTGGCACTGTTTCCACTGTTTCCCCATCGATTTGCCATGAAGTGATGGGACCGGATTCCATGATATTCGTTTTCTGAATGTTGAGCTTTAAGCCAACTTTTTCACTCTCCTCTTTCACTTTCATCAAGAGGCTTTTTAGTTCCTCTTCACTTTCTGCCATAAGGGTGGTGTCATCTGCATATCTGAGGTGATTGATATTTTTCCCGGCAATCTTGATTCCAGCTTGTGCTTCTTCCAGGCCAGCGTTTCTCATGATGTACTCTGCATATACGTTAAATAAGCAGGGAGACAATATACAGCCTTGACGTACTCCTTTTCCTATTTGGAACCAGTCTGTTGTTCCAGTTCTAACTGTTGCCAGTTCTAACTGTTGCTTCCTGACTTGCATATAGGTTTCTCAATAAGCAGGTCAGATGGTCTGGTATTCCCATCTCTTTCAGAATTTTCCACAGTTTATGGTGATCCACACAGTCAAAGGGTTTGGCATAGTCAATAAAGCAGAAATAGATGTTTTTCTGGAACTCTCTTGCTTTTTCCATGATCCAGCAGATGTTGGCAATTTGATCTCTGGTTCCTCTGCCTTTTCTAAAACCAGCTTGAACATCTGGAAGTTCACAGTTCATGTATTGCTGAAGCCTGGCTTGGAGAATTTTGAACATTACTTTACTAGCGTGTGAGATGAGTGCAATTGTGCAGTAGTTTGAGCATTCTTTGGCATTGCCTTTCTTTGGGATTGGAATGAAAACTGACCTTTTCCAGTCCTGTGGCCACTGCTGAGTTTTCCAAATCTGCTGGCATATTGAGTGCAGCACTTTCACAGCATCATCTTTTAGGGTTTGAAATAGCTCCACTGGAATTCCATCACCTCCACTAGCTTTGTTCGTAGTGATGCTTTCTAAGGCCCACTTGACTTCACATTCCAGGATGTCTTACTTCAGCCTTTGATATCTATATTCTTTTCATTCTTGTTTATGAGTTTATTCCTTTTTTACTCCTTGCCTGTTAACTGTAGAGAGATTTCAGGGGGAAGATGCTTGTGGTCATTCTGTTACATCTGATTGAAAATTATTTTTACATTTCACCTCTAAAAGAGGCTGTTCTATTTTAAAAGACCTTGCCCCTTAGCACAGATTTTTAACTTATATTTTATTTATTTATGTTTGATACATTACATGGTTCAAAATTAAAAAGAAATACAAAGATACAGAGTTAAAAAATCCCTCTTATATATCCTCTAGTTACTCCTTTTCTCTCCCTAGAAAGAACCAATATCATTGGTTTCTTGTATATCTTTACAGAACTATTCATGAATATTTCCCCTTTGTACACAAATTGTTAAATTTTTATACACATTGTTTTGCACCTTGCATTTCACTTAACAATGGATCTTAGAATTTAATTCCATAAAAGTTCTTTAAAAGCTTCTCGTTTTCTTGTAAATATCTTTCTGTGTCTGACTTATTTTACTTCACATAGTTCTCTCAATAGGTCCATCCATGTTGAAAATTTAAGAGTTTTCCTTTTTATGGAGGATTACCCATTGCATTGTATTTATTTACCAATGTCTTCTTTGTCCATTTACCCACTGATGGACATTTAGATTGTTTCTGTGTCTTGGCTATTGAAACAGTGTTGTAATGAACATAGAAGTGCACATATCTTTTTGAGTTTGTGTTTTTATATTCTTCAGATAAATGCCTAGGGGTAGAATTGCTAGGTCTTATGGTAGCTCTATTTTTAATTTTTTCATGAACCACTATACTGTTTTCCATAGTAGTCATACCAGTTTACCTTCCCACCAACAGTACGTGAGAATCCCATTTTGCCACATCTTCTCCAACACTTGTTATTTCTTATCTCTTTGATAATAGCTTTCTGACAGGTGTGAGATGGCATCTCATTGTGGTTTTGTTTTATATTTCCCTGGTGATTGGTGATGATAAATATCTTTTCATGCCTCTCTTAGCCATCTGTCTGTCTTCTTTAGAAGAATGCCTATTCAGATCATCTGCTCATTTTTTAGTCAGATTTTTTTTTTTGCTATTGTGTTTTATGAATCTTACAGTTTTTAAATAACAGGTCTTTGAGATATAATTCATATTTCATACAATTCACCCATTTAAAGTATACAATTCAGTGCTTTTTATTATACTCACAGTGTGTGTAACCATCATTGTAATTAATTTTAGAATGTTTTTATCTCTTCAAAATGAAATTCCATATCATTAGCAGTCAGTTTCTATTTCTTATCCAACTCTCACAACCCTAAGCAACCACGAAATCCACTTTCTGTCTGCAGATTTGCCTATTTGGGACATTTTTATGTAAATAGAGTCATACAGTATGCAGGCATTTCTGTTTCTTACAGTTTTCAGCAGAAATTCAAGTGAGTAGGTGGTTTTCCAAGTTGGTGTGGGTATTTTGGGAGATAAGTTGTTATCTACTCAGGAGAGTAAGTCAGGTTAGTTTTAAAGTGGGGATGACTTAGCGGATTTCCAGGAGAGAGTTAGTCAGCAAAGATATTTGGGATTAGACTGTCTTTCCTGCAATGTAAAACCCTCTGTGTAAAGTGAGACCTAAACTACCGTGACTTTCCAAGGTCTGCAGATCACTGAGCAGTATGCTAAGGGATCATCTTGAAGTCAACACTGGATCAGAATACATTTCTGGCTTTGTAATGAAAGTCTTTGGGGGGATAAACAGTTGTTTTACAAAATAGACTATCTCTGTTTTGTTGCATAATTACTTTCAGTAATATTTTTTCAGTTGGTTAATTTGCCTTATCCTATGCTTTGCCTCCAAACACAGATCAGAACATTTTTATGAACTCTTGCCAGATCTGATTCACCTTTGCCTTCTATGTATCTTATCTGTTCCATCACATCTCAAAATGCCTAGTCATTTTCCTGTGATCAGAGCAGGAACAGGTATCTCTCACACAATCATTTGGTCCTTATTGCCAAAGGGATTGATGTGTCATATTTCCTTAAAGCCTGGACTGACCCAGAAATTACCCCATTTTTCAGATTACAAAGGAGGGACCAAGGGTCATAGGAAGGTTAAGGCCAGGTTTCCTCAGTTGTCAAAATTTTAAAAATCTTATCTTTAAAAAAAAAAATTGTTCTGTAGTCTTAACCATCGTATGTGATTCTCTTCACTGCTTCATGTAAGAGTAAGGAAGGAACCAATGTTCTCTAGGGATTTATAAATTCATAGGTAGCAACTGTATCCTAGAAGGTAAATTCAAACAGAGAGCCATTTGGCAGCCCTTAGTGGAGCAGGCCAGCAGGAAGATAAACAATCGCTAACCTGAAACTGTGGGAAGCAAGGAAACTACTGTGCTGTCGGCAGCCTTTTTATGAAAGATTAAAAGAATTAAAGCTCCCTGATAGAACTACAAGTCTAGCATTATGGGAAACTTTATTTTTTAACCTGGATTTGTTTCTTTAATCTGAAGAAAGATACATTAGGATTCCTTTGGGTGAAAAAAAAAATCAAACTGGTATAAACGTAAAAGGATATTTATTGGCTTATGAACCCTAAGGTTCTAATGAGTAGAAGTATAATTGGATCCAGGGGCTCAAAGCATGATGCAGTTCTCTTTTCCTCCTTCGTCTATTGGTTAGACCCTCCTCTGTTGACACCATTGTGGGGCAGACTTTCTCCCAATGATGGCCACTGGGAGCTCCAGGTTAATCACTTCAACAGGCAAAAACAGGAAAACAAAGAGCCAAAATAACCATCCACACAAACACACAAACTCCAGGAGCTCATCTTCCCTAGTAGTTCCAAAATTGGTTCTAGGATTGAGTCTCTTTCCTCATGCCTGAACCAGACATTGTGGTGGTGATGGGATGGAATATCCTAAGGCACCCTTGATATGAGTTTGTTCACATATGAAGAGAGAGAAAGTGGGTCATTCACCCCACTCAGACAACATAGACTGAGTTTGGGAAGGAGTATTTCCTAAAGGAACAACAGGTGTCGCTACCAGAAGAGAGAATAGATGCTATGTGCAACCAAAGTCTGTTTGCTACAGAGAGACAATCAAGAGCTCACTTGGATTTTGTTTTGTTTCTTAATTTTGGCTGCACTGGGTCTTCGCTGCAGTGCACTGACTTCTCTAGTTGTAGTGTGTGGGCTTAGTTGCTCTATGGCACGTGGGACCTTCGTTCCCTGACCAGGGATCGTACCTGCACCTCTTGCATCGGAAGGCAGATTCTTAACCACTAGACTACCAAGGCAATCCCAGTTCATTTGGTTTTGAAGTATACAGCAGGATATGCTCACAAAAGTAAATAACTTCTCTGCTAAAGATTAGTGAGAGAAAATTAGGCATAAATGACAGTAGAAGGGACTCTGGTAATATATATTTTTCAGAGAAGCTAGATACAGATCAAAGTTTTTTAGAGCAAATTCCCTTTCCCCACCGATTTTCATTATAAAGGTATAACTGTATTCTTAAAAGGAGACAGATCCATGGAGTTGCTGAGTTGGGAACTTCTGATGGAGGAGGAGTTATGGTTGCCTCAGATCTGTAATATGTACTAGGCCTTGTGATGACATCAGTGATAGAACACCTGCAGGTGTTTCTTTTTCTTCACTGTTCTTTAGAAGTACATAACCTCTCCCCAAACCTTCCCTCACCCCAAAGTAATGGAGTTTGTGTTTATATAGCTTTGAGACGAGGGTTTTTATTTCTAGTCCTGTCTTAGTCTTATCTCCCTTCTTCTCTCAACCTCTGTGAAGTTTGCTTGCTATGGGTCTGGGCTCAGATAATGTTACCACTGCTGCAGATTCCACCTCTAGGTGTGCTGTATGAAGAGAGAGGGTGTCGGCAAGTACTAGGAAGGAGGAATCAGGAGCAGGATCTTCTCTCCTTCTGATCAGGAAACTCAGCTGGAAGCATAAGTCTCTATTCCTCATCATGCCCAGAATTTGCATTCCTTATTTCCTTATGGAAATTGCTCTCATCATTGTCAGTTTTACAGAGAAAACTCATTCTAGGGTAAAGAACTGCAGCAAAGATAGGAAGCACTACTGTGCTCCAGGCTGATGGATTGGCAGGAGCGATACTAGGCTTAGAACCTTACTGACTCAGACCCGAAAGACTCCCTCCAGGGCATTTGATCGAGTCTGTCTGTGGATCCCTGCTATGCTGTGTAATCATCTAGCTTCAGCTTCCAGAGTCTAGAATCCATAGGTCATAGAATGTCAGTGCTGAATGTGACCTTAGAGATCATATAGGGCTGAGACCAGAAGAATCCAGGAGTGTGAACTCTAAGACCCATGTTCTTTCCACTACCAATGATGCATTCGAAATGAAGGGCAGCTCTTGCTGGTGGAATTACAGAGGTGGATTTAAATGCTTCTGTGTTCATCCCATCACAAGCTGGCTGGGCTTATTTTCCTTTTAGTGCTAAACAGTAATGAATCCTTTCTTTCTATTTTTAACCCTAGGGGTTGCCCTTCTCTCAGATGTGTACCCTGAGAAAATCTTGCCTGGCCTGCTGGCTCAGTATGACAGCAGTAAAGACAGGCACACACCGGAGACCAGAATGAAAGTGGGGGAAATCCTGATGCGAATCGTCAGGGCATTAGGTGAGTTTTCTTGTTCCAGCCTCTGAAATGGGATCAGGGAGTGGTGTGGCTGTGGAACTAAAGTCTGTGCACCTTGGAGGCTTGTTATGCTAGCAAGGGGAGGACAGTTTGGGAGCTGGGATGAACTATTTTATGTTCAAGGATTTAGCAAATGTTCAGTGCACACCAAGAGATTGGCCCAGTAGTGCCCATGCTCCTGCAACTGCTTAGTCTCCTCCCCTGAGCTATGTCAGGGCCTGATTTTCCTCAGAGGTGGGATGAGAGGTTTCCCACTTGCTGAGCAGCAGTGAGAATGAAAAGAAGGGGAATGTCAGACAGAGAAGGAGGGGTGCTAACTCTGGTTAGATGGCTCTTGTGTACCTGGTCATCTACATTTATGATCTCATCTAATTTTCCCAAGACGTTCTATAAAGAGGCTGTTGTTAGGTCCATTTCATAGATGAGGAAACTGTGGCACAAAGAACTTCAGCAATTTGTTCAAGACTCATTCAACTGGTAAATAGTAGTGCTAAGAATTGAATCTGCTGGCCCTTCCCTGATGCTCCAATGGCTAAGACTCCATGCTTCCAGTGCAGAGGGCCTGGGTTCCATTCCTGGTCAGGGAACTAGATCCTCCGTGCTCCAATTAAGAGTTCACATGCCACAACTAAAGACCCTGCATGCCACAGCAAAGACCCAGCACAGCCAAATAAACAAATACTTAAAAAAAAAGAAAAGAAGTGAACCTGCCAACTCAAAGGAAGTTGCTCAAAACCACAACCACGAGCTGGGAGTATTAAGACTGTGGGCTCTAGAGTTGCACTGCCTGGGATCAGATCCCAGGCTGCTTGCTAGTGGCTCTTGATCATAGGAATGGTTCTTGACCTCGTGATGCATCAGTGCCCTCATATATAAAAAGAAGATATTAATAACACTTAACCTCATATGCCTATTGTAAGGGTTAAATTTTACTCTTCACTCACTAGGGGAAGATTTTGGAAAACTAGCTTTTTTGCCTCTGGTATCACGAAATCTCATTGAGTTCTTCCTTCACTAGTACTTCCAAGGATTTCAGAAGATTTCACATAGTCATGCATCATGTCTGTGAATATAGCTATTTATTTTCCTAATTTCTGGGTTACCCTTCTGGCTAAAGAAGATAAAACTTAGATCTCCAAACATTTAAATTCTTTCATAACTGAAAGGGAAATCTCATGAGAGTGAAATTAAAAAGATAATTTTTGTCTCTCCTCAGAAGAACAGCAAACTTTCTATCTTTGCCTTTTTCTTAAATATGGATCTGAAACATACTAGGCAAGTGAACCATTATGAGCAATGATTTTCTCACAGTAGGTGTGAGTATTAAGTTTAATGTATTGCAGGATTGAATGCAACTTCCTTCCATTTGTGTGTAACATTGTGACTGTCGATCTCAGGAAGAATGTGTCTGATACATAGATGGCATCAGCAGAACATATCTTTTCTCTGAAACTTCTGGTGAACCTCTACCATTGGGAAGATAAACACTGAAAATGCACACTTCTCTGTCTCCATGAGCCAGTCCAAATCACTTCCTCTGGTGAGAGTGAAAGTGGGGATGAAGGTCTAGGTTGAGTGGGAGACAGATTTTGCTCCTCCTTACATATTTCTATAATTAGCCCAGTTTCCAAAACTGCCTTCTGGCATTTCAAAACATATTCCATCAATGCTCAAAGTTCTAATCTTCCTGATGTCTGTTCCAACAAGTATCCAGCCGTAAACATTGCCTTAGCTTTGACTGCTACTTTCTAATTCACTTCACCAATTTGTCCAGGTGCATAGATGAGATGGCTTATTGAAATCCTTTAAGTGAAATTAAAACCCATTTTTACAATGTAGCCAATATCCTATTGGTGTGGAAATCCTTGTGACAGCCACTTTATAAGATTTCTTTAATAAGTACCCTAATTTCCCAGTGGTCCAGGCCTTGTGCTCTCCCCACCCTCCAGCTCTTCTTTGCAGCAGGGGGTGTTCCATGGGAGCATGAGGTCCACAGGTAGCAGCCAGGTGCTGTACACCACCACTTCCTCTTGGCTTTAATTCTCTAACCACCCCTTCTTTTCTTTCTACCACTAGACAATGGTGAAAAGTCAGCTGGAGCTTTTTTTTTTACTTTCCATTAAAACAATTGAAGTATTGTATACATATAAAAAAGTATATAAAGTACACTAATTTTAATAGTATAGTTTTATTATTCTTTACATATTTGCCACCACCCAGATCAATACAGAGAAACTTCTAGTAACCCGTAACGTTTCCTTTTTTCCCTTGCTAGTCTATACCTGCCCCAGTAAGCACCCTTCTGACATTTTATCAGCATTAGTTTATTTTGATTGTCTTGTGAATCTCATTTTAATAGAATTAAATCCCCATATTTCCAGTAAGTTGATAGATACAGGCGCTTGGGTAAATTTAGGTCAGATTTTAAGGGGCCAGAATATATCACAGGCTTTGTTGTGCCTTCTGTTGCCTGTTGTCTGACATTTCGAGGTGTATGATGTCTGGTGTTCTCCTTTAGTGACGTGAAGATTGATCAGTGATGTTTCCCGTAGGATAAATCCATAATAAACTTCCCCATCAACCTTCCCTCTGTTGGTTTTAAGTAACCACTGGTGATTGTTGCCTCGATTGTTGGTGTTATTTCATAGAAGTTACCTTTTTCTACACATTAGGAAACAGCTTCAGAGAGGGTTACTGACTTGCCTAATGTTACACAGCTAATTAATGAGGGATCCAAAATTTCAACCCAGACATTCTGACTCCAGACCCAGTCTCTTACTGCAGGATACTACATCCTGAAAATTTTCCCATGTCAGTAAGCATCTTTTTCCTGTCATTAACACGCACATTTTCCACATCCTCTGTAATTTTTAATGATTGCATGATAATATATCATTTGAATGTATCATAATTTTTTCAACTGACCGGCTTACAGTTCTAATTTTTCATTATTTTGAATTATATTAAGAGGAATATTCTTATAGCTAAATCTTTGTGCAGACCCATGACAATTTCCTAGGAAAATTTTCCAAAAATAGAATTTCTTAAAAAACATGTGCATATTTTTAAATATATTTATTGCTAAATTGTCTTCCCAAGAAATTGTACCAGTTTATATCTTAATGTTTGAGAATATTTTTACCTTCATCAGCACTATTATGCTTTGTTATTTTTATCAAAGTTATATAAAGAAATGTTATTGTGTTTTTATTTCCATTTATTCAGTTGATAGGGTTAAATAGTTTTCATATTTTTATTGGCTAAAATTTTGTGTGTGCATGTGCATATGAATTGCTTCTTCCTATCCTTTCTTCATTTCTCTATTGTGGTGTTTATTTTGGTATTTAATTTGTAAAGCTTTATATACTTATAGATCTTGAACCACTAACATTATGTTGTAATTATTTTCTTTGGGGTTACATTTTAGTTTTGTTCGCATTTTCTGTTTAACTTGTTTTGAGTTGCAGAAGCTTTTTATTTTGATGTAGGCATATCTATCTTTTCCTTTATGGTTTCTCTATTATATAGAAAGGCTTTCTTAAAGCAACATCGTATAAATATGAATCTATATATTGTGTTGGCCGAAAAGTTGGTTTGCGGTTTTCTGTACAATCTTATGGAAAACCACAAGTGAAGTTTTTGGCAAATCAATATTTTAATCTCTATTCCTTAACGTAGAAAATATGGTGGAAGAATTTTAGTTTCATTTCTTTTATTTAAAGAACTATTTAGTTTTTTAATTGTACTTTTAGAAATTTAATCTTAACACATTGCTAAATTACCAGTCACTCCAAATGTTTCTCCATCTGTTTCCTCTTATATGGCCCAGTGTCAGCAATAACCTGTGGGTTGTTATATGTCATTGCATTTTTTAAAACTTCTTTTAAATGTATAGAATTAAGTAACTGTGCTCAAGATATTGAATTGATAATTGGGACAACACCTGGCAAGTGCAATTAAAGCAAAAGGTATTGAGTTCCTCTGTGAGGATATTTCCTTCTGAGATTGCCTAGTGTTATTCCTGATCTGTTGTAGACTACACTGCTTGTTCACATATGGCAGATACAGTGTATTCGCTCTCTTCAGCAGAGCTGGACCAACGCTACCCAATTCTTTGTTCCTCTAGACCAGTGAGTCTCAAATCGGGGAGTGGAGGGAAGAATTTTGCCCCCCAGGGGACATTGGCAATGTCTGGAGACATTTTTAGTTGTTATAGCTAGGGGCAGGGAGGATGTTACTGGCATTAAGTGGGTAGACACTGGGGAAGTTTTTTTAACATCCTACAGTGCCCAGGACAACCCCCTGACCTGGCCAAGAATGTCAGTAGGCCTTCTGTTGATGTGCCCTGTTCTAGAGCTCCTGTTTCTGCTTCATAACATCACAGATATGTTAATTAAATCCAGGACTGCCACATACAGTTGTGCAGGTTGTTCACAGAATAGAAAGTCTGAGAGACATCATTGTATTGAATGGCATGCTCTGGAGCTGTCCCCATACTCAGCTGTGCAGTCATCCTCATGGCCTTCGCTGAATTCCAGCCTATCCCCCATCTCAGTTGCAACCTAGATTGCCCTCTCACTGGAGAGAGTTGGAAAAAGTTATTCATTCATTTTTGTAATGTATTTACAAATCTTTTTGCATATGGGAGGCTCTGCACATGGCTAATATTATGTATTTTATACCGGTCTTACGAGCATACTTTTTAGTGGATAGCCTTTTCTGATTTTACTAACTACAGGAATGTGTCCTTATTAGAGCTTGTGACCACCTTTGAAGCAATTACATATGTCTCTTTTTTTGCCTTCTGTTTACATTTAATGAACCATAATGAGAACTAAAGTGTATTTTAAAATTATCTCTTGTATTTAGGGAATATTTTATATCCTTTCTTAATATTTATTTCTCCTTCTAAGGACAAAGGGAGAGAAATAAATAGAGCTACTTTTTACTCATTTGTGGCTCTCATTTCAATCTTGAGCTTGGATCAGAAGTCTTTGGTGGAAGAAGTTTCCACCTCTGCCTGTAGTAATACCCGAACATTCTCTGAATGCTTGTTTAATTTCCTGCTTTTGTCAAGTTCTAAATCATATACATTCCTGAGTTATTTGGTAACTCTTCCTAATGCTCGAAGTTGGTTTTGTTTATCTTGAATATGGTTATTTTTTTTCCTTAATTTGGGGCGTAGAGTCATCAGTGTAGTTCAGTTTAAAAATATTTTTTGAGTATGCACTGAATGGTGGGTTCTGTGCCTGAGGCTGGAGATAAAAGCACGGGAAATCCACAGTCTCTTCCTTCAAGGAGCTTATAGTTTAGTCAGAGAAGTCAGCTCATACACACATCATTGTGAGGTGACCTGCTAATTTATGGAGAGGCCTGTGTGGAGTGTTGTGAGAGCTCAGAGGAAACAGTCTCGTCTGTCCTTTTTCTGCTCAGACCCTGCAGTTAAATGTGGCAGAGTGCTATGGGGCTACATCAGTTCCGCATCGTTATCAAACACAGCAGGTTAGTTTTTGAAAAACAGCTTTTGTATCTCAGCTTTCAAAGATTTTCAACTAACGGCAAAGCCTGATCTAAAGTGAAAAATATGTTGAATGTGTGAATAATTGGATACCAGTCTGGGAGTTGAGTATTCATAGATTTCAGCAGCAATGAATGACTATCAAGTATTAGAGTTTACATACTTTGAAAGGGGAATTTTTCAGCAAAATTCAGAAAATCAAATGAAATGCTTCTTGCCAAGTTTGCCTAGGTTAGCATCAGTATAGTTCAACAAATACTTACATTAATGTGAATTAAAAATATTAATCTGGTCAAAATTAAAAGTTGGAGCTCAGGCTGAATAATTTTTTTCTTCACTTCTTTCTGTTTTCTTTTCCTCATGTCAATTTTTTCTAGAGGTATAACTTTAAAAGTTACTTATAGACCTTTCCTTTCCTTATTGTATTAGTAATGTGTAATAATCTTGGACAATTTGGAAATTATTAAAAAGTATAAAAAATGGAGAAGGAAATGGCAACCCACTCCAGTATTCTTGCCTGGAGAACCCCATGGACAGAGGAGCCTGGAGAGCTACAGTCCACGGGGTCGCAAAGAATTGGACACGACTGAGCAACTTCACTTTCACTTTCACTTTCTTAGTAACTTTGAAGTGTGTAATGTAGTATTGTTAACTAGAATCACAGTGTTGTACATTAGATCTCCAAAAGTTATTCATCTTCTAACTGCAAGTTTGTATCCTTTGACCACCATTTTCTCAGTTCTCACCCCTCCATCCACATTTTTAAACAGATACCCAAATAAAGCACCTCAATCATGAAGAAAGAAAAAGAAAAACATATTAAAAAAAAAAAAAGTATAAAAAAGTAATCACTGATTCACCATCCAGAAGTAACCATTCTTTGTTTATATTTTGATGTTTCCTTTAGTTTCTTTTTCTTTCTCAGAATTGTAATTATATTGTATGTATGCTGCCTTTTTTCCATTTAACGTTATTTATAAGCATTTTTCCATGTCATTAAATATTTCTTAAAAATATAAGATTTATTGGTTATTATAATCACCTGAATTTATCATAATTTTACTTAATTATCTTCTCAAAAGGTATTAGTGTTTAATTAGTTGATTCTGGTTTCTTACTTTATGAGGATTATGAAAAGTGTACTATTGATTATTCTTATACATAAATCCTTTGGTGAATCTTTGAGTCTTTCCTTAGGGTTGACTCCTACAGGGGAATTACTCGGTCAAAGTATGTGCATGGACTCTTGATATTTAGTGCTGAGTTGCCCTCCAGATATGTCCTCTCTTGTCAGCAGTGAAAGAGACTGCCAATTTCTCACAGAGGAAAATTATTCCATGTCTTCATACCTATCCTCTAACCCTGACCTGCTGCTGCTGCTGCTGCTAAGTCGCTTCAGTCGTGTCCAACTCAGTGCGACCCCAAAGACGGCAGCCTACCAGGCTCCCCTCTCCCTGGGATTCTCCAGGCAAGAACACTGGAGTGGGTTGCCATTGCCTTCTCCAATGCAGGAAAGTGAAAAGTGAAAGTGAAGTCGCTCAGTTGTGTCCGACTCTTCGCGACCCCATGGACTGCAGCCTACCAGGCTCCTCCATCTTTGGATTTTCCAGGCAAGAGTACTGGAGTGAGTTGCCATTGCCTTCTCCGCTAACCCCGACCAGTCATCTCTGAAATGTGTACCTTTGCTCCCAGAATGAATGGAGGAATCTGTCAGAGAATGTTGGAGGGAGGGGGCGTGGATGAAGAGAAGGTCAGGGAGGGACTGATGGGTGGAAGGGTGGGTGCATGACTCAGAGCTGCCCTGGAAGAGCAACTCAGATCTGGTAGTGTCATCATGACATACAAAGCACTTTATTTTTAGAGGCAGAACATAGTCTTCTAATCAGCAAGCTTAGACAAGTTCTAGTTTACTCTAGGTCAGAAATGTCGAAAATTGAGAGCAGAAATAGAAAGTCAAATTCACGTTGTTTCATCTGAAGAGTAAGAGTTTACCTTCAGGGAACGCTGTAAGAAAGCACAAGGAATCAATATTTGGAATGAAGAATAAGAGGAGAGAACTAAATTTCAGGTCTCTTTTAGACTGCGCCGTGGCAGCTAGTGACCCTGAGAGTACTGGGGCACAGCAGCTTATACTTCTTGGTTAGAAAGCACCTTTTCTCAAATTACTCTATATGCCCTGAGAAGGGTGGGTCCTGGGCTTTTAAGAGATGTATATATGTGTGTATTATGTATATATATATATATATATATATATATATATATATATATATCTTACAGCCTGCATAACACTCATTTAATGTGTTTTATCAACCCTTTCTGTGTTACCTGCTTTTGTTTTAGTTCAGTGTTGCCACTTTACAGTTCATCTACGTGATAAGTAGCCCATGATCCCATCCAACTGCAGGATGAAGCCAGTAGTCTGATTCTAGAAAACCTGATGATCCCTGCCCATAGAGGAGCAGATTCAGCACCAGGCTCTGCTCCGACGAACACCTTCTAGCCAGTGGTAGAAAACAAAGGAAAATGGAATAATTGGATTTGCCCAGCAGGCTACTGTGTAACCCAGTTGGGTTCGCCTGGGATTTAAGATGAGGAGAGGAGCTTTTTAAAAAAAATTTTTTTTTAATTTGAGTCAGTTTTTTTTTTTTCCTTAACTTTATTTATTTATTTATGGCTGGGCTGGGTCTCGGTTGCTGTGTGAGGGCTTTCTCCAGTTGCGGTGAGCAGTGGCTACCCTTTGTTGTGGTGGGAGGAATTCTCATTATGGTGGCTTCTCATTGCGTAGCACAGGCTCTAGGCGCTCGGACTTCAGTAGTTGTGGCTCACGGGCTTAGTTGCTCCGTGGCACGTGGAATCATCCTGGACCATGGAACAAACACGTGTCCCCTCCATTGGCAGGCAGATTCCTACCCACTGTACCACCAGGGAAGTCCAAAGAGAGACGCTTTTAAACAGCTGCATGGAATTTTATAGTGTAGATGCACCACAGTTCACTTACTCAGCCGTTTGTGGCTGAAACTTCTTTTTTTTTTTTTCTATTTTTTTCCTATGACATCCAGTGCTACAATATAAAGTCTCATATATGTGGGCCAATGGAAATATTTATTAGATATGAATATATGCAAAGTTCATATATATGTACATATTAGAGTACTGGGCCTTTGTTTCTGTGAGATTGATCCTTGCCAAAGTGGATTCACTCAGTCACTGGCTGTTTTTATTTTAAATTGTCTATATACTAGCAGATTACTTCCTGAAATTGTAGGTGAGATAGGGCTTTTTGAAGCCCCCTGCTATGTCTGTTGTCAAATAGAGAAAAATATCTTTTGAAGATTGTTTTTCAAAGAGAGTGGACTAAAAATATCCTCTTTTGTGTTATTTTGTTGTTTGTCTTGACTGCGATGGGAAGAAAGGCATTTTAAGTAATAAATTCCTAGGAATTCCCTGGCTGTCCAGTGGTTAGGACTCCACGGTTTCATTGCCAAGGGCGTGGGTTCAATTCCTGGTTGGGGAACTAATGTCTTGCAAGCTGCACAGCAGCAGCCAAAAAAAAGTAATAAATTATTAATGCGTTTTGCTATTAAATAACATATAATACTAGTCAAGGAATTACAAATCGCTTTTAGAAGTATCTTGCTCAACGAAACTTGTTTAAAGGTGCAGCATTATAATCAATCACCTTAAGGGCATTCTAATTAATTAGTTTCCAGAAATATTTAAACTTTCAATTTACAAATTTTAAAATGTTAGTTTAAGGGCTTTTTGCTTCATAGCATATGTTGTGGTTCCCTTATATGTAGTAAAAGAGTTCAGAACACAATGGCTTAAAACAGCCACCATTTGGGGACTTCCCTGGAGGTCCAGTGGTTGAGACTCTGCTTTCCAATGCGAGGGGCTCAGGTTCAATCCCTGGTTGGGGAGCTAGTGTCCCACCTGCCACGGGGTATGGCTAAAATTTAAAAACAAAACAAAAAACTACCCCTATTTATTTGTTCAGAATTCTGTGAACCACATAATACTTGGCAGGGACATCTCATCTCTGCTCCACATGGTGTTGTCTGGGTTCAGCTGGTGGCTCTTTTACTGCCTGTGGAATTGGCTAGGCTCACCCAGGAGGTTGCATTCAGCTGGGACCTTGACTGGGACACCCTAGTGCTCCTCCATATGGCTTCTGTCTGTTCTTGCGTGTGGATGGTCATTATTCAGCAGTCTAAGCAAAACTTCTTTTCAGTATGGTGAATGGTTTCCCAGAGAACAGAAACAGTAGCTGCCAGACCTCTTAAGAGCTAAACCTAGGGGCTTAGTATGATTTCTGCCAGTTTGCTGTCAAAGTCAGTCCCCAAACCACCCCAGGTTCAAGGGGAAGGGAAGTAGCCTCTGATTCTTGATGAGAGAAACCACGTTCAGGGACGGAGTATTGGTAAACATATCTGCATACTAGTGCATGCTTATTGTGTTTGTTGACAGAAGCCTAACAATACATGGATATATATGGGTATATAAAGAAAAATCCAGTCTCTGCCAAATATTATAGTTAATATTCTTACCTCCCGAGATAAACAACGGTAATAGTTTGGTATGTATTCTTTCACACATCTTCTTATGTTCCTCCAGATATAAGCAAACATATGTGGGCTTTTAACACGGGCTTTCTTTTAAAAAAAACAGAATCTTAACATACTATTATTTTTACTATAATTATATACTATTACATATTATTAGTCTGCAGTTTGCTTTCTTTGAAATCAACTTTACCAAGTTGTAATTTACATCCAATAAATGCTCCCATTTCAAGTGTACATTTCAATGAGGTTTGCTGTAAACTCATGTAACCATCACTACAGTCAAAATATAGAACATTTTTGTCACCTTAGAAAGTTCCTGTGTTCCCACATCATCTCCCATTTCACACCCCAACTCAGACAACCACTGATATGCATTCTGCTACTGTAGATTAATTTGTTTTTGAGAGTTTTATGTAAATGGAATCATAAAGTGTATACCCTTTTGTGTCTGAATTATTTTGCTCAGCAAAAGTTTTTGCGATTTATCCTTGTTGTGTATATTAGTAGTTCTGCTACTTTTTATTACTAAGTAGTAGTACTATATTTGAATGTACCACAGTCGTTCATACATTTACCTGTTGATGGATATTCACGTTGTTTCCAGTTTTGAGCTATTCTGAGTGTAGTTGCTGTGAATATTCTGGTACAAGTCTTAGTGTGAAGATACGTGGTGGTGGTGTATGCTCAGTCGTTTCCAACTCTTTACTCTGGACTGTAGCCCACCAGGCTTCTCCATATAATTTTCCAGGCAGGAATACTGGAGTGGGTTGCCATTTCCTTCTCCAGGAGATCTTCCTGACCCAGGAATCAAACCTGCGTCTACTGAGTCTCCTGCATCGAAGGCAGATTCTTTATCACCTGGGAAGCCATGTGTCTGTGTGTGTGTGCGTGCGTGTGTGTGTGTCTTGGGTAAGTACTAGGAGTGGACTTGCTGGATCATATAATAGGTGTATAAAAATCTACCTAAATGTTTTCCAAAGTAATTGTACCATTTTACATTATGACCAGCAAGATATGAGAGTTCCAGCTGCTCCATATCCTTACCAACACTTAATATCATTCTTTAAAATTTTTTGCTGTTTTAAAAGGTGTGTAGTGTTGTGTCTTTGTGGTTCTAACTTACATTTCCCTGATGACTACTTATGTTGAGCTCTTGTCTTTTCGTGTGCTTATTTTCTACTTCTGTATCTCTTTCTTGAAGTAACTGTTAAGATCTTTTTCCATTTCTTAATTGGATTATTTCTCTTTATTTCTCCAAGTATTTATTGAGTTGTAAGAGTCCTTTGTATGGAGTAAATACAAGTCCTTTGTCATATATATGTATTGCTAATAGTTTCTACCAGTGTTTTCTTTAAAGGTGTCTTTTGAGGAGATACTACTTTTTCTGGTGAAAATATTTATCATAATATTAATGATGATATTAATTAAGTTAATATGGAAAAACATAAAATTAGTTATATATTTTAGCTCATTTACAGCTTAATAAAAAATTTTAAATTTTAATGGCAACAAAAAAATCAAATTGATGACATTATTTTGATATGATACATCATGTGTTGCTAAAATGAGAAATGAGATGAAGTCACTGCTCCCAGTGTAAATATGGTTCTGATGTTATGGTGAAAAATTTTTTTTTTTAGAGCAGCATGCCCCAATTTTTATATGTTGTATGATGAATCCTTACTCCCATAGTTTTCCTCCATATGAACTATTACAAAACCCTTACTTTGAAGTCAGGCTGCCTGCATTCTTGAGTCTTGAATATGTGACCACAGGCCAGTTACTTAACATCTCTGTGTCTCAGTTTCTTCATTTGTACAATGATCATTGTAATAAGACCTATTTCATAGAGTGGATCTCCCGCCTTGCAAGCAGATTCTTGACCGTCTGAGCCACCAGGAAAGCCCCATTAGTAAATTATCCTATAAGAATTGCTTTAGTTGAATCCCATAATTTTGATATGTTTTCATTTCAAAATATTTTCTAACTTTGCTTGTGATCTCTTTTTCTACCATGGCTTACTTAGAAATGTGGTGTTTTTTGTTTAAACTTCAAGGATTTTTCCTGTCTTTTCATTCATTGTATTTTTCTTTACCTTACTGAGCACAGCTATAGTTGCTGCTTTATAATCTGTCTTTGATCATTGAAATGTCTATATCATTCAATCCTGGCTTCTGTTGAGTATCTTTCTCCTTGAGAATGGGTCATATTACACGTCAGTTTGGATTATGTCCTGGACATTATTCAATTATGTTGAGAAGGCTGTGGATTCTGTTATAGTCCTTCAAAGTGTTAAATTTTTGTTATAGCAGGCAATTAAATTAGATTCAAACTTCAGATTTTGTCTTACCTGAAGCGGGCAGTAGTTCAAATCTCACTTCAGTTCTTCTAGTCTTAGCCGCAAGCTGCTTTGTGTCTGGTCTACACATACTTAATTTCAGCACATTTCCCTGAGATCCAAGAGAAACAATGGGAGACTATATTCAGCCACCTGAATACTTATCTTCCTCATAATCTTTGTCCTGCTTTTTTGTTGCTTTGGAAGAAAATAACGTTAAAAAAGAAGAAGCCATCATTCTCATCCTTTTTTAAACCCAGGCCAGGTTGCTATGGCCTGGCTTAGGTCAGGAAACCAAAATCATAAAGAGCTATATGTGCTGTGTTAAGGGATTCGGATTTATGCTGACTTTAAATGGAAGTCAGTGAGAGATTATAAGAAGGGAAGAATTGATCGTAATTACTTTTCAGCAAAATCATTTTGGCTGCTATGTGAAGGATGAGAATGAGACAAGACTAGAAGCGGGACTGTTGTTGGACAGTCTGTTAGAGACGGTGATGGATATTGAGTGAGGGTTTACATGTGATAAAGAGGAAATGATGTCCCCAGATAGGAAAGAAAGTGTGAGAACAGAACAAAAGTGGGATGCTTGTATTGCATATGGAGACTAGAGACTTGACCTGTGTCCTTGCAGCAGATTGTGTTGGGTGGCTTGGGGAAGTGAGGCTAGACAGATAGAGAGGGTGGGGCAGACCGCAAAGAGCCTTGAAGACTGGGCAGAGGAGTTAGGACTTAATGTGATGGGCATTTGGAAATCACTATGGATTCTTAAGGAAGGAAGCAATGTGATGAGAGATGTATAGGTGTGGTTGGCAGGGGCAGGAAACATGAGTGAAGAAAGGAGAGGCTGGAGCCAGAGAGAGAGCTAAGAGGCTCTTGTGGTATTCCCTGGCATAAAGAGATGAAGACTTTGATTAGAGGGATGTCTGTGAGAATGGTGAGAAAAAGTAGATATTATAGGCAATTCAGAGGAAGAAATGAGAGACTGTCATCTTTTTTAACATTTAGTGGAGATGAAGTTATAGTCCACCCAGCAATTCTACTTAGTGTAGTCCACCCAGTTATTCTCATAGAAATGTTGAGAGGCTCAAATGAAATAAAATACACACACACACACACACACACACACAAAATCACTTACAAACATTTGAGTATCATTATAGAGATATATTTATGGCTATATTAATTCCTGTACTGAGGTTGCCAGAGACCAGTGAAGAGATGTAGGACTATCTACAATGACAGTCATTGGGTAGGGAAATAGGAATTTGATGTATAGATTTAACCTTTCTCTGTCAGGAGTATGCACTGTGACCCCAGAGTCATAACGTCCTCAGTTTTAACCTTGACTCTCAACATTTAATAGCTATGAACAAGTTCCATAACCTCTCTATTCCTTTTCTGTAAAATGGGGATAATAACTATGGCAGCTTCCTGATAGCATGGTTATGAAATTAAAAAGATAATATATGTAAAGTGTTCACAACAAGCATCTTTCATGGTAAGGGGTGAATAAATGTTGCTGTTATTTTCTTTTTGTTATTTTTGAGTTAGTACAACGTATTTCTCCAGTCTCCCATGGCCAAAGCCAACCCTGAATAAACAGCCCTTCAGAGAAGTGAAATGTCCTGTCCTATTCAAGAATATAAATCATAGTTGAATACTTATTTTATTCCAGGCTCTCCGTTAATCACTTTATGTACATGTTCTCACATAATCCTTGAAATGACTCTACAAAGTGATTCCTTTTATTATCATTACCATTTTATAGAGAAAGTAGCATGTTCGGAGTACTTAGTTCTTCCCCAGGATCATAGCTAGTTGGTGCTCAATCAGGGACTCAAAGCCTGATTTTACTGATTGCAAAGATTATACCCTTAATCACAACTGTAATAAACAGTTGTTTGCTTAAACCCAAATTTTTGTTTGAATTAATGTGAAGATTGTAAAAGCCAAATTTTAGTGTGAAATTAGAAAATCAGCTGTCTGATATTGGCATAAATTCTTAGAGGTAAAATACACCTTGGTGACTGCAGTAGCAACACAGAATTTCTGTAATAAAAAACTTACAGGGACTTTTAAAAATTGAATTACAGTTAACTTACAATGTTATGTTATTTTCAAGTATACAGAAAAGTGATTCAGTTTTATATCTATAAATATTTTTAATATATATATACATTCTTTTTCAAATTCTTTTCCATCATAGATTAGTACAAGGTATTGAATATACTTTCCTGTGTTATGCAGTAGGTCCTTGTTGTTCACCTGTTTTATATATAGTAGTAATAGTTGTTCAGTTGCTAAGTCATGTCAGACACTTTGTGACCCCATGGACTGCATGCAGCATGCCAGGCTTATCTGTCCTTCACCATCTCCAGGAATGTGCTTAAACTCACGTCTATTGAGTCAGTAATGCCATCCAACCATTTCATCTGTGATCGTCCTCTTCTCTTGCCTTTGACTTTTCCCAACATCAGAGTCTTTCCAGTGAGTCAGCTTTTTGCATCAGATGGCCAAAGTATTGGAGCTTTAGCTTCAGAATCAGTTCTTCCAATGAACATTCAGGGCTGATTTCCTTTAGGATTGACTGGTTTGTTCTTCTTGCTGTCCAAGCGATTCTCAAGAGCCTTCTCCAGCACCACAGTTTGAAAGCATCATATTCTTTGGTGCTCAGCCTTCTTTATTTTTTTCTTTGGAACCCCATGAACTGCAGCACGCCAGGCATCCATGTCCATCACCAACTCCCGGAGTTGACCCAGACTCATGTCCATTGTGTCAATGATGGCATCTAACCATCTCATTCTCTGTTGTCCCCTTCTCCTCCTGCCCTCAATCTTTCCCAGCATCAGGGTCTTTTCAAATGAGTCAGCTCTTTGCATCAGGTGGCCAAAATATTGGAGCTTTAGCTTCAACATCAGTCCTTACAATGAACACCCAGGACTGATCTCCTTTAGAATGGACTGGCTGGATCTCCTTGCAGTCCAAGGGACTCTCAAGAGTCTTCTCCAACACCACAGTTCAAAAGCATCCGTTCTTCGATGCTCAGCTTTCTTCACAGTCCAACTCTCACATCCATACATGACCACAAGAAAAACCATAGCCTTGACTAGATGGACCTTTGTTGACAAAGTAATGTCTCTGCTTTTGAATATGCTGTCTAGGTTGGTCATAACTTTCCTTCCAAGGAGCAAGCATCTTTTAATCTCATGGCTGCAATCACCATCTGCAGTGATTTTGGAGCCCAGAACAATAAAGTCAGCCACTGTTTCCCCTTCTATTTCCCATGAAGTGATGGGACCAGATGCCATGATCTTAGTTTTCTGAATGTTGAGCTTTAAGCCAACTTCTTCACTCTCCACTTTCACTTTCATCAAGAGGCTCTTTAGTTCTTCACTTTCTGCCATAAAGGTGGTGTCATCTGCATATCTGAGGTTATTGATATTTCTCCTGGCAATCTTGATTCCAGCTTGTGCTTCCTCCAGCCCAGCCCTTCTCATGATGTACTGTGCATATAAGTTAAATAAGCAGGGTGACAATATACAGCCTTGACGTACTCCTTTACCTATTTGGAACCAGTCTGTTGTTCCATGTCCAGTTCTAACTGTTGCTTCCTGACCTGCATACAGGTTTCTGTATGCAGACCATACCAGGTAGTCTGGTATTCCTATCTCTTTTAGAATTTTCCACAGTTTATTGTGATCCACACAGTCAAAGGCTTTGGCATACTCAATAAAACAGAAATAGATGTTTTTCCAGAGCTCTCTTGCTGTTTCAATGATCCAGTGGATGTTGGCAATTTGATCTCTGGTTCCTCTGCCTTTTCTAAAACCAGCTAGAACATCTGAAAGTTTACGGTTCACATATTGCTGAAGCCTGGCTTGGAGAATTTTGAGCATTACTTTACTAGCGTGAGAGATGAGTGCAATTGTTCGGTAGTTTGAGCATTCTTTGGCATTGCCTTTCTTTGGGATTGGAATGAAAACTGACCTTTTCCAGTCACTGCTGAGTTTTCTAAATTTGCTGGCATATTGAGTGCAGCACTTTCACAGCTTCATCTTTCAGGATTTGAAATAGCTCAACTGGAATTCCATCACCTCCACTAGCTTTATTCGTAGTCATGCTTCCTAAGGCCCACTTGACTTCGCATTCCAGGATGTCTGGCTCTAGGTTAGTGTGAGTGATCACACCATCATGATTATCAGGGTCATGAAGATCTTTTTTGTACAGTTCTTCCGTGTATTCTTGCCACTTCTTCTTAATCTCTTCTGCTTGTGTTAGGTCCATACCATTTCTGTCCTTTATTGAGCCCGTGAAATGTTCCCGTGGTATCTCTAATTTTCTTGAAGAAATCTCTAGTCTTTCCCATTCTATTGTTTTCCTCTATTTCTTTGCATTGATTGCTGAGGAAGGCTTTCTCATCTCTCCTTGCTATTCTTTGGAACTCTGCATTCAAGTGGATATATCTTTCCTTGTCTCCTTTGCTTTTCGCTTCCCTTCTTTTCACAGCTGTTTGTAAGGCTTCCTCAGACAGCCATTTTGCTTTTTTGCATTTCTTTTTCTTGGGGATGGTCTTGATTCCTGTGTCCTGTACAGTGTCATGAACCTCTGTCCATAGTTCATCAGGCATTCTGTCTATCAGATCTAGTCCTTTAAGTCTATTTCTCACTTCTACTGTATAGTCATAAGGGATTTGATTTAGGTCATATCTGAATGGTCTAGTGGTTTTCCCGACTTTCTTTAAGTCTGAATTTGGCAGTAAGGAGTTCATGATCTGAGCCATAGTCAGCTCCCTGTCTTGTTTTTGTTGACTGTATAGAGCTTCTCCATCTTTGGCTGCAAAGAATATAATCAATCTGATTTCGGTGTTGACCATCTGGTGATGTCCATGTGTAGAGTCTTCCCTTGTGTTGTTGGAAGAGGGTGTTTGCTATGACCAGTGCATTCTCTTGGCAGAACTCTATTAGCCTTTGTTTCATTTTGCTTCATTCTGTACTCCAAGGCCAAATTTGCCTGTTACTCTAGGTGTTTCTTGACTTCGTACTTTTGCATTCCAGTCCCCTATAAGAAAAGGACATCTTTTTTGGGTATTAGTTCTAGAAGGTCTTGTAGGTCTTCATAGAACCGTTCAGCTTCTTCAGCATTACTGGTCGGGGCATAGACTTGGATTACTGTGATATTGAATGGTTTGTCTTGCAAACGATCAGAGATCATTCTGTCGTTTTTGAGATTGCATCCAAGTATTGCATTTCAGCCTCTTTTGTTGACTCTGATGGCTACTCCATTTCTTCTAAGGGATTCCTGCCCACAGTAGTAGATATAATGGTCATCTGAGTTAAATTCACCCATTCCAGGCCATCTTAGTTCATTGATTCCTAGAATGTCGATGTTCACCCTTGCCATCTCCTGTTTGACCACTTCGAATTTGCTTTGATGCATGGACCTAACATTCCAGATTCCTATGCAATATTGCTCTTTACAGCATTGAACCTTTCTTCTGTCACCAGTCCCATCCACAGCTGGGTATTGTTTTTGCTTTGGCTCCATCCCTTCATTCTTTCTGGGGTTATTTCTCCAATAACTCTTTGGAGTTATTTCGCAAAGAGTTGGACACGACTGAGTGACTCAACTGAACTGAGCAGCCTTCTTTATGATTCAACTCTTACATCTGTACGTGTCTACTGGAAAAACCCTGGTTTTGACTGTATGGACCTTTGTTGGCAAAGTGATGTCTCTGCTTTTGTAATACGCTAAGTTTGTCGTAGCCTTTCTTCCAGGGAATAAGCATCTTTTAATTTTATGTCTGCAGTCACCATCTCAGTGATTTTGGAGCTCAAGGAAATAAAGTCTGTCACTGCTTCCATTGTTTCCCCATCTATTTACCATGAAGTGATGGGACCGGATGCCATGATCTTCGTTTTTTGAATGTTGAGTTTTAAGCCAGCTTTTTCACTCTCCTCTTTCACTCTCATCGAGAGGCTCTTTAGTTCCTCTTCACTTTCTGCCATTAAGGTGGTATCATCTGTATATATAAGGTTATTGATATTTCTCCCAGCAGTCTTGATTCCAGCTTGTGCTTCATCTAGCCTGGAATTTCACATGATACACTCTGCATATAAATTAAATAAGCTGGGTGACAATATACAGCATCGATGTACTCCTTTCCCAATTTTGAACCAGTCCATTGTTCCACGTCCAGTTCTAACCGTTGCTTCTTGGCCTGCATACAGGTTTCTCAGGAGGCAGATAGGGTGGTCTGGTATTCCTATCTCTTTAAGAATTTTCCACAATTCGTTGTGATCCACACAGCGGCTTTAGTCTAGTCAGTGAAGCAGAAGTAGATGTTTTTCTGGAATTCTCTTGCTTTTTCTGTGATCCAGCAGATGTTGGCAATTTTATCTCTGGCTCCTCTACCTTTTCTAAATCCATTTTGTACCTCTGAAAGTCTTGGTTCCCGTACTACTGAAGGCTAGCTTGGAGGATTTTGAGCATAACCTTATAAGCATGTGGAATGAGCACAATTGTACAGTAGCTTGAACATTCTTAGGCATTGCCCTTTTTTGGGATTGGAATGAAAACCGACCTTTTCCAGTCCTGTGGCCACTACTGAGTTTTCCAAATTTGCTGGCATATTGAGTGTAACACTTTCACAGCATCATCTTTCAGGATTTGAAATAGCTCAGCTGGAATTCCATCACCTCCACTATCTTTGTTCATAGTAATGCTTCCTAAGGCCCACTTGAGTTTACATTCCAGGATGTCTGGCTCTAGGTGAGTGATCACACCATCATGATTATCTGGGTCATTAAGACCTTTTTTGTGCAGTTCTTTTGTGTATTCTTGCCATTTTTTCTTAATCTCTTCTGCTTCTGTTAGGTCCTTACCATTTCTGCCCTTTTATTGTGTACATCTTTGCATGAATTGTTCCCTTTATATCTCTAATTTTCTTGAAGAGATCTCTAGTCTTTCCCATTCTATTATTTTCCTGTATTTCTTTTCTGTGTTCACTTAAGAAGGCTTTCTTATCTGTCCTCTCTATTCTTTGGAGCTCTGCATTCAGTTGGATATGTCTTCCCCTTTCTGCTTTTAGTAGTGTGTGTGTGTTAATCCTAAACTCGTAATTTATCTTTCCCACTTCCCTTATTGTCACATTGATAACTACAAGTCTGTTTTCTATGTCTGTGAATCTCTTTCTGTTTTGTAAATAAGTTCATTTGTATCATTTTTTTTAGATTCCACACATAAGTGATATCATACCGTATTTGTCTTTTGCTTTTGGATTTCATTTATTATGATAATATCTGTCGTTCAGTCATGAAGTCAGATTCTTTTGCAACTCCATGGACTGTAGTGTGCCAGGCTCCTCTGTCCATGGGATTTCTCAGGCAAGAATACTGGAACAGGTTGCCATTTCCTTCTGAAGGGATCAAACCCACGTTTCCTGCATTGGCAGGTGGATTCTTTACCACTGAGCCACCTGGGAAGCCCATGATAATCTCTAGATCCATTCTTGTTGCTGCAAATGGTATTATTTCATTTTTATGACTGAGTACTACTCCATTGTATGTGTGTATATGTATAAAGATAACGTGTGTGTGTGTCACACATAACATGCCATATCTTCTTTATCCACTCCTCTGTTGACAGACATTTAGGTTGCTTCCATATCTTGGCTATTGTAAATAGTGCTACTGTGAACATAGAAGTACATATATCTTTTCAAATTATTTCAGGATCACATGGTAGCTCTATTTTTAGTTTTTTAAGGAACCTCCATACTGTTCTTCGTAGTGGCTACACCAGTTTACATTCCATGGGACTTTTATGTTAGGGAATTGTAGGGGTTGACAAACCCCTACCCTTGACCCTAATCTTACCTGCTGCCTGTTTTATATAGCCCATGAGCTGCTAATGGTTTTCACGTTTTTTAAATGGTTTGGGGCAGGGGGAGGTTAAAAGAGTAATAATGTTTTGTGCCATGTGAAATGCAAAGTTTAATGTCCATGGAAAGTTTTATTAAAACAGTCATGCTTATTTATATATTGTCTATGGCTATTTTTGTACTCCATTGGCAAAATTCAGTAGTTACAATGACAAAGATAAATTGGTCCTTGAAGCCAAAAGTATTTATTTACTGTCTGGCTCTTTATAGAAAAAGTCTGCTGACACTTTTCTAAGGTAACCATTATTCAAGTACATACATACGTATATATTTCTTTGGCAACCCTTCATTGCTTGCTCATCAGTGAAGTTTCTTTGGAAGTATAACTCATCTTTCAAAATCATTCTTAAGTTTTTCTTCCTGCTACATCAAGCTTTGTGTCTTACTTTAAACAGCAGAAACCTTACCCTTTATAATTAGAGCTCTTTAAATAGATTTGGATAGATATTACATTCCTTTTCTAAAATCACCAGCTGCAGTTATTAGCTCAGGAGATAGAAGATGTCATTGGCAAAGAGTCCTTGCTTTAAAGATGACACAATTACAGCTGGCCCTGCTTCTGTAAACCTGCAGATATGAAGGGCCAGCTAAGAAACCTGAGCATCCATGGATATTTATATTCTCAGGGAGTCCTGGAACAAACTTCAGTATTCCCACAGGTATTGAAGGACACTGTGTACTTGAATGTTTCACTTTTTTATTCTGCTGTTACTTTTATTTTTCCTGTCTTCATTCTTTTGTTTTCTCATCTCACACCCCTAATTCCAATTTTGTTGTTGTTGTTGTTTAGTCGCTAAGTCATGTCCAACTGTTGGTGACCCCATGGACTGTAGCCCACCAGGCTCCTCTGTCCATGGTATTCTGTCCAAGAATACTGGAGTGGGTTGCCATTTCCTTCTCCAGGGGGTCTTTCGGACCTAGGGATTGAACCCTTTTGCTTAGCAGGCAGATTCTTTCCCACTGAGCCACCAGGAAAGACCCAATTCCACTTTAGAGTAAATTAAAGCATTAATTTGGTTTCTTTCTTATGGCTATGAAACAAAGGACAATGAAACATCTCATCTTTTATTTACAAGTTTTAAAATAGATTCTTGGATTCAAAATAGATTCTTGCATTCACTTTTACTTACGGACCTGCAAGAGAGTAAGCTAGCAATCTGATTGGAATATTCCCTTTAGAAAGAAGTTGTAACTTAGTTTTCTTTTCGCTGGACCTGATGTGATAAGACTGATTTTATAGCACTTGAGGGATTTTCTGTTAAGAATTTATGCTTGAAGTTTTATTCTTAGGCCACAGGCTTCTTGATTTCTGTTTGTCAATATTATGAGGCTCACTAACTCTCGGGCATGCTTTAACGAGTTCAAACATTTAGGTGGCAAATTAAATTAATTAAGTCACTGGAATGGTTTTAATACTTTCGTCATTACAAAATCATAAAGAGAGTTTACTTCACTTAAAATATCTAGTTTTTTTTTTTCTTCTTTCATCTTTTAAAATAACTTACCATAAACCTGGGACTTTTCCTCCCTTGTGATCACATTTCTGGCTTTACTTTATTAATTCCACCCTTCAAGAAAATTCCACCATGTTTCTGAAGTTTGTTACTGTCTCAGCACAGGTTTCAGAAGAATTAATCTCTGTCTTGTCAGTAACCTGGGGTAGAGTCATTTGTTGTAGATTATCCTTGTAGGGTAATTGTGTAAACTGAACGTTTATATACTGGTTAAACCAATCTTGGAATTCAATGACCTGTTGAGATGGAATGAGTAACCTAGTTAATACACAACTACAGAAATCTTGGCATCCTCTCTTTCAAGCTGTCTTTCTTTCTATATTACCTTAGTTCATTCGGTTGCCAGAAATCCAGTGGTACAAAGCATTTCCTGTCCATTGTTTTACATTGTCCAAAAGATATTTATCTATGGTTCTTACTTGCACGTTGCTCTTATTTGAAGACATGGGAAGAGTCAGAATGTAAAGTACAGTCTTTCCCTCTCCTTTTAGTGCCCACCATTCCCCTTTTTCTTCTCCCCTCTCACTTAAAACTTTCTTCTTGACCATCACTAGAAAGTCATTAAATTTCAGAAATCACTTCAAATCATTCTTGTTTTTCCCAGCTTGTTGAAAGAAGGTGGCAGGTATATTAATATTTACTAAGGTGTGAATGATAGCCTCCTACCTATGGTGCTGCCTTCTTGGAATGGTTTGCATTTTGAATAAGGAAGTGTTTTAGGCTAAAGAAACATAGTTCTAATGATTAAACAGATTCTGACGCAATACAGTTTGCAAATAGAGATATTTGGAGACAAGATGGTCTCTGTATCTCTTTAAAGCACACTTGGTAAGTCAGTTGCACCAACAATAGTTCTACTAATGAGTTTGTTTGTTTATTTGTTTTAATACTTGTCCCACAGAAATCTTCCCTTGGTTACATCTAAGCCTGTCAAAATCTGTCTCTCTACAACTTCTATCCAGATCATCCAGTCCTGTGTAGTCTGTGTGATGAGGTGCAATGAAACTAGCCCCTCAGATTTTTGCTGATCTATTCCTAGCTCAGGGTCACCTTTTGGTTACATAACATTAAAAAGGATAACAATATGAATAGAAAAAACAAAAAACAGCAAATCAACAATTAGCCTGAGGGAGAAAAGGGGTCCTGACATGTAGACACCAGTAAGGGAGAATCTATCCAGGGACTACCCAGCATTCTTGCCCAGTGACTCCTGCGACCTGCCTCCCTGGCAAGCCCCATCAAGACCAGAAGATGGCTTTGGCTCCAGTCCTCTAATGCCCTAATATGTGCATCAAGCATAGGGCTTTAGGAGCTTTCACAAGGCCATTTACCAGTCATCTCCTACTGTTAGGAAACCGGAAGTGTTACCACTTTGAAGATAGTAAAGAAGAGGGGAATTTTTTTGTTCTCCTCTTCAGGCTAGAATTAGGAAATTATTCCCATTATGCCCCGTTGCTTATGCCCTTTTATAAGACATAAATCCCTGGCTTCTCTTCCACTCATGCTTTATGAGGTTAAACAAGAATGAACATTGGTGATGACCGTGAAATGTCAGAGGTGTCAAGGAATCAGCGGGCCACACTGATATCCTTTGTTTTAGAGCGGAAGTTCCTGCTGTTGTTAATGAGCCAAGTAAATGTCCTGATGGCAGTAGAAACAGCCCTCTGCCCAGGAGACTAGAGAATGTATCTGTCTTTCTGTAGCTGTGTGAACAGGGATCAGCCTGTTAAAATTCTTTCTTTCTTTAGTACAGAGTTAAGAACACTTTTTTTCTACCACCGTCAAATTGTTATGCACTTATAGACACACAGGTGTTTTGCAGATAAAGAGGCTTACAAATGCATACACCATTTTTTTTTCTCACTGTACTGTAGCTGCACATTTTATCATAACTAAAATCTCTTCTGTGTTTGTAAAGGGCTGTGTGGAGAAGGGAAACTAAAATCAGAAAAGAAGTGATTTCCCCAGAGCTGTAGGGAAAATTCATGGCTGAAAAGTAATTGTTGTTAATAGATCAGAATTTACCTATGAATTTTTTTAATGATGAATTTCATAAAAAATTAATTGCATTTAAATTATTTAATTCTCTAAACGGCTTTAGGATCTGCTATGCCATCTAATTTCCTTCTGACCTTGATTGAAATTATTGTCTCTGTTGACTCTGGTCCACATGTGGCAATAATTTGTAATCATGAAATGTTAAAAGAAACCAGTAATAATTCTACTGTATTTGTTTCAGTAGTGAAATAGAATTCTAGGCCCTGAAATGCAGGAAAAATTAATAGATGTTACAAAGGACATAAAAGTGTCCATGAAGAGAGTCAGATCTGTATTTTGTGTCCTATTTCCTCACTGACTGAGTCAGCAGGAATATTTCTGTGAGTGCATGTGGCTCTCCACCATGTACTTACCCCAAAGATCTAGTCACTTTAGTTCCCAAATAAATGGGAGAAGAGGTAGTTTTTCTGGATCCCTTTTTCCAGTAACAGATTTAGTGAAGTCAAGTGTATATTGTGACATTTGACCTCTTTATGCCTTTATTCTTATTTTCTCCCCAGACTATCTAATATCAAATCTAAAAGTACTGTCTTGGAAAAGGAAGAGACTACTTGAACTGGTAAGATTACAAAGCGGATTCAAACAATGTAATTGAGATCCTGGAACCTGGAAAGATAAGATTCAAAGATATGCACACAAAGACCCCAGTTCTCCATCTCCACTTGAGTCTCGTCCCTAAGAGGAAATGAAATAAAAAGAAGCGATTGGGACAGACTTAATAAAAAAGGCTGGAGCACAAAAGCTTTAAAACACTGGCAGGAGGTCTCAACTGTCCCTGGGTTAATGTTTGTCAAATGTGGTTTGGCATACCCAAAGATGGAGTATTGGTCCAAATGGCTGTAACAACATGTAAGAACCTCTGAGTGTGTCTCTTCAATATTTTCCTTGCCTCTTTTAAGAGACTTTTATATTATACTAAAATTTTTAAGAATTGATGCAGTGAAAATTAAAAGGTTTTAAAAATGTTACCCAGTAAACTGCCAGCTATGAGACAGTAAATACTGAAACTGTATTGGCACCGTCTTTTACTGGCGAATAAGGAAGCACAGAGCTAGCAGAAGCAATGCCAGTAGTAAAGCAGCGGGAAAGCCCTGGGTTCTGCTTGACTGGCTGTCAAGGGCAGGACCTGGCCCCTGTAGTGGGCATACCATCAGAGAATCCAGATCTCCCGCTTCATGTTTGGAGGGAGCCACTATTGTGAATTGTCTGTGAGATTTGCCTCAAGCCTTTGATCTCTGAGCTTTTGGAAGGCAGAGTTATGTTTCATTATCAGATTCTGCTTATGTACATATACCTCTTCTCTTCTAATATGTAAAGATTTTTCTGTTATATATTTTTCCAGCTTCAACATAAACTAGATTCTGCAGCCCTGCTTTTTTACCCCTCTTATTCAAAAACTTACTTTAAAAAAAAGCTTTATTGAGATATACTTCATCCTTACAATTCAACAGTTTACAGTGCACAAATCAAAATTTTTTGTATGTTCACAAGGGTGTACAACCATCACCACCACAATCAATTTTGGAACATTTCACTACCCCTAGAAAAACCTATAGCCATTACCAGTCACGTAGTCACTAACCTACTCTCTCTCTTTGAGGATTTTCTTACTGTGGATATTTCCTATAAATGAAGTCATACAACATGTGCCTTTTTTTGAACTGGCTCTTTTTTTTTTGGCTTTTTATTTCTTATTTTATTATTTGAGTATAATGTTGTGTTAGTTTCTGCTGTACAACAAAGTGAATCAGCTATGTGCATGTGAATCCGACTTATTTATGTCTTTTTAATTGTGTTGTCAGAGTTCTTTATATCTTTCCCTGGTGGCTCAGATGGTAAAGACTCTGGCTGCAGTGCAGGAGACCTGGATTTGATCCCTGGGTCAAGAACATCCCCTAGAAGAGGGCATGGCAACCCACTCCAGTATTCTTGCCTGGGAAATCCCATGGACAGAGAGGAGTCTGGCAGGCTATGGTCCGTGAGGTCGCAGAGTTGGACATGACCGAAACACACACACACACACCCATCACACACACACACACACACACACCCACACCCACACACACACACACACACACACACCCATCCTACATTGAGAGTGAAGGAGGTATTAGCGCTTCTGAGCTGATAAGGCCCCACCATACAGTGATTGTGTTAATGACCTGATTCATCTGTGACTATCATAGAAAGACTTTCTCTTGCTAAAGAATGTAAAAGTTTTCAATCGTTCCATGCATCTTAATATTTTATTTACTACCTTTATTATGTAGAGAAATCCCTTACTATTTGAATCATTGTTCATTTGAGGGGAAAAAAAGTTGATTCCTAAAAGAGTATCATATCCTTTGTCTGACTGTGACTTTACAACCAGTTAACAGAGTAAGAGTACACTGAAGGCATTGCAGTTCAGTTCAGTTCAGTCGCTTAGTCGTGTCCGACTCTTTGTGACCCCATGAACCTCAGCGCCACCAGGCCTCCCTGTCCATCACCAACTCCCGGAGTTTACCCAGACTCATGTCCATTGAGTCAGTGATGCCATCTAACCATCTCATCCTCTGTCATCCCCTTCTCCTGCCCTCAATCTTTCCCAGCATCGGGGTCTTTTCAAATGAGTCAGCTCTTCGTATCAGGTGGCCAAAATATTGGAGTTTCAGTTTCAATATCAGTCCTTCCAGTGAACACTCAGGACTGATCTGATCTCCTTTAGGATGGACTGGTTGGATCTCCTTGCAGTCCAAGGGACTCTCAAGAGTCTTCTCCAACACCACAGTTCAAAAGTATCCATTCTTCGGCGCTCAGCTTTCTTTATAGTCCAACTCTAACATCCATACATGACTACTGGAAAAACTATAGCCTTGACTAGACAGACTTTGTTGGCAAAGTAATGTCTCTGCTTTTGAATATGCTGTCTAGGTTGGTCATAACTTTTCTTCCAAGGAGTAAGCATCTTTTAATTTCATGGCTGCAATCACCATCTGCAGTGATTTTGGAGCCCAGAAAAATAAAGTCAGCCATTGTTTCCACTGTTTCCCCATCTATTTGCCATGAAGTGATGGGACGGGATGCCATGATGTTAGTTTTCTGAATGTTGAGCTTCTTTAAGCCAACTTTTTCACTCTCCTCTTTCACTGTCCTCAAGAGGCTTTTTAGTTCCTCTTCACTTTCTGCCTTAAGGGTGGTGTTATCTGCATATCTGAGGTTATTGATATTTCTCCTGGCAATCTTGATTCCAGCTTGTGCTTCCTCCAGCCCAGCGTTTCTCATGATGTACTCTGCCTATAAGTTATTGCAATGCAAACCTCACTCTCCATCATAGAACAAAAGCTTTTGTTCTTTGTGAACACACACATACAATCAGATTCTCGAAACTCAGTTTGCAGTTAAACCATTCCTTTCCTCAAAACAGCATTATCAGTCTTTTCAACAAATGGTACTGGAGCAGCTGGATGTGTATATGCAAAATTTCCTTCACCCTTAAATCTCTTCCCTGGTGACTCAGCTGGTAAAGAATTCGCCTGCAATGTGGGAGACCTGGGTTCCATCCCTGGATTGGGAAGATCCCTTGGAGAAAAGAACAGCTACCCACTCCAATATTCTGGCCTGGAGAATTCCGTGGGGTGTATAGTCCATGGTGTCGCAAAGAGTCAGACACAACTGAGCAACTTTCACTTTCACTAAATCTCTTGTGCCCTGCAGAGTCCCTTGTGTTTAGTAGTACACATTAAGTGTTTTCATTGAATTGGGTAGTTGGAAGGGCTGAAGTATGGAGATTAAATTTTGATATAATTCAGGGATCTGTGAATTCTTTAAAAGAATTGTTTAAATGCTGTGTTTTCATTTTAATGATAATTCTGAATCACCTGGATACACATTATAATCAAGTTGCACTACGTAATTTCAGTACCCATGTTTGTGTTTGACAAACATTGATCTAAAACATTACTCAGAATGTATGTAAACTTCTGATTACAGAGGAGTGCTGGCTGTACGTGATCATTCATTCTTTGGAAAATATCATTGCTTTTACCTAGCAGCACCTTCACTAGCAGGATATGGTATTTCTTAGTTACTTCCTGTTGGTAGATAGAAGAGAGTAGCTGGAATGATTTTATTTGTACTCACTTCTATGTCTCAAAAAACAAAAAAATGGGGAGGGAGAGAGAGAGAGACAGAGAGGCAAGAAGGAAGGAATAGAGGCCCTCTAGACCTTCCCAGGTGGCGCAGTGGTAAAGAATCTACCTTCCAGTGTAGGAGACTTGGGAGATACAGGCTTGATCCCTGGTTTAAGAAGATCCCTTGGGCTCTTTTCCTCCCTGGCTGCTTGAAGATCAGCCGCCATCATGAACGACACAGTAACTATCCAGACTAGGAAGTTCATGACCAACCGACTGCTTCAGCGGAAACAAATGGTCATCGATGTTCTTCACCCTGGAAAGGCAACAGTACCTAAAGCAGAAATTCGGGAAAAACTGGCCAAAATGTACAAGACCACACCAGATGTCATCTTTGTATTTGGATTCAGAACTCATTTTGGTGGTGGCAAGACAACTGGCTTCGGCATGATTTACGATTCCTTGGATTACGTGAAGAAGAATGAGCCCAAACATAGGCTTGCAAGACATGGCCTGTATGAGAAGAAAAAGACCTCAAGAAAACAGCGAAAGGAACGCAAGAACAGAATGAAGAAAGTCAGTGGGACTGCAAAGGCCAACGTTGATGCTGGCAAAAAGGAGTAAAGATTCTGCAGTGACGGTATCTGTGGTGATTGTGCAGATTTTTCATGAAAGAGAAAATAAACTAAGACCTTTCACAAAAAAAAAAAAAAGATCCCTTGAAGTAGGAAATGGTATTCAGTATTCTGAATGGCTTCAGTATTCTTGGCTGGAAAATCCCATGGACAGAGGAGCCTGACAGGCTACAGTCCATGGGGTCACAAAGAGTCAGACACGACTGAGCACAGACATCAATGATAAGAGTTTTGAAAGGATGTTGTAAAGATTTGACCAAGGATGGGATCTTCTTTCTGACTTAATTCTTCTCGATATCACTTTTATGACATGTTTCAGTGAACTGGGAGAGTAGGTGAGCCCTTGAAATCAGCAGATCCCCCAGCTACAGAAGTTCACTCTGTCAGTTCAGATCCGATGGTGCGCTTTCACTGTGTAAGTGTCTCTTGTTGCACATGGTCATCTCAGATCCTTTATGAGAGAAGGGAGGATCTGATAGGCATACATGAATCCATCAATCTAGACTTTAAAGTACCATAGCAAAACTTGATTTAAAAAAAAAAACAACTTCTGAATCCTAATTTGTTGAAGGAGTCTTTTCATATAGATGATAATTGATACACACAAGTCAAAGACAGGTGAGAATTCTTTCAACTCTCTCTTTTCACTATGCACTTGATTTTTCACCTTCCAAAGAAACTCGTTTTTTAATCGTTTGTTCAAACAAATCTAGATCCTTCATTTACTCCCATGAACACACAGCTGTTTGTTTTAAATAAGGCTGATTATTGCTGACTTCCTGAGAAGAATACAGCGATGCAAATAGCCAGGTGTTATAATTGTCATTGCACAAAGTAAAATCCATTAGAGCTGAACTAGGATAAACTTAACTAAAATCAACTTGAGAAAGTTTCTAAAAGTTGGTCTTGAGTTTGCTGCTGCTGCTGCTACTGCTAACTCACTTTAGTCGTGTCCGACTCTGTGCAACCCCATAGACGGAAGCTCCCCTGTCCCTGGCATTCTCCAGGCAAGAACACTGGAGTGGGTTGCCATTTCCTTCTCCAATGCAGGAAAGTGAAAAGTGAAAGGGAAGACGCTCAGTCATGTCTGACGCTTCGCAACCCTGTGGACTGCAGCCTACCAGGCTCCTCTGTCCATGGGATTTTCCAGGCAAGAGTACTGGAGTGGGTTGCCATTGCCTTCTAGAGTTACACTATTACAGTCATTGATCATATTTCGAACTATACATTTGATCAACTGCTTCAAGTCTAGTCATCATTTCCGTTGAGGGCTCAGTCATATACTTGGTGATACAAGAAATAATAATTTGTGAAACAGGCAAAATACAAATGGTATAGTTAATAACATTAGTGGAATTAAAAGTAAATATTTTAGCTATGAGCCTCCCACACCAGTTTTTTTTTTAAAGATTGTCAAGACTAGGGAATGGGTCACTTAGAGCAGAAATCTGATTTTTCATGTGGTTAAAATGTGTTACATTAAAGGATTTATCAGATACAAAAATACAGCATTCAGTTTGAATTATAGCACACATATCTCCCTGAGATGCTGTAAGGTGTCAAGGGTCTTGCAGTTGTGTAGCACTGCCTTTCTCATCATAGAGATCTCAGAATTCAATAGGCTAATAGCCCGGTTACTATCATTTAAAGCTATGGAAGTTGTCAAGGCTTAGATATGGTCAACTATATCCTCCAACCCCACTGAAGGCACACACACACACACACAAGCTGCTAAATGGTCATACCAGTAGATACAGATCTTTGACCCATTGGGATCATACCAGTGGTAGATTGGTTGGGGTTACCTGTAATTTGTTAACATGTATGACCTTAAATTCATGGGAATCCCAGGCTACACCTTTGTATCATCCCTGTAGATGTCAAGGCCACAAATCCACTGAGTTCCATACCAATCACTCTCTCTAAGGGTAATAACAGGCATAGTTCATAAAGCACCCAGCCTTGTCTCATAATTACCAGGTTGATCATTTTTAGTATGATCTAACCATTCCCAACATAGAGGAGCCTTTAAACTTAAATGACCATAGCCTGGTATTAACCATGTAGATCCTCCCCATAATTGTAGGAGTTTTCCTTTTAATAAATGAGAAGTTAATTTTTTATTGATACTTCGCTGATCACTCCGATTGAGTTTAAATGACCCTAAGAGAAAACTTAAATCTATGGCCAGCCTTAGAGCAGGTATTTTTAACTGGCCAGGTTAGAGGATCCCATCTAGAATTATTATGAATAGATAGAACAGGAACTGAACACTCATCTAAAATTTCCTAGGGGATATCCAATCAAAGCCCTAAAGAACAGAAATCCACCAAGGTAACCCAGAAGTAATAGGCACAGGTAATTGGCCACAATCCAACAATTGGATTGAGTTTTAAAGTTTACTGTGTTCATTTCCCTGAAGCTGTTGCTAAATGCCTAAGGAAAAGATGGTGGTCTCTCCAACTTCAGTTCCATGGGTATATCTTAGTCTAAATATTGTAGTCTATGGCGAATACTTTCTGAAAATGGGGATTAGGCAGTTCAGAAATCAATACCTTTTTTTGTAAAAGCCATACAGTATGCATACTTTGAAGGAGATAGCAGGATGGTAACAAACACTTGCCCTTGTCAGGTGGCAAGTATATGCCACCTTTTCTAACAAAAGGTGAATCTTAGAACCTTGTGGTTCAGGTAAGTTCAAACTGAAGAAATACAAACATCTCGTCTGTATAAAGAAGAGCAGGAAAAGAAGCCAAAAATATATATAAACCAACACCCTCCCAGATGGGATAATTGAGATTTTGTTGCTTAATCAGAAACTAGGGAATAGCAGTGAATGTCCCAGAGCCTGAGGTTCTAGTTTATAATGAAATGGGTGGTTAGTCAGTAGTTGTGAAATACACTCAGCATGTAACTCCTTTACGTGAGCTTCTACTGTAAATCGTTACTTACTTTTCTTTATTTAATAAGTTGGCAGATATATAAAGATGACTCTGGTAAAGCTGTATATATTGGGTTGGCCAAAAGGTTTAATCAAATTTATGGAATTGTGGACACAGTGGAGGAACGAAAGCGTGGGAGGAATTGGGAGAGTAGCATTGACATATATACACTATCATGTTGAAAGAGCTTCTGTACAACACAGTGGGGTGCAGCCTGGCTCTCTGTGATCTAGAGGGATGGGACGAGGGGGAGAGGAGGGATGCTCAAGAAGGAGGGCATAAATATATATTATGACTAATTCACATTGTTGTATGGCAGAAACCAACACAATGCAGTAAAGCAACTTTCAAAAAAAAGATGTTGTAGAAAAAAGCCCAAATGAACCTTTTGGTCAACCTAGAATATATATACATTGATATTTTGAGTCATGCTGTATACTAGGCTATTGTCCCAATTAAAATCGTAATTAGAAGAAAGAAAATTATCGGGCTTATTTTTTTCTTTTATATGTTATAAAATTGACTTCTGAATCCTTTTAAAAACACCCACTGTCTTAAGTTTCTTTGTTTGGCAAATCTAACTTTTTTGACTTTGTGTTCATAGACATAGAACTGATATAGAAGACCTCTTCACTATTATATTTTCATATGTCAAATCAGAATATTTTTGGCTACAGGTAGCAAATTCTCAACTGGCTTAAACAATAAGGAATAAATCATTACACATGACAAAAAGCCCTGAAATGGTTAATTGTTTGCCTCCATTACATCATTCAGGACCCCAAATCTCTTCATCTTTATATTCTGCCAACCTCATCTCCTAGTCCCTGATAGTTTCCATTGGCTGCAGCAACTCTGAGGTGTTACGTTCTTAAAATCATTTGTTGTTGTTTAATCGCTAAGTCATGTCTGACTCTGCAACCCCATGGACTATAGCCCGCCAGGCTACACATCAGCTAAGTTCAATTGAGTCGCTCAGTCGTGTCCGACTCTCTGCGACCCCATGAATCGCAGCACGCCAGGCCTCCCTGTCCATCACCGTCTCCCGGAGTTCACTCAGACTCACGTCCATCGAGTCCGTGATGCCATCCAGCCATCTCATCCTCGGTCATCCCCTTCTCCTGCCCCCAATCCCCCCCAGCATCAGAGTCTTTTCCAATGAGTCAACTCTTCACATGAGGTGGCCAAAGTACTGGAGTTTCAGCTTTAGCATCATTCCTTCCAAAGAAATCCCAGGGTTGATCTCCTTCAGAATGGACCGGTTGGATCTCCTTGCAGTCCAAGGGACTCTCAAGAGTCTTCTCCAACACCACAGTTCAAAAGCATCAATTCTTCGGCGCTCAGCCTTCTTCACAGTCCAACTCTCACATCCATACATGACCACTGGAAAAACCATAGCCTTGACTAGACGGACCTTAGTCGGCAAAGTACTGTCTCTGCTTTTGAATATACTGTCTAGGTTGGTCATAACTTTTCTTCCAAGGAGTAAGTGTCTTTTAATTTCATGGCTGCAGTCACCATCTGCAGTGGTTTTGGAGCCCAAAAAATTAAAGTCTGACACTGTTTCCACTGTTTCCCCATCTATTTCCCATGAAGTGATGGAACCGGATGCCATGATCTTCGTTTTCTGAATGTTGAGCTTTAAGCCAACTTTTTCGCTCTCTTTCACTTTCATCAAGAGACTTTTTAGCTCCTCTTCACTTTCTGCCATAAGGGTGGTGTCATCTGCATATCTGAGGTTATTGATACTTCTCCCGGCAATCTTGATTCCAGCTTGTGTTTCTTCCAGTCCAGCGTTTCTCATGATGTACTCCGCATATAAGTTAAATAAGCAGGGTGACAATATACAGCCTTGACGTACTCCTTTTCCTATTTGGAACCAGTCTGTTGTTCCATGTCCAGTTCTAACTGTTGCTTACTGACCTGCATACAGATTTCTCAAGAGGCAGGTTAGGTGGTCTGGTATTCCCATCTCTTTCAGAATTTTCCACAGTTTATAGTGATCCACACAATCAAAGGCTTTGGCATAGTCAATAAAGCAGAAGTAGATGTTTTTCCGGAACTCTCTTGCTTTTTCCATGATCCAGCAGATGTTGGCAATTTGATCTCTGGTTCCTCTGCCTTTTCTGAAACCAGCTTGAACATCAGGGAGTTCACGGTTCACGTACTGCTGAAGCCTGGCTTGGAGAATTTTGAGCATTATTCTACTAGCATGTGAGATGAGTGCAATTGTGCGGTAGTTTGAGCATTCTTTTACATTGCCTTTCTTTGGGATTGGAATGAAAACTGACCTTTTCCAGTCCTGTGGCCACTGCTGAGTTTTCCAAATTTGCTGGCATATTGAGTGCAGCACTTTCACAGCATCATCTTTCAGGATTTGAAACAGCTCCACTGGAATTCCATCACCTCCACTAGCTTTGTTTGTAGTGATGCTTTCAAGGCCCACTTGACTTCACATTCCAAGATGTCTGGCCCTAGATTAGTGATCACATCATCATGATTATCTGGGTTGTGAAGATCTTTTTTGTACAGTTCTTCCGTGTATTCTTGCCACCTCTTTTTAATATCTTCTGCTTCTGTTAGGTCCAGACCATGTCTGTCCTTTATCGAGCCCATCTTTGCATGAAATGTTCCCTTGGTATCTCTAATTTTCTTGAAGAGATCTCTAGTCTTTCCCATTTGTTGTTTTCCTCTATTTCTTTGCATTGATCGCTGAAGAAGGCTTTCTTATCTCTTCTTGCTATTCTTTGGAACTCTGCATTCAGATGCTTATATCTTTCCTTTTCTCCTTTGCTTTTCGCCTCTCTTCTTTTCACAGCTATTTTTAAGGCATCCCCAGACAGCCATTTTGCTTTTTTGCATTTCTTTTCCATGGGGATGGTCTTGATCCCTGTCTCCTGTACAATGTCACGAACCTCATTCCATAGTTCATCAGGCACTCTATCTATCAGATCTAGGCCCTTAAATCTATTTCTCACTTCCACTGTATAATCATAAGGGATTTGATTTAGGTCATACCTGAATGGTCTAGCGGTTTTCCCTACTTTCTTCAATTTGAGTGTGAATTTGGTAATAAGGAGTTCATGATCTGAGCCACAGTCAGCTCCTGGTCTTGTTTTTGTTGACTGTATAGAGCTTCTCCATCTTTGGCTGCAGAGAATATAATCAATCTGATTTCGGTGTTGACCATCTGGTGATGTCCATGTGTAGAGTCTTCTCTTGTGTTGTTGGAAGAGGGTATTTGCTATGACCAGTGCATTTTCTTGGCAAAACTCTATTAGTCTTTGCCCTGCTTCATTCTGCATTCCAAGGCCAAATTTGCCTGTTACTCCAGGTGTTTCTTGACTTCCTACTTTAGCATTCCAGTCCCCTATAATGAAAAGGACATCTTTTTTGGGTGTTAGTTCTAAAAGGTCTTGTAGGTCTTCATAAAACCGTTCAACTTCAGTTTCTTCAGCGTTACTGGTTGGGGCATAGACTTGGATAACTGTGATACTGAATGGTTTGCACGAACAGAGATCATTCTGTCATTTTTGAGATTGCATCCAAGTACTGCATTTCGGACTCTTTTGTTGACCATGGTGGCTACTCCATTTCTTCTGAGGGATTCCTGCCTGCAGTAGTAGATATAATGGTCATCTGAGTTAATTTCACCCATTCCAGTCCATTTTAGTTCACTGATTCCTAGAATGTTGACATTCACCCTTGCCATCTCTTGTTTGACCACTTCCAATTTGCCTTGATTCATGGACCTGACATTCCAGGTTCCTATGCAACATTGCTCTTTACAGCATCGGATCTTGCTTCTATCACCAGTCCCATCCACAGCTGGGTATTGTTTTTGCTTTGGCTCCATCCCTTCATTCTTTCTGGAGTTATTTCTCCACTGATCTCCAGTAGCATATTGAGCACCTAATGATCTGGGGAGTTCCTCTTTCGGTATCCCATCATTTTGGCTTTTCATACTGTTCATGGGGTTCTCAAGGCAAGAATACTGAGGTGGCTTGCCATTCCCTTCTCCACTGGACCACATTCTGTCAGACCTCTCCACCATGACCCGCCCGTCTTGGGTTGCCCTGCAGGCATGGTTTGGTTTCATTGAGTTAGACAAGGCTGTGGTGCTAGTGTGATTAGATTGACTAGTTTTCTGTGAGTATGGTTTCAGTGTGTCTGCCCTCGCAAAGTATTTTCTTAGGGTCTTCCATCAGATTTTCCTTCACATCTCTCTGTTCACATTGGATCACATACTGGGAGCAGTTAAGACAAGAGGATATGTCCACCATGATTCATTTAGAGCAATAAAGACCTTAGCCTGAATCAGGTAAGTGGTGGCTGGACAGGGAGAAGATGCCTATTTGAACAAAATTAGAGTGGTTTTACAAGGAAGAATGGGAAAATGCCAGTGAGACGTGCATGAGAAAATTTGACACATAGAGATCCCTTAAGCTAAAATTAAGAACCCTTTTTGTAGGATCTTTGAATTCTGTGCTGGTGTCACATGTAGCCCCGGAAGCTGTATTCTCTGTTCACATGCATTCATTTTGTTCTGCATAGAAACCTGGTCAGGACTAACTGGCGACTGGGATCCAGTACAATCTTAAGAAACCAACCACACAGCACAATAGGAGCAAGGGAGAGCGAAGTCCGTCAGAGGTTAACACAGCCTTCAGGAAATGGGGGCAGAGCTGTAAATCCCCAAAGAAGACCAGGTCTGAGTAAGGTGTGACACGTCCTGGCTGTGTATATGAGGTCTAAGGGAGGTCAGGTTGCGGCAAGCATGACGGTGCAGCACTTGGAGAAATGCAGAGTGGGTGCATGGAGTGTTCCAGCTCGCCCAGCCCAGTACCTGGAAAACGAGGCAGCAGGTGGGCCTGGAGCCAGCTGACTGGATTCAGTGTGGGCTCTCAAGATTCCGGGTCTCCACTAGCTCCTCTGGGTTCTTAGGTACGCTTGGGAGTGGGGTTGGTGGAGCATGCAGTTAAATGGATGCTCATTTGGAAAGTTGTAATGAAGCTCAGGCAAGGCAGGAATTTATATAAACAGAATGTTAAATTTTGATTTTGTTAATGTAATGGTACACCCTTGACTTTTATGGTGAGACAGTGTAGGAAGCAGCCATATGATTTCTACATTGAATATAAAACTTCTGTTGTCCGTTCTGTTCTTCAGTTTCCCCCAGGTCTTCTCGTGACTTTTTCCTTCAGCTCTTCTCCTCTGGTACCTTTTCCCTAAGCCCTCACCCCTGACTCTTAACTGCTCCCCCTTCCTTATTTTTCTTCATAGTTCTTATTGCTGCTGGAAAGTTTACTTACTCTTTATTGTCTTTCTCCTCCAGTAGAAGTAGGCTTCATAAAGATGGGAACTTTGCTTTCTTGTTCATGCTATATATTATCTCCAGTGCTGAGATCATACTTGGAACGTTTTAGGCACTCAATTAAGATTTGCTGAATGAATGAGTGAGATACCTCTTGGTATTCTTCCTAAAGAAGGAAATAGATGTACCTTCTTTTATTGACTAATGGGAACTATGTTTTCTGTTTCCTTTTTTGCCTTAGCTATTAGAATTGCTAAACTAAATTTGGGGTTCATTTGCAATAACCATTCTTAGCATGGAATATTGGTACTTCCTCACTATAGAGCTTTTAAAAAATATTCATTTCAGTTTCAGTATTATTTATTGAAAGTTGCCTCACATCTCATAGGGAAGTAAATGAGGCTTGAAGAATAATAAATGAACTGCTTGACTGACTGAAGGGTGACAGGGAGAAGTAAAAAATGAACACCAAGCTTTTGAGTCTGGATGAATAAGAATACTGGAGTTGTTGTTAATGGAAATTGGAACCAGATCAATACATTACTCATAAAAGTATCTTTCTCTGTCACCATTTTGGGGACATCTCACTCCAGTGTTGTTGCTTGGTCAGTATTTTTCCTTTTCCTCACTATGCTTTGAGTACCATGAGAGGAGGGACTCTACCTGACAAATAGTACCTTTTCTTACCACTTATTTTTCAATCCATTTTTAAATTGAAATATAACTAATTTATAGCACTGTGTTAGTTTTCCACTTATTATTTTTTTAATTGAGGTATATAGTTGCTTTACAGTTTACCTCTTATTTTTAACTTTAAATCCCTACATTAATAAATAATAACTGGTTTGTCATCTGCTCTTACCTTTTTAACCTGCAATTTCCCCTCCTTATGGATTCCAGACTTCTGTCATTTCTCAGTCGGTGACTTCCTTCCAACAGAGACCTTCATTCCTTTAACCACAGCAGCCTCCCACTCCAGGGCTCATGAATAGATGCTTTTTCTTCTCTTCCTGCTCTCCTGAAACTCATTCCCCTGATGGCTAAGCCAAAGGTGACTCATCACCTCATAGACTTCCAACTGGAAGGGGCCAGGGAGACCGTCTCGTCTAATTGACTCATCTCCAGTTGGTCTGAGGAGGTGAAGGGATTTGCCCTAAGTCACACTGCTAGTTGGCTTCAGGGAAGAAATTAGAACACAGAGGGACTCCCCCAGCAGTCCAGTGGTTAAGACTCCATGTTTCTACTGTAAGGAGGTACCTATTCGATCCCTGGTTGGGTGAACCAAGATCCTGCATGCTGAGTGGTGCTGCAAAAAAATAAAAATTAAGCAAAATTAGAACGTAGAGCTCTTAACTCTAGATGCACATCTCACTGTAGAACAAGAAAGCTCCTTTCTGACTCCAGAAAAGGACAGTGTTATACCAAAAGTAGAGAAATATATATTTCTTTTAGTTGGAAATATCTTAAATGCACTGTATCATAGGAGCTAAGTGTAAGACTACCTACATTTGATCTTGCTTGTTTTGGACAAGTTATCTAACCTTTCTATTTCAATATATCCTTTTTCTCTTCTTTCTATGCATTTGTATACTTAATATACATATTTAAATCTGTAGATGTGGTTTGTTAATATTGAGAGAAGTTATGTGTGTGCATTTTTATGTACATACATGGAATGATACTGGTTCTATTAGTTTCTTTCACTTAATATTGTCTTAAGAAAATATTTCTTCAGTAGATTTTCTCTTTTTTTGGCCAAGAGGCCTGTGGAATGAAACTCAAGCCCCCTGCAGTGGAAGCACAGAGTCTTAACCACTGGATCACCAGGACAGTCCCAGGGATACCTTTCCAATTCTGTCTTGTTCCTTTTAATGACCATGTAGTATTCCACAATATGTATAGTTACTTAACCACTTTCATGCCAATTCATTTTAATTTATATCTTCTCATTTTTCACTATTACAGCTCTACAGAGAAGCCTTTATGCAAATTCTTGTGCATAACATGTGACTGCATTCACTAGGCCTGCTATTCAGAAATGCAAATACTAGGTCTAAGTAGGCAGAGAGTCCCCTCTTTCCTGTTCTGAAAACAGGGTATGACTAAGTCATCACTGGTTCAATTTCTGCATTTTATGTTGATGTTAACTGGGCAGGGGGGGTGAGTCTCATGCTGAATGTATTATATTAGGAACTGGGAGCATTTTAGAGAAATTACCCCTCATCTTTTTCTTACATTGTAAGGAAAGTACATTGTGTTCCTGACTTTGAGGGAAAGCAAAAAATAAACTTTCTCTTCTTCCCCCTTCCAAGTGACTAAAATTAGTGAAATTATACTAAGCAACCTCTGCTTGACTCTATGACGGCATTAACCACACAGGACTATAATTGTTGGTACTTGTCTGTTTATACCCACCCCCTAAACTTTGGGCTTTTTAAAGGGTAAAGATTATGTTTTATCAATTTTTGTATCCCTCAAATATGAGCATAATACCAGCACATAATTATATTTAGTTGAAGAAATGAGTGAATTCAAATCAACATTGGCATTTGTTGAGTATCTAGGATATGCAAAGATTACTAAGAACTGATAACAACAGAGATGAAGCAGTCAAAGTTCCTCCTGAAGGAATTTACAGTCTAATGTGAGAAATAGATATAGGCTGAAAACATCCAGGAATCAAGGTGTTAGTAACAAATGTGATTTAAACCAAAGTATTGTGGGGCTTCCAAGGAGGACTAATTAAGGCTAAGAGAATATTAAGGAAGGTTTTCACAAAGGAAGTAGAATTTGAGGCATTTGAGCTGGGCCTAGAGCTTCCCTGATGGCTCAGATGGTAGAGTCCACCTTACTCTTTGGGCTTCCCTGGTGGCTCAGACAGACAGTGAAGAATCTGCCCACGATGCAGGAAACCTGGGTTCAGTCCTTGGATTGGGAAGATCCCCTGGAGAAGGGAATGGCTACCCAGTCCAGTGTTGTTGCCTGGAGAATTCCATGGACAGAGGAGCTTGGTGGGCTACGGTCCATGAGGTCGCAAAGAGTCGGACATGACTGAGCGACTAAGCATAGGACAGCACAGAGCTGGGCCTGATAGAGCAGGTTGTTGATTTTTCTGTGTAATTATCATTTTGGTGACTTTAAACATATGTTTCAGGAACTGTTGTCACTGTTTAGATGTCATATAACCTTAGGGCTACAAGTAGGCTGGAAGTGAAGTGTTACACTTGGGTTCTGGAACTAGGGCCTCAGAGCCAAGATCAAGCCAAAACAGCTTTAGTTCTCAGCATGTCCATGGAGGAGGAAGTTGTTTCTGTTTTGTTTTTAAAGTCAATTCAGAGTGCTTTAGCATTCTATTTCTCCTCTCTTTAAAAATGAAACACAGTTTTTTCTTCCTTTGTTTTGGCTGCATGGCCTGTGATATCTTCCCTGAGTAGGGATCGAACTCACCTCCTGCATTGGAACTGCAGAGTCTCAACCACTGGACCGCCTGGGAAGTCCCCCCAAACTTTTCTTGACCCTACTTCCTTGACCAGCTATCACCCCATTTCTTTGATCTGTTTTGCAGAAAAGCTCCTTAAATGATCTACTGTTTCTCTTTTTCTATGTTAAACCCACTTCTGTTGTGTGCTCACCCCTACCAGCCCATCAGAACTGTTCTTGTCAAGGTCAACAGTGACCTCATTGTTGCTCAATCTCATCATCAGTTTTTAGTCTTCTTTTACCTTACTTAGCAGCATTTAATGCAGACCATTCTTTCCTCTCTGATAGACTTTCTTCTCTTAATTTCTAGGATACCATGCTAATTTTCTTCCTACGTGGGTGGTTATTTCTTTTCAGTCTCCTTTGTTGGTTCTTCCCTTCCCAGACTCATCCCAGACTTAAGGTTGAAGGAAGCATACAGATTTGGTCCTTGGTTTACTTGCCTTCCTTACCTAAACTCACTTCCTTGATTATATATCTAGTTTCAAGGTTTTAAGTATCATCTACATTCCCTTGGCTCAAAAATGCGTATCTTCAATCCAGACTTCTCTTTTCTGAACACTGTATATCTTCTACTTGCTCAACATATGAAAACTGAATTCTGACTTTTCCTTCTGCCCCAAACTTGATTTCCTTGGAGCCTTTCCCATCGTAGTTGGTAGTAACTTCATCCTACCACGCAAAAGCAAAAATCCCAGGAGTCATCATTGGAGTCACCCGAAAGTCATGTTGGTACAATCTTTAGAAAATACGCAGAATCTTTCTCACCCTCTCTACTCAAGTTACCATTCACTGTCAAGCAGCTTCCTGATTTGTACCCAGTTTCCACAAGACATACACACTCACATACACTAGGGTGAGTGATCTTTTTGTACTTTTTTGCTTAAAATCCTCCAAAGGCCTCTCATTTTACTCTGAAAAAGTCCAAGTGCTTACAGAGGTCTATAAAGCCTTGCAAGATCTGCACCACCACCCGCCCTTGCCATCTCCCCTCTAGCCTCCTCTTGGTCTTTCTCTTTTTAAAAAAAAATTATTTAATTTATTTATTTGGCAGCTTGCAGCATGCAAAATCTAGTTTCCTGACCAGGCCCCTTGCATTAGGAGCACACAGTCTTAGCCAGGATATCCAGGGAAGTCCCATCTTGGGCCTTCTTGATGATCCTCCACAGGGTTTTTACACTGGTTGTTCCCTCTTTCTGATGTGCTCCTTCCCACCATATGCAAATGGGGACAGCCTCACCTTCTAGCCTTTGACTAAATGTCTCAACCATCTTAACGAAGAAGTCTGGGACTTCCCTGGTGGTCCAGTGGTTAAGACTGTACTCCCACCACAGGAGGCAGAGGTTCAATCCTTGCTTGGGGAACTAAGATCCTGTGTACCAAAAAATAGTAATAATAAAATAAAAACAAATCTGCCAGCATCCTCATTCCTTCTGATATATTTACTCTGCTTTTCTCCTGCTGCCCCTCATGGCATTTATTATCTTCTAACCTACTGTATAGTTTACTGTAATGGAAACTCCAAGAGGGCAAGGCTGTTTGTTTCTTTTGTTCACAGGTGTATCCCAGGTATTAGCAACTGTGCTTAGCACATAGTAGGTCTCTCAATAAATAAATCATTGAGCTTTCCTTGACAAAGATCCAAAATGCCTTGATTGTCTTTCACTCACTTTGCTTGAGTAGGTAGGGTGATAGTGTAGGAAAAGTACTAGGCTGATGACTGAGGTCTAGCCTAGGACCAAACTTGCTATATGTGTGACTGTGAGAGTTGTATTGAATTTGTGAAAGTTTACTAAGCTGTATACTTATGATATATACATTTTTCTTTCATATATATATATAAAAATTGCTTTTTCACAAAATAATTCATCATACATGTTTTCCCTAACATTATTCTTCCAGATATGATTTTTTAATGGTTATAGAAGTAATTTGAAAAGGATAAAACACCATGCACTGTTCAATGGTGATATATGATTCCTTCTTTAAGAAGTTGAAAGTTTGTTTTAAAAGACTGTGATATCTTCCCTTTTACTACAGGGGACATGGTCTCAAAGTACCGAGAACCTTTAATCCACACCTTCCTCAGAGGAGCAAGAGATCCGGATAGTGCTCACAGGGCCAGCAGCCTGTCCAACCTTGGAGAGCTGTGCCAGAGGCTGCACTTCATGCTGGGCTCCGTGGTTCACGAGGTATTGCAGATTGATTCCTTTCTCTATGGCTTGTTTTTACTTGGACCTATAATGTAGCTTGGCCCTGGGAGTTAGGAGACCTGTGTTTTTTTTCTAGATCCAGAAAGTCATTTAGCCTCCCTCAGCCTTGATAGTCTCATATGTATGTTGAAAGTTGTATTAGTAAGAATTTTTTAATTGCAAGTGACAGGAAGTCATCTTAACCTTCTTTAAGCCATAAAAGGGAATATACTGTAAAGATTCCAAGGAAACAGAAGAAACTTTGAGGAAGGGCAAACAGAACTTTTCCCTAGATCTCTGGGCCATCTATGAGTGTCATCTCTGTTCACAGAAACATCTCAGGCAAATACATATTCTAATTGGCCCCCCTGGTCGGAGATATCCTGTGTTCGGGGAGACAGGGTCTTACTAGAAAAGACTAATTAAGTTCCATGTTTTGTTCACCACTTTATACCCACTGCCTAGTACATAGTAGGCAAAGGATAAATGAACAGCAAAATATAATAGCCATACAGATATCATCAGCACTGACTGCTCACTTCCCCGGTGTTTAGAGTTTAAAAGACTGGTGTTAGAGTTTCAGATTTAGTGAAAGGTACAACACATTGTTGTCTTCTATGAATATCTTTCTTTAGCCTCTTAAATTTTATCTTTGCCTTTGTGTTTACTTAGTCATCAGTATATTAACATGTATCTTGAACACCTACTATGTATTAGACATTCTGCTGTTTGAGGATGATGGGCAAAAAGAGGACTAGTTAATATGTGACCAGGAGTCTTTTTACTACTAATAGGCTTCATCATCTTAAATCTTTTATGGAAGAAGATGGCTTATAAATTATAAATATGTAAATAGAATACAGTTTATATTACCTTTTTATTTATGAGAGACTAGATTTTTCATACGGAGCACATAACTTTACAAGAACAAAAACTTAGAAAATTTGTAGTACTGGCTTCTTTCACATTACTCAGTGTCCTAGGACTGACCATGTTGAACATCAAATCTTAAGAAGTACCTACTGAGAAGGAATTTTCTTCAGTGTCTGGTTATGTCTTATCAACAGGTGGCAAAACACACTCGTGGATGTTTACATACAGTTGAATTTATGGTATTTCCTGATTCCTCAGCTTATATGCTTTGTTGAATTGATTGTAAAGGCTCCTCTTATTGTTAAATTCCACCTTAGGATTTTTAGGAAGTTATACATCAGTTGTTTCCTTTAACTAACTCAAGAGGCATAGCCCTATGCCCAACTTGCTGTATTTGTTTGCTTGTTTTTTTAATCTAATTATTTATGTTTATTTTTTGGCCCTGCTGGGTCTTTGTTGCTGCGTGTGGACTCTTCTCCAGTTGTGCCGAGCAGGGGCTACTCTCCAGTGGCAGTGTGCGGGCTTCTTGTTGCAGCGGCTTCGCTTGTGGAGCATGGCCTCTAGGTGCACAGGTTTCAGTAGTTGTGGCTCACGGGCTTAGTTGCCACACAGGATGTGGGATCTTCCCAGACCAGGGATCAAACCGACGTCCCCTGCATTGCCAGGTGGATTCTTAATTACTGGATCACCAGGGAAGCCCCTTTGTTTTTAATAACTTAAAAACAATGGTTTTTACCAATTTAAAATCTTTCAGTGTGCTAATACACATGAACCATTGGGCATTTGATTTTTACTTTTTTTAGATGGCCCGTTGCACTCTCTTACTGTTTAGTCTATTAACTTGTAACAGTTAAGGACTTTGCACGTCTGTTTTGTTATATCAGCTAAAGATTTCAGTCTGTTATAAATATTCTGGGTCCAGTATTGAAATGGCTCCCTTTTTTTCCCTCCGTTTATTTGATCTGATCATGTGACTCAACCCAAACTGAACCATAAACCATGAACTGAAAAGAAACTCCTGGACCATGATCTGAACCAAACCCAAATACTGTTATTCCTAATAACAGAGATAGAGTTCACATACTGCACATAATTCACCTACTTAAAGAATACAATTCAATGGTTTTTAGTATATTCAGAGTTGAGGGAGCATCCCCCAGTTTTGTTGAACATAGTCATGAGCTGAATAGGTACTTCCCTGTAGCTCACACAGTAAAGAATCTGCCTGCAAAGCAGGAGAACCAGGTTTGATCACTGGGTTGGGAAGATCCTCTGGAACGGGGCATGGCAACCCACTCCATGGGGAATGGAGTATTCCCATTCTTTCCTGGAGAATCCCATGAACAGAGGAGCCCACAGGAGCCTGGTGGGCTACAGTCCATGGAGTCGCAAAGAGTCAGACACGACTGAACGACTAACAATACAATATATGACCTGAATAAAAATTTCATCCAGATCTCCAAGTGAATCAGTTTAGATTTGACCATATCCCATGCATTTTCTAAAACCAGTTAACTCAAACTATGCTTGACATCATGATCTTCTCTGAACCCAGAAACTGAGACCCTTCATCTTTCCTTTCTTCTCTTAAGGAAACTGTTATTTGCTGATGGCATATGATTTCCTGTTGAAAGTGTTAGAGAAATTTCTTGGTTTGGTTAATTAGAAAGATTGTGCCAAAGCATGTTTTGCAACATTTAAGAAGTGTCAAAAAAAAAAAAAAAAGTGTCATCTTTCTGGAGACCCACCTGACCTGTTGGAAGAGAAGCAAATTTCCAAGTATACTTGGGGATGGGAATAAATGAGGCCCCACCCTACCACCCACTTACCTGTGTGTTCACTTGGTCAGATGACTTAGATTCTGAGCTTGGTTTTCTGACCTAGAAAATTGGATTAAAATATCTATAATGCAGGATTGTTACAAGGATCTAGGGATAATGTATATGCCTAGATACAGTATACAATGATTCATTCAACAGTTGCTGTTGAGAGCCAAACAGCATATATGCTAACAGCATTATGGATATATATCATTCTTCGAAATAGACATTGACTCCCATCATCTTGGATGGGATGTTCTAGTGAGAAGAGACAGACAATAAATGATATACTTGTTAAGATATATAGTATGTTAGGGACTTCCCTGGTGGTCCAGTGGTTAAGAATCCACCTTTCAATGCAGGGGACGCAGTTTCAATCCCTGATCGGAGAACTAAGACCCCATGTGCTGCGGGGCAGCTGAGCCAGCGTGCCACAATGGAGAGCCCATGCACTGCAGCTAAGACCCGACACAGCCTAAGTAAATAAATAAGAGAGATTAAATTAGTTGCCAAGGTCATGCCAGGCTGGGATTTGAATGCAGGCAGTTGGTTCCTGAACCTGTGCTCTTAACGACTCCTCTGTATTGTCTCTCAATGAATGTTTTCATTTTGTTTATAAGATTGCTTTTGTGCCCTCGAAAAAGAAGGAGAGTTGCCATATGAGAAAAGCTCCTGACAGGAAGGGTCATGCAGTTTTGTTTTAACAGCACTTGCTTTTGGCAATGAAACTTCTGAAGACAATGTATTCCCTCTGATTTGAAAAACCAGGTGTTTCCATCCCACATAATTCCAGTCTCTTCTTTGTAGATGCTCCTTCTTATGTAGTACCCCACGCTTGCTGTGTCATCAGTGCCAAACCAGCTGCCTTGGCGGACTGCAAGTTTGAACATGATTGGATACCTGACAGTCTTAGTATTTCAGCCACTGAGTCCTCCTGTAGTCAGGCTACTCTTGTCTGTTCACATCAAATAAGTGGGAGATTTGGCCTGGGTTTTTTTGTAGTTGTTCATTCATTTGTTTTTCACTTGAAAAATACTTCCTGAGCACTTACTCTGTGCCAGTTATGCGACTGGAGCCAAGCCACATGCTTGGGATCCAGCTCTGAACAGAACAGAGTTTCTGTCCTCATGAAGCTGACATTCTAAAGAGGACAGTTGGGTGACAAACAAGCAAGTGAACAAGCAAATATGTACTGTGTCAGATGGAGTACGTGCTAAGGAGATGGGTCTAAGCAGGCAAGGGCATGGAGGGAGTTTGGTATTGCAGGTGAATCTGTGAACCAGGATGAATAGGGAAAGCTTCAGTGATGAGTGACTGAAGCACACAGGAAGGAGCAGGAGCAGAACCTGGCAGATACATGGGGAGAGGGCCTTATGGGCTTTGACTGTTACTGTGAGTGAGATGGGTAACCAGAGCAGAGGAATGAAATTATCTAACTTATTTTTTAAAATTTATTTATTTATTTTTGGCTGTGCAAAGTCTTCATTGCTGCATATGGAATTTCTCTAGTTGTGGTAAACAGGGGCTGCTCTCCGTTGCAGTGCACAGGCTTCTCATTGCAGTGACTTCAACTGGCTACAACTTCTCTTGTTGTAGCCAGAGGCTCTAGAGTGTGGCTCTGGCACACAGGCTTCAGTTACCTTGTGGTATGTCGGATCTTCCCAGCCAGTGATTGAGCCAGCCTCCCCTTCATTGGCAGACAGATTTTTATCCATTGGATCACCAGGGAAGTCCTGTCTAATTTATTTTAAAAGTTTATTGTGTCTTCTTCTACAACAGTTTTTTCACTGTCTCATGAAAGCTCTTGAAGTCTTTTGTAGTCTCAGAAATGCTTGACCTCAGCATGTACTAGTGGAGAAGGAGCTTTAACTCTGGGGAAATGTGTCTTTGGCTGTAAACTGAAGGAATTCTTCTTCATTGGTGTTTGTCATGTGTCAGGTATATGAAAGGACACAAAGGACCCAATCTCTTCCCCCAAGGAAATCTCAGTAAACTGTGGAAGACAGGAATAAATAGACAGTGGAATAGAGTGATATCCCATGACAAGCCCAAGGTCCTGAGGGAACGCAGAGCTGTGACCCTCATGTAGGCCTGTTGGGGCAGCAAGGAAGTCACATGATCAAGCATGAGGCAGGCAGAGGAAAGGGGAGGGGTAACCTGTTTTGATATAAAATTGAACAAACCAGCCTCCATAGGCGCTTCTAACATGATCTGATCCAGGAATCAGAGATATGGCTCTCAGGCTTCTGAACAAAGCTGTCCACCCTATTGGGTAGTCCAGACTTGGGTACTGTCTGTGCCGTGACACTGCTTACAGGTAGAGAAGGAACATAAAAGGATATGAAAGTACCAGCCCTTTCACAGCCTCTACTGGGAATTCAGGTTTTTCCTCTCTGTTGATGTCAAGATTTAACCTGTCTGGAAACCATTATTATTTCCCCCCAATTTCTCTTTGTTCTTGTCAAGAACTGTGTTGCTTGAAACCAAATCTTGATAGTCTCTTTCATCTTTATCATTCTCCATGAAAAGTAAATATGATTTAAGCGAACTGCAGTGAGAGGCCCATTCTCAGAACAGCAGATAAGACATGCCCCAGGTGACAAGTGCAGGAGCAAGCCACTTGTAAGGTGGTGCCCAGAATTCCACAAACCCTGGCTTTGAAGGCTGATGCAGAGCTGTCACCTCTGATTCCACTGAATGATTAGATTTGATGACCAGATTTGTCACCGTCAGTGCTATTTCCTCGATAACAGCTCGTGCGCTGAGATGAGGGCTCGTGTAGATGTCCTGGGAAACCTTGGGGAAGCGAACAGAGCCCCCACGGTTCTGTTTCTCATCAGGTTAAGTGAGCATGCAGAAAACATGGCAATTAGAGGCATCCTGCCTGGCTGTTAAAGTTTCTTTTTTTTTCAATTGCAAGAGTATTTTTATTTATTTTTAATTAGAGAATAATTGCTTTACAATGTTGTGTTGGCTTCTGCCATGCAACAGTGTGAATCAGCTATATGTACACATCTGTCTCTTCCCTCTTGAGCCTCCCTCCCACGTCCACCTCCATCCCATCCATCCCTCTTGGTCATCACAGAGCACCAGGTTGAGATCCCTGTACTATACAGTAGCTTCCTGTTAGCTATTTTACATATGACAGTATATATATGTCAGTGCTACTGTCTCAGTTTGTCCCACCTTACAGTTTCTTAGTTGACAGAAAGACAAATGATTTAGTATTGAACAAGTTAGCAGACTGACTGGATTTTAACAGAGGAAGTTTTGGGAAAGGGGAGAAAGGTGCTGTTGGAAAATTGAATCGTGCTTTCTTGATACCTGAACCCTGCTACCTCTCTTCTGAAATTTTCCAAAGTTTATTTTTGACCCTCTTGCCACTTGTTTTATCTTTATTTATATAGTTCTGGTTATGCTTGGTGTGTGCCAGCTATTTGGGGAGTGATATTTTTCCATATTTCTGTTGGCTCCTATCAAGTGTCAAATTGGTTAAACTGACCTTTAGCATTTCCAAAGCAATCATCGTTTTTCTCTCTGCATGGCTTTCAGAAGTGGAGATGATTTACATAGTTTAGCCAATTAAAAAAAAAGCCTTCCATAGTTTGGTTTATTAGAATAGGTGCATTGACCCTTAGGGCAGGTGACATGAAGATACCATGGAATGGGTTTCTGCCCTTTGGGAAGACTTAGAAGATAAATACGATCCTAATTGATAAATTAGTAAAGACCTTACATCATCTATCTGTTCTCCAAAGCTTTTAGAGAGGTGGAAGGCAGTGTTGAGTATGTCCTTGGGGCTGGAGGCGAGAGTGACCGGCCATGAGAGTGACTTGTTCAGACTGGCCAGATGGAAGAGAGCAGCCAGGCGTCTTCCCTGCTTGTAGTGTGTGAGGAGGAGTCTGCCCCACTGGGCCGCCAAAGGACAGCATTCTGAGTTGGTTATGGGAGCTTGACCTGAACAGAAGAAGCTGTTTGTATCTTTCGATGGTATGTGCAAGACCGTATTAAAATTCTGATGCTTTAAAAAACATTTTGCACAACCAAACATTGTATACATGTCATGGGATTTGGTACTGTGATGAAGGTATTGAGGAAGGTCCAGAAATACTTCTGGTCACAGACCTTTGCCTGGCTGTCCTGAGTGGCTGATTGCAGATGGGCTTGGTACAGTCTGGTCATAAGTCACCAAGAGCAGGAGGCCATTACGGCTGATCTCAGCAAGGTGTGGAATAACCGGCTCCTCCTAGTCGCACCTTTAAGGTGGCACAGAGATTCAATGCTGGCCTTACAGCAGAAGCCCTTTTCCAGTCAAGATGCTTTTGCCTGTCCTGACTGTGGAATAAATGCCTGACATTCAGAGCTGATTCTACATTGAGCCTTGAGGCAGAAGCATTGGATCAGGCAGGGTTCCAGGCCAGGAGGCTTTTGTCCACCAAATGTAGAAATGTGGGCCAAAACTAAACCTTGAAGTAAGCAGGCAAAAGGCTTTGGAGAGTCTGTGTATTACATGGGCCTGGGCTGGCTTTCATACTTCAGTTATCAGACTGAATAAGCTAAACTTTTATGTGTCAGGAAGGCCTCGGACCTAGCTCCAACTTGTTCTCTGATTTCAGCTCTTACCTCGTAAATACTAAGCCTGCAAGTGGAGGTACCTATTATACTATTGCCTTTTTGGAGGTCACCCAAGGGACTCCTCTGAGGACTGAATTGCTTCTACCGTTAATGCCAGAGGCATGGAAGCCACTGATGGCATTGGGTTGGGGTCCCAGGTCAAAAGCAGAAGCAGCGTGCTGAGTCTTACTGAGAAACAGTCGCCAAAGAGTTGAGTTTTTCTGGGATTTCCCTTCACTTGTAAGCGTCAGGCTTGTCTAATAGATGTACAACTTGATTAAATGCCAGTACATCACAGATGCAATTATATTTAAGAACAAGCTACTTCTTCTAATCCCTTTGCCATCGCTGATTAATTAGACACTTTGAACTATGCCCAACTGTTTGAAAGCTGTGAAAAATACAACCTGCATAGTTAAAATTTCTGCACAAGCTATTCCTCATTTGTGCCTACGTGCTTTTTTTAAACCTTTTTAAAAAACCATTCTTTAAATGTAATATGTATTTATACATGTTCCCAAGCACACAATCTGGCTATTTTCTTATCATGGTTAGCAATCCTTCCAGTTGGCCAAGATATACACTCACACAGTAAATCACATAACAAAGTATGTAAGAAACCAAGTGAATAATTTAGACTTACCTTCAGATTTTTGCTGTCATTGGTTACACTTCACAGTGTTTGTTTTTTCTTTCTTGGTCTGGAACAAATACCTCATAAAGGATCATTGCTGCTGTTTCTAGTGGTATCTTTTTATGGAGGTTTTAGAATATTTTTGTTGTGCCTACCAGAAGCTGGGTGGGAGCAGGATAGCTGGTACAAGGTATAGAAATTTTGCATTTTATGACATATAATTATTACTATATATTTTGTACCATGTTTTGCAAATAATTCCCAAGTCTTTTCTGTTATAGAACTGTCTTTTAAAGTAAATGAACACTAAAAGACCCATTCCACAAGTGAAGATACCCAGACAGGGAGTCTCAGAAACTGACCCCTGGTGACTCCCATTGGCCATACACTGGACTTGTAGGATGGGGTATCTGGACCCTCTAGAATATCAGTTTGAATATTTATGTATTTCTCTATCCCTGGACTGAAAATTTCATCAGTTGGCACATTGATCCTCATGCCAGGCCTTGAACTCGAAAGCCTGCTTGGCTCAATCTTCAAGGGCCTCAAGTCCCTATACACCGCTGTGTTTCAGACCAGTCTTTCTTTCTTCGACTTGATATTCCCAAAGTGGAGTAGGTAACAGTTCCTCCCACTTTGGAGGGGATATTTGCCTCTGACCATGCCTTTATTATATGCACGTATATTTCCTTCCCACTCCCTAATCTCCCTCTTGAATTCCAAACCAGATTTTGCCCCTTTCTAGAAAAGCCAGACTAAATCAAGGTCTCCACCACTAGATCTCTCCCTCTTCATGGAGAATGAGGAAGCAGTCCATCCCTGGCTAACCCAGATTGTTTGCAATGAATGTGTAGAAAGTGGAACACAGTTGAAAGGCTTTAGGTAATTGTGCAACTCTGATTTTTATTGACTTCATCTTCCCTCACCCTCCTAGGTAACAGCTTGTCTGATTGCTGTGGCGAAAACAGACCATGAAGTTCAAGTGCGGAGAGCTGCCATCCACGTGATTGTGCTGCTGCTTCGGGGACTCAGCCAGAAGGCCACTGAAGTAAGTCAATCTCTTACCATTTGCAAATTCCCTCCCTCTTTGTTCTTTATCTGTTCATCAGTCTTCCTTTCACCAGGACAGGCCTGGAACCTTTTTCCTGGGTGAATTCATACAGATGAATCAGTCATCAGGGATTTTTAAAGCAGGAAAATTCTGTTGTTTGCATCTTCAGTAAGAGTCTCTATTTTCTCTGTGTCACATTGGGCAAATTGCACACTAACCTCCAGAAAAACCAGGACACAAGTTTATAGGTTGAGGTCCTGGACCCCAGCGTTCCCTTCAGAGAGACAGGTTCCAGGGTGAGCTACGGACCGTACCAAGCCTGCTTTTTATAGTGTGAACTTGAGTGATTTGTCTTCCTGACTCATTTTATTGTTCATATGGAATCACTAAAGGGCTTCATTTCAAATGTCTCCTTTCTAGCTGTGAGTGCAATCCATGAGATTTTAGTCATTGCATAAATTAAACTTTTATTCTTCCTCCAAGTGGGTTTGGCTGGATTTCTCCCCAGTGTGTGGCCAGTCTAGGAAGAAAGTATATCTATTCACGTGTGTGCTGAGAATGAATGACCTCTGAATTAATTTTCTGCTTGATTTTTATTGGAAGCACATTCCCAGTTGACTTTATAAAGAGAATTTGCATTAATAATTCACCTCTTGGCATCCACAATGCTTGTCTACAGCTGGCACATCAGTATTTAACCAAGTGTCAGTGAACCCATTAGCAACATGTTTTGTTAGACAGTTGGCTTTGTTCATGCTAGAATTTTGCCAAATTGAGTTCCCGACACCATTTTTGTACAAGCATTAGTTATCCCCCAGTTATTTTATCTAGGACCTTGACTGGAGTGGGGGACAGAGAGATCATAACTTGACGTTTCAGATAATGGTTTTAGGGTACTCACTGCTCTTGTTGAGAATCTGCTGTACAAAATGGAATTTTACAAGTCAGTGTTTTTTTTTTACCCACTGTCAGAATCTACAAAACTCTTGACAAATATAGCGTTATGTAAGTTGTTAAAAACAGAGGAAACTGGATAAGACATATACAGGAATCCTGTGTATTGTCCTTGCAGCTTTTCTATAAGTCTAAAGTTATGTCAAAATAAAAATTTATTTTAAAAATTAAGTTACAACACTATTAAATCTTTAAAACTCTGTAAGTGCACACACCCTTACTCAGTGAGAGAGAGAGAAAATGTGTGTGTATGTGGGTAGCATACCAAATGTCTGATTAGTAAAGTGCAAGAAGAAATAGAAATGCTATCCAGACTTTTTTCACATCTGTATGTAGCCACTGAAAGCAACACTGCTTGTCTCACCAGTACTGAAATAATTTGTAGCCATGGAAGGTTTGTGTCACTTTCAGAAAGCCATGTGAATGAAAAACCTCTATTCTCCAAACTGTCTCCAGTCTGTACTCACTGAAATGTATAAATTGTGCTTACTCAGTGAATAAAGAAAAGGAAATGAGATGGGATGAGTGTACGATTTCTCTTCCTGTTGCGCCCTTGAGACCAGGTGTGTTAAGTCTTGTAATCGTAGGTGTGATTATCATCAGGGACACTTTAATGAGATAACCACAGAGCTTTCAATCTAAGATTTTCTTCACTGCTCTGTTTTGCCCCCAGGAACAGCTGAAATGAAAATGCCACTTTGTTGGTGAAGTTTTGTTTTGTTTTGTTTCCTCTTAATCACTGTCTCTCAAGCTGTAGAGTGCCAAAAGATAATCCTAGGTTTCAGTGAATTCTCTGTTGCTCGTGGATGTGCCGGCCTACAAACTGTGGTCCCAGCAGCTTGAAAAGAAAGCAAAGAGTCCAGTAAGAAGTGGCGGTCCAGATCAGGAGATAGGTTGAAATCAGAGAGGGAAGACATTACCACCCCCACTGATGGGGTAGCTTTTACCTCTTTCCCATTTGTACGTAGCTAGAATAGCCACTTTGGAGGGAAATATAGCCTTCTCTTTCTTAATGAAACACTTTCTCTGCTTAGCCTTGTTTTGCCCTTATGATCATATCTGTTTATTTACTCATTCCCAAGTATAACGTGCAGCCAGAAGGGAACCCCCTTTATAAGCTAATTCTGCCTTACCTTTGCTGAAAATTGAATTTACAAGGAATACCCAGGAGAGGAGATATGTTTAGACCTGTGCTTTCTGTTGGCCTCAAAGTTAAGAACAGCCCTCCTTATCGTGGAGATTATGAGATGGGAGACAGCATGGGAAAATTGTGCCTAACTCTCCAACTCTTCTCAAGTTAAGTCTTTGCAAGGTAACTTGTTTATTCTGAGAATTGTAAATGTTTACAACATCCGTATTATTAGAACATTCATTCATTCTAAAGACAGTAATGAATAATTGGAACAGTAATGGCTGAGCAACAGCCTACTGGTTGTACCTGAGAGGCATGCAGTGCATTAGGGGTGCATGCCTGCTCAATTGCCAAGTCGTGTTCAGTTCTTTTGCGACCCCATGGACTGAAGCCCTCCAGGTTCCTCTGTCCATGGAATTTTCCAGGCAAGAATACTGGAGTGGGTTGCCATTTCCTTCTTCAGGGGATTTTCCCTCAGGGATCATACCCTCATCTCCTGCATTGGCTGTTGGCTTCTTTACCACTGAGCCACCAGGAAAGCCCTTTTAAAGATTTTTGAATGAGTAATTTGGTGTGATCAGAGGCTCTCAGAATCCTGACCATATATTTCCCTTAGGAGCAATCAGTATCCATTAATTCAGGATCTGTTAATTCAGTGTTCACACAATTTTATAGAACATGACTATTAATATGATGAATAACAAGAATCAACTATATATACACTGGGGAAAAGGTTGAGTATCTTAAGAAAAAGAATGAATGATTTGGGGTTGACCATAATTCTAGATTTATGTAGGTAACTAATACCACAGTCCTCTGCATAGTTTACTGAAAGTTGACTTAGAAGAACTGTGACGGACTTCCCTGGCAGTCCAGTAGGTCAGGCACTGCACTTCCACTGCAGGAGGCGTGGGTTTGAGCCGCATGGGTTTGATCCCTGGTCAGGAAACTAAGATCCTGCATGGTGTGGTCAAAAAAAAAAACAAAAACTGTGAAATACTTTAGAGCTTTGCACACAGGTTTGTAGTGACTAAATATGGTGGCATTTTAATATTGAAACTTTCTCCCTTGTTTTTTAACATTAAAAAGTAATTATAGCACATACCATTTCTTCCTTCTAACCCTAATTTTAGGTGACAAAAGAATAATCTATACTCTAATGGGAGATAAGTAAGTCAGCTTTAGAATTTATTCCTTCAAGATGACAACCAACCCTCAACACCATCTTGTATCTTCAAAAATAAGCAAAATCTGGAAGCATCTTCAGGGAGAAGAGTTTGAGATTAATTATTAATTAATGGTTGAGTCAGGTTCAGAGCCAAATCCAGGCCTCCACCCAGGAATTTTCTTTTTTAATATTTATTTATTTATTTGGTTGTGCTGGGTCTTAGTTGCAGCTTGTGGGACCTAGTTCCCCAACCAGGGATTGAACCCAGGCCCCCTGCATTGGGAGCACAGAGTCTTAGCCAGTGGACCACCAGAGAAGTCCCAGGAATGGTTTTTAATTCCTTCTTTTGAGTCCATTGTTGGACTCTGATACTAGAAGTCTGTTCCCAGTAACAATAGGAATAGTGGGTTCACTAACTTTTGTGCAGTTGGAAGTTGCTCTCCTGCTTTTCTGTGAGAGAGAAGGCAAAAACCAAGGCTTAAAAAAGAAAAAAAAAAGATGTGTGTATGATATTATGTTTTTTTAATGACATCAGTCATACATGGTTCATCCAAAAGATTAGTGAATGCGTCCTGGGTTCAACCTTGTGCCTGTCTGTCCAGACTGAGAACTAGAACCCAAGGGGGATGTGACAGTCTCTGACACAGCACGTTATAAGTGAACTGACAGACTACATGGAATCTTTTCTTCATTTTATTGGCTTTGCTTTATCCCCAAAGTTATTTTGACATTGGTTGTGGGGTTTTTGGTGCTATGGGTGCAGTTAAACGAGCCCAGTTTCCTTCTCAGAGCTGGTTCCACAGACACTACTCCTTTTAACAGATCAGAGGTTCCATATGACGAGCAAATGAAAAGAGCATTTATTTTAAAATGACTGGGATCCAGGTAATAATTACTCCTTTGTAAACTTTGAAAAAGAGCTGGGGAGAGCCCTTTCAAGACTGAAATTAAGGAGCATCACCCCTTCCTGGGAGCATAAATCCACTGCCAGTTGAGCGAGGCAGGAGTTCTGTCGATCATCCACTACTGGCCTGGGCTTAGGTGTTTACCTATTGATAGTATTAATTAAAGGCATTTAATAGGAATTCAGCATTTGGGACATGTTAATGATGCCCTGGAAACAGAGGCATAGAGGGGTTTTAAAGTATGTTGTATCCCCCACAGACACTTCCCTCTGATTCACTCTTAGACATTCTTCTTGCTGTTGCTTCATTTCAGTCTTAGAGAAAAAATCCTCTTAGGCTCTGTATCAGTTTCCTAGGGCTACCATAACAAGTACCTCAAATGGGGTGGCTTAAAACAACAAAACTTTACTGCCTTGGGACTCCCCAGCGTGGTTCAGTGGTTGGGATTCTGTACTTCCACTGCAGGGGGACATGGGTTTGATCCCTAGTGAGAGAACTAGGATCCCACATGACACATGACACAGCCAAAAATATATAAAATGAAATGAAATAATTTTAAAATAATATAATAAAGTAAAATATTTACTGTCCTGTAGTTCTGGAGGCCAGAAGTGTAAAATCAAGGTGGGCTGTGCTCTCTCCGAGGTCAACTGGGAAACTCTTCCTTGCTTCTCCTCACCTTACAGTGGTTTGCCGGCAATCCTTGGTGTTTATTGGCTTGACACTGCTTTATTCCAGTCTCTGTCTCTGTGGTGATCCGCATGCTCCCTCTGTGTCTGTCATTACATGGCTTTCTTCTTGTAAGGACACCAGTCATACTGGGTCAGGAGCCCACCCTGCTCCAGTATGACCTTATCTTAACTAATGTATCACTCCAACTCTGTTTCCAAATAACGTGGGGTCACATTCTGAGGTACTGGGCATTAGGACCTAAACATAGGGGGAGCGGAAGACAAAATTTAACTCCTAACAGGCCCTTAGGATTCCATAGTCCTTTCTGTCTTGTGCTTATGCTTCTCCACCTGTTCATTATTGTTGCTTCTTGAGAAGAGCCTGTTCTGTGTGAAGTGTCTCAAATATCAAAGACAACAATGGTGAGGATTATAGTGGGGATATTGTTATTATTACCATTACCACCATAACCACCATTAATGTCTGATCCATAGATGTGTTGGGTTGTTGAATGACTGTTGAAAACCCACCAAAGATAATTTTATATTCCATCCAAATGAATAGGAAATTTCTTTCTATCATGTCAGCCCCTCAGCCTCAATCATCTCAGATTTTGCAGTTGAGCCTTTCAACTCTGCAAGCATCTCACAATTGCATACATCACCTCATTCCTCCTCATGATTGGTACCAGCTTGACTGGGAAAATGCACAAGAGCCTAGAAGCTTTGTAGTTATTGAACCAAAAGGACTTATATGTTTGGACTTGATTTAACGCCCAACACTGTTGTTTTTCCCTTTCTTGCCTACCACAAGGAAGCAGTGGATACAGCACCACAAAGTAAGAACAATCATGCTATCTGCTCTCATAAAGCAGGCACTAAGCTAGTACGTTGCTGTACGGTCTCACTTGATTCCCTCAGGACCTCTGAGGGTAGGTGGTGTTACCCCCATTTTACAGATAGCTAAAGGAAGCCCTTCAGAGGTGAAACAAGCCACTCAAGCTCACACAGCTAGTATTGAGTGGTAGAGGTTTAAGCCCTGGATGCATTTCTCTAAGGCCCGTGCTCTAGCTGGCTTTACTGTTCCAAACCTTAAACTGCTTATTTTTTAAAAAAAAACCGAGTGGATAAAGATTATTTTTTAATGCAAAGAATTACACCAATAATATGTGAAAATATACAATAAGCAGTCACTGATTTAATTTCCCATGCTGAGAATGTTTAAAGCAGTGTTGCGGTTTATTGAGTGGAGACTTGGTACCAAGTTTCAGTTTCTGTTTAGCCATGTACTTTCTCTGTAAATAGCAAGTTCTCATCCCTTCCCTCTAGGAAGGTGTTGCCAAGAAATTGTGATGACTTTCTTTACTTCCTAAGACCCAGTCAGACCAGAAGCACAACTTTTCAAATGTTCATTCCCACACATTAAAAATTAAATGTTTAGTCAGTAATGAATGCTTGTTTTTCCAAGAATCTCTACCATCTCTCAAGATTTCTAAATGGGATAGTGATTCAGAAGTCATGCCTCGAAACTGCTGAGTTAAAGAGGGTTTGCAGCTAGATAACCCTGGAGATTGTCAGAGGCATTTTTTTTTTTAATATTCTAACTTTTATTAATGATTTAGCTTGATTCTTGTTTTCTACTTTTTCCAATTGAACTTCGGAGTTATGTTTACTTTTTTTTTTATTTTTATTTTTACTTTATTTTACTTTACAATACTGTATTGGTTTTGCCATATGAATCCACCACGGGTGTACATGAGTTCCCAATCCTGAACCCCTCTCCCACCTCCTACCCCATATCATCTCTCTGGATCATCCCCGTGCACCAGCCCCAAGCATCCTGTATCCTGTATCGAACATAGACTGGTGATTCGTTTCTTACATGATAGTATACATGTTTCAGTGCCATTCTCCCAAATCATCCCACCCTCTCCCTCTCCCTCTCCCTCAGAGTCCAAAAGTCCGTTCCATACATCTGTGTCTCTTTTGCTGTCTCCCGTACAGGGTCATCATTACCATCTTTCTAAATTCCATATATATGTGTTAGTATACTGTATTGGTGTTTTTCTTTCTGGCTTACTTCACTCTGTATAATCGGCTCCAGTTTCATCCATCTCATTAGAACTGATTCAAATGTATTCTTTTTAATGGCTGAGTAATACTCCATTGTGTATATGTACCACAGCTTTCTTATCCATTCTTCTGCTGATATTTCCATGTCCTGGCTATTATAAACAGTGCTGCCGTGAACATTGGGGGTACATGTGTCTCTTTCAATTCTGGTTTCCTTGGTGTGTATGCCCAGCAGTGGGATTGCTGGGTCATATGGCAGTTCTATTTGCAATTTTTTAAGGAATCTCCACACTGTTCTCCATAGCGGCTGTACTAGTTTGCATTCCCACCAACAGTGTAAGAGGGTTCCCTTTTCTCCACACCCTCTCCAGCATTTATTGCTTGTAGACTTTTGGATCGCAGCTATTCTGACTGGTGTGAAATGGTACCTCATTGTGGTCTTGATTTGCATTTCTCTGATAATGAGTGATGTTGAGCATCTTTTCATGTGTTTGTTAGCCATCCGTATGTCTTCTTTGGAGAAATGTCTATTTAGTTCTTTGGCCCATTTTTTGATTGGGTCATTTATTTTTCTGGAATTGAGCTGCATAAGTTGCTTGTATATTTTTGAGATTAGTTGTTTGTCAGTTGCTTCATTTGCTATTATTTTCTCTGTCAGGGGCATTTTTCAGTGGTGTATTTGTTCCAGGCTCTGAGCCAGGGTCTGAGAGAGCTGCTGGAAAGTTGTCAGGAGAGGAGTAGGACCAGGCTGGAGACAGACCCAGCCTAAGGGAAGCTGGTGAGCAGAAGAGAGGCAAGGCCAGGTCCAGGCAGACAAAGACACTTCTTCAAGGCCACTGTAGCTGACCCAAAGGAAGGTAAAATGACCGTGCTCTGTCCATCAATAGCACAGTAGCCCCTTCTCCCCTCACCTTGTAGATTTTTCTGACATAATTTCTAAAATTGAGATATAACTGATGTAGCTCATATCTATAAAATTAGTCTGCAATTCAAGGTTTTTAGTATATTCATTAAGTTGTGCAAACATCACCACCATTTAATCCAGAGCATTTCATTACTCCCCAAAAGAAGTATTGTACTCATTAACCGTTATTCCCCCATGACCCCCTCCAGCCCATGGCAACCACTACTGCCTATGGATTTGCCTTTTCTAGATACTTCATATAAAAAAGAACCATAATATGCAACCTTTTGTGTCTGGCTCCTTTCACTTAGAATAATGTGGTCAAGATCATCCATATTGTAACATGTATCAGGATTTCATTACTTTTTATGGCTGAATAATATTCCACTATGTGGATCTAGCATATCTGTTTACCCATTCATTCATTCATTGATGGACATTTGGGTTATTTCCACTTTTCGGCTATTTTAAATAATGTTGCTGTGAGCATTTGTCTCCAGGATTTTGTGCAACATATGTTTTCAGTTTTCTTGGATGTATACCTAGGAGTGGAATTACTGGGTTGTGTGGTGCCTCTATGTTTAGCTTTTTGAGGAACTGCCAGACTGTTCTCCAGCTGCACCATTTTTTATTTCTACTAGCAGCGCATGAGGGTTCCAAATGTTCCACATTCTCATTAGCTCTTGTTATTGTCTATCATTTACCAGATTTATAGTCATCCTACTGGGTGTAAAGTGGTGTACTTTATTTATTTTAGATTTTATTGTAGTTGATTTACAATGTTAAGTTAGTTTCTGATGAACAGCACAGTGATTCAGCTACATGTATTCTTCATTGTAGGTTATTACATGATACTGAATATAGTTCCCTGTGCTATACAGTAGGACCTTATTGTTTATCTGTTTTGTCTAGAGTAGTTTGTATCTGCAAATCCCAGACTCCTCATTTATCCTTCCTCCCCTTTGTCCATTTTGGCAACCATATGTTTGTTTTCTGTGTCTGAGTGTTTCTGATTCATAAATAAGTTCACTTGTATTTTAGATCCCACATGTAAGTGGTATCATATGACACTTGTCTTTCTCTGTCTGGCTTACTGCACTTAATAAAATCTCTAGGTCTATCCTTGTTGCTGCAAGTGGCATTATTTCATTCTTTTTATAGTTGTGTAGTATTCCATTGTATGTATGTGACCATATCTTCTTTATTCATTTATCTGTTGATGGACGTTTAGATTGCTTCTGTGTCTTGGCTATTGTAAACAGTGCTGCAATGAACATACATCTTTTCAAATGATGGTTTTGTCCAAGTATATGCCCATAAACGGGATTACTGGATCATATGGCAACTTTATTTTTAGTTTTTCAGGAACTTCCATATTGTTATCCATAGTGGCTGTACCAGCCTACATTCCCATCAGCAGTTTAGGAGGGTTCCCTTTTCTCCACACCCTTTCTACCATTTATTGTTTATGGAGTTTTTAATGACAGCCATTAATGATGGCCATTCTGACTGGTGTTTTCTTTTTAACTTAGTAATTTTATTTGATTTCTCTGATAATTAACAGAGAAATTAATTAATTTATCTTTTCCTATGCCTGTTGGCCATCTGTATGTCTTCGTTGATGAAATATCTATTTACATTTTATGCCTATTTTATGATTGGGTTATTTGTCTTTCTGTTATTGAGTTTCATGAGCTATTTGTATATTTGGGAAATAAAGCTCTTGTTGGTTCCATTGTTTGCATATATTTTCTCCCTTGCTGTAGGTTGTTTTATTTTTGTTTATGGTTTCCTTTGCTATTCAAAAGCTTATTAGTTTGATTAGTGATCATTTGTTGTGGTTTTCGTTTTTTGCTTTTTTTCCTATTGCCTTGGAAGACTGACATAAGAAATATATGCATTCCTCTTCCCCATTTTCCTTATACATCTACAGTACAGTTTTTACTGTATAGCATTTAGTGTTTATATTGTTATAACTATTATCTATAGCTGAGCCATGTAATATGATTATATGATTTATGTCAGATTTATGATTTATGTTCTCTTTTAAGAGTTTTGTGGTGTCATGTCTTATATTTGCCTTTAAGTCGTTTTGAATTTAAGGCAGGTTAAGAAGTGTGTGATCACTCACCTAGAGCCAGACATCCTGGAATGTGAAGTTAAGTGGGCCTTAGAAAGCGTCACTAAGAACAAAGCTAGTGGAGGTAATGGAATTCCAGTTGAGCTATTTCAGATCCTGAAAGATGATGCTGTGAAAGTGCTGCACTCAGTATGCCAGCAAATTTGGAAAACTCAACAGTGGCCACAGGACTGGAAAAGGTCAGTTTTCATTCCAATCCCAAAGAAAGGCAATGCCAAAGAATGCTCAAACTACTGCACAGTTGCACTCATCTCACACACTAGTAGAGTAATGCTCAAAATTCTCCAAGCCAGGCTTCAGCAATACATGAACCGTGAACTTCCAGATGCTCAAGCTGGGTTTAGAAAAGGCAGAGGAACCAGAGATCAAATTGCCAATATCTGCTGGATCATAGAAAAAGCAAGAGAGTTCAAGAAAAACATCTATTTCTGCTTTATTGACTATGCCAAAACCTTTGACTGTGTGAATCACTATAACCTGTGGAAAATTCTGAAAGAAATGGGAATACCAGACCACCTGACCTGCCTCTTGAGAAACCTATGTGCAAGTCAGGAAGCAACAGTTAGAACTGGACATGGAACAACAGACTGGTTCCAAATAGGAAAAGGAGTACGTCAGAGTTGTATATTGTCACCCTGCTTATTTAACTTCTATGCAGAGTACATCATGAGAAACGCTGGACTGGAACAATCACAAGCTGGAATCAGGATTGCCGGGAGAAATATCAATAACCTCAGATATGCAGATGACACCACCCTTATGGCAGAAAGTGAAGGGGAACTAAAAAGCCTCTTGATGAAAGTGAAAGAGGAGAGTGAAAAAGTTGGCTTAAAGCTCAGCATTCATAAAACGAAGATCATGGCATCTGGTCCCATCACTTCATGGCAAATAGATGGGGAAACAGTGGAAACAGTCAGATTTTATTTTTTGGGGCTCCAAAATCACTGCAGATGGTGACTGCAGCCATGAAGTTAAAAGATGCTTACTCTTTGGAAGGAAAGTTATGACCAACCTAGATAGCATATTCAAAAGCAGAGACATTGCTTTGCCAACAAATGTCTCTCTAGTCAAGGCTATGGTTTTTCTTGTGGTCATGTATAGATGTGAGAGTTGGACTGTGAAGAAAGCTGAGCACCGAAGAATTGATGCTTTTGAACTGTGGTGTTGGAGAAGACTCTTGAGAGTCCGTTGGCCTTCAAGGAGATCCAGCCAGTCCATTCTAAAGGAGATCAGTCCTGGGTGTTCTTTGGAAGGACTGATAGTAAAGCTGAAAATCCAGTACTTTGGCCACCTCATGCGAAGAGTTGACTCATTGGAAAAGACTCTGATGCTGGGAGGGATTGGGGGCAGGAGGAAAAGGGGGTGACAGAGGATGAGATGGCTGGATGGCATCACCAACTCAATGAACATGAGTTTGAGTGAACTCCGGGAGTTGATGATGGACAGGGAGGCCTGGCGTGCTGCAATTCATGGGGTCACAAAGAGTCAGACACAACTGAGTGACTGAACTGAACTGAACTGAACTGAAGAAGTGTTCTGACTTCCATGCCACTGTCCTGCTTTCCCAGCTTTACTTGTCAAAGAGACTGTCTTTTCTCCACTGTATATTCTTGCCTCCTTGTCAAAGATTAATTGACCATAGGATTTGGGTTTATTTCTAGGCTGTATTATGGTCCATTGATCCATATGTCTGTTTTTATGCCAGTACCATGCTGTTTTGATTACTGTAGCTTTGCAGTAATGTCTGAAGTCTGGAAGGATTTTTGCCTCCATCTTTGTTCTTTTTCCTCAGAATTGCTTTGGATTCTGTATCAATTTTAAGGTTATTTGTTCTAGTTCTGTGAAAAGTGTTGTGGGTAATTTGATAAGGATCACATTAAATCTGTAGATAGCTTTGAATATTATGGTCATTTTAACAATATTCATTTCATTTCAGTCGCTCAGTCGTGGGCGACTCTTTGTGACCCCATGAATTGCAGCACGCCAGGCCTCCCTGCCTGTCCATCACCATCTCCCGGAGTTCACTCAGACTCACGTCCATCGAGTCCGTGATGCCATCCAGCCATCTCATCCTATGTCGTCCCCTTCTCCTCCTGCCCCCAATCCCTCCCAGCATCAGAGTCTTTTCCATTGAGTCAACTCTTCACATGAGGTGGCCAGAGTACTGGAGTTTCAGCTTTAGCATCAATCCTTCCAAAGAAATCCCAGGGCTGATCTCCTTCAGAATGGACTGGTTGGATCTCCTTGCGGTCCAAGGGACTCTCAAGAGTCTTCTCCAACACCACAGTTCAAAAGCATCCATTCTTCGGCGCTCGGCCTTCTTCACAGTCCAACTCTCACATCCATACATGGCCACAGGAAAAACTATAGCCTTGACTAGACGGACCTTAGACGGCAAAGTAATGTCTCTGCTTTTGAATATGCTATCTAGGTTGGTCATAAGTTTTCTTTGAAGGAGTAATCGTCTTTTAATTTCATGGCTGCAGTCACCATCTGCAGTGATTTTGGAGCCCCAAAAAATGAAGTCTGACACTGTTTCCACTGTTTCCCCATCTATTTGCCATGAAGTGATGGGACCAGATGCCATGATCTTCGTTTTATGAATATTGAGCTTTAAGCCAACTTTTTCCCTCTCCTCTTTCACCTTCATCAAGAGGCTTTTTAGTTCCTCTTCACTTTCTGCCATAAGGGTGGTGTCATCTGCATATCTGAGGTTGTTGATATTTCTCCTGGCAATCTTGATTCCAGCTTGTGTTTCTTCCAGTCCAGTATTAACATTTCTAATCCAAGAGCAGGGATTATCTTTCTGAATCATTTTCAGTTTCCTTTTTCAATGTTTTATAAAGTTCTCAGCATAAAAGTCTTCCACCTCCTTTGTCAGGTTTATTCCCAAGTATTTTTTTTTCAATACTATATTAGAGGGGATTGTTTTTTACTTTCCTTTTCTGATATTTCACTATTAGTGTAAAGAAATGCAACAGGTTTCTGTATATTAATCTTGTATCCTGCTGATTAGATACTTTTTAAAATGTTTACTTTTACATTTCTAAGTAGCATACTTATAGTTTTATTTCTTGATTTTTCAGTTCATTTAATGACTTCCCACTAGATCTAATATGTACAAGTCGGATGTAGTCATTATGTTCCTCAGGTTTAAAAAACTGGCCTGCAGTGGGAAGGGATGAGACAGCAGAGTATATGTGGCTTAGACTTAGAGCATGAACTCTAGGAGTAGAATGTCTAAGATTGAGTCCCTTTGGTTTCTTCATCTGTAAAATGGGGATAATAATAGTACCATTTTATAGGGTTGTTTGGAGAATTAAATGAACTTCTTTATATAAAGTATTTGGAATGTATAGGTTCTAAAAACTCAATATATATTAGTTATTATTAGCATGCCCCCCACAAATATATGCATTCCTTTTCCCCATTCTCCCTATATAACTACATTACAGTTTTTACTGTACAGCATTTAATGTTTATATTATTCTGATTATAACCGTTATTTGTAGCTGAGCCATGTAATATGATTATATTTCCTTTTGTATATGAATTTCAGCTTTCTCTGAGGTTAATAAATGTCTCAGCTTCACAGTTGTTCCTTTTCTATAAATCTATTATCAATTCATCCCCAATCTCTGCTAAAAGTTTATAAATCTCTTAAAAGTTTCAAATACATCAAGTACTCTAATATCTTCACGTGACTCCTACAACTCTTCATCCACTGGCTCTTCTCTGGGACCCATTACTTTCTAAACCTGTTGCAAGATTTAAGAATAGAACACTTAAAAGCTCATGATGCTCTGTGTGCATGGGGAATACTTATGAACAGGTGGACTTTATAGGAGGGTGATCTGGCCAATTCATTGGGAGATTCCAACTTATTTTGAAGTCTTGTCTTTAAGTCTGGCTAGAGAAGAACTGTCTTGTCTCCTTCCTAGAGGATGTGAGCCTGGCTGCCCGGGTTCTGAAAGACTGGTGGAAGGAGGAGGATGGCAGTCTCACCATTCAGTGTGTGAACTTTCACGTAATTGTTCTGTTTTCAACATGGCAACTTCATCCTTATCTATATCTGACATCCATCTATGCAGAGTCTCTCTAATTGGACCTCAAGAAGATGAAACTCTATTGACTTCTGCTGTGGTTGAGGAGGGGCAGTCACTTGGATATACAGAGTGGAAGGCACTAGGGGACCTAATACTACTCATACACAGTTCTAACCAGGGCTTCTGTTCATCTCCATGTTAAGAAGTATAGCCCATCAACTCCTAAAGTTTCTGCATTTCTGTGGTGCATTAGACTTGCTTCTGGGCTTCTTAGATTTAAGAATCAATTTACCATCCAAATCACACACTTCTGAGAGGACACTATTAATAATTATAGCATCACAGTAGATGTAATCTGTACTAACCTGGGCAAATCAGAACCATCCAGCTGCTTTCTAGCATCTAAACTTTTGTTGCCATGGCCTTGTTAGTTCTTTTTGTTCTGACAGCAGCATGACCACTGATGGTAGCCCAGTGTGGCATCTTACGTGTATTGAGATATTCTCTCTCTGGCCGCAAATGCAAAAATTTCAGGGAAGAAACATAATGTGCCAGCTAAGATCGGATACTCATCCCAGGTCAGCCAGCATGACTGGGCCAAGTGGGGCTTGTGGGGTTGCTGATTTGTATAAAAGCCGGTTCAGCCTCCCCCGTACCCATTTATGAGAGAAGAGGCTGGAGCCAGTGCCTGGGAGTAGGGGATAGTCCTGTAAATTTTCTCAACAGTAACTTGGCCAAATCAATATGACATTAGTGATGGACTTAAGAAGTAAAACTGAAGAGATTGGGACTCAGTACCGTATTGTTTCTGCTAAAATATAAGTGTACAACTTTTTCTAGTGATAACATAAGTGACAGTTTGGAAGACCTAACATTTAAAGACTGCTCCCTTTCTGCCTGTTCTGCATAATCATTTACATAGATTTACATATGTTAGAACCTGAGTTGTCTTCCTCTTCTGCATCAGACTTAAGCTATTTTATTTTCTGTAGGATAGCTCTATCCTTACCCTTCCTAATCTGATCTAAAATCGCCAAGAAGATACTATCATTTAAGCACAGAATTTTGAAATGTTCGTGGTAGAAAAGGCCTTAAAGACTATTTCATTTACAATTCACAAAAAATTTCACTTTGCTTATTAGCTCCGTGAGTTGCTCCTTTAACATGAGGTGTCCATGGTCAGATAACTTTGGAAAATGCTGTGTACTGCTGTGTACTCCGCTCCTGGAGATTCTGTGTACATTTGCCTGTTAAGGGGTTTGAGAAGTCCTGCAAAAAAGAAAACTAGCAGCTTCCTTAGCTCCTCAGCAATTTACCAAGGAACCCTGTTTTCATTATAAGCATGCCAAATAATAATGTTCCATGGGACATACTTTGGAAAATAATCCAACCATCCTAGTTTATGAATGAAGAAACGAAGTTCATGAAGAGACGGCAGTTACGATTTTCCGAAGGTAATGCCAGGAAGGATTAGCACTGTTTCCATTTATTCTTGGGAGCTTACGTTGGTCAAGGGCTTGTGAGAATATAGTATCTCCCCCTCTTCCTCTTGCTTAATTCTCTCACCCACTTGAACAAGGTTCACCTTTTTATCCACAGTGTCTTAGGTCACATCATGAAGGTGAATTGGAGCACAAGGTAACCATCATATGTGAAAACATCAATATCAGCGCCCTTTCTCTAGATCAGAACCAACATAACTTTGATTACAACAAGTTATTTTAACAAATATTTTAGAGTTCCCCTTTTTATCCTCCTGAAATGAAATGTATAGCTCCTTAACCTGCTGCTGCTGCTGCTAAGTCACTTCAGTTGTGTCCGACTCTGTGCTACCCCATAGACGGCCGCCCACCAGGCTCCCCCATCCCTGGGATTCTCCAGGCAATAACACTGGAGTGGGTTGCCATTTCCGTCTCCAATGCATGTAAGTGAAAAGTGAAAGTGAAGTCGCTCAGCCATGTCCAACTCTTCGCGACCCCATGGACTGCAGCCAACCAGGCTCCTCCGTCCATGGGCTTTTCCAGGCAAGAGTACTGGAGTGGGGTGCCATTGCCTTCTCCGGCTCCTTAACCTACCTATATTTAAAAATCAATGTAATATTCAACTATAATATAAAGAAGAAATAAAAGAATAGTATTTTATAATAACATATTTTAATATAGAAATATCTAGGCCAACTTTAAAGGTACAACGAACCGTTCAGTTCCTCTTCTATGTAGAATCATCATGAATGTAACGGCTACAAATACAAATCAATAATAAATATCTTATACCAGCTACTGAGAAGTAAGTTGAGTAGCCTGATTTTCCAAACTGGTAAACTGCTCTCTGTAAAATTCCAAACAAATAAAAATATTATCTTCTCTCAATTTATATAGTTCTTGCTTTCTTAAAAAATTCAGTATATAATACAACCTAGTGAAAACCCTTTTATTGAGCATTTATTAGATGGTAGCACATATATTTAAGTGCTATAAATTAATTCATTCATTTAATTTTCATAATGATCTCACTTAGGTATGATTAATATCTCCATTTTATACATGGGGAAACTAAGACAAAGAAGATAAGTAACTTGTTCAGCAACTATTTAATAGTAAGTTACAGCCCAGTCAATGAACCCAGGCAGTGCAGCTCCCGAACTTGTGCTCACAGGTTCTGTGACTGTCATCTGAAGGACTCAGAAACTGAGTCACTTGGGCATTTTCTACATAGAACACGGCTAATGGAAGGCGGCTTCGGATCCTGGAAACCAAAAGGAAAACAGACCAGAGTCTCTCTTTAGTGTTGGTTTACTGTCTACCCTGGAGAATGACAGAGAGGGAGAGGAGAGTGTTGGAACCAGCCTTGGACCCAGATGCCCTGCTCCTGGGACCTGCCAGAGCGAACTGTTCAGAGAGCAGAGACAGGAAACAGCCCAGGCTTCATTTTTATTCTTCCTCATGTTCCTCTAGCCCTTGTCAAAAGCATAAGCCAACCATGGACTATGCCATCTAGCAACTTCTCATAATGGACCCAGAACTGAAAAGGAAGGGAGCTGAAAAAAACTGAAAGAGACACAGTACCTCTGGGGCTGCAGGCTGGGAAGTGAGAGGCTTGGGACTTGCCTCCTGCCCTGCAGCCTGATTGAGAATCTGCTCTTCCTCTAAGAGTGACTGTGCTAATAATCAGATAGGCCTCTGGGTTGCAAAACCCACTTATCTTTGCTCCATCCTCTGAAAGGGCGAGGTTCTGACTAAGGGTTGTCTCCTAGGAGTAACTTACAAAGACAGTTTGGATTAATGCTCTGGGGTCTGTTCCAGCTCATTGCTCATCACCCCACAGTGTGTTTGCTCTTAGCAAATCTGCTCCAAACAAATTGTGTGTTCTCTGAGATTTAGTATTTAATAATGATGTAACTAACTACTATATGCCAGGCAGGAGAAGGCAGTGGCACCCCACTCCAATACTCTTGCCTGGAAAATCCCATGGACGGAGGAGCCTGGTAGGAGTCGGAGTCAGACACGACTAAGTGACTTCATTTTCACTTTTCGCTTTCATGCATTGGAGAAGGAAATGGCAACCCACTCCAGTGTTCTTGCCTGGAGAATCCCAGGGATGGGGGAGCCTGGTGGGCTGCCGTCTCTGGGGTCGCACAGAGTCAGACACAATTGAAGTGACTTAGCATAGCATATGCCAGGAAAAGCACTAAGTTCTTTTTTTTTTTTGACTGTGTCAGGTCTTAGTTGCAGAATGCGGGCTTAGTTGCTCTGTGGCATGTGGAGTCTTAGTACCCTGACTAGGGATTGAACCTGCATCCGCTGGATTGGAAGGTGATTCTTAATCACTAGACCACCAGGGAAATCCCAAGCACTGAGTTCTTTGCATGCTTCATCTCATTGAATCCTGACAATCTAATTACGCTCATAACCCTATTTATGGGTAAGAAAATTGAAGTCCGGAAAGTTTACATTTAGGTGCCCAAGTCAGACAGAAGAGAGCTGAGTTAAACCCAGGCTGCTTCATTGCCAGCATGGCTGTTCTGAAGGAACTAAGAAGAATAGGCCTGAGATTGTACTTGAGGAAGAGGAAAACTGTTACAAGTGTACTGGGACAAACCTGGATTCCTAGGACTTCTTTCCTTCACCGCGGGACTTCTCTTTAATTCTCCTGATTAGCAGATATTCAGTTACTCAGTGTGGTAAGGGAGCAGCCAAACAGATCTTTCTGAAATGCAAATCTGAAGACCTGTCCTCGGCTAACATTTTTTCCAAAGGTTCCCTGTGGTGCCTAAAATAAAGGCCAGGCTCCCTAGCATGACGGTCAGGTCCTCTATAATCTGGACCCCTCTGGACTTTATAACTCTCTCTCCTATACTTCCCCCACCGCCAGGAACCCTGAGAACCTCACACCAGCCCCACATAATCAGTATACTATTTCTTGCCTCCAGATAATGGTCCATACTGTTTCTTATGCCTCAGATGCCTTCTCCTGCCCCAACTTGTCCATCTGATAAACTTGTATTCATCCTTTAGAACTCTAAATGCCAAATGTTCTGGTCTTTGTAAAAAGCCTATCCTGATTTCTCTGGCAAATTTAGTCCTCCTTTCTCCAGGCTCTACAGTAGTTTGTGTATCAGCTCAGCACCACAGTAGATATTGCACTTCTTTGTTCAACTCTGTTGTCAACAAAGCCCCTGAACACACTGATCATATATGTGTGTGTATATATATATATATTTTATTTTATTTTTTTTTAAAGAAAATGTGGTAAAGGGCCTTCCCTGGTGGCCCAGTGGCTAAGAGTCTGTGCTTCCAATGCAGGGGGCCTGGTCAGGGAACTAGATCTCACATGCCGCAATTAAAGACTAAAGATCCCACATGTCGCAGCAAAGATTGAAAATGCCACAACTAAGACCCAGTGCAACAAATAAATAATTAATTTTTTAAATGTAGTAAATATACATGACACACAGCACAGCAGTAGCATTAAGTACATTCACATTTTTGTACTACAACCACTGGCATCCCTCTGCAGGACTCTTCATCTCATAAAACAGAAACCCTGTACCCGTTAAATGCTAACTCTCCCCCCTCCTTCAGCCCCTTCCAACGTAGGGATCGAACTCAGGATCTTCCCAACCCAGGGATCAAACCAAGGTCTCCAGCATTGCGGGCAGTTTCTTTACCAGCTGAGCCACCAGGGAAGCCCAACAATACTGGAGTTGGTAGCCTATCCCTGCTCCAGGAGATCTTCCCAGCGCCAGGAATCGAACCAGGGTCTCCTGCATTGCAGGCAGATTCGTTACCAACTGAACTACCAGGGAAGCCCACCCTTCAGCTTCCCACCCACAGTATCTCTGTCCTGTCTGTCTCTGTGAATCTGACTACTTTTCCACTCACTCTTATATTCCCCAAATCTGGGACATTGCTTTGCACAAAATAACAGTTAGTAAATGTCTGTTGAGAGAGTGCATGGAATCTTTTGTCTTAAGATGCATGGTGCAACACATGTCTTAAATTTCTTTATACCCACTTTTGCAACAAATAGACTGCTTAGATCTTAAACTGGAAATTCTGGGGCTTCCTAACTTTTCCAGTGTTCACCTTTCCCCAGATCAGAAGTTGCCCAAATAGGTGTTCTCGTTAGAAGGGAGTTTTACCTTCCTTACTCAGAAATGCCTACAGTTTTCATTGCAGTTGGGTTATAGACATGCTGTCCCCAGATCAGCTGGGAGGGGTCCTGAGGCATGGTGACAGAAAGAATACTGACAAGCAGCCAGAACTGGCTGCATTTCAAAACTTGGCTTCACACACTCACACACACTTGTGTGTGTGAGTGTGTGTGTGTGTGTGTGTGTATATGTTGCTGTCAAAATTGTAGCATATGTATTTTCCTTACTTCCTCCCATCTGAGCAGAGGTTTTTTGCTGTAATTACAGCTAACCTAGTAATGGAGGCAGCTGCATGCATTTTTGGGGAGCCTATAACTTTCTCTGTCTTCAGAGTTGCACTCAAAAAACAAAAAAGAATTATATTCCAATGTACATGTTTAAGAACAAATTTTTTAAATATTTCAGGGGAAAAGATGCAGTATTAATTTGTGGGTCAAAATGTTTTTGACCCAGTCCCCTTGCTAGAAAATGTAAAATCTAGTAGTTGATAGTTAAGAAAATTCTATAAGGTACAACAGGTCATGTCTTGATCCCATCACCCTTGCTCTTGGCACTTGGATTTTTCATGGCCAAAGCTGTCATAGTGAGACTTCTTTGGAAACCATGACATGTCTCTTACAGAAATAGCAACCCACTCCTGGGAAATGGATTGCCTGGGGAAATTTCATGGGATGCCTGGGAAATCCCATGGACAGAGGAACCTGGCAGCCTGCTCCTTGGGGTTACAAAGAAGTTGGGCATGATTTAGTGACTAAACAACAACGGCAACACCCAGTATTTTTGCCTAACATGTTGCATCGCTATATCCTGGCTGCTCATTAGAGTCACCTGGAGAGCATAAAAAGAAATTAAAAAAAAATTATTTTAAGCCTTTAACCCCATACCCCTAATATTCTGATTCTTAGGTGTGAAGTGGAGGCCCACACATTTTAATAGTTCTCCAGGGGATTGTAATCTGCAGCAGAGGTAGAGAATCACTGTGTTAGAATGGTGGTGTTGCTCAGAAGCAGTCTGGGCTGTGTAGCAGTACTTAAGCATTAGTGGGCAGGTTGCTTTTTCTGCTTTAGTCCATGCTGTATATATATGAACACATACTACCAACCCTGCCAGGACTTCAGTCACTATGGTTTTCTCTGACCTTTTGGTGTAACTCTACAACCTTTTCTTCCTGAGGCATCTTGCACAGAGCGCTGAATTCCACTAGTGTGTGTGCATGTGTACTCAGTCACCCAGTCATGTCCCACTGTTTGCCCACCAGGCTGTAGCCCACCATGGACTGTAGCCCACCAGGCTCCTCTGTCCTTGGAATTTTCCAGGCAAGAATACTGGAGTGCCATTTCCTCCTTCAGGGGATTTCCCAACCCGGGGATTGAACCTGCGTCTTCTGCATTGACAGATGGATTCGTTACCTCTGAGCCATCTAGGAAGCCTGAATTCCACTAGGCAGACCCTCTAAGCAGGGGTCCCCAACCTCCAGAATCTAATGCCTAATGATCTGAGGTGGAGCTGATGTAGTAATAATAGAAATAAAGGGCACAATAAATGTGCACTTGAATCATCCTGAAACCATCCCCCAACACCCCAGTCCATGGAAAAACTGTCTTCCACGAAACTGGTCCCTGGTGCCAAAAAGGTTGAGGACTGCCCTGGGTTGGGAAGAACCCTGGAGAAGGAAATGGCAACCCACTCCAGTACTCTTGCCTGGAAAATTCCATGGACTGATGAGCCTGGTAGGCTACAGTCCGTGGGGTCGCGAAGAGTCGGACACGACTGAGCAACTTCACTTTCACTTTCACCTTAAGGGGACTGGCCTGCACTTTCCTGATGGCCAATCAAGCTGGACATGAGGCTGTGTGAGCCACAGGAGCCTGGGATGCTGTGAGATGCCCCAAGCTAAGCAGTGCCCAGAGGAAACCCACCACCTGCAGTCAGCCAGTAATCTAGCTGCTATTCCTTCTCCTCCCTAGCCAGGCCTCGTCCAAGTCAGCTACTTTGAGAGTGCAGAAAAAAGGTCAGATTCTCTCCAGAGCATCCGCCTGTGTGTTGGATTTCCTAGTAAGAGCAGGGTTTGTAGTGAGACCTGATGGATGCAGGTTTGAATTCTAGCTGTGTCCTTGAGCAAATCACTGCTGCTGCTGCTGTTGCTGCTGCTAAGTCGCTTCAGTTGTGTCTGACTCTGTGCAACCCCATAGACAGCAGCCCACCAGGCTCCCCTGTCCCTGGGATTCTCCAGGCAAGGACACTGGATGGGTTGCCATTTCCTTCTCCAATGCATGAAGTGAAAAGTGAAAGTGAAGTCGCTCAGTCGTGTCCGACTCCTAGCCACCCCATGGACTGCAGCCCACCAGGCTCCTCCGTCCATGGGATTTTCCAGGCAAAAGTGCTAGAGTGGGGTGCCATTGCCTTCTCTGAGCAAATCACTAAACCTCTCTAAATCCCCTTTCCCTATTTGGTCAGCTGGGCCTCATAACACCTACCTCATAGGATTAAATGAGATAATGCGCATGAATGGCTTAGCAGTGACTGAAGCTAATAAACACTCAGTGAATGGTAATAGTGAACCTTGACAGGCACTGTCTAATCCCACGTGGGAAGCATGAGTGTAGAGAAGGAGCAGGCCGGTGCTCCCTCAGCAGGGTGTCTGCATGGGAAGCTTCGAGAGCCAAGGAAATTGAAGCCCTTTTCCCCCAGATGCAGTAATTGAGTACAGTTTGAAAGCTGGGATTGTAATCCCCTTCCACAGACAAAGCGCGCCATCTCCTCTCCTGCGAGCAGCAGCCTGCTGCCTCTGCACGTCCTCCGGCCATTTTTTCCTGCCTTCTTTGTTCTATTTCCGTGCCTGTGGGGATGTAGGAAAACTGCTGCCTTCCTCAGGTTGCTATTTAAAGACATTCTGAGCGATGCTGCCACTGCTGCTTCTAGCGCCACAGCGGCAGCTGCTCCAGTCCCTGCCACAGCGAGTGAACAGCCCCATTGCCTACGTTTTGTTTAGGATCCCTGAGCTGTTACCTCTCCCAGGGGTTCACCGTAAAGCCCGTCTTAGTCGTTGCCCCTCAACTGCCCAGCCTGTCTACATCCCTGTAGCATTTTGAGTACATCACTAGTTACAAATTTCCCCTTATTCTTCAATGAAAATCATGCCTGATACCCCCTCACTCCCTCCTCACCCATCTCCACCTTGCACTTGAGATGCCCTTCTTATTTAATAGCCAGACACAACCCAGAAAGGGTAAAAATGCCATTTATCTCTAGGCCTAGCAGAGAAAAATACTTTAAGAATAAAAGGTTTTGAAAAGCTCAGTAACCTCCAGCATTAATAAGAATGCCGCCCTGAACTTCAGCATGTTTGAGATGATCTGTCAGGCACAGATAGGAATCTCTCAGCCATTAGTAATCCTGTCTTTCTCTGCTGACCCACCCAGCGCTTTTCAATGAAGTGTCTCAAAAGCCAGGTCTTTCTGTTTGAATTGGGCCTGATTTCTTTTTCATAGAGCCATCAAAGTGAAGTTTTAGGTTTTATCAGTAAAGCATCTGTCCTCCTTTGGACCGAACTTCCTCAGTGAGGTTCAGATTATCTGCCTCCATCCTGCTTCCCCAGTTTATTTTGTTTCCTGCCCATTATCCAAGGGAGACCTCGGAGCTGGGCTGCTCTCTGCTTGCCCAGAAGAGCCCTTGCTGGTACTCTCAGCTCTGTGCAGGGTGCGCACTGTGTTCCCGACCACCAGAACTCGACTCTGGCCCCGATCGCATGCTCAGACTGCATCAGACCTGTTTCCCCTCTCTTACAGCCCTCCCCTTGTCTTCTGACTCTCCTCCATTTATTCATCTTCCTGACTGCTCCTTCTTTGGCTCCTGCTCTCTATTTTTCATTTTCAGAGCTGAGCCTTTCCCCTTATTTTCTTAGCCCCTGGGTGGTAAATCCAATTACCTCAATGTCAGAGTAATAGTACCACTGATACTTTGAATTATTGATCACCACACTGTGGTAGCAAAATACCCTCACCTGCATTATCTCTTTTGCCCTCACAGTAAACTTGTAAGGTAGGCAGTATATGTGCTTACGTTCCCCACTCCGTAGTAGTGAAAGTAATAACCACTTGGAGAGGCAGGATAATCTAGTGGTTAATAAAGAGCATCGACTCAGATCCAGACAGCCAGGGTGTGAATCCTGCCTCCTGCTGTCACCAGCTGTGTGGACAAATTGGAGATAATAATACCTCTCTCGTGGTGGTGTGAGGATTCAATGAGTTACTAGAGATAAATTGCCTGGAACCACATCTGGCACATAATAGATATTATGTGGAGATTAGTTGTTGTTATCACATGTTCATTCATTCTTATGTTCGTCAAAGACTATTACCTGCCAGGCTCTGCTTGCTGTCTCAGTGATGCAAGAGCAGCAAGATGGACGCAATCTGGCCTCAGAGCGGTCTCAGTATTTTTAAAAATATTTATTTATTTGGCTGCACCTGGTCTCAGTTGGACAGCACATGGGATCTTCAGTCTTCGTTGCAACATGCAGAAACTTTAGTTGCGGCAAGTGGGATCTAGTTCCCTGACTGTGGATGGAACCTGGGCCGCCTGCATTGGCAGCTCAGAGTCTTAGTCACTGGATCACCAGGGAAGTCCCGAGATCACAGTATTAGTGCCACCTGTGCAGCTGCCACCACGTGCAAATCCTCGAGCTTGGATCTTTACAGATAGTAATTCTCACAACAGCTTTAAAAGGAGGCAGTGTTATTCCCATCCCGAGAGGAAATCTTTGGTGTTCCAAAAGCCCAGGTGGTTTGCTCAGAATTCCCCAGCTGGTAATTGGGGTGCCAGGTTTCACTTCACCCAGTTCACCTGCCAGCAGATCTTAGGTTCGACTCTGCATGTCTGTCTCCCCCGTTAGTGGTGAGCTCCTGAGGGCTGGGGCTGGCCCTCAGCACTCAGCTTGCTGAGCTCGGTCTCCTGCACACATTCAGGAAATGTTGGCCAGCTTGTGCTCTGTTGTTGATGCTTAACTCTGTCCCATAACTAGTCTCTTCTGATCTCGCTCACTTCCCTCAGACATCAAGCTGACATTGGTTTTTGGTTTTAATTTATTTGGCCGCCCCAGGTCTTAGTTGCAGCATGTGGGATCTTTAATCTTAGTTTTGGCATGCAGAATCTTTAGTTGTGGCATTCAAACCCTTAATTGTGGCAAGTGGATTCTTGTTCCTTCACCAGCGGTCGACCCTGGACCCCCTGCATTGGGAGCATGCAGTCTTAGCCACTGGACACCTGGGAAGTCCCCGAACATTGGTTTTAACATGGAAGCACAGGGGTCAAGATGAGGATTCTCAAAGGTTGACCTAACTTCCTCATGCCACACCTGATGCTTATTTCAGCCTCTCTTCAAACAGAACTAGTTGGATTCTGGGGTCGCCTCCTCTTCTGGGCCCCAGTCAGAAAATTTTTTTGTCTGCCAGGTCAGTATCCAGCCACCAACTCCAGTTCACTTATTTCTCATGTCAGATCCTGCCTTTTATTTCAATGTCTGACTTCCCTGTTCTTTCTCTGCTTTTGTCTTTGTGCCCAGCACTTATTTCTTAACCACAAAAGGAATCACAATTCTTCTAGCTCTATACAAGACTGAATTTCTAAATACAGTTAGTGTGTGCTAGCGTTTAAGTTTTTAATTCTTTCATATTTAGTAATCCATTTTTTCCTTAAATATTACAAAAATATAGGTGGAAAGTCCTCCTCTAGATCACGCTCTCTGGAATTCTTATTTCTGTAAATGTCTCATCTATGGCCATTTGTATGTCTTATTGATCTCACATAATAATACAAAAGAATAGCAATTTCACTTACTTTAGTTTCATTTGTAAAATCACCTGGAAGTGTGACTTTTAAAATAATTTTTAAATGTAAATGAATACTAATTGCTAAATGTATTCACTCATGGAGTTTGTGTTAGAGAGGTAGTTTGACTAGAGACTATTTTCCTTCCTCTGTTTCCCAGATATTCTGGGTTGTGGTTATATTGTCCTTATAATCAAATATATAAATAAGCTTAGGAATGAAAGTGAAGAAAGCTATTGGCCATGTATTTCTTCTTTTGATCTTAACACAGAGATATAACCACCACTCTGGGCGTGTTTGGGGTCAGGCTCATTGAAAGAGTCAAACAGTTTTGGTTTTCCACTGAAAAGGCATCTGTGCGCCCAGGGCAGTCTTTTGCTCACACAGTCCCTTTCCAGCGGGTCGAGCCTCATCTGGCTTTTCTAAGCCGTGTCTGGCCCTAAAGACTGCCTGTGTCCCTGAAGCATCAGCTTTGTGTGCTGCGGGAAACTGGCCTCTGGGAGGGCGAGGTGCGGGGGGGAGTGAGTGTGTGCCACCCACACTCCTCATTCTTTCCTTAAAAGCACCTGAACCCCAACCCTTTCCCCAGAGCTTTTAGACTAGGAATCTGGGTACTTCTTGAAGCCATCCCTGGCCCACCCTACTTGCAGCCTCCACCACCTCTCCCTGGAGTCCTGGGGCCTTGCTGCGTTGGGGGAGGAGAGCAGGTGTGTTGAACTCTTAATGAGAGGTTTCCTCTGTGGGATTGCCTATATCCTGCCCACCACAGAGGCTTCTGTGAGTAACTTTACCTTTGAACTCTCCTTGTATTCAGCCCCTGATCCATGGGATTTGGTGACAATCCCTGGCTGGCGGAAAGCTTTGATCCTCAGGGAGTCCAGAGGAAGTCCTGTGATGTGTGGGATCCTCCGCGCTATAGGGATTGGGGAGAAGTCTCAGGGAGGGTTGCTAAGACAGACCCATTAATTAAGAAGGAGCCTTTTTCCTAACACTCAGTTACCTAAAAAAGGAGATCCGGTAACTGATAACAAGGGACTCAGCACCCCTCAAGTATGAAGTGGTGTTTGCAAAAGCATTATTGTTGTTTTAAAGACACAGCAGTGCCAAGAAAAAATTCCTACCCACACCAGGAAAGAAAAAGCACCTTAGCAACCAGAATGCCTTAGAACTTTCCTCTTTAACAAAGAAAAGCTCATCTTACTCTGTTTTTGTCTTCTTTTTTTAAATTGGAATACAATTGCTTTACAGCGTTGTTTTTGTTTTCTCCTGTACAGTGAAGTAAATCAGCCGTATGCATACATATATGCCCTCCCTCTTGGACTCCCCTCCCACGCTCCCCATCCCCTCTAGGTCATGACACAGCAATGAGCTGAGCTCCCTGTGCTCTCCACAGCTTCCCACTATCTATCTGTTTTACACATGGTCTTGTATATATGTCAATCCAAATCTCCCATTAGGAGGCTCTAGCAAAAAATCTTTAAGATATTTCTGACAAGGTGAGAGAAGAAAAAGAGATGACCGTATAATAAACAGTGGGAGCACTAGAATATCTGTATAAGAGACACTGGGCTATAATCAGTGTCGGGAGATTTGTCTTTAAGCTTTATTCACAAACAGGCATGCTGGTTTGCTTAGACTCTGCATTTATTTGAGGTGGTTTGAGGGTGAGGGGACAGACAGTAAAACTTCCCCTGGCCACTCTGTGGTGCCACCCATTGGCTACAAATAAAAGTCAGAGCGAAGGCCTTTTCGCATGGCAGGGCAATGTTCCTCCTCACCTCCACAGGCAGAAATCAATTCCTTTGCTTCCGTGCAATCATGTACACTTATCTCTTAGATTGAGGATCACAATGCCCAGTGTGGGTGTGCGTGTCTGCCTCCCTGCTGGGCTATAGCTGCCGGAGGGTAGGGTTTGTACATTATTCACCTTTTATCACCAGCACACTGCCTGGGCACGAAGTAGGCCCTCAATAACGATTATTGAATGAGTGAGTAAGCATGAGGTGGTCGCTGTGGGGAGTCATCCTCTTTCCAGAATCATCTCTCCTTTTCACACTGGCAGCCTTGGGGAAGGAGAAAGCTAGGTTATGAGAGGGCAGCAAGCGATAGTGCCAGAGTCAGACACCTACCTGCGCGTCATGACCCAGCAGCTCCAGAGAACATCAGGAGACAGCCGCACGGCAGAGGCGGGGTGGCATCTTTATGGACTTTGCCTGTAGGATTCAGGCATTTAATGCTGAGACATTGGGCAAAGAGCAGAGAGAGTTGTCTGTAGGGCCAAGTGCATAATATGTGGGGCCCAGTGCAAAATGAAAATACAGGGTCACTTGTTTAAAAAATAATAATAAAACAAGGAGAAAGTACCATTCAGGGTGTTTGTTTAAATATCAAGTTGTTTTCCTTTCTTCCACAGTCTCTCTGTCCTTTGACTTGTCAAGGTGTTTATTATTTGCTGTTAACACTGTTCTAAGTTGAGAACCTTTAATGTGTAGACCATTAGCGTGGTACTGAACATCTTTATATTGTGTGATGCCAATTTCAAATGTTTAACTCAGTTAAACCCACACATGTTTAACTTATATGTGGGATCATCAAAATTATACAATTTGTATTCTGTAGCTGGTACATGCATATGTATTTCCTTCCTAGCAGAACAGTGGAGAGTCTGCACAAAATTAACTGCTTTTATTTCACATCTTGATACATGCTCATCTCACCAACACCCTTTATCTTCAGTTTACTGATGGATAAGAAAAAGGTGAAAGAACAAGAACTGTGGGTGGTCCTGTTTCCTTCTCTGTCATCATTTTCAGCATAGATGGCTGGCTAACACGGGGAATCCACGCAGAGGATATGATGGATTCCTTCCTCATCCATGTTTCTTGGAAAGTCGTCGCCTGCTTACTAAGCTTGGAGCAAGTGGTGGTTTCGATGAAAGCGTGGCCCCCGCGGGCTTTTAGTGCCTTCACTTTTCAGTCATGAATGTAACAGATGCCCTCCCCGGGTAGAGGCCTCAGGACTAGCTGAACTCCCACGTGTCGTAGGTGCATCAGAGCTGAGCTCATGTGGCACCGGCAGGAATGGGAGACACATGTATGGGGCAGATCTCCTCTGCTCACTCTCAGGTTCCTGTGCCTGTTGAACTTCACTTATAAAATACAAGCTCAAAGATGCAATTATTAAGTGTCAGGTTGCAGCAGCAGACCATTACACCAGGCACGGGGCCCCCTTGGTCATGGGACCCTGTGTGGCTGCACAGGTCACACACCTGTGAATCAGGCCTGGTTTCATGACACTGTTTCAGTGGATGTTCTTAGAATTTTTAGCTTTTACCAAGTGACAGACTAGCCAGGAATAGCATGCATGTGTGCCTTCTCTCATTTATAAATAGTTTTTAGATACTTGCCATGTGCCAGTCACTTTATGAGGCATTGCGACTACACCAGAGTATACAAGGCAAGGACATGGCATCAGTATCAGTAGTACCTGTGAGCTAGTGAGGAAAATATATTTTTAGTTACACAGTGAGTATTTAAATTCCAAATGTGAGAGAGGCTACAGACGCAACTCTAAAAGGCTTACCTAGGTGGGAGCTAGGATGTGGCATTTCAGGCTGAGGGTGAGGAGAGGAGGACTTGTAGGTGAACAGAGAGCAAGGGTGGTCTCCCAGGCTGAGGGAACAGCATAAGCAAAGCCCTTGAGCTGAGGAGGGGCTTTGCTCAGACAAGGAAAGAAGGCCTACACAGCTGGAGCCCAGGGACAAGAGGGAGAGCAGCAGGTGGCCTGGGGAGCTGGTTTTGTGTCCCCCACCCCTGCCTACCTCCTTCCACTCTCCAGTGCCCATGCTGTTCAGCAATATCAAATGATGGAAAGGGCTATGTTTCTGTTCTTTTCTTTTTTCTTTTCATTAATTTATTTATTTGACTGTCCCGGAGCCTCAGTTGCAGCATAAGGAATCCTTTTTTTTTTCAGTTGCAGTATGTGGGATCTCTAGTTGAGGCATGCGAACTCTTAGTTGGAACATAAGGGATCTGTTTCCCTGACCAGGGACTGAAACCAGGCCCCCTGCATTGGAAGCATGGAATCTTGGCCATTGGACCACCAGGGAGGCCCCTCATCCTCTGTTCTCTAGCAAGTTCAAGATGTGTGATGCTACATGCTTGATGTACTTGTGTGCAGTGTTCAGGGGCTTGTGGTGCCAGATGTAAGTGTACTCGCTACCCACTGAACTAACCATTTCCCATCATTTTTGTTCACCATTTCCAATTCACTTCCTGCTCCTAAAATATGACCTTTGTTTTCTCAAACCTCTTTTCATACACTTTCTCTCAGGAACTTTCCATGTTCTGTTCTATATTGTCTTCATTTACCGCCAAAGGGTAAGCAGACTCACCACCAGAGGGTAAGCTTTTAAAAGCAGGTTCTGTGTCTCCTTTACCTATTAAATGGCCTTAAGAAAATCTTTGTCTAGTAGTTAATTCAGTTCAAAAAAGGCATATTTATTTTTAATAGATTATATATTCATAAAATACAATATTAAACTGGCACAAAAGGGTATGTAATCCCCCCACATCTCTCTCCAGTTTCCCTTGCTGGAGGCAACCAGTATTTTGCAGAGATAATCTGTGTCTATTGTATATAAACTATTATATATATTACATGGTTTTTATGAAAAGCCATAGAAGCGAAAGAATGAAAGAATTTCTTCATTCTCCTATTCCTTTTTTTATCTATTAGAAAGATGCAAATTTAAAACAGCAAGGTGCTATTTTTCCATTACTTTAATTAGCAAAGATAAAGAGTGCAGTACTTATGAGAATATGGGGAAATAGGAGTTTTCAAAGTGATAGGTAAAAATATAAATTATTACAACCTCTCTGGCCAGCTATCAAGATTTTTACTGCACATTACCCTTTGACCTTGTAATACCATTTCTGGATATTTGTCCTGCAGATATACTTGTGCATGTCTGCAGATTAGGTATCAGAATGTTTATTGCAATAGTTTTTGTAATAGGAAAAGATCTTCAAAATACACTGGGTAGAGTGGGAATCATGGTACTTAGCAGTGTAGCATATAATTTTGGGCTTTAAAAAGGGGAAGGGAAAAAAATAAAAAGAGGAAGAGAAAAAAAAGGTGTGTGTATATATATATATATATATATGCACTTATAAACACCTAGAATATTTCGCACAATTAAGAATGATATCCTCTGAGAAGAGAAATTAGGAGTCTTGGTAGAAGAGAGACTTATTTTTTAATATGGTCTTCTTTATACTGTATTAACTCTTCAATAAAAATAAACAGGTAAGAACACAGACTCTGAAAGTTTAAAAACTGGCTCCTCCTTTCTTTAGCCAGATGATGTTGGGAGTTTACTTAACCTTCTAATCAACTCTTGTTTCTTCATCTGTAAAGTGGGGCTAATAACTTCCCTTTATATGACTGGCATAAAAGTTAGATAATATAAAGAAAATATCTAGTACAGTACCTGGACCAAAAAATGTAGCTTTTGAGGCAAAGAGTCCTAGACCAGAAGTAACTTTGCAAGTAGCTGCAGACAAGATATGTGACCCACTGTGACCTGGACTCTTCAGTCCTTGATTTGACCAAATGATCCCCAAGTCCCCTTATACTGAGTTTCCCTGCTCTCTTGCTAGAAGAACCCATTTCTTGCTAGAAGTTCTGACTTCCAAGCCAGGAGGATTTGGGACAAAATTAGAAGCTTCTAGGAGGAGGTGCTTTGTTCTTGACACCTTCTCAGTTCCATATGAGACCATCAGATTAGAGTATTGGACAAGAAGAAATGGGTCTGACTGTGTCTATGGAGTCCTATCTTGTTTCCCATTGCAGTGTTGGAGTTGAAAATAAAGGTACAGAGTGGCTAAGAGAATTGCGCCAAAGTGAAACTGGTGGAAAATTTTTAAAGGAGTGGCAAGGGAAAGCATGGTTACCAAAGAATAGCCTCCTGGGTTTCATAAGCTAGATGCCAGTTCTGTGGGTATCACAGAGGGCTTTGTGAGAGTTAGTGGGGAAGGATGCTAGGAACACCTGCATCGGGCAGTACTGCCTGCCTGTGGTCCTGAGGTTGGTGCCATGCTTTGCAACTGAAGGAAGGGGTCTGGGATCTCTACTTGGGTCAGGGGCTAAAAGGGAGTAGCAGCCACAAAGGCCAGCGTAGTAAAGGGCCAAGAGTGCGTGAGAAACCCAAAGGGAAGCCTATCTCAGTTCAGCTGCCCCACTCCCATCTCCCGCTGGAGAGGACCACGTTTTATCTTCTTAAAGGAGCCTGTGGGTTGCCTCCAAGAACGGCTCAGGTAGGAGAAGGCAGCTAGGTCACTCGGAGAAAATCTGGCACAGTAGACAGATGGCCTTGACTGTCTCTCTCTTCCAGGTGCTGAGGGACGTCCTCAAGGATCTCTACCACCTGCTGAAGCACGTGGTGTGTTTGGAGCCCGATGACGTGGCCAGGCTTCATGCCCAGCTGGCCCTGGAAGAGCTGGATGAGATCATGAGAAACTTCCTGTTTCCGCCACTGAAGCTGGAGAAAAAGATCACAGTCTTGCCATAGACCAGCCTTGAAGGACTCGGAGGAGGCAGAGGGACCAAGCATCCTGAGCAGTGTCCTGGCCTCCCAGCAGGTGGCTCCACTGCCCCTTTGGAGCTGGCAATATGGCTGCCCCTGAAGGTGGCTTTCTGTCTCTGGTCACGTGTGTCTTCAGGCAGACCTTCCTGTATCATCTATTTAGTCACACTGCATCCAGCCTAAAGTGTGTACTGATGGAAGAGATTACAGGTCTCATTGATCTGAACATTTTTCACTGTCCCGTAGCATTCAGAGAAGGACATCTACCTGATGGAAGTATATGTTTAACACAACCGATGGAGTTTGGTTAATTAACCATTCTCTTACGACTTCAGTATAGAAGAGGTTGACCACTCACCTATCACATACATACCTGATATTCTTACCTGCTGATGGTCCCTTTTGTGATGAGGAGCAGCCAGGGCTTGTCATCCTTGGCTGCTCAGGAGGCATTTCAGAGGATGGAAATGCAGTTGGTGGTAGGGAGGGAAAGGAATTTGTTACCAAAACGTGCAAAAATGGAATAAAATAAACTCAGCTGGAAAGAATAACAGGTCTGAATCTGGTCCTCTGCTATTGAGATGAAAAGCTGTAGCACTGAGGAGGATTTAATCTCCAGAAAAAAGAATCAAACTGGTTGAATCTTCCAGGGAAGAAGGGTAAGCGCTGTGTTTGCCCTCCCAGGCCATTTTCTTTCACTTCCTCTGCTACTGTTTGCACAGAGTTGCCCTGATAATAGGAGAAAAGAGCCATGAGCATCTCACATGAGAGTTTACATCCTGCCTTCAGTCTTATCTGCTTTAGATTGAGGAATGCTTGGACAGCATGTTCATACTGAATGCCTGTTGGAAGTGTGCTGTTTATTGGTGGCCTGATGCCGTGTTTACTGAAGTCATTTCACATGTAGTGCTATAGATGTCTTTTTACCAATTTACATATTTCGACCTCTGAATTTTGATTGCAGCTAAAAGAGAAGATAAAAAGGAGAAACTGGATGACTGCTTCAGACAAGCCCTCTCTGTCATCAATACCTTGGTGAGGCTGACCTAGAGTCTTTAACCATTCCTCAGGGATGAATTTTGTTGGAGTTTTATCCCCACTGTCTGGTGACCAGGCCAAGCAGAAGCAAAACACAGTTTCCCAAAACTCTCAAGTAACTGAAGGATCTGTCTGCAAGCAGGTCCATTTGCCAGTAAACCTCAGACTATTTCCCTCTGGCCAAATTACAGACATAGTCCTTAGCTTAGAACCTTTGTGGTGAGCAGTGAATTAGAACGTAGGGAGTCAGGTGTTTTTAAGGAATATTTCCATTCAGCTAGGGTATTGAGATTATTCCATTCTCCAGATCAAAGATGTCTAGAACATCAGGATTGGACTTTCAGATCAGAGACGAATCTCCTGTGGACCAGTTGGATAGACACTGGAAGTTTTTATTTCTTGGCCTTCCTCTAACTAAACTCCATACCACCCTCTTAAGATAATCAGATGTGTCAGACCGTTGGTTTAATTTACAACTTTATTTGCATTAAATGCATTGCAATTCTTAGGACATACCCTAATGGATCAACTTGATCAGACTGAGAAACTCTCCAGTCTAAACACCCATCTAGGGAGTGCCTCGCAGAGCATCCTGGTCCCTTTATCTCCATTTAGAAGTTGTCTCTTAATTTGAATTATTTGGCAAGTGGCTAAAAGTATCTGTTCTTTATTGATTTTGATGGATTCAGTTTCAGAGAGTGACTTTTTCTGTCCTTGTTACCAAGCTCAAAGAGTCACTGTGTGTGTTTAGTTGCTCAGTCGTGTTTATTTGTGGCCCCCTGGACTGTAGCCTGCCAGGCTCCTCTACCCATGGAATTTTCTAGGAAAGAAAATGGAGTGGGGTGCCATTTCCTACTCCAGGGGATCTTCCCAGCCCAGGGATCGAACCCATGTCTCTTGCATCTCTGCATTAGTAAGTGGATTCTTTACCATTAGCACCACCTGGGAAGCCCAAACTCAAGGAGAGGGATACCTTAACGTCACCCTTCTAAACACCAAATATGACTAAAACATTAAAAGTTTCCAAATTATAATCTCCCATGTTTATCAGTATATATATTATATAGATGTATATATACATCTCCATCCTTGAGAAAGAGCATGAGGATTTAGAGCTTTAGGATGATAAAAACACAGAACTTGAAAAAGGTACAGAACTCCAGGGGCAGATGGCAGGAGCAGTGGTGACAGTTCCCTGCACAGGCCTGTAAGGCGTGTCTGCTTCTGTGTCACAGCTGCGTCCCTCCACTTGCCTCCGCCTCTGCCCATCTCTCCTCTTCTGGGCCATCTTCTCCTGCTGCTCCTCGGGGCTCTTCCCTCCGTCTCTGCCACCGAAGCTCTCACCTCCAGTTCCTCCTCTGCATAGTGGTCTGCCCCAAGCTCCCCTGTATCACTCATGGGTCTTTTACTTGCGCCCCCTTCCCTTCCCTGCTTCTTCTTCCTCTTCCAGGCCCACTGGCACAGCTCCCTTGATCTCCAGAGGATGGGACTGTGGCAAAAGACCAGCAAGGGGCCGAAAGCTGTGGCTGAAGCCAAACCCAGGCGCTCTGCCCAAGCGTCAACTGCTTCATCAGCTTAGACTTCTTGGACACTCTGGATAGCTTTCCTCTCTGGTATGCTGTCCTTCCTCCTTGGTACATACCTGCCCTTTGACACACCCTGTATTATTTATTTATGTATCTATTCATTCATTTATGCTGCACTGTGTGGCACTGGGGATCTTTAATTTCCCAACCAAGGATCAAACCCTGCATTGGGAGTGTAGAGTCTTACCGCTAGACCACCAGGGACGTCCCCACCCTCTGTTATTTAATCAGAAATCTCCTAACTTGCACTTGGCTCTGTATCATCTCTCCAAACACATACTTTTCCATATTTTCATGTTCTTGTTCTTTCTTCACCTCTCTTCTCCATTCCTTCACTTTCCTACGGCTCTGCCAACCCATCCCCAGATAACAGCCAACCAGGCATGGTGGGTAGGAAAGCAAATCACAGTGACAACAGTTTGTTGAGCACCTACTATGGGCCAGATGCTGTACCAGGTACTGAGAACACAGCAGCGAACAAAACCCTGACCTTCAGGGAGAGCTGACACTATAGCAGAAGGAGCCAGACAAGAAATAAGATAAAGAATAGAATATCAAATGGTGATAATTGCCATAGGGAAAACTGAGGGCAGGAATTGGGCTGCCTATGGGCTGAGAGCTGTAAGTTTGGATAAGTTGTCTAGAGAAGGCCTCCCGAGAAGCTGGTATTTGAGTAAAGATCAGAAGGAGATGAAGGAGCAGACATAAAGACACTTGGGGGAAGAGCAGTCCAGGCAGAGGAAGTGGCGAGTGCCAGGGTCCAAGGAGAGAGATGAAAGAGGAGGGATGGTGTTAGCCCACTGGAAATGGAGGGGAGGGGTGTGGGGCGCATAGCCTGTGGACCACTTTGAGTGAGGTAGGGGCAGCCACAGACCTATTTCCAGCTGAAGCCCCTTCAGCATGTTTTTGGTGTTTTTTGATTCTTTTCTTTTTCCTTTAAATGTGGACCATTTTAAAGTGTTTATTGAATTTGTTCAATATTACTTCTGCTTTATGTTTTGGTTTTTTGGCCAGGAGACATGTGGGATCTTAGTTCCCTGACCAGGGATCAAACCTGCACCCCCTGCATTGGACGGTGAAGTCTCTTTCAGCTTGTTTTTGGAAAGTACTTTGAGGCCAAGGTGAAGAAAGCTGTAAAATGGGAAATACATTGAGGCAAAGGGAATTCATACCCAACCACGGGTTTTTTTCCCCTCAGTCCTGTGGAAGCAGTGAGCCCTGTCCCCTTTCACCACCCTCCTTCTTTGGCAGCAGAAGAAAGAGGACAGCAGCCCTGTGGGCCTGGCCTCCGTCCCCGCCCTGCTCCAGCTCTTTGTCTGTGAGGCTGTGAGTGAATGGAGCCTTGCCTGCCACCTGCCTGTGACTTGCGGGCAGTCCCTCCGTAGAGGGACAGCCAGGGAGAGTGAAAGTTGATCAGTGGGTGGGAGGATAATTCATCTGACCTGTGCACAATCAGACTGGCCTCTGCAGTCTCTGCACAGAATCAAAGGCTCAGCTGGAATTTCAGTGCAAGGAGGGGAGTCAGAAAACGGGAACTGAGTTTCAGGGTGGGCTGTGGGAGGCAGCCTGACCATGGAAGAGGAGTAGGCATGGGCTTCTTCCCCTGCCTCCTGGACAGCAGCAGGCATGACCTCTAAGGGCCCAGCTGTGTCCTCCAGCGAGTTCTGCAGCCACGGAGCTTCTGCAGTCACGCGCGGCAGCCTCACTGCAGTGCGCGCTCCTCTCCCTTCCGTGCACCACTTGCTCTGAGCTGCCTGGCCGCTTGGGGGTTGGGGAGTTGTCTTCTTAGAACACTGGCTGCTGCCAGGGCTCAGGGCTGTGCTCAGTGTATCCGTGCCTGCCAGCCGTGTGTGTAGAGGGAGTGCAGACCCGCATCACCAGCCCTGAAAGGGGCTGTTTCCAGTTACTCAAAGGGTCCTCCCTGTGGGCCCTCCCCACTGTCTTTCATGCTGACTCGGGGTCCATGCTCCCAGGAGGGCTCAGGTGTTACCTGTCCCCACCCCCAAGACACTCTGCATCCCTGGGCGTAGAAGAGCAAGGTCAATCCCTCTGGGTTTCCTTTAGTTTCCTTTCGTTTTTTATCCATGAGGTTGTTTGATTCTCAGGACAGCATCAGGGATCAGAGAGGCAAGCTGTTGTTACTCCTTTTTGGTGGAATTTGGCCAGTCTCCTGGGGGGTTGAAGCAGACTCTTTGGAACACCTGTTGAATGCTAGGGAGCCTCTCCCCACAAAACTAATATAGAAGGAAAACACTTCCAACTAGAGTACAGTTTGGGAAACATTCAGGGGCTCATGTACACACAGAAACCCTGGCACATGAGCCCCACAAAGCAGTGGTTGAATCTCTGAGGACCTGTGCTGAGGGATGCTGGCCCTATGCTGTCCCCTGCCCTCAGAGTGCTGACGAGCAGCAAAGCCAGCTCCTCAGGTACAAACGCCCTGGCTGCATCTGTCTGTCTGTGCATGCACATGTGTGTTACATATGTTTTATGAGTTATAACAGACTTAAAGTATATGTGACAAAGATATACTCACCTCCACTCCTACCCAAGGTTACCACTGATCAGCAGTTGGGTGTATATCCCCAGATCTTTCCTTCCTTTCACCCTTTTCCCAAATGAACACTCAAATGTACATTACTGCTTTCCGAAGGAAAAATGGAATTGTCACCATAAATACTGTCTTGTATATTTTTTTCTTAGTCACATATCTTGGAGACATTCTCAGTACTTACAGACTCTGCCCTGTGATGTGGTGTGTCTTCCATTGTATAGATGAGCCAGAGCTGGTTTAAGCATTTGCCTCTTGATTGTCAACTGAATTATCTCTAATTTCCAGTGCTTCTCAAACATAACTCTTTGCATCTTGAAGTGTTTCTTTAAATCCTAAGAGGTTGGAAGACCAGATTCAAAAGATGCAAATGTTTTCGTTGTTTCTACCAAAATGTCCATCAGCCCACTTGTGCTGATCATGTTCCTCCATCCTCAGCTGACATTGTGTTAAATAGCCATGCCATACAGGTTCAGTCACCACAGTGCAGTGTTAACACCATTCTCTAAAAAATTCCAGCCCAAAGAGTCTTCAGAGGATGGAGTTTTCTGTGGATCAAAGCCACTAATGGGGCACAGTGACACTCTTTGCAGCTGTGCTCACCGGCAGCCATCTACAAGTACTCATCCTGGAGAGAGAGCCTGAGTCCCCACAGGTCTGTTCAGAACTGCTTGGACGAGGCTCTCCACTCTGATACTCAGTCCTATGTGTTCAGGGTGTGCCTTCTCATGCGGTTAGGAGTGCCCCCTTGATAATGACCGTGGTTCCCAAAGCATACTCAGGACCTAGGGTCTGACGGCACCTCAGAGTATCAGGTTCATCCTGTAAAACCCAGGTGAAATGATTGCTGAAGCTCCACATCACCTTAACACTGCTGCTGAGTCGCTGCAGTCGTGTCCCGACTCTGTGCGACCCCATAGACGGCAGCCCACCAGGCTCCCCCGTTCCTGGGATTCTCCAGGCAAGAACACTGGAGCGGGTTGCCATTTCCTAAGAGCTTATTATGCTCTTCTGTATACCTGACCTTTATTAATCCACTAAATCCTCACACTGGGCCTATGAGGGAGGTATTATTATTATCCCTGTTTTATAGATGGGAAAACTGAGACATATACAAGGCTAATTACTTGCTCCAGATTATGTAGTTAATGAAAAGTAGCCAAACCAGTATTTGGACTCAGTCAGTCTGACTCCCAAGGCTGGGCTTTTAGCCACTGTGCTTTGCTACCCAATAGACAGACACTATGTTTCCAAGTGGTAAAAAAACACACACACACTTTTTTTTCCTTTCCTTTTTTAATATTTATTTTATTTATTTGGCTGTGCTAGTCTTAGTTGCTGCTGTTGGATCTTCAGCCTCTGTTACGGAATGTGAATCCTTACTTGCGGCATGTGGGATCTAGTTCGCTGTCCAGGGATTTAACCTGGGCCCCTTGCATTGGGAGCATGGAGATTTAGCCACTGGACCATCAGGGAAATCAAAAAAACTGTTCTTAATATCCGTGAGGATAACGACAGTGGTTCCCTGTCTGTTCAGATGGAGCATGTGTTTCAAGGTAAACCTCAGGCCAGACTCCCTCCAGATAACGTCCTTGTACATCAAAACCCAACTTCAAACACCAAAACTTGTTACACATATTGTATTTGACCTTGTCCTTTGTTCAGCAGCCGGACATGAGATTTGCTCAAACCCCCTAGCCTGTCTGCTTCTGTACTTAGACAGCTTTTGTAAATTGCTCATTGAAGGACCTGTTCTTTCTGGGGTAGCTAAGGCAGTAGACCTTTGAGGCTGCAGAGCTGTGTGTAGGGGCATAGAAAATGTAGCAAGTCTTCCCATGAACTCGAATCAGAACCCAGAAATGTCTCCTTAAAGATTTGTTGTTTCTTGTTTGTTTTAACTTTTCACCTCCTATGAGCAGGGTTTCAGTTCTCAGATTTCAGTATCTCAGAATGATAACAATGGATGGTTTTAATTCTTGGGTATATCTTTCCTGCATATATATATTGATACCTCTATTCCATACCATTCCTTCAGAGAAAAGAAAATGAGACTGGAATTCATGGGTCTATTTTACAGAAGGGGAAAATAGGGTTCAGAGAGAGAAATTCTTAAAAATGGAAAGAGAAACAGGGAGAAATGAGTGCACTAGAGCAGAGAAGCTTCTGACATTATTCGCTAGTTTTTTGTTTGTTTGTTTGTTTTGCTCTGCTGGGTCTTAGTTGTGGCACACAGGGTCTCAGTTCCCTGATCTGGATGGAACCCTGGGCCTGCTGCATTTGAAAGCGAGAAGTCTTAGCCACTAGACCCTGGGGAAGTCCCTGTTCGCTGGTTCTTATAGGAACCAGGTAGCCAGCACCTAACTCCATCGCAGAGATGCAGGGGCACTGAGGGTGGAGCTGCTGTTAAGAGGAGCCGCTTTGGAGCTGCAGGAGCATCCTCTCTGTTTGGGGGACTGGGGACAGCTACTGGGCCTTTAAGTGGTTTATTAAATGATGTAAGATTTAATCTTCATTGTCTGCCTTAAGAGCTAAAGCCTGCTTAGAACAGTGCCTGGGTGGGGCTTTTCAGAGGTACAGCCCTAATCATCACACGCATAGGTAGCCAGGCGCTGGGGAGAACAAAGCTGCCTGCTCCAAGCTTTCAAGAGTCTCTAGAGCTTGAACGGGCTCCCCAACCCCTACCCCGCCCCAGCCCCCACATTCACACACACCTTTATTAGACCACACACCCACTTTCCACACTTTAAAACCTATGGTGACCATGTTAATCCTAGGGAAGGGCCTGCCTGAAATTAGGCTGTCTGTACTAAAAGATATGTGGTGCTGATGCTTCAGAGAGCTGGGCCTAGGCTGAGTCTCCACCCTCCCACCACCACTTCCCAAAGAAACTGTATCAGTGTTGTTCAGAGATTGCAAAGAACAAGGCTCCAGCATCTGCCTTAATGGGAGTCTCTCTGGCCAGGACCAGGACCATGTGAGAGAGAGTCATGGGGACTCTAGAGAGTCCAAAGAGAGCAGCCCAGATCCACCACCCTAACCCATCCTTCAGGGAGGAAAAGCCCTTCATGCACAGAAGTCCTGTCATTTGTGAAACAAACTAATCCTGGTTGCTCTTTGGCAACTCTCTCCTCCCTGGCTTTGCCCTGGTTATCCTGGAAGAAGCAGGCAACACTTTTGCCAATAGAAAGGTTGTATCAACCCCATTCCTGGTAGATTCAGGGATCTGGGGACTGACATGCCTCGGTAGCCCCATCCACCTCTGTTTATCTCCTCGGCTCTCCCTGCTAATTTCTACCTCAAATTAATGTCTTTTCTCCTTTTCCTTTTTCCTTTGTGGCTCAGTAGTTGATTGGCTCATTGTTGAGTCTTTAAGGCCACTCCATGCAGACCACTGTGGCCAGCAAGGTGCTGGGTAGACACTCGTCTGCTCTGGAGCTCGGACCCAGGACTGGCTGGTTGGTTGCTGTCCTCCGGGTGCCAGAGATGTGCTTGCAAACCCATGTGAGGAGAATCCACGGGATGCGTGCTCAGTGCTGGATGCATAAAGAATCTCCTAGGGAATTCAATAAAAATTCAAGCCTGGAGCTCACCCCCAGTGATTGTGACTAAATTGATCCGGGATAGGGTCCAGGCATTCATGTTTTGAAAAAACCTCCTGGAGTTTTAAAAGTCTAATGTGCAGTAGCCAGACGTGAGAACCGCTGCATTAACTTATCTGGTGAGAAAAGGGTGGCAGGGGGCAGGAAGAGAGAAAGACACAGAGTGTGTGTGTTAGGGAGGTGTCCTAACAAAAAATATGAGTGTGGCACATGTTTGGGGGGGTCTCTCCCCACAGAGGACTGATGGGAACTGCCTCCATCATTGGCTCTTCTCCAGTTGCTTTTATGGATGATGGAGCTTTGGACCTCCTCTGTGACAGTGACTAACTGTGTCTTTAATCAAGAAAGAGGACATGAAGCAGAAGTACCAGCACATTTAAGAACTGTAATTGGTAATACTGTAACAAAGCCCATATTAATATAGAACGAGGTTATCTTAAGCAGTTTGTTCCCCTCCTGTTGATCCTTGATCCTGCAACTGGGGCTCTAGGCTGGGATTGTGTCCCGATCAGGTCTGGGAAAAGTGTGTGTGTGCTTGGGTAATGAACGAGTATGCGTATGTGTAGGTGTGGACGTGCCCATGGGTATCAGCATGGCAGTCGGTGTACAGCACCCAGAAAAGACAGCCTCTCCCTGGGCAGGAATGCGATGCTGCTGATATCATCATTCTTGGAAATACGTTTTTTTCAGGAAGAGCACCCTCTCAGGGTGCTCCTAGAGCCCACATTTAGAGTGCCTGCCTCTCTTCTCCAGGATCACCATGACCCTGGATGAGGGACTGAGTGGAGGTTGACACCAGCTGGGTTATGCCAGGCAAATCCTATGTCCTGGTTCAGGGCTGTGTTGCCAAGAGGAAAGAGTCTTTTTGGAATTCGCTCAGAATTGCTGGATGAGCAGGCCCAGATCTACATACTCCCTTCTTCCCTGCAAAAAATCTCTTGAACAGTACAAGGGATTTAAGTAAAGCAAATTACTGGAATTTTGGCGACCACTAATCCTGTATGCTGGCCTTCCTAACTTCCCTGCTTTTCCATTAGACTGAGGTTGCCAGACCTTTTGAATGTGAACCTGTATATGATGCTATATCCCACCCAGCACCAGTTTCTGTGAATTTACAATTTATATAATTTTATTTTATATTATTATTTTTATTTATTAATTTTTTGGATGTGCTGGGTCTCCATTGTTGCAAGGGCTTTCTCTAGTTGCAGAGAGCGGGGGCTGCTCTCTGGTTACAGTGAGATGGCTTCTCGTTGCAGTGGTTTCTCTTATTGCAGAGCATGGGCTCTAGGACATGCAGGCTTCAGTTGTTGTGGCTCATGGGCTTAGTTGCTCCGAGGCATATGGAATCTTCCCAGACCAGGGATCGAACCTATGTCCCCTGCATTGGCAAGCAGATTCCTATCCACTGTACCATTAATAGAATATTTGGAGAGTACAGAGAAAAAGGCAAAGAGAAAAATTCATTGATCTACCACCCAAATCTGATATTAATATCTGAGTGAATTTCTCTCCTGCCTTTTAATTCATAGGATTCAAAAGAAAACAGCAACATTAAATGCAGTCATTCATACATGGTGACTTTTGTATCCTGCCTTTTCATTTAACATTGCATTATAAGTATTTTTTGCATATTCCTACATTCTCTTCCTGAACATTATATTTAGTGGCTGCACAATATTCCACCAAGAAGGTAGATTATGCTTTAAAATCGCCTTCTGGATTTCTTTCTTCATTCACCTGGGGGAGGGAGAGGAAGGAAAGATGGCCAGGAAGAGCTTTTCCTGTTCAGGATTCCAAGAAAAGCATCTCCAAGTCTGGCTCGATACTTGGTTATCGTTCTTGTGTGCCCTTCTAATCCTGACCTTCAAGCCAGCATAAAAGAACCTGGCCCCTTAGTAGGAGCTGGCAGCCCCGCCTCCAGTCGAGCAGAGGCCCCTTAACGTGAAATGAAAACGACCCTTCCATCCAAGGAGAGAAAGACTAGAGTTAAAATCTAACCACTGTAACTGCAGGACAGAGAAGTCCTTAAGCCTCCTTCTTCAAACATAGCACCTAGAAATGGTACTGATTACAGACTACTTGTCACTAAGAGGGGAGAGCTATGAAAGGATAACTTTGTTTGCTGGTAGCTGCCTGGCTGCTGTCAAGGCACACACCTTCCACTCTGAATTATGTATTAACTAGTATTGCAGATTCAGAGAAGGCAATGGCACCCCACTCCAGTTCCCTTGCCTGGAAAATCCCATGGACGGAGGAGCCTGGGGTCGCGAAGAGTTGGACACGACTGAGGGACTTCACTTTCACTTTTCACTTTCATGCACTGGAGAAGGAAATGGCAACCCACTCCAGTGTTCTTGCTTGGAGAATCCCAGGGTTGGCAGAGCCTGGTGGGCTGTTGCCTATGGGGCTGCACGGAGTTGGACACGATTGAAGTGACTTAGCAGCAGCAGTATTGCAGATTAAGCTGCCTTGAGGAGAAAGCCCTATTTAGTCACCTGGGAGACATAGCCTGCTGCTCTTTGGGAGCCAGTTTAAATTTCACCTTCATTAGCTTTGAGTGGTTTTGATTGTGGTCAGCCCAGAGGAAGTTGATGGGATGAAGCCTGGAGAGATTGGAGGAGACCTCGTGGCTTGGTTGCCATCCTCCATTCTGCTTTGCTTTGCTAGAAGCTGTGAGCTGGATGCCAGGGTGGAGCACTGAAGCATGAGGTCAGAGGGCACGGGGCAGCTGTGGAGATAGAACATCCCTCTGCCCCTCCTCTGCCAGTGACTCAGAAGGCAACCAGTGGAGCAGAGCAGCACCTGGCAGGGCTATCCCACAGCTTCAAGCATGAGTGATGACAACAGGGATCGAACAGCGGGCTCCTATTGGCACAGGTACTTGAATATTTCATGGGTTTGGATTTGAAAATTAGTTGAAAGGTGAGATATTTGTTTGTAGTAGTGTCAGATTCAGTCACAGACCCTCCAGAGCTTTGAGAATGGCCTCTTCAGCCCTCCAGACTCTAGAAGTCTCTTTCCCTTGGTTACTCCACCCCCTGTAGTCTCACTTGTGCCTGGTAGTTGACACTGCCAGCCCTCACCTCCACTTCTGGAGGCAGCACCAACAATTCACACAACAGACCTTTCTCACCCCTTTGTTGTGATGTATCTGCCTCCTAGGGCTTCCCAGGTAGCGCTAGAGGTAAAGAACCCACCTGCCAGTGCTGGAGACTTGAGAGACTGTTTAGATTCCTGAGTTGGGAGGATCCCTTCTGCCTCCTAACAGGTCTCCTACCCAACTCCTAGTCTTTGCCCCAAAGTACCAAACAAGACATAACCTCTTACTGCTTTGCTCTGACATCTTCAGTAGGTCTCTGCTACCTACTGGATAAAACCCAGACCATTCTGTCACCCAAGGCCCTCTGGAATCTATCCCCAGCTCCCTCCTCTGCAGGTAGACTGTATCAGGCGCTTTCTACGTGGCAGGCAGCGATGCAGGTTCTTCAGTGTAAATTTCTTGTTTCATCCTGACTGGCCTTTGCTGGACTTCGAACATACCTCACGTGTTCCTCTGCTGCTGCTGCTAAGTCGCTTCAGTCGTGTCTGACTCTCTGCGACCCCATGGACTGCAGCCTACCAGGCTCCTCCATCCATGGGATTTTCCAGGCAAGAGTGCTGGAGTGGGGCGCCACTGCCTTCTCTGGACGCATTCCTCTACCTGCTCTCTCTTAGAATGTTTGTCTGGCTGCATCAGGTATTAGTTTGTGGCATGCCAGATCTTCTTTGTGGCTCACTGGCTTCTCTAGTTGCTATGCACAGGCTCGGTAGCTGTGCTGCCATGAGGGTTTAGTTGCCTTGTACCACCACATGGGATCCTGGGCTTCCCTGGTGGCTCAGACAGTAAAGAATCCGCCTGCAATATGGGAGACCTGGGTTCGATCCCTGGGTTGGGAAGATCCCCTGGAGGAGGGCATGGCAACCCACTCCAGTATTCTTGCCTGGAGAATCCCCACGGATAGAGGAATCTGGCAGGCTACAGTCCATGGGATCACAAAGAGTCAGACACGACTGAGTGACTTAGCACAGATATGGTATCCTTGTTCCCCAGCCAGGGATGGAACCCATGTCCCCTGCTTTGGAAGGCCAATGGATTCTTAACCACCAGGGAAGTTCCTCCTCTATATACTCTTAAGTGTAAATGATGCCTTCTGTCTAGAATCCTCCTGCCGCTTTTCATGAAACTCTGCCCAGCCCATACCCACTCAGAGATCTCTTTCCTGAAAAAACTTCAAATTCTTCTAACTGGAATCTCAGCAACATTTAATTATAAACTTTCTTCTGTGGTAACTGAAGTTTTCAAGTGTATTTGTCTTCAAAATGGATAACCATTTAGACCGCAGAGACCAGCCTGAAACTTTGCAGTGCCAAAGCATCCTCCTTGGCTCATAGCAGGTCATACATGAATGTTGAAATACGCCATGAACCTTCTGCCACAGAACTGAATAGGAGGCTTACCCTCTGGAACCTGGGTAATAGCCAGTTCAGCACCCTCTGAAATCATGTTTTTAAGTAATTGGGTATGGAATTATTCCTATTTCTAAATCCCCAGTGGTAAGCAGAGATAAATGTGAGCTTTGTTGTATTAGCCCCTTAAATATTCCCCAACCCACCTCCCCCTGAACAGTCAGACTAATACAAATAGGGCCCAGCAAAGTGGATGTTAATTACAGGCAAATTCTGCCTGGCCACAAGGGTAAAGCTCTCCTAACTGCCTGATCACACTAGGTCGCCTGGCCCTGAAGACCAAAAAAGAGAATTTCCCCAGGGGAAGCCATTTAGGGGGCCAAGCCAGTGGGTATGGGCAGAGTGTTTACTGTTCTCATAATGGTGCCCTGGGCCTGCTGTTTATTTCGGAGGTTTTAATTGACTAGTGAGGTGGTGCTATACCAGCTCACCACCTATAAACCTCCCTGGAACCAGCTGAGTGAGTTAGGCACTAAGCCTGTGGGACAAATTTGGAGTCTTGGAAATTAACTAGGCATGAGATGATCCCAGAGCAGACCCAGGAAGCTTGCACCCAGAGAAGTCATGCTGCTGTGTTGCTGAGGGCAGAAGGGATCTTTCCAAACTGGCTGATCTGTTCCTTAATCGTCAGGTCACTTGCAAGCAGCCAGTTGGCCGGATCTGACTCAGACACGTTTGGCCTGACCTGTGGAGTGTTTTTTAACGTTTGAATTAGTAGCTAACACTTCAGTAGGAGAAGACTTCACATAAGAATCTGAATTTCTGGTTTCTTCTAACAATAGAGCACCTGGCCACGCTGGGCCGTCGCTCTCAAAGGGACATCCCCTTTAAATGGGGCATTCACTTCCCACCAAACTGATCACTCATTTTTTGTTGCTGCCCAGCCTCTGCTTGTTTCCCCTGTTCTAAAAAATTGTAGATTGCAGTGGGAGGTAGAATTAGATAGCTCTTCCAGTCTAGCAGCTCCAGGCTCTGTAATGCAGAGGCTTACGCTCTGCCTATAGAGGGTACACCTCTGGGTGTAGAGGCAGTAGTTAGAGCTCAGGGAGTCTGTGATGCAGTTGAGATAAGGCATTTTTCATGAATACTGAACTTCCTGCCACCAAGTATCACACCCTGGAGGGATAGGTATGTAGAATCCAGAGCATTGGCAGGCAGATGCCATTCTCTGGTTGAAGTTGGCTGGAGTTAACCTTTACTGAGCACTTACTCTCAGCCGGTCTTTTCAATCTTTATGACAGTCCTGTCAAGTAGATAATCAGTCCCATCTCTGGGATGAAGACACTGAGGTTAGTGCCACATGGCTAGTGACAGAACTTACTCCAAGGGCTTAACCAAGGTCGTCTCTCTCCACTCAAGCTTCAGTAGCTGTGGTGCATAGGCTTAGTTGCTCCTTGGAAGATCCCCCTGTGAGATCTTCCCGGATCAGGGATCAAACCTGTGTCCCCTACATTGGCAGCCAGATTCTTAACCACTGGACCATTAGGGAAGTCCCTGAACATTTGTTATAAAAAGCACACAAAAAAAGGAATGTTTAAACTAGCATATTAGTGATGATTTTCTCAAGCAAGAGTCCAAAATGATTTGGTTTATATACTGCAAGATGGGAGTGGGTGGAGATGTGTCAAGGGTCTGTTTACCTGGGGGACTGAGGGGTGAGCTCTGTGGCCCAGTGTTAGTCATGGTGAGCCCTTCAGACTTCTGAGAGGAGCAACTTGCAGGCTGCAGCACACATTCCTATAAATTTTCATAGCAATTGACCCAGGGGTACCCAGGAGATATGTAAATTCATTTTTTACTAATCTTCAATTATAATACATCCAAGATTTTCCAAGATTTAGAAACCATTGTATTCAGCTGACTGTAAACTTCCTTTCTTGACTGCTAAGAACTCCCCATCTCTGCCCAACTCCACCCCACCTCACCTCACCAGGTCTAGCGTCAGCTTTGGGGAACTTGGAAACCTCTGGTGATAAGGTCAGTTGGGAATTTACGAAGTCATGGGTGTCGGAGGTAAAGGTGTAAAAAAGGGGAGGAGGAACTGGTTTTTGCTCTAGGACACAGGGAACTTTTAAGGTTCTTGCAAAACCGTTGCAGCTCTTGAAAGCCTTAAAGTCATCAGCGCCCCACTGCGGAATTGCGGAATTCAGAGCTTGTCACAATTGTTAACACCCTCTTTGACCAGTTTTTTTTTTTAAATTTAACGAGTATTGTCTTCTGAGCCTTTTTTACCCCCAGCAGAAAGGTTCTGCTGTTTTGGCTTTAGGGGGTGTTCTACACAAAGCGCAGCTCCTTGGCGTGCAGCAGTCGAGGGATTTCTACCTGCTTGCTCGCTTTGCAGGGTGAGTAGGGTTCGAGGCTTAGAAGACGGGGCGCGGGGCAAAGGGCAAGTGAGAGTCACAATTTTGGAAGCCCCTATGGGTTATACTGAAGTTAACTGCGCTTCAGTTTCCAGGTTGAGCACAATGACCACCTCTTCCCTGGGCAGTTGGGCCCGGGCCGAGCGCGGAGGAACTCGGCTTTTGGCTTCGGTTGGGAAACCCAATTTCGGAGTGTGCGGAGACTGCGAGTCTTTCCGAACAGGAGGAGGCGCGTCCACTCGGGACCCTGCGTCCCACCGCGCGCCGGCCGCGTGGGGCTTCCCCCGGCCGAGCCGGGAAGGGGATGCTCCCTCGCAGCCCTCAGGGGAGCCCTCCCACTCTTCCCTAACTTTCCCGGCCCCTGGGCCGGAGGAGGGCGCTTCTCCCGGCGGGGGCGCGCTGGGTACTTAAAGGCTGCTCGGCGGGGCCAGCGCTCGTCAGTCGGAGCGCGCGGCAGCAGCGGCGCCCCGTGGAGCGAGGCGCGGCGGCGAGGAGCGGGAGGAGGGGCATGGAGCCGCCGCGGGCCTGCTGAGCACGGGAGCGCGGGCAGCCGGCGGCACGGTGAGCGCGGGTCTGGCCAGCCCTCTTAGAAGGGCGGGCTGCCCGAGGGACCCGGGCGCGCCGGGCTCCAGGGTGGCGCTTGCGGAGCCCTGCGGACCCCGCCGGCTCCCCCAGCCGTATGGGTGCTGCGTGCAGCGCCGCGAGGCGGGCTGAGGGCTGCGGCATCTCCAGGCTTCCTGGCGGCGGTTCCTGTAGCCCTCTCCCCACTGACCCCTCCTCCCTTTCTCCATCCTCTCCTTCTCCAGCCTCTCCTCCCTTCCTCCCTTGCGGCTCCTGTTTTGTGAATGGATTAGGAGGTGGACGACGGTGAGGGGCACCAGGCTGGCTGGAGTCTCGCTGTCCCAGGCCCGCCCGGGTGTTCGCACCTGTCCAGGCACCAAGATGCTCGGTGCCCCGGTTACTGCGGGTCAGCCCGGCCGTGGCCGCAAGTACCTGCGGCCTGGGCTCCCCTTCCCTTGCGGGCTCGGAGAGGCTGGGAGGGCGGCCGGGCGCAAAGGAAAGAGCCCCTGCCCCGCGCACAAGTTTCCGTCCCGCCGCGTACGGGCCCCGCAGCAGGGCACACCTGTCAGCTGGAGAGGCTACAGACTGGGCAGCCCCGCGTAGTGTCGGGAGTAGATTGGCGGCGTTCGTCTTTGGCTGGAGGTTTTCTCTTTCCCACGTCTCTCGGGGTAGGGGGAGGGCTTAGAGAGCGTCCCCAGTCTCTTGCCCTTCAAGCCGGGTGCGCATTAACCTACAGGGGCCGAGCTCTCCTGGATCTCCTCTGAGCAAAGGGGGTGGAGGGGGACAAGAGGCTCCTCTCGCCGGCTTGAGGGGTGACACGGTCCCCTGTCGCGGCAGGGCCACTTGAGGCGGAGCTGGCACCAGATCCTGATTGCACATGAGGTACCTGGCTGCGGGACCTTCTCGGGGCCTCTGTGGTATAGGGGTGCCAGGATAAAGCCTTTAGTTCCTGAGCAGGGAAGGAGGGGTCCTGCCCGGGAAAGGAGGGGGCCGGCGACACTGAGGATGCCGCCTTTGTCTGCAGGCACACTTTGCCAAGGTAGCGCCCGTCCCCCCTCCCCCCAGGAGGTGAGTGGGGCCTGGTCCGACTGATTCCTTGCGTTTTCCGTTTCTTCCCGGCTGGGTCGTGGGAAACGGGCACGTGGGTGTGGCCGGCACCGTCTTCGTTGGAAAGCCGGGGTCTGGCGGGGGTGAGAAGCATGGCCAGTGCCTTCCGGGCTGCGTTAACCTGGTGGGCACCGCCTCTGGCACTGCACCGAGGCGGGGCGCCAGCGCCGGGCAGGTTGCTGGCTTGGCCTCGGCGCCCCCTGCTCTTTACCAGCGCGCAGGCAGGCAGCAGTGCCCGCAGCGCCCCCATGGCATATAAGCTCTAGAGGGGGGTGGGGGCGCTCCTGGGTGGTGGATGCAGGGCCTAGGGACCCGTGCACTGCTAGCGCGTGCGAGGCTCCCCCGGGGGGTGTGGGGCGGGGGCGACAAGGACGGCTGGGAATCCTGCAGAGGAAGCACAAGGCAGGCTCCCCGGGACAGCGGGGCAGAGCGCCCGGAGGCCGAGCTTCCCGGAGAGTTGAGGCTGCCAACAGCACTTTCCGGACCGAAGCTGCTGGAATGCTGCTGAGGCCTGAGTCTCCGGTTGATTTAGGCACCGACTACGTGTTCCTCGCCCCTCCTGTGTGAGAGGTGGCAGGGGAACCAGCTCCCTAGCAAGAAAGTATGTTTGTGTTGAGGTGGCAGTCAGGAGTCAGTTTGAGTGAGACCTAGACTTGGAGCAAGCTTGGAAGTGAGACCCCTTTGTCTGTAAAGGGTGGGCGGTGGTGGTAACAGAATTCTCCAGATCAGGCAGGTGGCAAGGAGAGGAGATGGGGAGAGGGCCTCAGAGTAGCGGTCAGGGAGCTGTCCTAATCAGCCTTCCCCCAACCCCTCCCCTCCCCCACTCAGTCCTTCAGGGCTACTAATCAGTATAATGGTTTACCTGGGACCTATGGAACAAGAAACCATTGGAATCCCTCCCCGGGGAGTTGCTAAGTCCCAGAGAATTTGGGCAAGATCAGGCAGCCAGGGTGATAGTAGGGCTGTGTCTCCAGCACAAGGCTTCAAGTACCAAGTGCTAGACTCGGCTCACTAAAACACAGCTCTTTTCAGATGGGCAGATGCTGGAAGTCCTAACAAAACCTGCCAGCATTTCCTGGAGTAGTGGGGCAGGGGTACGTGGACAGAGATTCCTTGCGGCTTCCTGGCAGGCGCCTGTCCCGGGCTGCTGGGCTGCTGGGCTGCTGCAGTGGCAGCTGCAGTTCCCCCTGGTGCCCCAGTGCTGGGCTTCCAGGAGGGCTGTCCACACCCCAGCTCTCATTTCCTTTTCTTTCCCTTGTCTGCTTTTCCTGGTTACTTTCTCTTTCTTTGCTGCCTCTCAAGTCAAAGAGAAAAAGGTGAGAAAGCAGAGAACATTGGTAAACTTTCTCTTACAGATTTAGTTGTTTTGAGAAAGGGAAGCTGTTTCCTCCTTTCTTCCCTCAGGCATGTCTCAATGTTTCCTGCTCTTTCTCATCTTTCCCTTCCCCACTTTCTTCGTGGTGTGATCCCCTGGTGGGTATAGGGCATGAAGGCTGCCTACCTACCCTGGCCCCTCCACTTCCTCCCTCTTCTTGGCTTCTCAGATGCTCAGAGCTTCCTCTGGCCTCAGGCTCACCCCTACTGAAGCTTATCTGTGAGAGCTTTGGGTCAGGTAGATCCCAGTTCTGCCACCAGCTAGGTCTCTCTCAGATCTCTCTGGCTTGGGTTTAGCTAATGATAATAAATGCTGCTTTGAGTGCTTTATGTATATAACCCATTTAATCCTCAAAGATGTTAGGAGGTTAGTGCTGCAACACGCATTTTACAGATGAATAAACTAAGGCGTAGAACAGGCACACAGTAAGTGGCAGAGCTGAGGATTCTTGCCTGGAGAATCCCCTGGACAGAGGGGCCTGTCCTCTGCTACTAAACTACTACTACTACTGGTCTGGCTTTCGAGTCTCCAGTCCTAGTCATGCTCAATAAATGGTGATGGTTGTTATTAGTGGATCATTTCCCCAGTTCAAGGCCAGGTCCAGAGACCATGCCCCCATGGCCATTGACCAGAGAAGCTGCCTCCCGCTGACCCACTTCTCCCACCTTCTCCCACCAGATGCCGGTGCAGCTGACAACAGCCCTGCGCGTGGTGGGCACCAGTCTGTTTGCCTTGGCAGTGCTGGGTGGGATCCTGGCAGCTTACGTGACAGGCTACCAGTTCATCCACACAGAAAAACACTATCTGTCCTTTGGGCTGTACGGTGCCATCCTGGGCCTGCACCTGCTCATCCAGAGCCTGTTTGCCTTCCTGGAGCACCGGCGCATGCGACGGGCAGGCCGGACCCTGAAGCTGCCCTCCCCACTGCAGCGCTCGGTGGCGCTCTGCATCGCTGCGTACCAGGAGGACCCCGACTACCTGCGCAAGTGCCTGCGCTCAGCCCAGCGCATCGCCTTCCCCGACCTCAAAGTGGTCCTGGTGGTGGACGGCAATCGCCAGGAGGATGCCTACATGCTGGACATCTTCCACGAGGTGCTCGGTGGCACCGAGCAAGCTGGCTTCTTCGTGTGGCGCAGCAACTTCCATGAGGCGGGTGAGGGTGAGACGGAGGCCAGCCTGCAGGAGGGCATGGACCGCGTTCGGGACGTGGTGCGGGCCAGCACCTTCTCGTGCATCATGCAGAAGTGGGGAGGCAAGCGAGAGGTCATGTACACGGCCTTCAAGGCCCTTGGTGATTCAGTGGATTACATCCAGGTGAGGGTGCCTCCCTAGGTGTGTGTGGATGTGTGGATGTGTCCAGCCAGCCAGGTATATCTCCTGGGGAATTTTAGGTCCAGTCTAGGTGCCTTGGGTCGTGTACTTTCCTCCCCTACACTTCAGAAGGCAGTAAATACAGTAATTTTCAACAGCTGTCCTGGGGTCAAGAAGACCTAGGCGGGAATCTTGGATCTGTGGGTACTTAGCTATGTGCATCTGGGCAGGTCTCTGGACTCTGGGCAGGTCTGTGGATTGGTATCCCCAGAGTGGCAAACAAGTGTATAGAATTTACTTTATACCAGACACGGTTATAGGTACTTCATGTGTTTTAGTTCTTTTAATCTTCATAATATTCCTAGGGGATAGGTACCATGCTTATTTCTGCTTACAGAAACTGAGCCTGAAGTGCAGTTGCCTAACTTGCCTAATGTCACACAGCAGTAGTGAGCAGAGCCAGGAGTTGAGCCCAGGTCGTTTGTCCTTGTGCAATACTGCCTCACCATTGGCAGCATGGGGATGAGCCTCGTCATAAAGTGTGGGGAAGAGCCAAAAAGAATCATGCTCCAAAGCACTCAGACAGTTTTAGTTATGGGTTGATGAAAAGTCTCACTCTTTCTGGTGTCAAGTTCTTGTCTGTGAGGCGGAGGGACACAGGTGCGAATCACCCCCCAGCTCAGTGCTGCAGCCATCTTGGCAGGGCCAGGACCCCAACAGACCCTGCCTTGCTTCCAGCTGAAGCAGGCATTGACACCTCCTTGGAAATTTTATTATGTTGACAAGGTAACACAGCTCCAGTTTTCATATAACAAAACCTAGAGAAAACTGATCAAAGATTATGCATCTCAGTACCAAGTAGAAACTGACACCCAGGACCCAGATTTGTGGTCCAGCATCTGTTCCCCCTTCTCTGTTCCTGCCCTTCTCCACATATGCCCATCTCTTGAATGAGTAGCAGCTGCTGTGGTCGCCCACCTACGTACCAGCACAGTCTTGCTGACAGCATGTTGTGTACTCCAATATTTAAATTTTCTATACGGTACCCACCTAAAATTAGCTTGCTGCATATTTTTTTGTCTTGGCTGTTTGGAAAGTTGCACCCTCACATACGAGTTGGTACACCTGCCTCTTCCTGCCTTCCTAGGCCCAAGGGCCTCCTCAGCGCCAGAGAGGGAGGGCTGTGAGACAGGTCTTGATTCTGCAGTCTGTCTAGGGTCAAGGGGCCTTTGAGACTTGCCTGTGGACTCAGACGACTTAGAAAAAGCCCTTGAGCCCTGGCACAGGCTCAAGCCATAGTGACTGCTGTCTATTCCCTCGAAGCACAGGATCCCCTCAACCCTGCCCTCCCACACCTATTCCTTCCAGTGTGTTCTGGTGGGTCGGCACATGGGTTCACTGTCTGGGGCAGCCCTGGGCCTGCCTGTCAGTGAACACTCTGGATTTCAGTCTGCCTTCACGAGCCCGCTTAAGTTGTCTTTCCCCCTTCAGGAAATAACCCTGCTTCAGCCAGTGGGCAAGCCCAGGCAGCCGAGAGCGCTAGCCTTTCCTAACCTTGCTCAGTTGGAAAGACCTCCCTGGGGTGAAGGAAGTGCCGCAGTGTGAGGAATGAGAGAGTCAGGGCTGGAGTAGTTGTGTGACCAGCAGCGCTGGGAAGCTTGGCCTGTAAGCTGAGGAGGTTCTGGGAGTGTGGCCTGAGGCTCCTGTGACCTTCCCAGTTTGGGCCAGTACTGTAAGGCTGTCAGTGGGGAGGCAGGTCAGAGTGGCTGTGATGACTCCACCTGGTTCCCCTCAGCCCTCCCTCTGCTGCTTGTCTGCAGTCATTGAATCTTCCAGTATGGAGAGAGAAAGCAGAGGGTTGGAGTGCAGCCCCCTTCCTGCAGGCAAGTGGGCTCTCTCAGCAACTTCAGTAGAAGAATTCTAGGCTTTTGTAGACTCTGGGCTCATCTGTGGATACTGTTTCTTGCTCTGTCAGGGGTCAGGAAGACGGTTCCCTTACCCATTGGCTATTTGGGATTTTCACACCATCTCAATCATTTTCTAAAATGTAAACAAGGAGTCAGGCAATAGGGAAAGTGTTTGTAGTACAGGTTCAGCTATTAACAATAATGGGTCACCTAACAGAATCAAACCAGGAGTCTCCCATTGGAGGGGAGGGTGGGTGGGTAGGATTTGATCCAGGTTCTGAGTGGAGGAGCTGCTACCAGCTTCTAGGCCCATCCAGAGCTAGAATCTAGGTGAGAACAGCCCTTGGCTCTGCTGGACCCAAGTCTGGGAGACCTGGCCAACAGGGCACAAATGGCCGGGCAGCCACAATGGTGGGGCTCTGACTGGGCTAGATACACCGTCCACTTGGGCTGGCTGTCTAAGAGACTGAAACAGGGCAGTGCCGTTCGTGATGATCCCGTGAGCAAGCTTTGGTGGTAGCCTCTGGCAGGAGCCATTTCTCAGCCTTCTGAGCAATGCCTGCTGGCCTTGCTCGAGCCACAGTGCCTGTCAGTCTGATTTCAGTGACATTTTCCTTTCTTCCCAAGGACCCCAGAGAAATATATTAAGACCACTTCTGAGGAGCCTGGCTCAATCAGGGCTAAAGATCTGTCCAGTACTAGACACTTCTCCCTTTCTGGGCCCACCACTGAAAGTCCCCTGGGTTCCTCTCTCAGCCAAGCAGCTATCAAGTCGGTACCTGAACTCTCCTGTTTCTTACTTCCCTCGGTAATTCATCTCACCCCTTCTATTTGGCATAGATCTCTTTGTTAGTGGTTTGAAGTGTGTCTGGTGAAGGGGTTATGTCCCTCGGGCAGTGAGCCACCAGGGTGGGGTGGGTGGATGTATCTGTGTCAGAATGGACTGACAGCGCCTTCCTTCTGCAGGTGTGTGACTCTGACACTGTGCTGGATCCAGCCTGCACCATTGAGATGCTTCGAGTCCTGGAGGAGGACCCTCAAGTAGGAGGAGTCGGGGGAGATGTCCAAGTAAGAAGTAGCCAAGGATTCCTGGGGCTGGAGGGTCTGGATTCTTTCTGCTTCTTCATCTAATTGGATATACTAGGGAAGTGGGCATTTTGTTTTGGAGGGGGGTTTCCTCTTTGACAGTTTCATTGGTACCGAAAGGCTCATCTGCTACCCACCCACTTTCCTGCCTATTTCCACCAGGGGCAGGGGGCCAGAAAATTACTTGACTGGTATGTAGAGAGCCTGTACTGCTGGGAGGGGCACAGTGTTCTGAAGTCATCCATCCTAGAGGGTGCTTCCTTTTTGGCCAGTGGTGCAGCGAGCACCTCCAAAGTTAGACCCCCTGAAAAACGCTTGCTGCTGGGGACGTTGCACTGAAGAGCTCTGTGCGGTATGGTATGAATAAAGGGCCAGATCTTCTTCCAAGGGAATTGCTGGCAACATACTATGTCTTCCCAAGAAGCTTTCCAACTGCAGAAAGGGTCAGGATCGGGGGCTGGGGTGTTACTTTGCTTCTTTCTCAAGCCCTTCTCTCAGCCACCACCACAGGCTGCCTCCTGAGACTGAAGGTGGCTTTGGCTGCTAGAGCAACTTCATTGGGACAGTCGGTGCATATGACATAGAGGAGAGGCGAGGCTGGTGCTGAGAAGAGTTGACTGGGTGTGGTTGCCTCCTCTCAGCCTCTGGTTTCCCATCTCTGAGAGAGCTGGGACTTGTGGCCAGGAACCAGAGCAAAGGGCTACGGATCTCAGAGTGTAGGGAGGCCTGCTGTTCTCTGGTGTCTGTCTCCTGGGGCTCTCATCCTCAGGCAAGGAGGCCCAGAATCTCTGGTTCCCTTGCAGATCCTCAACAAGTACGATTCATGGATCTCCTTCCTGAGCAGTGTGCGGTACTGGATGGCCTTCAACGTGGAGCGGGCTTGCCAGTCCTACTTTGGCTGTGTGCAGTGCATCAGCGGGCCCTTGGGCATGTACCGTAACAGCCTCCTTCAGCAATTCCTGGAGGACTGGTACCACCAGAAGTTTCTGGGCAGCAAGTGCAGCTTTGGGGATGACCGGCACCTCACCAACCGAGTCCTGAGTCTCGGCTACAGGACTAAGTATACAGCTCGTTCTAAATGCCTCACGGAGACCCCCACCAAGTACCTCCGGTGGCTCAACCAGCAGACTCGCTGGAGCAAGTCTTACTTTCGGGAGTGGCTCTACAACTCTCTGTGGTTCCACAAGCACCACCTCTGGATGACCTACGAGTCAGTGGTCACAGGTTTCTTCCCCTTCTTCCTCATTGCCACGGTCATACAGCTCTTCTACCGGGGCCGCATCTGGAACATTCTCCTCTTTCTGCTGACAGTGCAGCTAGTGGGCATTATCAAGGCCACCTACGCCTGCTTCCTGCGGGGCAACGCAGAGATGATCTTCATGTCACTCTACTCCCTTCTCTATATGTCCAGCCTCCTGCCGGCCAAGATCTTTGCCATTGCTACCATCAACAAGTCTGGCTGGGGCACCTCTGGCCGAAAAACCATTGTGGTGAACTTCATTGGCCTCATCCCTGTGTCCATCTGGGTGGCAGTCCTCCTTGGGGGGCTGGCCTACACAGCTTACTGCCAGGATCTGTTCAGTGAGACAGAGCTGGCCTTCCTGGTCTCTGGGGCCATCCTGTACGGCTGCTACTGGGTGGCCCTCCTCATGCTGTACCTGGCCATCATCGCCCGGCGATGTGGGAAGAAGCCAGAACAGTATAGCTTAGCTTTTGCTGAGGTGTGATGCAGCCCCCAAGCAGAGCGGGAAGAGTGCAATGGGTAAGGGAGGGAAGGGGAATGGAAAAGACAGGGTGGGAGGGAGAGGGAGTGCTGTTTTAGTTTCTTAATGGTCCAAAGTGCAAAGAATGGTGACTGTTGTATGGCCTGGGACAGCTCTGTTTCGAGGAGGCAAGTCCAGTGCAGCGGAGGAGAGGCAGAGGAGGCACACTATTTTCAGGCCGCTTGTCTGTTGCCTCCACACATACAGGTGGCCTGTGGGCAAGATTCCATTTCCTCCCCTGAGATCCAGAGGGAACTCAGAAGTGTGCTAAAGCAAATAGTAAGTTCCATTCAGTGGCAACTTCTCACGGATGAGTGAGCAACAAGGGCCCATGGGAAGGGGTTCTCTTAGTCCACCTGAACACAATCAGAGGTGGTGGGAGTACTTCTGAGTGATCTGGGCCAGCTAGTAACATGTCCCCACCTCAATCTAATTATCAATGCAATAAGATTGTGCCTGAAATACAAGGCCCAGAAGCCTGATCTTTGGGCATCAGAAAACAGGGTCCGGGAATGGTGCTTTCTTATGTGAAGTACCTCATTCCGCATCTCAGCATCCCAAGGATGAGCCAGACTAGCAGGGAGTTAGCACTGTACTGTTTTTAAGTGTGTGCGTGCGTGTGTGTGTGTTAAAAAGGAAAGCTGGCCAGGAGGAACAAACATTGGTGGTGGTGGTGCTAAAAGCCATGGGTTACATGGAGGCTGGGAGCTGACTGTATTCTACCTGGAAATTGCCCAAACATCTATCTAGCTTAGCTTGTCTGTGATCTCTTCTGAGAAGGTAAGATGTTTTGGTCATCTACCAAGAAGATTAAACTGTAACGTGATGAGAAAGGAAGTGAAGACTTGGGTATTACAAGCCATATACTCCTGAATTCCTCTCTCAAATTCAGCTCTGAGTCTAAGCCAGCCTCCTCACTTGGCTTCCCTTCACAGTGGTAAGTCGCCTCTCCCACCCTCCTCCTCACCGAGTTGTTTTTCAAGTGGTGAGTGAGACAGAGCCTAGGGCTCTCATCGGCCCCTCTGCAGTAGGCCAGCCTGCCATCAGCATATGGGGGGAAAGCTATTAGGAGTCTCTGACCAAACTGGCTGCAGCCTGGAACTGCCTGGACAGGTTCCTTGGCAGCTGGACAGCACACATGACATTCAGGCTACAGTTCTTGACAATCACCTCTACTGGAAAGCTTTTCAGCATTCCCTATGTGAGCCCTCAGTCCAAGCTGGTCATCGTTGAGACTGTCCATTCTCCTCAGTGGCTTCTCCAGGGAATTCTTACAGCCAAGTTGTGGATAGTCACTACTGTACTTGCTTGCTCCTGTCCAGAAACCAAGCAAGGGGATGGAACTGGTATCTAAATTCGAAGGTTCTTGTCTTCTCTCATGCCTCTTGAGGATGTTTGATTTTCCTCTGCTTTTTTGGAGAGGGTGTGAGGGAAGGCCGTTTTCTACAGATTTGCAATGCACAAGCCTGCTCTGAGCTCTTGGGTTTAAAACCTGGGATACTGACTAAGCCTTGGACTTAAGGGTTGCTTGCTCCAGTGTGCTCTCTCTCCAAACGTCCACTCCAGAGGGCCTGCTGACCTGTCAGAACCAGCACCAAGGTGGAGAGTAGTTGAGGGGCAAGCCTCTAGTGTGCCCAGGTGCTGCCCACAAAAGAACTAGGTGCACTCTGAGCCAGACTGGCAAACCCTGGTGCTTCCCTTCGTTGCCCGCCAACTCGTGGGTTTTCCAGGTGCGCCAACACTGCTGCGTCGCATAGGCCTCCAGTTTCTAGAAGACTGTTGGTTGACATCAGGCCTAATCCAGAAGGCTAGGAAGAGGCAGCAGGCATTTGCTAAAGGCAGTTGTTCCGGGCTCTTCCGTGTTTTTGCTGGCCAAGAAGTAAACTATTTTGAGCACTACAGTGGAGGAAATCCGGTCAGCCAACTGCAGAGCTCAGACTTCACTAAGGGCTTGTTTTTCTTCAGCTTTTACTTGAAGGTTAACGTGGGATGGACTCCCGGATGGAGAACTCTAGGCAGTCCTCCTCTCAGCTCTGCCTTGCACTTTGAGATTATCAACTTTTCCCAGGTCGAGCAGGCAGGTACAAGTAAGTGGGCTCACAACGTTTGACCTCGACTGGTTTTTCTAAGTTATTTTGTACATTTTTCAGCAGCGAAACCAAACTGGGTCTTCAGCTTTATTCCCGTTTCTTGCAAGGGAAGAGCCTTTATACAATTGGACACATTTTGGTTTTTCCTCAATGAGAATTTTAACCCTCTTTTGTATTATTTCTACAATTTGTAAACATATTTATTTTTACTTTTTTTTTTTTTACTTTCTGGTGAAATTTTTTATACTGCACTTATTTGTCAAAATAAAGTATCTCACTTAAGGCTGGTATCTCTGAACTCCTCCTTCCCTCTTTGAACTAATGAAAGCTCTTTAATTCAGTTCCAAGATGGGTATTTGAGGCAGAACTAGTTTTGTCAAGGTAATTCCAATGAACTCAGAAGCAGGTAAGTTATCAAAGCTGCCTCTGGACCTGGGGAATTCCAGTAGGCCTGCTTAGTAACTACACACCTGTGGTGGCTTAGTTTTTACTGTAGAGGATGCATAGGGTCTTTGGAGAAATTACTAAGCCAATGAGTTAGCCCTAGCTACCCAGTTAAGGCTAAAAACCAAAGCTTGCTTCCTCCTTAAATGAAAGTATATTATCTGAGAGGTCATGGAGGATTGTGGCCAAGCTGAAACAATGAAAAGCAGTGGGTAAACTTCCTTCCCTGTGGAACAGGTAATAAAAAGGGAGTGAAATCAACAGCCCTCTCGTCTCATTTATTAAAGAAACAGTAAGAAAAGATACAATGCGGGAAAAACACCAACCATCCTTTCACATCAGGCTGGACAAAGCACAGTGATTTCTCCCCTTTATCCCCCACCCCCACCCCAATTCCCATAATCCCATCCACATCAGTTTAATCTTGAGGTTCTCTGATTGGGAGTACCAGTGGAGAGGGAGTTGGATGAGCAGTGGAGCCTTGGTTCTGGCTTCCTCTAAGTCCCAGGAGAAGGAAGCTGCAGACCCAGTCAGTCAAGCGGATGCTGTATTTGGTGGCTCTCTGAAGTGGCTGCACTTCCCTGTTCTGTGTTCAAGTCCGCGGGGGAAGAAGGTATGGCAGTGGAGGATGACCAGGTCAGTGTTGCAGAAGCATGGTCCTTTCACCAACACAACATTTCTAGAGAGCAGTGAGCTCATTCTCCAGTGGTGAGCAGGGGACTATGTATGAATTGGGACCTGCAGGCCAATGTATCCCTGAGGAAAGGTCCACAAGAACAATTCAAGAACTAGTTAAGAAACAAGGGGCAGAAAGCTGTGGGACAAAAGCACAGCAGGCTCCTGAAGGCTGGAGATTCCTTCTCTCAAGGTGGGATCATTCCCACCTGCCAAAGTCCACATCCCACAGTTACAAAGTTCCTTCAGTCAAGAAAGACGCCGAGTGGGGAAAAAGGCTCATTTGAACCTGAGCCCCAGGTATGTACTTCAGATTGTAGTTCCGTATCTACTACTTCACCTGTCCAGAACCACAGTGCCTGGAAACCAAGGTGGTCCTGGAGAGAAAATGGTGTTTAAGGGGGTAACATTCCATTTGGGTACATTGCAGCCATCGGCCCCCCTGGTCTGGGGAAAGCAGCTGGGTTTGTGCCAGGGAGGCTCCCTACTCTAGGAAATGGAACCAAAGTCTTGCTCACAGGGCCATTCATTCTTGGAAAGGAAGCTGGGTTTACACCCAGGGCCCCAGTTGGCCTTGCAAAAGGAGCTGGGTTGATACCCACAGGGCCTGCTGGTGAAGAGCCTAGGGGCCCTGGAGCTGGCCTGGGGAAGGTAACCTGACCAGGGCCTAACGGGCCAATAGACCTGGGGAAGGTAGCTGGACTTGGACCCTGTAAGCCAGTGGCCCTTGGGAAGTTAGCTGGGTTGGGGCCTAGTGGCCCAGAGGCTCTTGGGAAAACTGCTGGACTTGAACCCTGGAGGCCAGCAGACCTCTGGAAGTTAACTGGGTTTGAAGCCAAGGTGTTAGAAGACTGAGAGAAGGCAGCTGGGTTCAACCCCCCTGCACCTGTCCCCCTTGGAAAGGGATTAGCATTTACTCCCATAGGACCAGCAGGCCTTGCAAAATGAGCTGAATTAGGGCCAACAGGGCCAGGAGCCCTTGACAGGGGAGATGGATTTGGCCCTGGAAGGCCAATTCCCCGAGAGCCAGGCCCTGAATTTGGGCCTATGGGGCCAGGAAATCTGGCCATGGAAGATGGGCTTGTGCCCATGTTTCCAGAAGCCTGTGAGAAAGAAGCTGAATTTGCTCCTAAAAGACCTGCTGCTCTCAGAATGGGAGCAAGATCTAGGCCTTGAGGCCCAGCCATTCTTAAGTTAAGACCAGATCCTGTGCCCAAGAGGCCACCTGCTCTGGCATCCAGATTAGGGCCTGGGCCCAGGCCACCTGCCCTTGGATTAGGCCCAAGGCCTGGGCCCAGGCCACTTGATCTTGGGTTGGGCCCAAGGCCAGGACCTGGAAACATACTTGACCTCGGGGCAGGGTTTGTACCTACAAAGCCTGACCTCAGACTGGGACTCGGTCCAGGGCCCAGGCCAACAGGTCTAGGATTGGGGGGACCATTTCCAGGAGTCAACAGGACACCTGCTCTCAGGCTGGGTCCAGATCCAGGGCCCATGGGGCCACCACTTCTGGGGTCAGGACCTGTTCCCAGAAGACCACTTGGCCTTGGGTTGGACACCGGACCTGGCCCTGGGAGACCCCCTAGCCTTGGGTTAGACAGAGGCCCTGGGCCTGGAAGAGCCCCTGCCCTAGGATTCAGAGCTGACCCTGGGTTTGGGCCCAAGAGACCAGCCGGCCTTGGGAAAGAAACTGCACCTGTGCTAGTGGGGTTCATCCCTCTTGGAAAAGAAGCCAGGCCCGGGTCACGAGCACCAGCAGGGAAAGGTGCTGGACTTGAAGCCAGTGAGCCTGATGAAGTGGGAAAAGGAGAGGGGTTCCTTGGAAATGGGGCCAAATTTCCACCAAGAGAACTGCTTGCCATAAGGAAGGGATCTGAGTTCAAACCCAGTGGGTGGCCTGTGTTTAGAACAGGACCCCCCTGGGGTCCCAGGGAACCGTCCAGCCGTCCTCGAGGTGGCAGGGGGGCACGAGTCCAAGGAGTTGGCCGCTCTCGAGGGAAAATCCGAGGTTCTTTCATACTTTCTTGGGGACGTTGGTGATGATGGGCTTGGGGCGAGTTTTGAAAAGGATCTTGTTTTTGATGAGTGCTGTCACCAGGTACCAGGTGCCACTCTCGCAGCCGAGTTCATCACAATCCTGCTCCCCGGGAGTGTGTTTCACAAGGACGGCAAAAGGTTTCTCCAGGTGGATGATTTTCCCATACAGGATATGATGCCCCACGATCAGCACAGGGATTCCCTTTGGCAGAACAAGAATGAGATGCCTAAGGTTCAGGGCAAAGTCATGATATCCAAGTGCCTTCCAGAGATGCTCTCAGGAGACGATGCTGGCACCTCCACTCCCTCTACCACTGCTGGGAAGCCACAACGGACAACCCACCCTCATATCCTTTTTCCTCTTTCCGGCCCCAGGTAAGAGAATTGCTACTTTCAGAACTGTGACCTTTCCAGATTCCCCAAAGCTAAATTACCCTGCTACTGCAGAGGTCGGGGGTGGGGGGGAGAACAAGTGGGGCTTGGCTAGACCCTGAATAACAAACCTGAGGGCAGTCCTCACTGTGGGTCCTGGGAGCACCACCTTGGTGTAGCTTGCTTTCCTGAGGCATTAGGCAGGGAAAGAAAAGTCCCCTCACCTCAGTGGTGTAATGTAGGTCTCCCAGGAGGTTTCCAGCTAATCCAGTGCTGTGGCGAGCCTCGATCTCCCCCTGTAGTTCCATCAGCACCCATTCTGCCAGGCCTCCAGCCCCAGCACTGCAAGCAAAGGGCTGGCGGTTACACTATTTTGGAGGGGTGAAGGATGAATCATAGTGTCCTACACCACCATTCAAGGCCCAAGGGAACTCCTTGTTGAGCAAAAATTCTTGGGAAATTGGGCAGTGCCACGCACTGAACTCAAAACTGAAAGGCTGGGATTTGTGCTGGATGCATCTGAGGACCCCAATTCTTTCAGGGAAATTTCAAACCTATATAGACTTGATCATTCAAGCTAAATTAAAACCCTCAAAATTTACTCACCTGGAAATAACAATCTGCACCATGAGCTTTACGTCTTCAAAAAGCAACGGAGAAGAAGCTGTAGAGAAAAAATATATTTTTTAGGATAATCATAACGAATACTGTGTGCCAGGCACTTTCTAAATGCTTTAGACACATTTAATTTCATTCCCGTAACAACTCCATAGCATGTACATTTTTTAAACTGGTATTATACATAGAGAATTCCTTCAGATCACCAAGGGTCAACTACAGTGTGGAAAGTTAATAGGTACCACGGTGTGTTCAAGGTCACATAGCTACTAGTCAACTAGCCAAGATTTGAACCCAAGACATATACTGCAGAGCCCACCCTCTCGTCAGTATGCTAACTTGCCTTTCTCAGGGGCGTTATATTTTCCATTCTGTGTATGTCTAAAAAACTAAGGAATTATTTTAGATTTAACTTTTTTCTTTGGTGATGGTGTAAGTAGATGTTTGCCACTTTGGTTATATTTCAAGATTCAAAGGATCTTGAAAAGCTGAGAGAACGGAAAAGGTCCTTCAGACTTTAGTGAATGGTAAAGCTTATTTCTAACGTGATTCTCATCAAACACATTGCCCATCTTTCATTTAGACACTAAAACAACCCTGATGCTTAATCCTTCATTTTATACAATGGCCCCACCTGGTGGCAAGTTTGCAGAATGAGTTAAAATGGGACATTTTTGCCTGTAACTGGCTTCTTATACTTGTCTTCCTAAGAAAGGTAGATTAACGGGGGGACTAAAGGGATGGGGGATCTAAACTATGACTTCTGTACAAATCTTTCCAATGAATAGATGAAGCCTAGTGCAAGGTTACAGATCAGTGTTTACCAACTGTAGAACAAGTTAATAGGTATGATTATTGTGCTCACCATTAGCAAACACCTGCTTAAACAGCTTTCCTTACTGACATGTCAATCTTTGTTTTGGATCTCCAGGGAAAAGTATCAATATACTGCCAGCAGCCCTGTAAGACAGCAGAAGCTCTTTCTCTTGAGCACCAAACACACTTTGGAACCATGCGGCCGGTCAATTACTGGACTTCAAGTATAAACAGCAGCTATTATTTATTCCAGAGAAGGCAGTGGCACCCCCAATCCAGTCCTCTTGCCTGGAAAATCCCATGGATGGAGGAGCCTGGTAGGCTGCAGTCCATGGGGTCGCTAAGAGTCAGACACGACTGAGCGACTTCACTTTCACTTTTCACTTTCATGCATTGGAGAAGGAAATGGCAACCCACTCCAGTGTTCTGGCCTGGAGAATCCCAGGGACAGGGGAGCCTGGTGGGCTGCCATCCATGGGGTCACACAGAGTTGGACACGACTAAAGCGACTTAGCAGCAGCAGTATTTATTTAATTTTTACTATGAATCAGATCCTGTGCATATATATTATGGGTGGTATCTCATTCAACTACTGTGAGACAGGGACCTCCCCGTATTTTGCAGATAAAAGTTACTGAGGGATATACTCTTGCTTATATGTGGCACAAACACAGCTAGCAGGTAGCAGAGCCAGTGTAAAATCGTAGGCCATCCGACTTCACACTTGTAATCAATACCTCTCAAACAGGGAGAAAACCAAGCGAGGACAAAAAGGCACGAAAGCATCAGGCAGGCGCTGCTTACATGCACTTAGCAAGAGCTACATCCAGAGGCATGCTTCAATACGCCAGGCCTGCTGCAGCACCGCCAAGTGTGGTACCCCTGACCACAGGTAATACACTGGCTCAGGCGAACAGAGGTCTGACAGGTAAGAAGGCCCTACCTCCACCGTCAGCAGACCAACCAAAGCACTTTCAATATTCTCCCAAGGTCTCCTGAAGGAGAAAGACTAACAATTTAAAATTAGAAGCCCTAAGTTCAGGTTCCAGCCTGACGTGTGGACACTCAGCACATACAAGTCACTGTGGGGCTAAAACCTAGACTGTCGGCTTCATTTAACTATTACAAAGACCAAATATTATAAGATGTGGAACTGCTTTAAAAGACTAACATATAGCTAATTTTTCAAAGGATAAGTAAATCAGCATTTCTACATTATAACTATAAAACTTAAGAGCATGGTAGGTACATTTTAGCCATAAATCAAAAAGGCTCAATAACTGAAACTGAAGTTGTGATGTTTCTAAGGGTTAATAAATACATGTTGATCAAGAAAGAGTTCTTGTGAGTTTTTAAAATTGTATTTATTTTTTGACTGATAACTGCTTTACAATATTTGTTTGATTTAAATAAACTTCTGGTGACTGATGATACAGTGTATTTTCCCTGATAAGTGCAAGTGATAATAAAATACAGGGAGTTTCAGAGAAGCAATAAAGTGTTCACACAGATACACATTTTAGGAAAATCACGGCAGGGAAGGAGATTAATCTTTAAGACTTCTGACTCTAAGGTAGGAATGTATGGACTGTTTAGAAAAAGGGGATGTATTAATATTAATAGAAATATTTTTGGTGCATTCCCTATTTCCTGGACAGTCTCCTGCCAGAACAAGAATTCAAAATAGTGGCCTACTTAGGGCTTTCATTGCCATGGGCCTGGGTCAGAGAACTAAGAGCCCACAAGCTGCGAAGTGTGGCCAAAAAAGCTAAATAAATAAAAACAAAAACCAGAAAAAAAGTGGTCGAAGTCGATAAAGGAAAACAGATGCCTGGTAGCTGGGTCAGAGTAGCTGCACCTCCATACTTGTTGCTATTGCTTCAACAAGCCTACACAGCTCTCTATCCACTTACGTAGGCGGCCCTGCCTGAGTACACCTATTGATACAGGCAGGCAGCTAGCAATTCTCCTAAAAACAAAAATCCTGTGACCTAAACACTTTAGACCTAGACCTAATGAGGCTGGAGATGTGACGACAAATGAAGTTCACACCCAGCTCGCAGGAGTCTAGCTCATAGGAACCCGTGGACTGATATGGCTGTATTTACGTACATGGGGGTGTATTTACCAAGTTGGTATTAATAAATAATGCAGGGGAACTCATCCCTTTGAATTTTAAAATTCTCCTTCAGCACCATAAAATATCCTATTGGCTGAATCAGATTATTCTTTTTCTTGCTCCATGCTCTAAACAGCTGTTCTTAAAACTAGGTATGTTTACCTGGGCACTTCACTAATAACACACGTAATGGAGGTACATTTCACCCAGTGTGGAGATAACTAAAAAAAACATGAGAACATGCAGTCCAATCTGTCCCCATCCCCTTGAGAGCAGGCAGAGCAAGTTAGTAGGAAAACAAAGAGGTGAAGAAGTAAAATACAAGTCAAATCCTGTTGGTAACAAGTAACATTATAATGAAAAATTTCTGTAAAACAAAGAAATTTCTAAGTCTTCAGTTTCAATTCATTCCAACTTTTACAAATAACCAAAGCAACTTTTAAATGTCTGTTCTAAGGTACTGCTTGTGTAGAAACTGCAGCTGTTATCAAGAGCAATATCTGAAGGCACAGTTTGACCAATGTACCATATCAAATCACGAAACTAAAAGTCAATGGAAAAGATTGCCCAGCACCTCTCTCAACAGCCTTGAGTTTAATCCCAGATTTAGACAGGATCAACTGTCTTTGGTTAAGAATAGTAATTCCAAGTTCCTGTAGAGCCAGAAGAATTTTATGATCTCACTTTTCAAAAAGATGTTTAAATTCAATGTATTTCAGAGTGGAGTCTCCAAGGCCACGACTACAGTATGAACTTGGAGATGGAAGGTATGGAAAAAACCAAACACCTTTTCCCTGCAATGAATTATTTTGACTCCCTATCCTCTCTTATAAAAGGGGAAATTTTTTTCTAAGTTTTTGAGGCTGTTACATGGCTAAATAAATACATATGTTCTGTACTCATTAGTCAAATGACTTTAGCTATGTAAAAGAAACTTTTTAAAAAGCATTGTGTACATTTTAACTCCTATCTTTTTCCTTTATGGAAAGACAAAAACAAAATGTCTTTTGGGGGAGGCTTAAAGATTTCTGGAAATAGTATCTAAAATTTTTTTAGAAATATCTGAGGTTACCTCAGATCATTCCCAATCTTAAGACCTGGAGTTATTTTGGAGGTTACAAGTAAAGCTGAAACACTGTTGTTTCTTAAGACAGTAGTCCCGATGACTTCAAGAGGCCTGAACAAACTACAGAGTAGCAAAGGAATCCCTTCTTCTCAAAACAAATGCATACTCACAATGGGAGCCCTAATTAAAACTCAAAAGGTTTGTCTGAAATCAGACCAAATCTGGGATATATCTTAACTGTCATTTTGAAGTCAGTTACTATTAAAGTTATTAAAAACCTGAAAAATCAAAGTGCCACCAGTTTCTTAATTAGGAAGAAAAGTTCAGGCAAGGCATTACATTTTTAATACAGAAAGCTTCATTTCTTATATAGCTAAACCTCTCTGAACATTTCCCTGGATTTTTTTTCATCCTGCAAACAAGGCACTGTCTGTCACTGCCTTTTTACAGTGAGGAAACAAGCGCAGAGAAGCTAAAGGTTAAGTAACTGGTCTAACACCTGAGAGTGGCTGCTGCGGAATATGACCTGACTGTAACTCCCCCACAACCCATCCTTTCCTGCGGTCCTCTCACATAGCACCCCCGCCACCCACCATGCCTGACGTCTATAGAGGAACTTGCTTTATAAACACTGCCTTTCTCACAGCATCTACCACCGGATGGCAAATAAACCACCTATGAGGAAAATCTTACACACTGCCACTATGACATCTGTGGCGTAGGCAGCTGAAATCAAGCAAGCCTGCTTTTCATCATATTCAATTGATGAGGCTTAAGTTTCTAAAATCCCTAGAGATGTACTCAAGGTCAGCTCCAGGATTCAAAATTATTGCCCAAACCGGTTTCCTTAATGTTAGACAAAGTCAGTCAGAAGAACAGAGCATTCTTTCTCACTGACTCATCTAATCTACAAAATTTTTTATCCATCGGTTTCTGAATTGTTAATATTACTAAGTGCTTAACAGAGAATAGCAATGAGCAAGGATCGTTAATAATGGTAACAGCTCCCAAAATAAGATATAGCAGAAAGTGTGGTATGTACGGTATTAAACAGAACATGCAGCTTTTATGGAAACAATGGGCTCTGACTCAATGGTTTAACCCAACTACACAGAATTAAATTTTATTAGAGCTAAAGTCTTTTTAAAATTTTCATTAGGTCCTTACAAATTTATATTTGCAAATTGCTGGGCCAACAATTAGCATTTATTGAGTCCTTATTCAGTCCCAAGGACTTTTCTGTGTTCAGGGATTTAGTGAGAATTCATTGTCAGAACTGCCTTCTGAGTCTACCATCTTTCTAGCCTATGTATGATGGAGGTAATGTAATCTTATGTCACAGTTTCTCCACCAATAAACTTAACATAAAAAGAACCTATCTCAAAAAGGTTGTTTTATTAAATGAAGTTATGAATGTAAAGTCCTTAGCATGTGCCTAACATATGGTAAAACTTAGGGTCAAGCTATTGATTACCTGGAGGAACATGGCATTTTCTTAGTATATGCCCAATAGAATGACTTTACACTACTGTTTAATTATTATTTTAATCTTTATAGTGGACTAAAACATCCTATAAAAGCAGCATGTTGTAAGAATAAAGTCGTTTACTTTATTGATGGGAGAACAATTCAAACATGGCAGGCAGGGTTTACCAAGCTGCTTCAGGGATTAAGTTCTGGAAGGTTTTCTTCTCTAAGCATGGTAGCTATTTCTCTGTGTGCCTTTCCAGCAAAGGAACAATTCATGAACTTTTACATACAACTGGATACAGATTACTTTTATTAGCAGTGTTACTGTGGTTTTGTGACTGATGGGGATAATCTAAGTTTCAAGGGAAGACCTTGTCTCTTGACAGACTTATTAAGTGATAAAATCCAGTTTCTAAATGAAAAGCCTGCTCTCCTCCGACAAGGGGCCATGGAGGGTAGGTGGAACTGAATGCTTCCGAACTTTTCATTAGTGACCAGTGTGTTCAAAAACGTGTGTGGACACTATGCATACATGTGGGACTTTCCCATCACGTTTTAAGATTCCCATGATGGAGGGAATCAATTACTGGTATTCGCAGACAATAGGTAGAAAAGATGGCTTCAGTCGTTCTTACTCCAGTTTTCTCCATCTTCTGCTACTCTGCGGCCCCATCTACCCTTCCTCCTTTTACTGCCCTGAGCCCCTCCCTTGCCCAAAGTCCCTTCCTGTCTAGCTCTGTTTGAGGTCTCCCTCTATACTGGATTTCCCTCCCACGAGCCCCATCTTCACCATCTCCCCTGACCCCCTCCTCCTCTCCCTGGAAATTGAGCTACAAGCACTTCCTATGTCTAGCCCCTCCCACTTTCTGGGACTTCTCCGTCCGCTTCCCCTCTCTTCCCCACCCCCACCCCATGACCCCCCCCCCCCCGACTTTCTCTAGGACCTCTTACCAAGACTTTCTCCTACCTCCCAAGGAAACTATATTTTAAACTCCACCCTCCAACCCCAGAATGGTCTTTCCAAACCGTTCACCCTCCTAAAGATCGCTCTAAACGTTATTCCTCTACCACCCTCATCTTCCAAATCGTTACCTATGTCCCCCAATTCTTAAGTACTTCGCTCCTCCAGGACCCGACTCCACCCCACTCTTCTCCGGCCTCTCACTCCACTCACAAAAGCAGCTGGATCACTCTCCAGTCTCTTCCTTCCAGTCACCCTCCCAACTACCGCTCCCAATAGCCTCTTCCCCCCAAGATTTAAAAATGTCCCCTCCAAAGAACTCACGGTCCTACCCCCCGCTTAGACCCTTTCTGATGTTCCCGCTACTTCCTGGGTTCCAGGTCTCCCCCACTCTCGCAAGCATCCCGTGCTGGGTTCCCTCCCCACCCAGGGAAAAGCCCCTTCCCGCACATACCTCGAGATTCCGGCCCGCGCTGCCCCCTTCTCCGTCCTCCGCCCGCGCTCGGCCACTCTTTCCGCCCTTCTCCCGCTCCGCCCAGCTCGCTCCCTTCCCTCCGCCTTCCGACTCCGCACCGCTCCCTTCTCCGCAATTCCCGGCTCTCCTACCCCGAGGGCGCCTCTGGGTCGCCCCCACCTCTGCGCGGCCCTCCCCGCTCCCCTCCCCCTTCCCGGCCTCCCCTCCCCCGCCCGCTGCTCCCCGCCCCTCAGCTCGCCATTCTTCCCCTCGAGCCGCGCGCCCCGCCCGGCCCCAGCTTCCTAGCTTCCCGCTCCCTCGCACCCTCGCCCCCCCATCCCCGGCTCAGCCCTCGCTCCCCGCGGCCTCCCGCGCTCCCTGCCCGCGGCCTGACCTGCAATGGCGGCCGCCGATCGCGGCGCCGCGCGGCCAACGGGCGACAACCGAACCTCCCGCCGCCGTCGCCGCCGCCGCGAGCACTGCCTGCGCACTTCCGGCCTTGCGCCGCGAGCACTTCCGGGGCAGAACACGCGGGCGCGCGCACGTGGGGCCGGGGGGGAGAGAGGCGAGCTCCCTAAGTGGCGAGCCCTTCCACCGGTGAGTTGGGGAAGGGGCGTAGGTAGCGGGGATGGAATGGGGTTGTATCTAGCGAGTGCGGCTTGCTCTAGGTCGGCCCCCCGGGAAACTCGCCGGTTCCCCTCTGCCGAGGCCGGGTGGGGGCTACTCCAGACATCCCCGGAGAGGGAAGGGGCGGCGGAGCCCTCGCGCGCCTCGGAAGCACGCATAGCCTAGCTGGGCCGAACGCGCCTTCTCTCCTGGCAGATTCTTCACCTTGAAGGGAGATGAGTAAAGGGGCGAACCTGACCCGAGTGCGTCTGTTGGCGGCGGCGGAGCTGGGGATAGAGAAAGTAATTGACAGATGCTAGATCAGTCCTGTTGCTTCTTCCCGCTAAGAAGCTCTTGGTTCTTCCTGCCCATCAGCTCCACCTTCACCACCGTAGTTGAGTCTGTGATTTGCAGACTTAGCATGCAGTGGAGATGGAGATGTTTGCCAAAATGCAGGTTCCTTGACCTCCTCCCACCCCCAAAGACTGGAATTCTAGAGCTATGGATTAGTACCCGGAATCCTGCCTTGTTAGAGATCGTTTTGGTTTAGGAGTTCTGCGGACTCTGAGAGACTCCTTTAGACTGTCAACATTTCTTGCTTTCTTAGAATGATCGAGGTATTGATCCTCTTCTTCACCACCCCCAACTCCAGAAACCTCACGCACCAAATACGAAGGAGACTTTAGTTCTGCCTCGAATACAATTCCTGGAGAAGAAAGTGGCAACCCACTCTAGTATTCTTGCCTGGAAAATCCCATGGGTGGAGGAACCTGGTAGGCTACATACAGTCCATGGGGTCGCAGAGAGTTGGACACGACTGAGCGACTTCACTTTCTTTTCGAATACATTTGGTCAGCTCCTTGTGGCTCCATTCAAGCGCGCACTCCCTGTAAAAAAATGAGGTTATGTTCAGTCTTTTGCTCTAAGATCAAGTTTTAGATTCTCACCTCTCTTCCTGGAGCACTTCCTTCAGGCAGTTTGCAGGATTGCTAGGAGGCTGGGTGATGGTCTATGTGTTGCTTTTGAATTTTTTTTTGTGGAAGAATCCTGAGCTTCTGGAGACTATTTGATAGATTCTGTGTGGACCATTAAAGCATCTTTAGTTGAATATTTTAAAATGAACCTCAGTCAGACTTCCCAGGCGGTTCAGGGGTTAAGACTGGGAGCTTCTAGTGACAGGAGCAGGGGAACTAAGATCCCATATCCTCCCCACCCCCAGTTCCTGCCTGGCCTTCTCCCCACCCCCCAAAAATGGGGAAAAATAGAAATGAACCTCAGTGAGATACATTTGGAGTCTGCCACATAGAACAGTGGTACTGTGCTGCGCTTAGTCAGTCGTGTCCGACTCTTTTCCACCCTATGGACTGTAGCCCGCCAGGCGCCTCTGTCCATGGGGCTTCTCCAGGCAAGAATACTGGAGTGGGTTGCCATGCCCTCCTCCAGGGGATATTCCCAACTCAGAGATGGAACCCAGGTCTCCCTCATTGCAGGCTGATTCTTTACCATCTGAGCCAGGAGGGAAGTCCAGAAGAGTGGTAATAAAAGACAGGAGATGTGACATACTGCTGTTTAACAATGATTCTTTTCTCCCCTCCTAGGAATGGGTGAATTTAATGTCCATCGAGTGCGTTTCTTTAATTATGTTCCATCAGGGATCCGCTGTGTGGCTTACAATAACCAGTCAAACAGATTGGCTGTTTCACGAACAGATGGCACTGTGGAAATTTATAATTTGTCAGCAAACTACTTTCAGGAGAAAGTAAGTCATATGGGAGCCGGATTTGGTGGTGTTGATGTTAATTTTTTTTTCTTAAGTTTAATTCTGCAAAATCTTCTGTCTTTTTTGTATTCAAAGAGATCAGAAGAAAATGACTCTCCCCTACTCTCTCTGTTGTTTAGAAACAAAGAACAGATATACAACCTCTTGTCTGACTGATAAACTTAGAGCTTCAGTCTATGTAATGTTGGTTAGAAAGATCCTACCTAGGAATTGTGGTGCTTACTGCCATTTGGAAACTGATGTTTACTAGATTTGTTGGGCGCAGCATTCTTATTGTCAAGATCATTGCTTCCTATCAGTCTCTGCACCTATAACTTTAGTAAAGTGGCATTTCCTGCTGTGTTATTACCCATTTCACTGTTAATTCAGAAAAAAATGATGAGATGTTTTAATATCAAACTTTTTGGTGATGTGATAGCAAGAAGATGAATTCCTAAATTATCTATTTGAGAGAAGGTAGATTTATATACCTAATGTTTGGAAGTAAAGAAGATTTTAAATTAGGTAAAATATCATTTGGGTATATGCACAGGGCTGTTACAGCAGCCTATTTTTCAAAGTCTCTGATTACAGATTTCAGATGCAGCAAAATAATTCAGCTCACATTTACTGAGTGCTTTGCATGCCCTCAACACCATGATACAAATGAATAGAAGGAAAAATGAATGCAGTGTCTTGCAGCGTAGTACTTGGAATTTAGGTACTCTGTAACTATTTCTAAATGACTGCAAGCATTAGGCATTAAGATGAATGTCAGAGGCCCTACCTTCAAGGAGCTCAAAATCCAGTGGGGGAAAGATGAGTATACGGTTTGAAATAGTGTGGTCAGTTTTATGATAGACCTAAGCATGGGCATAGAATCTTAGTGGAGAGGTGCCTTGCTCTGATGAGGTGGGTTTAGGATTCCTGAAAAGGGATGACTTAACTGAGCTGACCCCTGAAGCAATAACAAGAGTTAAGAAATCACTGGTCACCAAAAATGAGTCCCATTCTATAGCATGAAAAACATGCTGTGATGCACGCTTGTTGCATCCTGTGATTTTTCTTGTTATTATTGTTGCAACTATATAATTGTTTATATATTTGTTTAATGTCTTCTTCCCTGCTGAACTTCCAATTTTATGAAAAAGGGATCTTGTCAGTGATATGGCTGTATTCCCAGCATTTAGCAAGTGCTTAATACAAAGGCATCACTGAGTTAATATATGTTCAACGGGTCTTTACCTAGTACATCTTATTTTCCACTCCCATCGGTTTTCTTTTTTCTTGAACAATTAATTCAGTCTAGTCTTCCACCTTGTTTCCTTGTTCCCTTCCTGGCTATTGAAGATTGATTAGCTTGGGTGGTCACTGTCAGATCATGAGAGTGAAGAGTAGGGACTAGTAGTAAGGAGAGTTATCTTCTATTTGTGTCATCGACTTTGGCAATTTGGGCAGACCATTTACAGGTGCTCTGCTTTTTCAAGTTCAGCTAGGAAAAATTGTATCTCTCCCGGAGAAGGCAATGGCAACCCACTCCAGTACTCTTGCCTTGAAAATCCCATGGACGGAGGAGCCTGGTAGGCTGCAGTCTAGGGGGTCATGAAGAGTTAGGCAGGACTGAGCAACTTCACTTTCACTTTCATTCCCTTTGGTGGCAAGCAGCTATAAGAATAAAATTCCTTGATTGTATGAATGCTTTTTGAGCAAGAAGAAAACACTTAGAAATCTGAGACTTGAATGAAAAGCTGGAGTGAGCTGCATTCATTTCTTTTCTTTTCATTTTTTAGACAACATTTATTGGTGAAATTGGCCCACAGTAAGCAACATGTTTTCAAAGTATACATATTGATAACTTTTGACACATATACACCTTTGAAATCATCGATCAAGATCACTACAATGACTTTTAAAAATCAGATAACATGAAATACAATTACTTGCAGACTTTATTGTCCGAAAACATTTTGCAGAACTAGTCCTAGAAAAAGAAACAAAACCAACCGTATAACTAAAATGTGAGCCTGAAAAAAAATGAAAATATCAGTATCATGATCTTCAGATAGTGTGAAATTCCACACTAAGTTATTTCTAGAGGGGCATTTTAATTTTCCCCGTTTACCTGTGATCACTCAGTGCTGGTAGCTGGTGAATTCACGGTGGGTTGAGAAGTTATTGTGTTTCTGTAGTTTTTCCCAGGTCATGAGTCTCGGGCCACAGAAGCTCTGTGCTGGGCGAAAGGACAGCGACTGTTTAGTGCTGGACTCAATGGAGAAATTATCGAGTATGATTTACAGGCATTGACCATCAAATATGCTGTGGATGCCTTTGGAGGGCCCATCTGGAGCATGGCCGCCAGCCCCAATGGCTCTCAACTTTTGGTCAGTACGCAACTATTGGTAATCCAAACCGAGATCTCCTCTTGCGCCCATTTACACTTGCTTCCCTGTGCTCATAGGAAGGTAAAGTTACATTGTGGCCAGTCGCAATTCCAGTCTGAGCCGAATTCCAGCAACCAAGCAATCAATTGTACCTGGATTCCAATAGGAGATACACGATTGGGGTTATTACTGGAGATGTAAAAATCCCTTGTCCTTTTGCACCCTTTCTGCTTCTACTTTGGAGCTTGTTTGTTCATTAATGACACCAGAGGTTTCAGTTTGGTTCAGCATCTCCCAAACTGTGTCCTTTGGAATTGGGAGATACAGACACTGTCTTTTGTTTTGCTGCACTTTGTGTTTTATGATACATTTTGCTTCAGAATTACCACGTGTTAAGTCCTTCTGTAGATTCACAACACACGTTAGTATATTAAGAGTTCTGATAGGTCTTTTTACAAGTTGACTTGTAGAACCATGTTTCTCAAAAATTTTTTGAGCACAGACTTAAGATTTCCCTCCTCCCTGCGCATTCTTACCATTAATTTTCTGTAATGAGTTACTGATTTTTTTTTTGGTACTATTTTACAGTATCTTGACATATCTCCATGAAGGTGACACAGTTAACGGGTGTTTAATTCAGGCCATCGTATCTAGCACAGACATGCCGTGAAATCCTATTTCTCCTCCATGTCCTGTGCAGGAATTAGGCCACTCATTGGCCTGCTTTCTGGTTGGGATGTGATGGCTGCCAGGAACCAAATTTCTTGATACCAGTACTTTTTTCCTCTCACAAACTATTTTTCCTCTTTCAGAGCAAGTGTTAGCTTGATGGAAGAAATGTATATATTTTAAATGTGTATATTTGGTTCTCTAAAATGCTTTCTTTGTTTTCCACCCCCTTTTCCATGATAGGTTGGCTGTGAAGATGGATCTGTGAAATTATTTCAGATCACTCCAGACAAAATCCAGTTTGAAAGAAATTTTGATCGTCAGAAAAGTAAGGGTTATTTGTCATCAGGGCAGTGAGTAGTGTTAACAAGAAGTTATGTTTCTGTGCCACTGGAGATGGGATACTTTCCTATGGGTTCAGAGAATATTTTATCTGTGTGCCAACTTTCTGCGATGCAGGGTATATGCTAGATGCTGTCCTTAGCTCAGGTTCTCTTTACTGTGTAACATAACGTAGCTATGACTACCTGGTTAAGTAATAATAGAGAAAACTGGCAATCCAAAATAGGAAAGCAAGTGTTTCTATGTGAATCAATTTGTTAGTTCTCACTCACTTCAGTGAAGTTTTGATAAATGTGCATAAAGTCTCAAAACTAGGACTTTGCTGTAGGTAGGAGCTGTGGTTCTCAGTCCTGCTAGTACATTCAAGTTGAATGTGGGAATTTTATAGCCAGTTGCCCCTGTTCCAGCTGTACCTACTGACACTGACTTCCAGATCAGAGATTGGCAACCTGTTTCTGTAAAGACACCAGCTAATATTGTAGGCTTCAGCAAAGCAGTCCTAGATAATGCTTAAACAAATGGTCATGGTTGTTCTCGCCTAAAACTTCATTAACGACAGCTCACCCCAGGTTGGCCTTTGGGTTACAGTATGCTGACTCCTCTTCTGGAGAGTGGTGTCTGAGATGTTCTCTATGTCCATTAGTAATATTTATTCTCTATTCATCAAATCCCTGTATGTTTGTTTTTAATATCTTGCAGGTGTTCTTTTTTTTTAATTACAAAGGTGACACAGTGTTGTTAAAAATTTCACACGTTTGGCTAAGGGTGAAAGAAAAGAATAAGTGGCTCATCTCAGTCTGTAGGCAACATTTTAAAATGAATCTAGACCTTGTATCTTCGAACGGACGGATACATTTCCAGGAGTGCTTGCACTTGCTTTTCAGCTTTTTTTTTTTTTTTTCATTTGCTATATCACAGACATCTTTCTGTGTGAGCTGAGTTGTGCCCATGTGAGTGGCATTCCATTTTATGGTGTTCCATAATTTATTTGATCAAACTCCTACTGATAGATACTATTATTAATATATATATATATATTTTTTTACTACTCAAGCCAGTGCTGTAACAAACATTCTTTTCTTCACTTGGGCACTCTAGTAATATTTCTCTGTGTTGAAATTGCCAGTGCAATTGCTGTGACAGATAGGCACGTTTAAATTTTGTTTGGTTACTGCCTGGTCACCCTCAGAAGGTTGTGCTTGTTTACAATCCTATCAACCATTTATCCATTATTAAAAGCAAGCATCAAATATGTCATGTGAGTCCCAGGAAAAAGTTGTTCCTCACCTGTTGCAAAACAGTTCTTCACGAAAATGCAGTAGGTGAGTGCTAAGACTATAGAACGCTAGTCCTGTAGATCACTGTGGAAAGAACTCAGTTACTGTTTGCTGTATATGTACGTGTATGTCACTTTCTCTTTGGTTGTAAAACTCCCCAGGTCGAATCCTGAGTCTCAGCTGGCATCCTGCTGGTACTCACGTTGCGGCTGGCTCCATAGACTATATTAGCGTGTTTGACTCCAAATCAGGTGACTGTTTTTCTCAGCTCATTTGGGATGTGGGTCTTGTTTGTCAAATTCACATTTCTCTGTTTCCAAAAGCTTGTGTCCTTGTGCTTTCACCAACCTTCTGAGTTGTCACTATGAATTTCATATCTTTCTTAGATTCCTACTGCTGCTTTTAGGAGAACCTTGATTCTTCAATTAAATACAGTATTTTTCATCATAAGAATTCACACTAAAATTTGCCTTCAACCAGTAAGCCACTTAGTATAAATAATCAGTAGATACCTATTTATATATACCAGTTCTTCATAAAAGAAAGTGTCTGTCTTTGAGGAACCTAAGTTCTTGGTAACACAGTAACATATTTCCTCTGCTCTTGGCCTGGAGGATTGGCTGATGGATTCCTTCAGTGATGAGACTGACTTCAACCTGTTAGGTGGCTGTCTGTACTCCCCTCTAAGATGAGAGGATACGCAGGGCAGGGATGTCGCCTTTTTCTTCCTCTGTACTGCTTAAGCAAGTTTTTTATTGTTATCAGTCATATGCATATAGTCAAATAATTCCTTAAGGCTTGTTACAAAAAAGCAGGACTCCCCCAGTATCCCTTCTCCTGCTCCTCAAAGGCAATAACCTGCAACTCTTAGCTGTTTCTTTTGGTATTTGTCTCTGTGCTATACATAGTATGCTTAAAATACTGTGTTTTATTTTCTCAGTTTTAGCCCCTTATTTATTGACTTTCACTCTATTAACCCTCTTTCTTTGCACTTTGCCACATGTACCCATATTTTTTCTTGATCCTCCCAGTACGGTTATTTTGCAGTTTTGTTCAGATTAGCAGTTGATGTTTTTAATCTCAGACTATATAGGTACTACTGGCAGAGTAAATGTCTTTTCCTTCCCTGTATGGTTTTTTTTTTTTTAATTTTATTTTTAATTGGAAAGTACCCTGTATTCTTTTCGTTAATATTGTGTGTCTGTCTCTCTCTCTCCTGTGTGTGATTGATACATATATCAGTAATTCATCTCTACATTCTTTTAGTTGTATAAGGTAGGTTCAGCTACATCTGGTTTTCTTTCTCATTTTGGGTGGGGTGGGGTGCGCTGCACAGCTTGCAGGATCTTCGTTCCCTGGCCAGGGATTGAACCTGGACCCCTGCAGGGAAAGCACCAGACCACCACTAACCACGGACCACTAGGTAATTCCCACTTCTGGTTTTCTTTCTACTGCTTTCATCTCCTTGAAGGATTCTCTCCCAGAGCCTTCTGCCCTGCCTCAGTCGAGTGGAGCCAGTTTCTGGGCCTGCTGCACAACTCTGAGATCTTGAATTCTGGTTTTTCAACCATTCCGGGAATTCCCTTTGCTTGTCTCTCACGTGGAGTTCCCCGTGGCCATGTCATGCACTTTCCTAGTTTATCACTTTGTTTGGTGGATCCTGAGAAAGGGTTTTTATGAGAAAGAATTCTAAGTTGGAAATTATTTTTCCTTAGAATGTTGAAGCCGTGGCTCTGCTGTTCAGCTTCTAGTGTTATAAAGTCTGATGCCTTTTTGGGAGTAGATCCTTTGTGTAGGTTTTTGTGGTTTGTTTTTCCTGGGAGTTCTTAAGATCTTCCTTTTATCTTTACTGTTCTGAATTTAATAATTATGTTCTTTGTTGTGTGGATCTGTTAATATCGATTATATTGGACAACTTGATAGTTTCCTTCAATCCAAAAACCCATGTTTTCCATTTCTGAGGAAAATTCTTATAATCATTTTCTAAATGAGTTGCTCTCCATTTTTCCCTAGAATTTTATCATTTGAATGTTGGCTTTTCTCATTTATTTTCTTTCTTTCTTTTCCCTGTTACTTTTGATCTCTAACTTTTTACTCTGCTTCCTGAGAGAGTTTGTCATCTTTATCTTAGTCCTTTTCTTGAGATTTTCCTTTCAGCTGTTTGTTTCTAGACTTCTTCTTTGTTTCCTGAATGTTCTTTTTTATAGCATTCTCTTTTTATTTCATTATATAGTATGAACTCTTGCATTATATAGTACTAACTCTTCTCCAAGACTATTCTCGTCTCCAACTGTTACTTATTTCTCTCTGCCCCTCTCTTGGGCCTCTGCCTTCCATACTAAGGCTGTCCTCCAGTGTCTAGGGGTTCCTTTCATCACCAGACAAGTTTATTGCATCTAAACTTCACTGAGGAATGGTCTGGCTTGACTGTCAGTATGGGGAAGCTTTAAAGACAGGCTGTTTAGGTCTTTTGTCGTGTACAAGTCATATTTCCCAGAAGTGTTTTTTGTTCTCCTGTGGGGTGATAACAAGCAGGGCCATCAGCATTCTAAGAAAACTGGTGTTCTTAATGTTGAGAGACAAGTTTTCACTTAATCTATGCTCCATATACCGCTTCCACCCTCAGTTGCACTGATACCCCTCTTCAGAGAATAAGTTTCTGGTCTCCTCTGAGAAGTGGAATTTGGGGAGTTGCCTGGATTCTTAGCTGTGAGGCGGGACCTGAGGGATATCATATCAGTTCAGTCACTCAGCCGTGTCCGACTCTTTGCAACCCCATGGACTGTAGCACGCCAGGCTTCTCTGTCCATTACCAACTCCCAAGCTTACTCAAACTCATTGAGTCCATTGAGTCGGAGATGCCATCCAACCATCTCATCCTCTGTCGTCCCCTTTTCCTCCTGCCTTCCATCTTTCCCAGAATCAGGGTCTTTTCTAGTGAGTCAGTTCTTCAAATCAGGTGGCCAAAGTATTAGAGTTTCAGCTTCAGCATTAGTCCTTCCAATGAATATTCAGAATTGATTTCCTTTAGGATGGACTGGTTGGATCTCCTTGCAGTCCAAGGGACTCTCCAGAGTCTTCTCCAACACCACAGTTCAAAAGCATCAATTCTTCAGCGCTCAGCTTTCTTTATAGTCCAACTCTCACATCCATACATGACTACTGGAAAAACCATACCTTTGACTAGACGTATCTTTGTTGGCAAAGTAATGTCTCTGCTTTTGAATATGCTGTCTAGGTTGGTCATAACTTTTCTTCCAAGGAGTAAGCATCTTTTAATTTCATGGCTGCAGTCACCATCTGCAGTGATTTTGGAACCCAAGAAAAGAAAGTCTGCCACTGTTTCCATTTTTTCCCCATCTATTTGCCATGAAGTGATGGGACCGGATGCCATGATCTTAATTTTCCAAATGTTGAATTTTAAGCCAGTTTCTTCACTCTCCTCTTATACTTTCATCAAGAGGCTCTTCAGTTCTTCTTCACTTTCTGCCATAAGGGTGGTGTCATCTTCATATCTGAGGTTATTAATATTTCTCCTGGTAATCTTGATTCCAGCTTGTGCTTTATCCAGCCTGGCATTTTGCATGATGTACTCTGCATATAAGTTAAATAAGCAGGGTGACAGTACACAGCCTTGACGTACTCCTTTTCCTATTTGGAACCAGTCTGTTCCATGTCCAGTTCTAAGTGTTGCTTCTTGACCTGCATACACATTTCTCAGGAGGCAGGTAAGCTGGTCTGGTATTCCCATCTTTTGAAGGATGTTCCATAGTTTGTTGTGATCCACATAGTCAAAGGCTTTGGCATAGTCAATAAAGCAGAAGCAGATGTTTTTCTGGAACTCTCTTGCTTTTTCGATGATCCAGCGGATGTTGGCAATTTGATCTCTGGTTCCTCTGGCTCGTCTAAATCTAGCTTGAACATTTGGAAGTTCACGGTTTATGTACTATTAAAGCCTGGCTTGGGCAATTTTGAGCATTACTTTACTAGCATGTGAGATGAGTGCAATTGTGCAGTAGTTTGAACATTCTTTGGCATTGCCCTTCTCTGGGATTGGAATGAAAACTGACCTTTTCCAGTCCTGTGGCCACTGCTGAGTTTTCCAAATTTGCTGGCATATTGATTGCAGCACTTTCACAGCATGATGTTTTAGAATTTGAAATAGCTCCACTGGAATTCCATCACCTCCACTAGCTTTGTTCATAGTGATGTTTCCTAAGGCCCACTTGACTTCGCATTCCAGGATGTCTGGCTCTAGGTGAGTGATCACACCATTGTGATTATCTGGGTCATGAAGCTCTTTTTTGTACAGTTCTGTGTATTCTTACCACCTCTTATCTTCTGCTTCTGTTAGGTCCTTACCACTTCTGTTGTTTATTATGCCCATCTTTGCCTGAAATGTTCCCTTGGTATCTCTAATTTTCTTGAAGAGATCTCTAGACTTTCACATTCTATTGTTTTCCTCTATTTCTTTGCACTGATCACTGAGGAAAGTTTTCTCATCTCTCCTTGCTATTCTTTGGAACTCTGCATTCAGATGGATATATCTTTCCTTTTCTCCTTTGCCTTTAGCATCTCAGGTTTCTTAAACTTTTTTCCAACCAGTCCCTCCTTTTAACCCCACTTTCACCTCTATTTCCAGTGTGTCTGGAGTCACCAGTTGCTGGGTCTTCCGAGGATTCCATGGTAGAAATCAGGTGGTTTTTTGGCTCTTCCTTCTGCTAATTTGGGACTTAGTTTTCAGGTTCTACTAAGTCAGTTACTACTCTGTGTCTGCTTTCCAATCCCCAAATTTTGATGCTGTTGTCTTCTATCCCATTCTCATGGAGATTTGGAAAAGAGCAGAGTAGCATATGTATGCAGAGGTGGCCATGTTTAAGTGAAGTACCAAACGTCTCTTTCCATCTCACCTCCTCACCACAAATGTCTTCTGTCAGCATGCCCCTGCCCCACCCTCCTTCTCCAGGTAACATTTTGGTGTTCCATACTTGAGTTCACCATAACCACTGTTTACTGGCTCTCTGTGATCTGGGCTCAAGCAGCTGAACTTACCAGATGCCAACACAGGCAGCTTTTCAAGACTAAGGAGAAATGAGTGCTGTTCAAGCGTGGGCTTTGCTTTTTTCACCAGGAAGCGCTATTGGTAAGATGCTGGTGGATAGGCAGTACATGGGCGTGTCTAAGCGGAAGTGCATCATTTGGGGTGTGGCCTTCCTGTCAGATGGCACTGTCATAAGCGTGGACTCTGCTGGGAAGGTGCAGATCTGGGACTCAGCTACTGGGACCCTCGTGAAGAACCATCTGGTCTCGAATGCTGACGTGCAGTCCATTGCCGTATCCGCTGTGAGTATAGCCCCTGTTGGAGCAGTTCCTGTACACCCTGGGCAGGGAGGGGAGAAGGCTGTGTCAGGGATGTGCCATCAACACTGTTCCCTAATCCTAAGTGTTGTAGTGGAGGAAGATGAGCTTAGGACACTGTGTCTCAAAACCCACAGAATTTGCCAGAACTCTTATTCTCCAGCAGTTAGAGAATAGCCCCTAAAAAGTTAGCTGAGAGGTTTTTTTCAGACTCCCCTCCTCCCCGGTTAACCCACCTTTTGACAGAGCAGGGTATTTTTAATGTAAAATTTGTATTTTATAAACATATAATATAAGCTTTTACAATATAAACTGATACAATGCTTTTTAAAATTTTTAGTTGGAGGATAATTGATTTACTATGTTGCCTTGGTTTCTATGTTGCCTTGGTTTCTACCGTACAACAACATGAATCAGCCATTAGTATCCATATATTCCCTCCCTTTTGAAACTCCCTTCCACCTCCCCCCTTCCCACCCCTCTAGGCTGTCACAGATTAGCACTCCCTGTGTTACATAGCAAGCTTCCCCCTCGCTGCCTTACAGATGCATATGTTTCAGCGATGCTCTCTCTATTTGTCCCACCATCCCCTTCCCCCACTGTGTCTACACGTCTTTTCTCTCTGTCTGCATCTCTGTTCCTGCCCTGCAAATAGGTTAATCAGTACCATTTTTTAAATTCCATATATATGCATTTATATTACAATGTTTGTTTTTCTGACTTACTTCACTCTGTTACAGGCTCTAGGTTCATTCACCTCACTAGAACTGACTCAAATTCATTCCTTTTTATGGCTGAGTAATACTCCTTGTACCTATGTACCACAACTTCTTTATCCATTCATCTGTGGATGGACATCTAGGTTGCTTCCGTGTCCTGGCTGTTGTAAATAATGCTGCGATGAACATTGGGGTACATGTGTTTTTTTGAATTATGATTTTCTTAGGGTATATGCCCAGTAGTATGATTGTTAGGTCATGTGGTAGTTTTATTCCTGGTTTTTTAAGGAATCTCCATACTGTTCTCCATAGGGTCTGTATCAATTTACATTCCCACTAACAGTGCCAGAGGGTTCCCTTTTCACCACATCCTATCCAGCATTTAATGTTTGTAGGGTTTTTTTTGATGATGGCCATTTTGACTACAACGCTTTTTAAAATGTAGAATTTATGTTTTCTTATTGAAAAGCTGCTTGAGACTTCAACATAAATTTTTGTCATATTACTCTTACGCATATATAAAATGGAAAGTGTATGAAATAAAGCAATTGGGGTATTCCTAGAGCTTTTTCACGTTCAGCTGGACTCTGAATCGCCTGGACTCAGTTCTCAGGGTCCATGGTTCCCACACATGCCTCTCTGCCATCCACAGTGTTCGCAGAAGATGCCCCACTGTGGTCACAAAGTTTTCTTTTAGGCTTTTGACAGCTCTTCCAGAAGTTTTGATACTCGTTCTTTATCTGAAGATGTCACACATACAAAGATTGACAGATATAAGATTTTTATTTCAGAGATGTTAAAATGTGGGAAAGTGTGTGCCTGAGAATCAAGGGATTGTGGCACTTTTTTTTTTTAACTGAAAAAAATGCAGTGATACAAATTCCAGTCCTCAGAAGTACTTATCGCAGACTAGAACTGGGCAGACTTTGGTTTGAATCCCAGTTGTGCCACTTAATATAGTTCCATATCTTCCTTGGGCAGGTTGCTGCTTTCATGCCTCAGTTTCTTCCCCTGTGAAAACAGGAATGTCCATAATACATGCCTCATAGCTGTCTGAGGAAAGATTCAATGGGTTGCACTTGTGAAGTGCTAGGTACAGTGTCTGGCACAGTGAGTGTGCTATTACCATTTTTACATCTCTTTTAAAACCAATCCTAATTTCAAGGCTTTTCTCCACACTCTCTTTCCAGAACAGATGGTTATTTTTAGGTTTCTTTTTTAATGGTTTTTCACTGATTAAAGAGTGAATTTTGGCAAACGCCCAGTCCTTTGATACTTGGAGGCCTTGTGTGTGTCCACAATCACATACACACCTTTTCCAAGTCAGCTTTTCCCTTGCTTGGTTCCTGCTGCACTCCAAGAAAGCCCTTAAAAAAAAACTTTTTTTTTTTTTTAGTTTAACTTTTATTTTGGCCGCACTGCTTTTCATTGCAGAGCATGGGCTTTCTCTAGTTGTGGCACAAGGGCCTCTCTCATTACAGTGAGCAAGCTTCTTTCGTTGTGGAGCATGGGCTCAGTAGTTGTGGTATTTGAGCTTCTCTAGTTGTGGCCCATGGACTTCGTTCTGCCACCAAGGATCGAACCCATGTCCCCTGCATTGGCAGGCAGCTTCTTAACCACTGGACCACCAGGGAAGCCCCCAAGAGAGCTTTTGTTTCCTTCTCAGTGCTTTTATAATTCGACCTCAAGGAAAGAGATTGTGGAATGAGAAACTTGCCTTCCCAGTTCTTCTCTGTAGGTGGGACTTTGAGCACATGGCCACTTGATCTGTTTAGTGGAGGTAGAGGCAAAGAGCACGTGTGTTCCTAAGCAGCTCAGTATTTTCCCTTTTGCTCTGGGCTGATGCCTTCACTTACTCCTTGGAAGAAAAGTTATGACCAACCTAGATAGCATATTGAAAAGCAGAGACATTACTTTGCCGACTAAGGTCCGTCTAGTCAAGGCTATCGGAGAAGGCAATGGCGCCCCACTCCAGCACTCTTGCCTGGAAAATCCCATGGACGGAGGAGCCTGGTGGGCCGCAGTCCGTGGGGTTGCTAAGAGTCGGACACGACTGAGCGACTTACACTTTTCACTTTCATGCATTGGAGAAGGAAATGGCAACCCACTCCAGTGTTCTTGCCTGGAGAATCCCAGGGACAGGGGAGCCTCATGGGCTGCCGTCTGTGGGGTCGCACAGAGTCGGACATGACTGAAGTGACTTAGCAGCAGCAGCAGCAGCAGTCAAGGCTATGGGTTTTCCTGTGGTCATGTATGGATGTGAGAGTTGGACAGTGAAGAAGGCTGAGCGTTGAAGAATGGATGCTTTTGAACTGTGGTGTTGGAGAAGACTCTTGAGAGTCCCTTGGACCGCAAGGAGATCCAACCAGTCCATTCTGAAGGAGATCAGCCCTGGGATTTCTTTGGAAGGAATGATGCTAAAGCTGAAACTCCATTACTTTGGCCACCTCATGCGAAGAGTTGACTCATTGGAAAAGACTCTGATGCTGGGAGGGATTGGGGGCAGGAGGAGAAGGGGACGACAGAGGATGAGATGGCTGGATGGCATCACTGACTCGATGGACGTGAGTCTGAGTGAACTCCGGGAGTTGGTGATGGACAGGGAGGCCTGGCGTGCTGCGATTCATGGGGTCGCAAAGAGTCGGACACGACTGAGCGACTGAACTGAACTGAACTGATGCCTTTCAAACTGTAGCCTCAGAGGAGGTAAAGGAGAGAGGCCTGTGCCCAGAGCAAAGGCTTTAGCAGCGTAGAGCATGTAGCTTTGTCAAGTCTGTAAATGGACAAGCAGGTAAACTCTTGAAATTGCAGTTTCCTTATCAGGGTAGAGGCCTATTAAATGATGATTAGGCAGGGGAAAAAAAAGGTAAAATCATGATTCATACAAACATGAAATAGACATATGTCCAAGATTTTCTGTACCTCATTAATTAATGAGGGAGCCAATAAGATGTCACAAGCAGTTCAAAGGGAGAAATCAGAGAACACAGTTATGTCAGGCCATCAGGAAGGTGAAATATTTTATGATTTTGTTGCAAACTCAGTGTCCACAGGGCAATCATCTACTGCATTCTACTAAACAGAATCCCTTTGCATCTCTATGCAGGAGAATCTTTTGCATCACTCTCAGCTTTTCACAATTTGTAGAGTTGTGAAGTAGCTCTTGAACGATCAAAGGGCTCCCTTGACAAGGACTTGCTATGCTCATTTCAGTCCTTTTACAGTTGCTCCCGATAGGGCAAATGATACTTAACGTTCAAGCTGTTGAAAGATTAGAGATGGTATGACTTAAAATTCCTAGCACAGTGTGTAGTTGACGGTAGCTCCATTCTCACGTGTTCAGACATCTAACTGTTCTTGATCAGTTCACCCACTGTTTACACTATTTGACTTGTTTAACTACTGATCTAGGTTCCTGATTTGTTTCTCACTACCCTATCAGGTATCCTGTTTTGTTTTTTTCTTATTCAGAATTATGTGCAAAAAATAAAGTTACAATGAAAATGATTTTAGAGAAATTTTAAAAAGTAGTTGTAGACACAGCAAGACCTTTTAAAACTAACAGAAATCCCCATGCTCAACACACTGACCAGAAAGAGCCTTGAACTGGGAAGCCAGGGAGCCTGCATGTTTGTGATATTGATCAGGCCACTTCCCCTCCTCAGGCTGCCCTTGCTCCTCTAAAAAGAACAGTGAATTTTAGGGTTTTATGAACTTCTGTCTTCTGGCTGCCTCTTTTGAGGCCCCTCCTCTTTTGCCCAATATTATTGCTATTCTGTTGAGGTCTAGTTTGCATTGTATGAAAACATTCAGAAGTTTAAAGTACTTCCTGTTTATTTTGTCAGCAGGGGGCGCCTTGTGACCTATTCATGGAATTGTTAGCTTCTGGAGGAAAAAAGACCCCGGCAACCTCCTGTCCCCAATTCTGGGCATTTTCCCCCATAAGCTTTCCAGGTAGAAGACCTCGGGGAATATTTTAACACTGGGCCTTGTTTTGCTCAAATGTACCTCCCTGATGATTTCTTTTCTCAGCAAGAAGACAGTTTCGTGGTGGGTACAGCCGAGGGGACAGTGTTCCATTTTCAGCTGGTCTCTGTGACTTCCAGCAGCAGCGAGAAGCAGTGGGTGCGGACGAAGCCATTTCAGCATCACACCCACGACGTGCGAGCCGTGGCTCACAGCCCCACCGCACTGATATCTGGAGGTGGGTTTTGCTCTCCGCCTGGCTGCTTCTTAACTCTGCCCATCTCCAATTATGTTCATGTGGAGCTTTTTCTAATTCTGATGCTTTTTCCCCTCTGCTTTTCACTGCAGGCACCGACACCCACTTAGTTATTCGTCCTCTGATGGAGAAAGTGGAGGTAAAGAATTATGATGCTGCTCTCCGAAAAATCACTTTTCCCCACGTGAGTATCATCATCTAACCCCACCGCCTCCTCACCTCCCCGTCCATCTGTCGCACAAGACAGCACCACTCACTCTTGGGCAAATCTGTAGGGCTTCTGTAGTTACCTGCCTTCTTCTTTCTTCCGTCTGTTTCACAGGCAAGCCTCTGGCAAAGATATTTACAGGGGCCAAGAGATTTAGGGCAGCATTCCTAGTTCAGCTTCTGGGGAAATCACTCCTTTTTCCAGTTTGGTGTGGTTTATGGAGATTCTGTTTGTTTTTGAGGCTGGGCTGTTTATTATCCTGGATGGGAGCAGAAAAATCCAGGCTTCCAGTGTTCTTTTCTAGGTAAACTGATCATCTTTCTAGGCTAGAAACTCTTCTGCCCACTATCTGCTTCTACGTTCCATTCAACCAGCAAACCTTACCGAGTCTGTTTCCTCATCTTCTCGAATCTGGCCATTTCTCTTTGTCTACACTGCCATGATCCTAGTTTGGATCCGTGTCTTTTCTCATCTGGATTTTTTAACAATAGCTTGTTAATGATCTCCTTTTATAGTTTGTGTCATTCTAGCTTATTCTCCACATGATTTGTTCAGAAAGCAACTTTATTCATTGCTCCATGCTTAAATGCCTTTGGTTGGCCCTCGTTGCCTTCAGCATAAAGACCTGCTTCCTTAGCATGGCTCATGACACCTGTCTTGATATGGAGAAGAGAGCTTCTTCCCTCCCCTCTACTCTTACACTCTTGGAGCACCTCCACCCCCACCTCTACCCAGTCTGGCAGTTCTGAAGGACTTCTCTTTACTCCCCACAATGCTCTCTTATCTTTGAGATGTTTCCTGAGCCATGTGTTTGCCTAGAACGTCCTGACCTGCTTTCTTTCCTGAGTGATCTTTACCAGTGAACCTGGTCTGGGCTCCTGTCTTTACTGCCTTGAAAGTGAAAATGAAGTTGCTCAGTCATGTCCGACTCTTTGCAACCCCATGGACTGTAGCCTGCCAGGCTTCTCAGTCCATGGGATTTTCCAGGCAAGAGTACTGGAATGGGTTGCCATTTCCTTCTCCAGGGGATGTTCCTGATCCAGGGATCGAACCCAGGACTCCCACATTGTAGGCAGACGCCTTACCCTCTGAGCCACCAGGGAAGTCCGTTACTGCCCTGGGGTTAAACTAAATATCCTTTCTACTTTTATTCATCACATATTGTGCTTGCTGCTGTTGCTGCTAAGTTGCTTCAGTCGTGTCCAATTCTGTGCGACCCCATAGACAGCAGCCCACCAGGCTCCCCCATCCCTGGGATTCTCTGGGCAAGAACACTGGAGTGGGTTGCCATTTCCTTCTCCAATGCGTGAAAGTGAAGTCGCTCAGTCGTGTCTGACCCTCAGCAACCCCATGGACTGCAGCCTTCCAGGCTCCTCCGTCCATGGGATTTTCCAGGCAAGAGTACTGGAGTAGGGTGCCATTGCCTTCTCCTATAGTGTGCTTAGCCGTGTTAAAATTCTGTGCACCTTTAGTGTAATTGCCTGTTTAATTTTACGTCAGTCCTTTAAACTGTAAGCTTGAGAGCAGTAGCTAGGTTTATGTTTGTTCGTTTGGTTGCGCTGGATTCTTGTTGGGGCTCATGGGAGTCCCCTGTTTCAGCACATAGGCTGTAGAGCGCACAGGCTCAGTAGTTGCCCCCTGGCATGGGGGATCTTAGTTCCTTGACCAGGGATCAAACCCACATCCCCTATGTTGAAAAGTGGATTCTTAACTACTGAGCTAACAGGGAAGTCCCAGTAGCTAGGTTTGTATTTACCACTGTGTTTTTAGATCTTATGACTGCCTGGTATATGGTAGTACTTAGGAAATACTTGTCAAGTCAGTGGATTTCAACATTAAAAGTGTTCTGAGGTGTTGTTGCGCTAGATTACCCCAGCTTGTTTCTGTCTTTTTGATTCCTGGATGGGTACAGCGACGGCTTGTTTCCTGTGCAAAAAAGAAGCAGCTTCTCCTCTTCCAGTTTGCTCATCACTTGGAACTCTGGCGACTGGGATCCACAGTTGCAACAGGTAAGCTGGGAGAAGGTCTTTTCACAACAAGAAAACTCGGAGAGAGAAGCCAGAAATTGCAGTTGAAATTCTGCCTGTGGAAAAATGGAAGTCGATTCTTTTGCTGTCTGTTTGACATCCTTACGGTTTCCTATCCACTAGACAGAGCAGGGGAGTTCCTCAGAGTGTGAAAATCATTAGCTGCACACCGAATCACCTCTGGAAAGTTTACAGTCCTGTACAGTGCGCTGCAGGGCATAGGGGAGGCAAGGGGCGTGGAATAGTTTGCCCTGGCTGGACCGGGATCAGAACAGGTTGTTGAACAATGACAGACTGTCATGTTTCAAGCCTTCATGAAAAAGAAGGTCATGCAGATCTTACCAGGGTGACAGCCTCATGGCCTTAGGTATGACACACATGTGTGGGTGCTGTTGTTTTATAGTAGAGGCTTTGGCTTTAGGCTCCACGATGAACAAAAGAAGTTAAAGTTGAGGCCACACAAACTTCACTTCCATCTACCTGCATGCCTGGCTGTGGGAAGCAGCTTCAGAAAAGAAGCGCCATAGCCATATTCAGGGCCCCCACGGAGAAGCTAAGAAAGTGCTCACTGTTCTCCTGTTCATATACATACCCCCAGAAAACTCTAAGCTCATTCTGTCAGACATGTTTCTGATTTCCCAGTGGTAGAGATTCCATTCTACCCAGGAATGACTTTTTAAATGAAAAAAACATTTGTATAGCCTTCCTTTGGGAAGAAAGATATCAGAGATGTTTCTTGTTCCAGGAAAGAATGGGGATACCCTTCCGCTCTCTAAAAATGCAGATCATTTACTTCACCTCAAGACAAAGGTAAGGAAGTTGAACTGGGTGTTTAGACTCTGAAATCCAGAACATATTTCCTGTTCTAAATTTGGGTGGGGGTCCTTAGCTGATATCCTAAACTGTAAAATGTAAAACTATTTGAATGAAGTACCATATCAAGAGGATTGGGTTTCCTGTGATTATAAGTCAGGCATTCAGAATTTATTAGATGAATTAATACAAGAAATTGGTTTTTCTTTTGGTATTATGAAGATAACATGCATATTCTTAAAAAATTCAAATAATATAAAAAGAATATGCAGTGAAAAATGAACCTCCTTCTAACCCCCCACCCCCCAGAGATGATTGCTGCCAACAGTTTCTTATATATTCTTTTAGAAAAAATGTTCACTTGTGTGTATGTGTATATATCCTTTCTTTCAGTACTGATGGGACTGCTATACAAACAGCTTTGCTATCTTCCTTTTAAAACATCTTCAATTGTACACTACTTGTGAATTACAGTCTTCCTATAAAGAACTCAAACAGCAGTGATAGGTCATATTTTTGTCCAGCTCTTTAATTCTAGTCACCCCTCCTGAAATGATTGCTGCTAATTGATTAGCTATATATCCTCCTTGACCTTGTTCTGCATATGAGTGTATGGATGTGTGTGTACATACATACTTACATGTTTTTTCCCTTTTTTGGCCATGCTGGGCAGCATGGGGGATCTTAGTACCCTGAGCAGGGGTTAAACCTGTGCTCCCTGATTTGGGAGCGTGAAGTCTTAACCACTGGATCGCCAGGGAAGTACCCTTACCTACATTTAGACGTTCTTTGAGTTTTTTGAATGATAACAAATGTTACACTAAACTTTTCCTGTGTAGTGCAAATTTTCTTTCACTTAATATTTCTTAGAGGTCTTTAAAGAAGGTTGTCATTAACAAAACAGAAAACCAGTCCCCAAGTCACCAGGCCTCCAAAGCTCCCCTGCATTCAATGCCTGCCTGATCAGGTTTTTAGAGTTAGGTTTAGTAGGCAGCTACCTGTGAAGTACGTGATGGGCTGCGATAAGCTGACATTATTCAGAGACCTCTGTTCTGGAAATCAAAGCCGCACCCTTCCGATGCTCCACCTGTGAAATAATCATAGTGATGCACAGCATATAACTGTAAGGATTACGTGTAGGTATTTGTGGGTTCAGAGTGGCAGTAGCTTGAGGATCCATGTCACAGTGAACCTTGTATGAAGTTTTACTTGACCGTTTGTCCTGCTTCCTCACTCTGCCAGGGTCCTGAGAACATTATCTGCAGCTGTATCTCCCCGTGTGGTGGTTGGATAGCCTGTTCTACAGCTTCTCGTTTTTTTCTCTATCGACTGAATTACGAACATGACAACATAAGCCTGCAGAGGGTGAGTGATAACCCAGGGTCTGGTTGAATAAGAAGAAACCTTGTAAGTGGGTGATTGTTGTGTGAAGTGGATATTTTCTGGATATGAATCCTTATTCAGTGAGAAAACGTAACAAAATGGTCTCTTATTGCCAAATTTAAAATTATGTTTTTGGAGGAGTAAATGCCACAAAATGGCAGTAAAAGGTTAGGCTTTTGAGGAGATGTTGGGGGGAGTGGAGGGGTTACAGTAGGCACGTCGGTGTTCCAGGCCCTTGGCCAGTGGGCCTCCTTGGAGATAGGAAGTACTCATGTGATGTGAGCCTGGCGCTGCTAATTTTTTATGGGCTTTGGGTCTAACTTCTGTCTCCTTCTGACCTTTACCACTGTTTCCCCCAAGGTTTCCAAAATGCCGGTGTTCCTTCGCTCTGCCCTCCAGATTTTGTTTTCTGAGGATTCAACAAAGCTCTTTGTGGCGTCAAGTCAAGGGTCTCTTCGCGTCTTTCGGCTCCTGGAAGGAGGCTTCACGCACCTGCATTCTTTCCAGCCCCAGTCAGGTGAGAAGTTGGGACCTGGCCTCGGGAGAGAGTAGCCAATCTCCGATGTTTCTTTTTTTTCACTTAAATCTCAATTGTCAGGGGTTCGCTAATGCTCCTCTCGGTCCTGCAAAAACTACACACTCACGTATCTGCGATTTAAAGCAGGAGATACCTGGCAAGTGAAAACGCTTGATGAGATCTGAAGTGTTGCTCACACCTACTCTTTTCTCACTGGGTTTTTGATTCCTTATTTAGGGCCAGAGAAGTTTCATCACGCTTCTTGGAGTTTTGTTAGTAGAGCAAGAAGGAACTTAAAATCATTTGTGATCCTGATAACCTCCATTGTTATCTGTATATTTCTAGGAGGTGCTTGTATGTAGGTATTTTGTGGACACATTAATTTGGGGTTTGTTATTTTTTTTATAAAGATGAACTTGTGCATACAGTTTCACTACCTGTCCTAATGTTTTTGGCTACGTTTCTGTATGTTTTAAGAACATGAGTGTGCATGAATGTGTGACTATGGGTAGATAACTTTTAGTGAGTTGACCATTAAGAACTTAGTACTCAATACTTCCCATGGGTCTTTTTTTTTCTCCCTTGACCAGGATTATAATGACTTCACCGTTATGTAGACTCCATCTGTCTGGATAATGAACTTTTAAGATTTTTTTTTTAATGTGGACCATTTTCAAAGTCTCCATTAAATTTGCCACATTGTTGTCTCTGTTTTTATGCTTTGGTTTTTCTGGCCACCAAGCATATGGGATCCTAGTTCCCTGACCAGGGATCAGACCCACGCCCCCTGAATTGAAGGTGAAATCTCAACCACTGAACCCCCAGGGAAGTCCCAGGAAAATCAGCTTTTTAAAATCAACTTAAAGTCTCACTGCTCATAAGCTGTTCCAGAAACAAATTGGAAAAGAAACATACAAATTGGGAATCAGATGAAGTAGACTGACAGTCTTTATTGAGTACCTATATGTGGTTTTATTATGAAACTTAGATTCTTTACCTTGCCTTTAGCGCTCATTTAAAATTGTGGTCTGCATTATGTACGTGGCTTTATTTTGTCCTCCTCTCTCATCTTACTTCCTCTGATGGTCAGGCTGGTTTCTTTACAGGCCTCAAACCTGTGTTTTCCTGTCCTTGTCACTTAGCTCACAGTGTTCTCCACCTTTTTCTACCCACCTCACTCATCCTTTAGCATCTAGTGTATGTCTAGTTGTAAAGCTTTTTCATTGTTTGGGGATGTTTTATAGGCAGCAGTTACTTTGGCATATCACATCACTGTCTGATTTTTATCCCACAAGAATCTTCATGTTGCCACATTGGTTTAAAATTCTTTTAATGACAGATGGCTCATCCGTGCCCATGCTCCCTTAGTGCTAAATGTATAGCAGGGACTTTGTAAATTAAAGATCTGCCTCAGATCTATTGAATTTGCTGCTTGTAACTTTGATTAAAAACATTTGATAGGAAAGGACTTTAGAACAACTGAGGTATAGATTTTGGTGATAGCTCTTACCCTTGATTCTCCACTTCATAGTTGAGAGCTCATCTCCTTCCCAGGCAAGTGCTGCTTTCCGGTTTCTCTCTCTCTGGCTCCTCTTTACTTGGAGAATGGCTACTTAAATTATAGTAGGCGGATTAGCACCTAGAACTTATTTGTAAAACTGTCGAGAAATTGTCCTGTCAGTAACCGGAAACTGAGGTGGCTTTTGCCGTCAGACTCAGGGCAGGGGTGGCTGGCTGTGGACACCGAATTCAGAGACTGAGCTGCTCTTCTGTCCTCGCAGGGACCGTGCAGTCCATGTGTTTGCTGGCAGTCAGTCCAGACGGAAACTGGCTCGCTGCCTCAGGCACCAGTGCCGGTGTGCACGTGTACAATGTGAAACAGCTAAAGGTGAGCATGAGGTTTGGTTGCAGCAAACAGGAGGAAGTTAGCCCTGCAGTTATAAGACTCCGGGAAGACTGAGAGGACCTGGAAAATTTCTGGCCTTTTTTTTTTTTTTTAAACAAAAAAATTTTTCCTGTTTTACTTGTTTGAAACCCCAAAGCTATAATCTTAAATTAAAAATCAGTCAATAGGAACAGTGAAGCCACTTGTCCTCAGAAATTTGAAATTAAGGATTTATGAGTAATGAAATCTACATCTAGGTTTTGTCTGTATTTTGAGGAGGAAAATTATGATCTACAGAGGAATAGATGGGGATAGAAACAATTTCCTTGAATAGCTTGCCTTGTATTCTCAAGATATTTTCAAATTAAACAGAACTAGGAATAGCAGGAAAACATTTTTCACTAATTAGCAATGATATTGTCATCCCCAGATTGAATTACTCATGTTCCCTTACAGGTTGTCATCTTCATCTGAAAGTCAGATGAAGAGGGGTGGGGATGGGGAGGAGAGGGTGAGATGTATGGAGAGAGCAACATGGAAACTTACATTACCATATGTAAAATAGGTAGCCAACGGGAATTTGCTATATGATTCAGGGAACTCAGACAGGGCTCTGTATCAACCTAGAGGGGTGAGATAGCGGGGGAGACGGGAAGGAGGCTTAAGAGGGAAGGGCCGTGTGTATACCTATGGCTGATTCATGTTGATGTTTGACAGAAAACAACAAAACTTTGTAAAGCAGTTATCCTTCAGTTAAAAAAAGAAAATACAAAAGAAAAAAAAGAATTACCGTAAACTTAATAACTTTGTTGCATTGTGGCAAGAGCATGTACTGCTCTTTGAGCTTTGCCTGGCATTTAAAAGTGTTCTGTGTACCAGTGCACATGCCTTGTGATGGACATATATGTCCCTGCCTAGGCATTAATTTCTTTTTTTTAAATTAATTTTTATTGGCATATGGTTGCTGTACAGGCATTAATTTCTTTTAAGTTCAGTGTAGAGCTGTAGATCCCCTGTTCAATGATGTGTTTATGAGCAGTTCATACCTGTGTAGAGACAGCAGGGGAGGCTTTACTTCCAGGTCTTCTGTGAACACTTGTCATTTTTCTTGGCAGTTAAACTTGCACTTTTTAAAAAAATAAAGTTTATTGTTTGGGGAAATACCTGACATTTACAGGAACTGCCGTAGAATAGAACGTTTTGAGTTCCAAGGAACACTATTTTAAAACTACTGACCTAGACCATCCGGTCGTTCCTGGGGGATGGAATCCCGTTTTAGAGTTTCCTGTGTCTTTGATTTGTCCCCAGCTTCACTGCACAGTGCCTGCTTACAACTTCCCTGTGACTGCTCTGGCCATCGCACCCAATACCAACAACCTCGTCATTGCTCATTCTGACCAGCAGGTAAGAGATCCCAGTGCTTTCCAATTCCCTCCAAATGGATGGGAACTAAAAAGCTGAGATAATGACAATTTTGGAGGAGCTTTTCTTTGCAAATACTGAGTGATATAAAAGTAGTTTCCTCTTGTATGTAGTAAAGCTTTCACATAAAATAGTTTCTTTTAAAATCACATAAAAAACATAAAATACTTAGGAATAAGCATCACCAAGGAAATGAAAGACTTCTATGCTGAGAACTATAAAACATTAATAGAGGAAATCAAAGATGATTCAGAGAAATAGAAAGATATCCCCTGCTCTTGGATGGGAAGAATTAATATTGTTAAAATGACCATACTACTGAAAGTAGTCGGTAGATTTAATGTAATTCTTATCAAATTACTTGTGACATTTTTCACAGGACCAGAACAAATAATCCTAAAGTTTATATGACCCAGAATTACCAAAGCAGTCCTGAGGAAAAAGAACAAAAGCAGGAGGCATAACCTTTCGAGACTTCAGACATTACTACAAAGCTATAGTAATCAAAACAGCTTGGTAGTGACACAAAAACAGACATAGGGATCAATGGAACAGACAAGAGAGAGCCCAGAAATAAACCCACCCACCAATGGGTTAGTTTATCTTCAACAAAGGAGACAAGAATATACAATGGACAAAATTAGTGCTTTATCTACCACTTTTTTCCATACCAAGTTTTAATGAGAATATAATTATAAGAGCTGTAGAATATCTGAGCTACAGAACACATTATGCATGAATTTATCAATACTTATAAATTTCTGGTCAAATAGGCTTGATAATACCTGCCTCACTGAGCTAGTATACAAAAGATTAAATGTGATCCAAGAAGCACTGTTTTAAAATACCAAATTATTATAAATTCTATTGTTTATAAATATTAGATACAGATATACATATGACTTTATAAATTATCATAAAATTCAGAAACATTTTAAAAAGCTGAACCATCTCAATGCAGGGCTCGAAGAAGCACGCTTGAGTAGACCACTAGGCAGATGCTGGCTACTTTGATTAGCAGTTTTTACACAAACGTATCTATTACATGAAGAAAATGGGATCTCTCATTTTAACTTCTTCTCTTGTTAAAACTAGCAGGAAATTTTTTGTACCTGCTTAATTAGAGATTAATAGCGTTACTCACACACTGCAATGAGGATACCAGGAGACATCACTTCATATAGTATGACCCCCTTGGAGAGCATTTGGAGAAACCTAAAAAAAAATTTTAATCCGCATCATCTTTGATTCAGAAGTTCCAGCTCTAGAAGTTCTCGCCGCAGATGTATGCTTTTAGTTGTACAAAAAAGACACTGATACAGAGAGGATCATTACAGCCTCATGTGTAGTAGCCGAAGGCTGGAAATACCTCAGTGCTCATTAAACAGATAGAAAAATCCTGCTACATCCAGGAAGTGAATAGATTATTATTATGTGTTCTTCAAAGGGAGCATAAGTGACGTGTGTGGACGTTGGTATGAGTCAGTCTCCATGATACAACGCTCAGTGAAAAATGCAACCTGCAGAACAGTGTGTACTCTGTGCATAAAATATCTCTGAAAAGATACAAATGAGGAACAGGCTACTTTTGTCTTGGGGAAAAGAGATATTAAGATTGCAAGGGTGATTTTTCACTATATAAACCTTTCTGTGCTGTTTGAATTGTTTATTTTTCTGTAATTTACCTTAAATTGTTTTAATTTTAAAAAACAGCAGTCGAGACTTCTTGGTGGTCCAGCGGTTAAAACTCTGTGCTTCTACTACAGGGGTCGTGGGTTTGATCCCCAAGTGGGGAACTAAGATCCCACATGCTGTGTGGTGCAACCAAAAAAAAAAATAGTGAAAATGTGTATTCTGACTATGATAGAGGCAGGGTTTATATAGCTGTTTTTCCAGTCAGGGATGACCTTCTGGTTTTCTGGGTACCAGCGTGTATTTCCTCTGTGTTATATCCTTTCTCAGGTATTTGAGTACAGCATCCCAGACAAACAGTACACAGAATGGAGCCGGACTGTCCAGAAGCAGGGGTTTCATCATCTTTGGCTCCAAAGGGACACTCCCATCACACACATCAGTTTTCATCCCAAGAGACCAATGCACATCCTCCTCCACGACACCTACATGTTCTGCCTCATCGACAAGTCATTGGTGAGTCCTTCACCACTGCCTCCTCTACTCTCACTGGCTTCTGCTTTCCGTAACAATCTTTTGTTCTGAAAGCAAAGGAGGACCATTAGTTAAAGGAAGGAGAATCAGAGTAAAGGTTGCTGGTACCTTCTTTGGAGGGAAGGAGCTTTTAGTTTTGCAGATTTCCTCATTTTTCTTCCCAGTCTCTGGAGGTTCTGAGGGAAGGGGCAGGCCCTGGTGTGCTGGTTTTTGCTGATTTGACTATTTCCCTGCTTTGCCTCTGAGCACATAAAATTAAGTAGGAAAAAGATGAGGTCCATATTCAGAAAGTAGCCATAATCAGGCACTCAGTCACTTCCACTTTTGCACCCTGGGGTGACTGACACGATTTCATTGAAGGATATACATACAGGCTGGGGTTTTGACTGCTTGTGCCCCCCTGGGTTGAATTTACTGGCACACCATCTGCCAGTTTGAGGAGCTGTTGTTAGCGTCTTGAGAAAAGGCCAGTTAGGAAAATTCCATCTTTCGTGGCTGTGATTTAGGTGGGATGTGAACACTTTTTTTTTCCGTTCCAGATTCCAGCCTCTGCCAGCTGCTCTTGTGATTGACCCTAAATTTCATGTCTATTTCTGGGCAGGCACTGTCTTCCCAGCAGCGGTGTTGCTGTGGCCATGCCGTAATGCAGTTTGGGCTGAGAGCACAGCCAGCACACGGTGCATTGGTGCCTTGTGAAGGTGGGGTAGGAGGAGCACGGGGAGAGCAGCAGATGGCTCTAAAGGAGGTGTGCGTGGCGATGTCACTGGAGCTCATCTCTTGGGCCCTGCGTGCTCCGGGCGTGGGAAGCAGAGCCGGCTGACAAGTGCCTTGTGCGAGATGACGATACAGGAAGGGCCCCTCCCACTCGGTTGCCTCTTTATAACTCAACCCAGATCAGCCCAAGTTGTTTTGTTCCCCCAGTATTGGTGATAAGTCCATCGCCTCCTCATGAAGGGCAGAGCTATTTCCCAAGGAAGTCAGAAATGAAATAATCACTTGCTTGGCTAGAGGTCATCATCTCTCGCAGTGTTAGTGACATCAATGGGGTGGTTTGTGTCACTTGGCTAGCCCATGATCTATTTGGGGGAGAGTCTAGAAAGCAGAGCCTGCACAGGCTGAGCTCCTATGCACACGAGTTTGTTTCTGTCTCACAGAGTGTTACTGACGAGACTGGCCAGGAGCCCCGGGCCAGCACTTTGATCTTGCTGGCAGACGGTACCAAGCTCTCTTTGCCACGTATTCCCCCCGCTATACCGTAGAGCTGGGGGTGTGGCTCTAGCTTTCTCCCTGAAGTAAGAAAAGTCAGGGAGGGAGACTTCCCTGGTGATCCAGTGGTTAAGACTGCACTCCCAACACAGGGAATGTGAGTTCAGTCCCTGGTCAGGGAGCTACGGTCCCACATGCCGTGCGGCACAGTCAAAAATAAATTTAAAAAAAGAAGAATCAGAGAGGTAATAAGTGTATAATATGGTGTTTAGAAGATGGAGTTTTCCTGAAAAATCACTAGAGTCCTTTAGTCTGTAGAGGCCCAATTTAAACAATAATAATTATTAAACAACATATTTTTGTCTTTCTAGCCTCTTCCAAATGACAGAACCTTACTGTACAACCCACTGCCTCCCACAAACGAATCCGATGTCACCAGGAGGCGCACAGCTCATGCCTTTAAAATTTCTAAGAAATATAAGGTAATATATCTTCCATCATATTCTAAGTGGTTGGTTCCCTGTGATATTATCAAAATATAGTAAGTCCCACAAGAGGAAGACAAGAGTGTCTTCATTGTACATGCAGGGAACCTGGTTTGGGGAAATAAGCTGCCTTTCTGAGGCTGTTTGTCCCTTAGGTTTGTAGTTGATTGTTCTTGCCTCAGTATATTAGAGCCAGGCACCATACTTTACAAAAATGAAATACGTAGGTTGTGAGAAATGATGGTGGAGCTCAGCTGGGTCTCTCTTTGGGTTAAAGCTGGGCTTTTAAATTTGACTTCCAGTGGAGAATAGTTCTTCCACAGGATAAGTTTCAAGCAAATAGAAGTCATTGAATTTATGATCCCCTTTCTGGGCTAGGCTTTCCACTCTGATAGAACACGTATTCATTGAATCCTGGAACATTTTCTTGGGGGTCTGCAGAATTTTTTTAGAGGAGGAGGTGTTTTAAATTTAAGTAATTTGTAACTTGCCATTTATCAAGTTTAGGCTCCAGAGCCCTCTGTTACTATGAATTCATAAGAAATTAGAGGCTCACAGACCTTTACAGAGAAAAATGAAGAATCCTACTAAAATCTTAAATGATTGGATTCAGTTATAAAAGCTCCCAACCTTTGGAGTTCTAGGGCAGGAAGCCTCCTCAGAAATTTACTTCCCTCCAGCTCGCATGAGGCTAGCCTTTTGGCCCTCGATAGTCAGTTGAGAACTAGCCCTGGAATCTAACTCCTGGTGAGAACCTTCCCATCTTTCTCCAGCCTCTGCTGTTTGTGGATCTCCTGGATGAAAAGACCCTGGTGGCGGTAGAACGGCCTCTGGATGACATCATTGCTCAGCTCCCACCACCCATCAAAAAGAAGAAATTTGGAACCTAAAAAGGGCACTGTCTGTGTCCTTCCTTGAACTGTCTACCCTGTTTTCACAAATCATGATAATAAAACAAAGTTATTCTTTAGGACTAGTTATTATGAATGTTACTCTCTAAAATAGTGGACAGTAATTTCCCTTCATCGACTGAAAGTGAACAGAAACTGCCAGGTATTTGTCATTTAGATAATGTTCCAGTTAACCGCAAATTCATCCAACTTTTTTTAGTATCCTGTTCTTCAGACCTTACTCTCAGAGGTGGGGGAAGACGATAGTTGCCATCTATTCCCTAACACGTGCTTGAGGCTTCCAAAGGCTGACAACTTTCATTGTCTACCAACCTGTAGCCCGTCAGAGGTGTGGGGACTTGGCCCAAGTTGCCTTCGAGGTTAGGGAAACTATGGTTGCTTATTCAAGCCGGCCTCACTACCAAAAGCCATAATCAGGGTTATGTTTCAAAAGTGAATTTTAACTGTAATGCTCCATCTGAAAAATAGATGCCCTTAGCCATTGGTAGTGAACTATTCAATTTTATTTGAAAGGAAAGAATCAGGTTTGGGGATATGTCTCAGTAACACATCTTTTTATGTTCTAAGCCCATTCCAAGATTAGGGAAAACACTGGGCATTTTCTTACAAAGCGGGAGTGGAGGTGGGGACCCAAAAGCCTGATGTATAATATTTCACCCTTTCTGTTTTCTTCTGCTTGCGTTGACATTGTTATTCTTATAGGTGTCATTGGTTGACGAGTTTTAATGTGATCTTTTAAATTAGAACATAAAGAACTAAAGTTGACCTGAACGAAGCAGATAGCTTTCTCATCTAGGTGGATATATTCCGTTGCATGCCTGTGGAAAGCCAGTATGTGTGGTTTTGTTTGTTTGGGATAGGTGAAAGGCTGTGGTACAGACAGAGGAATATGAGGGCTCTGATGACGTCATGAGTAAAGTACTGATGAGAAACATTTTTACTGAGATGAACCCCACCCTCCAGCTTCAGTTCAGTCACTCAGTCATGTCCAACTTTTTGCGACCCCATGGACTGCAGCACACCAGTCCTCCCTGTCCATCACCAACTCCTGGAGCTTACTCAAACTCATGTCCATTGAGTCAGTGATGCCATCCAACCATCTCATCCTCTGTTGTCCCCTTCTCCTCCTGCCCTCAATCTTTCCCAGCATCAGGGTCTTTTCCAGTGAGTCAGTTCTTTGCATCAGGTGGCCAAAGTATTGGAGTTTCAGCTTCAACATCAGTCCTTCCAATGAATATTCAGGACTGATTTCCTTTAGGATGGATGGGTGGGATCTCCTTGCAGTCCAAGGGGCTCTCAAGATTCTTCTCCAACACCACAGTTCAAAAGCATCAATTCTTTGGCACTCAGCTTTCTTTATAGTCCAGCTCTCACATCCATACATGACTACTGGGAAAACCATAGCTTTGACTACACAGACCTTTGTTAAAGTAATATCTCTGCTTTTTTAATATGCTCTCTAGGTTGGTCATAGCTTTTCTTCCAAGGAGCAAGCATCTTTTAATTTCATGGCTTCAGTCACCATCTGCAGTGATTTTGGAGCCCAAAAAATAAAGTCTGTCATTGTTTACCCATCTATTTGCCATGAAATGATGGGACTGGATGCCATGAGCTTAGTTTTCTGAATGTCCAGTTTTAAGCCAACTGTTTCATTCTCCTCTTTCACTTTCATCAAGAGGCTCTTTAGTTCTTCTTTGCTTTCTGCCATAAGGGTGGTGTCATCTGCATATCTGAGATGTGAAAGATTGATATTTCTCCTGGCAGTCTTTATTCCAGCTTGTGCTTCATCCAGCCCAGCGTTTCTCATGATGTACTCTGCATAGAAGTTAAATAAGCAGGGTGACAGTATACAGCCTTGACGTACTCCTTTCTCAATTTGGAACCAGTCTGTTGTTCCATGTCCAGTTCTAATTGTTGCTTCCTGACCTGCATACAGATTTCTCAAGAGGCAGGTCAGGTGGTCTGGTATTCCCATCTCTTTCAGAATTTTCCACAGTTTGCAGTGATCCACACAGTCAAAGGCTTTGGCATAGTCAATAAAGCAGAAATAGAAGTTTTCTGGAACTCTCTTGCTTTTTTGATAATCCAGTGGATGTTGTCAATTTGATCTCTGGTTCCTCTGCCTTTTCTAAACCCAGCTTGAACATCTGGAAGTTCATGGTTCACATACTGTTGAAGTCTGCCTTGGAGAATTTTGAGCATTACTTTACCAGCATGTGAGATGAGTGCAATTGTGCAGTAGTTTGAGCATTCTTTTGTATTGCCCTCCAGCTTGGAAAGGGGGAAAAATGAGAATTTATAGTAGGAGAATTAACAGAGGTAATAAGATAAACAGAGCCGTATAAATATATAAAAGAAAGCCTATTTTGGGTTTGCTAAGAGAACAGATATAACAAGGTTTATAATGGTTGGTTTATAATGGCCTTTCTGCACCATCTTTTTATGTTTTTTTTCCAGTGAGAAGAGTAAATAAATAGATGCAACTTTTCAGGTCATTGTGAAAAGTAACTTTCCTCTCTCTTAAGTACACCTTAGTGAGACATATTCTTCCAGTCTGCATTTGACTGGACTAGCCCAGGCTTTCAGTAGACTGGAATATCCTGCCCTTCCTAAGAAATCTTTGGGGTCTTCTTTTGTGTGATTGAAAGCAAAGTTCAGGTCACTGAGCTACAGTGACTATGACCAGAAGGACGCTGCTGCTGCTGCTGCTGCTAAGTCGCTTCAGTCGTGTCCGACTCTGTGCCACCCCATAGACAGCCTCCTACCAGGCTCCTCTGTCCCTGGGATTCTCCAGGCAAGAACACTGGAGTGGGTTGCCATTTCCTTCTCCAATGCATGAAAGTGAAAAGTGAAAGTGAAGTCACTCAGTCGTGTCCGACTCTTAAAGACCTCATGGACTGCAGCCTACCAGGCTCTTCGTCCATGGGATTTTCCAGGCAAGAGTACTGGAGTGGGGTGCCATCGCCTTCTCTGAGAAGGAGGCTAGGATGCCTTAAATATTAACTCACTCGCTTTTCCCTGACTGTAGAGCTATAAATTCAGAGACTCTTTATTAACTGGAATCTAGTTTAAGACTTGTTTTACTTAAACATATTCTGAAATCCCGTTGATGGTGGCAGGTGTAATTCTGATAGAGAGGGCTCACAGATCATCTGAGTGAGGAAGTAAAACTTTTCTGAAAGTAGAAAGCATTCCTTTGCAACATTTCCAGCCAATGACTTGGACTTCCATAAATGGTATGGGAAGTAAAAGCTTTGGGCCTTGAAATTCTTCCTAAGCAGAGAGTTTCTGAATTACAAATGAAGCAGAAAGTGATTGGGGCAGAAAGTTAGAGAAATTGGGGGAAGGGAAAGGGAAACAGTGTATGCAAGGGACACTTTGGGGCCTGCGTTTTAGGGTGATTTTACTTTAGGAGTTTCTGTAACCTAGACGCATTATGTTTCTGTTTCAGGCATTTTGCAGACTGCTGCTCATACTCGAGTGCCACAGAAAAATTTTGAGCTGAGACCAACCTGAGAAAGGTCATATTTGCGAACCTGACTCAATTGCTTTAAAAATTCACTTTTCTCATGCAGTAACTAGTAATTGGATCTCTGAATGGATAATGAAACCTTTACCAGGGAGATTACGCCAGTTTAGACGGAGAGAAACTGAAATCTTGGACTAGTGGAAAAAAGTTAGAGATCATGTACTCTGAGGGTTTTAAAGTTTGTTTTTTTTATGTATCAAAACTTTCTTCAAATGGAACTTTGTTCTGAACTGAAATATATGCTACAGATAAAAGTGGAGCTGTTTAGGCTATTGGGGGTGGGGGGTCGGGGAGTGAGGCCCAAGATTTTCTGAAAGAAACCTGTGTGGCTCTTGGCCTCATTTTGTACTCACACTCATGGAAATGGAGAACAAGAGGTGATTTTTCCCATGGTTACACAATGGTTCATTAGAAGCCAAGGTAGCATCCTTAATAATTATTCTTCTACTGTCTCTTAGCAGGAGGGATGCACTCATAAATAGGATTAGCAGGCATGGTCTGCAAAGGATTTTCCATGCCACAGGCTGCAGAGAAGGTGTTTAAGGATTTCTTGCTCTGGATGAGCACTTGATTACACTATTAGAATGAGTTCTGTGGGCAGTCTTGTATGTAAACCAGAGAGTGTTGTAATGAACAAACTAGCATGTTGTTTGCTGGTGCTCTCATGGGGATGTTACTCATGGGTTCATTCTTAGGGCTGGACTTGCTAACTCATATGGTGCTCATTTTCTTTCAGTTTCCCTTTGGAGTTGAATATATGTCCATCAGAAGGGTTTGAAAGCACTTGCTTATTTCCTTAAAACTTTGACACTGTAGTGATAGACTTTAGTTTTAGCCTGTCCAATAGGTGAAAAATAGTATTTTGCCTTTCCTTGTTTACTCATGAGTTTGCTCACTTTTTAGTGTTTTTTGGCTATTTGGCTAATTGTGTAAACAGCATGACCTCTTCTCCTTTTCCTCCTAATGTGTTGTCTTTTTCTTTCATATTTCAAGGCATTTTATTGGATACTGTGCATCCAATAAACTCTTCGTGGTGGTGGAAATGTTCTGTATCTGTGCTGTACCATAGCCACATATGGCTGTTGAGCACTTGAAATGTGGCTGGTATGACAAAAAGAACTGAATTTTTAAATTTTAATTGACTTTGACCTAGGAATTCCCTAGCTATTCAGTGGTTAGGACTCTGCACTCTCACTGCTGAGGGCCCAGGTTCAGTCCCTGGTCAGGGAACTAAAATTTCATAAGCCACATAGTGCAGGCAAAAAAAAATTAAATAGCTATGTGTAGCAAGCGGGTTTCTTGGTGGACAACAGAGATACAGATATTAAGGCTTAGCTTGTGTCAGTTCTGTCTTTAGAACTTAATATCTATTTAACATACATTTATGGAGTGTCTGCTATATGCTTTGTATCAGCCAACAGACAGAAGATGGTGTTAGCCCTCAAGAACTTCACTGCCTAGTTGAGGAGAGAAGCCCATCAACATTAGAGATGAGCACAAAGAAGGGGCACCTAACGAGGTTGAAGTCAGGAGACAGTCCTTGAGAACTGGGTAGGAATTAGCAAGGTGGAAAGGAGAAGAAAAGAGGCCTTCCTGCAGCATTCTGCATGCAAAGGTCTGAAGTGAGAGCATAGCCTGTCCAAGGGTTCACCAGTAGTTCCATGTGGTTGAAACACAGCATAGATCAGAAATGGAGGAAAGTGAGGCTGAAGGGTACCGTAGTATTGGGCGCACCCTGGAGGGTGACAGCTTCCCCAGCTGATAGTAACAAGAAGCAGATGAAGTACCTAGGAAAGGTAAAGAATAGAGAGTGCAGAGGAGAGCTAAGCAGCTTAGGTAAGTAGGTTTGGATCAAGAGCTCTTAAGCCCACGTGTAGTGAAAAATAGGGCCAGATAGGAGTAGACCTTGAAGTCTGCAGTTAAGAATTATTCAGTGGAAGACACAGTTATGAACCACTCAGATTCAAAGGGATGGCACAGTAAAAATGTCCACTTGTGTAAGTAAAGGGCAGAAGAGACTGGCAGTTAGGGAGGCAAATAACAGGCTCTTGTATAGGTTCTTGACTCGGGGTTTGTATTAGTTTGCTAGGGTTGCCATACTGCATCACAGTCACTGGGTAGCTTAAACAACAGAAGTTCATCCTCTCAAAATTCTGGAGGCTAGAAATCCAACATCAAGGAAGTAACAGGGTCAGTTTCTTCTAAGGCCTCTTTCCTTGGTTTGTAGAGGGCCCTTTTCTCTTTGAGTCTTACCTGTGTGTCTGTTTCTTAATCTCGGTTTATAAAGATAGCAGTTACATTGGATCAGGGCCCACCCTAATGACTTTATTTTAATTACCTCTTTAAAAACCCTGTCTCCAAACATTCTTACTCTGAGGTGCTGTGGACCTGGACTTCAGCCTATAAATTTTGAGGAAACAAGATTCAGCCCATGGCAGTGTATGTGGAAGGGCTTCAGAGGCTTTGTGAGCCCCCAGGTTTGAATGCTGAGTTTTACACAAATGTGCATTTGTCTGAGGTGGGTCCCCAGCAGGCAGCTGATTCCCAGGGAGATCCATGTGTATGTGGTAAGTCACTTCAGTCATGTCCACCTCTTTGTAACCCTGTGGATGTGGATTATAGCCCACCAGGCTCCTCTGTGTATGGGATTCTCCAGGCAAGAATACTGGAATAGGTTGCCATGCCCTCCTCGAGGGGATTTTCCCAACCCAGGGATTGAACCTGCATCTCTTTTGTCTCCTGCATTGGCAGGCAGGTTCTTTATCACTAGTGCCACTTGGGAAGCTCAAAGGATCCATGATCCCTCCCCAGTTGGCTGTTCATAAGATGTGAGACCAATGCCTTACTGGAAACGCTACAGGCATCGATAAACATGATTTGTTGTTCACTTGTATGTGAAGAAAGAGAGTTTAAGCTGACTAGAAGACTACAGGTGTTAACTGTGAGGCACTGGAAATTCCGTTAGAACCGATATGGAAGGAAAGTGGATTTTTATTTTTGGACCTTATTTGAATTTCATGGGAAATGATATAATTACCATGACTGTCAATAAAAAACACTGGTGATTTTCCGTAACTTAAGTGGATTCAATGAACTAAACTTCTGCTTGTTAATGTCCTCACTAATATTTTCTAAAAGGAAAGTCGCAGAACTACAAAACTGTCACCAGCTGCTTCTCATTAGGAATGTGGTTAACAGATGTGGGTTTTCATAGTTATAACGCTTGAGATAGTTAATCCATCTTTGTGGGTTTCAGATGGATAGTGATTTATCTTGGTGGGATGAATTTTAAAATGCGCTTGCATCATCTAAAGGGTGTAGGCACCTTTTCCTCTTGCACTTCATGTTTGTGCTGGAGAGGAAAACACACTCTAGGATATTTCTCCTGGAAGACAAAGTCATACTGTCAAAAGGGACAGTTGATCTCACTGTTCCCTAAGCGGGGTGGATATTTTTTCAGAGATGGAAGTTGGATTGGTTATCTTCCAAGCTGCTTTCTCCCTCTGGCCTCTTCGTTAGTAGTGACTGAGCAGCTCTTGCTTTTGTTCCTCTGGCATCAGGCCGCTTTTGTGGTGTAACCTTCAGGCTTGCTAAGGGCTGCAGTTTTGCCTGAGGCCCTCCTTCCTCATGAAATTACACAACACTCAAACCTTGGAAGCAGCCCCAGATCCACTAATTCTTTCCTTTGGCAGACTTTTGGCACTCTGTACTCCCTTTTAGCCAAGTATAGCTTTACACGAGATCTGTTTGTCACCGAAATTAATTTGGTCATTTGCCCTTTAAACCTGGAATCAAATCATATGATGGTGGACTCATTCCTCGATAAAGTATAGACTCTCAGCTGGAGAATTTCTTCCAAAGGTTTTCATTGTGGCTGCTGCTAACGGTCAGCAGGTAATGAGAATAGCAGCGGCTCTTTTCATGCAACTCTCGCATCAGGTACAGTGCTAAGCACTTTGCAGCCATCATCCTGGTCAACCGTCCCAGCTGCGCTTTAAGGTAGAAGATGTCTGAAGTTTTTCGAAGAAGACACTGAGGCCTATGACCTCAGTCCCTTGACCGTTGTCATGTAACTAGTAAGTGGCTAGACTGTGATGTGAACCTTGTGCTTTTATTTTTGTATGTTTTGAGACAAGCACCTGATACAGGTTTGTTAATTTTTTTAATTGACGTATAATTGCTTTACAATGTTGTATTAGTTTCTGCTGTGCAACAACGTGAATCAGCCGTATGTATACATATAATCCCCTCCCTCCTGAGCCTCCCTCTCACCCCTCTAAGTCATCACAGAGCTGAACCTTGTGCTCTTAATTACCATGCTATATCGCACATCTAGTATGAGAGAAAAGAAGAAAGGGGAAAAAGGGCCATTGGCTTTTGAGAGAACCTAGAATCAGAGCCTGAGTCAGAATTGTAGGAAATTATGGAACTGAGAGAGCTAACCCAACCCCCTCACTTTAAAGTAGTGTAGCAATGATGCCTGCCTTGTTCTGAGAAAACGGTAAGATAACAACTTGAGCAGAGAATACCTACTGATAGGTGACAGGAATGAAAGGTGATTAGGAATTATCACAGCCATTCCCTTTTTTAGAGGCAGATAAAATAGCATGCTTGTTCAAAGAATTATGTGTGCTTGTCTTGCCATCCCTAAGAAACTATGGGAACAGATGTGTACTCTTTTTAATTCAGATTTCATTGTCCACAGTAAGTAGATTTCCACTGACTACCTGAGATTTCCTAGATGGCAATTTTCACTCTGCAAGGAACCAATAACCTTCAGAGGGATTATTTGAAATGACTGCAGCGCAGGAGGCACTGAATTTCAGTCAATCACATGTTTAATGAGTTCCTTCTCTGCAAGGTGGTATTTTTGGAAGAGTGGGGAACAAAAGGAAGTCGATGGGTGGTTCCTGCCCTCCTGTATTCTGTAACCTACTTGGACAAACAAGCAAGGCATAGAATAAAGTTGTTCAAAGGACAAAAAAGTCCCAACAAATTGGGAAGACGGCAAAACTGGGGTGAGATCTTGCAAGGTGGTTAAGTGGTTAAAAGGGGCAGGAAGCGTTTAGAAGGATGGCCTCCAGCAGGAATGTGCGGGGTGTTGTTGGGAGACTCTGGGTGAGTTTGGCCAATCTGAAAGTAGTGATGAAAGAGAATATGGAAAATTAAGTTCTGATGGAAGAGCTTATAAAACCAGTTCAATAGTTTGGAATCCCAATATCAATCTCCATTACCTTCTCTCTTCCTAGGCTTATTTTGTTATATAACTTATGTAAGTGCCCTCACCTACTATTTAGTTGTAAGATCTATGACTTCCTTCAGTTCTGTTGACCAAAATGTCATGACATTTTTGGAAAGAATTTCCAGCACTTCCCTTTTGCTCATCAGGGTATCTTCAAGTGCCCAACCTTTGGGTGAATATGTACATAAAAGGTTCAAAATTGTGCTTATACTCTAAGGAATCAGCTGCCAAGTGCTCTCTAATAAGCAGAAATTTCACATAACTCAGGCCTCTGGGGGCTCACGCCTCAGCTGGAGCAAAGCCAGAAACGTCTGTGACTGCAGGTGCACGTGGGCACATCGAGACCTGCCGGAACAGTGAGCTGGCCTCACTGCAGTTGATTTAGGAGAGGCTGGAGGGTTGAGCTTCTGCTGACACTTGCAGCTTGGAAAATCCTGCTCTGCTAATTGCAAAGAGGATTCTACTGTAATGATTTTTTAGGGGTAAGATACTCTTCTCATTGTGAATTCTTTCTTCACTTGGGCTGTGGGTGATTTTCTAGTCTCTATTTTTATTGTTTTCACTTCTGGTATAGGAGGCTCTTTGAAAGTTTCTGCCCATACTTGAATGTGCATTCAGAGTGTTGCATGGACACAGCTTACGAGCTTCAACATGAACTTCATGAGCAAGCAGGTATACAAACCCCTTTTACAGGAATTGGTGTACACTCCCTGGGCTGGCATCCCCCTTTTCTCTCCCCTCCCCCTGCCAACTCCCCTCCTGCCGAAATGAAAATAGGGGAATTTTGCTTTTCCTGCCAAAAAAAAAGGAACGTTTGAGGGCACGGTGATCTCATGTTTTTGAGATAGATCTTCCCAGCGTGATTTCTGGACCTCATCCTTGAGGTCTGGACTTCTGTTTTTTTTTTAAAAAAAAAAAAACACTGGACCAGGAGGGTGGGAGACGTGAGTTGTCTGTTTCTTCACTGTGAGCTTTGGGCCAGAATCTTTGACTTTCTGGGCCTCAGTTTCCTCAGCTCTTTTTTTATTGTGTAATTTTAAGGTGAGATAGCTGATTTATTCTCCCCATTCTACTAAAGCAGTGTCTTTTTTTCCTTTGAGTATAATTGCTTTACAATGTGTTACTTTCTGCTCTTCAAGCCCATGAAACTGTAAGAAGCCAGTGGATTGTATCACCTGTATCTTTGGATAAAAACCGCTGCAGGCCCTACATTGTGCAGTGTTTCTGGGGAGGCCCATGTGCACTTGCCCTAACATAAGGCCATGGCCTCCAGGGTGAGAAAGTCAGATCTACAAATTCAAGTCCAAACACTTCCAAATATGTGGTTATATGCCGCGTTTTACACTCGTATCCTGTCATTGCCACTGACCCTATCCTCTCTTGACATTGGATTCTGGCATCTCCCTAAGTAACCATCATTTTACAGATATCTTTGAGACCTACCTGTCGTGACTGCGGGGCTAAAGATATTTTTCCTCTGACATTACTGGCAAGTAAACAGGGGATTACAAAGCAGAGTGACAAATGCTCAGACTTTTGAGTTTCATTGTCACCTCTATAAAGCTGACCCCAGACCCAACTAAATGTTCTCATCTGCTCACAGGGCATTTTGTACTTGACACTCACCACATACTATAACATCAGGTTAGCTGATTCTCTTTGTTTTCCTCCCCAACTAGACTCTCAGCTCTCAGCTATGGTGCATTTTATTCATCTCATCTCCAGGCCTCAAAAAGGAGCACACTTGGCGGAGCGTTCTGTAAACCAATCAATGCAAAAGTGTACCTGCAACTGGGTCTTGCAGGCTTGCAAAGTGCCTCTCGAAGCTGATTTTACTCTCTCTGCCCAGGCAGCTCTGGCGAGTTGCACGGTAGAGGTCAGGAGCTGGGAGTGGGGAGATCGGAGGCGTACGAGGGAGAACGTGAGACAGTCCAAACCACGCGAGCTGCCCACGTCCGGTGAACTGTAACCCACTGGACCGCGGGCGACTCCTTAACCTCCCGGAAGCGGCTCGGCTGTCCTCTCCCCGCACCTCCGGAAGGTGGGCGTGGCCTCATGAATAATGAATCACCGCCGGGGGCGGGGCCGGACCCGCCCCCACGGGCGGGAAGGGGGAAGCGCCGAGGCTGCCTGACTGGAATGAGGGTAGCTGCGGCGACTGCGGCGGCGGGAGTGGGGCCGGCCATGGCGGTGTGGACGCGGGCCACCAAAGCGGGGCTGGTGGAGCTGCTCCTGAGGGAGCGCTGGGTCCGAGTGGTGGCCGAGCTGAGCGGGGAGAGCCTGAGCCTGACGGGCGACGCCGGGGCGGCTGAGTCTGAGCCCGCTCTCGGGCCCGCGGCGGCCGCCTTCAACGGCCTCCCGAACGGCGGTGGCGCCGGCGACTCGCTGCCCGGGAGCCCGAGCCGCGGCCTGGGGCCCCCGAGTCCACCCGCGCCGCCGCGGAGCCCGGCGGGCGAGGCGGGCGCGTCACCGCCGGTGCGCCGCGTCCGTGTGGTGAAGCAGGAGGCGGGCGGCCTGGGCATCAGCATCAAGGGCGGCCGCGAGAACCGGATGCCGATCCTCATCTCCAAGATCTTCCCGGGACTGGCGGCCGACCAGAGCCGGGCGCTGCGGCTGGGCGACGCCATCCTGTCGGTGAACGGCACCGACCTGCGCCAGGCCACCCACGACCAGGCCGTGCAGGCGCTGAAGCGCGCGGGCAAGGAGGTGCTGCTGGAGGGTGAGCCGGGCCGGCGGGCGGGCGGCGCTGGGCTGGGCTGGCCGGCGCTCACTTTGTTCTGCCACCCTGCCCCCTTTGCGGGGCCAGCCCCTTCCCTCCCACTCGGAGACCTCACCTTCCCCTCTGCTGGCGGCAGGCTTCCCCACAACCCCGTTGCTGGGGCTTTGGAGATGGAAAAACTGATGCTCCCTGCAGGAAAAGTTGGGCAGCCGCCGAAGTGTGGCTTGCAGTCCCCTAGGAAGGTTTTAGTTTGGAGCAGCCGTGCTTGAAGCCCCGCCTCTGCACGCTAAGCTGACACTAAGAACTAGAACAGGACTTCTGAAGGTCTCCGTTTGCCTCCTGAGTGGCGCTTTCTTCACTCATCTCTGGTTTCTTAGGCCAGGCAGGTCTGTTAAAAAAAAAATTTCATCCACACCGATGCCAGCGGTATGCTTGGGCAGACCACCAAAACGCTGGTTAATTTATGGGAATTTAACCCATCATTGGCTCTCAACAATAACCAAAGGAGATCATAGCACTTCATCGAAGCCAGAAAGCTGAAACAGCAAGTTTGTGTGGTTAATGAGCCTTGTTTAACAGTGGAGGCTCACGTGTTTGAACATTTACTGCCAACTAGAATTTTGCCCCTTTTTGCAGGAGACGGGGTGCCAGCTTCCTCCCATTCACAGGCTTCAAGGCTTTAAGCTTGAATTCAGAAGCCTGAAGTGTTAAATCTCAAGTCATGTTTGAATAGTCAAGATTATTCTTAGAAGTTTGAATGTGATCTGTTACCTGAGTCTTTTATGGAACTAAGGCAAAATAAATTTTATCTTCTTGAAGGACTCATGCATATTGGAGGTAATACTACTTCAGAAATTTTTGAGCGATCAGCCTTTCACCCATTCAGTCATTTAAGAGGCATTTATTGCTGACAATATAGAAGAGAATATAAAAGATGATGTGTCTCTATTTGGTGTCTAGTTGGGAAAATGATAGAAAAATGCAAAACAACTTACAAATTATAGATTGTGGAGTGCAAACTATATGAATACCAAGGGAGTGCAAAGTTAGGAAGTAGTGGAAATCAGCTTGATCAGGGAGGAGTTTTTCAAGAAGCTGAGTCTTGAGCCAGGTCTCCAAGGAAGTGATGGACATAGGCAGGGATGAGTCAAGAGGGTATTCCTGGCAGAGGAAGAACAGAAGGGAAGGGGTGGGGAGTGGAGGTAGGAAGGGGCCAGTCGTCAAACTGACTGAGTGGCCAGAAGTCTAGCTTGGCAAAGTGATTTTCACTTTTTCCTAAATCTGCTAGTAAACATTTGGGAAGGTGTTAGTTTCCAAGTAAATATTTTAATGTGCTCTAATTGTGAAATTCCAGTCTCCCACCTTATAATATCCTATTTATAAATATTTATATTTCACTTAGGTGGGGCAAGGCACTACTCAGAAATTAGTGTTAATAAAAGGAGTAAAATTATAAATTGTGGCGATGTGGGTTGTATGTGTGTAAAAAAAGAAAGAGTTGCCATAAATGTGTGTCTTGAAATTGTGCTAGCTAAGAATTTGGTTATAAATTCTTAGAGCCAGAATACTGACTGTAGTACTATTTATGTGGTGCTCAGTGGTGATGGGCAGATGTTTCAGCTCTTAACCCATATCTATATTTTTTAAATCTAGTTTTTGTTTAGATATAATTTGAACGTGGTATTCATACCACTTAAATAAAAATCATCTAGTAAACACTTCATAGTATTCATTAACCTAAAATAGGCCACATATGCTTTTAGAAGGAGGCTTTACAAATGGCAGCATAACATTTAGTGAATGTTTGTTTACCTAACACAGGTTCTACCTTATTTTCCTATTTTCTAAAAGACAAGACATTTTTGTTCTTATATGTGTGGAGAGGTATGAAACTGAACTTTAAAAATCAAAGGATATAAAAATAAAATTGCTTATAATATGCAGAAGCACTGCAAACAGTGATTTCATAGAATCAGTCAAACGTTTAAAATTGAGAACTAGTGACCCATCCAAGAAGGCTACTTCTAAAAGATAGATTTTTATGCTTAGAGTTTTAGAACTGAATGATCCTTCCATTTGATGTCTCAAAACTTGAAAAACTACCTTAACATAGCACAGTTTAACATAGCACAGTGATGCTCTTTTGTGGTGCGTGCAGGGAATTTTAGGCATGCCTTTATCACCCCCAGGCAAAGCAAAGCTGTACTCTCTGGTTGCCTGTGGTTAGGGAACCCAGTGAATTGAAGGTTTTTTGTTTTTTTTTTTAATCTCATGGATTTGTAGGGATTATTCATTCATACATCAAAGGTTTATTCAGCTCTTCCACTTGCCAGAGTCGCTTAAAAATAGTCTGATTTCTGCCCTCAGGAAGTTTGGAGTTGAGATAAGAGAGAGTTAAGAAATAGTACAGCTAAGGGCTAAAAACTGTGAGAATACAACTCTGGAGAGGGTGCAGTACAAAGAAAGACCCTTGTGGGCATCAGAGGTTGAGGATGCCCAAGAAGAGATTGATGGAGAAGTTCAAGTTTGAATCAAGCCTTCCCCTAAGGAGAGAGCTACCACCAGTAAAGACAAGTGAGAGACCTGAAGAAGTCATTTTGCCCAGGGAGGTTAGAGCACAAATGAGGGCTTTGTGGTCAGCTAGACCAGGGTATGTTTCTGGCTAGTGGTTTGTAACCCCTAGGCAAGTTACTCAACCTTGCTGCACCTTAGTTTCCTCATCTGTAAAACCAGGATGATGATAACACCTCTTCACAGGGCTGTTGTTCATTTGACAGTTTTTGTGCCGGGAGCCTTTGGGGGAACTGGGAATAGAAGCAGTAAGCAACAGTAATGAAAACAAAGTCTGAATAAGGAAGGTAGGACTGGGTCATGAAGGTATGCTACGAGTTAACAAAGACTCTCAGAATAGCCAGAATATCAAGTTGTTAAAATCCAGGGCTCCATTTTACTTGAAAAGAAATACATGATAAGAATAAGTTATTTAAGGTGAACAGGTCAAGAATGATTTTGCATTTTTGGCATGCAGACCCATTTTTCTAATCTTGTTTTCCTGTCATCCTTCGTGTAGGCCAACTTTTTTATCCTTAAATTTTGCATTTACTTTTCCATCCCTCTGATTGTTCCTGTTCCTTCACACTTGCTGCTCAGAACCTTATAACTTGCTAATAACCTTGTACTTGTAGTTTTGACTAATGTCTGATGTTAAGATATGCAGAGATACACAGATTTTCAGCATAAAGGGGTGACTGCTCTTCCATCATATTGTATGAGTTAAACTATATCTCTGTGTTAGAGAGAGTCTATCCAGAAAGCTTCTAGAATTTATATTTGAATTAGACTACACATTGAAAAGTGTTCCAGAGGAGGTTAGGAAAGACAGAATGGTGTTCATTGTAACATCTGAAATTTGAGAAAAGAATCAGTAAAATTTTGAAGCAATTCTCGTTGGAATATTGCTGGAAAATCATCTTTTATTGTGTAAATATGATTCTAAAATTATTGTTATCAAATCTATGGAAAAGAAAATAGTTAAGTATGTAGAGAAAGTAGACTGATGTGAAATTTAATTTCAGAGCTGAAAATAATTTTTGTATCTAGAATAGTTTGAGATTTTGAGTGTCATATATGACTGATGCTTTGTGTTTGTTAAAGGACATGTAACTACTGATGTTATTAGGCTGCTCATTTGAAGAAGCTAGTTTGGGTTCTTAAACTGCTGTTTTCTTCACTGTGTGTTGGAAAGTTTGAGAGTCTTCTAGAGAAAACATTTTACATTTTCTTTGAGACTTTGCCATATATATTCATCAGTCTGTGTCTTAAAGAACCACTAAATTGTCGGGGCATTTTATGTTTCTGGATTTTGTTTTTTTTTGACTAGCCTCATTGTATTTCATTTGAGTGATTAAGCATGTTTATATAAGCAGCTACATGTTTGTAGCCAGATTATTTCTTATAGAGTCCCCTTCATGCTAAAATATGCTCTCTATATTATTAGAAAAATATGAGAAATTTATTGGTTCTAATACAGAGTGGTTATGAAAATTCTAAGAGCATTTTTGGAAACCATACCTGGGCTTTAATTTAGATCTCAACTGCAATTCAGAACTTCAGCTGATGTATTCCCTGGTCTGTAGTCCTTCAAGGATAAAGGTTACTTTACTTTGTGATCAGATGTGTATCCTTGTACCTGAGGGATGAGGGCCTGTGCCTATGGAACAGTGTTCTGCTGGGCTTAGCAGACTGGGTCATTGGAGGATCCAATCACTGTCCTTGGATAGGCCAGCATACTCTCCTCACCAGCTAAACAGATGATGCTGCTTGCTTGTATTTCCCACTGAATAGCATGACAGTGCCTTAAAGTTTTTACCTGGGTTTTAAAATTATATGTGCATTTTCATGTGTATTTTCTCATTTGACCTTTACATCATCCTTTGAGGCTGGTGTTGATTGCACTGAAGTTCATTCATGTTAAATGAATTACTGAATGTCTCAGAATTTCTCTTTATTTTTAGGGGAAAAATGTTCATGTTTCTTGTGAGCATGAGGAAAAGTCTTACCTGGAATTTTAAAAATTGTAAAATAAAAAAAAGTCTCATCTTGCAGATAAAGGATAAATGACCAAAGAGGTCAAATAAGCATGTTTAAGGTCATCTAACTAACCAGTTATGGAACTTGGACTAAGACCCAGTTAGTTCACTGCTGTCTCCCTGGCACCATGATATCTACGGCCAGTCAGTCAGAACTTGTGGCGTCTCATGCATCATCACGTTGCAGCATGCGAAAGCAGCTGACGATGGTCGGTCCCTGGCCTCGGAGAACGTGGACTGAAACTGGGGCGAGAAAACCTCCCAACAGAGAGGAATTGCTGCAATGTACAGTGCTCAATCTTCAAGAATTCTCTGAAGAGGTGATCCTCTGGGGGATGGAAGAGTCAAGTGTGACTTCATGGGGAAAGGATACTTTTGTCTGAGCTTGAAGGATGAGTTGCTCCTCTGTAGTTGGAAGGCAGTTCAGCGTGAGGAGGTAACATGCGCAGAAGCCAAAGCAGGCATGACTTGTAATAGGAAGTGACAATAGGAATGGACTTGGGGGAAGAAAATTAAGCCAAGTAGATAAGTTGAAACCAGATTATGCAAGGCCTTGAAAGCAGGCCAAGGAATTTGGACTTTTTCATTCTGTCAACCTTAAGTATCTACTGCAAGTGAGGTGTTCTGGTAGATGCTGGGAACTCAAAATTGGGAGTAACCCCTGCCCTTTAGGCTTGTAGGGAAGCAGTTATGCAGACTGTGATAAATGTTTTAAAAGAGATGAGAATCTGGTGCCCTGGAAGCAGAGGTAGAAGTGCAAAGGAGATGGCCCATCAAAGGCAGGGAAGTGATGAGCAGCTGGTGTGTGGAGAGAAGTGAAGCGTGGGAAGGTGTGGGAAGGGTGTGGCAGCAGAGCAGGCTGGAAAGGTGGGCAGAGGCCAGATTGGTGGGCAGTGCCAAGCAGTGGGCTCTAAGTGGAGTTTATATTTGCAACCTAAAACCTAAAAGAAGAACTTTAGTTGCATTAGTGTTTATAGATAACCCTGGTTCTCTTCCTCAGTCTTATAAGACAGTGACATTTCATACTTGATGCACAGGGTGATGTCTCCAGGGAAGAGTGAAAGCTTCACAGAGCACAGGAGTTGAGAGTGGTGACTTTGTTCATTTTTCTGCTCCTATCTTTGCAACTTATTACTTGAGCCTGGTTTAGTGGATTTATGATATATTATCTGCTTTTAACTACATTTATCTTTACAAAGTGAGCAGGTGGCTTAAAGATTTGCACAGAGAAACCTTGGATTCACGATAATTCTAGCAATACAAATAATAACAAAAAAGTCGTTTTACTTTTCTCCTGGTAGGAGCTCTTTGTCACATTTCAGGGTAATCCTGTCTGTTAAGACATCAACCTAAAAAATGAAATCATCAAGAAAAGTATTTAAAATGTGGATTAACACATTACCTTTAGTAATGAACTATATAAGGCTGTGTTGTACTTCGAATCATACAGTAGCTAATGATGGCATAACTTCATCAGGGATATATTTAGTGTATTTATTTCATCTTTACCTCATTCATTCTTGATGTTTATGTCTTGTATATGTTTTATAATACGTATGCTTTAACGAATATTTGTAGGATGAGCACGTAGGCTCACATATTTACTGATGGGTGTGTACTATCAAGAGTTTCAGATCTGGCAAGCCACCCAGGTTGTTAAAAGTGCTTTAAATAAGGAGTGCTTTAAACAAAGCAGCAATCTGCCAGAAAGAGTGGCAGATGCGGAGTGTAGGAGCTCAAGACTATGAGGTCAGGGAAAGCACTTAGGAGCCTGTTGGGACACCGTAAAGCTAGTGAGACTGGATAGGACAGTTATGAAGCTGAAAGATACTAAGTAGATAGAAGTGGTGATTCTAAATGATGTTTGGAGGAGGAAAGGAAAAGAGAGAGAGGATAACCCCTAGATGTCTGGCCTGGGAAAGTGGATAACTGTGAAACCAGAATGAATGGGGGAGGAACTCATTTTTTTCTGGGGAAGAGAAGTTTGGTTTTGGACTTGTAGAATTTGAGTCACCTGTGTGACATCCTGGTGCAGATGGCTGATACAGGTCTGTAGTCAAGAGAAATGTCAGAAATGAGCTGAAGATTCATGAGATGTTACTATAGGAGGGATTATTGATGCCATAAGTGTCGATGTAATCGTTAGGAGAGTGCAAATTAAAGAGAAGTGGGGACAGGATGGAACCCTGCAGAACTGATCTATTTAAAAGCAAGAGTGGAGGAACAGAAATCTGGAAAGAAGTGGTTTCAAAAAGGAGGAGGTGATCAGCATCTTGAGATGCTGGCGAAGTCAAGAAGGAAACAGAAGTCCATTGGATTTGGTGATTAGAGAACAAGAACATGAGAGTTCTCTTAAGAGCAATTTCAGCTGAGTGACAGGAACAGAGAGCAGTGAATAGACCATACTTCTCAGCTTCTAAAGCTTCTCAGAAAAATAAACGCCACGAAGGTGGTAGCTAGAGTTGAATAAAGTATCCAAGAAGAATCCTACTTTTGTAGTTGTTTGGTTTTTATTTTGTTTTAAGGGAAAGAATTGCGACCTCTTTGTACAGTAAGGAGAAAAGGCTGGCCGAGAAGGGAGAGGCTGAAGAGATAGAAGGGATGGGGAACTGATGCAATCCATTCTCGAGCCAGGAAGTGACATGATGGGAACAGAATTTTGGGTTGGCAGCAGTGGACGCACTGGATGCAATGCGAGAGGAAAGAGCAAAGGTAGGAAAAAGCACAGCTGTTGCAGAGAAGAGGAGTCCAACGCAGAGACGGTGACCACTGGAGGGGGTGACAGTGGTGGTGCTGGGAGCAGGGGCAGGTTCGATTCAAGAAACACTTTAAAGCAGGTGATTTCTTGCCAGGGAACAGCAGTATCCACTAGGGACCTTTTCCTGCCCAGATAGCCTCCTGCTGACTGCCTGGGACGCCCCAAGTTTGGACACTTGTAGAGAATCTCTGGCCTCTGTCACTAGCACAGGAATTTGATCCCTCAGAGTCGTTGGAGTGGAAACTAGAGAGCCACTGTTTTGAAGGAAGAAATGACAGGATGTGGGGGTAGATTGGATATAGTGAATTAACTCTGGGACAGGGACAGGGACGGCAGAAGCACTCAGCCATGTTATAAAGCCCTTAGGCAGCGTAACTCTTGTCAGCTGGCTGTGGGGTTGAGAAGAAAAATTTTAGTTTATAAACATCACATCTAGTCACATGGCATAAGAACATATTCTTCCTTTAAAGGTTTTATCCCCCTAGATTGGTGAAAGGAGTTTTGGGCTTCTGGAGAAATGATGGTATATTTGGGTGAGTTTAATATTTTGTATCTGGAGAAGTAACTTGATTTAGTTCCTTAAGTGCCATTCTAAGGAATATGCACTGAGTCTTTCATAAAATGTGTTTTCATTTCAGTGTGAAAACAAAAATTTGTGAAATAATTCTGTATATAAACAGTGCCAGTGATTATGATATCAGTAGATTTAAAAAGAGTAGAGTTACAAAACTCAAATTTGGTTTGGTTTCTGTGATCCGGCTCCCACGACATTGCTAGAATGATTCGACATGTAAACTAGGGAAGAATATGTGAAGTGCAACCTTTAATTTTGGCCAAACCTCGTGGCTTGCCAATCTTAGTACCCCATGAGTGAAAGTGAAAGCCCTAACCACTAGACTGCCAGGGAATTCCCAAAATGCAGCTTTTTACAAAAATTACTTTGACTTTTCTGCAACATTTTTTTCTTTCTACTGTCTTCTACTCTTTTTTTTTTTAATTTTTCAAGTATTTCAAAATGCTTTATGAAAATAAAGTTGATGGGATAGAGAGATGAAAAAGTTGAATCTTTATCTTTAAATTTAATTAAGCTATTGTATATATAAAATATTTACTCCTCACACTTGGAAATTGGGGAGTTTTGAGTTTTCATTGAAAGAGACAAAGGTTTATTTTTGGTAAAATCAGTTGATAACAAGGTGTTTTTTTTTTTTTTTAAGAAAAGATAATGCACGTGCATTATTCAAGGCTTTTTTGGTTTCACCACCGGTTCAAATTGAAGGGTGGAAGTATTGGAAAGATATAGACAGGTCTCAGGACTCCAGGAAAAGCTGAGCCTCAGAAATGTCAAGGACCCAGGCAGTGCTGAGGACTACGCTTTCCACTTTTGCTCATGTCTCCTCATCTCAGAGCTTCTCTGTTTTTCTCTGAGAACGTTCTTTTGCAACAGCTTTGTTCTAGTCCTTTTACGGTTTCACTTTTTAATCTACACCAGGTTTATTTTGACATAGGTATGCGAGAGATTCCACTTTCTATGCTTTTCCAAATAGTTAACGACTGTCTCAGCATTTGTCAAATAAACCTCTTGTGTGCACTGTCTACCCACTCCAGTGTTCTTGTCTGGAGAATCCCAGGGACAGAGGAGCCTGTTGGGCTGCCATCTATGGGGTCGCACAGAGTCGGACACGACTGACGCGACTTAGCAGCATGCACTGTCTGCTAGATTGATGGGGCTGCCTGGAGTGCCATGTGGGGAAAGATTCCAAAGCCATATCTGGGTGCAGCAGGAGAACAGTCTATGCTTAACTAGGGACGTCTGCAATGAGTGTGCTGCGTTGAGGTATATAATACACATGCTACATACCTGTCACCATAGGAATGACCCATTCTTCCCTCACTGATTTGAATTGTACCATTGTTTATATGTTTAATTTTTATATTCTGCAATCTGATTCTGGACTTTTTATTTGAGTGTTTTGTAACCACACCGTATGTTGTAACTTTAACAGTTAATAACTGATCATTCAAGTGGATTACACCATTCAAGAAGAATTTGGAAAAATAACAATGAATAATTAGAGGCTGGTGTACTTACTTATTTATCCAGATAAATTTTGGAGTGATTTTATCATTTCTTAAATCCTTTGGGATTTTGATTAAAATTATATTAAATCCATAAATTAATTTTTAAGAGAACTGAGATCTTTGTAATATCTCTTTCCCAGTCATTTTGCCAGAAGTATTGGACCTCACTCATATATTCCAGGCATGTAGCAGGAGATAACGGGATGTTGTGGTTGGCCAGCCTAAATCACATGGGAGTTTCTCAAAAGATAATCAAGCTGATGTTACCAAAAGAAGGGGGAGTGGATGGTAGGCAGACATAAACAACCGACACCCACTCCAATGTTCTAAAACCACCAGAGGTTCATAGTAGAGATTAAATGAGAAACTACCATATAAGTGAAGAGATTTAGAAACTTTATAAACAGCTATAAAAGGAAACCAAGAAGAATACCTTTGCTTGGGTACAGGCGAGCTAGTTGGAGCATTTCAAAGATTCTTGAAACTCGAAAGTGCATAATAAATTATTAGTCTCAGCATTCTCTTTTGAACATCAATTTTATATACATTTCAAGCAACTTCTCCAGATTGTATTACGATTATCGTGTTATAACTAGGGAAAGAAAACTATCTAGAGCTTACAGACGGGACCTGGCGTCAGAGGTAGAATGGGATGGAGAAAAATCTTTGTCTATCAGAACAGACATAGACAGTTTTTTTAGTAAGAATTATTTTGGTTTGCAGAAACCCAAACCAAACGGAGCAGAAGTGGAATGTACTGCCTCATATAACTGCTAAGACTGGGGGTGGATCTAGGTTTAGGTCCAGAGGGATCCAAAGGCTCAAATTATCTTGGCTGCAACATCTGCTGTGGAGAATCTAATTCTGTGGAGTCAGCTAAGATGGCGCCAGCAGTTGTAGGAATGTATTGCCCTAACTTAATAACCTCTTTAAAAAAGGACAGTTTTTATTCTAGCACCTGCAGTTTCTGGGAAGGACTCTGATTAACTCTGCTTTGTCTACCCTTGGGACATATCTCTGTTTCCACAATGGTGGAGACTACGATCCCGGCTTGCCTCATGTGCCCATCCTCGGTGTGCTGAGATCGGCAGCATCACCGCACTATGAAATGTGGAATAGAGTGGATGCTAAGCAAACTTATGTCCATGACAATAATGCAGACTTTGAAGCTAGAGTGCTTGAAATATTTTTGTAGCTAAATTGTAAAGTTTTTAAAAGTTAAAACAATAGAAATAAGTAATAGTGACATTATTGAGACCTTTACTCTGCTAAGCAATTTACATGCATTGTCACAGTTTCTTTTAACAGCCCCGTGAGGCAGGTATCATCATGCCCATCTTAAATGTGAAGAAATTGAACCCTGCAGAGATGAAATAATTTGCCCAAGGTTGCAGCACTTGGATGGTAGAGGCACAGATTTATCAGACTCCACAGCTGCTGCTATTTACTGTTTTGATAGATCGCTTCTCCAGTGAATCAGTTTAAGAAGCTAGCAAGCCTGAAGACCAGTAGAATTTATCACTGTGATTGGCTTCATGTGCAGGAAGTCATGCTCTGGATTCTGGGTTGTTGCATCAGTCCTCTGAAGGGTATTATTGTTAGTGCCTCCCAGTCTTTGATTTTCCGTGCCAGGCACAAATAGATAGGTGTATGTGATTAATCAGTTCATTGAATATGCACATTTCTGCTGGATACTCGGAGAAGTAGAAAGAAAACATGAGCCCCACCACCCTTACCTCCAAATGGCTTTATAAATGCTAATAAACTGACATAAGTTAATCTAGACTGTCTCATACATATTATACAAGTGATAGACAAATGCTGAGAGAACTTGCAGTGCAGGAATGACGGACGTTAGAAATGTGTTTCTCTCAGGTGTGAGGGGGGCAGGCTGTGGTATTGGCGTGGGAGGTCTTCAGGATGAAGGTATTATTAATTTCTTCAAAGACTGTTGATTACACGCTAGAATAAAACTGCGTTTATTTTTATTTATCTATTTTGGCCACACTGTCAGGCTTGTGGGATTTTAATTTCCCAACCAGAGACTGAACCCAGGCTCCGGGCAGTGAAAGCACAGAGTCCTAACCACTGGACCACCAAGGAATTCTGTGAACTGCATTTATTTTTACAGTGAACGTAAAATAACGTTAATGAAAAAATTAAGCTCTTTGTTGTTCAGTCGTTCAGTCATGTCTGACTCTTTGCGACCCTGTGGACTGCAGCACGCCAGGCTTCCCTGTCCTTCACCATCTCCTGGGGCTTGCTCAAACTCATGTCCATTGAATTGGTGATGCCATCCAACCATCTCATCCTCTGTCGTCCCCTTCTCTTCCTGCCTTTAGTCTTTCCCAGCATCAGCCAAAACAGCCACAAAAAAGACTAAAGTGAAATTCTTAAAGTCATTGCTCACAACAGATGTTTTAATATTGATCTACTTTATCCATTTATAGTATAATAGAGTTGATTTTTATACTTGTTAATTTCATCTAGGATGCAGAATAATGATATCCTCACAAGATGAGTGCAAAGCATTTATACTGGAAATTAAGTAATAGTTTTAAATGCTAACAAGCTGGTTTGTAGCAGCCAGGTCTTGCAGGTATTCTCAGAAAGCCAAATTTGTAGGTTTTTTCCCACAATATATTTTGATAAGAAACATGTTTTCTTGAATGTTTTTCCTCTGCACTCTCTCTAAGGAGATTGTGGTTGGAGAAAGATCTCAATTTGCTCTTATTTCTCTACCACCCACCAGTTGACTCCCACTATTCTCCATTTATTTCTCATATTCCCTCCTACTTTCTCTGTGCTTGGGACTCAAGAGAAGTCTTTGGGATCTTTAAGCATCTCCACCCTTAGGGATATAGTCATAGAAACTGAGTCTTTTTTTCCTTTTTTTTTTTTTTAGAAACTGAGTCTTGTACCAGAAATACTTAGGTCCCAAACTGAAGCATGAGAGGACAAGATACTTAGGAAAAAAAAAAAACCAGCAAAGCATTTCTAGTGACCATTAGTTCCCTATGTGACCTTGGATAAAATATTAGCATTACAAGCCTTGCATTTCTTATCTATTAAAAATAAAATGCCTTTTAATTCTCATATTTTATAGTTCTATAATGACACAGAGAATGCACAGTTACAGTTACTATAAACTGACTATAGAAATAGATGGATTGTCAGGGAGGATATAATCCAATTAATTTTAATAACAGTTCAGTTCAGTCACTCAGTCGTGTCCGACTCTTTGTGACCCCATGAATCACAGCACGCCAGGCCTCCCTGTCCATCACCAACTCCCAGAGTTCACTCAAACTCATGTCCATCGAGTCAGTGATGCCATCTAGCCATCTCATCCTCTGTCGTCCCCTTTTCCTCCTGCTCCCAATCCCTCCCAGCATCAGGGTCTTTTCCAATGAGTCAACTCTTCGCATGAGGTGGCCAAAGTATTGGGAGTTTCACCTTCAGCATCATTCCTTCCAAAGAACACCCAGGACTGATCTCCTTCAGAATGGACTGGTTGGATCTCCTTGCAGTCCAAGGGACTCTCAAGAGTCTTCTCTAACACCACAGTTCAAAAGCATCAATTCTTCAGTGCTCAGCTTTCTCCACAGTCCAACTCTCACATCCATACATGACCACTGGAAAAAACGTAGCCTTGACTAGACGGACCTTTGTTTGCAAAAGTAATGTCTCTGCTTTTCAATATGCTGTCTAGGTTGGTCATAACTTTTCTTCCAAGGAGTAAGCGTCTTTTAATTTCATGGCTGCAATCACCATCTGCAGTGATTTTGGGGCCCCCCCAAAATAAAGTCTGACGCTGTTTCCACTGCTTCCCCATCTATTTCTCATGAATGATGGGACCAGATGAGATATTCCAAATATAGTGAAGCTCTCTGATCATTCAGATGGAACCTCAGCATTTATAATGCTTCATTCTGCACTTTATTTATTTATTGACTATACCTGAGGGCATGTAAGATTTTTTAGTTCCCCTGACCAGGGATGGAATCTGTGTCCCCTGCAGTGGAAGTATGGAGCTCTAACCACTGGACCGTCAGGGAATTCCCTCAACTTTATTGTTGAGAGAGAGATACATAGAAGTGCCAGATAAGAAATTTGCAGAAAAATCAGCTTTTGCTCTTCTGTTCTTTAGTCGTGTCTACCTTTCATTATAGCTAGTAACTAATCTTTAAAACAACATAGGCAACATTTATTAAGCTATCTTTTACTCCAAGCAGAGGAGAATCACTTAAGGAAGAAGGAAAACTGAGCGATCTAGATTACAATTAATTTTGCCACTGATTACCGTGTAACTTAAGGTTTGTTCATTGTTCTTTAGTGAGCAAGGGCAAGACTATCTTAATGAATATTGCAAAGAAAAACCAAAACCTGGGACTTAGATGCCAAATAATTCCTTTTTCTTTGCCCCTGTTCAGTTCAGTTTAGTTCATTCGCTCAGTCGTGTCTGACTCTTTGCGACCCCATGAATTGCAGCACGCCAGGCCTCCCTGTCCATCACCATCTCCCAGAGTTCACTCAAACTCACGCCCATCGAGTCGATGATGCCATCCACTCATCTCCTCCTCTGTCATCCCCTTCTCCTCCTGCCCCCAATCCCTCCTAGCATCAGAGTCTTTTCCAATGAGTCAACTCTTCACATGAGGTGGCCAAAGTACTGGAGTTTCAGCTTTAGCATCATTCCTTCCAAAGAACACCCAGGGCTGATCTCCTTTAGAATGGACTGGTTGGATCTCCTTGCAGTCCAAGGGACTCTTTATTATATTTATTTGTGTTGACCATTATTGTCAAGCAAATTTATTCATGGAATAAATTTAGGAATTTAGATGTCAAAGAGTAGAACACAGCTGACGGAACAGCAACAGTGAGGAAGATGAATGGAGTTGGGGAGAGGTTCATGGGGGCTTTTTGTTAGGAAATAAAGCTGAACAAATAGGACAGAATTTTAAGATTGATAAAGTTGAGTTATGTGAATGTTCATTATACTGTACTCTATGTATTTAAGCATATTTTAAATATTTCACAGCTTTTAAAATTCAGATAAAATTTAGCCAACTGTCCAGTTTTTCTTTATGCTGGATCACTTAACTATCACTTTGATTCTGACTTCTTAACATTAAAAAAAAACTTCAAGTATAATTAACATACAAAATGTGTTGTTAGTTGTTCATTTCAATGAATTTTTACCATTTTATACACCTGTGTAACCACTACATAAGCTATAGAACATTTCTCACCTCCAGAAAGTTCCCTCATGGCCATTTCCAGTCCATTCCTTTCCCCACCCCACCCCTAGGAACCATTTTTAAATTTCTTTCACCACAAATTAGTTTTGTCTATTCTTTTTTTTCTAAATTTTATTTATCTGTTTTTGGCTGTGCTGGGTCTTCATTGCTGTGTACATTTGTGTGTGTGTGTGTGTGTGTGTGTGTGTGTGTGTGTGTGTGTGTGCGCGCATGCGCAGGCTTTCTCTAGTTGCAGCAAGTGAGGGCTTCTCATTGCAGTGGCTTTTCTTGCGGAGCACAGACTCTAGGGCACACAGGCTCATAGCCTCTAGGGCGAGAGCTCAGTGGTTGTGGCACATGGGCTTAGTTGCTCTGAGCCATGTGTAATCTTTCTGGATCATGGATGGAACTCACGTTGCCTACATTGGCAGGTGGATTCCTATCCACTGTGCCATGAGGTAAGTCCCAGTTTTGTCTGTTCTTGAAATTCATTGGAATGGAATCAAAAGTGTCGAAGTCCTTTTACCTAAATTTTTACTGGGTTGTTTATCTCTTTGTTGTTGGTTTGTAGAACTCTTTATATATTCTAGACACAAGTCTGTTGTCAGATGTCTATGTTGTAACTATTTTTTCAATCCTGTATCTTGTCTACTCAATTTCTTTTTCTTTTTAAAGCTGTAAAATTGCCAGTTTTATTCCTCTGGCTGATAGGTCAAGAGGTAATTTGAGGTTTACATTTTTTTTAAACAATTCTTTCATCAAGAGTTTAGGTGCTCCAGTTGCCCTTATATAAACTGATTGCAAATTCTTTGACTGACTTTTAATTATGGAAAAACCTTTAATTCTTTTTGTGTGTTTGATGTGTTCTTTAAGAAATACATATAAGCAAAAAGAAAAAAATACCACGCAGAAATAGGCACAGTTAAATTTTTGATATATGTATGAATGTGTACACACATGCACACACACACACACACACAATTTGAGATTTTCTTCTACATATGTAAGCTGATACTAAATATACTTCCTTGTAGCCTGTTAAATTTTACTTTATGATATGAGGTGAACATATTTTCATGCATATATGTGAAACTTCCCGATTGAAAAATAGACCTGGAGAATGTGTCAAAATAGAAAATCCAGATGCTGGTAACAAGGAAACTACCTAAAACAAAACTACACCAGATGATTAAAAATAAAGCAAAAGTCAGAGAAACACCAGAAAATGCTAACAGAAAGAAAGCAGGGGCCAGTTTTTAATATTAGACCAAAAGGAATTCAAGGCCAAAAGCGAACAGGATGAGGAGGGCAGTGTGAATGTCTTTGTTTCCAGTTCAGTTCAGTCACATGCGACTCTTTGTGATCCCATGGACTGCAGCACACCATGCTTCCCTGTCCATCACCAGCTCCCAGAGCTTACTCAAACTCATGTCCATTGAGTCAGTGATGCCATCCAACCATCTCATCCTCTGTCATCCCCTTCTCCTCCTGCCTTCAATCTTTCCCATCATCAGGGTCTTTTCCAATGAGTCAGTTCTTTGCACCAGGTGGCCAAAGTATTGGAGTTTCAGCTTCAACATCAGTCCTTCCAATGAATATTCGGGACTGATTTCCTTTAGGATGGACTGGTGGGATCTCCTCACAGTCCAGGGGACTCTCAAGAGCCTTCTTCAACACCACAGCTCAAAAGCATCAATTCTTCGGTGCTTAGCTTTCTTTATAGTCCAACTCTCACATCCATACATGACTACTGGAAAAACCATACCTTTGACTAGACAGATCTTCATTGACAAAGTAATGTCTCTGCTTTTTAATATGCTGTCTAGGTTTGTCATAGCTTTTCTTCCACGGAACAAGCATCTTTTAGTTTCAGGGTTGCAGTCACTATCTGCAGTGATTTTGGAGCCCCCCCAAAATAAAGTCTGTCACTGTTTCCATTGTTTCCCCGTCTGTTTGCCATGAAGTGATTGGACCGGATGCCATGATGTTAGTTTTCTGAATGTTGAGTTTTAAGCCAACTTTTTCCTTTTCTCTTTCACTTTCAAGAGGCTCTTTAGTTCTTCTTCCCTTTCTGCCATAAGGGTGATGTTATCTGCATATCTGAGATGTGAAATATTGATACTTCTCCTGGCAATCTTTATTCCAATTTATGCTTCATCCAGCCCAGCATTTCTCATGATGTACTCTACATATAAGTTAAATAAGCAGGGTGACAATAGACAGCCTTGACGTTCTCCTTTCCCAGTTTTGAAGCAGTCTGTTCCCTGTCCAGTTCTAACTGTTGCTCACAGATTTCTCAGGAGGCAGGTAAGCTGGTCTGGTATTCCCATCTCTTGAGGAATGTTCCACAGTTTGTTATGATCCACACAGTTAAAGTCTTTGACATAGTCAATAAAACTGAAGTAGATGTTGTTCTGGAACTCTTGCTTTTCAATGATCCAACAGATGTTGGCAATTTAATCTCTGGTTCCTCTGGCTTTTCTAAATCCAGCTTGAACATCTGGAAGTTCATGGTTCACATACTTTTGAAGCCTGACTTGGAGAATTTTGAGCATTACCTTGCTAGCGTGTGAGATGAATACAATTGTGCACTAGTCTGAACATTCTTTGGCATTGCCCTTCTTTGGGATTGGAATGAAAACTTACCTTTTCAAAGGTCAGTTTTCTAAATTTGCTGGCATATTGAGTGCAGCTCTTTCACAGCATCATTTTAGGATCTGAAATAGCTCAACTGGAATTGCATCATCTTCACTAGCTTTGTTCATAGTGATGCTTCCTAAGGCCCACATGACTTCGCATTCCAGGATGTCTGGCTCTAGGTGAGTGATCACACCATCATGGTTATCTGGATCATGAAGACCTTTTTTGTATAGTTCGTGATTTTTGCCACCTCTTCTTAATGTCTTCTGCTTCTGTTAGGTCCATACCATTTCTGTCCTTTATTTTGCCCATCTTAGCCTGAAATGTTCCCTTGGTATCTCTGTAATTATCTTGAAGAGATCTCTAGTCTTTCCCATTCTGTTGTTTTCCTCTATTTCTTTGCATTGATCACTGAGGAAGGCTTTCTTATCTCTCCTTGCTGTTCTTTGGAACTCTGCTTTCAAATGGGTATATCTTTCCTTTTCTCCTTTGCCTTTAGCTTCTCTTCTTTTCTCAGCTGTTTGTAAGGCCTCCTCAGACACCCATTTTGCCTTTTTGCATTTCGTTTTCTTGGGGATGGTCTTGATCACTGCCTCCTGTACAGTGTCATGAACCTCTGCCCATAGTTCTTCAGGCACTCTGTCTGTCAGACCTAATCCCTTGAATCTATTTGTCACTTCCACTGTATAACTGTAAGGGATTTGTTTAGGTCATACATGAATGGCCTAGTGTTCTCTCTACTTTCTTCAATTTAAGTCTGAATTTGGCAATAAGAAGTTCACGATCTGAGCTATAGTCAGCTCCGTCTTGTTTTTGCTGACTGTATAGAGCTTCTGCATCTTTGGCTGCAAAGACTGATTAAGTCTGATTTCAGTATTGACCATCTGGTAATGTCCATGTGTAGAGTCTTCTCCTGTGTTGTTGGGAGAGGGTATTTGCTATAACCAGTGCATTTTCTGGGCAAAACTCTATTAGTATTTGCCCTGCTTCATTTTGTACTCCAAGGCCAAACTTGCCTGTTACTCCAGGTATGTCTTGTCTTCTTACGTTCCAGTCCCCTATAATGAAAAGGATATCTTTTTTTGGTGTTAGTTCTAGAAGGTCTTGTAGATCTTCATAGAAGTTTTCAGCTTCAGCTTCTTCAACATTATTGGTCGGGGCATAGACTTGGATTACTGTGATATTGAATGGTTTGCCTTGGAAACGAACAGAGATCATTCTGTCATTTTTGAGATTGCATCCAAATGCTGCATTTGGGACTCTTGTGGACTATGATGGCTACTCCATTTCTTCTCAGGGATTCTTGCCCACAGTAGTAGATATAATGGTCATCTGAGTTAAATTCACCCATTCCAGTCCATCAGGAGTCCACTGATTCCTAAAATGTTGATATTCAATCTTGCCATCTCCTGTTTGACCACTTCCAATTTACCTTGATTCATGTACCTAACATTCCAGGTTCCTATGCAATATTGTTCTTTATAGCATCAGACTTTACTTCCATTACCAGTCACATCCACAACTGGGTGTTGTTTTTGCTTTGGCTCCGTCTCTTCTTTCTTTCTGGAGTTATTTCTCCACTCTTCTCCAGTGGCATATTGAGCACCTACTAACCTGGAGAGTTCCTCTTTCAGTGTCCTATCTTTTTGCCTTTTCATACTGCTCATACTGTTTCCAGTTTCTAGTCCATCATCACAAATTTATTTCTTACTCGTCTTATCCCTTCTCTGCTGCTGCTGCTGCTGCTAAGTCGCTTCAGTCGTGTCCGACTCTGTGCGACCCCATAGACGGCAGCCCACCAGGCTCCCCTGTCCCTGGGATTCTCCAGGCAAGAACACTGGAGTGGGTTGCCATTTCCTTCTCCAGTGCATGAAAGTGAAAACTGAAAGTGAAGTCGCTCGGTCGTGTCTGACTCATCTGTTCTTCTTATCATTTCTTCATGGTCCAGATGCCCAGTGGTTTTGTCCCTGACCAGGCAGAGTCAGCCCTCCTCTAAGGTTTCCTTCTGCTTCCTGGGCTTGCGCCTTTTGAGAGTTGAGGATGTCCTTCTGCCTCCTGTGGTACACTGTCCCAAGGGCTATCTTCCTCGGCCTTTGGCATGTTCTGTGGTTTTCCTCCTTTTTCTTCACAAGACTTTTGCATGCTGAGTATTTTTCTCTTATTTTCTTTTTGAGTAAATTAATTGTGCCGAGATCTAAGGGATTTTTTTTTCCTCCCTCTTCCCTTCGACACTTTTGTGTCCCTCCTGAAAGACCAAGAGTCCTGAAAGGATCTGAGACCCTTCTCTCCTTCTCCAGCAATAGGGAGCTTCCACAGGTCAATAGGCCCTGAACTGTAAGGCCACTCAGTTTCTTAATGGTGGATTTGGATGATCTGAAATTTTTTCTTTCATGGTAGCATTATGTTTTCTGTCCAAGAAATATTTGCCCACTTCAAGGGCAGCTTTTTGATTGTGTTTCAAATTTAGAGCTACAGTCTATCTTGAAGTAATCTTTTGTATATTGACTACTTTTCTTTGCTATAGATAGCCCTCAACCTGACTGCTAAAAGTTCATCTACCTTTAATATTCTCCCTATTTCTCTTTGGGAGTAATAGCAGGGGACTCTCTATATAACTTTTACTAAACCCTTTAAACACTGCTGCTGCCTGTTTATTTCTGTATTTTCCCTCTTCAGTGGTGTCTCACTGAAATCTCAGACAAATTGAGTCATCTCTGTTTTCTTTTTTGTAATTATACCCCCATTACACCTTCAGGGCCTCCAAGGGCCTTATAGCAGTGTATTCAGGAAAGCCATAGGAAAATAGCATCCTGGCCTAAGGGTTGCCATTGAGATAAGAAGTATCACATGCGACTGCATGATTATTTAAGGATTTCTTCGATGCCTTACCATTTATTTAAGCTTCTTGAGCAGTATTAGCATTGTGATGATATTAATGTCACAGACCTAGAAGGACCATTCATTAACAGTAATAAATGGGAGAGAATGCACTGAACCAAAAGTAGCAGTCTTAGAACCTAAGGCTTTCTTAAATGCAGATCTGTGCTTAAAGCAGCAACTAACTTATTTTTGTAATGTTGATATACTGAATAGGGGACAGGGCTGTGGCAAAATAGAAAGGATTAAGGAGGCAAGGACACAAAATCCTTTAATACTGCTTAGTAAGGTATTCATTTTATCCATTTGTAGAAATCTGAAATTCTTTAAGAAAGGAGTATATTTTTAAGTTGGAGGTGGGGAACAGTTGGTAAATCATTGGATATTAACCAGATTAGGATACAGATTACAGCTAGAAGGAATGTTAATCCTGTGAGATCATCTTTATTGTCAACAACACTACCAAAAAAAAATACCAACCTGAAATTATTCTCAGATTTTCAGGGAAAGTTTTGAGCAGGTTATTTTAGATTTCTTATTTGAAGGGTAATAAACTTGAGTTTGTTTTAAAACATTTTTTTGCATAATCAGCTCTTAATTATTCATGTGATATTAATCAGTTTTGCTATTATTTTCCTAATATATTTCATCTCGATCGAGTTTCTCTTGTCCTCTTTGGCTCTGGGTGAAGAGTGAATTACTATAATCTGCAGCATTTACTATTAGATGGAAGATGAATTTTAATGTTTGCTTGGAAGTGAAAGAAAGTGAAAGTCGCTCAGTAGTGTCAGACTCTTTTCGACCCCATGACTGGTACAGTCCATGGAATTCTGTAGGCCAGAATACTGGGGTGGGTAGCCTTTCCCTTCTCCAGGGGATCTTTGGGCAGATCTTTAAGATCTCCAGGCATATTCTTTACCAGCTGAGCCACAAGGGAAGGCTAGTCTTTGCTTGAACAAAATGTAATTGGAGATAAAGCTGCTGCTACAAAATAACAAAAAAATCCCATAAATTTAAATTATTCTGGGAGTATCCACTATTGTGAACTCTTTCCTTATCTCTTCAACTAGTGAGAATGGTGGAATTGGAGGTCTTGACCCCATAGAATCCTGCTTTCACATGTTTTTAGCTTCCTGGCTGTTCATGCATGCCTTTTCATGATCCTGTCCCAGCAGTGTCTCCTCAGCAGCAGAAGTAAGTTGTACAGCTGTCAGCCAGTATAGGCACAGCCCAGGAGCTTTCATCAAGGCAGGAGCTAGGGAATCAGTGGCTTATTAGGGTCTAGAAACCTGTAGGTCCACAAAATGAGGTGATCAGAAGGCCACCAGTTTTACTGTTGAGCAGAATACACCCAACTGAATCCACGCAGATGATTGTGTTGTAGAAGAAATAGCATTGGCTTTGGAACCTCGCAGACCTAGAGCTCTGCATGTTGTGGGGAAAACAGTTTATCCTCTTTAAGCCTCTGTTTCTTTCTCAGTCAAATGATTCTGAAGGTTACATAAACTATTTTATATGAAGTTGTTGTTGTTCAGTCACTAAGTCATGTCCAACTCTTTGTGACCCCATGGTCTATATATAACATACCAGACTCCCATTTCCTTCACTGTCTCCTGGAGTTTGCTCAAATTTATGTCCATTTATATGAAGCACATAACAGGTGTTCAAACAATGTTAATTTTCCTTCCCTTCTATGCATTATACCTGGATGGAAAATTATTTTAGGATCTCTTTCTGCCTGTCTGGAGAAACTGGTGCTAGCTAGTTTAGGAGCAGGGCCTTATTTATCTCTCTCGTATACACCCACTGTTTAGGTCATCTGCTCATGTAATTTCAGCAATTACCTGAATATCTATAATGTTTAGCTACAGCTGTTTGTTCCCAGCCTTTCTGTGATCCCTTACCAGCATATCAGATTTAACCCTGACCTAGGCAAACTTCTTTGCAGTCATTTATTATTTGTTTAGGGTGTACAGCCTCTGGCCCTGTCTCCTTCCTCTCTTCTCATTGGCTTAGAGGCTTTCTCCTTGTGTTTGTCCTTCCCAGTTTTTACCTTAAGGCTTATGAAGAGCAGGAGTAAGTCCTTGAACCTCCCTGGTTAGTAGGAATTATTTTGAACAGAGAAAAATGTCTACCTTTAAAGAGCTTATAATAGAAGGTAGTGTGATGGTTCCTATTCATATACTGGAGTGGGCTGCCATTTCCTTCTCCAGGGGATCTGCCCAACCCAGGGACTGAACCTGGGTCTTCTGCGTTGCAGACAGACGCTTTACCGTCTGAGCCACTAGAGTGATCCTATAATAGAAGGTAGTGTGATGGTTCCTATTCATACAACATGTAGGTTGTGAATTTTATGCACTATTGGAATTTCTAAAAATATTAACCTTTGGATTTTTGCCTTTTCCATTTAAAATGGTTCCTCAAACCCTTTCCTCCTGCTTTTTTTTTTTTTGAACTCCATTAGTAATCTGTTATTATTGAGATTCTTCTCTTAATGTTGTCTTATAAGCTAGAGACTGGTGAGGACTGTCCTCCTTGGCTCAGAGTGTAAGGAAGCAAGAGTGGATGGCATTGCTGTTCAGGGCTTTTGCTTCCATAGGAGCACCAGGAGCACCAGAAATCTTTCACCTAGCACCAGATTCACTGGTTGTATTCGTCCCATCAGGTATTATTCCAAATATGGAATTTTATTGCTCCTCAAAAGAAAAACATGTTGAGACAGTAGTTTCTAAGAAGTCAGACTTTGCCACAATTCCTTTTAGATGTAACACCTCAGGCCTTTCCTAGCTTAGATTTGAAATTCTTTCAGAAGCACAGATTTTTCACAGGGACAGATGATTCATTAATTTTGCTCTATGGAAAGAAAGGATCTCAGGTTAAATACACCACCCACACCTAAATGAGCTGACTACAGATTTAAGCTTTGGGAAACCTAAAACATCTTAAGAGCATCCAGTCTTAAACTGAAGCAAGATATTTTCAATACTCTACCAACATATGGAAACTGGCAACTTCAGCCCCTTCAGTAGTCTCTCTCAGTTGAATAGCTCATGGCCTAAACAAGTATTTTTCTGCTCTTCAGTTTACCACATCTTTCTTGGCATCAAATTACATTTTTACGTAGTTCAAATCCTTAGTTCGACCGTTGGGCTGAATTCATTTATGGAAGTGGAAATGAAAATTATTTGTGACGTTACTGCTGCATTGCCCACATATGGTCATGGTGTGTATATAGCTTGTTTTCCTGAAGTTATATTTTTAATTGCCTATTTACAGAGTCATGAAGTGAAGTGAAGTGAAGTTGCTCAATCATGTCCCCCATGGACTGTAGCCTACCAGGCTTCTCTGTCCATGGGATTTTCCAGGCAAGAAAACTGGAGTGGGTTGCCATTTCCTTCTCCAGGGGATCTTCCCGACCCAGGGATTGAACCCGGGTCTCCCACATTGTAGGTGGATGCTTTACCATCTGAGCCACCGGGGAAATCTTACCAAAAGGAGAATTCTCATATGCATGACCTAATTTACTTTCTTAGAGCTTAAGGGAAGTTATATGAAATACTTTCTCTACATTTGCCCTCAGATCCATCCCAGGGAAGAGGCTGTTACCAGAATTGAATTTCACAGGCTCCTAGTAAGGCAGGGAGAAAGATCTCCAGCTTTATCTTTCCTTTTCCCTTCCTTCTCTTGCCTACTGATCATTGGGGTGTGTGGAGGGGTGGTTCTGGTGTCTTGTTTGTTGGGTGTGACATAATGGCTTTTTCTTTTAATTGGATAATATTTTCCTTCCCATTTCTTCTTCCCAGTATCTAGCATTTCCAGCCTATTTCTTTCAGATTTTGCACACATAGGTGTGTAGATTAGGCTGGGGACAAACTTGAGATATCCTGTGCAGGTATCTTTGGAGTGCAGACAAACAATCCTTTGACTTGATTACATTTTGCCACCTGAGGACAGGAGCCCCAGAGCACACAGTTTATACTAATTCTGCTCACAACTCAAGTGATGTGTTTTTGAGTGACATCTAGGTTGTATCCTTTCTTTAACTCAGTTCTTTAAAAATACGTATTTATCCATTTTATTATGAAGTTTGTGATCTGTGTTTCAGTAGTGACCTCACTTTTTTCTTTTTGAATATTCACCTTGGTAGTTCTTTAAGGAGGAATGATCCATAACAGCCAGGGCTACCTTTCACAGTATCTGATCACCCTTAACTACGTATCAACAACCTTTCTAGAACAGATCACAGCATTTTACCCTGACCCCGATTCTGGCCTTTCCTAACTGCTTACATTTCTCTGAATGTTTCATGTCCTCGACTGGATGCTGTAACCTCAGCCAGGCACACTCACTTCCATCTTGTCTGCCTGGGGTACTTCTACTATCATTTTCAGTGATAAGTCTCCTATTACTTTGTGTAATACATTCTGTATATAGTTCTGTAATGGAGCTTAATATACTGAGTTGTTATTACTTATTCATTGGTAAAATATAGTAGTATTTACATGGTTGGTCTTTCTTTCTGTCTTTGTTATTTACTGGTAGAGTGGCACATGCCAAGTTTTTTTTTTTTCTCTAAGGTCTCAGTATCCTCATTTGTAAAATGGGAATAATAAATGTCCCTACCTACTAGGGTTATCATGAGATTCAGTGAAATTATTCACATAAAACACTTAACTCTGTTTTTGAACATTAACTGAGCATTGACGTCAGTGATTGAATATTTGTGTCCTCTATTACCAGTCTGGAGACTGGTGGAGACATGGAATGTGTTTTATTCATTGTTCAGGGATGGCGGGGCTGAGAGGGGCCTGTTTCCTCTGAGATCAGGTCTGCTATGTGAGCCTTATTCATTGACCCTCACGGTAGTACTCTGCTGTGATTAGGGCAGACGCAGAAAGGCACAGTGGTCATTTTTCTGAGTTCACACCACATGTAATCCTTTATGTTCTATGGTAATGCTCCTGGGGAAGAGGTCTTAACCAGTTTGTACACTCATTCGTTTAACAGATGCTTTTTACCATGTGCTGTGCTAATTTCTGAAACTGGTGAAAATGACAGTCAGGTTCTGCACTAGGTCATAATAGTAATATTTCAAATTTGTATGGCTGTTATAATTCATAAAATCCTTTTCCAGTCCATGCTTTATTTAATCTTCACAATAACTCCCTAAGGATAGACTTTGATTTTTACATATAAGGAAGCTAAACTGCAAAAAAATGGAATTAAGCCACGAGCGTGGATGTAAATTCTTGTGAAGGATGGACACACAGAAGCACACTCTTTTCCAAAAAGTAATCATTTTCTTTTGAAAAATAGCATTCTTGACTCGTGCTTTTTGTTTAGTTTTGTCTTGGCTGGGGCTTTCCAGCCGCTTTTCCGCGCTGCCGCCCGCCGCCCCACCACCCAACGCTGCCACACCCACGGCGGGGATGGAGACTGCGGCTCTGACTGTTCTGGCGCCTCTGTGCTGCTGCCGGCTCAGAGCACCATGTGCTGTCAGTGTGGGCAGGCTAGTGAGTTAAATATTGATCCCTGGTTGTTATTATTAAAGTCTTGTGTCTAATACAGAAAAAGTGAATTACCACAGGATGAAAGGACTCTGACCTGAGTTTTTAAAATATGCTAATAGAAAGGTCATTGTAAAGTACACACCCTTCTGCAAGGTGTTAGCCAGCCCTTTTTTCTTTTTTTTCCCCCTTATTCTTGAAACATGAATTGAAATGCTCACTTGCTTACACACACGGTGAGATTATCCTGTTAATCTTAGATAAGACCTGGTTACTCCACTTTTTAACTGTATAGAGCCAGTGAGCAAGTTTGAGTGCTGACTCATTTGTACTGGTGGCTGATGGATTTATACAAACAGTGTTTTATGACTTTCCACTATCTCAAAAGCCAAACTGAAAGCTGAGGACATATTCATGAGACTGCAGCTTGGAAGAAGTTTTCTAAATTTCTTTGAGCCTCCTTTTTCTTAGATTTTCAGTTTAGCATCCTTAAAAATGAACAGTTTGTACAAATGATCACTGAGGTCTCCTCTAGCTCTGCAGTTATGTAAATTGTTTAGATTAGTATTTGTGCACAGGACACTCTGGACGGCTGTGTGTGTGTGTGTAAGGAGTCAAAACATAATGTACATGAAATTGATAGCTATTTCATTCATCTCTAAATATGATCACTTATTTAGGCTATATTGACTATAGCTCTATAATTCAAGGGTACATACTACACTCTACAATTGTGGATCTTTCTCCTTTCCTAGAATAATCTCTGGGAGAGAGGTGGATTTAGAATGCATGAAGATAAACATAATCTCAAGATAAGCACTCTTACTGATTATAGGAAGCTAATATTAACACAAATTGACTGTCAGTTGCAAGGGCAAACTCTCACATAACCAAAGAGTGTCTAATATTACTATGTATTATAGTAATGCACTATAATATTACTTAGTATTATTTGACAGGAACGCTTGGCATGAAATTTTGGAATTACATGTAGATGCTTTTAGAATGAAAAGGGCTTCCCTGGTGGCTCAGCTGGTAAAGAATCTGCCTACAGTGCAGGAGACCCGGGTTCGATCCCTGGAGAAGGGAATGGCCTCTAGAATGATACTGTTCTTTGGTTTTGTTATGAGTCTGACCTCTCAAATTTACTCTGACTTGTTAAGAATAAGTAAAACTAAAAGTGAGTGGAGGGAAATGCAAAGTGGTATTTGGTCAAAGGGTACAAACTTCCAATTGTAAGATGAATAAGTTCTGGGGATCTGATGTTCAAGCTGATGATTATAGTTAACAAAACTGTCTTATATACTTGGAGTTGCAAAGAGAATAGATCTGAATGTTCTCACCACACTTAAAAATTGTAATTATGTAAAGTAATAGATGTGTTAACTAACCTTATTGTGGGAATCGATTTTGAACCATTTGAATCATTTTGTAAAGTATCTATCAGTTTGAATTTGTGTCACATTTTATCATGAACAAATGGAGCTTGTGTATTTTTTGAGCAAGAATACTACAGAAGTGATATATCCTTCTCAGTATATATGGGAGGGTAGTGGGCGTGATGTCAATATGTCTTAATACTAGTAACGTAAACCTTTATAACTATCGAATCTCTCCACATAAAGTTAACATTTCCCCCTTTGTAATTAATAAATATCTTGGTCAAGACTGTAAGTATCCTATTACTGTTTGAGCTTTCACCCTTTATCCTTTAACCTTTTCACTAATTGTAGTGTTCATTACTGGTTTGGTGAACAACAGTTATTAGTGTAGTGTCCTAATGATGATTTTCTTTTTTTCTCATTCCTTTAACACTTGTTAATTGGAATTCCTCTTCTTCTCCTTCTGCTTCTTTGCTGCACCACATGGCTTGTGAAATCTTAATTTTCAGACCAGGGATTGAACCTGGGCCCTCTGCCGTAAGAATGGACCTAAGCAGTGGATGGACCACCAGGGAATTCTCTAATTGAAATTCTTTAAGAGCTATCCCTTATCCCTCATTTATTTATTTATTCAATTATTTATATCTGTGTGGACTCATGGATATTTATAACCCCATACCACTGTTATTTATTTTGATGCTTAAATTGTTCCAGCTTTTTGAAAATTACCCTTTAATTTAAAAAGTTAATAAAACGAATTATAAGTGAAAGCCGTTATTTGTTGTGGGTTGACCAGTACATGGCATTGTTGCTTAAATTCACTACAGTAGTTGAAGTCTGTGCACTCTGACAATTCTCGGTCTACCACAGCTGAACTCCTCAGTCATGTGTTATATAAGAAGGAGGGGAAAAAAAGGAGGAGGAAAAGAAAATGAACATATCTGTCTTTTCTCCTCTTCCTGAACTCAGTTAATTCTGCCAATTTGGTCAGAAAATCCCTCGTGACAACAAAAGCTTGGCAGTTACTAATAGCAGTTCTTTTGTACAATAAAAAAAATTGTGAAGTGCTTAAAGAGATGGAAACTTGGATGGCATTCTTGTTCCCCAGTGGTAACTGACTGGATGTTCAGGATGGAATGCTTGCTGACCCCTTGAGCACAGCTATTGTGCTGGGTTAATACTGTGTTTCCGTCTATAGTTTATCACTTGGAGTGCCTATCTAAAACAAACCATCCGGTATGTCCAGCTAGTCCAGGACATCCACTTTGCAACGGATAAGGATTTCCTTGTGCTTAAACTGCTAGGTCTTTTTTTTCTGGTCTAGTAGAAAAACATTACTTTATTAGTGTTTTCATTAAATATTTTTCAGTTATTTAATTTTGTTTGCTGTTGTTATATCCAGTTTTGTGTAACATTTTATTTCTACTTCTTTAACAGCATACATCACATAGTACCTTTTCTCATTTCTCCTTTATTAATTGGTCTTTTGGGGGGTGCGGGTTATGTATCTTTCTTTTCCTTTTCAACTAGAAAACTTGAGGTCAGAGTGTATATTAAACATTTAAAATAACCTACATGCTTTGCACATAGAGAGAGTTCATTGATGTTGAAAAGGGGGAAACATTACAATTTTTTTTTTGAATAGTAAAAATTGTCTCCTATCATTTATGTTGGTGGTTTAGTCGCTATGTTGTGTCCGACTCTTGTGATCCCGTGGACTGTAGCCTGCCAGGCTCCTCTGTCCATGGGATTCTCCAGACGAGAACACTGGAGTGGGTTGCCATTTCCTTCTCCAGAGGATCTTCCCGACCCAGGAATCGAACCCGTGTCTCCTGAATCGCAGGCAGATTCTTTACCAACTGGGCTATGAGGGAAATACTATCATTTATGTTAGTGAAAGTGAACGTTGCTCAGTCTTGTCCTACTCTTTTCGACCCCATGGACTATATAGTCCATGGAATTCTCCAGGCCAGAATACTGGAGTGGGCAGCCTTTCCCTTCACCAGGGGATCTTCGCAACCCAGGGATCGAACCCTGGTCTCCCACATTGCAGGCGGATTCTTTACCAGCTGAGCCACAAGGGAAGCCCAAGAATACTGGAGTGGGTAGCCTATCCCTTCTCCAGCAGATCTTCCCGACCCAGGAATCAACCCAGGGTCTCCTGCATTGCAGGCGGATTCTTTACCAACTGAGCTATGAGGGAAGCTCATTCATGTTAGGAGTAGATAAAAGCATATATCTTGGGTTTGTGAGACAAGGGCTTTCTTATAGAAGTATGTTTTAAACCATTATTGACTCCCTATAATATTATATTATTATATCACTTCGAGAATAAACTGCTCATCCATAAACCATGTGTTTAAGTAGATAATAGTTTATTAAGTAGAATTTTGTTCTAATGGCTTATGTTTTCTAATAACACATTTAGTTGACAAGAACCTCAACAAAGATCATTCATATGCATTTTGTGTGATAACCTTCAGTCTGTGGAGTGACCAGTTCCCACATAATCAAAAAGAAGATGACAGTGTTGAACATGGACGCTTTATTCAAATATTTGCAAACATCCTTAATCTAGAGCTATTAGCAGCAGTTTTTAACTGGATTTTACCACCCATGCCATAAATATTTCTCATGTTTTCCCCAGGATAGGGAAATTAGGACTGAATATATCTATATTTGTGACAGAATTTTTCATAGTTCATCCAGACTATATTTGTGGTTCATCAATATGTTCATGATCCCTGTTGTGAACACTTTATCAATATACTGCCAAATTTTGACCACTATGTTACATTCATTTGTACTAAAACTAAGTACACATATTGTTACAGTGATGTCATATGGATTGGGGTAAAACTTGCTCTGAAAGGTTGGAAGCAAGTGTGATGTCAAGCCAGAGTCACAAAAAGATTGTGTATGTGTTATGAAAGTACATGAATTTCACCTCATGAATGTGCAAGAGAATGTATTCAGGACCTTAAGTAGTCCTGCCCAGACAGCAACACAATTCTGAGGAGTGACTAAAAAGAGTGAAGAACCATGGACAGATAAACCCTATAGAAGTGACGTGTTGCAATTATTGTTGACTTTTGTAGTCTTGGCTTTTAATCCCTTCAGTGACCCTTGGTCAAATGGAGAAGATGAGCAAAACAGAAACTGTGACATATGTTATTGTTGTTCATTTGCTAAATTGTGTCCAACTCTTTGTGACCCCATGGACTGCAACATGCCAGGCTTCCCTGTCCTTCACTGTCTCCTGGAATTTGCTCAGATTCATGTCCATTGAGTTGGTGATGTCATCCAACGATCTCATCCTCTGCAGCCCTCTTCTCCTTTTGCCTTCAGTCTTGCCCAGCATCAGGGTCTTTTCCAGTGAATCAGCTCTCCATGACAGGTGGCCAAAGAATTTGAGCTTCAGCATCAGTCCTTCCAAAGAATATTCAGGGTCGATTTCCTTTAGGATTGACTGGTTTGATCTTGCAGTCCACCAAGATTTTCCATGATCTTCTGAGCCCCTGAGACTTTGGGGCTTAGCCTTCTTTATGGTCCCACTCTCACATCCGTACATGACTACTGGAAAAACCAGCTTTGACTATATGGACTTTTGTCAGCAAAGTGATGCCTCTGCTTTTTAATATGCTGTCTAGGTTTGTCATAGCTTTCCTTCCAAGGAGCAAGCAGCTTTTAATTTCATGGCTGCAGTCACCACCCACAGTGTAAAATGAACCCAGGAAAATAGTTAATCTTACTTAATCCTCTCAGTTATTCAGGATAGTTGGTATTAAGGTTAATATTAGAGTTTTGTGGACTAGAAATTGAAGTTGAAAAGTTGAATTATTTGTCCAAATCAGGAAGTTTATAATTGACAGAACTGAAATGCAAATATGGTCTGTTCAATTTCATATCTTAGCCTCTACCTACTTTGTCCAGAGTATATTGTATTAATTGCACACCCAAATACACACTGATATTCATTGTGTGCTCAAGCACAGGCATGGGCACTTTTCTTCCATTTCTCATTCAACCGCCATAGCCATTTGAAGTTGGTATTTAATGTTTTACAAATGTGGAAACTGAGGCTTAGACAAGAAAATTATGTGCTTCAGACCTCTCAAAAGATAAATGGTAATATCAAGGCTTGTACTGAATTTCATTTGACTAAAATTTGTTGCTCTGTTTTTATACTTCAGTGACTTTACAAAAATCCAAAGAGCATCAGCTGTAGGTTAGCAAATGCATTGGAGGATGTGAGATACAGACGTACAGCAACTGCATGCTGATACTCCATTGTTCTTTCAGCATTTATGGAACAATCACTTTTCCCCATTGTTGTTGTCTCTGCCCTTGAATCTTTTTCTGAAATTGCTTTCTAATCCGTGTTTTTCTTTGTTATTTGATGGCATGTATTAAGTTGCTCAGTTGTGTCCGACTCTTTGTGACCCCATGGACTACAGTCCATGGAATCCTCTAGGCCAAAATACTGGAGTGGGTAGCCTTTCCCTTCTCCAGGGGATCTTCCCATCCCGGGAATTGAACCCAGGTCTCCCACATTGCAGGGGGTTTCAGCTGAACCACAAGGGAACCCCAGAATTAACTTTAGTGTTATTTATTTAATAGAACATATGCTTATTTAAAAGTTCAAGCATTGTAGAAATAACTTTCAATAGAAGAAATCACTATAATTACAATACAGATATAACCATTATTAGCAAATGGCATATTTTCTTGAGTACTTTATGAACATACTAATTATATATAATTTTTTAAAACATAAAAGTTTTTATTTTTCTTTTGAGAACTTACTATTTTCACCTAGTAACTCTGATATACCCTGAGTTTTGCCTTTGGTTTTATAGTGTTTGAGTCATTTTACATCATTTTTAAAAATCTGATAAGGTTAATTAAAAAACAAAATAAAACTAGCCTCTACTTTTTTATTTTAGCAGGAGGTTAAGAAGCAATATACATTTATTATAAACAGAAAGGAAGAATTAGAGATTCTGTGATAATAAATGACCTACTGCATAAAAAAAAGAAGCAATATAAATTATTCCTAAGCAGCCTTATGCAAAGTGCCTTTCTTGTTGCCTCTGCTTTAGTGAAAATAAAAGTCTTTATCTTTCCATGTTTTCTAATGCTATAGGTGGTCAAGACTTGCTTACAGTTGTCAACAGTCCTCTGCTTTCTATTTTTAAAATATTTATTTATTTATCTATTTTATTTATTTGACTGTGCCGGGTCTTAGTTGCAGCATGCAGGATCTTTAGCTGTGGCCTGTGTGATCTAGTTTCCCAACCAGGGATGGAACCTGGGCCCCTGCATGGGGAGTGTGGTGTCCTAGCCACTGGACCAAAAGGAAGTCCCTGCTTTCGTATGTTTTGAAGTTAGCAAGAAGGGAATGACACAGATAGGAGCATTATTTCACATAAAGCAGTACTTCTTTTTAGGGGAGGAAGAAGTACTAAGAGTAGAATTGACTTATAAAAACAGAGATATGTCACAGAAAATAAACAGAAATGTCAACACCAAAAAGAAAAGAAAAATATGTAACTTGAAGTAATTTTTCAAATGCACAGTGTTTTCTGGTTGTGCATGAGTTATATAAAGGATTTTCAATAAACATCTACTTACTGTTTAGCAGTTTCCACAAGGAAATTTGCTGGTAGCTGTATTCCTTACAAAAACATTTAAAAATGCAAATCTAAGATGTTTAAAACATTTTTTTGTGAAAAAATGAAAAGCTTGCATATACTTTTGCAGTTTGAAGAAACATTCCAAAGAAAATCACTTTTTAAATTCATTTTTTAAATATTTACTTTATAAATGACCCACAGTGGGTTTTACCATATAAGATTAGTAGTTGAAGAATACTACCAAGGAGAAATTATACAGAAGCAGTCCAAATACCCAAATTATTTCAACCATTTGTTCTATGTTTATATATATAAAAGCATGAAAGCTAATACTTTTGAATAAAAGTAATAGATAGCCATGTTAGAATTTAATTGAGGCCTAAAAAATATCCTTTTTTGCCAGTTTGCATAAATTTATTATAAAAGGCCATAATTTTAAAATCCTAAAATTTTAATTGTTGGGGATGAATTTAGAGCTACCTTATTTCTGGTTTGTTTGGATTTATTCCACTGTAGCTTAGAGGTTTGAAAGGAAATTTGAGTTCTCCTTTGTCATCTCAGTAGTAATTTGAGATCCTCAGAAAGGATTTTTCTCCTACTTCTGTGGACTTGGACAGGCCTTGGAGTGAAATGGAGTAGGAAGATGGGTGCTGTGCTTATTTGCTCAGTCGTGTCCGACTCTCTGTGACCCCATGAGCTGTAGCTTGCCAGGCTCCTCTGTCCATGGGATTCTCCAGGCAAGAATACTGAAGTGGGTTGCCATTTCCTTCTCCAGGGAATCGTCCCAACCCAGGTTACCGAACCCAGGTCTCCTGCATTGCAGGCAGATTGTTTACCCTCTGAGCCACCAGGGAAGCCCAGGAAGATGGGTAATGAAATTAATTGAAAATCTCAGGACAAACACAAGCGATAGTTACTTTGTTTTAAAGCAGAACACTGAAATCACATAAGCCTGTGTACTGCTTCCCAGGTAAATTAGATATCTGTTTATGGTTCTCCAGCTATTGTGGATGGCCAGTTAGATGGGGGTATGGGTGCCATTGTCATCAACTCAAGTAAAACTAATTGTTTCTTTAATAAGGCCATGCAGTAGGCTGTGTGTTTATGTCTGTTTCATTTAAATGTGTATAGTAATAAGCTCATTGATGCTCTGTGATCAAGTGAACATCTGAGTATGTCATAAAAGGGGGCTTTTCTAACACTATAGTATTTAAGAATAGTCATTAAGAATGTCTTTAATTTCTCCCAGTTGGGAGCCCAAAAGTTAGTATACTGCTTTAAATGTTTAAAAAGTAAATCTCTGCCATTAGCAGTGCCTGGAAACTTTAAGAATTTCTGCCCAAGTTGTTGTGATCTTATTCTCTCTTGAAAGCCCGGAGCTAAACTAACGCTTGTGTTCAGGTGCCCGAGTCAGCTGCTCAAGGCATATACTAGGCGCACTCCTGCTCATTTTCTAGGGTGGTTAAGTCTCCTTGGTGACCTGAAGCAGTTAACTCTTACTCTCTCCACCTCGAAAATACACGCGTTATAACTAGACTTAGAAAGCACCCACATAAACACACATAAATCTTTCTAAATGTTGACATTAGTAGTATTGTATCTCCTAGAAGTACGTTTAACTTTAGCAGATCTTGTTCAATAACTTATAAGAAAATAATTTTGCCTCTTCTACTGATGGCTTTTAATTTTTTTTAACTTTTCTAGCTTTTTAATTTAGAGAAGAAGAAAGGCACCTACTGTTTATTGAAGGTTTATTATATGCCTAGAATTTTTTTACCTGCTTGCAACTAACTAACACACATAAGTACAATCTATTAGTAAAATTTCGAAGGCTTGTAAAGCTTGTAATGCTATAAAATATTAATACTAGCTATTATGACATTGATAAGCATTGGTAATGACCGTATCTTTCTAGTTTTCCAGTTCCCTTGATACTACTCTAATGACCTTCCACAGCGTAATTTGAGAGGAGGTAAATGCCTGAAGTAACATCTATTGATGTTTATAGATAAATGGTGACTGATTTATCTATATTCAACTATTTATTGACATTTTAATGCTTTTAAGATTTTAATAATGTTCAGTTTATCTAGTTTTTGAAATAAGAACACCATGCCTCAAATGACAGTAGTCGCCAGTCATAAAGGAGGTAAAAGAAGTGTACATCTTAAAAGTGAACTTAAAAAGGAGAATGTTTTCTTTTGATTAAAAGCCATATCTTAATTTGGGACTACCATTGGTAGAAAAACCCTTTAATACCATTAATAGAAAGCTACCATTAATAGGAAAACAAGTACCATATCTTTGTACTTGTTTTTCAAAGCTATGATGGTTTGTTTTCATAACTGTCTCCCTTACTAGACTGGGCATTCCTGAGGGCAGAATCCATGCCTAAGCTGCTCTTGTATTCTCAGTGGCTAGCCTAATGCCTGATACTTGGAAGGTAGCTACAAATGTTGATTGGGTTGAGTCTAATTGAAGTAGAGATACCTAGCCTGGAGGAGAGAGAGATAATCTTGAACTTCAGATGTTTGAAGGGCCCTCATATAGAAGAGATTAAGTTTGTTCTGTATGGCCTCTGTAGACAGCAAACCAATGAGTGAAAGTTTCAAGTTTCTAAATGCTAAAGTTGTTTAAAGCTAGATGGGGCTGTCTCAGGAAATAATGAGTCTATCTCCAGATTCATTCCTGTTGTCCAACTACTGAGATAATTCAAGTATTTAATTGTTCATTTTTTCCCTTTACTCGTGTATTCAAACATTTACTGAACAGGCACTGGTCTGAATGTTGGACATCAAGATTGAATAAACCATAAACCCTGCCTTTGGGGAACTTGCAGCCAGCAGGGGAACTGAAGTATTATTAACAAAGGATTACAACCCAGGGTGCCTAGAAGTTATTACAGAGGAGTGAGTAATGGCAATACCCTGGAGAGAGTAAACAGGATAGGCTGCTGAGGAGGTGAGTTGACCAGGCAGGCAAAGGGAGAAGGGAGTCCTAAGAAGAAACCATATGCAAAGTCTCAGAATCCGGTTTTTAGGATAGAGTGGTGGCATATCATTTGGATTACCTGTGCTCTTAAAGCACCCTCTAATCCTAAGATTCTGTGTGTGGGCTCTTTAACTTTGTGTTGTTTTTTTTTTTTTTTTTCACTTCATGCCAGATAGTTCCTATATGTATATATTTCAGTTATTTTTCATAGGAAGTAAAAATACTGACCTTCTTCTTTGACTTTTGTTCATAGTTAAATTCATCCGAGAAGTAACGCCATATATCAAGAAGCCATCATTGGTGTCAGATCTGCCCTGGGAAGGTGCCGCTCCCCAGTCACCCAGCTTTAGTGGCAGTGAAGACTCTGGTTCTCCAAAACACCAGAACAGCACCAAGGACAGGAAGGTCATCCCGCTCAAAATGTGCTTTGCTGCTAGAAACTTAAGCATGCCGGACCTGGAGAACAGGTGAGCTGTACCTAAGGAGAACATCCTACTCACAGCTTTGCAAACTTAAATGGATATATTATAATACTGCTTTTGCATATTTTATATAGTATTATGGCTGTTGACTAAATTAGGTAAAGTAAAACATCAATCTGAGATGAAAGACTCATTTCTGGGCTTCCATGTTTAAATTACTTCAGACATATATGTGCACTGCTGTTGTTCAGCCTCTCAGTCTTGTCTGACTCTTTGCGGCCCTCTGGACTGCAGCACGCCAGGCTTCCCAGTCCTTCGCCATCTCCTGGAGTTTGCTTAAACCCGTGTCCATTGAGTCGGTGATGCTATCCAACCATCTCATCCTCTGTCGTCCACTTCTCCTCCTGCCTTCAATCTTTCCCAGCATCAGAGTCTTTTCTAATGAGCTGGCTCTTTGCATCAGGTGGCCAAACAATTTTGGACGAACACACAAGAAACTTAATGATGGTTATCCCTGGGGAGTGAAGTGGGATTAGAAGGTAGAAGGAAAGAAGAGGCCTTTACTTTTCATTTTATACCTTTATGGAGTGTTAATATTACTCCTTCATTGTGATTATGACTTAATAACTGAAAAAAATCGTGTTCAAGAAACTTCTAAAAATATCTCCATAGAAGGAAATTCCTTATACTATGGATAGTGTAAAGAATCAGAGATCTTCATTATAGATCAGGTTGCATCAACTACTAATATCACTCTTGCAAGTTAGCTTCTCTTGACCTCAGTTTCCTCATTTGTAAAATGAGAGCATTGGATTGAATAATTTCTAATGTCTCTCCTAGTTCTATCACCATTTGGTTTCTATGACTTTGTCTTCATTAATGCCATGAAGTGGTACCATTAAACTTAGTGTTAGAATAGACCTTAAGGGAAAAAGAAAGATAACGATAGTTGGGAAGATCCCCTGGAGAAGGAAATGGCAACCCACTCCCAAATTCTTGCCTGGAGAATGCCATGGACAGAGGAGCCTGGTGGGCTATAGTCCATGGGGTCACAAAGAGTCAGACACAACTGAGTGACTAACTTTCGCTTTCACAAGGACAAACTTTTTATAATTTACTTTGACTTTTATGGTCTCCTCTGATCTGATTGCATAGCCAGGTGCCTACTCAGGATGGGATGGTTCACAGAAGACAACCAGAAACTGAATGACCTTGAGCGTTTTATGCCATAGGGACATAGAAGCTCCTGCTCTGTAGTATATTGTGTGTATGCCGGAAACAGCTGAGTTCTGCAATCACACAGGCCTTAGTTTGAGTCCCAACTAGGTCACTTGCTCCAAGGAGGGCTCTGAGCAAGTTCCTGCACCTCTATAAACCTTCATGTTCTCATTGATTAAGAAAAAAGGCTTAACTGTGCAGATTAAATGAGATAATCACATACAGCCCTTTGCATAGAGTCAAACACATATCAGGATCATAAGAAATAGTAGCTTAAAAAGTCTTAACTGCTAACTTTAACTTTGTGTGTGTGCATTGCAAGCAAATTCTTTATGTCTGAGCCACCAGGGAATCCTATATATACACCTCATACAGACACACACATACACGTTTTGTTTGGCCTTGCTTTGTGGCTTGTGGGATCTTAGTACCTGAGTCTACAGAGGTAAAAGCATGGAGTCCTAACCACTGGCTGCTGCTGCTGCTAAGTCGCATTAGTCGCGTCCAACTCTGTGTGACCCTGTAGACGGCAGCCCACCAGGCTCCCCTGTCCCTGGGATTCTCCAGGCAAGAACACTGGAGTGGGTTGCCATTTCCCTCTCCAGTGCATGAAAGTGAAAAGTGAAAGTGAAGTCGCTCAGTCGTGTCCGACTCTTGGTGACCCCATGGACTGCAGCCTACCAGGCTCCTCCATCCATGGGATTTTCCAGGCAAGAGTGCTGGAGTGGGGTGCCATTGCCTTCTCTGCCTAACCTCTGGACCACCAGTGAATTCTCATATATACATATTTTGAAAATTACATTCTGATATGTTTGTATTGTTTTTATTTGCTTTCTTTTAAAAGTTCAAGACATATAAATTACTTTGTGTTACATACAGGCATACAGGTTTATTTGTGAAAGATTATATATATATTGGATCATATATAAATACAAAACAGCTTGATCTTTGAAGAAATGCTGTTTTTTTTTTATACAGTAAGAATCTAATTTGTAAAGTGAATAATCACCTCTTAAATCCAAATTAAGTTTTTTTTCTCAATTGAGTTAGATTTATGTAGAGACTTTGATCATGGACTTAAAAAAAAATTAAATAGTAAGGACTAGAGTAGAGTTATAACGTGACTAAAGAACAAATACCCACTAAATTTGTCAACTGATTGTCAGGCTGAGGAAAGTATTTAGGCTATGTCCCTCCATTATAAATCCTTTCTGGAATGAGAATAGATTGTTGTCTTACTCCATTCAAGCTACTGTTTAAAAAAAAAGAAAAAAAACATAAACTGGGTGGCTTATAAACAACAGAACTTTATTTTTCATGGTTAGGGGAAAGGAGGGAAGTCCAAGATCAAGGCACTGGCAGACTTAGTGTCTGGTGAAGGCCCGCTTCCAGTGGTCATTTCCTTGCCATGTCTGCAATGGCAGAGAAGTCTAGAGAGCTCTCTGGGGTCTCTCTCACAGGAGAGTACTAGTCCCATCTATGAGGGCTCTGCCCTCATGATCTGATTGCCTGCCAGAGGCCCCATTTGCTAATCTTGTCATATTCGGGTTAGAATTTTAACATATGGATTTGAGGCGGAGACACAAACATTTAGTCTATAGCACTTGGAGTGCTGCTGCTATATCTGAGTATTGTAAGAAAAGAAAAAGTATTACACAGTTTCTGTAGGATACTGGAGTTGTGGGAGTGAGGAAAGAAGGAAGGAGGAAGATGAAATGACTTGGCTCTATTGCTGAAAGCTGTGCTAGTTTATCATCCACGAAGACGTCTTTCAGAGCTCAATAATCTTGACCTTTATTGAAACTTGGGGCTGCATTCTCTTTAGCACATATGCTAAAGATATTTGATCAATGGTCAAATTTGAAATAGATTTTTAGAACCAAATGGAGAGGGCAGTTTGGGCTACAAGAGTGTATCAGACACCATGCTCTTTAGTAAGACCATTGATTGGTCTACTTGGCCAGAGTGTACTATATGAGGGAAGTTCTTAGAAGAGTCAGGCTGTTGCAGATTCTCAGGCTTAATTCTGCAAAGTAGTTCATTTCTGATGTTGCTTGAAATACCAAATTTGGGGACCTCCCTGGCAGTCCCGATGTTGACTCCATGCTCCCACTGCAGGGGGCGCAGTTTCAATCTTTGATCGGGGAACTAAGATCCAGTATGCCCCACGGTGCCACCGGAAAAAGAAATACCAAATTTGCAAATGATCTGCTTTTTGTAAAATATAAATCGAAAGAGATTCAAAGTTATTCTTATGTCACTCTTACTTGCATTCCAAGCGTGCTTTCTAGAGAAAAAGAAAAGCAGTAGAATTCCAGGTACCTGGAAAAATTACTTGTGACTTTGTTTATCCCCACAGGAATGTGGATCTTTATCCTATGTGTCTTGGTAAAAAAAAAAAAAAGTTCAGAACCATTGACTCGTTAGACTGAAGTTAGGGTGATGGACTTTGACACTTCAGCCAAGCTATTTGTTTTCCATAAGCCATGGTTTCCTCCTGTAGAAAATGAAAGCTTATGTGAGGATTAAATAAGAGAATGATTATAAAATTGGCATAGAATGCTCTCAGTATATTATTATTATACCTGCTGCTGGTGTCCTTGTAACCTTAAATAAGTCCCTTAATTTCTCTGTCCTCCTATTTTTTTCCTTCCATAAAATGAACATAATAATACATGTTTAACTCATTTTTTTTAGAACTACTTCAAGAATAAATATGATAGTATCTATAAAATCACTTCAAGCTCATTCATCCTTAAATTTATCTCTGCTCTGTCAAAGGGAATGTCATGACAGGTAACACAACTGCAATGTTTAAAGCCATGTAGAGAAACAGTTCATTTAGGAACAATAAAAATAAATTTTATCAGGACATCTGTCACCAAGATATTTATCACATTGTAGCCCTAATTTTTTCCCTAATGTTTTATTGTGAAAATCTTAAAACTTACAGCAAAGTTGAAATAATTTTACAGTCAACACTCATTTCTCCACCACCTAGATTCTACCGTTAACATTTTACTATGTTTGCTTTATCACAAATAGGCCCATTTAGCCATCCATCAGTCCATCTTATATTTTTGATTCGTTTCAAAGTAACTTGCTTACATTACTATGCGTCCCTCTACTCAAACATGCATATAGAGTTCAGTGTTTTTGGTGTAACTTTTTTTCTTTTGAGATAATATCTACATACAATAAAATATACAAACCATAAGTTTTGACAGATGCATTCAATTGTGTGACCCAAGCCTGTCAAGATACAGAGTATTACTCTTACCCTGGGAGGTTTTCTTTTGCCCTCCCCAGTCAATTCCCTCTCCCACCATCCAAGGCTACTCCTGTTCTGACTTGCTGTCATATACTGGTTTCAATTATTCTAAAACTTCATAGAATTATAGTCATGTCATGTGTACTTTTTGTGATAGAATTATTTTACTCAGTGTATGATTTTTTTTAATTTATTTTTTAATTGAAGTAAGATAGCTTTACAGTGTTGTGTTGGTTTCCAGTGTAAGATTCTCGAGATTCATCCTTCCTGTTATGTGTAACAATAGTTCTTTCTCTTTATTGCTAAGTAGTAGCATATTTTATGGATATAACACAGTTTCACAGTTTCTTTATCAATTTTCCTATTGATGGTTACAGTTCTTGTGGGCATACATTTTTAGTTCTTGTGGATAAGTTGTTAGGAGTGAAACTGCTGACTCAAAGGATAGGTGTATATTTACTTTTTTTAAAAAACTGCGAGACTTTTTTCCAAAGTGGTTAACATTAACTGAGTGTGTAGTGGAATCTCTTTGTGGTTCATCCTTTGTGTTTATGTAAAGACTTCTTTGACAGGAGACGAAAGCAGCCTTTATTTCCCCTCTGTTTCACTACATTGATTTAGTTTGACTATCTAGAGCTGGAAAAAAGTGCTGACTATCAGAATGTATAAGTGAGGAGGGGGAAGAAATTTATTTGCTTTTTCTACCTCTCCTCTTTCAAGACCTCACTAGATGCTTCTGATCGTTATAAGCAGTTCATTGTGGAAACTGAAAGCTAAATAAATAATGACAAACTCCAGGGAGAGAACATGAGCCTGTTCCTTAGCAAACAGCATTATGGGCAGTGCAGAGTTTATCGAGAACAAGGTGTTCTTAAAGCTGCTTTTCGGAAATGTAACTCTGTTATTGTTGAAGAGGTTCACAAGGTCTGGGTCATCTTCGCTTTGGCTGTTTTCCATGTAAAAGGTAAATTTTGGCTTTATGACATACAAAACAACATGATTATTAATTGAACATTATTATAAATTGAACTCATACGTTATGACAAAGACTCTTCTGAACAGAATAAGCAGGCTCGACTTAGACAATCTTATGCTTCTGTGGACCTAACCATGATCTGATTCATCTGGTCAGAATGTAATTGCTTTTCTCAGGAAATCCTCAGTGGTTTGACTGGAGGCCAGACCTCTTCACACTGTAGCTGTCTCCTCCTCTCTCCTGTGGGCCCAAACAATGACTGGCAGACTGCCTCCAAACTCTTAGTAGTTTTCATTTGAATTTGTCTTTTAAAACACCAGTCAACATTAGGAAACACTTTGTTCCCTTTATCAGCTCCAGGGGCTGCTTCTTCAAAGGCAGACTTCTGGATCCTAGAATCATTAGTCCTGTTGTGGAGTTTGTGTTCTGAATTCTTCTAATTTAATTTCCTATTTTACAATCACATTTTAAGAAACACTGCAAATTTTCTCTTTTGATGAAAAGTTGGTGATTATGTCCTAAGGAACTGTTTTACTTCCTGTTTTCCCACTTTTTAGCCTAGTGGTCCCATGATCTTCTGCTTAATCAGGTTAAGTTTATTTTATAACTGATATATTTTCCTTTCTTTCACTTATTAATAAGTAGGAACTTTAACATCTGAATTTTCAGAGTGTTAACTATGGCCAAGGACCTGTGTCTGAGGCTTTCCCAGGAACTGTATGAGGTCTGAAGGCTTTTTCAGAAGGTGAACGTTTTGTGTCCAGAGAAGGATGAGCTGATTCCTGCCTTTAGTGTTAAGTAGGTCAGTAGGAGGAGTGAAAGAAATTTTTCGTCATGGTTTTGCGACTGAACTTTTAGCATGTGATTAAGGATGTTAAGCTGGTTACAGTGCCAAAGCGACCAGGTAGAAATGAACAGCCTCTGTAGAAAATGGTCAGCCCCGAAGAGGGTCTAAACTAAGGATATCCCTGGCTCTTGCGTTCAGTTTGGTGGGATGAGGGTGGCGGTCAGGCTCCTGCTGGATTGAGGGTGGGGCAGTCACTAGCTGCTGGGTGTGGGGAATGCTGAACCGGTCAGCTGGCCTCTCTATTGTAGCTGCGTGCTTTACTCCCACTTCCAGAGGTAACCGGCGCCTCCAATTCCTCAGCCTCTTCAGGATTCTGCAACGTGGACTGGCTCAGATTTGACTCTCCCCTACTTTTCTTAGGTTTGCTAAATCATTTAACTGCTCTGTCTGCTTGCCAGCTTCCAAAATTTTGTTGTAGTCGCTCCTCTCATCTTCTCCCTGAGCTTGTAGGATTATGCTTTTTAAAAATTCCCTTTAAATTTGTAAATGACTCCTTAGATAAAATACCGAAAGCACAGTACATTAGAGAAAACTTTACAAGTTGAACTTTATTAACAATGAAAGCTTCTCCTGTGTAACAGACACTGTGTACTAGGGTCCCCAGAGAAACAAACAATAGAATGGATAGATAGGTTTATTTACTCATTATAGGAATTAACTCATGCAGTTGTGAAGACAAAGTCCCATGGTCTGCAAGCTGGAGAAATAGAAAAGCCAGTCTTAAAATTCACCCCAAGTTCAAAGGCCCAAGAACCAGGAGCACCAGTGTTTGAGGGCTGGAGAAGATGAATGTCTCAACTTCAGACAAGAGCGAATTTGCCTCTCCTCTGCGTTTTTATTCTGTTTATGCCCTCGGTGAACTGGATGATGCCCAGCCGCACTGGCGAGGATCATCTCCTTTACTCATTCTACTGATGATGCTAATCTGTTGCAGAAACACCCTCACAGACACACCTGGAAATAATGTTTTACCAGCTACCTGGACATACCTTAGCACAGTCAAGTTGACACATAAAATTAACCATCACACACTGTTAAGAGAACAAAGAGATAAGCTGAGGACTAGGAGAAAAATCTTTGTAAAATACACATGAAATAAAGGACTAACATCTGAAATATACAAGGAATTCTAAAACTCAGTAATAAGAAAACAACCCAGTTTTAAAATGGGCAACAGACACTTCACCAAAGAAGAAATAGAGATGACAAATTGGCAAATGAAAGGTATTAAAATCATATTCCATTAAGGAATTGTGAATTAAAACAATAAAATGTCACTGTACACGTACTAGAATGGCCAGAATCCAGCGAACAGTACCACATGCTGGTAAAGATGTACAATACCAGGAAGGCTTATTCATCAGTGAGGGGAATGCAGAATGATACAGCTACTTTGGAAGACAGTTTAGCAGTTTCTTGCAAAGCTAAACATAGTAGTCTTACCATGTGACCCCACAATTGTGCTCCTTAGTATCTACCCAAAGGAGTCAAAACCTTAGGTCCACACAGAAACCTACACATGAATGCTTTCATCATAATTGCCAAAATTTGAAAACAACCAAAAGGGCCTTCCATAGGTGAATGGATAAACAAACTATGGTTCCCCCAGACAGTGGAATATTATTCAGCCATAAAAAGAAATAAGCTCTTAAGCCACAAAAGACATGGAGGAACCTTAAATGCATATTGCTAAGTGAGAAAGTTACATACTGCAGGATTCCTAGATCAACAGCTGCCAGGAGTTCAGGGTCAGGGAGTGGGGGTAATCTGCTGTTTTAAATCATCCCGTAACAAGTGTATAATTGTTTTTTTTAGAGAATATAATCATTTTTTTAGCCAAGAAATATCAATATTTATGTTAAGGACCATGACAGCAACAACTGATATAGTGAAAAATAATATTAGAAAGAAAAAAACATTATAAAATAGTATAGAAAACTAAATAAAGGTCAATGTGAATATTAAGCTATTTGTCAGAAATCTCTTTCCTTCTCTCTACTTTTTCTGGACTTTTTGGATGGAGGAGTTCCTCCTGCTTAGGAGTGTGTGTCCTGCTGGTGACTCAGCAGGTAGTCTCATCCTTTTTGGGTCCAATTAAATCTCCCTAGGCCATTTCTCTATTGTAATCCATCTTACATCCCACCATGAAATTATTTTTTAGCTTATTATTTTTAATTGTGATAAAATACACATAACATAAGATTTACCATCATAACTATTTTTCTGGAGGAGAAAAGGGCAATTCATTCCTGTGTTCTTGCCTGGGAAATCCCATGGACACAGGAGCCTGGTGGGCTATAGTCTATGGGGTTGCAAAGATTCAGACATGGCTGAGCAACTGAGCACACACACGCACACTCACTGACAACATAAAATTTGCCATCTTAACTATTTTGAAATGTATAGTTCAATTAATTGAACTATAATTATAGTTTATTTATAAAGGTATTAATTATATTCATATTACTCTAATATCAATCTTCAAAACTTTTTCCTCTTGCACAACAAAAATCGTACCCATTCAACAGCTCTCCGTTTCCCTCTCCTCCCATCCCCTAGCCACTACCATCCTAGTTTTTGTTTCTGTGACTTTGACTACTCTAGGTACCTCATATAAGTGGACTCATATAATATTTGCCCTTTTGTGATAGGTTTGTTTCATTTAGAATAATCTTCTCAAGGTTCATGCATATTGTAGCATGTGTCAGAGTTTCTTTCCTTTTTAAAGCTGAATATTATGTGTGTGTGTGTGTATCCCGTTTTGTTTATTCATCCCATTGATGGACATGTGGGTTGTTCCCACCTTTTGGTTATTGTGAATGATGCTCCTCTGAACCTAGGTATACAGACATCTCATAAAGTTAATTTTTTAATTCATTGTCTTGATCATATTGTCCCCTTGTTCAGAATCCTCAGTGATTCCACGTTGCTTACCAATTAATATCCAGACTTAACCTGCTATTCAAAACCCCCAAAGTTTTAATCTCAAGCTACTTCTTGCTGTATTTAGCTATAGGATAGGAAATCAAATAAACTCATCAGAAGAATAACTAAAACAGAAGCAAAATAGCTTGTGACTTGCTATCTAAAGATGCTTCAGGTATGGGCTTTGTGAAGTGTTTCGACTGGTCACAGATCTTATTTTATGTTTTGACTATTTTCTAGAACTCTCTGGCCTCTTTGGCTATTGCTGTAAAACTGTGAAGGCATGTGAAACATGGATAGACTGGTGGGTAGCCCTTCAGGTAGCTAGGAGGGTAAGTCTAGTGGGAGGGCATGTCAGCGGATAAGTAGGTAGGTAGCATGGATAGATGTGTTTATAAGCTGTATACCAGTTTGGTAAGTGTGCCCCAGTGGTAAAGAGGCCCCCATTGTAGTCATGCTTTGCTGCATCTCAGGAGTGCCTTTTTGAGCCAAGAATTTTGTGGTAGTCATCACAGTTCTTTATAGAAGTAGTTTTTGTAACTTGCATATTAGTTAAATATAAACTTTCTGCCTTCCCCATTAGATGATAGGTCCAGTGAGAGGAGAGACTAGTTTTTCTCTCTTTTTTTCACTATTATATCTCTAAGACAGTGTCAAGCATAGAATCTAGAAAACAGTAAGTTTTCATTAAATGTTTATTTAAGAAAGGATGGACTGACCAGAGCTCAAATGAGAATGAATATTTACCACATTAAGTATGGCAAGTTAAAATGGAATTATAAAGGAATCTCTAAATATGACCAGAGAGAGGGATGCACGCTTCAAGGCAGACATGCTGGTGTTCCTGTAAACCAGTCATGTTTGTCAGGTAGTGTGGGATCTCATGACAGGGCTTCAAGGAAGCGAAAACTGTCTTCAGAAAGATGAAAGAATGAAAAGTTCTCTCCTTGGTCAGTGGCAGTTTGTCAGTTTTTAGCCTACCATGAAAAACACTCCTAAGAGCTTTTAATTTTTTCCCTTTTAAAAGATATATATGTTCACTGTTAGAGCACAGCAGTGAACATACGTTAGTCATTTATTGATTGATTTTTAAAATTCATCTTGGCAAAAGCTTTGATCAAAATACAAGATAGTACCCAGCAAATTGCTTTATAAGGAACTGGTTGCATGTACCTTTAAAAAGATTTAAATAAGTCCTAATGGTTACTTTTGAAGTAGAGATTGTTCTTAGTTGAGCATTAGTAAATAATAGTCATAGAGTTGAAGATTTCTCAACTATTTTTCCTCCACTACTTGGAGGATGAGTTAATCATATGACATTACCCAGACCCTAAAAAACAATTCTAAATTTTCATAGAGAGTCGTATTCTTCAGCTATTTTATTTCACACAGTGGAAATTTCAGTTCAATTTTTGGCAATAAGTTTTACTTACCTAGCAATACTATATACCAGAATTTTCTAAGTATTTAAAAAAAAATCTTTAATTACAATGTGCCTATGCGATTCAACAAGCAGGCTCTCCATTTCTTTGACTTGGAAATGAAGGCGGAGTGAAGTGCTCTGCACTAGGCTCTCTCATTCCAGGTCATTTCATGAATACTGAGACGGCAGCCCAGCAGTTAGTCTTTCTGGTGATGATCTTTCCACATGTGGATTTCTCTGGGGTTGGGCTCTAAGGAATTAAGAAAAAGCATTTATATTCTGGAATGCAAAATTAAAGTTGATTTTCAGTTATATATGTTAACCATGGCAGTTTTGATGGCTTCTGATCTAGCTCATTTTCTTTTTTCTTTTTCCACACAGATTGATAGAGCTCCATTCTCCTGATAGCAGGAACACTTTGATCCTCCGTTGCAAGGATACAGCCACAGCACACTCCTGGTTCGTAGCTATCCACACCAACATAATGGCTCTCCTCCCACAGGTGTTGGCTGAACTCAATGCCATGCTTGGTGCAACCAGTACAGCGGGAGGCAGCAAGGAGGTTAAGCACATTGCCTGGCTGGCAGAACAGGTAGGCTGGGAGGCAGGGCAAGGTCTCACCGGGTCACCGTTCAGAGCCAGGATGGTTCCCCCATTCCGTATGTCTGGAATATTTATCACACAGTCAGGTCTCCAGTGCCTAACTTGCAGATCTTTTGTTTCTCCTCCCCTAGTTTTTAGCTATTTATTGCTAATTATCACTTCCACCAGCTGAATGGACTGTCATGATAGTCATCATCATAACATAACTATGAAGAGATTCTTATCATTTCTTATCATCCTTAATGACTGGAGATAATTTTCATGATTTTAGAATGGAATCAGCAACTTATTTTGCAAAGGGCTATTAGTGCCACGACTTCTTAACTCAGCCATGATAGCAGCAAAACAGTCATAGACAACATGAATGTGAATAGATGTGGCTGTGCTTTAATAAAACTTTATTTACAAAAACAGAAAGTGGGCTGTGTTTGGCCCAGAGGTCATAGTTTCCCAATTCTCACTCTAGTCTATTGACAGAGTTTCAGAGACAACAGGCTTACTACCCTGATCTGGGAAAAGTTTAAAATATACAAAATATTTTACAAGCTATTAAACACATGTACAGCTGTCTTCTACAACTGACAAATGGAAAGAAACTAGAAAACTTAAATAGAGGTTGGGTGAAAGGAAAGGAAGAACATAACCCTGGTTAGTTTGGATCCAAAGTTTGACAAAAGGAAGACTAAAAGTTCTACACGATGTTACCACACATCCTTTTTCTTTCGGGGCCTTCACCGTCAGCTGGGCCAGAGGGAGCTGAAAACAAACAGGGTTAGGGAGTCAGAGATGAGTGTTCAAGTGCTAACTCTGTTTTTCATTGGTTTTCTTTTTAAAAGTTCCTTCATATCTTTGCACCCTAGTTCCTTCGTGTGTGCCAGGGGGGCAGGGATTGCATCAGTATCAGCCCAGAAAGGTTTTGTTCTTTTGTGTTGTTGTTTTGTTTTGTTTTAAATACAGTTTCAGGGTCTGGCTCCCCGTGGTCCCCCTCAGGAGTCCCCATTTGGTAGACTGATGGGGGTGCCTGGCAATCTCATCTGCTGCCCCAGGTGATAGTGTGGTGAATCAGGTTTGGACTCCATTGATCTATTTATTTTCAGCCATGAAATTTTATGAACACTTCAAATAATGATTCTGATAAATTAGAACACAGAATTAGTACTGTGATGATTTCTAGGAGGCATGACTAGAATAAGCAGAAGAAACTAATGAAAATCGTGGTATAAGTACTTTTGACTGTGAAAGTTTTAGTATTTTATCATGGTTTCTATGTTTTTATATGCTGGTTGAAAAACTCAATGGAGTGGTAGTTGTTCTGTGCTTTTGGCAATGTTAGAAATCTTCATGATTTAAAAAAATACATTCGTAAGGTTCTAAGATTGAAATGAGAAGTTAATAGGTGAAGTCTTACCCTCCTTCTGGTTCCCCATCCACCTAATTCCCACCCCTCAGCCCCCAGAAAGGTAATCACTTTGATTCCTTTATAATGACTCTTGAGAGTTTCTTATGCAGATAAAAGCAAATATGGAATATGTTCTTTTTCTCTTTTATAAAAGAAGAAAGCATATTATGCACACTACTTTATATCAATACTTTGCTGTTTTTTTTTTCTTGAAACAGTATATCCTGGAGATCTTTTTATATCAAACATATGGAGCGTTCTTTTTTACAACTGTATAGTTTTTCATTGTGTGGCTGTAGTTAAAGAAGCATTTCCTCCAGTGTTGTTGTCATTTGTGCCCTTACACAGAATGAATAACCTTGCTATAATGAATAACCTTGTAGTTTGTCCTTTCACACGTGTGCTGTCCAAACTCTTTGGTTCCAGAGTCCAGATAGAGCAGATAACAAGAGAACACACATTATCTGAATGTATTTGGTTCTTAAGTTTCTGGTAGTAAGTTGTAAAGCTTTGGTTAGAAAAGGATTTATCCAGAATTTGAGCATTATTTCCTGAGCTTTGATCATTAGAGTTCGTAGAACTGAATATTTGTGTATCTGTAGGATACATCTCAGAAGTGCTGTTTCAAAGGGTTTATTAATAACCTATCTCTATAAGGCAAATGACCCCCAAGACTTAGTGTCTTTGGAATAACACTTATGTCCCACAGTTTCAAAGGATTGTGAATCTGGTAGCCATTTAGCTGGGTGGTCCTGGCCCAGGACCCTTCAGGAAGTTGCCGTCAAGCTGTTAGCCAGGGCGGCAGTCATCTGAGGGCTTGATGGGTTGGCGGGTGCACCTCCAACATGATTCATCTATATCGCTGTTGGCAGGAAGTCTCAGTTTTTTGCTGCTTGTAGGCAGAAGTCTTCAGCTCCTTGCCATGCAGGCCTTTCCACAAAATTGCCTGGAGTGTCCTCAGGATACAGCTATGGGTTTCCCTCAGAGCAAGTGATCTGAGAGAGAGAACAAGATGGATACTACAATACCTATGTGGCTATGACCTAGGCTCTTCTTCTCTCTTCTTTTCATTAGAAGTGAGTTATTACTAAGTCCAGTCTACACCCCAGGGCTCCAGCTTTTAAAGGGAAGAATGGTAAAGAATGTGTGGACATCTTTTTAAACTACCACAAAAGATACAGGCATTTGTATCAGTGGGCTTCCCTGGCGGCTCAGATGGTAACAAATCTGCCTGCAGTGCAGGAGACCCAGGTTCAATCCAGGGGTCGGGAAGATCCCCTGGAGAAGGAAATGGCAACCCACTCCAGTATTCTTGCCTGGAGAATTCCATGGACAGAGGAGCCTGGCAGGCGGCAGTCCATGGGTGTTGCCAAGAATCGGACAGGACCAAGCGACTAACACATGCAACCACAAACACTGGGACTAACACTTTGTATCAATAATTTTGATACATATTGTCAAATTGCCTTCCATTAAGATTGAACTAAATTCCCACCAGCAATATATGAGAGTTGCCAGACCTTTAAAGTGGAGTTTATTTGGTTTATGCTACATACAGACCAGAAGAAAGGAGAAATTTCTCTCAAATCTTTCACCCCAGAGAACTTAGCCTAATGCTTTATATATAGTAGATATTCAGTAATTTTTTCCTTTGTCTACATATATACATGCAAAAAGCAAGTAGACAAGTCATTAATTATAAAACACTATCCAGGAACACAAGCTCAGGGTTGGGAAATAATACTAAGTTGAATAGTTTCGAGTTCTTTAAAAAATAGTACTACAGAACTAATCCAAAGTGCTGTTTTTAAACTGTTCATGATTTTTACTTTTTCTGTGTAGTTGTTTCGGCCGCCCAAATCAAATACACTTAGAATAAGGTGTTCAAGCAAGATTGGATATCATTTCTCAGAGGAATTTTATAATGAACTTACATATTTGATAAAAGTTGAACTAGGTAAATGCCAAAGCCTTCTTTAATTGTGATATTATTTATTTCTATGAGTGTGAAAATGGCCAATCTATTTTCAGATCATGTAATCTTTTTAAAATAGGTAAGCATTTCTTTTAGCAATAGATATATTTCCTGAAAAGCATATACATAAATGAAACTGTTTCAGTTGTACCTAGAAAAGATAGGCATTTGGGTCAGATAACTTAAGGAAGGATTATTTATTTAACTTTAAATGATCTTTCTTTATCTGTTTGTTATTTTACATTATCATAAATTGAGTTTGCCTAAAATAGGGAAAACCTAGGCTATAGATGTTTGGTAACAAATAATTTCTGTGCAAGGGACTTACCTCTTTATTGATGCTGATTTTTATGTGACTGATAACTATAACTTTTATATTCTTATGTTCTAACTATACCTCTTTTATATTAAGAACTGTATATTCTTAAGAGGGAATTTTCTTTAAGTCTACCAAGTGTGGAGACATACGTTATCTACAAAATAAGTATTTTAAGCACTTAAGTATTGATGGAAAAGCCAAGATAGCCAAAGAAAGATTCATTTTCACAGTTTCTACTTTGTCCCTCATGATTCTCAGAATGTGTCAAGATTCAAGTTAGAAACATACAGTAAATCAGGATTAATGGCACAGTTTATGTTTTGCTCTGTGTTTTCTATCATAATACTAAGATGCGTAAAGAACAGAAGTATATCACCTCTTAAAAAGATTTGTACGATGAAGAGATTTAGGGAATGAATAATAACTATGATTAATTTTTTCATCTTTAGTGCTATTCAACTCTATTTGTTAAAAAGCAAAATTTGGAGAGGACTATTGTTTGGCCAGGTGTACACACGTGTGGGTGTTGAAACACAAACAAAGCAGAAGCCTAACATTAGTATCCTTTTTTTCTCTGGCCAAAAACTCGATAGCAGGGGAAAAAACCACCTCAGCAGTTGAGCCCCAAGGCTGCTTGTACTGATACCACAACCGAAAGCACATGCTATATATAGCCAGCGGCATTCTGATTCCAGTGAAGGCAAACAGTACCCTTATAAGTTAAGGCAGATAGGCAAACAGAATGACTGAAACTGAGGTTTCATTTTTCTCCAGTGATTAAGTAGAAGAGGGAAAAGATATCCTCCAAAAGCGAAGGACTCGAAAGAGCTAAAGAATAAACACTTTTTAAAAATTGTTTATTGAAAACAAAAGTTCTGTCTTTAAATTCGATATTGTTTCTATTGACATTAGCAGTTTTCCTTTCTCTTCTTTGGGAAGAAATGCATTTAATTTAGATTTTCTAAATGCATATACTGTGACCTGGCATTCACAATCTGTCTTATAACTTAGCAAAAAAAAGTTAATTTAAAAAATCAAGTTATCATTTTATTCCTCTGGGAAGATAGATTTTTATATTATTTTCCCTATGAAATATTGTCCATAACAATCTCAGAGACGAAGACTTAGTAGTGCATATAAATTAGAAATCCCTTTTGAGTATCTGTAACCCCAAAACTGAAGAATCCAAGAGAACCTCTTTCCAGCTGATACTTTCCCTCCAGACATCACAGTCTTAGTCTTTCCCCCTAGACATATAAAATCTTAGAAAGACATCGCAATCTTTACCCCTAGACATATAAAGTCTTAGAAAACTCAGGTTCACCAGTAAGGAAATAGTTAATTATTTCTCCCGTAGTTTGCTAGAATTCTCAGGGTTGGGTCATGTATTTTGGGCTTTCAGCACATGGTTGAACATGGGCAGCTTCACTGGCTGGAATTCATTTCCTGCTCATGGAATCCAATCATAGCTCTAGCAAGAACAGAGACCCAGTGTAGATGTTACAGCACAGAAATGGACCACTCAGGCCACTTTTCAGATCATAGATGTATTCTTAAAATGCTCTGACATGTTTACATTACCTTCAGAAGTCATTAAGGAAGAGAAGATAAAAGGTGGATCTGAACACAAGTGAGGGAAAAGTGATTCATCAATTTAAATTTATCTGGAAGCTGCCAGTGATAGCAAGCTGAAAAGTTGAGGGTTGAAATACTGTTGTTACGCACTCCCTGCTCAAAGGTCTCATCTTAGGAAGGCAAACATTTTGATGATACCAGGGCTTTGCTTGAACGTGGTCTTTTGCTTTTTGGCCTTGGATCCTTGACAATATATATAAATAGTGGTTGTTTTCCTACGTTTTTAAACTATCACAGAGATAACTGAGCTTTATGCAATTAAATGCAATGGTACATTTGAAACTGAAGCATAAACTTCCTGAACTGTAATGGGCAGCTCATTGACAGTAGTTTATATCAGCGTTTTCCAAAATAGAACATAGTTGGTCATTTTGCCATTTTAAAAAGATAAAATAGAAATTATCAGAGTGCATTGTACAAAGGATAGGAATTATGGTTGTTCAGGAAATTTTTAAATTCAGTATTTATATATATGTGTTGAGTTGCAATGTAAAATGTATTTCTTATTGTAACTCTTGATCAAAAATATTTGAAAAACACTGATGTTTAGATTATACAGACTTACTTGGTAACAGTTTCTATCCTGCACTTAGAAGATGTTACTCCCACATCAGGTATACTAAAACCATTATCATTTTGAACTGAGTGCTGTGTATTTAATTAGAATTTGTGATAATTAGTTATTGTGGAGTAGGGGAAAGAAACTGTGTCATATCATTAGGAAATGTGTGTAATTCACTCAGGGAACACTTTCTCCAGCTACACACAATCTACTTCACACCTCCCAGTGGAGAGGCCCTGCCAGTGGGAAGGAATCTGTGGGGCGTTTCCTTTGTCTCACATGGGTTAGGATGGGGAGGCAGAATGGAGACCCACTGTCTTAGGTGGTCACTGAAGGAACTTTCACAGTTACACATCATTATAGTTAGCTCTACTTTCTGGATCTCACCTCTGTAACAGGCAAAGCTAGATGGTGGAAGGCAGCAGTGGAGACCTGTCCTCATGGCCGTGACTGAGAAGGACCTGCTGCTTTATGACTGTATGCCATGGACCAGGGATGCCTGGGCATCACCATGTCATAGCTACCCTCTTGTTGCCACAAGGTAAGACTAAAGACAACAAAATATCTGTCCTACTCTGAATCTGCTGCTGCTGCTGCTGCTAAGTCGCTTCAGTCGTGTCCGACTCTGTGCGACCCCATAGACGGCCTCCTGCCAGGCTCCTCTGTCCCTGGGATTCTCCAGGCAAGAACACTGGAGTGGGTTGCCATTTCCTTCTCCAATGCATGAAAGTGAAAAGTGAAAGGGAAGTCGCTCAGTTGTGTCCAACTCTTAGCAACCCCATAGACTGCAGCCTACCAGGCTTCTCCGTCCATGGGATTTTCCAGGCAAGAGTACTGGAGTGGGGTGCCATTGCCTTCTCTGACTGAATCTACTAAGGAATTCTAAAGGAATTTTAAAATGACTTCTGTTATCTTTTAGGTGCCTAAAATAGCATTCAAGCAGCGATGTAGACGATTTAGACAAAAACTTTTCTTTCACAACCCTATTGATCATTTTTTGCAGCTCCTAGCTCAGAATATATGGTTTCTGTCACTAATATTTTTGTGTGTATTTTTTAAGTTGTTGAAGCAGCTCCCTAACTGCTTTTCTCAAGACTTGGCTTACTCATGAAGATAAATAAATTGTGTTTTGGTTTTTTTTTTTTCCTTATTGACTGTGACTAGAAAATCACTGAAATTGTGGCAGCATTTTGACTGAGTGATGAAATCATTTAAACCAGAATGTGGTACTGTGGATAAACTATACAACTCAGCCAAAATATTCTTCAACTTCTCTTTCTAGTATAAGAGTACATTTGATTCCATCAAGTAAACATTTATCTGACCTGAAGCAACAGGATGTTTCTAGTATGCCAGATGTAGGGAGCTGGAAGGAAAAGAATGGAGAAATGTAGATTTGGAGGCCAATATGTCTTAAGAAATAATCAGAAACTAGTTATCTAGTGTGAAACTAGGAAAGATATTCACATTCAGTGTTAATTTGGGCTTAAAAAAGAATCAGGTTTTGATACAGCTCAAAAACTACACATTAAAAAGGAGTCCCACAAAAAAGCACTTGATAGTCAAAAAGGTTAAATGATGGCGTCATCTAGGATGTCCCACGGGAAGCAGTGTGGGAGTTCCAGCTTTCAGGAGACAAAGATTCATGTGAGGAAGAGAATTCTTACATTACAGGAAGACTTTTACATTATGTAGGATTTCCTTCAATTTGCCAAGTTCCCTTACATATATCATTATTTTTAAAATATATAATTTTCACATAGCTTTTCAGGAGTTTCTCGGTAATTTAGAGCTGTAGCCTGTAGATCACAGAATAGAGATGAAGGATTTATTGAGCCTCAGAGTTGGAGAAGCGTGCTGTCATTAATTCCTTCAGGATATGAAGGTCCTGCAGAAAGGGCCTTGATGATTCAGTAGCAAAGGTAGACAGTCTCTGATAAATAAATAAATAAATTATAGTTCAAAAATCAAAGAACACTGCTAGGGTGATATAAATTAACATGAGTTACTATTTACATTGGCTTGCACATTTACAGATTCTTGGAAACCAAAGCTGTATGTTTGTGTTTATCTAATAGTTGATATTTTGGGATGGTCAGGGAATTGAGTAAAACATGAATGTGATAAATGAAGAGGATTTTTATTTTATTATTTCATTTGACACATTTCCTGAGGTTAAATCCAAGTGCCCAATACAGGTAGAGAATTAGATACACGTGCTATAGATTTTGCAGGACGTGCATTTTGTAGCCTTTTCCTATATGCCTTCTTTGACTGGAAAAGAAGAAGATCCAGAGAAAGCGTGGCTACTTGACAATGTGGAAAATTGAGTGGTGGTGTGCTTATGGGATTTATGGGGCCAAAGCCGCTGTACCGCCTTTGCATGAGCTCATCAGGCCTTCCCACTAAGGGGGCCTTTTGGCAGTGTGTTCTAACCAACTGCTGTGCAGCAAGAGTCCAGCAGCTGGTTTGAATTAGATTCCCTCTGCCAAATATTTCATAATCAAATCTGTAGGAAAAATTCTGGACTTTATATTTTTTAAGGTCTGATTTGAGATTAGCAATCAAACTGAATATGGGGGAATACACCCTGACACTTTGCTCACACTCTGTATTACTTGGATTGCATGTGGAGTAGTTTTGAAACTCATTTAACTCTTGCTGAGGTAGCTAACGTGTAATTGGCATGTTGGTTCTACAGGGATCAGCTCAGGGAGGTGGTTCTCAAATACTTTTCGTGGACCTCTGGGGATACCCTCTTCACGGGGTCTGTAAGTTTAAAACTGTTTTCACAGTAATACTAACGTGTTGTTTGCTTTTCTCACTGTTGACATTTGCACTGAGTTTGGTAAAATTGCTTGTACCTTATCATGAATCAAGGCAGTTGGCACCGAACTGTATGGCCTTGCAGGGAGAAAACATGCCACTGTAACCTCAAAATGCCTTTGTTGAGGCAGAAAATTGCTAGTTTTATTTAATCTCAGCCCTTGAGTATTCATGCTGTTGATAATCTGTGAGATGATGTGGGAAGTGCTTAGAGCCCACTTCTCCTGCATATGGAGATGTGATGGTTTTTTACAAAGAAAAGCGTGTGTGGTTTTTATGAGCTGAACTGGCTGGTTGGTTGGTTGGGGTTTTTTAATGGAACACCACTTTCCCTTCAAAAAAAAAATGACAGACTATGGCTACTCAGACTTGGGTATTTGTCAGACTTTTAATTTTTTCTAAAATAAAATTCAAAATGAATTTGTCATTTAAAGAAAACACTGATGGTATTTGTTAACAATTTAAAATTTCTATCTTTCAAACAAAAAATTAGAATTCTGGAAAACTTGTGTCTCTCACTATGAATTTTGACAGCTTCCTAGTACTTAAAGACTTACCTGATGAGATCAGTGGCGATATTACCAAATGTGACTTTTTTATATAATAAAATACTTTTAACATTTGGAAAATGTACATAATTCAATGAAAAAATATATTCCAAATGACCAGTTCATGATGCTGCAAAATCATGCAAGGGTAAAAAAATCTATTCAAGCTGCAGGAGAGACCACTGGATTTTTTAATGTAACAGGATAATTGAGGGTTTCCTGGTGGCTCAGTGGTAAAGAATTTGCCTGCAATGCAGGAGCCGCAGGGAGAAGCAGGTTTGATCCCTGGCTTGGAAAGATCCCCTGGAGAAGGGCATGGCAACCCACTCCAGTATTCTTGCCTGGAAAACCCCATGGATAAAAGAGCCTGGAGGTCTACAGTCCATGGGGTCCCAGGATCGGACACAACTGGAGCAGCTTAGCACACATAAAAACTTTATTGATAAGGTTTCAGATCCTACCTTGCAACTAACCTTTAAGAAACTACTTGTTGATTTTTGGTTTGGTGGACAGAAAGATAGCCATAATTATCTGAAATAGCTATTAAAAGACTCCTTCCTTGTCCAGCTGCATACCTGTGTGAGGCTGGGTATACTTCAGCTACATGCTGTGGCAGAATGCAGATACACATAAGAGAATTCAGCTGTCTTTTATTAAGCTGTATATGAAAGAGATTTGAAAAAAATTAAAACAGTGCCAGTGTTCACATTCATTTCATTTTGAAAAATATTATTTTTAATAAAAGTATGTTATTTATATTAGCACCTAATAGGTTTTTTATTTTTATTTCTAAATGAATTAATATTTTGAAGATTTATCAGGTTTAATTTCTCATTATAGTAAATATACTGTATTTCCTAATATAGTAAATATAGTGCGAAGAGCAGGTGGCGCATGGGCCCTCTCATCGCCACGGCTTCTCCAGATGTCAAGCACGGGCTCTGGGTGCGTGGGCTTCTGTAGCTGCGGCACATGGACTTACTAGTTGCAGCTCCCGGGCTCTAAAACACAGGCTCGGTGGTTGTGGCACATGGGCTTAGTTGCTCTGCAGCATGTGGGATTGTCCTGGACCAGGGATCAAGCCTGTGTCTCCTGCATTGGCAGGCAGATTCTTTACCACTGGGCCAGCAAGGAAGCCCTAAAGCATAGAGCTTAATGCTCTTTGACATTTGCACAGAGTTATGCAGTTACCACAGTCACTATTAGGACGCTTGAACCACCCCAGAAAGAAACCCCTTACCCACTAGCATTCACTCTCTTTTCCTCTCCCTCAGCCTTAAACAACCCAAAGTTAGCTATGGGTTTTTTTATAGGTACACTTCATCTGAGTGAGAAAGTTCTGTTCTATTCCACATTTGTTGAGTGTTTTCAATTTGGGGTTTAATTAAATGATTTTGGATTTGTTAAAATGTTTTTTCCATGTCTATTACAGTGGTCTTGTAGGTTCTGTCCTTTTTTCTATTTATATGGTTTTACTTATCAATTTATAAATCAATTTAAAAATAATTTTTAAATCAAATCAATTTATAAATAAATTACCATATTGATTTTGAATATTAAACCAACCTTGTACTTCTGAGATAAATCTTATTTGGTCTTGCTAGATTCAATTTGCTAATAATTTGATGAGAATTTTTGTGTCTTGTATTTATAAATTATCTTGGTCTGTAGTTTTTCTTTTCTTGAGATGTCTTTGATCTGGGTATTAGGGTGTTACTGGCCTCATAGAAAGAGTTGGGAGGTATTCCCTCTTCTGTTTTTTAGAAGACTTTATAAAGAGTTGGTACTGATTATTCTTTAAATATTTGGTAGAATTCATCAGCAAAGCCATCTGGGATTAAGATTTTCTTTGTGGGAAGCTTTTCACTATTAGTTGAAGGGATTTTTAAAATGCTTTAACAGTCATACTTTCTTAGACAGTGTTCTACTCTTTCCCTTTTATCTGAAAATATTTTTTAGTTCATGAATGTCCCATTTCTTATCTTTGACCTTGAAACCCTATTCTTATGAGCATCTCATGGGGCAGAATATGTAGGACACATTGTAGAAACTAAGGTTCTTTCAGGAGAAGGGGACGACAGAGGATGAGATGGCTGGATGGCATCACTGACTTGATGGACGTGAGTCTGAGTGAACTCCAGGAGTTGGTGATGGACAGGGAGGCCTGGTGTGCTGCGATTCATGGGGTCACAAAGAGTCGGACACGAGTTGGTGATGGACAGGGAGGCCTGGTGTGCTGCGATTCATGGGGTCACAAAGAGTCGGACACGACTGAGCGACTGAACTGAACTGATGCTTCTCATGTTTTTTCTCTTCTCTGTTTTGTTTCATTGCTGTCCCATTCTTGATTTGACTCTTCTCCCCAAAATGATTTTTTTGGGCCATGCCGCACAGCCTGTGGGATCTTAGTTCCCTGGCCAGGATTTGAACCCAGGCCACAGTAGTGAAAGTGCCAAATCCTACCCATTGGACTGCCAGGGAATTCCTGGAACTCACTTTTTCAAATAAAAAGATGGCACATCATTTTTTTTTTTTTTTTGTAGTAGAGTAGTATCATATTTTAAGTGAATGAGAGTCAAGAGCTGTAGCCAAGTAGTTCCAAATTTTCTTTTTTATGACTGGATAATATTCCATTGTATATACATTCCACATTTTATCTACTCAATTGATGGATATTTGAGCTATTTCCACTTTGAGGCTATTAAGAATAATGCTGATATGTACATTTGTGAACAAATTTTTATTCTAATGTATGTGTTTGTTTATCTTGGGTACATACCTGGGAATGGAATTGTTGGATCATATGGTACCTCTATTTAACTTTTTGAGGAACCAGTCAGTTAAAAAATAAAAGAAAAAATCATGGTCTATCTTTAGCCAATAGTAACCTCTTCAGCTGAACTTCTGAGCGTTTTTGATAGGGCTTTTATATAAAAGTATTTGAGGACTTCCCCAGTGGTCTAGTGGTTAAGAATCCATGCTTCCACTGCAGGGGACATGGTTTCAATCCCTGGTCAAGGAAGTTCTGCATTGTGTGGCCAAAAAAAAAAAAGATATTTGAGAACTGCCATATTAGCTGTTATGATAGAACATTCTGGACTTGTATATTTTCTGCTCTAGATCTGACATTTTCCAAGAGACAATAAAAAGATCAGGTGTTCCCCAGGGAGAGAGAGGATAACTAGGCAGTATGCTGAGGATTTTCAGAGCAATGAAAATTCTCTGTATATTATAATGATGGCTGTGTCTTTATATTGATATATTTGTCCAAACCTGGATTTTGACTGATTATGATGTATTGGTATACATTTATCCTTGGTAAAAAATTACCATTCTTGTGATACTGACAAGTAGGGGAGGATATGCATGTTTGTGGCTTATTTTTTAATCAAAATTGAGTCTTTTTTTTTTTTTTGACATGCCTAGCCTCTTGGGACGGCTTCCCTAGTGGCATTGCAAAGAGGTGGACATGACCAAGTGACTAAGCACAGTATAGCCTTTCATGGGAGCATGAAAAAGCAAATGGGAAATTGAGGTTCTTGGGCCATCTGACCTAGTGTTCTGCTTGTGACACCAGGAGTCATTTTTATGGGAAAACAGAATAGTATCTATGTCAAATACTATAATCTTGTTTTGAGATATACTTACCTAAAAACTGCTGCCGATGTTTATAATTTTCTGCATTTTTATCAGCATAAATTGCTGAGATTGTCCTCTGACAGTACATTAATGACTTTTGAACTTTGCTGTGTTTGTGGTCCTAGGCTGGTTCATTCTGGCTCTGGGTGTCGCTCACCCTCCCTTGGATCTGACCTGACGTTCGCCACCAGGACAGGCTCTCGGCAGGGCATCGAGATGCATCTCTTCAGGGTGGAGACACATCGGGATCTGTCCACTTGGACCCGAATACTCGTTCAGGGCTGCCATGCAGCTGCTGAGTTGATCAAGGAAGTCTCTCTAGGTATAGATACTGGCATTTCATTCCTAACAGTAATTAAATGTCATTCTTTATTTTAAAGTAAAAATCATTATCCTGTGGGCCGACTTAAAATGTTCTGAATAAGACACCTGAAGGTGATCATGATGGAAAGAAACTGAGTTTCTCTACTTCAGTAGCAAAGTTTTCGTAAGTTGTTTATGTGACTCTGAACACATTCACAACAGTTTCTGTACAACATAACATGGCTGTTTTACTCTTCATTATTTAAATATTTAATAATGTGAGGACTCATTTACTAAATACTAGGTGTATTGACCCTCTTGTTAAGATTTGGAACATGGATAGACACCCTTAAAAGTGTGACCATCTGGAAGAGCTTATAGCTGTAGAAAAGCGAAGAATCTGGAATTGGAGTTTCTGTTGCAAAGTTGGAAGAGGTGTGCCCAGTAAGTACTGAAATGGGCATCTAAAGGAAATCACCCTGGTGGTCTCTTTCCATTGTTGAAGCGCCCTCTTGTGGCTTGTCTGTGTGAATTTGAAGGGATGAGTTCACATGTGTGTATCTGTGTATATGGCTATGTATAGATATTTCCAGATTGCTTTTCATTTTAAGAACAGAGAGTTGTCAAAATTAAGACACAATTACAGTTTCTTATATGGTTTTAATTACTTTGAACATCTTGCCTGGAAGTTGGTTTAGTTCTGCTCCTGTTTTCTTACATTTTGTTTCCTAAACCTAGTTTTACAGGATTTACATGAAAAGAGAAAATGTTTGAGAGCAGAAGGTCTTGTGATTTATCTTCCTTTCCATTGCTTTTGGGAAGTGAGGGGTCTCTATGGCTTTAGAACTGCATGAGCGGCATTTCCATGGGTCATCTTCTAACAGTGACACCAGACAGCTTCAGTGTTGTAACAATTCTTCAGCTGTTTAGGACATGCTCTGTATTTTCCTTACGACCACAACAATGGCTCAAGCGATGACACCAATGTCAATGACACCCGCCTTGGATTTTGACCGAAGTCACCACACCACACTGTCTTTCTCACTTGCCTGTCTCCCACCCATTGTGATTGGTCACCACATTAAGGACTGTGGGGCTCTGGTTTTTGTCTTGGCCACAGAATGTGATTTCTGGGATGGAGAAGTCTTCAGTTGAACAGGCTGGATGCCCTGTGTCCTTGTGTGGAGTCCCAGGGGTCTGGCCAGCACACTCATCACTGGCATATGGGGTCACCATATCTTCAAGTACCTGGAAAGATATGCTTCCCAAAACAGAGAGTACAGTGTGGCTTTTGAACATTTTTTAGTTTTGTGTTGTTCCTTTGGTGTCTGTAAACTTCATATTACAGGAAACCAAAATCTATTCAGTCTTTGGCTCACAATTGTTTAAATACAAATGGCTTGAATAGAGAGAAAATAAGGACCACCTGCTTCCTTATATTTTTAAATGGACAAAAGAAACTTGTTTTTTGGTAATTTCGAATTTTTTTGTTCTCATTCACAGCACTGTTTCAATATTTTACCTTGGTAATACTTTCATTTCCACAGTTCAAGTCAATTAATGTACTTATTAATCATTTATTCTGTATTTAGAGCTTTCCAGACATGCTAAACTGGCTGAAAGTAAATCACTCTGCAAAGAACCAGGATTTCTTTAAAATGTGTGTGTGTGCATGTCCTCACACGTGGTGCAGGCGCTTAGTCTGTTACACCTTTAATAGGATGCGTGTGCCTGGTGTGCACATACACATGTATACACATACATAAATAAGCCGGCATGTCCTTCAGCTGCGTGTTACCACCTTCTTCTGTTAAATTGTTGGCTCCTTTTCTGAAGTAATTAATATTCAGAGTTCATTGTGCAAAACTCTCCTCTGTGAGTTATTCCTTTTCCTTATTTCTTGAACATGCCAGCTGCCTTGACTGAGTGTTTTTCATGTCCAGTGAAAGGATACATTGGTCTCGATATGAGGACTTGCTTGTTTGGGAGCCATTCTTCCTGCTCACAGCCATGATGAACTCAGTTCTCAGAGGACTGTGTTAATTTCTATGGGGCATAGGGCCTCTCACCAGTAGCCCCTGTACTAACAATAAAACAGCTTAAATGTTGGTGAAACAGGGACTTCACCAGTCTTGACGGGAGACATTTGCCAGTCTTGATGATCAGTTCTTTTGGCCCCATCAATTCAGATGTATCTTTTCGAATTTTATCTTTGGTGGGACTGACAGTGCGACTTCCCAACTACCAGCCATGTTACTGCCCCTGAAAGGTGTCTCTGCCTTTTCTCATTTGGTTGTTCCTCCTTGCGCACTCGAAACCTTCTTCCTACTCCTCACTGCCTATCAGGTTTGACCACGTTTTCGGGACTTTCTCAAGTCCCATTCCTCCAGGAAACCATTACTCAACTTGGGCTTTATTGAGCTGGTATTTAGTCATCTTCTATACCCTTTACCTTAAGCAGTTAGGGATTTCATGTCTACGCCTGTCACTTATGAGGTCTTGAGAGCAGAGACCATGCCTCTTACTTCTCCAGCACCACACACAGCCTACTGTCTGCACAGTGTTCAGTTGATACTCACTGAATTGAACTGAATCAGATCAGATGTCAAGTAAAGTTATGGTAATTTCTTCTTCATCTCAATCAAGATGTTGCCTTGAGTGACCAAAACAGAATTCACTTCAGGACATTCCAAATAGGTTAGGTATCACACATTCTCAGAAAGATTCTTTTCCCTTTTCCCTTTTTTGAAGTCAGGAGAAGCCTTTGTCACTCTCTCAACTGCAGTAGGAACTTCATTAGTGATATCTGTTTCTTGTCTTCAATAGGCTGCACATTAAATGGCCAAGAGGTGAGACTCACCATCCACTATGAAAGTGGGTTCACTGTCTCCAGGGAAAACGGAGGTTCCAGTAGCATCTTATACCGCTACCCCTTCGAAAGGCTGAAAATGTCTGCTGATGATGGCATCAGAAATCTGTATCTGGATTTTGGTGGTCCCGAAGGAGAACTGGTAAGCATGTTTCTGAAAAACATGTTTATTCTAATAGGCATTCTCTTTCTTATCATTTCTTACCTCTTGTCATAGAAAATTGTGGACTTACCATCTACTATTCCATTTGGAGCCAAGGAAATTCTTCTTCAGGTTCCAAACATGCATGGGTTTGGCTTTGGGGTTTTGTTTTGTGTTTTCCCCACATTAGGGAATCACTGCCTTTTTAACGTTTTGTTTGAATATCAGCAAGAAAAATTAGATAACCCTATAAGAAACAGGCTTTTGTCAAATGTAAGATATAAAATACTAAACCTGGCACACTTTAATAAATGAGTTCTATCCATTGCTGTTATCAGCAATTTGTTGGGATAAGAGTTAAAAGTAATAGTGACTTAGTTGCTATAGAAATTCTGCTAGTCAGAAAAAAAAATGCAAAGATATGTCCATACACCCATCATCTGTTTTGACTTCCTTGTCCTTTAAAGGAAATACCCACAGGAATTCTTGAGTCCCCTTGGAGAACTACAGAAGTGTGTCGAGGGTACTTCAGAAATCAGAAATTATGATAAAGGACTCAAAAAGTCATGCCTCTATGTCTTACGGTATTGAGCCAACAGTTCAAGTCTTATCTTATATGTGACATCTTATGTCTATTGATACAGTCACAACAGGTATAAATTTGGAAAACAGAATCTTGATGTTTTAGAACTAATAGAGATATTAGGGATAATATAGCTCAAACTCCAAATGAGAAAACTGTGACTAGAAATCTTCTTTTAAATGATGAACCTTTAGGAAACTATGGATAGCCATGGACTTCAAAAGCCTGTTGCAGCCTGTTCATCGGATGTCAGCTGTCCAAATTAGAGGCCTGTGCTTAGGAAGGTATAACTAGCCCTTCCAACCAGCTTCAAGATTTGCCATTCCCAAAAAAAAAAAAAAAAAGACTTGCCATTCCCACCACGAACTGATAAGGGGTGTCAAAAATCTTAATAGATGATCACACTTCAGCTGAATTCACTGATTCCCTGTGGGAAATATACTTACAGTTAGTGATTTCCATATAGGATATTCCTCTTTTTCTTTACCTCTTCTACTTTTAAGTTCTTCCTATCTGGCATGGTGGAATCTAATTCCACCATGGTGTAATTAGAGTGGTGCAATTAGAGTACACCACTAATAGTGTCCTAATTGTGGATGTGAACTCTGACGCTAGTGTTTAATTATGCCATGGAATAGCCTTACTTCTGAGTATATTTCCATTTGCAGCTCTAATTGCCCAAGTGTGGCACATAAATCTGGCACATCCTTTATCCAAGTTCTTTTTAAAAAGTAAAACACAAAAAAGTAGTTTCCCTGGTGATCCAGTGGTTAAGAATCCACCTTGCAATGCAAGGGACACAGGTTCAATTCCTGGTCCAGGAAGATCCCACATGCCAGGGACCAACTAAGCCTGTGTGCCACAATTACTGAGCCAGCACTCTAGAGCCTGCGAACTATGGCTACTGAAGCCCGAGCTGTCTTTTGCCCATGCTCTGCAATAAGAGAAGCCACCAAAATGAGAAGCCTGAGCACCACAGGATGGGTAGCCCCCACTCGCCACAACCAGAGAAAGTTTTCCTTCTCAAAGAAGCAAAGACCCAGCGCAGCCAAAAAATTAATGAATAGATCTTTTTTTAAAAAGTAGAATATCATGTTCAAATTTGTTTACTTTGCACATTTGTGTATTAAAGCATCCCTGTATAGTAGTGATAATTAATGTCCTTTCTCCACAGACCATGGACCTGCACTCCTGTCCGAAGCCGATTGTATTTGTGTTGCACACATTCTTGTCGGCCAAAGTCACTCGCATGGGACTGCTTGTATGAGCAGCAAAAAAAAAAAAAATCAGTTAAAGAGCCTTGAATGTCATAAGAAGTATTTACACCTCAAAAAAAAAAAAAAAAAAAAAAGCACAAAAAGAAAGCTCTTTGCTCTCTCCTCCAGCACAGTGCCTTGACAAGGACCTGCAAATCACTGCTGAACTGTAACCATGTTTAAAGAAGAGCTTGCCTTTTACAAGCCACCTTGGCCGGAAATTCTAGGACTCTAATAAGCTCCAAAATGAATCTGTTAATTTATTGTCTAGTCTCCTAATGTGGTTTTTAAGTAATTAGGTTTATTTCCCTTGTTAAGAAGGGTGGCTCATTCTTTTTCACTTTGGGCATAATCAAACATCTAAGCGTTTTCTTCTTCTCCTCCTTCCAGTAGAATTTGTTTCAAGCTTAGCCTTGACCACTTGCTTAGAACAGCCATCCATGCACAGGTGCCAGTTTGCAGCAGCCTGGGCTTCATGGTCACTCCGTGTAGGTTAGACATTTGGTTGGAATTTACTGTCCTCATTTACTCCTCCTACCCTCGGAAGTCCTTGAATTGCATCACCAAAGGGTTCTTCACATGTTCTGGCTCTCCCTGTATCCCACCCTGACCATCATGTCCCACCACATCACCGGCTTTGTCACACCTAAGTGCTCACTTTAGGACTTAGAACTTAGGAGATTTGATTTGCCTTGCTTTCCACTCCCTTTCTAGTAGTGACCAACTTGAAGAGCAAGTTGGTAACCACTGCTCTGAAAGCAAAGTTTTGCTTGTTTTAGGATTTTCTGATTTTTCTCTTTGGTAGGAGCCAAGGGGATAAGATTTCTTTTAAAAGAAAATCCTCATTTTAGCTGAAGCCATTTTTTATTGCTGACCAAATGTGCCTTTGGTGAGGGTTAATGGAGCTTTATTAGTCACTGTTTGAATAACTGGATATCAGTGCCATTCCAGGGAAGTCATCTATTCTAATTTTGAGGAACAGTCTTTGAGGTGGGTTTCCTTAATGTGGTATCTTTTCCAACTGGTAGATCTTCTGAAGCAAGATAAATCCCGTAGAGCCAGCTTGTTTAGAGTACACATCAGTGAAGCCAGCACACCGTCTGCACAAACATCATGTCGCATCGCTTTGAGCTGGGTGAGCCCAGGCAGGATCCAAGCCCAGGCCCTCTCCCTCCCGGGCAGCAGAGTGGCATCCGTCAGCACTGCTCACTCAGTGCTGGCTCAGTGATGCCTCCTGCAGTGGGCAGGGCAACGAGACGGTGGAACAGCTACCTGGGCTTCACTCAGCATCACCAGATGTCATCAGAAGATCACAGCAGCAGCGAAAGTGCTGGTTCTGCAGTACTGGAGAATCGCATTCAGCTTTTTTTACCTAATTATGAAGGAAGTATATATCTGAAACCATTTACAACAGTATAATAGCTATATAAAATGTCAGGGTTAGTACAGTCCCCAGATCCAAAAGAAAAGATAACATTGACTTGTCTGTTCTCTGTGCTCTCTGCAGAAGGGTCTAGGAATAGTTCTCATTTACTAGAGTCATCAGGAATGCCATAGAGGATGTGTGTACTGTGGAGGGTGTTGGAGGCTAGCAATCCAAAGATAGGAAAGAAGAAAAAAAACCACCCACAAATGTACTATTTGCAAAGAGCCATTTGGTTTGAGTGCAGACAGACCTATAGGCAGGAGGACATAGAGCAGACCAATGAGCAGAGATGGTTCAAATTAGATTTTGTAAACTCATTGTCTTCCCTCGCCCCATAAGTCAGTTCTCTCAGCTCCAGTCCTCAAAATGTTCTACTTAAAACTGGAAATTAAAATCTAGGCTAGAGTATAACTTTTAAGAGCTTTTCTTATGTTTTGAAATTTCATAAATCTAAGTTTGGTTCCATCTGGGATATGTTGCAAGTCAGAGAAGAAAGAAAATATCTTGAAGATCCAGCTAAGATTTCCGGAAACAGAATGTCAACACACAATACCCTCAGATAAGTGAGCTTAGACGCTTTTTGCAGTGAGAGTATTACTAATCTGAGAAGTTGAACAATACAGTCATATACTTCACAGCAAAGCCATTTGGTGAGGTTTTCTGTGTTAGTATGAAAGGCTAATAAGACACTGAGAATTTTTTCTGGGGGAACTTCTGAGCCACACTGCTCATTCCTTATATGAAAAAGATCTGTTAAAGAGGTGTGATTTAAATGTGGGCAGGAGAGGTAAGGCATTGTGTGCATTTCGGCTCATTTTGCTCAAGTTTTAACTGTCATAGCACCAAGATCCCTAGGGTTTCTTAACATCTTTTGAGTCTTGATGCGAAATGAAAGTATATAAGGGGTTTCCTTTGACCACAAGCACCCCCAAGAGCAAGAGCCCTTCAGCTGCTTGTTTAACAAATGTCAGCAGCTTTCCAATCATGGGTGACCAGGTTGTTCTTCAAGTAAGTATGTTTGTGGGACTCTCATACCACAGATGAAGTGCTTTTTATGAATGAGACAGCCTTGGTAAATAGGTATTTTGTATCAAGATGCCAAAATGTGGCAAATTATCTTCAAATAGTAACTGCAGATGGGCAGTTTTGATATTTCACCTCTTTTCTAGTACAGCTGACTTTTCATTTCTCTTTCATTTTGAACTAGGAAGACTGTTGAAGATGTGGTGGGCTTCCCTGTGTCAAGTGGAAGGGAGCCGCAGAGTAGCATCCCCTCATTCTGATGGACCCGTCCTGTGTCCTCGGGACCCACCTGAGGGTGTAGACGTTTTCTCCACATTCCACACAGATGCCTACAAGCAGCCAGCTGGGGTGTGAGCTTTCCTCCTCCTCATTCTCTAAAACTTCTCCCCTCCCTCTCCAAAAAAAAAAAAGGAAAGGAAGAAAGGCTCAATTATACTTTTTCTGGAAAATACAAGTCCTTTCCTCAAGTATTCAAGCAAACCTTACCTGGAAATTAGTATCTAATATTTTATATGAAGAATACTTTAATGTATGTTTATACAGTATTTATTAGGTAGTCATAACTGTAAACTCACCTACCTAGAAAAGTTTCAGATTAAATATTGGGACATGTACAGGAATCAAAAATATTACTTTGAAGGTCATTTGCCTATTTTAAAGCCATGTTTTAGCACCTTTTAGGCGAGGTGAAGTCTGATGGTGCCTATTCCTGTCATCTGTACTCTCACAAAGTTATTGAAAATTATTGCATGCGGGAGAGATCAAAGTGTTTATTTCCTATATTTTTATAAGTGGAAAAATCTCTCTGACCAACAAATGATTAAAGTTGTTACCTATTATTCTCTTAATTTATCATCCTAACAGAATGGTAACAAAGCTTTTTTCAGCCAATTACATGCACTTAGCTAATAAACCAAAATTTACTCTTTAAAAAAAATGTAAGCTGTGTGGAATCTGGACAAGACTACATTTCACTGTAAATGGTTTTGATGGATAAAAGTGTGTCCACTTTTGCAAAAAGGTTATAATGGATTGTTTTTAATTTTGAGAGAACCTCCAGTCTTCTTGTTTAATTTATATCCATATTTTTAAATTCAAATTATCTTGTAAGCTGCTATGCAAAATCTATTAAAAGCCCTACCTACTTAAAAAGTTATAAACATTTTTGAAGTTTTCAGGGAAGACCTGTAGACTTAAGCACTTTCTCTGCCTTTTTTTTTTGCTTATATCTTAGACACGCTGAATTATGTTCTTATTATTTTCACTGGTTATAAGCTATTGACTGTACATAATATTTAAACCATCCAAATAGCCAGCATACATTTCCGTGTCACTGCCATCCACTGTTGATGCCGTGAATGAAATGGCTGGTTAGAGAGCCAAAGGTCATTATTTTTTTCCCCCAATATCCAATGAAGAAGTAAAATGCCAGATCTGTTTCATCTCAAAGCATACTGAGATCTGCATATCTATGAAAGGAAGAGAGACTGATTTGGGATTCTGCTTAAACTTTAAGTTGTGTTTGATTATAGTCATATTCATTTGTTTTACTGATGTCTATCAGATATATTACATGCCAAGTGGTACTACATCCTATTGGAAATATCTTTCATTTAAATTTGAATTCTTATTATGGCTTTTTTTTTTCTCCATTAGATCAAAGTAGAGGAGTCTGCCATTTTCTACCATTCTGTGTTCCTATTTTAATTGCTTGGTGATCTAGAATTATTTTGTTATGCATACTGTCTTTAAAAACTGACAGCAGCAGTCTTCCCACCCGCACCCACCTTTTTAAGCTATATGTTTCACTGTGCTGGGCATGGAGACACTCATTAAATGTGTGATGACAGACAATTCTAAAATAATTATGCTGTATATCAGGATTATGTGGTTTTGAGCAATATAGCTACTTCTATGGTATAATGATATTAAGTGAAATTTATTTTACACTAGTAATAGACTACATAGGTGGTTGATTTGAAACCCTTTCCCTAAAGCACACACACACACACAAACATACTTCTAGCAGATCAGTAATTTCCAGTTAAGGTAAGGTACAATTAATAGACACATAGAACACATCTGTCTCTTCAACACTAGCTAAACTGCCAACTGGAAGAATGATTGTTATATATTAACTTTAAAAAATATCTTAACAAGATGTCGTCTTTTATAAACTTGAGCTGAATTTCTTGTCACCTCTGTTCTTACTTTCCACTTTAGCTGACTGAACCAAAGCTTATTCTGGTTTTAAAAGTAAATCTACCCTTGATGTAATGCATAAATATACCATTTATTCCTTGCTCTCCAATGAACATTTGATTGTATTCAACAAAAGTCTACCATATGACCTGTAATATTTGAATTGCCACAAAATAGATTGGTTGAAACTAAAAAGATGTAACAGAGAAATGATACTTCATTTTATTGTAAAATTAGGTATTCTGGTATATTTCTAACTTCTGAGTCCTGGAAGTACTTGGCTCAGTTTAATAATAATCTTACTTCCATGCCATTGATATAAATGCAAAAGTTTTGAGTCCCTCTTTAGCCTAGTCCCATATAGACCCTTGGAGCCTGATTATCACCTCTTCCAAGGTGACAGCAGTCCCTAATGAGTAGACAAAAGGTTCTTTGGGGCCCTAGAGAAATTTTTGAAATGACAAATCTAGTTAATTATATATTAATTCATGGATTCTTTCATCTAATAAGCATTTATTCATGTGCAGTTCTTCACAGGCACTCTGAAGGGTCCAAAAGAAAATTCCTGCCCTCAAGCAACACCTCATCCATTATTTCTCAGTCATACCATGCCATCTATTCATTAACCACCTCATATTTTTACCAAAGTAAACCTCCAGTTCTGCTCACCTGGCAAACTGGAAAGTGTTTAAAAGGATGCTCAGTCATTGGTCCATGCCAGCATGAAAGAACTCCAAGCACACTTAAGAAGGTTGGTCTTTTCATCATGCATCTTTTTTTTTTTAATGCAAAAGCAGACTTAAGTTTGGGAAGGAGAATAGTGTAGAATATTCTTAGTAAGGCAAATCACAACTATAAGTAAGCTCTATTGCCCCAAGTGGATCAATGAGAAAGTCTTTTTAAAGAAATACTTACCTATCAACAGAAGAGATCAATGTATATTTTATCTACTCCCCTTTGTAGATTTTGCTGATCCAATCATTTCCACACTTACAGCCTTTAAACATCTCATTTGCTCAAACTCCTTACATGTGGTAGATAGGCTGTTGCTTCATCTGATAAATCAAAATAATGAAGATATTTAAAACTTAGCAAAATTTCACTTACTCTAGAACACTTGGGCATTCAAACTCAGTAAAAAGGGCACCTTACAAAAATAAGGGAGGTTGCATGAGTTTTTCCATTTTTTCCTTCAATATCAGTCCCTTTCTATCCAGCCTGCTTCCCATCCGTCACTAGAGGCAGCCTTTCGGCCACAGCCTTTGTCATGCCCAGAGGTGCTGAGATGTCAGTGACTGGAATGGCATAGGGAACACAGTCTCCTGGGCTCCTTCTCCATGGTTTACAGTGTTCTGTAGTTGTGCACAGAATTTAGGTCATGCCTTTAATGTCTTGGTCTTTATACCACCCCCTTTGACAATCAGGTGCTAATGATTCTATTGGAACCAGCACGTATTGTGTAAATGTCTGTTCTGCGCAGGTTGGAAGAAGTGCTTTCCTTTTATCTCAGTCCTGTTCAGGTGGGTGTCAGTTACATTTTCTCACCTCTTGTTTTGTGAATTAATAGAAGTTAGAGGAAAAGAAATGACTTAAACTACAAGTTTGGGGTTTGGCACAGTCATCAATCTTGATGACACTCTTCATACTTTAAACCAAATCTTCTCTATCATAAGAACCAATTTCCAATTGTTTTTCTCTAGTTTGGACTCCAGTGTTATGTTTTACAGTCTGGGTAACACTGTAACACTGATGGGTTCGACATGATACAACCTGGGTACCCAAAGAATCTGTTTCCTTTGTGGTACCAGACCCAAGGTCTTTTAGAAACTAATGTGGCAAAACACCACCTATAAAGGCCTGTTTTGGCTGATCTGTGCAAACTCTGATTATACCCTCTTGTATGTATTCTGTCCCACACAACTCTCGTTTTTTAAGTATTAAGACCTAAAAAGCTAAGATAACACTTCTACAAGGAGTTAAAAGTATGTGATATTCTGGTTTTTCCCTTCCTTTTGGAATCCTGTATTTAAACAAGACGTCTTTTTAAGTATTGTTTAAAATTTAGGTCTCAAGTCTTCTGGCATTACCAGACTACCAAATCAAAACCCATGGTGTAAAACAGGGCAGTATTTGTGTTCTTAATAATGAAAAAGCTTTATGTGTACTCTGTAAGTATAATGCATAGACAACACTTTCCCTTGAGTTGCACATCAACACAGAGCATTGTACATTACAATGAAGTTTGTAACTTAAGGGTATTATATATATAAATACATATATACCTTTGTAACCTTTATACTGTAAATAAAAGAATTGCTTTTAGACTTGTTTTTTCACACTTTTTAACATTAAAATCGTTTCAAACTTACAGGAAAGTTTTAAGAACAGTACAAAGGGGCTTCCCTGGCGGCTCAGTGATAAAGAATCCACCTGCAATGCAGGAGACACAGGTTCGATCCCTGACCCGGGAAGATCCCACATGCCAGTGCACCACAGCTGCTGATCATGTGCTCTTGAGCCCATGCACCACAGCAACTGAAGTGCATGTGCCTAGAGCCTTGTTCTGCAACGAGAAAGCCACTGCAATGAGAAGCCCGCACCCCACAACATGAGAAAGCCCAAGTACAGCAATGAAGCCCCAGAGCAGCCAGAAATAAGTAAATCTTTAAAAAAAAAAGTAAAAGGAACTCCTGCATCCCCATCACCGGCATTTCCCAATTGTTAACATTTTGCCACATTTGTTGCATTACCCTGTCGTCTTTTTCTGACATGATGCTCATCACCCTTAAATTCTCCAGTGTGTACTTTGCAAACACAAGGACACTCTCCTGTACTGCCACCCTGCAGCCCTCCCAATCAGGAAGTCAACTTTGGTTCAGCACTGCCACCCATCTACAGACCCCGTTTAATAGGGCCAGTCTTCCCAGCAATGAATGTCTCCATTTCCTTCCTGGCACAGGATCCTATCCAGTATCACATGTGTTTCGTTGTCACATCTTAGCCTTTTCTGATGCCATTTTTAAATAGATTTAGGGCAACTCCAAACTCTTAAAAACTTAGTTTTTGTTTTAGTTCTACCACTGACCATCTGTGTGACGAGAACTTAATCACTGGATCAATCTGAGCTTTATCATACATTCAGTTGCACAGAGGAAAGTGAGGTGAGAGTTTCTCAGGGATCTTGCTAGGAGATCAGTGTTCCATTTATTTTGGCATCAGTCACTTTGTGTGATATCTCAGCATAATTTTGCCCTGGCCTTACCTCTCTAAAATGTTACTAACCTAAACCTTGTTTTTATTCCTCCTCCTCCACACTGTTCTTGCTCTCAACCAAGAAGCTCCTTAAAAAATTGCTCAGAACCCATTCCTTGGCGTGAGCCAGTCTGATTTTATGAAGTCGTATGGGCTAAGCAGAGTTGACTTACTGGTCCAAGCTTGGGTTTACAACAAATGTCACACTCTCAGCGTCATCAGAACCCAATAGAGTAAAGTGCTGTGTGAGAAAACAAATTATGCAGCCACTGTAGAGGACAGTGTGAAGGTTCCTTAAAAAAAATAGATTTACCATATGATCCAGCAATCCCACTCCTGGGCATATAGCCAGAAAAGATGAAAACTCTAATTTGAAAAGACACGTGGACCCCAATATTCATAGCAGGACTATTCACAATAACCAAGTCATGGAATCAACCTAAATGGCTGTTGACAGAGGAATGGATAAAGAAGATGAGGTACATATATACAATAGAATGCTACTCATCCATAAAAAAGCATGACATAGTGCCATTTGCAGTCAAATGGAGGAACCTGATGGACCTAGAGATGATCATGTACCTTCCAGGTGACTCAATAGTAAAGAATCCACCGACAATGCTGAAAACGAGGGTTTGATCCCTGGGTCGGGAAGATCCCCTGGAGGAGGAAATGTCAACCCACTCCAGTATTCTTGCCAGGAAAATCCCACGGACAGAGAAGCCCAGAGGGCTACAGTCCATGAGGCCACAAAAGAGTCAAACACAACTTATAGACTATACAACAACAACGACAGAGGTGATCATACAAAGTGAAGTCAGAAAGAGAAAGACAGATACACTACTTATAAGTGGAAGCTCAAATGGTACAAGTGAATATTTACAAGACAGAAATAGTCATAGACATGGAAAACAAACTTACTAAAGCAGGAAAGGGGGATGGATGATAAATTAGGAATTTGGGATTAACAGATACACAAATTGTCACCTCTATACATTTATAGAGTTGCCGCCCTTTATCACCTTTGTTCACTTGAAATGATTTCAAACCACCCTTACTCTCCTCAAACCACAGGCCTTCCACTTTCTCTCCCTCTATCAGCAGATTCTCTTTTCTTCTAATTCACCAAGAAAACAGAAGGCATCCAAAGGTACTCTCCTTACGTCTTGTTATCTTCTGCCCAGCCGAAGTAGGCATCTATCTTCTCCGCTCCCACTTTACTGTCTGCAGCCAATCCACCCACCTAGGCTTTGGTCCCATTCCCATTGGCTAGCTTTCTTTACTGGATTCTTCCTATTGGTTTTTAAACACGCTGCACTTCTGTTAATAACCAATCTGCTATGCTTAAGATCTCCTGGGTAGAGCCTCCAGCTTTGGAGACCTAAGAAAATCACTTTCCTAGGGAGAAAAGTAATATAAAGGAAAACAGAACTGGCTTTAGACAGAGCCACTGGCATCTTAATAACAGTAACCAGGGTCTAAGACCCAGTGTGGGGTACACTGTTTACATTAGCTCGCTCATTCATTTCCTCCAAAAGGCAGACAAGGCAGATACTAATTGTTATTATTAGTATAACTTATTAAACATCAGGAACCCAAAGCTCTGAGAAGTCAGGCTTATTGTGAGAGGAAAAACCTGCCCAATAGATGATGATTTATTTCAAGTGGGATGCAGGACTTGATTTCATTCCAGTGCGATTCTGGCCCCGCCCCTGGGGGGGGACCCAGTCTCGCCCCGCCCCCGACACGCCCCTTTGCTCACGCCCGGGTCCCACAGCCTCGGCTGAGAGCTGCGGCCTGCAGTGCCGGCCGTGGCCGCCGGGGGGCAGCCGCACGGCTCTGGCCCGACCGCTCTGGGCCGCGCTCCTCGCTCGCCCTCGGACTCCGCTCCGGCTGCGAGCGGCCGCCCTCCTCGCGCCCACCGCTGACCCATCGGGCTCTCCGCGCCGGACCAGCTCCTCGGCTCCCGGGGCAGGACCGAGGCCGCAAGCAGCGCCGCGGGGTGTGGGGCAGACCCAGGAGATGAAATGACAACGTCAACCCTCCAGGTACCTCGGCGCGGCCCAGCCCGGCTTACGGAGGCCGAAGGAGGCGCGGCGGGGCCTGCGGCCGGGCGGGCGGCCTCCTCCTAGCCGCGGCCTCGCGCCCCGGCCCGGTCGCTCTGTGCCCGTTTCTCTTTTCTCGCGCTCTGAACCATGGGTCGCTTCGCGTTTAGAATGCCTGGCCCGCTAGACCGGGCCGAGCCCCGAGGTCGCTGTGTGTAGCTGGCGACCCGGGGCTGCCTTGGGGATCAGCCTCACCCGGGCCTCACAAGAGACGTCCGGCAAGCTCGGGCCCGCGGTCGGGCTGCTGGATCTCCCTTCTCCTCCTGCCTCCCTTCGAACAGGCCCCCGTTCCTTCCCCGGTCTCCAATTTCCTCTTCTCGGCCTAAGACCCTTCATTCATTCTTTGGATCGCGTCGGGTGGTGCTGGGGTGGCGCCACCTGGATGCATGACTGACCCGTCCTCCAGGTGCTGCCGGCCCTAGCTGGGCAGGAAAACAGGAGCGCGCTCTTGTCTCAGGCCTGAGTTTGAATCTCGGTTCTGCCCCTCACTAGCATGTGACCTTGGGCTCGTTAGCTGATCTTGGAGTCTCGGGTTCCCTGTCAGTGAAATGGGGTGATGCCCTGTAGGGTTGCTGTGATAGTGGCTCTAGATCGAGTGATTCAGGTGAGGCATTCTTAACACAATGTCAGCAACATATTAAGTGCTCATTAAGTGGTGACAGGTACAGTGCTTCGGGGAGTTGGGCAAGAGGTCGAGGAAGAAGAGGCATTTGGGTCGGTAGTCAAAGAATGGGGGGATGGCAGATACCAGCAGGGATAGTTACTCCAGGTGGAGAGAAAGAGGGGAACAGAGGCATGGAATACAGTGGGTACTAGGCCAGGAATTTGCTGGTGTCCAGAGCCAAACCTTACCAGCTACCAGTGGAAGCTGTTATCACAGGGGTGGACCAACATGGCTTGCAGATCTCACCTTCCTAGGGCTTATGAGCTAAGAATGCCTTTTCCTTTTTTTTTTTTTAAAGGAAAGCTTTATTAAGATATAACTCACATGCCATACAATTCACTCATTTAAAGTGTACAGTTCAATGCTTTTAGTATATTTAGAGGCTTCCCTGATAGCTCAGTTGGTAAAGAATCTCCCTGCAATTCAGGAGACCCCAGTTCGATTCCTGGGTTGGGAAGATCCGCTGGAGAAGGGATAGGCTACCCACTCCAGTATCCTTGGGCTTCCCTTGTGGCTCAGCTGGTAAAGAATCCACCCACAATGCGGGAGACCTGGGTTTGATCTCTGGGTTGGGAAGATCCCCTGGAGAAGGGAAAGACTACCCACTCCAGTATTCTGGCCTGGAGAATTCCATGGAATGGACTGTATAGTCCATGGCGTCACAAAGAATTGGACATGACTGAGTGACTTTCCCAGAGTTGTGCAGTCATCGCCACAATCACTTTTAGAACACTTTCATCACTCCAGAAAGAAACGCTGCCTCCTTGAGCAGTCACACTTCTCCAGCCCCCAACTGTCTATTTCTCCCAACCCTAGGCAACCACTAATCCATTCTCTGTCCCTAAGCATTTGTCTATTCTGGACATTTCATATAAATGGAAGTATGTATCATAATATGTGATCTTGTGTGATGGGTTCTTTCATTTCTGAAAAAAAAAATTATTTCATTTTATTTTTTGGCTGTCCTGGGTCTTCATTGCTGTGTGGATTTTTCTCTAGTTGCAGAGAGCAGGTGCTGCTCTCTGGGCACAGGCTTCTCATCGTGGTGGTTTCTGTTGCTGCAAAGCACAGGCTCTTGGGTGCAAGGGCTTCAGCGGCTGTGGCTCCCAGGCTCTAGAGCACTGGCTCAGTAGTTGTGGTGCCCATCGCATGTGAGATCTTCCCGGATCAGGGGTCAAACCCCATGTCTCCTGCACTGGCAGGCGGGTTCCTTAACCACTGAGCCAGCAGGGAAGCCCCGGTTTTTACATTTTTAAGTGTCTGGGAAAAGGGATGTTTCGTGATATGTGACAGTCATGAAATTGAAATTCCAGTGTCTGTAAAGTTTTATCGGAACCCATCCCTGCTCATTTCGTTTACGTATTGTCTCTGGTTGCCTTGGGGCTACAAAGGCAGAGTTGAGTGGCTGCAACAGAGATTATAGGGCAGGAGAGTCTAAAATATCCACATTCTGGTCCTTTATGGAAAGTTTACCATCTGTTAGCATGTCTTTGTTACCCTTTTCTTTCATCCTTAGCCACACCTGTTACTAGAGATTGCACAGAGCTGACAGTTTTGTCGCCTTTCCCTCCTGTTAAGCAAAACTGTTTTGACTCTAAATTGCAACTCGCACCCCTTGTATGTGAAAAACTATGTATGGTTGCCGGAAGCGGTGAGTGTGCTCTGAGGTGCACTGAGGATCTCGGGGGGCAGGGGTGGGCCCGCTTTGCTGCCTGAGAAGCAGAGCATTCCTATAGTATCTCTCTGAACCCCCCTTTCAAAAAAGACCCAAGCAAAGTGTGTAGAGTGGAAAAGGCCAAGGACCTGGAGGTGTGTTCTGGAGATGAGAAGCCGCCGGTGACAGGAACACCCCGTTTCATGTCTGTCTGAAGAGAGGCGTCGCGGAGGACAGTAAACACATGAAGTTTGTGTTTAAGCTGATCATCCGGGAAGGTTCAGGGCTCCCAGCCATCATCTGTTTGTAAGGAGTATAGGGAGCGAGAAAACAGTAGCTTTTCCATATCTTTTCAAGCTGGTGAGATTGTGTGACATCAGCCTGGCCTGACCTGTCCCAATCTGTTAGTTCTGTAGAACTCTCTGTGTCTTTCTGAGACTTCGTATTTTCAGATGAGAAAGGGCTGCACAAAGGCCCTGGGCCCTGCCAAGAGCTAGTCAGGAGGCTTATTGTTCGCTGTGTGGCCAGTGGTCTCTGCCTGCCTGCTGTCTAGTGCTGTCTCAGTTTGAAGAGGATAATTCTGGTGGTGCTTCCCAGCTTGGTGAAGCCATGGTTTCTAAAACTGGATGTGTAGGTGTGGGGCAGCTGCCTGAGAGATCCAGCAGGCTTTCAGTTCGGTCCAGAGCACAGGCCTGTGGGATTTAGCAGGTTCACAAAGACACTCTTGCAGAGTTCTTAGGAGGGTCTGGAAGCTCACTCCCCACCACTGGCAGCACATAGATGCCTTTGAAGTACGCAGGCACTTTTCTTCCTCGAGGTATCCATGTATTGAGTCACGTGGCTAAGCATCCCTTCCCTAGGAATCAATTTTAAGGAAACTGTCTTTTCTTTTGAGCCTAGAGAAGTGAGTTGGGCTAATACAAAAAAGTAGAGATCCCTTTAAGATCCCTTTAAGTCCATATCATAAAACTGTCAGGTTGATGAAGGACTTTCCTAGCTGGCTGGGTCCTTTCTGGACCACAAGTTCAAGAGCAGTTTCTGGCCTCCATGCTGACCAGCGCAGCAATCAGTTGGTTTTGCTGTTTGCCCTGTTGCAGGCTCTCAGTCCAGCTCTATTTCTCTTTCCCCTGAAATTGCGAAATAGAAAGTGAACTCTCCTTTTGAGCCCTAACCTGAGATACTTGATCAGGCTTCCTTCCGCATGACTGAGAAGGCAGTTGCTTTTAACTGTATGAGTGTATTGTGGAGTGGGACAGCTGTCTTTTAAAGCTTCCTTTCAAGGCCTTTGTAGTTGATGTTGGACAAGTAGGCCAACATAAAGGTCTGCAGCTGATGGATTCCCGGGCCTGGCAATATCTCTTATCAATGTACTCCTGCTACCCAGAACCCAGGGGCTTTCTGGATGTCGTGGGAAGCACTGGGTTGTGTGTTTTGCCTTTCCAGAAAGCCATTGATCTGGTGACAAAAGCCACAGAAGAGGATAAAGCCAAGAATTACGAGGAGGCGCTCCGGCTGTACCAGCATGCCGTGGAGTACTTCCTGCACGCTATCAAATGTGAGTCCCCCACAGGGCCCTCCCTAGCCTCAGAGCCCCGGTGAGAGGAGGGCGGGCACACGGAGCTCACAGGGCCCCCCCCCCCCCCCCCCCGCGGTGCCCCTTCTGCAGATGAAGCACACAGTGACAAAGCCAAGGAGAGCATTCGAGCCAAGTGCATGCAGTACCTGGACCGGGCGGAGAAGCTGAAGGATTACTTACGAAACAAAGAGAAGCATGGCAAGAAGCCAGTCAAGGAGAATCAAAGCGAGAGTAAGGGGTGAGTACGGAGGAGTGGAGGACCCTCGGGGGCCGACACCCCTGCGAGCAGGGTCCGTTTCCTGCGTCGCTGTCATCTTGGTGCTGTCCTTTGGGGAATTCTACTTGTAATAGAGATGATGCCTGCAGCTGCCTTCACCGAGCCCTTTTTTTTGTTTTTTTTCACTTTTTTTTTTTTTCCCCACCAAGCCCTTTACAGGAAACATACATCCGTTGTCTCACTAGATCTGTATGGAAAAGCTGTGGGCAGGGTAGGGGGTCAGCCCTGGACTCTGCAGCCAGACTGTCAGGATCCAGCCTGGCTCTGCCACTTCCTAGTCGTGTGACCCTGTACAAGCGCCATGACCCTGCTGGGCCTGCAGGTTCCTCATCTGTAGGAGGAGGAAGGTAGTGGGACTTCCCTCCCAGTGTTGCCCTAAGGAACAAATGAGATAATGCAGGAAAAGCCCGGAGAAGAGAGCTTGGAGCACAGTAAGGATCAAATAAGTGCCAGCTGTGTTATCAGAGGTTCTCATCTTCACGTGATGGACAGCGGCAGGCTCAGAGAGGTTCAGGGATGGCTGTGGTCATAGAGCTGTTACTTGATGGAGTCTGGACCCAGACCTGGGGCCTCTGTTTTGGACTCTACAGCCAGCGTTCCCTCCACAGCCTGTCACCTCGCACCTGTGGTTTGAGCACAAAGGCCAATGATGTCCTGGAGGTGAAGGGAGGGTGCGCAGCCCAGAGCTGATGGAGTAGGATAGAGAAGGGTGACGTGTCAGCTCTGCCCCCGACCCCCGAGGGGGGAGCTCTGCTCCTGGGTTGAGAGGACCCGCCCAGGGGCCTGGAAGGGTTCTGAGGATGACATGTGACTTGTGTCCAGATCAGGCTCAGCCCTGGAGACACAGCCACATCCTGTCCTGCTGGGAGTCCCTGTGAAAGGCCAGGGGCAGCTCCCAGCGCTTGCCCGGCTGCTCTTGAAGTCCAGCCAGAGCACAGGGCCCCCACCGGCCTTCTTGAGAGCGCACACATCTGTTCTCTGCCCTTCATGAAGAAGCGAGAGTTGGTGAGGAGAGTGTTTCCTGGAGGATCCAGAGGGGATTGCTGACGACGTGTAGCCCCGACATCCTTGGGGTGCCTTGTCTGCGGACCTCTCAACCACTGTCAAGAAAGGAATGTGTCTGTTTAGTACCAGGCTGGCCATCAGAGCCTGGCCTCGCTCTCTGAGCCTCCTTGCTCGCTGCCTCTCACTCCAGCCTGTTGTCTTCTGTCTCCTTTCCCAGCAGCGATAGTGACAGTGAAGGGGATAATCCAGAGAAAAAGAAATTGCAAGAGCAGCTGATGGGTAAGCAGCCTGAGGCCCGTGGTGGTGGGAAGGGGCGAGGGTGGTGGTGGTGGGTGGTGGTAGGTGGTGGTGGGTGGTGGTGGTGGGTGGTGGTGGGTGGTGGTGGTGGGTGGTGGTGGGTGGTGGCGGGTGGTGGTGGGTGGTGGCAGGGACCCCCAGATGGGTCAGGCTCCAGGTCGAAGGCTTTGTCTTGGTCCTGCAGGTGCCGTCGTGATGGAGAAGCCCAACATCCGGTGGAATGATGTGGCTGGGCTGGAGGGAGCCAAGGAGGCCCTCAAAGAAGCTGTCATTTTGCCAATTAAATTCCCGCACTTGTTCACAGGTAAGAGTTAAGCCACTTTAGGCCTCAGTGCACAAAAGTCAGGCTTCTGAGAGCTCCAGCTCAGGGCCCCCGTGATGCAGACATCCCGGGGGTAGGTGGCAACTCGGTTCCCTTCGCCCCTAGCAGGCGAGGTCCAGGGCCGGCTTACCGTGCTCACCTACTCCTTGGCTTCTTTCCATGTCAGAGACACTTTTGTGACTAGAACTTTGAATCGTTCCAGTGGTAGACAGGGTCAGGAACGAGCGCCAGCCAGCGTCACTTTGCCGGGTCCCAGGGGTCAGGAGCCAGGGCCAGGACCAAGCAAGCTCTTGGCAGGTGATTTAGTTGCCTTGACTCTTCTGCTCCTACAGCAAAGTCGTCTCGTAGAGCTTTTTATTCCCGGCCGTATTTACTGTGACTCCGGCCCCTCTGCTTTTTCTTCTCCCTTTCCCCAGCCAGGAAGAAGCTCACTCAAGTTCATTCTTTCTCATAGGCAAGCGTACCCCTTGGCGGGGGATACTGCTCTTTGGACCGCCCGGCACAGGGAAATCCTACCTGGCCAAAGCAGTGGCAACGGAGGCCAACAACTCCACCTTCTTCTCTGTGTCCTCCTCAGACTTGATGTCTAAGTGGCTGGGGGAGAGCGAGAAGTGAGTCCACCCAGGCTCCGCTCCCACGGCGGCTGCCGTGGCTGCTCACGGTCCGGCTTCCCTGCCCTTGGACTCGCCTCCCAGAGGCGCCGGGAGAGGGGTGTCGTTAGCTTGTCAGGTGGGACACTGTCCTGACAGAGCCAGCCGAGACTGGAAGGTCACTGGGAGCCATGAGTCCACATGAGGGGAAAGGAAAGGCACTCACAGTAACTGGGTTTCAGCTAAGTGTCCTCCGTTGGGGACTTTATACAGTTAACTTATTCCCTATACTGGCTCCCATTTTGCAGATGAGGAGACTGAGGCTGAGAGGAAGGGAAGGGACTTGTCCTTGTTCAGAGTTAATGAGCAGGGCTGCCAGGATTCAGGACTGATGCTGAGGCTTGCTCTTCCTCCCAGTGCAGGGCTGCCCAAGGACTTGTTACTACTGCTTTTTCTGTCGACTCAGCCTCTCCAAGGGAAGGGCGAGAGGAGGGTGGTGCCAGGGGCCTGGGCTGGGCCGGGATCCCACCTGTGTCTCCCCTCACAGGCTAGTCAAGAATCTGTTCGAGCTGGCCCGGCAGCACAAGCCCTCCATCATCTTCATCGACGAGGTGGATTCGCTCTGCGGATCCCGCAACGAGAATGAGAGCGAGGCTGCCCGCAGGATCAAAACGGAGTTCCTAGTCCAGATGCAGGGTGCGTGCCAGTCCCGGGCCCCCTCCCCACTCCCTGCCCCACCTGAAGCCAGCCCTGGGCTTTGGTATTTAGCTGCAGCTGAACCTGACTGCTCTTACGGTGGAGGGACTAGCAGAGAAGCAGTTCTTAACTCCCTCTCATTGCGGCCTTGGCCGGCCGCCTCTCTGCCCCTCCCGAGGTGGGCAGGGCTGTGGGGCTTGTACCCCAGTAAGCCTTGCCAGGGCCCTGATGGGGGTATCCGGGGACAGCTCCAGTTCAGGACACAGAGCCCCCAAGGTCCTTCACCCCGGGTCCTGACTGAGCCTGGCAGGTGCTGAGTTGGTGTCTGTTTCCCTTTGTCCACAGGGGTGGGGAACAACAATGATGGGACTCTGGTGCTAGGTGCCACAAACATCCCGTGGGTGTTGGACTCGGCCATTAGAAGGAGGTGAGTCTTCCCTGGAGGAGCCCAGGGCCGAGGTCTGTCTCCAGCCGTAGTCTGCCTGCAGCTGGCAGCGGGCATGTTAGCTGGATGCTGTTTCTCTGGCGGTTTCTCCGAGTCTGCAGAGCCCTTAGTGAGGCTGGCTTCTGGAGGGCCTCCGAGCCTCTCCGTTGAGACCATCCCACCTTCCGCTTTCAAGTCCTGCCGTGTGCTTGGCTCTCTAGGTTTGAAAAGCGAATTTATATCCCATTGCCGGAGGAGGCTGCCCGTGCCCAGATGTTCCGATTGCATCTGGGGAGCACTCCTCACAACCTCACAGAGGCTAACATCCACGAGCTGGCCCGGAAGACAGAAGGCTACTCGGGCGCAGACATCAGTGTCATTGTGCGGGACTCCCTCATGCAGCCTGTGAGGAAAGTGCAGTCAGCAACACACTTCAAAAAGGTGAGCGGGCCCACAGGGAGCCACTTAGAAAGTGTCACAGGAAAGGGGGTGTTGGCTCTCTGGCTGCTTGGGTGACAGCACGTCTTGGGAGCCGAGGTTAAGTGCCTTCAGGGGCGGGGCTGTACCTGCTCCACGACCCCCGCAATGCTGGCTTGAGGGCAACCACCTCAAATCGGGTGATGCCAGAGGACAGGGGGCCGTGACCACCACCCCCGCCACCTGTGCCAGCCCTGTGCTAATGCTTGTGGTGGGCCCTGCTGCGTGTCTGAAAGCGAGGGGCATAAAATGGCACACCATGCAGAGGAAGTGCATGCATGTGGTAGATGGCTGTCAGGGTCACTGCGGGCACTGCGGGCTCTGCTCTGCGTGTTGGGGAGACACCTGTGACCACAGCCGACGGAAACCCTTACCCGAGCCTCATTCCTAGTCGGGGAGACAGACAGCAAAGACTCCTTTCTTAAGGGTGATGGGGGAAACAGCCAGGGAGGGAGGTCTGATGTTCTGCGATTGGGAGGGGGTGTGGGTAGGTTGCACCCTTAATGGATGGGGCACCCTGGGTGAACTGAGTCAGGAATTGAAGGACATAAGCGTTGAGCCCTGGAGATACTTGGGGAAATGTTGTCAACGGAGCAGGCAGCCTTTGGTTGGAAAAACACTTGACGTCACCGCGTTCATGGTGAGATTTGATGGAGTTGATGAGTTAAGGAAGCTTTCTAGGCCTTTGGGTCACAGATTACGGTTCTGGAGAACAACAGCTGGAACAGCATGCTGATCGCAAACCTCTGAAATTGGATTTGGAGCCACCCAGACTCCCAGAGCCCGAGAGTTTGAAGGGGCCCATCAGTCAGATCAGACTGCTGACCTAGAAACCCAAGCCTTCGTCCACATCACGCTGTCACTTTCTTCTCAGGGCTCAGAAACCCGAGGTGTCCCCAGATGCCAAGGGGCAGCCCCTCCAGCCAGTCAGGCTCCTGTTTGGTTTCAGGTCTGTGGCCCTTCCCGCACCAACCCTAGCATTATGATCGATGACCTCCTGACCCCATGCTCTCCGGGGGACCCAGGGGCCATGGAGATGACTTGGATGGACGTCCCTGGTGACAAACTCCTAGAGCCTGTGGTTTGCATGGTAAGTGGCTGGCTGGGAGAGAGGACTACAGAGAGCCCAGGAACCTAGGGGTTTCGGTCCAAGCATAAAAGCTGCTCCTCCCCTTCCATGTTCTGTGCTGTGTGGCTCCTCCTAGGCAGAATGGTCTTTGGGGCTCTGGAGCTGGCGCTCCTTATACCAGACCCAGTGGGGACCCAGGATGGAGGCCGTAGTGTTAGAATTGTATCTTCTTCAACAGGAAGAGTAAAGGCCAGGTGAGGACTGCTTTTTTGGTCCCTTTGAGGTTGGCCTTCTTACCCAGAAGGAACCAGTAACTGTCTTTAACACTGTTGATTTGGTGTGGTTGCACAGGCAGCCACTCAGCTCACTGTTCCTGGCCTCTCCTTATCTCAGCCTTGCCAGTGGTCTTGCCTGTCCTGTGAGGCGGTGTCAGGCAAGATCACTGGGCCTGGTGTGGTGGGCGTGCACTTACAAAGAGCTGCTCACAGGAGTTGAGATAACAGGAACTTAAAATTCCCTCAACCGGAAGTAGGCCGTCTAGAAATGTCATGGGTTGCCCCAGGAGGCCTTCGGACAGAAGCCAGGCAGTGGGAGTTCTGCATCTGGGACTTGGGGGTGACCTCAGAGGCAGGGCTCTCCCACCCCTCTTCCCAGCCTGGACTGTGTGGGACTGAGACTCAGCTGGGCGTGGAGCCCAGCCCCCCTCACCTGCCTGCACCTCTCTTTGCAGTCGGACATGCTGCGGTCCTTGGCCACCACTCGGCCCACTGTGAATGCAGAAGACCTCCTGAAAGTGAAGAAGTTCTCAGAGGACTTTGGACAGGAGAGTTAAAAGCTTCTTCACTTGCCTGATGGTGAAGGTGGGAGGTTGATTGGGGTCAGTCCACGGTACTCCCCAGGTCAGTGGCCACACAGAGCTCCAGGGCTCGTCCCAAGGCCGCTGCAGCGAACCCCTGCTGACTGGCCGTCAGTGGGGGAGCAGGAAGGAAGGGCCTCCCCGCCGCGGAGTCGCAGAAGCACATACGGTACCTGGGGTGTACTGGCTCTTCCTGCTTCCTCCTCCTCCTCTTCTGGATGCTCACCATCTCCTTGTCCTGCCCCTTCCCATGGTGGTTTTTTAAGCCATTCTTTGTTCCCCTAAATTAATGCTGCTTGGATTTTTGACTTGTTTATAAATTTAAAACCTGCCCGAGGCATCGGGGAGTGGGAGCGGCCCCGGCCTTGGAGTTGGCGCAGCGGCCCTTCAGAATGGCTGCCCAGTGCCCCCCGCTGCCCCTCCCTTCCAGATCCAAGTATTGCTCCGAGTGAACAGAATGGCTGTTGCCCGGGGTCCCCAGTCCACTCTGCCTCTATGGGCCACGAGTAGAGCCAAGCCATTCGCTTCCTCCGGGCCCCGAGTCCTCCCTGCAGGAGGAGAGGACGGTTTTTGTGAGCACAAAGCTGTGTAGATCAGACCGAGGGAACGCAGTCAGGCCGGTGTCACTGCTGCCTCTTTTTAATCCCTCTGAAGGTGAGAACACTGAGGCCAGCCACTGCCCCGGGCCCCTGTCCTGGAAGCGGGCTAATAAACCCTTTCCATTTCTTGACCCACCTGAGAGTGCTCTCATCTTTGACTCCTGTCTGGGGGCTCCTTGAAGGCCACACTTGCTTCCCCTAGAAAGACCCTCTGGTCTCTGCTCTCTTCTCTTCAGTGGAGCTGCAAGTAAACAGGAATGTCACCAGTGGCTGCAGTTCCGGGCCTGTTCTGTCGCGTTCACGAGACCTTTCTTCCCCCAAGGCCTTGGAAGTGGTGGGTGTGTTTCAGGGACCTGGGCAGTTCCTGTTCAACCTCCAGAGGAGAGGCTGCAAGCTGAGAGGCCTGTAGTCTAGACACGGCCTGCAGTTGTGCTTTGGTTTGGTCTGCTGCTAACATTTAAAAGTCAAGAGCTGACAAAAATTGAGATCTCTGGCTTCTGAAGCAGACTAGGGAAACACTGGCCCTGCATCCAGGGTCTGCCTTCTTCGTCAGGGGACTGTGCCCCTCCGGCTCACCCTCCCCACCCGGACTGCCTCACTCCTTGGCATTTCCTGTCCAGCCCCAGTGGCCCCTTGAGTTTGTGATTCCTGGAAGTGAGGCAGCCGCGGCTCCAGAGCTGGTGGCAGGCCTGGGAGTCCTGTCTGAGGGGCGGCAGGAACAGCCTGGGATCCAGTTGCTCTAGCTCTCCTCCCCCTCCCAAACTTAGTGTCAGTATCTTCAACCAGAATGGCCCACGACTGATGAGGCGTGGTTTCCTCTTGATGATGTTAGCATTGCACTGTGGTGTCTCTTTGTCTGGGTAGAGGTGTCTGCTGAATTGAGCCAGCTTTTCCTCAGTTTTATGAAGGCTTCGGCACAGTGCTCCTCTCCAGGGCAGTGGGCCAGCCCTGCTCTTGTTACCTGGAGCGTCAGCAAGCCTGACCTCCAGATGGTGCTGTGCTGGGTCGGGGGAGCTGTGTCACTTGCTGGAGAGTTTCCACATCATGTTCCTGATTAGTTAGTTATGGACCCTCAGCCACCAGTTACCATTTGAAAATACCATTCAAAAACTAACTACTGGCCACCCCCTCCCTGTACTGTTTCATTTTAGTCAGTTGTGTTTCGTTACCTTTATTTAAAACGGAAGGCCCTTGCCTTTTTTTTTTTTTCTTCAACCTGCTTCCTTCTTGCTGCTGCTTGAACACATTGGCAAGTCATAGGGGTTAGCAGAAACTGGAGGGCTGCTGGGGCTCATCGCCACAGTTCTCATCACAGTTGCCCTGCCTTCCCACTTCTCTCTCTACCCTGAGTGACAGGGCAAACACTTGTCTTGTTCGCTGCTGAGGCTGGCAGTGGTGATGCTCAACATGGCTAGTAAGTGCAGAGGAACTTCCTTCCCTAAGCGCTTACTCTGCAATTCACTTCCTCCCTACCTGGGGATTCCATTCTTAACCCTCTGCCTACACTGACTTACACTGTGGAAGCTAACTTCTAAAACTTTCATTAGCTCAAGGCACTGAATCATGTGTATGGTTTTGCAGCTGATCTATCTGCCCAAGTTGGAAGAGAGTTTCTTCCTCGTAAAGGCAAGGATTTGTTATCTTTGGGTTGTACTGTCTTGGGTTAATGATCAAATCCATCCTTGTTTATTATAACCATAAATCTCATCTATTGTCAGCGACAGAATCTCAGGCTTTCCCCGAGGTCCACATTGAGCAGTCATTTTCTTTTGGGCCTTAAGTCAGAAAGTGTCCAGCAGATAACTACCAATCTGTATAACAAAGCCATGATTAAGGACTGTTAACCTCAGGGCCTGTAAGGAACCTTCAGAATGTTTTAATGCCATCCTGCAAGGGAAAGGAGGCTCACTGAATCCTAATTTTCCTCAGGAGCCATGTTGTCAGTATAAATGAGAGCTTACTACAGATTCCGAGAGGGCTGAGTCTGTCCTTAACCTCAGGGCAGCACTAGGCCCTGTTCCTCCCTGAAGTGTGATGGACACAAAGCCAGACTTGGCGGGCTTGCGTGGCCTCACACACCCCAGACTTGGCTGTTTAGAGAAAGCACTTGGGGAGAATGGGTCTTTGCTGGGTCGTTTGATTAACTACTGTTTAAGATACATTTTCTCTATAAACAGCTTACTGGACTTCTTACTATACCTGTATTTGGATTTTGGAGGACTTCAGTAAGAGTACCTGCATGGCAAAACTCAACATAAAAATGAGTTCCTTCACCTCTTGTCAAAGCTCTGACAGAATCTTAGAGCTAAAACCGTGGTCACCATGACGCTGGTTTATTTTTTCAGAATAAGTGTGGTGACGAGGAAGCAGATATTCTGCTTCCTATTTCTGCCCTGATGGTGACAGGAAAAGGCTCATTGCTCCTTCTCAACTACAGGCAGTCCCCACTTGTTGAAACCACTTTGCACTGCTTCACTTCTATGAAAGACCTACATTAGTACCTGTTTTCACTAATGGAAAGAAACTTGAAGAGGACTTTCACTTTTACAAAAAAAAGGCAAAAGCTAAAACACCATTCAGCTTCTGTTTTGCAGCAAGCTCTTACAGAAGCAGCGAGCACCCAGAGCAGCCAGAGTGGCACCCCCAAGCTCCTTCCCCAGGAGCTACACTCAGGATCTCAGCCTCAAGCCATCATCGCTTTGAACTGTGTCTGTGAGCATCTGTGCTGTATCTCGATTTATTTTGTGCACCTGTTAGCATGATGTGTCCTAAGGTAAATGCTTCTTCCATGTATGCTATTTCAGCTTAGGAAAGGCTTCATCAGAATTCTCTCAGATCATGGGGAAACCTGTATCGCCCCTTTCCCAGCCCTGCTCCATGGCCTCCACCCAAAGAACGAGCCACGTCCCAGCTACCTAAGAGATCTCAGCAGGAAAATCTGCCCCAGGCCTGTTAAAGGTGGAAAGCAAAAGCCCGAGACCTAAGCTATCTGAACCTTGAAAAACGTATGACTCAGTTATCTTAATACTGGCACTGAGCTGGGGATATTCTGTCCTGTGTTTTACTTCCACAGGCAGACTGGTATCCAAAACAGAGACTATGCAAGTAACACACACAGACCCTTTGTAACATAAGAAATTGGTGAAGACGAGCAACCACAGCCTTAATCTGCATTTTAAACACAGCTTTCAGATGTTTGGGGGGTTACATCATAATCTAATCTTGGCTTGGGGAATAGATGGCTACACTCTTCTGAAATCATGTCTACTGAGAGTGGCTATTTATTTGCACCCCTCACCTCCCATCTCTATACAAAATTGCCAGGAAATGCCCACTCCTTTAGGGGAGATATTTCTCTTTTCAAGTTGAAGATATACTGTCCATAGCTCATTTCAGGGTGCACATTTTTAGCATCTTCCTCCAACTCAGTTCGGCAGCTTTGGCAGTCGGTGGTTTTCTGTCAGAGCAGAGCCAGCACCAAGTCCAGCAAGGAAGATGTGCCCAGCTCACAGCCGGAGTGTGTGCGTCTTGGTTAGTCATTCACTTCCATCCAGTGGACGTTTGTAAACGTCTTGCTGTCCATTTTGTCAATGAACAGGCAGCCCTGCAAGTGGTCCATCTCGTGCTGGATGATGCGGGCTGCCCACCCACTCGCCTGCCACACCACCTGCTCTCCTCTAGGGTCCAACCCTGCAGAGGAAGGTACAGCCTGGGTGAGGACATGCTGGAACTGCATCATTCTCAACCTGCTAAGACTTTCCCTGCCCCTGGCTGTGTTTACAAGAGGCAACATCGGAAGGGAATGCAGACGGCAGCCCCTCTCCATCCTAAAAACGAAGTCTGAACTCGGACTCTACCAAGTATTCAACCAGGTTCCCAACCCTGACAGGTGGGTTGCTAGGCTCACTATGGGGCTAAAATGAGAAATGATCTTCCCAAGTGGCTTGCTCAAGAAGAACCACCATCCCAACCCTCCAGCAAAGAATCACATTCTGCACAATATCCTGTGGTATGACAGACAGGTACTGGCTTATCACCCTGAGCTAGGCAAAGATGGGTTCCACTTCTCCCAAGCCACCACGACAGATCTAATAGCAGAGATGTGTGTGTGAGACAGAGAGAGAGAAGAGACACGGGGTGAGCGACAGGGCAGAGAACGGGGTGAGAGCTCATAGTGGAACCAGGCCACCCTTCCAGTCCCCACCCCTGTGCCCCAGTTGAGCTGGCCCTGCTCTCACAGGCACCTCCTGCCCCATCCGCCGTCCTGAATTTCGTCCACTCTGGGTCTGCTTTTTGTTCATGTCGGTAGGCTCCTCAGATCAGCCATCGACATGTCTACACTTCAACTGCAACTTGGCGTAAACTGTTTCGTGGGATCCGAGCCCGCCGCCTACACTGGTTGAATGGGAGCACACAGGAACCCAGTCGCCGCCCCAGGGACCCCACCTCTCCGCACCTGAGATCTGCACCGCCTGGAAGCGGGGCACGCAAGCAAGGAAGCCGGCGACACTCTCGCAGCCCTCAGGGAAGGTGACCAGGCGGCTGTCCAGCACCCGCAGGCTGGGATTCACGAACACGCGGAGGGGGAAGGGCTCCATCTGACGGGCCTCGCGCACACGCGGCGCGCAAGCGCGGAAGAGCGCCTCGGGGAACTCCAGCGCCAGTACCTGCAGCGGCACTCCGAGTTGCGGCGCGCTCAAGCCCACGCAATGCCGGCGCCGCATCACTTGCACTAGCCGCTCCACCAGCCGCTGCAGCTCGGGTCCCGCCAGCTGCGCCGGCTCTACCGGGGCCGCCACGGCCCGCAGCACCGGATCCCCAACCTGGCACACGCGCGGGTACGGCGGCTCCGGCGTTCCCTGCACCAGACGCCGCACGTAGCGCCAGTAGGAGCGCCGGCGCGCCGGCCCCTCGAGTCCATCCCGGGCGGGCGTGGAGCTGTAGGCTCGGGCGCCGCCGACCGCTACCCGCTCTCCCCACAGCAGGGCCGACCCAACGCACCGCGGCGCCCGCAGCCACCGCAGCAGCAGCCCAGCCCCCAGGTGACCCATGGCGCGTGGAGCAGAGTCGCCCGCCCGGACGCGTCCCTCGCCGGCCCCCGTAGCCGAGGTTCCGCCGCCAGGGACGCCGGGAAGTGAAGTTTCCGTGCACCTTCCGGGAGCGCTGGCGCCGCTACCCGTACGCAGCCTGCCTCTCCGCGGCGGCTTTCGGCCTTATTAAGTCCCGTTTCTGGTAGTTTAACCAAGCATTTACAAGAATAGCCAAGAGGTTCACTATTTTTAAAATTTAATTGGAGTATGGTTGCTTTACAGTATTGGGGGGGTTCTCTCTTGAATTACGCCTTTTGCAGCCTCTCCCACGCGTGGCAACACCCGTTCCCACCGGGGTTGCGTAACCTTCCCCGGCCCCACGCCCAGGTACAGGCCGCACAGGCCTGGGGGGCAGGCAGCACCGGTCAGATGCCCGCACTAGGCTCGTCCGGCTGCGGGGGCCCCGCGGACTCCACCTCCTCCTGCCCCGCGTCAGGGACAGCCGGGGTGACCGGCTCGGGGCTCGGCGCCTTGGGCGGCAGTGCTGGCGCTGGAGCCGGGAGCTCGGGGACTAGCTCCTTGGCCAGACAGAAGACCGGCTCTCTCTTGGGCAGAATAAAGGCCAGAGGCTCCTGGACGACGCTGACGTTCACGTGCCCCAGGTTTCCGTACTTGGAAAGCTGAGTGGGTGGAATGCCTGACCCAGAAAGTAAAGAACATAAGTGAAAAAAGCGTTAAATATTGATGTGTCTACAAGGGGAAAAAACCCAAAATACTTATTGGGAGTGACGAACACAGCACATTTCAGTAGAGTAAAAGTCACCTTTGTGATAGGGGACAGGGAGCTGTGCCGTAAAAGCCAGACTGTGAAGGTAATCGAAACAGCAGAGTGCAGGGCGGATGGAGACAGACTGCCAGGAGAGCCTGGACAGGCACCGGCTTCCCCGGACAGGGCCAAGGAGAAGCTGGGGGAGCCAAGAGCAGCCACTCTGTTGGTGCGACCACTGCCCACTGCCCTCCCGCATGCCCTTCGCCACACAGAGACAGTGGACAAAGGGATACGAAGGCAAATTACCAAAAAATACTTCATAAACACCGTCTATAAGCATTTCATGGCAATAGAATCATACATTATGGTTTTTTGTGATTGGCTTCTTTCACTTAGCCAGATATAAACAAACTGAATGAGTCTACTGATAAGAAACGTCCAGAAAGCGAGAATCTACTGCAACAGAAAGTAGGTTAGTAGTTGCCAGGGGCTAAGGGTGGGATTGGGGAATGAGCACAGATGGACACCAGGGATCTTTGGGGTGATGGAAATGTTCTAAAATTAGAGGATAGCAATGGCTGTACACACCTCTGTACATTTTTACTAAAAACTGAATTTTAAAAATAGGTGAATTACTTAGTATGTGAATTATGTCAATAAAATAGTTTTAAAAATCTTATCTTCTCCTCTCTTACCTAAGGTCTGTGCTATCTGAGCTGGAGGAAAAAGGACTTGGAGACAGCGATTTAAATAAGGAACAAGGTCTTCCAGCAAGACAGTGCAGAACTGGACAAAGAGCTCTTGCTCCCCACTGCTGAACGCAGCCTCTTCTGCACGATGGAAGGCCAGGATTACTTTAGTTACCTAGGAGAAAAGGGCACCACCAATTACCTGTTAATCTATCCCCATCAAAAGTGACAAAGATGTGCAGCCCTGAAGTTTTCCAAAAGAACAGTCCTTCCAAACAGTACATCATTATCTTGTTTAAATTCACAATTGTGGTCAGTCTTCACAACTCTGTCACTTCAGTGATGTAGTTCTTACTCAACTAGTTTTATTATTTGCGCAGTTTCCCGAGCAGGAACATCATGAAATACACAGACTACATCATTTTTGGCTCCCATGGGAGATGGACTAGAACTCTGATGGATCCAGGAAAATATCAGCAATACCATAAGAGGTTTTACTGAGTAAGGCCTCTGACGTTCCAGAATGCTAGAACCACTAGAAAACTGTAAAGGAGGAGGAAAACAGACCTGGAAAAGAACATACATTATTTCCACATATAAAGAACATTCACTATTTCCACATACAAATAACAGAGTAAGCCTAGCTAACATTACAGACAGGTGTCATGGTGACAGGGTTAAGAACAGAGACTGGGAAATTGCCTGGTGGTTCAGTGGTTAGGATGCCAGGGCCTGGGTTCAATCCCTGGTCACAAGCTGCAATGTACTGCCAAACAAACAAGTAAATAACAAAGAGCCTCTGGTGCCAGATGTTCTGAGCTCTAGTTCCAGCTGTGCACTCTGCTTCTGTGGCCTCTGATTACTTAAGCCCTCTGTGTCTGATAGTTCACTCATCTATAAAGCAGAGCCAGCAAAAGGACCTAACCTCAAAGAGTTGTGAGGATAAAGGCTGAATATGTATAAAGTATGATGAACTATGTGACATGAGGTAAGCTCTAGATGGATATTAGCTAATTACTATTATCTGAATTTCACTGACACTATAAAGCTTCATTGCTCATGCTTTCTTGCTGTTTTTTACAGGAGGACATCAACAGAAAGACTTGATGCAAGCATGTCACAACTGCCACCTGGTTGACAGGGACTATAAGATGCCATCAATTATAAGAAGCACCTCAACATCTAAGATTTAATGTTTAAAAATGTGCACCATACTTGGATATTAGTAAGATCAGTAGTGTTACTTATATTAGGCAGAATTCTAAGATGGCTCTTGTGATCCCCATCTCCTGGTACCCACTCCCTTGTTTTCTCCTCCTCCTTGAGCGCAGGCAGAACCAATAAGATATGGCAAAGGTGAAGGATTCTGCAGTTTTCATTAACATCCCAAATCGGCTGCATGTGAATTAATGAAAAAGGAAGTTATCCTGGGTGGGTCTGACTTAATTAGATGAGCCTCTTAAAAAGAGGGCTGAGAAAGAGACTCAGGCAGGAGAGATGCTCTCCCACTGGCCCTGAAGAATCAAAAGCTGTGAACTGCTCACGGAGTGGGGTGGTCTCTATGAGTTGAGGGCCTCAGTCCTACAACTGTAAGGAACAGGAATATGCCACTGTGAATGAACCTGAAAGGAGGGGATCCCAAGACCCAGATGAGTCCACAGTCGGGCAACAACTCGACTGCAGCCTTGTGAGCAGAAGCTCAGCCCAGTTATACTGTGCCTGGACTCCTGACCCACAGAAACTGAGACATGATAAATGTGTTGTTTTAAGATGCTGTGTTTGTGTGAGTTTGTCATGCAGCAACAGAAATCCAATACATCACTGAAAAATGACTACAGGTGAGCCACTTCATGAAGGAGGACTAACCAGACCTTTTCAACTAGAAAAACCTCTAAAACCACACTAAACCTAAGTCAATAGACACCCTGTCACACGGACTGGTGTATTACAAAAGTCTGGCCACCTGTAACGAAAGGAGTGGCCCCGCGGCCACCCCACCAAAAAAAAAGGCCCCAGTAGAGAGCCAACAGTCTGCGCTCACCTTGTCAAGGGCGTCCTCCAGGGCCCTGGTCACCTCCTGTGCCAGGGCCACGGGGCAGCAGAGGCGCAGATCATTGAAGGCGACCAGAATGCTGTTGAGGAAGCAGGCAAGGGGCGGGAAGTCTAAGAGCACCATGGGCGGCTGCAGGGTCCCCGGCTGAGTGACCGGAGCAGCAGCCGGCAGGGCACTGCTGCCCAGGACTGCTGGAGTCGAGATGAGGGTGTAAGAGTTCATTTCATCCTGGAACTTCTCGACAGCCTCCTGAATTGCTTTCTGGAAAGTGCTGATAGCCACCTGCTGGAAAACAGGCGCCAACTGACCCCGGAAATCAGCCCCCACTCGACTGAAGGACAGCCCAAAGTACATGCACTGGCCCAGCAGAGAGTCCAGACGGCTGCCAATCCCTCGGTTAAGGTCAGTCTCCAGCACCTGCAGGAACTGTGAGACTTTCTGCAGCACCCAGCCGTGGAAGATGGCACTCTCATTCACCGTGTGTTCACCCATGGCAGGAGGCAGCAGAGGGTCCTCGTCTGAGAAGATGGCACGGTACTGGGTGATAATATCGAACAGATGGACACGGCAGGCCTCGATGGTTTTTGTGATGTGGAAATAGGGATCATCATTGGGGATGGCAGTCAGGATGGAACGGAGCCAAGCATCTCGGGCCTGAAGGAACTTGACCCTCAGCTCAGCCTCAGTGAAGACATCCATTTGCCGTAGAAAGCCAATGACACGGAGGCAGGCAGGGAGCTGGATGTTGGTCCTCAGTTGTTGGATCAGCTGGCTCAGCATCAGCTGCATGGACTGGCGCACTTCGTTCACAATGCCCTGACAACACGGGGTGAGTCAGTACGCTGGGGAAGACACTCCCCAGAACCCACTCCACTAGCCCTGAGTATTGCCAACCAACATTCCCACCGCCGTCCTGACCTATGAGATAGACCTCCTAAAACTGGTGCATCCAGGCTCACCAACAAAGATCTGGTTCACTGTAGCCTACAGGCCCTGCCTGGTTCTCCTGCCCTCACCTGCGTCCTAATGCTCTCCCCTTGCTCACCGCAGACCAGCCAGAATGGCTGTCTTTTTTACTTCTAAACACTCCCAACTTCTCTCCTTAGCCTGCTCTACTTGGTCAGACACTTTCTGGTTTGGTCTCTCCCACATCATGTGGCTGGCTTCTCATCATCTAGGTCTCAGCTTAAATGTTACTTCTCTAGAAAAGCCTTTCCTGACCACTCTTCCTGGAGCAACCCACCTAGTCTCCTGGCCCACTCCCTGCTGTATTTCACTATCTGAAAGGATATTATTTATTTGCCAGTTAACAGCTTATAGTCACATGAACCACAGCCTTGCCTTTGTTCACACTAGTTCCCCAGCACCTAGATCACTGCCTGGCCCGTGGTTAATATTTACCAACTGACTGAATAATGAATGTATGTTTTATGAGCAAGCCTGCTTGCCTCGCAGTAACTGATGTGAAATATGCCAGGAGTTTCCCCAAGATTTCTGCCTACAGGGTCAGTGACGGCCACAGAAGTCCTGGCCATAAGCAGCTCGGTCTGAGTCTTCTCTGGGCAAGTTGGCTACCTGGATGACAGGGATGGAGGAGTATTTCCTTTCTAGTCGGCGTACGTAGGCTGCCAGCTCCAGGGCCTCCTCATAATAGCTGTTCCGGACACAGGTGTCCATGAGCTGAGGGATCTCCAGGATTTCCAGGATTTCCGTGTGCCGGTTTAGAGTCAGGGTGTTCATCCGGCGATTGGAACTGATCTCCTCAGCCTCTTTCACAAAATTCCTAGCAACAGTCAGAACATTTGGTGGTTCACTGCTGTGCATCCAGTTACCAAGCACTTACTGTGAACTGACCCCAGGCTAGACGATTAATCTAATCTTCACACCAAACTCAGGTACTTTTATCCCAGAGATTTAAAGCATCTTGTCTAAGATCACACAACTAGTAAGTGATTAAAAAAAAAAAAAAAAAGATTTGAATCCAGATACGCCACTTAACAAGCCATGGAAAGGTACTTAAGTCTCTCTGAACTGTTTCTTCATTGGTAAAACAGTATTACGACCCACCTCATAAGGATGTGAGGATTAAATGAGTTGATGGGTATAAACCATTTAACACAGAATCTGATATGGAGTAAATGTTCCTTTAATAACAGCTGTTCTTATTTGCATGATGCCCCAAGTAGCTTTGAACTACAACCTAATCCCCAAGTTCCCTCAGCCTCTTAATCTCCTCTGCTATTATCCAACCTTAGTTCCTGCTAGTCTCCCTTTCTTCTCTGTAACTGCAGAGGCCTGCTTTGTGAAGCCCCCTCTCTATTCTAGAGGACTGGAAGAATATGAAAGCTATTCTCAAATATTGAAAGACTCTAAAGAAAACACTTTCTCATGAAAGGCTGGAAGGCAGAATTCGGGATAATGATGGAGAGAGACAGAATATGGTTCAAAAAGGAAGTTTGGTGGGGTTTTTGTGGGGTTTTTTTGAGGATTATTACTGCTCCCAAAGGGGATTTCCTTGTCAGTCTCCTGTCAATGAAAGTTTTGGATCAGATGATCTCTGAGCCAAGCTATCGTTATGTACGTGTGTGTTGTGTGTATGTGTATGTTTACCTAAATATGCACATGTATTAAACTGACAATTGTAGGGTGCTAATTACGATATGTCAGACCCAATGGTAAGTGCTTTGTATGCATTCCATTTAGTGCTCACAAGAGCCCTATAAGAGGGATGTGCTGCTGGGTTCCAGTTCTGACTTAGAAACATCCTGGGGCAGTCTCAATTTCCTTATACACAAAATGGGAATGGCGTACCAACCTCGAAGGCTGCTGTGATGCTTAAAATGATTAATAAAATGCTCAGAGGAGAAGCTGGCATATAGTAAGCACTAAGTGTTAAGTATTTCTATCATCATAAAGACAGCTATTACAGTTATTAGAAGCCCCTCTAGCTCCGGGCCCGCCGCACCTGCAGCTCTGTTGGAAGCTGGGCAAGCGGTCAAGCAGGCGGCCGAGCGACTCCTCCACATCCCCAAAGAGGCGGTGGATGCGCTCGGTGCACTCGGCGCCGCGGATGAAGGTCTTGTAGTTAGCGAAGGCCAAGTCGCGCGTCTGCTGCAGCAGCTGCGCTCGCTCCTCGGCGAGGCGCTCGGGCTCCCGCCGCAGCCGCTCCAGTCCTGAGCCACTCAACTCCCTGAGATAGCGTCCCACGTCAGGCCGCTCGCGCCACTGGGCCTCCGGAAAGCGGTCCCGGAACAGCGACGCCAGGAGCCCTTCATCCTCCACCTCCCCGAGAGCAGCCGCGGTGGCTGTCGTCGTGGCCGAGGCCGTAGTTGAAGATGGGATCGTCACCGTCGCCGCCATGTTTTCGGCAACAGCGTCACTTCCTCTCCCGTCCAGGGAGGGCGCTGACTTTCTAGTCTAGAACCGGAAGTGGCTGGGGGGTGGAGGTGTCACTGTCTCTATGGTTTCTCTTCAGGCCGGCTTTCTTTTCCCGAGAGTCCTCCAGATTACGGGGCGCTAGCGTGGGGAACGATTAGAAAGGAGCTAGAGAGGCCGGCTTTGGGGTTGCCAAGGAGCGGCCGGCGGCTGGGCTTCCGTTTCCGCTAACTGAGGCACGAGGATCCGGCGTTCCAACCCAGCGGGAAAATGCGGCCGCTGACTGAAGAGGAGACCCGAGTAATGTTTGAGAAGATAGCAAAATAGTAAGAGTGCTGGAGCAGAAGAGGGAGTGCGTGGTTGGCGGGGAGGGGCGAGGGTGGGGCGGGGGGCGCGGTGCGTGGACGGCTCCGGGCGCAGTCTCCAGTCCTCATTTTGCTCTCAGCATCGGGGAGAATCTTCAGCTGCTGGTCGACAGGCCCGACGGCACCTACTGTTTCAGGCTCCACAAAGACCGAGTGTACTACGTGAGGTGAGGGGGCGCGGGGCCAGGTAGGCAGCGTGGAGCGGGTGCAGGCCTGGGTCCCACCTTACTCCCTCACCTCCTCCTTCCCTATCCCTTCAGTGAGAAGATTTTGAAGTTGGCCGCCAATATCTCCGGTGACAAGCTGGTGTCGTTGGGGACGTGCTTCGGAAAATTCACCAAGACTCATAAGTTTCGGTTGCACATCACGGCTCTGGATTACCTAGCACCCTATGCCAAGGTTTGTGGGGTGGTTTCAGCTCGCCACTAGGGATGGAGACAGTCAAGGCTGAAGGCCACATCAGAACGCAGAATTAGGCACATCTGCTATGCAGCGGAGTCCCTGACCATTGCCTAGGGTCAGTGCCAGCACCTGATGCTGTACATCTGCTACCTGGGCGTCGCTGGGGCTGGGGGCTAACCCTGTGGGGCTGCTTAGTGGTCCTTATCTCCAGCAAAAATTGAAAAGCCTATGCAGACGCAGCTCAAGACCGAAAAGTAAATAGGTGGCTATGAAGAGGAGCACAGTGGGGTACAGAAAAAGAGCTGTTAAACTTTTAGCCCATGGGAGAAATTGAAGAGTTGAGGAAAGAATCTCTTGGTAGTTCTCATCATGGAGTGAACGGTTTAAGGGAAACAGGCCTCTTTCCCTGAAAATTCATATGACAAAATAAATGATGTGTAGTAATAACAATCATTATGTTTTGTACCTGCAACTGACATAGTATTGTAGGTCAGGGTACTTCAGTTTTGAGGTCACAAAGAGTTGGGTACGACTGAGCGACTGAACACACACATACACGCCCATAATTCAGTGTAAAAGTAGAAAAGCTTTAGTTCATAAGAAAAATAAATTAACCACAGACGTAGTAGCTAGCTAATCTACAAAGGTGTAACTGTTAGCCTTTTTATGTCTTTTGGGTTTAATTCTTTTTCTTCTAGTATAAAGTGTGGATAAAACCTGGAGCAGAGCAGTCCTTCCTGTATGGGAACCATGTGCTGAAATCTGGACTTGGGCGAATCACTGAAAACACTTCTCAGTACCAGGGAGTTGTCGTGTACTCCATGGCAGATGTCCCTCTGGTGAGTAGAGATGGTGGCTGTTAAAAAATCAAGTATCTTTTCTTTCAAGAAGGATGTGTTTTCAGTCTGCTCTTGAGAGGCTAAATTCTTGGCACCTTTTGAATTCTTCAAAAAACTGTATTTTTTCATCTTTGTTGTTTCCAGACCTCAATGCGTATTTATGGAATGACTTGAGTGAATCAGTGTCTCTTCTTTTGAATCCCAGGGTTTTGGGGTGGCAGCAAAGTCCACACAAGACTGCAGGAAAGTAGACCCCATGGCGATTGTGGTATTTCATCAAGCAGACATTGGGGAATATGTGCGACATGAAGAGACATTGACTTAAAGCAAAATCGTCGCAAGGACTTGTGGCTGTGTGGAAGGGGCTAGTTTTGTTTCCTGTGTCTCTGTAGGCGCCACCGTCATGTTGAATTTTTGTCAACACTGTGACCTCTTCAGGGATTTCTTAGTTTAATATTTTCTCTATCACGGACAAATGCAGGCTGGATTCTTACTATGCAGAAATGACTCAAAAATTGGGTTTTGGATCTTTGTGATTGTGACTCAATAGATTACTGTGTTTTATATTTGAATCAGAGGGCTTCTTGTTTTGAGTAACAGGTTCTAAACTGTTGGAACTGAGGACAAGAATAGCTTGTTATTGTTATCTGTGATAACACTGTTTTCCAAACACGTGATAAGAACATAATGAATTTTCTTTTTTCTTTTTTTTTTTTTTTACAGGAAATTAATTTTAGTGGCATAATGAATTTTCTTAACTATTTATTAATATTATGAAAGATAGATATTGCCATATCATAGTAGTAGGTCATGTTTGGGATTTTGCAAATGAAATATAGATAAAATAGTAAGGGCAGTTTATTCTGTGGCTTTTCTATATGATAGGTGCTGTGTGGTGTGGAAGAAGAAACTCTGATTCAAACACCATTTCTCACATTTACCAGCTATATGGCCTTAGATGAGTCATTAAACTTCAATAAATACCTTACCCATCTTCCTAAGAATAGTTTTTAGAATTCAGAATCATGATTGTAAAGCACCTAACACAATGCTTGGCAAATGATGGTGTTGAGTACATGCTAAGACTTGTTTTTGTAACACTTATACTGAGTATTTTTGTTACTAAGAACAGGATATTATGAATATAATTTGATTATGTTACCTTGGCTTTAATAAGCGGTTTTCTTGATCTTTTTCTTGAGTTTTATGATCCCCGGCTGAATGTTATTTTTATCACCTTGATTTCTATTATAAATCTTTTGGTTTTTAATTAAATTTTTTTTTCTTGAAGTATGGTTGATATACAATATTGTGTTAGTTTCAGGTGTACAGCAGAGTGATTCATTTATATGTATATTCTTATAAATCTTTAATTACCTCACTGGATTGGACAAAAAGCACTAATCAGAGACCCTGCCCTGCAATAATAATTCAGCTCTTCTGTCCTCCCCCATGCCTTCCAAAATTACTTTTAGAATTATTTAAGTATTTTTTAGCAAAAAAGCATATAGAAAAAATTTAACTCCCTGTATTGTAGTTTCTTTAGTGCATATACTGCTTATTTTAAATTTCGAAGATGACATCTCTAAAAAGAAAGCATTTTTCAGTTACAGCAAAGCACTCTACAACTCCTGTTTCAGTATGCAACATACAAAACCCAGTTTATATATTTTTGTCCCATTTGTTTCAACTCTTCTCCCTTCCAAGTTTCTCTGTTAATTTCTAAATAGATATAGTGAAGGTTAAGAGGTTGCAATATGATGGGAAGTATTTTGATGGTAGCATTTAGTGCATACTTTAGAAATAATCAGTGTCAGAACTTAACACATTTTATTATTTTATTGCTGTTTTGCCTGTGTAGAGGAGAGCCATAGAGTACAACTTTCTGAAGTTGATTTTTCCCCCAACAACTTTACAAAGGTTTGACAAAGCTTGTGCCCCAGAAGGAAAGAGCTAGGGCACTGTAGTCATTTGAGCTTAGCATCTTGGCCTCTGTGTTTCTGTAGTCGTTGGGATATTGAAGAGACGCTTCAAGAAATACAGCTGCAGGATCCCAGAAAGAACAATGACAAGGCTCTGGGCTGTTGACCACCAGTTCACGTAGTTATAGTTTGATTGGAGAAGGAAAAAGTCAGCTGTTTTTCTCATGCGTGCGAAGTTGTAGTGTCGCCACATGTGAAAGATATTGTAATGCACCTTTCGTGTGCTCTCCTGCGGGACAGAAAATGAAATACAGCAAGGGTTCCTTTCTACCTCTCATCTAGCCTCACCTGGGTACCCACCAGCACTAACCTCCTATATTCACATGATTTTATGATATGTAAAAGTTGGCTATTGAGGGTGCAGAACAACAACAAAAAAAGGGCTATTGGAGTTGTTGGTAAATGGCTAGTTTTGTTGTATATGGAAAAATTACCTGGACTTCAGTTTTAAAAAAATAATTTTTACAATGAAAAACTTCAGTGCTGAAACCAGAAAGCTCTTCCAGAGTATGTCTAGATGTAGACATATACTTAGCATATCGATGCCGTTCTGGGCAGTGTCTTCTGTCCTTCGTCTATGGTAAAAGATGAGAGCCTGCAGATTTGTTACTGAAGGGCCGGACAGTAAATATTCTAGGCTTTGCAAGTGATACAGTCTCTGTTGTGGTTACTAAGTTCTGCCACTGTGGCACAAAAGCAGCCACGGACATGTGTCCAGTTAGCTGTCCCTCAGTATTTGCGGGGAGATTGGTCCCAGGACCGGCGGAGGATGCTCTGGTCCCTTTGTCAGCCCTCCATATCTTCAGATTCTCCACCTGCAGATACAGAGGGGGACTAACTGTAATTGTCAAATGAGCATTGTTTTGTTCCAGTAAAGCTTCACCTACAAAAACTGGGCTTTTGTGCATCAGGGAAAGTGGAGAGAGATCCCAAACAGTGAGATAAAATACTGTATTGGCTGAAAAGTTTTTCTGGAAGATAGGCTAGAAAATCCTGAACAAGCTTTTTTGGCCAACTCAATATTTGCAAACCATATATCTGATAAAGGACTGTTATCTAGAATATATAAAGGACTCTTAGTACTCCACCATTTAAAAAAACTAGATTTTAAGATGGGCAAAGGATTTGAATAGACATTTCTCTGAACTAGATATACGAAAGGCCAAAAAACACATGGAACAATGTTCAGTGTCATTAGTCATTGGAGACACAACTCAAAAACCACAAGATACCACTTACACCCACTAAGGTTGCTATAACAAAGACAGTAACACATTGACAAGGATATAGAGAAATTGCAGCTCTCAACAAACACTGCTGGTGTGATGTAAAATGTGTTACCCACAGTGGAAAAGAGCAGTTCCTCATTGAAGTTAAAAAGTTACCATACTAGCAGAGTATACCACTTTTATGTGTACAAAAATAGAAGTATGTTCACACAGAAATCTATATGCAGGTGCTCACAGCATCATTATTTATGATAGTCAAGAAGTGGAAATAACCCAGATGTCTACCAGCTAATAAGTAAAGAAACAAAATACGATGCATATATACAATAGAATATTATCCATCCAGAAAAAGGAATGAAGAATTAACACATGCTACAGTGTGGCTGAACCTTGAAAACTTGCTGAGTGGAAGAAGCCAAACACAAAAGATCACAGTGTATGAGTCCCCTCGTATGAAATGTACAGAACAGGCAAGTCTGTAGAAACAGAAAGTAGATGAGTGAGGGATTACCCAGGACTGTGGGGGCATGGAGGACAGAGAGTGAATAACAGGCATGCAGTTTACTTTTGGAGTGATGAAACTTCTGGAATTAGATGCTAGTAATGGTTGCAGGACCTTGTAAACCACTAAACTGTACACTGAAAGTGGTATGTTATATCTAAATTAAAAGGCTATGAGCCATTATTTGCTGATGCCTGGTAGAAAACAAGTGAGGACTTTCAAGAGCTCCAAGGCACAAAATTAATTAAGGGCTTCAAATCTTTTTGCCGGTTTGGTTTCTACCCAAATGAGCTTTCACTAGTATGATATTATTCCCACTAATTCTAATCTTTCCTCCAAATTTAAACTTAGTTTCCAGGGATGTTTCTCTCCCACAGAACAATTACCTCAATTGCATCCAGAGTATCATTCAGTTGTTTTCTTTCATTCTCTTTGTGGTCCATCTCAGGCCCCTCATAGAAGACTCCAAAATTGAGGTATACTTGCACGGAACCAAAGCGATTTTGCTGGTTTGCTAGACAAAGCTGATAAAAACCTGTACGAATTCCGAGATCATTACCAAGTTCTTGATCTCCTACCCTCCCACCCTCTAAATTTCCCTGGAGATAACTGTTCTCCAAAATTAAATGTGCTACTATAGACAAAACTGCAGATTCAGTTTTTGATGTGGAAGATCCTGCTCGCTCTTGAAACATATTTACTAAATAGTATAATGTTGTTTTGCCAAATTTTAGTAGCTTGAGCTCTGTATTGGATAGAAAACGTTTTCATCTTTTTCAACCTATAATTCTCACATCTAAACTATTTATAACCACAAGCATATTAAGAGCATATTGTTTGCCTGCTTGTACACCATTAGAGCTGGGATATCATCTTGATCTTGAAAGTAGGAAAAAGATGGATGCTGTGTGAATGAAAGAAGCTATCCAGGAGTGACTTCCTGCAAGGTGGTCTGTATGGGGGCTGCTGGTTTGGGGTATGTACTGACGCTTATTCTCAGCTGGGGTCACCTCCTGCACGTGGCAGTTGGGGAGCAGTGGGGAGGAGCAGGGTCGAAAGATGCTGCAGTGTATTTGATTATCTTAAGTGACTGGAAGGCACCACTGGCTTATCGGGGCCAAGATGTTAAATAATAATGCTGATAGCCTGTGCTGTGAACTGAAGGATTGTCTTATATACCTGTTGAGAAATACTGTCTTTTTTTGTGTAGCTGGCTGGTACAGAGAACAGTTCAAACTGACTAGTGCTGTCCGGAGTGAGGACAGGCTCTATCTGGCTGTGGGAATTTTCTGGTGACTGGAGAAGTGCTTTGTTGTAGAATGTGGATATTTGTCATGGCCGTGCATTTCCTTATATTCTGAATGTGCTTTTTGGTAACTGGCTCAAGTTGTTCTGATGACTGGAGTACTATCCCATAATAAATTTATTAATTGTAATTCTGTATCATAAATGGGTCTGCCTGTTTTGATCACTTTCCCATAATCTGGTTCACTGGAGATGATGAAATAAAATCAAGCTTCTGGAGCCCAGTCAAGGACATCTGATTAATGTCCTTGGCCATTGGCAGTCTACAGGAAATCTGGTTTCTAGTGTTCAAGGTTAATTTTTTCTCCTTACTGTTTCACCATCCATATGTGGAAAAGTCAGGGCTTTTGCATCTCAGTACTTATTCATTTCAATATTTCCTCATTATTTTCCCAATTTCAAAGAAATACATGATTATTACAATAGCTGTGAGAATGGAAACAGACCTGTCTCGTGGGTAGAGAAGTTAATCTGGCCCCGAACATGCTTAGAGGTCTCTATAAGGAAACCCTGTGGGGTATGTGCAGTGGCAGCAACATGCCAGTCATGTGACATTCCTAGAGTCCGCTGAACCTGCCGAGACACATTAAAGAGGGAGAAAAGCCCCTGCTACATCATCAGGAAGCTAACTGAATGGTAAGATTGACATCCAGTGACCATCGGTACAGTGGTTCTCAGTCAGGGATGGTACTGCCCAACCCCCACCTTGAATTTGGGTCACGGTATCGCAGTGATGTTGCGTGTGAGTAGGAGAGGGCAGGGAGGCAGCAATGCTGAACATCCTGCCATGTTAGAAACAGTAAGCAAGACAAAGAATTGTCCAAAATGCCAATAGCACCCCTGGTGAGAAAACATGTCTCAGACCTTGAATCTGGCCATGTAGTTCTTGGCTGAACTCACTTGGTTTTGACCTCCCCAGTGGTATACCAGATTTGGGCTTATTTGATACTTGACAGCAAGTAAGGCATTCAATAGGTACTTGTCTCCAAGCTGGATCTTGATAAGCCCAGGCTGTGAGCTGTGTGGTAGCTACTATTCTATTATTAATTCAGAGATAAGGAAAACCTCTGATAAGTTAGTATAAAATGAATTTTAAGTTACATTGGAATAAGATTAATATAGTTTTTAAATATGTAAACAAAATTTAGAAAGTTAATAGGTTTCCAAGATAAAGAACAAAGGAAATGAACAGCTTCTAAGTTACTGTTGAGCAGACCATCCTTGGGCACAGCATGGATTAAAGTACTTGGCTTAAAGCATTTAAGCAACAGGACTGACTACATAGAGAAACCTTGAGTCGGTGATTCTTCAATTTGCGGGAATTTGAGTAATATTGTTTCCCCAACTTCATTAACTAAAGTATCTTTGAAATCTCTGGGTCTGTCTCCAAAGTCCATGTGATTTTTTTTCATTCAGCTTGGTACCATATCCATATTGTTTTAATATTTAAAAAATGGACTCTTTTCTTTCCCCTCTCATCTCCAAATTCAAGTAAATGTGATGATTACCTCTCCAGGAAGAGGCACCCAGTTTGTCCCATGACTTCAAGCATACTGCCACAGCCCCAAATTTGAGAAGCCAAGCCATATGTTCTAGTGATTTTTCATCTATCAAGTTTCCATTTAACTGCAGACCCATTTCACTAACAGGTGGGGAGTCACAGCATAATAAAGACAACTAGAACTTTGTATTTATTTAAAACCTGACCGACCCCCTTTATAAAAGGAAATGAACAAACAAGAAAAACAAGTCCCCAGTATGACCACGTACCTACCTCATAACTGAAATAGAAGTAGCCAGTCTGGTGGGCAAATTGCCAGAAGCATTCTGTGCCTCCTGGAGGGATCACAATGGCAAAGTCGTGTCGATCTGCTCCACGGAAGAGGGGCTGGTCCCCAGTGCCACTAAGGGGTTCTGTCTTCTGGCTCCTAGCAGAGCTCACTAGGTTCAGAACCACCAGTCCAGCCCCAAAGAGCAAAGGGAACATGCTGCTCTCTGGAGACTCCTGTGTGTGCAGCCCAGTGGAATCAAGCAGTTTAGTATATGTGTACTGTCAAACCAAGCACGGAATCGAGCAATTTAGACAACTGCTGGGGTAATGATTAACTCCACAAGTAACACTTAGGCCAGTCTCAGGGCCACGCATAAGATATTCCAGAATAGAACTGGCATGATACCCCACATCTGGCTCACAGGAAGAATTTTTGCTTTAACTTCAAACACTCAGTGGCTTACCAAACATATTTAATGGGTTTCTGAATAGAACCTATTACTTCAGAAGAGCGATTTCCACCCTTCCTTTAGGCTGTCATTTTTCAGTTTTTACCTGTTGGGAATAAACATTAAGCAGGTTTATTTCCAACTATCTGAATGTATGGACTTATTTCTCAGTAGTCGCTGGGAGATTTTTTTTCATTCATATCAAATTGCTAGATGATACCTGTTGCTCCTATAAGATACAAGGGGCAAAACCTGTTTCATTGGACTTCTTTCTGCCCAGTGCTACAGCATAGGAGAGCAAAGCACAGCATGGAAGTGTGTAGAAACATTTAAATGGATGAAGAGTGAGCAAGAGACAGTGGTCAAACTCCTCCATGGATAACCCTCCTCATTCTGCTACCATCCACCTGAATGATAACAGTCACCTAAAGCTATCCAAAACCCACTGAAAGACCGTTACGTTGTTCAAACACTAGATATGTCTTCTTTTATCTGTGGCTTCTTTAGCACCCACAGGGGGAAAAAGACTGACTGAACACCCACTGTCTTTATGGAGGAGAGATTTACCTGCATCTTACTCTCACATCACCCTACAAAGGAAGTACCATTACCTACTGCATTAGAAATGAAATGGACATCCAGAGTCCAGTAGCTAATTCACCATCTACAAGCACAGCTGAGGCCCTGAGTAGGCCTCACATTCTGACCCCTCAGGACAGTGTGTCTGTCAGTCTCTGAGTTCTGACAGAGTCTACATGTTTTTCTCTCAGCCATCAACTTAAGCATGAGTACCTTCTAATCAAGTATCGCTTCAGAATGCATCATGATGAATCCGAGTGGTGATACTTTTAACTGTCACCAAGTATGTGCTGTTATGAAGAACGTACTTCATAACTGTGTTCAGTTCCAGCAAATGCCAGATGACATCACAGCAATCTGGAGGCACAGTGGCTGCAGTGTCGCTAAGGGGAAGGTAGGAGACACTGGGATCATTTCCCCGTGACACACAATGACGCCGGCACCCCCACTGGAGTCCCACCACTGCCCCAATCCTAACACTGCCCACCAATATGTGGTAAGCAGTGACAGGGCCACCGAAACAGTCTCATCAGTTCATGGTAAGTGGTCTGGTTCCATAAAACTATAGGCAGAATTTTTTCCGTACACATTCCATAACATTACAGTAAAAAATAACATTGAAGTTATATTAAAAGGGGTGGGGGGGTGGCTAGTGGATCTATGCACTTCTCAAATTGGAGAAACACTTACTGGAATATTTTGCTTCCTTAAGTATATCCCAGTGTCACATCTAACAACGTGAGAGTTGAAAATAAAGAAGCTACTGGATCTTAAAGCTTGGTTTGGAGGGAGACCACGACTAGCTACCACCACATCAAGTGGAGACCAAGTTCTCACCTTCTTACTAGTTTAATTTGGGGTTAACTGTTAGAAAAACAGCAGTACCAAACCCCTAAACATGTAGTAATAGGTAATAAAGCTGTACAAAGTTTCCAAATTTTAACTGCAAGATGAATTTTTAAACTTTTAACATTTGCTTTGTCAAAAGAAATGGACAAAAGGAAATTCTTTTGTCCTCAGAGGTATGGTATATGAAGAAATGAGACAGATTAAGAAGAACTTCCACATGTCTGTATGGCACAGCTTCTAAGGATTAGAACATTCAATACAGTTTGACATTAGTTTCTTAACACAAACAGCAGGTTTTACCAAAGCTTGTTCAGCATTTTGCTATCTCTGTTTTTTCAGCTGCAATTAAACAGCTACTTAAATTTGAGAGAAGCAAGACTTTAATGAATGCTACAAGTTATGGACAATAATTAGTTCTCATTTTAAAAAAAGATTACAGAAAACACTTTACTGAAATTATTTTTTTGCTAAAAAGACAGTCTTTAAGGATCTGAGAGACAGCAAGCACAACACAGTACAAAAGGAGAAGGGAATGTTGAATTCCAGTGCAAGACACTAACACAGCACAATTAGGGAACCAGGCGGAAGCAACCATTTCACAAAGAATGGAATTAGGCATTTATACTTAATCAGGATTTTTTTAAGCTTTAAAAGTCCAGCATAAAGAAGGGAATTGGGAAGAGTGGATGGGGACAGGGGCTAAGCTTATCTACAATCACCATTTTACCAAAAAACACACTGGTTCAACCACGTGAGAAGTGGAGGTTAAACCTGCCTACGGAGGCCAGCAAATAGAGCAAATGCCAAGGCAGTCACGTTTCTAGGTGTCGATGTCACAATTGGCTGAACAATGTTTAAAGGGACTCTGATTCCACCAGGACTGGTCTCTCATCAACCTGGGCTCACGACAGTTGAAGTTCCTTTGCATTTGCATCAGAAGGCCAAAGCTTTACCTGGAAGAAGTTCACTCCAAATAATGCTCATGTTGCTGGTTTTAACAGGTCATGGAGTCGAAAGTGGCTCCTAACAGACTCCACCATTTCCTAGGAGAAGGTTCTACTGATTACCAGGGATTTAAATTCAAGCAAACCACTAAAGAAGGGAAATACTAATGGTATTCTGGCACTGTACAAGCTATGTGCCTGTCATCTCTGCCAAGGACATGGGGTGGACTTGGCTTTGTTTCTCAGCTCCATGATCTCCAACTGTGATGAAGTGGAACTGGGACCTCCCCCACATGAGAGGAGGATGCCCAAAATTCTCATCCCAGCCCAGCTTCTGAAAGAAACAGCAGACTACCAGGGGCTATTATTAGGAACCATGCTCCTGTGAATTCTGTGGAAATGAAAGCCTGTTTCAGTTCATGCCAAGTCTTTTCATGGTCCGCCAGCGATCCTTAATCATCACAGCTGTTCGGTTAACAAATGGGTAGTTTTTAGAAATGGCAGCCCAGTTTCCTTCTCCATACTTCTGCACTCCAGCCTTGACCCACTCACTTTCCTCTACAGTCCACTTCTGCAAGGAGAAAAGAGAGAAACAAAGGATTTATCAACACCTGTTCTCTCCACTTACATTTTCATTCAGTGAAGAGGTCTAGGAGAATAATCTGAACCCAAAGGAAGGATTTATACTCTTTAAACATGATACAGATTATAAATTAACACCATGGATTTGAACATTTACTAATTCTCAGTGTCTTACTGTTTTGTCCTCAACTAATAATCATTTCTGCATTCAGAACTTTAAACATGGCATTGTTCATGGTTGGGAAACCATGATTTCTGACCTAGATTTTTCTTCCAGAGAGTAATTATTACTTTAGTTTGGATTATCTGAAAACTACAAATAAAATTTTTTACCAGGTGCATGGGTAGTCTATGTCTGTGAAATGTGGGTACCTATTTTACCTCTCTTCTACCCCTACAACCAGAAAACATTAGAAAAGACAGGTTAAAACAATTACCTGCTTTTTTGTTGTATTGGTTGCACTCTCTTCATCTGGTGCTGCTGGAAAACATTAGAAGCAGACTCACGTCAGAGCTCACCTTTCTCAGTACAACCCACAAGATAAAGACACAGAACATCCCCAAAGGGAAAACTTGATTCAGATTTTACAGACTTTGAGAGAATAAAGGATATCACTAAAGGATAATTTGTTTTTGTCCTTTGCTTGAAAGATACCAATCACTTCAGTCCATGAGAATCTGTACAAAGCAAATACTTCACAAACAGGCATTCAGTAAACAGTCAGGATTTCAGGCTCTTTAGTAAAACCAATATCATTTTCTAAACTTAACTGAGGAACTGTGGTATTTAAAATCCTAATATATATATTAATATATCTATATACTCCTAATATACACATACATATATATGTGTGAATGTAATATATTCATGTATTCGTGCATATACATAGACCTATGAGTGTGTGTGTGTATATATATATATAATTTGTTAACTCATTGTTAACCACTGCTTTGAAATAACCCAGTTTATTATTTTTTAATTTTCAAAATATCAGATGTAAGTAAAATTTGGCTCAATTCCTCAAACAAAAAGAATGGGGTAATAATTATTGCTTCCCACTCCAATAGACCATGTGAGATCAACTCAGATTCTACCTTTTCATCATTATGGATATAGGTCAGGCTTCATAAAACAAGGACCAAGATAATTTTTTAAAGGACCAGAGGGCTACAGGAGGGTATACAAGTGTAATGGACATGCCATCTCAAGCCAACAAGAGCCAGTTAAAAAGCTGCGTAAGGCAAAGTTGCATAAACGTGGAACCTGCTGCAGGGTCTGCCTTAGCAGACATCGCTGTCCCAGGAATGCTTCCTAAAGAATGAGGGAGGGTGACAGAAGAAGGGGTACTTACAGGAGCAGATTATTTAAATTATGAAGTATTTCCTACTATATATAGTAGAAGCAGATTTCTGAAACTGACAGATCTGGACTGCATCAGAAGTGGATGTTTTCTAGAACTTTTATATCCTGTTTTTAAACATATTTAATGCCACTTTTATTCATCATTATTTCTCCCATCTTCTGTGTAATCTTGATTTTGCCAACAAAAGGTAATTCTTAAGGACAAAACCTTTGAGACCAGCAAAAGATTACTGGTTGCTGCTGTGTTACAAAAGTCTTCAGCATCTGCAAGACTAAGGTTTAGCATGTAGATATTTTCATTAGAGTGCAAAGTATGTGGTGGCCGGGGGATCCTAATGCAAATGCTATGAAGCTTAGTATTCATTAAGGGAAAGTAACATTTCTCATCTTGGAAAAAAACATTTATTATACAGAAACTGGTAAGAGACTATTTAGTTAAATAAGAAATGTAGGGAATGACCACTTCTTCCTTTGGGAAGAATATCAACTACCATTAAATATAGGATTTATTAAACCAAACCAGGAATTTTAACTGTAAAATGTTGCTTTGATAGTCTCCATTCTTTAATGGGAAAAGACATAAAACTGATTGCTCATGAATCACTATGTGGAACTTTTAAACTTTTTTCTGTTTTGGAGACAAGCAGTTTCTGGAACATTGTTGACAGTAGCATGCATCTGTACTTCAGCAAGTGTCAAGGAGAGAGACCAGTGAGAACCTTCTGGCTTACCCTGAACTTGAAACAGTTCGTCCTCTTCCACCCAAGTCTCTTTTTCTTCAACCCCGTTAGAGCTGTTCCACTTGCCTTTGGGTACTCTGAGGTAAAATCAATGAGAGGACAAGGTGTAAAACAAAATCATCCCAAACTCAGCACTGAATACATCACCATCCGCTTTCAACAACCTGTTCATTTTCCTGGGCCTTTTAGTTTGGTTGGTTTGGATTCATAAAGATTTCAGTGTTATTCTAACCTAGAAGCTGCAAATTCCTTCCCCTCTGTCATAGAGATGCTCTGTTCCTATCCCTGGAGTGTTCTCCTTTTCCTCCCCATTCCTCAAGCCCAAGCCCACGGTCCAGTACTTTTCACCAGTATCATACTAGCCTCTTAATTGGAATCTCTCTCCTCCAGCCCATTCTCCTTCCGAAGCCACCAGAACAGTCATCCTAAACTTACAGATCCCTCCTCTATTCAGTGATGCTTCTCACTGTGTAAACAGTTAAGACTAAATGGCCATATAGGGGAGCCAAGATCATCCAGTCTGGCCCATCAATTTCTCATCAGTTCCTCCTCTCCCCACCAACATCAGAGCCACACCACCCACACACCCACTCAAACAGGACAGCCTCGCCCTCCTTCCTCCTATGAGCTCTGCTTTCCTGCCTCTGTTTACTCTTCTTTCTGCTTGGGATTCCCTTCCCTGCCAAGTGAAGTCTTTCAAGGCCATCATTCTCAATGAAGACTGCCCAACACATACAAAAATCCCTTGCTCCTCTGCTGTCACTGTACTACACAACCATTTCACGACATACCTGTAACTGTAAGCACCTTGACATCAGAAACCATTATCCTCATTGTCTACCCTAAACAACTTGCACCGTAACACATACCCTAACAGAAGCTGGAGAGATATTAACTAACCTAACAATTGGATTATCAAAGAGCCATAAAGGAATTATACTATCAAAGATTACAGTAGTAAGCAAACAAGAATCCTCCCTGTGAACATGAAATTTTTAGTACCTAGTTGCAACCAAGAACAGTTCCAAAACTAAAACATAATCCAAAATCCAAGTTGCTAAATAAATGAAAATTATATTCAGCCTTACCGAACATAGCACAGATTATAACATGAGAATTGTAACATCCTTTACAAAACAAACATGGAAAGTATCTGAACTAAGTTTTGAAGAATTTATATAGATCAGAATCACCTGAAAAGCCTGACAAGAGAGCACAGATAAACTGCGGTCTTCTTCCCCACTAAGAAATTTGGTTGCAGAGCCTGTCTGGGTATTTTTCAAATGAGTAATGAAAGCAGTTTGCTTAATAAATGCATATACTTGAAAAAACTTCATAAGTTTTCTATACAGTTACTTAACAAGTGACAGACAAATAGTGGACTCTCTTCTTTGTTTTTAAATTAGATCATAACCTCCAAAAGGATATTTCTAAGAATAACTGATTTGAGACAAAGTAAAAATTACATGAGGTTTATCTATCTCAAGATGTTAGCTATGTTAAGTACTACTCGTAAATAAAAGTCAGGATCAGAGTTTTAAGTTTTTCATCAATTTATCCAAGTCCTGGGATAAAACTGGTTTTGACCTCTAGGTCCGTCACTTTCACCTAAGTGGCTGGTCAGTCTTCCTGTAGACTGTCTTTGCAGATCACTTTGTTAACTTTCTGTGCCTCCTCTGAACTCAGCATTTATTACATGTATAAATGTTTCAGTATTTCCTAACTTATCATGTTGTAGAAGGGGCTCAGACCTGGTTCTCATCTTGACTGCTAGCTGGCTGTGCAGACTCCTGGCTCACTGCGCTCCTAAGTGGTGAAGTTAGAACAACTTACTGGTCTCAGAGGGTTGGCAGACTACAGCCTGTGGCTGCTGGTTTTTGTACAGCCCTTGAACTAAGAATGGTTTTTATATTTTTCAAAGGGTGGTAAAAAAACAAAATAATATGCAACAGACACAAGTGGCCCACAAAGGCTAAAATGTTTCCTTTCTTACCCTTTTATAGAAGTTTTGCTGGTGTCCCCTTAAATTCCAAGAACCAAGAACTGTTGCTTTGTTTGGTTAATAAAATACCTCTTAAGCACTAGTTCTGTGCCATGTGCCATGAGGGATATGAAAGCCTAGTAGTCGTGGCCCCATCAAGATGACAGACTTGCCTTCCGCGCCTCCAATTCCACTGGCTCAGCCTCCCCTTGGTCCTGACTGCTCACCAGGCAGCAGGCTCCACCACCCTCCTCTCCTTTCCCTCAGTGTCGGTACAAAAGCTGTCAGTGATGTCTGCTCAGAGGCTTTCAGATTAGGTGTATTAGATTTATCTGGGGCACAGTTAGCAAAGCAGATTAGAGAGCACTCCCTGTCCCTTCTCATTCAGTAGTCAGGAACCCAGCACTGCAGGTAACTGATGTGAAGCCCCACTTGAGAACCTCTGCCTGATAGAACGTAAAAAGAGCTAAAATCTGGCCTGTCTACCTTCCAGACCTTTCTCCCTTCATCCTCTCTGTGCACTGTATTCTCCTGCCATACAGACTGCATGACAGTTTCCGGAGCATATCAGGCTTTCTTGAGCTGTAAGAGGTTCCCACTGCCCAGAAGCCCACAGCTCCCAATATGCTGGATGACTTCCTACTCATTCTCCAAGGCTAGCCCCTCTGCAAGGCTGCCCGCCCACAACTCTGCTGCCCAGGCCAGCTCTTCTTCCCTGCAGCTCCCAGGGCACCTCACCTAAGCTTCTTCTAGAACCAGAGTCAGGGAATCCCTTTTTTCTGTAAAGTGCATATAGTATCTTAAGCTTTCCAGGCCTTACTTTGTTGCAACTACTCAACTCAAGGTAGCAGCCACAGACAATACGTAATTCATAAGTGTGGCTGTTCCAATAAAACTTTATTTACAAAAACAGGCAACAGGTGTACTTAGCCAAGAGGCCATAATTTGCCAACCTCTGCTTTAGAGTACCCATCATACCTCATACCCTTGACAGATTCTTCCATTTATAAAGCCACTGTAATCATACCCTTTCCAGTTTCCTCATCTGTTCATGGGAGCAACACCTATACTTCATAGAATTGCTGTGAGAGGCAGAGATCAGGTATCAAATGAGAATAATTGTGTGTTATTCAGCTTGCCCAGCCAATGACTGACTCACTTCCAAATGCAGATAGTGGTATATAGTGCAGAACTGTGCCCAAGTATAAATCACTTATCAGATGCCACAGCCCCACACAGTACCTAGCACAAGCATGCTGGGGCATAGGTCCCCAAACAACTACAACAGAGTGCAGAAGTAGAGATGGCAGTGCCCTTAGGAGATCAGTGAGGTCGTCACTTACAGCAGGGTGACCAGGGGAAATTTATGGAGGTGAGGCAGCTTGGTGTACATGGTGTATCTATATGGGTTTTTGTGTCAAGACTAACTAGGATTTAAAAATCCCAAAGCCCAATTTTGCCACTTTATAGTTCTATGACTTCAGGTAAGTTAGTACATTTCTGAACCTTCCTCACTGATAAAATGGGGCTAAATAAATCACTCAAGAGTGAGTGTAGATATTAAGATAAATGAAAGTGCTTGGCCCACAGAAAGTATTTAGTTAACATCGCTTTTCTTCCCTTTGAAAGACAGATGGGATTCTGACAAGCGATGGAGGAATGGTAGTCCAAACATGGGGAATGAGAGGCAGCAAGAGGAGCACAGTGACAGAAACAGGGTTGGGGAGCAAGCAACCAGTCAGCCTAAAGGAAAGATCCACAAGAGGGCACAAAGGTAGCAAAACCGAAAGCCAGGTTGGGGTCATGAAGTGGAGCGAAATGAAAGCACTCTAACCACTGCCCCACAGAGCCTAGCAGAATGTGAGAGATTAGTATTTCCTGAATTTGCCAAGTTTCAAATGTCCATTGAACGTGCAAAACTATAAATATTCATAAATCTCTTTTAAGGATCAGAGTATAATGTGGCCCGATTCAAACAAACTTCTTGTAAGAAGACTACTATTTAGTAGTCAAGGCACTCAGCAGTTCGCTAAAAGTGGAAGCAGTGGTGAGTAGGAGGCTCTGACACCCTTCCACTCCCACCTAGTGCAATGCCTGGAAGCCCAGCACAGGGCTTCAGAACTGGCAGAATGGCTATGTTGTCCCTCCCCACCCTGAGTCACACTCTAGCAGTCTGAGCAAGCCTTGGTGGTGAATAACGTAGCTGAAAGTTACTTCATTCACGGAAGCAATACCAGGCCTAACCAGGACCACCAACCAGCCCCCAAACTTCTACAAAGAAGGTCTTCATACTTGGGATTCTTCTCCCCAGGGAGGGGTTGGTTGAGGACAGTGGGCTTGGATGGTGATGCCGGTGTGACCTCCTGGGAAGAGTCGAGGCCTGAGCTCGGCTCAGTACTCTGGCTGTCCTCCTCCAAAACCAGTCTGCTTATTGTCATGCGCTTGGTCTTGGGCTGCAGTTCAGAGCCACCCTCACCCTCAGCGGGGACAGAACTTTCATTATCATCTTTTCTTGTTCTCTTGTTTTTGAGGGCTGGTGATGGCGGGCACACTTTATTAGGAAAGACCATATCCTTCTGGTCCAGTTTTGAGAAGGCTGCCTCAGAATCTTGTGCACTGGACAGAGTCTTGAAAGCTGCTTTCAGAGTCCTAATCCCAATGGTGGTTGGTGTGCTCTGTAGCTGCCTACAAACAACACAAACACAAAAATCAGTTTCACCACCGCTGAGGCCCATCCAAGCAGCCACAACTTTTTCAAACTGTGAAGCTTCACATTATAGACTCAAGTTGAGAACTCTTCATTTAAAAAAAGATAAAGTGTGTGATACAGCCTTTATTTACAAGAACTTCCATTTATAAGTGTTAAGCAGAGGTTTTAAATATGATATGTAAACTGAATTATGGCGCTTAAACTTCAAGAGAACCTGAAAGGAACAAGGGCCAATGATAGTCCCTCCAGAGACTTCTTCAGCGGGTGTGCTAACCCATTACTCTGCATGGACTAAAGTGATGCTCTCCTTTAATCCAAGAGCTCTGCAGAATGTCTAACAGCTACAAGTCCATCTGGGTGACCAACTGATAATCCAGCAATCTCACCTTCAAGTCTAAACTCTACTTCCAGCTGTCCCAGTCCAACCCTCACATGAGACTAGTTAAAGAGTGGTCTCAATTCTGCCGTTTCTCCTACAATACACTTATAAATGGGATCTTGAGAATTCTCAGTGAGAGGCGTGCCAGTCTTGGAACAATGAGAAACTGCCTTTTCAAAATAAAGTTCATCGAGCATTTGGAATAGCTAGTATGTTTTAAGTAAACACTGTAAGGAAAAGGCAAACTGGCAGCCTGCATGCCAGTCCTAGCTGGGAGATGTGTCTTGTCTAACCTTTTCTTCTTTCCCCTTAATTGGGCTAACCACCAACATTCAAAAATTGGGAAATCTCAAAAATATTTTTTGCAACAATCACACAAAGCTGGAAAGCATGCTTTCTTTGGGTTGTGCTCTCCACTGTATTATCCTGGATCCACTTTGCTCCTTTACATCTCCTACAGGCCCCTCAAAGAGATCTCTGCTTTGTTAACTGGTCTCAGGAATCTGGTTCACAAGTCTGAACACGGTATTAAGAGATAAAGTATCGACAGGGAAGTACTGAGGCAAAGACAGAGCAACAGAAGGAAAGAGCCTTTGAGGAATAAATAGCCAGTTGGGAACTTCTGCCAAAGACCTAACATCCTGTTTTCAATATTCCCATTTTCCCAGGGTGTGCTCTGTGAAACCCACAGTGCCTTCCTTGAGTAGCCCAGTAACACGTTAGGAGGTCAAATCACCAGGAATAACTGACTGACTCTGCTCTAAGATGATAACTATGCTTCCGCTGTGTTTCATCCCAACATCACAAAAGTGCATCCCTCTTACCTGGCAGGTTCTCTGAGTGGCTTTTCCACAGGCTCTGGTGCTGGCTGAGGTTGTGGTTCTTTCACTGTGGCTGAGGCGGAGGACTCCGATTTCAAAGCCTTTCTGGCCATCTGAGAAAGGAAAAATATAATCAAGAAGAGGAAGTCACAGAATTTCATTAACTCTCTGCTTTTACCATGAACATATTCAATATGCAAGCACGTTTCACTTACAAACCCAATTTAGGCATAGACTACACGAGGATATAAAAAGGGAGAGAACTTAAAGAATTGTCTCAAATTTCTATCTTCTTTCCTTCCCCACACAATGGCTCATAGTTTTCTATACTAAAGGAGAACTCAACCTGAGTGGTGCTAAAAGGATCTTGATGTTGCAAGAATTCCAAACAGTTATTTTGGACAACAAACTAAGTGATTTTACTTTGTGTCTCCTCTTCTGTCCTTTCAATCTCACCCCTAATCTAGTTTCTGAATCCTACATAGACCTTTGGGGTCACATGCAAAAGCCAGACTTTTGGTTCTCTTTAAAACTTAGGATGACCAATGTTTCCAAGCCCCACCGTGAGGAGGTAGGGCTCTGCGTCATCCAGGTGACTCTCCAGGAAGCGCAGCATCTTCTGCTGGAAGGTCTCATAGGAGAAGTTCTGGATCACAGGGTGGGCCAGGTTCTTTTCACGGATAATGTTTAGGAGGTCATTTCTCAGCTTCTACACAAAGGACCAATAGTTGAAACATGAGAAAGGAAAACTCCAGTAAAGATTTCAGTGATGAGTTAAGACAACACTATCAGAACTTTCTCAGTGCTGTCAATGAATAGCACTGGGGGAAAAGCAAGCCTACCACCGTGTGCTGCTGCTGCTAAGTCGCTTCAGTCGTGTCCGACTGTGCGACCCCACAGATGGCAGCCCACCAGGCTCCCCCGTCCCTGGGATTCTCCAGGCAAGAACACTGGAGTGGGTTGCCATTTCCTTCTCCAATGCATGAAAGTGAAAAGTGAAAGTGAAGTCGCTCAGTCATGTCTGACTCTTAGCGACCCCATGGACTACAGCCCACCAGGCTCCTCCGTCCATGGGATTTTCCAGGCAAGAGTTCTGGAGTGGGGGGCCATTGCTTTCTCCACCACAGTGTAGAACAGGTCAAAAATTACTGACCAGTCACGGTTGGTTACTATGTAGCTATACAAAAGGGAAAAAAAAAAGAAGAAGAACTTAGGATCTAAAGTATCTTTCTACTTTTACATATAAAGATTTTTAAACTTTCAAAAAACAAAACCAAAACAGATGAAAAGCTCCCTATGTACTAATATAAAAAGATCTCCAAGATACATTAAGTGAAAATAGCAATTTAATGGTGAAGTTAGTGTGTAGAATACGCTCACATACGTATACGGGAAGACCAGGAAGACTGGATATATGTGTATGTCTGTACATACACACATGCACACTTATTTGCCTGCATATGCACAGAATCTCTTAAGGACAAAAAAGCATTGGTTCCCTCTAAGGAGAGGAATGAGATAGCCAAGTCAGAGATGAGAGAATTTTCACTAAGCTATTTTGTTATATTTATGAATGTTGTATTATATACATATATATTAACTTTTCAAAAATAAAATTTATATTTATATATAAAAAAAAGAGCAGGGTACCAGCAGAGTTTTTGACACCAGAAAACAGAGGCGTTGAGTCCTCAGTAAGGCAGAGTCTCAAGTCTGCAGGATCAGCATTTATGTAAATAAAGTCAGATGTGTTAGTGCCGGTGCTGATCACTAGTTTTGTCACACACTGGGTAGAAATGGTCAAGTAAATGATTTCTGTAAATTTTTCAAATTTCTGAAGAGCCTTCTAACAGTAAATTATCCTAGATATCAAAGACATGTTCAAGGTACTAAATATTAACATTCCTGACAGAGAACCCTTTCCCTGTTTCCCCATAAAAAGCAATGAGGTGGATATAGGTAATGGAAGCAAAATTATAGCAAATTTACCTGAGTTGTAGGGTCCTTGGACATATGTTTTTTCAAAATTTTTGAAGCCTTTTCAAATTCTTTGTTTTTGATACAAATAATGACTGCCTAAAAAAGGGGGAAAATTTTTTTAACTGTTGTAATAACGAAGGATATAATCCAAATATCAAATATCAAAATAAGCTCTACTGAAAAGTAAAACTGAGTCTTATATACCCAAGCAATTTTCCACATTCTATCAAATTCCTGTATAAAAAACAATTATTTTTCAACCATATGAACAACTGTGTAAGGTACTACAGTGTGTAACGTACTAGATTTTCAGTATTCAGTTCAGTTCAGTCGCTTAATTGTGTCCTACTCTGTGACCCCATGGACCACAGCACACCAGGCCTCCCTGTCCATCACCAACTCCCAGAGTCTACCCAAACCCATGTCCATTGAGTCAGTGATTCCAGCCAACCATCTCATCCTCTGTTGTCCCCTTCTCCTCTTGTCCTCAATCTTTCCCAGCATCAGGGTCTTTTCAAATGAGTCAGCTCTTCACATCAGGTGGCCAAAGTATTGGAGTTTTAACATCTGTCCATCCAATGAACACTCAGGACTGATCTTTAGAATGGATTGGTTGGACCTCCTTGCAGCCCAAGGAACTCTCAAGAGTCGTCTCCAACACCACAGTTCAAAAGCATCAATTCTTCGGGGCTCAGATTTCTTTACAGTCCAACTCTCACATCCATACGTGACCACTGGAAAAACCATAGCCTTGACTAGATGGACCTTTGTTGGCAAAGTAATGTCTCTGCTTTTTAATATGCTGTCTATATTGGTCATAACTTTCCTTCCAAGCAGTAAGCGTCTTTTTATTTCACGGCTGCAGTCACCATCTGCAGTGATTTTGGAGCTCCAAAAAATAAAGTCTGACACTGTTTCCACTGTTTTCCCATCTACTGCCATAAAGTGATGGGACCAGATGCCATGATCTGTTTTCTGAATGTTGAGCTTTAAGCCAACTTTTTCACTGTCCTTTTTCACTTTCATCAAGAGGCTCTTTAGTTCTTCTTCACTTTCTGCCATAAAGGTGGTATCATCTGCATATCTGAGGTTATTGATTATTTATCCTGGCAATCTTGATTCCAGCTTGTGCTTCCTCCAGCCCAGCGTTTCTCATGATGTACTCTGCATAGAAGTTAAATAAGCAGGGTGACAATATACAGCCTTGACGTACTCCTTTTCCTATTTGGAACCAGTCTGTTGTTCCCTGTCCAGTTCTAACTGTTGCTTCCTGACCTGCATACAGATTTCTCAAGAGGCAGGTCAGGTGGTCTGGTATTCCCATCTCTTTCAGAATTTTCCATAGTTTATTGTGATCCACATAGTCCAAGGCTTTGGCATAGTCAATAAAGCAGAAATAGATGTTTTTCTGGAACTCTCTTGCTTTTTCGATGATCCAGCAAATGTTGGCAATTTGATATCTGGTTCCTCTGCCTTTTCTAAAACCAGCTTGAACATTTGGAAGTTCACGTATTGCTGAAGCCTGGCTTGGAGAATTTTGAGCATTACTTTACTAGCGTGTGAGATGAGTGCAATTATGCAGTAGTTTGAGCATTCTGTGGCATTGACTCTCTTTGGGATTGGAATGAAAACTGACCTTTTCCAGTCCTGTGGCCACTGTTGAGTTTTCCAAATTTACTGGCATATTGAGGGCAGCACTTTCACAGCATCATGTTTTAGGATCTGAACTAGCTCAACTGGAATTCCATCACCTCCACTAATTCAGTATTACATTGGAATAAAAAAAGACAGCTGATATAGCAGAATCTGATCTACTGGATTACAGACCATTTACTCAATCTGAATAGGGCCTCCTATGGAAAGGCAAAATGGACAGCAGACCCCTGGAACAGTTGGTTTTGTTCTTTTGGGATGCACAAGTTTGATGTAATGGGGGAATGAGAGGAGGATATACTGGGGGGTAGTGTGGGGGGAGGGACTTGCTGATGAGTTCCACTAGTGGAACTCAGGCCAATTCTGTAGGAGAACCAGCACAGCCTTTCATACTATAAACCCCAGGGGGCTAACTCCACAAGCAGCAAAGAAAACAGGACAAAGTTCCACGTAGAATGAGAAGGTCTCCTCAGGCACAGAGGAAAAGGAGAGTCCTTCAGTCAAGAAACCTATGTTCTATGTTCCGAGAGCACACACACAGTGGGCAAATAACAGTGATTGAAAATTAAAAAGGATATTTAAAAACATATGTGCACATTTTTTTTAAATGAGGAAAGCCAGGAAAAAATTGGTACCACCTGGAGTTATCTAATAGGATAAAGTAGCTAATTTAAATACAGTGTCAAAAAAATAAATAGTGTCAAAGAAACATACCTCACACACACAAAAAAAGGGAAGGAAAACTGGTCCCAGATATTTTCAGTTCTTCACAGGGAAGAGTTTAAGGAGATATGTACAGACCAAAGGAAAAATGACTAGCAAGGGAATTCAGAAAATACAAATTTCTGGTGCTTCTGTCCTCAACAGGCTGAGCACAACCATATAGGGCAAAGGAACCTGGTGTCACATGCTTCTGAAGAGCTGTGACAACACTAAGTTCCTGCTGCCAGGGAGGGGATGAGGTAAGTCTTTTCATTTTAATCAGACCATCATATTCACTTTTATATTATTATCAGCAGAAAAACTATACTAAGACTATACTTACTTTCTTGAAGAATACAAAGGTTTTACTTTTTATAAATCATTGAGGTCCTATTATGTTTTAACTCTTTTTGGGCATTCTGTTCTAACACGTGTCAACTCCTGCAGCCACCACAATGATCCCAGAGAGCCACGGATCCAGTAAACCTCCCTTCTGCTGCACTCTGTAGTTAACCTCCTCCCCACCCCTAACCCCTCATCTTTTCACCGTTTCATCTCTTCAGAATGTCATATAAATGGCATTATATAAATGGAGTCACTCAGCTTAATTTTTAAAGGATATAGCCTTGAGTCTGGCTTCTTCCCCTTAGTGTAATGCCCTTGAGACCTGTGTCTTTCCCTTATGTCTTTCCCTATAATAATGCCCTTGAGATACCTTTCTGCATCCCCATCAGCAATGTATGAAGATTCCAGTTGCTCCATATTCACACTCACATGTATTAGTGTTAGAGGAGTTTTAAAGTTTAGCCATTCTAATTGGTATGTGCCAGAATTTCCCCAATGAATAAATGGTGAGCCTCTTTTAATGTTATTTGCCAACAGTATATTCTCTTGAGTTGTTTTCTTTGGGGTGTTTGTTTTCTTGTTCATTTTGAAAGGTCTTTAGATATCTTGGATACAAATTCTTTGTCAGATATGTGATGTGCAAATATTTTCTCCCACTCTATAGCTTGTCTTTTCATTCTCTGAACAGTGTTTTTCTCAAGTTTCAATTTTGATGAAGGTCTACTTCTTGCTCTTATGGAGCATGCTTTTAGTGTCTTATCTAGAAGCTTTTTACCTTAAGTCCAAGACATAGTTGGTTTTTTTTTTTATGTTTTCTTCTAAAAGTTTTATTGCTTAACATTTAGATTATGATCCACTTTGAATCAAATTTTTGTATGAGTTTTAGGTCAAGGTTCATTTATTTTTGCATATGGACATCCAGTTGTTTTAATTTCCATTTATTGAAGACTATCCTTTTTCCACTAAAATACCTTCACATTAAAAAACTATATATTTATTTGGCTGCATCAGGCCTTAGCTGTGGCATGCAGGATCTTTTAGTTGCAGAATGTGGGATCCACTTCTCTGACCAGGGATGGAACCCAGGCCCCCTGCATTGGGAGTGCAGAGTCCCAGCCACTGGACCACCAGGGAAGTTCACCTTCACATTTTTTTGTTAAAAATTAATCAGTCACGTTTGAATGGGTCTGTTTCTGGGCTCTATCTTCTGTTCCACTCATCTATCTATAGTCATGAATACTGTAGCTTTATAGTAATTCTTAACATTGGGTGTGAGTCCTCTAGCTTTGTTCTTCTTTTACAGAACTGTCGTGATTTTAGTGTTTTTGTTTTTTTTTAACCTTACCATATGTCTTCTAGAATCAGTCTGTATCTAACAGAAAATCCTGCAGAGGCTGTGATTAGAATTATAGTAAATCCATAGATCTGTTGGAGAGAATTGACATCTTAAACTATATTAGGTCTTCTAATGCACAAACAGGGTATTTCTTTCCATTTACTAGGTTGTGATTTCTTCATTAGCATTTTGCAATTTTTCCACATACAGATCCTACTTTTTTTTTTTTTTTTTTGGCTGGCTGGGTCTTCGTTGCTGTGCATGGGCTTTCTTTGGCTGTTGTGAGCGGGGACTGCCGTCTGGTTGCAGTGTTCAGGCTTCTCCTTGCGGTGGCTTCTCCGGTTGCAGAACATGGGCTCTAGGGCGTGCAGGCTTCAGCAGTTGTGGCAGGTGGGTTTAGTTGGCATGTGGCATGTGGGATCTTCCTGGACCCAGATCAAACCATGTCTCCTGCATTGGCAGGCAGATTCTTAACCAATGAACACAAGGGAAGTCCCACCTACATGTTTTATTATTAGATTTATACCTAAGTATTTTTCTTCTTTGGAACTATTATAAATGATACTGTTTTGATAATTTCATTTCACTGCTAGCATTTCACTGATTTTGTGTGTTGATCATATATCCTGCAGTCTGGCTAAACTATTTATTATATAGCTTTTTGATATATTCCATGGAATTTTCTATATGGATAGCCATGTGATCTGAAAAAAGGGACAGTTTTATTCCTTCTTTTCCAATCTGTTATTTTTCTTGACTTCACTGCACTGGCTAGGTCTTCTAGTATGATGTAGAATGTAAGTGAGAACAGACAGCTTTCCCTCATTTTGGATCTTAGGGTCAAAGCATTCCGTTCTTCACCATTAACTATGATGTTCCCTGTAGGTTTTTTGTAGATGCCTTTTGTCAGGTTGAGTAAGTTTCCTTCTGTTCCTAGTTTGGTCTGTGTTTGTACCATGAACTAACGTTAAATCTTGTCAAATGCTTTTTCTGCTTCAATTGATATGATCATATGATTCTTTCTTTGGACGAGCAGGGTAAAGTACATTCGCTGATTTTCAAATATTGAACCAGCCTTGCATTCCTGGGCTTTAGTTTCCCATTCTGCCACATACTAACTGTATCTGCATCCAGGACTAAGCATCAGAATAGACAAAAAAAGTGGAATCCATTTCAAGTTCTGGGAATTACAGCTCCACTACTAAAGAAAAAAGGTTCTTTTCGTTTGGTTTTAGGTGACTGCCCTCCTGCCACTGTAATCATTACTATGTCACTGCTGCCACCAGTGTAATACTGCCTGGGTGCTAGGATAGAGGAGGAGGGAAAAAGGAAGAAAAAACCCCCTGAGATTTCTTCCACCCTCTCTGACCCTTAGCCAGCCCCCTTTCCTGCTCTTAAGACCAGAGAGAGCCTCTCTTGGAGTTATTTCTGTTCACACCTGGAATGTACTTCCAGGTTTCAGAATTCTTCAAGTCCAGGCCTGGTGATACTAGAAAGGGGAAAAATGGTTATCTACCCATCAGCAGTTTGGTAGACCTTCATACTCTGGTCTTCTCCATTTGCTTACTGCCCTTTACATTTCTGTGTTCTCAGATAGCTGCTCCATTCATTCTGTCCAAGATTTATACTTGCATTAAGAAAGAGAAGAGTATGCTTATCTATCTTCCCTAGAACTGGAATACAGGCCCAACTGTGTTTAAATTGTGAAACAAGAAAGGAAATGTGAATGCTTTCAAATCTAAATTGAAAGCCTACCTTCAAAGTTTGTACTATGAGCTTTTAAAAAACTATGCATTAATTTGATTCCCAGGAAGTTTTCGTTTGCTGTTTTTTTTTTAAGATATGAAACTTTGCTTTTTAAAAACTTGGAAGTTGTCAGAGATAAGGATAATTTCTTCTCTTATGTATATGTTAAGGTTCTTACCATGTAAGCAACAGCAATGGTCTCTGGCTAACTTAAACAAAAGCAAAATTCCAAGCACAGATTTCAGTATAGCTGAGATAGGTTTATGTTGGAGGAAATGCCAGAAAGGACCTAAGAAGAAAAAACCAAACTTGCAGAAGTGAAAGGCTAAAGAAGCAAACTCAGAAAGAAATCTGGATGTTAAGGAAGCACGAATGCTGAGAAAGCCTTGACAAACCTTTCTGTTTCAAGAAATTAAAATTATAAGACAGTGTGAGATGCACCAGTCCCTCAAATGGGGTAAGTTCCCCCACAAAGAAAATCAAGGCGCTATTACCAAAGATGCGCAGCAAAAGCAACACATAAACGCTTCCCCAAGGACATGCCATGTATGTTATTCTCCCATGTTCACAAAAACCTGAGGCCTCTTTCAGTTATAAAAAGAAAACCAACACAGTCTCAATATCATCATCAGCTTACAGAAGCAGTTCTCAAACTTTTGGTCTCAGGATTCTTTATACTGTTAAATGTTAATGAGGACCCCCAAAGAACTTTTGTTTACATGGGTTATACCCATTGATATTTACTGTTATTAGAAATATAAAACATAAAAATTCAAGATATTTATTCATTCATTGAAAAATAACAATAAACATTACAGGTTAATATAAATAACATATCTTTATGAAAACTACTTATTTTTTAAGACAAAAGTTTAATGAGAAGGGTGGCATTGTTTTACATTTTTGCAAATCTCCTTAATATCTGGCTTAATAGAAGAAAGATGGTATTCTGCTTCTGTATTCATTCTGTTGTGGTACGTTGTTTTGGTTGAAGGATATTAAAAAATTCCAGCCTCACACAAAGTTGAAAAAGGGAGGATTATTTTAAGAGCTCTTTTAGAAAATGTGGATTTTTTTCTTTGACTCTGCACCAAACTTTGGCAAGTGAACTTTTCATCATTATTATATTAAAATGTGATAGTCTAGCTTGCACTTTTAATGGATCTATTACCCTTGAATGATTTTGCAATACAATTCATTGGTCATTTGGAAGATGCTGGTTTACTGAGCTATGATCTTCCATGTGTTTGATACATTCATTAAAAATATTTTCAAAATCACAGTTTTTAATATTACTATCAATCATCTCAGAATTAAGTATTAGAAAGATAGCCAGCATATGAATGTAGGTTTTCCAAAATTCTAATTTTCACCTGAAAAGCTTGAATTTTATCTCTGGCAACACATGCTACCAATTGTTTTCATTGACATGACAAGTTCACTCTGCTCTCTCAAGAAAATGACTACCAGATTACCACATCCAAAAAACCAAAATTTGTCAATTATTTCAAAAACTGTGTTCCATTATAAAAGCAGCTAGGTCAGCATGCAGCCCAATCACACAAGTACTTTTCCTGAAGAAAACCATCATGTTTTGGTATGCAATAGAAATGCTACAGGAAAATTTCCTATTTTGTCATGAAATATTGAAAAAACATTTTGTTCAAAGCTTAATAAAATTATAATTTTTACTGCTTCATCAGACATTCTTAGGTATATTAATAAAATTAATTAGGCTTAATAAAACTAATTTTTACTGCTTCATCAAAGACATTAACTGAAACTGGCTTTTTTTTTTTAAAACTGTAAGCATGTGCCAATGAAGAATACAATGACTACTAATACATTTTATTATTGCTTTGGTCATGCTGTGACACCAGAAATTTTACCCATCACTGCTTTTGCATCATCAGTGTAAATGTCAGTGCGCTGAAAACCTCAATTAACATTTTGGCATTATTATGAAGATAGTTTTGAACCCTGAAAGGGTCCCAAAGACCTGCAAAGATCCCTGGACCATGCATGGAGAAGTTCAAACTTAACAAATAACTTATTTGATAAACTTTAAAAAATAAATTTAATAAACTTTAAGATAAATTACAGTGATACTTTACAAAGCTTAAAAATGCAACAAAAAGCCTCAGTGAGCATAGGCATTTCAAGATATTTTCCTAAAGATGACCATTAACAGATTCTATGACTAAATAAGAAATTAAATAAATAAATAAATAAATTGAAGAGACAAGTGATACATCATCATTTAATAACTTGGATATTACTGTGGTAGCCAGCCTCTAAGATGGCTCCCAGTGATCCCCACCTCTTGCATAGTCCCATTCCATACACTAATCCAGCTGGTCAGATCTATGTGAACAAGAGCATATGGCAGAAGTGGTAAGTCACTTCTGAGATTAGTTTTAAAAGACTACAGCTTTCTCTTCTCTTCCATCACTACTGCTCTAGGGGAAGCAAGCTACTATGCTCTAAGTAGCCCTAAGGAGAGACAAGGACCTGAAGTCTTCAAGCCAACAGCCAGCAAGAAAGTGAGTCCTGCTAACAACCAATGGAGTGAGCACAGAAGCGGACTCATCAGCCCCGGCTGAGTCAAAACTCAGATAGCTGTAACCGTGGCAGGCAGCTTGACTATAATCTCATGAGAGACCTCCAGTTAGAAGCACAGCTAAATCACTACCAGATTCCTGACCCTTGGAAACTGAGAGACAGTATATATTGTTTTAACCTCCTAAAGTTTTGGCTTACTTTGTTACACAGCAGTAAGAGTAATACAGTAAGGAGAGATCTGGCACCTGGTGGAAAATGAAAAAGCAGAAGGGAGTCAACATAAGAAAATGGTTGACTGTTTTAAGGGAATCTAGATTTTGCTAACAAATTTTTCCTAAAGAAGCCTCCAAACAAGAGATCTATGAACTTAAATAATAAACATGCAGCTGAAGATGAAAGCCCACAGGCTCTTCCAGAAGTCAGAACTATAACCCTTGGGTTCTGAAAGAGTTGCATTTCTGAATCAGCTGGCCACTTAAGAGTAGTTACATGAATTACCCTGAACTAGCACCGTTTCTTCCCATTCAAAAGATCCTTAAGCTATTTTCCAAGTAGGCATGGACTTCTCCTCCTTTGCTAATGTCTTTTCTGGCATTTTATCTCCGCCACAAACCTGACTCACCGATACTAAAAATCTATTCTTGTAATCATTCCTCCTTGGAATGGGAATTTTCTCAGCATTCTTTGCAAGACCAAACGTAGATCCTGCCCCAAGGTCCTTACCTGAATAAATAAAATATCGGCATCCCACACAGTTTTTTAACTTTTTTTTTTAACATGGTGTCTGAGTACCCAGCACACAGCCAAGGGTCCAAAAGTCTTTGCTAAGCAAGGTTTTATCTCCTACCTCTCTGCTCTTGAGATCTCATCCTTTTAGGAGGTGCTCTTATCTTTTCTTACCAATTTCCTTACTTTCACCACCAAGACAATGCTGAGCTATTGTTCAGTCCCCATCTCTGCATCTGCTTCCACAGCCCCAGCCTTAGTTATTGGAGAAGAAAAAGCTTTTCTGACTGGTTTCCATGGCCACTTCAATATTTTAAATATAAATAAGTTCCACTACTTAAAAGCTACCTGAACCATGACATAGTTCCAGTCCCAAATTCCTAGACACTCTACAAGCTTTTTTCTTGTCAAGAACGCTGCCTGCGTCAGCCTCCTACCATTACTATTTTTCTAACTGGCTGATTATCTCAGCATCTCTGATTCTGTCTGCTCAAAAGGAATGTTCCCTAAGCCTCTCAGTAATTGCATGAAAGAGCACAATGCAGTCCCACATTTTCCAAGGCACCAGCTCTTCTCCTCAGTCTATAATAAACAAGGGTGACCAAATCCTAAGCCAGTTACTTTTAGCACTTTCAACATGCTGCTCTGAATGGCACAACCTCCCAAATGCCATTCTTCAATGCCAGCCCACTTCCTGTGTACTGTGGCCCCTCCTGTCAGGGCCACAAGGAAGAGTTACAAAAATCACAAAAGCTGAGCACGTGCCTCAACAGTCCCTTCCAAGACTGGGCTAGGAAGAAACGTCACCTGATGAAGTAACACCTATGTGTGTGTGTTAATGTGTTTTCCGTATGCTCACTTGCTCTCTCTCCATCCCTGTCTGTCCTCCACTCCACACAGGAAAGATAAGCACTGATTCCTCAAAGAACTCTGATCTTTGTTAAAAGAAGAAAGAAATTAAAAATAGAGCCTTACAGCCTCCTTGACCAGTTTTCTACTGGATTCGATCACTGCCTCTGTCAGTGTAAATTCCGTTTTAATCATCTCCAGCACATTGATAGCTGATTCCAGTGGTGTGAGCTCAGCTTCCATATCAAAGGAACAGTCTAGGACAAAAAGCACAGTTTTTACTTTAACCTATTTTCTAAAGAGCAGAATTATGCCCATATATATATATATATATATATACACACATATAAAAGAAAAAATCCAAATATAGTAAGACTTGCATTTAATTTGTTGATATCCTGGCTACAGGCTTACAAACATGTTAAGGGTCCAAATTCAAATCCTTGAATTTCAAGTGACCTTCAGTAATTTCCAGGACAGGTAAAAAATGGTTTTTTTAACACATGCATATGCATCTTAAATATCAGAATCAGATACAAACAGTCAGAAACTATAGATTATTTTGCTAAACAGCTGTCAAGATCAATTTAGGAAAAGAAAAAAAAAAGGTGCTCATACTTTAAAAACACTCTACTATGGAGGAAAAATGTCCATCTTCACATAATTCAATTTAGATAGCAACAAAGTTGGGGCGAGCAAGAAACAGGTGGGAGGAAATAAACACAAAAAAGCAGCCAAGAGAATACTAAGTGGAGAAAAGTAGAGCCAGAGAATAAACTCGTCCTAGAAGGAAAAAGACCACCGTGACTGAAACAGAAGAGCCCACCTTAACCCCGAATCCTTCAGGATGTAAGTTTGAAAACAATGTAACCCTAAATAAGTAAGCTAAGAGAAGAACATAAAAAAATAGCCATACCTAAATTTTCCCCTTCTTCAATGCGCGACAGACACTGCATAACCCGCAGCAGCCGAGACACGGTATGCTCCTTCCCCAAGGGCCTGACAAGCAAAGCTGGGAAAGAAGACATCGTTGACTCGGCGACCCCCAGCCGCGACACGTGGGGGCGGGGGGAGTGTGCACAGATCCCCTTCCCAGGAGCCCCCAGCCTCCTTCCCCAGGGCCGGCCCTCACCCTGCATGATGTCCCGGATCTGCCTGAAGTCCCCGTACCGGCTACCCCGAAAGGCCCGCAGCGCCTCGTGGAAGTAGAACTTGAGCACCCAGCGGTTGACCGCCTCCTCCAGCCGCGCCTCCCCCGCGCCGCGCTCTGCGGCGCCCCCAAGCCCCGGCGCGTGGCGCCCCCGCCGAGCCCGCCCGCCACTACGGGACGCCCGCCTGCCGCCCGCCCGCCCGCTGCTGTCGCTGCTCCCGCCTCCTCCCGCCATCGCGTCTGATCGCCGCGCGCCCTCCCCGCCCTCCCTGCCGGGACGCTTCCTCGACTGTGACGCCGCTGGGTCACGCACGACGCCCGGGCCGGAAGCGGAGCCCGCCGTCCCGGCTCCCGCGGCCATGATACGGACGGCGTTCCGAGCCGCCCGCGGGCTTCTGGGAGGGAAAGAACCGGAGGCTCCCAGCCTCCCTCTCGGACCCCGTAGATCCCAGTGTGCTGGCTGCAATGCCTGCTGGGAGTTGAAGTCTACGTTGCCATGACGGATACACTCCATGGTTTGCGGTTGTCAACTCCGAAATTACGGAACGTTAGAGACGCGGGGCTATGTGTAAACTATTGAAAAATGCGTGCATCTTATTAAGCATTTTTAAAATCGTGAAATGTAATGTGCAGGGAGGAAACTTTATTCTAAAGTTTACGTTTTAACAAGTAAAGCAAAAGGCCAGTGTTAATCCATCAGGGGTCAAGAAATAGAATATGGTCGGCACCCCAGAAATCTCTAAACACGTAAGACATATAATCTTAAAAATTTTTTTCTTTTCTTTTTTAAAATTTTCTTTTTTTTTCTTTTTTTCTAAGACAATTTTTTAAAATCATAAAAGCACATATGGAACAATTAGAAAAAATAAAAGGTTTAAATTTAAATCAGCTATTACTAGTAACATCCCACATGAAAAGAGAGATTGATATATAGCTTTCCAATATCTTGTATACCTGTTTCGCTGTGTGTGTATGTGTGTGTATATACAAAATTGAGATTATACTATGTATATTTTATATAACCTTCAATTTGCATCCAACATGTAATGAACATCTTTGCACGTTATTGTTTTTTTTTTCCTCTGGTATCTTTAGCAGCTACATAATATTTTACCAATGAACCAAAGTCTCATTTGTCTAAACAACTACTGTAAGGGGGCTTACCTGGTGGTTCAGATGGTAAAGAATCTGCTTGCAATGCCTGAGAAATCCCATGGACAGAGGAGCCTGGCAGGCTACAGTCCCTGGGGTCACAAAGAATCCAACACAACCGAGAGACTATCACTTTCACCACCATAAGTTATTCAGTTTATTTCAAAATTTTGTAATTCTAGACTATCTCAATATTAGAAATACCCTTTTAAATGTATCATTGCACAATTCATAATTATTTCCTTAGGATAATTTCCTTATAGTAGAATTATTGAGTCAAAGAATATACAGGAGAACACTGATCAGAATTTCACTCGTCACTCTCCCCTTTTACTCTTGAATATGATGCAGACTCCTTAAATGGCTTTTAAAGCCTGAAAAGAAGTAGCCTATTTGCCAACTTCATTTTGGGCTCGTGTTTCGTGTGTGTGTGTGTATACAACTTCTATTATTTCCTTTTCACCTACTACTCAGTTTGCTCAGAGCCTACACTTGGGCTTCCCTGTGGCTCACTGAAGAATCCACCTGCAATGCGGGAGACCTGAGTTCGATCCCTCCGTTGGGAAGATCCCCTGGAGAAGGGAAAGGCTACCCACTCCAGTATTCTGGCCGGAGAATTCTGTGGACTGTGTATAGTCCATGAGGTCGCAGAGTTGGACATGACTGCGCAACTTTCACTTCACGTGTCCATTCTAGCCTTACTAAATCCTTCCTGTCCTTCAAGTGTCACTTAAAAGACATTTCACCTCTTCTTGGTTTTCTGGGTTAGATTAAATCCCGTTTGTGCTGTGTCCTGAGCACCTCATACCTCACCCTTCCTGAAATACGTTCTCCACAGTCAGCTCGTTTTGGGGCTGGCACTCTGTCTTCTTGTTTACCGTACATCCAAGAGCCCAGCCCAGGGCCTGCCACATGAGGTTGGGTCGAATTGAGGAGGCACATGAGTAAGGCTTTTGATGCATGTTGGAAAACTGTACCACCAGTGTATTTTTTTTTTTTACTGAAATTTAGTTCTGTGTCCACCAGGAAACTATATTTACTCAAACAGGGACATTCTTGTAACTGCCTCCCCTTTCTTAAATATTTGTGTTACGATTTTCTAGCTGCAGAGCCGCTGACTGCATAATCTTATGATTTTACAGGATACATACCCTGAGTTATTTTCTCCTTTTCTATCCTTGTAGATAGGCCTGGAGAGGTCCATCTCTCCTTTTCCGAGTCTTTTCTTGTCCAACCCCAGTTCCAGATCCACTTCCAGCTTGGGGTTACACGAACTGGGTTCCTGAGCCTTTCTTTCTTCTTTGCATTTCTGTGTTGGGTTTGCCACATTGACCTTGGAGATTGGAGAGCCTTCATCATTGCATGTATCATTATCTTCCACATCTACCATATCTTCCACAGGCAGGGGAGTTAGTGAATAAGGGGCATTTCCAAAGGACTAGGTGTGCTGTGGGTGTAGGTAGCAAGGGGGGACATAGGATGTGAGCCACCTATAGGTGTCTCTGATGCGCTTGAAATTCATCGTGCATCATCGGGACTAAACAGAAATCCCAGTTCTGGTGGGTATGTGTGCCCCTTCTCTGAGAGGCCCAGTAACTGGTCTAGCTTCAAACGTTTTTCTACTAATGCCACTGGCCCAGAATCAGCAGAGATCTATTTTGGGGCCACTAAAGGAGAACTCAGGAGGACAAGTGGCAGCATCATTGAGGGTGTGACATGACATGCTGGATCCTTGAATGAATTAGAGTTGGACCTTAAACTGTTCGGTATCCTGGTCGGACAAAATCTCCTTACGGTGGACATTCCAGAATAGGGGAAGAGGCCTCTCATTCTGTCAGATCTTTGGTGACTGTGGCTGCTTTGTGATCCCAGCTTGCCTGCTCTATTTAGTTATTTTTGGCTGAGTTGGGTCTTCATTGCTGCGTGGGCTTTCTCTAGTTGCAACAAATGGGGGCTACTTTCTGGTTGCGGTACACAGCCTTATTACGGTGGCTTCTCTTGTGATGGAGCTCAGGCTCTAGGTGCGTGGGCTCCCATAGTTTCAGCTCATGGGCTCAGTAGCCCCACAGCATGTGGGATCTCCCCGGACCAGGGATCAGACCGGTATCCCCTGCATTGCAGAGCAGATTCTTAACCACTGGACCACCAGGGAAGCTCCAGCCTACCTGCTTCTAACCAGGAGCCAAATTACCTGCCTCAAATCCTAACTGTTCGATTTGCTAGACTTGTAACCTTGAGCAAGTTACTTAACCATCTCTGTGCCTCTGTTTCCTCATCTGTCAAGCACAAATAACAGAGGTACTGCATGGGGGTTGTATAAAAATTAAATGAATTAGTATTCCCAGCACCCTTGGTGAGGGGGTCTGGCTTGTAGTGAGGACTCAGTAAGTGTGAGCTACTTTTATTAACTTATCCATTCATGGCCTGCCTGCCTGAAAAGCCTTTCCTTTCCTTCTATATCAAAAATCTTCTCATTTTTTGTTTTTTTTTTTTTAAGTTAATGTGTAACACATAAATTGCATAAATATTAAGGGAAAAGCTTGATGAGCTTTCTCATTTTTCAAAGTCCCACTATTACGTGTTTGTCCCAGCATCACTGTCTTCCTGACCACAAGTAGCCAAATCTCATCTAAGGGACCTGATTTGAGGCATTTCAGAACTTCTTGCCCTCTCAGTGGGCACCAGCAGGAGGCAGTGTGATACAGGGGAGAAGCCGTGGTCAGCCTGACCGCTCAGTTGTGGTCAACTCTTTGAAACTTCATGAACTAGATAGTCCATGGAAGGGTAGCCATTCCCTTCTCCAGGGCATCTTCCCAAGGCAGGGACTGAACCTAGGTCTCCCACACTGTAGGCAGATTCTTTACCAGCAGAGCCACCAGGGAAGCCCCATAGTTAGCACGTTAAGGACCAGATAGTCTTATCCTGGCCCGATGACGTTACAGGCATACCTCAGAGAGATATATTGCAAGTTTGGTTCCAGGCCACTGCAATAAAGTGAGTCACACGAATTACCTTCAATTTGTTTAAAAAAAAAAAAAAAACAACGTCTGTGACCCACAATAAAATGAGGTATGCCTATACTGGCTTGGCTAGGACCTTAACTTCTGGAAGCCTTGTTTTCCCAATCTTCTAAGGATACCAGACTAGCAAATGGACCCTTTAGAGGGTTGTAGTGAAGAGGAAATGAGATAAGGCTTGTAAACAATGCCTGATACACTCCAGTTAAATTATCATAGTAATAGTAAAATTTTAACAAATACTAATACCCAGTGTCAGGGAGGGTGCTGTGAAATAAGCAGTTTCAGCCAGTGCTGGTGAGAGTAAATCAGTACAGCTTTTCCAGAGAGCAGCTCCAAAAAAGAAAAAGGAAAAAAAAAAAGCAAAAGCCATACAAATTTACTCTGTGGAAATAATCATGAATGAAAGCACCAAGATTTAAGTACAGGGATTTTCATCACAACATTACTTTGTTATGTAAAAAAAAAAATTAAAACTGAAAAGATAATAAAATCGTTAACTAAGTCGTTGTGTGTGCATAGTAAGGAATTTTTATTGGTAATAAAAATTGTACCTCACCATAAAATAATAATTATGGACCCAAAGATTATTTTATGCTCAAGATGTAATAAGAGAAAAAGGATAGAAACATATAATGTGACAACAAATTTATAGAAATAATACTCATAAAAATTTTTTGCATGTTTACTGTTTATCACTTACTATGCTAAGGTGACTTAGATCTGCCATTTCATTTAATCTTAACCAAAATCCTGCAAAAGAGGTCTCATTTTGCCAGTGTTACTGTTGAGTGAACTGAGTCTCTAGGAGGTTGAGTTGCCCAAGATACATAATGAATATGTTTGAGTTAGATCTTAGATCAGATATGTTTGAATTTTTAAAAATATTTATTGATATGGCTGTGCCAAGTCTTAACTGAGGAATGAGGGATCTCTGTTGTGGCACATGAGATCTCTAGTTGCAGGAGTCTTTAGTTACCACATGAAGGAATCTTTGGGGCCTCCCAGGTGGCGCCAGTGGTAAAGAATCCGCCTACCAACACAAGAGAAGTAAGAGATGCGGGTTTGATCCCTGAGTTGGGAAGATCCCCTGGAGGAAGAAATGGCAACCTGTTCCAGTATTATTGCCTGGAAAACTCCTTGGGCAGAGGAGCCTGCTGGGCTACAGTCCATGAGGTCTTAAAGATTCAGACACGACCAAGGGAATCTTTAGTTGTGGCATGCAGGATCTCGTTCCCTGACCAGAGATCGAACCCAGGCCCTCCGCATCAGTAATGCCAAGTCTTAGCCAATGGACCACCAGGGATATCCCCATATCTTTTTATTTTTAAGTGGATGATGGTAGATATCAAATCACTACTTCATTTATATTTCTTTGAATATATTTATGACAGTGATATAATCATTTTATTTTTAAATGTTAAGATCTGTAATGTGCAGACGTTACATCTTTTGTATCTAGTTAACACATGAAGAACCACTTCAGAAAATTCCCTTATGCCCCTTTCAAGCCAATCCCCATCCCCAATTGCTCTTTGGGTTTCAACGCCTTTGTTTTGTCTGTTCTTGAATTTCATATTAACAGAATCATGTAGTATAATAGATGCTCTGTGCTGGACTTCTTTTGTATCACCATGTTTTTGAGATTCGTCCCTGTTCCTTTTTATTGCTGAGTAATGTTTCCATTGTACAAAAATCCATAATTTGTTTATTCATTCTCCATTGATATTTGGGCTGTTTCCAGTTTGAGAGTTACAAATAAGGCTGCTATGAGCATTATTGTACAAGTTTAAAACATGTAAATAAGATGAAAAACTTTTAGATGTCAACTTAATTTATTTTTTAATTGAAGTAAAATTGCTTTATAATATTACGTTCCTTTCTGCTGTACAACAATGTGAGTCAGCTCTAAGTATAAATATATCCCCACCTCTTGAGCCTCCTTCCCAGATATCAACTTTAAAATTGACAAGGGGATACATATTCTTAGGCAGTAGTTTCTTTTCTTTTTTTCTTATGAAATATACATTCAAAGAATGCCTGTTTTCCAGTAAATCCATTTAACCATGCTGCCTAAGCTTAATAATGCAACAGTCTGTTGAGTATATGGTTACCTATTGTAAATATCTTCTCTCACTCTGTGCTTTATCTATTATTATACTCTTTAGAGAGTATACTTAAGAACCATTGGGTATCTTAATTTACTTATTAAGTATAATTTAATTTATCATTCTTATGAGAGCTGACAGGGCTTGTTAAAGAAATCCTTTCATTTATAAGTCATAAAGATATATATATATAATATCTTCTAAAAAACTGTAGATTTTTGCCTTTCACATTTAACTCTTTATCCACCTGGATTTTATGTTTGTATATGAAATGAAGAAAGGTCCAATTTCATTTTTTTCCATTAGGTATCCGGGGATCCTAGCGCTATTTTTTTTAAAAGGTTTTTTCCCGCTCTTTGTAGTGCCTGCTTTGTTTTAAGTCACACACCCATAGAAGTGTGTCTGTTTCTAGGCACACACCATTTTTCAAAATTATTTGATGGCATTTGTTGTTTAGTCACTAGGTTGTGTTTGACTCTTTTGTGACCCCATGGACTGTAGCTAGCCAGACTCCTCTGTCTATGGGATTTCCCAGGCAAGAGTACTAGATTGGTTTGTCATTTCCTTCTCCAAGGGACCTTCCCGACTCAGGGATCGAACCGAAGTCTCCTGCATTGGCAGGCAGATTCTTTACTACTAAGCCACCAGGGAAGCCATGTGATGGCATTTACAAGCAGAAAAATTATGAAGACCACTCCATTAAACAAATTGTGTGGCTTTTCTCTAGCCATTTAACTTCCCTGAGTTTCCTGCACTATTGCGGGGGAATATGATGGGGTCGCCCAGTAAAGCAACTAGAAGTTTTGACATAATAAACCTCAAGTGGCAGTAGTAGCAATACACTTTTTTTTTTCTTTCCATTGTTATATTTCCAGTGCTATGAAGTATGTGGAAACAAACCTGCTTGTGGCAGGAACTGCCAAAGGATGTGACATTTGGGTGGGTCACGAATGACGTGGAATCTGTCATCCTTTTTTTATGACCCTGATCTGTTGGCTGTCCATGGTGCATTTCCCATGTGTGTTTCATCTGCATGCTATTTTATCTGCCTTAGAAGGGCCCAGAGGAAAAGGACTGTGCCCCACGCCACGCATCACTTGTAGCGAACCCCAGTAGCAGTCGCCTCAGAGGACCTAGAATTGGACTGGCTCTGTGTTTGTCAGACACACAGACATCAAGGTCATCTTAAAAATTCTTGCCACTGTAGTGCTGCAGGATTCCTGAGTTTCACCCACATGCTGCTCCCTCCCCAAACCCCAACCACCGGCCAACACAAGTACAGCCAACAGACTCACCCACTTAACCCAGCACCGCCACCCATGGGAGTGGCGAAATCCATACCACACCCCCTGTACAGTCTTGCCTCTGGGAGAGGGAACTCAGGGTCCTGCATGTAGTAGGCACTCGATAAGCATCAGGTGCATAACCAATGAGTAACCATGTTACAATCAGGATACAGGAGAGCTCATTTCCATGTGCTGCAGTGTAGCAAGAAGTGGGTAAGGTGTTTCTGGTCCTGAGTATGCATTGGAATCACGGTGTTGTGGAGGGGCTATTCAATATATATATTCCCTCCACATACACACACACACACACAACTGAATTAGAACAGAAAAGGTAAGTGCAGAAAGGAGTTATTTTAAATTAAATTCTCTGGAAGAATCTGAATTTTGATGCTCAGTCAGGGATGGGAATGATAGAATTATTAAACTCCTGGATCATTAAAAGTACCATCAATCAAAACTTAAAATTTGCTTGCCTTTGAACCTGTACATCTTCCTAGATTTTATCCTGTGCCCCAAAATACACACACAAACATATTCAGGGCAGCATTTTTGAAACAGAAGAATAATTGAAACTAGAAAAATGTCAAATCATTCATTAAACAACTTTTATTGAGCCTTATTCTCATTATAAGAGACAGCACTAACAAGAAAATAATAAAATCCTTACTTTTATAGAGATTTATGTTTTATTCCATCAAAGAAGTACTGAATGAATAATTTATGATACACCCACACAGTGAAATAAATATTGTAGGAACAAGGTTTGTCAATATATATATACTGCTTTGGAAAGGTGTTCAAGACAGTTCTTTTTTTAAAAAATTGAGGTATAATTGAAATAACATTAGATTAGTTTGAATGTATTATTCAAAAATCAGTAAATTAAAGAAAAAAGAAAAAGGTGTTGCAAAACAGTGCAACAGTGTCCTATTTGTGTGTAATACATATATACACATGTGCATATATATACATATACAAAAAATGTAGAAGGATGTTCCCAAAAAATTGTTAATGACAGTTATTATTGGGAAGTGTGACTGAAGGGAAGCAGATTTCTAATTTCTCTTTATACCCTTTCATGCTTTTTATTGGACTTTTTATTTTGTATTGGGGTTCAGCTGATTAACAATGCGGTGATAGTTTCAGGTGAACAACTAAGGGACTCCACCATGCAGACATGTGTCCAGCCTCCCCCAGACTCCCCTCCCATCCACTGCCACGTACCATTGAGCAGAGTTCCATGTGCTATTCGGTAGCTCCTTGTTGGTTATCCACTTTAAATACAGCAGTGTGTACATGTCCATCCCAAACTCTCTAACTGTCCCTTCCCCGCATCCTTTCATGCTGCTTAAACTTCTTAACCTAAAGAAACATTACTTTTAAAAGTTTTTTGATTAAAAAAAAATTCCCTATAACCTGGAAAAACCTATGAGATTTTAAACTTCCAGCAGGGGGCAGCAGTGATTCTCACATATTTCTGATGTCAGCGTAAAACAGGATCAGTGTCCACAGATTTCCAATTCCAGGCCCAAACACTATACTTGAATTACCAGATTACAAAGGAAACAAAAAGCAATATCACAGAAAGCTTAAAATTCTGTAGAAATTTGTGACAAATAATTTCTATAGGGCTCTTTCTTCCTTAACATCTGTGCGTGAGTCTACGCTGCCTTTTTCCCCCTCTGTGAAACTCAGTTTTCTCGTCTCGTTTTAACAGATTTTAACATTCTGTTAACATCAGACAGTTTGACAAGCTAATCTTAAAAGATCTCTTTCCAGCTCTAAAACTCTTTGACTTTAAGAATCTAAATCGGCATCAGGAAGAAACAAGCCCCAGTGCCCTCTGTAATTAATTGGCTTATCAAAGAATCTGCTTTATAGCTTTTAGCTGATCAGGATGAATTATTAGTGGTTTATCTGTAGTGCAGATCAAAGAATACTTTTTGGGAGGGGGTGGGAGGGGAGGATGTTGGTATTTACTCACTCCACTGATGGAGAAAAAAGAACTCTCCCACTCTATAAATGTTTAGCATGTGTGTAAAGGTCGTAGGTCTGGTGTTTAGAAATTACACACAGGCTTACGAAAGAATCTTCACTGGGTTGGCCAAATTAAACAGCAGGCAGTTGTAGAGAAATAAACACAAGTTAACATTTAACCGTGAGTCCCTGTTCTTGCTGCTGGGTCTTTCTCAATAGGAGGGGCCTGGGAGAGTCAGCAGGCCCCCTAGCAAGATACTGAGCTCTTCTGGAAACACAGCCACCTACCAGTTTTATAAAACACATACTTAATATATGTATTTAAATCCAGAATCATAAACTTTCCTGGCTATTTTTCATGCCCCAACAGCAGTGCCTTCTTTTTGTAAGAATAATACTTTATATTAATCTTTTAAATTAGTTTTATTTAGTTTTTTGGCTGTGCCGGATCTTAGTTGCAGCATGCGGGATCTTTGATCTTCATCGTGGCATGTAAACTCATCGCAATAACATGTGAGATCTAGTTTCCCGACCAGGGTGTGAACCCAGTCTCCCTGCCTTGGGAGCGTAGAGTCTTAGCCACTGGACCACCAGGGAAGTGCCTATAAATTGTAATTTAAATTTATTTTTCCTTTTAACATTTGGCTGAGATTATACCACTGAAGTGTCTGAGTCAGGATTTAAGCCTGTGACTGTCAGGATCCAAAAGCCTTGACTGTGGTCCTCTATGAGTGAGGATTCACTCCTACTTGTTCTCTGGAAGCTGTGAATGTCTGCAAGAATTGATGAGTGTAAGGTGAATGATCACTTTGTCACAAAGCTCTGTCTCGCTTATGTATATTAAGTACTCACTGTGTGCTTGTCTCAGGCAAGTGCTGAGCGTAAGGGTATCAAAGGATGAATTATTAGACTTGATCATTACACTTTAAGAAACTTCTAGTTTTTGGAGCTGACAAGTATATGAACATAACACATGAAAAATAATAAGAAAACACAATAAGGAAGAAGAAATCAAGGCAGCATAGCAAGATAGTTAAATCCATGGGCTGTGGAGTCCAGTTCTTAGCTGTGGGACCCTCTAAGCCTCATTTTTCTGTTTTGTAAAATGAGGATAGCTTAGTGTTGGTAATTGCTGTGAGGGTTAAATGATTTAATATATTATTAAATGGCTTAAGATTGAACTTGGCAGGTGGAAACACTTATTAAAATGTATTGTTTGGTAAAGCTTAAGCACAGTGAGAATCATACATGCCACCATATGTCTGGGGTGTTGACACCCCTTTCTTAAATTTTTCTGAGTTGCCCAACTCCAAGAGTCCCATTTCCTTGAGCTGTATTCTTTTTTCTGATGTAGTTATCTTTTGATCCTACTAGAACGTCTCCAGGAAAGAATGATGTGCCAAAGGGACCCCAACCTCTGCTAACCAAAACTTGAGCTGCATCTCAGAGAAGGAAAGCGAAGACTGGAATAGTCCTCAGGACAGGCAGATCAGGAGAATCAACCCAGGAGTGTTTGTTAGAAACTGTCTAGGACCCACTCCCCGAGATTTTCGTTCTGCTTCGAATCCAGTTTCAATACATACTTTACTAATATTTGGATTTAATTATTATCATAGGAAGGGTTTCACATGATTCTATCCTGCAAATCAACTCCCTTCCCAACCCTGCTTATGTATTATTGTTTTCTCCCAAACACTGACTCACCTCCTTCATCCTCAGTCAAGGGCACTGCTTTGATATGCTACAGTGGCTGCCCCCTTTCGGCCTTGGCATGAGTCTTGGCATGAGGATGGATGGGCTCTTTCATCTGAAACCCTCTGCCTTCTGACAGCTGTGCATAAGCTAACACATCTCCTCTCAAACCCACTAAAAACTCACCTCCTCCTGGAAACCTTCCCTGCTTGAGTTCTTTACTTTTGTACTCCTGTCCTGTGCAACAGATGCAACTGGGATTGTTGGGATGTAGACAGACAGGTGTCCTTGTGTCTTGATTGTGCGTTAAGTTATGGTTCTTCCCACTGGGGGTGGCGTGGGCTTGTGGAGAGGACAGGGACTCTGGAATCTGGCACGAATTTGTACAGCAGCAGCACTCGTGAGTTCTCAAATTCATTCTGGCTGTCCTTTGTCACCTTGGAACTGCTGCTTTTTTTCTCCTGTGTGGTCATCTTCCATCCCTGCTTCTCCAGGCAGCTGTCCCCTCCTCGTTCCGCTTTTCTTCTCCCCAGAGTGGGCAGAGGGCCCTCTTCTAACTTTGCAAAGCACAGCTAAGACTGTCTGTGTGCCCCACCATTTCCTGTAGTATCTTCCTCTGTCAAAGGGGGTTGATTACAGGGCCTTCCTCCCTGAATTCCTATAAGAAAGCAGTGCCATCAGGCATGTTCACAGGATTTGGCATACAGCAGATCGTGGCAGTTACTTTAGACTGACGGGTTTGCTCCAAACCCATTCCAGCCCTGTCTTAGCTCACTTTCTGAACTTCAGAAGGCTGGCGGGATTAACCTGCATAACATGTCACAAATTCCCTTGCAGCTCCAGTTCTGTTTATGACTTGGATTCCATTTGTGTGAGTCTTTAGAACTAGGAGCTATGTGGAGGAAGAGGCAGGTGTGAAGCAGGCATTTTGCTGAGGCCGTTCATGGCCAAGGCCTTCATGATTCTAACAGCAGCTGTGGTGGCAGCTTAGGAGTTCTGAATTTTCCGGACAGTGACAGAGGCTGTGGCTTGCTTGGCAACGAGTTCCACAGTATCATTTTGGGAGTGGTTCCTGGATGTTTAGCCTAGAGTCTATTTCTTGACCTTCTTACTGATTCTGTGAGCTAAAGCCATACCCTTTAATAAGTCCCTTTGTGTTTAAATTAGCAAGAGAGAAACCTGCTGTCTGCAACCAAGAGAACTGACAGTTCTGTTAAGTGTTCAATAAATGTTATCTGTTATTATCATTTTAAAACTGTGTTGAAAGCTTGGTAATAAGAGCACATAGTTAGATTTCAGGAAAGGGAATTTTAAACTACCAACTGGATACGACCATGTAAAATGATTTCTGCAGTAGTGCTGTCCCAAAGAGCTATCTTTGACGATAGGGATGTTCTGTGTTTGCATCCAGTATGGTAGCCACTAGCTACACGTGGCTATTGAACACTTGAAATGTGGCTACTATGACTGAGAAACTGAATTTTTAATCTGATTTAGTTTTTAATTCACTTATATTCAAAGACAAAGAACGGCATGCAGATGGTGGCTACTGTTTGGGACAGCATAATCCTCAAGTGTCTCAGCCTCACCTTCCAGAAGGGTCTGGACAACCTTCTCTGTCTCTAGCCGAGAAACTTCTTCATTGGTTCTTCCTCAGTCCCCAGTCTCAAGCCTCGTGTTGATGATCTACAGAGGTGTAACATTCCCCAACAGTGACAACTTTGATACAAGTTTAGGGTCTCATTGTCCTCAAGTTTCATTCCAGGGTTGCAAATTGGCTTTTTTATTTTTTAATATTTATTTGTTTCTTTGACCACGCTAGGTCTTTAGTTGCAGTACATGGGACCTAGTTCCCCAACCAGGGATCGAAACCCAGGCCTCCTGCACTGGGAGTGCAGAGTTTTAGCCACTGAGCCACCAGGGAGGTCCCGCAAATTGGCTTTTTATTTACAAAACCCAAAAGGTTATGGAAGTGCTTTTGCTAAAATGCAGTCCGTATTGAAAGGGAAATTTCACCTTTCACTTAGAGAAAGAAAACCACTTATTATGTTAAATGTATATATATTTTTTCCATAACATCTAGGTATTGAGTTTTCAAAAAATATTGGAGTCCTTTATCAGTTAGACAAGTGGTTCTCATACTTTGCTGAGTATTAGAATCATTGTAAGAAAGTAACTGTTAATAATTGCAAGCCTTGTAAAGTAAAATAAAAATAAAATTAAAAAAATTAATAATTGCAAGCCACACTCCAGACCAATTAAATTAGCATTAAAGATTAAAGAGAACCAAAATTTTATCTCCAACAATCTACTTTTTTCAAAATTAGATTCCTATGTTAACTACTAATTAAAAGTTAATAAAAATATAAGAAAAATAATGATAGAATAATTTATAATGATAGGCTAATAATTTATTGTGAGCTAAGATAATTATAGTCCTGTTATTCAAAGCCAAACTTTTTTTCCCATTTTGGTTGACTGGAGGCCACACAGAGACTGTAGTCATAGAGCCATCATCCAATAATTCTGGGAAGCTTCTGGAATACAGACATTCACAAAGAGTACAGATTTCAGGGACTTCCCTGATGGTCCAGTGGCTAAGACTCCACACTCCCAATGCAGGGGGCCTGGGTGGCTTCCCTGGTGGCTCAGAGGTTAAAGAGTCAGCCTGCAATGTAGGAGACCTGGGTTCAATCCCTGGGTTGGGAAGATCCCCTGGAGAAGGAAATGGCAACCCGCTCCAGTACTCTTGCCTGGAGAATCCCATGAACAGAGGAGCCTGGTGGGCTACAGTCCATGAGGTCACACAGAGTCGGACACGACTGAGCAACCTCACTTTCACTTTCACTTTTTCAGGGAACTTGATCCTATGCTGTAACTAAGGCCTGGCACAGCCAAGTCAGTATTAAAAAAAAAAAGGATAACAGAGCTCAGTCAGGGCCCTCTTTCAGATTGCCACTTTCACATGAATAAAGCCAAACAATAATCCTTATAGACCTTCCATACAACCAAACATATGGACAGCTCAAAGGAAGCTGAGAAAAAAGATGAGGTGTCCAAATTCAGTGTCAGACGGTCTCCCTTGCTCCTTTTTTTTTTTTTTTCCAGATGGTCCTTTTATTATGCTCCCATCCCTCCATTTGCCCACACACAGATGTTCCCTGTGAAAGAACTTGGCTCTATGCAGTTCATTCCAGAATGGGATGGTTCCAGAAAGTTTAAAGAAAGGAGCTTGCGTTTCCTGAGATGACTTGCTCTTGACATTAATTCATATTTAGGAAGGAGCTGCCTAAGCCTTTTATAAATACCCGTGAAACTAAGTGACTCAAGATTGATTTTATTTCCTTCTGTCCCCCTGATGGCTCTTTAATCTTCCTGGAGTGTTGCTATAACTTCGGTTCATGACAGCAGTGAGTGACAGCCTGGAGCTAGCCCTTTCCTCCAGCCCTGATTCAAAAGCAGTTGGGCGTTTCCCACAACTTGAGGGCCCAGGTGCTTGGAAATACTGCCAAGTACTTCTTCTAACTTAAAAAAAAAAAATTGTAATTATATCCATTAGTTCTGGGTTAGGTAACACTCAAAATTTTAAAATTCAGAGGGTACGAAGAACACAAAGTGGTATTTGCCCCTCTGTCCATGTCCCCCAGCTTCCCAGTTCTCTTGCCCAGTGCTACCAGTTGGAGTATCTTCTTCAAGATAGAGATTTTTTATTTTTAAATAACACATTGGGAATCCCCTGGTGGTCCAGTGGTTAGGGCTCAGAGCCCTCACTGCCCGGGCCCAGCTTCACTCTTTGGTCAGGGAACTAAGATCATGCAAGCCTCGAGGCATGGCTAAAAATAAAAAATAAAAGAATGCGTTTATGTTTTCTTTTTCCTTTTTTCCACTACTTTTTGGCTGTGCCTTGCAGCATGTGGGATCTTAAGTTACCCAAGCAATCAAACTCGCGCCCCCTGCAGGGGAAGCATGGAGGCTTAATCACTGGACCACCAGGGTTAAGTTCCTCTTCCCCACTTTTATTCTTTTATTTTATATTAATGATAGCACACCCTACAAATATATTTTTCATCTGTCTATTTTTCCTTCTACTCCTGCCACTAGGATTTATGCAGCACGAGGAGAGGGACTTTAATGGTATAGGGTTATATCCTCAGCGTGTAGAATGGCGCCTGGCATACTGTAGTTTCTCCATAAATGTTCATTGAATAAAGTGAGTGAACACACTGTTCCACTTCTTGCCCTTAGGAAATCATCTCATTTCTTTCCATAAGGAACCTTCTCACTTATTTTCGTGACTGGATAGGGTTCCATTTCCGGACTCATTATTATTTATTTAATCAGATCCCTACTGATGGACATTAGTTTGTTTCTAATCCTCAGCCATGAAATATAGTACTGGCCTTCATATTCTTATACAGACATCATGTTGTACATGCGTGAGTATATTTAAATGGAAGAGAAACTCCTAAATGTAAAAGAGCTAGGTCAAGGACAAGCTTTGAGTTACATTTTGCCAGCTTCTTTTTCATCAGAAGCAGCTTGCCACATCTAAACAGTGCTACTGTGGTCCATGTAGCACTTGATGTAAGCCTGTTGATGTAAGCCTGTCCTAAGAAAATCCATCATTAATGAAATTGTTCTGGTTAGGCCCGAATTAATGACTTCCACTTACTCCTGCAAACCCAACAGGAAACCATCACCCAGGTGGGAGCTGTTGGAACAACACAGATGTATTTCAAAAACACAGTGTAGAAAGACAAGTGCACACTGCAAGATTCCGAGAACAAAGGAGACAAATCTAGGTAACAGAAGTCAGAACAGCGGCCGCCCAAGGTTTCGGGGGCAGAGACTTTGGAAAAGGGACACTAGGCACCTTTCTGAAGAGAAGGAAACATTATATCTTGATTTGGGTGGTGGTTTACATGAGTGTTTGCAGTTGTCAAAACTCATTGACCCACATTATAATGTAGATATTTGATTTTTGTAAAATATGCCTCAATTTTAAAAACTTGAAAAAAAAAATGGAAAGACCTGGAGTTTGAGGGTGTAACATGTTACTCCCTGCAGATTCCAATCATGCTGGCCTTTTTTCCTTTCCCCAGGTGCACTGTGCTTTTTCTCACCTGTCAGCATGCATGTATGCTATCCCCACTCCCTGAAACACTCCTTCATTTTACCGACATATAACTACACCCATTCACCCATACACACACACATGCACACGCACATCTGGCTTTTTATAATTCACAGTGCATCAAAAATACATAAAAAAATAGAAACAAATGCAAAAAAAAAAAAAAATAGTTCCCTCTTTTACTTGGGGTGCCGAGAAGGGGACGACAGAGGATGAGATGGCTGGATGGCATCACCGACTCGATGGACGTGAGTTTGAGTCAACTCCGGGAGTTGGTGATGGACAGGGAGGCCTGGCGTGCTGCAGTCCATGGGGTCACAAAGAGTCGGACATGACTGAGCGACGGAACTGAACTGACTGATACATGGGGTGTATGTTCTAAGACCCTCAGTGGATGCCTATAACCTGGGAGAGTACCAAGCTCCATATATAGTGTGTTTTCCCCTATACATACATACTTTTATTGTTCCGTTGCTAAGTCATGTCTGACTTTTTGTGACCCCCATGTGCTGCAGCATGCCAGGCTTCCCTGTCCTTCACCATCTCCCAGAGTTTGCTCATCCATTGAGTCGTTGTTGCCATCCAACCATCTCATCCTCTGTCGTCCCCTTCTCCTCCCTCCTTCAATCTTTCCCAGCACTAGGGTCTTTTCCAATGAGTTGGCTCTTTGCATCAGATATCTAAAGTATTGGAGCTTCAGCATCAGTCCTTGCAATGAATATTCAGTGTGATAAAGTTTAATTTCTAAATTAGGCACAGTAAGAGAATATCCAAATTGCCAGCATCACTACTCTTGAGCCTTGGGGACATTACTAAGTAAAATAAGATTTACCTGAACAGTGTGATATGATGACAGTCTGATAACCTAGTAGAATACTAAGTGACTAACTAAGGAGTTAGCATATATATTGTGGATACTTGTCACAGCCCTGGTGGGATGAAGCAGGATGGCATGAGATATCATCAAGCTACTCAGAATGGTGCACAATTTAAAACTTATAAGTTGCTTATTTCTGGAATTTTCCGTTTAATATTATTGAACCTTGGTTGACTGTGGGCGACAGAAATGGTTGAAAGCAAAACCGTGGGGAAGGGATGGGATTAGATAGAAAATGGCTGGAATGATACATTTACTGTATGAATTACTTTGTAACCTGTATGAATTGCTTTATAAAACTCAGGCATAAGAAAATGTACATTTCTCAATTTGGGGGAGACTTGAACTTAAATGCAACTCTATCTCTACCTTCCAAGGTGATGGTGGGTGACACAATGTTGCTCTTTTTTGGCCACACTGCCAACTTGGCCACCTGAGCCAAGAAATATCTGGAGTTTAGGAAATTCAGAAAAATTAAATGGTTTTTGGTCCACATGGTGGTCCCTGAGATGCTCATTGTTCTGTGTGGTTTACTTTAAGGTGAAAGGCTCAGCATAGTGTCAAGCTCAATCATCAGGAGCCTCTTGGAGGGTCCCAAGACCTAGGAGGTGTTTAGCACGCAATCTTCCTAAGGCCGCCATCCACCCACATCCTGCCACCTCTGGGGTTCCACGTGGGGCTGAGGAATGAGCCTCTGTTGTTCTGGAGCTTGCCTTCCTTTCAACCCCCAATGGGTCTGGACTTCAGAAAACTGTCCTGCAGAGGATGGCAGCACATAGAGTGGCTTTGGGGAGACCCCTTAAAGCTGGTAAATCCCCATGTTGGAGTTAGCCTCAGCTTTCATTAAATAGCAAATGGGAAAACTGGAAAAGGAGAAGGAACTTTTTTTTAAGCTTCTAAGGATTTTGCAAACAATTGAAGTAATTAAAAGTTCTCAGAAGTAGCCGATGGTGCCCTTTTCACCGAGGGAATGTGGGCCAAGCATGATATATTAAAAGAGAGGGAGCTGCTCTATTGAAGTTAAAAATAATCTTCTGTCACATGGCTAATTTGTTGGAATGCAGCAATTAAAGGGCTCTGGGCAGAGCGAGAGCTGGAAGCAGCTGGGGAGCTTGCAGGCAGAGTGCACGCCCTGGGGACTGTTGTTTGCAGAGAGAGAAAACACTGTCACAGCTGACTTAGGGCACCTTATCAGAAAGCCCACAAAGGAGCCAGGAAGAAGGAAAAGTGGGGTTGATTTTAGACCTGTGACCTGTGGGTTTATCAGACAGTGTAGGGATGGGTCAGGACTTGTCACCTGTGCTCTGGGATGGTGATTCACTCAACAAGGATGAAGGCTTTCCAGTTTCCCCTGCACTTTGAAAACGCATGCCTTTGAATCCATTTCAAAGGAACACATAACCCAAAGGAGCCCTTTGATCCTAAATCCATGGGAAAAACCAATCTATATGATCTTGAGGGGCAAAGCTCAGGCCAAGAATATAAATCCTAGATTGGGGAGTTATATTTTAAAAGTTTTTGTTTTTGTTTTCCTGAAATTTTGAGTTGAAAGAGGCTTTTTGTTTGTTTTCACTTTTTGGCTGCCCTCGGTGGCATGTGGGATCTTAGTTCCCTGACCAGGGAGCGAACCCACGCCCCCCGTTGGACCACCAGGGAAGTCCCAAAAGAGCTTTAAGGAAATGGTTATCTATCTGGTATAATATGAGTTTTCCAGGTGAGGCAACATGCTCAGAGAGGCTGATTTGCCCACCATCACTCAACAAGCCAGAGACAGAAGCTAGGGTTCTAATTCAGGTGTTTAACTTGAGAGGAGGACATGATCATTAGGAAGGGTAGGGTTCACATGACCATGATGTAGAGTCCTGGCTCCAGGGGTTGTGGAACCCTTCACAAGTGCCTAACCCCTCTCATCTCAGTTTCAGTGTGTGTAGAGTAGAAATAACAATAGTACCTACTACCCAGAATTGTTACAGTGCATGTGAAGTGCCTAATATCTCTCTTGATTAAGTGTTAAATAAAGTGTTAGCTGTTATTTTTCCATGGTTTTTTCCACACTGCCCTGCATCCTAGCACCATCTTGCAAGTTAACTTGCCCACACACAGCCTCTTCTTTTTGGTTGGGATTGTCTCTTCTTTCTACCTCCAGCTCTCAATCATTACATATAAAGGAAAAGAGAATCAGTCACTTTCTCCTAGCATTTTGTGCATTGCAACACACCCATATTACTTGTCTTCTCTCAAGCTATATAGGCCCTCCAGTCTATGCTTCCAGGTTGCTGGCAAGCAGAAATGGCACCAACAAGAAGAAGCAAGTATTGCTGCCCCAAATGAAGTAACCAGAGCTATCTGAATCTTTTAGAATACTTGATCAATTTTCAAGTTTATAAAGGGCACCATGGAGGGGCTCTGAATGTCCGATGGATGTTTGGGCTTCACAGCCTAAGCACCGTTGGAAAGTGGAGGCCAAGTTCTGTGTGTGCGCATATATTGCAAGGAAATGAAAACCTACCTGACGCTAGCTTGAGCCAGAAATGGGCAAGTTTAGTGGCTCATGTAACCACAAGACTAGATAGATTTCATTTCTGACTAGATCCAAGGGTCAACCACATCCCCAGGGCACCTTTCTGCGTTGTTGGGCTCTATTCTTTAGATTCTTGCTATTTATGCAGACAAAATAGCTGTGGAGAGCTCTGAGCTTTACTCTTTTTCCAAGTCCGGTATTCATATTAAGCAGTCTTCCTGCCTTTAGTCCTGTTTCCTGATTGGGTGCTTTAGATCAAGTGTCTCTTGCTGAAACAGTAGGGCCAGGGAAATGAACTTCTCTGATTGAACAGATTGGATCACATGTCCCAACAGCATCTGACTGGCAACACTTGCTAGCGTTGCATACACTATAGCAGGAACAGTTCTTCCTGGGAAGATGGGGTACAGAGACCAGAAGAAAGGGAAAGGCAGATAGAAACCATTGATACCAAAGCCAAGGGCACTTATGTGCACTTTTCTGAGGGGGTGGTTTATAGCTTGCTTCATATCTTCCCAATGTTCTGTAATCCAAGAAATAGTAAAACTTTGGGAGAGGAAAATGCTTTTTCCCCCACTCCAAATATTTCCTTCCTGTAGAGGGTCATCAATTAGCATTAACGCTCCCAGCTCCTCTCCATGTCTTCCTTCTCCTGCACTTAGGGAAGAAGGAGTGTTAGGAGAAGCTGGACATGAGTCTCCCAGTGTCATCCTCCTCCCGGGCTCTCAGGGTCGAGAAGCTGGGAAGCAGCATTCCTCCACCCAGGGAGGGCACCCTGGTCCAATGTTTTCTGGGACTGTGGGAAAGTCTGTTTAATTAGGATTCAAGAAAGCCTGCTGGGCACACATGCTCAGCCACATCTCTTAACATACAGCCTTATCAGAAGATAATTCATCTCCTGACCACCCAGACCCCCAACTGATTCAGAGCCTGAGTAGGGAGGAGGTGTCCTTTTTATTGAGCCCCTTCTCAAAAGTCAACATGAACCATCCACTTCGGTTATTAGGGACCCATAGATTTCGTCCTTTCATGCTCCCCTTCCTGGCCGGGTCCCCCACAGGAGAAGCTGTCCACAGAGATGGTGGAGTGCTGGGAGCAGGCTCAGAGGGTGGCCACAAAAATGATAAGAGGCAAGGAAGCTAGATTTACAACAGCAGGTGAGAGAAACAGATTATTTCACATGGGCAGGTGGGGGGAAAAGCCAGTGGAGGGGTGATTCAGGAGTAACTTGGACCTTCCCAGGCGGTCCAGTGGTTAAGACTCCATGTTCCAATGCAAGGGGTGTGGGCCTGATCCCTGGTCAGGGAACTAGGATCCTGCATGCTACATAACGTGGCCAAAAAGTAAAAATTTTTTAAATAAAATAAAAAACACAAGTTAAAAATACAGTAAAAATAGTAGCCTCGACCAAAACCATGCTAAGGGTGTGGCATCACTGGTATTTTTCCACAACCTCACTCTGACCCTGAGTGTGGTCACATGTGTGTCTCTCACCTCTCCCATCCCACTCGGGTCCTTCCAAGCCCACCTCTTTGAAAATAAATTGTTCCAATTCCACAGAGGTGCGGGAAGTTGGGGCACACAAATCAACTTTAAAAATAACACTATAATTTCTTTTTGATTACAGAAGTAATATGCAATCTGTGAAAAGAACGGAAAAAGATACAGAAAAATATAAAGATTAAAACTAAAATTCACTCTAAGCCCTCAACCCTAAGATAGCTGTCGTTAGGATTTTGGTCTGTTACTGTCCAGCCTTCTTTCTATACATATTTTTTTAATGCATTCTTCATTTCTTTAAAAAAAAAAGATTATAAAAATATTTCAAATAAAATGGCAGCATGTAGTGTAAAAGAGGAAACTATGATGCTATTTCTTATAATATTATTTCTCTTAGTATTACGATCTACGTATACTATTAAGTGAATATTTTCTATTGCTCACTGCTCCCTTTTCCCTCACTGCTCCCTTTTCCCTCTCCTGGCCTCAGCAATGGTTGGCACTGTGGCACTCAGCTGAGAGCAAAGTGAGAGTGTCATCAACACCCACTTTAGAGACAGGGATCTGTGACTTAACCACAGCCACACCCAACCCCTGCCGTGTGGCCAGGATCCCAGGGGACACAAACTATTTCCTAAGGTAATAGATACCTTTGTTGAGAAAAGTGAATGAAGAAGGTGGCTTCCATAAGCCAGGGTTCTTGACCTTCCTTCTCTATTCAGAAATACCTATCACATCTACCACAGTTGCCTCCAGAGCCCCAGGGTTTTGATTCTGATTCTGGGAGCATATAGCTGCAAATGAACAAAGAGCTGAGGGAAAGTTCTTTATCAGCAGGAGAATTATTTTATTCCATGTGTTTCCTTACATGAGTTGGTACAATAAGGGAAAAGAATGAGAAGAAATAAAAGGCTAGTTACTCAGGCTACTTTTAATGAATCACAACTGCCCCCCACCCCCCAACAGTGTCATTACCCATCCCCAGTCAGGAAAGGCTTGAGTTTTTCCATGCCAAGAAAAACAGAGGGCAGGAAGAAACAAATTATGACCTTGTTTGTGTTTTGTTTCTTAACTATTTGATTTATAGGCCCAGATCCAATGATTATGGATGAAAGAAAATATCCCAGTGTCCCAAAGCTAACCTGAACTTAACCGGGGTAGATCTCACGTCCACTGCTCAAAGTTAGCACGAAGTTAAAATGCTTTAAGAATAAAGCCTCAGGGTTTGAGGCTGCCTGAGCAGCCCAATAGCAAAGCCAGATTCCTTTCCCATCGCCCCAATTCAGATGAGTACTATGAAGAATTTAAAAATACTAAGTATTGGTGAGAATGTGGAAAAATTGGAGCCCTTGTGCACTATTGATAGGAATAGGAATGTAAAATGGTATAGCTGCTATGTGGAAAATAGTATAGCAGTTCCTCAAAGACTTAAAAATAGAATTACCATATGATCCAGCAATTTCATTTCCAGGTACTCAAAAGAATTAAAATCAGGGTCTCAAACAAATGCCTTATACCTAAATATTATTATTTTTGGTTGGTCTTTTGTTTGCCCAACCATTATTTCTTGTTCTGGGAGGCAACAACTAATACATTTGCCTTTAAATCTATCAAATGCACCCCCCGCCCCCCATAGCTGCCTCGTACTTGGAGGAATTCTGAATTAAGCAAAATGAGAGTAAAGGTTTTGAGCTGGCCCTTCAGAGAGCCACCAAACTGGTTGAAATGAACAGCCACAATTTTTAAAGAATGAGATCACTGCTACTACCTCCAGGACTAGGAACTTGTGCTAGGAAAGGGGACTGCCATGGCCGAAGCTTTCTGCTGAACTGGAGAGCAGGGGATGGAGACAGGGCAAGTTAAAACATCACAGAGTTCTCTGACTGAGATTCATCTGTTTTCTTTTTTCCTTGATTAAGCATTCACCTGGTTGTTGTAATTTTTTGCTTAGTTTCCAGAATGCCAATAAAGTTGATTTTGAGAGGGAAAAAGGAAAGAAAAATGTCATGTAGCCATGAGCTCTATAGAAAGAAAGCATAATGATGTTTTGGACGGAGTAGCCACTCAGGATGTGGTGGCTCACCGAGGCCTCACCCAGGGGTTGACATTTAACCAGAGATTAGACTGATAAATCTAAATGTGAAGTTGGGCAGAGAGAATATCCCCAAAGTAGGCTTGTGCTTGGCATATAGAAATCAAACCATCTTGACTCAAAAAAGAAATTTTTGGCCATTAGGGTTTTTTTTTTTTGGGTCAGATATGGATCTAGATGAAAGGTTGATAAACTCCTCTCTCACTCTTAACTATAGAAAAAAGATGTTTGACCTCACTCATAAGAAGAGAAATGCAGGTCAAAACCACAGTGTGATATAATTTTTAGAGTGTCTCACTGTTCTGTTTTGCTGGCTGTGCTGGGTCTTCATTGCTGTGCTCAGTTGCAGTGAGCAGTGTACAGGCTTCTCTTGTTGCAGAGCACGAGAGCTAGGGCTCGTGGGCTTCAGTATTTGCTGCTCCCAGGCTCTAGAGCCTCAGGCTCAATAGAGGTGGCACATGGGCTTAGTTGCCCCACGGCATGTGGAAATTTCCCAGACCAGGAATTGAACCTGTGTCTCCTGCATTCGCAGGTGGATTCTTTATCACCGAGTCCACCAGGGAAGTCCTAAAAATGTCTCACTGTTATAATCCAAAAACTTTGATAACACACACTCTGAGACTGTGAGGAAACCAGCACTCATGTACATCGCCAGTGAGAATATACATTGGTGCAATTGCTAACATTACAATTGCATGTGCTTTTGCCTTAGAATTCCCATTTCTTCTTATACATGTGCACAGTGATAAAAGATCAGAGTTGTATTAATTGCAGCATTATTTGCAATTCCAAAACACTGGAAACCCAAATCTCCATCAGCAGGAGACTAGTTAAATTATGATATATTCATACCAAACTCTGAATACCGAACTGTAGAAAACTAGGCAACTGTAAAAACTGTGTAAAAATAAATGAGGAGGCACTTTATGTATCATTATCTAAACATTTCTAAGATGTCATTAAGTAAAAAAGACAAGATACAGAAGGGTGGTGTTCACTACCTTTTATATGTAAAGAAAACTTAAGTATAAAAATGTTAGTTGCTCAGTTGTGTCTGACTCTTTGCGACCCCATGGACTGTAGCCTGCCAGGCTCCTCCATCCATGGGTTTTCCCAGGCAGGAATACTGGAGTGGGTAGCTATTGTAGCTATTCCCTTCTTAAAGGGATCTTCTTGATCCAGGGATTGAACCCACATTGCAGGCAGATTCTTTACTGTCTGAGCCACCAGGGAAGCCCTTAAAACTAAGTATAAATATGTGTATTTACTTGCATTTTGCATGGAGAAACTCAGGAAGAATACACAAAAAAAATTATTAAATGGTTTCTTTGGTGAGTGAGTGGAAGGGAACGGAAAGTAGGTAGAAAGGTGGTGGGCAAGATACTTTTTATTGAGATGTTTAATTTTATTTTTAGTTTGGAGCCATGTGAATATATTGACTTAAAAATTAAATTTAGAACTTGTTCCCTTTACTACCTCTTATCTTAATTTATTAATTTATCACTTAACCCATAGCCATTGTTCACTCCTCCAGCCCCTCTCCTGAGGAAGTGTTTAGTTAAAAGAATGTGGATGATGGTTATAAAAAGTACATTAGTGCATATGTATTTTTATAAAGCTGACTTAAAAAACACATTAGAGATTAATCTAATCATGAAGGAGATTTCTGTGCTTTACCCCTCATCCTCCAGAGATTAAATAAAGGTCATTGACCAAAGACATTTGGAACATTCTGAAGGCAAAAACCAGCCTAAAGGAAACTTTGTGTTTATGGAAACATTATGATTTTTCAAAGTGGCCTTTGGCTTAGTAGATTGTAGTAAAAACAATGACATCATCCAGTCTCTGAACTGGATCATCTTTATCAAAAAGAACCCTTTACTGGGTAAAGAATTTCTAAGTGTTAACATCTTTTCACATCCATTTTTTCATTGTCTCCACGTCTGGGAAGTATTGTAGTCTTTTAATGTTTTTTGATTCCCTCCTTATGCCCTTCCTCTAACCACTAAATTAACTTTGTCTGTTTTTTCCTTAACAGCTCTATAGCTCACATACTATACAAATTATCTATGAAAAGTATACAATTCAGTATCTTTTAGTGTAGTTACAGAGTTGTACAGGCATCATTGCAATCTAATTTTATAACATTGTCACCATACACAAAAGAAGCTTCATCCCCATTAGTGGTCATTCACCATTTTTCCCAGCCCTCTCAGCCATGTACAACCACTAAATGTACTTTCTGTCGCTATAGATGTGCCTTTTTAAAAAATAATTGATTAATTAAGTAGGCTGTGTGGGGTCTTAGTTGTGGCAGGTGAGCTTAGTTGCCCTGTGGCACGTGGGATCTTAAGTTTCCTTACCAGGGATCAAACCCTCACCTCCGGCAGTGGAAGTGCAGAGTCTCAACCACCAGGCCACCAGGGAGCTCTCTAGATGTGCCTTTTCGTGAAATTATATATGTATGAAGTCATCCTGTATGTGGTCTGTTGTGTCGGGCTTCTTTCACTTAGCACGATGCTTTCAGGTACATTCATGTTTTAGCATGCTCTTTTTCTTTTACTGCTGAATTATATTTCATTGTAAGGACACATACACATTTATTTATGTGCATATGGAATCCCATGGACAGAGGAGCTTGGTGGGCTACAGTCCATATGGTCGCAAAGAGTTGGGCACAACTGAAGCAACTTAGCTTAACATATCTAGATGATCATATATAATCATATAAACATCATCCTAATAGATGCAGACAAAATATTTGACAAGCTTTAGTCTCCTTTTATGATTTAAAGAGAAAAAAAAGACACCTCAGGAAACAAGGTAGGTAGGGGAATTCTATCAGATGAAGAGTATCTACTGACAAATCTACCAACATCACATTTAATTGTCAGAGGCAGAATGCTTTCCTACTAAGATTAGGAACAAGCCAGAGATGCTCATTTTACCATTTTCATTCAGTGTTCTACCAGAAATGCTAGTGTGCAATACTCCTTGCCAGTGACATAAGGCAAGGAAAAAGGCATACAGATTGGAAAGGAACAAGTGAAACCGTCTCTGTTAGCAGATATGATTGCCACGTAGAGTTTTCTAAGAAACCTACAATCACTAGAACTATAAGTGAGTTTAGCAAGATTATAAGATACTAAGTCAACGTACAAAATCAATTACATTTCTCTATTATAGCAGCAAACTATTGAAAGTGAAATAATTCCATTTGCAATAGCAGAAATCCATAAACTATTTAGAAACAATTTTGACAAAGGATGTGGAAGACCTCTATGCTGTAAACCACAAATTGAAAAAACATTCAAATAAATGGAGCCGTGTACCATGTTGGTGGATTGTGAGCCTCAGGATTATCAAGGTGTTCATTCTTTATAAATTCATCTATAAGTGCTTTTACAGAAATTAACAGGCTGATTTTTTAAAGTATCCTTATTATTTGGGGATATGTTCAGATTTACAGAAAAGTTGCAAAATAGTACAGAGTTTTTATATACCTCTCACCCCACTTCCAGTAATGTTAACATCTTGAATATACCATAGGACATTTGTCAAAACTAAGAAATCAACACTGGTACATTACTGTCACTTTAATCTGAATTTTACTGTTTGTTTTTTTTCCCCTGATATCCTTTTTCTTTTGTTCTAGGATCCAATCCAGGTTGCCACTTTGCATTTGAGTTCTGTCTCCTTAGTCAAAGTGGCTCTGTGGCAATTTCTCCTTGTTTCCTTGTTTTTATTTTTTAAATAAGTATGATGGTTTTGATTGCTATTGGTCAGGTATTTTGTAGAATGTTCCTCAGTTTGGGTTTGCCTAATGTTTTTCTCCTGTTTAGACTGAATTATGGGTTTGGGAGAAGAATGCCAGAGCGGGGAAGTGCTTTTGTAGCACATACCAGGGAGTACCTGCTATCAACATGATTTGTCCCTGGTGATGCTAACCTTTTTCCTTGCCTTGTTGAGAACAACAAGCTGATTTTAAAACTTTGGTGAAAACATAAAGGGTCTAGAGTAGCAGAAACAATTTTGACAACTCAGAAAAGCTTGACTGTCAGCCTTACAAAGCGATCATAACCAAGATAGTGTGGGACTGGTGTAAGGCTAGACAAATAACTGGAACAGAATAGCAAGTTGCGAAAAAGATCTACACTTACTTGGTCAGTCAGTTTTCGACAAACATGAAAACAATTCAGTAGGGAACTGTTTTCATCAAATAGTGTTGAAACCCTGAGTATCCACTTGGAAAAAAAGAGATTGAGAAAGCCAGCTGAGGTCACCAAGTTTGTGAGTAGCAGGGACACAGATTTCAAGCTAGACTTTCTGGCTTTCACGGGCTACCATTGTGAATATGAATTTATTTAAGCCATAGTATTTTCCTGAATCAAATTCAATTTGAAGCCATATTCTTAAAAAATGTCTATTGTCATGAAAAAAAAAAAAAAAAAAGAAGAGGCTGAAGAACCATGCCTGATTAAAGGAAACCAAGGAGACATACATAAATGGAATACATTATCCTGACTTGGATCCCTGATCCCATAGACATACCAAAATTTCACAAAGAACTGTACTATAATGATTGGGAAACAATGTGGACAGCTTGTTAGATAATAGTTTTATCTGCATGTTAAATTCTCTGAACTTGAAAATCATACAGGGGCTTTTCATAGAAGACACAGAATTATTTGGAGGTAAAGTGTCATGAGGTTTGCAACTTAACTCTGAAATGGTTTGGTTTAACAATATTAATGACAATAATAAAAATAAATATAAATTAAATAAAATATGGAAAAATAATAACCATTGGTGAATCTAAGTTAAAGTGGGAATTGATTATATTATTCTTTCAACTTCAGTTCAGTCTCTCAGTTGTGTCTGACTCTTTGCAACCCCATGGACTGCAGCACGCCAGGCTTCCCTGTGCATCACCAACTCCCAGAGTTTGCTCAAACTCATGTCCATTGAGTCGGTGATGCCATCCATCCAACCATCTCATCCTCTGTCATCCCCTTCTCCTTTTGCCTTCAATCTTTCCCAGCATCAGGATCTTTTCCAGTAAGTCAGTTCTTCGTATCAGGTGCCCAAAGTATTGGAGTTTCAGCTTCAGCATCAGTCCTTCCAATGAATATTCAGGACTGATCTCCTTTAGGATGGACTGATTGGATCTCCTTGCAGTCCAAGGGACTCTCAAGAGTCTTCTCCAACACCACAGTTCAAAAGCATCAATTCTTCGGTGCTCAGCTTTCTTTATGGTCCATCTCTCACATCCATACATGACTACTGGAAAAACCATTTGAAATTCTAAAAAAGAAATTTAAATATTAATTTTAAAAACCCACTTTAATCTGATTCTAATTCCAGTTGCCATGATGGTGGCAAATTGAGTCTCAGTCATTTATAAGCATTTCTCTCCTCTGCCCCAGGGATTTTACATAGTACAGAACATTCAGGAGGGGCCCTCTAGTCTTCAGTCCACACTGGTCACTTCCTGAAGATCAGGCAGAGCTGACAGCCTCTGCACTGATGCTCAAATATGTCTACTAGCTGGGAGCAGTGGCAACAAGGGTCCAGTCTTTCTGCATGCATTGTGTAACCCTTCCACTTCAAAATCCTGTCACTAACCTAGGTCCCTTTGGCAAAGCTTATAGGGTTCTTGCTACTGGAGGAATCCCAAACTGCTTTCTTCTTACCAGACTCAGGAAGCCCAATTTAGCTTTTGTGGTACTCCAAATATATTTGTCCAACCCCTCCCTTGGTGGAGAGTTTCTTCCATGCTAGCTTCTTCAGTTCAGTTAAGTCACTCAGTTGTGTCCAACTCTTTGCGACCCCATGAGTTGCAGCATGCCAGGCCTCCCTGTCCATCACCAACTCCCAGAGTTCACTCAAACTCACGTCCATCGAGTCAGTGATGCCATCCAGCCATCTCATCCTCTGCCAGCTTTTTAGGGTCTTCAAAAACACTATTGGACTCAGTTTCCTAGAGGTGGAGGTAGTAAAGGAAATGCCATGTGATTTTACTAATTTACTGTATGAAAGATAAACACATATTAAATATGCTTCAAAACAGACTCACAGGGAATTCCCTGGCAGTCCAGTGATTAGGACCCTGTGCTTTCACTGCCAAGGGCCAGGGTTCAATCCCTGGTTGGAGATCAAAGATCCAGCAAACCTCACGGTGTGGCCAGAAGAAAACCAAAATAGAATGGCTTTAAAAAAAAACAAAAAACAAAAACCAGACTCACAGATAATAGAGAACAGATTAGTGATTACCAGCAGGTGCAGGTGGGTGGGAGAGGGGCAGTACTGGGGGGAGTGGCAGGTACAAATAGTTGAGTGTAAGGTAGGCTACAAAGACGTATTGTACACCACAGGGAATATACCCAATATTTTGTAATAACTGTAGATGAGTGAAACCTTTAAAAATTGTGTAAAAAAGTTCAGTGTTTCCCAAAGTTACCCGTAGATCACTTGCATCAGCGTCATTCAAAATACTTGCTAAAAATGTTAATTTCTGATTCTATATCCAGACTTGCTGGACCTGAAATGGGGCTGGGAATTTGCTTTTTAAAATTTTTTGTGTCTTAAAACAATGTTTTATTATCTCATAATGCTGGGGTTGATGGGGCTGACCTGCTGATACAGCCTGAACATAGTCATGGTTTGTATTAAGTTGATTAAGGGGCAGTCTCAGCTGAGACACCCTAAGTAGCTGATCTTTGTCGACTGGGGAAAAAAAAGCACAATGTGTGAGCTGTGTTTTGCCTCATTTGGGGCAAAATAGGCCCAAAGAGCGGAGAAGGCAATGGCAACCCACTCCAGTACTCTTGCCTGGAAAATCCCATGGACGGAGGAGCCTGGTAGGCTGCAGTCCATGGGGTCGCTAAGAGTCGGGGCACGACTGAGCAACTTCACTTTCACTTTTCACTTTCATGCATTGGAGAAGGAAATGGCAACCCACTCCAGTATTCTTGCCTAGAGAATCCCAGGGACAGAGGAGCCTAGTGGGCTGCCATCTATGGGGTCACACAGAGTCAGACACGACTTAGCAGCAGCAGCAGCAGGCCCAAAGAGACAGCATTTATATAGCCCAAGAGATAGCATTTCATATAGCTCTGAGAAACTGCAACAAAGAGGTAGGGGGGAATGTCAATATATATATGTGATTTTGGTGAAGGGAGAGTGCATGCAATGAAACACATAGTTTTTGCAGATTACTGCTAGTTACGAGGAGCATGTATCACCATGAAGGATTTTAGTGCATTTCTAGATTCAAGGAGATGCAAAAATTGGGCTCATAAAATCATCTCCTGAAAGTCCCTAATTATCTGAAGACTTGTTCTGCCAGTTTTTCCCAAAGCACAGAGTGCCTCATTCCTGATCTCCACCTTAACTCCTTTCATGGGGTATTGAAGGTCTGCAGCTGAGGGGCTTATAATTTGGTCCTTATAGAGGTAGGTGGCCGGAGAAGGCAATGGCAACCCACTCCAGTACTCTTTTCTGGAAAATCCCATGGAGTCTGGTAGGCTGCAGTCCATGGGATCTCGAAGAGTCGGGCGTGATTGAGCGACTTCACTTTCACTTTTCACTTTCACGCATTGGAGAAGGAAATGGCAACCCACTCCAGTGTTCTTGCCTGGAGAATCCCAGGGGGAGCCTGGTGGGAGGCTGTCTATGGGGTCGCACAGAGTCAGACACGACTGAAGCAATTTAGCAGCGGCAGCAGCAGCAGAGGTAGGTGGCAAGTGCCAATGTATAGGTAACATCTTTAATCCCACCTTCACAGCATCATGAAGTGTTCTAAGATGGTGAAGATGGAAATTTCAAGGTCTCTTGAAGTCTAGATGTTGTTACTTGCACAGTAGCATTTCTGTCACAATCTATTGGCCAAAGTAAGTAACAAGGGAAGCCAAGATTTAAGGTGAGGAAAAGTCTTACCTTCAAGATTGAAGGTGGGAGGAGAAGGGGACGACAGAGGATGAGATGGTTGGATGGCATCACCGACTCAATGGACATGAGTTTGAGTAAACTCCCGGATTTGGTGATGGATAGGGAGGCCTGGCTTGCTGCAGTTCATGGGGTTGCAGAGTCGGACATGACTGAGCGACTGAACTGAACTGAAAGTCTCTATGTCTGGACTGGAGGGGATCCGCTTTTCTGTTGTTGTTGAGCTTCGTGACTTGTAGGATGTTAGTTCCCCCAACCAAGGATCAAACTTTCACTGCAGTAAAAGCTGAGTCCTAACCACTGGACTGCCAGGGAATTCCTGGGAATTTGCATCTTTAACATAGCCTTCTAGTTGACTCATGCACACCAAGGTTAAGTATGAATCATCATTTAACAAATATGTTTACAGAGCTGTGTCCTTTTGCATTTGCTACAAATCTCTTGCTAGTACTTAAATTTATATATATGCAAATGTTTTTGTTCCTTTCAGAAATTCCTGAAATAGTAATGTGCTTAAGTACCATATGGAGATGGGATCACTGGAGCTCAGAATGGTAGCAGAGTTTGTGATAAAGAAGGAATTCGAGGAGCTTGAAAGGTGAGTAGGCATCAGCAGGAAGAGGGTATCATAAGTGGGTGGACCTGATACGACCACAGATGTGGGCTTATACCAGTAGGTTTAGGAGTCAGGGACTGGTGCACAAGGCTTGTAAAAGGGAATGGTTGGGGGTGGATTATGGAGAGTAATGACATGACTGAAGTGACTTAGCATGCATGAATGCATGGAGAATATGGGAGAGTGACATGATGAAAATAACATCTCACCATGACCAGTTTGTCATTTGTAATGGCAGTTAAGAATGCGTAGCTCACAATATTGCATATTAACCAAACTTATAATTACAAAATGCTGGGACCTCTAACCAGCCACAGTTGAGGCGAAATTCTATTTTAGAACACGTAGAAACTGTTCACTGGTCACTTAAGATTCACTTAAAAACAGATTCCTCCCCCCACCCCGCCCTGGGCCTTATTTAGAGATAACTGACATACAAGAAAATCAGATTCTCAGTAATGGCACACACTTGGAATTCTCCATATCGTATACCCAAACACTGTCTCAAGGTGCCGGTTCACCACCTGTCGTTTATACACTGATTACTAGGCACCAAGCGCTCTGCAGGTACACGCTCTCGCGCGCGCTCTCTCTCTCTCTCTCTCAATCGGCCAAATTTCTCTATAAAGTAGAGGTTATCATGCCCGTTTTACTGGTGAAGAGGAAACTGAGCCTTAAAGAGACTGGATTCGCCAGGTCACAGCCCGGAGAGTGCAAAGTAAAAATGTATATCTGGGGCTGGAACAGAAGCTGCGCAGGAGTTGGGGTGGTGGTGGGGGCAGAACAAGTTGCTCTTGACTCAAGACGGACCCTCTACAAGGGGAAGGAAAACGGGGAAAAGGTGACTTTGCCCCGTCCTCCAGAATTCTGCAGGTCTGTAAGCTGCTTCCCTGGTGGCTCAGACGGTAAAGAATCCGCCCGCAATGCTGGAGACTTGGGTTCCATCCCTGGGTTGGTAAGATGCCCTGGAGGAGGCGGCATGGCAACCCACTCCACTATTCTTGCCTGGAGAATCCCCATGGACAGATGAGCCCGGCGGGCTATGGCCCATGGGATCGCAAAGAGTGGGACACGACTGAGCGACTAAGCACAGCACATAGGCCGATTGAAGAAGAAACCTCTTTCTCAGACGGACGTGTCTCTTAGGCGCCTTTCCAAAACCACGGTATCTGATTGGTGAGATTGCAGGGGATGGGTGATCCAGATTGGTTAGTTGGACCTCGAACCAGGCCTACGCTCCTAGGGTCTGGCGAGGAGTGTGTGGGATTTGAAATAGAATTCCTCGTTTCATTGGTGAAAAGAAAACGAACCAGAAACTATTCGTAAGCGTGATTGGCTGTTGACAGGTTGGCCCCGGTTACGGAAGCCGGTGAGGACAGAGCGGCAGGTCGACTTCCAGGAAGTTGGTAGTGGAAACCAGAATAGCGGTGGGAAAGAGGTTATCTCAGGCCCAATGGCGACTGTGGTAGCAAGCGGCGGCGATGGAAAAGAGCAAGGAGTCGAGACTTCCGTCACCTATTACCGACTGGAGGAGGTGGCGAAGCGCAACTCCTCGAAGGACATATGGCTGGTGATCCACGGGCGAGTCTACGATGTCAGCCGCTTTCTTGACGAGGTGGGGCCCAGGAGGTGGACTGCGCTGAGGGGGTGCGGGCCCCGAAACGCTGGTAGGGCGTGTGGGAGGGAAGTGAGGCCTAGCGGAGGACGAGGAGGCGTACGAAAAGGGACCGCGACCCTTCGAGACGGAGTTTGGTGGGGTGGCGGGCGAACTTTAGGTCTGCGTGCATTTCTTCCGGCACTGAGTTCTGGTACCTTCGATAATATGCTTCTGTCACATGTTGAGCACTTACTGTTTGCTTGGCTAAACTTTTGAGTCACCGGTATCACCATTTTACAGAAAGGAAAACCGAGCCTCAGTTTCTCACCTAACAGCCTAGAGTCATTCGAACCTAGGTCTGAAAGCGCCAAATCTCTACTCATTTTTTTTCACTGTGCCTTCTGAAGTAATACCACTGTTTGGTTTTAATTTTCTTGAGAAGAAGCTGAGATGTCTTCTCCCTTCCTGCCATTATGCTGCCTTTCTTTTTCTTGTTTTGAGCAGACCTTGAGGCCAGAGGTTATGAGTTGATTTGGGGTTTATTATTTTTGGCTTCTGACTCAGACTCTGTTACCTCTTTTGTAAATCAAGCATGTGTGTTAGGTTTTACAAGTTCTCCTTGAGAATGGTGCAACTGATTTTTTTTTTTTTAAGAAATACACTTAATTTAACTCTATTGAGGTGTAATTTACATACAATAAATCGTGCATGTTTAAAATGTACAGTTTGATGAGTTTTGACAAATATATTCATCCATGTATTCACAACTCCAGTTGAGAAAGAACATTTTCATTGCAGTAAAAATTTCCCTCGTGCTTTTTTGCAGTCATTCCTCTCAATCCCAATCCCTGAGGGTTTGGGATATTTTAAGTGTAAATGTGTTTGGTGATTTATTTTTGATGTGTATATTTTTATTTTGAGCAGCAGATTAATAATCTAATGGTTAATTTCTTGGGCATATTTGTATAATACAAACCTACTAACACTGAGAAAAAGTTTTATTTCTCTTAGTTCTCTTTATGAAATAAATATACTAGTAAAAATTTTGTTTCTATTAATTTGGGGCTTAGGGCATAAAGCTCTACATCCTGATTCATAAATCTCTAAAAAAAATTTTTAAACCTAAAGTTCCCCCAAAACAGCATTGATTTTAATAAATCTTTCTAGTGGCCAAGAAGTTAACATCTTACCATTTAGTAACTTCTTTTATTTGTGGGGTTTATGGCAGTTAAACGCTTTTAAAAGTGCTTTCCTGTTATTTCAGCCTCAAAGTGACTAATTGAGAGTGAGTTGGGTAGTATTGATCCTTATTTTAGCAGGGATATAAGAAATAGGTTCAGAAAGATTTTTGTCAGGCAACTGATTAGTGGCAGGATGTGTCTTAGATGAATTCCATGGTTTCTCTTGTCTACATAGCAGGACTTTGGAATTCTAGTCTTAGCTGTACTTTAGTGTATGCCTCATAAGTTTCCAGTGTGGCTTGTAGCACAGTAAAGCATAGTTCAAAATGGGTAGCCAGTATGGGGGGCTTTTGTGGTTTCATTTCCCCCCCAGTTTCTTCTTGATTGATTCAGAATAGATAATGAACCTGGAAGGAACACTCAGTGCATGTAGTGGACATTAGTTTAATCTTGAACAGTTACTAGCGTGGTTCACCACGTGCTGATGGAGCCAGAGACATCATAGGTGTGCCAGGACGGCCTTTCAAGCTTGACTTGCAGATCTTTACCTGCAGTTCACCATTCTCACTTACCCTGTTCCAGAGTCTCTGTCCCTGTGTTCTTGTTCATTCCAAGTCAAGTGCTAAGGAGAAAAATGAAGCAGAGAAGAGGACTGTGGATGTGTATGGAGTGACAGCATGAAGATGAAAGGTTGAAATTCTAGGTATGGTGGCCAGAAATGGCTTTATCAAGATTATGACTAAAGTAAAGGCCAGAGAGAAGTTAAGGGAGCTGGCCTTGTGGATATCAGCAGGAAGAGCTTGTTCAAAGCAAATTCAAAGGCCTTGAGGTGTGAGTTTGTCCAGTGTGTTTGAGGAACAGTGAGGGAGGTTATATGGTGGCTGGAGAGTAGTAGATGAGGTCAGCATGATCAAGGTGAGGAGCAGGTCAAGTACAGTTTTGCTGGTTTTAGAAAGGATTTTGACTTTTGTTCTGAGATGGGTAAGCATAGTGGGGCAGAGGACCAGTAATATGTGACTTAATGGTTTACTATTCAAGCATCACTGACGGCACTGTTGAGAAGAGACTGAAGGAACACTTGAATCCAGTTAGGAGGCTGTGGCGGTAACTCGGGCTAGAGATAGTGGCTTAGGCTAGGGTGGTGGTAGTGGGGTAGTGAGAAGTGTCAGATTTTGGATGTACTGTGACGGTAGAGCCAATAAATTTAATGATGCCTTTTTTTTTTTTTTTTTATGATGCCTTGAATTTGAGAGTCAAGGGTGACTGAGGTTTTTGTCTTGCAGGTCTGGAGGAATTGGGTTGTTGTTAGATCAGACCAGGAAGAAACATCAATTTTCATCCTTTACTTTCTAATCTGAGTTCACTCCTCCTTAGAAAAAGGTTCCTCATTTGAATATCTAGCATTTATAGATTGCTTTCTTTTTTGATTAATGAATATGGTTAAAGTGTTACTCTGGACTTTGAATGTGATAATTTAGGATTGATAATATAATTGAATTATCTTCTAATAGATTAATTTTGTAGTTTTCACTCAGTGGTATTGATTTAATTTATTGAAATCACAAATGAAAAACCAAACCATTGCAATCGTACACATCAGTATTTCTGTTACTTAGTGGTTTTGAAAAAAATCACGTAGAAATGTTTACAATATCTTATGCCATTGACTACAGAATATCGAAGTACATCTTAGCAAGGGTAAATATGATTTTGTGAACTTCGTTTCAGTTTATATTCTTATTGTATCACAAGTGGGAAAAGTTGGGAAACCATTGTCTTATGTATAATTAACCATTTCTGACAACAGTAACCTAAAATAACCCATTGCGCTGTTTTAAAGCTTTCTATATACTTTTTCAGTGACTCTTGGGGTGAGTGGGTATACTGCTTTAGGATCTGCTTCGCAGATGGACTACTAGTCCACGGGGTCGCAAAGAGTCGGACACGACTGAGCGACTTCACTTTCACTTTCACAGATGGGATAGCATTTTATTCATTCAGCAAATGTTTGTTTAGTGCTGACTCTTCTCAAGTGCTGTGGTACTAGGTCCTGGTAGTATAAAAATAGACAGATCTGCCCTCTTGAAGCTGCCCTTCTAAGGGAGACAAAGCAAAAACAGCCAAATGTTTCCTTCCTGGGAAGGAAACAGGCAAGAAGTTGAGAAAGTAAAATGGCCATGGTGGGGAAATCTACTTTAATAAGAGTGATCTGGGAAAGCTTCTGTGAAGATGACTTTTCGTTGATGAGAGGGAACTAGCTTTGGGAAGATGAAAGAAAAGAGCATTCCTACGGCATTTGCAAAGTCAAGCAAGAGTTTGGCATGTTGGTGGGACTGAAAGCAGCTGTGGCTTTAGTGTATCCAGTAAAGGTCAAGAATGGCCAAAGAACTTGGCAGGAGCCAGGAAAGGCAAGGCTGGGTAGGTGGTATGGATTTGTGAACCATACCATAAGTAAATGGAAAACCATTGATGTGTTTTAACATGGGGGTGACATTGAAGGAACTTATTTCAAATATATTATTTTTGCTGAGGTTTTCAGACTAGATTGAAGGGAAAAACAATATAGAAGGGAAGAAAGGAACTCTTTAAATCTCAAGAATTTGAATCCTCCATCTTTCATGGAGTGCTGCAGTCCATGGGTTTCCAGAGTCGGACGTGACTGAGCGACTGAACTGACTGATAAACAGAAATAGAATCATAGTATTCCTTAATCAAATTATGTTGCTGCTGCTGCTAAGTCGCTTCAGTCGTGTCCGACTCTGTGCGACCCCATAGACGGCAGCCCGCCAGGCTCCCCCGTCCCTGGGATTCTCCAGGCAAGAACACTGGAGTGGGTTGCCATTTCCTTCTCCAATGCAGGAAAGTGAAAAGTGAAAGTGAAGTGGCTCAGTTGTGTCCAACCCTCAGCGACCCCATGGACTGCAGCCTACCAGGCTCCTCCGTCCATGGGATTTTCCAGGCAAGAGTACTGGAGTGGGGTGCCATTGCCTTCTCCATAATCAAGTTATAGTGTCTATTAATTGATTCAGAATAGTAATAGATTGTGTTAGGTGCTTATTATTCTAACAGCTTGCATATAATTTCTTTTTTAATCCACTTAATAGCTCATTTTAGAGATGAGAAAACTGAGGGGTAGAGAAATAACTTTTAAAAAGTCATAATGCTAAGTGGTACAAGCAGTCTGACCAGATAGCCTGTGCCCATGACATTAGGATTTGCCTCTATTTTTTGTTTTTTCATGGCTATAGAATATAGAATTAGGTCTGTTTTACAGCCACCACCTTCCACATCTTAGATGTAATTTGGAAGGGTGGGAATGTGTTAGAGGGAAGTTAGAACTAGCACCTTTTTTCTGGAACCCAGGTAATTTTTTAATTTTTTGAGTAGGTCATATAGGTATACTGTGCAAAGCCTTCTTCCCATCTGCCCACTTCCACTTCCTCCTAAAATTAACTACTACTGTTTGTGAGTCTTTGCAGAGTTTTATTTTTGTGCCTGTAAGCAAAAGTGAATGTAGTTCCTCTGATTCTTTTTTTTCCCCCCTACCCATAAGGTAACTGATAACTTGTCTTTTTCACGTAACTATATATCTCAAGAGTCTTTCCATATCCACATCTGGAACACTTTGTTATTATTCAAGAAATTGTTGAACTGATTCTGATTTATTCAAGCAGTCTCCTATTTATAAGCATTTGGGTTGTTAGTAATATTTTGCTGTGTAGATTTTTCCCCCATCTAAGTCAACACTGTTGAGATCTAACGTCCATACAACAGAACATAGAGATTTTGTATGTGGAGTTCCATGAGCTTTGACAAAGGTCTCACCTGTATAGTCCCCATCACCATCACTGTTGAGAACATTCCTACCATCTGTGTTCTTGTGCGACCAGTGATTGATTTCTCACGCTTTGTTCTGTGTCTGACATCTTTTACTTAACGTATCTGTGAGACTCATCTATATTTTTGCTATGTGTCAGCAGCGTGTTCCTGTTTAGTGCTTATTATTTCATTGTAACTGTACTAAAATTTAGCTGTTCACCTGTTGATTGACACTGGGTTGTTTCCTCTTTTTTTTTTTTTTTTTGGCTATTATGAATAAAGCTGTGTGTAGACACATTTTCATTCCTTTTGGGGAAATACCTACAAGTGAGAGTACTGTTTGTTTGTTTGTTTTTTTCCTTTCTGACTGTACCACATGGCTTGTGGGGTCTTATTTCCCCAACCAGGGATCCCTTGGCAGTAAAAGCTGAGTCCTAACCATTGGATGCCAGGGATTTCCCATAGCTCATATTTTTTTGTTTTCTTTAGTTTTTGTTTTACATTTGAAGCAATTGGCAGACTTTTTCCCCAGAGTGGCCCCATCATTTTACAGTCACATCAGCAACGTGTCAGTCTTCCAGTTTCTCTACATCCTCACTGACACATGATGTATTGTCAGTGCTTTTAGTTTTAGCCATTCTGATAGATGTGTGCCAGTATATAATAATGGTTTTAACTTGCTTTTCCCTGATGACTAGTGATTTTGAGCATCTTCAAGGGCTGATTGGCCTTGTGTGTGTCTTATAAAGTGTGTATTCAGTCTTGCTCATTTTTAATTCTATTGTTTTCTTATTACTGACTTAAAGGCAGTCTTTACATATTCTGGATGCAAGTCCTTTCAGAAATATGTATTGTGAATATTTTCTCACAGTCTGTATTTTGCCTTTTCATTTTCTTAGGTGTCTTTTGAAGAGAATTTTGTTGAGATGTATATATATATACGTGCACACATATGTATATATATACACATTTGGTATATAAAACATTCTAATGACTGGATGTGGGCTGTGGGGTTAAAGAGTCTTGTTCAGTGTCCTACTTTACTGTAACTTTAGGGAAATGTGCTCTGTAAAGACCTTTTCCCATCTGTTCAAGGGAAATTATAGTGCCTACTCCACAGAGTTGTTGAGACAGTTAATTTAGGTAATTCATACAAAGACTTATTGTGGTACCTGGTATATAGAGCTCAGTAAGTGTTAGTGGCTGTTTTTATTAATAATTAAAAATTATGTTGTTTCCTACAGCATCTTTTGAGTGCATAGTAACTAGCACATGCCCTGAAGACGTAAAGGTGAATTAGATGCTTTGGACTTGCCAGGAAGAGGAGATCTGTGCACAAGCAATTGTTGTGCGTGGTAGAGGAGTCTTGCCTTAGGAAAGACAGAATGTGGGCTCTGCTTGGTGCCACCCCCTGAGAGCTTCAGAATTTGACTAAGCACATTTCTTACTGTCTTTCTCCAAGGCTGGTCAAATGAAAGTGCAATTCAGTCGTTATATAGCTTGTGGAATTAACAAATCTATAGAAAGTATGCTTTCTTTTCTCAAACAGGCCCATGTGGCTAGTCCTAGGGAAAGCTAGAAATAACATGAGGCAAAATTTAACCTTTAGCACTGCCCAGGTGAGCTGCCCTGATTGACATTTTGACTTTGGCTTGTGTATTTGTGCCGCATACATGCCAGAGAGGGAGAGAGGGCAGGTGGGAGAGGAGGAAGGCACCGTGAGCGCCCCCGAGATCTCACTGTATTCCAGGTTATGTTCAGGAGTATGGCCATGAGTAAGACAGCCATGGTTCCTGTTCTTGGGGAGCTTCTAGTCTAGTTCAGGAAGAAGACGTTAAATAAACAGTTGGAGTTGTGATAAACACCATGAAGATGCCTAAGGAATTGTGCGAATCTGTAGCAGTAGGACCTAACATGGTGGGGAATAAGGGTATATCATCTGGTGGGGGTGAGGTATGTTTGGATCTGCAGACCTGATATTTAGACCCTGAGCAGTTGGAACTGCCGAAGTTACACCCTTTCTGGCAGCCATCAAGTTAACCTCTCCTAGGTCACACCCCTGCCTTACTCGGTTCTTTCTCATCCAAACGCAAATACCTATGGACCTGCACCATTTCCTGCTGTTCACCACCCAGATCTCTTATCTTTCTTTGAGTTGCCAGACTATTTTTTAGGAAGTAGTTTTTATCCTCTCCAAAACTTTAACCTCCATATCTTATTTTGATGATTAGTATTCTGCTAATCTGTTTGGCTAGCCTGGCCTAATTTTGCAGCTTCCATAATCTTAATGTTTCTAGATTTCATTTTCCAAGTCAGGTGGTCTTTAGCATATCCTATTGTTACATTTTTATTACATCACTATGGAATTTCCATTCACAGAGAATTTGTGTAATTTTTTTCCCAACAAGATTTTTATTCTGTAACTGTCATTCTTCACATTCTCTTTTCTGTCGATCTGTTCCTTATCCATTCCATAGAATTAGCAATCTAGAGGTATTATTTTCTGTTAGCAATTTGTCTTCTTTCTTTTCTGTATTAAAATATAAATTTTCTGTCCTCTTTTCAATAATACTTAGTACATGAACTTAATGAAAAGCTGAAAGATTTCCCCTGCTCCCTGCCATATATTTCGTGAATTTACTAAAACCCTTCACAGAAGAACATCACAAAGTTGCCTTTGTATCTATAAAGTATTTCACTTGATTATTGCTGGACTGAAATAGAAATGAATCCATCACAGGCATTGTTTCATCAATTGAAAGTTTATGATCTTGACTGCCATATAGTTTATTTGAAATATTTGTAATGTTATTTAATTGCTTATACAATAAAAGCTAAGACAAGATCCATTAGTCTTAAAACATAAAGGCTGTCAAATTCAGAAGAATCTTTGCAGATTCATATGAAATTTAAAAGTAAAGCAGAAAAAAATGGGAAATGTGTACCACCTTATGTTAGGTCTACTTAATAAAAACAGGGAGAAATTTATGATTGTGTGATAGATTTGAATAGCACTGGTAACCAATCTAGTTCACTAACCTCCAGACTCTTTTGGTCTTACTTGTTTTATTTTGCTATGATTCAGACAAAAGTAAATTTTTGGGTTACGTTAATTATAGGTATGTAAACCAAGCTTTGTATGTGTGTGTGGTAAAGTACACATAAAATTTGCCATTGTAACCATTTTTAACTGTACCATTAGGTGCCATTAATTGCACTCACAGTTTGTACAACCAACACTGCTATCTATTTCTAAAGCTTTTTCATTACCCCAGACAAACTTCATAACCGTTCAGTTCAGTTCAGTCCAGTCTCTCAGTCATGTCCGACTCTTTGCGACCCCATGTTTCGCAGCCCGCCAAGCCTCCCTGTCCATCACCATCTCCCGGAGTTCATTCAAACTCATTAGGCAATAACTAATCTACTGAAACCTGTGGGCCTAGAGCCTGTGCTTCTCAGTAATTGCGGGCTCATCAGTTGTGGCGCATGGACTTAATTGCCCCGCAGCATGTGGAATCATCCCAGACCAGGAATACAATAATCGTCTTTCCTTGGCTTTCTTGACTTTGATATTTTTGGAGATCACAGGCAGATCATTTTGTAGAATGTCTCTCAGTTTGCGATTTTCCTAGGTTTCCTCATAATTAAACCCACAGTATGCATTTTTGGCCAGAAGACACGGGAATTATGTAGTGTTCTCGCCATTGCTCCTGTCACAGGGTATACAGTGCTGGTTCGTCCCATTGCTGCCATTTAAAGGAGAAAAACGGAAAGAGGAGGGCAGCGGGGGAGGAGCTCTTATCAGTTAGCTTTTTAGAGAGCCCTTTCTTTAATAAATATCTTTTTCTTGTAGCATCCTGGTGGAGAAGAGGTTCTGATGGAACAAGCTGGAAGAGATGCAACTGAAAGCTTTGAAGATGTAGGCCACTCCTCAGATGCCAGAGAAATGCTCAAGCAGTACTACATTGGTGACGTGCACCCGGTAAGAACCAGCCGAGCTAGGCGTGCTTGTAGAGAGAGGAAGCTAGCAGCCACAGGTCGTGATGAGGGAATGAGTGACTAAAATGGAGATTCATTCAGCCCAGCCATCAGGCTAAATTTTCTCCAAAATCATCCAGCCTTACTGTGCTAAGCTGGAGCTTCTTGTTTGTAAATCAGCACATAGAGTATCTCTGAAAAGGAACTGATTTTGGAAGTGGGTTTTTAGTTGATTAATTTCTTGGTAATGAGGTTAATATCATGATCTAAAATATAGTGCTTTGATTGTTCTTGCAGATTCTTTGCTAAAAGTGGTGACTGTGGGCCATGCCACTCTAACAAGGGACTGTGATGTGCTCAGAGTCAGGGGTGCAGCGAAGAGGCTGGGGGTAGTGGGCAGGACCTTTTTGCAAACCCTGACATGTCCTAGGGAACTGCTACCAGAAGGCAGGCTCATGTCCCAAAGTTAAAAATAAGTGCGTAATGAGAGTTTGTTTGGATGTGTCTTAAATTATTATAAATGTTTCCTCTTTAAACAGAATGACCTTAAACCTGGAGGTGGTAGCAAGGTAAGAAGTCCTCTATTACTCTTGTGTGTTTCAAGTGTTTATATTTCTATTTACTCAAATGGAATTGTCTTTTTTTTTTTTTTTTTAAGTATTTTAACAAGAAATGTTTACTTTTCCCTTCAAGCAAAAATCCCTTTTTTCAGGAATTTGCATCCAGTACCATCTCAGAAAAAAGTAGCGGAGTCTTGAACAATAGGAACATTTCGTTCAGGCCCCTATTCAGTTTTTTAAAAAATTGAAACTCTAAAGCTATGACTCGTGTTCTTACATTCAATAGTATAGGTGATAATTGCTTCTGTGTTGGCAAAAGAATTGGAAAGTTGATTTATTCTTGCAAGTCTTATAACAAGTTGTAGACTGGAATAATTGAGTAATTAACTAGAACAGGCCTTTCTGTCCCCATTACCCTGTTGTCTGGGCTCAAATAGGTCTACACACCCTTCCCATTGACTCAGTGATACCACAAAAGTAAAAGATTAAATATTTGAAAACTTTAATGTGCACTGCATAATGTACCAGGAAGAAAATTTGAATGCCTTTTTGTTTCCCGCAAGCTGGATGCCTCACTTCCCTTATTCCCTCATTTCTTTTTCTGTTTTCCTTGACTCTTCTACTTTCTTAATTTAAAGACACAGCAGTTGGTTGTCATCAGAACTTCATAGAGGCAATGCTCCTTCCCCCTTCCTCCTTCTAGCTTCTCTTTCCGCATTGAGCTGGAATTCTGAGCCTGTGTGACAGCAAAGTTGGCCAAGACACACAGATTCTTTCAGCTCTAGAGGTTGCTTGACAGATTCTGCCACCTGTTCTCCCACCATCCAGTGTTTGTGTAAATTAACTCTTCCATCTTGTTGCACTCTGCTACTCTGAACTGTTGAATTGTTTATGAAGGGGATGTGAAGTGGTTCCTTAAAGGCTTTGCGAGCACTGGTAGTTTGTCTTCCCCTCCTAACACGTGTGCTATCCATTCTTGAATCTTCACTTGTGTAATTAAGGTAAAATTTGAACTAAGCATGGCTTGTTTGGTATATTGAACATGTCCAGAAACCATTGCTCTCAGAGGTCAACATCTGATTTGAGGGATATGCCTGTTTGTACAGGAGATGTACCTTAATTCAGGAACCATAACCCACTTGTTCATAGCACCCTGAGAGCACTTTTTATATTAAAACAAACAAAATCTGTGTGTGGGGGGTGAGTTCCAGTGTCCGTAAGTCTTACAAATTGCTTCTTGTTGCCACTCTCTTCCTTGGTGGTGTAGTATGTCGTTAGGACCATTCTTAGGGATGGAGAGCAGTGTTCTTCCAGTTCTGCTCCTTGCACCGCCTGTATTGGAATCTCTTGGCATGTTTTCCAAAGTGCGTATTCCCTGGGCTTCCATTACTACTACTGATTCATGCTCTCTGCAGGTGGGAGTTTGCATTTAAAGTAACCCAGGTAGCCAAGCGCCAGACATTTGGCTGAATGACATGCCCATCTTTTCATGTGAAAACTTTTAGGGAGCTTTTAATTCTGTTCTGTGGAAAGCACTGTCTGCCTTCTGTAGACCAAAAAAGTAACTAGAGATGTCTCAGATAAATTAAAACTGTTGAGCCTTGAACTTTTTATAAGAAATAAACCCTTTTAGCTGGTGAGATTTGATGAAATTTGGTAAGAATTTAGAAGTCTCCAAATGTAGTTTGGCCCCAGCCTGGCTTAAACTAAACAGTGATTAAGGGCAGTGTTTTCGAGGCTCTGTTTTCCTCATGTCTGCTCTACTCAAAGGACAGTCTCCTTTAAATAGAGAGTCTGATTATTGAGTGTTTCCAAGTCACATTGCTGTACTTCAGGCAGACCAGCCAAGGGGCACCTTTAGGAAAATTTTCAAGACCACCTACATAGGTTGTCATAGAGCTTATATAGTCCAGCCTGATTTTAGTTCCAGAAAGAAATTCTTGAGCCTTCAGATTTATTTGTTACATAGGTTTTAAATAAGCCCTTCTGCATCTAGGCTGCAGCTATCTCTTTTGTTAATTTTTTTTACATTTACCATGAAGAAATAAATGTCAAATTCATTTCATTACTATGCTTTCGGTTAAGGTTTCAGAACCTCTGTAAAGAGGTTTCTTCCGCCTTATGGACAAAGTTTTCATTTCCCTTCTTCCTTTATTTCTCTGCTTTTCTCTTCCCTCCACAACTCCTGAAACTACCCCCACACCCCTGCCAAAACAAAACAAAACAAAACTTTTTTTAAAACACCTAAAACATTCTATTCCCAAGTGCGAATCAGGAACTTTTCCCCAGTTTTTTAGAAACTACTTTTCATACTACTTTTGCTTTGACACTAATGGTCACCATTGTTTCCTTATAATGCCTGAGGTTCAGGACCTTGAAGTGTTTGTTACAATACCAGAGCTTAAAAGCTTAGAGACTGCGGATGTTTTTCTTACCTGCTTCAGTTGAAGATAACTAGAATTAAAAACATTTTTATCTCTTAAATCTCTTCTCAGCTGAATTATTCCCCATGCTATCAGTCTTCTATTCACATTTGAGTTAACTTTTTTCTGGTCTGCTTTTGAGTTATGGAAACTCACCTTAGAAACTGTTTTCTGTGCCCATTTGCCTGTCTACTGTGCTGCAAGTAACCAAGATACATTTGTGGTCAGTGACGTCTCTTGATTACGCCTTTAATTCTTGGTTAGAATCTTTATCAGTCAGTTCAGGAGATAAGGTAACATACAGATCCAACCTGACCAAAAAATGTGGTACTGTTTCATTCATTTATTCAGAAGGTATTTTCTAGTACCAGCTGCTTCACTAGTCAAGTCTCATTGTAGTGAATAGACCCAATAACTTAACCATTCTTCCATTTAAATTTTTTGAATGGGAAGTTTGTGGTGTACATGGTTAAAAATTCATAGTACAAAAAAGTGTACTATAAAAATGATTCCCATCGCCAGCTCTGTCTCCCAGGTCCCCTTCTCCTGAGGTAGCCAGCTGCCATTTGCCCGTTTACTCTTCTGAAGAGATTCTGTGCATACATAAATGTAAGTGGATGGGTGGAAGGCAGATGGATTGACCAACAGACTAACTTAACTACCCCATCCTTTAAAAATCTCGCACATGATGTTCTGACCCTTGCTTCTTTCTACTAAAGCATTTTACCTTAGTGACTGTTCCCTATCAATTTATTAACATCTTTTTAAGCAAGTAAGGTTGTCTCTATAAAAGCTTAGCATGTTTCTTAAACTTCATTTTTCAGCTTAAGAAATTTAACTTGAAATCTAGTCAGTTCCATCTATGTTAGAAGTAATTTGTAAATTACATTTAAAGGCAAGCACATTTTTCTCTCCCTGGTGTTACAGACTTTTGTTTGTTATACGGAGTTTTCTATTATAGTTACATACAGGAACATACATAATGTTCCGTTTACCTTCTCTTTTATGAGAGGGAAACTAAAAAGAACGCATACTTCATAGTTTTGTGATGTAGTTGGTTGCATCATACTGAAAATTTCCTTCTAAGAATTGTTAAATATTCCTATCATACCTACAACCCAGTTTATTAATATTTGAAATGGATATGCCTTAGGATGAGTAGTGCTTGCTATTTACCAAAGAATTTTGTGTGATTCTTTCATTGTTGACTGTTTGTTTTTTTACCTAACATTTGTATTTTGTAACATAATCTTTTGAAATAAAGCAGACTATAATGGCAAGGTCACTTTTGAAAGACAAAACACCCTTCTTGAGAAATCTCAAGGGTTAGTGTCTCTCCTTGTAATGTTTTATTTAGGAATGACGGGTAGTTTTGCAAAACAAGATGTCAGAAGGACAGGGGTAACATCTTTTTCAAATCAGCCCTCCAGTGTGGTGATAAGTAGAATAGTCTCTGAGTGTTTTAATTTTTTCCTTCCATGTTATCTTCTATATCTTGTCACAGTGGGTGAGAAAGTCATGTAGAAATTTGTCTCAGCAGGTGTTTTTCATGTTTGCATTTGCCCTTACGTACAGGGAACTATGTTTTGTATGACTGGGCTGACCAGCCATTAGTGCTTTACAAGACAGTAGTTGTTAAAACTGTATTCTTATCTAGAAAGAAATCTTAGTACATTGGAGCTTCATGAGAAGGCTGTCCTCAAGATCCACACCCCCATGGCCCTGAATATATTGACATGTACTTTCAAAACTCAGACTTCCTAGATTGTACAATGAACCTAACATTAGAATTCATATAGTGATAGCTAGTTTCTGGCCACATACAAACCAAACTATTCTAAATAAAAAGCTACAAAAACTACCAGGCCACCCAGATACTCCTTAAATTTGTTGAAGGTGTCCTGTGGCTTAAAATCCACTTCTTCCAATTTTAAATACTTGGAATCCTCTGCTGCTAAGTCGCTTCAGTCGTGTGCGACTCTGTGCGACCCCATAGAAAGCAGCCCACCAGGCTCCGCTGTCCCTGGGATTCTCCATTTCCTTCTCCAATGCATGAAAGTGAAAAGTGAAAGTGAAGTCACTGAGTCGTGTCCAACTCTCAGCAACCCCATGGACTGCAGCCCACCAGGCTTCTCCATCCATGGAATTTTCCAGGCAAGAGTGCTGGAGTGGGGTGCCATTGCCTTCTCTGTGGAATCCTCTAGGAATGGCAAATATTCAATTTAGGAATTAACACATAAGCTTCTTACATACCTTATGTTTCCCTTTTATTTAAATCTCTGAAAGTCTAAATATAAGCTATTTAGGCTTGAAGTATACGTATAATGCCATGTCTGTATATTTGAATGCCTCATAACCATAATTTTGACTCATTGCTTCCTATGTTTATATTCTGGTGACAGAGTACACCATTCCTTAAGAATGTGTTCTCCTATGTTTTTTTCCCTAAACAGGGTTCATAGTGAAATCACCCCCCCCCCCACTGATCCCTAAATCCTTCCCCATATGTTTGCCAGTTACGAGATTTCTTTATCATTGTTTTAACCACGTGAAAGCATATCAGAAGAGGATCTGTGAGATAGAAGCATCTCTTTGTGGTTGTGCTTCTTCAGTCTTCCTGAACGTGGGAGCATGGTATTAACATCTCTCTGATCTTCAGAAGTCTGCTCTTATAGGTTTTGCTACAATGCCCTGGGGTCAGAGAAATGTGTTGAGTTAATCGAATATGACTTTAGAATTCAGGTTCATCTGACAAGCTTTTCAGTTCACAAGTAAGGAAACTGATTTAGCATGGAGCCCAAAGATACCAGATGTAATTTCAGTTATAATCAGCATTAATAAAAAGGTTACTCAAAAATCATGAACTATTTCCTTTGTTTAGTATTTATATGTATGTGCATGTATTTATTTACACATTTATTTTATGAGGGAATTAAAGCCTTAGTGAATCTTGAACTTGAGGAACCACCTTGTTTAAACAGTTAATTTCTGTTAATTTTGAATTAAAGTTAGAGTAGACTTAGAACGATGTGGTTGTTTGGGAGTGTATTCCAGACTTGTTGGGGGAGAAAGAAGCATGGATGTTAATTACTTGAGAAAGCTTTTGGTAGAAGGTCTCTGGATTTGAACTGCTCTTTTGTAACTAAAATCATAGGGTATTATAGTTACTACTGTCTGTGCCAAAGATGGAGACCAGTGCCTTCTCCTGACCAATCTTGCATGTAAATTAACATGTGGGCAAGAACATAAGCAGCCAAGATATGCCTGAACACCCACAGGGGTAAATTAAAGTCAATCATAAACTGTAGGAATTTCACCTGAGCATCTGTTAGACTCAGCACAGAGCTCTGGAGTGGAAATGAGAACTATGCACAGTGAGAACAGAAAGGTAGACTCGAAGAAAGGTTCTCTGTTAATAGAACTTTTTTCTTTTTAATTTTGTTAAATTAAAAATAACTTTTTTGGCTTCTTTCCGAAGGTGGCTGAGGCACTTGGCTACCGTGAGCAGTGCCTTAAACAACTCTTTCATTTATAGTTGATTAAAAGCAGAATAACTGTACTTTGGCATTTATTTGGCTGTCAGTATTCTAAAGAGGATTTGCTGCTTTCTCTCCTCTTTCCTCCAGTGTTAGGGTGGTCGTTCTTTTTGCCTTCAGGGAAAGCTTGATCTTAAAACGGGTTGAGGTACTTGGTTAAAAGGAGGAATGAGCAGTAGGAAGGAAGGATGGAAACCATATATATTTAAATTTTAAAAAATTGCTTGTTAGGAACTATTACCATTTCAGTATATTATGGTCTCGATATGTCTCCTCTGTTCCCCTGCTCTTTCTTCTCTGGGTTGCTTACTGCATTGTCTGAGGTTCACTCAAGTTAGCACACACCCAGTGCCGGTGGTTGTAAAAGAAGCTAAAAACTTCTAGAGATAGTCCTTTATATGAACTAATGGCTTTTAATGTTTTTATTGATTGGTTAAGCAAAGTGATACATATATTATTCATGATGCTCTCATGTAAGCCTTTCACATTACCTTCTTTTTAAAAAAAATGCCAATTCTCCATTTTTTGTGTTATAAATCATTGGTATATTTGTGGATAGTGAAAGCATAAAAGACCGTGGACATTTTATTCATAGAATTCAATCATTTTTTGGTTACTGTAGTGGAATATTGTGAAAGGCAGTGTAATAAATGAGATGCAGACACAACCGTCAGTACACTCCCACCTTTCAACTCTGCAAAACATTTGCTGTGTTTCTCAAAGATTGACAGTAACTTGTTTTAACTAGCCTGACTCATTCTACTCAAGGAGAAATGTCCCAGATTGTTATCATCGGGATCCGAAAGAAATGTAATAGTAAAGTAATAAATTTATCTAAAACTTCTTAGAGGTTTTACTTGGCTGTAGGTGAAGTTCTTTCAGGTTTGAGGCATGGTCTCATTTGAATTACAGTGTTGTGGATAGAGGAAGCTAAAACTCACCTCATGGTCTGCTCTAAAGTATCTAGGCCAGTATGTATGTAGGGTTGTTGGAATTCTTGGAGATCACTGAGAACTGTAATTATGTGTTCATGCCCTGGCATACTGCTGACTATTGGCAGAGATGATCTTTTGGGCAGCAGTAACCTATGCTAATGAGTTACTGTCCTCTGGCAGTAAGTTAGCATGCTTTTTTTGTACTCTACAACTAATTAATGAAATCATAAGTTCATTTGATATTTATATAAATTGAATTTAAAATTTTGGTATCAGCTTTATTAAGATGTAATTCACATTTCATCTAATTCACCTATTGAAGTACAGGTCAAGGGTATTTAGTATATTTAGAGTTGTTCAACCATAATCACAAATCGATTTTTTAACATTTTCATCACTCTAAAAAGAAACCTGATAACCTTCAGCAGTCATTTTCCATGTCCCTCCAGATCCTCCTCTCCCTGCCCTAGGAAACCACTGATCTACTTTCTTGCCTCTTGGTTGCCTGTTCTGAACATTTCATGTAAATGGACTTATGTAATACATGGTCTTTTTGTCTGGTTTTGTCAAGTAACATTTTCAGGGTTCATCTGTGTTGTCACTGATATATCAGTACCTCTTGATTAGTTGCTGCCACTTTTTTTTTTTTTTGGTATTTTAACTCTAACCCCATTTTTCCTGTTTTTGGTGTGAAATAAGCCCTAAGATCTCTAATCTTAATTATTATGATTTCAGAGAATAAACCAGTTTGCTTCTCTAAGTCACGGAGCAGTTATCTGCATGCTTTTAAGCATTTCCCAGTTGATCTCTATGTTACAAGAGAGGAGTTTTTATTTTTTAAATATGTTTTCAGGAAATGTGATTTTAACTACTGCCAGTGGCAAGCCCAGCTAAACTAGGCATATCATTGTGACTGCAAATTAGTTCATTATTGTAATATAGTTTGTATCAGTGGCATTTTTTTTCCGATAAATAGAGTTTTGGTCATTTCTGTATGCTTTCATAGTGGTGCTTTACTAGAGAATGCCAGTATATTATCAGAAAAAGAATTGCCCATCTTCCCACTACATATGGATACTTGCAAACATCAAATTACATGAAAGATGAAGTTGTTATTTAGTTGCATAGTTTACATGAATATTCATGAGAAGTTTTATATACTCTGTGTTAATCTTTTTTTGTTTTGTTTGTTTTTAAATATGCGTCTTTTTCAGGAACCTCCGAAAAGCAATACGTGCAAAAGGTTGGTATTCCCTTAATAGACTTTCTTATGCTCCAACATACTATGTGGCAAAGAGGTTCCTTCCATAAATATACATATGTACATAACTTTAGAGTATAGTTTGACAGCTCATTCTTTTTTTTGGTCAAAATTATTGCAAGTCAGTAATCTCTTAGCTTTAGCAAAATTAATTTTTCCCGTTTCAGTCATCTTGAATAATCTCAAAAAAGTTCTTGCCTTGAGTAATTCTTAAATCTCGTTGAGACATAAATCAGTCATATGTGGTAAGAGGCAAGAGTGCGTGTACAGGTATTACTCCTAAGTCAGACCCACAGTCTCTGCAGCTCAGCCCAGCTATGCAGTTTCCACTAAAAACTTATTCTCTTTTAATCCTCACAACACACCTACAATATGGGTGCTATTATTGCATTTTACAAAAGAAAACAATTGTGTATTGCAGTCATATTCAGGAGTTTGAGTTTTCTCAAAGGTTTACCTAGTAACATCCCTTGCAGTAATGTTGCTAATACAGTAGTGGTAGCCCTGAAAAGTATGCATTTGTCATCCCTTAAATAGTGTCTCTGCTTGAGATAATTGTAGAATCCTTGGCTTATAAAAATTCACAGAGATTATATAGAGCTGTTCTGAGATCTCACTTAAGGCATTTCATAGAAAGAGAAATTGTCTTCCCCCACCCCGCCCCTATAAAAGTACCATGTCTTTTTTGTTTGATATGATAGAATATTTTTAGAAAGTGGAAATTAAACTGTTAGTAAATTCAGCTGATTTATACTCAGCCCAAAGTCCCATAAAGAATTTGAAAATACAGGCCATAAACTTGTTGTAGACTTTTACAACACTTAAAATTGGTTAAGAATTATTGTGTAGAATACATAAAGAATTTTTACAAATCAGTTAAAAAATAACTTTGTAGAATATGAGAAAAAGATTTAAGCACCTTACAGAAGAGGAAGCACAAATATGAGCATATTAAAAAAAAATTTGATTTCATTTGTCATCAGAGAGATGTAAATTAAAATCAGAGTATATTTCACACCTATTGGCCAAAATTAAAAATTCTAAAAATAAGAGGAGTTGTTTAGGAAGTGAATTACCAATATTCTTAGGCCCTGTTAGGATCTTGAGGAAATGCAAATGGGTACAATCACTGTGGAAAACAGTTTATGCATTATCAAGTAAACTTGATAATATACTAACTTTTGATCCAGCGATTCCATTTCTAGGGATATATATATATGTATATATACACTCAAGAAAAATGTGTATATTTATATACTAGTGAACACATTACAGGAATGCTCGTAGCAACATTATTCAAGATATTAAAATATTGGAAACAACCCAAATAACCATTCATTAGTAAAATGAATGAATTCGTTCTGGGATATTCACAGAGTGGAATACTACAAACCAATAAAAATAGCAGTCACAGCTACAGACAATAACCTGGATAAATCTGAATGAACAGAGTTCTGTCTTATAGGCAAGAGGTTGTTGTTGAGCCTGATTCTCCTTTGCTGCGGTATGGATGCATTTCCTCTACTTCTGTTCTCAGCAGTCATAAAGTTACAGAGGGTTGTCTGAGGATTGATGGTTGACCATTCTTAGGCTTTTGCACTGAAGGCTTTATCTTCTGTGTTTTGTCAAGGGTCCTGTTTTTGATCTCTTTTGCCTCTTGGGCTACCCTGGAAGGTACCTGAAATCATTACTCTTTTGAGGAGATTACTTTTATGTTTCCCTGTGCCACATAGCTAGTGTACATATTGACCAACTTGCTTGTGTCTTTAAGCAATGCTCCCTGGCTGACATTCTAAACTTGTCCAGAACAGCTTTCTGCCATACTTTAATGTACAAAGTACTTGGCATGTTCAGGCAAAAAGAATCATTTTTATTATTAAACTGCAGCTGGTTTTTGTGGACTTCAAAGCCTTTTAATACTAAGACTGCATATGTCTTAAGTGGAGGGGCAGCCAGGTCATTTGGATTAGAACTAGCAGTGTTAATTAAGTTCTAATAGAGAAGAACGATTTTTTTTTTCTTTTTTTGACTGTGCCATGTGACTTGCAAGATCTTAGTTCCCCAACCAGTGATTGAACCCAGGGGCCACCGCAGTGAAAGTGAGTCATCTTAACCACTGGGCCACCAGGGAATTCTCTCTATTTTGAGGAGAATAATGACTGTCTTTAAACTGAGGAAGGTTTCTTTGTAGGACTTCTTAAGCCAGCTACCATTTCCCTGATGTTATTAGCGCTGTCAGTATGTTCTGTGTGTGTTTGTGTGTTTTTCCTTATTAGTGTCCAAACGAGGATAGGAATCAAGCTGTTTGACCAACTTCCCTTTGTGATTTTGGGTGCAGAGCTTGTGTTTTCTGTGTGTAAAATGAGAATAATAATAGTACTCATTTCATAGGATTGTTGTGAGGATTAAATTTAAAAATATATTTGGGGCAGATATAATATCATCAGCAATTGTATTAGATATCATTGGTTCTACACTGATAATTATATACATAAAATGGTGGCCTTTTCCTGTTTAAGGATGTTAATTGTAGAATATGTGAAAAGGCTTGAAGAAAAATTTAAACTATCTGTAATCCCATAACTCAGAAATAACCATTTATGTCTTTGTGAAAACACGTACTGAGTGGGGGGGTGGTGTGTGTGTGTGTATTATCTTTTTTTGGTATCATGCTATATGTTCCATTTTTAGTCCTTTTAAAATTATTGTTGGAATTTTCACTTTAATTGAAATCTTTAATTTCTCCAAATCAAAATTCTTTGATTTTGAGAATATTAAATGTGAAAGTATTTAAATACTTTTAGTATTAAAATGTGAATGTTGAATGATAGGGAACGTTTGGTATGAAATGTTCACGATTTTATTGCTTTTTTCCCCCTTGAACATCTAGCTACTGGTCGTATTGGATCTTCCCCATCGTGGGTGCTATTCTCTTAGGTTTTCTGTATCGTTACTACATGGCGGAGAGCAAGTCCTCCTGAGGAGACCTTGTTGAAGTCTGGAAAGCATTTCCACTTGGGAGCAAGAACTAGAGACTTATTTGGAGCCTGCAGCGGTGCCCTCTTCTCGAGTCCTGCCATTTGTATTCTTACCCGTTGGAACCCACATGGTTGGCCAGACATCCACCTCAGCTCCACGGCCATGTCCAAGTCATTTCTCAGAGCCTTACTCTTAAAGCATCTGCTCTTTTTTCTGTATCCTTGCCTTTGTTTCCTCTCTTTACTCTTTTCCATGAGCGCCTTTATGTTTCAGAACTGCCTTCTGTGATTACAGTCCACATGTCACTGTGGCATTCCCTTTGGTAAAATTGCCTGCTTTCCAGTGCTTTGAACGCACGTTAGACGTATTTAACAGCGTGTCACGTTCTGGTTTTGAAGCTTTTCTTTTTCCCTTTTTAAGTAAATGTTCCTATTTTTTAAATTATGACTTAATTTTATTATTTATCATAAGAGGTTTTAATTCATAGCATGAGGTTGCACATCTGTGACTTAAAACACAACTGCAGAATTATCGTGTTCCTTGTTTGTATTTGTTAAAACTGGCCAAGTGTAGCAAGGAGCCCTTGCCACCCTCTAAGGCATCAGATGGTGGTGCTGGGCAGAACTCTGCTTCCCTTTTGTTCATTGGGAGTGGAGAGAAAACAGGGAGAGGGAGAGATGAATTAGGATGATAGAGTGAATTCAGAGTAATCTTTGTTTTGAAAAATATTGAAAAACACTAAGGGCAAGAGTTCAGAAGAAGCGCTAAAATTTTCATCCTTTATTTTGATTTGGCACCAGTTCCTAACCATCTTTTTTCTTCTTTTAAAGTTACCACCTTTTATTGGTAAAATGCAAGTAAGTATATCTTTAGAGCTTTACAGTTTTGTAAAGGATTTTGCTGTTTTTTTAATCAATTGGCAATTTTTTATTCCCCATTTTATAGAAGTAAGAGACTCCAGATTGATCAGAGGTGCAGTATTTGACCTTCTGTTTGCCCCGGTAAAGTAGCTCGCATGGCAAAGCGGCATTTGGAAGCAGGAGAGTGGGACAGGAGCGTTTTCCGCTTCATCTGCGTTTTACCTCCATGGCTCCAATGTGTGGTTTTGCTGTTTTTCCATTGAGGGGGGAGAAAAACTGGTGGTTACTTTTTTTTCCCCTGGGTAGCTGTTTCCGTGAGGAGTCGGTTGTTATTCAGAATTATGTTGCTGTTTCTCCTCAGTTGAGGCGTTTCTCCGGCGTGTTTGGCTGCTCTGTTCCTCTCTGGAAGCACCTGAGGAGGCCGTCACTGGCAGTTTCTGCTGACAGCTGTGGGGACTCTTCCTCCCTGTCCCTTGAGGGTGGCCACTCTGCTCTGAGCCGCTGTCACGCACAGCAGGGAACTGCGTGGCTCAGGGAGGACCGCGGCCACTGCTCAGCATCTCCTCCCCTCTTCCTGCTTGCCAGAGACTTGACAGGACAGGAAGCTACACAGCAGCCCAGTGTCTGCCCCTGCAAACTGCTTAAGAAAAAGTTCACCCCAGGTCTTGTATCCTGTGATTTAGCAGTTGAGTGAATTCAGAATTCATAAAAATAACATTAACCTGGTAACTGTGCACTTGGTTATGACATTATGGAGTAATCTTAGGGGATTTCTGGCCAGCTTTTATATGTCAGGGATGTGGGTTTAACTTTAAAATTTTTATCTTTAGATAATATTTTGTATGCGTTATAAGATGCCACTTTAAGACAATTTACTGAAAGAAAAATCTTTGATGATTATGTAACAGAGGTGGTGTGACTTGATTACTCCTCAATTTGAAGGCAAAGAAGGGTTGCCTTGAATAAGGATTGATATTTAATTGCTGTAATCATTTAAGTCACCTGATGACATGGGCCCACACTGGGGTAGAAATGAAGAACAAAGAAGTATTGAGGAGCTGGAAAAGGGAACATTCAAGCTAAAACTAAGCCAGAAGATAACTTGGATCAATTAAAAATGTGTTGGCAGTCCCCAAAATTGAATGGAAAACATCTGGTTTAGAAGAAATGTTAAAGAATATTCTTCAGTAAAATTTGTGGGTTTTGGTGTTTTTTAAGGTAAAGACCACTGCAAAAGGTATGTTTTTCTGTTTCATATTGGTTGTCGTTTCCTGTTTACATCTGGACTTGTTTTTATTCAGAGCCAGAGGAAAAGATTTTCAGACTTTGTCTCAGCCAGCCATGAAATCCATCCAATACCCAGGGCTCTCTTTTGATCTGCTAATGTGATGTCACTTTATGTTATAAAAACCACTTTTGGGTCCACTTATTATTCTGCTGCCTATAAACAGCCAGGTGAAAGGTAGAGCTTGTGTGAGAGCTTACAGACGTTTTTTTCTAAACAATAAAGTAATACAGTATATTAGCCAAATCTATGAAAAAGGACTTTTGTTTTAAGACATAGATGGGAATTCTTGAAACAGCCTCGACATTGATGGGTTGTGAAAAACCCCTCTGCAGAGCCAGTGGAGCCAGTCCCTGTTGTCCCGAGCCCCCTGGGGTGTTTCTGGAGCGTTGGGTTGTTTATTCCCAAGGAAGACTTAACCGCCGGCGCCCACCATACTGTCAGCATAATGGCTGGAGATCACAGGAGAGGAGATGAGGGGAAATTAGTGCCCCCAAATAAGGATGTTAGTGCCGGGTCCCAAGATTTCCTGCCTCTGTCTCTCAGGAGTTGGTTTTGGTTTCCAAATGACTTACGTTTTGTAAAGACAGGAAAGTGGTGGGGACAAAGTTTATACTGTGTTTAGTTCTCATGTGACCACTTAAGCTGCAACAAAAATTCATTGGAACCTATCATTTGACCCTGTAAAGTTCTTTCAGCAATTGTCATAAATGCACATGTTGTGAAATAAGAACATTGTGTGTTTACACTCACTCAGTTCCCATGTGGAGCAATGAAAAATGCTTTTCAGGCCAGATATATCATTACTTAGAGAGTATCTCATGTTTAAAATCTCAAGTGATACCCCTCTGATTAAATTCCATTTGAGAAACACAGAACAGTAATGTTGGTTACTTCCTTCCCCAGGAGAAATGGATTCACATGTCTTGTGTCAACAGAGACTGCTTTTTTTTCTTCTTTCTTTCAACCATCTTGTTCTTTTGCCAAATATCATGAAACTAATGAGGAGTTTAGTCCCATCTGGCGGCTGTGCTCGGAGAGAGCTGGGTTTGTAATTTGTTGGGGGTGATCTCAGAGGGGAGGTTCCAAGAAGCAGAGAGGTATACCTGCTCCACACCTAGCTTCTCACTCATGAACTTGAGGGGCCAATTTGCACCTGCACTTATATTCTCCATTTGCTGTTTAAGCAAAGCACAATGATTTCCCTTTCTTTCTTTTGATTTTACCCTCCACTCTGAGCAAGTAATATTAACTTTCCTTTTGTGTATTCAATAAATGGAGTTTGTTTACCTATTTTATTTTGGCATATTTTGAACAAAGATCTTTGTCTGCTGGAATGTGCACACAGTGAATGTTTGTTTAGAACTACACACAATAAAGATACTGTTTTCCATTTCTTGCCCTGACTACAGTTGTGTTGTTTTGTTTTTTTAATTTCTTTTTTTAGGAGAAATTTTGGTTCTGTAGTTCTCAGGTGTTCTGGAAGAAAAGAATTGGAGAGCATAAAAGCCACCTGCATCTGTGCTAATAGTGGGTTAGGTGTAACTGGAGAGAGTTCTGCGGTTCTCCAAGATTCTTGCTCCTGTTGCTCTTTTCTTGATGTGTGCTGCTCGTTTGATAATCACAAGAGGCACAAACCAAGACTTTGCTGTATTAACAGATACGATATGGCAACGAGGTAGACAGGTTTTCACTGAAACCATCAGATTAAGAGAAGCCAGTTCAAGGTAATAATATTTGTTATCTGTAATGCCAGTCTTCAAATGGTTGTTTTTCTTGGAAATAGCTAAACTGTTGGGAGAAATTAAGCATTGAGATCAAAGTTCTAGTGACTGTTAATAAAACAAGGTAAATAAGCCATTTTTACAATTACCTTTTAAAACACACTGATAGCCTTCTAACATTACCAGTGAGACATCGTTCTTTAGGGTGTAGTTATTTCACTATCATATGAATTGAGGATTACTAATAGAAAAGTCCCGTTCTTGGTGCTAGAGTTTGAGTCTAATGTTTAGTCTTCAGTCCTAATAATTCACTGTTCCTGATGCTGAGTGTTTGGCAAGTATTTGACAAATCCTGGTTGATTCCTGAAAACCTGAGATGGAAGATTGTGATTTCAGTTGTGTAAATTTAAGGGACCAAGCACCCACACAGTCTGCTAAGTGATTGGTAATTGCAGGTAACATAGGTGACCTAACATTAATTAGCTTAATAGATATCTGTATACTCTGCAGGTTTTCCTCCATTTATGAGATGGTTACGTCCAAGTAGTGAATATCGTACTGGATATTGCTGGCCCAGGTAAAGATCAAAATTCAAAAGTATGATTTTTACTGAATGCATATCACTTCCACTGTCATAAAGTAGAGGAATTATAAGTTAAACCACACTAACCCTGGAACTGTAGTTTCAGGGCCAGTCAGCTTAATCACAAACTTAATATTTTAGAAAACAATTCTTGTATGAAGCATTCAGGAGAGACTAGGGTTGGAGTTCAGGCAAAACGTGAGGACACAGTTGCAACACTCATTTATGTGCCACCTATTCTGCCACGCAGTATCTTAGACGACTTCCACACATTTCTGATTCTGCAGGGTCTTTACATGGAAATCGAGGCTATCCAAACTTTACCAATGACTTGAGGCCACACAGCTGAGAGGTGAGCCAGACTTTAAACCCGAATCTAGCCCTACAGCTCTCAATTTCTAGTGTTGGTTGTTCCCATATGAAAACGAAGCTCTAGAGTCTTCCCTGTTGGTTCAGTGGTTCAGACTCTGCTTGCGCGTTCCACTGCAGGGGGAACAAGTTCAATCCCAGCCACAGGCCATGCATTATGGCCAAAAAGACCCCAAAACAGCTCTAGCTGTACCAAAATAATATGCCTGGTATTCTACTACTGATTATCATTTATGTATATATAGATAGGTATTTCTGTGTATGGTCAATAAAATAGAATCATGAGTAATACAATCATTTTTCTTAATGGATAGATACTAGAAAGTAGGTACTATCTTAGTCCACCCCCAAAGTCTTCATTGTTGAAGAGAATCCTGTTGATTCAGTGTGAACGATTTAAAATGACCCTCACTCCCTTCCTTGCGAAACATCCTTTCTTGATGCTAGTTAATGAGAATTTAGATTTGAACAGTATTATTAGAGTCAACTTTGGAGAAAAGGTAGTCTGTAAAACAGTTAAAGACTATTGACATCCTTAGGCAGCAGAGATGAGAAGTTCTTATAGAACTGCTTCCATCCTATAATCCAGTCTAGGGTTCTGGATGAGATTAACTTGGAAATATACATATGTGTAAACTGACAATTATTAATGTGAGTAATTGTTAATAGGTTGGCTTGACCTTTGCCTCTTCTGAACCTATCTCTATAAATCATGAGGAAATCCGAAAAATGAAAGTCTTCCACTTCATGCCGTGAAGCACACAAGACTTGGAAACTGTTATTTCTGGCTTTTTTTCTTATATCATTGCAAAAGATGATTCATGGGAGGAAGCACAACATAATGCAGATACAAATACTGTTTGTTACAAGTGTGACAAGTGGCATTTTTGATCCATCAGTGCCAGTCTCAGAGCAGTTCCCTATTGTTTGCTCCTGGTCCTAAGCTCTGTGCCTGAGACATCAATGTGATGTTAACTTCAGAACCACGTGGATCTGGGAAGAGAAAAATTTTAAGAACCGAGGAGCCTGAATTTCTTCCTCGAGAAGCTTACTTTGGGGATCTCCCCCCCCCCCCCCCCCCCCCGCCCCGGCCGTTTCCTCATTTAAGCTTTTCAGGAAGGAAGGTAGCATTACCTTGTAAAACAATAGGGAGATGTCCACAATAAAAAGAAATCCTCTCACACACATGTCCACTCTGATTTAATTATCCAAGAAATCTAATCAAGAGCAGTCCAGGAAAATGAGTTTTCCAAGATTCCCAATCTGACACACACACACCCCACCCCTATTTTTTTCCCCTGAATCTTTCTTTTTTTTTTTTTAAGGCTTTTTAGTTTTTAGACTTTTTCTGCACTTCATTCTGCTCCATCTGGCTCCCTTAAACTACAGTACTCTGGCTCATGTTTTGCTACTAAGTGAAAAGGTTACACCTCAGCTACATATCCCTTCATTTTTAAGTATGGTCCAAAAATATACCCACTAGCCTGTCTTAGAAAACATTTGGAAGAAATAAAGCTGATTTGTTTATAAGCTGGGCCATCCATGTAAACTAGTGCAGTCCTGTTGGAACATCTTTATTGACCTCGCTCAGGGTTAAATTCTACCTCTGGACCTTTCATGTATGAGTCAATACGTTTGGGTTTTGCTTCAAGCTAGTTCAAACTTGGTTTCTAAAACATCCTAAATACAGTGGCCTCTGCAGCTTACCTGACCTTAAAGTGCCTGCCTCGGTGGCATCTTTGAAAAGGTTCAGCCTCTGCAAGTATACCTAGCTCCTGTAGGGTAGACTCATTTTCTTATTCTATGCCAAGTCTTAAGTATCTTTGCAAAGAAGAACTATTCATTATTTTAAAAAGATACACACTCAAAAAGTGTGTGTGTACACAAGTTTATTTTTGTCATAGAATAAGATACGTAAATGTATTCAAGATAACAGTTGCAAAGGGAACTTCGCTTGTTATGAATCAGTTATGAATGAGCATCTGATGGGACCTAGGGGTAAGGAGCACAACTGAACCTCATGTATGCTAGAACCAGTAGGAATCAAGGTGGCTGCATTGGTTTCCAGTCCAAACCTGTGAGGGAGACTAACTCTTAGAAATGAGAATGTAATTAGCCAGATAGTATCAGAGTGTCCATTTCTGGTGCCATCAAAGACAATGGGACACATTCCTCAGGTTTGAATGGGAGAAAGGTCAGGGGGAAGCAGATAGCCAAGGCAGGTACTGGTATCATATACTTTGTGTATTTTGTCTGAGTGCCTTCATTAATAGACTATATGCCCCCTGAAGGAAGCATCTTCTGCATCCTTCAAGTTGTCCCGCTTTATATTGGACCATAGGAAGGACTAAGCAGATTCTGTATGGTTTATCATGCTGTGTCTAAATGAGCAACCTATCCAAATATGTTGCAGAAGTATCTAGGACTCCCAAGTAGAATTTTGAGATGAATTCTAATTCTTCACACATCACTAACAACCAAGAACCCCATTCACTCCTGCGTCCCTACAAATCCATTCTGTCTTCTCTAAATAAATCCAGCTGCCAGCATTTGTTGGTTTCATAGATATAGTTTAACTGAACTTTATTTTTTAGAGCAGTTTTAAATTTAGAAAAATTGCAAAGATAAAACGAAGAGTTGATATAAACTCAGCACCCGGTTTCCCCTGTTCAGTTCAGTTGCTCAGTCGTGTCTGACTCTTTGCAACCCCATGAACCACTGCACGCCAGGCCTCCCTGTCCATTACCCAACTCCCAGAGTTCATTCAGACTCATATCCATTGAGTCAGTGATGCCATCCAGCCATCTCATCCTCTGTCGTCCCCTTCTCCTCCTGCCCCCAATCCCTCCCAGCATCAGAGTCTTTTCCAATGAGTCAGCTCTTCGCATGAGGTGGACAAAGTACTGGAGTTTCAGCTTTAGCATCATTCTTTCCAAAGAAATCCCAGGGTTGATCTCCTTACAGTCCAAGGGACTCTGAAGAGTTCTCTCACACCACAGTTCAAACACATCAATTCTTCGGCGCTCAGCTTTCTTCACAGTCCAACTCTCACATCCATACATGACCACTGGGAAAGCCATAGCCTTGACTAGATGGACCTTTTTTGGCAAAGTAATGTCTCTGCTTTTGAATATGCTATCTAGGTTGGTCATAACTTTCCTTCCAAGGAGTAAGCATCTTTTAATTTCATGGCTGCAGTCACCATCTGCAGTGATTTTGGAGCCCCCAAAAATAAAGTCTGACACTGTTTCCCTATCTATTTCCCATGAAGTGATGGAACCAGACGCCATGATCTTCGTTTTCTGAATGTTGAGTTTTAAGCCAACTTTTTCACTCTCCTCTTTCACTTTCATCAAGAAGCTTTTTAGTTCCTCTTCACTTTCTGCCATAAGGGTGGTGTCATCTGTGTATCTGAGGTTATTGATATTTCTCCTGGCAATCTTGATTCCAGCTTGTGCTTCTTCCACCCCAGCGTTTCTCATGATGTACTCTGCATATAAGTTAAATAAGCGGGGTGACAATATTCAGCCTTGACATACTCCTTTTCCTATTTGGAACCAGTCTGTTGTTTCATGTCCAGTTCTAACTGTTGCTTCCTGACCTGCATACAGGTTTCTCAATAGGCAGGTCAAAGCCTTTGACTGTGTGGATCACAATAAACTGTTTCGCCTGTTACTAAGCATCTTAAACATTAATATGGTACATTGGTTACAGTTAATGAACCACTATCAATACGTTATTATCAAAGTCTGCAATTTATTCATACTTCCTATTTTTACATAATTTTTTTTCTGTTCCACTGTTAAATTTAGTCATCATTTCTTCTTTGCCTCTGCTTGACTGTGACAATTTCTCAGACTTATTTTTGATGACCTTCAAAGTTTTGAGGAGTGTTGACTAGGTACACTGAAGGTTGCCCTGAATTGGAACTTGATGTTTTTCTTATAATTAGATTGGGGTTATAGGTCAGGGAAGGGGCCCAGGGAAGCTCTAGATGTAATTTGTTATTATCGTGTCATGTCATACTATCAATATGATGTATGATTGATGAGGTTGTCATTGAGCACCAGGTCAGCCTTGATTACCTATATAAGTCCTGCCTGCCATCAGGAGATCTGTAAAGAGGTAGGATTTGTCCTAAGAGTATACTGAAGCATCATGTTCTGTGCTCAGCGTAACTGCTAACAGGCACCATCCCAGTAACTTCAAAAAATGTTAATGACTCAGTGCCCAAATGGGCAATTCCGAGAGGAAGGCTCATTGACATTCAGAGCAGAGGGAGAGAGGGCAGAAGGCCGCTGTGTTTATTTTGCCACGATCAATTTATTCTCTCCTCCCAGAGAGGTACTTACCTCTAACCTTGAATCTCTTTAACATTAGATTCAGCCACAGGTCTCCCCTGTTTATGACCCTTGCTACCACTGATCAATATAAAGCATGTGTATACATGAGTGGAGGCAGGCATCTTCCGCTTTCATTCTGTGGCTTGCCAGGGAGCACTGGCATGGGCTTCTCAACATCCATCACACCCGAGCTGATAAGTCTAGGACAGTTGGGCCTGTCTTCTGTCCCGCATGTTTCTACATATGACCCAGTTCTCACCAGTGGGATGAAACTTGGGGAAGAAATTTTCTCTCCAAAGACAAGGGTCACAGAAAGAACTGCTGTGGCTGTTTTGCCACCATCTTGAGAAGAAAGCAACACACCAGGATGGCTGAGTGAAGAAGGAGGACAGGAGACTGTTGCCAGCTGCCGGCACAGTGAACTCTGAAGCACACCCTGAAGCAAGACTTCCATTTAGGCGGAGACTGTAACTTCTCTTACTGTTTAAGCCATTTGAGTTGGGGTTTCTATTACTTGCAGCTGGAAGCATCCTCACTGATAAACCGTCCCTAAGAGGAATGACTCATGGGGAAACAGTCCTCCCAGCTTCTGATTAACTCTGGCCTCCAGAGATAATTATCTGGGCCATCAGATACACAAAAAGTATGGAGGTCATAAGACTAAAAGGAGAGTGGTTACATTTAAGGAGAGGGTGAAGACAGTGGCTGGGAGGGGACCTCAGAGGGGCTTCTGGAATGTTGGTAATTTCTTGATCTGGGTGGTGGTTTGGTGAGTGTGTTTACTTTGGGATAAATTCATTGCACTGTAGACTTATGGTTTGTGTACTTTTTGGCATGGAGGTTATACTTCAATTTTTAAAAGAAAGTTTTAGTAAACTTTTAGTAGAGATATTACCTTGTAACCAGACCTCTACACAAACTGTTTATATCTTGAGTGGAAGGATATGAATGCCATATTGTGGTCATTTTATTAGGCAACCAAACTCAGCTACAGCGATGTGCTTTTTTTGATAGCCTTCTGGAATCTCATGTGAAGACCCCCTGTCACTAGTGTGTGGCCAGCCTTCTCTAATCTCAGCCAGAATGCTTTCCCATAGGGTTTGGATGGGAGGGCGTCACATCCTTACAGATGAAGTACTTCATCGTTTTTAGAGTTCAGTCAATGACAATTAAAAACTAAATGAAAGCTAACAGGCTGGTGCCTGTCCACATAAGAATGGTCTTTCTCAGAGAGGCGTTCTAGTTACAGGAGGGTCCACTCCAGAGAAACCACAGGGTTTGAAGACTGCAGCCAGCAACCTCATGCAGCCTAGGTTGGGACCTCTGGTTCACAAAGGAAGGGATGGAAGATGTTGAGTTAGCTGTGGAAGAAGAATACATAGGCTTTGGGGACCAAATTATCTGGAAAAAGATTTAGCACCACCGGAGGAAAACCAGGTAAGAAAAGTTACCACAGGGACTTCCTTGGCAGTCCAGTGGTTAAGACTTTGCCTTCCAGTGCAGGGGGTGCCGCTTCGATCCTTGGTGAAAGGGCTAAGATCCAACATGCCTCTCAACCAAAAAAAACAAAAGCATAATAAATGGAAACCATATTGTTAAAAGTTCAATAAAAACTTTAAAAATGGTTCACATTAAAAAAATTGTTTTTAAGATGATAAAAGTTACCATAAATCGTAGGTTGGAGAATGGAACTGGACCTGGGGTAGCAAGCTGCTGCTGGTAATATAAATCCTCATGAGGGAGTGGATTTGGAGAGTGATTACATCATGATACTAAATGGGGAATCTGGTTGGTGGTCAGATCCATGGAATTCAAATTCCTTAGCTCCTTATAGCCCTGTCCTAATTGAGGAGTTATGCTCACCTGCAGAACTGGAAGCTCATCAGAATGTGGAGACATCTTAATTTCTGTCCCACCTAACTCATCAAGGTGCTTACACATCCAGTATATCCTTGCTGAGCCTTGTGAGGTAGGTAATTTAGATATGATCATAAAAGAGACAGTGACGAAGAGAACAGACCGTAGAGTCTAAGACTGTGTTTGAATCCTGTCTCTGTCTTACCAGTGGCACTGTGTTGTGACATGTACTCAAGCTGAGTGGTCGGTTGTTCTTACCACCATATGGCAACCTAGGAAGACATTTTTGATAGTCGCAACTGGAGGAGCATCCCACGGATGCTGTTAAACATCCCATGACACACAGGACAGCTCCCTACCATAAAGGACTGTGCAGCCCAAAATGGCAGCAGTGCTGCTGCTGGGAAACCCCTGGCCATTCTCAGAGCCTCCCTCTTTGGAACAGGCATCTCTCCAGAGTTAGATTTCCATGGGCTGAACTGCCGACTGTCCATAGTTCCCATTTGGTTTCATGATGTTTGTCCCTGGCAGGTGTTTTGCGTGGTGTGTTTCTGCCCTGTGCCACAGTTGATTGGATCAAGGCAGAGGCTGGATCCAAACTAAAGCAGAAAGAGTTCTTTCCCCAAGGAACTGTGTAATCTGTATTGAGAGATGCTGAGGCTCTGTCTGGTGTCTTGAATCAGTTCAGTTCAGTTCAGTTGCTCAGTCACATGCGACCCCATGGACTGTAGCATGCCAGGCCTCCCTGTCCATTACCAACTTCCGGAGTTTACCCAAACTCATGTCCATCGAGTAGGTGATGCCATCCAGCCATCTCATCCTCTGTTGTCCCCTTCTCCCACCTTCAGTCTCCCACATTCTAATGAATATTCAGGACTGATTTCCTTTAGGATTGACTGGAGTCTCTCACAGTCCAAGAGACTCCCAAGAGTCTTCTCTAACACCACAATTCAAAAGCATCAATTCTTCAGCTCTTAGCTTTCTTTATAGTCCAACTCTCCCATCCATACATGACTACTGGAAAAACCATAGCTTTGACTAGATGGAACTTTGTTGGCAAAGTAATGTCTCTGCTTTTTAATATGCTTTCTTCCAAGGAGCAAGCATCTTTTAATTTCATGGCTGCAGTCACCATCTGCAGTGATTTTGGAGCCCCCAAAAATAAAGTCTCTTACTGTATGGAGAAGTTATATCCCTGGCAGCTGTGGGTGGTCATTTTCTCACATGTGAGCAGAGTGCAAAAACAACCAGTTTACACACAGCAAAAGAGAAGAATGCGACAGTTCCAGAGAGAAAAGCTGCAATAAGAGACGGCTTCTGTTCTCTGCTGCACCCTGCCCCTAGGTGATGGAGGCCATTTCTGTAACCATGTCGTGCTTCTTGCCCGAGCTGGTTTCAGTTATGTTTGTTGTGCTCTTGGGACATATGTAAAAACATTTAGCATGGTGCCTGGGAATAGTCCTAAGTAAGTGTCAATTATTATCATTGTTCCCATTTTAGAGATGAAGAAGTCAAGGCACAGAGATTAAAGAATTGGTCTTATGTCACTTGGCTCTTTAGGGATAACCCAATCTAAATCCAGGTGTCCTGACCCCTCGATGTGGGTTCTGTTCCATCTGTCCTTTGAATTGTGAAATAAAACTTTTAAGAATAGTGCATGAGTAAGTAAGTACCTATGTACAGTTAAAAATAATTCACAGTGAACCCTGGTGTGTCCATCACCCAGGACAAGAACTCGAAAATTGGCTGCCACTCAGAGGACCTTCCTGTGTCCCTCCCTGACACGTCGTCTCCTGCTCTCCCTGCCAGAGGTAACCAATATCCTGTTTTTTGGTTGAAGTAATTTTTAATAGTTTTTCCACCCGCATTTGCATCCCTACACCACATGATTTCACTTTCTTTGTTTTGGAACTTTATATAAATGAAACTGTACTATATATATTCTCTGTGACTTGTTTCTTTCAACACCATGTTTGTAAGGCTCATCCATGCTGTGATGTGTAGCTGTAGTTCATTTATTTTCTTTGATGTATAGTCCACAATGTGTTTGTGCAAGGTACTGTGAATGGGCACTGGATTATTTCTGATTTTTGGCCAACAGTACGACTGGAAGCATCCTTGTTTGTATGCTGGTGCACATGTGCAAGGCTGTCTCGTGGGTGTGTAAGTAGGAGACAGCCTGCTGGGTGTGACTTGCTTTGCTCCACATCCTTGTCAGTTTGGGTTCTCTTTCATGCAGATGCCTGTACCTGGGGCCACAGGACAAGGAAATTACTGTGTAGTGCTGTGGGACATACAGATTTAAAACACAGACTCCTGGGACTTCCCAACGGTCCCATCATTAAGACTCCAAGCTTCCAGTGCAGGAGGCATGGGTTCAATCCCTGGTGGGGAAACTACATTCCCATGTGCAGGCAAAAAAAAAAAAGAGAATAAAACAGAATCCTTCCTCAAAAAGTTACACATAGAATTACCATGTGACCTAGCAATTCCACATCTAGGTATATACCCAAGAGAACTGAAAATGCGTTCACACAAAACTTGGGCATGAATTCTTGTAGCAGCATTATTCACAATAGCCAAAATGTGAAAATAGGCCAAGTGTCCATGAACTGATCAGTGAGATGTGGTCTGTACCCAGATGGGATATTATTCAGCATAAAAAGGAATGAAACGCTGATTATACTTCAACTTTGTGGTAAGTGAAAGAAGTCCAGATACAGAAAGTCACATATCATTCTGCTTATATGAAATGTCCAGAATAGGCAAATTCATAGAAGCAGATTACTGATTGCCAGGAGCAAGGGGGCAGGGAAAACGGAGAGTGACATTGATGGGTACAGGGTTCTTTTTTGAGGTGATGAATATGTTCTGGTTGGTTTTCCTGGTGGCTCAGATGGTAAAGAATCTGCCTGCAATGCAGGAAACCAGGGTTCGATCCCTGGTTCAGGAAGATCCCATGGATAAGGAAATGGCAACCCCTCCAGTATTCTTGCCTAGAGAATCCCATGGACAAGGAGCTTGGGAGGCTACAGTCATGGAGTCGCAAAGAGCTGGACACTGCTGAGCGACTAACAGTTTACACTTGACACTATGTGTTCTGGAATTAGCGGTGATAGTCTGACCAATTTGTGAATATACTGAAAAAACCACTAAATCGTATGCCTTAGGGGGAATTTAACGGTATGTGAATTATACATACATATATATGTTTGGGGGTATTTTATTATTCAGCAGTAGATAAACAGACTTTCAACTAAACAAAAAAGTTTCAAATGTTGCTTAATTAAAAGTATAAATTAAAATAAATTCTTTCTGCTATACTGCCATTTCCCTCAACTTATGATAACCTGTGATTAATTTGTGATGGAATTCTATGTGAGGAGTCCTTCATTGGGGTTTCCTATGAGACATTTAGGCTGCAAACCTTAAAACAGGTGTGTTTCTAACCTGTTCAACCTTCTGAGGTATTAGTCTTAGCTGGACATTCCCCCTCTTTGATAAAGTCCTGATGTTGAACCTCAGACAATGGTCATGGCAATGGAAGCTTTTTTTTTTTTTAACAACTTTATTTTCCTATTTATTTTTGGCTGTGATGGGTCTTCATTGCTGAGGCAGGCTCCTCTCTAGGAGCGTCACACAGGCGTATTGCTGTGGCTTCTCTCGTTGTCAAACTTGGGCTCTAGGGCACATGGACTCAGTAGTTCTGTGGCCCACGGGCTTAGTTGTCCTGAGGCATGTGGAATCTTCTTTGACTAGAGATCAAACCCATGTCCCTAGTGTTGGCAAGCAGATTCTTATCCGCTGGACCATCAGGCAAATCCTAAGGCGAAGCATTTTTCTTTTACTTGGATCACCAACTTTTCTAATTCTCTTTAACTTTTCTTTACTTATCAGAGATTTATTTAGTGTTTCCCTCAGGCCCTCCATCATTCTTTGATTCCTACACTTTCTATGGCACACTAAGTATTACAAGCATGTTCCCTTTAATCAGTGGTATGGGAATTATATCTGAACAGAAATGTCAATACAAACACAGTTTCCTTATTGTTCATTAATTTATTCAAAACACATGTATTGAATACCCAGGACATGCCAGATGTTCCTTAGCACATTGTTGGCAAAACTGTGGTCAGGGAGTTAGATATGGACCTTGTTTTGGTCAGAACCACCGTTCGGTAGCCAATGCACATTCAGGTGGGGTCACCAAGTTTAACGCAGGGACAGTTTGTAGAAGTGCGGGCAGGGCTAAGATACCTGGTGAAGGAATGGTGGTGAGGCACCTTGGGGTGGCAACAGCTGGCAGCCAATGCCACCTGGGCCGGGGAAGACAACAGGGTTAGGAGAACCCAGCAAGACCTGAGGGAAGAGGCTGGACAGCGGCCCTGCAGAGGCAAATGGGGAACTGCCTAGGAGCCCCTGTTGTCACAAACTTCAGGTTTTGAGTGGGGAGACAAAGAGAAAAAACAATTACAGCACGTGATCAACACACAGGATGACATGAAGGAGGGCATCCTGGGGTATGGGTGGCTGTCTGGGAAGGTCTTTCCAGGTAGGAGATGCTGTTGAGCTGGGACCTGAAGAGTTGAGCCCCACGGTGACGAAGGCACTGCTGGCCGAGATGGGGAAGCTCAGAGGAGAGTCAGCTTTAGGGGAGGAAATTCAGAAACCTTGGCACAGGGACGTATTAAAGATAGAACCTATACAAACGCAGAAGAATAACAAATCAAGGCCAAGCAAGAGTCCGTGGGGTTCACAGAGAGGCAAAGGAGGAGAGGCGATGGCTGAGAGCTGACACCCAGTGCCTGCCTCGGAAGCCAGGACGTGTGTGGACTGCACCCTCCCTGGAGGTTACACCAAGTGCTGGCACAGCACTCTGGCTCCCAGCCCGCCCGCCTGCTCGTGGGGCTCCTTCCAGTGTTTATTGGGCCTTCTGCCACGTCTGAGGTCCTCCCCTTACAAAGGCAAGAAGGGCCAGGGGAAGGGAGTGTCCCTTCTGAACACCAGATGGGACACATAGCCTTAAATAGGCAGTAGCCACAGGGAGAAAAGTGGGCTTGCTAACTATGAAGGGTCCAAAGTTTGCTTAGAAATAGGCACCCAGGCCTCTGATGAGTACCATGATGCCCAGAGCACCTGGAGGAAACAGCAGGCCTGACATCATGGCTGGAGCCAAAGCAAGGCATCAGAAGAGAACTGAGTCTGAACCGACACCTTTTTCCTCACCTGGTGGGTCTCATGGCAGCAGCCAGAGCCCACCTTCAGGTGCTTCTAGCCAACACAATTTGGCACATCTCTATATTTTCTTCCATCAAGGTCTCTGCCCTCTGGCTGTCTGCCCAACCAGTTGCCCACAGGCTGGAAAACAAAGGCTCGAAGCCTTCCCTGGAGACCTGGGCTTAAGGGATGGGCCTTGGGCAGGCTGGGCGGATGCTCTGTTGATTTTTTTTTCCAAGTGCAGAGAATGTGACAGCCAATTCCTGTTGGAAATAGCTTTTGTTTTCTTTGGAGCACGAAGCACTTTTCCTTTCTCGTGATTGTCTCAGTTCAGGTCATGTTTAGGATGATGATTTGCTAACCTAATTGCCTGCCTTCCAGATCCAGAGTTCTTAACCTTTTAGGGTAGAGACCCTATTGCAACTCTGATAAGAACTATGGACCCTGTCCCCTAAATGTATATACACACAGATACCCCCAGTTTCACATTTAATATCAATCCTAGGAGGTTAAAATCCCCTGGGTGAAGAAGAGTGTGTTCTTCCTACCCCACACCCCGGCTCCCACCCCCAACTTTTTTTTCCCATCTGGGTCTTAAAGTCCTCCAGCACTTCTTGCCTGGCTCTTGCCTGAACTAATCACCCCTGCTGAGGAGCAGGGACACTGGCTGGATTTGGGCTGCCTCTGGTTTCAAGACTCCAGGTTCGTGGTGCTTCAGTTTTTCAGGCAGCAGGATATTCCACTGGGGTTTGTAAAATCTCTGTCTCATCTGCGCCTGGTTATTATGGAGGAGCTGGGCAGCCAGAGTCTCGGAGATTCTAGAAGAGGTAACACAGCTTTGGGTGAGACTAGGGAGACAGGCGTTGTCTGGTTTTGTTAAATTCCAGAAGCAAGTCATTTTGCCAAAAATGCCAAAAATAAAAGGGCTGTCTAGACACACACTAGAAGCTCTCCTATGAAGAGAGACCTTCCTGAAGATCATTGATTTATGCTTAAATGGCGAGACTAGAGTGTTCATTTATTTATTTTTTTGCCACACTGGGCAACTTGTGGGATCTTAGTTCCCTGACTAGGGATTGAACCCCAGGCCATTGACAGTGAGAGCTGATAATCTCTGGACTGCCAGGGAATTCCCTGGGTTCATTTATTTAACAGGCATGGTTTGTGTCTCTGGGGTGCACTGTGAATCAGACAGACAACGAACCAGAGAGTTTTAAAGGTAGTGACAAGGGCAAAGATGAAAATAAAATAGGGTGAAGTGGTAGACGTGAACTGAGATGGTGCATTGGAGCCAAAACCTACATATTGCAAAAGAAGCTTCCATCTGGAGAAGAGCTCCAGGTGGAGTGAGCAGCTGCTGAAAAGGCCCTGAGGCTGAAACAAATTGTGCTGCTTAAGGAAAAGGAAAAACACCTGTGGCTGGTGCAGCTTCCGGGAGAAGGAAGGTCCAGCTTCCAGGAGAGGGGGGTCCAGCTTCAGGGAGAGAGGAGGCCGGGACGGGGACAGGGGTGGTAGGCAGCGGGTGGGCCGCGTTGGGGTTTACAGGAAAGACGATGGAGAGGGCAGAGCAGGCGTCTGTGACTGGATTTGCAGATTTGCATTTTGAGATTTGGCCTCCGCGGAAGAAGTGTCTTACGGAGGGCAAGAGCGGAAGACGGACCGAAGCGAGGCTGACTAGTGGCCCAGGTGAGTGGGAGATGCGAGCTCTGAGCTCTTGGTGGCCATACAGATGGCAAGACAGAACCATTTTTCAATGGACGCGCGTGGTTCATATCATGTAATATACGCCAACTCCAGGCGGGTGCGGCTCTGGGAACCTTTTCTTACTGCACAGAAGGACCGGAGTGAAGGTGCTCTTGCCAGTCTAAGGGTTCCCGTTAGCGCCCTTCCAGGAAAAACGTGAGCAGAGAAACGAATCCTCTTTTAGAGAAAGTTGCTTGGCTGTTCTTGTCTCTGCAGAATGTTAATCACCTTGGCAGGCAGGAGGAGGGGGAAGAGAGCTGGTATGTATTAGGTACCAACTGCATACCTTGATTTCATCTAATCCCACAGTAACCCTACAAGGCTCATAGTTTTTTGTTTTGTTTTGCTTTGGTGTTTTCTTTCATTTCCTTTTTTTTTTTTTTTTTTTTGAGATAAGGAAATGAGTTCAGAGAGATTAGGCCAAGGCCACAAAGATAACAAGTGATAAACTGGGACCCAAACCCAGGCCAGTGTGGTTCCAAAGCTTTGCACACCATCCCAGCTGAGCACATTGAGGAGGACTTAGTAGCCTCAAAGCTCGCAGGGTTTTAGCTACTCCTTGGATGAAAACTGGCCTCTATTGGGGAGTCCCCTAACTGTTCCAGAACATGGGGTGTGCTGAGCGCAGTGATGTCCAAGATTTGCATTTAGAGATGTTCCCTAATGTTTAGAAGATTTAATGATGCCAGAGAATCTAAGGGAGAAAGAAGGATTTGAGTCTTCATGTAAACAGGCTCATTAACTAGCAACAACTCAGTAAGGGTGAACTCAATTAGGGCTTACTGGAAGGCAGAATTTATGCCACCTGGCTTGACTCTTGAAATGAGAGACTGATGGTGGCTACGAGTTTATCATGGAGGTGTAACTCAGGGACAGAGGCTCTGCTGAGAAACTCTGTGTTTTAAATCCTTCCCCTGCTGCTCTGAAGCCAGTTGCATGGCAGGAGGACTCTGGAGGGTTCTGGAGGACTCCAGTGTTTCCAGCAGGACCTCTGGCCCAGGGTCCTTGGAGCCTCAGGACCCTGTGTATCATGAGGACCCCTTTTGTCCTTGCAGAACAACCCGGAAGGGAGTTGGCCTCGCAGGGTCCACCTTGTCTGACTGCCTGGGATTGTCTCAGAAAAAGACTGGGGCAACATTCCCAGCAACTGGACACAGGAAAAGCCAGCCCATCACACCCAGGGTTACACCCAGGGTTACAAAGAGAAACAGGACACTGTGGTGCTGTCTGTGGTGTTCCAGGCTCTCTGGGGGGTGTGCACACCTGTGACTAGACTGCAGGCTCCATGGAGGGAGGTCTGTGTCGTCTTCTCTTTATTGCTTTTGCTGTGCTTGAATGAATGAATGGAGGTTGACAGACACTGTCTTCATCCTCTAGGATTTGACATTTCAGCTGGAATTAAAAGCCCACAGAGAAAACAGAGGCTTCCCTGGTGGCTCATTGGTAAAGAGACCATCTGCCATGCAGGATATATGGGTTCGATCCCCAGGTCAGGAAGAGTCCCCAGAAAAGGAAATGGCTACCCACTCCAGTGTTCTTGCCAAAAGAATCCCATGGACAGAGGAGCCTGGCAAGCTACAGTCTGTTGGGTCGTAAAAGAAGAGTCTGGCACAACTTAGCGACGGAAAAACAAACGAGAAAGAACTGAGGTATTAAGGGCAGTATGTTTTGAAATCAGATCTAGCTTCCAGCAAAGATCGTCAAGTCTTGGTTTCCTCATCTGCAGAAAGAGATGACGAGGCACATCATAGAAAGTGGCTGTGAGTATCGACTGGAATCTTGCATTTATGTGCTGAGCAGACAGCTCCGCCCATAGCAACCTCAGAGCAAGTGCATAACATTTCTGCCACGACCCCCTACACCTTCGATGGTACTTCTGTTTCAGCAGGAACTTTCAGATCTTTTTGCTGTGATTCACATCACAACCCTATAATGTGTGTGTATATATACCTTTAAATATAAGTAAAATGTTAATTTTATGAATTAACACCCTTTACTATGTGTGATGGATTCTGATAGTTTCTATGCTGTGAAATTTTGTGGGAAAAAATAATGCGAAAGGGGCACAGAAGAACTTTGGGGTGATGGACATGTCCTATATTTTGATTAGGGTGGTGGTGGTGTGGGTGTCTTCGTCAAAAATCATTGAACTGTACATTAAGATAGGTGCATTTTCAGTTCAGTTCAGTTGCTCAGTCATGTCCAACTCTTTGCAACCCCATGAATCGCAGCATGCTGGGCCTCCCTGTCCATCACCAACTCCCGGAGTTCATTCAGACTCACGTCCATCGAGTCTGTGATGCCATCCAGCCATCTCATCCTCTGTCGTCCCCTTCTCTTCCTGCCCCCAATCCCCTCCAGCATCAGAGTCTTTTCCAATGAGTCAACTCTTCGCATGAGGTGGCCAAAGTACTGGAGTTTCAGCTTTAGCATCATTCCTTCCAAAGAACACCCAGGACTGATCTCCTTCAGAATGGACTGGTTGGATCTCCTTGCAGTCCAAGGGACTCTCAAGAGTCTTCTCCAACACCACAGTTCAAAAGCATCAATTCTTCAGCGCTCAGCTTTCTTCGCAGTCACTCTCACGTCCATACATGACCACTGGGAAAACCATAGCCTTGACTAGATGGACCTTTGTTGGCAAAGTAATGTCTCTGCTTTTGAATATGCTATCTAGGTTGGTCATCACTTACCTTCCAAGGAGTAAGCATCTTTTAATTTCATGGCTGCAGTCACCATCTGCAGTGATTTTGGAGCCCCCAAAAATAAAGTCTGACACTGTTTCCCTATCTATTTGCCATGAAGTGATGGGACCAGATGCCATGATCTTAGTTTTCTGAATGTTGAGCTTTAAGCCAACTTTTTCACTCTCCTCTTTCACTTTCATCAAGAGGCTTTTTAGCTCCTCTTCACTTTCTGCCATAAGGGTGGTGTCATCTGCATATCTGAGGTTATTGATATTTCTCCTGGCAATCTTGATTCCAGCTTGTGCTTCTTCCAGCCCAGCGTTTCTCATGATGTACTCTACATAGAAGTTAAATAAGCAGGGCGACAATATACAGCCTTGACGTACTCCTTTTCGGTGCATTTTAGTGCTTGTCAATTATATCTCAATAGATTGGCAACCCTCCAAGTTCCTTTTTTATTGAGACACAAATTAACCTTCCATGAAATTCATCCTTTTAAAGTGTGCAATTCAGTGATTTGTAGCATATTCACAGAGCAATCATCACCACTAGCCAGAACATTTTCATCACCGTGAAAAGTAACCCTGTACCCACTGACAGTTTCGCATTCCCCCAGTTCTAGCTTCTGGCAACCATTAATCGACTTTCTGTCTCTGTGGACTTGCTGGTTCCAGACCTGCGGGGCCAGGATCAGAGTCTTTGAAGCTGGGCTGGTTACTGGGTCTCCTGGGGAAGGGGCACACTCACCCCCCAGAACTGAGATTTCTCTTTTTGGTCCAGGTTTTGGGTGACTTTCAAGGGCACCAGTGACTCCTGTAGGTGACTCACCCTTTGCCTCTACTTCTTTCTTTAAAAATATTTTTATTTATTCATTTGGCTGTACCAAGTGTTAGTGTGGCACACGGGATCTTTCGCCGTGGGCCCCCAGGCCTACCCAGTCCTCTGGAAATGCCCCTACCTCTCCTGTGGAAGATGACGAACAAGGATGCACCCAAGCAGGGGTAGGGGAGGGATTCTCCAAGGTCAGTGTGGGAAACCCATCACAGAAATGCAGAAAAAGATGCATGTTCAGGCACAAGTCCAGCAAGACAGCGTCTGGCAATGGGTATGAAATGGGGCTGTTGTTGGCTGCCTGAAGGAGGAGAGGGGGCACCTGGAGGTGACTCGTACCCCCGTGTCCCTGCCTCTCTCCTGCCCTGACACTCCACCTTGAAGTGCTCTGAGTCCCTTCACTCCCACTGCCTGGGAGAGGTGTGGACCAGGAGACACCTGAGGAAGGGAGAGGGCTGTAGGGGGAGCTGACCTGGACCAACTGACGCCAGTTCTGCCGTCATCTAGAAACGGGTCTGACAGACGGGCTTTCCAGAGAGAGATGTGGAGGTGTTGTCAAGGGCCACCTGGGTAAGAGAAAAAGTCCCTAGAGCTCTAAGCGCGCACTTTTTCCAGCTGTCAGGAAGGAAAGGGAAGGCTCTGGTGATGTCTAAGGAGTCAATCACACTGACAAGATAAAATTTTAGAGAAGTGTTAAGCACGCTGAAGAGCATAATTGCCCATGACCCTATTTATATTAAAAAAGGGTATCATGTATGATTGTTCATAATAGACCCAAATCTGAAAGAAGTTTCACCAACCTCCCATTAATAATCTTCAGTGAAAGGAATTTCGCTGTCTACTATTAATTTTGTTTTTACAGTTGTATGCTCTTTGTGTAATAAGACATATTTTAAATTTATTTTTAATCTGTTTTTAAATCGGTGATACATTCACATGGAAAATCTCCTTCCCATTCTTGTCTTCATCTGCTAAGACAGGCGCTCTGCATGCCATGGAGAATGTGAGTTACGTTCCTAAGGCTTTTTTTGCATCCTTCCAGAATTTCCTCATGTGTATGTAAGTAAATTTGGATAGAGATTCTGTGTGTGCATGTTTGGCGTCACTGGGTTTCACTGCTGCGCACAGGCTTCTCACCGTGGCGGCTTCTCTTGCTGCGGCTCTCGGGCTCAGGCGTGGTGGTGCACGGGCTTAGTTACTCTCTCCGCCCGGATCAGGGGTAGAACCATGTCCCCTGCACTGGCAGGCGGATTAGTTGCCACTGGACCACCAGGGAAGTCCCTGGATGGAGATTATTAATGCAACTCTTTCGGAGCTCTGTCTCTAGGAAGAAAATCAGAGTTTAAACCCAATGATCAGATGTAAGGGGGTTTTCCCATAGTTATACATCTACAGGGGACCAGTGAGCAGAAGGCACACCTTTCCAAAGAGGAGAAAGCTTTTAAACATGATATATGTAAAACAATAATTGGTAAATGCTCGTTATAAAGGGACCAAGAGGGAGTTCCCTGGTTGGTCCAGTGATTAGGACTTGGTGCTTTCACTGTCAGGGCTCAGGTTCAATCCCTGGTTGGGGAACTAAGATCCCACAAGCCTCATGGCCAAATAAAAGGACCAAGAAATGCAATAAAAAGGAAAATCTCCAGAAAATCCCCCCAAATCTCTGTACCTCAAACTGACAATAATTGACATCAATAAAACCTCTCATCTGGACCAGTGATGTCCAGTAGAACTTTCTGCAATAATGGAAATGTTTTCTGTGCTGTCACAGTAACACTACATATGCCCATGGAGTGCTTGAAATGGGGCTAGTGCAACTGAGGACCTGAATTCTTTATTTTAATTAGTTTTAACTTAACTATCCACAGCCTTGTGTGTCTCATGTTTGCTGTAATGGGTAGCAGGGTAGCAGTAAACCATTTAAATGCAGATGTTTGAGTGGAAGGATATAAAGAGAGTCTAGGGAGGCTGACTTTTGGCTTCACCTGCCAGAGGCTTCATAAGGGTGATTACTAATTACTCTAAGATCTCTACGTGTGGGAATTATCTTAAAGTAACAGCTATGAATTTGTTCAAAATCTTAACTCTGAGAGTGTTCATTAACGTGAGAAACTGGAACGTTGTAGGAAAATATTTACTGACGTGAGACTATGTTCACAACTGTCTATTAAGTGAAAGGCAGGTTATAAAGCAGGACGATTTCATTAAAATATGAATCTCCTAGAAAGATATATTTCGTATGCTGCTTGGTACATGGCAAGCGCTCAGTGAATATGTGTTAATGAATGAGTGAAGGTTAATAATGGTTAGCACTGGGTGACAAAACGATGAGCGATTTTATTTTTATTTTTTATTATTTATCTTTTTTGGCTGTGCTGGGTCTTCGTCGCTGCCCACAGGTTTTCTCTAGTTGTGGAGAGCAGGGCTTCTCGCCAGCTGTGGTGCGAGGGCGTCTCATTGCGCTGGCTTCACTTGTTGCCGAGCATGGGCTCTAGAGCGCAAGCTCAGTAGCTGTGGCTCACAAAACTAGTTGCCCCACAGCATATGGACTCTTCCTGGACCAGAGATCAAACCCACATCCCCTGCACTGGCAGGTGGATTCTTAACCATTGGACTACCGGGGAAGTCCAATGAGTGATTTTATATTTTCTTTGACTCTCTTATTTATGTTTTCTAACTATTTATGGTGAATACATGTACCTTTGTAATAAGAAGCAGCATGAATTGAAAAAAGAAGTATAGTTGCTGGGTCATGATACTTCAGAGCTGGAAGGAGCTTTGAAGACAAAGGCACACATGGCTAGTTAATGGCAGAAGCTCAGGTTTCCCAACTATACACAAACATCTCCCCACGCCAAAGAGGAAAAATTGCTGGATGGTCTCTTATTCTGGTGTGGCAGTTCAGGAGTGGATTTAGAAAGGAAAAACAAAGGGTAACAATGATCTTCAACAAGACATAATAAAACATCATGAAAAATCTCACTAACAAACTCTGGGCATTGATTTTGCTCCAGCTGCATCTGCCCCACCCAAACTGTCCTGCTTTGGGACACCCTGCTGGTCTCCCAGTCCAGCCAATGTTTTGGAGAGAAGTCTCTGTCCCTTGCAGAGGAAGTCTCCTGGTTGTCTTTACATATTGGCTCTTCTTCACAGCCTGTTCTTTTTCAAAATTCTTGACTGAATCACTCAGTCCCTACTTCAGATGTCCTTTTTACCCAGGCTTTGCTGTTGGCATTTGTGCTTAACTTTGGAACTTAGTGGAATGCACTTTACTATATGAAACGATTATTGCCACCTAGCAGCTCTTACAGGGAAGGCGATGGCAACCCACTCCAGTGTTCTTGCCTGAAGAATCCAGGGATGGGGGAGCCTGGTGGGCTTCTGTCTCTGGGATTGCACAGAGTCGGACACAACTGAAGCGAGGCAGCAGCAGCAGCTCTTTAGTTCCACCACTCAGTTCGTTTTATCACACATTTTTTTCGAGTAGTGACTAGCTCGTAAACATTGGTGGCTACAGAAACATATAAAAAGGTATTTATCCACAAGAAATGAGAACATACACCCCAAAGTGTACAAAAATGTTCATAGCAGCTTTATTCATAGCAGCCCAAGCTGTTAACCATCCAAATGCCCATTAACAGGGGAATAGATAAAAAGTTGCAGCAAATGCATTCAATGCAATGCCACTGAGTAACAAAAAGGGATACAATTCTGACACACACACAACAGTGTGGGGAAACCTCAGAGACATCATGCTCAGTGCAAGAAGCCTGAAGAGGGGGCATAAAAAAAAAGGGGAGGTGTGGGCTATAAGAAAATAGTAATAAATAGAGTAGAAGTGGGTAGAGATATAGATGAAACAAGAACGACAGAATATTGATAATTGTAGTATAGCTCAATATCCCTGTTGAACATAGATGCAAAAGTCCTCAGCAGAATATTAACAAACCAAGTTCAACAACACATTAAAAGAACTGAACACCATGATCAAGTGGGATTTATTCTAGGGATGCAAAATGAAGGATAAAAGCCACATGATCATCTCAATAGATGTAGGAAAAACATTTGACAAAATTCAGCATCCATTTATGGATGAAAACTCTCAACAAAGTTTATAACAAAGTTATAAAGGGAATGTACTTCAACATAATAAGGCCATAGATGACAAGCCCACCACTAACTTTGTCTTCAACGGTGAAAAGCTGAAAAATTTTCCTCTAAGATCAGGAACAAGAAAAGGATGCCCACTCTTGCAACTTTTATTTAACATAGTATTGAGAGTCCTAGCAAGAACAGTTAGGAAACTCTGTATTTTCTTCATAGTTTTTCTGTATATCTAAAACCATTCTCCCTGGAGAAGGAAATGGCAACCCACTCCAATATTCTTGCCTGGAGAATCCCATGGACAGAGGAGCCTGGTGGGCTACAGTCCAAGGGGTTGCAAAGAGTCATTGTACAAAATAAGATGTACTAAAACGTTAATAACCTAGGCTGTGCTCTCATGGAATGTAGTGGCTGGGGGCATGAATTCCTAGTTGATCACCTGGGTCCAAACCTTGACTCCACCATGACCTTGAAAGAGCCCTTTTGGAGGACAGTTTCGACTTCCAAAAAGTGGATATAATACTCAGACCTACCTCATGGGGGCACTGTGAGGAGCAAATGAGACACTTGATACAAAGTGCTCAGCACCACCGCTGCCTCCAGTTAGAAATCAATGCAAATAAAATAAAAGTGATTGAGAGAGAGTGCATTTCTGGGCCAGGCAGTCTATATTCAAATCCTGATTCCTCCAAGGCCTTTTCATAAAACTGTGGGCCTGTCCCTTGAACTGAGCCTCAGTTTCCTTAGCTATAAAATGGGGTAAATAGCATCCACCGGAAGGGGGCGGGGGATTGAAGGATTGACTGGGCACCTATAGGTTCAAAGCCCCAGCACTGTGCACAGGGTAGGCACTCCATCAGTGTGAGCTGTGGGAGGAAAGTATTCAGAGCAATAAAACTGCCTGAGCATCCAAGAAGGCTTCCCCAGGAGGCTGCAGAAAGGGGCCCTGCTCTGGCTTCTGCACTGAGACATCTGATTGGCTGGCTTCATGATCCTCCAAGGTCCTGTGTGACCTCCTTGTCCACCCTGTGAGGTCCTCCCAGGTCTTGAGCTTTGGAACAAAGCCTCTGCCTGCTGTTCCGCTACTGTTCTCTGTCTGAACTCTGATTAGGTCCTTATCTCAGCCGGCTTTGCCCTGCTTGGCTGCCTGTCACATTCAATTCCACTCCAGGGCTTTCATTCTGCCTTGGCCTGAGTGTCTCCAAGCATGAGGCTCTGGGACACAGGGCCTGGGCTCCATTGCCCTTGGTTCCCACAAGCCTGAGCACTGTGTCTGGAACACAGCAGTGGAACAGAATAAAATTATCTCAAAGCCAACTTTTGGGTCTTGATGTAGTTGGATTTCAAGGCCGCTGAGATGCACCAGCACACTTCCCCCGTCACAAAATACTTCTGTCTCTAGACTCCCTCTGGCCCCAGGTTACACGATCAGAACTTCATTGCTTTGGCTTAAGCCAAGTTAGGACCTTGTACCTGATAAAAAATGCAACATTCTGTCCTAGCAGGGAACAGATGGTCCACTCAAAGGGTTTAACTGAAAAATAAAATCAAGTAAGGTAATTGGTGACAGGACTCCATCCAGTGAAGTGGGGAGGACAGAAAGAAACAGCAGGGATGGCGAGGTGCCTTGGGACTTGTGACAACAGACAGCTGTTAGCATCCTGGGGTGGCAAGGCCAAAGGGAGCCCAGTGAGAGCTGAGCTGTGGAGGAGTCACCTTGAGGGGGATGAGGCTGTAGAGATGCAACACTGCCCAGGTGTGTGAGTCTGCACCGAGGATGAAATATCTCCATGTTTTTCTCTCTTTTTTTAAAATATTTTATTTTTTTGGCTACACCAGATCTTAGGAGGGGAAGGGGATGACAGAGGATGAGATGGTTGGATGGCATCACTAACTCTATGGACATGAGTTTGAGCAAGCTCCAGGAGTTTATGATGGACAGGGAAACCTGGCGTGCTGCAGTCCATGGGGTAACCCAAGAGTCAGACACGACTGAGCGACTGAACTGAACTGAGATCTTAGTTGCAGCACGTGGGATCTTTTCATTTGAGGCATGAAGGATCTCAGTCCCCTGATCAGGGACTGAACCCCGGCCCCCTCCATTGGGAGCGCAGAGTCACTGGATTACCAGGGAAGTCCCTCCATGTTCTTTTCTTGCTCTCAGCTCTCCTAGCGGTGACCGCATTGGCCAAAACCAAATGGAAACCACAGGCTGAGGGGCTGAGGCAGTGTGAAGGGCCTTAGGAGAAGCACAAGGGCAAAGGAAGGGAGTCCTAGGGTGGAATGAGGTTCTCTTGGGGCTGGGAGGGGCCAGAGATCATCAAGGGCCCCATAACTCAAAGTGAGGTCCAGGGACCAGCAGTATCCACATTATCCACATTAACAGCAAGACCGTAGGAAAGGAAGACTCTCAGGTTGCACCCCATACCTGCTGAGTCAGGATTTGCATTTTCACAAGATCCCTAGGTGATTCTCATGTGCCCACATGTTGAGAAACACTGCTCAAACCCACCCTGCTCAGATGAGCCTGCTTGCCCATTTTCCCTCAGTACCCTTATGGGCTTCTTTTTCCCCCTCACAAATACGTTTGTGCCTTCTTCATTCAGAAAGTCATTCGACAAATACTGAGTAATCCCTCGCACAAGGGATACAGAAATTAATAGCGAGCAGGAAAGCAGATAGGCAACTTCAACTCGGGGTGGGAAATGCTAAAATCAGGATAGTGAGTGTGGGTGGATACAGATGGACTTTAAAAGGGTCCCCCGCTCCACCGGTGGGGGCGGTGGTGGCAGTCAGGGAAACACTTCCAAGACTTGGGCCGCTGCAGTTGGCCCAGATTTCCTTTCCCAATCCCACCCTGCTCCTGACGTCAGCACCACTCACTCTGCCTCAAATCCTCCTTCCCTGATTATTTCACTATTTGTGTGCCCAGGTTTCATTTCATTAACTAAAGTGGACTCCTCTTGTTTCCTCCCACGTAATGTCTAGTAGGTCCTGAATGCTAAGTATGAGGGAGTGAGTGGTAATGAATTGGCAGATGGGTGGTTCAGTACAGATGACGAGTGTACTGGGGAATGGTGAGACCCACTCCCTTTTTCCTATCCCCTATCGACTTGCTTTGCAGACCCCTTATCCCTCTCTTCCTGTCTGTATATGATTTTTGAAATATGAGTGTGTATTTCCTCACTTATGGGTTCCTTAGAAGCAGCTCGCAGAACAAGCCAGGAGGCCTCATGTAAGGAAGTGGCTAGAAGTACAAATGCAAGCCAGACCCCAGAGTTCAAATTTTGGCTTCATTATTTACTAGGTCAGTGACTTGGGGCATGTTGCTTTACTTCTCTGTGCCTCAGTTTCCACAGCTGCCAAATGGGGGTAATAAGAGAGTACCCTGTTCATAGGGTTACTGGGAGATTACACGAGGTGTTGTCCATAAAGTGACTTGGACAGCGCCTGGCGCTTGGTAAGTGCTATGACAGTGTTTGCCGTTGCTGAGAAATTGTGTGTTGGACCTGTGATTCATTTGCCACGTCTCAGGTGGTCAGGAAGGCTGAGAACATCCTGGAGACTGGTGACTAGACAGAGGCTGAACTTTTCCACACACACAGCAGAGAATTCAAGCTGGAGGTGACAGGCCTTTGTCCCCAGCAGGTGGCCACTGGGCTGTGGGCTCACTGGGGGCCATCACAGTCTAGTAACCACTTTTATTTTTAATTAAAACAATTAAAAAAAAATTTTTTTTAATCTTTTTTTTTTAGCCACACTGTGCAGCATGTGGGATTTTAATTCCCTGACCAGAGATTTAACCCTAGTCCCTGCATTGGAAGCATGGAAACTTGATCACTGGACTGCCAGGGAAAATCCCAGTAGCCACTTTCCTGGGAACTGGAAATGCCATATTGTCCTGTCCTCATGGTGGGTGTTGTGACTGAGTCTTGTCAGGGAGCTCCCTGACCTCCTTCTCTCTGAAAGCCTTTGGAACTGATGAGCATTCCGCTTCCTCTCACTGCTCACTGGAAGTCAGTGGGTTGGCTTTGGCAGGTAGATGGTGGTGCTTGGATGTGGCTGGTGTTTAGAGTATTTGGTAGAATTAGGATTTAGTGAGTTTGCCAGGCCAGAGGGCCAATCCGTTTCACTTGGTCATCCTCTGCTGCATGATTGAATCTGTTTCTTCTGAGTCACTGGAGCTGCCGGCTGCCTCCTACCCACCTAGTAGAATGGGAATCAGAGTGTGCGCCCTACATCTGACACTGAGCATTTCTGACTCTGGGCCAGCTCAGAGACATTTGGCTAACTCTGTGGCTCTGAGATGTTTTTAGAAACTTGGGGGATTCTGCACTATGGCTTTCTGGCTAGGCTGCCTCTGATGTGGAGGGAACGGGAAAGATTTCTGTCTTTCAACTCAGGGCTCAATACACTGATTCTTATGGAGCAAGGGGTCAGGTGGTGCCGTTGGCCGGCCTAGGACATGATGGAGGAGAAGTAGAGATGGCTGTCAGACCAGAGATCAGGGATGGAGTGAGTCGAAACCACCACTTCCAGGGGCTCAGGGTGGGGTCACAAACACCGAGCAAAGTTGTGGTAATGCTCAGGTTCCTAATAACTGTCAGGAGATGCCCACTCAGGCAGAAGTCCCCTCCAGCACCCTAGCCACAGTGTCGGCTGGGTCATGTGGGGAGTTGACACCTATCTGACCTCAATTTGTCTTTGTATATTCCTTGAAGGAGCAGTGGTACCCCAGTAATCCTGTTCTTCACAGAAGACCCTCAGGAGCTTCCTTTTCTTTTAAAAAACTTTTTATTTTGAAATAATTTCAGACTTAGAAAAAGTTCCAAACATACTACAAAGAATTCCTGCATATCTTTCAGTCTGTTTGCTGCATATATTCTGTATCTTTCCATGTTTTTTAGTTGCTCAATTGTGTCCGACTCTTTGCGACCCCATGGACAGTAGCCCACCAGGCTCCCCTGTCCATGGGATTTCCCAGGCAAGAATACTGAAGTGGGTTGCCATTTCCTTTTCCAGGGGATCTTCCCACCCCAGGTATCGAACCTGGGTCTCCTGCATTGGCAGGCAGATGCTTTACGTGTGTGTGTGTGTGTACAGAATTTTTTTTCAGAACCACTTGAAAGTATACTGTAGACATACTTGCCCCTTAATACTTAAGTTGGTGTTTCCTAAGAGCAAATGTATTTTATTACATAATCACAATATGATCATAAAATTCAGAAAAGAGAGCATTGATCTAACACTGTTATCTACTCTGCAGTTTGAATTCCAGTTGCACCAATTTCCGATTATGTATTTTATAGCGATTTTCCCTTTGTCCAGTATCTCATCCAGGATAAGCATTTAATTTTGGAGATAGGTGTCTTTAACTTCTTTACTCTAGAATCCTTCCCCAATCTTTCTTTCTTTTTCATGTCCTTGGGAGTTTTCTAAGCAAATTTAAATCTAAAAGCATTTTCATGACTGTGACTTCTCTAAATGTTAACTCAAAGGAAAAAAAAAAAAAACCCTTTTCAATTCCTTGCCTCTGAATCCTCAAGACAGGTGGGTTTGACAACAATCTATTTTGGTCATGCCTGGGCATTTTTTTGGCTTCACCATCTACACTGGTCTCAAATGATCCTGAAGTTTGCTCTTGGGTACACTGGGGATGCTAGTAAGTACTTGTTGATTTGCCAGGAAAGAAAGTGGATTTGACTTCTGGATTAAATAACCCAAATGACATTCCAGGAAGGTTTTGCTGGTGTGGATAGAGAGACAAAGTGTTGGCACTTCCAGAGGTAAATACCTAGAGCATTAACCCAAGGTCAGCAGCAGGCTTGGAGTTCTTTATCTTATTTCCACCAGGCACTAAGCATACTAAGGTTCTCCTCCTCAAATTCCCCTGCAGGGGAGTCGGGAAGCTCCACTGCAGGTTAAATGCATCACATAGAAGGAGTGAATCACAGAGCTGTTAGGATCCTACAGGTTTTGATGTGTACTTTTTTTGACCTCCTGCCTGGAGTCTGTAAGTTTGGACCATCTTCTTAGGAGCAACAGAGAACAGATCTTCAAAGTCATCCTGTCCAAGATGATAGCCAACTTCCAAGACTGTCTCCAACCTTGCCTCCTCTGGTATCCCCTTTTATGGAACTAGTCCCCTCCCTTGTGGATTTGGGCTGGCCTATGTAGAATATGGTGAAAGCAACACAGTCTAACTTAGGAGGCTAAGTCGTAAAAGATAAGGCAGCCTCTACCTTGGTCTGCTGGCTAGCTTGTTTTAGAGGAAGCCAGCTATTAATATTTTGAGGACACTCAGTCATCCTGGTGGGGAAGCCCAGAGAGAGGAACTGAGTGCCTCCCCCTACCCCAGCCAAGAACCAGCACTAACTTGCCAGTTATGTGAGTGTCATCTCAGTGGATCTTCTGGCTTCAGCCAAGCCTTCAGACGACTGCCATGTTGACCAGCATCCAACTGCAACCTTATGAGAGACCTGGAGCCAAAACCTCGTATTCTAGGTGCTCCCAAGTTTCAGACTCGCGTAAACTGAGAGATAAGAAATTACTATTATTTCAATGCATGAAGCTTTCGGAGTTACTTCCTGTGCAGGAACGCATAATTGGTACATTATTCCATTGAAAAGTATAGAGAGGCACCCGGTCCAGCGATCCCACTCCCAGATATATGCCCAAGAGAACTGGGAACATATTCCAACATGTTCATTGCAGTATTACAGCAGCCAAAACAATGTTCACTGATCCATAGGTACATGAGATGTGGTGTATTTATTCTGTGGAATATTATTTGGCCATAAAGTGGAATGAAGTGCTGATACGTACTGTAACATGGATGAACCTTGGCTAAAGTGAAAGAAGCCAGTCACAAAAGACCACATATTGTAAGATTCATTTATATGCCATATCCAGAACAGGCAAATCTATAGACAGGAAGTGGATTAGTGGCTGCCTAGTACTGTGGGGCATTGGAGAATGAGTGGTGAGCACCTGTGGATACAGGGTTTCTTTTTGGTGAGATGATGAAACTGTTCTACATTTGATTGTAGTGATGGTTGCAGAACCCTATGAATATAGTAAAAGCCATTGAATTGTATACTTCGAATAGGTAACTTGTATATGTGAATTACATCCCAATAAGGTTGTTATAAAAAATTATAAAGAGACAAGCTATCCTAGAAACCTCGTAGGGGTTTAGTTCCTGTTCTTTTTGATGCCAGTGTTAATGTCTCTCATGCCAGGTGCGTGGAAAAGGTCCTAAGAGATTTACCTGGCTGCCTGGTAGAAAAGAACTTCTGGAATTGGAAGCAAGGAGCAGATATATGTTCTGCTAAAATCATTAAAGAGTAATTCTAACCTACCAAATGCTGTACAATGAGAATCATGAACTCTAACCCTGACAAGATTAGACTTTGGGGAAGAGATTAATAATAGAACCTGGATTCCTAATTAAGACCTGGTGAGAATGTGGTTTCCACCCTCTGTGACAGTCAGCCACTGTCAAAAGCAGTTTTCTTACTCTGCTGGAGCTTTAGCCCAGATGTTAAGTGCCCCTCCCATTTTTTTTTAAACATCAGATCACTGATGTTTTAGCCCAGCACATCTACTCTCAACTCTCTGAAGTTTCAGATTAGAAGTCGTCATGGGACTTCCCTGTTGGTCCAGTGGGTAAGACTCTGAGCTTCCAATGTAGGGGACGCAGGTTCCATCCCTGGTCTGGGAACCAAGATCCCGCATGCCCCATGGCAAATAAAAAAGTGGTCTCTGCTTCGCATCTGACATATGCAGACCAATATGTTGGGCCCCCAAAAGTTTTGAAATTATTCAGTCACTCAGTCGTGTCCAACTCTTTGCGACCCCATGGACTGCAGCATGCCAGGCTTCCCTGTCCATCACCAACTCCCGGAGCTTGCTCAAACTCACGTCCATCGAGTCGGTGATGTCATCCAACCATCTCATCCTCAGTTGTTCCCTTCTCCTGCCTTCAATCTTTCCCAGCATCAGGGTCTTTTCCAATGAGTCAGTTCTTCACATCAGGTGTCCAAAGTATTGGAGCTTCAGCATCAGTCCTTCCAATGAACATCCAGGACTGATTTCCTTTAGGACTGACTGGTTTGATCTCCTTGCAGTCCAAGGGGCTCTCAAGAGTCTTCTCCAACACCACAGTTCAAAAGCATCAATTCTTTGGCCCTCAGCTTTCTTTGTGGTTCAGCTCTCACACATATCATACATGTGTACAGTAGTCATACATGACTGCTGGAAAAACCATTGAAATTATTACTTTTATTTATTTGCATATGTTTATTTTTGGCCATGTCTCATGATTTTCAGGATCTGAATTCCCCGACCAGGGATTAAACCTGGGCCCTTGGCAGTGAGAACACGAAGTCCTAACCACTGAACCACCAAGGAACTCTCGTTACATTTATTTTTTAATGATTTTATTTATTTATTTTTGGTTTACTGTATCTTCGTTGCTGAGAGGGCTTTTCTCTAGTTGTGGTGTGAGGGCTTCTCATTGCAGAGGCTTCTCTTGTTGCAGAGCATGGGCTCTAGAACATGCAGGCTTGAGTAGTTGTGACCCATGGACTTAGTTGCTCCACAGCATGTGGGATCTTCCTGACCTAGCGATGGAGCCTGTGTCTCCTGCATTGGCAGGCAAATTCTTTACCACTGAGCCACCAGGGAAGCCCTTCTTCTTACTTTTAAAACAGTATCTGACTCTGCTTAATCCTGTCTCCTTTTTCAAAATGTTCTCTTAGAAATAATTTTTGTTTTTCAGAGCTTTATAATTTTTATAAAATTTTGAGATCTCTTTTTATATTTTTTATAAAATTATACTTTTTGAGATCAAGCATAATTAAGATGGTCTATAGTTATTTAGCATAAATAAAGAACAGGGCAATTATAGTTTCTTTTTTCACACTCTTGTAGAGATTTTTTTTGTTTAGATGTCATTAACATTCAGATGACAATTTTTTTTCTGGTTTATTGAGATATAATTAACATAGAGCACTATATAAGTTAAAAGTGTACAGCATAATGATTTGACTTGCACATTTTGTGAAATAATGACAATAAGTTAATGTTAATCATCTCATATAGATAAGTATCATTGTTGAATTATGTTTTGTGTGTGTGTGTTTTGTAAACTCCGTGAACTCAAAGTCCACTTTAAAAAAATTACTTATTTATCTGTTTATTTTTGGCTGCACTGGGTCTTTGTTGCTTCACATGAACTTTCTCTAGTTGCAGCAAGCAGGGTCTACTCATTGCAGTGTGCAAGATCTAGGTGCATGGGCTCAGCAGTTGTGGTTCCTGGGCTTAGTTGCTCCTCGGCATGTGGGATCTTCCTGGATCAAAGATAGGACCCATGTTCTCTACATTGGCGGGTGGATTCTTAACCACTGGACCACCAGGGAAGTCCTTTTTGTTGCTGTTGTTTTTAAGTGACATGATATTTAAAGTAAATTGTAGCAATCTTTTACAGATGAGGACTCAAGTGAGACCCAGGAACATTTAATGACTTGCTCAAATTGATACAGGTAAATACAATTGGGATTCTCAATCTCAAATTCTACTTTTATTCTGTGTGACCTCTACCCACAGGCAGTGGCACTGAATAAAAGGGATTCAGTACCATGAATGTTACTCATGATGACCATACTCAACCTCTAAGTATCTGACCTGAGTTTTAATTTTTCTATCCAACTGAAGCCATTCCTGAATATATAACAAATACATTAATGTGTACTGTAAGAAACATAATGAAATATAACAAATTTCTTGAATTTCTCAGCCTAAACTCTTAGTCTTTTCTGTTGAAATGAGAAAATTTAGGATCATTTTAGTTGTGAGTTTTTACTCTGAGATCCAGAAGTCTTTTAGAGTAAGTTATAAAACTGCTAAATGAACTGTGCCAGCAGCTTACCCAGATTCCTCATTTGGCTGTTATTAGTGTCACCAGTAAGCGTTTTATTTTTATATATGAAAAACAATGCCTTCTTATCATCATGGTATGCTGGCGGGTTTCTCTTGGGGGTATTGGGGTGTAGAAGGAGGGATTTTGAAGAGGTTCTCACTGATACACAATGCTGGTACAAGGGTGAGGCAGATGCAAAATGTAAGGGCTTGCCAAAACCCACAGCTATCAAGATAAATGCCATTTTAATGGTATATTTTAAAAAATCAAAATTAAAGAATTTTGATTCTTTAATCCGAAAGAATCAAAGAACCCGTGATGAACAAAATGCTAGTATTTTAAGTAAAGGCAAGACCCGGCAGGGTTGGAATCAGAAAATGATGAATGACGTGAGTTCTATGTGCAGAGTCAGATTCTGTCTTATTTAGAATTTTGATATTCATCACGGATATTTCTTTTTTGGAAAAGAAAACATTGCACTAAAATATTGTTTATCTTGATTGCTGAATTTTTGGCACCCCCTTAAATTTTCTGCAGTTGAGACAAATAGCTCTCTTGCCTCACCCCAGCCCTGAACATCTTTGCCAGGGAAAGCTGGCAAGAAGCTCCCACACCACCCACCCCGTGTGTGCCTGGCTTTGTGAGCTAAAATTTCTCTCCCTGGCATCACTGATGGCAGGAGAAAACTTTTTTTCAACTTTTTCCATTCGGACACATTTATCTGTTCACGGGGCACATCCTGCAGCCAGGTGTTGTCATGGGGTCAGCTGACCCGACAGACCAGTCTTCCTGCTGAGTCTCCACATTCCCTGGATGAAAAGTAAAACTTCTGAAAGTCCTAACAGAGGCACAAAGGTACACATTACACACTTAATAATACCTGTCAAATTGAATTTAACTTCTCTTTGGTGTCACCTGAATGTTCTCAAATGCTCCATGTTCCTGACATTGGAGGACAGAGGAACCTGGCATGCTGCAGTTCACGGGGTTGCAACCCGACCTAGCGACTGAATAACAACAAAATCTGAGGTTATTTTTCCTCTAACAATCCAATAAGAGGCTTGGGCATCATTGCACAGAGTTTGGGATGCTCCCAAGGGAAAGGGAGAAGGGTTTGTACTGCTTCTGTCCGCTCCTGTTTTCAGTTTCTGCTACCCTGACTCCGTAACCCTCAAAAAGTTCTTGCCCAGGCAGCTGTGATCCTCTCTGGGTAATGCTTTTCGCTCCATGCAGACACTTCTTTCCTCACATCCCCAAGGTATCAGCAACAAGGCTTTTTGTGTAAGAGACCTTTCCTGAAGGTTTGTGGGGAACACAAACAGTTCAGGACAGGAAACTATTTAAATTTTTTAAAAAGATATGTTTGGATGAGCAAAGTCTAAGATCATTCACTGCCAGCAGATTTGCACTGTAAGAAGCACTAAAGGGTGTTTCTCAGAGTGAAATAAAATGGTCTCTGATAGAAACTTGGATCTTTGGGAAGAATGAAGGGCAAATAAAAAGAGTAATATTAAGAACCATTTGAAAATACTTCATTTCTTTAAAATACTTATGAAATCATAAGTATTTTACATTAAATGGCACAATATTATTTTTAAATAGACTGTGAAATGTTAAGATATATATATATATAATCTTTATCTAAGGGTATATATATAAACTAAGATCCTGAAATGTATGTATTTTTTCTGGCTGCACCACATGGCTTGCAAGATCTTGGTTTCCGGACCAGGGATTGAACACAGGGCCTAGCGTGAAAGTACCAAGTCCTTACCACTGGACGGCTGGGGAATTCCCAAGGACATATATTTTAATTTCTACATCGACTACCTCATTTTTAAATTTTTTAATCTAATTTCTATTCTATGTTGGAGTATAGGTGATTTACAATGCTGTACAGCAAAGTGATTCAGGTAGACGCATGTCTATTCTGTCATTCAGATTCCCCCTATATAAATTGTTATAGAACATTGAATTGAGTTCCCTGTGCTTATTCAGTAGGTCCTTATTGATTGTCTATTTTTTTATATTGTGGTGTATATATGTTAAGCTCAGCCTTGCTAATTTATATGCCCGCCCCCCCACCCACCTTTCCTCTTTGGTGACCATAAATGTGTTTTTGAGGTCTTTGAGTCTGTTTTTGTTTTGTAAATAAGTTCATTTGTAACTTTTCTTTTAGATTCCATAGATAGGTGGTACCATATGGTATGACTTTTCCTTTATCTGACTTGCTTCACTTAGTATGATCATGTCTAGGTCCATCCATGTTGCTGCAAATGACATTTTTCGTTATTTTTTATGGCAGAGTGGTATTTCATTGTGTGTGTGCGCCTCATCTTCTTTGTCTATTCCTCTGTCCATGGACATTCAGGTTGCTTCCATGTCTTAGCTTGTAAATCGTGCTGCAGTGAACACTGGGGTGCATGTAGCTTTTCAAATCATGGCTTTCTCTGAATATATGCCAGGAGTAGGGTGCTAGATCATATGGTAGTTCTATTTTTAGTTTGTTTGTTTTCAGGTTTTTTAAAGAATCTCCATAAAAGTTTTTTAAGTTATCCATAGTGGCTACACAAACTTACATTCCCACCAACAGTGTAGGAGGGTACAGGGACCACTTTAAAAGTGCAAAGATTCCTTAAAAAACTGGAAATAGAACTGCCTTATGACCCAGCAATCCCACTGCTGGGCATACACACGGAGAAAACCAGAATTGAAAGAGACACGTGTGCCCCAATGTTCATCCCAGCCCCATATATAATAGCCAGGACATGGAAGCAACCCACATGTCCATCAGCAGATGAATGGATAAGAAAGCTGTGGTATATATACACAATGGAGTATTACTCAGCCATTAAAAAGAATACACTTGAATCAGTTCTAATGAGGTGGATGAAACTGGAACCTATTATACAGAGTGAAGTAAGCCAGAAAGAAAACACCAATACAGTATACTAACACATATATATGGAATTTAGAAAGATGGTAACAATAACCCTGTATGCGAGACAGCAAAAGAGACACAGATGTATAGAATAGTCTTTTGGACTCTGTGGGAAAGGGAGAGGGTGGGATGATTTGGGAGAATGGCATTAAAACATGTATAATATCATATATGAAACTAGTCACCAGCCCAGGTTCAGTGCATGATACTGGCTGCTTGGGGCTGGTGCCCTGGGACGACCCAGAGGGATGGTTCAGGGAGGGAAGTGGGAGGGGGGTCCAGGATGGGGAACACGTGTATACCTGTGGGGGATTCATGATGATGTATGGCAAAACCAATACAATAATGTAAAGTAATTAACCTCCAATTAAAATAAATAAATTTATTTTTTTTAAGTGCAAAGAAGCATAACAAAAAAGCTGATAGACAAAGTAGATTTCTGAAGAAGTATTTATTCCAAAAGAAGACAAGACAGGAAGAAGAGAGAACCAAACACATACCAGAGGACAAAGAAAAGAACAGATAATAAAATGGTAGACCTATATCCACCCAAATCAATAATTACATTAAAAGTGAATAGTCTATAACACTTCAATTAAAAGCAGAAATTGTCAGATCAGATAAAGATGCCTGTTCCAGCTGTACCCTGTCTACAATACACAGGAGCACAGTGACTATTATCAGAGATAAAAAGGGTAATAAGTATCACCAGGAAGGTATAGCAATCATACATAACAGAGTTTCAAAGAGTTTTCATGAAGGAAAAACAGAGGGACCGAATTCAAAGAAATACAGAAATGTGCTATCATATGTAGATATTTTAACACCTTTTCAGCCAAGACAAAATAATCATAAATGATATAGAAGATTTGAACGCTACTATCAACTATCTTGTAAAGTGTCTGCCTATAATGCAGGAGACTGGGGTTCGATCCCTGGCTTGGGAAGATTCCCTGGAGAAGGAAATGGCAACCCACTCCAGTACTCTTGCCTAGAAAATCCCATGGATGGAGGAGCCTGGTAGGCTACAGTCCGTGGGGTTGCAAAGAGTCGGACATGATGAGTGACTTCACTTTTACTTTCGCTTTTCATCAACTCTCTCTGTCTTCCCAGGTGGTGCCGTGGTAAAGAACCACCTGCCAGTGCGGCAGATGGAAAAGACTCAGGTTCAATCCTTGGGGCCAGAAGAATTGCCTGGAGAAGGCAATGGCAGCCCACTCCAGTACTCTTGCCAGGAAAGTCCCACGGACAGAGGATCCTGGCAGGCTACAGTCCATGGGGTTGCAAAGAGTTGAACACTACTGAGCGTGTGCACGCACACACACACACACACACACCAACTATCTTGATCTAATTGATATTTACAGAACAGTGTACTCAACAAAATGCACACTTATCTTCATGTTCAAGTGCCCCTGATGTATTCACCAATGATCATATGCTAAGCCGTAAAACAGTTCCCAGTAAATTTAAAGTGGCTAAAGCTGGGACCTCCCTGGTGGTTCAGTGGTTAAGACTCAGTGCTTCCACTGTAGGGGGCACAGCTTCCAACCCTACTGGGGGAACTAAGATCCTGAAAACCGCGTGGTGCAGCCAAAATAAAAAATAAAATGAAATAAAATGGCTAGAATCATATAGAGAATGTTACCTGACCACAATGAAATTATGAGTCAGTAATAATAATGTATGTAGAAAAATGCCAGATACTTGGAACTTAAATCACAGATCTAAATAATTAGTGGGCTTCCCAGGTGGCGCTAGTGGTAAAGAACCTGCCTGCGAATGCAGGAGATGGAAGAGATGCAGGGTTCAATCCCTGCATCAGAAAGATCCCCTGGAGGAGGGCATTTCAACTCACTCCAGTATTCTTGCTTGGAAAATCCCCATAGACAGAGGAGCCTGGTGGGCTACAGTTCATAGGGCCACAAAGAGTCGTGCATGACTGAAGCAACTTAGCATGCACAGAAATTAATACAAAAAGCCTCAGCAAATATTAGAAAGTATTTTAACTGATTGATTATAAAAATAAAATATACAAGCTTTGTGAGATCAGACAAAACAGTTCTTAGAGATATATTTATAGCTTTAAAACCAAATGGCAAAAAAAAAAGACTTAGGTTTCACTTTCAGAAGCTAGAAAAAGAAGAGCAAAATAAACCTAAAGTAAATGATGGGAAGGAAGTAAGAAAGAGGACAGAAATTATAAAAGAGCAGATAAACAAATTTTAACAAAGCCAAAATTGGTTATTTGAAAAGATCAACAGAAATAACCCCCAGCTGTACTAACTACTTCCCCCTTCCACCCCCTGCAAAAAGAGAAGACAAACTACCAACATTAGAAATAAAAGAAAGGGTATCACTACAAATGTGGAAATTCAACAAGTCTCTTTCATAATCCTAGCAACCTTTTAAAAATGACAACCTGATTCTAAAATTTATATGGAGGACCTATTGATAGACTACCCAAACTGAAAGAAAAGGAGCTGAAGGACAAGAAGGACTCCTGCTACTTGATTTCAAGACCTACTGTAAAGTTACAGTACTCAAGACTCTTTATCAAGATTCTATTATAAGGATCAACAAATAGGTTAATGGAACAGAATAGGAAGGTCAGAAATATAATATGATTTAATTTTTGACAGAAGTATTAAAGCAGTCTAACAGAGCAAGGAGACTCCGTTGAATTATGCTGGAACAGCTAGATATGTGTAATTAAAAAAAAGACTCAAAGATTAGCTTATATACAAAAATTATTTTGAGGTGGAGCATAGACCTACATGTAGAAACTAAAACTATAAAGCTTCTCTAGGAGAATATCTTTGTGACTGGTTGATAAGCAAAGATTTTTTTTTTTTAGACAGGAAAATGCAGGCCATAGACTGGGAGATATTCTGTGTAAAGAAGGCATTTATCTAACAAAGGATTGGTATTTGGGATTTAGAAAGGACTCCTGTTGACTGTATAGAGCTTCTCCATCTTTGGCTGCAAAGAATATAATCAATCTGATTTCGGTGTTGACCATCTGGTGATGTCCATGTGTAGAGTCTTCTCTTGTGTTGTTGAGAGAGGGAGTTTGCTATGACCAGTGCATTTTCTTGGCAAAATTCTATTAGTCTTTACCCTGCTTCATTCTGCATTCCAAGGCCAAATTTGCCTGTAACTCCAGGTGTTTCTTGACATCCTACTTTTGCATTCCAGTCCCCTATAATGAAAAGGACATCTTTTTTGGATGTTAGTTCTAAAAGGTCTTGTAGGTCTTCATAAAACCGTTCAACTTCAGCTTCTTCAGCATTTGGGGCATAGAACTTGGATAACTGTGATATTGAATGGTTTGCCTTGGAAACAAACAGAGATCATTCTGTCGTTTTTGAGATTGCATCCAAGTACTGCATTTTGGACTTTTTTGTTGACCATGATGGCTACTCCATTTCTTCTGAAGGATTCCTGCCCGCAGTAGTAGATATAATGGTCATGTGATTTAAATTCACCTATTGCAGTCCATTTTAGTTCACTGATTCCTAGAATGTTGACGTTCACTCTTGCCATCTCTTGTTTGACCACTTCCAATTTGCCTTGATTCATGTACCTGACATTCCACGTTCCTATGCAATATTGCTCTTTACAGCATCAGATCTTGCTTCTATCACTAGTCACATCCACAACTGGGTATTGTTTTTGCTTTGGCTCCATCCCTTCATTCTTTCCGGCGTTATTTTTCCACTGATCTCCAGTAGCATATTGGGCACCTACTGACCTGGGGAGTTCCTCTTTTGGTATCCTATCATTTTGCCTTTTCATACGGTTCATGTGGAAAATTCTGAAAGAGATAAGAACACCAGACCACCTGACCCGCCTCTTGAGAAATCTGTATGCAGGTCAGGAAGCAACAGTTAGAACTGGACATGAAACAGACTGGTTCCAAATAGGAAAAGGAGTATGTCAAGGCTGTATATTGTCACCCTGCTTATTTAACTTATATGCAGAGTACATCATGAAAACGCTGGGCTGGAAGAAGCACAAGCTGCAATCAAGATAGCCAGGAGAAATATCAATAACCTCGGATATGCAGAAGACACCACCCTTATGGCAGAAAGTGAAGGGGAACTAAAGAGCTTCTTGATGAAAGTGAAAGTGGAGAGTGAAAAAGTTGGCTTAAAGCTCAACATTCAGAAAACGAAGATCATGGCATCTGGTCCCATCACTTCATGGGAAATAGATGGGGAAACAGTGGAAACAGTGTCAGACTTTATTTTTCAGGGCTCCAAAATCACTGCAGATGGTGACTGCAGCCATGAAATTAAAAGACGCTTACTCCTTGGAAGAAAAGTTATGACCAACCTAGATAGCATATTCAAAAGCAGAGACATTACTTTGCTGACTAGGTCCGTCTAGTCAAGGCTATGATTTTTCCAGTGGTCATGTATGGATGTGAGAGTTGGACTGTGAAGAAGGCTGAGCGCCAAAGAATTGATGCTTTTGAACTGTGGTGTTGGAGAAGACTCTTGAGAGTCCCTTGGACTGCAAGGAGGTCCAACCAGTTCATTCTGAAGGAGATCAACCCTGGGATTTCTTTGGAAGGAATGATGCTAAAGCTGAAGCTCCAGTACTTTGGCCACCTCATGCGAAGAGTTGACTCATTGGAAAAGACTCTGATGCTGGGAGGGATTGGGGGCAGGAGGAGAAGGGGACGACAGTGGATGAGATGGCTGGATGGCATCACCGACTTGATGGACGTGAGTCTGAGTGACCTCCGGGAGTTGGTGATAGACAGGGAGGCCTGGCGTGCTGCGATTCATGGGGTCGCAGAGTCGGACACAACTGAGCGACTGAACTGAACTGAAGGACTCATGTAAGTCAAGAGTAGAAAAGACAAACAACCCACTAAAAAATGGCAAAAATTTGAAGAGACACTTCACAAAGGACACTAGATGAATGTCCAGTAAGCACTTGATAATGTGCTCCGTCATTATTACTGCACACATGCTAAGTCGCTTCAGTTGTGTCCGACTCTTTGTGACCCTATGGATTACAGCCCTCCAGGCTCCTCTGTCCATGGGATTCTCCAGGCAAAACTACTGGAGTGGGTTGCCATTTCCTTCTCCAGGGGATCTTCCCTATCCAAAGACTGAACCTATGTCTCTTGCGTCTCCTGCATTGCCAGGTGGATTATTTACCACTAGCTCCACCTTGTTGTTCAGTTGCTCAGTCGTGTCTGATTCTTTGCAACCCCATAGACTGCAGCACGCCAGGCTTCCCTGTCCATCACCAACTCCTGGAACTTGCTCAAACTCATGTCCATCAAGTCAGTGATACCATCCAACCAATCTCATCCTCTGTCGTCCTCTTCTCCTTCTGCCTTAAGTTTTTCCCAGCATCAGGGTTTTTTCCAATGAGTCAGCTCTTCACATCAGGTGGCCCAAGTATTGGAGCTTCAGCTTTAGCATCAGGCCTTCCAATGAATATTCAGGGTTGATTTCCTTTAGGATTGACTGGTTTGATCTCCATTGCTGTCCAAGGGACTCTCAAGAATCTTCTCCAGCACCAGTTTGAAGGCATCAGTTCTTTGGTGCTCAGCCTTTTTTACTGTCCAATTCTCACATCCATACATGACTATTGGAAAAACCATAGCTTTGACTATACAGACTTTTGTAAGTAAAGTAGTGTCTCTGCTTTTTAATACTGTGTCTAACAATACTGTGTTATTGCTTTTCTTCCAAGGAGCAAGTGTCTTTTAATTTCATGGCTGCAGTCACCATCTGCAGTGATTTTGAATCCCAAGAAAATAAAGTTTGTCACAGTTTCCATTGTTTCCCTATCTATTTGCCATGAAGTGGTGGGATTGGATACCATCATCTTCATTTTTTGAATGTTGAGTTTTAAGCCAGCTTTTTCACTTTCCTCTTTCACCTTCATCAAGAGACTCTCTAGTTCCCTCTTCCTCTCTCCTTCGCTTTCTGCCATAAGGGTGGTGTCATTTGCATATCTGAGGTTATAGATATTTTTCCACTCAATCTTGATTCCAGCTTGTGCTTCATCTAGCTCAGCATTTCACATGATGAACTCTGCATATAAGTTAAATAAGCAGGGTGACACTATACAGCCTTGATGTACTCCTTTCCCAGTTTTGAACAATCTGTTGTTCCATGTCCGGTTCTAACTGTTGCTTCTTGACCTGCATACAGGTTTGCAGGAGGAAGGTAAGGTGGTCTGGTATTCCCATCTCTTTAAGAATTTTCCACAGTTTGTTGTGATCTACATAGTCAAAGGCTTTAGCATAGTCAGTGAAGCAGAAGTAGATGTTTCTCTGGAATTCCCTTGCTTTTTCTATGATCCAACAGATGTTGACAATTTGATCTCTGGATACTCTGCCTTTTCTAAATCCAGCTTGTACATCTGGAAGTACATTTGGAAGCTCCATCTGGGAAGCCCTAAAATGGTGTGTTGCCTCCCCATCAGGGACTCAAACCCCGGTCTCCTGCAGGACAGGCGGGGATAATCACCACTATACTAACAAGGATGGCTTAGTTATCAGAGAAATGCAAATTAAAACTACAGTGAGGGGACTTCCCTGGTGGTCCAGTAGTTAAGACTTTACCTTCCAATGCAGGGGGTTCAGGTTTGATCCCTGGTCCAGGAGCAAATTCAATAAAGACTTTTAAAATTATTCACATTAAAAAAAAAATCTTTAAGAAAAACACCACCACAGTGAGGTATCACTGCACACCCACCATAAAAGCTTAAATGGAAAAGACAAACACCGTCAAATGTTAGCAAAGGTACTGAACCAGTATTAATTTTCCTGTCTTGTTGCTGGGAGTCTAAAGTCATACAGCCACTTTGAAATGAAGGTATGGCAGTTTCACATGAAGCTAAACATATCCCTACAACCCAGCAATTTTGGTTTTAGGTTATTTACCCAAGAGAAATAAAAGCATATGTCCAACAGAAAGACTAGTATGAGAATGGTAATAGCATTTTTCTTTATAAAGCCCCAAACTGGAAGCATCCCAGATATCAATCAACAGGAGCATGGATAAACAAATTGTGGTACAGTCATGCAATGAAAAGGAACAAACTACTTATTCATGCAACACCATGAATGAATTTCAGAAACATTATGCCGAGTGAAAGAAGCCTTAGACAAAAGAGTCCATACTGTGTGATTTCATTTATATGAAGTTCTAAAGCAGGCGAAACTCATCTTTGATGGAAAAAAAAAAGAATACAATGACTGTAGAGGGGAGTTGGGAAGAGGCACAAGGGAACTTTCTGGATGATAATAATATTTTAGATTTTGTTAGAGATTTGGATTACACAGGTGTATGCATTTCTCAAATGCAATGAATTATATACTGTTACTGTGAATGCATTTCTCTTCATGCAAGTCTTCCCTCAAAGGAAACCCCATAAATAAACAGTAAACTTTTGTCGATGATACATATTCTGAAATGCTAGGGAAAGTGCAACTTGCTTTGAAATACATCCAAAGTCATATGTATATAGATGTTCACTATATAATAATTGCAGTTTCCTATGTTAGTAGTATTTGAAAATAAACTGCTGGGGAAAAAGTGAATACTAGATAATGTCCAACTGCGTTTGTAGCATCACTGTTTGCAGTGGCCCCCAAGTGGAAATAACATCTCTGTCCATCAGCAATAGAGAGGATAAATCAATTGCATTATAATCATTAAAATGGAACAGTCTACAGCAATGAAAAATAAAAGATATATAACTATATGCCCCAATATGATTGAACCTCGCAAATACAATGTCAACTGAAAGAAGGCAGATACTAAAGGGCACGCCCATCTTGATAATATACAAAAACAGGCAAAACTAGTCCATGCTGTTCAAAGTCAGGATAGTGACTGCCCTGGGGTGGAGTCACGACTGGAAAAGAACCCAAGGGCAGCTGCTAAATTGCCTGACTTGAGTGCTGGTTATATGGGTGTGTGTGAAAAGTTAGCAAGTAGTAGACATTTATCTCTACATCTATTATTACTTCAATAAAAGAGTTCCAGAAAAAAAATTAATGTTAGACTTCACTGCTCTTAAAACAGGTTCCTCAGCCCCACCCCACCCCTGGGAATTCTTTGCCAACCATTTTCCTCCCGTTTCTCTTCTCCCAGCTCTGGGCCTCTGACATGCCTATCTCCCTCACCTGCTAAGTGAGAACTCAGTGCAGAGGAATTTAGTTCTCAACCTCTACCCTATTCTAGGCTCCAGGATGGAGTCAGCTAAAAAGGCTCACGAAAGACTTTACCTAAACTGAAGAGCTGTGCAGCTCCAAGATAAATTCCTTTGCTCCCTGATGGCAACAACAACAAAATTGCTGCAGGCATTCTTTAAAAACAAACTGTCTTCCCTTTCTGCCACCTTTAGTTTATCCCTCTTACTGCCTCCCGCCGCCCCCCCCCCCCCCCCGCTGATTTTAGAGATTTCTTTTTTTATGTGGACCATTTTAAAGTCTTTATTGAATTTGTTATAATACTGCTGCTGCTTTTTTTTTTTTAGTGTTATGATTTTTTTGGCCACAAGGCATATGGGATCTTAGCTCTCTGACCAGGGATCAAACCCACACCCCCTGCATTTGAAGGCAAAGTCTTAACCACTGGACCTCCAGGGAAGTCCCACCCCTCTCTTTCGCTTCAGTTGTGTTGGAATCTTTGCGACCCTTTGGACTATAGCCCACCAGGCTCCTCTGTCCATGGGGCTCTCCAGGTAAGAATACTGGAGTGGGTTGCCATGCCCTCCTCCAGGGCATCTTCCTGACTCAGGGATCAAACTCACATCTCTTATGCCTCCTGCATTGGCACACAGATTCTTTACTGCTAGTGCTCCCTGGGAAGCCCTTTTAAAGGGCTGTGAAGCATTGACTTGCCTCAGAGATTGTTCTGTTGTTTCAGCTCAGGGCCAAGATTCCCCTGGCTTAGGTAAGTCAACCCCACCAAAAGTTGGAGGTGAGGTTAGAGGTGGGGGGGAAGGGGTTAAGGGATGACAGGGGGAGGGGAAGAGAAGAGGGAGGTGGGGAGAAGAGTAGGGGACAGAAGCACCGCGGGGTGAGGATCCAGCTCTGCTCTTCTCACCCTTGTGGATTGGTTGAGAAGTCTAGATGAATGCGCATCTAAACAAAACAAGAAAACTATTCAATTAAACATTTCTTCTTTTGCTCGGATGGGTGAATTTCTCTCATCACTTGACAGATCAGAAGCCTCTGCCAGTTGATCTTTCCCTCTTCCTTGAAAGACTCCTCCAGGTGGCATCTTATCTCCCTGTCTGTTCCTTCTTGTACTCCTGCTGACTTTCTCTTCATCTCTTTGACCTCTAAATGTTTGAGCACCCCAGGGCATGGTCCTTACACCCTACCTCTTTAGTTACTTTCACTCTCTGTGACTCCACTCAATTTCGTGGCTTAAAAAAATACTATCCACACCCTAATGACTTCCACATTTGTGTGTCTAGCCAGATCGCTCCCCTGAATGCCAGAACTGTTTATTTAACAGCCTGTTCACCTAGATTTCTAATAGGCATCTGACATTTATCATACCCAGTACCGAGCTCCTGCTTTCCCTCCTCCAAACCTGTTCCTCCCACAGAGAGCTCAGTAAATGGCACCTCCATTCTTCCAGATGCTTGGGCCAGAAACTTGGGTGTCATTCCCGACTCCTCCCTTTTTCTCACCTCCCACCTCCAATCTGTCAGGAAGTCCTGCTGACTTCAGTGCAGAAGACACCCAGTCTCTGACTGCTCTCACCACCTTCGTTCCATTCGAGCCTCCAGCATTCCTCACCTGGATTATCAACAGCCTCCCAACCTTGTCCCCCTTCAGCCTGATCTCAATATAGCAGCCAGGGTGATTCTGTTAGAATGCAAGTCTGCTTGAAATACTCCATCAGCTTCCTGACTCACTCAGAGTGAACGCCAGCATCCTTACCATGGCCTACGAGGCTCCTCACGGCCTGGCCTCCTCTCCTTACTTCTCTTGCCTCACTTCTGACTGCTCTTTGCCTCACTGGTCTTACTCCAGCCACACTGGGCATTCCTTGAACACACTCCTGCCTCTGTGCCTTTGCGCATCCCCTTAACTCTGTTTCAAATGCCCTTCCCTCTCCACGGTTCAATTTCTTCTCTTGTCTATGAGAGCTTAAGTCTGGTATCACTTTCTCAGTGAGGCCCTAGCCCCCTGCCTAAAATTGTACATTTTCTTATGTCTTCTCTCTCTCCTTTCTCTGCCTCATTTCTCTTGCTGGCACTCCTTGTCATCTTAGACACATGTATTTTTCATGTGTTTATATTTTTAAAATCTATCTTGCCCCACTAGAATGTAAAGTCCATGAAGGCAGGGATTTTTATATGTTTGGTTCACTGCCAAGTCTTCTAGAACAGTGCCTGTCAGGTGTAAGTGTTCAGTATTTGGGAGTTTTTGTTTGTTTAAATACCTATTCATTTATTTATTTAGCTGCATGCAGGATCTTCATTGTGGCACGAGGGATCTTAGTTCTCCTACCAGAAACTGAACCCATGCCCTCTGCATTGGAAGGTGGACCACCAGGGAAGTCTACCCCTTCCTTTCCCCTGCCTCTCCCAGTTGTGGCATGTGAACTCTTGGTTGCAGGGTCCTTGCTGTGTCATGTGGGATCTTGTTCCCTGACCAGGAGTGGAATCTGGGCCCCCTGCATTGGGAGTGCAGAGTCTTAGCCACTGGACTGCCAGGGAACTTCCCCTCAGTGTTTGTTGCATGAATGAATGGTTTCTTCAGAAGGGCCTGAGAGATGCTAACAGGTAAGAGGAAGTCAGTCAGATGAGAGAAGGCCAGAGGGGCCTACAGATACCTGGGAGGGGATGGAATTTTCTTCAGTCTTTGGGGAATGGGGAGTCCTTGGAAAAGTGAGGAGAAAGAACTTTTAGCATAGTGAGTAAGAACTTGTGGAGTTGGCTGCTGTGGGTTCAAATGCTGCCTTGGTCAGTTACTAGATGTGGACAAGCCACCTCAGTTCTCCAGATCTCAGTCTCCATGTCTATAAAACAGAACCATAGCACTGACCTCATAGGTTTGTTGTTGTTTTTTAAATGGGTGGTTTTTTTTTTGCTTGTTTTTGTTTTTGGGAACTAATGAAATGACATACAAACAACATTTAGCAAAGGCAGGGTACTTAGGAAGACTTGATTCAAAAATTGCTAGTTATTGTGAAGAGATACCTATAAACTAAGACTTCCTGTTGAAGGCGTTGATGAGTGTTCAAATGGGACAGAGGGATGGAGCTAGTTGGGCTTGACTTTTCAATTCAGGAAGAGTAATCCCTCATGGGTACACAACAGATTCTTCCTCAGAACTCTCAGTCCCTGGCCTCAGTTGGTTGGGTTGAACCTAACTCCTGTCCTGCATTGGCTAAGATGGCCCTGCTTCCAAACAAAAAGGCAATCAGAGTTAGGCGCAAGTGTGGCGTGAGGCCTCTGCTGGGGCCTGAGCAGCTCCCAGACACGTCTGCCTTTCGCTCTGTCGCTGATGCAATCAGAGCAGAGAGAAATGATTCACTTCGATCCCGCCATCCCGCCATCAACCTCAGGATTCCAGCCAAGCGCAGGTTTAGGGGTTGCTTGGCGGATTAATTTTTTTTTTTTCCCCCTTCCTGAGTTGAAAGAGTAACTTTGTTTCAAAAAGGTACTTTTTTTATACAGAGAAATTCTGTGGTGAGGGCTTGCTGGGCTTAGTTTGGGGATGAACCACTTTTGCTTATGTCTGGGGAGAGAATGAAATCTAGTGCTCCTGTTTTTTTTTTTTTCCTTTTCCCCTCCCACCCAGTAGACAAGCAGAGCTGAAAGATGTCTTTCAGAAAACCTGGAGACGAGAGAGTTGACTCGTAGGTAAAAAGGGTGCCCGTTCAGGAGGCTGCCAGAGAGAAGTGGCTTCTTGTTTGTCAGTGTGGGTTTGTGGTAAGGAGGTCGGTGAAGCCCTCCCCAGAGGACCCGGCACTAAACAGAACAAATGAAACCTCTATTTGTTCTTCTCACCCCTGGATTTAGATGGTGCTTTATGGCCAGGGTTATGGGGATCAACCAAAACCCAGGCTGGTGTTTATTCCTGGGATTGCAGAGACAGATGCCTCTCTGTCCTTCCATTTTCCAGGCCAAGAGGGCAGGAGACACTTTCAGTCAAGCAGCCAGGCAGTGAAGAATTATTTTCGAGGTGCCCACGGTGTCCCCAACGCTGAGCCTCATAAATATAAATAGAAAAAGTACAGAATTGAAGCTCCAGCCCTCAAGGCACATAAAATCCAGTGAGCAGGAGGCGGCGTGGTGGGCAAAACTGACTCCAAGAAACTGAACTGACAGCAGTTTCGAGGTATGAAGAATTAATCTTAACAGGAAGTATGAAAAAGGGAGAAGGTGGGAGAAGGCTTCAGAGAGAGACCAGACGCACCATGGTGACAGAAAGCCTCTGTCTTCTGTTCCCTGCTGCAGTCTGGTGCTTAGTATAATGCCTGATACAGAGTGGGGATTCAGTGAATATTAAAGGAAGGAATGTAGAGGGAGGGGGCCAATATTAGGAGGACAAATAGGTGAGGAAGAGGGAGGAGGGCATTCCAGCATGAGGAAAGGCCCTGAGAAATGAGTCGGATGTCTTGGTGAGACTGGTTTAACCACAGTGAAGGGTGTGTAGTGAGGAGTAGTGGGGAATGAGGTTAGATATGGGGCCAGACAGGGGGAGGCTGGAAAGCCAGGCAAAAAAAATGTAGAGGAGATCAACCTTCCTCCATCAAGCTTTTATTGAACATGAATCATTTGCCAGGTGCTGAGGCCAAAAAAAGTGGTAGAGCTCTAAAGATGAATCAAAAGGCATCCGCAGCTGTTGGGAGTGGACAGAATGGCTGCACTTTATTGTAATAATTGTGCACATGAGAGTAGGGAAGAAAGCTTTTGAGGCTCTAATCACAGTTTGTTTGGATGCAAGGAACCGAGGCCATGTCCAACTCGCTCAAATTAGTTTTGAGTCTATGGAAAGGTGTACCAGATATCCAAGGCTAGAAAGTAGAGTTCTTGCAAAAGGGAAACCAGAAGGCTCGATCTGGTACATCGGGCTGGTTCTTCTCCCTCCGTTTCCTCTTGCAGCGCCTTCGGGATTGTCTCTGACCTCTACCACTTCCTCCACACACGGCTCGCTGCCCCGCCCTGATTCTCTTTCTAGCTAGGATTTTACTTGGTGCAAGCTTCATACCTTAACACCACAACACCCTCCTGCTCCAGGCCAGCCATCCCCATCCGCTTTCCGAGCCTTTTAGGTCATAACATCAAAGGAAGAAAAGCTGATTGGCTCAGCTCAGCCTCCAGATGGGTACCCTGGGTCAGGTGACCCCTCAGAACCAATCAGCTGCAGTCAGGAGGTAAAGCTCGTGACTCAAACATGGCTGCCAAAGCCTACTAAGACCTGCTGCTGCTGCTTCTGCTGCAAAGTCGCTTAAGTTGTGTCCGACTCTGTGCGACCCGATAGACGGCAGCCCACCAGGCTCCCCCGTCCCTGGGATTCTCCAGGCAAGAACACTGGAGTGGGTTGCCATTTCCTTCTCCAGTGCATGAAAGTGAAAAGTGAAAGCGAAGTCGCTCAGTCGTGTCCGACCCTCAGCGACCGCATGGACTGCAGCCCACCAGGCTCCTCCGTCCATGGGATTTTCCAGGCAAGAGTACTGGAGTGGGGTGCCATCGCCTTCTCCAACTAAGACCTGCACTTGAAGGTAAATTCCAAAGAAGTGTGAACCAGGAGGCAGTAATAGGTTAAAAGATACTGGGAGCAAATCAGTTCACTTGGTAGGAGTGGAAAAGAGAGAAGGCTATCACACTTCTAAGCAAGGCCTGAGTTAAAGGTCTGACTTAGAGGGAAAAATAACGCCCCAGTTGTGGATGAAAGCAGCATTTTAAAGCATTTAGGCTGGCTCTGGTCCATAGGACTTTTCCAAAAATCAAGAAACTGAAGGGACCTGGAGAGTCAAGAAAGCTTTGGCTAGTCTAGAATGGAGCCGTGTAGGAACGGGGATTAAAAAACCAAAATGTAGCCTGAAAAATTTTTTAAGGGCAAAGTCTGCTTCTCATTTAATTGCTCTAACCCTGGCCTCATAGTTAGGCTCAGGGTAAGAAACTACGCATTTGTTGGACTGAATCGAACTCCCCTAAAACCCAAACAAGGAACACATTGTTATTTGTATTCTGTTTGAGTCAAAGCCAGGACCAGGAACACAAAACAAAAATCAAAATACGATTTTTCTGACTCCTGATTCAGGGCTTGGGTCACTGGAGAAAGACTTGATGAGGAACAAAAATGCAGCAGAAGGAAAGTCTGGGCCAAGGTGCCTGGCAGAGGGCTAGATGAACAGATAGCCTGTGCCCAGTGGCTCAGAGGCAGATCAAAGCTGGCTTCCCCAGCACAGGCAGTAAGCATGGCAGGAATCCGGACCTCTCACCCAGTCCCCCACCCATGCTCACAGATGGAAAGCCACCCCATTAGTGGTCACACCTTTGAACACTGCCAACACATGGGCATTTGTGACAAAAATTTTATAGTCTAGCAGGTAGCTCTTTGCAGATAGGTGGCTGCGATACAAGCAGGTCACGTGATTTCTGGCCTGACTCCCCAGGTTCACAGCACCCTCCGGCAGGTTGCTTAACTGCTTGGCATCTCAGTTTCTTCTCTTTGTAAAACCAGGAATGATTAAATCCTTAATGAGGGTCAATGAGGAGATTAAATGAGAGAACATAGGCAAAGCAGTTAAGTCAGTACCTGGCACAATCATCATCACCGTAACTGCTACTAAAAAACTAGACTGCAGAGAAGAGCGTCCCAGGCTGGAGGGCCCCGGAGATCATTTAAACCTGCAGAGAGTGACCTGTTGGTGGCTGTGGTTTGGATGTAGTGCTCATCCCTCTTTTCTTCTGGGCTAGATGAATGATTGGTTCGGGAACAGCCATAGCAGTTAAGCAAGACCGATCAGAATTCTTCCCTAGGAGTTTTCCAGTTGGATCTTTCAATGATAGAAAAGCAAATACCATCACTACTTCACCACTCCCCCTTTCCCTCCTTAACCGTAAAGATGTGAGCCCAGAGCTCTGTTTCTTCCTTTCCTCCTTTGTATACAGAAGCTGGCCTGAAAGACTAAAGCTGATTTGCAGAGAGCACCTAGGCAAGAGTCGCCTAGCTGGGCAGAGCCCAAGTTTCTGAATCCTATTGACCCTAGATCCAAACCCGTACTCCCACTTGTCTGTAGCCTGATTATAGTAGCCATTAAATTAGTCTCTCTTTCCTGCCTGATTTTGCTTTCTGGCTCTCTGCTCATCCCCCACCGCCATTCTCTTTTCCTTCTTAAACTGCTTGAGATTACATTTCTGTTACTTGCAACTAGAATTCGTGCTTGAGGGTCAATTCAGGAGGAGAACATCTTGAGTTTGCATTTTCTTTTATGTTAGAAAACAACAATACATTAAGTTTCATGGCAAAACTATAGGTTATTACAGTTTATATTATTTTGTTTTTAAATAAAGAACACTAGTGAAAAAAATTGATGGTGATTTGTAGCCACCAAAATGTTTGGATTTGAGTGTAATACTATCTTGGACCATTTGAAAAGGAGCAACCTAGGGTCAATGTTTACAAGTTACATCTATTAAATTTTTGAGTTCTTCTGAAGTTAGAGTGAATTTACGCCATGGGTTGCAAACCTCAGTGCTACAGGAGCCAGGCAGGTATTGTCAGGAAGTGAGGTGCATGGATGGTGAAAGACAAAAGGGAGTCTTGGGGACTGTGGCAAAGTGGTGAGTGCTTGATCTGTGTTAAAAAAGCTGCCACCACTCAGCCCCAGCCCATTGTTTCCATGTATAAATATGGGAAAAGAGTTGACAGAGCCTCTAGTTTTTAAGAGATTCTGAACATTTGGGATGTTTAATGTGACTAAATTTTGAAATTTAGCTGTGAGTTCAACTTTAAAAAGTGGGCGTGTAGGTAGAATGACCAACTATCCCAGCTTGCCTAGGACTCAGGGATTTCCTGGGGTGTGGAAGTTGCTTGTGAACTAGGACAGGTTAGTTAACTTACGCGCAGGCCACACAGAACTCTTGTGAGACCTCTGGCTCACATTTCATCGTGTGAAATGAAATGGTCTCATTTCACCCCAGAAAGATCTAGTGAAGTAATGTATGATCAGTAAGATTAAGGCCTCTCCCTACTGTTTCCCCTCCATGGCTCTAAAATCTCCTCTCTGCTTGGAGAGGACAGGGCCTCTGGGCAGCCAGGAGATTAAGGAGTTTTCTCCTTAATCCCTCTTCTTTATGTTTAAAGAAAGGCTCCATTTATAATTACATTCCATATAGTGAACTTGGACGTGGTCCACTTGTATGAATGTGGAGATTGAAGGCGCAGAATTGGGAGGTGCCTTGCTCGAAGCGAAATTAACCCCGAGCATCTTACTTGCTGGCTCAGTACCTGTCTTCTCTACTAGGGAAAGGGAAGGAGGCCAGCATTTGCTGACAGTCTTCTGGGTGCCAGGTCCCATGCTGGGTACCCATATTAGCATTCCTAATTCCCAATGGATTCCTGAGAGAACTGGAGTCCCAGACCCGTACCCTTTCCAGGCCACCACCCTGCCAATCTAGGTGTGCTGGAAGAGTGTTTGGGATTGCCAGGTTGTCACTGCACAAAGGGAGGGATGTGCGACTCCGGGTAGAGTGAAATTAGGGTGAAAAGAGGAGCCCTCTGCACAAGGCTCACCAGCTGTCAGTGGCTCTGGGTGGGTTACAGGGAAAGACAGGTCCACTCGTCATGAAATCATTCTCTGATGAGATGATGCATGTTAAGTGACCTATAAACTTTTAAGAACATTCCAGACCCACTCAGAAGCATTAGGAATCATTCCCTTTGGGAAAGCTGGTGTTCTTGAGGCAACAGAGCGTATACCAGCCGAGTGGGGGAGGGGGCATTAGGATTTCCTCTCAACTGGAGGTCTGAATTCTTGTAAAGGAGCCGGAATTAGAAATACGGTTTGTGTCTCATTAATACCTGGAGCCCTTATATCTTATATGTGTCTCTGACCTCTAAAGAGGAGCAAAAAGACCTGTATTATATATCACAGTTATCAGAGGAGGTTTTTTCAGATCTGAGTTCAAGTTGCTGCTCTTTCACTTAACCTAATGGGTGATAAGGGTCACAGGCTGCTAAACCTTTATGGCCCTCAGATTCCCCCTCTGAGAATGAGGCTTAACAAGACCAGGACATGGGGCTATCAGAAGGATTAAAACAAAATGATACACACCTTCCATATGACCCAGACATCCCATTCCTATATATTCACCCAGGAGAAAATGATAATGCATGTTCCCACATGCTCACACACACACAATTGTATTTGAATGTTTACAGCAGGTCTATTCATAACTGCCCCAAACTGCAAACAATCCAAATGTCCTTCAGTTGATGAATGCATAAACAAACTGTTACATCCATACAATGGAGTAGAACTCCCTGAAAACAAGGAGTAAACTACAGTGGACCCTTGATCAGCATGGGTTTGAACTGTACTGGTTCACTTGCATGGCAATTTTTTCCAATAATAAATATAGTATTACACAGTCTGCCATTGAATCTGAGGGTGTGGAACCATGGATACAGAGGAACCTCAAATATATAGGGTGAACTGTAAGTTATACGTGAATTTTCAGCTGGGCAGAGAGTTGGTGCCTCCAACCCCTGTGTTGTTCAAGAGTCAACTGTATTGATACACACAACATATACAGTAATAGTGGGGATGAATCTTAAATGTATTCTAAGTGAAAGAAGGCAGACATAAATGGTTACAGTACTGGATTACTCCATTTATATGACATTCTGGAAGAGGAACAACTATAAGGACAAAAAACATATGAGTGGTTGCTAGGGGCTGGAGAAGTGAAAATCATTCAGTCGTGTCCCAACTCTTTGCGACACCATGATCCCCATGGACTGTACAGTCCATGAAATTCTCCAGGCCAGAATACTGGGCTGGGTCGCCTTTCCTTTCTCCAGGGCATCTTCCCAACCGAGGGATCAAACCCAGGTCTCCCGCATTGCAGGTGGATTCTTTACCTGTTGAGCCACAGGGAAAGTCCCTTGTGGCTCAGGGGACAGAGATGGGAGTGTATATCGAGTGGCAGAGAGGGTGGGTAGTGAATGACTACAAAAAGTCGGGAAAGAATTTTTGAAGGAGGGTGAGGAGGTGTTAAAATCTTTAAATATCTTGATGGCAGTAGTGGTTACATGACTGTATACATGACAGTCAAAACTCACAGGACTGTCCACTGAAAAGGGTAAATTCTCCTGTATGTAAGTGATGCCTTGTTATACCTGACTTTTAAAATGGCAAAACAGGGACTTCCCTAGCAGTCCTTCCAATTCAGAGTGTGTGGTTTGGATCCTTGGTTAGGAAGCTAAGATCCTACATGTCTCCTCACCAAAAAACCAAAACATAAAACAGAGGCAATATTGTAACAAATTCAATAAAGACTTAAAAAAAAAATCTCCAAACAAAGGAAAAGGGCCTGGCTCAGTGCTCCCCAGGAAGAAAATAGCTACAGACTCCTTTGCACAGAAGTGTTAGTAACAATGTGTTCTTCTCTCCAGCATTTTTACTTTTGTAAAAAGAGCCTGCAACTTTTGTAGGAAAAAAAAAAAAAAAGGGTGGCAGTCTGTGCATGTGTATTTATATTTATTTGTATGTGTGAAAAGATATACAAGAAACTAGTAACAGCAGTGAGGTGACCTTGGGAATGGGATAGGAACTGGGCAGGTGGGGGACCCAATCGGAGAAAGACTCTTAAGTGTAACTGTGTGTGTGTGTGTTTAAGACATTCACATGGTTAAAAATGTATGTCATTTTATATGCATTTATATAAATGGTATGTAATTTCTGAATTACGTGAGAGTATTACCCATATAAACATTAAATAACAACAACAACAAAATGTTTAAAAGAAGGGGAAGTCTTTAATCCCCAGGCATGACTCTCCTCCAGTGGAATCTGTGAGGGGGTGGCATTCTGTGGCAGTCACATCACATGAGCGTCTGCTTCCTCGGCCTCTGCCCCACCCACCCTGCTAATAGACGGGACTTGGCTTCTTGGGTCAATGGGGCTCTCAAGAGGGAACAGAACTGAGAGCAACGTTGTTCTCCCTCAGGCCTCTCTCCCGCATGTCTCCCAGTGGCAGAAATCTCTTTTTTTCTCTCTCTCACCCCACAGCTGCAGTAGGACTTCACCTTCCCGATTCTTCCTGAAGGAGTGAATTATAGGCCTGAAGTCGTGCTTTGGTCTGCATGTCTGGTGTGAGACTCTTAGATGTTCTCCCAAAGACATACCTTGGGAGAGAGCAAGCAGACCGCCTGTATTTCAGGTGCCTGAGCCGTTTCAGAACACCTGAAAAACAGGGCAGTGGAAAGACACACGCTGATTACTTCTCGGTCTTTTCGGGGGTGGAGGGGGTAGACCTGGCTGAGAGCTCTAGGTCTGTCATGTTTGGGAGCGCTGGCTTGGGCTGGAGTCAGGTCTGACTTTGAATCTCACCTTGGCCTCTTCCTGTGTGTGAGCCTTGACTAAATCGCTGTACTTCAGTGTCCTCATTTTTGAGGTGGGAATGCTAACAGTACCAGTGTTGACGGAGGTAGCCATGAGGGTGAGAAATGAGGTGCGGACCACAGGTGAAGGATGAAGGAGGGACGAAGGAGGCACCCTGGGTGCTCACACCCAGATGCCCTTCTCAGCCAGCTCCGCCTGCGCTGCCTCGAGGCCGCGCATGTGGTTTAGGGGGAAAGGGTGACAGACAGAGAGGAGCAGTGAGGTGGAACAATACCAAGAATGAAAGCCGAGCCGCGGGGCTGACTCACTGGCTGACTCATTTCCTTGCCCAGGGATGATGTCTCCACCGAGCTGCTCCTCTCATCCTCACACCCTCTGTTCCCTTTTTGTGGGGAAGACCCCAGGAGGATCGTCCTGCCTTCCTCTGGAGAGCAGGAACAGAGTTCTGGACCTTCTCTGTCATAACCAGGACCAGGGGAGAGGTCAGCTAGCTAGCTACCAGGTCATTTTCCAATCTGCAAAACAATAGTCCCTATTCGTCGCAATCTTTTGAAGAAAGGACAGTTTTTGTCTTGGAATGTGTGAGAAATTGTCGATTCTTTGTGCCTTTTTCTAGATTATCACAGGGGTATCTGCACCCTGTGGAATACTTGGAAAGCTCAGAAGAGTGTAAAGAAGCTGAAAAAAAAAAAAAAATCACCCATAGTCTTATCATTTGGATTCAGTCATGATGGTGAATTTGGTATTTTTCGATTCAATTTTTTTTCTCAGATTCTACAGTCAAGTTTATGCTGTTTATATTTGAGACAGCACTATTCAAAAGATATGTGACCGTTTTGGTAGCCTCATTCATTAAAGAAAAATGTAAATAAACAGGTAAAATCAACTTTAATAATTATTTAACCCAGTAGATCTACCTTTTCGATATAAAATCAATATATAAAATTGAAAATAATTTAAAATTAATTAAATTTTAATTTAAAATTTAATAATTTCATCAAATTTCTAATGAAAGATTTTACCTTCTTTTTATTAACTCTTTGGAATCTTTTTTGGGAGAATGCCTCAGCAGTCCAGTGGTTAGGACTCCACACTTCCACTGCAGGGAACATGGATTCAGTCTCTGGTTGGGGAAGTTTCTGCTTGTTGAGTGGCATGGCAAAAAATAAATAAATAAATAAAAATGAAATCTTAATTTTTCTCCTTCACTATAGCACATCTCAATTCAGGCCAGCCAGGTTCCAAGCATTCAGTGCACACATGGGGCTAGTGGCAACACTGTTGATCAGCCCAGCTCTGTACAGTTTCTATCTTGCCTTAGTTATTGCTTAAATTGTGTCCTAAGTGTTTCTTCATATCATAAAATATATTTTTGAAGGAAAAGAAAACTTTTAAGAGTTTAAGCAACATATATTGGCAATAGATTGCTTTCTATTTTGTTTTTGTTTTGTTTCTCTTCACTCAGGCCAATGTATGTTAGCCATTTGATACAATTATCTCCAGACTCTTCTCCTAAGTATTCATATTGAGCAGAAATTGGACACATATGATATGTGCTGTTATATAACTGTTCTTTTCACTCAAGGATACATTGTGAACATATAAACAATAATGATGACAGTGTCACCTTTGAGCCTCTGAAGAGAGCCAAGCAGGTTCAAACACCTGTGCTCATCTCCTCAGGGGGAGGGGGATCACTTGCATTCCATTTCTCAAAAGTGATTTTCATTACTGCAAAGTTGGGATTCCACCCAGATCATCTGATTTTATCTCTGGAGTCTTTCATTTGGACCATATGGTCTTCTCTTGTAGGAAGGCATGCAGGGGATCCAAGATATGCCAAAGAAATATTTACAAATTAACTTTTGCAGTAGGATTCTCAATAAATCAGAGCTGTCTCTACCCTTGGGTTTGCCTAACGACCTCTGAAATTACCCAGGTAAATCCTCTCCGTCTCCCCTCCCCACCCCGGGCTGTCGTCTGCTTGTGGGATACCCTTCTGCTTGCATGTTTCTCCTCCTCTGTAACTTCCAAGGAAGGGAATCCTGAGAGTCTCTCTAAGTCAGAGTTTCTCAACTTCACTGTTGACATTCAGGTCAGATAATTCTTTGCTTGGGGAGGGAGGGGAATGTGCAGCTGTCCTGTGCACTATAGGTTGTTTAGGGCATCCCTGACCTCTGCCCACTGGATGCCAGTGGCACTTCCCTCCAAGCTGTGACAAACCATTCCTTCTAGATGCCGTCGGGGTGAGGGGGCGGGGGAAACATTGCCTCTGTTTGAGAACCACTGCTCTAAGTATTATTAGATGAAGGAGTCTTTGCTAACCCAAGTCATTTGATGTGACCCTGAGATGAGGTAGGACGATTACTTCCTATAGAGACTGTTGTCCTCCCTAAGATAGGAAACTTTTTCCTCCGCCAGTGAGTCTCCAGTATCTGCATCTAATAAGCACTTCATAAATGTGTGCACAATGAAAGATGCTGGTGATTTGTTGTTGCACTTTATATTAGGTTTTTCAAGATTGAACTAAATACACCCAATACATGTCCTCAGTGATAGTCCTTTTTACAGATCCATTCCTCCTGGAGTTCTGTGCCTTTCAGATTCTGATATTCAATCTGTTATTTTCCTATGCCAAAGAGAATAATATGCAGTCTTAGCATTTACATTTCTGACTATCACATTACATTTGGACTGTGCATGTATGTCCTAAGCTATACTGACAAATATTTCTATGAGGCAAAGGGAAGATGAATTTTAGCGTTAGCATCATATGCCATCTTTTGAACATACTGTGATCAACTGTTTTTCTAATTTAGGGTATTTAGATTGTTTCAGATTTTTTCCTATTTTAAATAACACTGCAGGGAACATCTTTGTGTATATATCTCTGCTGTGCACTTTTTAAATAAAAAATTCAAAAGAACAAACCTCTTCCTGCTCAACATATAGTCTCCTTGGCTGAATTTTTTACCTGGAAACTCCTTCCCTGATTCAGGAAACAAACCTCCAAAATGAACTAAGCTAGTAAGATTACATTAAATTCAGCTCAAGTTGGCTTCCCTCTTTATGACTACAACTAGAATAGTGGCTTTGGAGACAACCTCATTGTCTCTCACTCCAATTCTTTGAGCTTCAGTGTCCTCATCCATTAAGTGGGAGTAATAGTAGTACCAACTTCATGGCGTAGCTGAGGGAGGTGTGCAAAGTTCTTGGCACCTATTAAAACCAATTTTAAAAGTGTTAAGTATTAAAAATGTTAATGGTAGAATCTAGGTGGTGGGTATATATGTTCCCTATATATTAATAATGATTTCAACTTGTCTATGTGTTTGAAGGTTTTCATAATAAAATATTGAGAAGGGGTAACTTTGTAGATTAATGTTAGTTGATCTCAGAATTGTTTACTACAAAGAGAATGGAGCAAATCTTAGAAAAAGTCAGGCACAAGGTAAGCACATTATGCCAAATTTGAAATGTGTAATCTGTTCCTTGGGTATCATACCCAGTGTATTTAGATCTTCGTTGAGTAGATAAGTGTGAGCAGAGCTTGTGAGTGCTGGAAAGGACTGTTGGTTATTTTACCATCTGGTCTCAGAATATAAACCACAATGTGGGAATAGCATATGCTATAGAAATGGTTTAGTTTTTTTTTAAGTTTAGGAGATTTAAAAAAAATATATATATATAGTTTGTTTGCAAAGTTACTTTAAAACATTTAGAAAAAACACATGGTTCCAAGTTGAATGCATCTGAATTGCAGTCCTTTTTAAGCTGCTTAGTGGTTGTGTGATGTTTAGTGGAGTCACCTCTCCTCCTTGGGTCTCAGTTTCCTCCCCTGTGAAATGGGGATGATAGTAGTACATTAATCACAGAGAGATGGGAGGATGAAATAAGAGCGCATAAAAGTGTGTGATGCTGGACTCGGCACAGGGTGAAGGTTAATACCAGTGTAGTTTCTTCTGTTCTAAGGGTCAGTGTTTATACATTGTTTGGGCAGTGAGTTATACAGAATGCTGCTCTGATAATGTAACCAAAGGTGATTTTGCTGTTGGGAAGGTCACACAGGGCTCAGGAACTGCCCACAGGCGAACTGCCCACAGGCGAGTGTTGAAAAACTCAGCATATTGTTGTTCCGATTTCCTCCTATTCAGAGGCCCTGCACGTGGTGACTGGCTTTATGATTTCACTGAGATCCCTCCCAGAAATTTCACTTTGACCTTAAATGTGTGAAAATTCCATTCTTGGCAGGCAGAGCACACTGCTTTGGGGAAGAGAGCTGAACCTATTTTGTGTTTTGAATCTTTTGCTACTGGTTAATATTGGAGGACCCAAAACGTGAGCCCATGATGGGCAGAATATGGGCTGGCTAATAACCTGTTATGAAATGCCATGCCCCTGTGTTTCCTGATATTTACAGAATACGCCCCTCTTTATACGCTTCACCACGGGCAACGCAAAACACATTGAAAATTACACTCATTATTTTCTATAAAAATCATGGCCATGGCCAGCATCACCATCCTCTTGGCATAGGAGAGAGGAAGATAAGCCTTCATGTCAAGGAAACGAGGTCTCTGCCCCACAGGCAGATACAGCCCTTGCCAGAGTGCATGACAGACAGAGTATATAGTGGGGCTTCCCTTGTGCAGTGCACAGCCTTGTGGACCCTGGGAACAGCATGGAGTTAGGTAGAATCTGCTTTGAATCTAGTCCCAGATATTTACTAGCTGTTGGAGAAGACTCTTGAGAGTCCCTTGGACTACAAGGAGATCAAACTCGTCAATCCTAGAGGAAATCAGTCCTGAATATTCATTGGAAGGACTGATGCTGAAGCTCTAATACTTTGGCCACCTGATGCAAAGAACTGACTTTATTGGAAAAGACCCTGATGCTGGGAAAGATTGAAGGCTGGAGAAGGGGACGACAGAACATGAGATGGTTGGATGGCATCACTGACAATGGACATGGGTTTGAACAAGCCCCAGGAGTTGGTGATGGACAGGGAAGCCTGGTGTGCTGCAGTCCATGGGGTCACAAAGAGTTGGACACGACTGAGCAACTGAACTGTCTGATTGTGACCCTGACCCAGTTACTTAACCTCCTGAGCCTCAGTTTCCTCATTTGATTGTGATTTCATACGATTGTTTGAAGGCTTAAATGAGATAGACTATTTAAATACTGTATGTGTGTGTTTCAGTTCAGTCTGGTCACTCAGTCACGTCTGACTCTTTGAATAAACATAAAAGAAAATGCCTGGAAAGAGACACAAGGAGCTGTTAAAAGTGGTTAGAATTTAAGGGCAGAATTACAAGGCCTATTTTGTTGTACATATTATATTTTTATTTAATTGAAGTATAGTTGATCTACAATGTTATGTTAATTTCCACTGTGCAGCAAAGTGATTCAGTTTATATATATATATATATGCTGCTGCTAAGTCGCTTCAGTCGTGTCCGACTCTGTATGACCCCATAGACGGCAGCCCACTAGGCTCCTCTGTCTCTGGGATTCTCCAGGCAAGAATACTGGAGTGGGTTGCCATTTCCTTCTCCAATGCGCGAAAGTGAAGTCGCTCAGTCGTGTCCGACTCTCAGCAACCCCATGGACTGCAGCCCGCCAGGCTCCTCCATCCATGGGATTTTCCAGGCAAGAGTACTGGAGTGGGGTGCCATTGCCTTCTCCGATATATATATATATATATATATATATATATATATGTATTCTTTTTAAAAAAATATTCTCTTCCATTGTGGCTTATATTGAATATAGTTCTCTGCGCTGTACAGTAGGACCTTGTTGTTTACCCAATCTGTATATAAAAGCTTACCCAAACTTCCTACTCCATCCCTCTCCCAAGCCTCTCCCCCTTGGCAACCACAAGTCTGTTCTCTATGTCCGTGATTGTTTGTTTCACAAGTATTCATTTGTGTTATATTTTAGATTCCCCATATAAGGGATATCATATGGTATTAGTCTTTTTCTGTCTGTCTGACTTCATTTACTGTGATAATACCTAGTTACATCCATGTTGCTGCAAATGGCATTATTGGATTCTTTTTAATGGCTGAGTAGTATTCCTTTGCATAAATGTATCACATCTTCTTAATCCACTCATCTGTCAAAGGACAGGTTGTTTCCATGTCTTGGCTATTGTGAATAGTGGTGCTATGAACAGAGGGGTGCATGTATCTTTGAATGGTGGTTTTTGTCTGGGTATTTTCCTACAAATGAGATTGCTAGATTGTATGGTAATTCTATTTTCTTTCTGAGGAAACTCCATACTGTTTTTCATAGTGGCTATACCGACTTACATTCCCACCAACAGTGTAGAAGACTCTACAAGGTCTCCTTTTGGTTTGTATTTGAACATTTCTGTTTTGTTTGAACTCGTTTTAATGCACCTTTAAAAATAATATTATTGGGGAATTATTTAAGATTTACAGAAAACACGCAAAAATAGTGCTGAGATTCTTTATCCTCCTTATCTGCTTTCCCCTACTGTAAACATCTTTGGATGTTTGGAATATTTGTCAAAACAAAGAAACCAATATGGTAAATTACTACTATTAATCTTCAGGCTTTATTTGGACTTCACTGGCTCTCCTCTAGTATCCCTTTCCTGTTCCAGGATCTCTCAGACCCACATTGCATTAAGCTGGGTCACTTTTTAGTTTATGTATCTATATGTTCCCGTATATTTGTGAATGTATATATATATTTCCATACATTCCCGTGTGTGTGTGTGGGTGTATATATATATATATATATATATATATATTTCACCCAAATATAGGTAAAAGAAGAGATCAAGAGGATTGAGAATGCCTCTGTCATAAACAGCTGTGCAACTGTGAGTCAGATGCTTCCCCTCTCTGAGCCTTGGTTTTCTCATGTATAGTATCAATGGGTAGGGCAAAAGATTGCTAAGCTCCCTCTCTTAAGTCCAAGGTACCACTCTTTTTCAGGGGAGAAAAAAATTAGGAAGTTAAAGTGGGATGCAAAGGTGCTTTCAAAACACAATTGTCAACATGTTAAAATAGATGCCTCAGTTCCAAGGAGTCCCTTTTGGCCTCATTAAGAAAAGGAACAAAGATCTGATCACATCTTCCAACCAGGGACTCCCAATTCCTGCAGTCACTGGGGATGGGGGTATTAGGTGATCTTAGGTCTTTTCCATTTCCCTCTACTCAGTTGTATTTTTGTTGTCAAGGCTCTAAATGGAGGGAGCCTTGTTCAAATTCTGAGGGAGAGAGATTCTGTTCAAATTCTTAGAGGAATATAAAACATGGTAAATCCTGGATTCTCTTTTTGCTTTATTATTTATGACCTCCAGACCTCTTGTGAGGAGGACAGTGCCTATAGCTGGGCTCCATTTTTTTTTTTTAAACCAGTTGGTTTAGTCTTTTTTTTTAAGGTTTTTTTTTTTTTTGTTTTTATGTGGACCATTTTTAAAGTCTGTATTGAATTTATTACAGTACTGCTTCTGTGTTACGTTTTGGTTTTGTGACCACGAGGCCTGTGGGATCTTAGCTCCCCAACCAGGGATCGAACCTGCACCCCCTGCATTGGAACGTGAAGTCCTAACCAGCGGACCACTAGGGAAGTCCCCTAGCTGGTTTAGTCTTAGGTTCACGGCAGTCTGCCCGAGATATGCCAGTGGAACCAGCTTGAGATGATAGAAGTCACATCTGATGTCCTTGCCACAGACCACTGGCATGAACTTATTTATTCAGAATTGTGCCCATGGCAGACAGGTGCTGTCCATTTGGTGAAGAGAGCAGGCCATATTGTCACATGATCAGGGAAGCTTTCCTCATCTTCTCTTAAAGGTGAGGTCAGGCCCCTGGTAAGTACATTCAAAACATTTGGTTTATGAATTTTTATATAAATGTATTTCGCATGGTTTTCTGCAGCTTAGCTCTTGGATTCGCTCTGGTTTTGACATCTGTCTCATTGGATCTAGTGCCTTCCTTTTATCTGCTGCATAATGCTTCATAGTATGACCATTTTAGGTTTTATCAGCCATTCTCCTACTGCTGAATATTTCCATTGTTTCTAGCTTTTTATTTTCATTTTGTTACAAACAATACTGCAATCAACATCTCCTTGGTTGCTCTCAAGAGTAGAATTGCTGAGGTATAGAAGATGCTAATGCTGCTGCCTAGTCACTTCAGTCGTGTCTGACTCTGTGCTACCCTATGGACTTCAGCCCACCGGTCTCCTCTGTCCATGGGATTCTTTAGGCAAGAATACTGAAGTGGGTTGCTTTGCCTTCCTCCAGGGGATCTTCCTGACCCAGGGGTTGAACCCAGATCTCCTGCATTGCAGGCAGATTCTTTACCACTGAGCCAATAGGGAAGCCTGATACAGAGAATACCTAATTTTTAATTTCACTGGTTCCTGCCAAAATTATGCCCTAATTTCTTCATCTGTAAAATCAGAGGGTTTCAGTGATTTCTAAGGTTTCTTTCCGCCAGCTCGTAAAACACAATCATCCTGAGACAATAGAGGGGAGAGGCTGACTTTAAATTCTTGGCAGTGATCTCAGATATACTGTGCTCAGTCAGATGAAGTGGAAACAGATAATATCCAGGGTCATGTGTTCCCCGTTGTTCCCTCTCTAGGTCCCTGGGAAGCAAAAACTCCACAAAACACCAGATCAGATTTTCTTTTAATCCTCTAAGTAATAAAGTAGATAAAAGTTTCTGACAGTGGAAAACTCCAGTTATTCAATTACATTAAATCTGTCAGTAGACTTGGAAACGCAAGCGCTGCTTGCTCAGATCATTAAAAGTAAAAAGGTTTCCATGCTATGAACAGTTTTCCTAACTTCCGCCACGTGATTGTGATTTAGGGTCATTTTACCTGCTTACGCCTCCTGTTACCCAACTGTTAATATCAATCCAGTGAATGATAAAACAATTTGTAAGGGAACCCTATCTAATTCCAATAAATACCCCACTTCTATTTATCTTGAATGTGTCCATTGTCTCCGGGCAGGAACCACAATTCAGGATATCAGAATACCCACATGTGCAGGCAAATATGTATTATATTCTTTAGCAATTAAAGATTCAATAGACATTGACATCATGTCCATGACTCATGTCCTCATGACTCCAAGCTCATTGAGAAGGCTTTCACCTGTTGATCTGAGTTAGGAATAGTATTAACACAGTATGGGCTTTTCCTATTTAATTGTAGCTACTCAGTCCTTGGGATTATATTAATAAGAATGTATATAAAAATCATAAGATGATAGTTCAGTGTTGATTTTATATGGAAATTACCTCCAGATATTAGGATCATGTCTGCTAGAAATAAAACTTTAGAACAGGACAAAAATGATGTGGTAATTTCCCTTCCAGTATAGATGTGCTTATTACAAAAGTTTGGAAATTATGATAGAAAAGCAGAAGGAAGAATGAAAGGATGATCACTATTACTATTTTGGTGTAGTTCCTTCCCATTTTGCTTTAGAAATTCTTTTATATTTTGAGACATTTCAAAAATACGGAAAAATGCAGAGTAACAAAATAAAAACCAGACCTATGTTCTCACTGCTGATTCAGGAATAACCATTAACATTTTTTAATGTTTGCTACCAGTCTTTGTTTTGTTTGTTTGTTTGTTTAAAGAAAAAAGAAACACTGAAGATAAAGCTAAAGGCTGATTTAACCACCATCATGAGGTATCATGAGGTTGGGATTTTCCCTTCCAGTTTATTTTTGAATATGTGTGTGTATACATACAGAAATACATACATAAATTTTATATGAACAATATATGGTATTCTTCTGAGTAGTTTTTTTTAATGTATTCCTATTTAAAGTTTATAAAAATTGATGACATATAGTGTTGTTTTGAGGTATCTTCTGCATCTTAACATCCACCTCGAGGCGTGGGAATTCTGAGCAGGATAGGAGAATAAAACCTTAGTTCCCTCATCTGCAAAATGGACACAGTAATAGTACCTGCCTCAGAGTGGATGATTGATGAAAGTTAACAATAATAGGAATATCGAGAACTCACCCTGTGCCTGGCACACGTGCTCGCAGCCATTTCTCCCCAGCACTGAGAGCCCTCCAGCTATTGAATGAGGTTCCATTCCAACTACTGTGTGACCTTCAGCCACATACCTGACCCCTTTGAACCTCACTTCTCTCATATAACACAGATCATCATAATACGTATCTCTAGGTTGTTGTGACAAGGACATGAGATAATAATGTGCCTTGCGTGGGACCTCCAATGTTGCAAACACTAAGGAACTGACAGCTGTTATTATGATCTCTTTATTCTTTAAAATGAAAACATTTTAAAGTTGGAATATGATTGATTTACAATGTTGTATTAGTTTCAGATGTACAACATAATGAGTCAGTTATACATATACAGATATCCACTCTTTTTTGGATTCTTTTCCCATATAAGCATTATGGAATATTTGAGTAGAGTTCCCTATGCTACATAGTAGGTTCTCACTTACTAGTGAGAAAACCACCTGTTTTATACATAGTCGTGTGTATGTTAATTCCAACCTTCCAGTTTCTCCCTCTGCCCTTCTTGCCCCACTGGTGACCATTAGTTTGTTTTCTGCAGCTGTAACTCTGTTTCTGTTTTGCATGTAAGTTCATTTGGACCCTTTTTTAAGATTCCACATATAAGCAATATCATATGATATTTGTCTTTATCTGAGTTTAGTTCATTCAGTATGACAATCTCCAGGTCCATCCATGTTGCTACAGATGGCATTAGCTCATTCTGTTCTTATTATTGCTATCTGCTTATCCTTTAAAACGAAAGCTTGATCCTGCTTAATCAATCTTAATGGCTGAAAGTAAATCCGTGGAAAAAATGTTCTGTGGTCAAAAGAGTTTGGGAAACCCTGTCTATTCTAGCTAGCCCTTGATTCACAGTGCACAGTAAGATATCAAAAGTGAAGAAGTTAAAAAAAAAAAGTCCAAAGTAAAAAGAATTTTAACCCAACATTTCCCACACATTTGATCACAAAACTCTCTTGTTCCATTTACATCTATAAACATCCCCAAAAAGTAATGTCCTGTGTGGAACACATTTTAAGTATTAGTTTAAGATATGACTCCCCCATATTACATAGAAGCATCTGAATTGGGGGCCTTCTTTTTGTGTCCACTCAAAAAAACTTAATTCACTCAAGGAAGTTTAGTTGGCTACTCCAAAAAATCTGTGATAAAAGAATACTGGCATAAATTAGAATATGTGTTGACAACCATGTACTAATTCTCAGATTCTCAGAAAGTTCTGAGAGCCTTACAGATTATTGATCCTGTAACAGAGAGCTTTCTTTAGTTATTTTAGAGGCAGTTGTCCATTCATATATTGGACAGAGTTTTGTTACCTAGGAGCAAATCTCTAATGGATGGAAACCCACTTTACCCAAGACTTGGCTTTTAAGTCTAAGGTCATTCAGATGTTCTTGAGACACCATAAAAGACCAGGCAAAGACCAGCTATGGATAGGGAGGAGGAAGTATTTGCAACACACATAATCAACAACAAGTTTGTATCCAGAATATATGAAAGACTATAACAGAAGACATGCCACCCGAATGAAAAAGAAAGTGACAAAGGAAATAAACAGAAGAGGACATTTATTAGTCAGTAAATATCTGAAAAGATGCTCAAACTCAATAATAAGAAAATGCAAATTTGAACAACGAGATAAATATATGTAGTAAAAGTCCATAACCAAGCGTGGGATGACACACTCCAACTTCAGAATACTGGCTACTGTAGCGGTAGAAAAAGGTAAAAAAGGATGAGAAAGACTTCTACATTATGTATAATGTCTCCTGTCTTTCTAAAAATTATGAAGAAATATAGGGAAAAGTTGAATTTGTTAAATCTGGGTGACGGATATGTGGCATCTATTTCCTGCACATTTGAAATATTTCCTATTTTAAAATAAACAAGAGGAAAGACTTCACTTTGATTACATGAATGTCAAACTTTGTAAGATATCACTTCATAAAAATATTTTCTTCAAGTATTATTTTTATTTCTTGTCTTTCATTTATTGATTTTGCACTTTGAGCAAGACCTATCTGGAATAGTTTATACACTGTAAACCCCAGAGATGTTGGTTATTGTAGTTTAATTATCCTCTTAGGGTCTAGAGTCTAGGCATTTAGGCTTGGCTTAATAGCTATTGCCTTTTGCCTTTTTTTAATTAAAAAACTAAGCATGGATTTAGATGTACTTGACAATAATATTTAGGTGTATCAGTTAGGTCTCAACAAGATTGCAAGGGACAGAAAAGTCATTTCAAACAGGCTCACAATGGACTTTTGTTTGGCTGTGTAAGTGCAGGAGAGAGCTGGTCAGGCTTCAACACCAGTGGATCCAGGGTCTTAAATGATGACATCTATTCTCACTTTCTAGTTTTTTTAATATTACAGATAATATTGCAATAAGCATGTTATTGCATGCTTACATACATGTGCATATACATGTGCAACCTAGATAGATATTCAAAAGCAGAGACATTACTTTGCCAACAAAGGTCCGTCTAGTCAAGTCTATGATTTTTCCAGTGGTCATGTATGGATGTGAGAGTTGGACTGAGAAAGAAAGCTGAGCGCTGAAGAATTGATGCTTTTGAACTGTGGTATTGGAGAAGACTCTTGAGAGTCCCTTGGACTGCAGGGAGATGGAACCAGTCCATTCTGAAGGAGATCAGCTCTGGGATTTCTTTGGAGGCAATGATGCTGAAGCTGAAACTCCAGTACTTTGGCCACCTCATGCGAAGAGTTGACTCATTGGAAAAGACTCTGATGCTGGGAGGGATTGGGGGCAGGAGGAGAAGGGGACGACAGTGGATGAGATGGCTGGATGGCATCACCGACTGGATAACATTAGTCTGAGTGAACTCCAGGAGTTGGTGATGGACAGGGAGGCCTGGCGTGCTGCAATTCATGGGGTTGCAAAGAGTTGGACGCCACTGAGCGACTGAACTGAACTGAACTGATACATGAGTGAAAGTTTATCAGATCTAGAGGGGGAATTGCTAAATTAAGAGTATAGAGATGCCTTACTTTCCAAACATTGTTGCCAAATTTCTACACAAAGTTAGGGATTTGTTCATTTGTTTATGTTTTGTTTTGTTAGTTTATATTTCCACTAGGACCTGCAGTGTAGGAAAGTTCTCATTTACTTTTTGTCTGATTATATTTTGAATTTTAAGGTCCCTACGTGTTTCTACTCTTTAGCCAGGTGTGTAAGATCAACATCATAAATCATGTTGATTGTATGTACGCTTGATATGATGTGATGAAAGTGGCATTTTAACTCTGTGGTCTTCCTTTAAGAAATTCATTGCCTCAATATAATCACACGAATAATATCAGACAAATTTGAATAGAGGAGTATCCTACACTATATCTGTGCAGCATTCCTCAAAACTGTCAAGGTTATCAAAAACAAGGAAAATCTGAGAAAATGTCACAGCCAAGAGAATTCTAAGGAGACATGAGGACCACATGTGAAGGTCCTGGATGAGAGATCCTGGAACACAAAAGGAGTGATAGGTAAACTAAGAAAATCTGGGACTTTAATGAATAATGATGTGTCATTAATTGTAACAAATGTACCACATGTATCAACATACAGGGAACCTGGTCATGAAGTACACAGAAACTCTGGTTTCTCAGATTTTCTGTAAATCTAAAGCCATTTCAGAATGTAATGTCTATTAATTTTTTGTACTCCTAAAGGCATTTAATTGTTATTTTAATTTTCATTCCTCTCGTTACTGGTAAGGTTGAGCATCTTCTCATATTTATTGACTATCCAGGATTCTCTTTGATGAATTTCTTGTTTACATCCTTTGGCTATTTTTTAAAATGTGCTATTCCATGGACAGAGAACCGTGGTGAGTTACAGTTCGTGGGGTTGCAAAGAGTCGGACACGACTGAGTGTGTGACACTGATTAACACACACGTTTGTTTTCTTTAAATGATTTGCTGGAATTTATATATATTCAGTGTATTAATCTTTTATTGGGTCATCTATTAATTTTTTGTTGTGTTGAGTTGTAAATATCTTCAGTTAGTAAACATCCTTTGATACATTCTATGGTATATTATGGTCTGGGTAGATATTTAAAATGTTAATAGCATCAGATGCTTCTGTTTATTTTTGTACCTTTGAGTCTTGTGTAGAAAATCTTTCCCTATTTTGATGTCACAAAGATATTACTTGTTCTCTTCCAATAATTTTTGCAAGTTACTTTTTTACCTTAAAACTTTTAAATTCCCTTGGAATTTCTTTTTATCTAATATAAGGTAGGAAACAAATTTGTTTTTTTGTGTATGTGTGTGTAAGTACCTAATTGTTCCAGCATCATTTATTGGGTTTTTAATCTCTTACCACTGATTTATAATGTGATTTCTATTTTATGCCAAGTTTCCATATGTATTTAAGCTGTTTCTGGGCCTTTGCCCCTTTAATCTGTTTGTCTATCCTTAAACCAGTCTCAAATTGTTTTCTTTTTTAATATGGCTTTATGATGAATTTTTCTTATCTGGTAAGTTGAGTTCCCTCCTCCATATTTTTTCACCTCAAAATCATCTTGGCTATTTTGGGCATTATGTTCTTTCATGTGAAATTTAAGATCAGTTTATCAAGAGCCATAAAATGTCCTTTTGGAATTTTGATTATTATGATGAATTTCTAGACTGACATGATAAACTAATGAATTTACAGGCTAATTTTGAGTCCTTCTATTCACCAACAAAGTATAGTCTCTGTTTACCTAAGTCATTTTTTATATCCTTCAATAATATTTTGTAAATTTCTCCTTAAAGGTCTTGTCCATCTTTTGTCTGTTTTTTCATGGATATTTCATAGTTTTCGTTGCTCTTATTGTATTTTTTGTCATTACCAAAGCTTTTGATTCTTGGATGTTGTTTTTACTAGCAAGTTGCTGAACTGTTTGAATGTTTTTCTTGGACTTCCTACATAAAAAAACCATTTCAACTGCAAATAGCAAAGATTTTTCTGTATTATTTTTGAATCTTTATTCTTCTTATTTTTTTCTTATTTCATTGGTTAGGACTTCTAGAACAATGTTGAATAGTAGCACAGAGAGGAAAGCCTGTCTTGTTTCTTACTTTAATGAAATGTTTGTAATTTTTCAGCACTAACCATGGTGTTTGCTGTAAATTTGCTGTAGATTTTTGGTATATAGTTATCTCTCATTATCTGTTTTATTCTTCTTACAGTGATAGGACCCCAGATTTTTAGCTGATCAAATAGCTATACAAAATGCGTACTATATTTCTCAGCCTCCCTTGCAGTTAGAAGATATGGTCCTCTCTAAGCTTCAGCCAAGAATGTATGATCGAGGTGGTCCATATCCTTAAAGGGAAGAGGAAATGCTCCCTCCTTTCCCCTTTCTCCTCCTTTCTGTTGACAGCTTCACCTTTTTCTCTTTTTAAAAGTATATGAGCTTTTAAAATTAGTTAACTAATTTTTTTGGCTGTGAGGCATGCAAGATCTTAGCTCCCCAACCAGGGATCAAACCCACACCCCTGCAGTAGAAACTCGGAGTCTTAGACACTGGACCACCAGGGAATTCCCAGGTTTACCTTCTTGATAGCTAATCTTTTGATGATCATGGAGCTGTCGTGCTAGCCAGAATTGCCCATATTCACATGAGTAAGAAATAAATTCTTGTTTCACCCACTGTTTTTGTTTTGTCATTTGCAGGTAAACTTAATTAAACATCTATTGGATAAAAGAAATTCCTTTTTATTCCTAGTTTGCTTGAAGTTTTTATTGTTTGCTGCTTTTTTCGTTTTTGCATCATGACTCAGTAATAAATATTACACGGTGTTTTTTCCTACATTGATTGAGATGAACATAAGTTTGTCTCCTTTAAAATATTCTTTCCATCTCACCTATAACATTTATTTATCTTGTGACTTGTTTCAAACCAGGGTAGGAAGATTGATTTTATTATTCTAGAACATAGACTAGAAATATATTTTTTGCCTAATTATAAATATTTTGTAAGTTGGATAAGAATAAACTGATTAAGGGACATAGAACTCTAAGAACTGTTAACTTGAGATACGTTTCTTTAAATCAATTTGCCCATGTGATTATAAACTTTAAGAAATAGAAAAGAAAAGATAAGACAAAGAGGAAAGACTTTATACATTAAAAATTTTATTTGAAATGATTAATATGATCAAGGGGAATTTTAAAAAGATAAATCTGTAAAGCTGCCATCTAGGTGCAAATATTCTTATTGTTGCTTACTATCTTTCAGCCCTTGTCCATATACTCTTATTTTTTTGTGCTTATGATTGTAGTATAGAGACACTTTTACTGAACAATAACAATAAAAGTTCATAGAATAAATGTTCCTTCCCACTTGAGTCACAGAGTAAAAGAACTTTTAGAACTGAAGGGAATTTTTTAACCTCATCTTTTAAAGGCTGATTTAAGTATTTGTTTCTATATTTATTTGATGACAGTTTTGATATAGAGTGCTCTCAAATCATTAAATTCTTATATTTAGGATTATAGTTTTGCTGTCCAGTCTTTGTGACAAACTCAGTTCTAGGAATGTCTGAATTTTTCAACACTTCATTAATTATAATAACCATTACCAGTAACATTTATGTTACAGTATTATACTTCACAAAGCAGTTTCTCACAACTTAGCTCATTTTTTTCCCTAAAATAACTCTGTGAATGGCAAAGGTACTATTATAAACCCATTTTGCAGAAGAAAAGATTGAGGCTTAAGAGTGATTAAGAGATTTATGTATTTACTAAGTGGCAGAGTAGAGACTCAAACTATTCTGCTTTTCCATCTGCACTAATAGTTTTTGAGCTCCACCAAATCAGATAATGCCAGCCATTTTTCAGTTTATAGTAGAACAATAATTAATTAATGGGCCAAACTTTCTCAGTTATAAATTTTTCTCTTATGTGTTTTTCTTAAATGGATACCTCTTGCTTGTCTGTACAAGATGCTGGAGTAGATGATGGTTTCTGATATAGCATGAAGTTATGTGTCTTGTGATTTTAAGTTTCCCCATCAGCAATTTCTGCAGTGTTTTGCAGAGAGCTCAGATTTCCAGGTGTTGAGCCACAGGAAAATATTTTAAAATCATTGCATTATGTTATGCTGAGTAAGCCCCGGAACCTGCAAGCCAAATGCATTTTAGGTCCCCAAATAATGGTGAAAAACTACTATGGACTTGCTTCATTTTCTCATTTCATACATTTTTTTCCTTACTGCTCATCAAAGTAAAGCTTATGGAGGGATATATATCCAAGGAAAATAGTTAAGATTAGGCTATAAACATAGATTAGCTACAAGGATGTTCATCTCAGTTCATTCTTATTGTTGCCTACTATCTTTCAGCCTTTGTCCATATACTCTTGTTTTTTGCACTTAAGATTATAGTATAGAGACACTTTAACTGAACAATAACAATAAAAGTTCATAGAATAAGTGTTCCATATTTACAAAGGTTTTCCAAAAAAGGAAGCAAACTAAATGACAAAAGTAGATGATTGGCTAATTAAGATCGATTCCACAGTTAAGTACTTCTCTGCCATCACACATTATTAAGAATATTTATTGATGTGTACTGACGTCCACAGTTATGTTGAGAAGGCAGGATAACAGTATACATGGTGCAGCCAAGTCTCGTATATATAATGCAAATATACATAAAAAATGTGATCTTCTCTAGGTCGTGGTTTAGTTTTGACTAATTGTTAATTGTCTTCTTATTTATATTTTCTGCTTTTTTTTTTTTTTTACAATGAACACATATTGTTTTTGCAGTATAAAACCTCCACATAACTTTTTTTAAATGAAAAAAACATCCCACTCAGGCCTTTATTGAGCATTAGTGAACATGTGATTTACTGCTACATTCTGTCAGCTTTAAGAATGAAGGGGAAGGAAATGGCTATGTACAGAATTTAGTTTAGATATAAGAATTTCTTCAGGGTAAGACCTTCAAATCTGTTAAAATGCTAAGAGTCTAGGGAATTTCCTGGTGCTCTAGTGGCTAGGACTCCAAGCTTTTACTGCGTGGGCCGAGATTTGATCCCTGGTCAGGGAACAAAGATCCTGCAAGTTGCAAGGGTGGTGGGAGGAGGCGAAGGTAAAGATACAGGTGAAACACTTAAGTGAAGGGAGGTGATCAGATTGCTGACTCCTGGGGCTGACCTAAATGTACAGTGCTAGAGACACTTAAAGGTAGAAAACCAAAGACTTTCTAAAGCTGGCTTCCTAGGATACAAATTGCCTTGGTAATGACTCTGAGATATAGTCAGTTAACAAGCATGCATTGAGGATAGGAGTTCTGAAGAGAGAAAAGAAATAGAAATTCAGATTTCAATTATTCATTTATCCAGCCATTGCTCAGCCATTATTGATTGCTCTCTACACATCCTGCATTGTGCTAAGTGTTGGGCTCTGTTCTTTATAAGTTTACAATTTAGTAGGAGAGAGAAAAGATGAGGCTCTAAGTCATTTGAGAAGCACATACTGGAAACTAGGAGGAAAAACTAGAGAACTTAGTTCAATTAAAGGAGACATCAGAATAGTGGAGGTGAATGGGAACAGGGTTCCTGAAGACTGAAATTAAAAAGTTGAAGGAAGTTTCACAAAAGAGAAAGTAAACGTAAAGGGTTTCTGACTAATAATCTGATAGCTCACATGGACCTATGGTCTTTTCATTTATGAGATGTACTGCTACTTCTCCAAAATTTGAGATTTAAAAAATGTGCTCCCTTTCCACAAAATACTTACTTCTTTTTCATTAAGAAAAGATTAGGGGGAATCCCCTGGCGGTCCAGTGGTTAGAACTCTGCACGTTCACTGCCAAGCCTGTGGGTTCAGTCCCTGGTTGATGGGAACTAAGATTGCACAAGCTTCAAGGCACAGACAGAAAAGAAAAAGGAAAGAAATAGGCAAAATGAAATAGATTAGAATTGCAGAATTTCAGAGAGGGAGGTTACCTTTGTTATTATAAAGTTTGTGAAAGGTGCTGCGGTCATTTGTAATTGTCTACCCAACATCTGTTCTCCCCCTCTTCCTTGCCAACTGACCCAAAATTGAATTCAGAGCATCAATGTAGCCATCTAGTGTACCTACACAGTTCCCAGGCTTCTTTGAGCTGAGATGATCATGTGACACCATCCTGGCCAATGATATGTAAGTAGAAGCCACTGTGCGGGTGTTCCAGGGATCAGAATTGCTCTTTTTACCCTTCATCTTTCCATTTTGCCTTTCACCTAGAATGCAGACAGGATGCCTAGAGGTGACAGTCATCTTGCAAACATATGAACAAGGGCCCAAATCTCAAACTCTGGCAGAGGGGAAAGCCTGTGTGCCTGATGGCATTGCAGGACTTCAGGACTAGTACTGGATTGCCTAATCCAGACTCATTGCATGAGAAAAATAAAGTCTGTGAGCCACTGGGTATGTTGTTGTTCAATCACTAAGTCACGTCTGACTCTTTGCAACCCCATGGACTGCAGCACACCAGGCTTCCCTGTTGTTCACTGTCTCTTGGAGTTTGCTCAAACTCATGTCCATTGAGTTGATAATGCCATCCAACCATCTCATCCTCTGTCACCCTCTTCTCCTGACTTCAGTCTTTCCCAGCATCAGGGATTTTCCCAACGAGTCAGTTTTTCACATCAGGTGACCAAAGTATTGGAGCTTCAGCTTCAGCATCAGTCCTTCCAATGAATATGCGTGGTATTTCCATTAGGATTGATTGGTTTGATCTCCTTGCTGTCCAAAGGACTCTCAAGAGTCTTCTCCAGCACCACAGTTCAAAAGCATGAGTTCTTTGGCACTCAGCCTTCTTTATGGTACAACTCTCACATCTGTACATGACTACTGGAAAAACCATAGCTTTGACTATATGGACATTTGTTGGCAAAGTCAGGTCTTTGCTAAATCTACTGTCTAGGTTTGTCATAGCTTTTCTTCCAAGAAGCAAGCATCTTTTAATTTCATGGCTGTAGTCACTGTCCACAGTGATTTTGGAGCCCAAGAAAAAACTCTGTCACTGTTCCCACTTTTCCCCATCTATTTGCCGTGAAGTGATGGGACCAGCTGCTGTAATCTTAGTTTTATGAATGTTGAGTTTTAAGCCAGCTTTTTTACTCTCCTCTTTCACCCTCCTCAAGAGGCTTTTCAGTCTCTCTTCACTTTCTGCCATTAGAATGGTATCATCTGCATATCCGAAGTTGTTGATATTTCTCCCGGCAATCTTGATTCCAGCTTGTGATTCATCCAGCCTGGCATTTTGCATGATGTATTCTGCATAGAAGTTAAATAAGTAGGGTGAGTGTATACAGCCTTGATGTACCGTTTTCCTAGTTTTGAACCAGTCCATTGTTCCATATCGGGTTCTGCCTTTAGCTTCTTGACCTGCATATAGGTTTCTCAGGAGAAAGGTAAGGTGGTTTGGAGAACCAAATTCTCTTGAAGAATTTTCCATACACACAGTCAAAGGCTTTTGCATAGTCAATGAACCAGAAGTAGATGTTTTTCTGGAACAGCCTTGCTTTCTCTATGATCCAGTGAATGTTGGGAATTTGATCTCTGTTTCCTCTGCCTTTTCTAAATCCAGCTTTTGTATTTGGAAGTTCTCGGTTCACGTTCTACTGAAGCCTAGTTTGAAAGATTTTGAGCATTACCTTGATAGCATGTGAAATGAGCACAATTGTATGGTAGTCTGAATATTCTTTGTCATTGCCTTTCTTTGGAATTGGAATGAAAACTGACCTTTTCCAGTCTAGTGGCCACTGCTGAGTTTTCCAAATTTGCTGGCATATAGAGTGCAGTGCTTTAACAGAATCATCCTTTAGGATTTGAAGTAGCTCAGCTGGAATTCCATCACCTCCACTAACTTTGTTTGTAGTAATGCTTCCTAAGGCCCACTTGATTTCACACTCCAGGATGTCTGGCTCTAGGTGAGTGGCCACACCATGATGGTTATCCAGGCCATTAAGGCCTTTTTTATATAGTTCTTCTGTGTATTCTTGTCACCTCTTCTTAATCTCTTCTGCTTCTGTTAGGTTCTTGATATTTCTTTTCTTTATTGTGCCCATCTTTGCATGAAATGTTCCCTTGGTATCTCCAATTTTGTTGAAGAGACCTCTAGACTTTCCCATTCAATTGTTTTCCTCTCTTTCTTTGCATTGTTCACTTAAGAAGGCTTTCTTACCTCCTTGCTATTCTCTGCAGCGCTGCATTCAGGTGGGTATATCTTATCTTTTCTCCTTTGCCTTTTACTTCTCTTCTCAGCTATCTGTAAGGCCTCCTCAGACACCACTTTGCCTTCTTGCATTTCTTTTTCTTTGGGATGGTTTTAGTCACTGCCTCCTGTACAGTGTTATGAACCTCCATCCCTAGTTCTTCAGGGACTCTGTCTACCAGATCTGATCCCTTGAATCTATTTGTCACTTCCACTGTATAATCATAAGGGATGTGATATAAGTCATACCTGAATGACCTAGTGGTTTTCCCTACTTTCTTCTGTGTTGGTCTGAATTTTGCAATGAGGAGCTCATGATCTGAGCCACAGTCAGCTCTAGGTCTTGTTTTTGCTGTCTGTATAGAACTTCTCCATCTTTGGCTACAAAGAGTATATTCAGTCTGATTTCAGAGTTGACCACTTTGTGATGTCCATGTGTAGAAGTCATCTCTTGTGTTTTTGGAAGAGAGTGTTTGCTATGATCAGTGAGTTCCCTTGGAAAAACTGTTAACCTTTGCCCTGCTTCCTTTTATACTCCAGGGCCAAACCTGCCTGTCACTCCAGGTATCTCTTGACTTCCTTTCGCATTCCAGCCCCCTGTGATGAAAAGGACATCTTTTGGGGGTGTTAGTTCTAGAAGGTCTTGTAGGTCTTCATAGAACTGTTCAACTTCAGCTTCTTCGGTATCAGTGCTTGGGGCATAGACTTGGATTACTGTGATACTGAATGGTTTGCCTTGGAAGTGAACCAAGATAATTCTGTCATTTTTGAGATTGCATCTAGATACTGCATTTTAGACTCTTTTGTTGCCTGTAAGGGCTACTCCATTTCTTCTAAGGTATCCTTGCCCACAGAAGTAGATATAATGGTCATCTGAATTAACTTTTTCTGTTCCCATCCATTTTAGTTCATTAATTCCTAAGAGGTCGATGTTCACTCTTGCCATCTCCTACTTGACCATGTCCAATTTACCTTGATTCATGGACCTGACATACCAGGTTCCTATGCAATATTGTTCTTTACAGCATCAGACTTTACTTTCACCACCAGACACACCCACAACTGAATGTTGTTTCCGCTTTGGCCCAGTCTCTTCATTCTTTGTGGGGCAATTTCTCTGCTCTTCCCCAGAAGCATATCGGACACTTTTTGACCAGGGGGGCTCATCTTCCAGTATCCTCTCTTTTTGCCTCTTCACACTGTTCATGGGATTCTGGAGGCAAGGATACTGGAGTGGTTTGCCATTCCCTTCTCCGAGTGGACCATGTTTTGTCAGAACTCTCCACCATGACCCATCTGTCTTGAGTGGCCCTGTACAGCATGATTCTAGCATCTAAACACAATGCCTGCCTGATAAATCATCTGACCCACTTATTTCAGAGAGAGGAGACAAAGGCCCAAGAAAGTTCCATAACCCTGGACAGAGTGTATCAAGTTAAGACTTTCTGTCTTTGAAGTGACTGAATACCCAGTGCCATATCTCCCATGGAAAAAACCCTTTAAAAACGGATTCATCAATTCAAATCATTGAGGTCAGGCGTGGCTTCCTCCAGAAACTCAAATGACTTTTTTGGGTTGTGTTTTGTTCCGCCTCTCTCCACTTCTTGGCAACCCTTTCTCTGTTCCCTCCACCTCAGACAGGCTCTTTTCCTTTGTGTGGCAAGGTGATGCCAGCTGCTCCAGCCTGACCCCACCCACGATTAAGTCAAGCGGGCAAGCCAAAACTCCTCCACGGAGGAAAGTCACCCCACTCAGGAGAAGTGTGACTGCCTGCTAGGCATTCGAAAAGGGCACATCTTCTGCTTAGTGTGTGCTGAGAACTAGAACTTAGAGGACCCCTGGTTCCAATTCAGTTTACTTGCCACTTCTTCAAATACCTTCTGCTAGACTTAAATAGGCATATGTGACATCCATGAGAAATACAGATCTGTGCCATGTGCCCTTGGATCATGTGATCACATGCTGCTTAGGCAGTTTTTGGCCACTGATATATATGTGAACCCTGAAGAGGAGGATACCGAGTCTATCTAGAAGCAATTAGAACTCAAAAGATTGCCCCCAACTCTGAAGACAAAGTCAGATTTGGACCTTAGGGTGAATCTGCTCAAGAGCAGTAATAAAAATTACATCTTCCTTTTTCATTCTGGAGGGATCACCTCTCCATGGGTTTTTCTCTCATGTTTTTCTCTTTCTGAATTTCCCCCTCCTGCACCCTCAAAAGGATACTTACTTGATAACTATGAAGGGCAGATGATCTGTTTGTTCCTTAGGGCTCCAGTTCAGGCAGTCAGGGCTAGGTTCAGAGTTCCCGCACCTTCTTTTGTACCTGACTTTTAAATGCTTTTGTCTTGGTCCAGACCTTACAGAGTAAACCTTAAGTCCATTATTACCCAACTTTTCCATGAATGGAATGTTTGCAAACTGATCTTTAAAAACATCGTGGTTGCTTTTTATTTCTACAAGCCTTTTTGTTTATTTCCTTTTTTTTTTTCCAAATTGTTGGCCTTTAGTATTCTTTTTCTAAGTAATAATTTTATTTATTTCTTTATGACTGTGCTGGGTCTTCTTTTTCTCTGCTCTCTAGTTGTGGTGCAAGGGCTTCTCATTGCAGCGGCTTTTCTTGTGGAGCACAGGCTTCAGTGGTTGTGGCGCAAGGGCTTAGTTGCTCCGCGGCAGGTGGGATCCTCCCAGATCAGAAATCGAACCCGGATCTTCCACACTGGCAGGTGGATTCTTTACCGCTAAGCCACTAGGGAAGCCCTAGGATTCTTGAAATTCTTCCAAACATAGCTACTCTGAAGGTGAGCATTTAAGGCTTCTGTGTTAATGCTGATGTATGTTTAGAGTGAAAATCAGGAATGCAAGTTCATATAGATATTGTTTCTTACCAGTTCACTCCTGTACTGAGTTTCAGCAAATTGTGTTTACTTGGATTTCCTATTGGTAAGAAGTAAATATAGGATAGTTTCTTTTCTGGTTAGAGTTTTTGCTGCTCTGGATAACAAAGTGTAAAGTCTCTTGAGGGTAGTTCACATTTAGTGGTGTTTGTATCTCCATTAAATATTATTTTTTTGATAGGTTAAGCTCTTGGGCTGCAACGATGAAACTCTTGGTGGATATTTCAAACCTTTGTCCCATTATCTTCTTTTCTTGAATATCCTCAGACTTTTCTGTCTCCCTCACTCATCCTTTAAGCATTTTTGAGTTTTTCTGATTCTACTTTCATACTTTGTACACAAAGCCTTCCTTCCATTTTTCTCAGGATCTTCTTTTTCAGGCCTTATTCGTCTTGGCTGGGTTCTCTTTCCAGCCTCTCAGCTGCCAATTTACTCTCTACACTGCTGCCTCTGTTACGTTCGTAAAATACAACTCTGGGCAGGTCATCTCCCCCCTCAAAAAGCCTTCAGTGGTTCCCCAGTACCTATAGGATAAAGAACAAAATATTTGGCATAACGTGTAAGGCCTTTCACCTCTGTCCTTTTCTTTCTTCTTTTGTTTCTCCTTTCATTCTATCCATCTCTGTACTCCGCATCAAATTCCTATTAAAATATCTATAAATGGCTTATTAGAGAGTTTGTTTCATTTTGTCTTGGTACTAAATTATGCGTTCACAGTCAATTATAAGTTACTTAAGGCAAGGATGTGTTTTATCTATTTTGATCTTAGAGACTGTACAAGCAGTGTTCACAACATACTAGAGAGAGACCCATGAAATGTAATTCACTGTGTTAATTGCTGTACTACAGTTTGAACAAAATGCTATGGGAACCCAGAGGAGAGAAAAATTAATATTGCTTGAAATGGCTCAGGATGGATTCATAGATGAACTAATGTCTGAGCTGGACTTTGAAGGATAAGTAGAATTTGTGCAGGTAGAGAAACTGAATAAATGAATATTCTCTCTAAGCCTCATATTTATAATTAGATCCTAACACCTGTTGGTAGACCCCTTTGTGTAACTTCCCCATGTCTGGAGCAGTCCACATTTCTTTATTCAGCTGAAAGACATTTTTCTCAGGTGGAATATGTTATTTCCAAAGCAGTCTTGTTTATCTTATAACTTCAGCTTAGCCCTTCAATTCTGGAGCTTAGATGTGGATAACCAATTAAACTATTTTGTCAGTGCATCCTTAACCTAAGTATTTAGTCACAATCCTCAGCAAAGCTGAGAAAAAGATACTCTGCTTCTTTGACCATCTACTGATAAAGTCCAGTGAAGCCCAGGTATTTCTTGGAATACTTGTATCAACACAAAATAGCTGTGATGCATCACAATATAAACATTGGTATGTTAGAACTTTGCTCAGCAATGATCTAGCCTCTTTTAACCACTTTACAAAATTAGGGTTGGAGTGAAGAGATATCAGCTATGGAGGATAGTAGGGGGAAGAGAAAGAATGACAGGTGGTATTCCTTCTTCTTCCCCTCTATCAGCTAAGAAAGTAAAAGGATAAATCATTTCTAGGTACCTGTACAGAATTCTAGCTTAGCACCTGTCACAGTGTGAGCTTGTTTGCAGGTCAGCTCCTCCGTTAGACAGAATTTCTCATAGGGCTTCCCTGGTGGCTCAGACAGTAAAGAATCCACCTGCAATGAGGGAGACCTGGGTTCGATCCCCAAATTGGGAAGATCCCCTGGAGGAGGGCAACCCACTCCAGTATTCTTGCCTGGAGAATCCCCATGGACAGAGGAGCCTGGTGGGCTACAGTCCATGGGGTTGCAAAGAGTCAGACATGAGTGAGCCACTAAGCACGCACACACACACGCACACATTTCTCATATTCATCTTTGTAAAAATCTTCATGTTTCTTGTTCGTAGCATAGTTCCCAGAGCCCATTTGTGGAAATACATAAGAATAGATAGTATTCATATGGAAGAATGGTTTTTCATTTTCATTTTCTCCAGGTTAAGTATATTTCTTTTTCCAAAAACATAGAAAGTTAAAGACTTTCATCCTAAAGAGAGAGAGATATGTAGGTACACCCTTAGAAAAATTTGTGTACAAGTTTAAGGAGATGTCTTGAAGAAAACCAAGGGACCTCAGGTTAAAACTCCATGAATTGAGAGAGGGAAATAGGAGATTGTAAAACCACTTCTAATTTGTACTTTTGGTCAAACTAATGTCACAGCCAAGGTGGGGCTGCTAGACTCAATATATATTATAATTAGATGTGGAAAGAGCACCATGGCAAAGATTGGTGGTCGTATCAAGGCCAATGTGAATAAGGACTTGAGCAGTTTGCCTAAGTCTAACCTGCCTACTCTTGGGATGCGGCTCAAGAATTTCTATTTTCCCACTTAAGTTACTCCTCCCTGATCTACCCTTTGAATTCCTCTGGCATTTACCTCTTTCCTCACTGCTAAATCCTCTGGATTCAAACTGATTGCACTATATCTCAGGACTTGCAACCATTCTAAATCTTGAGAGACTTTTGTCTCCATGGGTCTTCAAATGAAAACTCTGACCCAGACCAAGCAACTCATAAAATGCCAAAGTACTTCATCAAAGTGAATGAGATGCCTGATTATCAGATTTAGGTGCACTCTGAAAGACGTCAGAAGCGGAAATATTCTAAACTCCATGGCAAAACTATCGAAACAAATTTCGCCTTCAGAAGTATTTGCTAGAACATGTTCTAGGGGTGAAAATTGATGCATAAACATCATCAAATAAGAATTTGGTTACAGTTTCAGCACAAATGCTGTCACTGCTATTTCCCACCACTATCAATTCTCCATTATTATGAAGGAGTGCTCCCAAGGTGGGGCAAAGATAATTTGCGGTCTAAACTTTTTTTTGTCTGTTTCTTGAATTGCTCTGGAAATTTTCCTTTCAGGTTTTGTGTTTGTTTAGCAGGTTCACTACAATATACATGTGACTAAAATTATTTTAAAAGCCTTAATTGTATTAGGATGACGAAAATTCTGAAGATCTTGTGACAACACATGCCTCTATTCTGTATGAGTTTATTTAATTCCTTTTCAGTGGTTGATATTTGAACCTCTTTCAGTGAGAGCAGATCCAGCTATTCACTAAGGTGCCTAAACAGATCCAGGAGGGGTTAAAGAACACACCGTCAGTGTAAGAACTGCCACTCTGTTGCATAATCTACACAACCTTCTGGTTGAATCTGGGCTTCTGGGAACATCTTAATCAAATAACTAGGGAATATGATATAACAATTGGGAAGTAATGTAAAGAAATTCTACAAACTATTAAGTCTTCTTTATGTTTTGTCCCATGATTCTATTGTAATTTCCAGTGAAAGGAAATTTCCAAATTTTATATGCTCAAAGTTTTACTTCATATTGTGCATAGAAAAGGTTTTATGAAGAAGTTTGTTCTGGTGAAAGCGTTAGTCACTCAGTTGTGTCCAATTCTTTGCCACCCCATAGACTGTAGGCCACCAGGCTCCACTGTCCATGGAATTCTCCAGGCAAGAATACTGGAGTGGGTTGCCATTTCCTTCTCCAGGGGATCTTCCCGACCCAGGGATTGAAGCCGGGTCTCCTGCATTGCAGGCATATTCTTTATAGTCTGAACCACCAAGGGGGTGCTAATATGTTCTAGTAATAGAGTGGGTTTTCAAATATAAAATAAGACTATTTCAAATATCATATAAAAGGGAAAGCAAATGAGATATTAATGACCAGAAAAGGAAATACCATTGGAACTTGACGGTGCGTGTAATTTACTAAAAACACAATGATCAGATAATTATTTTTGGTAACCCTGAATTTTCAGAAGGTCATACTGTATTTTTGTGATCAGAGCAGAGCAAACACTGTTTACTAGTAAATCTGTACTTTTAGTTATTGAAAATCTGCGTCTCTATGGTATTGCAAAGCATGACCATGAAAACTATCCATTTAAGCGTTTTTGTTTTTTAAGTATCTCTGTAAAAGGATGGGAGGTGGAGTTAACCACTGAGTTTTCAAATGTTTAGATATAATCACTGCTTGATGCAGGGCTTGATGGAGTGGGTCCTGAGCCCAAAGAATCCTTGGAAGTCAGTTGAGGTCAAGTTACTTTTTGGGGGATCCTTATTCACTTTGCTTTTACTCAATCAGGGAAAATCTGATTAACATAAACAACAAAGCTTAGCACAGTACTAGGAAAAAAGTCATAAAAGGGCAGAGATATGTTAAGGGAAAGGGGAAGGAAGAGGCCTTGCCAATTCTTGACTTGTTAACTAGGGTCAGGACAGCAATGGGGATTTCCTATACCCTAAGTTTGTTGAATGATTACATAGGTCTGGGGTAGAGGGATAAACTCAGAGTGACTCACTCAACTTTTTTTTTTTTTTTGTATTGGGGTTCTGCCTGGTACCTTGCAGAATTTCCTCTTCTCACATTATGTATGGACTAATGGAGTGGGGAGGTCTCCAATAGGTGTTCACACCCACTTAGATTCAAAAGCTTTGGCCTAAGCCTTGGCCTGTTGGGCAATGTGGGGTCTGAATCTTCTCTCAAATGAATGGGACTTTGGCCCATTTTGAAGGGACTTCTGTTGGGACTTGTTACAACAGTGTACAGCAGTGATGTATGTTTGAGAATAATTTCTGGTTCTGCTTTGCCATCTTGGGGTGGCTCTGAAAAGCTTTCTTACCTCTGACAGGAAGACAATGTTCACAGGGTTGATTACTACACAGAAGGCAGTGAAGAGAATTGGGCAACCTGACTCAGATGTAAAGATGGAAAGATAGGTAGACTCTGGTGGCACAAGTTAAATTCCTGGTCTGCAGGTAAAGCTTTGCAGAGGGCCCCACCCCAAAGACACTTGCACAGGGGTCTCCTTTGCTTAGGGCTTCTCCCTTATCCCCACCACTCCAAGTCCAGATGAATTGCTCAAATTCTTGGGGGAAAGGTTCTACAAATCCTGTGTGCATGTATGTGTATACACACATATATGTGTGTGTGTATATATATATATATATATATAAAAGACCAATTTTTTTTAATGATTTGTAACTATCTTTGTGAATAATAGAAACTAAACCAATTCAAATACCTTAAAAATATTGCCCCAGTGGCTGCTGGCATTACTATTCCACACAAGAGTAAAATTATTTCCTATGTAGCATACCCTGCACTCCAGTTGATATGATTGATTTTTAATAACTGGATTAAAAATTTCTCAAGTCTATTAGTCAGGAAACAGTCTGTGGTGTATGTGAGAATTCAGTTTTTGCAACGGAAACTTTTGGTCTCATGAATAGAACAGCAAAACCTCAATTAAGTGTGCCTTCTCCATTCTTGTCTAGTCCACAGGTTAAAAAAAAGAAAATGAAAAACTGTAAGAATGGTTTTTAAGTTTGCTTTTTTCACTCTACAACAGTCAGGTGGATTCATAGGACTCAGTTTTTAAATTAACTTTTATCTCCCACTCTGAAAACACCCGGCCATCCCAGCACAATGAGAGACTTAAATCTTTCTTTTTTTTCAGCCTCTAATAGTTGGGGGTGCGGGGGGCGGGGAGAGAAAGAAGGGGAAGGGTAAAGATGGGAGAGAAGGTACTTTAATTTAAAAACAACCAATAACTCGAGGTTCCATTTCCTAATTAAGAAATGAGTTTGATAGTCCTTTGGCCAACTCAATTCAGACATTGCTATGAAAACCCCAAAGGAGTGGTAACTCCAAGGGACGAAACTCTTCCCCTCTGAGACCCCACGCCTGCCCGCTCGGGATGTCCCGGCTTTGGGGGAGGGGGGGTCTCTCCCCTGTCCCCGGAGACACCTCGGTTCCCCTAGGTTTGTGTCCTCCTGAGCTCAGCTTGGAGCTGGGCCGGCCGCCTCCGGCTTGCCGCCACCAGGTCGGTGCAAATACCTTTTCCCTCCCCGGGGCCCCAGGCGCGGACACCTCCCAGCCTCCCTCCCTCTCGGCAGGCGGGGCCGTTTCCCAGCTCATGAACAGCAGCCCGGGGCCGCGGCAGCAGGAAGCGGAGCCCTTGTTGATGCTGTTCCGTGGGGCGCCTCCCCGCCCTCCGGCAGTCGCCTGGGCTGTTCCCTGCTGTGGGCCGCCCCCCTCCGCGCCTGCGCAGTGCCTCGCGGGAGGCGGGGCTCAGATTCCTGTCAGCGGCGGCGGCGGTGGCGGCGACCGTCAGTTTTCGCAGAGGAGAAGCACGAAACGGACCCGTTGGCTCTCCCCTTCCCTTTCCCCCGACCTGAACCCCCCTCCTGGCTCGCCGGGAATTAGTCCCCGTGGAGTTCTCCCTCCACCCCGCCGCTGTTTCCTCGGTTCGTCGACTCGGTGGAAGTCACTGCCCTCGAGGAGGAGGCAGCGGCAGCCGCCCTCGCCTGCCGCCCCCGGTTCGGTGCCCGCGGTCCCGGAGAGGAGGTGCCGCCGCCACCGCCGCTCCCCCCCTCCCGCTGCCCTCGGGCCGGGCTGGGTCGAGTTGCGATGCCCTCGGACTTCATCTCATTGCTCAGTGCGGACCTAGACCTGGAGTCGCCCAAGTCCCTGTACTCACGAGGTGAGTCAGGCTGGGGGCTGGGGTGTGTGGTGGGGAAGCGGGGAGGCCCGACCTAGGGGGAACCGGAGGGTTCCCGGTCGGGGGGCGGCCGAGCCTCCGCCGGAAAGGCCTGTCTTGGGGGGGTGGTAAGGAGAGGCCGAGGGGCTGGGGGCGGTGGTGGAAGGGGCCTGAGAGGAGCGGTGGCCCCTCCCCCGCGGAGCCGCCTGCCGCCCGGGGCCCAGATGCCGTCGGCCCCCGGGTCTGCGGCCCCCGGTAGCTCTGAGCGCCCCTCGGTGGCGGGCCTCTCCCCTCTCCCCGGGCGGCCGGGCCCGGCCTCCCCTGCTTGGGGATCACCCAGGACTGGGCCCCGCGCTGGAGCTGCCGCGATCCGGGCGCCGTGGCTCTTCTTACCAGGACCACCCTCCCCAGCAAAGTTGCCCCCAAAGGGGCAGTGTAGCCTGGAGCTGGTTCTGGGTGCAGGATCACCATTTTTCTCCCCCTCCAGGTTGTTTGTGCGCCGTGGTTCTCCCCCCTCTCTCTCCGGCCTAGTCCACTCCCTCGCCTTGTTGGGACGGCCCCCCTCGACCAGGCGTCCTTCTTTCCTCGTCATCTTATTGCTGGAAAGAGCCCGAATTTTCTTTTCTTTTTTCTCTCTTTCCACCTCTGTGACATTCTCATTACTTCTCTCTCTGTTTTACAAAGAGAGGGTTGCTCTCTCTGCATTAGTTTTATTCCTCTCCTGTCCCGGGGGTACCAGCTCAGGGCACAAACGCTGTCCTTTGAGAATTTTCTCTTTCGTTGCCGTTCTGGGGCTTGTTGCAGGGAGGGGGCATTGGACAGAGTTTCCAGTTTTAAAACTCTGTTGGCTAAGGCTTGGAGGGGATTCCCGGGATATAAAATATTAACACTTGAGCTGATCTCTACTGGGGTTAAATTCCTATACTGGACACAAGAATGTGTTAGAATGTGTGCAAGGGCCATCAAACCAAAATTCTCTCACTGCACTCTTCACCACTTTTTAAACCATTGAGAGGGGCTAAAAGATATTACCGGGCTATTAGCTATTTATTTTGACGTATTAAAAAAAAATGCATACCAATGTGAACCCTGTTTACTGAGAAATTCAGGGTTTCTTCGGTTTTGGGTTTGATGTAGCCACCCGCTGATCCCACCTTCTCCAAAAAGGGCGGCTTCAGCCTCACCTTCTTGTATCTAAATCGCTTAGGTGAATCCGAGTGCGATGGTTTACTCTGGAAGGTACTGGGCTTTATAGACTGACGTTTGTAGAGTCCTACTTAGTGACTGTAGCCATTGTCTTGTTGTTGCTCTGATGACTTTAGTTGGCAATCACCATCCTGTAGGATATTTTTTGGGCAACATTACCTGAAGTAGCTTGAAAATACTGTAATTTTGAGTGTCAGAAGGAAGAGACGGTATCTAGAGGTGATCCTTAGAGGAGGGCTAATGTGATACAATTGGGTGTTAAAAATAGTCAAGACATTAACACCATTTGTGCAGTAATCATCAGATAATTTTCCGTGAAACAAACGCTTTATGAAAATCTGAGTTTAGCATGAAGACCAGTGTAGAGGCAATTCAGCCTTCCTTTGCAGAGATTATATTCACAAATACGGACTTTAGCTCTTAAAAATACGTGACAATTATATAAGAGATGTATGCTATCCTTGGCTTTTTTTTTAGTCATTCAGCATAAAAAGTACTTAATGCTTTTTGTGTTTTTCAGATTCTCTGAAGTTACACCCATCACAGAATTTTCATAGAGCTGGACTATTGGAAGGTCAGCAAAGTGCCATTTTAAAGCATATTGTGTGAGTATGCAAAGGCTTTCTCTAAAATGGAGTTTAAATGAGAAACTTTGCAAACTCATACAATGTAGTTTTCTGCTGAAGAGCCTGATCCTTCTTTTAGAGCAGCTGAATGTTTTTAGTGGATTTTATTGCTGTGTTTGATGTCCTTGTTAGCTATTGTATCTGTTTTGAGAAGCTTTGGGAAAAAACCCCACAAAACTTAAAAATTATGTGTTGGGTGTTCTACTTTAGAATTCTGTATCTTGATTCAAGTTTTTTGCAAACTGAGAGTAAAAAGGCTCTAACATTAAGTAAGGTAATGAATATAACTAAGAGTGACACCAAACACATGTTTAGTTTGAAAAGTCAAACGTTAGAACTTCTATAGGCTGAGCATTTCAGGATGGCATATTATTTATTACAAAAGCACTGATGTCATTACTGTTGCATCATTTTGAAGGATGAGGAAAGCCAAGTAATAGAGCTAATGATTGAGTTATGCTTAGAAAAAAAGGTTTTAGAAAGTTCTGGAAATGTTAATAGACTGTAGAACAAACAGCTGACAATTACTTTAGAAAACTTTATTCTGTGTTGCCTTCAGCATTTTAAGACAGAAAAAGGGGGACTACTTGTTTTGTTTTTGAAGTGATTTCACATATGTCATTTTTGAATCTTACAACCCTGGGAATTGGACTGCAAAGATGTTCACTTTCTTATGATGAGTAACCTGAGGTTGAAATTAAGAGACTTGGGGAGGGGGGAGAGTCATACAGTAGCAAAGTAAACAGTGCTTCTGTGTTGTAGTTGATACTTTTTACCCGAAACCAAGCTGCCGCTGTAATATATATGTAACCCGTAACTTAAGCATTTTATGGTCCACTTAAAAAAGGCCCTAAATATTTAAATTTGACTTGAGTGTAGGTTTTTGCCTCCCATATGGTAGCCTGGTAGTAATAGCAAGGGAAAAAGTGGGTTTTGTATGTAAGCTTAAATTTGAATACCATTTAGCTACTTAATTAGCTCTGTGACCTTGGGCAAGTGATTTTCTCTCTCTAAGTCTTAATATTCTTTTATTAAAATGTAATCTCTTAAATTTAGTGAGCTAATGTGTATGAAAGTACTTAGTATAGTGTCTGGCTTAATAAATGTTGTGTATTTGTTCCTTTAGTATCAGCCAAGTTGTCTTAACTGTAATTTAAAACATATAAAATGTTCTCAAATGAATTATTTATTATATTTACACTTATAAAAGTTCATAGATATATATTAGTATAGAAATCAACTACAATTTGAGGCAAGGAATTTCTGAAGTGTCTCTTAGTGAAGCATATTTGCTGTTGTTATTTGTAATGTTCAATTTATGACCATGTTGTAAAGTCATATTTGTCTGTATAAATATGGGCAACAAATTAGAGTGTTATAATTGCAGAGATATCAGGGTGGAGAAAGGAAAGAAAAAATTACTTAAGCAAATGTTTTGAAATGCAAACAGCAATTTAATATGTATATGTTTAACCAAAATGCTTTTACTAATTTTTCATTTTGGTTGAGAGGATAGTCACTTATTTCAAGTAAGATCACCCTTTACAGATTATGTATAAATTGTAAAAGGTATAAGTATCAAGTTTGTCATGTCCTTTTATATCTTTGATACAAAGCATCAAAAGAAAGTTGTTTGCTTATGTGATAAAAGAGTTTAATCTATGTACCCTATTCTATTTTCAACCTTTTATTGTGGAAGTTTTAAAGAATATACAAAAGTGGAGAGAATAAAATGATGAATCCACATAGACCCATGACCAGACTTTAACAATTATCAAAGTATGTCTACTCTTCTTAATCCTCTCTCCTCCCTCAAGCTGTATTAAATATCAGACATCATAATCATTTCATGTATAAATACCTCTGTATTAGAGTGATATTTCTTATATTACTTCTTAAAGTACTCTGTTATTCCAGGAAATACATTTTCTAATTTATTTCAACAAGATATAGCAGGAGGCTGTTGCTTCAAGTGTATAAGAAAATCTATGCTAGATTTGTAGATTATGTGGTCAGACTTAGGTTCAGATCCTTGTTCGACATTTGTGTATGATCTCAGCTTAGTCATTTAGTCTTTCTGTCCTTCGGTTTTCTCTGTTTTTTAAATGGGGACAATAATAGTATCTTCATAGGTGTTGTTAAGATTATTTGAGGCAAATTCATGTAAAGCATTTAGCCTGGCACATAGTAAACACAGGGAGTGAGTGAAGTGAAGTCGCTCAGTCGTGTCCCACTCTTTGTGACCCCGTGGACTGTAGCCCACCAGGCTCCTCTGTCCGTGGGATTTCCCAGGCAAGAATACCGGAGTGTGTTGCCATTTCCTTCTCCAGGGGATCTTCCTGACCCAGGGATCGAACCCAGGTCTCCTGCATTGCAGGCAGATGCTTTAACCTCTGAGCCACCAGGGAAGCCCAAAATACAGTAAATGTTACCTAAATTTAAAAAATTTAAACAGTCATCTACATAGTTTTTACTGTGTGCCAGGAACTTTACAAATAACTCAATTCTCATAACAGCTATTTGAGATCATTATTATTACACCATTTCACAGATGAGGAAGCTAAGGAGGCACAGGGAGTTTCAGTAACTTAGAGAATCACACAGCTGGTAAGTTGTAGAGACAAGATTCCAACCCAAGTAGTCTCACTTTAGAGCCTGTGCTCTTAAGTACTAAACTGTACTGACTTGCTATGATATATAATATGAAGTATTGTCTAGTAATATTTATTGTATGCTTACATCAGTAGTCCAGATTTCCATCTGATAACTAAAAAATCAGTCTTGAGTGGGGTTTCCCAGGTGGCTCAGTGGTAACGAATCCACTTGCCAGTGCAGGAGACATAGGAGATGCAGAAAGATCCCCTGGAGGAGGAAATGGCAACCATTCCAGTGTTCTTGCCTGGGAAATCCCATGGATAGAGGAACCTGGTGGGCTACAGTCCACTGGGTCTCAAGAATCTTGACATGTCTTAGCAACTAAACACGTGTGCATAGCCCAGAGTGAGGAAATTTAGTTGTTATCATACAATTTGTTAAGCTTTTTAAAGAACATAGATTTTACAAATTAAAGTTTTTTTGTGTGTGGGGGGATTTGAAACAAAAGTTGGAAAACCTACAGTTGAGTTTTTAGCTTTAGTTTCAAAATCTTTTTACTATTCAGTTTGTTTGTATTTATCTTACGTATCAGTGATGGACCTTTCTACTCTGTCTCCTTTTTAAGAACAGGAAATTAGGTTTTGCTCTTTTTAATTGAGACATAATTGACATATATTAGTTTCAAGTTGACAACAAAGATTTGATATTTATATATATTGGGAAGTGATCACCATAAGTCTAGTTAGCATCTGTCACCCTACATAGCTCTGCTACTGCTGTTTAAATGTAGTGGTTGCCCAGCAGTAGGAAAACGGTCTAGCTAGTTAATATAATGATTCATAGCCATTCAAATAATGTTTCTGATGACCCCATAGTTATATTTGAAACTCCTAATAAAATAAGTAAATAAAAGACATTGTTGTAATTATAGTAAAAATAGCTTGCATAGAAAAAGTCCTGGACAAAAGTATATTCTGCAGATTTTTACCTTTTGATTCTGTTTTTGCATTTTTCCTACTTTCTTAAAAGAAGGTAGTTTGTATATATGTTTTAAAAAATAAAGTGTTTTATACTTAACGGTGTTCAGACTTTAAGGCTAGGATTTTTCTTTGTTGTGCCTGGAAAAAAATGTTCAGCTACAAAAAAAGGTACCCTTTCTTACACTTTCTATATTAAAAAAAATGTTGATTTTGGCATATATAGTTTGCTATGTAAAAACTGACATACAAAGTTAAATAAGCAATAAGAAGTCATTCTTGAAATACCTATAGAGATGTAATATAAGATGGTAGAAAATCAGATAAAACAGGGAAAATAATATAGGCAAATTAGAAAAAAATACAGTAATAAAAACGGGATTAAAATTTTAAAACGCTTCAAAAAGTATGAGTTAAGAGATTACATTAAAATACTTTTAAAAGTATGAGTCAAGTAATTACATATGGATCAAATTAAAAGAACTGGTTAGATAAGAGCTAAACACCAATATGATGTAATCCTGATATGACTTAAACATTTAAGACTGGAAGATTTTTGAAAGAAAAGATGAAATATTGTAATGAGTTAGGGAAAAATAAACTACTTTAAAAAAAACCCACAACTAAATCTATTAGATATTATATCATGCAGTAATTTTACGTTATAGTTCAAAATTGAAAATCCTAAAAATAGTAGCAGGTTTTTTTTAAAACAGATTTTATTGGGATATTACTGGGATATTTAATTACCTTTAAGTTTGATTTATTTTTTTCCTAGGGCTTGTGTTCATAAGATAGTTAGGGCCTACACGATGATATGTATTAAGATAACTTACTGGAAAGGACTTTTTGGAAATATTTAATGTTGAAAGTACTCTATTGAATCCTTTTCTGGTTTAGAATCTATTAATCTCTATTTGTCTATACCTAACAAACTGAAAATATTATTATGGAAATAATTACAGAAATGAATTTTAAACGTAACATTTATACCTAGTTCATGCCAACTTTTTGTTTCTAGGATCCATCTCTCTAATTTCCTTTCATTTGTTATTTTGTCTCTTTCTAAACTCTGTTTCTCTTTTTTTTTAATTTTAATTTTTATTCAGTACTAGAATTCAGTTGCTTATTACAGCGAAAGGATAGAAATATATATTTAATCAGATGGTTCTTGGTCTGTTCTTAATTCACTCTTGACTCTACTGTATTCATTCCAGGAGTCCCCTAAAACTTGAAAATAAAAGTACAGAAAGACATTTCTTATTGTGATCAATAACTATATAAGTAGCCACTTTTTACTAGAAAAAGTTGACTCATTAGATTGTTTTCTATTAAGGATAACATGTAATTAGAAAAAATAAAGATCAAATTAATCTGAACCATCAGTTGAGCCTGATTATATAGTGACAGAGGATAATTCTGTTAACTTTAGAGAGGTAAAAGATGTTCTTCAATAGTAATGTTGCTTATTACACTCTTTTCTTGTTATTAAGATTTTATTTCAAGTTGCGTGAGAGAGATTCATGTGTCTTTTATTTCCTGTTTTAATAAAAATCAAGGTTAAAAAAAACTATTGAAGTATAATACACTAATTATAAACATGTACTTAAATGAAAAGGTAGAAATCATCTTTATGGATTAACTATAGATAATGATTTCAGCTTCCAAGTATAAATAAAAGCTGATGTTGTGATGAAGAATCTATATTTTTGGTTTAAACTCAAGATGCGATGCATGAGATTTTTCAGTTACTTTTATTTATTCTTAATAACTATTAAAATAGATTTTTTTCCTCTTTTGTTTTTAATATTTACTTGATAAGTTGTTGTTTAGTTGCTAAAGTCGGTAATAATTATTACTGCAGGCCAGCCATGAATCCTTATCCTGTCTTTCCCATTCAGAAATGTTATCAGTCCTTTAGTAAATTTGGTACTTGGTTTTTAAAATGAGACAAGAACAGAAAAGTTACTAATAAATAGTGAGCCGAGTTGTTGATTATTCTTTACAAATTTAGTTTTAGTTAAAAAAAAAATCTACGTAAAGTCATCTTTGTAGGACATGTTAGAAGAAACAATGTTGGTAAAGAGAAGAAAGAGTAATCAATTCAATGTTAGTAATAATTGAAAACATTTTTTGAGCAATTTGTGTTTATCAGCTTTTACAGATATTTTTCACATTTAATCCTCAGAAAAATCCTGTGAGTATCCCTGTTTCATCAATGAGGAAACTGAAGTATAGAGGGATTCAGTGATTTTCTAAGGTCACAGAGCTAGCTATTGGAGGAGGCTGGAATTTGAAACTTGACTATTTTACTCCAGAGTTTTGAGTTTTTACTTACTCTCTTAACAGTACAAATATTTGGTAATTGGCATTTATACTTCAGGCCCTAATAAGGTTATACCGCTATTCAAGTGGTGTAAAAAGAATACTTTGTGTAGATTTCTTTAGCTTAACAGTTCCTATAAAATAATGAGAGAAATTCTATAAGCCACACATAAAAATCAGTAAAGATTATGATGATGACCCTTTTGAGGAATATTTTAACACTCAAAATTAGCAAATCAATGCTTCACTTTGGTGGGTGTCTTTAAGATTTATCTGAAGCACACTGCTGTTTGAACCTCTGTTTTGACTGATACTGGTGCTCAAAAGTGAAAAGAAAAGGGAGGGGTAAGCAAGCCACCACCTAAGGAGAACAGCTTTAGAAATGGAGGATGCCGATGGTCTCTTCATTTCTTTGGCAGTAGTTTTATAGAAGCAGAGAAGTCACTGCACCCTATTTCTGCTGGTATGTTTCAGAGCCTAACTAAACCCAAAAAGAACTAAGCAATAGAAAAAGCAGTACTCATAGAATATTGGGAGTTCTGTTTCTTGCTGTGGTTGGTGTTAGTTTCTGAGCTTGCTGAAAATTGTTAAGCAGTAGAAAATCTGGATATTAATTTTGATTAAGCCTTTAGACCACGTGGAAAATCATATAAGTGGTCCTTTTCTTCAGCAGGGATATTTTCAGCAGACTTGCTTACCTAAGAGTTATGAGGAAGAATAACTGAAATAATGTTACAGGATTTTGAAAAAAATAGTGATATTTTGCAAAAGGCCCTGTTACATTTACTTTGGTTCTTCTTTCCACTGTCTCGCTCTCTTTTTTTACCCAGTCTTCCCATTTTACCTGTGTCTCCATTTTCTCATGGTTCTCTGTACATTTTGCTTGTTGGTTCTGTTGTTACTTTTTGTATCCTTTCTTTCCTCTCTTTTAACAAAAACAAACCATCTTTATACAGGTACACAGGTATACCCATTTTAAGTGTTCCTTGAGTTTTACAGGTACACCCATTTTAAGTGTTCCTTGAGTTTTTAACAAGTGTATACATTGTGTAACCACTACAGACAAGCTATAGAACGTTTTAGTCATCCCATGAAGCTACTCTACTCTTTTGTAGTCAATTCTGCCCACTCCAGCCCCTCAGGCAACTACTGATCTGTTTTTCCTTACCATAGATTAGTTTTGGCTTTTTTAGAATTTCGTATAAATGGATTTATACAGAATACACTATTTACAGTATGCATTGTGTACTCTTCTCTTTAATTTTGTTGTTCAACCACCATAACCTTCTAAAAAGGAAAACTAGTTTTTTAAAGGACATAAAGTTAGTAAGGCATTTTTTATTTCTGTATTCTGAATGTAGCCAAGTATAGTTTATTTTAGAGATAATTTTTTATGCCTATGTGCAGGGTTATAGGTTACATAGTCATATTATTGTTATATTATTATTATTATTCATTCACTCAAAGTGAATTTATTCCCATGTATCCTGGCCACATATTGCTTATAGTTTAGTAACGGAGATTGTATGTAAATAAACAGTGATAATACAGAGTTTTAAAGGGTTTTATAGTTCACTTTAGAATGGAGGATGAAGTTAATATGAAGTTCCTGTTTGTTAATAGGAAAATACTTTTGTGCAGAGTGTATCTGAGTATTATTTGTCCCCCTACTTAATAACTGTAAATTGAGGTTTAAAACTTTAAACTTTCTTTTTGCAACTGTTTAAGTCTTCAGAAGGTTATAGAGTTAAAGACTACGTGGAGGGTATGTACTTATTTATACTGATCATAAAGGTAAAAACAATGTGAGCTTTCTGTCCCAGGTGAGTACCATCTTGTGCTTGATGGTGAATTTATAAATGCTAATTTCGAGTAAAATTCATGTTTGCCCAGTAATCATATTATACTATACTACTAATTTGAACATTAGACATTAAAATACTTTTGTAAAACTGTAACAGAGCAATTAAATGTATATTGATGAAGGTGTGATTAACCTTAACTATTTGCTTGAATTAAAGTTTTCATTACAGCAATACTGTAAAGCAGTTATCCTTCAATTAAAAATAAAGTAGAAAAATAAAAATAAAGTTTTCATTACAGTTTTCTAGGGGAGTCAATTAAAACCTTGTATTTAAAAGTGTCTGATAGCAGTAAAACATCCAAACATAGTCTTAACAAGCAGCTATCCTTCAAAATAGATTTGTAGTTAAAAGTCTTAAGAGAGTTTGTTACTGTTACTGTTTTTTTCCAGTTTTTAAGTAATAACTTGCTTGTTGGGTTTAAATTCTGAAAGGAAGATTTCTACTTAAAAAAATACTACTGAAAATTGTAATTAATGATAATAAGTGAGTGTTCACAGTGTAAATGCTCAATTTATAAGTACCTAGATGATGGGCAGTTATAAGTACTTGAGAAACACTGTAAATTAAAAATTTACTTGAATAAGGTTTTATAAAATTGTATTGTGAACTCCAAAACTGTTTCGTATGTTCTTTTTCATTTTTATTGTTAGGTTATATTCTAGTCTAGACTTTTAGGTAAAGTAAATGAATGGGAATTATAAACATACAGCTTGAATTTTGTAATTTTATAATTATTTTTGAAGAACTTTTCATTTTCTTAGTTTCCTTTTGCCTATGATATTGAGTATAGAGTGAACATTTATATATACTAGTTGGATAATATGCCTTGGATAAAATCACCACTTAATTCCTTTAAAAACTCTTTATTGCTTAAAAAAGAAACAAACTGGGATAATGAAGTTATTGAAGAACAGAAAGTCATTAGTTAACCAAATTACTGCTGTGTTATAGTAAGCATAAATAACATGTTTATAGTGTAAAATATAGTAAATAAAAACTAAAAAATGACTTTTTTGAGAATGTTTCCCAAACTTCACAAGAGTGGATAACACTATAAATTCTGCATAGGAAAAAATAATTAGTGCATCCTGAATTGAGAACAAATAAAAAGAAGAGTTGAAATAAATATGAAGTGATTTTCTAATAAATTCATAGTAAATTAAAAGTGGTAGAGATGCTAATTGGGGAAGGAAATGGCAAACCACTCCAGTGTTCTTGTCTGGAGAATCCCAGGGACGGGGGAGCCTGGTGGGCTGCTGTCTATGGGGTCGCACAGAGTCGGACACGACTGAAGCAACTTAGCAGCAGCAGAGATGATTATAAGTAAATCAAAGTCCCATATACTTATCTGAATTGTGAATAAAAACACAGTTTCAAAAACATATATTACTTAATAGCTGTGTAATTTTAGGCAAGTTATTTAACCTTTCTATTTGTTTTTCTATGAAGTGGAGCTAATAGATTCATATTTTGTTATGAGGATTGGATTGGATATTTGTTAATATTTCTAAAGAGCTTGCTACATAGCACTATATAAATATTTGTTAAATAAAATTCATATGTAGAGGTAAGTTATTTGGCAAAAATACTTACTCAAGATACAGTAAGGAAACAGGGTTTTATTATTATGCATAAGCTTCTAAACACCCAAATCAGATGTTAAATTTATGTGCTAAAGCTTAGATATTCACAGCGGTATGTCTTGCAGGATTTATGTTCCTAAAATACAAATCTAATCATATTGCTTGCTTAAAAAAATCCTATAACAGTGCCCATGGGCTTTAGGATAAAATCCAAATTCTTAAAGACCTACCTGGTTCCAGATTATCTTTTTGTTTTAATTGTGATGAAATTCATAGAGCATAAAGTTTATCATTTTAATAGTTTTAAAATGTATAATTCAGTGAGTTTTAGTCCATTCATAGTGTTGTGCAACCAGCACCATTATATAATTCCAGAACATTTTCATCACCCCAAGCAGAAACCCCTTACTCATTTAGCAGTCATTCACCATTCCCTTCCCCACCCCCAGCCCCTGGTAGCCACTCATTTGCTTTTTGTCTTTATGAATTTGCCTATTCTCAACATTTCGTATAAAAGAAATAATAATATGTGGCCTTTTGTGACTTCCTTGTTTCACTTATAATGTTTTCAAGGTTTATTCATGTTGTAGCATGTATCAGTAATTCATTTCTTTTTATGGATGGATAATATTCCATTAAATGGATACATACTTTTGTTTATCCATTCATTTATTAGTTGATGGACATTTAGGTCGTTTTGGCTATTACGAATGTTTATGTACAAGTTTTTGTGTGTATGGATGCTTTCATCTCTCTTGGGTATATACCTGTGAGTGCAAATGGTGGATCATATGGTAACTCTATATTTATCTTCTTGAGGAACTGCCAAACTGCTTTCTACAATAGCTGCTCCTTTTTACATCTTCAGCAGCAGTATAGAAGGGTTCTGATTTCTCCACATCGTTGTCATTCTTACTATTATCTGTCTTTTTGATTATAGCTATCTCTAGTGAGTATGAAGCAGTCTCCTGGGGTTTTGATTTATATTTACCTGATGACTAATGATGTTGAATATCTTTTCATGTGTTTATTTGCCATTAATATCTTTGGAGAAATATCGATTCAAGGCTTTGCTCATTTAAAACTGAACTATTTGTCTTTTTGTCGCTTAATTGTAGGAGCTCTTATTATATTTTTTTACAAGTCCCTTATTAGATATATGATTTACCAAAATTTTCTCCTGTTCCTGTGAATTGTGTTTTTACTTTCTCGGTAGAGTCTTATGATGCACAAATCTTTTTAATTTTGTTGACATCTACTTTATCTGTTTTTGTTGTTGTTGCTTATGCTTTGTGTCATATTTACGAAACTGTTGCCTAATACGAGGTCAGAAAGATGTACACCTATGTTTTCTTCTGAGAATTCTGTAGTTTTGGCTCTTACATTTGGGTCTTCAATTCATTTTGAGTTAGTTTTTGTCTATGGTGTGAAGTAGGGGTCCAGCTTCATGCTTTTGCATGTGGATATCCAGTTGCCCCCAGTACTATTTGTTGAAAAGGCTGCTGTTTCCCATTGAATGGCCTTGTCACCCTTGTTGAAAATCAGTTACTATAGGCATATGGATCCTCAGTTCTTTTCTGTTCAACTATATGTTTATTCTTATGTCAGTACCACACTGTCTTGATTACTGTAGCTTTGAGATTAGGAAGAATGAATCTTTAAATTTTGTTCTTTTATGAAACTGTTTTGGCTATTCAGGGTCCGTTGAATTTCCATTTGAATTTTAGAATCAACTTCTCAATTTATGCAAAAAAGTGAGCTGTGATATTAATAGGGGTTGCATTGAATCTGTAGGCCAGTTTGAGGCGCATTACCATCTTAACAGTATTCAGTCTTTATGAACATGGGATGTGTTTTCTTTCATTTCTTTCAGCAATGTTTTGTAGTTTTCAGAATATAAGTTTTACATCTTTTAAACATCTATTTTTAAGTATTTTATTCTTTTTGATCATTGTTTTTAATAAAATTATGGAAATAATTTGAAGAAAGATCTCTCAAAACATAGGAGAGCTTTAGTATTAAAATAATAGCTTATGCATGTGATCAGAAAATGAAACCCAAACCCCAATAAGGTAACTGACTGAACAATATTAGAATCAAGCATGGAAATTAAAGGTGCAGTAAACCATAAAGAGCATTTAGTAAAGTCCAGTTTTGTTTAAAAAGTTATACTGATTTCTTGTTTCTCAAGGACAGGACTATACCTCACATTCTCTTAAGTGGCACAAGTGCCTTATATCTGAAAGGTGCTTGAATGAATGAGTGAATGAATAAATACCACATCCAAAAAAGAAGGAAGGAATGGTCTTGGAAGTCTGAGGATTGTGCTCTAGTTATATAAACCATGTAGAAAGCATTGATTGGAATAATAATCAAATTAAAATTATTACAGGTGGAAGGATGCCTAGGCCTTTAAAGAATCGGAGCTATTTAATCTGTTAAGACAAAGGTTTAAGTAATTAAGATGAAAATGGAGGTAGATTTGATCACTAAATCTAGGATACTCAAATAAGAAGGTTCTCTTGACGCTTGACCACCTTCACCCATTTCATTTACAACACCCACCCTCCCCCACCCCCAAAACCACCAGTCTATATCTTTGAGTTCAGTTTTTAAGAAACAATTCTGATTGCTCATATAAGTGAGATCATACAATACTTGTCTTTCTCTTTCTGACTTATTTCACTTAGCATAATGCCTCAAGTTCCATTCATGTTGGTAAATGGCAAGATCTCCTTCTTTTATGGCTGAATAATATTTCTCTGTGTATGTGTGTATATATATCACATCTTGTTTATCCATTCATTTATCAATGGACCCTTTGGTTGTTTCCTTGCCTTGACTGTTGTAAATAATGCTGCAGTGAAAATGAGGGTGCAGATACCTTTTTAAGATAGTTGTTTAGTTTTTTTCAGGTAAATACCCGGAAGTGGAACTGTTGGATCATATGATTCTACTTTTAATTTTGGGGGGAACATTTGTACTGTTTTCCTAGTGGCTGCACCTGACTGACATTCTTGAGCACAGGAATTGATGGTATTTAAATAAACGCATCTTAGTTAAATGAAAGAAATACATAGGTGATTGGCTATAAACAGTGTGACGAATCTAACTGTACTTCATTTTATTGATCAGGTTAACTGTTCCTGTGTATTTAGTTTAATAGCAAAATACTGCTTGTGCTATTAAACATATTTATTTAAGTTATATTTAAGAGCATATTGGCTTTAATATGTTTTTCATAAGTATTGATAAACATAAATGTTTTAAAATGAAGGCACTGATTTAATAAAAATATATTAAATTGATAAGCACATGAAAAAATTTTCAACATCATTAGTCATTACGGAAATGCAGAACAAAACCACAGTAAGATACCACTTCAGATCTACTAAGATGGCTATAATCAGAAAGACAGGTAAAATTAGTGTTGATAAGGATGTAGAGAAATAAGCTCACACATTGCTGGTGGAGTATAAAACAGTACAGCCACTTTGGAAAATAATCTGATAGTTCCTCAAAAAGTTAAACACAGAGTTACCATATCCAGCAATCTCATTTCTAGATACATACCCAAGAGAAATGAAAACATATGTACACATAAAATCTTGTGTATATATATGCTCTTAGCAGCATTGTTAATAATAGACAAAGTATGGAAACAACCCAAATGTCCATTAACTAATGAATGGATGGATAAACAAAATGTAGTATGTCCATGTAATGGAATAGTATTTGGCCAAAGGAATCAATTACTGATACATTCTGCAACATGGATGAGTCTTGAAAATATGCTCAGTGGAAGAAGTCAGTCATAAAGGACCATATATTGTATGATTCCATTTATATAAAATCTATAGACTAGGCAAATCTGGAGAGGCAGAAAGTAGATTAGTAGTTCCTAGGGATGGACAGTGGTATGGAGAATCATAGTTAAACCATTTGGAGTTTCTTTGGAGAATGATAAAACTATTCTAAAATTTATTGTTGATGATGGATGCACAACTCTGTACTGAAAGCTAAGTTTCCATTAAAAGATGAAAGGATAACTAAAATGTATATAAATACAGTGGAATATTATTCATTGTTACAAAGGAATGAAATTCTGATATCATCTTACAGCATGGATTAACCTTGAAAACATATGCTAAGTGAAATAAGCCAGACACAGAAGGACAAATATTGTCAGTTTCCTTGGAGTATCTAGAATAAAGACAAAAGGTAGAATAGTTGTCACCAGGGACTATGGGGAGAGGGCAATGAGGAGTTATTTTTTAATGGGTATATATAGAGTTTATGTTTGGGTTGATAAAGAAGTCCTAGAAATGAATAGTAGTGATGATTATTGTACAGCATTGTGAATGAACTTAACACCATTGAATTGTTGACTGAAAAAATGGTTACAATGGTACATTTTATGTATGGTTTTACCCCACACATGAAATGTTTACAAAAGTAATTTTAAGACTGAGATATAGTAACTTTTTTTTTTTTGGTAAAGTTAATGAAACAGGTAATTGTGTTGTGGCACATGGAAGGGAGACTGTTTCATTTTCCCATTTAACACAGTGTACTTTAGCTGTCTGAATAATTTAAATGTGCTTTAAATGTAAATGGCATCATCTCAATACCGAGTGTGCTACATTTTAAATAATCAAAAACAAAATTTTGATGAGCACGATTAGACTACAGATGAATTTGTGAAAAATTCATGAAGTAGATTAACCTCATTTAGATTGGAAATATTTTTTGAGTATTAATATGCATGATTGATTCATTTTGCTAATTTTTTGAAACCAAATGTTTATTTAATAGTAACATGAGGATTGCAGTTTTCCAATAAATGTCACACAATAATGACAGTGAGCTAGGAGGAAGAAGAACTGCATAAATGAAGTGAGATATGCTCCTGTAGCTATGGAAGCTATTTTGTTGTTGTTCAGTCGCTAAGTTGTGTCCTACTCTTTGTGACCCCCATGGACTGCAGCTCCCCAGGCTTCCATGTCCTCCATCTCCTGAAGTTTGCTCAAATTCATGTCCATTGAGCCAGTGATACTATCTAACCATCTCATCCTCTGCTGCCCTCTTCTCCTTTTGCCTTCAATCTTTCCCAGTGTCAAGGTCTTTTCTAAAGTTGTCTCTTTGCATCAGGTGGCCAAAGTATTGGAGCTTCAGCATCAGTCCTTCCAGTGAATATTCAGGGTTGATTTCCTTTAGGATGGATTGGTTTGATCTCCTTGAAGTCCAAGGGACTCTCAAGAGTTTTGTCCAGCACCACATTTCAAATGCATCAGTTCTTTGGTGCTCAGACTCCTTTATGGTCCAGTTCTCACATCTGTACATGACTACTGGAAATACCATAGCTTTGACTTTACAGACCTTTGTCGGCAAAGTGATGTCTCTGCTTTTTAAGACTGTCTAGATTTGTCATAGCTTTCCTTCCAAGGAGCAAGTATCTTTTAATTTTTCTTTTAATCGCCAAACGGTGATTTTGGAGCCCAAGAAAATAAAGTCTGTCACTGTTTCCACTTTTTCCCCATGTATTTGTCATGAAGTGATGGGACCAGATGCCATCATCCTAAGTTTTTGAATATTGAGTTTTAAGCCAGCTTTTTCGCTTTCCTCTTTCACCCTTCTCAAAAGGCTCTTCAGTTCCTCTTTATTTTCTGCCACTAGAGTGGTATCATCTGCACATCTGAGGTTGTTGATATTTCTCCCAGCATCCTTGATTCCAGCTTGTGATTCATCCATCCCACATTTTGCATGATGAACTCTGCATATAAGTTAAATAAGCAGGGTGATAATATACAGCCTTGTTGTAGTCCTTCCCAGGTTTGAGTCATTCAGTGGTTCCATATCTGGTTCTAACTATTGCTTCTTGACCCGCATACAGATTTCTCAGGAGACAGGTAAGATGGTCTGGTATTCCCATCTCTTGAAGAATTTTCCACAGTTTGTTGTGATCCACACAGCCAAAGTCTTTCACATAGAAAATGAAGCAGAAGTGGATGTTTTTCTGGAATTCCCTACTTTCTCTGTGATCCAACGAATGAATGTTGGCAGTTTGATGTGTTTCCTCTGCTTTTTCTAAACTCAGCTTGTACATCTGGAAGTTCTTGGTTCACATGCTGCTGAAGCCTCGTTGAAAGGATTTTGAGCATAACCTTGCTAGCATGAAGAGTGAGCGAGTGAGCACAATTGTCCTGTTGTTTGAACTTTCTTTGGCACTACCTTTCTTTAGAATTAGAGTGAAAACTGACCTTTTCTAGTCCTGCAGCCATGGCTGAGGTTTTCAAATTTGCTGACATATTGAGTGCGGCACTTTAATAGCATCATCTTTTAGGATTTGAAATAGCTCAGCTGGAATTCCATCACCTCCATTAGCTTTGTTTGTAGTAATGCCTCCTAAGGCCCACTTGACTTTACACTGTCTTAGTTCATGTACCTAACATTCCAAGTTCCTTTGCAAAATTGTTCTTTACAGCGCCGGACTTGACTTTAACCACCAGACACATCCACAGCTGAGGGTCATATCCACTTTGGCCCAGCTGCTTCATTCTTTGAGCTATTAGTAATTCTGGAGCTATTAGTAATTGCCTTCCCCTCTTCCCCAGTAGCATATTGGACACCTTCTGACCTGGGTGTGGGGGGCTCATCTTCTGGCCTTTTCATACTGTTTATGGAAACTATAAACCCTATTAAGTCTTGTAAAGATGTTCTTTTTGTATTTATATTAATAATTAGTAGAGGATAATGAGGACCCTGGATAACTGCTAGATTATTATTAGTTTTTGTTAATTTTCTTAATGATATCTTTTATCTTTTTATTATTTTTTAATTTTTACTTTATATTGAAGTATAGTTGATTAACAGTGTTAGTTTCAGATGTGCAGCAAAGTGACTCAGTTATTCATATGCATGTACCTATTCTTTTTCAAATACTGCTATAGTAATAAAGGTGTAACTGTGTTCATCAGAGGACCTGGGTAAAATGCATTGTTGGGTAGTTCAGAATTTGTTTTGTGTAAGCATTAAAGTGCTTATTTTCTTTTGGTCCTCAGACTACTAAAATATTCTCTATTTAAAAGGACATTCTCTTAAATTATTACCACAGCTCAAGTTTAAGTTTGAGAATAAATGGGAGAACTTAAATATGATTCAGTTTAATGAAATTAAATTTATCTTGACTGCTGCTGCTTCGTCGCTTCAGTCGTGTCCGACTCTGTGTGACCCCATAGACGGCAGCCCAACAGGCTCCACCGTCCCTGGGATTCTCCAGGCAAGAACACTGGAGTGGGTTGCCATTTCCTTCTCCAGTGCATGAAAGTGAAAAGTGAAAGTGAAGTTGCTCAGTTGTGTCCGTGTCCGACTCTTAGCGACCCCATGGACTGCAGCTTACCAGGCTCCTCCATCCATGGGATTTTCCAGGCAAGAGTACTGGAGTGGGGTGCCATTGACTAGTACTTGTAATTTTACTGGTAAATGCTTATATCTGTGTACAAGTAGGGTTTATGAATAAATAATGTTTTAGGTGTAAATAATTTACAGTAATTTTTGTAGAATAGTGCTTTTACTGAGTACTGATTTCATCACAGATTCCTCAACTACCCTATAGCTTCATATTGCCCCTAATTACAGAAACCAGCTTACTCCTAAGAATATGTAAGATTAGGTCTGTAATCAAGCTTGGCTTTACTCATTTGGTGAAATTATGATGGGCTGCTTGAGGTGGCAAACTTCAGAAGGGAGATGGCCACTAATTCTAAAAATAGAAAGGTAACCTAAAGCTGAAAAATAGCTAGTGAGTAATTGTGTTCTCACCACACTTACTTGCTTATTTATGTCTAAATCCAAAGTGCATTTTCTCTTAAATTTAGATGTGCTTTGTTCTATACATTTATACTAGTATTTCTTGAACTAACTGTTAGGCCTTTTCAGAACATCAGTTATCAGCCAATATAGAAATAAACTGTATGTTGGAATTTCCCAAGTCAAATAGTGAAATTTAAAAGTGAAATTTAGCAAACCTTTATTATATGAATAAAACAGAAAAAGTGAAATATGAAAAGTAAGGTCTTTTGGGGAAAAAAAATCACTGTAAATTGGAACCTGTAATATTGCCCAGGAGAGAGAAACCATTTGTTGGATAGGTCAAATTAGAGGTATTTTGGTGGAAAGCAAGGTTCTAGGTCTTCTGTTAAGAACTGTTTGAATATTCACCATTGTCTAGTTCTGGAACCCAAGATGGAGCAGAGCATTACAGGGAGGGTCCTTCCCAGAGCACTGAAGGGCCCTCCTGTAGTGCTCTGCTCCATCTCTGGTTTCCTGCTTCCTTTTTAGTAGGACATTGTTCATCTGCTTGTGTGTTAATTGCATAGGGAAGAGATCATGGATTGTAGTGAACATAGCTCTTCATAAAGGTCGGGGTATACTGTGAGAAAAGTACCATTTAAGCAATTCAAATGTGGATGTGCTATATTAGAACAGATAAGCAAATCCACATTTGGATGGCTAAAAATCCTTAAATGTAGATAAAAACTTCAACGTGGAAATTCAAAAGATAATATTTGGTAAAGATAAGAGAGTAAAGAAGTTTTTTGACTTAAAATAGCTAGGAATAGACAGTATAAAGCAGTATCTCTAATTTTAGTATTCAAGTATGATTGAATAGAAACTTCAGGATGATTTAGATAACTCCTTTGTGTCTTCAGGTTAAGGCTCTTGAATTCCAAATCCTCCTTTTCTTCAGCAGGAAGTCTTCTTTTTGTTTTTGCTTTTTTGATACTTTGTTACTTTATTTTTCACTATTCTTTTTCCATATATTTTATCTATCATCATAGGTGATTCTTTGACACCCCAGGTATCTAAAGAGCCTTCCTTACTTTGACATTTGTAAGTCTTCTCAGTACAGATTTAAATGAGTGCTAAATACCAACTGACTTAATACTGATTAAGTATTAATTAAGAAATAGTTCTGAATGAACCAATAAATTGACAAATCTTGTTTTAGATGATTGGCAATGATATATAACAAAATGGTTCTTAGTAATTTTAGGTTTGAGCATTTATTTAAAAACAAAAGCCGTATTAGCTGAAACTCAGGGTTTTTCAGGAGAGGTGTTTCATAATTCAGAACAGTATTATTTCTTCTTTGTATCATTAAAATAAAACTCAGCTGAATTTCAGCTTGTAAATATTAGAAAATTGTTGTTTACAGTTACTTTGTCTCAGGTTATATGGAGAAAATAACTTCTAAAGTGGTTTAGATAGTCATATTTTAAGTTTAATATTTATAAATTTCAAGTTGTGTTCTCTATCTTTTTCTGGCCTTTCCTCCCGTTAGTTTTTGTTCCATTGCTCAGTTGTATCTGACTCTCTGTGACCTCATGGACTGTATGTAGCATGCTCCCCTGTCCTTCACCATCTCCTGGAGTTTGCTCAAATTTATGTCCATTGAGTCAGTGATGTTATCTAACCATCTCATTCTCTGACCTCTTTCTCCTTTTGCCTTCGATCTCTCCAAGCGTCAAGGTCTTTTCCAAAGAGTTGGCTCTTCTAATCAGGTGGCCAAAGTATTGGAGCTTCAGCTTCACCATCAGTCCTTCCAATGAATATTCAGGGTTGATCTCCTTTAGGATAGATTGGATGGATTTTCTTTTGATGTCCTTGCAATCCAAGGGACTCTCAAGAGTCTTGTCCAGCACCACAATTCAAATGCATCAGTTCTTTGGCGCTCAGACTTCTTTATGGTCCAATTCTCACATCCATACATGACTACTGGAAACACAGTATGTGACTATACAGGCCTTTGTCAGCAAAGTGATATCTCTGCTTTTTAATACTCTTGTCTAGATTTGTCATAGCTTTCCTTCCAGGGAGCAAGTGTGGCTGTAGTCACCCTCTGCAGTGATTTTGGAGCCCAAGAAAATAAAGTCTGTCACTGTTTCCATTTTTTCCCCATATATTTGCCATCTATAGCTCTTGTATTGGACTAAGGACACAATATAAGAGAGAATCACTCTTACAGAGTTCACAGTTGAGAGAAAATAAAATCAGCAAACTTTAAAATAATGCACTATGTGCTTTCTTAGAAATAAGGGGTGTTATGCAAGTAGAGAAGAGGGAGTCCTTAACACTGTAAAGGATCAGCGAAGGCTGCACAGGATATGTGCCTCCAGATGTCAGTCTTGAACACTGAAATCAGCATTTAGCAGACATTTTTAAAATTAAAAATTATTATTTTATTTTTTTGTGGAGAGTTGAGAAAATGCCAGATTTAACTACATTTTTTAGTTATATTAGTGTCCAAAATGAATAAACTAGTTTTAGATTACCAGTGTGTTTTGAATATTATAGATTATGTGTATACCTTTACTAAATATGAACAAATGCACTGAACAAATCTTTCTGCAGTGTGCAATATCTTAGTTCCTTGACCAGGGATCCAAGTCATGCCACCTGCAGTGAAAGTATGGAGTCTTAACCACTGGACTGCCAAGGAAGTCCTTAAACAACAAATCATAGTCAGAATTTTATTTTAATTGGTCAATTTTTTCAAAATAGGATTTTGAAAATTTTTTTACTAAGTTTCTGTATCTGTCTGTCTCTCTAGAAGATGTTATAGTGAAATACCTATGGAGGAGACTGAAATGGCATTTGCCATCAGAAAAACTTTAATTCACCTCTAATATTTCAGCACAGTTACATTTTTAACAAAGTAATTTTGAGAATGCAGATATAAATGTAATTCTAAAACTGGTAGGTGTGTAGAATAGGATGAGAAAAAGGAAACAGGAGGAAATGAATTAAATTGAGTTTATTATTATTATATGAAACTATACCATTTTTGGTACAGTGTAAGAATATAAGATTATCAGCATTTTTTAATTAAAAAAACTTGTATTTTAACCTGTTTTTATGTTAGAACTTTCCCCCCAGGTGCTATTTTCAGCTGTAGCTGTTAGAGGGCTGAATTTATCCTTTTCTACCTAGTTTTTCATTAACCTTTTAGCACTTGACTAACAGGTTCAGAAAAATCTACTGCTTGTTAGTTGAAACTGCTAAGAGGTGGAATAGGAACCATTTTGCTTCTAGTATATCTTCCAAATCTGGTTTCTTTTAAAGAAAAGTTCCTTTTAACTTTAATAGGCTGATGTAAAATGTAATGATAAACAAGTAGGATTATTTCTATTGTTGGAGAATGGACAAGTAGACAGCTTACACTCGTGTTACACTTGGCCCACAGCTTTGTAGATCACTTTGATATACATTACTTCATTTAATCTTTTTGCACCCGGGAGGTATAGTTATCATCTGCATCCTATAGATAATAAAACAAAAACCCCAAATGATTGAGAGACTTGCCTAAGATTGCACTGTTAATCAGTCAAAGAGCTAGGTTTTGAAACGTATTCTGACTTCTGATTGGTTCTTTTTTTTCCCCTGTAATCTTGGCTAATAACATGTATTTACCAACTGACTGCAGATGTAATAGTAAAAGAAAAAAAAGTGATTCCTACCCTAACTTAGCTTGCCTTCTGGTTGGGGAAACAGACTAACAAATAATCCATTGAAAATAGTATGTTTAAATGCTCTGAAAAGGGAAATAAATACAGATTGATGAAGTAGAACATGAGAAGGTGCCAGTGTACTAGGGAATCTGAGAGGGGCTTTTGATAAAAGGTGAAATCCAGACTCAGTTCTGAAATGATAAAAATTCATCAGGTAAAGGTGAAGGGACTTTGTTGGAGGAAGAATGTTTTAGGTGAAGGGGAGAATATCATATTGGAAAATATTGAGATGAGTATGTTGGAGAATTGAAAGAAATTCAGTACAGCTGGATCATAGAGCTAGAGATTGGGAAAGGGGCGAATAAGCTAGAGAAAAGGTATAACAGTGAAAGATCTGGTAAACCAAGGCCGGATATGCTAAGAACCTGAATTAGTACAGCACAGATGAAGTGAAGAGACCCTCAAGTATCACAGAAAGCTTAATAAATGTGATAGAAGTATCATAGTCAACTAGTGACATTTTATACAGTTATTACATATGTCTTGTGTTTTTTTGTACAGTAGAAGTCACAGTATCCTGATAGTTGAAAACAGGTAACTGCACTGTTCACCATGGTGAATCTTGGAGATGAGCTCTGGCTACAGCCATTTCTACTTTCGCTGCCCTACTCTGGCATGTATAGGTTAATCTTCCTCTAGTGTGTTCTAAACTAGGTTTTAGACCCAGAGTTAATTGAGGATCAATAAGTAAGTGAGCGTTACCCTTGATAGACATTAATAGTCTTTGTTGTCTGGAGAAGATGTTAGGGAGAAAGTAGAAATGGAGGAGTGGAAATTATGATTTGTTGCCATAATAGTATTTAGTTATTAATTTTTAAGCAAATTTTAGTCTTTAATACACTGAATATTGAGGTATTTGGGAAAGTGGCCATTTATTCGTTTATTTAATGTATTTTGTGCTGAGTGCTTTAAAGAGACTCACCATTGTTAATAATAGAGCAGACACAATTTTAGCATCGTTTGATAAGTGCTGCTTATAAATTACTATTTCATGCCAAAAGTAAGGCTAAGTCCCATCAGTTGTGTCCGATTCCTTGTGACCCTATGGACTGTAGCCTGGCAGGCTTCTCTATCCATGGGATTCTTCAGGTGAGAAGACTGGAGTGGGTTGCCATGCCCTCCTCCAGGGGATCTTCCTGACCCAAGGATCAAACTCAGGGATCTCTTACATCTCCTGCATTGGCAGGTGGATTCTTTACCACTAGTATGACCTGGAAAGCCAAGCAGAAGATGATGAGTTTCATTTTGAGTATGTTGAAATAAGATGGTTGTGGGATACTGAGCACCTTCTGTTTACCAAGCACTAATCTAGATGCTGGGGCCACAGAATTAAAGAAAACAAAGTTCCTGCCCTCACCAGTTTATATTTTGGTAGCTGGAAAGAGACAGTGAACAAATGATTATCAAATGTTAGAGGGTAAAATCAGACAAATCCATAGAGACAGAAAGTAAATTAGTGGTTGCCAGAGATTTGTGGCATGAGGGAGTGGGGAATGACTTGCTAATGGATATGACATTTCATGTTATGAATGTGTTTTGGAATTAGTGGTGCCTGGTTCGCGAAGAGTTGGAAACGACTGAGCGACTTCACTTTCACTTTTCACTTTCATGCATTGGAGAAGGAAATGGCAACCCACTCCAGTGTTCTTGCCTGGAGAATCCCAGGGACGGAGGAGCCTGGTGGGCTGCCGTCTATGGGGTCACACAGAGTCGGACATGACTGAAGTGACTTAGCAGCAGCAGCAGCCTATATGCAGGTCAGGAAGCAACAGTTAGAACTAGACATGGAACAACAGACTGGTTCCAAATAGGAAAAGGAGTATGTCAAGGCTGTATATTGTCACCCTGCTTATTTAACTTATATGCAGAGTACATCATGAGAAATGCTGGGGTGGAAGAAGCACAAGCTGGAATCAAGATTGCCGGGAGAAATATCAATAACCTCAGCTATGCAGATGACACCACCCTTATGACAGAAAGTGAAGAGGAACTAAAAAGCCTCTTGATGAAAGTGAAAGAGGAGAGTGAAAAAGTTGGCTTAAAGCTCAACATTCAGAAAACGAAGATCATGGCATCTGGTCCCATCACTTCATGGGAAATAGATGGGGAAACAGTGGAAACAGTGTCAGACTTTATTTTTTGGGGCTCCAAAATCACTGCAGATGGTGACTGCAGCCATGAAATTAAAAGACGCTTACTCCTTGGAGGGAAAGTTATGACCAACCTAGATAGCATATTCAAAAGCAGAGACATTACTTTGCCGACTAAGGTCCGTCTAGTCAAGGCTATGTTTTTTCCAGTGGTCATGTATGGATGTGAGAGTTGGACTATGAAGAAGGCTGAGCGCTGAAGAATTGATGCTTTTGAACTGTGGTGTTGGAGAAGACTCTTCTTTTTTTTTTCCTTTATTTATTTATTTTTATTTACTTTGTGCCTTCTGGCTTTTATTTTATTTATTTTATTTTTTTAATTTTAAAATCTTTAATTCTTACATGTGTTCCCAAACATGAACCCCCCTCCCACCTCCCTCCCCATAACATCTCTGTGGGTCATCCCCATGCACCAGCCCCAAGCATGCTGTATCCTGCGTCAGACATAGACTGGCGAGAGTCCCTTGGACTGCAAGGAGATCCAACCAGTCCATTCTAAAGGAAATCAGCCCTGGGATTTCTTTGGAAGGAATGATGCTAAAGCTGAAGCTCCAGTACTTTGTCCACCTCATGCGAAGAGTTGACTCATTGGAAAAGACTCTGATGCTGGGAGGGATTGGGGGCAGGAGGAGAAGGGGACGACAGAGGATGAAATGGCTGGATGGCATCACAGACTCGATGGACGTGAGTCTGAATGAACTCCGGGAGTTGGTGATGGACAGGGAGGCCTGCCGTGCTGCGATTCATGGTGTCACAAAGAGTCGGACACAACTGAGCAACTGAACTGAACTGATGACTTTAAAACTTTGTGATTATAACTCAAACCACTGAACTGCAAAGTTTAAAAGGGAACACTTTTGTTGTGTAAATTACATTGATTAAAAAATGACGGGGAGTGAAAAAACTTAAGTAGCATTAGGAAAGATGGTCTCTCTCATTGCAGGCAGACGCTTTACCGTCTGAGCCACCAGGGAAGCCAATAAAATGCTGCTGCTGCTGCTGCTAAGTCGCGTCAGTTGTGTCCGACTCTGTGTGACCCCATAGACGGCAGCCCACCAGGCTCCCCCGTCCCTGGGTTTCTCCAGGCAAGAACACTGGAGTGGGTTGCCATTTCCTTCTCCAATGCATGAAAGTGAAAAGTGAAAGTGAGGTTGCTCAGTCGTGTCTGACTCTTTAGTGACCCCATGGACTGCAGCCCACCAGGCTCCTCCATCCATGGGATTTTCCAGGCAAGAGTACTGGAGTGGGGTGCCATTGCCTTCTCCAAATAAAATGCTAGTGGGTGCTATTTTATATAAGGTGGTAGGAGTGCCTCAAAGAAGTTGGGCTTCATTTGTACATGGACCTGAAGGAACTGAGGGAGTACAGCTATGGTAATATCTAGGGAAAGAATTTTCCAGATGGAGGAATGGTTAAGTTCAGAGGATTTGAGATTAGGAAGGTGCTTGGCATGTTCAAGAAGCTCTAGTTAGGAGGCTAGTGTGCTGGAGCACAGTGGATAAGGAGAAGAGTTGCAGGAGATAAAGTGAGAGAGATGTTAAGGTGCTGAGATCACATAAGGACTTTAGGTTTTACTTTCACATGGGAGCTAAGGAGTGATGTGAATTAGGTTTTGTGTGTGTTTTTATTTTCCAGTTATTTCTTTGAATTAAATGGATTGTTTTAAATGGATTATTCAGTGTACAAGGTAGACAACAGTCCAGGTGAGACAGTTAAATCAGGATGGTAGTAGTGGATGTGGCAAGGAATGTAAGAGTTCTCAATATATTTTGTAGGAAAAGTGGACAAGAATTGCTTAAAGATTAGGTGTAGGGTGTGAGAGAAGAAGGTAAGTTGAAAGATCATGACCACATTTTTTGAACTTAGCAAACTGGAAAAATGGAGTTCTCTTTTAACAAGAGGGTAAAAGATTGATGGGAGGGTGAAGTAAATAAACAGATTGGGTTTAGACATACTAATGATGAAATGTCTATATAAGTATCTAAATGAAGATAGTAGTTAGTATTTATATCTAACAATCTGGAACTGGAGGTAAACATTGATAGTCATCAATTTATGAATATCATTGAAGTTATGGTTGAAGTTGAAATTAATAATCAAGAAAGGAAAATAAGAAAGAAGAAGGTTGAAAATTGATTTCCCAGGGCAAAACACTCAAAATATTTAAGAGGAATGGAAAAACTGGTGGACTAAAGAAGAATCAAAGAGGGAAGAAGAGAAACAAAAGATAATGGAGAGAGGCGTTACTGGTAATAGAATCAGAAGTTGCAAATAAGTCAGTTTTATTGGAGTTTATTGGCGACAGAAATTTTGATGGACTAGTGGGAACAGAAGCCAACTAGTAGTAGGTTGAGTAATAAATGTAAGTGGAGGAAGTGGAGGCAGCTAGTGAAGACCACTGTTGTACTAAGCGTGGTTGTGAAGGGAAGCGAAGTTGGAAACTAGAAAGAGATACAATAGGAATAGGAATTTTGTGGAATGAGGGAGTTGAAGATAAAGAATAGAAGATTTATTAATAGAAGAAACTTTTGAAGGACTAAGGAAGGAAAAAGGAATCTAGTACACAGGATTGCGTCTTCTCTTGGACCTAAAGGGACAAAGGTAAGGATAATTTGTATCTGGGAAAGGAAGAATGTGGGTAACGTGTGTCTTATAGCCTGCCTGTTTTCTTTGTGCAGCAGTGAACACTCATTTACCAAGAATGATAGATATGAGTTGGTGGCTTTAAGATGGGAGAGCTGAGGGAACCCTCTGGTGGTTCAGTGGTTAAAACACCATGCTTTCACTGCCGAGGTGTAGCTTTAATCCTTGGTTGGGGAACTAAGATCCTGCAAGTCGTGTGGCTTGGCCAAAAAATAAAACAAAAAACAAAAAGACTTCCTGAGCTACTTTGAAGATAATGAATTCATAGTGGTACTAATCTGTTTGTTTTTATTTTCTCCATTGAAACTTAGATGCTGTGGTTCAGGGAGATGAATGGTTAGTGTTATTGAAGATGAGTGGTTAGGGTTATTGAGGATTGTACAAGATTAATAGAATGAATATGTTAGAAAAGCAATAAGGGGTGGATAAAGAAATTCTCAAGACACAACCTACAACCATCTATTCCTTGAAGTTATTCTCCATTGGTCTTTTTCATTTTGTGTTTCTTTTCCCTGGTGATACTGCCTAATATTTAATCTATATAATGAATATTTACATATTTATTTATCTTGAATTTTTAAAATACAGAAAGATATAAAACAACAAATTACATGAAAGTCTGTTGTATCTCTATATGACCACCATTAATATGTTAATTATTCTTTCAGACATGTCTCTCTGTACTCTATGTATGTATTGTTGTTTAGTTGCTAAGTTGTGCCTGACTCTGTGATCTCATGGACTGTAGCCTGTCAGGCTCCTCTTTTCATGGGATATTTCAGGCAAGAATACTGAAGTGAGTTGCCCTTTCCTTCTCCAGGGGATCTTCCCAAACCAGGGATTGAACCTAGCTCTCCTGCATTGGCAGGTGGATTCTTTAATATCACTGAGCTACCAGAGAAGCCCCATCTACTTTACATTATTTGTTCTTATTGTACATTTCTGCATAAATGAGATATAGTACATCCTGTTTTCTTATCTGCTTCCTGATATTCTTATGTATTGATCTATTATTACAATAACTTCAATACTAGTCCCTTAATATCCACCAGGGATTGGTTCAGTCCTGGATTGGACCTCTGGGGATACCAAAATTTGTAGCCCTTGTGTAAAATGGCTAGTGTTTGCATATAGCCTATGCACATCCACCTGTATACTTGAAATCATCTCTAGGTTTATTTAATAATATCTAATACAGTGTAAGTGCTATGTAAATAGTTGCCAGCCTGTGGCTGTTGGTTGAATCCAAGGATTTAGAACCTGGGGATACAGAGGGCTGACTGTATTCCATAATATACTTAAATCAACTAATCTTTGATGGGCTTTTATTTTATTTATTTATTTTTTAACTGTTACAAACATCACTGTTTTATTTTCTTAACTGTTTTAAACACACCATGCAATTTTTTTTTTTCTGTGCTAGTATGATTATTTTCTGTGAGTGATAATAGCTAATACTCATGTAGTGTTTTCTCTATGGTGAGCTCTGGTCTACCCACTTAAATTTGTCTTTTATTTTAAAATTTGTTACTGTTAAATTTCAAGGGGTTTCCTTCAGCGGTGCATCTCTTAGCTTTATCTTGAGAATGGAGCAGCTAAAGGAGACTACCCACTTGTAATTAGATAAAACCGACCCAGGTCATCCTGTAATGTTTTGGTTAAATGCTTATTAGGCTTTCAATTCAAATCCTTATTCTGCTACTAATTGTAGTTGTAGAAGTCTAAACTTTAGCTTTCCAGTTTGTTGAATGAAAGGCATTTAAAGCATAAAGCCTTTTTTTCTTGTGAAAATTTTATAACTAAGAATAATTTTTTTTAATTTAGCTAATTAAAATCCTTCTGGATGCAATTTAATGTTAGAATTTCCTTTTCTATGTTAGGAAAGGTAGAGAAATCTTCATTATCTTTTGTCTAGTAAATGTTCATGAAACTAAATCTATTACTATAAATCATGCATTCAAAGAATACTTATTGATCAAAGAAAGTGTCCATGATGAATGTTAAGGAAAATATAAAATTATGATCCCAATTTTATTAAAGAAAGTCTGGTAGGAAATAGATTAAAATGTTAGAATGGTTATCTCTGAGAACTGGGATTTGAAGTGGCTTTATTTTCTCCTTTATACTTAAAAAATAATCCCAATTTTCTATAATGATGTATCTTTTATATATATTTTATCAATTTTATAATTTAACAAAATGTTAAAGTAGGAAGCTTCATGTATTAGAACGTTGTAACTAAATGAAACTTTTATGATACCATCTTTTAAATTTTTCCTCACAGATTTTAATTTTCAGTGTTTGCATTTATTTCAGCCCTCTAGGTCCTCTTCATGTTTTTCATTTATACAGAGCTTAGAACATAATTCTCTATTAAGGTCTGCTTCTGTGATGTGTATAATTTCAGGATTGTCTGTTCTTGCGCATACATTCTAAATCAAAGAACTTGAGATTTGAACAGTTTACTTGTCAGTACTATTATATACGAGCAGTTTTTGATGATTGAGAGACCTACCAGTTATAGATTTCCAATAATATTAATAGTAATTAATGAAATTAAGCTATATTATATTAATGATTGTTTAATTATATAATAACAATGGCTAAAATTAATTCTTTCAAAGAAGCTGGGTCATTAAATTCTTGAATTATCTCATTTAGTCCTTAGAACGACCCTCTGAAGGATAGGAAACATCGTAACTCATCTATTTTACAGTTCAGAAAACAGGCTAAAAGTAACTTGTTCTGTGCTACCTGTAGCAAGCAGTATAACTGGCGTTCAAGCGGTACTCATTTGGTAATGAAACTGCCTCTTCCTTCTCCTGTGGTAGATTTATCTGTCCTGGTTGTTGTGTGAGATTTGCTGGGATAATTTATATTTAAAACATTTAGCACTGCATTTGGGTACCTAATAGGTGGTTGCATGGACGTGGGACTTTCTGTTTTGTTTTTGTTTTGTCCTAATAGGAAGAGCAGTTACTTTGTATTAGGTGGTCAGATAAGGAATTGTTCTTTAAAATGTCTTTATTGATATGAAATTCACATGAATTAACCATTTTAAAGTGAGCAGTTCACAGTATTAGGCAACCGCTCTCTCTGTATCTAGCTCAAAAATATTTTTACCACCCCTAGAGGAAACCTTGTACTCATTAAACTGTTGTTCCCTACCTCTCCCTCTCCCTAGCTGCTGGTAACCACCAGTCTGTATTCTTTCTCTATGGATTTGTCCTTCTGGTTACTTTACATAAGTGGAAGCATACAACATGTGACCTTCTGTCTGACCTTCTTTCACTTAGTGTGTTTTCAAGATATATCCACCTTGTAGCATCTATTAGTACTTATGAATTCTCTTTTATGGGTGAATACTATTCCGTTGTATGGATACCACAATGTATTTTGTCCATTCATATATTTTTTAAAAATTTTTGTTTATTTATTTATTTTTGGCTGGGCTGGGTCTTCGTTGCTGAGCAGACTTTTCTCTAGTTGTGGCGAATAAGGGCTACTCTAGTCGCAGTACACGGGCTTCTCATGTCAGTGGCTTCTCTTGTTGCAGAGCATGGGCTCTAGTGCAGGTGGACTTCAGCAGTTGCAGCAAGTAGGCTCAGTAGTTGCAGCTTCTGGGCTCTAGAGCACAGACTCAAAATAGTTGTGGTCTGTGGGCTTAGTTCCTCTGTGGCATGTGAGATCTTCTGGGATCAGGGATTGAAGCCTTGTCTCCTCCTGCATTGGCAAGTGGATTCTTTAGCACTGAGTCATCAGGGAAGTCCTATCCATTTATTTTCTGATGGACGTGTAGGTTGTTTCTACCTTTTATCTCTTGTGAGTAGTGCTGCTAGGCACATGCTATGCATATGTTTGTTTGAGTACCAGCTTTCTATTCTTCAGGGTATAGAAGTAGGTTTTTTTTTTTTTTGAAAGTAGCCTTTAGAGGTTCTTTAAAATTCTATAAAAATATTGACAAAAAAGAAAGTGAAAAAGCAATATATTAAAAGTACTATTGTACATGTTTGTGTCTTTATTATCTTGCATGGAGCCTTATAAATATTAGATGTTTGGTAAATGTTAAAGATGAACTATTGGTTTTGAGACTGCTTTCTAATTCTGATTTAGCTGTCAGCTATCTGATTTGGGGCAAATTCTTAACCTTTGGCCCTATATAGATGAAGTTTAGGTATCTATGACCTATGTAGATACAGTTTCTATATCTATAAAATAAGAAAGTAGACTAAATAAACTCTAAAAATCAGATTATTAAGTTCTGTAAAAGTCTATACCTTTAAAAAAAAAATATGAAGTGTTTTGGTACTGCATCTTTCTTTCACACTCTGGAAGATTAGGTACTTCCCAGCCCTTGACTATCATATACAGTTTCCTTCTTGTTAAATTTGCCTCTGGGGAGGGATCAAGATCATCCATATGATCAAGAAAGTTGAGATCAGCATTTTAGTCTTTAAGCTCTTGAAAAGTTTCTTCAGGAAAGATTCATCTTTTGTTTTTTCCTCCTTGCATTTCACAAGAAAATCTCAGTCATAAAACTCCTAGTGTAGAGATTGAAAACTCAGATGCCTTCAGGACTTGATGTAATGTAAAACAGTGAAATTGGCTGGGTGGTACTTTGAGTAACTGGAAGTCACACTAAAAGTTTTCCTTGTGGGAATATATACTTAATGTTGCCAGGTCTTGTGATTTGTCAAGAGAGGCCAGAAATCTGGATTATGTAAAATCCCATTATTAAATGTTGACTACTAATTCAGAATGTTTTAGAACACTGTGCAGGTCAGACAGAACACTTTTGCCCTCCAGATATGTGCTGTAGAAAGTGCAAGACCTGCAGAAAGAAAAGATGTGCATTTCAAAGTGAAATTAGTAATTTTAAAATGGTCATGAATATTCACTTGATTGCCTTTGGAATGAAGAAAATAATGCTCGGGGAATGTCTCATATCCATAACAACTTCCTCATTGCATACCCATTTGAGGCCAGAAATTAGGACTTTTATTTGTGTTATGAGCTCCAATTAGTATCTCCATAACTCAGTGGTTCCTGGTAATCCATCAATGAATACATGTAATTTTAGCAGCTGTGGCTCCCTTTATAACAAAGTTTGTAGACTTACGGTAGAGATAGCCATAGATTATAACCAGTTCACATGTAAACTTCTGGCACATTTTAGGTTGGGAGATTTTAGGTTGAGGAAACAGCTGTAGTACTGTGGTGTTAGTGTGTGTTTAGCTCTTGTTTACCCTCACATTTGTATTTTTAGCTTTACTAGGATGATAGTAATTATTTCTGTATTTTTACTTTGTTTCGCTTCCCTAAAAAATGAACTGATTTGAATAAGTAGTACTTCCTTGTTTTTATTTTTGTTTTTTTTAAAGGCGCTGGCCACATCATTAGGTTCTTTGCCTTGTGTTGTTTGTATGAAGTTTGAATTCTGTTTCATACTTCTGTTCATTTTTCCATCCATTTAACAAACACTGTATTGACCTTATCAAGGATGCCAAGGTCCTGCAAGAGCTGCCCTCTACCATCCCTACCTTATCTCATCTAGGAAGCACATTCTCTTGATTACTCTGGTTTTGCCACACTGTGCACCTTTTGGTTACTCAGACAAGCCACGTCTTTTCCTGCCTGTGGACTTCTGTACATGTTGTTTCCTCAGATGATTTTACTTCTCTTTCTGCTCTTTTTGAGTTGCTGATTCACTTATACCCAGGAACCTTTCAGAGAGGCCTTCCCTGACTATCTTCTCTTATAGTAGTTTCCACTTTGTTCTTTATTACAGATTCTTATTTGACTTCTTCATAGCATTCGTCCCGCTTTGAATTGTTAAAAATGATTTCTTGTTTTCCTGTTTCTCTCATTACAGAACAATCCCTTAAAGACAGGGACCTTTTTCTCTTATCTAATTTTTGTATCCTTGGCCCACAGTAAATTACTTCTGGTTGAGTTAATTATTTGTCAGCATAATAATCATTGTATGCCTACATTATGCTGGACAGTTTGTTTTAGGTGTGTTGTATACATTATTGACTGCAAGGAGATGCAACCAGTGCATTCTGAAGGAGATCAGCCCTGGGATTTCTTTGGAAGGAATGATGCTAAAGCTGAAACTCCAGTACTTTGGCCACCTCATGCGAAGAGTTGACTCATTGGAAAAGACTTTGATGCTGGGAGGGATTGGGGGCAGGAGGAGAAGGGGACGACAGAGGATGAGATGGCTGGATGGCATCACGGACTCGATGGACGTGAATCTGAGTGAACTCCGGGAGTTGGTGATAGACAGGGAGGTCTGGTGTGCTGCAGTTCATGGGGTCGCGGACACGACTGAGCGACTGAACTGAACTGAACTGATACATTATTGCTAGTGCTCACAACTCTGCAAGATAAATAGATGTCATATTATAAGCTTACTGTCATATTGTAAACGAGGCAGTCAAGGCTTGCTATGATGAGTAACTTGCCTAAAGTCAGAAAGTAGATAGAGCTGTAATGAAAGCCCAGTTCTCACTACCTTTGCTCTTTCATTATGACATGCTACTTACCTCTTATTTATTGTAAACAATATTGGTATCCTGACACAAGGATCATACTGCTTTTATACATCTCTGTGTTACCTTGTGGTTTTCTCCTTCCTCCCTACCCCACTTCATGCAAAAATGATTATAATAATATTGGAAATACCTAATAACCATAGTGTCTGTTGATACTGACTTTCTGATCAAAGTCAAATGAAAATTCATGTATTTTTAATAGTAATACTGACAACCTCTAGTATTAGAAGTTTCGTATCTTGAGTTTTAATCCCTAATTCCTGTATGTAATTGGCCCTTTAAACATTAATAGATATAGAGGGATTTCTTACATGCCTCTGAAGCATTTACTTCTAGAGCACAGCCACTGCTGCTGCTGCTGCTAAGTCGCTTCAGTCGTGTCCAACCCTATGCGACCCCATAGACAGCAGCCCACCAGGCTCCTCTCTCTCTGGGATTCTCCAGGCAAGAATACTGGAGTGAATTGCCATTTCCTTCTCCATACAGCCACTGCCTAAAAGAAATAATTGAATTATCTTTGAGCACTTTGAAGTGCTCCTTTCAAAGTCCGTCAGCTTTTTATCTCTCTCTCTTTTTTTTTTAATAGTGAAAACTTTTATATTTGGAATTAACCAGCCGGACTCAGTTTAAATGATCTCAGTTTTGTTGGCAACACCCAAAGCATCATATTCAGGAGCCATTCAAACATAGGCCTTCTTCTCTCCATCAATCTGAATCAAGGTGTTGACCTTAGCTACAACAGTGTCATAGAGCTTCTTCACAGCCTGTTTAGTTTGGTGCTTTTTGGCCTTGACATCCAAGATGAGTACCATTGTGTTGTCTTCTGTTTTCTTCATAGCTGACTCAACGAGGAGGGGGAATTTGATGATAGCCTAGTGGTCAAGTTTGTTTCTCCTAGGGTCGCTCTTCTGAGGATATTTGGGGTGCCTCCTGAGCCACAGTGTTTTGGGTTGCTGGAAGGTGGGTGACATCTGGATCTTTGTATGTGTGTGTGGCTGTGGATCACCCCACTCCAGTACTCTTGCCTGGAAAATCCCATGGATGGAGGAGCCTGGTAGGCTGCAGTAAGAGTCGGACACAACTGAGCGACTTCACTTTCACTTTTCACTTTCATGCATTGGAGAAGGAAATGGCAACCCACTCCAGTGTTCTTGCCTGGAGAATCCCAGGGATGGGGGAGCCTGGTGAGCTACCGTCTCTGGGGTCGCACAGAGTTGGACACAACTGAGGCGACTTAGCAGCAGCAGCAGCAGCAGCAGCAGCAGTGGCTGTGGATGCCTTTCACCATTGCTTTCTTTGCCTTCAAAGTATTTGCTTTGGCTGCTGCTGCTGCTAAGTCGCTTCAGTCATGTCCGACTCTGTGCGACCCCATAGATGGCAGCCCACCAGGCTCCCCCATCCCTGGGATTCTCCAGGCAAGAACACTGGAGTGGGTTGCCATTTCCTTCTCCAATGCATGAAAGTGAAAAGTGAAAGTGAAGTTGCTCAGTCGTGTCCGACTCTTTAGTGACCCCATGCACTGCAGCCTACCAGGCCCCTACATCCATGGGATTTTCCAGGCAAGAGTACTAGAGTGGGTTGCCATTTGGCAGGAAGGGGCAAAGGCTTCCTTATTCACTTTCGGTGCCATCTTCATGAAAAAGCAACTTTTTGCTTCTTTATCTCAAAAATTTGTTTGGGTCTTCTTATTTTTCTATTTTCTTTTTCTTTCAGGTTAGTAGAAGAAATGCTAAGGCACCCTCAAATCTCCAGGGCTTGACTCTGCGACGTACTACTTTGCTTTAATAGTTTTCAACTCTTGTTTTTCATAATTTACTATTACATTTTTTTTCTTCATGGTCTTCCCTAGTAGCTCAGCTGGTAAAGAATCCACCTGCAATGAGGAGGCCGTGGTTTGATTCCCGAGTAGGAAGAGGCCCTGGAGAAGGGATAGGCTACCCACTCCAATATTCATGGGTTTCCCTGGTGACTGAGATGGTAAAGAATTGCCTGCAATGTGGGAGACCTGGGTTTGATCCCTGGGTTGGGAAGGTCCTCTGGAGGAGGGCATGGCAATCTCTTGTTTTTCATTATTTTTAATTATGTTTTTTGTTTCTTCATAGTAGTAGTTGTCAAACTGTTTAACTACAATTTCTCTGGAATTGCTGTGGCACGTGATAATACAGTTCTAAAAGAAATTATATTTAAAAAGAAAGTTAGAAAGCAAACTCCTTATAGTAGTATAATTCTGTAACAATGCCCCAGAAAACTGTTTTATTATATTCACTGAAACACTAATTTCAACTTTACCATCTGATTGTCCCATAACCCGCTATCAGCACGCAAGCATTCTTTTGGAAATTCAGTTGTGACTTCGCAGTTGTCAGATATGGTGGTCGTGTCTTAATTAAATCTCTTCTGTATGTTTTCTCTTGGATCTTTAAACTTTTCCTTGTTACTGGCTGTTTTCCTTATACTGTCAAGCCTACATATTTCTTCTTCCACACAATAAAGTAACATAAACCCATTATTTGGCCCTGTCTCCTTAAGTATTCTTTTTTTCTCCTTGCAAGGACTTTGTGAAATAGTAGTCTACATTTCTGCTTACACTGCATTTATTTCCTCACTTCCATTTGGTCGTCAACTCTTTTCCTTCTGGCTTCTGTCCCCATCACTCCCTTGATACTTCCTTGGAAAAGGTATCAAGAAATATCTTTTGTCACATCAAATAAATACAGTTTTTCCAGTTTTTCTTATTTGAACTAAATGAGGCATTTTCAGTTTGGGGCATCCAGTTCCAAGACTGTTCTTTTTGACACTTTCTCCAAGCTATCCTCTGACTCTTTCTCTAGTTTTTTTCCTAGCTTTTTTTCCCCCTCATTCTGACCCTTCTGCCTCTTCATTCATTATATGGTTTGTCAGCATTCTTATGTATTTCCACAGCTTCTGTTTTCTTGTTCATTCATCAAATAAAAGCCTGTCTGTGCCAGGCACTGTGCTATTGCTGAGAAGACAGTATGAATGAAATGGTCATGTCCACTGTCCTCATGACACGATGTAGTTCAATAAGAAGTACACAGAGGTAAACTGGTAATTGTGAAACAGTGGGTGGTAAGTGTTCTGGTAGAGGAAATACAGAGAAAGGATACGTAACTAAGACTAGAGTGGTTAGGAAAAGCTTTTGGGGAAGAAATAACAGTAAAAAGGGGCTGTGGGAAAGTCAGTATTTCAGGGAGAAACAATAACATTTGCAAAGAAATAAAATGAGGGAGTGCATGGCTAAAGTATTGAAAATCATTGTATCTTGAGAGTGTGGAGGGAAAGAGAATGGAGGAGGGATAATGGTGCATGATCATAGATTAGGCACTCATAAAAATATTCATTCAACAAGTATTGGTGCTATTCTTTAATAATTATAGTGTCACATAATTATACATTTTAATAGCCTAGTTTTCACTCTGCTATGAACAATCACAGCTAGGTTTTAGAAGATATCTGAGTCTGATCGTTGCTTATTGCTATAGACTGGTCTTATGATGGGTTTGTGCTGCCTATTTTACTAAATCTGGCTTGAAAGTCTGTGTTTTTGATTATTCAAGATCTTGTCCTGCGATCTATTTATGGCTTCTCAGGGTCTTAGTTGCTGTGTGCAGGCCTTCTCTAGTTGCAGTGAGTGGGGGCTATTCTCTAGTTGTGCTTGGGCTTCTCATTGCAGTGGCTTCTCTTGTGGAGCATGGGCTCTAGGGTGCTTGGACCTCAGTAGTTGTGGTGCACGGCCTTAGTTGCCCCATGGGATGTGGAATCTTCCTGACCAGGAATTGAACCATGTCCCCTGCATTGGCAGGTGGATTCTTAACCACTGGACCACCAGGGAAGTCTAGATATTCAGTTTTTTGGGGGGCATAGCCTACTGTGTCTTTATTTTCTTTTACATATTCCTTTTTGCATAGAATACAAAGAGTATGTTTGTATGGGTCTTTATGTACAGAGTATTTTTGTAATTTTACAAGATTCTCATTTTTTTAAAACCTTGGACTTAACCCAGTATTTTTTACATGTGGCACATTATAGTATTTATCAGATATTTAACTGAATAACCTAAAAAAGTTCTTTAAATCCCTGGTGGTTCAGCTGGTAAAGAATCTGCCTGCAATGCGGGAGACCTGGGTTTGATCCCTGGATTGGGAAGATCCTCTGGAGAAGGGAAAGGCTACCTAGTCCAGTATTCTGGCCTGGAGAATTCCATGGACTGTATATAGTCCATGGGGTCGCAAAGAGTCGGACACGACTGAGCGACTGTCACTTTCACTTGACTGTCACAAGTAGAACATGATGATACTCAAAGTTCTTTCTGAGTAAACATACTCAGTTCAGTTCAGTCGCTCAGTTGTGTCTGACTCTTTGCGACCCCATGAATCGCAGCACACCAGGCCTTCCTGTCCATCACCAATTCCTGGAGTTTACTCAAACTCATGTCCGTCGAGTCGGTGATGCTATCCAGCCATCTCATCCTCTGTTGTCCCCTTCTCCTCCTGTCCCCAATCCCTCCCAGCATCAGAGTCTTTTCCAGTGAGTCAACTCTTTGCATGAGGTGGCCAAAGTACTGGAGTCAGCTTCAGCATTAGTCCTTCCAATGAACACCCAAGACTGATCTCCTTTAGGATGGACTGGTTGGATCTCCTTGCAATCCAAGGGACTCTCAAAGAGTCTTCTCCAACACCACAGTTCAAAAGCATCAATTCCTCGGTGCTCAGCTTTCTTCACAGACCAACTTTCACATCCATACATGACTACTGGAAAAACCATAGCCTTGACTAGACAGACCTTTGTTGGCAAAGTAATGTCTCTGCTTTTGAATATGCTATCTAGGTTGGTCATAACTTTCCTTCCAAGGAGTAAGCGTCTTTTAATTTCATGGCTGCAATCACCATCTGCAGTGATTTTGGAGCCCAAAAAAAGAGTCAGTCACTGTTTTCACTGTTTCCCTATTTCCCATGAAGTGATGGGACTAGATGCCATGATCTTCATTTTCTGAATGTTGAGCTTTAAGCCAACTTTTTCACTCTCCTCTTTCACTTTCATCAAGAGGCTTTTTAGTTCCTCTTCACTTTCTGCCGTAAGGGTGGTGTCATCTGCATATCTGAGGTTATTGATATTTCTCCCGGCAATCTTGATTCCAGCTTGTGCTTGTTCCAGCCCAGTGTTTTTCATGATGTACTCTGTATAGAAGTTAAATAAGCAGGGTGACAATATACAGGCTTGATGTACTCCTTTTCCTATTTGAAACCAGTCTGTCATGGGTTAAAATTACAATGACTTCTGTGTTTAGCCAAGATGAGGCTAAACACAGGGACCAGGTTTACTTACCCTCTTTTCTGAAGCAACTAAAAAGCCAGATAAATATATGAGACAATGGTTCTCTTCACATTTAACATCAGGCAGTGAAGGAAAGTGATCCTTGAAGAAACAAAAAACAAGAAGAGCCCGGCAAGTTCTTTACTCCCTGGAGAAAGTTCCAGGCTTTGGTGTGAAAGGGGAAGTACAGGTAAAGTCCAGTAGTCTCTTGAGTTGAGGAGGTAGAACTAGGAGTCTGGGAAAGCCAAGGTAGCTAGAGTTCTCAGGGGCAGAATATTAGAAAGGAGGGAGATGGAGCCAGAGGATTTTAGAAATCTGCAGAGGATGTCCTTTGACTATTCAGCCAAGTGGTGATCATTACATGCAGGTGGAAAACCACCCACGACTGAGGAAAGAACTGCCTAAAAGGATGAGAGGAAACAGTGCTCAGATCTCACTAAGGGCTGGATATGATGCGTGTTTGCAGCAGCAAGAGTGGAATACTTTCTTTAGGTTTTATTTATTTATTTATGGCTGCACTGGGTCTTCATTGCTGCATGAGGGTTTTTTTCCAGTTGCAGCAGGCAGGGCCTTCTCTCTAGTTGTGGTACACGGGCACTTCTCATTGCAGTGGCTTCTCTTGCTGCAGATCATGGGCTCTAGGGTCATGAGCTGCATTAATTGCAGCGTGAAGGCTCAGTAGTTGCTGTGCAAGGGCTTAGTTGTCCCCCAGCGTTTGGAATCTTTCCTGATCAGGGATCGAACCCGTGTCTCCAGCATTGGCAGGTGGATTCTTAACCAACAAGAGGAGCAGGGAATCCGTAGAATACTGTTTTACACATGAGTAGTGTTAAGAAGGATCTTGCCTCGGTAGTAATACTGGACCAAACATGCTCTGGTCACGGCTAACAAAGCTTTAAGAGCAAGAACTAAAAGGATCAAACTGTTCGCTAGTAACTTAACCATAACCCAAAGTAAAGCTCAAGAATATTTATAGGAATATGAAAATATAAGGACACAAAGTGAAATTCTCAATGTTTGGCATCAAGTCAAAAATCATTACCATGGTTCTAAAAGTTTGTTTTATTTTTATCAAAAACTACCAGTCATGGAAAGAGGCAGAAAATTACAAAATGTAACAAATATCAATAAATTGAAACTGCTTGTAAAATAACTTGTGGCTTTTTTAGCCTGTGCCCATTGGCGTTACCAGATTATTGGCCTCCCCAATACTCAGTCTGGTATGTATGAGGCAAAAAGAAAATTTGTGGGTCTCACCATCCCTGGCTGGCCTACTTTCTTTTTATCTCACCTTTCAATCTTCTTAGTTTTTTTTTTTTCCTTTTAAATGTATGTAGTGTTCAAGATTTTTAGCTGAACTTTTTGGAGGAAATAGTGAAAAGTGTGTCTACTCCATCTTTCTGAAAATGGATGCCTCCAAGATATTTATTTCTGGAGTATAAACAAATGTTCTTTGATGAATCATTTGAATATTAACATGAAAAACAATGAACTTTGAGTTCAATAATATAATAAAACCAATTCCAGAATGATCATAGACATAAATATGGCAGATAAAGCACAAAGACTTCCAGAAGAAAACAGAATATCTTCATGTTCTTGGGGTATGCAAATATTTCTTAAACAGTATGTAAAAATCACTAATCATAAAGGAAAAGATTCATATATTGAACTTGATTAAAATTAAGAACTCTTGTTTATTAAAGGTAACTTTATGGAGGTGGAAAGGCAAACCATATGTGGAAGAAGATATTTACATTATGTACGTTAACATAGGATTTGCATCTAGAATATACAGTGAACTCCTACAAATTAATATTTTTTAAAAAATAGCAACCAAATATAAAAATGGGTAAAAGACTTGATGAACCATACCTTGTGACTCAGCGATTTCAACCTATATATATATATCCAATGGAAGTATATATATGCACATATAAAAATGTTTATGGCATTATTTTTGTAAAAGGTAAAAACTATAAACATTAATTATTTAACAGCAGAATGGATTTAATTATTGATGATTCCGTGCAGTTTACCTCACTGGATTGTAAATGTTTGAAAACAGATACAGGTCACTTTAGTGTCTACACTTACATACACAAAATAAATTATTGGTGATATATTTTCCTTCTTTTAGAAAATAAACTCCTGAGGTACCTTGTAATCCAAAGTCCGTGCAATTAGAAATAACATTGAATTTAAGAACTGTATTTTATTTATTTTATTATTGTGCCTAGCACATAATGGACGTTAAATAATGTGCTTTATGAATGAATGAGCAGATTGTCATTTATTAACTGTCTTTTAAGTTCAAAACCAAATATGCATAAAATAATGGTCTTTATTTCATTTTCATTGATTATTATATACATTGATAAGTACATGGTTATTTTAGTTTATTAAATATATGGCTATTTAAGATGGTTAACTGTTAAGCAGTGGAACAGGTTTCTATTTAGTGTTGGTTTTGGAAATAGTAAGCTAAATTGCAAGTGTGTATACATATTATATGCACTATGTTTAGTCACTCAGTCGTGTCTGACTCTTTTGGTTGAGATGCTTCTACTGCTTATATTCCAGAAATGAACTTATTTTGCTTCCCTGGTAGCTCAGTTGGTGAAGAATCCGCCTGCAGTACAGGAGACCCCGGTTCAGTTCCTGGGTTGGGAAGATCCCCTGGAGAAAGAATAGGCTACCTACTCCAGTATTCTGGTCTGGAGAAGTCCATGGACTGTATAGTCCATGGGGTCACAAAGAGTCGGACACAACTGAGCAACTTTCACACACAGTTAATGTGAGTTTAGTAAGGACAGAAAATTACAGAACACTGGAGCCTCCTCTTTTTAGCAAGCAAGCCATCACCAAAATTTAAACTTGAGTGAAAGGTCCGTGACACAGATTGTCTGTTTTGTAGCTGATGTATCTCCAGGAACCAAGAGAGTGCTTGGCTTACATTAGGCATTTAGTAGATATTTGTTGAGTGAATGAATAAGTGAATGAGAATATTTATTCAGCTGTGCTTCATTCTGTAGCAGATACAGTGTTGTCACTGCTGATATGTCATTTATTACTTCTTTATTATATATTAGCAATGTTTCTGAAATAATATGAAAATTAGAAATTTTCATGAAGTTTATTTCATAACTAAAAATTAATACCCAGTAGCTTTCTTTAGTATTTTGATAACCTCATTAGCAAACATTGAACTCCCATTGTGAGTATAGTACCACTAAACTTATAGTCATTCAAAGAAGACATATCATAGTTTCTGCCCTTGAAGAGTTTTCAAGTAGTTGGAGAGAGAGAAAATAGGCATAAGGATGATCTATAACAATATGAGGGTGCCAGAGTTACAGTACACATGAGAAATAAATTTTATGTTCAATGAAAAGTTTGATACTAAGTTTATGTACATTATTCAACTTTTTAAAAATATGTATAGGAAAATAGGGAAAGAAAACATAAATATATTATGTTTTGAATGGTGAGATCATGGGCAAATTTACTTTTCTTTCATCAGTTCAATTCAGTCGCTCAGTCGTGTCCGACTCTTTGTGACACCATGAATTGCAGCACGCCAGGCCTCCCTGTCTATCACCAACTCCCGGAGTTCACTCAGACTCACATCCATCGAGTCAGTGATGCCATCCAGCCATCTCATCCTCTGTCGTCCCCTTCTCCTCCTGCCCCCAATCCCTCCCAGCATCAGAGTTTTTCCAGTGAGTCAACTCTTCGCATGAGGTGGCCAAAGTACTGGAGTTTCAGCTTTAGCATCATTCCTTCCAAAGAAATCCCAGGGCTGATCTCCTTCAGAATGGACTGGTTGGATCTCCTTACAGTCCAAGGGACTCTCAAGAGTCTTCTCCAACACCACAGTTCAAAAGCATCAATTCTTCGGCACTCAGCCTTCTTTACAGTCCAACTCTCACATCCATACGTGACCACTGGAAAAACCATAGCCTTGACTAGACGGACCTTAGTCGGCAAAGTAATGTCTCTGCTTTTGAATATACTATCTAGGTTGGTCATCACTTTTCTTCCAAGGAGTACACGTCTTTTAATTTCATGGCTGCAGTCACCATCTGCAGTGATTTTAGAGCCCCCAAAAATAAAGTCTGACACTGTTCCCACTGTTTCCCCATCTATTTCCCATGAAGTGATGGGACCGGATGCCATGATCTTCGTTTTCTGAATGTTGAGCTTTAGGCCAACTTTTTCACTCTCCACTTTCACTTTCATCAAGAGGCTTTTTAGTTCCTCTTCGCTTTCTGCCATAAGGGTGGTGTCATCTGCATATCTGAGGTTATTGATATTTCTCCCGGCAATCTTGATTCCAGCTTGTGTTTCTTCCAGCCCAGTGTTTCTCATGATGTATTCTTCATATGGTGAAGAATAAGCAGGGTGACAATATACAGCCTTGACATACTCCTTTTCCTATTTGGAACCAGTCTGTTGTTCCATGTCCCGTTCTAACTGCTGCTTCCTGACCTGTATACAGATTTCTCAAGAGGCAGGTCAGGTGGTCTGGTATTCCCATCTCTTTCAGAATTTTCCACAGTTTATTGTGATCCACACAGTCAAAGGCTTTGGCATAGTCAATAAAGCAGAAATAGATGTTTTTCTGGAACTGTCTTGCTTTTTCCATGATCCAGTGGATGTTGGCAATTTGATCTCTGGTTCCTCTGCCTTTTCTAAAACCAGCTTGAACATCAGGAAGTTCACGGTTCATGTATTGCTAAAGCCTGGCTTGGAGAATTTTGAGCATTACTTTACTAGCATGTGAGATGAGTGCAATTGTGCGGTAGTTTGAGCATTCTTTGGCATTGCCTTTCTTTGGAATTAGAGGAAAACTGACCTTTTCCAGTCCTGTGGCCACTGCTGAGTTTTCCAAATTTGCTGGCATATTGAGTGCAGCACTTTCACAGCATCATCTTTCAGGATTTGAAACAGCTCAACTGGAATTGCATCACCTCCGCTAGCTTTGTTCGTAGCGATGCTTTCCAAGGCCCACTTGACTTCAGATTCCAGGATGTGTGGCTCTAGATTAGTGATCACACCATCATGATTATCTGGGTCGTGAAGATCTTTTTTGTACAGTTCTTCTGTGTATTCTTGCCACCTCTTCTTAATATCTTCTGCTTCTGTTAGGTCCATACCGTTTCTGTCCTTTATCGAGCCCATCTTTGCATGAAATGTTCCCTTGGTATCTCTAATTTTCTTGAAGAGATCTCTAGTCTTTCCCATTCTGTTGTTTTCCTCTATTTTTTTGCATTGATCGCTGAAGAAGGCTTTCTTATTTCCTTGCTGTTCTCTGGAACTCTGCCTTCAGATGCTTATATCTTTCCTTTTCTCCTTTGCTTTTCACCTCTCTTCTTTTCACAGCTATTTGTAAGGCCTCCCCAGACAGCCATTTTGCTTTTTTGCATTTCTTTTCCACGGGGGTGGTCTTGATCCCTGTCTCCTGTACAGTGTCACGAACCTCCTTCTATAGTTCATCAGGCACTCTATCTATCAGATCTAGGCCCTTAAATCTATTTCTCACTTCCACTGTATAATCATAAGGGATTTGATTTACGTCATACCTGAATGGTCTAGCAATGTTCCCTACTTTCTTCAATTTGAGTCTGAATTTGGTAATAAGGAGTTCATGATCTGAGCCACAGTCAGCTCCTGGCCTCGTTTTTGTTGACTGTATAGAGCTTCTCCATCTTTGGCTGCAAAGAATATAATCAAATCTGGTTTCGATGTTGACCATCTGGTGATGTCCATGTGTAGAGTCTTTTCTTGTGTTGTTGGAAGAGGGTGTTTGCTGTGACCAGTGCATTTTCTTGGCAAAACTCTATTAGTCTCTGCCCTGCTTCATTCCGCATTCCAAGACCAAATTTGCCTGTTACTCCAGGTATTTCTTGACTTCCTACTTTTGCATTCCAGTCCCCTATAATGAAAAGGACATCTTCTTTGGGTGTTAGTTCTAAAAGGTCTTGTAGGTCTTCATAAAACCGTTCAACTTCAGCTTCTTCAGCGTTACTGGTTGGGGCATAGACTTGGATAACTGTGATATTGAATGGTTTGCCTTGGAGACGAACAGAGATCATTCTGTCGTTTTTGAGATTGCATCCAAGTACTGCATTTTGGACTCTTGTTGACCATGATGGCTACTCCATTTCTTCTTTTTTTCATACACATCTGTATTTTCAAAAGCAAGCAATAACTTTAAATTAAAAATTTTCTGCCCCAATTCTAGCACAAGATTTGTATTAAAGCGAAAAATACAGCAGTCATGTACCCAGTATCATCAATTGTAGATCCCTCTCCTGTTTATACACTCACTAGATACTCAGCCTCATCATTTAAAACTAAATTTGTTGACTTGCCAGTTTTACTCTTACTCCTAAACTCTGTATCATGGGACACTGTACCACCTTACATTAATTTTTGTGCCAGAATTTCTATGGGCTGCCTGGAGCTATTTCTGTCTCTCCCTCTCCAGTCATCCAATTCAGTTAGTTCATCAGTTTCCTGAACATGTTTAAATTTGTGTTCTATTTGCCATTCTCACTGCCTTGGTTTAGGACCTCATTATTTCTTACTTAGAAGATTGTAAAAAACTTAGCTCTTCGCCACCTCTAGGATGTAGTCTGTTTTGCATATACCTGGGCAGATGATCATTCTCAAATATGAATCTGAGCTTATCATGTCTTTTCTTGAAACACTCAAAAGCTCCCTGTGTGCTGAGGGATAAAGTCTTTATTGCTTAGAATGATTATACAGGGCCTTCAATGATCTTACCCCTGCATGTCTTCAGTAGACTCATCTCTTGGTATTTTTCTATGTAACTCCTGTATTCTAACTTAACTGAATTACTTGAAAAACTGAAATAAGCAAAATGCAAACACTCTCCTTGTTTGGATTTTCTTTTACAGTTTCTCCTCCTCCTTCACAAATTTGTTTGTCAGATACCCAATTCATTGTTCAAGGTTGACCTCAGGTGTCACATACCCCATGCACCCTTCTCTGACCTTTATAAACAGTGTTTAGGATTCCCTCTTCTCCAGTTGCATAACAGTCCATATTTCTATTAAAGCACATATTGTATTTTTTATTGAAGTGTAGTTGATTTATAGTGTTGTGCCAATCTGTGCTGTGTAGCGAAGTGACTCAGTCATGCACATATATACATTATTTTGTATATTCTTTTCCATTATGGTTTATTGCAGGATATTGAATATAGTAGGGAATGGCAGTCCTCTCGGGTACTCTTGCTTGGAGAATCCCATAGACAGAGAAGCCTTTAGGGCTACATTTCATGGGGTGGCAAAGAGTTGGACACGACTGAGCGACCAGCACTAATACTTGCTGAATATAGTTCACTCTGCTATGCTTTAGGGCCTTGTTGTTTAGCCATTTTGAATATAATAGTTCTGCATCAACCAACCCCAAACTCCCTGTCCATTCCTCTCCCTCCCCCTAACTTGGGAAACACAAATCTGTTCTCTATAAGTCTGTTTCTCTTTTATAGATAGTTTCATTTGTTGCATGTTTTAGATTCCACATATAAGTGATACCGTATGGTATTTGACTTTCTCATTTTAACTTCACTTAGTATGATAATCTCTAGTTGCATTCATGTTGCTGCAAAGGCCATTATTTCATTCTTTTTTATTACTCAATAGTATTCCATTGTATATATGGACTACATCTTTTTTTATCCATTTGTCTGTTGATGAACATTTAGGTTGTTTCCCTGTTTTGACTGTTGTGAATAGTGCTGCTCTGAAGATACGGATGCATCTGTCTTTTTGAATTACAGTTTTGTCCAAGGAGTAGAATTGCTAGATCATATGGTAATTCTGATTTTAGTTTTCTGAGACACCTCCATACTGTTTTCCATAGCCACTATACCAACTTACATTCCCACCAACAGTGTCAGAGGGTTCCCTTTTCTCCACAGTTTCTCCAACATTTGTTATTTGTAGACTTTTTAATGATGGCCATTATGACCAGTGTGAGGTTGTACCTCATTTTAGTTTTGATTTACACTTACGTAATAATTAGTGATGTTGAGCATCTTTTCATGTGCCTACTGCCATCTGTATGTCTTCTTTGGAGAAATGTCTGTTAAAGTCTTCTGCCCATTTTTCAGTTGGGTTGTTTGTTTTAAGTTGTATGGGCTGTTTCTATATTTTGGAGGGTAAGCCCTTGTCTGTCACATCATTTGCAAATATTTTCTCCCATTTGTAACATATTGCATTATTTTAAACTTGACTAATTTTATTTTCTTTCAACTGTGAATTTCTTGAGTGATTTCCTCTTATGTTGTGTCCTTAGTCCAGTACAGGAGCAAAATATGTGATGAATGCATATTTAAATTAATTGTTCTGTCAGGTTGAAGGTGTTAGTAAAGCTGAGATAGCATAGCTAAAAATATTGAGCCAATGAGTGTGAAATATAAGGTGTCAAACAAGTTCGTTGGTCTTTCCTGGACTTTTCACAGTTCTGATACTTTTGAAGATTACAAGTCACTTATTTGTGGAATATTCCTGATGATTGCATTCAAATTATGCATCTTTGGCACAAATACCACAGAAATAATGATATATTCTTTCTGCATCCTAGAGTGGCATACAATTTTGATTTGTATCATTTCTGATGATACTCACTTTGATCACTTGATTAAGATGGTATCTGTCAGACTTCTCTAAAGTTACCATATTTCTCCTTTGTAATCAGTAAATGTTTTGTGAAGTTGTACTTTGAAACTGTATGAATATCTCATTCCTCATCATACTTCTGGTTTATTCATTACTGTTTTATGTCAGTATGGACTTTTATGTTTTCATTTGATTTTAATCTGTTACGATTATTACCCTCCTTTCTGGCCATGCTGTATGGCTTACAGGATTAGTTCCCCAACCAGGAATTGAACCCAGGACATGGCAGTGAAAACACTGAGTACTAACCATTGGACTGCCAGGGAACTTCCATTGCTTATTTTCATGCTCATGTTTGTTAGTGAGAGCCTGGTCAAGATAGTTTCTGTATCCTTTTGACAGGTCTCCTTAATTCTTTGAGTACTTTCTTACTTTAGCAAAACAATATATATATATCAGGCTAATCTTGTACTTTTCGTATCCAGGTCCTGATAACAACTATTTCTCAAAGAAGCCCAAACTACTTTTCAGTAGAAAAGAATATTTAGAAACCAGGATCTGGATACTAGGTATGCTTGTTTTCCATGAGTATGCTTTTGGGATCGTGCTTCTTACAGAATCTTTCAGAAGACAGAGCTTGGGAATATATGTATACTTATAGACCCTGATTGGAAAAGGTGATGGCACCCCACTCCAGTACTCTTGCCTGGAAAATCGCATGGATGGAGGGACCTGGTAGGCTGCAGTCCATGGTGTCGCTAGGAGTCGGACACGACTGAACGACTTCACTTTCACTTTTCACTTTCATGCATTGGAGAAGGAAATGGCAACCCATCCAGTGTTCTTGCCTGGAGAATCCCAGGGATGGGGGAGCCTGGTGGGCTGCTGTCGAAGGGGTTGCACAGAATCGGACATGACTGAAGTGACTTAGCTGCAACAACAGCAGTATAGACAGACCCTGATGCTGGGAAAGATTGAAAGTGGGAGGAGAAGGGGATGACAGAGGATGAGATGGTTGGATGGCATCACTGACTCAATGGACATGAGTTTGAGTAAACTCTGGGAGTTGGTGATGGACAGGGAGGCCTGTTGTATTGCAGTCCCTGGGGTCACAAAGAGTCTGACACAGCTGAGTAACTGAACTGAACTATATTCGTATATTGGTCATTGGTCATCCACCAGTGTCAGTCTCCCAACTGAGGAAGTTACACTGGTGATTTAGTTGCTGTTGTGTCCAGCTCTTGCGATCTCATGAACTGTTGCCTGCCAGGCTTCTCTGTCCATGGGATTCTCCAGGCGAGAATACTGGAGTGGGTTGCTATTTCCATCTCCAGAGGGTCTTCCCAAGCCAGGAATTGAACCCCGGTCTCCTGCATTGCAGAAAGATGCTTTACCGACTGAGGTATGAGGCAAGTCCTTACATCCCTATATACATTTATATTTTTATTCTTCTTTCTCTTGTGAGTTCATGCTGATACCTCCAGTTGCAGTTTAGTAACACACGGTTCCTCCTTGTTTTTCTCCCTCTGTTTGTAACTCCTTTAGTTCAACACTGCAAAACTTTATTCCCTTCAATTTTAATATATTTACTTATTCGAGCAATCTCCCTTTGTATAATTGAGCTGCTTTTGCCATTGCTTCCCCCTTTCCTACACACTGATACCTAATTATCCAACTTGGACATACGTAACTTGCCTCTAGACTGTGACTGCTTTCCTCCTCCATCCTATGTATGCTGTGACACCCAGAGCTGCCCTCCTGCTTATCTGTTGACACCCTCCTTACCCTCCTTAGGTTCTGACTCCCCATTTTGGGTAGCGCTGCTAGGCAGATAGCCTTCACGTTACTAAGATTTTTATATTCTACCTAAAAGATGCCCTGTGCTCCTGCTCCCTCAACCTCATGAATATCTTGTTTACCCCACTGGGACTCCAACATCTTATGCTGGGCTGCCCATCCATGGGAATGTGCTCTTCATCCTGCTCAGGCTTGAAGGCTTCACATGAATGCCCTCCTCACCCTGCTTAAATTTCTAATTCCCATGTTGGTCTTCCACACTCCCCTCATGGGCGCACTCTACTTCCTGCTTAATCTTTGATACCCAGCTCAGGCAGCCCTATTATATGGACATCCTTCTTACTGCTTGGGTTCTTAAACCTAGAGCAGGCTGCCCTTGCATGAATACCCTTTATACCCTGCTTCAGCTTTGCTTCCCTGTGTTGGCTATCCTCTGTCACCTCACTGGCTTCAGCTGTGATATCCTGTGCCATCCCCTTAAGGCTACATTTCTCACCATGCTCTGACTCTGATACCTTATGCTAGACTCTCTGCCTTCCCTCCTCTGCATACCGTCCTCATTCTGTTTGGGCTACCCATCGCTGGAGACTTTGACTTTGCTTGGACTCTAACCCAGTAGGTTGTCCTTCTGTGTGTCAAGCAAAATTCCTCTTCTCATCCTGCTTTCTTGGGTTCCACCCCACCCTTCCACTCTCTCCCACCTTTCCCCACCCCCACCCCCAGATAAGTTATTCATTATGCTTGGGTTCTGACACCACATACTAGGCTGCAGGTATTTTATTTGCATTGCTTGGACTCTGCACCTGGTCATCTTTTCCTCACCCTCTGTCTCCCCATTAATACTTTCCTCACCCTGCTTGGGCTCTGAAACCATTTGCCAGGCCTCCACCTGCACCTTGGATTCCCTTCTCATTCTTTACTTCTGACACTCAGCCCTAGTCCTCCTTACCCTTCTTGAACTCTGAACGCTACAGTTCTTTAAAGCTGATTTGAATAAATATTCCTATAAGATGTCTGGAAATTATAAATCGATAAAGGTTTTACTCAGTAGTCAGGTCATAGGTAAGACTTTGAAAGTGTTTATTCTAGAACGGACTTAAATAGCTTCTTCTGAAAATAGTATAAATAAATTAAGAAAGTATAATATATAACAAAAATGGTTAAATAGAATAATCCATTCTGTATCTCATAAATGTTATTAAGTTATGTAGAAAATAACTGTGAAATTTTAAAGTGAAAAATAATACCTATTCGAAAAAATAGATCTCAAGTTATTCTTCTTATTTCCCAAATTGTTGCAGTCTGTGCTGCTGCATATTGTTTAAAATTACTGTAGCCCGCTAGCTTGAGGAAAATGGTAATCAAATATATTCAAAAAGAAGTGATATGATTAAATAAATAACAGCAAACTAGTAAGTGGATTTAAACTTAAATGAGAAAATTTTATTAAAACAGAGATCACATACAAGTTATTCTTGGACTTAATAATCTTTTAGAAACCAAATATCCAGTAGACCTGCAGCCAGTACATTTTCCAGTGGAGATGCCAAGTATGATGACTGTCAAGCCCAAAGTGTTTTTAACAGAATGAATGCTGTCTCTCTTCAATGCAGAAGTATGTTGGCACAGTGGAGGTGCCAGGCATTTTGTTTTAGAATGTCTGATGTGAAACCATAGCCTTGGGATTCACCAGCTTATTGAGGTAGTTAATAAAGATATGGAAGAGTAAGGCAATTAGTTTGCCAAACCATTTGCAAGAACTCTTCGTAAGTCTTTTTTAACTCTTCTGGATGCTAAAGTAGCTTTGTATATAGAATTAAAAAAAAGTGAAATCCCATTTTAGAAACAAGATACAAACATTTATAACTACATTTCCAGTATTATTAGAGTGTTTGCATCTAGTATCAGGGAGCACTCATTATATGAATAACTAATACCTATGCTGAGCATTAATTTACTTTTCATTAATTTTTTAAAGCATTTCCAACACAAAGTATCATTTTTTTTTTTACCACAAATACTTCCATTTAGCTGATTTCTTGACAGTTGAATAGAAACATTCATTTATTTACTCCACTACTACCACCTTTTATATTGTTTATCTCTGCATGAAGATAAGTCTCTGGTATTGGTTGTGTACAACTATGATTTGTTTGGTTACCTGAAAGTTAATAAGTGTCTTGAGAAAAGTTCAAGAGTAGGTGGACTCTGAAAATTCTGATCTTTACTTTCTGACTCTGAAGCAGCTGAATATTGAATGCTAGTTATCAGGTCAACAAAGGCAAAATGGCAATGTTGTTGTTGTTGTTGTTTGGTCCCTAAGTCATGTTCAACCCCATGAACTGTAGCCCGCCAGGTTCCTCCATTCGTGGGATTTACGAAGCAAGAATACTACACTGAGTCGCCATTTTCTTCTCCAGGAGTTCTTCCCAACCCAGGGATTGAACCCTTGTTTCCTGCATTGGCAGGCAGATTCTTAACCACTGAGCCACCAGGGAAGCCCCAAGAATAATTTACAGAGTTCTTTTTAACAGATCATCTTAGTTAAGCCTTATAGCAACTCTGAAGGCTATGCACTGTCCATGCGTAGCCTTTTATTGTATTTATTGATTAGATTATATATTTTAGTAAAAAGAACATTCTTGAGCCTGCTGTCCAGACCAACTTATCTCTGCTACTCCTTTGTCCTATATCCTTGTCTCCCCATCAAAGGAAATTGCTGTCCTAAACTTCGTCATTCCCTTCTTTTGTTGTTTTATCGTATGTATTTTTCTTTTCCTTTTTTAAAAACTATAAAGTTTCACATTCTTTACTGGTAAAACTGACCTCACATAATTATTTTGAAATTAAGTGAGTATGTATGTAGAAGACTTTTGAACAGTGCCTGTGCCAACAATCAAGTGCTCAATAAATGGTAGCTGAATTTGCATTATTAATGCTGTTATTTTGCAAAGGGGAAAAACTAGAAAAGCATGTCTTTTCTCAGCTGTTTCATTTGTTTTTGTCTCCCTGGGCTTTTCTGTGGGAAAGTGAGGAGTATAAGGGTTTGAAGTCTTTCATCTTTTTGAAACTGGGCAACATATAAAATTGTACAATGGGATTTGGTTGATCAGCAGTTAGGAAACAGATTTTCTAATTGAGAAGAATAAAAAAAATGCTTCACTATTAAGTTAACAGTTTTTTCTTCTTTTTCACTGCCTTGTGCCCTCAGGATAGGATTGCTATCTCCTTGAGTTTGATGCAGTGTGATAGGATTCCCCCTATAGCCAGTGTTGCAGCGTTAAAGACCAAATTGCCCAGAAATAACAGGTGATACAAAAGGATCAATTAGAATTTATTGAATGACTGAACACACACACCAACCAGTCAGCCAATATTTGCATTGTTTACCTTCCCACCAAACACTAGGAAGCATTTAGTTTGTTTTTAATATCTGAAAATGATTTCATTCCTCTAATCGCTGTAGGCTCTGCACTGTTGCACTAACAAAACAAATTCTTGATCTTCTGAGTTTGTTCCCTTTTCTGCCTAATTTCTTTTTTTTCATACACTTATGTTAATAATTTATGGTAACTATTCTATTGTACTTGATCTAAGTCTGTTACATGGATACTTAATCCCACTTATATTGGGATTTTGGCCAACTAAAATTTATAATGAACCATTAAATGAGTTGATTAACATTATTATTGCACAAATTATTAATGGAAAAATATGATCACCCCAATTCTGACAGACCAAGGAAAGAATTCTTTAAGAAGCAAAAATAAAATCATTTCTAGATTTTGAAAAAAAGAATGAGAAAGAAAGTGAGTACATTTGAGTACACTGCACAAGAGTATTTTTTTACCAGCTGTTACACTGATCTGTATCAAAGTTCACTTCATTCTTTTGGGCAGATATTCCAGCTTTTCATCATCTGTGATGAAGTTGTTGATGTAACTGCGTTTCTCAAGGTGGGGAACCCATAAAATTTTCAAGTGCTGTTGCTTAGAGATGTCTGTTTTATGAAGTCTACATTAATCTTATTCATAAGAACTTTAAAAGATTTTCATCAGGTTATTTTACTGAATGTAGGATACCTATAGCTGTCATATTTTCCTGATCTAATAGAAGAGCCTTAAAAAGCTAATTAAATTAGTTTGCAGTTTAGCCTTCACAGTTTCACTTTTTACAAACAGAAACTATGTGAAGAGGTATTTTGTCCATAAAGTTTATTAGGAACATAGAGAGACCTAGCTCACTCTTATGCAGTTCTCAGTTGTCTTTATTCTATTCCTGTTTCTCTCTTTTTTAAAAACAGCTTTTACCCATGTATTATTTGCATATCATGAGATTCACTTATTTAAAGTGTACAGAGTCAGTTGTGGTTGGTATATGTTATAGAATTGTGTAGCCATTGCCATAATCTAATTTTAGAATTCTTGCTACCCCAAAAAGAAACCTCGTAACCATTTTCTCTCTCTAAAAGAAAAATCTTGAAAATTCTTTTAAAATCTAGTAGGTTCTTTAAAAAAAAATGTAGTACAGATTATACTTTTGTTTTCTAAGGAAGTCTTTTCTCGGCAAACTGCTTTTCCATTATAGGTTTCCCATTCTCTTTCTTCATATCCTATGCTTATAAATCTAGAATTTCATTCCTCCCATATTTATTGAGCTGGTTTAACAGATAATGCAAGGAAAATAAATATGGCTGCTTAACATGAGGCAGGATTGTTTGTTGTTTTCATGTATTTAAAGGGCCTATGCTCTTCTTTGGGCTTCCCTGGTGACTCAGACAATATAGAATCCTCCTGCATTGTGGGAGACCTGGGTTTGATCCCTCGGTTGGAAAGAGCCTCTGGAAGAGGGCATGGCAACCCACTCCAGTGTTCTTGCCTTGAGAATCCCTATGGACAGAGGAACCAGGTGGGCCCCAGTCCATAGGATTGCAAAGAGTAGGACATAACTGAAGCAACTTAGCACACACGCAGGCCTGAGAGTAAGACCAGTGTATGTGGTCAGGTTGTATAGTTTTATCTTGGAGGGAGTCTCTTTGAGGTAATGGGCTAAAATAAAAGTTTCATTGAGGATTTAAGTTGCTTGAAGTAGTGGAGCCAACAGAGTTCTGTCTAAAGTCAGAGCCTGTGATGGTATGGACTTATTAACTGCTGTTTTCCTTGGAAAGATAGGATAAAACTTCTGAATTCTCTAATTTTCAAACACTGGAGTCAGTTAATCAGAAATACCTTTGGTGAAGGAATGAATCCATGCGTCCTACACCTTCCACTTGACTTATTTGGTTTGAAGGGTAGGCTGTGGGGAAGACTGAGATATAAGAAGTTCTATATTTAGTTACTTTCCAGTGTATTTTTACTAACACTGCTTTTATACTTCTAATTTAGATTCAACTTTGTATTCCTCTTTGGGAAACCGAAATGTGGTTAGTTATTGGGCTGTTTCTAGGGTTTTTTTTCCCCCTTAACATAAATGCATTTCGGCAGATCCTTTCTCTTTTTATCTAAGTGAATTTTACTTTCGTATTTCTTTCTGTTTATCTCCTTCCCCCGAAAAAGGTCTTGAGTATGCTTTTCTTTTATATATAAGAAGCTCTTGTTTTCAGCATGGATTGAGAAAAATAATTGTATTAAAATCAATATTTGATGATGGGCATTTCTGTTTTAATTAGTTTCTCCCTATTCTTTCTCTATGTTATTTGAAAGGTGGAAATAATTTACGTAAGCCCTATCAGTTCAGTTCAGTTCAATCCCTTAGTTGTGTCCGACTCTGCAACCGCTAGGACTGCAGCACACCAGGCCTCCCTGTCTATCACCAGCTCCTGGAGTTTACTCAAACTCATGTCCATTGAGTTAGTGCTGCCATCCAACCATCTCATCCTCTGTCATCCCCTTCTCCTCCCACCTTCAATCTGTCCCAGCATCAGGGTCTTTTCAAATGAGTCAGTTCTTCGCATCGGGTGGCCAAAGGATTGGAGTTTCAGCTTCAGCATCAGCCCTTTCAATGAATATTCAGGACTGATTTCCTTCAGGATTGACTAATTGGATCTCCTTGCAGTCCAAGGGACTCTTTAAGAGTCTTCTCCAACACCACAGTTTAAAAGCATCAATTCTTCGGAGCTTAGCTTTTTTTATAGTCCAACTCTCATATCCATACATGACTATTGGGAAAACCAAAGCTTTGAGTAGATGAACTTTTGTTGGCAAATTAATGCCTCTGCTTTTGAATATGCTATCTAGGTTGGTCATAACTTTTCTTCCAAGGAGTAAGCGTCTTTTAATTTCATGGCTGCGGTCACCATCTGCAGTGATTTTGGAGCCCAAAATCACTGGAGCCCAGTCACTGATTTTGGAGCCCAAAGTCACTGTTTACATTGCTTCCCCATCTATTAGCCATGAAGTGACGGAACCAGATGCCATGATGTTAGTTTTCTAAATGTTGAGTTTTAAGCCAACTTTTTCACTCTCCATTTTCACTTTCATCAAGAGGCTCTTTAGTTCTTCTTCACTTTCTGCCATAAGGGTGGTGTCATCTGCATATCTGAGGTTTTTGATATTTCTCCCGGCAATCTTGATTCCAGCTTGTGCTTCATCCAGCCCAGAGTTTCTCGCGATGTACTCTGCATATAAGTTAAATTTAAGCAGGGTGACAATACACAGCCTTGACGTACTCCTTTTCCTATTTGGAACCAGTCTGTTGTTCCATGTCCCAATTCTAACGTTGCTTCCTGACCTGCATACAGGTTTCTCAAGAGGCAGATCAGGTGGTCTGGTATTCCCATCTCTTTCAGAGTTTTCCACAGTTTGTTGTGATTCACACAGTCAAAGGCTTTGGCACAGTCAGTAAAACAGAAGTAGTTGTTTTTCTGGAACTCTGTCACTTTTTCAATGATCCAGTGGATGTTGGCAATTTGATCTCTGGTTCCCTTGCCTTTTCTAAAACCAGCTTGAACATCTGGAAGTTCATGGTTCATGTATTGCTGAAGCCTGGCTTGGAGAATTTTGAGCATTACTTTGCTAGTGTGTGAGATGAGTGCAATTGTGATGAGTGCAATTGAGATGAGTGCAATCCTTTCTCTAGGATTGAAATGAAAACTGACCTTTTCCAGTCCTGTGGCCACTGCTCAGTTTTCCAAATTTGCTGGCATCTTGAGTGCAGCACTTTCACAGCATCATCTTTTAGGATTTGAAATATAGCTCAACTGGAATTCCGTCACCTCCACTAGCTTTGTTTGTAGTGATGCTTCCTAAGGCCCACTTGAGTTCGCATTCCAGGATGTCTGGCTCTAGGTGAGTGATCACACCATCATGATTATCTGGGTCGTGAAGATCTTTTTTTTAATAGTTCTTCTGTGTATTCTTGCCACCTCCTCTTACTCTCTTCTGCTTCTGTTAAGTCCATACCATTTCTATCCTTTATTGTGCCCATCTTTGCATGGAATGTACCCTTATTATCTCTAATTTTCTTGAAGAGATCTCTAGTCTTTCCCATCCTATTGTTTTCCTCTGTGTCTTTGCATTGATCACTGAGGAAGGCTTTCTTATCTCTCCTTAGTATTCTTTAGAACTCTGCATTCAAATGGGTATATCTTTCCTTTGCCATTTGCTTCTCTTGTCTTCACAGCTGTTTGTAAGGCCAGCTCAGACAACCATTTTGCCTTTTTGCATTACTTTTTCTTGGGGATGGTCTTGATCATTGCCTCCTGTACAGTGTCACAAACCTCCATCCATAGTTCCTCAGGCACTCTGTCTATCAGATCTAATCCCTTGAATCTTTTTTTCAGTTCCACTGTATAATCGTAAGGGATTTTATTTAGGTCATACTTGAATGATCTAGGGGTTTCCCTACTTTCTTCAATTTAAGTCTGAATTTGGCAATAAGGAGTTCATGATCTGAGCCACAGTCAGCTCCCGGTTTTGTTTTTGCTGACTGTGTAGAGCTTCTCCATCTTTGGCTGCAAAGAATATAATCAGTCTGATTTCGGTGTTGACCATCTGGTGATGTCCGTGTGTAGAGTCTTCTCTTGTGTTGTTGGAAGAGGGTGTTTGCTGTGACCAGTGCATTCTCTTGGCAAAACTCTATTAAGCCATTGCTCTGCTTCATTCTGTATGCCAAGACCAAATTTGCCTGTTATTCCAGGTATTTCTTGACCTCCTATTTTTGCATTCCAGTCCCCTATAATGAAAAGGACATCTTTTTTTGGACATCAGATGATCATTATATCTACTACTGTGGGCAAGAATCTTTTAGAAGAAATGGAGTAGCCATCATAGTCCAAAATGCAGTACTTGGGTGCAATCTCAAAAAAGAATGATCTCTGTTCGTTTCCAAGGCAAACCATTCAGTATCACAGTAATCCAAGTCTATGCCCCGACCAGTAATGCTGAAGAAGCTGAAGTTGAACAGTTCTATGAAGACCTACAAGACCTTCTAGAACTAATACTTAAGGCTTTTAGCAATGGTTTAACAAGCTGAAAATTTTTATTATATTCAGAAAGATGTAAAATTTGTCAAATGCTTTGAAGATGAAAATTTCAAGTGTTAGGTAATAGTTTTTCAAAAGAAAATTTTCAGTTGATTCTTTATTGTGAACAAAGATCATTTAATACTACAACTTCTAATTTTAGCTTCATGATAGTCTTTCTTATTCATATCTGCGTGAAATTCAGGCTACATATTTTAACTGGGAGGATCAAAATATTTTTGAATTCAGTAAACAATTAACTAGCAATATTGTTTGCTACTGAGGATAAAATGTCTTCTAGTGCTACTTTTATTTTTTTTAATTCACTTAGTGCAAATAATAATCTTCCTAAATTGTTGGAATGTTGCTTTTCTTGGAATACTAGGCAAATCCCTTAAACCCTGTGCTTTGATTCTTCAGAAAATGAACATAGGATTCTAATTGGTCTTCTGAAGATTTTTCCAACATTGATTCTACTATCTTTAGAGGATATTTTGATTATTATTTCTGTCCTAAATGCATGTAACAATAATTATAAAATAATTTTTGAATAGTAGACATAAATTTGATTTTATGGACAATTATTATTAAATATATTTAAAAGATATACAGTATTCTTTAATCTGGGATACAAAACTAATCATAGTCTAATAAAGGCATTTATGCTTTTTCATTTCAGAGAATCCTATGCTTGTGCCTTTCTTGAGTTCGAGATACCTCAGAGTACAAAGTAGTTCCTTGAGTCATAACATTCCTTTTTTTAGTGTCTTTAGGAGGGAAAAATTCAATATGAAAGCAAATTAAAATATTTGATGAAAGTGCTGGATAAAAAAGCAGGAGTAGACTAATGGTCTGTTTGAAGAAGCCAATTTATAGCTGATACACACTAGTACATGCCATCTTACATGTAAAGGATGATAAAGAATACTTCTTTTTTTTAAACAAAGAAAGATATTGGAGCATCTTGGGTTATTTGACATCTCTACTGCCTAGTTTTATATGGTTTAAAAATTTTGGTAACTTTTTCTGTATATCATCAGCATGAAAGGAAAAGCCAAGAAGAAAATGGGACTCAGAATGAATGGAAAGTTCATTGTGCAGTTCACTAAAATTATAATAAAAGAAAAATGTTTGCTAAGAATTTTTACATCAGTAATTACATGAAATTTAGTGTGTGTATATGAATGATATAATTCTTGTGAGTGGAAAGACATTAATTTTGTGCTCATAAAAATTTTTTCTCTTTCTCCCAACAGAATCTGTCTATGATCTTCTCCCAAAGGAGTTACAGTTACCTCCATCTAGAGAAACATCTGTAGCATCAATGAGTCAGACAAGTGGTGGTGAGGCAGGCTCGCCTCCTCCAGCTGTAGTTGCTGCTGGTATGCATTTCATTTTACTTTTTAAAGAAAACTAAAGCATTATCTGGTCAACATGAACAGTGCTGGCAAAATTTGTATTAAAGAGTGTGATTTGAGGGTTTGTTCCAGGAGGTTTTAAAATACATACTTCTAACATTAAAAGTTTTCTATAAAATACTCTTATACATTTATTATTTCTTAAAATTTCACATTGGCACATCTGTTAGTGCCATCTCCCAGAATGGATCTTATCTTCAACTATGGGAGTGAGTTTAAAGCTCTTTGGTTGACTGCACATAATAAAGTTATTGAATAGCAAGCTGTGGATAGAAAATTACATTTGAGTCTATAAAAGAGTTATTTTTGAAAGTTTGCTCCAAAGGGAAAATGTTTATTTCGTGTAATCTGAAAAAGGACTCAAGCACCAAGTGTTTTTTTGGTTTGTTGCGTGTTACTATAATCTTTTCCCTACATTTAAAAACATGTGTGGCCCTACACTTATTTTAAATTTAATCAAAAGTAATGGAAGATTTGAATGTAATGTTTATATAAAGATACTTTTTTATATCAGTGAAAAAGTATGGAAAGTAGTGTTTGAAATTTATCAAGTTTATTTTTAATCAGCTCTCAAATCATACACTTTATATAAAATTGGTTCAAATTTTTACTGAATTAAAAGAAAAGATTGACAGATAAATTAATAGGAAAATGTCTTGATTATGATAAATAATAAGAATGCTTTCAATAATACTATATTGCCCAACTGTAATTCTTTTTTTAGTTGGGTTTGCAGATTACTAAGTGTGTTTGGCTTTTTAAAAAAAGTTAGAAAATTATATGTACATACTCTGAAGCTTTATCTGTCTCTTACTAATTAGAGGTTTCTTGCCCAATATGATACTTTTCATCTTTTAAAATGGTACTTAAAATCCATCAGAGGATTGTTCTCAGTAAATTATTTTTGTTTCAAAGAGAACAGTGAAGTGGAAGGTTGTGGTTTAAATGAGGATATTGGTACTGAAGTAGAACTTTGGGTATTTTTCTTATTTGCATTAACCTAAGTCCAGTCACTTTGTGTACCAATATTTCCCCTGAGCCGTACAGTGTAATCTGCAGCCTTCCTGGTTGAGGGCAGGAAAACTTTAACCATGGCCAAGAAACATACCAGCCCTGCTCACTGTTCATGTGTTGCCAGACATTTTCTAACAGATTCTGTGGATTTAATTGTGAACTTTTTGGTAATTGAATTGTAAAGATGACCTGGTTTCATTTTATATGCACTGAATATTTTTTTCTGGAATATAAGTATTTAGTTTTAAAATAGTATCAGATAATATTTTTAAAAAATTTAAATGAAATATTTCACTTTAAATCCACAGGTAGAAATTGACTAACTGATTTCTTTTGTATCTTTTGAGATTTTTTTTTTTAAGCCATTTTGAATCTGTATAGAACTAAAAGTCTGTTTCTTCTGTGCTTTTTAACATCTGTTGACAGTAGATCCAGTTCCTTTTAAAAGCTGAAAAATGTTAGCTAGATTTGGAAAAAGAACACCACTTCCTTTTAAATATACCAAACTCAGTTTTAGAAGTTTTTATATATAAATATTGAAAGTTTTTGAATTTGAGTCACTGATGGAATGTTGATCCTTCCTCCCTCTCTCCCTTTCTCCCTCCATAATCCTCTCCAGATAAATTAGAATGAAGGCTTTGAGTTGAAAAATCATGAAAGTAAGAATTAACTAAAGGAAATATTCTGAAGTAATAGTCTTTTATTAGATCAAACAGTTATTGACATTGTAAGATTGTGAAGAGTAAGGAGGTGACCTTGACAATTTTCATATATTCACACACACAGAAAGTTTCTGTGATTTAAAACCCATTTGTTTTTTTTTTTTTACACATATTTATTTTTAATCAACATAGACTCATTCTAGAATTTTAGTGTCTTATTCGTAGAGCCCTCATCATATAACATTATAGGTAAGAGAGTTTAAATTGCAGAATAATTATTATAGGGAGTTCAGTTAGTATGTATATTTAGAGTTGCTTTTTAAAAATTTGGCATATTAATATCCTTAGCGACATAAATGTCAAAAAGAGTTTTGGAGTAAATAACCAGTTACTCAATGTTTCCTGGCCAAAAGACTAGATATTTAGGGAAAGAAACATTAATTTAGACTTTTGTGATTTATTTTTTAATCTATAGCATTTGCTGTTTTAATATGAAATGCATAAAAATGATGACTCTTGATGTAGTTAATTCTTCAGAGTTTTGAAGGAGCTGGATTGGCTGCTATCAGATATGAGGGCCTGGTGGGAACAGACTTCTAGTTCTGCCATAAAGGTTTGTGTTTCACAAATTCTGAATCAATTTAAATTTTAAAATTTAGAGACTGGGCATATAGATATTCATGTACATTTTAAATTATTATTAAAAATGTGTTTCTCAGATTCGCCAAGCTATAATTTTTCCCTTTACGTATTACTGAAGGATTGAGTAAACATGATGCTGCTAATCCACAATCCAGAATATTGGGGAAAAGAATGTCTCTGAAACCTCCTTTTCTGTCTCTACACTATACACACTTTTAATACTGTCATTTATATTATCTTTAGTTTGGTAAGACCCTGGATTGGGAGTAGGGGAAAGAGGGCTTCCTTCCTCACAATGTCTCCCCTCTCCAGAGGGCCAGGTGTCACAGACTGGAGGTGTAGTTGAATATCAGCAGTCTAGAATTTGTATTTTAAACCATTTTTTAAAAACATCTGTTTTTATCTCACTAGAAAGTTTCTTAGTAGTTTGAGATTCAATATGTGAATATATAAAAGTTTTAAAGTACAGACTTCCTGAAGATATTGTAGGTTTTTGGTAATTAAGACAGAGGCCATTTTTCTAACAGAAGGTTATCCATATGAAATTATTATTTTGGCAAAATAAGGAGTTGTTAAAGGAGTAGATAAAAAATGCAAGTTGTGAAAGGATTTTTTTTGTTGTTTCTTTGTCATGTCTGACTCTTTGTGACCCCATGGACTGTAGCCTACAGTCTTCCGTCCATGGGATTCTCCAGGCAAGAATACTGGAGTGAGTTACCATTTCCTTCTCCAGGGGAATCTTCCCGACCCAAGGATCGAACCCTGGTCTCCTGCATTGCAGGCAAACGCTTTAACCTCTGAGCCACCAGGGAAGCTCCCCATAGTGTAGGTTATAAGACACTAAAATATATTAGTAAGAATTACTAAGAAGAACTAAAACAGTCACATTAGAATTTAGGGGTTTTAAAGAGATATGGCAGGTATTTTTCTTAAATAACAGCTTTATTTAGATATTGTTGTAAACTGAAAGGTGCATTGATCTTGGTTATTCCATATGATCAATTCCTACTTTTCTTAGAAAACTGGGCCATTTCCAAAAGGAAGTCAGTTACAAACATGTTGCCATGTAGGTTTTAAAACTACTCCTCATTCTGTCTTTTAAAATTCCATATAAATACATACATTTATACATACAGAAATATCTGTGTATGGACCTATGTATAGATGTTTACTAACATCTGCATTATTAGAGTGAAAAAAGCATCAGCAGACTTGAACCCTAATGGTTAATTCAGAAACAATTACCAATTTGGGAGACTGTCCATGTTGTAAATTTTCATTGACAAAAAGTACACATGGCTTATTAATGATTTATTCCCTATATATTTACCTTTTTTGTCCTCTTAATTTTTAGCAGCTTTTATAAATATTGTGATTTATTCATTTTCTGATACAATAAGCACATTTTTGTGTCATCTGAGTTTTAGAAATAGCATTTTGAAACTGCACAGATCCTCAACTATTCATAAACAAAATACATATATCAAATAGACACAGTTTCTTTTTTCCCTGTGTTTTGTAGAATTTCACATTAATAAGTTAATGTACAGAAGTAAGCTTACTTTTTTATGTTACCGATAAGATTGATAATAAGCAAAAGGTATTACCATAACTGTTTTATAATAATTAGTTATATAAATAATAGTAATTAAGTTATATAAAGACACTCCAACTGTACTACAGTGAGGGGAATTGATAAGGGTAGAATATAACAAGAGACTTCACCTATTTATGACATTATTTTTCTTTCCTATATGTGAAGTACAGTAAAATCAGCTTGAGCTTTGGAATCGTAAAGAACTAATATGAATCTGATTGCTATCTTATCATTTCTGTCATATAGACAGAATCTTGTGGAAATTAAGTAAATTTTTCATATTACCTCTGTAACTGGACAGTAATGACAACTTTCTAAAGGCTATTAAGAAAATAGATACTTAATGTTGCTTGATGATTAATGTTTAGATGAACATTGACCTCCCTCCCACATGGATTTCTCCTTTCATTTGTTAGTAAGGTTTTTAAAAATATATCTTATTTTTATAAAAAGAAGTTTTTAAGCATTTTGCTTCTTTCTTTCCATTCTCTGTTTTTTACATTATTTTGGAGTTTTGTGTATCAGACAACACATGGGCCGTGGGATTTTCTCTCTGAGTTAGTCTTTAATGTTGACACTCTCTCACTAGGAACCTTTGTAAATCAAAAAACATGGATGAAGGATGATGAATCATAGGGAGAACAGACATTTCCCAGTGAGATGATTATGCAAATTTGACTGATTAAATATTCTTCCTAGAATGCTTTTCCCACTTTTTAAAAAATTAAATGATAAAGTTGGGTGATCGATTACCACAACTTTTTAGTAGAGCGATTTATTGCTTTTGGTTTTTGTCTAGACGTTTTATCTACAGTTGGATCTAATATACACTCTAATCCAGATCCAGGTATAAAACCATTCTAAACACTTGAGTTTCTTTTCCTTTTTTTGTCACTTCTAAAAAAAGAAGTGTAAAGACATTGGACTGGTGTTGGCAGGAGTGCTTTTATTATTTAATCTAAACTATTTTAAAATGTATTATATGATAAAGCATTGAAGTGACCTTCAAATAGCATCCCTCAGAACTGCTTTTTCTCTCCAGTCCTTAAGTTAATGTGGTGGTAATCTCTCTTTTTGTCTTCAAGTAAACATTACCTTTCAGGTAGTATGATTGCTGTCTATTTTTTTTAAACCTATTCTTGGGGTCTTTGACAACAACAAATACAGTTGTCAGCTAGTATAGTTATTCCCTATTGTGTTTAAATTATTTGAGGGTGAGGATAATATCAACTATTGATGCTACCTGCTACTGCTAAGTCACTTCAGTCGTGTCCGACTCTGTGCGACCCCATAGACGGCAGCCCACCAGGCTCCTCTGTCCATGGGATTTTCCAGGCAAGAGTACTGGACTGGGGTGCCATTGCCGTCTCCAATGCATGAAAGAGAAAAGTGAAACTGAAGTCGCTCAGTCCTGTCCGACCTAGTAGTATTTAAATCACTGGATGACAGAAGGCATCTGTCTCTTCCTAGAAGATTTAAAAAACAAATTGTATAATGTGTACTTAGTACCTGTTTTACCCTGTGCTTATATACTTAGGATTGAATAGGACAAAATACATATTTTAAAAACATTGCTCTAAGTGTCAGGACACTTGCAAATGTTGTAAGCATTTTATTTTTCAATAAAGATTATTTAATAAATATTATGTGAATATATTTATTAATGGCACTCAGACAAGGTAAAAATAATTATTTTAGGAGAATTTAGATTAAAAGTGGGAGAGTAGTTATTGTATAGTATTAGAATTCTGACTGGCAATTTGATGAACTGGAGGAGAAAAGGATGATCTGTAGTAAATCAGTAACAAACCTTTCAGTTTCAGCAGTAGAGCTAATTTTTACAAAATAGAGCCACTGGGATAAAGCATTTTATGCACAGTAGCATATCTAATTTAAAAGTATAAATTAGAACTTCTCTGGCAGTTCAGTGGTAAGACGCCAAGCTTCCAGTGCAGACATGGGTTTGATCCCTAGATTGGAACTAAGATTCCACATGCTGTGTGGCACAAGCAAAAATTTTTTTTTAATTAAAAAAAAAAATTTTTTTTAATGTACATTAGTAACTTTGTAGGGGAGGGGTATGAAGAAGTGTTTGGAAGCTGGCCTGAGTAATGAAAATACTCTTTTGCTGTAAAATGCAGGGTTTTTTTTTTTCTGCTTTTATGTATTTGTCAGAACATAACATTTTCTGCTCTTTAAGGAAATTTGGTTAAGGGAACTGTTTAAAAACACTTAAAGCATTCTGGCTTATGGATTAGATTGCATTAGTAAACAAAAGAGCAAATTGGTGAATATGAGTTAACAAAAATTTTGAATAAGAAATTTTCTCATATGCATTTATTTGGGTGTTAATTTAATTTTTTAAAGTTTGTTTTAAAACATTGCTTATTGTAACATATAAATTTATGTTGGGTGGGAAAAGTACAAATGAGAAATTGAAACTGTTTTAAACATGTAAATTAAATGATAGACACTACAATTTTGGGGTTTTGGTTTTTTTTTTCTGTTTTGTTTTTATTTTTGTTTTTTGGTAAAGTAATCTGGATTGCTTATTTTATATGCTGGGATGCTAGTTGTTTTTTCTATTAATACACTTAACTTGCATTCTAGCTTCGCCATTCAGAGACAGGCATCGTGTGGTGGGTTGTGTGACAGTGTCTGTCAATAGTGAAGACAAATAGTGCCAGAGACACTTAACCCATCCAATCTCACCCAGGGTATAGGTCGGTCTCGTTTTCAGACTTCTTCATAAGTCTTTTTTTCTTTCTTTCTTTCTTCCTTCCTTCCTTTCTTTTTTTGTTTCTAAATAGTGTATTGATACTGATTGAAACTAAAGCTTTATGTAAAGTTTTATACTTTACGTTAATATTTTAAGAAGAAGAAGAAAAGTAGAAAACGAAGGTTGGCATGTAAGGTGTTGACAAAGCAGGTTTGCAGCCACTTTGTGTGTTCTAGATTTTTCAGTCCCTTGGCAACATGAATGTTGGCCTTATAAAATTTTTTCTGTCAATATCTTTCTTCTTTGATCTGAAAATATGTTCTTATATCTGGTGACTTTTATCAAACAAAATGTTTAGATTTGAAGTCATTGTTACCAGTAAGAAAAATGAAATACTTAAAAAGAATAACTTAGGCTGAACAGTAAGTGTTTTAGACCAGAAGTGGTTTCCAGATAACCTGTGTTGTTTTTTATCACTATTTTCTGAAGAGTCTTGTTTACTCCTTCCCGTTCCACTATTGGTTCACTTAGCACACTTGTAAATTTTTATGGCTTTTTTTTTTTTTTTTAAGGAAACTCAACTGATTTTGCACTGATGTTAAGAAGTTATAAAATATAAGTACATATTTAAATACTAGGGACCACATTTTTATCTTGGAAGCTTAGTTAAATGTCATTTCTGTTATATTTTTTAAAATCAGTGAAAGGTGTTTGTTTCTTTTGAGGTCTTTAAAGAATGTTTCTAGTTTCATAGCTTTCTATAAAAAGTTTAGTTAGGTCCACAAAGTATCATCTCTTTTTTATAGTATTTAAAGCACTGAAATTATGTGATAATTTAATTTATTGTTTACAAATCTAGAACTAGTAGTTCGCAATTTTAAAATGTAATTTAAAGCAAACTGTGTAAAATATACATAGGTTTCTCTATGTAGTATCATTTAAAACTCCATTTTCATCTTTCCAAACAAATTAATAATACAGTTGACCCTTGAATGACAGAGGGTTGAAGTGAGTAGGGGTGCTGTCCCTTAGCACAGTCAAAAATCCATGTATTACTTTACAGTTGGCATTCTGTATCCTTGGCTCTTCATCCACAGATTTGAAATCTAAAATGTTCTTGCTATATTTTATGCATTTATTTTTAATAGATAATATTAAGAATTTGCTAAATTTTTTAGTAAGTTTATGGATTAATACACAAGTATGTAGGGGCTTCCCAGGTGGCTCAGTGGTAAAGAATCCACCTGCAGCAGATGTGGGTTCATTCCCTGGGTCAGGAAGAGCCCCTGGAGGAGGAAATGGCAACCCACTCCAGTATTCTTGCCTGAGAAATTCCATAGACAGAGACCCTGACAGGCTACAGTCCATAGGGTTGCAAAGAGTCATACATGACTGAGCATGCATGCACAGAAGTAAGTCACTTGACTTATATCTGAGTTTTAAGAAAGAAGATTCTTAGCACATTTTTGTAGAAATAGTAGGTAAGTTACCTCTAAACTCTTTTAAGTTACTTCCAAACTTTCCCTCTAGCAGATAATGTTGCTATAGTAAGATACAGTCTAAGCATTTTGAGTATTAAATCTTTTTTTTTTAAACCTGATATGTGTCTGTTATTAACACACCGGTACATTTATTTACCAGTTTAATGTAACTCAGCGTACATAGGAAATACTGACCTTCTCATAAATCAATTTAATTAAAAAGTAGAATTTTTACTACATGAAAGTCATAGTATGTTACGTGTCTGGGGAGTCTAAGATGAGAAGGATGTTGTCCATGCTTTCTAGGGGCCCACAGTTCGTATCCCTTACTTTACCACCTCACCTGGCATTATTAATGCACTTAGATGATGTTTTCCTAACCAAAATGTAACATGGCTTTTGTGAAGGGTTTTATACACCATCTTCATCAGCATCAGAGAAGCAATGATACTATTGTGAAGAGTTTTATAGTTCAAAAAATTGTCTTATATTCATTATGTTCTTAAAATAAGTAGAACTTTAGTAATTTAGGATCGAACTGAGGTAACCTTTAAAAAATAATTTAAAAAATTAAAGGATGCTTGCTACTGTCTTTTGACAGTTTTATGTTTTCAGCTTTAATAGTATTGTGCTCATGAACTTTTTAATTTAATATGTATATCCAGCAAACTGCAGGTATAATATTCAAAATGTGTGTTAGATGTCCATGGAAAATATAGAGAATATTTTAACTTCTGTAGGGTATGATATCACAGTTTGGCATACCTGTCCCAGAACAGATATATATGTACAGGTATATCAATTGGGTTTTATAACCATGATTTTTAAATAAGACGTACAAGATTTAATCACGCATGCTTTTAAAGAGCAATGCTAGATTATATCTTGCATATTAAATTCATAAATATCATATAACTTACTTTGAGTTCATGATTACATTTTACCTAACTTTCCGTCTTTCATGGACAGGGATCACTGAGATATTCGTATTCTGCGTTCTCATTTGTGTGGTACCTAGATTCAAAGAGTGGGTGGGAAAAAATATTTTCTTAGAAATACAAGTTCACAGCATTCATGCTGCATGCTTTGTGTGTGCCGCTGCAAATACTGCATGCTGCATACTTGTATTTCTCTGAAAATGATGAACACAGGCTCATACATACAACAACATGTAGTTTCTTTTTTGCCAATAGTTGGAACAGATGGAGGAATGTTAGACATGATACCTTTTTTTATCTTTTCTAAAATGAATTCTGTCATATTTTTCAAAAAAATAAGGAAAACCTTGTTATTTAAACCCAAAGTGGCTACAAATCAGCTCCTAAACTGTCACTGACATTAGTATCTAGAATTTTGTAGTTTTTACAAATCTTTTAAAATATTTGTTTACTAAGAAAACATTGCATTAATGCATGATACAAAATTGATAAATTTTTTCTTTAAATTGGAATGCAGTTTAAAGTGACTGAATTTTTCCAATTTCAACTACTGCATTTGACAAGGATACAAACTGGAAAATGGAACTGGTATCATCTAATTGCTTTAAGTGCCTTAACTCATGGTAGTTGAGAAAAATCTTTCCATGTGGCATTATGTAGATTACATTATTTATGGCTAATATTTGTAACAGTATTCTTCAGCCTTGACAGCAGTGAAAAATTGTGGGTGAATTTAGTTCTTTCAGTGATTTTAGTGTTTTGGTGCATTTTTTCAATTTAAAAGTAGATCTTTGGCACTTGGCTTTTGATTATCTAAACATTGGCATTCTTACATTTTACTCTTTACATAATTAATGTGGATGTTGCAATTCTACTGCACATCACAGTTTTAAATTTTATCATGCCACTTTAAAACAGTAGCATACATGCTATAGATAAAAATTAATTTCAATTTAAACACTTTTAGTTGTCACATGTTGCCTATTTTCATTTTTGTATATGTTTATGATTATAAACCCTTCTGTATCTTATACAAGATAAAATTGTATAGGACTGATAACTTCCAACTGTAACATAAGTGTGCTTCCATAGATTATGTTGTTAAAGGGTTTAGTAGTTGTATTTTTCAATGAACTGATGTGCTAGTGGCCACACATTTTGAAAAGATCTACTTTAGACTTTTTCGGTTAGGCATAGGCAAGGGAAATGATTTTATGAAAAACCTTCTTATAAGAACTATTAATAATTCTGATTCTCTCCAGAGATTTTTTTTTTCTGTTCAACTCTTTTTCATTAGACTTCAGTCAATAAAATGTACTGTTTACTCAGTTGAAGAAATTCTCTTAGCAGTTAAAATCAAGTAGACCTTTTAAAGAGAGAGTAAATGGACAGTGGTAACCAAGTGCTGAATGTCTAATCAAGTACTTTACAAGAAAAATCTATCCATAAATAAGTCCTTCCTCTGTTTTTCATTCTGCCACAAAGGATGGTATTATTAGAGATCATGGTTTTGAACTGCCACTTCTAACTTCTGGAGACCCTCTGTAGTTAACTTGCTTATCTTCTGCAGCCCAGCCTGTTCCAAATCAAACCTTTTTCATTTTTATTCTTCTAGATTTTAAAATAATCATAGTTACGGTACCAGTTCCATTTTGCCTCCAATTCAGTTGATTATATATTTTTTCTATTTATTTCTCATTTTATAATTGATATCTGGAATAATCAGCAGCTCTTTTCTCATTTATTTTCTCATATTTTTATTCCAGGATTTGCCTCTGAAGCAGGGAGTGTCTGCATTAAAAATGACCTGTAGTTCTCTGCTTCATAGGTTAGAAACTTATTTTAATATTTTGTGGCTAAGCACAGTCCCACTTTTCAAATTCTATAATGAATTATTTAATTGGCATTGAATGTGGACCACAAGCATATATTTCATATTGGGGTTTTTTTTTTTATTATTTTAAATGATTAAAATTCAATAGAAATATCCAGCTGAGGCAATAAAAGCTTTATTCTTGCTTTACAGCTTAAAACATTAAATTAGATTTTTAAAAATCTATCAATTATAACAAGTAAAATAATGCTATTTTGGCATTTTTTTTAAATTGTGCTTTTTTAGGCCTTGTATTGCTTGAAGCATTTATATTCTAAAACTTAACCAAATTCCAACTATTCATTATGGGGAAAACAATCAGTTCACAAATCACTTTTCATTGGGACTGCTAGCCAGCGTAGGTTGAAACATGTATAGTGTATTTACTCTTAAATTGTACACTGCAGATGCTTCTTCAGCTCCCTCCTCTTCCTCCATGGGCGGTGCTTGCAGCTCCTTTACCACCTCTTCCAGCCCTACCATTTATTCTACCTCAGTCACCGACAGCAAGGCTATGCAAGTCGAGAGCTGCTCCTCAGCCTTGGGGGTAAGTAACCGAGGGGTAAGTGAAAAGCAGTTAACCAGTAACACAGTTCAGCAGCATCCATCAACACCGAAGAGGCACACAGTCTTGTACATCTCACCACCACCTGAGGACTTGCTGGATAACAGTCGGATGTCCTGCCAGGATGAGGGGTGTGGATTGGAATCTGAGCAGAGCTGCAGTATGTGGATGGAGGATTCCCCCTCCAACTTCAGTAACATGAGCACCAGTTCCTACAATGATAACACTGAGGTACCTCGTAAATCACGAAAACGAAATCCAAAGCAGAGGCCGGGGGTCAAACGACGAGATTGTGAAGAATCTAATATGGATATATTTGATGCCGACAGTGCCAAAGCACCTCACTATGTGCTTTCTCAGCTTACCACGGACAACAAAGGCAACTCAAAAGCAGGAAATGGGTTGGTATTCACATTTTTTTTAAAGTTCTCTCACCATTATGCAAAACAAAAAAATAAGTCATTCCTCATTTTTCTTAAAGGCTTAGCTCAAGTTTGCATCTAAAGCAAAGATACTAATTTTATCATTGATATAACATGAAAATTTTAACTTAAAATGATCAGGTTTCACAAAAGAAGATAATAAAATACCAGCAGATTTTGCCAGTAGGTATCTTAGTAAGGGTATGATTAGTAGTAGAAAATGAAAATAATCTGTTTAAGAAATAACTTAAATTTCAGATGAATTTATACTTTAAAAGATTTTTAAAATATTTTTACTCATTGAGATAGCTAGTAATGTTATGGCTCTAGCTAAAACAGACTTTTACAGAGGGCTAATTTGTTTTATCTTTCACATTGTCTCCCCCATATAATTCAGTTTATTTCCATTTTTATTTGATGAAATAATTTTCCTTTTATTTGATGAAAACAAACTAAATTGATAGTTTGAGTCTCAATTTAGATTCATATATTTAAGTTTTTTGTTTAATATATTTTGCCAGTTTAGGATTTCTTTATAAATAAATATATCACTTTTTTTCTATGATTCTGGGTTATGTATTTAAAGGGTAATAGAACAGAATCAGAAAACTATTTTGAGTTTTCATTCATTTCTGCCAGTTTACAACACATACTTAATATATTTCAGTAGCTATATTACAGTACCTTCACTTCTTAAAGTACAGAATCCTGTGACTTAACTTTCTAATTCCTTTGATACTTTCATTGTAACATTTAATTGCTAGACTTCTGATTACATTTTCCTACAGTATATTCAATGTAGTTTGATAAAGTTTAACTTACTGGATCTTGAGAGTTTACTTTTTTGGATGGTCTTTTAGTTGACCAGGATCTCCTACAAGTTTAGGTTGTCACAGAATATGATGGAGATGCTTTTCATTGGTTCATTATTTGATTACATAATTGGTGGATTTTTAGATAAAAATCTGATTGAGAGTTACAGAGAATATCTTTAGTGTTTCTTAAACTTGTCCTTAAATATTTTCTCAGTATATTTTAAAAGTAATATCTACCGATTAAGCAATGATTATTCTATACTACTCTCTTCTCTTCTCTGATCTAAAACTCCTTTGGGGTGATGAAGTTAAATAAAAAATGCCCATTACTCCTTTGGGGTGATGTAGTTAAATAAAAATGCCCATTTAAATATTTTTCATTTTTAGAAAGTTCAGGTTAAGAAATTATCTAAAAAATGTTTCTATACCCTTTCCAAAAGTATTGCTGTTAGCAGAGTCCTAACAATTGTAGGACATTTTGTAGAACTATTACCTGTAGAATAATGCTCTGAAACATAGTAGCTTAGATATAAAAGGTACATATGTGTCTATCGTTAAATACAGGTATGTGTTTATTTGGGCTTCTGTGGAGAAGTGGGGTTTTTTTTTTTAAGTTCCATAAGAGAGATTTTCATTTTTATACTGAAAAAATGTTAAAGTTCAGATGAAGAACAAATAAAATTTTGACTTAACAGTTAGTCAACACACATGATTTGCAGTTGCTGTTAAAAAGATATCTTGACACATCTTTTCTGCTTCTGCTTTTGTATGATAGATATATCTTAGAAATGATTTGAGGTTACCCAGGGAAAGTATAATAACATTTGTCAAGACAAAATCTCTCATGAAATAATTCATGGAACAGAAACTCATCAAGCAGCAGAAGAAATGTCCAGCTTCTTAGGTAATGGAAAAACATTTGACACTAGCCTATGAAAATGATGGAAGAAGTTTAAACTTTGAATTTATAAGAACTATATTGAGGAAAGGATAAAACCATATGTGAATATAAAAAAATTAGATCTTTGGAAACAATTGTTAAGAGAATCTCAAAAAAAGTTCATAGATGTTAGAAAATGAAAGAAATTTTGCCATAAAATTTCAATTTATATAAAGCTACATTACAGAAAATACACTCTCAAATATTTTGGTACAGCAATTTTTATTTATCTTCAAGATAGAAATAGCATTCTGTATAATTAAAATGTTAAATGAAAGAATTTGCTAAGAAAACAAAACTATTTTTAAAAAACTACTCAGTTATTTAAGCATTCCATATTTTCCTTAAATTCTTCACCTAAATATCCTGAGAATCAGTAGCCCAGTGTCTCTTCTAGATATTCCTGGAAATTAAGATATGATATATGTGAAACTGTTTTAGGCATTTTGTAGTAAAAATTATTTTTGTGACAGGCGACCAGAACGATGTGCAGCACAAAAGAATTAAAGTGTCATTTTAAGACTTCTGAATGGAATATGGCAAGATAGTGGATTTTCTTTTTAGATAGTTAATTTAAAAGTAAAATCCCATACAAATAGCTGCTGTTTTCTTATTTTTTCCTTAAGCCATAATGCAGTAAAAATTAGTAATTTTAATGAATACTTTTCTAATAATTAGTTGATGTTCTGTTTTACACAGCTTGATATCTAAATATGTGTGCATTCCATTTTTACATTTAAACCTAGAGAATAAAGTTAGTTTTAAGGGCTTTTAAAAGTATCATTTCAGAAACGGATTACCTGTGTTGTTCTTTAAACCATAATGTGTATACTTCATTAACTTAATAGTTTTCATCCCAAATGAAATGTTTTAGTGAAATAATCAAGCTTAGTATCTTACTTATCCTCATAAATATTGCTTTGGCTAGCATAAGTGAATACAAAAGCCATATCTTGCCAAATTAATGATGTGCTACAGTTTCCTTATATGTCAGACTAAAAGTCTTCTACTTTTCATTGTAAAGTTAATAGATATTAGTACAAACATTTGAAAAATGCAGAAAAATAGATAAATAATCTATAATCTAGTAAATCAATACAACTAATTTCTTTTAGTCCCTTTCAGTGCATATTTGGGGATGTTTTTATATGGTTTGAGTGAATATTTTTGCTTTGATTTTTAAATTAAAAAAAATTTTTTTGACCACACTGTGCAGCTTGTGGGATCTTTGTTCCCCAGCCAGGGATTAAACCCTCACCGCCTGCACTGGGAGCACAGTCTTAACCACTGGACTGCCAGAGGAGTCCCTGCTTTGATTTTTCAAATGATTAAAAAATAGTATCACTGTAGAATTTCATATGCAAAATACTGTATTCACTGCAAAGATTTGAGTTTCTACCCAGAATAATGAAAAAATAGAATTTATTGCCCTTTGTTTTGACTTTGAATCCATACTTTTGTTCATAGAATTTTTTCTTCCAGGGCCTTTTAAATTACTTATACAGGTAATCTTTGACTTAGTTAAGTCAAACTTCATCAACAAGTTTGCCTTCATCAGCAAATACTTTTTAAGCATCCTTTGTTTTGGGAATTGTGCAAGGTTTAAAGGAATATGAAGATGACTGAGCAAAGTACTTCCCCCTCAGAACCCTTTTTCTCAGTCAGTCTGACTGCATTCCTTTGCATCCCTTCTTCCCTCCATTCTTCTATCCCTTTCCTAGCCATGCGTTCACCCCAGTCCCAAATTCCACTGAGAATGTAGCATTTCCCTGTTTATTATTGACTACTGAGGCAACAATTTGATTAGAAATGACAGAGGTAGGGACTTCCCTGACAGTCCAGTGGTTAAAACTTCACCTTACAATGCAAGCAGTACAGGTTTGATCCCTGGTCAGGGAACTAAGATCCCACATGCCTCAAGGCCAAAAAAATAAAAACCCAAAATATAAAACAGAAGCAATATTGTAACAAATTCAATAGAGTTTAAAAATAGTCCACATATTTAAAAAATTTTATTAAAAAGAAAGAAAATGGAGAGGTAAACATTGGAGCTAGGTTTTAGGCTGCTTAGCCACCTATGTTTGAAGTCATAATATTTCTCCTGGGACCTGTTTGCTTTTGGACAGGATTTTGGCCACAGTCATCTCTTGGATCCTGTATCTTCAATATGAGTGTAAACTTTAGGACTGGGAAAATCATGCCAAAAGCATTGTAGGCCCTGACTCTGTTTTTAAATATACATAGGTAATTTTTAAACTATAGTATTGTTTACTGTTTATTTTTATCACATATTTACAGTACTTCAGATTAAATGTATTGACCTGAAGTCCTAACCACCACTTGAAATATTTCTTCGACCATACATTCTGCATAGCAAATGCATGATACATCAGTAAACACTGGAAACCCAACTTAAAAAAATAAGTTAAATTGCCTATCTGTAAAGCCCAGATTATTCATTTTTTATATACTAAAGGCTTTACTTATTTAATCACAAATGAAAATACTCTGAAAAATTAAGGCCTTTTATGTTTTTTTTTTCATTTTGCTACCCCTACTTTTGCATTGCAAGACCTATTAGAAGATAATGATAATCTTGTAACTTTATATAACACTCACACATATATGTAATTTTTAAACTTTATTTTGACTGAAGTACAATGTGAAAGGTTACAGTGACATTAGCTATTCTCTTTCCTGTTATGCTTGGTTTATTGCATTCAGTCTTCCTTCCTCTTGCCACGCATATGCATTCTTTGTCTTCCCTGTCCAACCTTATTACAGCATTCAATTTTTAGTTTTTTTAATTGAAGTATTTAGTTGATTTATAATGTGCCAATCTCTGCTATACAGCAAAGTGACTTAATGTGTGTGTATATATATATGTACACACACATATTCTTTTTAATTACAAAGTTTTAAAAGATACTTTGCTTATGGAATGTATCATTCCTTAGGCTGTATTTATTTTGTCAGTAAGGTAATTAGTTGTTTTTAATGTTATTGCCTGTTCTCTTTCTTCCTTTATCTTGGATGACTTTTGTAGAAAACTTTTTGATACTTTTTCCACTTTGTGCTTTGATTTCTCAGAACATTGGAAAACCAAAAAGGAACTGGAGTAAAGAAGAGTCCTATGTTATGTGGACAGTATCCTGTTAAAAGTGAGGGAAAGGAGCTGAAGATAGTTGTACAACCTGAGACCCAGCACAGAGCTCGGTACCTGACTGAGGGTAGTCGTGGCTCAGTAAAGGACAGAACACAGCAAGGCTTTCCTACAGTGAAGGTACTTATTTTATGTAGCAGTAAATGAAGAATTGTATCCACTTTTATTCATTAGTTATTTTGTTTTTAACCAATAAAAGCTGTCTAAAATAAAACTAATCACTGTATATATTAGAAATTAAAAGTCTGAATCATAAGCCAAGTATTATTACTTTGATGTCATTTGAATTTTAGTTGAAAAGGAAACAGAATGTGCTCTAACAAGTAAAATATATGGCAATCATGAACTATCTTCCCTTTATGTTTGACATTGGTAGCAACTCTTTAACATTCTTTCCAAACCTGTATTTTAAAAATATTTTAAAGTAAATCCAAATAAATATTGTAGAAATTATTGTGGACTTGGAAAATAAGGTTTTTGAGGTGTCGAAAGCAATCAGGTCTACTCAGCTCTGAAAAGAGTTGGTTGATAGGTAACTTAAGTTTTCAGTTTGAAGTGAAGTGAAGTGAAGTCGCTCAGTCGTGTCCGACTCTTTGCGACCCCGTGGACTGTAGCCCCCTAGGCTCCTCTGTCCATGGGATTCTCCAGGCAAGAATACTGGAGTGGGTTACCATTATATCAATTGAGTCTTTAGCTTTTCAGAACTTAGACTAAAAGGAAAAAGAAGGAGCAGTTAAATTTCAGCACCTGGCTTACCTTATTATAAAGACTTTCTCTCTTTGAAGACAAACCAAAATAAAAGTGGGTAGGGAATATTTAACAAGTGTTCCTACCCCTTGCAAAATACTAAACAGGGAGGAATTTTGGCTAGTCACAGGGTAGATTTTTGTAAATACAGTTTGTGTAAATGTTTTAGTTGAACATCATTTCATTGAACTGCCTTTCTTTTTATACATGAAAGAAATAATGGCAGAAACTTGAAATCAAGAAACTTACTCATGACCATTATAAGGTTGGTTAATAGTTACATGTACAGTATCATTTCTACCCCTCTACTGCTCACCACACCAGTCCTTCTTTAGTCCCCCAAACTTAGGACAAGTAACAGGCAAGTGAAACATTTAAATTACGCTTTATGTAAATATTTATTTAGCCAGACATTTTGATAGTTTGAAATTTTTAACCTAACTGCTCTGGCTTTAAGTAAGTTTTATCTAAATACTTGTCTATAGAAGTATTGTTATATTAATTGCCTGTAATAGGGGATGAATTGCCTGATATTAAAAGTTTATTTATTCACTCATTCAACAGATATGGTACCCTTCTATGTGTCAGACACTGTTCTGTGGTACTGCTGACTAACAGCTTGGGTAGACTGCTTATTTGCCTGGTTATTTGACTCATTATGATACCATAGATACTGAGATACAGCTATTCTTGAATAAAAAACATTTATGAGTTATTTTTAAGCAGTTTGATGTGCATTGTACAAGTTATTTTGTGATTTTCTATGTTCTGTATTAGCAGCTTCAATGTTTAACTATAAACCTTATCAAGAACCCAATTTATTTATTTGTCAGCATACAAACAGTAATTTAATTGCGACCTGTAAATGACCCATAGGTCCTGGTTTGAACCAGCAGTTTTTCGTATCATAATGTTCTGGCCCATGATTTTATGATGTTGCATATATGCATCTAGTCTATGAAAATAAGCCCTGTTCCTCTATTATTTATATAGCTGAAGGTCAAATGCTTTCCTACCCAATAACTTTCACAGAGTAAAAATTTAGTAGGTGTACTCTTACTTGACGATGATGCCACTAACACAGCTCAGTGTATTTTCTGTTAGTGGTGGTGGTAAATCCTGAGTAACCCACGTGCTTTGGCAGTCCACAAATTTATAAATACTTCAAAGGATTGTGTATTCATTCTCATTTGGTTGTAAAAATTAATTACAAATGATAATTTTTCATTACACATCTAAAATTTTAATTAAAATGTGATTGTTGCAGAACTAAAAGTTTTCTTGAAAAATACAGCTAATTCTCTTTTATGAAAACATTTTTCCTCTGTTTTTCTGGAGGACTTATTTCTTTACTGTAATCCAGTTATAAATATAATGATATAAGACTTGACCTTAAGTGTTTGATTTTTAAAGTTCGATTATTTGGAATGCTAATTAGTGTTTATGCTCCATGTTATCTCATTCCAGCTGGAAGGCCATAATGAACCAGTGGTGTTGCAGGTGTTTGTGGGCAATGACTCTGGTCGAGTGAAACCACATGGATTTTATCAGGCCTGCAGGGTAACTGGGCGAAATACAACTCCCTGCAAAGAAGTGGATATCGAAGGCACTACTGTTATAGAAGTTGGCCTTGATCCAAGCAACAATATGACACTGGCGTGAGTACTTACTAAAAATTTTTTTGTTAGTTCATTACACTTGTGCAATAGAAGGAAAAGTTTTTAGTTTGTAATGTAAATATAAAAGATTTTTAGTTTTAAGCATTGCAAATAAAAAGAATAGATTATGGCAGAATTGTAATGGGGGAAATGAATTCTTGCCCTTTGCTAGAGAATTCCCGTAGTGAAAAGCAAGGATATAAAAGCAAGGTGGAATGCTGGCTTTTTGCAAAATAATATAGACTTATATGTTGGTTTTATAATATTAACATTAAAAACTAAAATTACAACCAATTTGATTTGCTTTCCTAAATTCCACTTTTGTAGTGTTTGCAGTAGAAACTGACAGACATCATTCGTGGTGTCTTTAACCAGTCTTGGAATGAAAAAGCATATTGTTAGTCTAAATTTACCTTCTGTTTTCCTGTGTTAAAAAAAAAAATGATGTCCTACGATTACCTATTTTTCATGTTAACGCATTTTCATTTCCTGAAATATATTACAAGTGTTAAGGATTTAAAATATTTTTTCCTTAACCCTTTTTAATCTGAAAGATAAACTTAACAGCAGCAAATATTGATATGGGATAGACCTTGTTGTAATTATTTGTATTGGATAGCTAAAGACTTTTCTTTACTTGGTGTTTTTTTTTTTAAAGCTATTTTGAATAAGTAAGAGGGAAATAATAAGTTGGAAAAGGGAAATTTTGAAACATATTTAATAAAGTTTTTTTTAAACTTTTGAGATTATAAAAGTAAATGTATATGGTGGAAGATAGAGAGTTACTGATTATAAAAATAGTACTTATTCCTTATAAGTTAAAAACAGAATAAATTTTTAAAATTAGTAAAAATAGTAATAATAAAAAGCTAAAAACATACTCCTCAAATGCCAACTTCCAACTTAATAGAACTAAATACAATTTGACATTTATTTTTTCATCCTTTTTTCTGATAAAATGAGATGATAATCTACTCACTGCTCTGTAACCTACTCTTCACTTACTATGAGCATTTTCCCATAACATTAAATATTTAAAGTGTACATTTTAATGGCTGTATAGTGTTTCATTTTGGGGGGAGACAGTTGCTAGTTTTTTTCCAAGTAAAATCTGTTCCTTATTTTAATATCTGAATTAGGTACAAAAAGGAAGAGGAAATTAAATTTAATTTAATTTTTTAAAGCGAAAGTGTCTCTTATAAACCATAACTTATGTTCAGATTTTAAAATAGTGATTTCTGTACTATTTTTTCCCATTATTATTATAAATAAAAAGTTGACCAGAGGTTATGAATAGTTAGAATTTATATTTCTCTATTTTAAAAAATTTGGAATAATTATATTACATATTCAAAAATTAATGAAGAAGCAAATTATACTTAAAAAGAAAATGTTTAAGAATATATTACTATTTATACAGCAGAAAATATCAATTAATATATTTTTTTCTGTATTAGGGTTGACTGCGTAGGGATATTGAAATTGAGGAATGCTGATGTTGAAGCCAGAATAGGAATTGCTGGTTCCAAGAAAAAGAGCACTCGTGCCAGATTGGTTTTTCGAGTTAATATCACAAGGAAAGATGGCTCCACTTTGACACTGCAAACACCCTCTTCTCCAATTTTATGTAGTAAGTAAGAAAATATGAAGACATTAAATATATAGAGGGGTTTTTTCCATTTTCTGTTTATCGTTCAGATATCTCTAAATTTCAGTTGTATTACATACTCTAGCTTATGGTCATGAAAACTTTGCAACGTTTTAAAAGCTATAGTCAAGTTTTCTAGACTAAACTAAAGGTGGGTAATTTCTAATAAGAAGTATGTAGCATTTTGTAGTTTCCTGTTAATCTTATACTGATATAAAAAGTAATTTGAATAGTTTGCCTAAGTAAATTACAAATCTGAAGGATTTTCACAGCATCTTCATTTTGTGGTAAATTGCTGTGATACTAAGTGTTTTGTGTTAGAACATAAGGAAACAGAAAGGTAAGCAGAACTTTGCAAATATATAGCAGTGAGAGTTCTGATTACAAATTCAAGTGCTGTAGTATAATGGGAAATTAAATTCTTACTTTGCTGACCTTGGCATAGAAAATAAATGATGTGTATATGTGTGTATTTAAATTCAGTCATGTTGTATGTGCCTCACCATATAGTCTGGTTTCCCTGTAATGAGTATAAGTACAAGTAATACATAGGAAAATTTTTTCCTTTGTACATCCCTTAAGAAGATTTTCATTAAGTATTATGTTCTTTGGCCTTGCTTCTGAATTCAGAAGAGCAGAAGATACTGAGTGAATTCCATTTACTTTAATTTCCTATTGGATGGTTATGAGTATTATGACCTTGGTACCCCCAGACACTTACAAAGCCTTTGTTATTTAATTGTAGCTTAGTTTTGTCAGCTTATTCACCCTTACAGTAAATCTTATTTTTCCCTTCCTTTTAATTCATTTCAGATGTGAATGCCTATACGTTAGCTTGGCAAACACCCTTGTTTTAAAAGAGTAGTAGTAAATATATTTGTGATCTCAAGAGAACTCAGAAGACTTCTGTTTTTCATTATTATGAAAATTTTGTTATGGTATTAGTGTTTCCTTGGACTATTTCTGGATAATGTTCACTTATAAATATGCTCCTTTTAAAGTTTGTAGATTCCATGTCCATTCTGTTGTGTTCAGATAGGGACAGAAGAAATAATCTGTAGATGGTTTATTGAATTCTGAAGTTTTTCTAATATGGGTGCTAGTTTACTGTAAATCACAATATGTCTCAACTTGAATATTATAAGGATGGAATTTCAATTTTAGTGGGGTACATGCAGTTCTTCCTTCATGTGATCTAATACTTTGAGCATGACCATAGCCACTCTCTGAAGACCAGATCCAGGAGATGCTAGATAATTCAGATCATACTGCCTTAGCAGGAACTGAGAGATGGTTGTCAACTTTATTTTATTTTATTTTTAAATTATTTATTTTAATTGGAGGCTAATTACTTTACAATACTATGGTGCCATACATCAACATGAATCAGCCATGGGTGTACATGTTTCCCCCCGACCTCGAACCCACCTCAACTTTATTTTATTAGTAATTATTTATTCTTTCAGTAGTTTATTTCTTTATTTCCTATTTAATTGAAGTATTGTTAAAATATAAATATAAATGTATCCAGCCAAAGATAGAAAATATAAAAGAAACAGAAAACATGATTTTCTGAAATTTTTCATCTATAGTTATAATTTTCATTTGTTAATTATCACCATTAATGGTAACATGTTAATATGTTCATGTTGCAAAAAGTGTTATCTCCCTTGGAAGATGTGTCTGGGTGAATATGATAGTCCTAAGAAGCAGCAGCATACAGTGGAAGGCATATAGAGCTAATAATAAAAATTGCCATATTTTGAGCTCTTCACAGTATGCCAGAGATTTTATTAACAATTTTATAAGCATTATGTCATTTACCCTCACCATTGCCTTTTATTGTTTCTGTTCTACAGTTGATGAAACTGAGACTTAAATAACTTCCTCAAGGTCACATAGCTAGTATATAGTAAGATCAGGATTAAAAGCCTCCTTTTTAGCCATTGTGCTGTGTTGCCACCACAGTCACTTAAAATTTAGCAGTGCTAAAACAAAATTTGAATGATTCATTTTACCCCAGCTATAGCCTCTAGATGGTTAGGACTATAGTTACAGTATGAAATTAAGTTAGAAAACTATTTACCTATGAGATTTGTGTTGTGTAATTTATAGATTTTTTATGAATTTAGAAAATAGATCTCAGTTTATATTAGAGGATTTTGCTTGAATACCTATATTATCCCTTCCATTTGCTTTTGTAAACGTCATTTATTATGGAGGTGTAGGATATATATTTTTACTCCTTTAGTTGACTATTTGGCATTTATATTGCCATCTGCTTGGTGAAATTGAATTAGATAAACTTGAGCAATACTTCCTTTTAAACTTTGCAATAATAATTCGTTAGAAATGGAATGGGAGGTAGAAGGAAACAGGAAGATGAGAGGTAAGTAGAAAGGAAGAGGGGCCAGAAGGTGCTAGAAGTGAAAGAGAGGAGAGGAAACAGATAATTGATCTTCCCTCTAGAGGCACTCAGTGGAAAGAAGGCCTAATGCCAGAATTCATGCTGTGCCTTGTGACCTTAGAAAAACAATCCTGCTTCTACTTGTTGGTTTAACAGTGGCCATTGGATCCATTTTCTTTTAGTTCGTTTATTTTTAAGGGGATAGAAGAATCCTCTCCTTTCACACCTTTAGATTTCTCCAGAAAATATATATATACTAGATCAAAGTAAAAATATCAATTTTCATACTTTTTTAGTATCTACCCTTCTGTAATAATTTTTAATGTGGCAAAATTAATCATAGCTTTCTTCAATATAATGTTTTATCTTACTAATACTTACTGTATTAAGTCTTGCTAAAATTAACAAGTTCTTCCTTTACTTATTGCTGGCTCTTCCAGAACTTTAGGGAACGACTAATATCATTCAGTAAACTTTTGTTCTCTTCAGTTCAGTTCAGTTCAGTTGCTCAGTCGTGTCTGACTCTTTGCGACCCCATGAATTGCAGCACGCCAGGCCTCCCTGTCCATCACCAGCTCCTGGAGTTCACTCATGTGCATCGAGTCGGTGATGCCATCCAGCTATCTTATCCTCTGTCATCCCCTTCTCCTCCTGCCCCCAATCCCTCCCAGCATCAGAGTCTTTTCCAATGAGTCAACTCTTCGCATGAGGTGGCCAAAGTACTGGAGTTTCAGCTTTAGCATCAGTCCTTCCAAAGAACACTCAGGATTGATCTCCTTTAGAATGGACTGGTTGGATCTCCTTGCAGTCCAAGGGACTCTCAAGAGCCTTCTTCACAGTCCAACTCTCACATCCATGCATGGACCACAGGAAAAACCATAGCCTTGACTAGACGGACCTTAGTCGGCAAAGTAATGTCTCTGCTTTTTAATATACTATCTAGGTTGGTCATAACTTTTCTTCCAAGGAGTACGTGTCTTTTAATTTCATGGCTGCAGTCACCATCTGCAGTGATTTTGGAGCCCCCAAAAATAAAGTCTGACACTGTTTCCACTGTTTCCCCATCTATTTCCCGTGAAGTGATGGGACCAGATGCCATGATCTTCATTTTCTGAATGTTGAGCTTTAAGCCAACTTTTTCACTCTTCCTCTTTCACTTTCATCAAGAGGTTTTTTAGTTCTTTTTCACTTTCTGCCATAAGGGTGGTGTCATCTGCATAGCTGAGGTTATTGATATTTCTCCCTGCAATTTTGATGCTTGTGCTTCTTCCAGCCCAGCGTTTCTCATGATGTATTCTGCATATAAGTTAAATAAGCAGGGTGACAATATACAGCCCTTCTTCACAGACCTTAAAAAGGCTTCCTAATTCTTTTGACAGGTTGAAATATTTGCTTTGTTATTTTTCAGTATTCAAATGTTCATTTTGTTTAGCTTTGTTTTTGAGGCTCCTATTTGAACAACATCTAAAAGCACATTGTTTTTTATAATACCAGAAAAGTGGCTGCTTTTTTCTGTTATAATTTTTTAAAGCAATGTGATCCCTTTCAAGAGGCAGCTTACTAATTTCTTAAAGGTAAAAATAAAACAGCTAATGCTTAAATGATCCTGACTTCAGTTCCATTTGGTATAGAGTATGTCCTATTAGGTAACCACCAAATTTTTTTAACAGATAAGACTTTTTAAGGTCAAAGTTAAATTATCTTGAGGAGACTAGTTCTTTGTGTAATGTAAATACAAATATATAAAATAAACATTGTACCTTGAGAGGGGCCTCATTTGGCCATCTTATGCCTTTTAATGCATTAAAGGGAAAAAGGAGATAGGAAACAGTTTTGATAATCATGAGCAAAGTGGAGTTTCCATATAGTATTTTATAAGTGGGTAGAGGGGAGATTATAGACTTTCCATTCATTTTGTTACTATAATATATTCATATAATTTTGCACCTCTTACTGTTTTCTAATCAAAATAATATTTATCATATTTTTCTTGAATGTCATTTAAAAACAAGTATTTAGTTCCATTGTTACTCCAAAAAGTTATAAATTAATTCAGTTAGTTCTTTGTTTTAAAAGGGTGTATGATTACCAGTGTATGACTGATAACTGTTTCCATCTGTTCATACATTAACTCTGTGTTTCTAGACAGTATATATGTATATACAATCACAATTTTTTTAAACTCTTAGGCATTGCTGAAAATATTATTTGGCATTTAATTAGGATAAGATACTTGTTTGTATCAATAAATGAAAATAAATGATGCTAAAAGTAATAAATAAACAACCAAAAGAAATCTAAGTGCTTATACAATGCAGTTTTACTTTTCCCTCATTTTATGATAATATTGGTTGCAGTTGAGGAACAGCTCCATTTTCTTTACTGTGGGAACCAGGCTTTAGAAGCTGCCTTTTTCTGGGATATTGCTATTTTTTTAGTGGAGGAAAAAAAGGTGGTGCAACCATGTGGAAATGGTAAAGCCTGGAAGTGGCACATTACTTTGGTTCACGTTTCATTATATAAACAAGTCATGTAGCCAATCCTTAAATGAGTGCGGCAAGAATGACTTTGTGTGGAGCAAGAGTCTTCTGACAGAAAGAGCAGGCCTAGGGAAAACGGGGCAATAGATACTTTGACAATAGTAATTTCCCACATTACTTTCTTGTAAAGATAAAATTGATTATCAAATATCTAAGTACCTAAGGAGAAAAAACTTTAAAACTTTGGTTAAAGTTTAGTTATTGTTGTTTAGTTGCTAAGTTGTGTCCGACTCTTTGTGATCCTGAGGACTGCAGCATGCCAGGCTTCTCTGTCCTTAACTTTCTCCCAAAGTTTGCTCAAACTCTTGTCCATTTAGTCAGTGATGCCATCCAACCACCTCATCCTCTTTCGCCCCCTTCTCCTCCTTCCTTCAGTCTTTCCCAGCATCAGCGTCTTTTTAAATGAGTCGGCTCTTTGCATCAGGTGGCCACAGTATTGGAGCTTCAGCTTCAGCCTCAGGCTTTCCAATGAATATTCAGGGTTAATTTCCTTTAGGATTGACTGATTTGATCACCTTGCTGTCCAGGGAATTCTCAGGAGTCTTCTCCAGCAAAACATTTCAAAAGCATCTATTCTTTGGTGCTCAACCTTCTTTATGGTCCAACTCTCACATCCATACATGACTACTGGAAAAACTATAGCTTTGACTATACAGATCTTTGCTGGCAAAGTGATATCCCTTCTTTTTAATATGCTGTCTAGGTTTGTCATAGCTTTTCTTCCAAGGAGAAAGTGTCTTAATTTTGTGGCTGCAGTCTCTGTCCATAGTGATTTTGGAGCCCAAGAAAATACAGTCTGTCACTGTTTCCATTTTTTCCCCCTCTATTTGCCATGAAGTGATGGGACCAGATGCTATGACCTTAGTTTTTTGAATGTTGTGTTTTAAGCCAGCTTTTTCACTCTCTTCTTTTTACCTTCATCAAGAGGCTCTTTAGTTCCTCTTGTTTCCTTCCATTAAAATAGTATCATCTGCAAATCTGAAGTTGTTGTTTAATTCTCCTGGAAGTCTTGATTCCAGCTTGTGATTCATCCAGCCTGGCATTTCGCATGATGTACTCGGCATAGAAGTTAAATAAGCAGGATAACAACATACAGCCTTGTCATACTCCTTTGCCAATTTGAACCAGTCCATTGTTCCATGTCTGGTTCTACCTGTTGCTTCTTGACACGCATGCAGGTTTCTCAGAAGGCAGGTAAAGTAAAGTAGTCTGGTCCTCCCATCTCTCTAAGAATTTTCCACAGTTGTAATCCACACAGTCAAAGGCTTTAGTATATAGTCAGTGAAGCAGAAGTAGATGTTTTTCTGCAATTCTCTTGCTTTTTTTATGATCCGACAGATGTTGGCAGTTTGATCTCTGGTTCTTCTGCCTTTTCTAAGTCCAGCTTGTGTATCTGGAAGTTCTCAGTTCACATACTACTGAAGCCTAGCTTGAAGGATTTTGAGTATTGCTAGCCTGTGAAATTGTATAGTAGTTTGAACAGTCTTTGGCATTGCCTTTATTTGAGATTGGATGAAAACTGACCTTTTCCAGTACTGTGACCACTGCTGAGTGTTCCAAATATGCTGACATATTGAGTACAGCACTTTAACAGCATCATCTTTTAGAATTTTAAATAGCTCAGCTGGAATTCTATCAACTCCACTAGCTTTGTTCATAGTAATGCTTCCTAAAGGCCACTTGACTTCACACTTCAGAATGTCCACCTCTAGGTGAGTGTCCACACCATCATGGTTATCTGGATCATTAAGACCTTTTTTGTATAGCTCTTCTGTGTATTTTTGCCGATTCTTCTTAAACTGTTCTGCTTCTGTTAGGTGCTTGCTGTTTCTGTCCTTTGCATGAAATGTTCCCTTGGTATCTCCAGTTTTTTTGAAGAGGTCTTTAGTCTTTCCCATTTTGTTGTTTTTCCTCTGTTTCTTTGCATTGTTCATTTAAGAAGGCTTTCTCATCTCTTCTCACTATTCTCTGGAACTCTACATTCAGTTGGTTATATCTTTCCCTTTCACCTTTAACTTCTCTTTCTTTCTCAGCGTGTAAGGCCTCCTCAGACAACCCACTTTGCCTTCTAGCATTTCTTTTTCTTTGGGATGGTTTTAGTCACTGCTTTCTATCGTGTTAGAAAACTCCATCCATAGTTCTTTAGGCACTCTATCAAATCTAATCCCTTGAATCTACTTGTCACCCCCAGTGTATAATTGTAAGTGATTTGATTTACTGAGCATGGCCCTGCCCACCAAAGCAAGACCCAGCTTTCCCCACAGCCAGTCTCTCCCATCAGGAAGCTTGCACTAGCCTCTTAGCCTCATCCATCAAAGGGCAAACAGAAGAAGCAAGAGCTACAGTCCCACAACCTCCAGAATGAAAACCACAATCCCAGAAAGGTAACCAAAATCATCACATGAATCAGAGCTTTGTGTAACTCGAAGCTATGAGCTATGCTGTACAGGGTCACTCAAGATGGATGGGTCATGGTGGAGAGTTCTGACAAAATGTGGTCCACTGGAGAAGGAAATGGCAGACCCCTCCAGTGTTCTTGCTCAAGAACCCCATGAACAGTATGAAAAGGCAAGAAGATATGACACCAGAAGATGAGTCCCCCAGGTCAGTAGCTGTCTGACATGCTACTGGGGAATAGCAGAAAAATAGCTCCAGAAAGAATGAAGAGGCTAGGCCAAAGCAGAAACATTGCTGAGTTGTAGATGTGTCTGGTGGTGAAAGTAAAATCTGATGCTGTAAAGGAACCTGGAATGTTAGGTCCATGAATCAAGGAAAATTGGATAAGATCAAGCAGGAGATGGCAAGAGTGAACATTGGTGTTTTAAGAATCAGTGAACTAAAATGAATGGGAATGGGTGAATTTAATTCACATGACCATTATGTCTATTACTGTGGGCAAGAACCCCTTACAAGAAATGGAATAGCCCTCATAATCAACAAGAGAGTCCGAAATGCAGTACTTGGGTACAATCTCAGAAACAACTGAATGATCTCAGTTCGTTTCCAAGGCAAACCATTCAACATCACAGTAATCCAAATCTGTGCGCCAACCACTGATGCCAAAGAAGCTGAAGTTGACCAGTTCTATGTAGACCTACAAGACTTCTAGAACTAACACCTAAAAAAGATTTTGCATCACAGGGGATTGTAATGCAAAAGTAAGAAGTCAGACCTGGAGTAACAGACAGGTTTGGCCTTGGAGTACAAAATGAAGCAGGGCAAAGGCTAACAGAGTTTTGTCAAGAGAACACATTAGTCATAACAAACACTCTTCTTCCAGCAACTCAAGAGATGAGTCTACACATGGACATCACCAGATGGTCAATACCGAAATCACATTGATGATATTCTTACAGCCAAAGATGGGGAAGCTCTATACAGTGAGCAAAAACAAGACCTGGGGCTGACTGTGGCTCAGATCATGAGCTCCTTATTGTAAAATTCAGGCTTAAATTGAAAAAAGTAGGGAAAACCAGTAGGCCATTCAGGTATGACCTAAATCAAATCCCTTATGATTATACAATGGAAGTGACGAATAGATTCAAGGGATTAGATCTGGTAGACAGAATGCCTGAAGAACTATGGACAGAGGTTTGTAACATTCAACATGTATTAGACTATCTCATTAATTTAGAAGTTGATGAGTTATACAGCCATGTTTAAAATTACTTCTGCAGTATGTTATTAGGTATGTTGTTATATGTTATATATATAATATATATATTATATAATTAGTATGTTACTAGGATTTACTAAAACAACAAATAGTGTAATCTGTTTCAAAGTGCTTAATCTTAAAGGAGTAGTTTTATGAGTATCTAAAAGGTATGTATTTGCATTAACCAGTATTCCAGGGAGTAATCTGGTAGAAACCTAGTCCTTGGGTGTCAGTATGAAAGAATGTTTCTGGGGTCAGAAATATTGAGAAAACTGTGTACTACACCCAGTTCTTGGATATTTATAGTGTACATCAGAATGTGAAATGTTTGGGGAAATTTTGGAACCTATTTTACTAAACAGTACATATTAAATTTTCTTAAGAAAATCAGCAAGATTAGTAAGCCAGTTATAGTTTATTAGATCTGGCTCCTCCTCAGTACTTCTCCATCTCTTTGTTAATTTACTAGTGGTTAGTTAGTCTTTATAATTGAAAAACTAGTGTGTTTTATTTTTATCCTCAAGGTATGCTAATTCAGGGAGATCCTCTGGTAGAAAGAATTATTCTGAAATGGATTCAGTCTGTTTTCAGGTGTTCTTTTCATTTAGAGCCTCTAAGTCCTAGATCTGGATCCTTAAAGATACTCTTAATACCACACAGAGGCTCACTTTGCCTCAGAAGTCTTGTGAAGGTGTAGCACAGCTAACATTTTTAAGGTTAGGATTGTGAGATGTCTATTATTAAATTGATTTTTTTTTGAATGTTAAAACAAAAACATGACCAAGTTCATATTTTACACCATTTTTTTTTCATGTAATGAGAAAACAAAGATGACATGTAACTTTGCTTTCTGTTATGGTAAATTTTAATTTGCAGAATGAAAGTGAAAGTTGCTCAGTTGTGTCCAACTTTTTGCAGTCCCAAGAGCTATAGCCTGCCAGGCTCCTCTGTCCATGGAACTCTCCAGGCCAGAATATTGGAGTGGGTAGGCATTCTCTTCTCCAGGGGATCTTTACCCAGGAATTGAACCCAGGTCTCCTGCGTTGCAGGTGTATTCTTATACCCTCTGACCCACCAGGGATGCCCAAGAATACTGGAGTGGGTAGGCTATCCCAACCCAGGAATCAAACCAGGGTCTCCTGCATTGTAGAATAAAAGAAGGCAAATTCAAGGGTCAACAAAGACAACTTACAGAACTGAATAATTGAGAGTTGATTTTAGGTAAGAACTGTATTGGTGGTTCTTCTTATGGAATGCTTGTATATACCTACAGCTCAACCAGCAGGAGTGCCAGAAATCTTAAAGAAGAGCTTACATAGCTGTTCAGTGAAAGGAGAGGAAGAAGTATTTTTAATTGGCAAGAACTTTCTGAAAGGAACTAAAGTTATTTTCCAAGAAAATGTTTCTGGTAAGTAGGCATAACACTGCCTTAGAAATTGTTGGGTGTTTCATTTTGTTATAAAGATACAGTTGTAGCTACAAAGTAAAAAATTTTTCATAATTTTAGTAAGTCACTGTTTTTTATTTCAATCAGATGAAAACTCTTGGAAATCAGAAGCTGAAATTGATATGGAATTATTTCATCAGGTATAATTTAAACTTTTTATAGTTTGATTGTTTATTCTTTGAGAAACTGAGTTTTGCTCCAAGATTTTCCTAAATCAACAGATTAAATTTCTAATTTATATGGAATTGATGTAAATCATTTAAAGTTTCTTGAGTTTCTTTAACTGAAATAGATTTATTCCACTGATGCTAGAAATGACAGTTCTGTATTTGAAAAGTTAAAAGCATGAGAAAATCACCATTATTAATAAACGAAACATGTCTTTCCTAATATTTATTTGCTATCTTTACCTGCTTTGGATTATCTTTGGATTATCGTCACGTACTTTTTAATGAGAAACTTATTTATTGAGCACCTGCTATGTGCCAGGTGTTTTATATTTGTTCCTTACGTTTTGCACTCAGAAGCACTACTTATTACACTTAGAGTCTGTATTTGTAGGACCGTGGTGTATATTCATTTTTGGTTAAAAATTTTTAAAAATTCCTTTGTGTTCTGAAAAAATAAAGAAATTTAACATTATATATCCAATATATTGCCAAACTCAAAGCTAAAGGTACAGTGCTGCCTAAGAGTACCCTCACTTCAGACACCAGCTGCAAGTTCAGGGGTCCCCTGAACAGGTCTCACTTCTGAACAGTTGGCTTCAAATTCAAGGATTTCCACTACCCCCCAAAAAATGCTAGTAGAACTCACAAGAACTCAGGAAAGCACTGTGCTTAACAATTTCAGTTTTATTATAGCAAAAGAACACAAATCAGATTATAATTTCTCAACTTCTAGCCTTCTGGGTTCTTTATATTGTGTTTTTTAGAGAGAATAAAAACAAAATAAGATGGAGCTTTAAAGAAGATGGAATTTTCTATTTTTAATAGGCTAATGTTTATTTCATGCTCTGTAAAACAAGTTATACAGTGGATTAATGCAGAATAATCATAAAAATTTGGTGGAATGGAAAGGAATTATATCCTCATTTGGTGGCTGTATATAGAGGCCCTGGGGTTTTTGCAAGCAAGAATGTAAACAGGCTAAATCATAATATGATCTTTCATTAATTCTGTGGTTCTGCTATTTATTAAAATTTTTTTATCTTTTTCAGAGAAAACATTCTTTTTTTCTTTCTTTCTAAAGGGCTTTCTAGGAAGTGTGTTAGAGTGGAATCAGAGCTGAGATATACAAAATAAATCCTAAAGATTATATTATATTAAAGAAAAAACACAATAATTAAACATTTAGAAGAAAGTATGATCAGAAAATACATTAAAAGTAAGAAACTTTGAGTGTGGTCAATAAAGAAATAACAGGCCTATAAGGAAAAATTAAAAGAGCCTCTACAATAACAAAAAATGACCAGAAGATGGTACAGTAGAAAAGACCATTTAATGATGGCTTTGCAAATTGCAAATATAATTGTGATAGCTATTCATTTGAAACTCCAAAAATCAACTCATCGGGTATTAAACTTTTTTATTATTTGAAAATTGAGGCTAACAAAGTCTGGGAAAATAATTCTTTGTTAATATTTGGCTCTTCTAGTCAATGCCATAATATATCTCATACTCATGTATACCAAGAGCAATAGGCACATGGTCATTATATCTACTCCCATTTTAACAACTTTAGATGAATTCTGTAGGGCCTTAATTGCCTATTAAATGTATATATAAGATACATATCTTAAAGATAGATCTCTTCTCTACATATATATATGTATTATTTTGAAAGATAAGTTGGTTTTAAAAGAAGGAGAGTTTAGCAGCTTGAATGTGGAGGTGATTTTAAAAGGAAACTAGAAGCAAGTATTTTAGAGCCTAGGAGAGCTCAATTTTTTTTTTTAAGCTTCTTTTGTTTTTTTCATTTAATTATTTACTTTATATTGGAGTATGGTTGATTTACAATGTTATGTTAGTTTCCAGTGTACAGCAAAGTGATTCAGGTATACATATATCCATTCTTTTTTCAGATTCTTTTCCCATATAGGTAATTATATGGGTATATGTTATTACAGAAGATTGAGTAGAGTTTCCTGTGCTGTACAGTAGGTTCTTGTTGATTATCTATTTTATATATAGTAATGCGTATATGTAAGTTCCCAAACTTCTAATTTATCCCTCCCTCCCACCTTTCCCCTTTGGTAAGCATAAGTTTATTTATTTATTTTTTTATAAGTTTATTTTCAAAGTCTGTGAATCTGTTTATATTTTGTGAATAAGTTCATTTGTATCAGAGGTCTATAATTTGAGTAACTATAACTTATTTTACAGAACATGAAATAGACAGCCTATTAAAAATAGAAAAATGTATAGATTATAATTTCTCAACTTCTAGTCTTCTGGGTTCTTTATATTGTATTTTTTAGAGAGTAAGAATAAAAAAAAATAAGATGGAGCTTTGAAGAAGATGGAATTTTCAGTAGAAATATGTAAAGAAAATTCTTGGAAGAAATGCCCAAAAGATGCTCAGAATTTTGGGGAACAACTAGGCTAAACAAAGACTTGAGAGTTTTGAAGTTATATGTTTTCAAAGTGGTTTTCTTAGGAATTTGTTTTGTGTCTCCAGTTATTTTTATGTATATATCCCCAACTGCAAAATGATAATTTTGACAATGATAAATTATTCCTTAGGGAAAGTGAAAAATATCTAGCACCATTGCTTATAAATTCTGAAAAAAGATTTTATGCTGGGATAAAGAAAATTGTTATTTTGAATCCAACCAGATTTTTCTAAGAAATTAAAATTTAGATATTCTTCCCTTTTTACCTCAGGAAACATTCTACCTGCTCCACAGGCCTCCCAGCCCTTTGTATGTTTTGTGTGTATTGTAATCCTAGTTCAGTGGTAGTTAATTGCTCTTAATTTTTGAGATTAGTTTTTTTTTTTAATTTACTGTCAGTATTCACAGTTTACTTAGTTTTTAATTCAAATCATTTGTAGAATTTCATGATTTCAGATTGAGGATGTGTGAATAATTTGTTCATTTGATTTTTAAGTTCATTTGGTTTTTAAGAAGTTTCAAATTAGGTTTGTTTAACTACACTCTAAAACAAGTGGAGTAAAAGATTAAAATATATATATATATATATATATTCATCTGACTTTTAGATACTAATTCTGTTACTAATTACCAAGAACAAATTTTTATTTGGAAGAATAATTTCAGTTATTGAGTTGGTCAAATAATCTTAAGACTGAGAAGATACTTCAGAAGTCCATCCATTCAGCCATCTCCTTAACTGTAGGTAGAACTGCTTTTGATGTAGTTGCAGTGTTTAAACAAAGGAGGAAAAATGAAGGTGGGCAAGATTTTAAAATTCTTATTTCTTAGAATTTGAGTCAATGCAGATACATTTTTTGATGGCTTCATATACAATTGAGTATGTGCTTTCAGATTTTTGCCCCCTAATTCCTGTGGATGTATGCATTTATATGTTTTTCCACCTGAATTAGAAATGTGATTTTTTTGAGATAGCTAACTGGACTCAGAAAGCATTCTACTATTGCCATAAATAAAAAGCTATTTTAAAATTTGTGACTATTTCGGAGCATGTTTTAAGATGGCTTAGAAACAAATTAGGTACTCAAAAATCGAAATCTTGGTTTCATTTGTCATGTTCTGTTCAAGTGAGTCAGCCAACTTCCAGAGTCTGACTAAGTGAAAAATGACATTAAACTCATTTCATCCTCAGCTGTCACCATTGGCCTCCTGCATATCACATACTGAATACAAAAGCACAGTCACTACCTTTTGCTGTTCTTTTCTAGTACTATAACGTAGCAGGGAAGAAGAGAATAAGTCAGATGCAGTTCATGATACCTTCTAAGAAGATGTAGTCCCCTTAAATAAGTACTGCTGAAGCAGTTACAAAATTCTTCCCTTCTTTTAAAAGGATGCTTCTACCACTATTTTCACACACAAAAAAATGACCTTGATTTACTAGGTTTTGGGTAAACTGAACTCTGTTGACTTTAAATGAGAATTAGTTACTAGTTTTAAATACAATTGAAATATTTTAAATTTAAATAGACTAAATGAGAATTAGTTGTTAGTGGTTAGAAAGCAGTGAACTGCACTGCAAAGTACATATCACCGTTAAGGTTTACAAAGCATATGGTAACTGACATTGTGCTTGGTGGGCATTTTTTTTTTCTTGAAAATATACTCATTCTCTTTTTCAAGAAATCTATTTGAGTATATTCTGTGTGAGGTGCTTAATAGTGGAGATAGGATGAAGAACAGAACATCCTAGCTTCTCTTGGAACTTGCTTTCTTGTGGTTGTAGAGGGGACCAAAACCAAGCAGATAATCACAGTAATTTCAGGTGGTGGTAAGAAGTAAACAGGATTCTGTGATCAGATTGGAGAGGGGTGCCACTTTAAAGAGGATGGTCAAAGAAGGCTTCTCTGAGGAGATGACATTTGAATGAGACCTGGAAATGGGTAAGGAACTGGATATTTAAAGAGATAAAGGAGAATAGTATTCCAGTGAAAAAGAATAGCAAAATTTTAAAGGCTCTGAGGTAAAAATGAATTTAGTGTGTTAGTGTAAGAAGGTCAGTGTGACTGGAGTGTAACAAGCTAGAGGAGATTGGGAATGAGATAAAGTTGATAGGACAGGCACCTTTTATGCCATTGCAAAATATTGGTGTTTTACCTTAAAAGCAATTTTAAGATTAATGTCATGATGCCCATGGACCCGAACTTTTAAATAATACTTTTCCCCCCTAGTCAAACTTTTTAAACTTTACAGCTAACAGGAAAGTACTTAATTATATTTGATTTCAAATTTTTAATTTACATATTGCTTTATTTCTGCCTCTTGTAATTTTCTTTCAATTAGAATCATCTTATTGTGAAGGTTCCCCCATATCATGATCAACATATAACTTTGCCAGTAGCAGTGGGAATATATGTAGTAACCAATGCTGGAAGATCTCATGATGTTCAGCCATTCACTTACACTCCAGACCCAGGTATGTCAAAATAAAAAGTTCTGAATCAAAAGGAGTAATCCATTTCTGCTTCTTCAGAAGAATATGAAGATCAGCCAACTTAAAAGAGGAAGTAGTGTGCAAAGGTGAATTGATACCAGTATTTTTTGGAGATGTCATTATTTCCCAAGAAGATGGCCACCAAACTCTGCTTTTACTGTTAGTTAAGGGAACCGTTTCTGCCTTAGGCTCTAGTAATAAAAGAAAAGTTAGGAATTCTCTGAAGTCAGGCTCTCCAGAGTTATCATACAAGTACTCCTTGTATGATAAGGTAAGAATTACCATTCATTGAATACCTCTTATGTACAGAAAGGTGAAAGTGACTACTTTAGGAAACTGCTAGTAGTTTTCAGTCTGGCTGTCTTACAGGATGCATTTTGGGAGAGGTGAAAGAGAATCTCAGATAAGTGATAATATCACAAATAGAGTCATATGCCTGTGACATTTTCTAATTTGTGTACTCAAAAATATCAAAGACTTCTGGTGAATAAGTATTTTAAAAATAACTTTTGGCATTTAGGTGAAACAGGTGCTTTAGAAACCAGAGCAGTTGTTTAAAAATTTATATCTCTGGGTAAGAAGTATCTTAAGAGATTTTTACCTACATTCATTTAGTTACCCGGAGAAGCCTTTTCCTGGAAAAGTAGAGAAAACATTTTGGAAATGGAAACGCTTCAGATGTTTTGTTGATGTAGACTTGGCTGCTGCCATGCTGCCATTGATTTACTCCATTCATATTTCAGGCATGCTCCAGAATTAGAAGTTCTTCCATATCTCCAAGTTTACTGATAACATTTTTCCCAAATTGTTCAGAATTCAGTGAGGTGCAAAGTGGAAAATGGTAGCAAGGAAAGAAAGCCCTGGTAACAGAAGTGATGAACACAGTAGCTATGACAGAGTTATAATTAGTCTTGATAATTATTCTCTATCACTTAATGTTATCTGTTCCCTTTTTCTTTTGTAAATCATGTCCAACTTTCACAACGTTGGTTATTTCCCACCAGTTTGTTACAAAAGTGTGCCATAATATAGCCCTTATGAAATTATTTAGTATTTCTCTCAGAATAAAAGAGCACATGTAGAAATTTCAGACAGAGGAAGACAAAGTTTCAACAAAACTAGGAAAGAGGATACTGCTGCTGCTGCTGCTGCTAAGTCGCTTCAGTTGTGTCCGACTCTGTGCGACCCCATAAATGGCAGCCCACCAGGCTCCGCTGTCCCTGGGATTCTCCTGGCAAGAACACTGGAATGGGTTGCCATTTCCTTCTCCAATGCATGAAAGTGAAAAGTGAAAGTGAAGTCACTGAGTTGTGTCCAACTCTCAGCGACCCCATGGACTGCAGCCTACCAGGCTCCTCCATCCATGGGATTTTCCAGGCAAGAGTACTAGAGTGGGGCGCCATTGCCTTCTCCAAGAGGATACTGGTTTATACTTAAAAATCAAACAGTTGATTGTTTTCTTTCTAGGAAAGTCTCAAAAATCCAAGAAAACTTGATTTAAAACTAATGGTAGTTAAAGCATTTTAGTAATTGCTAGAATATTTAGCATTTTATGTGAAGAGAAGCTTGCTCATAGAGGGAGAAAAATGGCATACAGTAATTAATGCATTCATATGGGAAGGGGAGAAGGAAGTGAGTGTGGGGGGAGGGGGAATAGCTTTAAAGTTCTACCATCCTTAAAATACTGAGATTTTGTTGTCTTTATTTCTTTTTATTGATCAATAATAAAGAACTTCAGGACTTTGAAGTGCTTAGCATCAGCACTATGAATCTTCATTTCTTAGTGATGAATGCTCATTATTAAAATTTTTCCTTTGATAAATTGCCAAATATAAAGCCTACACTAATTGGCTATATTTGGCCACATTTAGACCATCAATGACATATGTTTATTCTTTTATGTTTTTCCCCCTTGTATTTTATATATACTAGATAGCAGTTGCTCTCAGAAACTCTTATTTGAATAAATACATTTTGTGCAAATTTTATAGTGAGATCTAATGCTTCAGTTTCTGCCTTTATGATATAGCTAATTAAAGAATCTCCCATAATTTCACTTTTTTGTATTTTATAAAATGTGAATGTCTTTTTAGGTGTGCACATGAGAGAATATTTCAGGAAAACTTTGTTATGATAATTTGCACTGTCTCATTATGATAAACTGCTGTTTTGACTCAGCTGGGGACTGTGGTTAAAGATTTGCATATTCAGTGGTATATAATAATTATAATTATAGGGCTTCCCAGATGGCGCTAGTGGTAAAGAACCCGCCTGCCAATGCAGGAAATGTGAGAGATGGCGGGTTCGATCCCTGGGTCAGGAAGATCCTCTGGAGAAGGGAATGGGAATCCACTCCAGGATTCTTGCCTGGAGAATTCCGTGGACAGAGGAACCTGGTGGGCTACAGTCCATGGGGTCACACAGAGTTGGACGTGACTGATGAGATTTAGCAGTTAGCACATAGTAATTATGACAGCTAAAATAAGACCCATCCTCATTTTTGTGAGTTAAGAGTAGAAATGGTGACTGCTACACCGTTTTGTCTAAATATTTAAGTTACAGACAAAAAAATAACAAATAAATATATTTTATCCTAATTTGACCTAGATACCTTCATAATAACCTGGAAGGCCAGTTTTGAATTTAGGATTTTCAGACTGCTTGGCGGTCCAAACTGGAATATGGCAACACGAAGAAAAAGGATTTCCCAGCCTGCCACCCTTCTTTTCCCTCTCCTGGCTCCATCCTCCACCTGGAGGGCCTTGATGCCCCAGCTCTGTTTACCCTATAGGCTTAAGATGGCACACATAGTCTATAGAGTAGCTGTGCAGAAAATTTTGGTATCTTATGTACTTGGGTACGTAGTCTAAAAGGATTGGAGCAAGGGCTCAAGTGAATGTAAACTGGCTCTGCATGCTTTGCCAGACACAAGCCCCTCTAAAGCCCTCTGAGTCTATACTGCCAAAAATACATTACATGTGCATCCTTTTAGACCATTACTTCGCAGACTTAAAAAACCTGTGTTTCATTGCTAGTCACTGAACCATTGCTTGACCATTAATTTGTTTTACTTCTATCTTTTAAGACACAGAAATCGTATTAGTTGTTTTTTGTAGTGACTCTGCAGTGGTAATTGCTATAAGAAACGGAGGATAAAATACTCATTCATAATTTTTTGTTGCTTTAAAAACAAATGACTAAAACTTGTGTTTAAAGTAGAAATTTAAAAAATTTTTGAAGATTAGTTTCCGTTCTTAAATCTGTAATTGTTAGAATAAATGTTATGCTTTAAAATTGTCTATGAATTTCTTTTCCAGTCAGTTCTTTTCAGTTTGATAATTTCATTCAATTAAACAGTTTGTTCAGATTATCATTTGTTGGCCCTTACATACAGCATGCTTAGATAAATGTTTTAACCTCATTCTTAGGAGACATGTACATTTTGTCTCTTTGTTCACAGTTAATTACCTTAATATTCTCATCATTTTGTATTATGATGTCAAGAATAAATTGATAATAAATTGGCTCAGTTCTTATTTTGAATAAGTTAGGGAATATAAGTATATTGAAAAATAGAAATTAGCATCTATTTAAATAAAATTATTATACAGTCATTTTAAGAAAACCTTTTTAGTTGGAATTTAACTTTACCATTCAGAACTGATCACTACTCTTAATGCTCATTAAATTTAAAATTTTCATAGTAGGTGTACTTGATATGTGTAGATATAATAATGTAGCAATTCTTCATTAATAATAGCAAAGATTATTATTTCTAAGGCTTTATAAAAAAGTAATACTATATATTTTGTATATTCAGCACAGTTTTTTAAAAAAAATTCTCAATTATGTTTCTGAATCAGTATTTTTAAATCATTTACATAGGTGAATGGTGAATTTTTTTCATGCTAGTGTTACAGTATATTTATTAGTGTTAATACTTTTTAAAGATCTCATGTCAGTCTTCTACTCATTTGTACTGTTACAAGAAAGAGTTTTAAAAGTTGCTGTTATTTTTATTTTGTTTTAATAAGCAGCATATGCTTCTGCCCACTTGGAGAGTGGTACATTTTAGAGGGTAAACTGGTGGTTATAGATTATAAAAACTCATCTGAACTTAGAATTTCTGCTGAACAAATAATTTAATAATGCTTTGTGAGAAAATACTCCTGTTAAAGAATTTTAAGATATGTATTTTTCAGGATAAGTTTAAATAAATACATTAATCTTTTTTAATAACAGCAGCTGTTGCTTTGAATGTGAATGTAAAGAAGGAAATATCTAGTCCGGCAAGACCTTGCTCTTTCGAAGAAGCCATGAAAGGTACCAAGTTAATTATTCTCAAAAATTGTAAATCAGTGATGCTATATATTTTCACTAACAAACGTTACTATTTTATTTACTGTTGTGTACTTGAAACAGTTAGCAGGTTATCTTTGATATTGTAAAATAAATACTTGTTTAACTTCACTGAATGCAGAGACTTGCTTCCTAATTTGATATTTCCTTTCATCTGCCATATAAACAACTTTTTAAAAAACATGTTACAGATAAGGAGTTTTTGTTTTGTTTTTTATTCCCTAATATTAAATATCTTAAAAGTATAATAGAGTACGATAAGGTATGAAAAATAGCTGTATAAAGCTTCTTGCTGCCAGTGAGTAGGACTTAACATTGAGGCTGAAGAACCAAAATAAGAACTATTGGCATTTGAAAAAGTTGCTTTAGGTACCATTCTTTCTTCTGACATCATTATTTCCAAGCAGACAATGACAATATCTTCAGTTTGTTATAATGTGTTAGAGTGGACTCTTTTCTTAGCAGATTTCTAACACATCTGTGACGCTCAATTATGATGCTTTTGTGCCATTATATGTTAAGATGTCAATTACATAATGGTCATTGATTTACTCTATAATTCTAGCATTTTCTTACACTTTTGCCATTAAATTCATGAGTTAAAAATTTTTATATACTTACATTTTTAAGGGGCATAATATCCTTAATACATTTTATCAAATTCCATGGAATTTTTCCCTGTGTCATAGTAAAATTCCGCATTCACATGTACAGTTCAGTATGGCTTGCCATTATAATTTCTGACCATCAACACTTCCAAAATAGATTAATTAGGAATTATGCACTAGTGTGAAAAGAAGAAAAGTGAAAAGCAAAGGAGAAAAGGAAAGATATACCCATTTGAATGCAGAGTTCTAAAGAATAGCAAGGAGAGATAAGAGAGCTTTCCTCAGTGATCAGTGCAGAGAAATAGAGGAAAACAATAGAATGGGAAAGACTAGCGATCTCTTCAAGAAAATTAGAGATACCAAGGGACCATTTCATGCAAAGATGGGCTCAATAAAGGACAGAAATGGTATGGACTTAACAGAAGCAGAAGATATTAAGAAGAGGTGGCAAGAATACACAGAAGAACTGTTCAAAAAAGATCTTCACGACCCAGATAATCACGATGGTGTGATCACTCACCTAGAGCCACACATCCTAGAATGTGAAGTCAAGTGGGCCTTAGGAAGCATCTCTACGAACAAAGCTAGTGGAGGTGATAGAATTCAAGTTGAGCTATTTCAAATCCTAAAAGATGATACTGTGAAAGTGCTGCACTTAATATGCCAGCAACTTTGGAAAATTCAGTAGTGGTCACAGGACTGGAAAAGGTCAGTTTTCATTCCAGTCCCAGAGAGAGGCAATGCCAAAGAATGCTCAAACTACCACACAATTGCACTCATCTCACACACTAGCAAAGTAATGTTTAAAATTCTCCAAGCCAGGCTTCAGCAATATGTAAACCATGAACTTCCAGATGTTCAAGCTGGTTTTAGAAAAGGCAGAGGAACCAGAGATCAAATTGCCAACATCCGCTGGATCATTAAAAAAGCGACAGAGTTCCAGAAAAACATCTACTTCTGTTTTACTGACTGTGCCAAAGCCTTTGACTGTGTGAATCACAACAAACTGTGGAAAATTCTTCAAGAGATGGGAATACCAGACCAGCTGACCTGCCTCTTGAGAAACCTGTATGCAGGTCAGGAAGCAACAGTTAGAACTGGGACATGGAACAACAGACTGGTTCCAGATAGGAAAAGGAGTACGTCAAGGCTGTATATTGTCACCCTGCTTATTTAATTTATATGTAGAGTACATCATGAGACACACTGGGCTGGATGAAGCACAAGCTGAAATCAAGATTGCTGGGAGAAATATCAGATATGCAGATGACACCACCCTTATGACAGAAAGTGAAGAAGAACTAAAGAGCCTCTTGATGAAAGAGGAGAGTGAAAAAGTTGGCTTAAAGCTCAACATTCAGAAAACTAAGATCATGGCATCCGGTCCCATCACTTCATGGCAAATAGATGTGGAAACAGTGGCTGACTTTATTTTTTGGGGCTCCAAAATCACTGCAGATGGTGACTGCGGCCATGAAATTAAAAGATGCTTACTCCTTGGAAGCAAAGTTATGACGAACCTAGACAGCATATTAAAAAGCAGAGACATTACTTTGTCAACAAAGGTCCGTCTAGTCAAAGCTATGGGTTTTTCCAGTAGTAATATATGGATGTGAGAGTTGGACTATACAGAAAGCTGAGTGCCAAAGAATTGATGCTTTTGAACTGTGGCGTTGGAGAAGACTCTTGAGAGTCCCTTGGACTGCAACAAGATCCAACCAGTCCATCCTAAAGGAGATCAGTCCAGGTGTTCATTTGGAAGGTCTGATGTTGAAGCTGAAACTCTAATACTTTGGCCACCTGATGCGAAGAACTGACTCGTTTGAAAAGACCCTGATGCTGGGAAAAATTGAGAGCAGGAGGAGAAGGGGATGACAGAGGATGCGATGGTTGGATGACATCACCAACTCAATGGACATGAGTTTGGGTAAACTCCGGGAGTTGGTGATGGACAGGGAGGCCTGATGTGCTGCGGTTCATGAGGTTGCAACAAGTTGGACATGACTGAACGACTGAACTGAAGTGCATAATTATCTGATTTAACTACAGGACAATTTACAAGTTTCTGCTTTGGATAACGATGGCTAACATTTCTTCAACATATATTAAGTGCTAGTCAGCATGCCACACTCTTTACCAGCATTATCTTGTTTAGCCAAACTCTGAGGTGGATAATTTATGATTCTCATTTCACAGATGAGGAAATCAAGATTCCTGAGAGGTTCTATAATTTGCTGAAGGTCACTTAGCTAGGATTTTAAAAGACAGATCAAGTTTTAGTGTGTAAGGTAACATCTAAGCAATAATAATTCAAACCATGTTCATTAGGTTAATAATAGCATAATTAATCAATCATTAAAGAAAGTTAGGGACATTTGTGATCTTTCCTTTGGCAGCTTTGATGGCTTCATGCTTTTCTCCAAAAATGCCTAGATGCTTTTTTCCTAGAGTATCAGGGAAGCTAATCTCATCCAATGTGAAATTTCTCATACAGGATTACAGATTGAAGGTTAAAAGGTGTTAAACACTATGTTTAATTTTTGGTAATAAAATGATATAGTCATTTAATCAAAATCTTACAAGATTAAAAAATGAATAAGAAACAGACACATATTATTCTTTTTCACAATTCAGACCTTATTTTGACAATTTTATCAGCTGAAATCATGTAAAATAATTTTATGAAGATATAAAATTAAATTGAATACTAAACTATTTATCAAGCTTCCCTGGTAGCTCAGTTGGTAAAGAATCTGCCTGCACTGCAGGAGGCCCCGGTTCGATTACTGAGTCAGGAAATTCTGCTGGAGAAGGGGTAGGCTACCCACTCCAGTATTCTTGGGCTTCCCTGGTGGCTCCGCTGGTAAAGAATCCACCTGCAATGTCGGAGACCTGGGTTTGATCCCTGGGTTGGGACCATCCCCTGGAGAAGGGAAATGCTACCCACTCCAGTATTCTGGCCTGGAGAATTCCATGGACTGTATAGTCCGTGGCGTCACAAAGAGTCTGACACAACTGAGCGACTTTCACTTTCAAACTATTTATCAGTTTAAATTTTTCATTTGTCATTTTTAAATACAACATCATTAATTGGAGATTCCTGATCAGTTTTAAAAAGACAGTCGCTTTCAAGAGGGAATTTCCCTTGACAAATGGCTTATTTTTGTGATTCCTTGGAATCAGAGCTTTAGTATAACACCCAGGTGTCCTTCTTAGAGATTTAATTAATTATGCTTTAATGATGAAGTCTTAGCAACATAAATGACTTAAATTTGTGTTGTGGCATAATCCTCCATATAACATCCTTTAAAATAGCCATCAATTACAATAAGATTTAGAACTTGATATACAAATGTGACCTTATGTACAGACATGGAAAGCATTCGTTTCTTCATTCATTCAGCAATATTTATTTATTCCCTAGTATGCACCAGGCAACAACAAAATCTCTCGTCTTCATGAAACTCACATTCTAATAGAATCCAAAAGCAAGAATAGCACTTGATGTTACAGGATCAATGTAAGACAATACTAATTGTCTTTAAAATTATCTGAAGCTTTGACTCAGACAGAATTGAAGTTGAATTGTGTTGGTATTGATAGAATCTAGGTGAAAATAGATCCAGAGAACTCATGTGAAAATGATTGATTTCTTAGAGTAATGAAAGGAGAATATCAAAAATGGGCACTTTTTCCTCCCCCAGTATCATCATTTTTCATAGTGATTGTTTCTAGCCAATTGGCTGTGAGAAATGTTGAATAAAGACCAGAAGATTTCTAATATTTTTAAGTCAAAATATTTACAAAAATAACTATCCTGCTTATATACCATATTCTATTTTAAAACCCTCTTTGTAGCCAGGATTTCTTTTTCAATATCAAACTAAGAAATCTGTGTATTAAAATATTGAATCACCTTGTTGTACACCTGAAGCTAATAAAATATTGTGTTAGTTTTGCAGCTAAAAAAACGTTTAACAGCTAAGCTTTCTCAGGAATCTGTATTTCTTTACACAGGGTCTCAAAGTAGTGGTAAACCTTAGCTCAGAATTTGGCTATGTGTTCAATTCAGAAGCCTGCCATCAGTGATGCTTCATCAGTGTGCTCCACTAAGTGCCAGTGGCAGGCTTAAATAGACAAAAAAGGAGAAGGAGAATCAAGGGGGAAAAGTAGATAGAATGAAGTGGTAGAACCTACCTATCTGCTACATATTGCCTCTGCTTGGTTTCTAATCTGTAGCTACTTCTGAAAATGGAAGTAGGTGAAAGTTAGAAAAATACTTGCTGGTTTTGCTTTGGAAATTTAATTGGTAAACCTAAAATATCGGTCATACTTAAATTTCTGAAAAGAAAAAAAATTAAGTCCTGTCTTGAAAAATGTGTTCATATGTCAGCTAGGCAAATTCAAGTTTTCTAAGACATTAATTTAGAAAAGTGAATCTATTTGATCAGTTGATGGCATTATAATGAGAAGCTTGAGTTTTGTTGAGCAGAGAAATATTCGAGCAATCCTATAACCCCCTAAAGTTTGACTTTGTAATTTCCCAGCAGCCAGATACTAAGAGGAGAATACAACAGTTGTAACTGAGCAGTTTTAACCTCCTGGAGATTTCCAGGCTGCATGGTCCTGTTAAGCAGTGTAATTCAGGGCCTTTTGAAGAGTGCTGAGAGGTACAGCTTGCTAACTGAGTGCTCAAGCTTGTTGATATTTAACTCATAGTCTCAGGCTACTGCCAGGAGTCCTCAAGGCACTGCTACTTAAAAGAGGGAGGACACACTTTGGGCACATTTTGTATCTCATGCTACTGTCAGAGCATCAAAAAATTAATGTTTTGAATCATGACTAAGGTATCAACACACAGTAGAATAATATAGTTGATTTCAGTGAGTTTCAACTTTTTTTTTTTTTTGGTGTGTGTGCAGCAATGAAAACTACTGGATGTAACTTAGATAAGGTAAATATGCTTCCTAATGCTCTGATCACTCCGCTCATATCAAGCACTATGATTAAGAGTGAAGACATTACTCCAATGGAAGTAACAGCAGAGAAAAGATCGCCTTCTATTTTTAAGGTGAGCTACAGTGACTAGTGAGTGCCCTGTCACATCTTAACCTCAAATATAAAAATAGTTATATTTTGAGTAGTTTGATTTCTTTTCCCTGATTATGCTTTTTACTCTTCCTGTTTTTATAGCTGTTTCTCTTTGGATGCACTTAATGAATTTTGCTTTGTAGAGTAAATGATTTTATATTCAAATAAAATAGCCTTCAGAGCAACTTCCAATATACATTTTGTGTGTGTGTGTGTGTGTGTGTATGTGTGTGTCAATATACATTTTTGACAAGAGAAGAATTAATGCATTAGCTGGACCTTTGTGATTTTTGGTATAATGAAAGTACAGGTTTAACATTTTCAAAACTAGAGACATTTTATTTCCTTTTTCTTCTTTCCTTTCTTCCTTTTTTTCTTATTTCTTTTTTCCTTTTTCCAAGAAAGATTCTTCTTTCCTTTTCCATTTTTCTCTTATTTCTCCTTCCCAATAATGTTATAAGTGATGCACCAATGGAGATATTTTAAAATTTGCTAGTAATTCGTGAACCATAGAATTAATGTGTACTTACTGTCCTAAGCATATCAATAGCTGATTATTCTTCTGTGTCTACTTCTGTTGTTTTACTGTCTTTGCTTATATGCTTCTTTAAAAATCCTGATGATGGTAAGATATAATGTTATCACTGATAATCATAGTCTTACACTTGTTTTCTGAATAATAATATAGACTGGGAAATTGGTCCTGCGTATGTTTTTATAATAATAATTTTTGAAGAATCGTATGAGCTCATTTATACATATACATATTATTTGGCTTTTATTTTTTAGACTACAAAGACAGTTGGATCAACTCAACAAACGTTAGAAAATCTCTCTCACATAGCAGGAAATGGGTCTTTTTCATCATCATCTTCCCACTTAACTTCTGAAAATGAAAAGCAACAACAGATTCAGCCCAAGGCGTACAACCCAGAGACCCTGACAACTATCCAAACACAGGACATTTCACAGCCTGGTACTTTTCCAGCAGTTTCTGCATCTAGTCAGCTGCCCAGCAGTGATGCACTACTACAGCAGGCTACACAGTTTCAAACAAGAGAAACTCAGGCTAGAGAGGTGTTACAGTCAGATGGTACAGTGGTTAACTTGTCACACCTGACTGAGACATCACAGCAGCAGCAGCAGTCTCCACTGCAAGAACAAGCACAGACTTTACAGCAGCAGATTTCATCGAATATTTTCCCATCACCAAATAGTGTGAGTCAGCAACTACAAAATACGATACAACACTTGCAGGCAGGGAGTTTTACAGGTAGTACTGCCAGTGGCAGCAATGGAAATGTTGACTTGGTCCAACAAGTTTTAGAGGCACAACAACAGTTATCTTCAGTTTTATTTTCTGCTCCAGATGGTAACGAGAATGTTGAAGAACAGCTTAGTGCAGGCATTTTTCAACAAGTCAGTCAAATTCAAAATAGCGTGAGCCCTGGAATGTTTTCCTCAACAGAACCAGCAGTCCATACCAGGCCAGATAATTTAATAGCTGGAAGAGCTGAAAGTGTTCACCCACAGAATGAAAACACTTTGTCTAATCAGCAACAGCAACAGCAGCAACAGCAAGTGATGGAATCCTCAGCTGCAATGGTGATAGAGATGCAACAGAGTATCTGCCAGGCAGCTGCCCAGATTCAGTCAGAGCTGTTTCCTTCATCGGCTTCAGCAAATGGAAACCTTCAACAGTCTCCAGTTTACCAGCAGACTTCTCATATGATGAGTGCATTATCAGCCAATGAGGACATGCAAATGCAATGTGAATTGTTTTCTCCTCCGGCAGTTTCTGGAAATGAAACTACTACAACTACCACACAGCAGGTTCCAACTTCTGGCACTACCCTGTTTCAGACATCAAATTCAGGAGATGGAGAAGAGACTGGAGCACAAGCAAAACAGATTCAGAACAGTGTCTTTCAGACCATGGTCCAAATGCAACATAGTGGGGACAGTCAGCCTCAAGTTGGCCTTTTTTCATCTACAAAAAGTATGAGAAGTGTTCAAAATAGTGGTACCCAGCAGCAAGGCAATGGTTTATTCCAGCAAGGTAATGAGATGATGTCACTTCAATCAGGGAATTTTTTGCAGCAGTCTTCTCATTCACAGGCCCAGCTTTTTCATCCTCAGAATCCTATTGCTGATGCTCAGAACCTTTCCCAGGAAACTCAAGGTTCTATTTTTCATAGTCCAAGTCCTATTGTCCACAGTCAGACTTCTACAGCCTCCTCTGAACAAATGCAGCCTCCAATGTTTCACTCTCAAAATACCATGGCTGTGCTGCAGGGCTCTTCTGTTCCTCAAGACCAACAGTCAGCCAACATATTTCTTTCCCAAAGTCCAATGAATAATCTCCAAACTAACACAGTGGCCCAAGAAGAACAGATTTCATTTTTTGCAGCTCAGAATTCAATTTCTCCACTTCAGTCAACATCAAACACTGAGCAGCAAGCTGCTTTCCAGCAGCAGGCTCCAATATCACACATTCAGACCCCTATGCTTTCCCAGGAACAGGCACAACCCTCCCAGCAAGGTCTATTTCAGCCTCAGGTTTCCTTGGGCTCCCTTCCTCCTAACCCAATGCCTCAAAACCAACAAGGAACAATCTTTCAGTCACAGCACTCAATAGTTGCCATCCAGGGTAACTCTGCATCCCAGGAGCAGCAGCAGCAGCAGCAGCAACAGCAGCAGCAACAACAGAGCATTTTATTCAGTAACCAGAACGCCATGGCACCGATGGCATCTCAAAAGCAGCCACCGCCAAACATGATATTCAATCCAAGTCAAAATCCAGTGGCTAATCAGGAGCAGCAGAACCAATCAATTTTCCATCAGCAAAGTAATATGGCCACAATGAATCAAGAGCAGCAGCCCATGCAATTTCAGAACCAGACCACAGTTTCCTCACTTCAGAACCCAGGCCCTGCCCAACCCGAATCATCACAGACCTCCTTGTTCCATAGCTCGCCTCAGATTCAGTTGGTCCAAGGGTCACCCAGTTCTCAAGAGCAGCAAGTAACACTCTTCCTCTCTCCAGCATCCATGTCTGCATTGCAGACCAGTATAAACCAACAAGACATGCAACAGTCTCCCCTTTATTCCCCTCAGAACAACATGCCTGGAATCCAGGGAGCCACATCTTCACCTCAACCACAGGCTACTTTATTTCACAACACTACAGGAGGTACAATGAACCAGCTACAGAATTCTCCTGGCTCTTCTCAACAGACATCTGGAATGTTCTTATTTGGCATTCAGAATAGTAAGAAACTCTTTCTAATTTCCCATTTCTTAAATGTTATTGGTTGAAATGGTCACTTTATTGTTACCAGAGAAAGCACAACACAGTGGTTCTAAGAGCATAGATTGCAGTTGGACAGAACTGAGTTCGAGTCCCAGCTGTACCACTTACAGACTGAGACCTTGGACAGGTTATTTGACATGCATGAGCCTCAATTTCCACATCTAAAATGGTGGCAATATTACAAACTTGACAAGGATATTGGGAGAATTAAAGGTGGTGATATATATATAAATATATGTGTCTGCCATTTTGAGATATAACCTTGAAAGGAAGATGAAATACAAATGACAGAAAATTTTTCAGCCTGTTAAAGCAAGTAGTTTCCAAGGAGGTAGAAACCTGTGTTTCTTTAATGTTTATGTACCAAGGAAATTATATTGGATTTATGTTGATAACTAAGCAGTGTTGTATTTTTATACTGCTTAGAGAAAACCGAGGATGAATTCTACTACTGTTTGATGAAAACCTTTTTGGAGGCTGTCAGGTTCCTCACTTTTAAGTCTCTAACAAGTGAACAAAATAATGCATTTGTATACCCCAGCCACTAGTAAGTACCTTCTTATGAATCTTAACAGAAAATAACTAATCAGGTAGCTTCTCTGTTTTCAATGTCTCTGCAGACTGTAGTCAGCTTTTAACTTCTGGACCAGCTACATTGCCAGATCAGTTGATGGCCATAAGTCCACCAGGCCAGCCACAAAACGAGGGCCAACCACCTGTGACAACACTTCTTTCTCAGCAAATGCCAGAGAATTCTCCAATGGCATCCTCTATAAACACCAACCAGAACATTGAAAAGATTGATTTGCTTGTTTCATTGCAAAACCAAGGGAACAACTTAACTGGCTCCTTTTAACTGGATATGTAAGTAATGCATTTTGGCTTCTTTCTTATTGAAAAGCATCAATAAATTTTATTATTCTTAGCATATTTGGGTTAAGTAATAACACTGTTTAGACTCTGATCTTTTAAAATATGGCTTTCTCACAAAATGGTACCTTTTTTACCCTGAATTGATTGCTCTGAATGATAACTTACAGTCATATTGTTAATACTGGGCATTCCTTCTAATATATGTTGGATATAATTACATCTCATTTCACTTCCTCAAGAAGTAAACCTTGAATCTGAAAAAATATGACAGTATAAAGGTGGTAAAGTATCATTTATAGTACTGTAATATACTTTGGGATCATTCAGGGCAACAGCAACTTTGTAAATGCTTTCCCTCCATAGTGAGTTAAATTAAACGTCTTTTTTTTTTTAGAAATTCCATGAAGAAAATCCTGATTTCAAGATATCCTAAGATCTTGTGATTCCATGAGGATTATCGAACTGTTACTTTAAAAAGAAAACAAAATATGAAAAACTGTGATTGAGTAAATGGATAGATTTTACTCTGGCTGCAAAAGAGCACACCTTGGCTACCTATTGCAGTGATTAACCACCATTGTTAACATCTTTATATTTTATGTTCCTAATAACAGTGATGACTGAGAATCTATTTGAGTTTCCAGCTGACAGAATTAATTATTGCTATTTTCATAGGCACTCTTTCTTTAAAAGTACAGTTTAAACTGACAAGCTGAATCACTCAGTTATTATTGCTATTAGAAAATAATTCATGTTTCATGTTTACTTTTGTTCATTTGTATTTTCTTTTCTGCATTGTTTAGTCAAGTAGTGGCTTATGAAAAAGAGTTCAAATAATAACTAAGGCTGTGATTTTTCAGTATAAAAAGCACAGCTATTGGCTATAGTGCAGGAATCTTTTCTCAGTTTTTATGGAGAAACTGAAGGGATAACATTCTGACAGGTAGGCTGTATTAAGAGCTCTGAACGGATAAGAGGCCTCTATTTATCACAGACAACACACTTACAAATGGAACAGCTGGAATGCTATTGATTTTATTTTTCAGAGAGTCGTTAATTCTCTATGTTTCTGTTAAGGGTTTTAGCCATAACTGTGCATAAAAAAGAAATATCTTGCTATATTAAAAAAATGAAGGGGATGATATATGGTAAATTATGTTCTGATAGCCTCCTACAGTAGTTAAAACTGACAGTAATTTGAGTCTGTTTTCTTCTTATCCCAGTCTTGGACTGGTATTCTCTTTTTATGTTCATCTATGTTATCCTTCCCCTCTTCCTTTTATTTCAGACAACTAGTAATATGCTACTAGCTTTGTGACCCTGTAGTAACTTGAATAAAAAGACCATGTTGATCTAGGGTTACCCAACAACTCCTGCAGCACAGGCAGGGGGTACCCTTTTGGGAATGAGGAAAACTGACTCCTGAGAAATAAGAAACAATGCATTTTTTCCCCATGAACGGTGCTGTTCTGAAGTCTTCAAATTTTTCCCTCTTATAGGAAGCAGTGTAAATGTTAATTAAAAAAAGAGAGAGAAACTAAAATTTCTTGAAACATCGCTTCTCCCTGAGCTGTAGTAAGTGTGATGCACTTGTCACCTCAGTGCTTTACAGTTCGAAGTGGTCGTTTACCTGATGGTTCCCACAAGCCTTAGGCTTTACAGGGTCATATCATTGACTTAAAGTGAAGAATTCATTTGTGTTACATCTATAGAGAGCAAAATAACACACTCCAGAACTTGCAGTTGTAGTATTAGTTATACAGATTTGGGTGTTCTCACCACCCATGGGATGCCTGCTTCTCACTACAACCTATTGTCTGGACATATGCTTACGTCTTATTCTCCTTTTGGCATGTAGAAAGCTGTTAATACAGTTTAAGGCCAAATTGTGTGTGGCTTCTATATGTAGATAAGATGTTTTGGCATTCTTGTCCGTTTCATTTATTTTTTTAAATGTACAAAAAATAGTCTGTTAATTGTTCATTCAAGGCTGCATTTCTGTTTTTTTGTTTTTGTCTTTTCTATCCTATACACTTAGTTGAACTTTGTGGAATTGTGGTGTTGGTTTTGTTTATACAGCCGGATTTTTCCCCCTTTTTGTGATGGTCTTCCTTGGTTCTTTGAATGTACTCTTCTTTGTTTTTTTCTCTTTGGTCTCATTTATTCTTCCCTCCACCCCCAACCCTTTCTTTCTTTCTTTCTCTCTCTGATTGAGAGGCATCGAATTATGTTTTCAGTAGTACAGGCTTCTTGCCGATATGAAGGGAACTTTTCAGAAAGAGACCTACTCTGGGTCATTTAATTTTGAATACAGTTTTCAATCGTTCAAGTTTTGGATGGTTTATATCTAATGTGTGTTTCATTTTTTTGGAAAGCTATATTTTGTATTTAGGAAATGGTATACTATTTTGCTATTTGTACTGAGTGAGTACATTGGCATAAATATAGAAATTTATATATATACATATATATAAACTATTCTTTTTTTGCCACACATTTTTGTGGTAAATTTGTGAGTTTGTCTGATGTTCTACCACAACGTGGCGTCTGATAAAAGTGAGGGGGGGGGGGGTTTGTTATGTCTTTATTGAGTATTTAAGTATCTTTTGAAACAAATGACCTGTTCATCTGTGGCCATTCCATCAGGCAGTTCCTTGATGTGATTAGTGGGCTAAAGTCAGCTTACTGTGTGTTCGCTGGATCTTACACTCAGCAAAATGTTCAAGTAAGGAAACCCATCTAGGCAGTTGTGTCAAATGGTGTTTCACAAGAATGAGCCATCCAGTCTTTGCTCACTATATATTTAATATTTTATTATTGTTATTGTTATTATTAATTGGCTTTCTGTATTCTATGCCTTTTATTTATAAAGACACTAAAAAAAAACATGTTTGTAATTTTAATAACATTTTCCCCATCTTGTAATGTCCAGAGCTACTTTATAAATTCTCTAAACCAAAAGCATTTTCATATATATATATATGTATGTATGTATGTATATATATATATATGTATCTCCCCACCCCATCAGGAAAAACTACCCAGTATAGTTCAGGTTATGAGAAGGACCAGCTACACAATCCAGTGCTTCAATTTTAAAATGGATAACTAATTACAGAGGATTGACTGATGTTAGAAAGCTTATCCAGTGGTATAAAAATAAGTTAGAAATAAAATGCTGTAAGTTTATTTCTGAGTTTTCTGAATTTTTTCCCATGAGATTACACAGGAGACTCAGGAAAGTCTATTTGTTCATCAAGTTCCACTGTTAACACTGCTCTATGGATGAAGTGGTGGCAAGAAGACTGGCTTGTGTGCTGACTTCTGTTATTTAGCAAGAAGTTTATCATTGTAAAATGCTGATTGCCAATGCCAAGTCACCAGGGACCAATTTTGTGTTTTGTACTATCTCAGTTTAGAACAGAACATACACCTGAACTGTAGTGGTTTGATTGGATGGAGGCAGAAAACCCAATTTTTATTTTCATAAATTTTGTGGTTATTTGTACAAGGGCTCTGCTAAGATACCATATTCTTAATTCAGTAACGATTTTTTTTTTAACATTGTTATATGTTCCTTACCGCTAAAAGGTCAATGTTAAGTACAGCATTCAGAACATATTATTTGGTTAAAAAAACGTATTTGTCTTCTTATTGAAGAGCTAGCTTAGTTGTCAGTGGTTGATACTTGTGCTAACAATACAGATTCAAGATTACTGTTACAAGTTACATCTATATATGGGAGAGATTCCAAGAGCCAGCAGAGTCCTTGGAAACAACAATTTACTAAATTTACTTATGGCAGAAGGACTTAAGTGAACTATAAACCACATTTTATTCCTTTATATTGTTACATTCGATTGTTCTTGCCTTTAGGAACTCACATGAATGCTTGGAGCTTATCTGTATGTCTGCATGATTGTGTGTGTATGTGTGTGTTTGTCCTTTATTCCTTATTGTCATTCCATTATATATCCACCAACATGGGAGAAGTTGTATACAACAATTAGAAGTTGTATTTTGCTTCTTAGCTTTATCTTGTTACCTTTGTAATTAGAGTATTATGTTGTTATTTAACCAATGCAAATCTGTTTTCGCCAGTCTCCCTAGAACAGGTTTTCAAAGGGCTTTGTTTATCATAGAAACAGTATTGCGAGGGACCTTCCTTCCTTTCTTTTTTGTACTATTGTTTATGCTGTAGTTGGGAATTTCATTACAGTGCATTTCTTGCCCATCAGAACCTCAGTTAATCCACCTAGGAAAAACTGTGTCAAAGGGAATGAGAAAGAAACTATAGAATAATTCCTTTTGACCATTTAAGCCATTATAAATGCTTATTTTGGAAAAGGATAACCTGTTTAGATGCATCAGCAATTATAGACCAGAAATTAAATGCTTAAATTAAAATTAATCAAAGCCTCAAAATTCAACATGGTTTTATAAATACTCACAGGGAGTACTTGAGGAATTTTTTCATCTTTCTGGTAAGAATTTCTGTTTTAGTATTTGTTTTCCAGTTGATTATTTTCTAACTAATTGAAAATTATATTAGACCTATTAGCTTCTGACCATTCTGCTTCATGACCACAGGCTTCTTCCCTTAGCCAGACAGCTATGTTATATCTGCATGCCTTTGTTTTGTGGAGGGACTTAATAGAAGAACGAGTGTATAGTTCAGTGGCTTTATTAGAAAAATGACTCGGAATATATATACCCCAGTGAATGGTGTAGTATAATCTCATAACATGTATTAAAAAGAGGTTTTCCTGTCTGCTTATTTGTGTCATTAGAGCTAAATAGTGAAGATGATGTTCATAATGTAGTAAATACCAGAATAATACCTAGAATATCATTTGTGATTTGTTCCAACACTCTAATTACTTCTTTAATCCCCCTTTGTTTTTGTGTCGTTCTAGCCTCATTTATTAATATGAATCTGTTTTTACTCCACTTTCTCTTTCAGGAAATTTTTTAAATTAATATTTTATATCTAGATTAAATGCTTATGGAAAAGTGCCTTTTTACCATGATAGTGCCCCTTTCTTATAATTTCATTTTTCATTGTTGCCAAAAACACATAGGCAAATGACTTTAATAGTCTCAACTTTCATTTTTTCTTTCTGGTAATTCTTTTCTCCATTTCTTGATCACCATAGAAAAGTTTCAAACCTTCCTAATGCCCATTGGCAGAAGAGGAACAGAAAAGATATATAGCTAGGATTGTTTCTTTGAAAAAGGATAAGATCCTCTTTTAGACTTTATATAAATTAGATAAATTTGTCTTCATCGTGACCAACTGTCAAAAATTTTACTATATGTGAGACTATGGCTGAAATGTGTATGGTTACCTTTCAGAAAGGAAGTTGAAGCACCTGCTCTGCTCTTAATTATAAGATGGATGAAAATAAATCAATAACACATAGTTTAGGTAAAGCTTGGTAATGTCAATTTTTCCAATGATAGTCAAATAATTCATTGTTTGTGCCTCTTGCCCATCAGAACCTTAGTAATCTGCACATGAAAAATAGTTGCAAAGGAAATGAAGTTATATCTGAGTCCCCCAGAACTAAAATAATTCCTTGTAGCCAGATAGAGTTGGATAGGGTGTCCCTCTATTTGTTTTGTTAATTTTGCCTGTGTTCCAGCTCCTCACCATAGTGGTGGTGCCTGAAGAAAGGCCATCAGCAGCAAACAGGCCAGGATAGTAGTGACTTAGAGATAGAGCTGCTTTCCCTATGTGAGTATTTCCATTACTGTTGGTGGCTCTAAAGACTGCAGATCTTTATGCAGTATTCTCAATACCCTAATGATATTATGCACTTTAGTCATTCCAAAGAAGTAAAAAATGCTGTATAGTGATGCTTCCTTTTGATGAATACATTTTAACTGTTTAGGATATTTATGTCCCTTTTTATTTTGGATAGCCAACTTGGTATGTTACGGGAATGTTTTCTAAAACGACTGTATAATAGGACTTACTAAGGCTTTGAGATGTAACTGACTATAAGGGGAAATGATTACACTTCAGAAAATCATTTTAGAAACATTAAAATGTTCAGCTTGCTAATCTGTATGTTTGAGAGTTAATTAACCAGCTTTCTTCCTATATTTTTTGTTTCATATTAATAACAATAGTATATAGTTTTCTACATGTATGTATAAACCAATGGTTCTCAAAATGTGGTCCTCAGCCCACCAGCCAATGTCTGTATCACCTGAAAACTAGTTAAAAATACAAAATCTTGGGCCTTATTCCAGACACAGTGAATCAGAAACTCTGGAATGAGACTCAGCAATCTCTGTTTTTAACAAGCCTTCTGTTAAAGGTGATTCTGATGCATGCCAAAGTTTGAGAACCACTGGTTTATAGTGTATACAGTAAAATTTATTAATAGAAAGGGCTTTTTTCCCACTCACACAATTATACATTGTTCTAAATGTAAATTCAGTTTAACATGGTTATCCATAATCATTTACTGGTAACGATAATTTATTCTCAGTACTACCTATAGAAATATATTTTATATACATATACAATTAGTCCAGTTATTGATAATTCAGTTAACTTAGTTTGGTGTATTCCTACCACATACTAAAAAGTTTACATTAAATGACTGATTTAAATATATAGGTGCAATGGTCTATATTTTTATTTTAACTATGGTGACATTTAATTAGCTAACATAATTGACGGGTGCTAAAGTCTCCTGTTTATCCATAAAATGGGTACATTGTGGGCAGTGATAATTCAAGCTTCATTTTCATTGCCTCTTACCTTACCAGCAGACGACAGTTTTGTCCTGGCTAGACCAACTCTCAGAACAAAATTATTTGTCATTCCTTATATTTACATTTGTATCTGAGCTATTAAACAACATGGCTAGCCAGGTCAACAAAGCACCTTATTTTATTTAATTTCTTTTTTTAATAGATAAATCTCCTTTTAAAATAGCTTGCTTTATATGAAAGCTGACGCACTGGAAATATAACTACCCTTGGTTGGAACTTATGCTTCAAACAAGACACTGTATTATTTAGTTTAGGCATTTCTCCCTTTCCAATTATATGCAACTAACTATAAGATAAATAGATTTATTTATTCATTTTAATCTCCCTCTATAATTCAGTACCTCCATAATTGCTGGTGTTTACAAATCACCAATTAATTCATGAAAGAAAAATGTACATTTCAAAATAAAAATCACCACTGCTGTGTTTGCTTAATAGTAGCAGTGGAAATGTAAGTGGCTTACTCTACAAACTTTGGTGCTGGAAATACATAGGCAAACTGTTGGGAGATGCTCTAGCTACATTCCTGCTTTCTTGTTCCTGTTACCACCTTTATCACCTTGTTGCATACTATATTCTTATTACATAAGGCATTCTACCATACCACAATATTATTCAACTCCAACTTGTAATATTTTCTTTAAAAGTTCTGTGTTTAACCATATTACCGTGCTTTCTTTTCCCAGAATTAATTTGCCTAATTTGAGATAGTTTGTATAACTATTATTATTTTAGCTAATGAGCCTCAGGACAGCACACACAAACACACACACACACATACACACACATGCCTTCTCAGATGTTTGAGAGTGACTTTGGAATCAGATTAAAGAACTGTCCTGCACGGAAGTGTTTATGACTTTCAGTGACAAACTGACTCCAGTGACATTGAGCTAATTTCTTTTGATCTAATGAATGTATCTGCTTCACCTTGTTCCCTTACTTTGAATTGATAAGCTCCAAGTATTTATTACTTTTTTCGGATACTTTTTACTGAGTTCATTCATTTGTTTTACTTAGTCTTTTAATAAGTATACTACAGTTATTTCATTAACCTGTTCTCAAGTGGTTTAGCTACCATTCTGCCATTTAATTTTTTTATTTAATTTTATTTGCTTGAGTACACTGATCAACCACTGAGCTGCCTTCTTCCATTGTCCTGCAATGATATAAGGGTTACATTTTTGTGTATATGGCTTTCATAGTTGGTATTTCAGAGCACTGACACCAGATACTTCAGTTTATTCTCTGGGGGAACTTCATTTGCATCTATGTTTTTAGCTATCTGTGATAACTTGTTAAATATTAAAAAGATATTTTGCTTCTATTGGAACATTTGTATACTCGCAACTATATTTCTGTAAACAGCTGCAGTCAAAAATAAAACATTGAAAGTTTTCATTTTGTAGTGGTTAACTGTCTTTTTTCCTCAGACTTTATGAATGAAGTCATATCTAAGAATGTCAATTTTGAACAACATGAATATGTGACTGAACTTAAAAAAAGTCATTAGGAAAAGGCATGAAATAAAGAAATATTTTTAATAGTGACTTTGTACCTACTGTTTTACCAGGTAGTGTACAAAAGTGACTTAGTGTGATAGAATTTTTATTTGTTTTACTTAAAGTGTTTCATGTTTAGTAAAATAATACATACATGTGGTGACAAGTTATGAATTGTCTCCCCAGCCCTCAGTCCCACATCCAGAGGCAGTCTCTTTTTATTCTTCTGTAAGTTAATCATTCAGAATGATTTTAGGTGATTTACATGGGTAAACATTATTTTTAAACATTGTGTGTGTGTGTGTGGATGTACATTAGAAAAACATGTAATGTGTTTACCTACTAGACTATGGGGAAATGTGAGTCAAAGCCAGAATTCTAAATAAATACTAATACAGGTGATACATGAATATTGTGTATGTGATGTATAAATAACTGAAGCTTCAGTAATGCTGCTTTAAACAACATTCTTATACTTTCTTATCAAATACAGATGGTATCTGTTGATTCTGTGAAAGTGACTGCATTTTTAACATCCAAATGTATATAATCCATCTAAATAAGTTTTCACTTTAGGGGTCTAAAGTAATAACACTGCTGCCATTGTTCTAAATATGTTTAAAAGTTGTCTTTTAGCATTTATGGACTTCAGCAACATTGGAAAGAAGTAATAACCAGATGTAATTTAGTAAGTATAAATATCAAAAGTATTTGGGTATTTTTGATCTGAAGATGGAACTACAAGTGGCTGCCAGAAAGGCTGATGTGGTCCTGGGTTACATAATCTAAGTTACAGTGTCCAGAACAAGGGAGAGAGTTTTCTTGCTTTACTCCAAGCTGATAAGAGTCCTGCTTTGTCATCTCGTGAGGAGCAAACAGTTCTCAGCAGCCATATACATATAATTAGGCCTGTCAGAGAACTGAACATCATTTATCCCTGCTTAGGGACACAGGAGGACTTTAGAAGTGTAAAAGCAGCTACTGACAAATATATACTACCATGTGTAAATTAGATGGCTAGTGGGAAGCTGCTGTATATAACACAAGGAGCTGGCCTGGCGCCCTGTGATAACTTAGAGAGGTGGCATGGGGACAGGGAGAGGGTGGCTCAAGAGAGAGGGGATAGACACACACACACACACTCTCTTATGGCTGATTCATGTCGTTATATGGCAGAAACCACCACAACATTGTAAAACAGTTATCCTCCAATTAACAAATCGCTATAGTTTCTCAATCGCAATACTTATGGTCTTTCAGGAAGACAGCTGATTATTGCTCTTGTGCTGTATTTCATGGTGTCATTGTCCCTGCCTGTACTGAGGCACAATAGTATTTAAAAGCATAGTCTCTGGAGTTTGCCTCTTGGGTAAAGTTCTGGCTCCTATACCGAATGTTTAACCTCTCCATTCCTCAGTTTCTTTATAAAGTGGAAAGAAAACTAGAATGATCCCCTAAGGGTTGTTATAAAAATTACATAAGTTAATCAGCATAAAACTACTTAGTTCCTGGTACACAGGAGCTAAGTGCCTAGTAAGTGTTAACTTTGTGTTAGTCATACTAGTCCTGATACGGCTTTGTTCTGCTGCCTCTGGTGCACTGGATCCATATCCTTTTGCTTTCTCAAATACATGGTCCTTTAATTATCCTCTTTTTTAATTTGTAATTTACTTTTTAATTTTAATTATTTTTATTTGATTTTTATTTTCTGTTGGAGTATAGTTGACTTACAGTGTTGTGTTAGTTTCAGGTAAACAGCAAAGGGATTCAGTTATATATATATAATTACCCTCTTTCTCCAGCATCAAAACCTTTTCTCATACCCACTAGAATATGAATTTTCTGTAATGTTCCTCGTCTCAAAATTAACAATTTTCTTTGACCACACATCCCACATATACACTATTTCCACTTCCTCTCTTTCCATTCCCTCTTAAATCCATTCCAATTAGGTTTTATCACCCCACTCTCCAGAAATAGCTCTTGTCATCACCACCAATGGCCTCTCAAAAGTCAATTCCCATGCCTATTTCACTCACTCATCAGCAGTATTTGACAGTCTTTGAAACACTTTCTTCCCTCAGCTTTCAGGACATGACGCTCATCTCTCTCGCTTCATTGGCCTTTTCTCTTCTCATCATCTTGAGCTTCTAACGTTGGAGACCTCTAGAAGTTGATCATTAGATCTCTTCTCTATCGTAACTCAATTTCCAGTCGATCTCATCCAGTCACATTGCTTTATATACTTCTACATGTTGACTGTACTCCAAGTTCCTATTACCCAACTGTCTACTTGACAGTCACAACAGGCATCTCAGACATAACATGTCTGAAGTCAAATTTTGATTCTCCCCTTCCCATCCCCATCTTCTGCCCCAAATACTCTTTCCAGATTCTTCCTCATTTGAGCAAAATGAAATCTCCATTCTTTCAGTTGTTTAAGCCAAAATACCTCTGAGGGTTTGTGTTTTTTGACCTTTATACAGTCTGTCATCAGATCATGTTACTCTGACCTTTGAAATATATCCAGAATCCAGCCACTTCTCAATACAGCTATTGTTATCACTTTGAACCAAAGCATTTGTTGCCATAACAGTTTCCCAACAATTCCTACTTCTCTTCATTGCTCCTCATACTTGATTCTTCAGTTACCAGCTAGATTTAAAAGTAAGTCCTATGTTACATGTTTGCTCAAAGCCACCTAGTGACTGACTTCCTGTTTCTGCATTTCACAGTGCTTGTAAGGCCCTTTGTGGTCTGTCCCAGCTGTGTGTCTGACCCATCCTTCTCTTGCTTTCTCTGCTTTGGTCACACTAAGTTCCTTTCCCTCCCTAAAACAGACTGATCATGCTGCTACCTCTTGGGTTTGTGCTCACATCACTCCCGGTATGCCTATCCTTCAGGGATCCACATGTCTCAGTCTCTTAACGTTATCAAGTCTTTGCTCAAATATAACCTTATTAGATCCTTTTTGATCACCCTGTATAAAACTCGGATCCCATCTCTAACCCTCTTACCTGCTCTTCCTCTCTAGCATTTATCACCTGACATTTGTTCTTCTGTCATGGAATGCAGTCCTCCATGAGGATAGGTGTTTTGTCTGCTTTTGTATATCTCCAGTGCCTAGAAGAATGCCTCTCCCATTGATTAATCAAGATAATTCAGTCGAGTCACAATAAATATTGCCCCTTGGCATTTATCTATTACATTCTGTGTTTTTCTTGATTTCTATACCACTCTACTGATCCCTGGGTTGGGAAGACTCCTGAAGAAGGAAATAGCAACCCACTCCAGTATTCTTCCTTGGGAAATCCCATTGTCAGAGGAGCCTGGCCATCTATAGTCCATGGGGTCGCAAAGAGTCAGACATGACTAAACAACTAAGCACTCCTTCCTGGATCATCTTAAATGTCCTTTAAATCCCCTGTTGCTGTTGCTGCTCAGTCCCTTCAGTCGTGTCCGACTCTGTGCGACCCCATAGACGCCAGCCCACCAGGCTCCGCCGTCCCTGGGATTCTCCAGGCAAGAACACTGGAGTGGGTTGCCATTTCCTTCTCCAATGCATGAAAGTGAAAAGTGAAAGTGAAGTCGCTCAGTCGTATCTGACTCTTAGCGACCCCGCAGACTGCAGCCTACCAGGCTCCTCTGTCCATGGGATTTTCCAGGCAAGAGTACTGCAGTGGGGTGCCATTGCCTTCTCCCTTAAATCCCCTGAGAGAATCTTAATTGGTTCCATTACCATTCAGAATGAAGCAGCCCTATTGGGCAAGCTCTCAAGCCAAGTCACTGTTTAGGCTTCTGGCCACAGTTTATCACTGAATCCTCTGATCCCTTCCCTGGTAGATTCTACTTTTGCCTGAAACCAATGAATTTGAGTTTGTTTTATAGAAATGGATTTTATTTGGAACTTTTAGAAATATACATAAAACTGCAGTGAGGATAAAGGCAACAGGAAACATTTTCATGTTTTCAAATTGAAACACCCAGCCATCTGCCATTGTGGATATTGTGGAAAGAATACCCAGTGCTTGCTGGCATCTGGCACTTGAGGTTCTCCTGCCTGATGCCATCATTTCCTTGGCAGGTAAGAGGCAACCTTGCTTTGCATCATTTCTCATGTTTTCTTTCTCTGGACCACAAGAGGGCATTCTTTCATCATTTTCAACTTGGATTATACCAACACTTAGTAGACATGCACCTCAATTATTTAAACAGGAAGTTAGATTATGAATGCCAAAATCGTTCACCAAAGTTAGTGAAACTCTAGGCTTACAATTTTGCCCCCAGATTCATGGAACCAAAACACATCCGTGAAAGGAAAGTCATCAGTTTATAAATGATATGGGGAAAATTTCCAGGTTAGTTATATGGATCAAAAAATAAAGTACTATTTGTGGAAGGCTGTTTTTAGGTATTAGGAGTACTATTTCTTTTTGTGAATTCAGTCATTATAGCAGATGTAGTTATAGTTGTCTTGGTTTATTTGCAGATAGTAAATCAGAAAATTGAAGTGAAAAAGATTTTTATTAACTTTTCATTTCAAGGTATCTGTGTTAACAACAAAAGTTCAAGGAAGGAGGACATTCATGTAGGCATGGTAGTCATTGTATAGTAATAAAGCTAATATATATCACAAACAAGCAGAGAGTAGCAATTATTAAACAAGTCCCTTAGGTCAGACAGATTCTGTCATTTCCTCCTCTGAGCAATTCCCTTCTGCCATAAACCACAGAGAGGTAATTAAAGAAAAATAGATCATTGAGGAGTTGGATGCTCTCTAGCCAGATTTATTCCTAAAAATATATACCTAAAGAGAGAGGGATTAAATTGTGTAGAGGGCCTTAAAGAATACTGTCTGGCATCTTTCTACCTTTCTGTCTGGCTTTACATCCTAAGAGCCCTTTTGAGACTAATCAGATTTTGCCATGATAGCAATCATAAGAATTGGTTACATTATTTAATAAAGCTATCCAGAAACGTATGAATTTAGTCTGTTCTCTATTATTCATTCCTCACGGAAAAAGAAAAACACAGATCTTAAAAACTAGAGCAAATCAAGGAAGCTCAAAATAGCAACCAAGATTAGGTCACATTCTTAGAAGGAAGTCCAGCCTTGTGGATCTTATTTTATGGCTTTGATCTGATTGTCCATTGGGATGGACTTGCCCAAGTGATGGCCCACAGAAAGGCCAAATTTCTTACTTTTCTGCTCATCCTGCACCTCCTTTTTCATTAAGAATCCTGCCTGGAAATTTAGGTCAAAGAGGCTACTTGGAGCAAAATACAGTGGCATCTCATCCCAAATATTCTCCAGGCGTTTCTTCCATCCTTCCAGGATCTGAACTCGGGCATCCTCGGGAGTGTGCCCAATGCTATATGTCAGTTGAGGTTCCAAGACTTGGAAGCCACAGAAGTGCAGAGTGCCACTCTGAGGATACACAAAGCACAGAGGTGAGTCACAGGTCAAACGCCACACACCTTGTACCACCGACAATGAAAGTTAATCTGGGTTTCCCAATAGGACACCTTGATGTGAAGGCCTTGAGAATTAGTTCCTAGCTCCATCCTCTCACCTTGTGCTCTCTGTACCTAGCTGTTACCTATTTTAGCCTATTCAGCTGTACTCTTCTCTTAATGAATAAAGCCTTTGAAACTGTCCCAGCCTGGCACTATCTGCCAAAAGTGCCCAAAGTTCTGTTAACTCAGGGAGGGTTCCAGCTGCTCAGCAGCTGACTGTTGCCAAGACCTGCAAAGGTGCATTTCTTTGCCTCTCCACATTACCAGGCAAGTCTTCATGAAGTATTCTTGCCATTTGTTCTCCAGTGTTATTACTAATACTGATTCCCTCATCCTGTAGATGGCCACCTCATATGCTCTTCTTGCCAGCCTTAGATTATCCTGAGGGTCCAGTGACCGCCAAAAAAACGTGCTTCAGACTTCAGTTTTATTAGCTGAACTAAATAGTTTCTTAACTTTTCTTGGGCTCTGACAGTCTGTGAGACTAGCAGCAACTTGGAGGACAGAGAGATTGGCGAGAGATGCCCGTCACATGGCTGTACAAACCTGGGGGAGTCATCCACGCTATCCTCTGGCTAGGAGGAGAGAGTGGTATTTGACCATGTACACACATGAATTATTCTATAAGCCTGGGGTCCTGGGAAGACAGGTCAGTCCTAAAAGGAAGCCCCTTCTATAGTTATTTGATCTTCATACCTCAGGTCTGTTTCCAGATGCTATCTGGAGGATCTGGACCCAATAGAAAATTCAATTAATCCTCCTGAAGGGTCACTGAAAACAAGATACCTGAATTGGCCAGAGAATGATGTTCATGTCCCCATGGATACCATGCAGAGAGTACATGGAGCCGCTGCCACCGGTGGTGATGGAAAGCACTGCCTTCTTATTCTGTAAAAGAAAAGTCATTATCATCCACATCTCTTTGGTGACAGGAAGTTAATGGAACAGCCCCGGGGAAAAGAATATAAAAGTCCCCACCCCCCACCCCCTGCTGCCTAGATCTGCTCCTTATATTACTTCATACATTGGCTCTTCTGAGCCATGCAGTATCACTCTGCAGAAGTACCAGCCTGGAAAGTGGTACGCAGAGGGGCAGGCCCAGGATTCCATACTCTCGCATGTGAAGGCTGTCACAGTAACGCAAAATCAGTGCTGACTGCTGGTGCCTACGTGGAGTTTGTAAAATCTGTCTCCTCACAGTACTATGCATGTATCAAGGCTTGTGATCTAGAAGGTCTCAAAAATGCTTCTTGTGTAGTTTTGGGTGTCTAGAAAATGAAGACAGACTCCTTTTTTTAATGGACAAGTTCATAAAGTTCATATCAGTACATAAAGAGAAAATAGTATAATGATACATTCACCATCCTGCTTTAACTCTCAGTATTTTGCCATTCTAGGTTTATCTAATCTCCACACATCTCTCCCAAAGGGACCTGGAGCCTGATTGTGGTATCTAACTGTACTCAAAACTCTGCATCAAGACAGAGTCTTTCTAAAATCCAGGCGCTAGAAAACAGAAAACCAAGAACAATTATCCACCTACCCGAAAAGGCCCCTTATCATACATGGCAGCATACTTGTAAGCGAACTCCCCTACGAGCACCCGCTCAAACCAGCCTTTCAGGATGGCAGGGACTCCAAACCACTGCAGGGGGAACTGAGGGACAGAGGACAGAGAGGTTAGATTGGGAACACCCCCAGCACAGAAGATTCAATGCTTAGCTGCTGTTCATGACATCACTGAGGGGCAAACTTTCTTCAGGCCCTGTCATTCCTCTTGGAGAAGGTAGAACATTCAAGAAAAGAAAATTTTAACGAAAATTATTGCCCTTGGTCAGTCAACTAGACACTCCTGTTCCTGCGTACAAATAATAAATATCGGGTGGGTGTGAAGAGAGCCACGTGAAATAAAGACTTGTTTCTGTGAAATCTCATTTGGCAGCAAAATCTAAACAGCAAGGATTGGAGGCAAAGTTGGCCTCAGTGTGTGACACCTAAATCAACATTTTCTCAAGAATTGCTTCAGTGGGTGTGGTATCACAAATATGAGACCTGTACCTTGTGTTCATGGATGTAAAGTCTTATCATTTAGAATAAACAAAACCACTCACAAATGCTATCAAATGATCAGTGTAACCAAGGTTTATCAGGGAATTCGCAGAAGAAAGACCTGCTGGGGCTCTTGTCCTGGTAAAAGTCGAACAAGGCCATACCAGTATTTCTTCTTGACTCACTTAAAGGCTATGATGACAGGAACATGCCCAGAGGTTAAAAGAAAAAGCTAGGACAGAGAAGAAATTTGTAGGACTTGGTAGTTCTCTCTTTGAAGAATGGTTGACCCATAAGAGAGAGAGTAAGGAAGTAAAGTTCTGGACACGATTGAGAATGAAACCAGCATTCTTACCCTGAATCTGCCAATAATGTGAGGCATGACCTCTGCAACACAAGCCCCTTCCTCATCCGTAAAAAGAGGAGCTTGAGGGGTCTCATATTCTCACATTTAAGGTGCTTCAATTGTGAAGGGCATATCTGCAGCTTTTAGGATGTGTAGGTTATTCAAGCAAGTAGATTTGGTCCTCTGTGAATGTTCTACAGACAGGGCTGAAAATAGAATTGGTTGGCTTGCTTGATATTAAAAGTTTACTCTCTCAGGTTCCATTTGGAGAGGTGAGACAGCTGAGCAGGGCCTAGCCTGTGTGGCACGTTGCTATGAATGCGGGCAGTCTTTCCTCAGGATGTTTATTTTAATGTTGCCAGACTATCATTTCTAGCACACTGCTTTTGCTGGAATAAGACTCTTCCTGTCATCTGTTGCAAAACTGATATAATAAATATGCAAGTCTGTGGAGTTTACATTGCCCTTCCTTGTGCTGCTATTTTGTAGTGCTCAACCTATACAGTTGTACTGGTAGTAAAGAAAACACATGCATTGGATAGAAGCTGAATTTAAAGGCCAGCCTTTCCAGTTTTTAAATACGGTGATTCTTAGAAGCAGAACTGAAAGTTGCTACTGCTACTGCCTTGGCTGTACTGCAACGAGAGTAGAGAATGTAGACCAAAAAGGGATCCTTTGGGGCACTGGCTCATGTTATGTGGCTTTGATTCATAGCACCAGGTAGAATAAGGGACTTCAAAGGTTAGAGTCTTTGCAGCTGATTGAATAACTGCAAAAATCACCACCAGTATCAAACTTATGAAGTTTCCAGTGTCGCATACATTTCATGTTTAATACCAAAAAGCTGGTTGGGATTGGTAGCAGCCAAGTCACTGACTACAGTCCACCATCGTCAGGAAAGGTGACTTACAAGAAGCATCCCCAGTTTCAGTGCTGACTGCTAAATGGTGAGGCAGCTTCCAGGAGGAGAAAGGCCATGGTTTTGCTGCTAGAACACATTAAGCAGGGCAGCACACCCTGCACTGGGAGCTCCCATCGCAGAGAAGCCAAGCTCTCATGCCTCTACAAAATGCTTCCAGGAGGCTTATGGAGATGGGGTGAGAACTGCAAACTTGAGTGATTCCATGAGAAATTACTAATTGAAGAAAAGACTAAACATTCTCGGGAAAAGAGCTCAAGGCTCATATGTCATCTCTGCAGTCACAGTCATACTTTCAAAGAATACACAGCCAGTCTTCATAACATCCATAAATCTGTAATCCTGCACCTTTGAAGTAATTATCCTTCTTAAAGGAGAGTATGGGCAAGGGGCTGTGACTTTCCTAAGAGCACATAGCTAATTAGGTGTCAGGTCTAGGACAAAAAAACACAAGTGCCTCAACACCCCTTCTGATGTCTTACCACACCTGAAAAATCACAAGGTCTGCAGCTTCCAGCTTCTTTTGTTCGGCCACAATATCTGGGCTGAGACGGCCTTCTTTATAAGCTAAAACAGTCTCGGCAGGATACTGAAAGTTCCCGGGGTCCTTCAGTTTACCTGCAGAGAGGAAAAGAGAAGCTGACGCCAGAGGGCGAAGGCGGGGCCCGAAAGCCCACAAGGGAGAAGTTCCACAAAGACCTAATTAAAGGGGAGAGCTGCTCCCACCTGTGATGTCCTTTCTGGAGATGACGGGATTGAAGTTCATGGCATACAGGTCCGACACAGTGACCTCCCATCCTTTCCTCTTCAAAGCCTCTATGGCAGTCTCCTTCATGGCATAGTTGAAGGACGTCCTCTCTGAGTGGGCCAGTACGATCAGTGCTTTTCTGACTATTTAGACACACACAAGGCACATGGAAAAAAATCAGTCACCAACCAGCAAAGCTCAGGCTGCAGGGGAGCCCAGCTGGGCTCCACAATGGAAGACGTGACTTTGTTAGACACTGGGTTATGCAACCCATCCACTGCATCCAGAAATATATTTTCTTCTTATAAGTCCCATTCATCAAAGGAGTGATTTTTAACTCACTGGGAAAACAGTAGCTAATCTAATAAATGACTTTGGCATACTTAATCAAACATCTGCATAAAAATAAAATTCAGTTCAGTTCAGTCTCTCAGTCGTGTCTGACTCTTTGCGACCCCATGAATTGCAGCACGCCAGGCCTCCCTGTCCATCACCAACTCCCAGAGTTCACTCAAACACGTCCATCAAGTTGGTGATGCCATCCAGCCATCTCATTCTCTGTCATCCCCATAAAATGATCCCCTTAGAAATCTCATATAAGGTGTTAGAGGTCAGTACAGTGGTTATCCTCTGTTGGGGAATAATGACCGGAAGGAGACAAAGCACCTGGGGTGCTGTCTGTGTTCTATTTTTTTTTTTAATATTTATTTGGCTTTGCTGGGTCTTAATTGCAGCACTTGGGAATCTATGATCTTCATTACAGCTTGGAGGATTGTTGGGGCATGTGGGATCTAGTTCCCGGACCAGGTATCGAACCCAGACCCCATTCACTGGGAGCAGAGTGTTAGCCACTGGACCACCAGGGAAGTCCCCTGTTCTGTGTCTTGAAATGGATGCAGATTATACAAGCATGTGTTCAGTTGGTGAAAATTCACTTAGAACTTGTGCACTTTCCAGTGTGTCTATTATATTCAATACAAGTTTCCCACTAACATACCACATACAGCAACAACTTACTGGCAGATTAAAGATCTAAATTTTAAAAACTGAAACTATTAGACTAGTATGGGATGCTCTATGTACTCTGTTGCCTTCTGTCTCATTTTTAATTGAACATCAAGAGACTACAGTATTTAAATTACAAACTCTGCCAATACCTTTATCTAGAGGTTTGTTGTCATTTTTGACTTTTATGAAATTTTTGTTGCCAAGAAAGGCAGGATTACATTTTTCTCTTATAGATTGAGTTGGTGTAGTGTATCATTGGTTATCAGAATACTCATAGCTTTGGGACTTTGAAATGGTAAATATTCACAATTTGTGAAAAAAGCATGACACATAACTGTATGATCTTAATTATAAAAAAATGGATGTTTAATTGTATAAATATGCAAATAGGATCTAGAAACGACATATCAAAAGGTAAACTGATTATGGATAACTTTTTTGTTTTTGCTTCTTGTGTTTTTTGGTTTCCTATTATGCATATGTTAACTTTTAAGAAATGTTATTTTTAAAACCTTAAAAAAATAAGTATGGGACGAGAGGGAAAAGTTGTATAACCTCTGGACAGAGGCTGCTTTTTAAGAAAGACAACAGCTTCAGAAACCATGAAGGAAAAGCTTGACAGATAAAGCCCCAGAAACATTAAAAATTGTGTTTAATGAAAGGTTCCAGAAATAGAGTCAAAAGACAACCAGGAGAAGATATTCACAACTCTTACCAAAAAGAGTTAAAATCCCCCCACTTCAGTTCAGTTCAGTCGCTCAGCCGTGTTCAACTCTTTGCGACCCCATGAATCGCAGCACGCCAGGCCTCCCTGTCCATCACCAACTCCCAGAGTTCACTCAGACTCAACGTCTATCGAGTTGGTGATGCCATCCAGCCATCTCATTCTCTGTCGTCCCCTTCTCCTCCTGCCCCCAATCCCTCCCAGCATCAGAGTCTTTCAAATGAGTTTGCTGCACGTACTGATACACTGTCACCCTGAAAGGTATCTGGGATATATCATTAAATGATAAAATGGGGACTTCCCTGGCGATCCAGTGGTTAAGACCTCCTTCCAATGCAGGGAGTGTGGATTCAGTCCCTGGTTGGGGAGCTGAGATCCCGTGTGCCTTGTGGCCAAAAAACCAAAACATAAAACAAGTAATATTCTAACAAACTCAATAAATACTTTTAAAAATGGTCCACATTTTAAAAATCTTTATAACGTGAGTGTGAATCTACTTTTACAATAAAGAAAGAAACTCTATGTTTGTAGGTAGATCTGCAGTCTATTGCTCTGAAGAGAAAAAGACGTGGCGCAGTTTTCTTAGGCAAGTAAGAGGTGGCAAGGGGGTAGACGCACAGGGGAAGATGAGCTTTTTCTTGGACATCCTTTGTGTTAATAAAGCCATTAGAACATGCCTGCTTCTGCAACAAGAGCATGTAAAGGGTGCTTACTACGCACTGAGCATTGTTCCAAGTACTCTGTATTTTTTGCAGTTGTCATAGCAACCCTGTGAGGTAAACAGAATATCATTAGGGATGGGAAGACTGAAGCCCAGAAACTTTAAGCAAGTTACTACCCAAATTTACCTGTTAAGTGGTGAAGCTGGAATAACTTGAAAATATATAGAGAAAAATCCACACAACAACATGCAGGCATGGGGAAGAGTACCAGAGAAAGGAAGTTTCACCATCCTCCTGAAATTGGAGCTAAAATTCCATACCTTACTAACTCTTCAAAAGCAGTGACTGTGGGTGGAACTGAGGAGAGAGTACACCTGGAACTTCTTATAGTATTGTTGGAAGAAAATTAAGGCACCTGTAAGCCTTTAGTTCGCTCCCTGATTTCAGTATTAACCACACCTGGCATAGGCATCGCCCATTGGCTTAAACTCAGTCATGTGTAAGCTTTAGGTTCCCGCTTGTCAAATAAGAGGATTCCCAAGCTTGGCCTGGCCTTTTGGACTCCATAAACTCAGATTCTGTGGGGTATAAATTTGGTGATGATTTAAATGCTACAGAAGTGATTTAGTTTCTTCTGATGTAGCCTGGGAAAATGGAAAGGAATTCCTGAGGCTGCTTCAACAAATTCCCACCTGATTTCTTACCAACTCATGGACTGAACACCACTGAGAGCAACGTGAGTATATTAAACTCTAACATGCATTTTCTTTGTGACTTATCTTTGCATTAGTCATATCCGTTTACTAAGTACTGCTTTGTCAGTTTTTATTCTCTTGGCTTACTTCTTACGTATGTATATTTTAATTTTTAAATTTACATATATATAGTTTCACTTCTTACCAACATTAACAAACATTTTATAAGTAGTAAAACATAAAGGTGATTCCCAGAAAATGAGTAAGTCAAAGACATCTATCTCTTGCTTTCAAAGAGCTTACATCTACTAACTACAGTACAGCCATGACTGTTAACCTTCAAAGATAAAAAAAAAAGATGAGACTCAAACAGGAAGAATATATTCACAAGAAATATAACCAATAGAGTTCAAAATCTGAAATATATAGATTTCTTAAAAACAACCCAGTAGAAAAATGGTCAAAGGCTATAAATGGGCAATCAATAGAACAGTTGTGCATATTTGCTAGAGGTAAGGGTAAAGCAAGAGATAAGCCACCTCTCTAGTTTTCAGGTTATTTTCCATGGCCAATTCTGAGATTTTTTGGACTTAGAGGGCTCAGTTTCCCTTCCTGCCATTTAGCTACACAAGCTTGACTTTATCAGAATTTACTCAAAGAAAGGCATAAGACATATACACAAGTAACTAACAGAGGAAAACTGTTCACTTCAGGGCCAGCCCCTCAGGAAAGGCCTTGAGAAGGAGCTGCATTTGAGCTGAGTCTTGGAAGACAAATGGGGTTATTATCAGTACCTCTAATTTACCATTCAGTAGAAGGAAATGGCAACCCACTCCAGGACTCTTGCCTGGAAAATTCCATGGACTGAGGAGCCTGGTAGGCTACAGTCCATGGGGTCACAAAGAGTAGGACACGACTGAGTGACTTCACTTCACCTTGCTTGTCCTGCACGTGATTAACCCATCTGCTAGAAGCGACTGTGTAACATGGCTAAGCACATCTTGTTAATGCCTCTCTCTCCCTGCACCAGTTCCTTTTCAGGTCTCAATCCCTAAGCAATATGCTCCCAGTCCGTCCTCATTTCTCTGTGTCCCCACCATCCTACACCTTCTATTTCCAATCCACATCCACACCAGCCAGCCTTCTTTCCCCACCTTGAAATGCTAATATTCTCACTGACCCAGCCTCCCCACCTCAGTTTACTGAGCACTTAGGATGCACCTGGCACCTCTCTAGGCATTTGGGATACATCAACATACCAACACAAAACAAATCTTTGCCATTTCCTACTCCCGAGGATCTTCCCTACTCAGGGATTGAAGCCGTATCTCCTGCATTGGCAGGTGGATTCTTTACCACTGCGCTACCTAGGAAGCTTAATACTAGTCATACAAGATCTAAATCTTCCCATTTTCCCTCACTAGCTCCCCCAACCCCCCCCCCCCCACCTTTTTTTTTTGGTCTGTTACACATAGACACAGAACATTCTATAGGATTGGAGAATGAGGAAATAGTTCTTGCCCTAGTATTTCCAGAGAGGTATTGATGCCCTCCAGACAACTGGGGTACAAATAACCAAGAGGGAAACGGCCACTAATCTGCGTGCAGAAGACTTGTCAGCCAAGCCCTACCCCTTGGGCCATGAAACCTTGGGTGGGCTTCCAGTCCCCTGCTTAGCCCTTTTCTCTTGAGCACCTAAGTAGTCTGTCAGCTTCAAAAGCAATGCCTTCCCTCACCCACTTACTTTTAGCAAGATGAGGTTGTGTGTTTGTGTGTGTGTTTTCAGAAGGTAGAACTAGGTTCATAGGGAAGGAAATTACAGAAAGGTAGAATTCTGCCTTCTAGGAAGGAAATAGATATCTAGATTTTAGCTCATTATCCAATCTCAGAGTAAGGCTCTCTGGAAAACAGGGAGTCCAGCCCCAGCGGGTGTTGCAGCTGGTCCAGTATGTGTGAGAGGCCATTCACACATTAGATTCAAGCTGTGGGGACCTCCAAGGTCCCCCCTGTGGTTGACGGTGGAGAAGGGAGGCTCTGTCACTAGAGCGGCACCCAGATCAGGTTTGCCCACTTCACGGGTCACAGTCTGAAAAGTTTCCTGGCCCAGCAGCCTGGAGCTGGGTCTGATGTCCATCAAACTAAAGGGAGCAGCTTCCCCAGCTCAAGCACCCCCACTGCCAGATCTTCCAGTTTTCCTCCAGAAGTTGGGAACCCACGTTTTTAAGTGAAATTGCCTATATTTATTTTAAACGTTAGCAACTTATTCCAAAAGATTTTAAATACTATTAAGGTCAAGCAGGGTGTGCAAGTTAGCCAATTTGGTCTCTGACGGCTGATTCTGACCCCAGAGGGAAGGAACCTTTTGCTTCCAAGGTCAATTCTCTCCTAACCGCCCATCGTCGTTTCTGGGAGTGGGGTAGAAACAGGAGCCTCTCCTCTCCCGGCATCTGTCAGGGCTCATCCAGCGATTCTAATGCCTCCACGTTTCCAGTTTTAAGTCGAGGAAGGAAACTGTAAGCTCCTGCTGAGGAACGAGGGCTGGGGACAGCAAGGCTCCTGGAGTGGTTGAGGGGCGGGGGGCGGACACTCACCAGCCATGGCTCCGGCGGCGCGCTGATTGGCTGGTCTGCTGGTTGCCCTGGTGACTCAAACTGGGGAGGGCTGGAAGGCAAGGTCCTCAGGCTGCTTAGCGAGCTGCCGCCTAGAAGGCGTCACCAGTGCTGCTCGCCGCCGAGCGCCTGCTACTTTATACCCAGTCTGGCTGGCCCGGCCCATGAACTAGGGAGCCAGCAAAGGCGGAGCCGCCGCTCAGGCCCTGGGGTGCAGGGCGGAGCACGCCTCGGCTGAGGTTCTAGGAAGAACTGGCAGTCTGAGTGCAAGCATACGGACCCATGTGGAAGAAGGGTTCCTGGGGGGATAGGGAGTAAGGAACCCATGAGTCTGGGTGGGTGTGGGAGGCATGTTTTCTGGACGCTGTTCTGAAACCACCCTGGGACAAAAGGAGGAAGTGTCCGATGGAGTCCGGGGTTCCTTTGGGCACGCTATCCAGGCCACTCCTAGCCCTGGGAAATGGCTCTGAATGGAATGGGCCTGTCTGAGAGAGGAAGGCGAAGGACTGCAGTTCTTTAGACTCAGATTCGCTGAGTCATTGTGACTAGACAGGTTTCGAGGGCTGAGATGACCTGGGAGACTTGCTTCTAGAGAAAAGAATTTGTTCCTGCTTTTGCAAGGTTCCCATTTTACACTTGCTGGGGCCGGGAGGTGGGGTGGGGCTCCCCGCCTAGAATGCACTGCTGCTGCTGCTAAGTCGCTTCAGTCGTGTCCGACTCTGTGCGACCCCATAGATGGCAGCCCACCAGGCTCCCCCGTCCCTGGGATTCTCCAGGCAAGAACACGAGTGGGCTGCCATTTCCTTCCCGGCTACAAACCTCTTCTCCTCATAATCTGGAGAAGAGCTTTTTTTCCTGAAGAGCTAATCATCATCAGAGGAAGCATTTAAAGACTAGCCAAGACAGATAAAAGTGTGGTGCTGTTTATCCAAAGTCCTACCTAGGACAATTGATCGGAACAGAGCAAAGTTTTACGTTTTTAAGTTTCTCAAAGTAAAAGTTATAATAAAGTCTTCATCCTACAGAAGGAAGACATTGTCAAAAGGCGAAGGAAAAAGAAATAGAACTTTAAAATACTAACATAACCTTCAGAGGGACTTCGCTAGTGACCCTTCCAGTGGTTGGATCACTCCATGCGTCCACTGTGGTATGCACGGATTGGATCCCTGGTCTGGGAACTGGATCCCACATGTTAGCACTGCGCTGGTGGAAAGAAAAAAATGTAACCATCAGAAAATTTACAGGTGATAAACTAAGAAAACTCGAGGGAAGAAAGTTGGGAAGCACACTAAGGGAAGAAGCAAAATTTAAAGGGGTGAGAAAACTCAAGAAGTAATCAAGATAACTTTTTAGTGCAATTTATTAAAAATCCATTTGAAGGCAAAAAGCTTGAACAGATGAAAAATTAAAATGTTAAATAAAGATGGACTTAGTACTTTTACCAAGCCAAGCCATGTTGCACCTAAAGCAAGAGGAAGAGTTAGTTGAAAGAGATTATTTTGTTTAAAAACAACATTCAGTCGAGTAAGTTTTAAAGCTCTTACTAGCTTTATTCAACAATTCAGTAATCCAGCAGCATTCAAGACTTAGCAGACAGAAAGGAGTTCTGAGGAGCTGTCAAAATTGAAGAATTTTCTAGGTGAAAGGAAGCAGGAACAAGAAGTTATACCAGGCAAAATGTGGGTTAATTATTGCAAGGTTACTTTCCTTTAAGGGATGGCAGGAATCTCTCAGACAGATTACTGAAGATTCCAGATTGACTAAATTTAAGAGTCCATTTCTGTGAGAACCAAAACTAATTGAGTTTTGACCTGAAGCAGCCTAGGCTGCTATTGGGGCCTATTTTGTTTTAAACAATGCCCTCCTTTTGATCAGACTCTCAGCCTGAGAGATGTGACTTAAAAAAAAAATTTTTTTTAAGGTTTTAGTGCTACTCCCAGCAAAACTCTGGAATTCTCACAATTTTTTATGAGTCTCTGTGTTGTATTGACAATATCGGACTCACTTTTTTTGGCTGCACTGTGGACCTGGCGAGATCTTAGTTCCCAGACCAGGAATTGAGGCCAGTGAAATCACTGAGGCTTAACCACTGGACTGCCAGGGAATTCCTATCAGATTCACTTTAAGTCCATGTTTTTCTTTGATTTTCTTCTACGATTCTTTGGGAAATCCTTGGTTTGGTGGTTAGCAGTTGCAAATAAGCATTTTAAACTTTTGAGAAAATATAGCACATGAAGGAGACAACTATGATTTTTATAAGGAGGCATGTCTGGAGTGTACTTGAGAGCCATAGTCCCCAAGACCCAAGCCAATCAGAATCAAGTTAAGTCAAAGAAAGACACTATTGAAGGAGGGTCTCTTTTCAAAGTCAGCTGGCTTATCCAGTGATCTTACATAGCTGAGTCTTAATTTCCTCAGAAGTGTCAGTCCAAGTATAGCAAGTGGTGTGGTCTATACACAGCACAGTTGCTCAGCAAAGCATACTTGTCTTTCTTCCTGACTTACTTCACTTAGTATGATAATCTCTGATTGCATCCGTGTTGCTGCAAATAGTGTGAGCACACACAGACTATTTAGGGCTTCTGCCCATTTTTTGATTGGGTTATTTGGTTTTTTGTTGTAGAAATAATCTTGATCCGACATCTTGGAGAAAGCAGTCCACCTTGCAGCCGGCTACTTCTCTTCCTCGTCAGTTTGATTTTGAGGTCTCCAATGTTTGTACAGGACCAGATGTCAGGTAGAGCCTTCTTCAGGTGTGAAATATGCACCCAAGGTTCAGCACCTTGTAATTTGACAGGGGTATCAATGATCAAAAGCACTTGGTAGCACCCTTTTCTTGAATCTGACCTTTGCAAAACATCAGAATAAAACAGTAGTAGTCTGTAGCCGAAAGACTTTAGAATGCCCATGATTAAAGATTTGATGAGAGTTTTTTACAGTGGATTAACAGGAAATTTGGTCATTTATGTGATATACAAATTCTAAGATCATAAGTGGAATTAGGATTGATAACATTATACTAGGATATGTCAAATTTCTAGGAATTTCTAAAACACCACCTATATTAATAACATGCATCATACAAATATAATCTAAGAAGGTTTAACATCACTTCTTTTTTTTTTTTTTGATAATGCTTCCCAAGTAATATAACAAGTCAAATAAATGTAATTAGCTCAACATCTTATCTGGTGAGTAACAAATACTTTAGATTTTCTAGGGGGCTTTTGGAAAGCCTTAAAGTAAGTTTGAGCTTAAAAGACTCCACTTAGGGACCTCCTTGGTGGTCCAGTGGTTGAGACTCTCTGTTCCCAATCCAGGGGGCCTGGGGTCGATCCCTGGTCAGGGAGCTAGATCCCATACGCTGCAACTAAGACCTGGCACAACCAAGTAAATAAATATTTTTTTTAAAAGACTCCACTTAGAATTTTTTAAATTGAAGTGTACTTCATTTACAATGTTGTGTTAGTTTCTGGTGTATAGCAGAGTGATTCAGTAATTTGTGTATATAGTCTATACTTTTTCAAATTCTTTTCCATTATAGTTTGTTATAGGATATTGAATATAGTTCCCTGTGCTATACAGTATGACATTGTTGATTATCTATTTTATATGTAGTAATTTGTATCTGCTAACCCCAAACTGTTAGTTTTTCTCTTTTTCCCATTTGGTAACTGTAAGTTTGTTTTCTGTATCTGTGAGTCTATTTCTGTTGTGTAAATAAGTTCATTTGTATTATTTATTTTTTAGATTCTACATAAGTGGTGTCATGTGATATTTGTCTTTAGCTATCTGACTTCCTTCACTTATAAGAATCACTGCTGCAAATGGCATTATTTCATTCTTTTTTATGGCTGATTAGTATTCCATTGTGTGTGTGTATATATATATATATACACACACACCACATCTTTTTTATTTATTTAGGCTATGCTATATCTTCACTGATGCACCGGCTTTTCTCTCACTGCAGGGAGCGAGGGCTACTCTCTAGCTATGGTGTACAGACTTCTTGCTGCGGTGACTTCCCTTGTTGTGAAGCAGAGGCTTCAGGGCGCCTGGGCTTCAGTAGTTGTGGCTTGTGGGCTCAGTAGTTGCAGTTGCCAGGCTCTAGAGCACAGTCTTAGTTGCTCTGCGGCATGTGGGATCTTCCCAGAAGAGGGACTGAACCCATGTCTCCTTCATTGGCAGGCAGATTCTTTACCACTGAGCCACCAGGGAAGACGGGAAGACCCCTGCATCTTCTTTAACTATTCATCTGTTGATGGGCCTTTGGGTTGTTTCCTTGCTCTGACTGTTTAATGCTGCGATGTACATAGGGGTCTTCTTTTGTGCTGTGCTCGGTTGTGTCCGACCCTTTGTGATGGCTCCTCTGTCCTTGGGATTTCCTAGGCGGGGATACTAGAGTGAATTGCTATTTCCTACTCCAGGGGATCTTCCTGACCCAGGGATCATACCTGTGTCTCTTGTGTCTCCTGCATTGGCAGGTGGATTTTTTACCACTGAGCCACCTGGGAAGCCCTAACATGAACTTAACTTGACTTTTAATAAACTTAGGTAGAATAAAAGTATTCTATTTAATTTTGATAACTGTAAAGGCATGCCTGTTTTCATCAAAACACAAACTAGCTTTTATATACCAAAGATTATTTTAATCACATGAATATAAATGGAGCTCTTTATAAATAATACCTTCTAGAGACAGAAACGGAGAAGGCAATGGCACCCCACTCCAGTACTCTTGCCTGGAAAATCCCATGGAGGGAGGAGCCTGGTGGGCTGCAGTCCATGGGGTCGCTAGGAGTCGGACACGACTGAGCGACTTCACTTTCACTTTTCACTTTCATGCATTGGAGAAGGAAATGGCAACCCACTCCAGTGTTCTTGCCTGGAGAATCCCAGGGACGGCGGAGCCTGGTGGGCTGCCGTCTATGGGGTCACACAGAGTCGGACACAACTGACGTGACTTAGCAGCAGCAGCAGCAGCAGAGACAGAAAAGGATGACTCATTTATAACATATAGACATACATAAACATGCAGACAGAGGCAAATAGGATCTTATGGCTTTTGTTTTTCAATTTTATATCTGGGACAAGTACAATGATGCAAAATCAACTAGTTTAAAATAGAACAGTTGGGTCCAAGTTGTATTTCTGGCAGATGGACTAAAGTTTAGTTTTCCTTCTCCAATAACTGAAGCTTTTTGCTAATATTTGTGGTGAAGATTTTTAAGATTTTTTTTCACAGGCCTAATTTCCAAATCTGCCTGCAGTGCAGAAGACCAGGGTTTAATCTCTGGGTCGGGAAGATCCTCTAGAGAAGAAAATGGCAATCCACTCGAGTATTTTTGCCTGGAGAATCCCATAGACAGGAGCCTGGCAGGCTACAGTCCATGGACTTGCAAAAAGTTGGACACAACTGAGCAACTAACACACTGATTTCCAAATCACCCCCCCCCACACACACTCCTTCTGATAAGAATTACCTTTGTTTCTAGAGGAGACCAGGTAGAACATTTACATCTCACATGGCACAGAAAAAGAATTTAAGTTTCACCGAGAAAGAATTTTGTTCCCCAAGTCCAGATGGTTTTACAATATCTGCTGCTGCTGCAGCAGGGAAGTCCTAGTTTTTCACTAATTTTGATTTTAGTTTCCTACTGGATATTTAAAGAAATAACTGGTAAAGTTGACCAGAGAATCTCTTGGAGTCCCATCAACATGGGAGGTGTCCACACATGGGCCTCCTTCAAGGGTGGAAATGGGGGCCCTTAAGTTTGATGTGGAATGATTTTGTTGCAGAGAAAAAGCCAGTTCTGACTCCATGTTGGAAACTGTTTCTTTGACTTGCTTTCCATTTCTTTTGTTACTATAATTATACTTAATAGCTGTTTCCTTTAGAAAATGGCAAGTGTCTATCATACAGCTTATCTAACTTAGTACTGATCGGGCAATTCCTGATTGACTGCCGTTAAGGTTCTGTTTCTAGGAGAGCAGAAACTTTATTGGTTTGGTGATGTGGGACATAGCAAAAGCTATTGTCATATTTTAAACAATTTAGTGTATTTTTTTTTTCATCCTGGATTTTCGTCACTAATTTTGATTAAAAAAAAATATAATGCATGATTGGGACTTCCCTGAGGGTCCAGTGGTTAAAGCTCAGAGCTTCCACTGTAGGGAGAGCAGGTTTGATTCCATGGTCAGGGAACTAAGATCCTGCATGCCTTGTGGTGTGGCCATCAATGAATAAGTAAATAAGCATTGCGTGATTCAGGGGATTCCCTAGCCGTCCAGTGTTAGGACTCTGTGCTCTCACTGCTGAGGGCCTTGGTTTGACCCTTGGTCAGGGAACTAAAATCCCACAAGCCACATGGCACAACCAATAATAATAATAATAGTAATAAATAAAAATAAGTTAAAATACTGCATGACTTATATTGATACTATCTAAAGTTGATAAACCAAGAAATAGAGCACATTATCAGAGTGTAACCACCAGAACCATTAAACACAGTGTTTCACAGTATTTCTTCTAGGAATGAAAAATGACAGAAGATTATTTGTTTATATTTAAGAATTAAAACTGCTAAGGGGTATGAGAGTTTAATGAAGAATTTGCTACTCAGTAAGAGTTTTCTGGGGGACATGAGGGCCCATCTAGTCAGTTCAGTTCAGTCTCTCAGTCGTGTCTGACTCTTTGCAACCCCATGAACTGCAGCACGCCAGTCCTCCCTGTCCATCACCAACTCCCAGAGTCCACCCAATCCCAGGTCCATCGAGTCAGTGATGCCATCCAACCATCTCATCCTCTGTTGTCCCCTTCTCCTCCTGCCCTCAATCTTTCCCAGCATCAGGGTCTTTTCAAATGAGCCAGCTCTTCACATCAGGTGGCCAAAGTATTGGGGTTTCAGCTTCAACATCAGTCCTTCCAATGAACACCCAGGACTGATCTCCTTTGGGATGAACTGATTGGATCTCCTTGCAGTCCAAGGGACTCTCAAGAGTCTTCTCCAACACCACAGTTCAAAAGCATCAATTCTTCAGCGCTCAGCTTTCTTCAGTCCAACTCTCACTTCCATACATGACCACTGGAAAAACCATAGCCTTGTTGGGAACACAGAGTTTTAGCCACTGGACCACCTGGGAAGTACGTCCTTTTCCAAATTCTTGATGCCTTGTGGTATGCTGTGTTTTAAAGTAATGTCTTGTGTGTGACTTTTCATTTTAAGATGGTGGTCCACAATGTTTACGGCAGCAGAGATGGGTTTCGTGGAAGGCAATTATTCCATAGACTCGGGCCGGGGCGGAGATGATTCAGTGAAGAAGCTGGCGATGGGGAGAGGCACATGAAGCTTCGCTCTCTCACCTGCTGGTTCCCACCTGCTCTGCTGCCTGGCTCCTAACAGACCACAGATGGGAGCAGTCTGCGTCTGGGGGTGGTGGACCCCTGTTTTAAGACAGTACTTATTGGCTTGCTATTATGAAAAATGAGGATGAGTACTTGGACAGTATCCACCAACTCCACCTTTTCTCCCTATTTTTCCAACATGGTGATATCGAAAACTCTGACTGAATCAATACTTAGCGTTTATGCTATTATGACAACAGACCAAGCAATGAATTATGATTACGTTTCCTCTCTTCTACAACTTCGTATCTTTCTGGAGTAATATTTGCCTCTCTTTTTTCATGATTTTTCTTTACTGCAAGCACTCATGGTTCCCAACCATGCCATCTGATGTGTAAAAAAAACAAATAGCATACATACCATGAATGCTATTTTTTCACTTGGTGAAATTCATCAGATTTCTTGTCAGTTCTAGTCTTTGGAGAAAGGCATGCTGGATGTCCTGTCTTCCACGCTGGGCTGATCACTCTCTGAGCTCTGCTGCACAGCTGTCTTCTGGGATTCTTTTTACCTCTGTCTTGTGTTAGATCCCAACTGTTTCTCTTTTGTTTACTCTTCCCCACCCCACTCTGGATTACTTTCTCCAGTACTTTCCCCAGAAAGGATAAATGAAAGGTAACTTTTTTTGATATATTGCATATCTGACCATTAGACATCAGACCATTTGGTTGTGTGTAGAAGTCTATGGTTGTCATGGAAAACCTGATACAATTTGCTTCCTGATTGTTTGGATGTAGATCACTTACACTTTTCTCTGTAAGCACCTGAGATCTTTTTACTCCCAGTGTTCTGAAATTTTACCAAAATGAACATTATAGGGGTAACCCCCTCATATGCCCTTATTCTGTATATTACTATGAAATGTAATATGTACATTTATATATTACTATGAAAACCATATTGTATTAATTTGTGCTTTTCTAAATAATCAAAATATACCATGCTAGGCTTATCAGTGGACAATTCTTCTAATTTCATTGTCCTTCATGGAAGAAAAGTCAACAGATTTCATTCCTCCATCCCTGTAGAGTAGGAAATAATGAGCATGGAATCACTGAAGACTTACTATGCATCAAGGACTGTTCTAGATATAGTTATATATGTATAGCTCATGTTAACTCCCAATAAAACCCTTTGAGAGAAGTGTTATTGTAACTCATTTTTAAACAGCTTCATTAAGATATATGAGCCATAAAATGTGCCAATTTAAAGTGGCTAATACCATGGCTATGAGCATATTTTTAGAGTTTTGCTGTGAGGACATTAATCTCACTTTAGAACATTTTATCACCTTCAATAGAAGCCTTGTACACAGCAGCAATCACTCTCCCATTTCCCTGGCTGTCCCTGACCTTTGGTCCTAGGCAACCAGTTATCTACTTTCTGATTGCCATTCCAGGCATCTTATAAATGATATCATACATTATATGGTCTTTTGAGACTGGCTTCTTTCACTTAGCATAATGTTTTCAAGGTTCATCTGCTACTGAGTCCAAGTTCGTACTGCTCGCTACACAACAGGTCAATAAATTGAGAGACAAGTTGTTGGGGCAAGGAAAAGTAATTTTATTCAGAAAGCCAGCAGACCCAGAAGATGGTGGAATACTGTCCCAAAGAACAGTCTTGCCCTGGTTAGAATTCAGGCTTCTTTTATACTAAGAGGAGAAGGGGATGTGGCTCATTATGGCAAACCTTTTGGTGCTGGAATCCTTTGCTCTTGCAGCTGGCCACAGAGGTCTGGTCACAGTGTTCCTATAAACATCCAATAAGACAATTTTTATTTTCTGATTTTTTTCTTTTTATATGAATGGAAAAGGTTAAAGGTCAGAGCCTTGAGAATGGGCTGTCCTATAAACGTCAGGCTATAGGCAATATTCATTTATAAAGGTACAGAGACAGCATGACTGAGCACAGGCAACAGAGCACGAAGATCAGAGCTAAAGGAATAGATTCAGTGTGGAGTCAGGTTTGTTTTCTCTGTTACGCATCCATGTCAGTACTTCCTTCCTTTGTATGACTGTAGAAGACTCCATTGTGTGGATAAACCACATTTCGTCTGTTCATTCATTAACATTGTTTATTCATTCATTTATTCATTCATTCAGTTGAAAGACATTTGTGTTGTTTCTACATCTGGCTATTATGAGTAATGCTACTATAAACATTTGTACACAAGTCTGTGTGTGTTTTTTATTTCTTTTGGGCAAGTATATATAAATAGATGTAGAATCGCTGCTGCTGCTACTGCTGCTAAGTCATTTCAGTTGTGTCCGACTCTGTGCGACCCCATAGACGGCAGCCCGCCAGGCTCCCCCGTCCCTGGAATTCTCCAGGCAAGAACACTGGAGTGGGTTGCCATTTCCTTCTCCAGTGCATGAAAGTGAAAAGTGAAAGCGAAGTCACTCAGTCGTGTCCGATCCTCAGCGACCCCATGGACTGCAGCGTACCAGGCTCCTCCCTCCATGGGATTTTCCAGGCAAGAGTACTGGAGTGGGGTGCCATTGCCTTCTCTGGTAGAATTGATAATAACGCTATATTTAACATTTGAGAAACTCCCAAACCGTGAGGTCAGGAATAAATTCTCCATTTTATAGATGAGGAAACAGGCACCCAGTGCTCACCGGCTTGTCCATGTCTCTACAGCTTGTCAGTGGTGTCGTCTAGAATTGGAGCTCAGGCTCTTGGTCTCCAGAGCCAGCTCCTATCTCCTTGTTATCAGAGTTAGGGTCAAAATTCTTGAGTCTAGCTCCAGGTCAGCTGCTAATGCTTGTCTCTCTGAGCCCTGTTTGCCTTATCTGTAAAATTACAGGTTGGGACTGCATTATCTTAAAGGTCTCTCTAGCTTTAATTTGCTGTCAGTTTAAGATTGTACAATTCCCATGATCTTCTCCAAGCAGGCCTCTGTCCCAGGTGTAGGTATGTACTGGGCATTGTGTATCAACTGAAAACAATGTCCTCAGGGCCTTCCCTGCATCCCCAGGGAGCATGCCAGCACCATGGAGCTGTAAGAAGCTTTGTTGATTGTCTTTGTTATCTAGAAATAAGAAGCAGGGGCAGAACCCTCAGGGGTCCCCCATCCTCCTCTCAACGAAAGAACACAAACAGCCTCATTAGTCACCTGCCAAGTCCCTGCATCCAGAAGTCCCCAAAGCCCCCTTGGTTTTTTCCAGCTGCAGGTGATGGACTTAGAACAGTAGCTCAGAGTCATGTTTGGGCCCGTCTGGGGACCCAGGCCTCTCCTGTCCTCAATGGTTCCCATGGCTACCAGCCAAGTATCCGTGGAGGGAATAGGTCCTTGGTATTAGGAGAGAGATGGTTCTTCTACTTTGAGCCCCATCCCATTTTGCCTTCCTGTCTCACAGTCACAATCACTGCTGCACAGGACACACACTGCTATGTTGGACTCCCTGTGTTCCTGTGTGTCTTGCTGGAATTTTGTCCTGTTACATATTGTGTGAAGTAGGTCATCCTCTGTTGGACTTAGACCTTCCCTGATTAAAGTGAAATTTCTCTTCAAATGGCATACATGTGTTGTGAAGAGATTTTATCTGATGTAGCAAATTGAGTTTTGATCTCAGATCAGAGAAGTATAGAAGGGACCCATTTCCTTTAAAAAAAAAATTGTTTATTCATTTTGCTGTGCTGGCTCTTAGTTGTGGCAAATGAAATCTTTAATCTTCCTTGCAGCATGTGAGATCTTTAGTTGTGGCACGCAAGCTCTTAGTTGAGGCATCTGGGAGCTAGTTCCCTGACCAGGGTTTGAACCTGGGCCCCCTGCACTGAGAGTGCAGTCTTAGCCACTGGCCTGTCAGGGATGTCCTGAGGACCTATTTTCAATGCTTGATCCTTTTCACATCACTAGTAACTCTTAGATTTTGCACAAATAACCTTCAGGGTGGGGAACTCATTTGTTATTTCCATGAGCAAACTAAAAGAAAAGTTTGGAAAAAGTATTTCTTGCCTCTTGAATTATGATCTCCAAAGTGGTCTGAGTCACGCATTCAGCTCCACAAGCATTTGTTGAATATCATTCAAGATCCAGGCACTGAGCTTCGTGAACAGTGTAGAAAGAGAACACCCAGTGTCTGAAGAGGGAAAAGCAGCTGTTAGTAAACATGCACAGTGTCACTGTGCTTCACAGAACTACAGTTTCATCATTGTCTTACTTACACGAAAGGTTTCATTTGTAAGAATTTACCTCCGAATACATGAACACAAAAACATAGTGATGTGGACATGGTGAATGTTTCCACTCCAGATTTCTTCCTGTCCATAAATACTGGGGTAGATAGGTAGGTTTAGTTGCTCAGTTGTGTCCGACTCTTGTGACCACATGGACTATAGCCTGCCAGATTCTTCTGTCCATGGGACTTCCCAGGCAAAAATACTGGAGTTGGTTGCTATTTCCTTCTCCAAGGCATCTTCCTGACTCAGGGATCAAACTGGGGTCATTGCTAATAATGTATATGGAGTATTCTTCTAGATCCCCCAGACTGTTGCTGCTTGGCTATGAATTAGGATGATACTGCTTCCTTGGGAGAGTGTTTTGAAAATGTGAGAACACTGAACTTTCTCTTAAAAAAATTTTTTTTTTTGGCCACCTCCGGTCTTAGTCACAGCAGGCAGGCTCGGTGGTTGGGGTACGTGCGCTCTAGTTGAGACACGGAGTTTCAGTTGCCACAAAGCTTGTGGGATCTTAGTTCCTGAACCAGGGATCAAACCCATGTCCTGTGCATTGGCAGGTGCAGGAGACCAGCGAGGAAGTCCCAGGGATTGTTTCTTGTTCCAGTGGGATTGGGTGGGGCCACAAGGCTGGTTCTGGCATCAAACTAGGAGTAGGATTCTTGCAAGGTTGGCTTCGTCGGGTGAGACCAGAGCAGCCCTTAGTCTGGAAATAATTGTTTCCTGATCTGGAGTACCTGCCTGATGCCTGTGAATTAGGAAGTTTTCCACTCTGTATAGCAAGAGTGTGGAGCGTCCCTGGCTTCGGGCGAGCTTCGAGGATTATCTCGTTTTGGTGGGGAGGGGTATTTCCTCCCTCAGCCTCAGGAAACTCCTCACGTTTAAGTGCTCATCAGTGCTTCGCTGAGGATGCACAGGGGCCCCTCTGCAGACCTGGAATGCTTGCGTGCACTCGAGTGCTGTGACGGTCACGCCTTTCCTTTGTTTGGGCCCTCCTGGACTCCCGGCACTGTTGCTCCACCTCTTCCTTCTGGAAATTCTCTCTAGATACCAAACCAGTGCAATCGTGGAGCTCACCTGTCTCGTCCTCTCTTGGGGATCACCTGCTTGACCTCCAGAAGCTGAATACTGTGATATTCTGTGTTTTAGCTCTTTTTTAAGTTGTTTCAGGTGAGAGGGTACATATGAACCCTTTTACTTCCTGTTGGCCAGGAGTGAAACTGTATAAAGACAACCCTAAAGGGCCTCCACAACCAAGCTAGTATTCTGGCTCTGTCTTCAACAACTGAAACTCTTAAATCAGTCAGTAGAAAGTTGTGATGCATGGCCAGCTAGTCAAGACACTTTGAGTAGCAGGTGGTGAGTTTGGTTATATATCAGTTTTTACAAAGTGAGTATTAAATGCCAAATATATGCAACAAGTGTTTACTGGGCACCCACCATGTTCCAGGTACTGTTCTGTGTGCACACGAGCAGTGGATGAAATAGTGCCTTGTGTCTTCCAAAATGTAACACATACCCACACACTTTTTTACAAAAGAAAATACAAGGATAAGTCAGAAACTAATGAAATGGATTAGCCAGGGAAAAAGAGGAGATGGGGATGAGAGGGAAAGGCCATCTAGTTCTACACACACCTGTCTCATATAGTTTATATAGTTTTTACTTTTGGAACTGAGTTTTCACATTTAAAAAATACATAGGACAGGAGATATCTTAAACTGAATTTAAGCTCCCCCCAATTAGCTTTATACTAAATAGAAGGCAATGGCAACCCACCCCAGTACTCTTGCCTGGAAAACCCCATGGACGGAGGAGCCGGGTGAGCTGCAGTCCATGGGGTCGCTAGGCGCCGGACAGGACTGAGCGACTTCACTTTCACGCACTGGAGAAGGAGATGGCAACCCACTCCAGTGTTCTTGCCTGGAGAATCCCAGGGACGGGGGAGCCTGGCGGGCTGCTGTCTATGGGGTCGCAGAGTCAGACATGACTGAAGCGACTTAGCAGCAGCAAATAGACAGTCATCAGAGAAAAACTTGATGTAAGGAACTTTTGAAGCTAGCACTCTGTGAATATACTGTTAAAGAACTTATGAAATCTTCTACTCAGCAGGTTTATTTACCAAGTAATCTGTTAACCATCATTTAGGGTGAGGCACTGAGAACCAATGATCACGTATGTAGCTTTCTTGAACCATGTGGATCACCTCCATCTAATTACAAGGAAACATCTTGTCAAGCCCAAATGGAGGGGCATGTTGAAAACCTGGCTTATACTATTAAAAAGGTCAACTTCACAAACGACAAAGGCGGAGAGATTGTTCAGATCTGGGGGAAAATGTCCTTATGAAGGACAGTACTAGGGCAAGTTGGTAAAATCTGAAGTGTTATGTATTAGGTAATAGTAACATATCATGTTAAATTTCCTGAATTTGATCACTGTGCTGTGGTTATGTAAAAGAACATTATTGTCCTAGGAGACACTTTGTGTGTGAAGAAAGGGAAAAGCAAATAAAAAATGTTAACAATGGGAGAGTCTAGGTATTTTCCTGGATGACTGAAATGTTTTCAAAATGAGTTAAAATTAAGAGCTAAAATTAAAAAAATAAAATAAAATTAGTACCTAGTATAGTTTCTGGCAAAAAGAAAACCTAAATGCTTGATCCTTGAGTGCACACCTTAGGTGTTTCTCTAAAAAAAAAGAAAATGCACAGAAGCTTATAATCACATTTATTAGAAAAATATTACCACTTAGAAGTTCCTGTCTTTAAAGATTGAAGATCTGCTCCAGGCACCATTTGCTCTGTTTTCGTCAAACTCCCTCAACATGGCAGGAATCCCGGTTCTCTGGATGCACACAGGTCAGGGGTTAGCCAGGCTCCACCACAAACCCAACCCGAGGTACCACAGCAAGTCCCAAGGCAGCGCTGAGGAAGTCGGGCCCCTTCTGTGTCCAGGGGGTTGTGGGGCTGGCACAATGGGGGACCTGAGACCAGGTCTCCTGGGCAGCCGTCCAGCTTGCCTGTGGAGCTCATGCTTCACCTTTTCTTCACAAACTTCTTTCTGGAAGCATTGGGATTTAACCGTCTCCTCCCGGCTCCCAGGGTGCTGTCTCGGACCTGCAGGGTGGCTGAGCGGCTGGAGATGTCATTCTCTGCAAAGGGAGACAGCCCAGCTATGTAGTCAGGGGCAAACACGTCGGTTTTCTGCCTGGCCTTTCGGGAGAGTCGCAGCTGAGGGAAGCGCTGATCCTCGGTCAGGTGGGGGTTGATGGCGTACTTGCCCCCTTTGGGAGTGGGGAGAGAGTACTGGAAACAAGAAGGGGAAAGGCCATTAGAAGGACTGGGATCCGTATTCATGCACACCAGATCCTGCTAACGTAAAGCTCGCCTGACGACTCTGCACGCGGGCCGACAACCCCAGTGGAGTCCATCACCGCTGCCTGCTGTGCACTAAGCCCCTGCCACGCCTCTTCCCACTTGAGCCTCACCTCACCTCTCAGGTGCAAAACCCAAAGCCGTATGCTGACTGCATACTCTCAGATCAAGACAGAAAGACCGCAGGCTTCCAACTATCTTTCTCTAGTTACTTATTAATTACAAATAATAACCTTACGGGAAATTGGATCATCTTGGTTTTTGTTAATGATACTGGTATTACATAAGAAACTGCCTTAACTAAGTGATCAAAGTTATTACCAGCAGTAAACCAGACAACTAGTTATCATTTACCCCGACAGGATGCACCGGGAAGATCCAGCATCACTTCTGGGTGTTCCTGCCAACACTGCACAGCCTGAATCTAAGCAGGGGGGAACACCAGACGAACCCAAGGTAAGGGATGTTAAGGAACTGCTTTGAACCCTTTCAAACCATTAAAAAAGGTCAAGGTGTGAAAGACAACAGACTTGACAAACTACTTCAGTTTTAAAGGGACATGACAAATACAATGTGTGATCCTAACCCTTTTCTTCTTTTGCTGTAAAGGGATCTGTGTCAAAGTTTGAATACGACCCATAGACAGTAGAAGCGCATGCTAAGTCGCGGAGTTGTAGCCGACTCTTTGCGACCCCATGGACTGTAGCCCACCAGGTTGCTCTGTCCGTGGGATTCTCCAGGCAACAACACTGGAGTGGGTTGCCACTTCCTATTCCAGGGGATATTCCCAACCCAGGGATCGAACCTGCATCTCTTATCATCTGCAGACAGATTCTTTACCACTGCGCCATCTGGGAAGCCAGGATAGTAGTCCTGAAGTGATGTTAACGTCTTGGTTTTAGTAATTGTTCAGTGGGCATGAAAGACAAAGTCCTTGTTTCAGGAAATACACACCAAAGTATCTAGGGGCCAACGGGCATCAAGTAGCGTTTACTCTCAGATGGTTTTTAGGGGAGAAGAAAAAATATATATATATATGACAGAGCAAATGTAGTAAACGATTAAATTGGGAAATTTAAGTGAAAGGTAAAATAGGAATTTGTACTATTTTTTGGCAACTTTTCTATAAATCTAAAATTATTTCAGAATAGAAAGTTTAAAAATGAACAACCCTTCTCACATTAGTGGCATCTGCCTAGAGAACTCAGTGCTGGGTCGGCCACAGGCATACCCACTGGTCTCTCAACACTTCTCTCCTGCTTCCTCAAGACAAATCCATTCGGCTGTGTGTCCAGCCAAAACTCTTGCGCAGAGCACTTCACCCCCTTCCCTTGTGGTTCTTGGAGATTCTGGAAATTCATCCCCAAACTCCTGCACACATCCAACCTCCACCGCCCTACAAACAACCTCTCTGTGACCCCACATGTAATTCATTGTGTGGAATTACTGGTGATTTATTCTTAGACTGCAAACTCCTCAGAAAGCTCATGGGGAGGCTGAATCGTGAGCCTTCCCCATCTGGATCACAGGCTTTCACGAACTATCTTGTAAAAACCATGAGGTTTGTTCTTCTCTCTGATCATTTTGCTCCCCATGCTAAGAGGTCTAGCTTCCACAACCCTGTAGCGGAAGCCGTTCCACTCACCCTCAGGCCGCGAGGATTTAGCACCTTCGGGTTGCGGGAGAAGTGCATGTGCAGGGTCCCGTCATCGCTGACGGTCACGGACACCTTCTTCAGCGTCTTGTTTCCACAGTGTGCACAGAACACTCGGCTCATGTCAGACGTTGTCCTACAGACACAAAGGAGCCTCACTGCACTGGAGCCTCAGGCAGCAAACCCAGTCCCTGGGGCACACGGCGAGTCTCGGGCCTTGGAGGAGGCGGCAGTGGCATGAGAAGTGGAAGGGGACAGGCTGAACTGCACTGCCACCCTGGACCAGGGCTGCCTGGCTGTATTGCGTGGCTGACACACGCACATTGCTGCCCCACAGTTCCAGGGAAAAATGACACAGGTAGTAAGAAAACCTTGCAGAATGTTGTTACAGTGACCGTGACCGCTTTACCGAGTTCTGTCAGGCATTATGCTACAAGTGTACCCTGGAAACAACCCTATGAGGGGGGTACACCTGCATTTCTTAGGTGGGGAAATGGTGGCTAGGCAAGGTAGCTAGCTGCTCAAGGTCACAGAGCCAGTAAGTAGCAGGCATATGCCCAAGGAATATGGCCCAAGTCAGCGCTCTTACCACCACCCCTCCTTCTCCAGGGGCACGCTATTACATTATTACAACTATTACTGAATACCTTGGCCCCAAATGTCATGTCACTGGGCATGATGCCAGGAGGTGGCTCTGGAGATGCTGAGAATTTATTAACGAATCATACAAGAAGCACTATCGAAGCTGCTATGGTTGAATGGGTGTGGGGGCTGAGGCCGACCCCCAGGCCTTGCGTCTCTCCTCCCCTCTCAAGCCCCAATGGTGGACTCTGAACAGGAGAAGCTGCTGCTCTCTAGGACCAAACAGGAGCCCTAGTGTCTGTCCTTGAGGAATTCTCCCTCAGTTCCCAGGGGCAGGAGACAAGAGCTGCGTGCATCTGCCAGAGAAGCCAGGCCCCTGACCTGATGTCTGTGCAAGTGAACAGAGCCCTCTCAACAGCAGCTAGGAAATAATTATTCTGTGCAAGAAACCATCCCGTCACTGGGGCTAATCGGAGGTGGAAGGAACACCTGCACAGAAGGCAAGGCTCCCTTTCAAGAAGCCCACAGAAGGTTCAGGAAGAGAGGGGTGTTCGACAGAGGGGCACCGGCACCCACACTGCTGGCTACGTACTTGAAGCAGCCATGGCAGCGCAGGATGTAGCTGCGGGCCTCGCGGATCAGCATGCCGTTCACGGCCAGCACGTGCAGCCCCATCTGCAGCAGGACGTTCTGCAACCAACACGTTAATGGGGAACCGATCTCAGAGCAAAACCGACGCTCTCTTTAACATCTGCATAATCACAGTTAAGAGAACTTCACAAACCCCGGTCTGGCTCATGAAGGGCTTCTGCTCACGAAAAGCAAGCACAGGATGCCTCTCAAGACAGGTAAACTAGGACAAGGACCCAGATTCTTCTAATGTCAAGTGCCACTGACTGTGAGCATTAATTAGCCAAGACTTCCCATGAGTAATCTCTCTTTTTTTAAAGCAATCTCTCTTAACGGAGACATTCATTGTGTCAGAGCGAAATTACTCATTTCTGGATTGGAAACCTCTATCGTCTCGAAATACTGAACACAGAACAGAACAGTACACACACTAAAAGAAAAGCAGCAACAGATTGTGAATGTTAGACATTAGAAATGTAATGTACTATACGTACATTTTGTCAATGTATTGATTCCCCAACCTCTAAGCAAAACGGCAAATTACCAAAGAGCATAGGCAAAGTTTCTAGAACCAGGAAGAGAAGCATTATATAACAGTTCCGCACATCCCATCCCCAACCTCCGAGGGACCACTGTCCGTAAGAGGTGACACTGAGCCCAGGCCAACAGATACCCACTCCACCCACCTGCATGGCAAAGTCTGCGGTCACACAGCCGACCCGCACGTCCCTGGGGACAGCACACTGCTTCATCTCCTGCTGGATCTGCTTGATGTTGCTGGGGGTTATCCACCCGCCCCCGTCGTCATCACTGTCTTGGTCCTGTCTTTCGTCAGGTCCATTCTCTTCATCCTCCTTCTCGCTTGGAACATCCTCACCTCCGTCCATCTGAAACATTAATAGAATTCAAACTCCCTGCCCATGGGCGCGGCTGGAAGATGCTAGTCTGTGGTCATCAGGTCATAAGGCAGGGCCTTACCAGCAGCTCCTGCAGTTCACAATCAATGTTAGGCAAAGGATTTCTCCAGAACATGAAGGAACTGAACTCTAGGTCCTCAGGCTCACTGGCTGGGTGTCTGTGTTCTGTTTCTCGTGGGGGTTTAGGCTGAGATGAAAAGAAAAGTAATTTTAAAACTTGAAAACTGAGAGAGTTATAGATGAAATGATATACAATGTACAAGTCAGATCAGGCAGGGCTGACATATTGCAGCATCTCTCAGGATAAATTTGGTTCCCTGGGATTTGTGGAGATCTGACATGGAGCAGAAAAAAGCACGAAGAGCCCGGCCTGTCTCAGAAATTACCTTTGAGGGCAGATGGAAACCAGAAACATGCAGGGGTGTTTCCGGGTGCTGAATCGATGAACTCACTTTAACCTTTAAAAAGAAAAAAGAAACAAGAGACAGCACTAAGCAAAGAAATACAGGCTGAAAATTCAACATGGAAGAGTAATTAAAAAAAAACAAACAGAAAACAAAATACTTCCCCCTGGTTATTGAAATAAAAAGATTTATTCAATGTTTTTAAAAAGTGAGAAACATAAAAATATATATGAAGAATTATTCAGGGAGTCCACTACCACCAAATAACCATTTTAGGACATTTCTTTTTTGGCCCTAGACATAAAGCTTTAATGAACATCATTATGTATACAACTTGGAAGTATCTTTGGTTACATCCTTAGGATAAATGCCTATAAGTGGAATTGCTGGGTCAAGAGACAGGAGTTTTAAAGCTTCTGATACAAAACAGGTTAACTCCTGCCCAAAAGACTGCAGGAAAGGGTGGTTTTTAGGAATCTCAAGTTGACAGACGCCAAAACAGAAACCCGGCTCAGCCACAAAGTCAGCCTTTATGTAAAACTATTCCCTTGACTCCCAGCCCCCCAAAACATTCTGGTGACACACAGAAGTCTGTATTTTAGGCATCACTTTTAGACTTTTTGGATTAGAGGACTCTAAACCTGGTTGAGAACAAGGGAAGGCAGTTCCAACTAGAACAGGAACATCAGTCCACTACAGTGGAGTGGTCAAAACAGTCTACTAGTTTTGATGACTTTAGACAGTGGAGATCAAGTAATTCTTTGTAAACACTAGCTGAAATTACTTTCTGTCTTCCAAAATCCTCTGGCCTGGAAACAGTGCGGCCCAGGCACAAAACCATTAATCTCTTCAACTTAAACGAGCTGGGTGAATACGTAAAAGCACAACAGGAACCCAGAATTCTGAAGGCTAATAAGAGTTGAAAAAAATGGTAGCTTTTTTGGTATTCTTTTTTGCTTGTTTCTGGAAAAGAATTCTATTTTTTCAAAAGTAGTGAGAATATAGTTGATTTTTACTCTTTCTGCATTTTAAAATTAAAAAATATATATTTATTTGGCTGTGCTAGGTCTTAGCTGTAGCATGCAGGATCTTTTAGTTACAGTATACAAACTTGCTTAGGTGCAGCATGTGGGATTTAGTTCCCTAACCAGGGAGTGAACCTGAGACCCCTGCATTGGGAACTTGGTGTCTTAGCCACTGGACCACCAGGAAAGTTCCTCTTTCAGCATTTTAAAATTTAACCAATCTCACCAACAACTTACAGGTCAAGACAGACACATTTGCTAACTACACTGTGATGAACCTTATCTGGATCCTGATTCAAACAAATAAACTATTAAAAATTTTATACAATAATTAAGAAATGTGAACAAACACATATTTGGATATTTGATACCAGGGAACTGCTATTAATTTTGTGTAGGTATAATATTGGTTTTATGGTTATTTTTTAAGAGGACATACCTTATCTCTTTCAAGACACACCAAGAAATATCTATCAGTGAAATAAGATATCTGAATTCAAAATGCTCATGGCTAGAGTGGGTAGTGATGAAAACAGACAGATCATGAGTTGACAGCCATGGAGGCTGAATGACGGGGACACCGGGTCCATTATACTATTCTCTCTACTTCTGTACATCTGATAGTTCTCATAATGAAAAAGTAAAAATGGATGAAATCAACAATCCTTCTTATTTACCTTTTCTGGTTCTTGTTTTAGGTGAGACACCCCAACAAATTCTGCTTCCAGCTGGTAAGTAAGTGCCAGTACTTGGATATCTGTAGCAGAAAGGCTAGGATAGTCTCCAGTTTTCTTTGAAAACTCAGTCACTGTAAATAAGAGATTCCAAACTTCAGTTAAAAGCAAAGAGCCATATGACTCTGGATAACTGTAATGAAAGTATGAAAAGAACTTTGGATCAGTATCCCCCAAAACACCTCACTCATTCATCTCCTGATCTTTTTCTACTTAGAACTGAGACATTTATATCTCTCAAGATTTATGCCAGTTAGGTTTACTGTAATGTCCTTATTGAGTGCTGATGAAGGGACAGAAAAAAGTTAATAGAAAATCATTGAAAGTTAGCATAATATTTGCAAATGTTAAGTGTTCCTTTTCTAGGCTCTGGTATTAGAATAGAAAGTCTCTTCTCCCTCAGCAATAAAGTTCTCTGATTCTAACAATCCTTTTTTTTTTTTTTTAAATGTTAGCTCATATGTTTATTAACCAATATACAATTACTTGTCTTCTGGTTTGTTGAAACAACAGGTCAGACAACATTTGCCACAATAATGTCTGTCGAAGTGACTGGCCATAAAAACTCCAGCACCACATTCATCTGAGGGACACTCCCGGCGAAGGCGACTGATTTTGCCATTCTCATCCACCTTATAGTATTTCAGAACAGCCAATTTAACCTTCTTTCTCTTATGCTTCTTCTTCTTGGGAGTGGTGTAAGACTTCTTCCTTTTCTTAGCGCCACCACGAAGTCTCAACACTAGATGAAGAGTGGACTCCTTTTGAATGTTGTAGTCAGACAAAGTACATCCATCTTCCAGTTGCTTGCCAGCAAAGATCAGTCTTTGCTGGTCAGGAGGAATTCCTTCCTTATCCTGGATCTTGGCCTTTACATTTTCTATTGTATCCGAGGGCTCGACCTCAAGAGTGATGGTCTTCCCCGTCAGGGTCTTCATGAAAATCTGCATCTTGGCGGCGGTTCCACCGCAGATGGTGGATCCGAAAGAAAGGCCCCACCCTGGTCCACGAGCTTTCCGGGCGCTCCGGGAGGCCCTAACAATCCTTTTTAATAGAATGGATGCTCACAGTTCAAGTGGGATGGAAAGGTGATTCAACCAATAATTATTGTCTATGATGAGACAAAAATACTGGGTAACAAATATTGAACAATTTTTGTATGTAAACCCACCCCAACAAGAAAACCCACATCCCTATTTAGCAAAGTGATCTCCAGCTCTTTTCTCCTGAGACATCAATAATAAGCATATAGAATAATATTTTGACACATTAACAGAAAGATGTCTCTGCTACATTCAGCTCAGTTGCTCAGTCGTGTCCGACTCTTTGCGACCCCATGAACCACAGCACGCCAGGCCTCCCTGTCTATCACCAACTCCTGGAGTTTACCCAAACTCATGTCCATTGAGTCGGTGATGCCATCCAACCATCTCATCTTCTGTCGTCCCCTTCTCCTCCTGCCCTCAATTTTTCCCAGCATCAGGGTCTTTTCAAATGAGTCCACTCTTTGCAGCAGGTGGCCAAAGTATTGGAGTTTCAGCTTCAGCATCAGTCCTTCCAATGAGCACCCAGGACTGATCTCCTTTAGGATGGACTGGTTGGATCTCCTTGCAGTCCAAGGGACTCTCAAGAGTTTTCTCCAACACCACAGTTCAAAAGCATCAATTCTTCTGAGTTCAGCATTCTTTATAGTCCAACTCTCACAACCATACATGACTACTAGAAAAATCATAGTCTTGCCTAGACAGACCTTTGCTGACAAAGTAATGTCTCTGCTTTTTAATATGCTATCTAGGTTGGTCATAACTTTCCTTCCAAGGAGTAAGCATCTTTTAATTTCATGGCTTTTAATTTCACCATCTGCAGTGATTCTGGAGTGCAAAAAAATAAAGTCAGCCACTGTTTCCCCATCTATTTGCCATGAAGTGATGGGACTGGATGCCATGATCTTAGTTTGCTACTTTAGCACCAGGAACAATAAGTATACAACTCACTAAAAATGCAGCTATTAATTAAGAGCAGCTAAAATTTATTGGGTACTATGTACCAGGTGCTATGTTAAAAGCTCTTCATTTTATCCTTCAGGCAAATCTTTACAAAAATTTTTAAGTTGAAATATAGCTGATTCACAATGTTGTGTTAATTGCTTCTGTACAAAAAAGTGATTCAGTTATACATTTATACATATATATTCCTTTTAAAAATATTCTTTTCCATTATGGTCTATTATAGGATATTGAATACAGTTCTCTGTGTTGTACAGTAGAACCTTGTTGTCTATCCAGTCTATATATAAAAGCTTACATCTGCTAATAACCCCAACCTCCCTCCCTGTTGATAACCAGAAGTCTGTTCTCTATGCCTGTGATTCTGTTTCTGATAGGTCACTTGTGTCATATTTTAGATTTCACATGTAAGTAATATCATATGATACTTGTCTTTCTTAGTTTGATAATCTCTAGTTGTATGCATGTTGCTGCAAATGACATTATTTTGTTCTTTTTTATGGCTGAGTAGTATTTCATTGTAATAAGTACCATATCTTCTTTATTCATTCATCTGTCAATAGACATTTGGGTGGTTTTCATGTCTTGGCAAACGCAAATAGTGCTGCTATGAATATAGGGGTGCATGTATCTTTCTGAATTACTATAGCTTTGTCTCCATATATCTCTAGGAGTGGGACTGCTTTAGCCCAATCTTGTGAAGTAAATACTATTAGTATTTTCTCAGAAAGATTAAATAACTTGTCAAAGATCATAAAGCTAGTATGTTAGAGAAACCTAAATAAGTCACAAGTAGTGTAGGTAGCATCATCTCCAATATCAGCCTTTAAACCCTAAAACCCCTAAAACACTTTCAACCGCCTAGGTCCTTTCCAGGGCAGGACTTCTATTTTTAATCCAAACAAATTTAATATTTACAAAACGCTGGACACTGTGCTGAGTGACATTATTCTTCTTTTAATGCTCCCAGCAACCCCGCGGATAGGTACTTTTGTTAATCCCATTTTACAGATGAGGAAACTGACGCCTAGAGAGTCTGAGTGATACACGCAAGGGCACATAGCTAATAAACAGCAAGGCCTGGCTGACTCATGACCCTGGATGCCTCTCTCCCACCAGGATCTTGACCGTGGGGTTTCTAAACCAACTCTGATCAAGTAACCAAGCTCCAACTAGCACCAGAGCAGGTTCAGTCAGCAACCTGGGGCCCAGCTTCACCATCAACATCGGGCAGAGGTACTCACCCAGTCGCACGTATTCAGGGAAGGGCTCCTTGAAACGCAGCTCGTAGGGCAGCACGGCGAGGCGCCTGCGCGTGGCTTTGTCCCGAATCTCGCTGATCACATTGCGGATGGTGTAGATGTTCTTCCCGATGTCCTGCGGGGGGACCAGCCCAGCTCACACCATTCCGCACCACGCAACGTGCTGCCGGATTTCCCAAACTCCTTCAGGGGCCGCCAACCCAGACCCCGCTCCTCCCCACAGAAGCACCCTGTACCTGCAGAGCCGCATCCAGCAGAAACGCCCCGGCATCCGCTACAACGTGCTCCACTGGCGCCATGTTGGCCCAACGAGGCCACACCGCGCATGCGCGCGGAGCTTCCGCCCGGCTCCGTACCAATCCGGGCCTCTGGGAACCGAGAAGAGAAGCTGCAACTAAGCGGCGACTCCTGGCGGGCGCGCCAGCATTTTCCGGCTCTGGGTCAACCGGGCGCCTGCGCAGTACGGCCGGCCGCTTGCCTGGGAGGTGTGGGCGGAGTCAAGCCTTGGGAGGGACCTGGCGTGGGGGTGGTCGCCTGAGAAAACGCGCTTTGGTATCAACTATTGAGAGTCAGACAAGACTGAGCGACTGAACTCGACTGAACTGAACTGAACTGATTGGCCCCTCAGGGGCTTCCCTCGTAGCTCTCTCGGTAAAGAATCTGCCTGCAGTGCAGGTGACCCGGGTTCAATCCCTGGGTTGGGAAGATCCTTGGAGAAGGAAATGGCCACCCATTCCAGTATCCTTGCCTGAAAAATCTCGTGGACAGAGGAGCCTGGTTGCAAAGAGTCGGGCACGACTGAGTGACTAACACTATTGATCCTTAGAGACACTTTAAGTGGCCCATGAAAATCCCACGGAGGGAGGAGCCTGGAGGGCTGCAGTCCATGGGGTCACTAGGAGTCGGACACGACTGAGCGACTTCACTTTCACTTTTCACTTTCACCTACTGGAGAAGGAAATGGCAACCCACTCCAGTGTTCTTGCCTGGAGAATCCCAGGGACGGGGGAGCTTGGTGGGCTGCCGTCTATGGGGTCGCACAGAGTCGGACACGACTGAAGCGAGTTAGCAGCAGCAGCAGCAGCAGCAGCAGCAGCAGCAGGGCTTCCCTGGTTAAAAGTATCTACCTGTAATGCAAGAGACCCAAGTTCGGATCCCTGAATCTGGAAGATTCCCTGTAGAAAGGCATAGCAACCCACTCGGGTGTTCTTGCCTGGAGACACCGTATGGGGTCATATTCTTGCCTGGAGATGCCCTAGCTTCTTCCGTACACTTGAATTCAAATAGTCTGTAATTGGTTTTATTGTTGAGTCAGTCAGTTCAGATGACCTAATTTAAAGATTGGGTTTCCCTGGTGGCTCAGTGCTAAAGAACACTACCTGCCAAGGTAGGAGACTCCAGTTGGAACCCTGGGTGGGGAAGAGCCCCTGGAGAAGGACGTGGCAACCCTCTCCAATATTCTTGCCTGTTAAATTCCATGGACAGAAGGGGATTGGCAGGTTACAGTCCATGAGGTCGCAAAAGGGTTGGACTAAACAACTCTATGAAATACTATTTTATAGGCAAGGGGTGGTTGCTCAAGAAAACGAGGCCAGGCTAACATTGACTAAATGGTGTATTAAGACTGAAACAAACCAACTCAGAGCCACTTTCTTACCTTTCTGCCAGGCCAACCACTGCTTTCTTACTCACCCCTACTTCATTTTGAGCAATTTGGGGCAGGGATCTCTCTCTCTCAATTTTTTACCTTAATATTCTTGCTCCAGTTACATAAAGCAAGGCTCATAATTCCTTGCTGAAATTCTGTAGTTATGAAATCTGGTCTGTTAGAAATTTATGCTGGTGATCTTGACTGAATAATGTCTTTTCAGTCATGTATCTTCAGTGGTGTTGAGTTAATTCTAAACTGGCTTTCTAGTCTTCACTCCAGTTTTCACCCCTTGATTATAATTTAGCCCTTGTATCTCCAAAAAGTCATTCACATCTCGGCGGGGGGGGGGGGGGGGGGGTGTCTTAACCACTGAACTACCAGGGAATTCCCTATCATATCAATAGTTCCTCTGCAGAACTTTACATGGTTGACCATCTCCTCTTTCTGGACTGTCTCTCCTCTCTTCACTCTCCTGATGCATCACTATGGTCCCCCTGCATCTCTGATGATTTTTCAGCCTCCTTCAGTGCGCTCTCTTCTGCCTTGCACACAGGGCACCATCCACAGAACTGTCTTGGCCTCCATGTCTCTCTAAGTTTTCTCCTTCACCAGTACTAGCTATCCTCAAAGCTGGTCACAATGATCACCTTATATGAATACCTCTGGAATCTATAGGTCCAATCCCTGTTTATTCCCTAACCTAGTCTTTTGGCCACATCTTTCTGAAAATTTTTGGCACTGTTACTCAGGAGGAGGGTTGAAACTAGGTAATTGTCTCTCCTGCCAAAAATTTCTTTCTCTGCTTAAAATTTCTTCACTGGTTGAGTTCCTATTTTTACTAATGGCATTACCAAAAAAGGCATTCAAGGTGAGAATCTCTGAGTCATCTTTACTTCAACCTGTACTCCTTTTGCTCAAGTTTATAGATGTCACTTCTGAAATGGTTTGAGGTACCTGGGTCTCTTCTCCATTCATTTCCATTACTCTAATTAAGTTTTTATTTCATGCCTAGAAAATATAGTTCACTCAACACTAATATTCCTGTCTCTAATTTATTCCTTAATTGACTGCTCTTGCTGCCTGGAAAGGGAGGGATTATATAGAAACTAGACCCTACAATAAAAGAGGTTTATTGAAATCAGCAATAATTCTGTGGATACTATGGTGAAGAAGAATGACCTAGATCAATGTTCCCCAACTTGAGTGTAAATCAGAATCACCTGGAGAGATTGCAGAACTAGAAGCAGCTGGGCTTCTAGTTCTGCAATCAGTTTCTGATTGAGTACATCTGCTTTTCTAGTAAGTTTCAGGTGACATTGATGCTTCTGACCTGGGGTCACACTTGAGAACCACTGATTGAGGAGAATAATCAGGAAAAGAAAGATCAGGCTTTGAGCCATTCTTTTTCTAGTAAACATTAAAAATACCTGTCAATATAGGTTTCTTGACACTTTGTGGCTTTTGTTATTTTTTGGTAATACTTTAATCCGTTTTCTCTTTCCCTGTAATGTTAGTCTCCAAGTCCCTTGAAGCCTTGGGACTGTCATTTGGTGAAAAAATACATACTGAGAGCTAATTTACACCACCACGATTTGGGTGATGTAATAGCTATGAACAAAATGATATCCCGTGTAGTGTCGAGGGGCAAGTTTGAGTTTAGAGGCCTAAGCTTTGGAGCCACATCTTGAAGGATGATGAGGGCAAAGACTCATGAGGTCTGAAAATCCAAAGGGAGTGTTCAGGGAGTTGAGGGTAATATCTTTGGTAGCTGAGGGTGTCTGGGGACAGGTTCTCTCAGAAGTGAAGGAAGAAATTCCCTAGTGGCCTAGCGGTTAGGATTTGTAGCTTTCACTGGGAGACCCCAGTTTCATCTCTGGTTGAGAAACCATCCCACATGCTGCCAAAATACAAAAAAAGAAAAAAAAAAAAAACCTCAGAGGACCCAGAAGTGAATTGAACCTTGAAACATGTTGTTTGAAGCTCCTTGTTTTTTTTAAAAAATGAAGGAAGTGAAGAAATCTCAAACATTATCATGAAAATTATTGTCACTGGAAACAATTTACCTTAATAAATGAACACTTTCAAACTTATTTAGTGGAGAAGGCAATGGCAACTCACTCCAGTACTCTTGCCTGGAAAAATCCCATGGATGGAGGAGCCTGGTGGGCTGCAGTGCATAGGGTTGTGAAGAGTCGGACACGACTGAGCGACTTCACTTTCACTTTCACACACTGGAGAAGGAAATGGCAACCCACTCCAGTGTTCTTACCTGGAGAATCCCAGGGACACCAGAGCCTGCTGGGCTGCTGTCTATGGGGTTGCACAGAGTCGGACACGACTGAAGTGACTTAGCAGCAGCAGCAGCAAACATATGTAGAAGGACTCCATGTATAACGCATTTGGAGATAATGACAACTTTAACATGTGAGACCCTTTATGAAAGAGAAAAGGTCTTGATTGTGTGCCAGTGAAGATCTGACTTCACTTCCAAGAAAATTTACAGGCTATAAAGCTTTACACTTAACAGTTGGGTAGGGAAGAGAAAAACTTGATGCAGAAGAAACGCGACGTGAATTCAGTAAGTATATCTAGAATTCCTCTGGACTTTCCTGGGAGTGTCCCGGACTTTCTTATCTCTGCCTTTGACCTTGTTTTCTCTTCTGCCTGAAAGTTCTTCTTGCCAACCCCCACTTAGTCTCCAAGAAGCCACTCTGTTGTTCCCTCTGTAAACTTGTCCTGATTACCCAAATCAGAGTTTTCTCCAAGGACAGATTTGGACCCTTATTTCCCACCATACTTAAGACATTTCAAATCTAGCCCTCAATGAGCAGTTATTACTTCTGCTTTGCATTGCAGTTACTTGGTTGTCTTCTTTAAGTAGATTAGAAGTCAGGGACTGTTTTAGGGGCCTTTTTCCTTAAATGAACATTTCAACTTCTTTTTAATTTTTTGGGGGTGCTTTCAAGATGACATAGTTCAGATTTTTTATGTGTCTTAAAATATCTCCTGTATTGCAGGACGTATAGAAGCCAGTTCAGTGCTCAATAAAAGTTGTTGTAGCCTATTTACTCAACGGATTATTTAAAGAGGCCTCCTATTGGCCAGGTACTGCTTTGGAAGCTGGGTTATAGCTCCTGTCTTCATAATTTTTTTGTAGGGGGTAACGTAACAGATTATACATATACACATTCATGTGAAAGGCAGATAGTGCTAAGTTGAGGAAGTACGGAGAGAAAAAAGCAGGAAGGTACTGGTAGGAGGGGAAAGGAAGAGATGAGTTGCGATTTAAACTAGTGTAACCAGGAAAGGCGTCACTGCAAGGGACAGTTAAGCAAACATATGAAAGAGATGAGGGGGTGAGCCAACTGACTACCCAGAAAAAGAGCTTTCCAGAAAGAGGGAAAAGCCAAGTCCACAGACCCTCAGGCTAGAGTGGCTGAAGCAAGGTACTGAGTGAAACTGCAGTTGGAGATGAGATAAACAAAGGGGAGGGGTGGAAGGGACCATGTAGAGACTTTATGAAAGAAAAGTGAAGCGCAAGAAAAGTCTTTCAGTCGTGTTGGACTCTTTGTAACCCCATGGACTGTAGCCTACGAGGCTTCTCCATCCATGGGATTTTTCCAGGCAAGAGTTCCGGAGTGGGCTGCCATTATTCAAGATATATATCAAGCTTTTACTCCTTTAACTCACAGTGAGAGACTGCCTTGGCTAATCCGGTTTTTTCTTTTGGTGAACACCTACTCAAATGCCACCAAATCAAAGAGGCCTTCCCTTAGAATAGAATTAGTACCGCTCCCATCTAAAGACTGTTACTAGAGAAATTTTAATAGTTTTATAGATGGGATTACTGTAAGAATTAAGGTGTTAACAGAGGACTATAGCTCCTTTAAAGGCCATCTCCTGGATGGATTTGGGATGGGAAAAGTAGAGACTAAGTGCTCAACCAGTTTAATTTGTATGCATATCTGATCCCTCCACCTGGAAGACCTAAAAATAAGACTAATTAGTTCACAGTGCTTAAGGCTAATTAGTTGACTCATACTCATTTTAGTTAATGCTGATTGAAAGTGAAAAATTGAGCCTTTATTCAACTTGTCAAAGCTGAAATTCTTGACCATTGGTAAAGAATACTGACTTAAAATATTTTATTTTCCAATTCATAAAGTTCTATCTAATCTATATATTATCGAAATGGGGCTAGTTTGCTGTGCTGGGGCATCTTATGGACAACAGCAAAGGTTTCAGTGCTTTTCTACCTTTGTTTTATGTCACAAGAACAGATGCTCCACAAAAGCTACTTTTGAGTTTCTAGAGCCTAGAAACGTGCCTGGCACATAGTAGGCTTAGGGTTGTCAGATATAGCAAATTGAAACATAGGATGCCCATTACATGAGTATCAACTAGTTTTTTTAAAACTATAAATATGTACTGTACCAGACAATATTTTGGGGCACACTTCCGTATTAATGGCTGTTTAAAATTACAATTTAAGTCGGTGTTCTGTATTTTATCTTGTCTGTTAACCCTAAGGAGTTCAATAAATATCTGCTGACTTAATAGACTGAACGCCTCCTCTCACCTGTAAAATGGGGCTAAGATAGACCCGCCCTCAGCGTTGATGGGAGGAGTAAACGAAGCGCCTGGCACTCTGCGAGACTTCAACTTGTTTGCTGGGAGACCATCTAGCAAGTGGAAAATCCTCCCACTTTTTAAACATACAAAGGACAAGAAGGCCTTCTGGCCAGAGGGTCTCAGGCCTGGCCTAGGTTGCCCACACCTGAGGCCCGGCCAGCCTCTTCCGGGTCAGCTGACCGCGCGTGGTCACGTGACCTGGCCCGAGTGCGGTCTGTGGAAAGCGGAAGTGGGAGAGGAGTTGGGCGCCGCTTCTGTGGCCGCTGCAGGTAGCCAGCGCGGGCACTGGGGACGCAGCGGGCGGGTGGGGGCGCGGAGAAGTCCGGGGGCGGCGGGCGGCGCGGGCTGGGCCGGGGGAGGCGCGGCCTCGGCGCCGGGGGGCGGCGGCTTCCTGTGGGAGGGGCCTGGCGCGGCGGTTCCGGCCTCCGAGGAGGGGTGTCCTGACTCCCGCCCGAGCCGGGTGGGCGCGCCGCTGGCCGTGCGCGGGGGCTGCTCCGAGGTGGGCGCGGAGGCCGTCCTGGATACGGCGGCCAGCAAGTCGTCCCGGAAAGGGAAAGCATCATAGGTGCCAGGCATGAAGAGGAGTGACCTTTGTGGAGGAAGCGGGGCAGGGGGAAGGGGCGACTTGGGGGATTGAGTTGCAGTGGGTCGCCTGAGAATGGGCGAGTGACGTGGTGGGGAAAAAAGGAGAAATTAGCTAGCAAGAAGATGCAGCGTGAGCCTCACCTGAGAGTCTTTTCCTTTCTTCCTCTTTGGAAATGATTGGTACTCCAGACTTTGATTTTGTTCCCATTCAGTGTTTTAAACTTCAGGAGGGATCACAGAATCTTGACCATCTTGCTTTCGTCACACTCAGTCCTGCTTGGGTAGAGTTTCCACTTCTTGGGAACCTAGTCCTTCAGATCATCTATCTGCTCAGATCAGATCAACTTCTAGACTTAAAAACAGAGTGTGGGCATTTTGCTCTGGGCTTAAAATGGCATTTAACCTCCAGTGTTGAGCAGGACCTAGTCCCAGCATGCCCTCACCAATATAGATACTGCGGTAACCTTGGACAGTGTCTGCCTACACTACTTTATGAGTTTTCCTCTTTCTTCAGTTTAAATTATTCAGTTTGCTTTACCATGTGACTGCTTATCTCCACGGACTGTAACTAGGTAGCAAGACTGAACTGTGACCTGGATCATGATTTTGAAAATAAACACCTGTGCTAAAGCTGTTCGTCCTCTTTTTCTTCTTATTTATTAACATTTGCAAAGGTGGAATGAATTTCACAGATGTATTATTGGAGTGAATGTGTAAACTGGACATTAACAGGAGCCAGAGTCGTTTTGGATTACAAGTAGGAAAAAAAATACTTTTGTAATGAATAATGAGTTCAAGTTTTTGGAGTACTTGACAAATATTTAAAAATTGATTTTTGTGGCAGCCCTGTGAGTTAGGTTGGGAAGGTGTTATTCCCATCTCACAATGACTAAACAGACCTGAGAGAGATGACTTGATTTTTTTTTTTGACAATTTTTTGCTTTTTCTTATCTATTGATCTCTTTTTCCCTGCTAGACTGCAAATTCCTCAGGGGTAGAGTTCATATCTTATTTGACTTATTTAACTAACCTAGTTTCTGGCACGTTGTGGGCACTTGGTAAGTGTTTGGTAAATAAATGAGTATCTAAAGGTCACAGACCTGTAAGTGGAGGACAAGATTTGAACCTGAGTCCTTGGTCTTCTCTTGTCAGATGTGCTTGCCATGTTCTGTTATTGGTACATGTGAAAACGATGGGCATGAGATAAGGCTTGAGTTGGCTTCTCAGTCTCCTTCATTTAATGACTGCTTTCCCAGTTGCAAAGAATTTATGACAGCATCTCATTTAATCTTTACCGTGATCCTGTGAAGGTTGGAATTGTCCATTTTCTGCAGAAGAAGAAACAGGCTTAGTGAAGTCCTTGCTTTAGAATCTGGAAGTAGTGAGTGACTGAGTAGGGACTCAGGCCCAGGCATTTTATCCTTGAGCACATTCTTTTCCATTTATAGAAGCAACATAAAGTTTTATTTTAAAATATTTTTTTCAACTATATAAAGGATGACATTTTAAGGGAAAGCTAGTACAGGTTATAGCAAAAAGTGTGAACAGGGAGTGTAACTGAAGTTTAGAAAATCCTGTGCTATACCATAGCTGCCTCTTCCTGGGAAAACATTTTTTCATTCAGTGAACATTTATAAGTGCCCACTCTGTGCCAGGCATTGTTTTAGAGTCACATTGTCCAGTATGGTGGTCACTCTGCAGTGTTGAGCCCTGGAATTAGGTTATGAATATAAAATACAGACTAGATTTTTGAAGTCTTAGTATGAAGAAAAAAGGCAAAATATTTAATTCACTTTTTAAAATATTATAATACATGATAATGTAAATATAATATGAAAATGTGCTAGAAATGATGGTATTTAAAGTTTATTGGGTTAAATACAATAGGATTGAAATTTCCTGTCTTTGTTTTTAACATGCTTCCTGAAAACTTAAAAATTATAGTGCACAGTGCTATTCTGAGCACCAGGACTATGTTACACAATGAAGGCAAAAACCCCTGCCTTTGTGGATCTTTCATTTTAGTGGTGAAAGGCACATGAACAAATTAACCAAGTAAATGCACACTATGTTGTAATAAAGGAGGGAGGCAGAATGTGGAGTGTTGCCTGGCATTAACATTTTATTTATTATTAAAGTAATAAATATTAGCTGTACCAGGTCTTAGTTGTGGCACTCGGGATCTTTAGTTGCAGCCCCTGGGATCTTTAGTTGTGGTATTTGAACTCTCAGTTGGGATGCATGGGATCTAGTTCCCTGGCCAGGGATTGAACCTGGGCCCACTGCATTGGGAGCTCAGAGGCTTAGCCACTGGACCACCAGGGAAGTCTTGGCATTGCAATTTTGAAGAGAGTGCTTAGGAAGTCTTCCTGAGAAGGTAACAGTTGAGTGAATATCTGAAGGAGGTGAGAGGAGCCAGGTGGCTAAATGGGGACATAGTGGTCCAGACAGAGGGAAGAGCAAGTTCGAAAGCCCAAAGGATGGACCACCCCTGGCAGGTTGGTGGACTTGCCAGGAGACCAGTGTGATTAGAGTAGGTGGGTGAAGGGGAGGAATGAAGAGGATGAGGTCAGAGAGGCGTTGGGGGTAAAGGGAGAGATGGGCAGGTTGTGGGAACCTTGCAGACCACTGTGAGGATGTTCGTTTTCACTCAGAGTGAGTTGGGGCCATTGGAGGATTTTGTGCAGTGGATTGGACACATTTCATCCTGTCTTTTAACAGACTCACTCTGGGTGCCTTGTGGAGAAAGCAAAGAGGAGTGAGGTAGAAGCAAGGAGACAAGTTTAGAGGGTCCTGCCTTGGTCCAAGTGAAGGATGGGTGGGTGGCAGTGATGGAGGTGGCCCTCAGCAGTTTGTCGTGGGTTTACTTTGAAGTACGCCAACAGGGGGTGTGGAGGGGACGTGAAAGGAAGAAAGGAGTTACGGCAGCCCAATCTGTGGTGTGAACACCTGGAAGAATGGAATTGCCACTAACTGAAACAGGAAGTTTCAGACCACCTGACCTGCCTCTTGAGAAACCTGTATGCAGGTCAGAAAGCAACAGTTAGAACTGGACATGGAACAATAGATTGGTTCCAAATAGGAAAAGGAGTACGTTAAGGCTGTATATTGTCACCCTGCTTATTTAACTTATATGCAGAGTACGTCATGAGAAACACTGGGCTGGAAGAAGCACAAGCTGGAATCAAGATTGCTGGGAGAAATACCAATAACCTCAGGTATGCAGATGACACCACCCTTATGGCAGAAAGTGAAGAGGAACTAAAAAGCCTCTTGATGAAAGTGAAAGAGGAGAGTGAAAAAGTTGGCTTAAAGCTCAACATTCAGAAAACTAAGATCATGGCATCCGGTCCCATCACTTCATGGGAAATAGATGGGGAGACAGTGGAAACAGTGTCAGACTTTATTTTTTTGGGCTCCAAAATCACTGCAGATGGTGATTGCAGCCATGAAATTAAAAGACGCTTACTCCTTGGAAGGAAAGTTATGACCAACCTAGACAGCATATTCAAAAGCGGAGACATTACTTTGCCAACAAAGGTCCGTCTAGTCAAGGCTATGGTTTTTCCAGTAGTCGTGTATGGATGTGAAAGTTGGATTGTGAAGAAAGCTGAGCGCTGAAGAATTGATGCTTTTGAACTGTGGTGTTGGAGAAGACTCTTGAGAGTCCCTTGGACTGCAAGAAGATCCAAGCAGTCCATTCTGAAGGAGATCAGTCCTGGGTGTTCGTTGGAAGGACTGATGCTGAAGCTGAAACTCAAATACTTTGGCCACCTCATGCGAAGAGTTGACTCACTGGAAAAGACTCTGATGCTGGGAGGGATTGGGGGCAGGAGGAGAAGGGGACGACAGGATGAGATGGCTGGATGGCATCACCGACTCACTGGACATGAGTTTGGATGAACTCCGGGAGTTGGTGACGGATAGGGAGGCCTGGCGTGCTGTGATTCATGGGATCACAAAGAGTTGGACACGACTGAGCGACTGAACTGAACTGAACTGAACTGACTGAAACAGGAAGACTGTAGGAGGAACAAGGCTGGGGCTCAATTTCGTTGACTCTGATTGTAAAATGCCCAGTGATGGCGTCATGGGCAGTTCAGTAGGGAAGTCTGGAGTCAGGCTGAGCTGGGGATGTACCTGTAGAAGTGGTTAGCATGAGGAGGTGAAGAGACTGGGCAAGGTCACTTATGGCGTAATGTGAATACATAGCCAAGAGGAGTGCTAGAATTTAAATTTTGAAACAAAAATCTTGGTTTATACTAGCAGGTATTTTAAGCATTTCAGTGTGTCTTGGGGATCTTGGTTTTCTCTCCTTTTCACTTTTCATCTAAAGACCCTTTTGAAAAACCACAAGCTAATGGGTTTCTTTTCTTTCTAAGGAGGCGACTCTTCCAAGCGCGTGTCTCTGTAGTGCCTCCGAAAATCAATTTGAGTTCCAGTTTTTGGAATTAGTTGGTCTGTCTGGGTTGGCAACCAATTTAGAGACCTCCAAGAAAGATGGGAAAGAGACAGCCGGCAAGGACGGGTAATGGCTTTTTACTGTTGGAAATGTTGGTTCTACCTAAGAGGTATTGAATGAATGTTGTTGCCAGGCATCCTGCTGTTTTATAGATTTAAAACAAACAGAATCTCTCTGTGGTGAAGTGATCCATGCATGAGGTGGTGTAACTTAAGACACGGATGGGCTGGCGTTTGAATCTTGGTCTTCTGAACCCCGGTCTGATGCTTCTGTCAGCAGGACCTATGGTAGTGGATACATGAACGTCAGCTTCCACTGGAATCAAGTCAGTGAACTGCTTTTGATTGACTTTGGGTCACTTCAGACAATTTTAGACTCTTGAATTTCTGAGAGGTAGGGACAAAAGGGAAAATCTTGTTTCTCTTAAAAAGAATCAGCTGAATCTTTTTGAGAAGGTTGCAGTCCCCTGTTCCTGCTTCTGCCCCAGCAGCTTGAAAACATTCAGTGCTTTCAGTCCCCATGTTAATCACTCCTTCCAGGAAAATACCAGATATCAAGACTTGGCAGCCCTGACCTGGGGCAGGTCCTCTTTCTGTGTCGCCCATGCCTTTTGCTTCCTCTTTTGTCCTTGGAACTGCTTTCCAGTCTCCTCTGTCTGTTTTATTTTGGCCAGCTGTGCAGCTTGCAGTTCCCCAGCCAGGGTTTGAACCTGGGTCACAACAGTGAACACCCAGAATCCTAACCACTACGCCACCAGGGAACATCCCTGTGTCTTTTATTACTAACCTACAATTCCACTGTGCTTCCAATGCTATGACCTCCCTGTCCCTCCCTCTCTTTTTATCTGCTTGGTCTTTGTACGAATGACCTTTGGCCAAGTTCAGTTCCATTTGATTGCTTTTCAAGATGGGCCTTTGGAGGATGGAAGGGAACTCAGTGCCGGACAGAGGAAAGAGGCCAAGAAAGAAGCATTAGTGTTGGAAAAGCAAGAGAGGGTGGAGGAAAGGAAGAATCTTCTGAACAGACCTGTCTTATCCACATCTTTCAAGAAGTGGATACAGAATGGATCTGCACTTATGAATAAGAAGCTCTGCCTGTTTCTACCTGTTATTAAAAACACATTTATTTATTTATTTAGGACTGTGCTGGGTCTTCTGTGCTGCACGGGCTTTTCTTCAGTTGCAGTGCGTGGGGGCTACTTGTTCGTTGTGGCGAGCATGGACTTCTTACTAAGGTGCCTTCTCTGGTGGGGCATGCACTCTAGAGTGTGTAGCTTCAGGAGCTTCAGCTTGCAGGCTCTGGAGCACAGACTCTAGTTAGCTGTGGTGCAAGGGCTTCGTTGCTCTGTGGCATGCGGCATCTTCCTAGACAAGGGATTAAACCTGTGTTTCCAGTACTGGCAGGCGGATTCTTTACCACTGAGGCACCAGGGAACCCTTTCTACCTATTTTTAAACTAAAAATCTTAGTGCTGGTGAGTTGTCTTTGCTCTTCCCTACCTCGTCTGCTGTGCAAGTTCTTCTGTCTCAAGATCAGTGTTTCCTTGAGTCAAACCTGGGTCAAGAATTTCAGGAATCTCAGAGCTGGAATTTCAACATCAAGAACAAGTTTAGCTTGTAGTAATCCTTAAAGAGCACTTAGTATTATTTGCTGGCTGCTTTACCTGAACTCGTTTATTCCCTATGATCATCTTACAAGGTAAGTATTAAATGCTATCATTAGGTTCATGTCACAGACTAGGAAACTGAAATTTAGAGAGGATGAAAAGTAACTTGTCGAGTGCCACTTGATGGCTAGTGACTGATGAAGTAGTCTGTTTCCAAAAGATTTACTTACTGGTCTAAAAGATTCTTGCTGAAATTGAGTGATAAGAAGAATCAAGTACTTCAGACACTGTCACTTGCTAAATCTGATGTGTGGTTGCTTTCTCCTGCCAAAAGCTCTCTGAGGATTTATTTAATGGGGGTCTCTTAGATCAAGATATCTGAGTCCCAAAGGGCAGGGGCCTCATGGCATTCTGTATTTCCATGGCCTGGCACAGACCTGGGGCTCACCAGGGGTCTGTGAACATGTGTCGAAAGACTGACTCTGGCTCAGGACTGGTTGGGTTGAATCAAGGGGGTTTGGAAGAGGTACAGTCAGAAGGCCAGATGTCCTCTTGCTGAAGGTGCCCTTGACAGTTATAGTCCCCTGCCATGACCCCTGCAGATACCAAAATCTGCCGCTGCTAACTGAGAAGTGTCAGTCACTCAACTGTATCCAACTCTTTATGAACCCATGCTTAAAGAATCAACCTATCCTGGGAATTCCAGTGGTTGGGACTGGCACTTCCACTGTGGTAGTGTCCACGTTCAATCCCTGGTCAGGGAAGTGAGATCCTGCAAGTCATGTAGCCCAGCCAACTGCAACAACATAAGAATGAACCCATCCTAATAACACAAACATTGAGTTGTCCATTGGCTGATGAATGGGTAAACAAAATGCGGTCTGTTCTTACAAATGGAATGTTACTCAGCTAGAAAAAGAAATGAAATATTGATACCTGCTACAGTGTGGGGAACCTTGAAAACATTATGTTAATGAAAGAAACCGGGTGCAAAAGACTACATATTGTTTGATTTCATTTATTTGAAATATCCAGAATAGGCAGATCCACAGAGACAGAAGAGGTTAGTGGTTAGGGACAGGGGAGCAAAGATGAGTGAGAAGTGACTATTGGTTTCTTTGGGGGTGATGGAAATGTTCCAGAATTCAATAGTGGTGATGGTTGTACAACTCTCTGAATACACTAAAGCTCACCAAATTGTATGCTTTAAAAGGGTGAACTTACGGTACCTGAACTATATTTCAACAAAAACAAAGAGTCCACCATGCATTTTCACCTCTATATTCTGTCCAGGTCAAGTCAAGGATTGTTTTTCTATTTTAATTTCTCTGGGTCTTCGGTGTGGCACTTGGTCTTCTGTTGCTGTGGAGCATGAGCTCAGTAGTTGCCCCGAGGCCTGTGAGATCTTAGTTCCCCCACCAGGAACTGAATCCATGGCCCCAGCAGTGAAAGTGCAGAGTCCTAACCTCTGGATTGCCAGGAAATTCTCCAGTCACATCTGTTACCACTGTCATCCTCCTCTTTCTCTGCCCTCCAGCAGCACTGGCCCCCTTTTGTTCCTTACACTCTAAAGACAATCTCAAGAGCTTTCAATCTCAAGAGCTTTCGTTCTTGCCCTTTTATCTGCCTGGAATGTGGTTTATTTGGTTGCTTTGGGTCTTAGTTGCATCAGCAGGCTCTTGTGTTGCTGCACACAGACTCTCTAGTTGTGGTGTTCGGGCTCAGTAGTCGCAATGCTCTGGCTTAGTTGCTCCATGGCATGGGAGATCCCTGCATGACAAGGTGGTTTCTTACCCACTGGACCGCTAGGGAAGCCCCTATCTGCTTGGCATGTTCTAAGGCAGATGCCCTCAGTTCCCTTCTTCAGATCTTGGCTCGGAAGTGAAAGTGAAGTGAAGTCGCTCAGTCGTGTCCGACTCTTTGTGACCCCATGGACTGTAGCCTACCAGGCTCCTCTGTCCATGGGATTTTCCAGGCAATAGTCCTGGAGTGGATTGCCATTTCCTTCTCCAGGGGATCTTCCCAACCCAGGGATCGAACCCAGGTCTCCTGCATAGTAGACAGACGCTTTACCGTCTGAGCCACCAGGGAAGTCGGAAAACCCCCCTTCTAAATGAGACTTGCCTTGTCTGCAACCTTTAAAATTTTACTTCCAGCTCCCACCACCAAATCCCTGTGTTCCTTCACTGCTTTGTTTTCCCAATACCGCTTGTCCCTTCTCTGGTTCTCTTGTTTGTTTCCTATTTGACGTCGCCTCCCCCCACACACCATTTCCCTCGGTGCCTGTCTTTTACTGTATGAAGAAGCCAGCCGGTGGAGCTTCATTTATTCCTTCCCTCATGGTCTTTCCTGGTAGCTTAGTGGTAAAGACTCTGTCTGCAGTGCAGATGATACAGGAGACTTGGTTTGATCTTGGGTCAGGAAGATCCCCTGGAGGAAGAAATGGCAGCCCACTCCAGTATTCTTGCCAGGAAAATCCCGTGGACAGAGGAACTTGGCTGGCTACAGTCCCTGGGGTTGCAAAGAGTCAGACATGACTGGGCATTCACGCGTGCACACGCATGCTCTTTCCTGTGTGTACATATAAGTCTCTGACCTATATAGTTTTCTTTCTTTCTAAGGAACTTCTTTTCAGCAGTTTTTGCAGAGCAGGTTGTTGTTTGAGAATAGCATTTTTTCTCCTTCACTTTGAATGGTAACTTCATTGGATGGAAAATTCTAGGTTGGTGGGTTTTTCCTTTTAACATTGTAAATATCCCATTGCATTCTCTTCTTTCTTGTTTTTTAAGTTTATTTTTTGATTTTTATATTAAAAAGTCAAATTGACTTTGGTATTTTTGATACTTATGAGCTTCCTGGGTTTGTGGTTTGGTGTATGTCATTAAATTTAGGAAATTATTGGCCATGTTACTTCAGATATTTCTTTTGCTCCGTTCTCTCTTCTTCTGGTATTTTAGTTATGTGTATTTTATACCCTTTAAAATTGTCCCACAATTCTTGGAAGTTTCTGTTTTTTGTTTTTTCACTAATTCTGTTTTTTTCCTTTGCATTTTAGTTTGGAATGTTTCTGTTAATTTATTTCCAAGCTTACTGATTCTTTCCTCAGCCACGTCCAGGCTACTCATGGGCCTGTCAAGGCCTTCATTTCTGTTACTGTGTTCTGCATTTTCTTTGTATTCTTTCTTAGAGTTTCCATGTCTCTGCTTACTATTACCCCTCTGTTTTTAAATGTTGTCAGCTTTTTCCATTAGAGCTCTTAAGATATTAATAATACTTATTCTAAATTCCCTGTCTGATCATTTGAAAATCTGTGTCATATCTGAGTCTAATTCTGATGCTTGCTTTGTCTCTTCACACTATTTTTTCTTGCCTTTTAGTATAGCTTATAATTTCTAGTTGAAAGCCAGGCATGATGTATTAACTAATAAGACCTGGGGTGAGTGAACAGGCTTTTATCTAGTTGGGCATTTTGTGTAATCTGGCTTGGAGTTGGCTTGTATTTAATGACTGAAGTAATTGAAGGTACCTGAAGCTCATATTCAGAGAAGGCAATGGCAACCCACTCCAGTACTCTTGCCTGGAAAATCCCATGGCTGTAGTCCATGGGGTCGCTATGAGTCAGACATGACTGAGCGACTTCACTTTCACTTTTCACTCTCATGCACTGGAGAAGGAAATGGCAGCCCACTCCAGTGCTCTTGCCTGGAGAATCCCAGGGATGGGGGAGCCTGGTGGGCTGCCGTCTATGGGGTCACACAGAGTCGGACACGACTGAAGCGACTTAGCAGCAGCAGCAGCAGCAACAGCAGCAGTTCATATTATGCTAGGTATCCTTGTTTTTGTTTCCCTTGTGTCTCTGGTCCTCCTAAGAACTTTTTCTTAAGTAGAGTGTATACCTTTTAGCTCTTTCAACTATAATCCACTGTTATTATTACTATTTTGGACCCTTGATATAGTGGCAGAATGTGGGGGAGGGAAAGCATTTCATAATTTTATGGTTGAATCTCATTTTTTTGTTGGTGTTGGGCTGCGTGACTTGTGGGATTTTACTTCCCTGACCTGGGCCCTCGGCAGTGAGAGCGCAGAGTCCTAACCACTGGACTACCAGGGAATTCCTTAAATCTGAGTCTCTTAATGGGTCTCTGTCCCTGGGCTGTGACCTTCACAAGTGTTTAATTAATTAGTTAATTATTCATTCATTTGGCTATGTCTAATCTTAGTTGCAGCACTCAGGATCTTTAGTTGCAGCATGTGGGGTCTAGTTCCCTGACCAAGCTTTGGACCCAGGCCTACCTACCTGCACTGGGAATGTGGAGTCTAAGCCACTGGACTCCCAGGGAAGTCCCTAAAGACAGTTTTTATGAAATAACACTTTTCTTTATGTATGATATACTTTTGTATTTCCTACTGTTATTTTATATTTTATTTTAGAAAGTGCTTGTTGAGATCTATATAGAGGTGAAGTTCAGAAGACAATGTTTTTTATTTTTTAAGGGAATGTGGGTAGCTCTGCCACACTTAGTTCCAGCTCCCCTCTTTTCCTCCCAATAAATCCATCACTCCCATGAATAATGAAATTCTTTGTGCATCTATAGCTTTTGGTGGTATTTTAGCATGTTGTCCCTCCTCCCTCTGCCTGTCCCACATTTATGCTAACTCAGTTTTCTTGGGAATGACTTGAATACAAATACTTTCATCACTATTAGCAGGGGAAAATTTTACTTGAGCATGTAAAGAGTCATTTCGTTGTGTTGCTTAGACAGGCGATGTATAAAATCTGGATCTCAGGTTTCATAAACTTCCTAAAGTGGGTGTTAGGAGTTTAGATCTCATGCCCATTGGAACCATGTCCAACATGGGGCTCTGAGACAGAAATCATAGGTACTTTGGGGTAGGATCTGACTTCTTTTGATAGTGATGGTTATTTTTATTTATACATGGATTGGAAAGGTTCAATTCAAGACCTACCTTGTAGTGTCAGGGTGGTATATCTTGATACTGGATTTGGAGAGACAGACAAAGCCCTGCATAAATAACATGAGTTATTGTGAGTAAACAGTGACTGTAATTATGAAAGACGTTAGAGAAAGAAAACATGGTAGTTTTATCTGTTTCTACTGCTTTTCCTGTTGGTTTTGTTCTGAGCTGCCTTTGGAATTTATCTGATTGATTTTGTTTTCAGGCCATGGAGTATAGATCAAGAGGTTTGGTCTTCCTCCCATTTAACAGAACATGTGAGGGCTTTGAGTTGCATCCTCCAGAATTCTCTCGAGTTCCGTCCAAAGGCTAAAAACAGCTAAAGCTCAGGGAGAACAAGCTAGTTTAAAAACTACACTCAGCTGAGTTGCTTTAGGAGAAAACAAGTCCCAGTAGATGTAAAGATTTTTAAATTATTCTTTTTTTTTTAAAGTCTACAAATAATGGATTTCCAACTTTTAGTGCTTGAACCTCTGTTACTGAAAGCCCTGAGGCTTAATTTACAATCATTAATCTTTCCTTCATTACTCAAGATATCTTTTTTTTTCTCTTTTAAAATTACTGTTAAATTATGAAAAAAGATCAAACATATGATGTGGTTCAGAGAATAAGATAACAGTCATAAAAGCCACCATCTGGATTTAATGAATATTAACATTTTGCCATATTTGCTTCAATATTTTTTCCTTTAAAGAATGAAATGTGGCAGATACAGTTGGAGTTCCCTTGGTCTCTCTCTGTTTGTGTCAGTTGCCCTGCTCCCTCCTCTGCTCCCCTGGAGGTAACTGCCGTCCTCAGTGGTTCCTTTGCATTCATGCTTCTGTACTTTTATTCCCTTATGTGTGTCCACAACAGTAGACGCACTTGTTTTGTGTAGGTTCAAATGCATACCAATGGCATTGTCCTATTTGTATGCCATTGGTGTCTAGGCTGAATTCCTACATTCAAGAAATATATAGCATTGCATTTTATAACTATTTCACATTTTATAACTATTTCACTATTTCCTCTCACTGTTAGGCATTTGGGTTATTACAAATGCTTGCTGTTATGAACATTGCCGTGTTGAACATTTTAAACATGGTTTCTTCTGCACTGGTTGGAAGATTTTCCCCCGGCAAATACCTATGGGTGGAATCCTAGGAGGTACAGTTTTTGTTGTTGTTCAGTCTCACAGTCGTATCCGACTCTCTGCGACCCCGTGGACTGCAGCACGCCTGGCTTCCCTGTCCTTTACCATCTCCCAGAGCTTGCTCAAACTCATGGCCATCGAGTCGGTGATGCCATCCAACCATCTCATCCTCTGTCGTCCCCTTCTCCTCCTGCCTTCAATCTTTCCCAGCATCAGGGTCTTTTCTAATAAACTGGCTCTTCGTATCAGGGGGCCAAAGTATTGGAGCTTCACCTTCAGCATCAGTCCTTCCAGTGAATATTCAGGATGCATCTTTAACTCAATCAGAGGTTGCCAGATACCATGTAATTTTCATTGCTTCCAGAAGTATGGATGGAAGGAGTTGTCATTAACTGAGACACAGAACAGGATTGAGGGCAAATGTCGGAAGCTCAATTTTGTCAATGGACAGGAGGACCTGAGGTTCAAGAGTGAGGTTCGTACTGGACACACCCGTTTGGGATTGTCCACAAAGAGATGGTAGCTGAAACCATGAGATGTGCTGAGATAACCCAAGGGGAGATGTGCAAGGGCTAAGCTATGGGACACACGGGTGGTTGAAGGTTCAGGAGCTGAGAAGAAGCCAACGAAGGAGGCTGAGAAAAAGCAGCCTGAGAGGCAGGAAGAGAATCAAGCAGGTGTGGTGTCCTGGAAGAGACCAGAGGAGAAAGCATTTCAAGGAAGATAGAGTCAACCATCCATTGTGTCTGAAGCTGCCAATAGGTCATCTAGGATAAGGACTGAGAATTCACTATTGGATTTAGTACCATGGATGTCTGGTCTCCAGAAGTCTTGATAAGAATAGTTGCCGTATTGTATTCCTATATGTTACCCATAACATTCCAGAAGTTTCCACTGCTGCTTTACATTTAAGATCAAAGTAAAAATGCCTGTTACAGACTAGTCTAGAAAAACAACTGGCCCCTTAAAAATTTTTTTGGATTGGTTATATCTCATAAAGAAGGCAAATGGTTTTGTTTTGTTTTTGCTAAAATCTTGAAGCATAGAATTCATCTGTGGAAAATGTCAAAGTCAATGTGACTTAGCTGTAGCTACATTTAATTCTCATACAAAGACTTCCATTCTTAGAATAATATGGTGCATTCATAAGCACATTTTAAGGCTAAACAGCTCTTCAGAAGAGGGAGTTAAGAGGAGAGATCAGATACAAATAGAATGAAAGGAGGTACAAATGATGTTGAATGGAATAGGAATTTCATAGTGTTCTTTTTTAAAATTGGGGTATAATTGCTTTATAGTGTTGTATTAGTTTCTGCTGTACAATGAAGTGAACCAGCTTTATGTATACATAAAGACCCCCTCCATCCCAATACTTTGGCCATCTGATGCAAAGAACTGACTCATTAGAAAAGACCTTGATGCTGGGAAAAATTGAGGGCAGAAGGAGAAGGGGACAACAGAGGATGAGATGGTTGGATGACATGACTAACTCAATAGACATGAGTTTGAGCCAGCTCCGGGAGTTGGTGATGGACAGGGAAGCCTGGCGTGGTGCAGTACATTGGGTTGCAGAGTCAGACACGACTGAGCAACTGAACTGAACTGAACTGATCTCACCGTGTAGGTGAGCACAAAGCACTGAGCTGAGCTCCGTGTACTGTATAGCAGGTTCCCACTAGCTATCTATTTCACACGTAGTGTATCAATTCGCCTCCCAGCTCATCCCCTCCCCTACCCCATGTCTGCACATCTGTTCTGTACGTCCACGTCTCTATTCCTGCCTTACAAATAGGTTCATCTGTACCATTTTTCTAGATTCCATATATATGCGTTAATACACAATATTTGTTTTTCTCTTTTAGCCCTACTTCACTCTGTATGACAGCCTCTAGGTCCATCCATGTCTCTACAAATAGACTATTAACTCATCCAGAAAAAGGAATGAAACTGGGTCATAGTGGGTGTTTTTTGTTTTTGTTTTTTAAATAAGATATATTTGTTTATTTTTGGCTGTCCTGGGTCTTCATTGCTGCACACGGGCTGCACAAGAGTGAGCAGGGGCTCTTCTTGATTGTGGACCACCAGGGAAGCCCTGGCCACAGTGTTTTCACAGGAGCTGTTCTTGGGTGTGGGCCTCAGGCCCCCGGTGGCCCCTCACGACTTTCAGGGTTCTGCAGGGTCAAAGCTGTTCTCATGATAACTTTGCCTTCTTCCACTGTAACACATCTGCACTCATGGTGCGAAAGCAAAGGTCAGTGAGCGTGTTGGTGCTGTAGTGTAAATCAGGGCAGTGTGACCAGCCCGGGCTGCTGTCAAGTGTGTTCCTCACCACGACCCACTCAGTAAAGAGGAAAGAAAAAGCCAATTTCACTTGAAAATGTGCTCGATGAAGCAGTAAATGACTAATATTCTGTGTGATGAAAATGGAAAATATGCCTAAAACACCTTTTCCTGTGCACCACAGTATAATGGCTGTGTTGAGAAAAAGCACTTGTATGACTCTTTGAATAGAGAGGTGAATTATATAGTTGCTTTTCTCATGAAATAACATTTTTGCTTTATAAAAAAATCAACAGACAACCTAATGTTAATAGATTTGGGTCTTTGGCAGACATTTTCCTGAAGATGAATGAAGTGAGCCTGTCACTTAAAGGAAAACAACTGACAGTACTTTTTGCCAATGATAAAATATGAGTTTTAAGTGAAAATTAGAAATTTTAGAACCCTTACATCTACCACAAAGAGCTTGAAAGCTTCCCAATATTCAAAAACTTGTCTGATGAGATCAGCGGTGACATTCACAAGTGGGATTTTTTTGGATAGAGTATGATGAAACATGTCAACATTTGGACTATCTACAGACCTCAGTGAACCAATATTTTCCAAATGACGATGTTTATGCAATTATATATAAAAGTAAAAAGATCCATTCAGAAGGCAAGATAGACTTCTGCTTCTAGCCAGGATGGAGCGACATAGCCTGTGGCTGATGTCAATCAAGAATTATTTCCTGTGCTCATTGGCCTGGTTCACGTGCACATGCCCGTGAGCACAGGGTGGTCGACTTGTGCCCAGGTAACTGTGGGGCTTTGGAATCAGAAGATGTAGGTTGAGTCCTGGCCTGTCATTTCCTTGTCCAATAGGCACGCTTACTGGTCTATCTTCTTTAGAGAAATGTTTATTAAAAGCTTCTGCCCATTTATTTATTTTTGGCTGCACTGGGTCTTTGTTGTGACATGGGCTTTCTCTAGTTACGTCCTGGGCTTTCTCGAGTTGTGGCAGGCAGGTTTTCCTTGTGCACCACGGACTCTGGAGCTCGTGGGCTCAGTAGTTGTGGTGTGTGGGCTCAGTTGCCCTGCAGCATGTGGGATCTTAGTTCCCCTAGTTTTTTTCTTTTAATTGTTGAACTGTAACTTTATTTTTAGAGATATTATTTTAGGGTCTCCCTCCTTAAGACTTGGATGTAGCAGTGCTGTGTCCTTCTCAGCTCATCCAAGTCATACCCAGATTCAGTAGTCATTGCAGGAGAGACACACAGACATCACTTGGCCAGAAGCAGCATGGCTGCTGATGGCTGCAGTTGCTTGGATGTTGCTATTTTCTTGCTTCTGTCTCTTTAAACTCAGATATTGAAATTGAGCTCAGTTCTTAGTCTCTTATTAGATGTCCTCTAAACCTGCTGCCGTATTTGTCTTTCAGTGTCCTGGTAATGACATGGCATCTGCCAGCTCCAGCCGGGCAGGGGTGGCCCTGCCTTTTGAGAAGTCTCAGCTTATCCTGAAAGGTGAGTGGCATGGTATGAAGTTTATCATTTAAGGTCCAGCCCCATCTTTGGGAAAGAGGTGGAATTATACCACATCTTGGCTTACGAGCAAAACTGTTCATTCCCACAGGGTTGTCATATTATATCTGGAATTCTTAATTATTTTTAAGAATTAAGAGTTTTTTTTTGGCTGTACCACGCAGCATGTAGAGTCTTAGTTCCCTGACCAGGGATTGAATGTGCACGCCCTGCATTGGAAGTGTGGAGTCTTAAGCACTGAATTACCATGGAAGTCCCCTAAAGTTGGAATTCTTGCAGAGGAAGGAAAAAAGGAACTTTTTCGAAGGATTATACAAAATGGCAGTTCCTTCCCTCCCCAGGGCTCTTCTGTATCTACGCTCATCCCCTTCGTGAGCTCATCCAACCATATCACTTTGAGACGTCACCAATAATAAGATTACTGCCACATTTGTACCTCCAGCCTGGCCTTGTTTCTGACCTCCAGGTTTGTATATCCAGTAGCCCATTTGTCATCTCCTGAATGCTTAGTAAACATCCAAAATGTGACATGCCTCGAACTGACCTCCTAATTTCTTTTTTTCCTCAAAATTCTGTATTCAGCAAATCTGCTTGTGTCTACCCTCAAAACAGGGGCCATGTTCAGCCACTTCTTACCACTCCTACTGTCCCACCAGCTGGCATCATCTCCACCTAAGATTAAGGCAGAAGCCTCCCAAGCTGGCTTCCTGCTTCTTCCCCTTGCCCCACTTCATTCTGTTGATCACACGACAACCTGTGATCTCCTTAAAATGGAAGCCAGCTCCTGTCACTCCTCTGCTCAAACATATTAAGGACTGTCTCCCCCATTCAGGGTACAAGTTGAAGATCCCACGTGATAAGACCCCTGCCACTCCTCATTTCCTGTCCCTCGTTTGCTCTGGCTAGACGCACAGGTCCATGTGGACCTCCCTTGCTATTCATTGCCCCTGCCAGGCACGCTCCCACCCCTAGGCCTTTGCACTTGCTGTCCTCTCTGAGTGAAATAACCATTTTGACCCAGTTATCTACCTGGTCTACATCCTTACTTTCTGCAGGTCTTTACCCCAGAGTCACCCTGTTCAACTAGGCCTTCCCTAACTCCCCCATCTGAAGCCCCCCTACCTTGATTTCTTCATGTCTCTCCTCTTTTTGCTACTTTATCTTTTTCTTCTCAGCCCTTGGTAGTATTTAACACTCTACCTATTTTATTTTTTTACAGTTATTCATTTATTTGGCTGCACACGGTCTTAGTTGTGGCACTTAGTTGTGGAAGAAGGATTAGAGTGAACTGCCAGGATTTTGAATTTGAGATTACAGCTTGTACTGCCTTATCTAATAATTAGCAGGACTAGGTCAAAACAGAGGCCTGCCCATGGAACCCTGCGATATCCTGAGGTCCCTGTTTTGGGGCCATGTTATTCAGGAACACAACACACTGACTTCTGAAGGTTTCTCTATTGCCTTTCCCCAGTGTGTATTTTCTTACTAGTGTGGCGAGAACCAACTTGATAATACAGGTGCATCTCGTCATACATGCACTTAACCTGTAGGAACTCGGTAATACTGACCAGGAAGGTGGTGGGGGAAGGAGAGAAGGATAAAAACAGCCACTTAAACAGTGTGGGTGGTTCTTCCTCCTATGTGTTTCCTGGGTGGAACCTCAGGTGTAATTCGGGAACTGTGGCCTGTATCCCCTCTATCTGCCTTAGTTCTGTGCCTCTCCATAGGGCAGTCCTAGAGATTTTTAAACAGTTGTATTGGAGTGTAGTTGATTTACAGTGTTGTGTTGGTTTCAGTTGTACAGCAAAGTGAATCAGCTATACATAAACATATAGCCACTCTTTGTTTTTCTTTTAGATTAATTTCTTTATTTTAATTGGAGACTGATTACTTTACAATATTGTGGTGGTTTTTGTCGTGCATCAACCTGAATCAGCCATGAGTGTTCATGTGTCCCCCATCCTGAACCCCGCTCTGATCTCCCTCCCCACCCCATCCCTCTGGGTTGTCCCAGAGCACCGGCTTTGAGTGCCCTGCTTCATGCATCGAACTCGCACTGATCACCTATGTTACACAGGGTAATATACGTGTTTCAATGCTGTTCTCTCAAATCATCCCACCCTCGCCTTCTCCCAGAGTTCAAAAGCCTGCTCTTTACATCTGTGTCTCTTTTGCTGTGTTGCATATAGGGTCGTTGTTACTGTCTTTCTAAATTCCATATATATGTGTTAATATGCTGTTTGGTGTTTTTGTTTCTGACTTATTTCACTTTGTATGATAGGCTCCAGTTTCATCTACCTCATTGGAACTGACTCAAATGCATTCTTTTTTTTTTATAGCTGAGTAATATTCCATTGTGTATATGTACCACAGCTTCCTTATCCATTCATCTGCCGATGGACATCTAGGTTGCTTCCATGTACTAGTTATTGTAAACAGTGCTGCAGTGAACACTGGGGGTACATGTGTCTCTTTCAGTTCTGGTTTCCTTGGTGTGTATGCCCAGCAGTGGGCTTGCTGGGTCGTTTGACAGTTCTATTTCGAATTTTTTAAGGAATCTCTACACTGTACTCTATAGTGGCTGTACTAGTTTGCATTCCCATTAGCAGTGTAAGAGGATTCCCTTTTCTCCATACCCTCTCCAGTATTTATTGTTTGTAGGCTTTTTGATGGCGCCCATTCTGACTGGCATGAAATGGTGCCTCATTGTGATTTTGATTTGCATTTCTCTGATAATGAGTGATGTTGAGCATCTTTTCATGTGTTTCTTAGCCATCTGTATGTCTTCTCTGGAGAAATGTCTGTTTAGTTCTTTGGCCCACTTTTTGATTGGGTCATTTATTTTTCTGATATTGAGTTGGATGAGCTGCTTGTATATTTTGGAGGTTAATTCTTTGTCAGTTGTTTCATTTGCTATTGTTTTCTCCCATTCTGAAGGCTGCCTTTTCACCTCGCTTATAGTTTCCTTTGTTGTGCAAAAGCTTTTAAGTTTAATTAGGTCCCATTTGTTTATTTTTCTTTTTATTTCCATTACTCTGGAAGGTGAGTTATAGAGGATCTTGCTGTCATTGATGTCAGAGAGTGTTCTGCCTATGTTTTCCTCTAAGAGTTTTATAGTTTCTGATCTTACATTTAGATCTTTAATCTATTTTGAGTTTATTTTTGTGTATGGGGTTAGAAAGTGTTCTAGTTTCATTCTTTTACAGGTGGTTGACCAGTTTTCCCAGCATCTCTTGTTAAAGGAATTGTCTTTTTGCCATTGTATTTTTTTGCCTCCTTTGTCAAAGATATGGCGTCCATAGATACATGGATTTATCTCTGGGCTTTTTATTTTGTTCCATTGATCTATATGTCTGTGTTTGTGGTAGTACCATATTGTCTTGATGACTGTAGCTTTGTAGTATAGTCTGAAGTCAGGCAGGTTGATTCCTCCAGTTCCATTCTTCTTTCTCAAGATTGCTTTGGCTATTCGAGGTTTTTTGTATTTCGTACAAATTGTGAAATTATTTATTCTAGTTCTGTGAAAAATACTGTTGGTAGCTTGATAGGGTGGAGAAGACAGTGGCACCCCACTCCAGTACTCTTGCCTGGAAAATCCCATGGATGGAGGAGCCTGGTGGGCTGCATTCCATGGGGTCGCTACGAGTCTGACACGACTGAGTGACTTCACTTTCACTTTTCACTTTCATGCGTTGGAGAAGGAAATGGCAAACCCACTCCAGTGTTCTTGCCTGGAGAATCCCAGGGATGGTGGAGCCTGGTGGGCTGCTGTCTATGGGGTCGCACAGAGTCAGACATGACTGAAGCGACTTAGCAGCAGCAGCAGCTTGATAGGGATTGTATTCAATCTGTAGATTGCTTTGGGTAATATGTTCATTTTCACTATACTGATTCTTCCAATCCACGAACATAGTATATTTCTCCATCTATTTGTATCATCTTTGATTTAAAATATATGGAATGCTTCACGAATTTGCATGTCAACCTTGTGCAGGGGCCACGCTAATCTTAGTATATGGGCTGCTAAAGTGAGCACTATCCATTCTTTTTAAAGATTCTTTTCCTATATAGGTCATTACAGAGTGTACTGAGTAGTATTCCCTGTGCTATAAGTAGGTCCTTACTAGTTATCTTTTACATATAGTAGTATGTATATGTGTCAATCCCAATCTCCCAGTTTACCCTTCCCCTATGTCCTAGAGTTTTAAGATATAATTTTTAAAGACACCAAGGCCCTCAAATGTAAGCCAACTATTTTATCTGATATTTAGCTGAAGGAACACCAAAAACAGCACAGCGAAGCAAAAATCTGGCTGTTTGGAATCTACTGAAGGATAATATGCCACCCTCTCTTCTGTTGCCTTCCTAAGAGCTCTTCAGGGATGTCATTTTGGAAATACGTGATTTTTGCCTGATTTGTTGAATTTAAAATTTAAATGCTATGTGAATATTTGACTCCATGTATAAGAAACTGACATTTTATGTTTCCTCAGATAGTAAATAAATAAACTCTAGATGAATGTGAGACCTTTATTTTGAGTTATCTTTTAAGAACAAGAAACATTCAAAATACCATTTTAAGCATTCAAAATTAATTATAAATTATTGAAAGGAAATGTATCTTTACAGTGAAGTGACCTGACAAACTGGGCCCACATTAACCACAGGATCAAAATTAGCATCCCCAATAAGGGGTTGCCTGGTGTATGCAGTAAGTCTAAACCCTAACCTGGGTGGTTAGTATTCTTGACAAAAATGTTCAGTGTGCATCTAACCACGAGGGAACAATCAGAAAAACACAGAATTCATTGTGTCCTATGAGATATCTGGTGGAAGTCTTTAAAAATCATTGTCATGGAAGAAGAAGGGAGTGCATTCTAGGTGTTAAAAGATTAAGGAGACAGCAACCAAAAATAACTTATTCATCTTCATTGGATCCTGGGTTGGGGGGAAAACAGCTTTAAAGATACATTTAGGATAATTGGGGAGATTTGAATATGGAATGGTTATCAAATGAAGGAGGGAGTGACTGTACATTTTTTTTTTAGGTATGATGACAGTGGGGTAGAGGTGGGATGGGAGAATGTCCTTATTGTTAGCAGTTGCTTTCTGAAAGTAGTTTGGGCTGATCTGTCATGAGGTCTCCAACTTACTTTCAAACAGTTTACCAAAAGTTAAAATGTGTGGATATAGATGTATATGCATACACATACAGACATAGATGTCTTACATCTGTACCGTGTGCTATCCAGTAGGTTAGAAAGTGTAGCCACAAAAAACTATTTACATTAAAATTAAATAAAATTTAAAGCTCAAATCCTCAGTCTCACTAGCATGGTTCAAGTGCCTTGTAGCCATGTGTATATTGCAGCAGTGTATTGAACAGTGATGGAGCAGATATTTTCATTATTGTAGAGGTTCTCTGGGTGACACTGGTGATAGTTACAGTGGAGGGCAGGGAGGCTGGAGTGAATGTAGCAAAATGATAACAATAGGTGAAGAATATGCTATTATTTTTCTTCAATTCTTCTGTAAATTGGAAACTTCATGGTAAAAACACTAACAACACTGTGTGATCTTAGCTTGCATCCAGGACTAGAAAAAAATCTTTCCTTTTCTCTTTTGCTGTAATGGACATTGATAAGATAATTGGCAAAATTTGAATAAGGTCTGTACCTTAGATAATAGTATTAAAGAATGTTGAATTTCCTAATGTTGATAACTGTACTATGGTTGTGTTAGAAAATGTCTCAGTTATTAGAAAAGACAGCCTGACATATTTAGGACTAAAGGGGCATAGTGTCTATAACTCACTCTTAAATAGTTAAAAATGAGTATGTGTATGAGAAAAATCAAGGGAGATAAAGAGAATGATAAAGCAGATACAGTAAAAAGTTAATGTTTGGTGATTCTAGGTGAAGGGTTTATAAGAATTCTTTGTATTAGTCTCACAACTTTTCTAAACATCTGAAATTATATATATATGTATATACACACACATTGTATATATATCAGTTCAGTTCAGTTGCTCAGTCATGTCTGATTCTTTGTGACCCCATGAATTGCAGCATGCCAGGCCTCCCTGTCCATCACCAACTCCTGGAGTTCACTCAAACTCAAATCCATCGGGTCGATGATGCCATCCAGCCATCTCATCCTCCGTCGTCCCCTTCTCCTCCTGCCCCCAATCCCTCCCAGCATCAGAGTCTTTTCCAATGAGTCAACTCTTCGCATGAGGTGGCCAAAGTACTGGAGTTTCAGCTTTAGCATCATTCCTTCCAATGAATATCCAGGACTGATTTCCTTTAGGGTAGACTGGTTTGATCTTGCAGCCCAAGGAACTCTCAAGAGTCTTCTCCAGCACCACAGTTCAAAAGCATCAATTCTTCAGCGCTCAGCTTTCTTCACAGTCCAACTCTCACATCCATACATGACCACAGGAAAAACCATAGCCTTGACTAGATGGACCTTTGTTGGCAAAGTAATGTCTCTGTTTTTGAATATGCTATCTAGGTTGGTCATAACTTTCCTTCCAAGGAGTAAGCGTCTTTTAATTTCATGGCTGCAATCACCATCTGCGGTGATTTTGGAGCCCCAAAAATAAAGTCTGTCACTGTTTCCACTGTTTCCCCATCTATTTGCCATGAAGTGATGGGACCGGATGCCATGATCTTCATTTTCTGAATGTTGAGCTTTAAGCCAACTTTTTCGCTCTCCTCTTTCACTTTCATCAAGAGGCTTTTTAGTTCCTCTTCACTTTCTGCCATAAGGGTGGTGTCATCTGCATCTCTGAGGTGATTGATATTTATATATATATATATTTTTAAGTAAATACTAAAAAACAAGAACTGGAACTTCTCTGGTGGTCCGGTGGCTAGACTCCGTGTTCCCAGTGCTGGGAGCCTGGGTTCCATCTCTGATCAGGGAACTAGATCCCACATGCTGCAACTAAGACCTGGTGCAGTCGAATAAATAAATATTTAAACAGACAAAAAACAAGGGCCAAAAGGAAACATGATGGCAGAGTTCACAGAACTGGCCTGGGAGCTGGGAGACTTGGTTCAAGACTGAGCACTGCTCTGACTAGCTCTCTGATTTTGGGTACATTGTCTTACCTCTCTGGATCTTAGTTGGCCCAACTGTTAAATAAAAGGCTTGAGCTTGTTGATTTCAAAGAAACTGTCTTGCTCAAAATGGTAGGGCTCAAAATGCAAGTAGTACTTATTTTCTTTTTAGATTTAAGAGTCTACACGCAGAGCTGCCCTTGTACCACTAGGTGGCCTCAGTTAACCTCGATCTTTGTGTGTCGTAGCCTCATTTTCCCGCTCTGGGCCACATTTCCCAGTACTACAACCTTTTTTCCTAGGACCATCCATTGTTGCTTCTGAAACTTCACCACAGCTTTGTTGCTGTTGTTCCTTGATTTCTCTCTCCTGTTTTTTGGGGCCTGGAGAAGAAAAGGATTGCTAGAAGAGAATCAAAGGTGGCTTTGCCCTGTCCCAGGTTGTGGACCCTTATAGGATTGTCACCCCTCAGAAGGATCTGGGAGGGAGAAGTATGCTAACTTTTGGTGGGAGCTCAGGCTCAGGCAGTCTTGTCATCACCCGTGAGGATTGTCAGTTATATCTTCTGATTTGGGGCATAGGATAGAAACCATGTAGATGGGTTTTGTCCTAGTGACCTGGAGTTTCCACTGTGGCTGATACATAGTATAAAAAGAGCTTGTCTAGCATCCAGCCCTGGACATATGCTTGCTTAGGTGGTACTGAGTCCCTAGCTAGCTGGTAGGTACCATGTGAGCATCAGAAATGCTGCCACACAAAGGAAACAAACAAAGAGGAAATGCAGATGGTTAACAAGTACATGGGAAAAATATTCAATCCGGTTAGTGACTGAAGAAACAAATAAGAACAAATAAGCAAAGTCCGTTCGGCATGGTGTGGAGTCAGGCAGCCAGAGGCACATCCTGGCTCGAAGCTTCTGGATGTGTAGCCTGGGGCAGTGACCCAACTTCCCCAAGCCTGTTTCCTCGTGGGTGAAATGCAGTGATGATGTTATTTCCTGCCTCACTGTAAGGATTCAGTGAGATAATGTGTGCACAGCATAGTATCTGTGATAAGTGCTCATTAACTCTTAGCTGTTATCTTTATGCTATTTCTTTTTTATTTTATTTTTTGCTTCACCTACATGATTTGCCAAGAGTGAAAAAAACCATAGTACTCAGTGCTATGCAGTGGTGGAATGGATATGTTCCTATAGTGCTGATGGGTATCTATATGGGTTTAGAAAGGAATTGAGCGGTTTTAGGAACTTTAGAAATAATGTTTGTATCCTTTGGAAGAATACTGAGACATACATGCAGATACTTTATACATTTGTAGTCATTTTTCCTGAGCCAAAAGTTGGAGGCAATTTATTCAACTATGGAAGAATAGTTTACTAAATTATGGCATATCCTTATAAATGGGCTTAGGTTATAACTTTTGAAATGAATTTTTTGGGGAGAGGAGTTTTTAAGGAATTAGGGACGTTAAGAGATGAAAGTCTAGAAAAAGTCTGTATTCACCAGATAGCAGAAAAAGTCTGGTATGACTTAATGATAATCATCCCAGTGTTTTCAGGTTAGGAGTGATTTTTTTTCTTATCTTCTTTTCTTGTGCTATATATATATTTTTATATCCTCACATTTTAAAAAAGTCTTTTTAGAATGAGGAAAAAGCAAAATTTCCTTTTTTAAAGGAAACAACAAAAAAGAGGTGGAACTTGTGCCACAGGGGGGCAGCTGGGAGCCCTCTGACTCATCCTTGACTTTTTCTGTCTTTCCCGGCCAGTGGTGTCAGCAAAGCCCAAGGTGCATAGTCGTCAACCTCGAATTAACTCGTTTGTGGAAGTGGCTGTGGATGGACTCCCCAGCGAGACCAAGAAGACTGGAAAGCGAATTGGGAGCTCTGAGCTTCTCTGGAACGAGATCATCATTTTGTAAGAGAAAACCCCTTCTCTCCGAAGGCAGCTCCCCTGGGGGAGGTCGAGAAGTGGGTGGTGGGAGATCCAGGTGGGGTGTATCAGCCTCTAGTCCCCTGCCTTGGGTACCTGAGGTGCCTTCTCTTCAGGTGTTTTTACACCGTGGAGCTCACAGAGCATTCATTGTTTGCTAGATGGTTCCAGGGTCAGCTTGGGTGGGGGTGGGGTGGGGAAGGGTATCTGTGACTGTCTTCCTCTTTGGGGTCTCCCCTCTGGTCTCCAAGAAGACAGCAGTATAATTTCTCTGCCTTCTTCTAAATTACAGGAATGACTGGTCTGCTTGGTTATGATGAATCAAGTATTTGTTTTCCAGGAATGTCACAGCCCAGAGTCATTTAGACCTGAAGGTCTGGAGCTGCCACACCTTGAGAAATGAACTGCTAGGCACCGCCTCCGTCAACCTCTCCAATGTCCTGAAGAACAATGGGGGCAAAAGTATGTATGGTGCAGGGGTGGCTGACGTGATTCATCTGTGGGTGTGGGGAAGGGATATGAAGGCGGGGATCTCTCTCATTTGGCGGATAAACCTGGTTGACCCGTTTCCTCCCGGGCCAGGGGCCGCAGTGACTCTGCTCCCTGTGGGTGGGATCCCTGGAGTTCTAAGAAAGCTGAGGGCTGCCCTCTGCCTCTACTGCGGGACTCAGCCCTCTTGGTCCAGGGCCCTTTGTGTTGGGATGCAGTGACATTTCCCTCTTGATCTTTCCTCAGGGATATGTGTACTCTCCTTCTGCCCCTGCCCCTCTTTTCCTGATGTGTGATGTGTAGAATCAGACTGTTAAATGCTTCCAGCCTAAATCATTATTTTCCCAGTCTGATCCCTCAAATAGAACAAAGGAGCTCTGCGCATGTGTGTGTGTGCACGTGTGCATGCGTGTCTGCATGGGATGGTGTTACAAACGGTGCCCTGTGCAGGCACTTGATAAACATTTCCTGTATATTGGAATGTGATGGAAGCTCCATCATGATTATTCAACGTGTCTCTGCTACACAGAGATCTAAATCCTAACGTCTGTTTATTGCTGTTTGTGGTCAGTGGAGTAGCTTGTGGTTGTGGCATCTGGACCCTCCCTCATAAAGCCTCTATTCAGAGCAGCACCAGATGTGGTGAGGGAATGCCACAGAAAGAAAGCCTCCTTCTTCTCTTGATGTCTGCTGTCTAGCAAATATTTTCTGAACGTGGATGTAGCTTGAGAGAGAGGTGGGGCTGGGGAGCACTGAGATTCAAGGGTCTCGCCTTTTTGAGCCTGTCCTTTCTGACGGGCCTGGTGAGTGCTGTGCGAGGCTCCCCCAGTCTCTTCCTTTCTGCTGGGCACGCAGTGACGTGCATCCACTGTGGACCCGGGAATCGTCTGCAATCAGGGCCTGCCTCTGTTCTAATTCTACAGGGAACTACCCCCTGCTCTGTCTTCTGAGTTGGTATTTATTTTCCCACATGCTAGTCTACCTTTTATAGTTTGATTCTCGAGGGTAGTTGTGTTTACTGTGTCATTTGGAAACATACTTCTGGGCACTCTCTCGTTAGGATCATCAACCGACACGCGTGTGCTTTTCTCTCCTTTTGCTTGTGTCCAGTTGGCGTACTTTTGCTTTCAATGGCAAAGGTAATTGTAGAAAAATTGGGACTTACACCAAAGCACAGACACACAAAGAAAATAAATTCTCCTGGAAGCACAGTACCTGGTGATAATTACTATTAACTTTTTGATATATACCATTGTGAGGTGTTCTTTTTTCCTGTATGCAGTGTCTTAATATTTAAGATGTCAGTGAAACAAAATTGAGATCATACATGATCATATTATTTTGCAATATGCCTTCTTTTTCTTCAAAATTTATTAATATAGAGACTTCCTTGATGGTTCAGTGCTTAAGACTCTGCTTCCATTGTAGGAAAGTCTTAAGTAGGAGGCATGGGTTCAATCCCTGGCCAGGGAACTAAGATCCTCATGCTGAGCAGCATAGCTATAAAAAAAAAAGAAAAATTAGAATGTGTTAATATATTTTTATTTTAATTGTGATAAGCACATAACATAAAACTCATCTTCTTAACCATTTAAAAATGTATAGTTGAGTGTTATTAATTTCGTTCACATGACTCTGTAGCTATCACCTCCATCCATCTCCAGAGCTTTTTCGTCTTGCCAGACTTGAACTCTGTCCCCATTAAACAGCAACTTCCTTGCTTCCCTCAACCTCACCATTCTGCTGTCTCTTTGAATCTAGATATTGCCTATAAGTGGAATCATGCGCTTCTGTGTCTTTCTTCTTTCACTCAGCATAATGTCCTTAAGGCTCATTCACGTGGCATGTATCAGAATCACCTTTTTTCTCTTTTTTAAAAATGTATTTTATTTTATCTTGGTCAAGCTGTGTGGCTTGCAGGATCTTAGCTCCGCAACCAGGGACTGAACCTGTGCCCTCAGCAGGGAAAGCACAGAGTCCTAACCACTGGACCACCAGGTATTTCCTGGGAATCACCTTTTTAATGTTGAATAATATTCCATTGTATGGATACACCACACTTTGTTGATCCATCCATCCATTAAAGGACACTTGAATTGCTACTTGCTTTCCTGTAGTGAACAGTGCTGTTGTGAACATGGGTGTGCAAATATCTCTTCAAGTCTATGCTTTCAGTTCTTTTGGAAATATATTCAGAAGTAGAATAGCAGGATCATGTGGTAAATCTCTTAATTTTTTGAGGAACTACCATACTGTTTTCTGTCACTGCAGTTCCATAAGATACATCAACATAACTTTAATTGTTCTTCAGAAGTCAATTTTTGATGTCTGTCTGGTAGTCGTCTGTCAGATGACTGTGTGAAAATTTAGGGTTAAACACGTGAGTAATTTTCAGTGGTCACAGATAATTTTCACAGTCACAGATAATGCTGTGATGGTGCTCTTACAGTTTACAGATTTTTGTACCAGTTGTTGAAAATTTGTGTTAAATTACTGAACACTGACTTGCTGGGTTTAAACATTTTTCAAGGCTTTGGACACATATTGCCAGGATTACTCTCCAGAGAAGTTCTCCCCATTTATCCTGCCATCAGTTTTTGCCGATGTGGCTGGTTTCTATTGTACTTTGGCATTTATTAGATTTGTTTGTAAGAAGAAAAAATATGTGTGTGTGTGTATTTGGTAATTAACATTATGCCAGATTTGCTTCATCTGTTTATTTTTGGCTGCAGTATTTTATTATTTGTTTATTTTATTATTATTACTTCATTTCGTATGTATTTCGTTTTTGGCTGTGCCTGGTCTTTGTGGCTGCGGGGGGCTCTAGCTGCCATGAGCGGTGGCTCCTGTCTAGCTGCAGCGTGTGGGCTTCCCATGGCAGTGGCTTGGGTAGCTGTGGAACATGGATTTAGTTGCTCCTTGGCACGTGGGATCTTCCTGGACCAGGGATTGAACCGCTGTCTGCTCCCTTACAAGGGGGAATCTTAAACACTGGATCACCAAATTAGCCTTGGCTTCAGTATTTAAAGTAAATTACAGATGTTTCAAGCTTTTATCCTAGATTCTTCAGCATGCATCTCATTAAAAAGGGACTTTTTTATTTTAAACATAGTTACTTTTTTCTTTTTACAAAAGTACCATTGTCACATCTGGCAATATTTACATGAATTCCTCATTTTCAACTAATACCCAGTTCATATTTGATTTCACCATTTATCTCAAGGTATTGTTTTACAGTTGGTTTCCCTGAACCTGGGTTTGGGCAAGGTCCCCTCCCTCCTTTTGGCTGTTATGTTTTCGAAGTCCCTCTCCTCCACTCCACTTTTTTTAAGGCTGTGATTTACTCCAGGAGACAGAATGTTTTTTAAAAGTGTGTTTGTTGCCTTATTAATGTCCTTTGCTCAGTTTTGAACTGAAATTTACTTATACTGTATTTATATTATTTAGACTGCATTTTAAATTTATTTATACTGCATTTTTCTCTCTTGATTTTGAAAGAGCTCTTTATATATTAAGGTTGTTATTCTTTGTTTTATAATTTTTGTTTTCCCAGTTTTTCATTTGCATTTTGATTTTGCAATCATTTAAAAAATTTTTTTCCATACCGGTGTTTTAAATTTTGTAGTCAAATCTTTCACCTTTTAGGTTTTCAGCCTTTTCTTTTATGATTTGAAAGGCTTTCCCTCATTCTGAGAACAGGTAAATGATCATTTTCCTCTACTTTGCTGTGATTTTGTTTTTTTTAACTTAATTCTCCATCCAAATGAATTTATTTTTGTGTTCACTGTGAGTAGGGATATCATTTATTTTTTATTCTACTTTTTAAAAAACTGGAATGTAATTGCTTTACAATGTGTGTTAGTTTCTGCTGTACAACAACATGAATCAGCCACTTATGTACATATACCCCCTCCCTCTTGATAAGGATCTAATTTAATTTTTCCAAATATTTAACTGATTACTTTAGCACTGCTTATTGAATCTATATCCCCAGTGACTTGAGTTGCTACCTTAAGCATATATTAAAAACATATGTATATCTGGGGCTGTATGGGGACTTTATATTTCATTTGTTGTTTAGTTTCTAAAATCTCTGTTTATGTATTTGCTCTGATCTTAGTGGCAGTGCCTGGAATCTTTTAGTTGTGGCGTGTGGGATCTAGTTCCCTGACCAAAGATCAAACCCTGCATCGGCAGCTTGGAGTCTTAGCCCCTGGACCACCAGGGAAGTCCTTGTTTGTTTTTTTAATTGGCCTTTTAAAATCACTTTGTCTTAGCTATTATAACTGACAGTTCAAGTTTCTCTTCTTTTCAAAATCTTCCTGTTCTTTTCTTTGCATGGATAATACCGTCACATGAATTTCATTTTATTGGGTTCTCCCCTCTTTCTATTCTCCTACCCCAAATCCCTTGAGATTTTGTTGGAATCCTGTCATGTGTAAAGTTTCCTTTATGGAGAATTTTCATACTAATTCGTCCTACACAGGAACATGGAATGTCTTTAAATTCACTCAGGTCATTTTGAAGTTATTTTCAGATATATTCTTTTAATTTTTGAAGAAGCTTTGATATTATTTTCAGTGGGATAATTTCCTATTATGTTTTTTGACTTAATGTTTGTTATTGGTGTCAGTTGCTGACTTCTCAGTATAGATTTTCAAGTTTCTTTTGGTAGACTTTTTTTTTTTTTTTAATGTGGGCCATTTTTAAAGTCTTTATTGAGTTTGTTATGATATTGCTTCTGTTTTTCTGTGTTTTGGTTTTTTGGGCCATGAAGCACAGGATATCTTAGCTCCCTGACCAGGGATCAACCCACACCCACTGCATGGGAAGGCAAAGTCTTAACCACTGGGCCATGAGGGAAGTCCTTTGGTAGATGTTTATATGGTTTCTAAGATCAATAATTTTGCTCCTCTTAGGAGTTAATTATACTTCTTTTTCTTATCAGTTGCTTTGCATACAACTTCCTGTTTTAGTGGCGATGGAATAGGTATCCTTTCCTGTTTAATAACCAAGCTTATATTATAGTGACTTCCTCAGGTATGAGGTTGAGGATTAGGTGGTAACCTGTCTTCTTGGTTTATTAATCATTGTTGTCTTTTAAAAAATATCTAGATGGGGTTTGAATTTTTAGCAAATAGTTTTTAAGCGGCCATTAGGATAATTACATGATTTTTCTCCTTTTGATGTATTATATTAATTTCCATGTAGTAACAACCTTAGAATTTCTAGAATATACCTAATTGCTTCTGGTAGATTATTCCTTGAAAATTTTCTTAGAATTGCTTGTTCATATTTTATTTGGGAGTTTTCCATCTATATTCATGAGTGACATTTGTTTGTAGTTTTGTACTATTTTTGTCAGCTTTGGAATTGAGGCTAGGCTAATTTTATAAAGTAAATTGAAGTGCTTTCCAACTTTGGGAATAGACTCTATAACATGGGAATTATCTGTTCCATGAGTGCAGGAAAGAGCTTACCCATAAAACCAACTAGGTCTGGCAGCTTTCTTTGAAATAATTCTTTGATGACTTTTTCAGTCTTTTCCCCCCATAATGATTGGTTTGTTCAGCTTTTCTGATTTATCTCGTGTCAATTTTGTTAATTCATATTTTCTGAGAAAACCATTTCATGAGATATTCAGATTATTAATATAAAGATTTTAGATAGCATTCTCATTTTTAAAAATGTTTCTAATTTTTCTCACTTAAAAATGTAGATATTTGTGTGAAAGTGAAAGTCGCTCAGTTGTATCTTACTCTTTGTGACCCTATGTGGACTATGCAGTCCATGGAATTCTCCAGGCCAGAATACTGGACTGGTTCTCCAGGGGATCTTCCCAACCCAGGGATCGAACCCAGGTCTCCCGCATTGCAGGTTGATTCTTTACCATCTGAGTCACAAAGCAAGCCCAAGAATACTGGAGTGGGTAGCCTATCCCTTCTCCAGGGGGTGTTCCTGACCCAGGAATTGAACCAGGGTCTCCTGCACTGCAGGCGATTCTTTACCAACTGAGCTATGATATTTGTGTATTTTTCCCCAATTTTTTTCTCTTGCCTGGCATAAACATTTTTGTTTTAATTTTTGGCTTTTGATTTATTTTTTCACAGGACAGCTAATGTATTTGGACTTATCAATTATATTGTATTTTCTAATGTTAATTTCCATTTTTAATGTTAGCTTTTTCTACCCTTTGCTCTAGATTTGCCTTATTTATTCACTCAATCGTTTATAGCTATTTGAGTTGAAAGCTTAGTGACTTTACTTTTGTCCTGTGTTATTTAATAATGAAAACATTCTTGCTTTACTCGTGCTTTTGATTTTCTTTCCCCCTTGTTATTCAAGTTGTTTTTTTCTTTTAAAAGCGCACAAATCTTAAGCGAGACAGCTCAGTGAGTATTTACGTATGTCCACATCTGTGTAATGACCCCTCAGATCAAGAGAGAGAACCTTCCTAGGACTCCAGGAGTCTCCACATGTCTCTTCCTTGCCCTGCCCTGAGATAACCACTATTCTGAATTTTATCATTATTGATTCGTTTTGCCTGTTCTTGAATTTTGGTATCACTGAAATCAGCTAGTGTGTTTTCTTGTGCCTGGCTCTTCATTATATCTGTGAAATGCTTCTGTGCTTTTCTGTGAAATGAGAGGTGTTTTTTTCTTTACTTGGGTGTGGTATCCTACTGTATGAATATGCTACAGTTTATTTGTCTTGTCTCCTGTTGGTAGACATTTGGGTTACTTCCAGGCTTTAGCCGTCATGAGCAATACTGCTGTGAACATTCTTTTTTTTTTCATTTCATTTATTTATTTGGCTGCACATGGTCTTAGTTGTAGCATGAGGACTCTTCAATCTTCGCTGTGGCATGTGGAATCTAGTTCTCTGACCAGGAACCGAACCCGAGCCTTTTGCATTGGGAGTGTGGAGTCTTAGCCACTGGACCACCGGGGAAGTCCGCTGCTGTGGACATTCTTATACATGTGTTTTGGAGGACACAGGCACACACTTCTGTTAAATCTGTCTACCTGTCTGTCTCTACCTTGTGGACTTGGTTCATTGGGTGGGCGTATGTTTAGCTTTAGTGGAGACTATTTGCTGGTGAACTGTTTGCCATCCCCTATGTTTTGCCGGTTCTGCTCCTTTTTTTGTAATTGCTACTGTGACTTTCTGTTTGAGCCCAGAGCGATTCAGGAGGGTGTTTCTGTGGCTCCTAGGAGCTGTGTTGCTTATGGCAGTGGCTATAGCTCCTGCAGCTCTTGCTGACACTAGCCTTAGCACTTTGAGTGTGAGGCTGGGTTGAGTTGTGAGGCACATCAGATCCGAATCTGATGGAAAAATTTGGGCACTGGGCTGCTTTTTCTTAGAAAAACAAACCTAACCTGGCAATGGCATAGCTGATAACAGATAATACTCATAATGCTTTCTGTGCAGAGCAAGGCTGCTTCTGGTGATTGCAAATCTGTTGTGTAGAGAGAAGTGGTTAAGAATGTGTAGACTCTGGAGTCAAACTCCCTGGGCTAGACTCCTGATTCCCCCAGCTTTGTACATCAGACGGTCACTTCACTTCTGCATGCTTCTGTTTCGTTGTCTGTAAAATATTGTTTTGAGGTTCAGTGAGCTAACAACAGTACCTGACACATGTTGGTGTACTATATTCGTAGTAGCAATGGTAGTTATTAATGTTATTCTGTCTCCTCTGATACTTTCCTTCCCAAAGATTAGAAAGTTCACATTCCAAAGATGGACAGGCAAAGACCCAGTTTGCTGATACGAGACCTCCTTGCCTAAATGGGAGGCAGCCCTGAGGTTGTTCCAAGAGAGAATGTAAAGACTGGACAAATGCAGTCTTTGCAAGTGTGAATGCTGAAGGAACACAGGACGTCTCAGCAGTGTGGTCTTGGCATCTGTTCTCCTCTGGGAGCTGCTGGGCCAGAAGTGCTTCCAGAGTGGCATCTAAGGTTTTGTAGGGAAGTGGCTCCCAGTAGGTGAGATAACCCTCCTCTCACTGTGGCTGGGTCTTCCTGGAACCACTTTTCCTGGGAAAGGGCATGAGGGTGGTGCTTGCCTCACCTGGTATTTTTCTGCTCCATGGGACATAATTCATCCTTTCATTCTCTCCCTTGTTTTCCCTTGGGTGGACTTGGAGGTAGACTGGGAGACCCAGCTCATGTTTCCTGTGTCCCTGCTGGCCAGCAGTGCTACAGTGGAGGGTTTTACTCAGGTCCGGCAGTTACGTAATGGTCAGCCTTGGCCAACTCAGCGGGGATGTTGACCTGGCTGTGGTCGCGCATAGAGGACTTGACCAAAAGTCCTGGTCTGGCTCTTAAGGACGGTTCTAGTCATCTCTGTGCTGAAGCCAGCTTTTGAGGTTGAATATTGATTTTTAAAACCCTTTTTGTTTGGGGTATTTTCAAACATAATCCCTACCTGCCAAACTTCAGTGACCATCGGCATGTGTTTCATCTGTACCCGCCCACTGGGTGATCTTCATTTCTTTCTAGCTTGGTAGCAGGTAGAATCTGAGACCCCCTTTTCTCTTGTAGCTCACCTCTCTGTCACCTGGCCTCATCAACATTGCAGAACTTGGCACTACCAGATTGTCCCACTTTCAAGGAGGGAAAATGGCTTGAAGTAGATTAAAAAAACAAGCAAACAAACAAAAAACAGCCAAACTTCTTTATTTTAAAGTGATTTCAAATTCAGAGAAGTGTTATAAGACTTGGACAAAGAATTTCCTAGACTCTTCGTCCATGTGCTAATATTTTGATGCGTTTGCCTTAAACATCATCTGTATATGTGTATCTACGTGTGTAGTGATTTGTTGAATCATTTCAAATTATAAACCTTTTATTTTTTTATACCTGAATATCTAAGTGTGTGTTTTCTAAGAGGGGCTTCCCTGGTTGCTCAGCTGGTAAAGAATCCGCCTGCAGTGCAGGAGACCCCGGTTTGATTTCTGGCTTGGGAAGACCCCCTGGAGAAAGGGGTAGGCTACCCACTCCAGTATTCTTGGGCTTCCCTGGTGGCTCAGCTGGTAAAGAATCTGCCTGCAGTGCAGGAGACTCGGGTTTGATCCCTGGGTTGGGAAGATCCCCTGGAGGAAATTAATCAAATCAAGAAATCTGACATTTTTACAATATTGTTATATAATTCATGTTTTCCAATTGTTGCAAAGATGAACTTCAAGTGATTTCTTCCCCTGTGTGCCACCCCATCCAGGATCCCATTCAAGATTATGCACTGGATTTGGTTACCCTTAAATCTGGGGTCAGCCTGTTTTTGTCTTTTAGAGCAGCGTCCTTTTTGAAGAGTTCAGGCCGTCTTTTTGTGGATTCCCCTCAGTTTGGACTCAGAGTACACATTTTTGGTGGGAACACTAGAAGTAATGTTGCATTCTGTTATTGTGTCAGACCAGAGGGCACCCCACTCAGCTTGTTTCATTACGGATGACGTGAACTTTGTCTATCAGGCTAAGGTGGGGTGTGCTAGGTTCTCTACTGTAAAATGACTATTTTCTCTTTATTTATTTAAATTAAAAAAAATTACTTTATTTTTGGCTGTGTTGGGTCTTTGTTGCTGTGCACAGGCTTTCTCTAGTTGCAGAGAGCGAGGGCTACTTTCTAGTTGTGGCACTCCGGCTTCTCATTGCAGTGGCTTCTCTTGTGAAACACAAGCTCTCGAGTGTGTGGGTTTCAATAGTTGTTGTGCATGGGCTTAGTTGCCCTGAGCATGTGAAATCATCCCGGACCAGGGATGCAACTTGTGTCCCTCGCTTTGGCAGGTGGATTCTTTACCACTGGACCACCAGGGAAGCCCTGTTTTTCTCTTTATAACTGAAAAGTTATTTCTGGAGAGATACAGTACTTTGACAGCATGTAAATATGGGTTCTTCATGGCGCCTTCAGAGAAGGCAATGGCACCCCACTCCAGTACTCTTGCCTGGAAAATCCCATGGATGGAGGAGCCTGGTAGGCTGCAGTCCATGGGATCGCTAAGAGTCGGACACGACTAAGCGACTTCACTTTCACTTTTCACTTTGATGCGTTGGAGAAGGAAATGGCAACCCACTCCAGTGTTCTTGCCTGGAGAATCCCAGGGACAGGGGAGCCTGGTGGGCTGCCGTCTATGGGGTCGCACAGAGTCGGACACGACTGAAGCGACTTAGCAGCAGCAGCAGCATGGCGCCTTCACCTACTAGTTTTTGCATTTGTGAATGATTTTTGTCTGAATCAGTTAATACTGTGATGGTTGCAGAGCTTTTTTTTTTTCCAATTTAGTCACTCCTTCTACGTTTAGTATTGGGTATACTGCTGTAAGGAAGAGCTTTTCCTTTTCCTTTATGTAGGTATGTATTATCAGTCTCATGGATTATTATGTAGATATGTATTATTATCTCATGGATTCTTCTTTTATTCACGTGTTGTAATTTATTATTTCAGTGCTCAAGTTATCCTTGGTTTGGCAGTGGGTAGCTCTTTAAGCTCGCTCCTGTATCCTTTTGATAAGTCCCCATCATATTTTTTTTCCAAACATTATCTAATATACATAGAATTTACTGTGTGATAAAAGTGGCATTTAAAATCAGTAAAGGACTTCCCTGGCAGTCCAGTGGTTAGAGACTACATGCTTCTACTGCAGGGGGTGCAGGTTCTGTCCCTGGTGGGGGAAACTAAGATCCCACATGCCACGTGACACAGCCAAAAATAAAGAAATAAAATCAGTGAAGAAAGGCGAACAAATGGCATTGGGACCTTCAGTTAGCCCAGTGGTTTCAAAGTGTGGTCTCCAGAGCACCTGGAAACATATTAGAAACGTAAATTCTCAGGCTTTATCCCAGTCCTACAGAATCAGAAACTGCAGGCAAGGCCCAGTGATCTGTCTGTGTTTTAACAAACGTTCCAGAGGATTCTGAGGCCTGCTCAAGTCTGAGAACTGCTGAGGTATCACGTGGGAAGAAGTGCAGTTAGATACCTTCCTTATGTAACACTTGTGATGGTTTTCTTTATTTAGTTTCTAAGATGTTTCACTCTTTAACCAATCTGGAGTTTACTTTGATGTATGGTGTAGGCTGAGGATCTGGTCGTACTTTTCCATCCTGGGTTTTACACAGTGGTAAACTCTTTTCACCGGAGGGAGTGTCAGTCTCAGGGTGGACCTCTCTCTTCTTTCTACTTATTTGTTTGGCTGCATCAGGTCTTAATTGCATCATGTGGGATCTTTTGTTGCAGGGCACGGACTCTCTAGTTGTGGCGCATGGGCTTAGTTGCTCTGTGGCACGTGGGATCTTAGTTTCCTCACCAGGGATCAAAATCCATGTCTCTTGCATTCCAAAGCAGATTCTAAACCGGTGGACCACCAGGGAAATCCCTGGACGTAATTCGTCTCACTGCTCTTTTTCTTCAAAATGTTCTTGGTTTTTGAGCCTTCAGTTTTCCTAAAAGACTTTATGTACGCACACACACACGCACATGCACATGCAGACACAACACGTATTTCTGTGCCCGTATATTGGATTGGCCAGAAGGTTCTTTCAGGTTTCACTGTAACATCTTATGGAAAAACCCAAATAAACTTTTTGGCCAACCCAGTATTCTACATGATGAATTCATGCTGCAATTGGTAATTCAACCTCACAGGGTTCTTTCTAACTTTCCTCCTTTCCGTAGAGAACCCTGGCTCTCACCATCATCCATATATTTACTCACTTCCTCAGTTCTATATACATAGGAGGTGGTTTGAGAATTGTTGAACCCAGACCTCTGTGACAAATGAAGTGCCTGCGAAAAGCTCCTTGCTTAGCTCTTCCTTTTCAATATGTGTCTGTTTTCTTTCCCCATGTGTGTCTCCCAGATTTAAAAAAAAAAAAAAATGAGAGAGAGAAAAAGCAAACAGCTCCCTATTTATTTAAAAATCTTTTAAGCAGAGGGCTGTTACTGCACTTTATGTTCCGAGGACAGACAGGCCAGTCACACGGGCTGCACTGCCTCCCTCCCCCTGCTGTGAGGATAAAGTGTTCTGGTGGGTGGGCATCTCAAGGAGGCAGGCCTGACAGACAGTGCTTGCATTTGTTTTAAAGTAAACACACTGTTTTTCCAGTTTTTCAACTGAAAGATAAATAAAATCACTGATCTTTGGAACCTGAGTCAGAGAAGAGAGAAAATTTTTAAAAATTGCTCCTCAGTTAAAAACAGTTCTAAATCTGAGAAATTATTCGCAACTTCTTCAGGTGAGGAGCAGGCGGGCAAAAGACAAAAGTGAAAGGAAGGGTGTGACAGTCCTGTAAACTGGTAGGGAGCTGTTATTTAGAACATAGCTACAAACTCCAGTGTCTTGATTAGGCCTGATGGGAGAAATGGCCAAACCAGTCCTGGCCTAGCCAAGGAGTTACTTTTATGAACCTGGCAAACCACTAAGGCCTAGTTATTTCAGTCTTATGGAATGCTCACAGAAGACTTCTGAGAAATTCAGCCTTGCTCCCCAAATTGAAAACATAATCGTCCCTCGGTGTCTGTGGGACCCCCTCCCCCCAATACCACAGTCTGCAGATGCTCAAATCTCTTCTATAAAGTAGCACAGTATTTGCATATAACCTGTGCACGTACCCCCATATACTTTAAATCATGTCTCGATTACTTATAACACCTAATACAACCTAAAGAAAGAGAAAATGAAGTCGTTCAGTTGTGTCTGACTCTTTGCGACCTCATGGACTGTAGCTTACCAGGCTCCTCCATCCATGGAATTTTCTAGGCAAGAGTATTGGAGTAGGTTGCCATTTCCTTCTCCAGGGGATCTTCCCGACACAGCGATCGAACCCAGGTCTTCCACATTGCAGGCAGATGCTTTACCGTCTGAACCACCAGGGAAGCTCTAATACAACCTAAGTGCTTTGTAAACAGTTGCTGGAGCACAGCAAGTTCAAGGTTAACTTCTGGGAACCTTCTGAAATTTCTTTTCCCTGAATATTTATTAAAAAATTAATTATTTATTTAATCTGGCTGTGCTGGGTCTTAGTTGCAGCTTGCAGGATCTTCGATCTTTGTTGTGGCATGTGAACTCTTAGTTACTACATGTGGGATCTAGTTCCCTGCCCAGGGATCGGACCCGGGCCCCTTGCATTGGGAGTGCAGAGTCTTAGCCAGTGGACCACCAAGGAAGTCCTTCCCTGAATATTTTTGATCCACACTTGGTTGTATGTGCAAATGGGGGACTTTTTTTTCATGCTTATTAAAAAAAAAAAAAAGACAAAAACTTTGTGAGTGCTAAGTATGTGCCAGGTATTGTTCTGAATTCTTAAGATTACATATACAACATACTGTACTATGCTATTGCTATTGCTAAGTCACCTCAGTCATGTCCGACTCTGTGCGACCCCATAGATGGCAGCCCACCAGGCTCCCCCGTCCCTGGGATTCTCCAGGCAAGAGCACTGGAGTGGGTTGCCATTTCCTTCTCCAGTGCATGAAAGCGAAAGGTGAAAGTGAAGTCACTCAGTCATGTCCGACTTAGCAACCCCATGGACTACAGCCTACTAGGCTCCTCCATCCATAGGATTTTCCAGGCAAGAGTACTGGAGTGGGGTGCCATTGCCTTCTCTGATTCTATGCTATAGTATAATGTAATATAATATATATAAAATTATAATATTATATATATATTAATATATAGAAATATATATATAAAAAACTCTTTCCTGGAAAATCCCATGGTTGGAGGATCCATTTAATCCTCCTGTATACCTATCAGGTAGGTTGTACTGCCATCCCCTCAGATGATATAGGCAGGTATTATGTAGCTTGCCTAAGATCACATAGGAGGTGGTGGCAGAGCTGGGATTTAACCTAGGTCTTTTGGTCTCTGAGTCTTTGTCTGCAACCTCTGTTAATTACAGCCTTCCAAAAAAAGTGAAAATGTCAGTCTCTCAGTCGTGTCCAACTCTTTGTGACCCCATGGACTGTAGCCTGCAAGTCTCCTCTGTCCATGGAATACTCCAGGCAAGAATACCAGAGTGGGTTGCCATTTCCTTCTCCAGGGGATCTTGACCGAGCCAGGGATCAAACCTGGGTCTCCTGCATTGCAGGCAGATTCTTTACCGTCTGAGCCACAAGGGAAGCCTTCCAAAGAAAGAGAAGGTAGAAATCACTGGAAATTTTATTTTTTCCCTACAAAGCTTCAAATCATACTCTGTTATTATGAACTCCAATGGATGTTTGTGTTTTTTAGACTTTTTTTTTAATAGCCAGTTAACAAATAGTGTTGTGATAATTTCAGGGGAATAGTGAAGGGACTCGGCCATACACGTGCATATATCCATTCTCCCCCAACTCTCCTCCCATCTAGGCTGCCACATAATATTGAGCAGAGTTCCATGTGCTATACGGTAGATTCTTATTGGTTATCTATTTTAAATATAGTAGTGTGTACATGTCCATCCCAAACTCTCTTAACTGTCCCTTCCCCAGATCCTTCCCCCTAGCAACTATAAGTTCATTGTCAAAGTCTGTGAGTTTCTTTCTGTTTTGTAAGTAAGTTTGTTTGTATCATTTTATTTTATTTTTTTTTAAATTTATTTTAATTGGAGGCTAATTACTTTACAATATTGTAGTGGTTTGTGCCACACATTGACATGAATTAGCCATGGGTGTACATATGTTCCCCATCCTGAATCCCCCTCCCACCTCTCTCCCCATCCCATCCCTCAGGGTCATCCAGTGCACCAGCCCTGAGCACCCTGTCTCATGCATTGAACCTGGACTGGCAATCTAGTTTTCACATACGATAATATACATGTTTGAATGCTATTCTCTCAAATCATCTCACCCTCGCCTTCTCCCACAGAGTCCAAAAGACTGTTCTATACTTCTGTGTCTCTTTTGCTGTCTCACATATAGGGTCATCGTTACCATCTTTCTAAATTCCATATATATGTGTTAGTATACTGTATTGGTGTTTTTCTTTCTGGCTTACTTCACTCTGTATAATAGGCTGCAGTTTCATCCACCTCATTAGAACTTTTTCAAATGGCTGAGTAATATTTCGTTGTGTATATGTACCACAGCTTTCTTATCCATTCATCTGCTGATGGACATCTAGGCTGCTTCCATGTCCTGGCTATTATATACAGGGCTGGGATGAACACTGGGGCACATGTGTCTCTTTCAATTCTGGTTTCCTTGGTGTGTATGCCCAGCAGTGGGATTGCTGGGTCATATGGCAGTTCTATTTCCAGTTGTTTAAGGACTCTCCACACTGTTCTCCATAGTGGCTGTACTAGTTTACATTCCCACCAACATTGTAAGAGGGTTCCCTTTTCTCCACACCCTCTCCAGCATTTATTGTTTGTAGACTTTTTGATAGCAGCCATTTTGACCAGCGTGTGATGGTACCTCACTGTGGTCTTGATTTGCATTTCTCTGATAATGAGTGATGTTGAGCATCTTTTCATGTGTTTGTTAGCCATCTGTATGTCTTCTTTGGAGTATCATTTTAAAGATAATTTTTTAGAGCAATTTTAGGTTCACAGCAAAATTGACAGGGTACATGGACATTTTTTTATTCAGAGCTAACCTGGTTAATATTTTGTTATATATCCACTCAGCTTTTTTGGGTATGTCAATCATGTATGTATGTATGTGTGAATATATAACTTTTTTCCCAAACTTGGAACTGACTATACATATTGCTTGTAACTTGCTTTTTTCCACCCAGTTTTTCTACTTCAGTGAAACTAGACCCTTTTAATGGCTCCAATAGCATTTTTTTGCTATGAATGTACCATAGTTTAACAGACCTTTTATTGTTGGCCGTTTCTCCTTTACTGCGATAAGCACGACTTTTCAGTAAGTTCTTGTAAAGATACCTTTGTTTTCCTGTCATTTTTCTTAGGGTAGTAAATTCCTAGGCATTCATTGCTGGGTCAGAAGGCAGGCGAGTTGCAGGTTTCATGATACCCACGGCCTGGGTCTGCCCACTGTGTGTGCGCACGTGTACTTGTTTCCCTTACCCTCAGTGGCGATGGGCATTGCCAGTCTTTTAACCTCTGCCAGTGTTTGGCTACAACAAGTGATTTCTCTTTGTTATTTTGATTTGCGTCTCTTTTCTTTTCTCCTCTCATTTCCTTCTTGAGGAACTCTCAGGCAGGCTTTTACTCTCTCTGCCCTGCTGCAAATATTGTACCAAGTCTGCGGTCGCCTCTGTGTGGCTCAGTTCTCATTTCTTAAGTTGGAATCCATCGCTTCTCCCTGACCTACTCTTCTCACTTGGTTTTCAGGACACCATGTCTGGATGGTGTTCTGTCTCTCTCTCTGGTAACTCTTTTCCAGTCTCCTTGGCTAGTTTCTTTCTCTCCAGTCTGAAAACATTGGGACACTCCAAGTGACCTCGTTTTACATCTGCCTGTTAATTTGTACCTCTTCCTTTCACGATCTTATCTGGCCTCATGACTATAAATTTGGTCTGCACACCTATGACTGGTACTCTTTGCCTTTCCTTGGGCAGCCCTGTGTTTCCAGCTGTCTAATCAATGTCCTCAAATTAACGTGGTAAAAGCTGAGCTACCTGCTTTCCTGGACTTCCCAGGTGGCTCAGTGGTAAAGAATCCGCCTGCCAGTGTAGGAGACATGGGTTCAATCCCTGGGTCAGGAAGATATTCTGGAGGAGGAAATGGCAACCCATTCTAGTATTCTTGCCTGGAAAATCCCATGGACAGAGGATCCTGGCAGGCTAAAGTTCATGGGGTCACAAGAGCTGGCCATGACTGAGTATCTGAGCACGCACATGCCGTATAATATACATTTTACTTATTTATCTGACTTATTGTCCTCTATACCTGGTATGTTAGCTCCATGAGGGCAGTCATTGTTTGTTTTTTAGTGACTTTTTTTTTTTTTAAATCTTAGCGATTACCTGATATAACATGTTTGTTTATTTTATTTTTGACCACACTTTGTGATTTGCAGAGCTTCCCCAGGGTACGAACCCACGTACGCAGTGAAAGTGTGGGGTCTTAACCACTGGAGCACCAGAGAAGTCTGGTTTTTTTAACTCTTGTATATCCCCCAGCCCTCTGACTAAAGTGCAAAGAAGATACTAATACAATATAATACAATATCATGTAATTTGATAATATTTAGTATTAGTATATTATGTATATAAAATAGGCACACTTAATTAGATTAGTGAGGACGAACATCTCTTTGTGTGCTTAGGTTTTGTGGCCTGTGTCAGGGCTGAAGCAGAGGTGGGGCCAGGGTGGCGCTGGGTGCCCTCTCTCAGGAGACATTGGTCAGAGTCCATCCCCAGCCTTCAAATGCAGAAGTCTTTGTTCCATTTTTGCCTCCTTCTGGTCGCAGTTACATCGGTGACTACTGTTTTCCTTGATTGGCACCAGCTGCCAGGCACTAGGATTTAAACCTGTCTGTAACAGTCTCTGAAAAGCTCCCTGTACGTTGCTTTCCATCATCGTGCACCTCAGGACAGATACGGCCGAGCCAGAACCTCAAGGAATTCCCGAAGAAGCCAGAAGCCACCCTCTCCCCCTCCTCCAGACCCCCCCTTCCCCCCGCCAGCTTCTCAGAGTTACAGCCGGGCCCATCCGTGGTTTTGGTGTCAGTGGAGAGCTGGTCGAAAGAAAAGGTCCTTTTAGCCAGGAGTCTCAAAGAGTAAACACACAGGCCCCAGCAACGCATGTGAAAACAGACCCGTTCTCTGTGTCACTGGCTGAGAGGCTGCCTTGTGGAGCCTCACTTGAGAAAAGAAGAAAAGCTTTTTCTGTGAGGAAAGCCTTTCCCGCTGTACGTGGCTGCCCCAGTGTAGCCTGGGGTTTCAGGCCGCCTCCAGAGCGTTCTGTAAACTTATCGGCTTTGGAGGGCAGTCAGCCTCATGGGAATGTATATTTAAACAAAGAGTGATTCCACCCCTCAAAGCATGAATGTCTACCAAGGCGGTCCCCTTTTTTCTTTTTCTTGAGATATATTGAGAACTTTTGCATTTTAATCCATAGTATGTGGTCAGATAGTTTTCTCCTTTCTTCTTTTTTTTTCCCTCCTTAGACTTGGGAATTTGTCAGTTTGGGATCAGAGTTTTGTGGGACAGGGAAGTTTCCTTCTTCTTTTTATGTATTTATTTTTTGCCCATACTATGTGGAATGAGGGATCCTAGTTCCCCAGCCAGGGGTTGAACCCATGCCTTCTGCATTGGGAGACGCGGAGTCTTAACCGCTGGATCACCAGGGAAGTCCGTCTTCTTTATTTGTCAGCGTTCGCACAGCAAGTCCCTTTAAGCACCAGCTTGGATGCTAGAGATGCAGCAGTGAACTGAGGCAGACATCTTGGAATTTAGGATATAGAAAGGAGAGTGGACGGACTGGACAGGCAACCAGCGCAGACTGCTGCCGTGGTGACAGATACAATGGAGGAAAAGTACAGGGTACCTAACCCAGCCTAGGGACAGGGGCTGTTGAGGACGGCTTCCCAGGGGAGGCGACACCAGAACTCTAGAAAAATGAGAAGTGATTGTCCAGGCCAACAGTAGAAAAGCATTCCAGGCTGAAGGAAGCTTTGAGGCAGGAGCGAACTTGGTTCACCCAGGTCACACAGAAAACGCCGGCTGGGCCTGGGCAGTGAGAGCTACTCATGATTATGGCCCCAAAAATGGCAGGAACGGGGCACCTGAGCAGCACTGTCCATTAGAAATGAGAAGTGAGCCACGTAACGTAACCTAAAGTTTTCTAGTAGCCACATTAAAGAGAGTAAAAACAGAAACAAGAGGGTCAAATCGGTTTTAATGATCTGCTTTCTTTAGCCCAGGAGAAGGAAATGGCAACCCACAGCAGTGTTCTTGCCTGGAGAATTCCATGAACACAGGAATCTGGTGACCTGCAGTCCATGGGGTTGCAAAGAGTCAGACACGACTGAGCAACTAACACTTTTCTTCAATCCAGTATATCCCAAGTGTTACCATTTTTGATATATGTGGTGGTGTTTGATATATGATGTGTTGTTTATACCCTCAGCACATCTCAGTCTGGACCGGCCACATTGCTAGCGCTCAGTGACCACATGTGGCTTATGGCCGTCACATTGGACGTTGCTCATGTCTAGAGGTTAAGTTACTCAAGGAAGATTTGGGAGACTTTTCTTCTAAACCAGGTTGCTAGTTTGTACTGTGCGTGCAGTTCTAGAAACTGCCGCCTGTCCTCTGAAGCCTGTCATACTGTGGTGCTGAGCTGTCTCCTAGAGGGGCCATGCTGTCTCTGATCATTACAATCTGCTTCTGAATTGACTGCTGTTTCAGGCATGAAATGGTAGCCTTGCAGAGAACCTGGAATGGGTGATAGGAAAACAAGACTGTTGCCTGGATATGAGCTGTTTCCTTCTCCTCGCCAGAAAAAAAAGGAAAACTCCAACAAAACAGCCCTGAAACATTGCATCTGATGGTGCGGTCTCTGTCTCTGTCTTAGCATCTTTTCAGGAGGCCGCATAGCAGTGTCAGCTGTAGTCACCATGCTGTTCATCGCACCTGCAGTCTTTATTGATCTTACAACTAGAGGTAGTTACTTTTTGACTGGCTTCATCCAATTCCTCCTCTATGCTAATTAAAAAAAATTGTATTCACTTATTTGGCCTCTCCAGGTCTTAGCTGCAGCATGCAGGATCTTCAGTCTTTGTTGCGGCATGCAGACTCTGTTACTGCCTGTGGGATCTAGTTCCCTAAATAGGGATCAAACCCAGGCCCCCTGCATTGGGAGGGTGGAGTCTTAGCCACTGGACCACCAAGAAGTTCTCACTCTGCTGATTTTTTTAAAAGCAGAACCTAAACCATGGAAGTTTTCTTCTAGCTGGGCTCCTACATTTTGCTGTTCAGATGCGGTTGAAAAGGAGGTTTGTTCATTGAAAACCAGTCTCTACTGTATTTAAAACACAAAGCCTAGATTCTGTGCAATGGAGAGGGATGATGTGGTTGCCCAGGTTCCCTGAAGGGGCAGAGAATGGATGAGCTACTAAGACAGGGCTGGTCTAGGAATCCTAGGAATTAATGGGTGATGAGGACTTTGCCCAGCTTGGGGAAGAGGGCCTCTGGTGACAAGGCAGCAATAACTCATGTAAACTGACAGTTTATTCTAAAGACTTACCTTTCCCAGATCTGTATTTATTCCCCCTAAATCACTTTAAAAATAGGCGATAGCTTGACAAACAGTGAGATTCACCAAGACAGATAAGGCATTTTTTCATTTTTTTTGTTTGTTTCCTGTGTTAAGAGGACACTCTGTTGATTCAAGGAGACTCCTTGTCTATAATGTACTTGTTAGATAGATGACTCTGATGAATAGCTGGTTCTGGAGTGTTTACACGGGTGTTTTTTTTTTTTTCACAAGTAGAGAAAAGCATTTGTAGCTGTAGGGGCTTGGACTTTAGAACACTGGGACCCTGCCCCTAAAAAAACAATGTTAATTAGCTATACCCCAGTGCAAAATAAAGAGTTTAAAGCTACCAAAAAAAAAAAAATTAGGGCAATCGTGATTGATGAATCTGTCGTGAACCGAAATGAGGGTGTGTGTGCCTAACCTCTCCTCTCAATTCTTGTGGCTGAAGGCGAGCTGTCCCTCTTCCTCCCATCTGAAGGGCAGACTCTCCGTCCATGCTTTGGAGCCCACCCTTTCCTGCCTTCTCAGGACTCCTACCTGACTCTGCTGCTGCCTCTCTGCCTGTTCTCTGTCTTCTTTGCAAGGTCATCTTCATCTGTTAGACTATGACCTGAGTTTCCCACCGTTCCATCCTCTTCTGTTTTCACGTTCCTATCCTCTTTATGCATAACTGCCTTGTGCAGGTGACCCATAGGTTTGAATCTCCAGCCTAGACCTTCCCTCTGAGCTCTGTACCCAGTGCCTGACTGCTGTCTTGCCATCTCTTTGTGGATACCTCAGAAGCACCTCAGATTCAATGTATTCAAATCTGAACTTATCCCCTCTTCCCTGGACCTAGACCTCTTCTAGTATTTCATATTTCAATGTATAGATCCTCCATTTGCCCAGTTAAGTAAGTTAGAAGCCCAGGAATTGCCTTTGATCCCTCCACTCCTCTTGGTGATCTCTGTCTCTGTCACTAAATCGTGTCCGACTCTTGCGACCCCGTGGACTGTAGGCTGCCAGGCTCCTCTGTCCATGAGATTCTCCAGGCAAGAATACTGGAGTGGGTTGCCATTCCCTTCTCCTGAGGATCTTCCTGACCCGGGGATTGAACCCGGGTCTCCTGCATGGCAGGCAGATTCTTTACCAACTGAGCTACAATCCACTCTTCTTGTCCACCTTCTTTGCTGGTCTGTTTACTGGTTCTCTTGGTTTTTACCTTTGCAAGTCTGTCCACTTGTAAAACCTCCACCTCTACCGGTCTGGTCCTTCCCTCTGGCCTCCTGCCTGCTCTGCTTGCATCTGCTCTTACTCCTCTCCATTCTGTTTTCCATGCTGTGGAATGATTTTCAAAATCATGAAGCTGATGTTGTCACACCTTGATTAATTAAAAACTGTTAAATACCATGCTGTTGCTGTTAGGATAGAGAAAGACTTCAACATTGGGGCCCACAAGCCACTGCCACATCTGGTCACCACCTGGCTCTCCTGCCCCATTCAGATCCCATCCCATCCCATTCCACCCACACACACTCGTCTCTGTTCAGTTTCCCAGATGCATCTCCCTGCCCGTAGATGTGCCCGTCCCGCCTGCCTCACACCCACCCCCCAAACCTGCTGGCTCTCTTCCTGAGACTTCAGATCACAGCTGAGTTGTCAGTTCCTCAGGAACCTTTTCCTGATGCTCTGACCAGGCCAAGTGTCCAGCGCTCATGGCACCATAAGATCTCCTGCATGAAATCTGTTTCACAGCTGCAGCTTTACATTTCTCTGTGAGGTTATTTAGTGATTTCTGTTTCTATCACTGACTTGGTGAGGTTCCTAAAAGCAGAGGCCATGTCTATTTCCATTCTTCATGATAACACAGCTTCTAGCACAGTGTCAATAGTTGATGCCCAGAAAATGCGTCTTGAATGAATGCACAAGACAAAAAAGAAAAGTTCACACACTTTGTGAAATGAAGCACTTCTCATTTCTGGAGGAGTTAATGCAACCCTCTGTCAGCCAAGACTTTAATTTAGAGATGATTATTAAGAATGGATTCCCCGCGTTAGCCTACAGAAGAAACTTCCAGGCCACACTAGGACTCTTACACCTTGTTCTCTGGGAAGAGAGCATGAGTGACGGGGGCTGCAGGAAGGTGGGGTGAAGCAAAGTCAACATTGGTGCCCCAACAAGAATTCCAGTGTTTATGACCTGCTGCTAGCCTGGTAGAAAAGGCTTTCTCTTGTTAGGCTCCAACTGAGGTTGGAAGCAAAAGAGACATCGTTAACAGTAAATCCTGGAAGCCCCTTCGCTTCCTTTACTGAGTAGGGAGCGTGAAAGGGTGTTCTCTTTAAACCTGGGGTAGTCTCCAGGCTGTGTGTGTCTGAGTTAATGGGGAACCAGGGAAGGGAAAGGAGTCTGTTTACTCTCTGCCCTTCTGGAATTTCCTGCAGTTCCGTTTCTCTGTGCACCAGTGTTTCACAGCTATGTGCAGAAGGAACACTGACCTGTTAATGAATGCCCTGCTTATTTTTGCTTTCTTCTGATGGGCCTGTGGGATCAAGGGCAGAAGGAGGCAGGAAGAAGGAGGTTTGTTTGCTCCGTTGAACAGCTCTGTTCAGGCCAAGTTAGTCACGTCTTCATAAGGCTTCTTCTGAGACTCCTGGCCCGAGAGGACTTGGTCTCCCCTAAAAGTATCCTACTTTGTGTCCTTTTTCTCAAATTTCCAGGTTGATCCTTCCATTTGTATTCTGAGTCAGGAAGAAAAAGGGAAGAAAATATTTTTCTTTTTATAAGATAGAAGTGTATATGTGCACATGCATTTTGAGGGGTATGAGGGGAGGGAGGGATAGTCATGATAGAAGATGATTCTAAAGTAGAAAGTCCTTTTGTACTTGGTGGTGAGACTGTCCAGGTAGGGGTTCTGGATTTAACTGAACTGCATTATAAGGGCACAGTTTGGCAGTTCTGGTATATGTAATTTCTTTTTTCTTCTTCTGTGGGAATGAGGAAGGTAGCTTCCATGCTCTGTTTATCTATACTTATTGGTACCATATGCAAGAAACATATTAAAAAGTCCAAGTCAGGAAAGGGAAAAAGTAACTCTTAGAAAAATATTACTCATCCTTGTTGCATGTAACAACTCTTCCCAATAGGAAATTATTAACCTGAAGCCCCTTGCAAATCTGAAGCTTTGCAAGCTTCTCAAAATAAGAGTCAAGAGCTACTCCTTAAGCAGCTTGATTGTATATTTTCCTCCTTTTCGTTTTTCAAGATGTGTAGGTAATGTTAAATTTGTGTGTGTGTGTGTGTGTGTGTTTTAAGTTTACAGTCTCTGTTCTTTAGTATGCTGGCTGAAAAACCCCCAAAAACTATCCTGGAAAATGTCAGGCATCCACAAAAGTGGCAAGAGTAGTCCATGAATCCCTGCTTGCTGAGGTGGTGTGTGCTTCCACTGGAAAGCACCTAATGTCTTCTTGTCTCTCCCAGTTTGCCAGCTTTTAAAGAGATTTCCTGGCACAGTACTTGAGGATTTTCCTAATTCTTATCCCCTAGCTTCTAATATCTAACCATACTGCTGTCTTTGACCTCCAGAAAGTAGCATCACAAGGTATTGGTAACCAGAGGGTTCTTGTAGAACAGAAGAGAAGAAATAGGCTTGCTAAAGTTCATATGCATTTGGGGCCTTAGCTTTCTTCAAGGAACTGAGGTCTCTTGCCAGTGAAAAATTTTCATGGTATATGTATGTTCCACTTGATTGTAATTGAACCTGACCTCTTCCAGCCATGCACTAAGTGGGCACTTTTTGCAGCCCCTGCCAGTGATGTGCCCAGAGCTTTGATTCCAAGAGCCTGGTGGGCCAGTGGAGCTTGGCTGGTGTGCTAGGTGGGCAGCCACAGGGCTTTCTTAACACATGCTGGCAAGGAAGAGAGGGGTGTTTCCCTCTGGCACCCCATGCCCAGGAGACACTGCCATCACCTGGACTGGCTGCCCGCCATGACCTCCTCGCTGGCCTCATTGGCTTCCTCTCTGGCTCCTCCTGCAGCCAGTGTGACGGCGCTGCCACAGGTGTCACCTCCCTTCCTTGTTCACAACCCTCTGGTGGCTCCCGGTCTCACGCAGAGTAAACGCCAGACACTTCGCCAGGGTTCCAAGACCTTCCTTGTGAGTTCCAGCTTCCCACCGCCCTCATCTTGCTTCTGTCTTTGCTCATCCACTCCAGCCACAGCGGCCTCCCTGCCCTTGCTCAGACCAGTCAGGTGTGGCCCCTGTTTGGGGCTCCTATGTCTCACTTTCTCTCTGCCTGGAATACCCTTCCTCCAGACAGAGACATGGTGCCCCTGCCTCATTCTTCTTTAAGTCTTTGCCTCACTGTCACCTTCCTGGTGAGACTTTCTTACCAACCCAGGGCCTCCTTCTGCCTGCGTCACTCCCCATCTCTTTCCCTCCTTTCATTTTTTTTTTTTCTACTGCATTTGCTGCAGTCTAATGCATTATGTGATGTACTAAGAAAATGGATACTGTCTGTTTGCCTCAGCTAGAATATAAACACCCAGGGGCACAGCATTTTGTCTCTTCCGTACCTGTTGGATGTCAGAGACCGGAAAAGTGAGCGCTTGCTCGCTATACATGTGTAAATGGCACAACCGCAGATGGAGCAGGGCCGCACGAGATTGAAGGAGGTCAGTGAGCCTCCGATGCTGAATCTGGTTCTAGTTCTGGAACTCGACTTATAACACCCATGTTTTCATCAGCTTTTTGATTTTTGAGCAGTGCCAGAAAAGGTCTGGGGAAGACCTGGTGCAAGAGAAAGGCCTTTTGTGGAGTGCATGGCATGGCTGGAGTGAAACCTGAGGGCCCCAGAGGCGAGGTGGCTAAGGCTGCTATTTATAGCTCAGATTCCAGTATATGTTTTCCAGCCACACTTCTTTAAGCCTCCCCTGTATGCTCGAGTCTGTCACTCAATTAGCTAATGGTTTCTTTAGTCCCATTATGCATTGTAGGGTTCTCCTGGCTCAGGTATTTTTTTTTTAAGAGAATAATAGAGTGTTCTGTTCTCAGAGGTTTAATTTTGTAATAGCCTTGCCAATTAAAAAAAAAAACAACCCTTTCCCAACTTTTTAACATGCAGTTTTTTCGACATACAAAAGAATGAAAAGAATAACAGTGAACACCCAGGTGCCCTCCACCAAGAACCAACACTTGCTAAACTTGCTGCATGTGTTTCACGTCTGTGTGTGAGCCTTTGAGTGTGTGAGCCTGTGAGTGTGTGAGCCTGTGAGTGTGTGTGCATTTTTTTTTTTTCTCCCCGAACCACTTGAAGGTAAACTGCAGATATCATGACACTTCACTCCAGAAAACTTGTCTCAGTTCAGTTCAGTTCAGTTCAGTCCCTCAGTCGTGTCCGACTCTTTGCAACCCCGTGAATCACAGCACGCCAGGCCTCCCTGTCCATCACTACCTCCCGGAGTTCACCCAAACTCATGTGCATCGAGTTGGTGATGCCCTCCAGCCATCTCATCCTCTGTCATCCCCTTCTCTTCCTGCCCCCAATCCCTCCCAGCATCAGGGTCTTTTCCAATGAGTCAACTCTTCGCATGAGGTGGCCAAAGTATTTTGATTCCAGCTTGTGCTTCTTCCAGCCTACAAAACCATGAGAGTGAGTGCAGATATCATCCTAATTTCTCTTGGATCTCCCAAGAATGAAACCATTCCTAAATACAGACATAGTGCCATTACTGAACCTAAGAAAATAAATGGTAATTAAAGACATCATTCAATATCCAACCTGGATGTGAATTTCTCCAATCGTCCCAAGAATATATTTTTCAAACTAAGACTTAGCCAAAATTCACAAAAGACATTTGGTAGTTATGTTCCTTTAAATCCAAGAGTCTTTTTCCTACCTGTCCCACCTCCCATTTTAAGTGTTTTTAATGACATTGGCTTTTCAAGGAGCCTGGGATAGTTGCCCTATAGATGTCCCGTATTCTGGGTTAGTCTGATTGCTGTCTTGTGGTATCGCTGAATTTGTTCCTCTGTTCCCTTATTTCATATAATCTGGGAAGGAGGTTTAGTGGCCTGATTGGATTCAGGTTAGATGCTTTTGTAAGAAGACTATTTATTTATTTATTTGGCTGCGTTGGGTCTTCATTGCTGCCCAGAGACTTTCTCTAGTTGCCCCTCGGCATGTGGGATCTTCCTGGACCAGGGATTGAACTCATGTCCCCTGCTTTGGCAGGTGAATTCTTAACCACTGGACCACCAGGGAAGTCCTATAATAAGACTTTGAAAATGCTGTTGTGTACTTCATCCTGTAACACATCAGGAAGCATGTGGGTGTTGGATTGTCTTGCTCTTAGTGATGCTCAGTTCAATTACTTGGTTATAATACTAACAGCCAGAGATCTCTCTGAAGTGTTTCTCTTTTAGTAAATAAAGCATGAGCGACTTCACTTTGACTTTTCACCTTCATGCATTGGAGAAGGAAATGGCAACCCACTCCAGTGTTCTTGCCTAGAGAATCCCAGGGTTGGGGGAGCCTGGTGGGCTGCCATCTATGGGGTTGCACAGAGTCGGACATGACTGAAGCGACTTAGCAGCAGCAGCAGAGGGTTATGTTCTTAGTTTAAAGGGATCTTCCCTGGGGGCTCAGCATTAAAGAATCTGCCTGCAGTGCCAGAGTCCTGGGTTTGATGCCTGGGTTGGGGAGTTCCCTTGGAAAAGGGAATGGCTATCCACTCCAGAATTCTTGTCTGGAGAATTCCATGGACAGAGGAGCCAGGTGGGCTATAGTCCATGGGGTCGCAAAGAGTTGGACATGACTGAGCGACTAATACTAAAGAGAAAAACCTCCCCCGTCACTGGCTCTTTTTGAAAGTCAAATGTGTCTCCAAGACTTGTAAGGTAACTTCTGAACCTACGTGTGTATAATGACTCTCGACAAGGTGAGCAGGTAATTGAGTTGGTGCCTTGACATGAGCCCAATGGAGAGGGAAATGCAGTCTGTGCCCCTGGCTTTGTCAGAAGACCACAGTGGGGGTGGCTGTCAGGAGGTGGAAATTAGCAGCAAGAGACCTTGGGTTCTTCTAGTTTCCTGTCAAATGTTATCATCCCTCCAGGAAGGAGGGAGGAGGGTGCCTACACTCTCTTTGTAAAGTGATGGCCTTTGAGATCCCAAGAAGGGAATTGAGGAGCCCTTCTAGAGTGCCTATCCCAGCACATTTCCTCCAGTGGCATGCCAGACATCTTTAGGAAGTGTCCTAGAAATACGATGGAAGACCATTTGTCCTTGTGATGGATATGTGACTGACCTTGGAAGACTTTTGTTGACTCTTTTGCCGAAGCCTGAAAAAGGCTTAGAAAGGTCAGGAGAAGAGTGACTGTACAATGAATGAGTTAGATCAAGAGAAATTTGGACTCTCCAGCCTGAAAACAGGACCATCAACAGGGAGATAATAGGAACTTCCCTGGCAGTCCAGTGGTTAAGACTCCATGCTTCCAGTGCAGAGGGCTTGATCCCTGGTCAGGGAACTAAGATCCCACGTACTGCATGATGTGACCAAAAACAACTTTCTTCTAAATTAAAAATTATTAAAGGAACAACACAACAGGGGCATAATAAAGATGACAGCTTACCAGGAACCTACTAGATACTATTTAATTCTTAACATTTATTCTCTGGAAAGTGTGTTCTTACTCCTCCTGTTTTGCAGGTAGCGAGACTAATGCTCAAGGTAAGTGCTCCAGTCTGCCTGACTGGTACTGTGCTTGAATCCAGTCCGCCAAACTGGTACTAGTCTTAGACCTCTGAGCTCTACTGCCTGCTAGGGACTTATGCCCTGGATCTCAGCATGAAGACTGGGGAGATGCTCCTTGATTAAAAAAAGAAAAAGTAAACATCTATTACCTCATAGTCTAAGTGTGTCAGGTTTGGGGAATGGCTTAGCTGGGCAGTCTGGCCTGAGCTGTTCCATGAAGTTGCACTCAGTACCCTGGGTGGGCTGCAATAATCTGAAAGCTAGACTGAGGCTGAAGGGTCCATTTCCAGGGTGGCTCATTTGCATGGCTGGCAAATGATGCTGCTGGTTCAAATGCCTCTCTTGGACTTTGTTTTTTAATTGGAGGATAATTGCTTTACAATACTGTGTTGGTTTCTGCCATACATGAGCACCATCCAGCCAGAGATACGCGTATGTCCCCTGCCTCTTGAACTTCCCTCCCACCTCCCACCCCATCCACCTCACCCCAGGTTGTCAGAGAGAACCTGATGTGAGCGCCTGTGTCATGTAGCACATTTCCAGTGGCTGTTTGTTTTACATGTGGTAATTTATGTTTTTGCCTGCTGCTCTCTCAGTTCGTCCCACCTTCTCCTTCCCTGACTGAGTCCACAAGTCTGTTCTCTCTGTCTGCGTCTCCACTGTGAAACTGAAAGCGTTATTCAGTCACGTCCGATTCTTTGCAACCCCATGAACTGTAGCCCACCAGTTCTCTGTCCTTGATATTCTCCAGGCAAGAATACTGGAGTGGGTAGCTATTCCCTTCTCCAGGGGATCTTCCCAACCCAGGTCCTGTATAGCAGGCAGATTCTTTACCATCTGAGCAATTTCCTGCCCTGTAAACAGGCGCATCAGTACCATCTTTCTAGATTCTGTATCAGTTCAGTTCAGTTCAGTCGCTCAGTCGTGTCCGACTCTTTGAGACCCCATGAACCGCAGCATGCCAGGCCTCCCTGTCCATCACCAACTCCCAGAGTTTACCCAAACTCATGTCCTTCAAGTTGGTGATGCCATTCAACCATCTCATCCTCTGTCGTCCCCTTCTCCTCCTGCCCCCTATCTATATATCTGTTAATATATGATATTTGTTTTTCTCTTTCTGACTTACTTCACTGTGTGTAATAGGCTCTAGGTTCATTCCCTCATTAAGACTGACTCAAATGTGTTCTTTTTATGGCTGAGTAATATTCTGTTGTATACATGCACCACAACTTCTTTATCCATTTGTCGATGGATATCTAGGTTGCTTCCATGTCCCAGCTATTGTAAATAGTGCTGGAATGGACATTGGAGCACATGCGTCTCTTTCAATTATAGTTTTCTCAGGGTATATGCCCAGTAGTGGAATTGTTGGGTCATATGGTTCTATTCCTAGTTTTTTAAAAGGGATCTCCATTCTTGGACTTTTGAAGGAACTAGTTTTCAGGTTACAAGTGTTCTTTTATAGAAATTTGAATAAATTTTATTTTTGGTGTGCTGGGTCTTCCATGTGGTGTGTGGCTTTCTCTAGCTGCAGCAAGCAGGAGCTCCTCCTCACTGCGTCGCAGGGGCGTCTCATTGCGGGGGCATCTCTTGTGGAGCACAGGCTCTAGATGCTCTGGCTTCCGTGGTTGTGGCACATAGGCTTAGTTGCTCTGCAGCATGTAAAATCTTCCCTTACCAGGGCTCACCTGCATTGGCAGGCTGGTTCTTAACCACTGTGCCACCAGGGAGGTCCTATAGAAGTATTAAAATATGTATATATTTATTTATTTGGCTGCACAAGGTCTTAGTTGTAACATGTGGGATTTAGTTTCCTGACCAGAGCGCAAACCCTGATCCCTTGCATTGGGAGCATGGAGTCTTAGTCACTGGACCACAGGGAAGTCCCTCTTGGGTCTTTGAAGGAACTAGTTTTCAGACTACACATGTTCATTTCTAGAAATGTTTGAAACTCACCAAGCCCCTTAGTGAAACTGATTGAAAACAGACTCAAAAGGATTCAGAGAGATCCATTGCAGGGAAGAAAAGTTAAAGGAAGGGAGAGATGCCTTGAGAGCTCAAAAACCTGAAGGATAACTGATTTCTACCTTAAATCCTTGAATCGATCAAGACTTTTTTTTTGGTCTAAGTTCTTAAAGGACTGTATCTGTTTCTTAGAGAGATGCAGGGCAGACTCTTTTTGGTGGGGGGCGGTTGTGTCTAGGAAATGCTCATGGAGATAGTTATTTATACATACCCTGCCTTGTTCTAGAAAACCAGCTTATAATAATACAGTAGCAACTAAGAGATAAAATGAAGTGGTGGTTTGATGGGTAGTGTGGGCACGGAGGGAGGTTGGAATATATGGCATTTTCCTGGTCTGGCTTTGTAAGATGTGGAGAGGCGTGGAAGGACTTGCATACTCTTTGGAAGTTCTCATAAACGCCGCCCTTTCTCGGTAATTATTGAACAGCCCTGAGCTGGAGGCTGTGGATCCCGGGCAGTAACTGGATGGAGGCCATTCTGTGTGGCTGGTCTCAGTGGTGGGGTCGGGTGTGTGTGTGCAGCAGTTTTCAGCTCCCCTGGGGTTTGGTGCTTTTGCCTCTTGTTGGCTTGTTCTGTTTCTTCTTTGCCCATAGGGCTGAACTTGCCTCGTGTTCTAGGGGCTGGGTAACTCTGAACGGCCCTCTCACCTCAACTCATGGAGCCAGGTGTCTGTTAGTCTCTCCTTATGGAACTCAGCCAGGACCGTGTAACTGGGGGGCTAAGTTGCCCATACTGAGCTTTTGTTGTAAACTTTTTTTGCCCCTTATTTCAAAGCAAAACATTTCCAGGATTGAAAATTTCAAAACAACTATTTTAGGGCTTCCCTGGTGGTCCAGTGGTTGAGACTCTGTGCTTCCAGTGCAGGGGGCGTGTGGCAGCGCAGGTTCAATCCCTGCTCAGGGAACTAGATCCCGAATGCCTTGAGGCATGGCCCCCCAAAAAATTAATTAAAAAAACCCAACTTTTTAGCCCAAATAAAAAGTCCCTACAATTGTTCATGTAGAGATGATTCCTGATGACTTTTCCTTAGTGTCTCTTGACCTGTCTAGACTCTTTTCGCTCCCACTCTGTACTGGTTGGGGGATGCTGCTTGGAACTGCTTTCTTCCTCTGCATATCCTCAATACCTTTTACTCTTTTCTCTCGGTCCTGCAGATATAAGCAAACATATAAGGAATTACCTAGCAAACCTAATGCTCTAAAATGTTTAGAAGAAAAAACAAGCACATCCTTCCCCACCAGCCTGATACAACAGTTAGGCATATTCCTCCGTGTTCCTTTTTCCATGCCTTCAGACAAGTTTGAAGATGCAATGAAAAACGTTGCCAGGGAAGCCAGAGTTGGTGAAGTGGGAGCTCATAACTTACAGAATCTTAACCTTGGTGTGGGTTTGTGTTTGTCCATCCACATTGCTTTTTGTGTCCAACAGTGGAGAACACACAGCTGACCCTGAACCTGCAGACAGAGAACAAAGGCGGTGTTGTCTCGGGTGGTGAGCTGACAATTTTCCTGGACGGGCCGACTGTTGATCTGGGAAGCGTGCCTAATGGCAGTGCCGTGACGGATGGTGAGTGCCGCCCTGCTCCCCAGGGCTGTGCTGGGACAGGGCAGGGTGGGGCGGGGCAGGGCAGGGCTGAGGAGGTCACCAGAGCTTGGTTCTCTACCAGATATCTGGGTTCAGGTACTGCTTAGCCGGCCCTGACTCTTCTGAGCATTGTGGATCCCAATCATGACATGATTTTTCAAGGACTGCTTTCTGATAAAGGACCAAAATAAATGTCAAGTCTTTGTGAGTGCGAATAGAGAGAAACATCTTTTCATCCCACATGGACTTTGGAAAATAAAAGATTTTTATTAAATGTTACTTGGGCCCGGTTTTCTTCTTCCCAACCCACTTAAACTCCCTGGGGAGCTTGAGAGTGTCTTTTATGAGATGGTCTTGGTTGGGAGAGGGGAACTGTGTGTATCAGAGATTCACACCAGCAACATATAGGCAAGAAGCAGGGAAATCAGAGAGTGGTTCCTGCCTCGTCCTGAATGTGGGCGGTTTGTTTCTTTTCATCTAGTCTGAAATTAGTCACCTTTGGATCTAGCAGGAAATTATTTCATGACGTCTGAGGTCTGAAATGGGTTGGCTCTCTGCATAATTTTTTCTCATTAAATGTGATGTAACTATGGCGCTTTCCAGGCCCCAACCAGGCTTTCCATGGGTGCAGGGGGTGAGATTTGAGTTCTGTCTCAAAGGCATTTGGGTGGAGTCTCAGTGACTGGATGGGCCTTACTGCTACAGATCCTCCCTCAGCTGGGCTGCGTGGTGCTTGGGGCGCTTTAGGTGCATCTAGAGAACACACGTCATTCACTCATTCAGCACATATGTCCATAATTGGGCACTGGGTATGTACTAGCTCCTGGACCAGGTGCTGGCCAGATGGCAGGGGTAAAATTCACCTGGTCTCTGCTCCCTAGAGCTTGTGATCTACTTGGCAGGGGCAGGGGATGTTAGACACCAAACAAGTAAATGCACAATTAAGTATATAATCATAACTGACCTGCTATGAAGGAAGAGTGCTGGGCGGTGTGAGGTTCCTCCACTTTAGGGGAATCTCATCTACATTAGGCACCCAGAGAAGGTTTTCTTTGAGGATGCTGAGATTTGCTAGAACATGAGTTTAGGCAGGCCAAGGTGGGGATGTGAGGTGTTGGGGTGGCTGAGTAAGAGGTAGAGGGGTTTCAGGAGCAAAGGCTCTCAGATGGAAGCGAGTGTGGCCTTTCATAGCCATAGGAACGGCCAGTTGGATAGTGAGGAGTGAGAAAAGTAGAGTGGTGGGAGATGAGGCCAGTTGGATCACATAGCCTCCAAGATCTCGATAAAGATTTGGAACCTCAACATAAGAAGCAGAAAGCTGTTGAAGGGTTTTTAATCAGGAGAGTGTCATGATTTGATTTAGATTGGATCTGATCTGACTTTATTAAGTTTTTTAATTTTATTTTTAAAATATTTATTTATTTTTTTGGCTGCATCAGGTCTTCATTGTGGCCCACGGGCTCTCAAGTTGTGAGCTTAGTTGTCCTGTGGCATGTAGATCTTAGTTCCCCGACCAGAGATGGAACCCATGTCCCCTGCATTGGAAGATGGATTCTTAACCCCTGAACTGCCAGGGACGTCCCTGATTTGGCTTTTCAAAAGCTCGCTGATTGCGATGTGGAGAGATGCCCCAATTCCTTGCCCCCAGTTGGCATGGCCAGCATCTGGCCTCTGTCTCACGTGGTGTGGTTTCACATAACGTATAAGGCAACGTGCTTGTAAAGTGCCTGAGACGTTCTTGAAGGTCTTGAGGAAGAAGAAGTGTTTCCCGGGTTTGAGCCCCTTTGTTCCTTGGCCCCAGTCAGATCTCACCTGGCCATCCCTGTCCTTGTTGGGCTGGCAGCTGCAGCTTAGTGGACACTCGCTGTTCCTCTGGGGTGGAAACACGCAGTTAGCGGTGTTGCCGTACCCACATCTCGAACAGAGATGTGAGCTTCTCAATGTTTCTTTCTTATGATGGATCCCTTTTCCAGGTCCACAGCCCCCTTCGAGAGAATCCAGCGGGACAGCCGTCGCTCCAGAGACCCGCCACCAGCCCCCCAGCACAAACTGCTTTGGTGGGAGATCCCGGTAAGACATCCTCCTCCTGCCCTGTGAAGGAGGGGGAGCCAGGAGTTGCTCAGAGCTCCTGAAAACATGTGGCAAAGTGACGAGGAACAGTTTATGTTAGAAACTGTCAGAAATTTCCAGAGAGCTTGTAACTGCCTTGCAAGACTTATAAGTATGTCAGTATGGTCCAGAGGGGAATACACAACTCAGGATTCTCAAACGGGTCAGTGGTTGCTTGACAAAGATGGGGATGGACCAAGTTGTTTATTGCTCAGTTGAGCAGAGCTTGACTGCTTTTTGATGATCAGGTACCATGGCCACAGTTATCCTTCCAGGAAATACAAAGGAACACTTAGAGCAGTGGTTCTTTTTTTTTTTCCTTTTTATTTAGGCTTGCTGTGCAAAGATTTTCTCTAATTAATGACGAGCTGGGGCTGCTCTCCAGTCGCGGTGCACAGGCTCCTCATTGCGGTGGTTTCTCTTGTTGCAGAGCATGGGCCTTAGGGCACACGGGCTTCTGTAGTTGTGGTGCACAGGCCTCGCTGCCCCAAGGCCTGTGGGATCCTCCTGGACCAGGGATTAAACCCCTGCGACTTGCATTAGCAGGAAGAGTTCTAACCAGCAGACTACCAGGGAGGTCCTCAGAGCAGTGTTTTTGTGTATGTGACATTTTCTCTCTGTACATTTTTGTCTGTGGGGATGATCCATGATTCCCTTTGGAGTGCTACTTCAGACTTCCTGCACTCAGAGTCTGAGCTGTATTATACTTGTTATATACACATCACAAATGATGTTATTTTTAGACTTAATTTTATTTATTGACATCCCCATCTTATACCTGTGTTAATGGTGCATTCTCATCTCCATGGCCACTAAATTCCCAGGCAGGGAAAAAGTTTTAAGTATATTAGATGGGGAGGAGCTTTTATTATATATTGTTTATTGTTTCATTGTTTGTTACACTGTACAAAATTCCTAGACATTTTGAAGAAATTTTCAGGAAAAGAATCATATGGAATGTAGTTTGTAAACCAGAGAGCAGGTGGATGGTAAAATCTTCCCAAACAAGTCCTGGGGCGTGGGGGAATAATGCTTTAAGAAACAGAGTATATAGCGAGCTGGGGTTGCTGTATACCCACAGCATCTGGAAAGACTGCACTGCAGACAGCGATCAGCCTGTCTGGATTTTGTGGTCTTGAGGGCTTGTGAGGTCTTGAAGGCGAGCAGGCGTCAGGAACAAGAGAGGGTTAGACGTTCGGCTCTTCCGTCTATAGCATCATTAGGAGCAGAGGTACCATTTCCCTGTTGTCTCTTCTCCAAGCTTCTGCGGAGCTCTGGCCTCATATCCTGAAGATGGGTCACCTAGTCTATCATGGAAAAGAGAGACTTTAAGTTGGGAAAAGTAGCAGGGTCTCACAGGGTGGTGGTGGTTTAGTTGCTCAGTGGTGTCTGACTGTTTGTGACCCCATGGACTGCAGCTCACCAGGCTTCCCTGTCCTTCACTATCTCCCGGACTTTGCTCAAACTCATGTCCGTTGAGTTGGTGATGCCATCCAATCATCTGATCTCTGTTGTCCCCTTCTCCTCCTGCCTTCAGTCTTTCCCATCATCAGGGTCTTTTCCAGTAAGTTAGTTCTTCACATCAGGTGGCCAAAGTATCGGAGCTTCAACTTTAGCATCAGTCCTTCCAATGAATATTCAGGATTGATTTCCTTTAGGATTGACTAGTTTGATGTCCTTGCTACCCAAGGGACTCTCAAGAATCTTCTCCAGCACCACAATCTGAAAGCATCAATTCTTCAGCATTCAGCCTTCTTTATAGTCCAACTCTTACATCCATACATGACTACTGGAGTTTCACAGGGTCAAGTACCAACAATACAGCTGGCAAATCTTGTATCAACAGTGGCAACATTGGCACCCAGAGCTAGAAAAACAGAATTGGGTGCTCACTGTGAGAAGGCTGCCTCTGAGCCCTGGTGCTTGTCACTGCCATCTTGGTCTTTGAGCTGACTTGGAAAATTTGTGTCAAGCACAACTGATGTCACTTAATTTAGGGATGGAGGAAGGCAGTGTTCAGCTCTTAACAGGTTCAGACTTAAGTTCTTGAGCTATTTGTTGCTCTCTGAAGTTCTCTGATTGGTAGACCTTGAAACTCACATATCTGGATGGCCTTCTTTGTGCTCTTGTTTGTGTTGAGGGTTGTTGATTGTTAGAGCAGTAGCCAGACTTCAACAGAAAATCAGTCGCAACTTTGCCCACAACACACAGTGGACATTCACTGGTAGTTAATTGTCAGTGAACAGAGTGCTTATAGGTAACTGAAGCCATTTGGGAGCCTCCTCTATCCGCCTGGCTACTGCTGCATTTTCCATGTGTGGTCTGTGAATTTTCACAGGCCTCTGCCATCTAGGTATTCATTGTATGTTCGCATGGAACCCGCTGCCATTTGGTGGCAAACACTTGGATGTGTGGCCTTTATGAAGTCACCGTGCACACAGGGAGTGGCAGGGTGGTCTACTGGATGAGTGTGAGGCTCTGGCAGCAGATGGAGACTGAATCCTGACCTGTCATTGACTTGCTATACATTATTGGGCAAGTCATCAAACTTCTCAGCCTCTTAGTCTTTTCAGGTGTAAAATGGGGGTATCGCCTGCCTCACGGGATCACTGCAGGAATTAATTGGGATGAGTTAGGTGGCTCAGATGGTAAAGAACCTGTCTGTAATGCAGGAGACCCGTGTTCAACCCCTGGGTTGGGAAGAACCCCTGGGTTGGGAAGATCCCCTGGAGAAGGGAATGTCTACTCACTCCAGCATTCTTGCTGGAGAATCCCATGGACAGAGGAGCCTGGCGGGTTATAGTCCATGGGGTCAGGAAGAGTCAGACATAATTGAGTGACTAACACACAGTACCACCTGAGGGCCTTGCACACAGGCATTGCGCAGTAAAGGTGGCCAGGGCTTGCATCTGGAAACTGTCTTTCATGCCCCACTTCCCTGCCCCCAAACCTGGGACGTAACGCATGATGAAGCATTCCTGTCCAGGAGTCTGTAGTTAGGAGGGTGATGAATCAAACCTTCAGGACTCAGGGACAATCCTCCGCTGTCCTTGGTTTCCTGTGGCAGAGAGAATGACGGGCTTCGGCCCACCGCCTCCCAGACTAAATATTTAGCTTTCGCCGTCTGAAAGGGTAGGTTTTTCTTGGACTTGGGCGCTGTTCTCCATGATCAAAGGTGCTCTGATGTGCCCATGAAGGTGAAGATTGCAGTGCGAAAGCAGCCTTTTCCTATCCTGCCCCTGCTTTATAAAGCTACAGAACTGGAACCGTGTAAGAGCTGCATCTTCAGGATTCATTTCCCCAAGTTCATCCAGCAGCATTTCCAGGTGCTTGCTGAACAGGACCTCATAGCGCCGTCTCCTCGTGGGATCTTTCCCACTCGTTACAGGTCACCAGGTAGAACACCTTCAGTTATTTTGCCATTTGGGCTGCCACATGGAAGCCAGCACGGTGTCACCACCCATGGCATAAAGTTATTAGCAGACCAACCACCTTAGTATCCACTCAGTGGGTCTGGTTGAGTAAAGAAAGAGTTAATATCACACACTGTTGTATAGTCTTGCAACGAAATGCTGTCTGGTAGCAAAAAAATGGGGAATAGAAAGTTAATATCAATGTCTTGGAATCTCAGAAACATAATGTTGAACAAGAGCTGCAGATGACAGAAAAAATATATAGTATAATGTCATTTATATAAAGTTTAGAAATGTAAAATGAAACCATGTGTGTATATATATATATATATATATATATATATTTTATGGATACCTTTGTGGGTGGTAAAACTGTAGAAAACAGAAGGGAATCATTAACCCTGAATTCAGGAGGATGGTTGTCACTGGTGGGTGGGTTTAATGAAGAAAGAGCACAATGAAAGCTTCTGGGTACTGGGAATGCTATTTCTTAGCCCAGTGTTTTTTTTTCTTTAACTGAATATTTAATATATTCTTTAATTTGCATGATATATTTCAAAATACAGAAACTATCATCTACCAATCTAGGTAAGCTGAATAGGGATGGTGTTCGGTAGCAGAGATTGTTGTCTACCGCTGAGGCAGATAGGTTTCAGAACTTTGGGTTTCTCCAGGCTGGATGACGAGCACTCGTTTGTCTTCCGCCCTGTTCATCTTTACAGCAGTGGAGCTGGTGATTCTAAGACGATGCTCCACGCTGGCCTTGGCGGCTGCGCTTCCACCACTTAGAGATATCAGGTGGGAGAATGTCATCTGGGCCTTGGGAACAGGATCCAGATGAAAGCTGGCCACTGCCAGACTGTGTGTCAGAATAGCAGTAATCTTGGTGGCCCGAGAGGGCCAGTCTGGTGCTGTTTTGTGTGTGGAGTGGGGGCCGTTGCGTGGGGTGCCCAGAGCTCTGTCTGCACGTGTGGGGGACTGTGTGTCAGAATAGCAGTAATCTTGGTGGCCCGAGAGGGCCAGTCTGGTGCCGTTTTGTGCGTGGAGTGGGGGCTGTTGCGTGGGGTACCCAGGGCTCTGTCTGTGCGTGCACTGTCCCGGCCTGCGTCCTCAGCCCGTGTTCCCTGTTCAGTGTTGCGGAGCCCCCTGGGAGAGTGTGTGCTAGTTGGCACTGGGAAGGCCTTCCACACCCTCCAATAATCCCCCAGTGTTTGTTTTATTTTGCTGGAATGAGGGCTGACTTGGGAACCGTGCCTAAGTCAATTCAGGTTCTGCAGATCTCCTGTGTGCCCGGTGTCATGCACACGTTGCCTTGCACGAGGCTTGCCAGAAGCATGATGTCTGCGTTCCACATGCAGTCTTCATGACATATGCAATGTATGTGAAGTTTCACACCATGGGAGGCTCTGAGAGAGAAGAGATGAGTGTGTGGAGAGGAAGACACTTGAGGAGAAGGAGGGCGGAAGTTTGCAGAGAGACTTGTCCAGCGTCCAAGGGTTCAGTACAGTGGCTTAGGGGCTAATGGTGGTAACTAGAGAAGCTAACAGTGGGGTGAGCATGGAGGGAAAAAGAACCCAGCAGGGGAATCCCCGATGGTACTGGCAGACCTCTTCAGAGATACCGTCAGGTGAGAAATAGTTGGGAAATTCCAGACTGAAGGTGGAAAGCCAGAGCATTGGAATCCCTCTGTGGTTTGCTGATTCTTCATCACCTGTGATTTCACCCCCTCCTCCTTGGCTATTACATGAAAGCAGGGAGTTAAGGTGGTGTCAACTGATGGGTGAAACCATCATAGGACTGTCTGTGAACTATGCTGTTGCTCCAAGCACAGAGTTAAGATTCCTTCTGACTTGCAGACAAAAGGATAAATATCCTTTGACATCTCTTATATGCAGAATCTAAAAAGAAATGATATGAATAAACTTACAGAACAGAAAGAGATTCAGACTTAGAGAATGAACTTATGGTAGTGGGGAGGTGGGAGGGAAGAGAGAGATAGGGAGTTTGGGATGGGTGTGGACATACTGCTATATTTAAAATGGATAACCAAGACGGACCTACTGTATGGCACGTGGACCTCAGTTGAATGTTATGTGGCAGCTTGGATGGGAGGGGAGTTTGGGGAAGAATGGATACATGTATATGTATGGCTGACTCCCTTCACTGTTCTTCTGAAATTATCACAACGTTGTCAATCCTTAATTGGCTATACCCCAAAATGAAACAAAAAATTTTTAAAAAAAAAGATGAGAAAAAATTTCTTCCAACTTGAACAACTAGCTCCTCTGTCTAGAATCCCTATAGATTTTCCATCGTCCTTCAGGGAAATGGTATGAGCAAATGGGAGAATGTGTTGAATTTGATTTTGGGTTCATAGAGGTTTTCACTTATAGGCCTGAAATCTGTGAAAGAGATCTTGGTTAAGGAGATACAGGGGCTTAAATAATTAATTTATCTTTATTACATACTATATACATATTTATTGTAAGAATATGTGTGAATGTACACGAGTGTGCATGAGCATGTTTGTGTGTGTGTTTGGTGTGAAGGGCTGGAGGCCTCTGTTCCCCATCAGCCATCAGTATTGGACCGTGTTGGTCAGAATCTGCATTTTAACAAGCTCCCACACAGTTCTTTGACACGTGAGTTCATACCCTCCTAGACAGAGTTTTCACCCACCCTCCTCTCCTCTCTCTCTTTTATCCTGCTCTGATGAAAGCATATCAGATTTATTGACTCCCTTGCCTTGGCATTAGTGACCTCTGGAGATTTAAAAGCCCTAATCTCAGAGACATGGAAAGGCCCAAGGTCTCTGGTGAGCTCTAAATAGCTCATCAGCTGTGTCTGCAGACAGCCTAGCCCAGAAAGGAACTCCACCGAGCGCGAGGCTGCTGGGAACACTGCTGGAAGTCCCTGGGGGACCAGCGACGGCCGGGAAGCAAAGCTAATGGGAGCAAGAGGCAGGTGGGAGCTGAGCCTCCGGCGCGGGGCCGCGCTCTGTCATTGCTGCCCACTGCCGCCGGTCCCGCCACGGAGATGGCTAACGGTGCTTGATTCGGAACTGCAGTTAGTTAGATCTGGCCATGCTGTGCCACTTGAGGACGTTAGTTCCCCAGCCAAGGACTGAACCTGGGGCCCCAGCAGTGAAAGCACCGATTCCTAACCACTGACCACCAGGGAAGTCCCTTCAGCCTGCAGTGATGTGGCGATGTCACCCTGTCAGCGTACCACTGATCCAGATGTCTTTATGGTCTCCATTCAGGTCTCCTGCCCAATAACTTCTACTTAAAATCTAGCTGTAGGCTCATTACAATTGCTGGGGAAGAGATAGGAGCAAGAAAAGGAATATGAGTAATTTGTTTACTCGTATAGTAATAACTGAGACCCGGTTCCTGCACAGAAGGAGCTTGCAGGGCTCTCTTCTGAGTAGATGGTATGTAAGGAATAGGGTTGACACCATGGACAAGAGCTACCCTGCATTCCCAAAGCCGCACATTGAAAAGTCATCATTGAGATGAAGTACACATTTATTTATATGTTAATTTATTAATTCTGCACTGATTAAAATTATACATTATTGTACTTTTTCTGTTTTAGGGTTTTGTTTTTGTTTTTTTGGCTGTGCCACGTGGCTTGTGGGATCAAGGATTGAACTCAGGTTTATGGCAGTGGAAGCACAGAGTCTTAACCACTAGACCAGCAGGGAATTCCCTATTGAATGTTTGTTTATTCAAATTCGTTTTATCTCATTGGTCTTTATTGGAGGCAGTTTTTGTTGGAGGCAGTATTTGTTCCACAAACGTGAATGCCAGGCTGTGAGCTGCGTTGTAGATAAAAAGATAAAAAAGTCATGGCCCTTGATGTTGAGGACTGGCATCTGGTGGGAGACAGAGTTGACAGTTCCAGTGTAGTGCGATGGACCCCACAGTGGTGGTGATGGACCCCACAGTGGAAAGTTTACCTAAATCCACCAGGGGATAATAGGGGAAGACTTAACACGTTTGATCTTTATTTTGAAGGCTTTTGCAGACCAGTGAAGTGGGGGAAAGGGAAGTCACTCAGGCTGAGGGAACAGCGTCAGCAAAGGCAATTGAGAACAAGAGAACTTGGCACATTTGGACATATTAGTCATTTGGTAATGTTGACACAAGATATTCAGGATGATAGCTGAAGCCAGCCATGGTCTGCAGGTCAAATCCAGGCTGCCACTTGTTTGTTTGTTTAGAGCAGTGTTTGGTTCACAGCAACACTGAGCAGCAAGTACAGAGATTTCCTACCTACCACATACACACAGCATCCCGCAGTGGGGAGCGTGCCGTCAGCGTCCCACACTAGAGTGGTTTGTGTTCAACAATCGTTGAACCTACATTGACACATCATCATCCCAAATGATAATGAGAGACTTTATCTCCCAGTGTCCATAGTGTATATTAGGGTTCACTCTTGGTGTTGTGTACTTTATGATTTTGACACATGTTTAGTGACATGCATCCACCATTATAGCATTATACAAAATAGTTTCAGTGTTCTAAAGATCTCCTGTATTCTGTTAACCATTGATCTTTTTACTGTCTATATAGTTTTGCCTTTCCTAGAATGTCATCTAACTGGAATCATAAAATTTGTAGCTCAGATTGTAGCCCTTCACTTAGTAGTATGCATCTGAGGTTCCTCTGTGTCTCTTTATGGTTTGATAGCTCATTTGTTTTTTAGAACTAAATAATATTTCTGGTCCCATCACTTCATGGCAAATAGATGGGGAAACAATGGAAACAGTGACAAACTTTATTTTTTGGGGCTCCAAAATCACTGCAGATGATGACTGCTGCCATGAAATTAAAAGATGCTTGCTCCTTGGAAAAAAGTTATGAACAACCTAGATAGCATATTAAAAAGCAGAGACATTATTTTGCCAGCAAAGGTCCATCTAGTCAAAGCTTTGATTTTTCCAGTAGTCATGTATGGATGTGAGAGTTGGACTATAAAGAAAGCTGAGTGCCGAAGAATTGATGCTTTTGTGGTGTTGGAGAAGACTCTTGAGAGTCCCTTGAACTCTTGCAAGGAGATCCAACCATTCCATCCTAAAGGAAATCAGTCCTGAATATTCACTGGAAGGACTGATGCTGAAGCTGAAGCTGCAATACTTTGGCTACCTGATGTGAAGAACTGACTCATTTGAAAAGACCCTGATGCTGGGAAAGATTGAAGGTGGGAGGAGAAGGGGACGGCAGAGAATGAGAGGTTGGATGGTATCACCGACTCGATGGTCATGAGTTTGAGTAAACTCCAGAAGTTGGTGATGGACAAGGAGGCCTGGCATGCCGCATGCAGTCCATGGGATCGCAAAGAGTTGGACACGACTGAGCGACTGAACTGAATTGACTGAAATAATATTTCATATTCTGGACATACCACAGTTTATTTATCCATTCACATACTGAGGGTCATCTTGGTTGCTTCCGAGTTTTGACAATTTTGAACAAAGCTACTGTAGACAGCCCTGTACAAATTTTTATGTGGACATGTTTTCAACTCCTTTGGATAAATACAAAGGAGAGCAATTGCTAGGTTGTATGGTAAGAGCAAAAGAGTACTTTTAGTTTTGTAACAAATTGCCAAGTTGTCTTCCAAAATGGCTATACCATTTATATCCCCACCAGCAACAGATGAGAGTTCCTGTTGCTCCACATTCTCACCAGCATTTGGTGTTGTCAGTGTTCTAGATTTTGGCCTTTCTAATAGGCATGTCGCGGAGTCTCATTTGCATTTCCCTAATGACCTACAATGTAGAGCACCTTTTCATATACTCATTTGCCATCTATATATCTTTTTTGGTGAGGTGTTTGTTCAGGCCTTTTGCCCATTTTTAAAATCAGGTTTTTCCTTTTCTTGTTGAGTTTTAAGAGTTCTTTGTATATTTTGGATAACAGTCTTTTATCAAGATATGTTTTTACAAATATTTTCTTCCAGTCTGAGTCTTGTCTTCTTATCCTCTTGACCACTTCTTTTTGTAAATAAAATTTTACTTGAATACAGCACATACTCATTCATTTGGGCTTCCCAGGTGACACTAGTGGTAAAGAACCCGCCTGCTAATGCAGGAAACACAGGTTCGGTCCCTGGGTTGGGAAGATCCCCTGTAGAAGGAAATAGCAACCCACTCCAGTATTCCTGCCTGGGAAATCCCATGGACAGAGGAGCCTGGTGGGCTACAGTCTGTGGGGTTGCAAAAGAGTTGGACATGACTTAGCAACTAAAACAACAAACTGCTTCCAGAACCTAGCTGCCTTGTTGTTGGAGAGTCTGCTAGTCCCTGGAGTGAAGGGGTAGGAGAAGGCAGAAGAAGGTAGGAATGTCTTGACACAGTGGAGGCCAAGGCTAGACTCAGGGACCTAGAGGATTCCTAGATTCAGGTCCCTAGGACCTAGGGATCAGGAGGATTGCTGTGGAACTGGAGAGAGAGGAGTGGAGGACTAGCAGCAGGTGGTGACTCCATTGCAGCATGCAAACACTTGGTTGCAGCATGTGGGATCTAGCTCCTGGACCAGGGCTCAGATCTGGGGCCCTTGCATTGGGAGTGTGGAGTCTTAGTGACTGGACCACCAGGGAAGTCTGAAGCTGTCACTTTAAAATGACTTCCCCCATAATGGTCGTGATTAGTGCTTAGCAGGCTCTGTGGAACAGTGGTACTGAGTGACTCTGGGGCAGAGTCATTCCTCTCAAAGTGTATCCATAGGAGGAGAACGCAAGCCAAACCTAGGAGATGCAGAGGACCACAAAGTGTATTCCTGACGTTGAACAGTGGTACCAGTATAAGGGTCTCCATGATTTAGGGGGCAGGGGTGAAATTTCTACTTTAACGAGACCTGTATCTGGATTCTAGGACTTCTCAGTCCTAGAAAACTGTAATTGAAAGGGCAAGAGTTGGGACTTCCCTGGTAGTCCTATGGCTAAGAGTCCACACTCCCAATGCAGTAGTCTGATCAGGGAACTAGAACCTGCATTCTGCAACTAAGACCGGGAGTACCCAGATAAATAAATAATCAAAAAAAAAAAGAAAAAGACAACGGAAGGGAAAATGTTTAGAGAGAAGTCAGTAAAGAGTATGGATCTCAGAGAAAAGACTTGAGTCACAGGAACTAGTGCAGTTTGGGTATGTGATGATCAGAGATCGGAACAGAACTGACTGGAAATACTTTGGACAGATGTGGATGGTGGGGAAAAGGACTGCTGAAGCCATGGTGTTTGTGGCTGTGGTTTGGTGTGATGAGGTTAGACGTTTCCTTTAGGAGTCTGTTGGCCCTGCTTGGCTCCTTTCGAAAGCGCCAAGGTCTGTGGAAGTGTAGATTTAGGGTTTGGTTTAGCGACTGCCTTTATGATGGCATACTCAATAACCTAAATAGAACGACTTTTTTTATACACTGGAACAATTCTATATTTAGGTTTTTCACTTTGCATTAGGTAAAAATAGTTACAGAACTAAAGCGCAGAACACATCACAGGATTTCCTGAAGTTGTTATGTACCCATACCTATTGAAAATATAGCGAAAATACTAGTCTCAATATTCTGAGTCTCCTATCCTTATTCCTATTTATGTGTTAGTTCACTTCATTCTGGCATCTGCCCCTACCATCCTGCCAAAATTACAGCCGCAAAGGCCCAGCTGGCCTTGTCTGCAGGTTTGATCTTGTGGCCTTGTTACAAAGCAACAGGATGCACTATGAAATAATGCAGTTGAGAGAGGTATGGTTAAGAAGGCGACCTGTAAGCAAAGCCTTGAAGAAGGTGAGGGATTTCTCCATGAGGCTCTCTCGTCAGGGAAGACTTTGGGCAGAGGAGTGGCTCTTGCCAAGGAACTCAGCTGGGAGTGGGCCTTTGGAGTTGAAGGAGGCCAGTCTGGCTGGAGTGGAGGGAATGATGGGAAAATAGGAGGAGGTGATGGCAGTTAATAGGTGGGGCCAGGTTGTATCCAAGAATTTCTGCTTTGTGTATTTAAAGGTTTTATTCTTGGACCCACTATACAAGTTTGAAATATGTCTTATGGGTGAATTGAAATTTTTATCTTGTGATCCTCTCTTTTTCTAGCAAAGTTAAAATTTTATTTGTTCTGGGCAATAAAAAGGAACAGCGTTAAACAACATGGATGACTCTCAAAAGAATTATGCTAAATGCAAGAAGCCAGATATATAAAAGATGTCCTTGGCAGTCCAGTGGTTAGGAGTCCACGCTCTCACTACCTGGAGAGTGAAAGAGAAAGTGAAGGTCGCTCAGTCGTGTCCGACTCTTTGTGACCCCATGGACTATATAGTCCACGGAATTCTCCAGCCCAGAATACTGGAGTGGATAGCCTTTCCCTTCTCCAAGGGATCTTCCCGACCCAGAAATTAACTGGGATCTCCTGCATTGCAGGTGGATTCTTTACCAACTGAGCTATCAGGGAAGCCTCACTGCCTTGGGGCCAGGGTCAATTCCTGGTTGGGGAACTAAGATCCTGCAAGCCAGGTGGTGGGGTCAAAAGTAAATAAATAAGTAAAATAAAATGATTAAGATGGTAAATTTAAAAAAAGCCAGACACGAAAGGCTACATTCTATGTGATTCCATTTATATAACTTTGTAGAAGAGGCAAAATGATTGGGACAGAAATCCTGTTAGCAATTGTTGGAAATTGAGGGGAAGGATTGACTACCAAGGGCACCAAGAAATTTTGGGGGGCAGTGTAAGTATTTTATATCTTGATCGTGGTGATGGTAACACGATTGTATATGCTGGTAAAAGTCATTTAACTCTACCCTTGAAAGGGAGTGAATTTTACTATATGTAAATTATGCCTGAGTTTTAAAAATCATTAAAAAAGTTTGTTTAGTTTGGTATTAGCATAACTTCCCCAGCTTCCTTTTGTTTTGTATTTTCTTGTCATATTTTCTGCATCCATTTAGTTTCCACATTTTTGGTGCTTATATATTAGATAGTGTTGCTCGAAACATCATTGAACTGGATTGTTAACAAACAGTACAAGGAGGGTGGCAAGTTGGAAGAACTAGATGAAGGGGACTAAGAGATGTAGGCTTCTGGTTATAGAATAAATAAGTCATGAGACTATAATGTACAGTGTGGGGAATATGGGCAATCATTTTGTGTTCACTTTGGCGGCAGATGATTCCTAGACTTTATATACATTGGTTCAGAATGTATATAAATGTCGGATGACTTATGTTGTATACCTGAAACTAATATAGTTTGTATGTCAGCAATACTTCAATTAAAAAAAAAAAGATTGAAAAACAAACCCAAACCAGTATAATACCTTGTATCTTTAAACTGTCATGGCTGGTCCATTTGTTTCTGTGATTCATGATATCTTTTCATCCTCTTGCCTTTTAAGTGCTGTCTGTTCTGCTTTCTTTGTCTCTCTTTGCTAAGCTAATGAGCCACTCTAAGCCTGTGTTTGGCCTGCCTTTTCTTTGTCTTTATGAGTTGAAGGTATCTTTGGCTCACGGATTATTTGATAATGGAGTGTGAAATTCTGCACCTAACAGCGTAGAGAGAACAAGAATTTCTTCCTTGGCTCCCTGTCTGAAGATTTTCTGTTTGGACTGGGACTTCTCTTGGACTTTCATGGCACGTCTATGTGTCGGGTCTGTTTTGTGTGCTCATAAATGGCCTTTGAAGGTACAACTTTCAAATGAGAAATTGACAACAATTTTTAACATGAGATTGGTGAAAGTCTAGAGTGGGAGATGGTGTGAATCACTACTGTTTGGTGAAGGAGAAGGGGAGATGAAGAACTATGGTTGGTTTTGTTCTTTCTCTTTAAAGTTTTTCGCTTTAAAAAAGGTAAGCAAAACCTTTATTTGAAATCACACCTTACAGTTTTGCTTTACATGTAGAGAAGAATGATGAAATGGGGACTCTTGAGGAGTTGGGTTTTTTCTCTCCCATCTATAGCACTCTTGTTTCGAAGGTGGGGAGGGGTACAGGGGGAGTTCTCAGCCAAACTCCTCTGGGCCTTATGCATCTTTGTGTCCCCACCAGGGCCTGGAATAGTGCTCGGCTGCACGTAGCAGCAGCTCAGTGAATCCTTGTTGAGTTGAAAGAGTCTTGTGTTCCTGCTTCTCACTTGCCAGGACTTCAGGGTGGGTCTTGCTACCAGTTTACATTCCTTGGCACCTCGACTCCCTGAGAAGTGATGGTTTCAGGGGCACAGGGTACAGGGGAGACTTTTTATCAGGACAGCCTTGTCTTTCTAAAGCTTAGCGAGACCGCCAAGAGGGTGGTGGATTCCCCCTGGTTTTTTTTTTCTGGCTGCGGCATGCAGGATCCTGGTTCTCCAACCAGTGCTCCAGCCCACGCACCCTGCAGTAGAAGCATGGAGTCCCAACCTCCGGACCACCAGGGAAGTCTCTGCTCCTCCTGTTTTATTTATTCTTCATGATTGATACTTCCACTTTGAACTTTTTTCTTGGATTGTTCTTTTCAAGTCCTTACAACTTCGATGGTTAGCACTGGAATCAGAGATAAGCTGACACATAAATACGTCTTATTTGGAAAAAGCATGTGTAGTAACATCCATGTTCCTGAACTCTACCAGGAGAGAGTGTTACTTACTGACCCTCTGAGAACAGTGATGTCCCACATATAGATAACTATTCACATCCCCAACTGATGATTGAAATGTCAAGAGTGTGTGTCTCATGAAGGATATTTGGATCACAGAAATGGCACCCCTGTGAGATGAGCACTGATTCCACAGGGCATTGCCATCTCTCTTTAAGACCTCCAACTTGAGTAAGGCCACGTGCTCAGCAGAAATTCAGGCTGTGTGATATGTCATCACAGTCCCTGGTTTTATGCATTGAGGTGGGGTGTCTTTGGGAGGAGGGGCATTTTAGAAAATATTCCTGCCATAGAAGGTGTCTCTTAATTCCCATGTTCAATCGCTTGCCTAGTCTTTACCTGTTGGAGAATGCTTGAAAACTACAGCTAGAACAACAACAACAACAAAACCATGATAAATAAAATCTGGTTGGATGTGGAGACTGTCTTGCAATTTTAGTATATGTGGCACACAAAAAAGTGTAATGATATGATTTTTATTTGTAGACCTTGGTTTGTAGACTAGAGAATGTTTTTACGTGATGTTGAGGGCTAACCTTTTTGGAAGACACTAGCTCTGACACTTCTCAATACCTACTACCTTGTGGATTCCGTCTCTTGGGATAGAGTCCATTCTTTAAAGAGGTGGTTGGAGACAGGGAGGTGAGGAGTGACTGGATTGCCAGGAACATGGGAAATATTAGAGGTTACAGGCCCAAGAGTGCTTTTGTACTTGAGAGGTTGCGTCTTTTAGTCATTCAGCAAATGTTTCTTTGTGCTTACTGTGAGGCCAAGCAGATGCTAGGTGCTGGTTATACAAAGTTATACCTAAACAGACATGGCTTCCGCCTTCATGGGCCTTGTTGAAGTTAGACATTAAACAGATAAACAAACATAAATTACAAATAGAAAGGCTGAGTCCCTTCAGCTGTTCACCTGAAACTGTCACAACATTGTTAGTCGGTTATACCCCAATACAAAATAAAAAGTTAAAAAAAAAAAATGCCATTAAGGAAAAGGATAGAATGCTATGACAGAGAAGTCAGGGAGTTTAGTGCAGCCTGGGAGGTGAGGGACATTTAGACCAGGATTTGAATGAGGAGCCAGCTGGGCGAAGAGTCCAGAGAAGAGGATGCCAGCGAGTCGATCAGCAAAAGCTCCAAATTTCCCTTGGGAGGAGTTTAGAGGGAGGTTTGGAGGAACGTCTGATGAACATATTCTTTAAGGAGTGTGCCTCCTTCCTGCTGAATCCCTGCCTTTGTGATTTGTTGTGTCAGAACACTTAGAAATAACGTCCTGGGCACTGTCATTCTGGTACCGTGTGGTCCTTTCAGGTCTGTGGCTGTAGCTCAGGGATGTTCTATGATAGGCCAGGTTCAAGCAAGAGGTGATGCCAGGGGGAAGAAGGTGGAAGAGCCTTTTCTGGCCCACCTATAGCAGAAGTTGGAGCCCCGTGTTCAGGGTCGGCCCCCTGCAGCTTCCTGCTGTGTATCAGTGGAGGTTGACAGTCTCCTGAGCTGCTGGAGCGTCCTGTGCCCTTGTACCATCTCAGGACATGGGACAAATAAGTGAGGGGCTTCTGTGTTCAGGGAACCCCAGGTCATTCCCTGCTGCCCCAAGTGGGGGTGGGGTGGAATGAGACACTGACCGCTTCCGCTAGAAGCCCAGCATAAAACCTGGAATGAGATGAATCAAAATGTAGTATATAGTCTCTCTTAAAGTGAATTTTTCAGTCTCAGGAAGCTGCCACCGTTGAGAATGTTTCTCTGTTCTCCAGATTGTGCAGAAGTAAATCGCTTGTCTTTCTGTCATGCAGAATGGACTTGGCAGTTTCATTTTTACCTTTCCTGTCATTTCTGAGGCTGGCAGCCAGAGGTAGGGTGTGGAATGGAGCCGTAAATTATCCTCAGAATGATTCCAGCGGTCCCATTTTTAACTCTTAATTGCGCCTTTCCCTTTTCACCTCCCCCTTTTACCCCCCTCCCATTCCCCCCGCTCCTTGTCCACATTTGAATGAACAGGAAGAATTGAGGAGGCTGCATGTAGGTGGGAGCAGGTTTGCTTAGTGACGCCTCTCTGAATGATGGAAACCATTTCTTTTCCCATCACTGCTTCCCATTTTTCCCTCCATGATTCTATTTTAAGTGACTGTTTTTTTTTTTCCTGAGTCTTTTACTGGAAACAGGCCCAGCCTCACTCATTTTGTTTCCATGCTGCTATTAAAAGACAATGCCCAGTTAAGAGGACTTGGAAGAGGGGCAGGATGGCCACTCTCTTGCTTCTAGTCATCTAGGCAAAAATCAATTCCCTGGATTGGGATGTGAGAACAGTTTTAAATTATTTAGGCAATTTTAACTTCTGTGTCTGTTTTTTTTTCCTTTAATAAATTTAAAGGGAGGAAAAACCCCACTATCAGTGGTTCTGCCCAGAAACTTCTCTTTTGCCAAGCTAATGGGCTTGAATTCTGAGGTCAAAGAACTTCCCTTTATATTCTGGGCCTCTTTTACCAAGATAGAAAAATATGCTTGGCACCCAGTATCCGGTCAGCCATGAATTCTTGACATTTGCAAGAGATGTGTCCTCGGGCATTGAAGAATCCCTGTATTTATTAATACAGAGTGTTTGTAGAGTTCTGAGTATTGCCTGAATATATTCCCTTCAAGGTTCTTGTTTTCTGGGTGTTTTTTTGGGGGGCAGATCCCCTAGAGAAGGAAATGACATGACAACTCACTCCAGTATTCTTGCACAGAAAATCCCATGGACAGAGGAGCTTGGCGGGCTACAGTCCATGGGATCACAAAGAGTCGAACATGACTGAGTGACTAACACACACATATCCTCATACCATACTTAAGTTTTCTTTTAAAACTTTTTGATTACTTTAAAAATTTTTCTCATGTGATAAGTTGTTTTTGCAGTGACTGAAACACACAGATTGCTTTTTAAAATGAAGATAGGTCTGTGGAGGTATAATTTGCATACAGTAACATAAACCCTATGCAGTGTACAGTTCTGTAGGTTTTGATGGAAGTATAGAGTCTGGTGTGTCCTCAGTCACTCAGCTGTGCCTGAAACTCTTCTTTACCCCATGAATGGTAGCCCTCTAGGCTCCTCTCTCCATGGGATTTTCAGGCAAGAATACTGGAGTGGCTTGCCATTTCCTTCTCCAGGAGATCTTCCTCAACCAGGGATCGAAACCATCTCCTGCATTGGCAGGTGGATTCTTTACCACTGTACCACCTGGAAGCCCGTATGGTCTGGTAACCACCACCAAAAATCAAGATACAGAATGTTTCATTTCCCCCCAAAGTTCCCTCTTGCCCCTTTGCAGTCAGCCTCTACCTCTTTCTCCAGCTACTGGCAGATACTCTTTCCTGTCCCTGCAGTTTTACTTTTTCTTAAATGTCATAAAAATGGAATGATACACTCTGTAGCCTTCTGTGTCTGTCTCCTTCTGCTTCACATAATTCATTTGTGATTCATCCATGTTGTTTCATCATCAGTAGTTCATTCCTTTTGTTCGCTGAGTAGTGTTTCACTGTGTGGATGTACCACATTCGATCTGTTCATTCACGGATTTGGGTTGTTTATGGTTTTGCAAATTATGAACAGTCACCCAAAATAGTTTGCCTACAAGTTTTGTATAAACATGTTTTCTTTTCTCTTGTATAAATACCTAGGCGTAGGATTGCTGGTTGGTACACTAAGTGCATGTTTATAAGAAACCGCCAAACTTTTTTGCAAAATGATAGTACCACATTGCATTCCCTTCAGTGGTGTTTGAGAGACCTGGGTGCTTTGTGTTCTTACTAACACTGTTTACTGTCAGGTTCTTTTGCTGTGTTTTTGTGTGTGTGTGTCAGGCTTTTTTGTTTGTTTTTACTTTGTCTGTTCGTATAGTTGTATGATGGTATCTCACTGTGGTTTTAATTTGCATTTTCCTAATGACTTGATGGCGAGCGTTTCTCATGTGCTTATTCGCTGTTTGTAGATCTCTTTTAAAACTTTTCGGTTAGTTTTATTGGTTTATTCTTTTTATTATTGAGTTTTGAAAGTTTCCTTATATATTCTCTATAGAAATTCTTTATCAGGTACATATTTTACAAATAATTTTTCCCAGTTTAGGGATTGGCTTTTCATTTTCCTGATAGTGTTTTTGAAAGGGCAGAAGTTTTGAATATTAATGATGTGCTTTTTAAATCCATTTCCTCGCAAGGGATATGATAGACTTACCAATCCCAAGTTCTGAGCCACCACCAAATTTTGAATTTCATTTTTTAATTTAGCAGAAACTTTTCTTTTTCTGTCTTGTGAGCTATTACTTCTTTTGACTCTTCATTTTGTTTTAACTTACATTACCGATAGTAAGGCTGCTTTTTTTTTTTAAACGAAGTTTTGTTTATGCTTCACATAAACTATTGCATATGTGATGGTGATCAATAAAGCTGCACTGGTTGATAGAGCTAAGTTACCTTCAGGCTCACTCACTAGCCAGTGACTCCCACACACCAGCTTCATAGGGAGTGATGCAAATTTGTGTCTGAGCAGAATTATCTATCACTGCATTTCCCCTAGCATGTAGATCCTTGAGGTCAGGAACTCTTTTTATTTTGTTGCTAGCTCTAGAACATGGCCTAATAGGTCAGAAAATAATGATTGAGTTCAAGTTACTGGCTTTCATGAAGGACAGTGCCAAATATCTCACAGCATTTGAGGCTGTGGCTCTCAGGGTTAGCTGAGGACCGAGGCCAACAATGAATGTCAAAGCTTGAATGGCAAGGGACAGCCAAGAGCCCTCTCCTGGGGGCCTCACTTGCATCAGATCGTTTTCTGGAACATGGGGAGATAATCCCAGGACCCAGACCTTGACTGGTATTCCTTAGGGAGGCCTTAGTTTCTGACCTGAGAGACGAACTTAGGTAAGTTCACACCAGCATTCTGAGAGAGCTGCATCTCGGTAACTAGAGGACTCAAAACCATTTGTGGAGTTTTGCTGTTCCGCCGCCTTTTGACTACCCCAGGGTCTGCATAGCTGTTCCCTCCTGCCCCCAAAATGGCAGAGGCATCAGGCCAAGGTTGAAGTCATTGGCAGAGCCGTAGCCAGGCTGCCTGTGGTGGAGCCCAGCTCATCTCCACCCATCACCCCACTTGCGTCCTGGTACTATTTTGGCTTATGGTGCGTGGTTTCAGCATTTGGGCCAGCTTTTTAATCACGACACAGTCCCATCTTTTAAGGGTTGAGTGAGTCTTCCCATGAGTTTGAGCAGGCTCCAGGAGTTGATGATGGACAGGGAAGTCTGGTGTGCTGCAGTCCACGCGGTCACAGAGTCAGACCCGACTGAGCAACTGAACTGAACTGGGTCCTCCCAAAGAAGCAACTGCTGAAGAAGATTTTCCTCAAACGTTCAGGCCTTCTCTTCTTTCTAAGAGTCTTATTTTAAAGATGATTCTAGAGGGGAAAAGTAGAAGCTCCAGATTTAAGGCAAGGGAAGAATCTGGGGGAAGTGTGTATGTGTGTGTAAGGGTGTGTGTTTGGGGGAAGGGTGTGTGTGTGTCTATGTGTATGTGTGCGTGTATGTATGGTGGGCGGGTAGTGGGGTGGCCGTGTGTGTGTGTGTCTGTGTCTGTGCGCGCGCGCGTGTGTGTGTGTGTGTGTGTGGTGAGCGGGTAGGGAGGTGGCAGTTCACAAAAAGCGGTCCCAGCGGCCCCTGGTTCTGGGCTGACCCCAGCGCCACTCCAGCCTGTCATTCCGGCTGTGCTGCTGTCATTAGTGGCTGAACCTTTCTGAAAGTGTTCTCTCTCAACTCTGACCACACGCCCTTTCCGGGAAGGGAGGGAGGGGCCAGGAGAGTAACAGGACCCACCCTGTTGTCATGCCCAGCCGCCTTGCAGAGTCAAGGAGCCCAGGGGTCTGGAAGGAGTCACAGACCTGTCAGAGCCCGTGTCTCAGGGTCCAGCCCTCTGCTGTGGGCTCTGAGCACCCAATCACAGAGGCTTTTTCCTTTTGTCCTTTTAAGGGGATTCTTGGCTGAAATAAACCTTCTATTAACCAATTTGATCTCTCTCAAGCTCTCAGCCCTCAACACATACACACACATTCACCAGCAGCTAACGACCGTCTTCCTCTCTGGAACTAGTCTGCACTCCTGCTTTCGATGAGGACTTGTGGTAAAATGCTCAATGGTAATATTCCTTCCCATGGAGAGGGGACTCTGAAATATTTTTCTTGACTGAGGTGTGGTTGACAGCTTTGATTTATAAAATTAGCTCAGGGAAAAATAAGATGGAAAAACAGTCCAAATTAAATCTTTATTTCCATAGCTTAGTTGTGCTCTCCTGTCCATTTTTAACTGCCACGCAGTCTTAGGTACCAAGGACTCCAGGGTTTTGCTAGGTTGCTTTCTTCTTCTTCTTCTTCTTTTTTTTTTTTGTAGTTTTGGCCTAAGAAAAACTTTTTCTTTTTAAATAATTGTGTTTCTTCCTCCCTCAAAAGGAGGCAAGTTTAATGAAGAAAATCAGAAAAACCTAGGAAAGCACAAAAGGAACCATCCATCTTCCCAGCAGCCAAAGGCAGTCACTGTGAACATCTGGGTGTGTGCCCACTGTGTTGGAGAAGGTAGTCCTGGGGCCGCTCCCTTCCCCTGGGAATCTCTGAGTTTGTTGTGCTGCAAGATTTTCCCCAACATCCTGGACCAGAGTGTCTCACCAGCAGAGGCGCTCTGGTAGGTGTGGAGCCTTCCCATGGGGGAGCTTTCTGCTCACGGTCTTCATCTCATCGTCGGCCGAGTGCCCCATGAATGGCCTGAAAGGGATTCAACTTAAGTCCAGGCTTCCCCCGACCCCCACCCCAGCCTCCAACCAGGGAGCGTGGACTCTTGATCTTAGAGTACCTAGATTCAAATCTCTGCTCCATTGCTCACTTTCTCGGTGTCTGTTTTCTCACTTGTAAAATGGACATCATAATAGTCGGCGACCTCTAGGGTTGCCGTGTTAAATGAGATAGTATGTGCAAAATGCACAGCACACCGCAGGTACCTGGAACCTGATATTCTAGCCCTGCTAAGTTGCTTCAGTCATGTCCGACTCTGTGTGACCACATAGATGGCAGCCCACCAGGCTCCCCTGTCCCGGGGATTCTCCAGGCAAGAACACTGGAGTGGGTTCCATTTCCTTCTCCAATGCATGAAAGTGAAAAGTGAAAGTGAAGTCGCTCAGTCATGTCCGACTCTGTGTGACCCCATGGGCTGCAGCCTACCAGGCTCCTCTGTCCATGGGATTTTCCAGGCAAGAATACTGGAGTGGGGTGCCATTGCCTTCTCCAATATTCTAGCCCAGTGCATATTAAATAGTTCCTTCGTCCTTCAGTTCAGTTCAGTCATTCAGTTGTTTCCGACTATTTGCAACCCTGTGAACTGCAGCATGCCAGGCTTCCCTGTCCATCATCAACTCCTGGAGCCTGCTCAAACTCATGTCCATCAAGTCGGTGATGCCATCCAACTGTCTCATTCTCTGTTGTCCCCTTCTCCTGCCTTCAGTCTTTCCCAGCATCAGGGCCTTTTCCAATGAATCAGTTCTTCCCATCAGATGGCCAATGTATTGGAGCTTCAGCTTCAGCATTGTCCTTGCTTCCACACTTATTGTAGGTGGTATTCTCACTGCCCCTTGTCTTGTGGTTATAAATTGTTCCTGGACCTCTCTCTGCCTGGACAGGGCTGGTCTTTTCTTCCCTGGGTAGTATAGAAATCCTCTCACTGTTGAAAAGTTGTATGTAGTGATGGAGTAATAGAATAATCTCCCTTTGACGAAACGGAAACCCAAGGGTAGGGAAGCTCAGTCATTTTCATTGAGTGAAGGAAGTCAAGCTGTGGCAAGACTGTGGAAACACATACTGCCTGTTGCCTTGCGTTCTCTGAAGATGTCAGACGGTCTCTGTTGCTGAATTCCACCACTTTTCCTGTACGGATCCCTCTCTGCATTGTTCCTCATTTACTTGCATAGTTACTGTTGAGTCACCTTTTGTAGGTAAAACATGGCAACATGCACGTTGGTTGAAGTTGTCTAATGCCCTTAACATTTATTCCCAAGGCAGGCATGTTTCTAGGTATAGAGCAAATGGATTTGGATAAGTTTGGGGCTGCTTTTTTGGCTAATGGGAAAAATATGTTGTCTGTAGCCCATCCAGTGATTTTCTTGTTTGCTTCCTACGGTCAAGCCCAATAAAAATAATGTGATGGTCACAGGATATTTTGCCAGTTATTTCAGATGTAGGGGCAATTCACTCTGGATTTGTTTACTTCAAGTGGAAAAATTTACCCAAAGTTACCTTCTGTACTTTTTACCGAGAAGGAAGCTTACCTGGGTTTCTCCGTTTGGGGCCAGCTTCTGTCGAGTCAAAGACCAGAAGGACTATTAGAGGGCTTATTTCCCATAAATAGTGAGAGAGAGGGAATACAGTGACTTAGGTGGGGGCACAGCTCGCTCTTCTTCATGGTAACTTATGTCTGTCTGTTTTATATTTTGAACCTGCAGGACGCACAGACATTCAAGTGGTTCAGCCAGACCAGCCACAGCAGCCGGAGAGCAGAGCCCCGGTACTAGCAGCCGGCACCACCAGCCCGTCAAGAACCCGAGCCACAGTGGCTTGGCCAATGGCACAGGTGAGTGACAGCACAGAGCACCAGCCCAGACTAAAGCTGTGCTCACGTGGAGCCGGGAATCTGCCTGCCGTGTCAGAATGCCGGGTGGGTGAGAGAAGACTCCCAAACTAAGGCGGAATTTGAATTCATCATTCTTTCCATGACCCATCTTCCTTTCTCTCTGGCATAGTCTGTACAGCCAAGGTCATTCTCCACATGACTGCACTCTTCTCAAACCTTCCTTGGCACAGAAATAAAAAGCATTAATTTTTAAATTCATTTCTTATCAACCTTGGATTTCTTGAGTGGGGATATCTTTTTTAAGTGACACTTTTTTTTTCATTTCCCTAATTTATGGAAATGATCAGACTAAGGAGAAAGAAGGCTAAGTATTATTGTTAAGAGCTGGTTTAGAGAAGATGGTGGTGCTGTTGAGTGGGTTGGGATGCTGAACTGGGGCAAAGCCCTGGTGCCACCAGGGGGCCTCCTGTGGCTGTTCCATTGAGAGTATTTGTCCCATTTGAGAGAGGAGAGTCCTTCCACATCCACACCAAACTTCTCTGCACTTGATCCTGCTTCCCCATAAGTGGGAAGAGAAGGACCTGTTTCAAAACAAATCCATTTTTGTGCCACGTTTCTTCCGTCTCATTGGGACAGTGCTGAATTTAGAAGGGAAAAGCCATCCCCCACAAGTTTGTTCTTCTAGACATCTTGAGGATTGTCAAATCTTTTGTGATTTCTGGTCATTTGGTGGTTTGTCTTAATTTGGGGCAGTTGGGCCATTTGCTTTGATAAACTGTAGGTGGGGGAATGCAAGTGTTTAAATCAGAGAGTGACACAAATAATTTTGAAGATGCTTGTAGTAGCAGAAGTGTGGCAAGGACAGGAAATTTGGAGCAGCATAGCTTCTTCTTTTTAATAATTACAAAATTATTTTATTCTTATGATTACAACACAATATTTAATTTCGAATCTTTATTTAGCAAGATCACTATTTAATATTTCCTTTATTTGCTGGAAGTATTAGGTTAAAAATGAAGTGTCATTGGATTGAACATAGCAGCCTAGCTTCTCCATGCAAGCATTAGCCTGGTGTTGTTACTGTCCTTTCTGTAGCAAACTTATTGAGCAGGAGGCATCGTTTGGGACTACCTTCTAATGACTTTCAGTTCTCTGGCAGCGCCATCTGAGGGCTCCAGAGCCACTGTGATAGCTTAGGGTGTTGGCCATGACGTTGTCTGTGGATGACTGCAGGACAGAGTGGCCTGGGTCCTGCGAGATTCACTGTCTATGAGGTGGCCTGACTTTCTCTCTGGAGTTTGGGACCTGCCTGCAGGAACTGAGTTGGCCAGCTGGCCCTGAGCCTTGAGGACGAGGAAGCACTGGAGGTGAGGAGGATGAGTGGCTGGGCTGCCGTCTCGACCCACCTGGCACTCCTGTGCCAGTCACTGTGTCCAGGCACTGGCATTGCCAGTCACAGAAGCCAAGGGTGGCCTGGCTTCCCATCTGTGTGGTGGAGACGGCAAGGTGGTGGCCATGGGCCATGCCGGAGAAAACCAGGTGAGCACCATGGGCGCCAGTAAACATGCTTCTCAGAAAAGCAAGTCACCCTTAGAAGAGGGCAGGTGTTCACAAATGGGCGGGGAACTGGCTTTTGGAATCAGCTGTGACCTCGATGCCATGGCCATGATACCAGCCTCTGTGTCCTTCCAGGGGCCTCCATTCTTGTGATGCTGGTCTCCCTCAGCCATCTCTGCTTGTCTTATAAAGACAATTCCCTTCTATGGGTAGGAGTAGGTCCCTACTATGGGCACCCTACAGGGTGTACTCAATCCCTGGTAGGGGAGCTAAGATCTCCTATGCTTTGTGGCCAGAAAAGCAAGCCATTAAACAGAAGCAATAATGTGCCAAATTCCATAAAGACTTTAAAAAAAAGTCCACATTAAAAAAAAACAACAACCCAGCTATGGGTAAATTACATTTCTATGGTTACGAACTTTGAGTCAGTCTCCTTGGACGTTTAAACAGGTCTGTGTTTCCCCTTGGCTTATTTTTAGGTACCTTCGCATATTGTCCTTATCTCCAGGAACATTATGTATTTCAGCAGACGAGGCAGGTGCCAGCCACGTCTTCTGAAAGCCAAGTATCTGTAACCCCAAACTGCCTTAGAGATGTTTTATGGTGCTGTGTCTGAATGTCCAAACCGCTCCCAAACCCTTCTGTGAAAGACAGTCGTTGCACGTTAGGGATTTCTGCCTGTTCAAATACCAAGGCCTTGTCCCCTGTCTCGTCTCTCTCTTTTCTGCTCTGAAGATGGTTCACCATGCCTCACAGCCAGCCTGGACCTGGTAGGCTTTTTAATGTCTATCCAAAGGGTACAGAAAGATCTCAGTTTTCCTTTGGGGAGCAGACAGGAGCCCCCTCTCTTTGGCAGCGCAAAACAACAAGGGGGTTGTGGCTCTGACTGAGGACACCTCCATCCCTCAATATGTCTCTGTTCGAACTGTGAGGACCGGTTCCAAAATGGTGGTGGTAGTGAGCCGTGCCTCCAGGGAAGGTTTCCAGGGACCCACAAGATTTATTTAGCAAGCCTGTTTTTGGCTGTGCTCTGCAGCTGTGCATGAAAAAGACATCTGGGGCAAAAAGGGAGCCGAGTTCCAGGTGGTTTTTTCACGTTGTCACAACTATAAAGTATCCATTTTTTATAAAAAGAAGGTGAATGGCAGCCTGTCTGTATAAATATAATATTTCTAAGGTTTTAGAAGTGGTGGAATCGGGGTCTAGGACAATGCCATGGCACTTTACTGAGACTTGTGTGCAATGATTTACTTTCTAATTTTTTAATTGAAAACTTTATCCCCCTCCAAAAATTATATCTCTCACTCAATTCTCCCTTAAATGTGATTTCCATGCATATAAGGTCGGGAGTCACACAGGCTGTGGTTAGATTCTACATCCCCATGTGCAGCATGTGTATAATGCCCAGGGACTTGATGGCCCTTAGATTTCTAATTAATGAAATCAGGACAAGAGTTTATATCTCCTAGGCTTGTTATAAGGAATAAACTGTGTAAGACATATAGCAGGTCTCGCACAGTACCAGTACATAGTAGGCTCTCGATGTTAGCCTGGCAAATAATTTCATATGGTTATAATTATGTAGCATGGATAGACGTTCTTTTCTGCATTTCATTATTTTTTTTTAAAGATGTTTTTGTTGTGGACCATTTTTAAAGTCTTTACTGAATTTGTTACACTGTTGCTTCTGTTTCATGTTTTGGTTTTTTGGCCGAGAGGCATGTGGGATCTTAGCACCCTGACCAGGGATTGAACCCGTATCCCTTCACTCTCACCTTCGCATTGGAAGGCAAAGTCTTAACCTCCAGGGAGGTCCTCATGTCATTATTTTTGATACACATGTCCATGTTTCAGGGTCTTTCTGTTTACCTTTTTTTAGTGGTTTCATACTGTTTATCAGTTAATATGCCATAACTCATATAACCATTTCTCAGTCCCTGTGCATTTCTCTTACATATAAGTAAATCCTGATGTAAACATCTTTACACACAACTTGGTTTCTTCTGGAATGACGGTCTTGAGTCAAAGGATAAGTAAGTAGTGTTAGTCGCTCAGTTGTGCCCAGCTCTTTGCGACCCCATGGACTGCAGCCCTCCAGGCTCCTCTGTCCATGATTTTCCAGGCAAGGACACTGGAGTGGGTTGCCGTGTCCTTCTCCAGGGGATCTTCCCAACCCAGGGATCGAACCCGGGTTTCCTGCACTGCAGGCAGATTCTTTACCGACTGAGCTACGAGGGAAGCCCCGAGTCAAAGGATGTGAACTTTTAAAAATCTGAAGTGTGTTACCAGATTGCCTAAATCTGGTGTTATAATAATCATATATGCCAAGGCATTGTAAAATTTTCCTCGCGGCATATGAAGCTTATTTTTCCCTTGACCTTGTAAATACTAGTTTGTCATTTTGCTAACAGGTATAGAGTCCCACCTCATCGTTTAAGCTTATCGTGTTTCTACAGTGATCAGTTGCTTTTCTCTTATGTGACTTCTTTGATAGTGTTCAGTTATTTGACTTGTGGAGTTATAGAGGTTAACTTTAGAGATTTATATAGTCTTTTTAGTAAAATTGTGGTAAAATACGCATAACATAAAACTTACCATTTAAGCCATTGTTAAGTAAATAATTTAGTAGCATTGAGTGTGTTCCCAGTGTTGTGCAGCTTCATCACTGTCCTTTCCCAGAACTTTTCATCTTCCCAAACTGAAACTCTGTACCCTTCACCCAAAAGCATTCTCCCTTCCTTCTGTTCCGCCCCCCCCCCCCCCCCCCCATCCCCTGGAAACCTCTGTCCTACATTATTTTTGCTTATTTATTTAGGACTGCCCTGGGCCTTTGTTGCTCTGCACGGGATTCTCTAGTTGTTGTGAGCAGGGTCTGCTCTAGTTGCGGTATGGGCTTCTAATGCAGTGGGTTCTCTTGTTGCAGAGTGCAGGCTCTGAGTGTGCGGGCTTCAGTAGTTGCAGCGCATGGGCTTAGCTGCCCCTCAGCATGTGGAATCTTCCCAGACCAAGGATTGAACCCACCTGCCAATGCAGGTGGATTCTTAACTGTTGGACCACCAGGGAGTCCTCTGTGTTCTACTTTATGTCTCTATGAATTTGCTTATTCTAGGTACTTCATGTTTTACGTGGAATCATTTGTCCTTTTGACTCTGGCTTATTTCCCTTGCATAGTGTTTTCAGGATTAACCCATGTTGTAACAAGTGTCAGGGTTTTGTACCTTTTCCAGGCTAAATGATATTCCACCGTGTGTGTTCACCACATCTAATGCATCCGTTCATCTGCTAATAGACATTTGGGTTGTGTCCTCCTCTGGCTGTTGTGCTGCTGCTGTGGTGACTGTGGATGCCTGAGTCTCTGTCTGAGTGTGCTCTGGTTCTTTGGCTGTACACCTTGGAGGAGGGTTGATGGCTCATATGGTAATTCTGTGTTTAGCTTTTGAGGAACCTGCAAACTGTTTTCCACAGCAGCTGCACTCCTTTCCCACGGGCAGTGGATGAAGGTTCCAATTTTCCCACATCTTGGTGAACACTTGTTTTTTTCTTTTAATACTTAGTCATCCTAATGTGTGTAAAATATCTAGGTACACAAGTTTTACTGGTTATTTTTATGATTATTGAGTTTTTATTATATTTTTGTTTTGCCTTTTATCTCATGTTCTGTGGTTTTTCTAGAAAAGTAGTTAACTTAAAAAAATTGTGCCTGAGCATTTTTTTAAAACTGTTTGAAATTTCAACTTTTGCTTCCATAGTGAGAAGATTCTGTCTTATCTCTGCTGCTGCTGCTGCTAAGTCGCTTAAGTCGTGTCCGACTCTGTGCGACCCCATAGACAGCAGCCCAGCAGGCTCCCCCGTCCCTGGGATTCTCCAGGCAAGAACACTGGGATGGGTTGCCATTTCCTTCTCCAATGCATGAAAGTGAAAAGTGAAAGTGAAGTCTCTCAGTCGTGTCCGGCTCTTAGCAACCCCATGGACTGCGGCCCACCAGGCTCCTTCGTCCATGGGATTTTCCAGGCAAGAGTGCTGGAGTGGGGTGCCATTGCCTTCTCCAGATGGAATAAATATTTTCTTCTGTTTTACTTTTTTTTTTCATGTTAAATTATCCTACCAGAAATTATAGTGGCATATCTGTATATGCATATGTATGTATACATTCATATTATATGCATAATGAAGGCTGAGTTTCAATTAATTTTTCCCTGTAGTGAGATCCTATTATCCTATGAACATTAGTTGCTTTTTTTTAAAAATTGTGGTGATGCTTTGTGTTTATCACTTACTATATTCTTATATTCTTATATGCAGTGAGTATTCATTTCTGGACTCTTTACTTATCCTGTTTATCTCTGGTCTTAAACCAGTCTTGTGTGATTTTGAGTATCGACATGTTTTTTTAATGCCTGGAAAGGCTAGTCCCATCTTACTGCTTTTTCTCCATGATATGCTTTTTTCAAAACAAATTTCAGACTTTGAATGCTTAGGAACTTGAAAAATAAATGAAAGTGTAACTCACTCAGTCATGTCTGATTCTTTTGCAGTCCCCATGGGGACTGTAGCCTGCCAGAGAAGCCTTTAAAAAATTGGTGGAAGGTAAATGGAAATTGTCTGAATCTATGTATTGACCAAGATGGAGCATTCCCATCAGGTGACATAGTGTGACTTTATCCATTTTCAAGTTTTCCTTTTTCCATCGAATTTAATTGCTTTTCTTTATATAATCCTCACCCACCACCATGTCATGCTAGTTATGAACTGTTTTTCTAGTTTTGGTTGGTCTCATGAAGAGCTGAGTTGATCAGTTGCATTGGAAGGCATTGCTTGGGTTTCACGGGTGAGACATACTGACTGCTTTACCTTGTGTCATATGTTATGAGCTGGTCTTCCATTTAAAAAGCTTCCATTGTTGGCAGGCGCCTTTTCCACACCCGAGTGAGGGGACTGAAAAGATGTGTGTGTACAGTGAGAGTCTGTGCTGCACCACACACACACCTAAAGATCTTGGAACACACAGTGAGCTGGCAGCGTGTCTAGGATTAAGCAGAGGAATTTCCAATTCCTGATCTCTTTTTGGCTAACTGTGACTAGAGTATGTCTGAGCCCTCAATGAATATCTGATTCATAAAGTCACAGTGTTTAACCAGCATCACAGAGGGAACTTTGTGAAATACCCACAGTTGCAGAAATCAGGCATTTTGCCTCCTTACCCCATTTACCCTCTCATCTCGGTACCCAGCTTTTCTTCCCATATGTGAGAGCCATCTAAGCCATCTCTGTTTCTCTTTCCCCCAAACCCTTCCATTGTGTTTGTTTAGTGGTCTTCTGGATTTGAGTGCTGTTTCTGCTAGTTGCTTGCCACCTCTCTAAATGGTACTTCTGGGAGCCTCTATTTTACCTTCAGTAAAATGGGGATAATACCACTTTTCTTATGGGGTTATTAGGAAGAAAATTGAGCTCATGAGAGTGAACTTGTGAAAAGCAGCAAGGGATCCTGGATTAGATCTTGAAATAGTAAAAGGACATTAGTGGAAAAGCTGGTGAAACCCAGATAAAGTCTTGGATTTAATTAATAGTAATGTACTAATTTTTTTTTTTTTTTTAGCTTTGGCAAATGTGCCATAGTTAATCAAGGTAGTAATATTATATAGCATGGATGAAGGGCATGCTATCTTTGTACTGTGTTTGCAACTTTTCTATAAATTTGCAGTTATTCCCAAATTTCAAAATTTTAAAAAGAACCTGCTTTGCAATGATAGTGTTATCCAAATGTGAGGCACATTTATTTCAGATATCTTTTGCTAGATTATTAGGCCTATTAAATAAGTATTTGTTCAATGAATGTTTATCAAATGCTATTTTACTAAGTGCTATGACTGTATAAAAATATATAAAATAAGCCTCTGCTCTATAGTCTGTTTCAGGGAAAGAAGCTGAAAAGACACAGTCTGCCAAGTGCTAACACAGTACATGTCACAGGGACTGTGTGGTTGAGTAGCTGAGACCACAGGTACTGTGGGCTCTGCAGAGGGACCCGTCTGGGCTGAAGCAGTAGGAAGAGCCTGTAAAGAAGCGGGGCTGAGGTGAGCAGAGGGATGGAGGCAAGAACATAGGAGGTAGAGAGTAAAAGCAGCCAAAAACAAAGGAAACAAATTTTCCCTCATTCTCAAGAAGGATACCATCCTTTGGGACAGATAAGTTGTGTACATCAAATAATTAGGATTAAGAGAGAACACTGGCTATATTGAATAGAGCTTAAAAGTAACATACAGCATTTCTCTAAGGGGTGGTGAAATTCTAGCTCCTCGTCTTTGACAGTCCAGTTTTTCTCTCTACATTAAGTCGTGGTTCAGGATCGTGCCCTGTCACTGTTTTACTAGGGTGACCATGGGGCAGTAACTGAGGTGTCCGAAATTTGGTTTCTCCTGACTATAAGCTGCGACGGGGTGGATTTAATTCTGAAATTCCAAGCCCTTATGTTCTAAGAACATGTGTATATATACAGGCATACCTTATCTTATCACGCTTTGCTTTATTATGCTTCATTTGTTGTTTAGTTGCCAAGTTGTGTCTGAATCTGTGTGACCTCATGGACAGTAGCCTGCTGGGCTCTGTCTATGGGATTTCCCAGGCAAGAATAGTAGAAATGGGCTGCCATTTCCTTCTCTAGGGGATCCTCCTGACCCAGGGATGGAACCCATGTCTCCTGCATCTCCTGCTTGGCAGGTGGACTCTTTACCACTGAGTCACCAGGGAAGCCCATTGTACTTCACAGATAACTAAAAAAAAATTTTTTTAAGCAAATTGAAGGTTTGTGGCAATGTTGCCTCAGGGCAAATCTGTGGCACCATTTTTCCAACAGCATATGCTCACTTTGTGTCTCTGTCATATTTTGATAGTTCTTGCAATATTTCAAACCCTCTACCAGCAAAAGAGTTGATGGTTAGCAATTTAGCAATAAAGTGCACATTATATTTTAAGACATAATACCATTGTACACTTCATAGAGTATCAGTTCAGTTCAGTCACTCAGTCGTGTCTGACTCTTTGCGACCCCATGGATCATAGCACGCCAGGCCTCCCTGTCCATCACCGACTCCTGGAGTTCACTCAGACTCATGTCCATCAAGTCAGTGATGCCATCCAGCCATCTCATCCTCTGTCGTCTCCTTCTCCTTCTGCCCCCAATCCCTCCCAGCATCAGAATCTTTTCCAATGAGTCAGCTCTTCGCATGAGGTGGCCAAAGTACTGGAGTTTCAGCTTCAGCATCATTCCCTCCAAAGAAATCCCAGGGCTGGTCTCCTTCAGAATGGACTGGTTGGATCTCCTTGCAGTCCAAGGGACTCTGAAGAGTCTTCTCCAACACCACAGTTCAAAAGCATCAATTCTTCAGTGCTCAGCTTTCTTCACAGTCCAACTCTCACATCCATACATGACCACTGAAAAAACCATAGCCTTGACTAGACGGACCTTTGTTGGCAAAGTAATGTCACTTCTTTTCAATATGCTGTCTAGGTTGGTCATAACTTTTCTTCCAAGGAGTAAGCGTCTTTTAATTTCATGGCTGCAGTCACCATCTGCAGTGATTTTGGAGCCCCCAAAGATAAAGTCTGACACTGTTTCCACTGTTTCCCCATCTATTTCCCATGAAGTGATGGGACAGTATAGTGTGAATATAACTTATATGCCCTTGGCAAGCAGAAAAATTATGTGACTTGCTTTATCATGATATTTGCTTTATTGTGGTAATCTGGAATCACACCTGCAATAACTCTGATGTATGTCTGTACATACACACACACAGTTGATTGAGAGCAGAGAGGATAAGCATGGACGTGTAAAGTTGCAATGCTAGGATATCTGGCTTTCATATTTTGTCTCCAATCCAAACTTGAGATAGCACAAAACTCTTAAACAGATGAATGACTCTGGTAAATCACAGGCTCTCAGATAGCTCTGTGCACAGACTCAGTCCTGGTGGGAACCCTTGTAACTAGATTTGCAGCTGCACAGATGGTCAAATCCAAATAGTATTGACTGGACAGTCTTTTCCACTGGCATGCCACAAGGCTCTGGTTTTATTCTTTTCCTGGTTGACAATTTCATCGTAATTTTTTAATAAGCAGTAAATACATGTTGTCAACACTTTATACAAAAGTAAAAAAGCTTAAACAGTGTAAAGAAAGTCTCTTTCCTGTTCTCATCCTCCAGCCTCCCCTTCCCTCCCCAGAGGCAGTCCCTGTTCTGTTTCTTATAATTCTTTCCAATTTGAATATACAAGCATGTCCATATATATTATTTGAACGTATACACGTAAATGTTAGCACAATATACCTGCTGTTCTTCACTTTCCCACTTAAATCATCTTAGAATTTTTTCCGAAAAACTTGAAACTGACTTGAAAATCTTTGCCCCTTCAGTCTCCTGTTAACCCCAGTCAAAGAAGGAAACAGTTTTAGTTCCAATAAGAACAGTAATCACAGCAGATTGAAATACTTCTTGTTGTTCAGTTGCTCAGTTGTGTCCGACTCTTTGTGACCCCGTGGACTGCAGCACTCCAGGCTTCCCTGTCCATCGCCATCTCCCAGAGCTTGCTCAAACTCATGTCCATTGAGTCAGTGATACCATCAAACCATTTCGTCCTCTGTCATCCCCTTCTTCTCCTGCCTTCAGTCTTTCCCAGCATGAATGAAATACTTGAAACATATTTAAATCCAAGAATTCATAATGATTTTTAAACAATAAAATTTCACTTTTTTGGGAGGATGTGAGAGTATCCGCTCATTCTTCTGAAAACTGGTAAATAAAAGGAAATACTCCAACTATTCTCCTTCTTTTTCTTCACAAACTGAACCTTGAGGTAGCCAAATAGTTTTTTTAAAAAAAAATACATTTATTGGTTTATTTTTGGCTGTGCTGGGTCTTTGCTGCTCTAGTTGCAGAGAGCAGGGGCTCCTCTCTAGTCGTGGTGCATGGGCTTCTCATCGCGGTGGCTTCTCTGGTTGCAAAGTGTGGACTCTAACGCGGGCAGGCTTCAGTGGTTGCAGTGTGCTGGTTTGTTCCCCTGTGGCATCACCAGGGATCGAATGGTGTCCACTGCATAGCAAGGTGGATTCTTAACCACCAGGGAAGTCCACCAAATAGTTGATAGGTCAAATTCCTCTTTAGAGGCATGATAGATTATTACTGTTTTGCAGTCCCTCACCAATTAGTGGATTCAGGCAATAATCATCAATGGCTGGTAACATTGCAGGAGAGACACCAGACATTCTGTGCCTCCTGATGGGAGTACTTCATATGTATGGGGTAATTTGTATTTCCTTCACTGTGAAGTGTCTTTGTGCATTTTTTTTTCTTGTTGATTTGTAGAAGCTTTTTTCATATCAAAGAAATTAGCCACTGGTCTGTAATATGAGTTGATAATGATCTTTCCCAGTTCATTGTTTTTTCTTCTAATTTTGCTTTTGCTTTTTTTTTTTTTTTTTTTTGCCATTTCAATTAAAAAATGAATATAGTTGAATTCATCAATCTTTTATGACTTTTAGATTTTGGGGGGTCATTTTGTTAATTAATTTATTTTTGGCCATGTCTTATGGCTTGTGGGATCCAAGTTCCCTGACCAGTGGAAGCACAGAATATTACTTTTATTGATAGATTTTGTATGCTACCTTAAATACTCTTTTCTGCTTTGAGATTATAAAAGTATTCTCCCCTATGTTCTTTTAGTTCCTTCATGGTTTCCTCTTTATGTCAAAATCTCTGGTCTGTCTGGAGTTGATTTTGATGTAAGGAGTGAAACAGGGATGTAACTCAGTTTTTGTCTAGTACACTACCCACTTGCCATAGTACAGTTTACTGAACAGTCTGTCTTTTCTGTAGGAATTTAAGATGTCACCTTTGTCATATACTGAAGTACTTAATTCCAGTGTGTATTTAATTCTGTTTCTGAACTTTCTTGTTTACTTAATCGACATCTGTCTATTCATGTATCAGTGCCACATTGTTTTAGCTGTTGTAACTTAATAGTATGTGTCGGCTAATACTTTGGAGAACACCCCTGCCCCTACTTCCTCATACACACAAGACTCTTCATCTCTAGAATGTTTATGGCTATTCTTCTGTATTTAGTTTTCCTTATAAATTACTCAATAAATGTATTTGGTTCTCAAAAAAGTCATGGTGTTTTAAATTGAAATTGAGTAAAATTTATATATTTTGTGTAAAGAGACTTGCCATCTGTTGTGTTTTACTAACTCAACCAAGATACTGGGAATATAAATAAAAATTCTTGGATTTATGTTGGGGAAGCATCAGTTGCACAAAATAAAGTTGTTTATTAACTAATTTACTCTGCATGTCAGACAACATTTAATATATTGGAGAGAAAGCAGATTATTTAAATTAATCACAGGTGGTTCTTAGGCTCTTTGCTGTTAAGATCAAGCTTGGCATCATATCATGTGAAGAAATTATAGTTTCAGCTGACAACCAATCTTACGTTAGCCGACAGGATCATGTGGTTGCTTCTGAGGTATAATCCTGGGTCACCTCAGAGGATGTGCAGAGAGGAAGAAGTAGTGTGTAGCAAGTGAGTGGTTCAGGCTCTGAAGACAGACAGCAGGGGTGTGAATTAGGTGCCCTATGACCTTGGAAGTTTATTGAACCTCTTTGGGCTTCAGTTTCCCCAACTGTAAAATGGGGCTGTGTATAAGGCTTAGATGAGATCATCTAAAAGGCTTTGTGCTTTGTTTGGTACATACTGGTGTTCTTTAAACATTGCCGTTATCATTTATATTGGGAATCTAACTCTGCTGGTCTGATATTGTCTCATTTATTATGTTCAGTTGGTGATATCATTATTTAGAAATAAAGGCAAGAGAAGATAACTAGAAAAGGGCAGCCAGGCTGTTAGAATATGGCGTGACCTAGAGACATTAAAGAAACGGTAGGCCTTGTACTGGAACAGAGAAAGTGAATGAGAAACAGGGTGGCCAGGTATTTATTCTGTATTGCTTGAGAGCATGGGGATTAAAACCATCTAGTGGAATTCAGTTTAACATAAGGAAAGTCTTTCTGGTAGCTATTTCTGTTCAACAGTGGAATGGCTCTATGGACGAGAGGGGAGTTTGCGGGAGAATGGATACGTGTATATGTATGGCTGAGTCCTTTTGCTGTTCTATCAGATACCTGAAACTATCATAACATTGTTAATCAGCTATACCCCAATACAAATAAAAAGTTAAAAAAAAACAATGGAATGGCTCTATAGTGAGCTGTTTCTTAGAAGACATGTTCAATAAGGATCTGGATGGCCATTAGGAAACACCAAAAAGAGTTTCTGAATTAGAAGATGAGGCTAAACCAAGGGGGTTTTCCTATGGAATTCTAGTGTAAATGTACATATATGTTAGTCACTCAGTCGTGTCCAACTCAATGCGACCTCATGGACTGTAGCCCGCCAGGCTCCTCTTGTCCATGGGATTCTCCTGGCAAGAATACTGGAGTGGATAGCCATTCCCTCCTCCAGGGGATCTTCCTAACCCAGGGATTGAACCCAGGTCTCCTCCATCGGCAGGTGGATTCTTTACTGTCTGAGCCACCAGGGAAGCCCAAATCACATATGTGGAAAATTCTCTGTATATTTATGGCTTATCCATTTTCAAAGAATTTTAAATGTTTGAGACCATGTTTGGTTCCTTTCTGAGTGAGAGGATATTGCAGTGCCTTGGGGTCCTTGTGAACATGAGTGATCATCAAAGACCTGGAGAAATGAGGAGACTCAGGAATCAGCTCATTTCACTTCTATCTTTGTTGTTCCCTTGGAGACAAGTCCCTATCTCTGAATGCCATCTTTTCTGTGTAGGCTGTTAATCTTTGCTCCCCACTTTGAGTATGTATCTTTAAAAGAACAAGCACGTTACTCAAAGTTTACTACCTCTTAGTGTGAATGGAGCTTTTTGAAAGAAGGTGATATTTATTTGTACCTAGCAGACAAGTGACAAGTTTAAAGAAAACCCTATAAACTTGACTTTGGCCTAGACTATGCTCTATGTATCACTAACACACTTCCCTGGTGCCTTACTTTCCTGCTGCTTTTATTGCAATAAATGTAACCATAGTGTGTTAGAAAATTTTAATACAGTTATATAAAGGAGATAATATTTAATAATCTGTTTATTTCAGATCCATCTTCCTTTTTTTTTTTCCCTCGCAGGCTCTTACTGACTTGCTATCTTTTCCAGTATTATGTTCTGTAAAACCTTTTGCTATCACTGGGTAACATTTGTGGTACCCTCGTAGGTTCTGTGTTATACCACTAAGTGAGAAACCTGGTAAATGTGAACACAATGCTGAGTTGATCTCTAAAATACCATTTCTGTATTTTCAGTGAATGACGAACCCACTGCAACCACTGATCCCGAAGAACTGTCTGTTGTTGGTGTGGTGTCCCCGCCTGTTGCAGTGTCCAGTGTGACCCCGAACCCCACCACTGCGGCTATCCCTGCCACGGCCACGCCGGCCGAAGGGGAGGAGCCCAGCACTTCGGTCACTCAGCAGTTCCCCGCAGCTGCCCAGGCCCCCGATGCTCTGCCTGCTGGGTGAGTAGCCTTCTGTCCCACTGCAGCACCCCCTGACCCCCTAGGAAAAAACCAACTGGGGCTCCTTCACTAGGGCAGAAACAACATGCTTATTCATTACCTGGTGGCTAGCAGTCCCTGGGGAGGCTGCCATGCATAGGAGCAAGGAAGGTGTGGAAGGACTGCTCATTCTACATAAATCTTGAAAAAGACCTAAATCATCTGGGGCTGAATCAATGCTACCTTATACGGTGACTTGAAATGAACAGCTCGACTCAAAGAGTGTGGCTGTTATGGAACAAGGAGCTCATTTTGCCCTCCAGAATCACTGGGTTTGCCCAGATCCTGCCTAGAAAACAGCTTTTCTCCCTTGCATTTTATCTCAATGGCCCATGGAGGGCTTTAGGCCCTGAGTATTACTGTATGTTTTTCCATGGCTGGGGCTGATGTTAACGTGGACTCATAGTTTTCCTGCCACCTTTTCGTTCAGAATGAAATCTGATGCGAAAGGCCTTGGGTGACAGGAAGATGGCCCCAGTAGGCCAAAAGCAAGAAGAAATGAAGCGTAGGGACCTGGGAATCAAGTAGATCTGGATTTGAATCCTAACTTGACCCTTTATGACCTTGCCCAAGTGACTTACCATCTAGGTAAGGTAGAGGTGATAATCACGCATAACTACCTCCCCAGGAATTTGCTGTTCAGTCACTCAGTCATGTCTGACTCTTGGTGACCCTGTGAACTGCAGCATGCCAGGCTTCCCTGTCCTTCATCATCTCCTGGAGTTTTCTCAAACTCACGTCCATTGAGTCAGTGATGCTATCCAACCATCTCATCCTCTGCCGCCCCCTTCTGCTCCTGCCCTCAATTTTTTCTCATCATCAGGGTCTTTTCCAATAAGTTGGTTCTTTGCGTCAGATGGCCATGGTGTTGGAGCTTCAGCTTCAGCATCAGTCCTTCTAATGAATAGTCAGGATTGATTTCTTTAAGGGGCTCCAATAAGACAGTGTATGTGAAGCCCTCACCCAATGGTGAGTGTTAACACCTGGTGAATGATATTTTTGAAGTGGTTATGAAAGAATCATAAAAGAAGAGAATGGTTCTGAACTGGGAAACAGTCTTATCTCAGGGCTCCCAATCACTTGTCAGGGCCAATTCCATGCGGTCTCACTGCCCATCCTGGTTATCAGCTTGGAACCAGGGAAGCCCTTGTGATAAAAGGGAAGGATGGTATACTGATGTATAATACACCATACTGTTCTTCAGCCACTTTAGAAAACCCCATTGTCCAAACAAACAAAAAATCCTAAATCTGAAGACAATCTCGCATCCCTAGCATCTGGCACACAACTTAAATTTCTTAACAAAACACGATGAATACGTGAAAAATATCACAAATGGTTTTTAATCCCTCAGACCCATAGAGAATCAGGAGGTACTGAGAGGTGGCTCCAAAGTCTTCTGTGAAATTTTTCATTTTGTGAAAAGATTTATAACTACTTGCTTCTGTGCAACTTCTTCCTACAGAGGTTTTTTTTTTTTTCCTTGTGTATGTGGTTAGGAATACTCGAAAGACCCTTGTTTGGTTTATAATTTGAAATCTGTATATAATTTGGGAGGAGCAGAGTGGGATCATTTTGGCAGAGGGAGAGAAGATGGCCGCCCGGTGCCTCAGGAGCCTGTTTGCTTTCCGCTGAGCAAAGCCTGGAAGGCGGGCTTCCCTCCCGTATGTCAGTCACAGGCAATTAGGGCTACTGGCTCAAGGCGTCTTTATGTAGGGCGTGTGTGAGGGTTACTGTTCTCCTGGATTGAGCCCTTCCTGTTTCCAGGCAGCTGGAAAACTCCAGGCCCTGAAAACACTCTTTATTCTGAGTCTGGCGGTCAGAGCAGCTCAGAGAAGCTAGTTTTCCTACTTGGCCTCCCAGCCCACCCCAACCAGAGGCCGAACCACTTCTCTTGGGTAGAGTTTGAACAGCATCTTCTCCCTGGAGCGTTTAGAATGGGATGGTAGGTCTGAGGAGGCTGCTTCCCACTTGAACACGAGTGATGGTCCGGAGAAGGGCATTGAGACCCAGTCTTGCCACCCAGAGGGGCTTCCAGGTGCCCACTGGGAGTCCTGGTACTCTGCGGGCTGTCTCAGGGCCTGGCGATTACCACTGGCAGTGCTGAGTGTGTGGCGGTGAAGCTGGCAGGCTTTCAGTTCTCTGCTCTGTGATGGCAAGCCAGAAAGGGCACACTTTCCACCCCGAGCCTTCCAATTCACAGACCTGCTGTCTCCACCCTAGCAGCTTACTTACAAGTTTAGGAGATCCAGACAAGGTGGATCATCGCTCCCTTCTTGGTATCGTACATTCAGGAGTCAGGGGAACCACTTTTAACCTTTTAAATAAAGTTCTGAACATAACATTTCACTGCCTAGAATGCCTCACTGGTTTCCTCTTGTCTTTAGGAGTCAGTTCTCAAATCCTTAATAAGACCTGAAAAAGCTCTGCAGGACAAGGCCTCATCTACCCCTCAAACCTTCCATGGAAGACACGCTCTTCTTTGCTCTCTAAGCTTTACCCATAATGACTTATTTTAGTTTGACAAGTATAGCACCCTTTCTCTGGGTTGGGGACTGTTATGCTGGTTACCGCTCTCTGAAACCTTCCTCACCATTTTGTCCGTTAATTTCTATCCATCTTCAAGTCTCAGATTAATCAGCTCTCAGATTAATCCTTCTTCAATCCCCAGCACACAAGGTCAGACCGCTGTGTATATTGCAGTTCTTCTCACACGCGTAATTGCGTGTTCTGCCTCTCTCTACCCAGCTGGGCTGTAAATGCCAAGATGGCAAGGAGCCTGGCACAAAGTCAGCTCCCAAGACATACTTATAGTGCATTAATGAACCAGTTTTTTGAGGATTCCCCACGTGGCTTAGTGGTAAAGAATTGGCCTGCCAATGCAGGAGACGCAGAAGACATGGGTTCCATCCCTGGGTTGGGGAGATCCCCTGGAGGAGTCAATGGCAACCCACTTCAGTATTCTTGCCTGGAAAATCCCATGGACAGAGGAGCCTGGCGGGCTTCAGTTCGTGGGGTTGCAAAAGAATTGGACATGCCTGAACGACTGAGCAACAACAATGAATCAATTTAAATGCCATATATATGTATATATATATTTTTTCTCCACCTGGATGAATGTTTTCTGCTTCTTTGATGCCTCAAATAAAGAGGACCTATGACAGGATTTACATTTTTTTCCTAAGAGCAAGACCTTAATGGGTCCCTCACTAGGTTGTCTGGCTTTGGGTTCACGTATGACTCTCTCACAGGGTCGGGATGCTCCTTCCTGCCCAGTAGGGATCTGCATGCCTGGGAAACGCTGCACAGCATGTCTCCCCCTTTGTGTGGCCTTTGTGAGCCACGCTAGACTGGTTTTTTTGAGACATCCAGCCGACTCTGTCTCTTTCCAGCCTTACCTTCTCAACTCCTTCATCTCTTTCACAGAGCAGTCAGGCACAGTTCACTTGGGGATGCCAAGGGCTTATTTTTCCAGTTGCCACATGGCCTTTCTGAAACTTGCAGCAGATGCAACTGGTCATAAAGATGTCACATCCGCCTGTGTTTTAGTGACTGAAGGCCACCGAAACCTGGGCTGCCTCAGTCGGAACAGAACACCCTTTATCCCTTTCCTCTCTCCCGGTCTCCAAACCCTCCTCCTGCCTTCTGTACCTTTTAATTTAATTAGCGAGAAAGAAGCCAATTGGAAGGGCGTGGCGCTTTCAGGCTGCAAACGCCTGTCAAGGGAACGGGTGCCAGCCAGGCTCGAGAGACGTGGTGAGATAGTGGCTTGGGCGAAGGGCAGTGGGGAGGGAGGCCTGCTTTGATTAGCTGGCCCTGCATCTGGTTTTTATCAGCAAGGAGCCCACTTTGGGGACCAAATGCTCATTAACAGACCGTGTGTACATGGCTTAGATAAACTCCAAGCGCGTCGCGGGCCCCGCCGCTCGCCCAGGCCCTTGCGCACAGAGGCGCATTATTCTAGCCTGGCAGCCCGCGCCGCGCTGTGGTTCCTTACATAAGGGAGGCCGTTGTGTTTGGACTCTGCCGGCTTACCTCAGCACTGCCATTTCACACCATCCCTCTCCTCCCGCAGTCATTGGCTGCTCCGGCTGTTTCCTGCCTCAGGAGAATTAGTTGAGGAGGGTGTTCTTCGGGTCTGTTGGATTTGCCATCTCCCCCCACCCCCAGGTCCAATTCTGCAGACCTAGAGGTCCTTTCTCCAGGTGGTCCTTGACACACTATCAAGGATGACAACCTGGTAAGAGTTCTTTGATGTTTTCTTCGTGGAGACACTTTAAGAGACATTGGAATTTGCAGCTTCTCTGCTAAGTTATAAACCAGCTGCTGCCATTGAATTTCATTCCAAACTCAATTTTGTTGCTAGCCAAAGATCCTTACCCAAGGAGTTTTAGAACAGTGCTTTTCAAACTGTCTGTGAAAAACTAGTCCTTTTTTTCTCCCCACTGTTTTTGTTTGTTTTAATTTTTTTTTCAGTCTCTTATGAACTCTTACTTTGGTCCTCTATTTAACGAAATAGATCTACAGGTCATGTATTTGGATGTTGTGGCAATGTCAAATTGGTACAAAAGTTTCTAAAAGCCTACAAACTTCTGAACTTTTCTGGTCACTGAACAGTAGCAGTGTGAGCCACGGACCATACTTTGAGTAGCAAAGGATTAAAGGATTATACTGGGAGAATCTGTCCCTTTGTGCTAAGTATTATGGTTTAGTTCTTGACTCTGCAAGGATTATTACATGCTTAGGTAATGCCAGATAGTACATGTTACTGGCTTCCTCCTCCTCATCTCAGAATGAAATCCTTGTTTCCAAAGATTCTGTGTTAGGGCTGGCTCATGAGAAGTTCTCGCCCTGCTCTATGTATGTTTTTGTGTGTAATTAGGAATTTTCATTTTACTACACTTTCTTGAGAGCTCCTCAGGAGCTGGTGTTACTGTGTCCTCCATTTTTGTATTCCCAGCACCTAGCATAGTACTTAGCTTCTAGAGAGATGGAGTGAGAAGTGGCTGTTGAATGATAAGTGTTTTCATTCTCAATAGCTGTTACAATTTTTTATAGTTTCTTTTTGAAAAATTGGGAAAAAAATAGAAGAAACAGAACAACAACAGTAACAGACACCCACCTAGATGTAACCATTGGCACTTTTCACGCACCTTGTATCTATTTTCGCCTGATCATTAGTAATTGTTAACACATGTTAAATGCTTCCAGTGTGCTGGGAGTGCTAGGTTTCATAAGTGGGTTATTTCAGTCTGCATGGCACTCTGTAGTAGCTCCTACACTGCTGCTGCTGCTGAGTCGCTTCAGTCGTGTCCGACTCTGTGCGACCCCATAGACAGCTGCCCACCAGGCTCCTCCGCCATGGGATTTTCCAGGCAAGAGTACTGGAGTGGGTTGCCATTGCCTTCTCTGAGCTACTACACTACTTTTACCCTTATTTTACAAATGAGGAAACCTTAAGTGGTTTGCCCAAGACCACATGTACAGACATGTACATGTAAACATTAAACATACATCTACCAAAATTTAATAATCTTAGGGCATATGCTTAAAAATTTGTTTTTTAATTGTAAAATATTTTAAGCATGCAAATAAGAATAGTGGGCTCCCCAACTCAGTCTTATCAAACTTTAGCATTATGCTGCATTTAGTATAAACCTCCCCCTCCTTACCTTGTTTTTTAACCTCTTGATGAAGAAGACATTATAAAGTTTAAAGTCCCTGTGAATGCCTCCTTGATCCCATTCCCTATATACAGAGATACATGGAACTGGGGACATTCATTTAAACTGCTCTATGGTATTCTGTTGTATGAATAGATAAAATTTTATTTTTATAATTAAAATTTATATTTACCATGTATGTGATAGATATATAAATATAAAAATCATATTTTATGCTTGTGTTGTTTATATTATAATTGCCTTAATTAACAGTGCTACAGGGAAGTGTTTTCTGTGCCTGCCTTTTTGTGTGCATGTTTGTTTCTTTAGGGCAGGTACTCAAACTGGAATTTCTTCTTTGTAGGAGGATGGAGGTTTTCACTTTTAGTAGATGCTGTCAAATTGCTTTTTGAGTCAGTTCACCAATTCATACTCCCATGAGCATACATAAGCATTCCTGCTAAAACAAAATTGTCAGATAGTTTTCACTTTGGCCAGTCTGAGGGACGTGAATGGGGTGTCTCATGCTGGGTTTACTTTGAATTTTCTTCATTATCCTTGAGATTAAACCGCTTTTTATATTTTTTTAAAATTTGGCTTTTGAGTTTCTTTTCTTGTGAATTGCCTGTTCATATATTTCTGTCAATTCTTCTGTTTGGCTATCTGTTGTTATAATCTGCAGGATTTCTTAATATGTGCTGGATACCAATTGTCTCTCAGTTATGTGCATTGCAGATATTTTCTGTGGCTTGTCTTTTAACCTTTTTATGTTGCTTTTTATTGTACAGGAGTTCACATTTTAAGTAGTCAAGTTTGTTCATCTTTTTCACGCACCTTTTGTGTCTTGTCTGAAATACTGCCTTACTCTGATCATGTAAAAATTTTACATGCATACGTGACTCCCTCTGACCCCCATGTTTTGTAGATTCTGATATGTACGTTATTTCACATTTAATTTCTTTAAAATCAAGATGTGATTTACAAGCATTAGAATGTTACAGTTTAATTGGCAGAGTTTTTCTTTCTTTCTTGGTTTAAAAATCTTATAATTGGTGGCATTTTAGATTTAATGAACAATAGTGTATTTTTATTGGAGAAGGAAATGGCATCCCACTCCAGTGTTCTTGCCTGGAGAATCCCAGGGATGGAAGAGCCTGGTAGGCTGCCGTCTCTGGGGTCGCACAGAGTTGGACACGACTGAGGTGACTTAGCAGCAGCAGCAGCAGTGTATTTTTATAATTTTTAAACAAAATTTTGTTTATCTTATGCATGTTATTTTTTCCACTCAGCATATTGTAAATCATATTTTAAATGACTGAATATTCATTATAGAATATTTACTAACATAATTTACTAATTTTCCATTTTAAAGCATTTAGGTTTTTTCCAGTTTTTCTGTAACATGCTACAACGTACTGTGACAGATACAGCTAAATCTTTGACACATAATTATTTCCGAAGGATGTATCTTCGAAGTAGAATTGCTGAATTAAAGGATGTTTATGTAGGAGAAGTTTTTAACCAAGTTGCAAGATTGCCCTTGGGAGCGTATATATCCATTTTTGTTCCTATCAACTATGTCTTTTAAACACTTAAATTTTTTTTAATTTAATTTTTTTTGGCCATGCTATGAAGCCTGTAGGACCCTAGTTCCTTAGCAGGAATTGAACCTGCTCCCCCTGCATTGGAAGCATGGAGTCCTAACGATTGGACCACCAGGAAGTCCCCCACCAACTTTTTTTTTACTGGAGAATAATTGCTTTACATTGTTGTGGTGGTCTCTGCTTACATAAACTCGAATCGGTCATAATGATATATATCTCTCCTCTCTCTTGAGTCTCCTTACCCCCAACCCCCTCCATTCTACCCCTCTAGGTCATCACAGAGCACTAGGCTGGGCTTCCTGTGTTATACAGCAGCTTCCCGATAGTTATCTGTTTTACACAATAGTGTATGTATGTCAATGCTACTTTCTCAATCTGTCCTACACTCTCCAACTGTTTTTAAAAAATAATTTTATTGGTTTATTTTTGTCTGCACTGGGTCTGCACTGCTGTCTGAGCTTTTCTGTAGCTGTGGGGAGTGGGGGCTGCTCTCTGGTGGCAGTGCGTGGGCTTCTCGTTGCAGTGGCTTCTGCTGTGGAGCACAGGCTCTCGGGCATGGGGCTTCAGTAGTTGCAGCATGTAGGCGCCGGAGTTGTGACACCTGGGCTTTAGAGCACAGGCTCAATAGTTGTGACCCATGGGCTTAGTTGCTCCACGGCAAGTGGAATCTTCCCGGATCAGGGATTGAGCCCTTGTCTCCTTCATTGCCAGGTGGATTCTTTACCACTGATCTACCATGGAAGCCCTCTTCACCTATTTTTTAAGAGTGACTATTTCCCTACATTACCAAACTTATCTACAATTTTTAAAATCTGCAAATTTGATTTTTTAAAAAGCTTTTATTTTTTTAGTAGACACCATCTCTAGCACTTGTCTTGCATCTCTGTGAAAGCATATCTTTTAATGTTGTCATCTTCCATTGAAGAAGATGGCTTTGTGGACCTTTCCAAGGCAAAAAAAAAAAAAAGGAATGGTTGAAAAAGGAGGAGAAAAACAGACCTTAATTCAGAGTCCTCAGTAGCTACTACTGTGCCCCTCTATGCTTAGAGGGCATAAAGTGCTGGTTGTTGATAGTTTTAAAAAGGGGGTTAGTGTGCTTGGATTTAAAGGAAAGCTCAGTGTTTCGAGAAGGGTTCTGGGGGGAAGGTCTGAGTTTAACATACTTCTTACCTAGTTTATAGAGGACCTCCTGAAGCAATGAAAACAGTGACGAGGAGATGTATTCCACTGCACACAGATTTTTGACTCATAAAACAGCCTGACAGTGTCCCTACAGAGGAAATAAATCTTATGGTTCACCTAGGAAGTGGCCAGAGCTTGGGGAATAAATGGGATTTGGTTCAGAGTTAAAATTTATTATAGGATCATAATGTAAGAAAATATGAGTTTCCTGTCATGTTTGCCTGAGAAAAGTTGAATCTCTACATAGGCAGCTTTAAGAATACCTGAATACTTTCAGTGTATTTTTCTGAAGTTTAGTTTGTGTCTAAGTAACCAGCAAGGCATCTTTTGTTTACTGGTACCTAAGTACTCTGGTAGGACTTTGTTTTCTGACGAAGAGAGTGTATTTTGAATGAGAGTCAGCTTCACTAATGCCCAGTGCTTGTGTTAATAAAGTTTATTAACAAATTATAAATAATACAAGTTTATAATGCTGTTAGTAAGAATTTGTGATTCATCTCTGATCCTAAACCAAAATACTTGGGGACTGTCAGATTTAAATTCCTTCTCAATTTAATTTGACTCTTGGTGAAACTGTGATTCTGTCCAAACTTATGGGAATCTGACCAAGATGTGTGTTAATCAGGATGGTTGAATATACACTGTAATGGCAAGTCACTGAGAACTGATTTCCTGAAGACCTTTTAGGAAACTTTCCACAAGAAAATGTGGTTCAGGTAACCAGACAGTTTCCTTTCAGATAACATAGAAATAATTGCATGCCATCCTAATCATGAAATTGAGATTTTCTGCCTTTACCTTTTTAATAATGATGGTGGTTTGGGGGGAGAACTGGGGCATGGAAGAGATACAACTTGTTATTAATACCAAACACAAGGTCATGTGTTTGATGCACAGCGAGGCCAGACAATACCTAAACGTTGTGGTTTGGAGGGCAGAGAAAGGTTTATTGCAGAACCATACAAGAAGATGGGTGGCTTGTGCCCCCTAAAATCCCAAACTCCCCAGAGGGTTTCAGCAAAGCACTTTCAAAGGCAAGGTGAGGAAAGGACATGGTTAGTTGTTGCAGACTTCTCGGTGTTGGAATCCTTTGTTCTTGCAGCTGTTCTACATAAGTCAGGTCACGATGTTCCTATAAACCTCCAGCAAGACAAATGTTATTCTCTGTTCTGAAACTTTTTATATGAATGAACTCTTAAAGGTTAGAACCTTGAGAATGGGCTATCCTGTATATTTCAGACTATGTGTAACATTCTTTTACAATAGGTGCAGAGCCAACATGACTAAGCACACAGTTTAAAGTAAGAGAAACAGATCTAATATGGAGTCAGATGTGTTCTTCCCTATTACACACTGAATAAAGGACAGTTAAAATCCATAGGAGCAAAGGGAATTTAGGTGTTTTTTAAAAAGTACAGAGATTAATTGAAACTGGAGACTGTTTTTTAAGTCCTTTCAAATAGAAAGACCCTGTGTAGTCCATGGTCCAACTGAATGTTACGCATTGAAGGCCAGGGAGCAATGTGTTGGGAAGGGACCTGAATCGAGCTTGGGCTTTTGAACAGTTTCTGAGAGCATCAAAGAAAGCTATTCAGTGGGAGAGGATGTGACCCACGTGACCAGGATGCAGTATCGAGACCCATGGGTAGTTTCATTGAAAAGCCTTTTAATCTCAGCATGAAGAAGATGCTTATAAGGTTCAGAAACCTAACCCCTGCCAGGGATGCGCTGATGAAAGGTCGCTGCCAGTATCACTTTCTTGGCATGGGGAGACCAAACCAAGACAGTCAGAAGGCTTAATCTATGTGGGTCAGCAGCTACAGAGGGGAGAGGAGAATCGGGAGGCTCATTTGATTGACGATAGAATCGACCGACTCTGCCACAGGAATGGAGGGGAGGGATTTGTATGAATTCTGAGGAGCCGTGCAGGTAGGGAGGAGTTGAGAGTTCTCTAGGAAAAGCAGCTAGGCCAGGTCACAGATCAGGGAGGACCCACATGGACATTTAATCTGAGCAGGAGTCCAATTTTAAAAGGAAGAATGTAGATATCAAAAAAAAAAAAAAAGAAAAAGAAAGGTAATGGAAGAAAGCTCTTATTCTTCTTGGTAACTATTTTTCTAGCTAAGCCAATTGAGAGGGTTCATAGAAGGACACTGAGATTCACCGGACAATAATAGTGCCTGAAAGAAAGCCTTTCATTTCTAAGGATCAACTGGGATCAAAGACAGGGTAGACAGGTCTTGTCTAGGCTTGGGAGGAGCAGCCATAACTCTTGAATATAAGCAAAGAGGACTTCACGCCGATTTCCTTGCCGACAGTGCAGGAAGACCACTGTGCCAATTAAAGGGCATTTACTTCATGGAATTTTAAGAACTGTGCCTTCTTCAAATGAAAATAGTAGTCAAAGTATAATAAAACCAAAGTTCTCTCCTTGCCTCAAATGAAATAGAAAAGAAGCCAGAAGTTGAGACCACTTATGAGATGAAAGTTACAACAAAAGAATTGTTGAAATAAAGAAAAATGTGTTTTAGCACCTTTTCTCTCCAACTGCAACACCACGTATTTTGTCTTTATTCAAGGGACAGCCCCACCCGCCTATTATGGTCAGTTTTCCAAACAGTGACTGCAAAATGAGCAAAGTTGTTTTATTGGGGCTTTTGTGCCACGAAATTGCCAAGGACAGGAAGGATAGAGCTAATTTCTTAGGAAATGTGGAGGAATTCTCGGCTCCTTAAATCTTTATTAGGAGCAAATGTTACGAAAGAGTGGTTTGCTACCCTCGCCTTGAGGAGCTTCCATATTTCAGTACTTATCCTTAAGCCAAATATCTTTCTCAAGACCTTCTTTATTTCCAAATTCAGATGAATCAAGAGAGTATCAAATTTGCTGCTTGATTACCAAGCAGACAGGAAGAATTTGGAGAGGTGATGTGAAGTCATTCTATGTTAGCCTCCTTTGTGGCTGAAAAGTCCCTACTTGATCCCCAGAGATGGGACACTAGCCTCTTGAAACTTGCAATATCTGTCACTCTTTTATCTTTAATTCCAAAGGGCATCGAGAGGGAGAAGAGCTTTAACTTCGCCCTGTGTGTCTTTTCACCTGATCACTTTTGCCAGAAGATTCTCCCCCCTGCTTCTTCTTTTTTCTTTTTGTTTAAATTTGGCTATGCCGGGTCTTAGTCGCAGCACTCAGGGTCTATATTTACGGCATGCGGGATCTTTTAGTTCTGCCCTTTAAATGAAATACCAACTAAAGTGCATAGATCTTCCTTTTGCTGTGGGAAGAGCCAGGGCACTTGGGCCAGGTTACCAGTAACCGCTTCAACCAGAAGCTGGAGTGGGAGTATATAATATAGTGTTAGTCACTCAGTCATGTCCAACTCTTGGCGACCCCGTGGACTGTAGCTCGCCAGGCTCTTCTGTCCATGGGTTTCTCCAGGCAAGAATACTGGAGTGGGTTGCCATTCCCTTCTCCAGGGGATCTTCCTGACCTGGGGATCAAACCTGGGTCTCCTGCTTTACAGGCAGATTCTTTACCATCTGAGCTACAGGGAAGCCCCAGGGAGCAGGAATACCCAGGAGAACAAGTATCCTTGAGCACATTTTAATGGTGTTTGTAGCACTCTGGTCCTCAAACCAGTAGTGGATCCCTTTTGAGAGGAGGGAATGTGGAACAAGCAGACCTCAGTGCTCCCAGGGGGAAGCCTCCTAGTGGTGCAGAGTGTGTAGCCTCTTCCTGTAGATGATATCTGAGCAGGGGTTTGTGATTAAAAATGGAGCCTAGAAATGGACGAGGTGGATTTACTGTGATGTCTCCCCAGTCGTCATCATCCTGCAGGGCTCCCTACCTAGACTCCTGTGCTAGGGAGAGCTGTTCACGTTGGGGTGGGTGGTGGAAAGGCACCTGGCACCTTGTCTGCTGGGTTGTGGGTTTCTTATAAGTTCCACTTGCCCTTCCTTTCTTCCTTTCAGGGGTCCATGGTAAAACTCATAGGCTAGAGAGTCTGAGCTGAGTTTTATTTAGCCCCTCTGAGCCTCAGTTTCTTCGATGATGATGGCATGTCCCACCTTAAAGGATGGAGGCAGGACTGAATGAGGTAAAACAGGAACCTGCAACTCATTGTGGATGCTCTGTGGGTGATGATTACCCCTTCCCGTTTTTGCCCTGAAAACCTTGCATGTATCTCTATCTGAATTAGCCTCAGAGGGGCTCATCAGTGCTGTCCACTGATCAGATGTGAGAAACGGTATCAAATAAAGCTCGTGTCTATTTGAGTAGATACACCAGGCTTAGTGATAGAAGTTAGGACATTTATTTCAGTATACAGTCAACTCTCTGCTATAACATATGTGTTCCTAGGAATCACCACTGCCAAATCATGCAGCAAAAACCACAGGGTTTATGGGAAGAAATGGGTTAAGGACATAACAGACAAAAATTTGTCAGTGACACACACACAAACAAGAATGTAATAACATAGTAGCACAGTTTTACACATGTTAAATGCTTGAGATCATAATACTACAATAAAGATGCAGGATTCTACGAGAAGACCTGCAGTTTGCTTGTGGAAGCAGGTGCCTGAGGATTAGAGCTTGTTGAGTGTTGTCTTAAAGTGGTACAAGAAGGGTTTTCTGAACTCAGATGGGAGTTGTAACACCAGATGTGGGTGAGTGTGATATGTAACACGCTTCAAAGTGAGGTAGCTGGTAGATGTGTGTGGTTCTTTGTGTTCCTACGATACTGGGTTCAGCCCAGGGAAGTCTTCTGTGTTCATATGGTATGTTTAGAAGACAAATACATGCACAGCAAACACAAAATTCACATCATGCTCATGTTCCCTTAAGTATAAAATCACACTGGCATAGACCTATGTCTTTAAAATAAGCATTTCAGCAGAACTGACTGTACTAGCTTCCTGGTAAAGTCCACCTTCCTCTTGGCAGTACCCAAAAGTAGAAGTAGATAAAATCAGTGTCAAACATAAAGACTAAGGGACCATTAGCATCCTTTATAAAATGGTAATCATTTTATAAACAAAGATAAATCCTTGCATCCCTTATATGTAGGTTACTGTATTCTAGGTCAGTGGAGTTACTGTCAGACTGTGTTGAATGTGGGAATAACAGGGGTATGGGGATGGGTGGTCCTTGTCTGTATTTTGTAGTGATTTTGCCTTTGGATCCACTGCTTGGATCATCTGCTTACCTTGTCTTTCTGCCATTGGCACAGATGAGCCACCCTCAGCACCCACACACTGAGACAGGGCTGGAAAAGCCAATAAATAGCAGTTTGCTGTGTTTCTTGGTTCATCCAGATCTCTTTTTAAAGACCCTCTGTAAATGAGTCCTATATTTTAAAAAGAAATGTGATCTTGAATATATATGATGCTAGGAGAACAAGGGGAATTGTATGACTTGTGACTTTAAGAAGTAATAGGTTACAAGGGCTGGAGAGTCCATGGATGAACTTTAGGTGTGGGGGTCTGTGAATCCCAGAAACTGCACACATTTTTGTTGGTAAGTGCATTTTGGAGGGAAAGAGTCTTCAGCTTTCATTACCTCCCTAAAAGGACCTTTGATCCCCAAATGGCCAGTAAACAGTGATTTGGAAAAATCCATGGGAATGTAGATTCATAGGGGTTATGTAGGGGAATTTAGCACTATCTGTGGGATATCTAATAACCTTGAGTCTGTAGAGGGGAGTTCTTGTAGTTTTCTCAAGAAGCAGGCATGGGTCCCGTTATCAGGGACGGCGTGGAGATGATCTGACCAGCGGGTTGGTCTTGCATGTTGTCTTTGATGTTTTCTGTCAAATTAGCCACATCAGTAGTGGACGCCATTGAACCAGGACTTATGCCTTTCACCAGCGCGTCTCATGCCTTCCTTGACTTTATTTTGCAGATGGGAGCAGCGAGAGCTCCCCAATGGGCGTGTCTATTATGTTGACCATAACACCAAGACCACCACCTGGGAGCGGCCTCTTCCTCCAGGGTAAGACTTGGACCAATGAGCCCCGAGGCTCTGGAACGGGCACCGAGTCCCTCATCGGCTTCCCCATCACTCTGCCACAATCATCTCCCTATTTCCCCCACTCGCCTCCTCTCTCTCTCTTTCCCCTCCTCCGATAGTCCTCCTCTTCTGTGGCCTCTGCTCTCTCATTCTACTTTCCCTTCTCCCTCCGTTTGTTGCCTTGGCCATGGGAGTTCTTTTCTTTCTTATTTATTTGTTTGACTGCACTGGGTCTTTGTTGTGACATGCAGGATCTTCGACCTTTCTGGTGCATGTGGGATCTTTTAGGTGCATCACGTGGAATCTAGTTCTGTGCCCAGGGATCGAACTCGGGCCCCCTGCATTGGAAGCCCGAGCTACTGGACCACCAACGTAGTCCCCTGGCCCTGGGCTCTCTTAAGTGATACTCAGAGCCCCATGGCTGTTGGGTTCTGGAGGAAGGAGGGCTTGGGAGGCCTCTGAAGCCATTGGTCTCTCAGTGGCTTCAGACATTTCACCTGCAGAAATAACCTATAGGGTGCAGTTTTCAGTTTCAGCAGACATAGCAAAGTATAAAGACATTTATCCTGGCTCCCTTGACTGCTTTTCCTACCCACTTTAATTCTGTTCTCATTTCTTAGGACATACTAGGATATTCAGAGCATCTGTGGGGGGGATAGAGTGCACAAGGAAACCAAGATAGAGAGGGTGTCGATGAGTTTCGCGGCACCCTGCATCCCGCCAGCCCCCGGAGACAGTGCGGCGTTCGGCTGGGCTTTGTGAGAACGCAGCTAAGTTCTCCAAAACCCGAGGATAAGTGAGGCTTCCAAGTAAAGGAAGACTGTCCAAGTTCAAGGAGAAGGGGTTTGGTTCCCTGCCTGCCAGGGACAGAAAGTTCTTTCCACATGTGTCTCCCAGTCCTGAGAGCTTTTGAAAGGGAATGTATTCTGCTCTCGGGAAAGAATCACCAGTAGAGCAGCTATGCAGGCCTCCTATGCAGAACATGAACACTGACTCCCTCTTCCGAAGCTGGCGGAGGGAGAGGATGTCAGAGTCGGCAGGGAGAACCCTGTGCTCTGTTCTGTTCACCTGTCAGGCATGTGCTGGGCAAATACCACCTCATTTCCCCGTCCTACAAGTTTCCATGCATGGACTGCTTTTAGTTTCCATTTCCCTAGTAGATTGCTTGTGTTTTCCTTTCCTTCCTTGTCCTTGTGGAAGTCACACTCGTAATCCACCATCCTTAGTTCTCACGGCTCCCCCTTCTCTTTTCTTAAACAAAGGAAACCTCATTTATTTTATTTTTTCTAACATTTATTTATTTGGTTGTGTCAGGTCTTAGGTGTGTCACGCAGGATCTTTCGTTGCAGCACACAGACTCTCTACTTATAGTGCGCAGGCCCATTTGTTCCATGTTTTGTGGGATCTTAGTTCCCCAATCAGGGATCAAGCCTGCATCCCTTGCATTGCAAGATGGCTTCTTAACCACTGGACCACCAGGGAAGTCCCTGTTTTCTCCTTTGATTTAAAGTCCAAGGAACTTACCAAAGTTAAACGTTGACTTCTTAGGAAAAAAATTAAACATTTTATTATGGAAATTCTAGAAATATTCATATTGAAGTTTTCGAATGTGCACAAAGAATCCCTACACGCTCAACACCTAGCTTCAATAATTATCAACTCAAGGCTATCCTTGTTTCATTTGTACCAGGAGCTGGCAAACTGTGGACCTGTTGGCAAAATCCACCTGCCACCTGTTTTCATAAATAAAGTTTTATTGGAACATAGCCCCTCTCATTTGTTTACTTATGGTCCATGGCTGCTCTCGTGCTCTTTGGGAGAGCTGAGTAATTGTGACACAGACTGCATAGCCAGCAAAGACTAAAATATAATTTACTTTGTGACCCTTCGTAGAAGACTTTTGCTAACTCTTGCTCTGTCATCCTCGTTCACCCCTCCCCGACCCCCATCTTAGATTATTTTGAAGCAAATCCCAGACATCATATTATTTCATCCAAATTTCAGTATACATGTCTAAAAAATGTTCTCTTTTAAAAGTAAAACCACTGTATTTTTAAGTGTTTACCTACTACTATCAAATACCCAGTCAGTAGTCAGATTTCTCCAATTGTCTCACAAATTAATCGTCAACTTTTAACAGAATGTGTTGCACACTTGTACTTTGTGTGTTCACAGCACATATAACTCTTTAAGTGTGTTGGTTGCTTGCCTCTTAACCTCTCTAGTTTATAAGTTATGGAAGCCTTGACCTGGTAAATGTATGGTGATATCTAAATGAAGATATTTAATAGTGTCTTCTAAGAATGGCTGAGGATTTACTCTTGTTTAAGTGTTGAGGTGGGATACTAGAGCCAGCTTTCTTATTTTTGAGAGAGTTACAGTGATTTTTTTTAGAAAAATCATTCATTTATTCTTGGCTGTGCTGGGTCTTTGTTGTGTGTGGGCTTTCTCTAGTTGTGACGGGCGTGGGCTGCTGTTGTGGGGCACAGGCTCTAGGTGCTCGGGCTTCAGTAGTTGCAGCATGAGGGCTCTGTACTTGTGATGTGAGGGCTTAGTTGCTCTGTGGCATGTGGGATCTTCCCGGACAGGGATCAGATCGGTGTCTCCTGCGTTGTAAGGTGGATTCTTAACCACTGGACCACCAGGAAAGCCCTGTAATGTTTTTTTGGCTCAGCTCTGTGCCCTCTATAGCCCATGAGTTCTTCCTGAGCTTTAGGCCCTTTGAACTCCTGGCACTTAGTTCTACGATGTAATAGGGAACCTGGAGAGAACAGAATGCTCAAGCTTTCATCGCTAATTAACGGGAGAAGTTCTGCTCTAGGGAAGTATTACCATGGTGAGAGCAGTCTCGAAACTGCAGATGGAGCCGTTGCATCGTCTCAGCAGTCCTAGTCATCCAGGAGCGAGACCGAGCCGAGTCACTTTATTGTCCATCCCTTCTGTCTGACCCATGGGACTCTTGTATAAAGACCAGTCATTTACATGTCTTATCCTCATATTGAGAATCATTATTCAGGTTAGAATAAAGGTTGAAATGCTTATTGTCCTAACTTGTTCATAGCTTACAAAAGCTCTTGCCCCTTAATAATACCATATTACATAAAAACATCTATTTCTGCTTTATTGACTATGCCAAAGCCTTTGACTGTGTGGATCACAATAAACTGTGGAAAAGTCTGAAAGAGATGGGAATACCAGACCACCTGACCTGCCTCTTGAGAAACCTATATGCAGGTCAGGAAGCAACAGTTAGAACTGGGCATGGAACAACAGACTGGTTCCAAATAGGAAAAGGAGTACGTCAAGGTTGTATATTGTCACCCGGCTTATTTAATTTCTATGCAGAGTACATCATGAGAAACGCTGGACTGGAAGAAACACAAGCTGGAATCAAGATTGCCGGGAGAAATATCAATAAGCTCAGATATGCAGATGACACCACCCATATGGCAGAAAGTGAAGAGGAACTAAAAAGCCTCTTGATGAAAGTGAAAGTGGAGAGTGAAAAAGTTGTCTTAAAGCTCAACATTCAGAAAACGAAGATCATGGCATCCGGTCCCATCACTTCATGGGAAATAGATGGGAAAACAGTGGAAACAGTGACAGACTTTATTTTTGGGGGCTCCAAAATCACTGCAGATGGTGACTGCGGCCATGAAATTAAAAGACGCTTACTCCTTGGAAGGAAAGTTATGACCAACCTAGATAGCATATTCAAAAGCAGAGACATTACTTTGCCGACTAAGGTCCGTCTAGTCAAGGCTATAGTTTTTCCTGTGGTCACGTATGGATGTGAGAGTTGGACTGTGAAGAAGGCTGAGCGCTGAAGAATTGATGCTTTTGAACTGTGGTGTTGGAGAAGACTCTTGAGAGTCCCTTGGACTGCAAGGAGATCCAACCAGTCCATTCTGAAGGAGGTCAGCCCTGGGATTTCTTTGGAAGGAATGATGCTAAAGCTGAAACTCCAGTATTTTGGCCACCTCATGCGAAGAGTTGATTCATTAGAAAATACTTTGATGCTGGGAGGGATTGGGGGCAGGAGGAGAAGGGGATGACAGAGGATGAGATGGCTGGATGGCATCACTGACTCGATGGACGTGAATCTTAGTGAACTCTGGGAGTTGGTGATGGACAGGGAGGCCTAGCGTGCTGGGATTCATGGGGTCGCAAAGAGTGGGACATGACCGAGCGACTGAAGTGAACTGAACTGAACATATTTGAAGGTTGCTAAGAGAGTAGATCTTAAAAGTTCTCATCACAGGAGAAAAAAATTGTAACCGTATGCAGTGACAAATGTTAACTACACTTACTGTGGTGATTGTTTTGCAATATATACAAATACTGAATCTTTATGTTGTAAAGATAAAACTTAAACCTATTATAATGTTACATGTCAATTAGATCTCAGTTTAAAAAAAAAAGCAACCAGTCATTTTATCCAGGAGCAAAAAGTGTTGGATCTGGTAATTTAGAATGAGCGCAATGATTTTTCTTCTGACACTCTTAGGTGGTTCTCAGACCAGAGGTGAGCAGGGGGAGTAGGTACCGTAGAGCATGGTATTGGGGACCACTGTCACAGAGGACTCCAACTTGGTCTTTAAGAAAGGCTGGGGGTGGACTTCAGTGAAAAGAGGAAGGTGATCCAGGTTAGGGGAACAATGTGAATGTGAAAGGTGTATTTAGGGAATGATACATGGAGCAGTTTTGGTGGAGTGGAGGGTTTGTGTGAAACAGAGATGATCAAAGTGTGTCTAGTAAGGCCCTTGGGTTTGGTGCAGTTGCCCCCTGGAATCAAACAGCATGAAAGGGCCTCCAGCTGCTGCTCTGTTTTTATCGATTGTAATTCTGCGTAAGATTTCACCTGCTGTCAAGGGTGTGATTATGCTGTTTGACAGTCTGAAATTCACCAATGCAGAGGACTTCTAGTTAAACATATGGATCAAACATGTTTATTTCCATTCCTTCTTGAAAACCCACTAAAATGGCAATAAAAGTTATTTTAAAAAGTATAATGATAAAGGCATGGAAGAGGAGAAAAAGCATATGGGAGATTGTAATCAAAGTTTAGTTGCTGGTGGATAAATGGTAGAACTGAGAAAGCTGAAACCCAAGCTTCCAGTGTGGGTTTTCCACCCAAAAAGCAGCCAGTCTACACCATGGAGCCCTAGAAAGCCTCAGCTGTCAGGGACATACGGGGTATGTGTGTGTGAATGTGTTATGTGTAATGAGACTAAAAACCTGAAGTTTAAAAGTTGTGCAGGGAGCAGCTAGATTCCTAGGTTGTCAGCCATCACTCCCAACCCCCTGCCACACGTATGTGCGCACACACACACATGCAACCACATGGCTGCTGCTAGTGTAAGAAGTTCCTGGTAGAATAGAACCAGTGTGGTGAACATGGTCATAGCTGAAGGCAGAGATGAGCTCAGGAAAAAGGGATTAAGTGAGAATGCTATCCTCAGGGAAAAGATTGGAAAGTTGTTTTTTTTTTCCTGGGGTAGTGACAGGTGGCCCAGTTGATAAAGAATCTGCCTGTGGTGAGGGAGACCTGGGTTTGATCCCTGGGTTGGGAAGATCCCTTGCAGAAGGGAACGGCTACCCACTCTAGTATTCTGGCCTGGAGAATCCTATGGACTGTATAGTCCATGGGGTCACAAAGAGTTGGACACGACTGAACGATTTTCCCTTTCACTTTCTTTCAGTGACCAGTCTAAGGGGAGAAAACTACAGATCATGATATTTGAGAATCTCCTAGTGAAACAACTGAGCAAATCCAGAAATCAGCTTTTAGACATGTTAGCACTCAAGTATGAGGATTGATATAAACGCATCATCAGATATGCAGGGTTTCAAAAAATTAACTTTGGTCCATCCTCTCTCAGAAACTTGTTTTCTTCCACCAGACAAGAGGAAACAGAGAAAGAAATCGTGAGATGCAGGACACAGGAGACTGACTCAGCTCAGGGGCCAAGAGGAAGATGAAGGAGGATGACTTAGGACAGGAATGTAGAGCAGGCCTGGAGAACAACTGTCTGCCCCAGATAAAGGGTGCTGGACAGATGAGGCCAAGAGTTAAGTGACCCTGGGTGGCACCTGCCCTGTCAAGAGTCTGGGGCTGAATTAGTGGCAGGTCCTTGAAGTCCAAGCTGAATAAAACATGCAGTTCTTAACTCTAGAGAAAAAGAAAAAGTTGTACAAGTAAGGATGTGTATATATAGTATTCTACAAAGTTAAAATCCAAACTCCGAATATTGATTTAATGATGCTTTTTAAATTGGGAGGACAGGAAAGGAGAGAGCTTTGTGTGTGTTAGCCGGTAGGGTACAAGAACTAATTCTTTAGCTTCGATAGTGGCAAGTCCATAGTAATCTCTGACTTGGCAGAAATCAAGAAATTATAGAGTAAGCATTTATTTAGAAGATACAATCAAGAGTTGAAGGTAATTGTTGCCCCCGGGAAGCAGAATTCAGCAGTGGGGAGGAGGGCAGGAGACACTGGTTTTCATTGTCTCTCCCGTAGTACTGTTTGTGTTTCAAACTATAGATACATGATTCCTTTGCTAACAACTAAAACTAAATAAAGATCACCCATTGGGAGAATTTATGAGAAAGGTGGGAAGGTTCCAGGTTATTGTGAGCCTTAAATACTAATTTGTCGTTTTTCATAAAGGGTCAGTCTGCTGGGGTTACCCTGATGGTAATTTATGGGCTGGATTGCATGGGAAGGTTCATTCAAGGATACTTGGACATGGAAATGGAAAGTCAAGGACAGGGAGACAAAATAAAAAGAAGCCCTGGGGCTGAGCGGCTTACTGACATCAGTGGGAAAGGGAAAGTCAGGAATGATGGTGTGGTTGCATTCCTGGGTGGAGGGCTGACGGGGGGAAGACTGTGGAAGATTCAGGTGTGGGGCGAGAATGATGGCATTTAGGTGAATCCAGAGTGATGGCTGGTCATGAAAGCAAGGCAGTCCAGCAGGCGGAATCCATGCGCAATCCAGGAACGGGCCTTGGGAGGTGAAGAGAAGCCAATTTTAGGGAGGCTTTCAGTTTGAAAGAATCACTGAAGAGGTGGCAGCAAAAGTCAGCTAGGAGGCTAACCCTGAAAGCTGAGGAAAGTATCAGTCAGCCCAAAGCATGGTAGTCTTGTGAGTAAGACCAGAATTCAGAGATGGTGTGAGAAGGTAGTCAAGGAACAGAGACCCTCTGACACTTTGGAATCATCCAGTGTAATCCATTGTGGATTCCTTTTTTCATTGGGTGAATCCTGTTTTCTTCAGTAGTATCTCCGTCTTATCTTCTGGAAACTCCTTTTCTCTCCCTTCTTGTTTCAGACTTATAATGGAAAATTCAGGCATACACCAAATTTGAGAGAATAGTACAATGACTCCTTTGTAACCATGGCCTGGTTCTAACAGTTAGTAAGATTTTGTTTCATCTGACCTCCCACTCTTTAGGGGAGGCGACTGATGAATTGTCAAGCAAGTCCCAGTCATCCTATCCTTTGATCTATAAATACACCACATACACCTCTAACAGATGAGATTAAAAAAAAAAAAATCAGAATACCATTATTCCAACATAATTAGCAGGACTTCTGTTACCTCATGTCATGTGCAGTCTGTGTTCCATTTCCCCAATTGTCTTAAAAACATTTTCACATTTGATTTGTTTGAATCAGATCCAAACTCAAGATCAACCCATTGCTTTTGGCTGATAAGCTCATAAATCTCTCTTAATCTGTAAATTCCTTCAAGCTTTTCTTGTTGTTTTTTTTTTTTTTTTAATAACTATATATCTGCTGAAGATCTTGGACGTCTGTCTTGTAGAAATTCTCACATAATGAATGTGGCGGATTGTGGTTCCTGGTGTTGTGCTACATGCTCCTTTATTCCTTATCTTTCCTGGCAAACTGGTCATTAGATGTGGAGGCTTAATTAGATTTAAATTCATTTTTAAATAATTGAAATATAATTTACACACAGTGAGATAAACAGATCTCTGTTAAGCAGTTCACTGAGTTTTGACAAGTGCATATACACATTCATGTCACGCACACTCCATCAAAATGTAAACCGCTTCTGTCACCCTGCAGAGCTCCCTTTCTTACTTTCTTTTGATCACTTCTTCACCATATATGTGGAAATCAAGCTACACCTACCAAGAACAGCCAAGAATTTTCACTCCCTGTTCTAGCCCTGCCTTCCCCGTGGATATTTTAGAGCCAACTTTGGAAGATCGCTTCCTCACTAAAGATAATGTGGAGAGAGTCCTGCTGTCTTTTGCAACAACTCTTCCTATGACCAGTCAATATATTTTTGCTGGCATCTCATGTCAGGACAATTTCAGTTGTAAGGAAGAAAAATTTGGATACAAATTGGCTTGAATAATGAAGAGATTTCACTGCCTCATGATCTTGGAAATTCCAGACATAGATCCTGGTTTCAAGGGAACTATGATCCAGTGGTTCAAACAGTATCCCCAGGGGACTGGCGTTTTCCCCCCATTTTTCTGCTCTGCCATCCACTGGGTCAACTTCATATTGTGTTTGGGTCCAGGATGTTAGCCAGTCCCAGGACTGCATGCTTTCTCAATCACATCTGGCAAGGAAGACTGTATTTTTCCCACTGTAAGTACTAAAAATTATGAGATTCACCCTGATTGGTTCAACGTAAGTCACATGCCCACTCCCGGTCCAGTCAGCTATTCAACTCCAGGGTCAGGAGTATAGTCAGCTGCCCCAGAGCCACTTGGATCTCTGAAATGGAATTCAGGGCCTGTTGGTAGAAGAGATTGGTTGGGGTTTCCCTGGTGGTCCAGTGGTTAAAACTTCACCTTCCAGTGCAGGGTGTGTGGGTTTGATTCCTGGTCAGGAAGCTAAGATCCCATAGGCCTCATGGTCAAAAACCCAGGGCATAAGCAACAGAAGCAATCTTGTATCAAATTCAATAAAGACTTTAAAAATAGTTCACATAAAAAAAAATCTTTAAAATGTTAAAAAAAAAAAAAAAAGATTGAGATCGGTTGCTGCAGGGGCAACCACAGATGTCTGTTAGAATCATCCTGGCCCCCAAAGCCTCCGTGACTGGGCCCCACCTGGCTCTGCCTCCCTGGAGCAGCCAAGCTCCTGGGCCAGACCCTACACCAGACCTTTCCTCGCCATCCTCCTTGCCAGCCTGCCCCAAATTTCTCTATGTGAGCGTAGGGGTGAGGTGGTCACCGTGTTCACTCGGAGCTTGATGTTTTCAGCTGGGAGAAACGCACAGACCCCCGAGGCAGGTTCTACTATGTGGACCACAATACCCGGACCACCACATGGCAGCGCCCCACAGCCGAGTACGTGCGAAACTACGAGCAGTGGCAGTCCCAACGCAACCAGCTCCAGGGCGCCATGCAGCACTTCAGCCAAAGATTCCTCTACCAGGTGAGACGCGGAGGCCGGCCACGGGGTGGAGGGGGAGCCTCCTGGCGCTATGAAACAGGCAGCCTCACGCATTCTCCTTCGACCTGTTGGGTTGAGTAGGGAAAATGGTGGGTAGAAATGTCAGTGCTCTGACCCTGGAGATTTCACTCATCGCAGCGAAATTCCTCAAAACTCCGGCATTTCTAACTTAGTGACTCAGTGTCTAGCTTCTGTGTTTATGGACTCAGTACCTGTGTCTGAAACCGAATTTCCCATCTTCCTTCTGAGACTGGAGTTCTCTTCCAGTCCTTCCATCCAGGTCCATTTATACTGCCTTGAGACCTGAAGGTCACTGTGACCTCTCCCATACCTCACCTTTTCAAATCAAAGTAGTCACCCAAATCCTTTCCTTTCCATCGCTGCTACTGGTTTTCTTTAGATCTTTATTATCTGACAGATTCTAAAAGCTGGAGGGACTTTAATGTTCACCTGGATCTGGGGATGGGCAAACTATGGCTTCTGGACCAAATTGGCCCCCATCTGGTTTCGTAAATTAAAGTTTCATTGGAACACATGTTCACTTGTTAGTCAAGGTTTTGACTGTGGCTGCTTTTGTGCTACAGTGACAGAACTGAGTAGCCACAACAGAGACCAGGTGGCCCATAAAGTCTAAAATATTTTTTTATGGCCGTTTACAGAAAAATTGTATGGACCCATCAGTCTAGATCAGCTTTCTTCTATCTGATTCCTGATTTTCCCCTTCTCCTCCCACCTGGAAGGTGAAGGCAGCCTTGGAATTGTCTCTTTGCTGGCATTCTCTCTGGTCTGTACTGTTTTGAGCAGAGCTATCTTCAAATATCACTGTCATTTTGTCACTTTTTAAAAAATCACTGTGGCGGATTTAAGAGAAGGGGGCCTTTGCTCTGAATTGATCACTGGTTCAAAACCTTCTGTGGCCATTACCTTCAGAATAACATTAAAATTTTCTAGTCTAGGATTCAGAGTTTTGTGGTCCTGTGTCCCTTTAGGAACTTTCCTGCCTGGGTCTCTGTCTCATTGGAGCCCTTCCCAGCAACCCAGTGCTTGGTGGGGAGCCTCTTTGACAGAGAGGTGGGATTCTCAAGTTATAACTCTGATTGCATTTTCTCTGAGCCCCTTGAATTTGAAACTTGGCATCTGCAATATAGAACCTGCACAGGGTGTGGTATATTGGAAGTTGGAAACTTGTTGAGCTGGTCTATGATATTACCATGTTTAACAAATATTATTCCTATTTGAATTGAACTTTAACCCTACAACTCATGTCTAGGTGCTCAGAAAACCTGTAATTCCAGTTAACTGAATAGCATTCATCATCAGCTTTGCCATCATTTTCCACCTCTTTCTCTGTTCACCCAAAGCATGAGCCACCCCATCAACCATAGGACATTGCCCTTGGCTGGCTTGTTACTTCTTTTGTTTGTGGGGGCTGACTGCTCACCATATAGTGTTTCCTTAGTGTGAATGAGCAGAAAGTCTGCTGTTTGTCACATTGAGTTGCTTCCAAGGTCAGCTTGATGTCTGTCTACACTCGTGCCCCATGGTGTGTACCTAGTTCAGCATCTATACTGCTGGGCATCTGGCCACCCACTCCACAGCCCCTCTACATATGCTGGGTATCACATTCTGGTATGTTTCAAAACTGGGTGGAATCTGACCCTTCCCTGCATTTCAGAAATTACTCCTCTTGAGTTGGGCCCCAAGGACTTTCCCTGCCATTTCCTTGGGTGGTCGTGGCTACAAAACTGGGGTGGTCTGAGCAGCTTTATCCCTTGACTTAGAGACAAGGATGCATTTTAGGAGCCTTGCATAGTTTTGTCTCCCTGCTTACCCACCTTCTCAGATTGAAAAAGAAAAACCCGTTGAAGGGCTCCTCCCCCTTCCCTTCCCACACACCGTGTGGGTTCTGTCGGTGGGACCAGATGTTTGGTGTGTGAAAGGGAAAGTTCTGGAGCCCACGTCTGCTTGTGCTTTTGGAGGCTTCATTGCCCTCGCCTCCCTCTCTCATTTCAGCAACACCATTCTGGGCCTGCAGAGGTAGAACTTTGATTGGAGTATCCCCTGAAAGTAAAAGTTCAGTGCTTAAAATAAAAAAGTTCGTTCTGAGTCCTCTAACACGGTTTCCTCGGTGTGGCTGGGGATCCAGGAGGGTTCTAGATGGAGTGATGATTCCCTTTTCTCCCTGAAACAAGACTCATGTTGAAAAATGCGGTAGGCCTCTCTTTTTTGGGTCAGCTCTCAATGTCTCTCTGTTGACTTCCCTCCTCTTTGGAATTGGTTTACCCCTCTTGTTTGCTGTGGTGCCATGTCCTGGTTACAAGTAAGAAGAGTCGCTTTCATAGAGTTATTTTGGGGTTTGGCCTTGGCCCAGGGTTTGACTCGGAAGACTTAAGAGCTGATACTATAGCAGTGGCTTCCCCTCCTCCTCCTCCTCTGCCCCTCCTGCTGCTGCTGACGCTGCTGGGCCAAAACCAGACCTTATTCTTCTTTGCTGCCCTGCAGAGAACATGAACTATACAGTTCGACGTGGGAAGTCTAGGGAATCCCAGATGGCAGCCTCCTGCAATTCCTTCCAGCCTCAACACACACCTTTTTCGATCTCTCTGTTACTGTTCCTTTACTTCTTTTTTAAAATTGATTAATTTTGTTTAATAAATTTCCTTATTTGACTGCACTGGGTCTTAGTTGTGGCATATGGGATCTAGTTCTCTGAACAGGGATTGAACTGGGCCTCCTGCATTGGGAGCACAGAGTCTTAACCGCTGGACCACCAGGAAGTCCCGATCATTCTTTTTTTTAAAAAAATATTTATTTATTTTGGCTGCACCAGGTCTCAGTTGCAGCATGCAGGATCTTCAGTCTTTGCTGTGGCTTGCGGGTTCTTTAGTTGTGGCACGTGGGATCTAGTTCCTTGATCAGGGATGGAACCTGGGCTCCCTGCCTTGGGAGCGTGGAGTCTTAGCCACTGGACCACCAGGGAATTCCCTTGGTCCCTTATTTCTGACGCGTTTCCCTCTCCTGATGCTCCAGTGTGCCTTTGTTACTTGTGATGATCACATGCACACGTGTGTTTGACCCATGCTGTCTTGCTTTGCCATCTGTTTTCGTGGTCTTGCTGCCATCCGCAGAGCAAGCCCAGCCTGTTCCTGTGCATCTTCTAATTGCAAAAGGACCCTGCTTGCAGCCTGCTACCATTTCTGTGGCCACTCCTCCTCTGCCGCTTCAATCCTCCCCTAATAATCAGAGAACAGCCAGTGTCAGCAAGACCGAAACACATCACTCTGTGGCTGCTAACGTGTGACGCAAAAGTGCTCTATCCAGAAACAGTGTTTCTTACTCTATAAGGAGTCCCTTGGATCAAATTCTCAAGCCACCTGGGGTTTCTTCTGCGCCTACTGGTTGCATCTTTTTTTAAAAAAAGAAAGGAGCCTGCCTTCTACACTGTGTAACCTCTGTGCACCCCCCCAGAATTTGTCTTGCCCTCGGCTGTATTTGCTAGACATTCTTTATTTCTGAGTTGGTATCTTAAAATATTACTGGAACTTATCGCTTAGTCCCTGAGGGACTTGAACTCACGTGAGCCCTCTGGCTCATGGCCGGCACCCCAGTTCTCCCCACCCAGGGACGGTTACCAGGAAAATCATTCAACAGTGTTCCTTTCTCTTCCTGATAATAAAGGAAACTATCTTGGTCTCTTGGGGTCACCAGCACACCCCAGGGTCCCTCTTCTGCCAGCAGTCTCCCCACGCCCCTCTCTCTGTGCTCTCCCGGCTGTGCTCTAGGTAGCACTTGTGATCTCGTTTCAGGGGAAGGTGTGGAAGAAGAGAAGGGGCAGGTGATTGGCTCATTGCAGACGTGGGATTTTGGGGTTTGGGTTTGCTAGCCAGCAAATATAGATTTTAATTTTTTTAAAGTCTCCTTGGCTTCCTTTCATCTCCTCTAAACATTTTTCAAGTTGTACTGTGTACATTAGGGAAGAAATATCTGAAATAATCAAGTGCTTTGCTTTACCTGTTAAGAGGTAAAATCATGACTGTCAGCTTCCACTGACCCGTTTCATGTATTTGCTCATGATTATCAGTCTCTGGCCTCTCTCGCTTCCCCAGCCGCCCCACCCCCGCCACCGTCCTGGGGAGGGGGTGATCTAATAGGATGAGAATGAGAGAGTACCAAAGGCGTTTGTCAAAAAAACCACCTGAATGAGAAAGAGCTAACATCGTGTCAAGTTTCTGACATTAAAAGAAGGCAAAGGTTAAGAAAGGGGCCTGTAAACATTTTTAAAAAAATTTTATTTACTTATTTATGCTGTAGCATGCAGTATTCAGGGTCTTAGTTTCCCGACTAGGGATCACATCCATGTCCCCTGCATTGGAATTGCGGCGTCTTAACCACTGGGCCACCCGGGAAGCCCCAAACATTTTTCGTTTCTAGTTCAGTACAGGTCACAGAGGCTGTGAGGAAACACCTTTTGGTGTGTTGATTTGTAGAGTTAGATGACTGTAGGCCCACTGAAGCCTGGTTGGTACCAGTTGGGAGCTAATTTCCCATCAGAGCTCCTGGATGCTTTGCAGATCATTTGTTTACTCTGAAAACAAAATAAACAATAACAAAAACACAGAAAACTTAAATCAGCAAAAAAAGAAAATTACATCAAATGCTACTGCTTTTAATTTCTTAAAATAATCTTTCCTGTAGTCCTTCCCTTTTGCAAGGACATTCATTGCTCCAGCTCAGTGCTCACCCACTGCTTTCTGTTTGGCTTCATTATCTGAAGCGCATGTGTGTTTCACAAGGTGGTTCCTTTCCTTCGTTGCTGAGTATAACTACGAAAAAGTCAGAGGAGCTTGAATTTTATGAGATGCTGACTCCCCTCATTTCCCCACCTCCATACACCCACACCAAAAAAAAAAAAAAAACCCTCTGTGAATTTGGGAGGTGTTTTTTTTCCCCCCAGTAACCATCAGACAAATCTGAATTGTGGTGACAAGCATAAGGTTGAGGGCAACGTGCCCCAAATCGAGGACAGCCTAGCATCCCACACCTTGGAGCAGTCTCACCCTGCCTCTGCTGAAAGGTGACTCCGTTCCATCAGGGGACCTGTGGTTTCCAGACTTAAACATCTTTGTTGCGACTTGATTTGGAAGAGATGCCCGTGTCGCCACCACCTCGGAAAGAAAGTTGCTCTGTCCTTTCAGCTGGGGGTGGAAGGGGTTTTGTTGGCCGTTGAGTTCTACCAATGTTTTCTCAAGCCGAGACTGAGCTCCATTCATTCTCCTGCCCGTGTGTGGCTCCATCGGCCCCAGACAGGGCCAGCCAGGCAGCCCGAAGTCTGCACTGAGAACTTGATCCCCCTAACATAGTGATTAAATTTTAGTAAGTGAAATAAAAATGCTTCGGCGAGAGAGAGAGAAGAAGAAGGAGGAAAAAAACAACAGAAAGAGAGAAAGCAAGCAGGGAACAATGCTTGTTTTATTTCACTCTGAAGAGTCTTTGACAGCCCCCCCTTCCCTGCAGGATATGAGAACTCTCAGGCTGCTGCAGCCTGGCCCCAGGGACCCCACAGCAGAATTAGGCAGGGGGTGGGGGGCTCTAATGTAAACAGTAACCCTCAAGGCCTGGAGCCAGCCCCCCCAACCCCTGCTTCTTTCTTCCTTTCTCCTGTCTCCCCTTCTCTCTCGCCACCTTGCCCCCAGCCCCACCTCCCCAGACAGGCGCCTGCAGAACACTGGGCAGCTTCAGGTTCAGGCTGGAGGAGAATAAAGGTGCTTTGTGAAGGGAAGCGAGCGCTCCTGGGGGCGGTGAGGGGCCTGGGGCCTGAGTGTGCCCTCAGTCCCTCGCACACACGCTGCTCCCTCTCCCTGCGCACCCAGGAGTGGGGTGGAGGGAGGAGGGCCCAGCCCCTAGCCAGGAAGCTCTGGGCGTGGGCAGGGCTTGTGGGAATGATTTCATTGGAAAGGCCTGCGATATTTTTTCCCCTCCTGTGTGTGGTTCTTGGAGAAAGTTGGAGGTGGTGGTGGTGATTTCAGTCGCCTTGGCCGCCCTGAGCAGGAGCTGAGCGGAGGCACCAGGCCGAGCTTGCCGGGCAGCCCTGCTCTGGGCCCTCCTGCCACGCCTGGGGCCGGCTCCGGGCCTCGGTGCCCTGGCTCACCTTCACCAGCACACCTCTCCCTCCCCCTTGCTCCACCCTCTTCACTACCTGTCCCGGCCCTCAGTGTGCAGGGTTCTTTTTGGGTTTTTTCCTTTGAAGAAGAAGAAGACTTTGGAGAGGAGCAGATGCCACCTAAGGCCCCACTGTCTGCTCTGCAAAGTGCTGAAATGTGGAAGCTAGTCCTTGGCAGTTTTTATTTTGATCGATTGGTTTATTTTTATCCAGCAGCTTTTTTTTAAACCCCTGTGTTTGGCTGTGTTTCTGTGTTTAGTCTTCAAGTGCTTCCACTGACCATGACCCACTGGGCCCGCTCCCTTCTGGCTGGGGTAAGTATTGAGTTCTCTGTTCTGTACCCTCAGGGCATCAGCTGATGGCTCCTTAGCACTCTGTCCTCTTTCCCCACGCGTCTTCCTCCTTCTCCTGCCTCCGTTCCCCTGTTTCGACTCTTTCCAGCACACCCTCCACACCCTCCAGGGATGCCCAGCTGGAACAGTTGCAGGTGATGGGGCTGGAAGGTGGGGAAAATAGCCAAGTTCTCCTGCACCCCTGGAACACCTCCTCCACCATCACTGCAGGGGCCTGACCCTATACGAGAAATCTCCCAGCAGCCATGGGACTTTTGGGTTGCAGTGCTAACTTTCAGGGTGCCGCCTCAAGAATCCATCCTGTGTGATGAAGGCGTTGTGACACTGGCTGATTCCTAGATGCATTTGATTCAGGTCTGTGGCTGTCTACTGAGACACCTTACCATACCTTTCTTTGCAGTTGAGATGGTGGAGGACTTCAGCTTGATTTTGAATCATGGAAGCCATCTTTTTACTTGTGATAAATGGCTGTGAAAGGGGCCAGAGGGAAGCAGATGAGAGAGTTGAGTGTGGGCTGCTGACATTAGGAAAGTGTACCATTGCTAGTTTATAATGCCATGCTGGATTCTCCCTGTCACTGGAGAATCCTAAGTCCTTCGTGTCATTGGCCAGTAATGAGTTAGAGGGAGGGACAGCCGTGACCTGAGAGAGATGGTGGGCCTTATGACTATTTTGGGAAGGAGTGGCTGTGCCAAAAGCGGTCATGAGAGATGGTGGGACGCAGCGCATTCTGCAGCTCTGATCTGGGTCAGGGTTTTGTTCAGTATGTATGCTGAGAGTCCCTGGGAGCTGAAGAGGGCAGACTTTGCAAAAAAATTGGCATATATTGGGTCTAATTTGTTTGTTAGGCCTGCAGGAGACAGTGGACGCTGGTTTGGTGGTGTTCACAGGTGGTGTGAAGTTGGGCAGGGGTGTGCGTCCCAACAAAGATGAACGAGCTGACAATGATAGGATGAGCATCGCCTGGAAAAGTGCGGGTTGTGAGCTGGATCCTGTTGATGCAGACACTACTACTGCCTGGTCATAATTTATGGGGTTACATCAACCCCCATAGACCCCTAGGGTATCACTTAGTCAATTACCACTGCATTCCAGGGCACTGCAAAGACCCGCTAGTCCTTCTAGTGGGATATATCTGTTAGTGAGGTCCCCCCATTTAGTTCTTGATTTTCAGCTCAGGAATCCCTTAGGCACACAAGTGATCCATCTGACTCCCTGAAAGGATGAAAGGTCATAGTTCATCACTGTCTCAGAGATTGACAGCAAGTCAAACATGAGCGGGTCAAATAGGTTCCCTGGCTGGGCAGGAAAGGACTCATCAGATGAAATGAGAATTGTGTAAGGCTATCTGGCAGACCCTGTGACCTACAGTGGGGATCCCAGAGTTGTTCCTGGATCTCTAGAGTCAAGTGGTTTGTTTCTGTACTAGTTCTGCTAAATGATGGTCACCAAGGAGAATCCCATGGACAGAGGAGCCTGGTAGGCTACAGTCCATGGGGTTGCTAAGAGTCGGACACAACTGAGCGACTTCACTTTCACTTTTCACTTTCATGCATTGGAGAAGGAAATGGCAACCCACTCCAGTGTTCTTGCCTGGAGAATCCCAGGGACGGGGGAGCCTGGTAGGCTGCCGTCTGTGGGGTCGCACAGAGTCGGACACGACTGAAGCGACTTAGCAGCAGCAGCAGCAAGTAGGAGCTGCAGTGGGGTCTTGAGAACAGCTCCCAGATGCCAGGTGTGAAATAGCTGAGATGGGAATAGGAGCCATGGCTGGAGTCAGCGCTATTTTACGAATGATCAGGAAAACACACAAGACTGTGATGATGTGAAACTGAGAGGGAAAGGAGCATCCGGCCGAGGGCCCGGGAACCTTCCTGATGGAGTCCTCTGGGCTTTGTGTTGGCTTCCTCAGGGCCCATCTCCCCAGGGAGAGTTAAGAGTGAACAGAAAGAGTAGCAAAACCAGAGGAGAGTTGCGTTTAGGGCAAGCCTGCTGTTGAGTCTACTGTGCTCAGTCCCGGGTCCCTTTCTGCTCCTCCAGCAGAGACTCCACCTTCTCCCCAAGCACTGACCCAGGGGTCCAGATACCTTAGGTTTAGATCCACGTTGTCTCAGCTCCTCTGACCCTGGGTGTGTGACTGAATGCTCCCGAGTCCCTTTCTTCCTAGATGAACTTGGGCTAGATGTTACCTAAGGACTTTCCCAGCCCTCAGACTACCACGTTGTATGCAGCGAGGTGGTTCCCGTGGGCCATGGGAGGCCCTCACGTAGTGACAGTGGTGTTGGCTGGCTGGATAGATCCCCCGGGCTTGGCTTTGGTTCTTGGCCAAGAATACGAGGACAGTCTAGTTCATAGCAGAAGCTTCTGGGCTGGGAGTGGTTCCCCCATCCCCTCACAATGCTGTCAGGAAGCCAGTCCTCTGTGGAACGGTCCCACAGGCTCTTCTGAGGTGCTGGGAGCTCTGTCATAATCCCAGGCACCTTCTTTTCTTTCTTTTCCTTTTGTCTGTTGTTTTTGAAATTTCCATCAAGTAACGGATACCAGGTAAGGCAGACAGGGACCAGGACCCTTGGTTGATAGAGATAGGGACGAGGACCCTTGGCTGATAGAGATAGGGACCAGGACCCTTGGCTGATAGAGACAGGGACGAGGACCCTTGGTTGATAGAGATAGGGACGAGGACCCTTGGCTGATAGAGACAGGGACGAGGACCCTTGGCTGATAGAGACAGGGACCAGGACCCTTGGCTGATAGAGACAGGGACGAGGAGCCTTGGTTGATAGAGACAGGGACGAGGACCCTTGGCTGATAGAGACAGGGACGAGGACCCTTGGCTGATAGAGACAGGGATGAGGACCCTTGGCTGATAGAGACAGGGACCAGGACCCTTGGTTGATAGAGACAGGGACCAGGACCCTTGGTTGATAGAGACAGGGACCAGAACCCTTGGCTGATAGAGACAGGGACCAGGACCCTTGGTTGATACTGTGAACATTGCAGGCTGCAGCTCAAGGGGAGGGGGCTGGGCTCGCTAGTTCTGGATCTTTTTCAGCTTTTGGGTTCCCTGTAGCTTCTGGAACCGATTATTTTTATTTCTTTAATTTCTCCCTGTCATCAGTAAAGAGGGAGGGCCATGCACATTGTTTTCAGGAAAGAAACAGTGTTGAAAGCCGAGAAACTTTTAAGTTGGGAAAGGTGAGTGCTATCTTGCCTGCCATCCACCTGGAGCCAGTGGCTGCCCCCTTCAGTCCCTCTCAGAATCACCAGCTAGAGTTGAGCTTGCCCCTGCAGCCCATGCTTTCTCTCTCAAACAACTCAGGGCCATCGTTAGTACAGAAGTAAAGGGCCAGAGAGTAAATATTGTCCAAAGGAGAAAGTATGTCTGAGCTCACCAGACACTGCCCGTCTTGAAGCACACACTTAGGAATTATACCAGGACACCCACAGCCCCAGGTGTCTGTCTGCATGTATGCACAACATAGAGATTTTGCTGGGATGTGGGAGTTTGAGAACCAAACTTTGCTTTTAAGCAGGAGGGTACAGAGGCCTGGTGGTGCTGAGCAGAGAGGTATGAGGGAAAAGGCAGCCTCCCCACCGTGCCCCCAGTGACCCTGCCTGTGAGACAGGGATGCCTAGGTCAGCTGCATCCAGTGAATGAAGAACCAGAAAGTAGCCGTGATGGTCTGGGGTGGGCACCAGGGTTGAGGGGAGGCTGGGCTGTGGCTCCACTTTGCACACAGCTGGATGCAATTACGCCTCTGGTTTCAGCTGGCCTGCTCCCGCTCTGTGTTGCCACACTGCCCCCTTCCCTCCAGCAAACCAACCAACCGACTGACCGAAGACGGTGCTTCATCTCGAGTTGAAAACGTGTATACCCCTCCCCTGCTCCCCAGTAGGGAAAGATTCTCTTTGTCCTTTTCTTCGCCAGTGACAGACATGAGTGAGTCAGGCTTGCGCTGGTTAAACTTCTCTAACAGGGTGGGGACAGAGGCAGAGACGCAGACCTAGCACCCAGGAGGTGGGAGCCAGAGGGGAGAGGACGTGGGCTCAACGTGTCTCAATCTGAGCGTCCACTTTTCTTTCTCCTCCCCGGCAGAGAAGAGACAGGACAACGGACGGGTGTATTACGTGAACCACAACACACGCACAACCCAGTGGGAAGACCCTCGCACCCAGGGGTGAGGACTTAGGCCGGGAGGGCTCTGGGTGGGCCCCGTGCACCTCCGTTGGCCTGGTGGCCTCGCACTACATTTGGCCTCTGTGGCTGATGTTCTGGGACCTTTAGGCACACACAAGTGCCCGCAGACCCTCACGATATAATGAGAGCTTGAAAGTGGCACCTTACGTTGGCCCTCCTCATGGCTGCAGCGTGACCTGACTGGCCGGTGTTGCTGGTCTCTGGTGTACAAGCTGCTGATGAAGTGATTTCAGAAGGGTTATGTGAGAACTGTCTCCGACCCCGACACTCCTCTACTACCCACCCCCCAGAAGCTAATCTGGGATGGGCACTTGATGTCTTGGGATTGCTGGTGGCCACTGAGGCCACGGCCATCCACCCAGGGCGGGGATTCTTTGGGCCTTGGGACAGTAATGATCTGTCTCCACTGCAGACCTTGGGTATTGCCAAGTACCTTTCCTTGAGGCCTCTGCGGGGCCTGGGTAAAAGCAGAGAGAAGGCAGCCCCAGCCTTCTGGGGACCCCAGCCCCCTTAGCATGGAAGCCCATATGAGGTCCTGCAGCCCCGCTCTTCCCATGTATCCAGGATGATCCAGGAGCCGGCTCTGCCCCCAGGGTGGGAGATGAAGTACACCAGCGAGGGGGTGCGCTACTTCGTGGACCACAATACCCGCACCACCACCTTTAAGGATCCTCGCCCGGGGTTTGAGTCAGGGTAAGGACTTTGCACATAGGGCTTCCCAGGTGGTGCTAGTGGTAAAGAATCTGTCTACCAGCGTAGGAGATGAAAGAGACATGGGTTCAATCCCTGGGTCAGGAAGATCCCCTGGAGAAGGAAATGGCAACCCACTCCAGTATTCTTGCCTGTAAAATCCCATGGACAGAGGAGCCTGGCGGACTACAGTCCATGGGGTCACAAAGAGTTGGACAAGACTGAGCGCCTGAGCACCAGCACCGAGGACTTTGTGCAGGTGACATCACTGTTAGCTTAGGCCTAGTATAGCTGCTCTTCCCACCCTCTAGTGGCCAGTTTTGATGCCACGCCAGTGGGGATGGGGAGGGAAGGGGCTTCTCTATTCAGACTAACACTGGTGGTCTTTCCCTAAAATCAAGAGGTCTGGCTTTTCTAGATTTTCTTTTTAACCTTCAAGTCTGCAGAAGATCTCAGTGGCGGACCCTTCCTTTCTTTTATGCTTTACTTTACTCGTCTCTAAATTAACAGAGCAGTAGCTTTCCTTAGGGCTAATATGTTGCCAAGTTTTGAGAAATCTCGTGGATTCCAGAACACCTTTGCTCTTCCCAGGACGAAACAAGGTTCCCCTGGCGCCTACGACCGAAGTTTTCGGTGGAAGTATCACCAATTCCGTTTCCTCTGCCATGTGAGTTCTGGTACTGGGGCCTTCCCCTGGAGATTGGGGTTACAGAGTCATTTCAGCAGTTTCCTAGCCTAGTTGCAGGTGTTGGAACACCTGTGTCTTAGGTGGGAGCAGGTCACTTGTCTCACTCTGAGCAGTTATGTGACATTGTCTTCCATTCCTAGGGGACCAAGTTCTTCCCACCTAACCTGGGGGTGGAGGGTAGGGGAAGCTTATTCAACAGACAAGTGATAAGATTGAATAGTTACCACCAACGCCCCAATCTGAGGTCTCTGTTTTCCTTTTCTTTTCAGTCAAATGCTCTCCCCAGCCATGTGAAAATCAGTGTTTCCAGGCAGACACTTTTTGAGGATTCTTTCCAACAGGTTAGAGAATAATCACTGAGTCTAAGACCCAGGGCAGGGAGAAGGCCCACTGCTACCACCCTGTCTTCTCTTGTGTGGCCCTTTAAGGCCACATGATACGGTTTTCAAGACGTGGGCCTTGGTTATGGGGGATCAGCCGAAGAGCAGGCCTGGGAGTCCCTGGTCGCCTGCCCCCAGCCTGCCATGGAAGGGAGAATGGCAGGCTGGCCATGACCTTCTGTCTCCCCAGATCATGAACATGAAACCCTATGACCTGCGCCGCCGGCTCTACATCATCATGCGTGGCGAGGAGGGCCTGGACTACGGGGGCATCGCCAGGTGAGCTGGGAGCCCCAAAAGGCCGTGCTGCTCCCCGCTTCACCAAGCTGCAGGGCACTCGGCCAGGAAGCTGCCTCCTTGCTCAGACAGTTGCCAAAGCTCTCCTTCACCTTCAGGAGTGGGCAGGGGTGTGGGTGGTCCAAAGGGGTGCTGGAACTGGTTCCTGGGGTCCCCTTCTGGGCTAGGCATCAACCCTCTAGTTGCTGGGTCAAGGGGAAGCTGGGGGTTGGTTTCTAGGGGAGCGGTTCAGGATGATGGCTCTTTTAAAAATTTTTTTAATTTTGTATTGGGGTATAGTCAATTAACAAACTGTCGTGATAGTTTTAGGTGAACAGTAAAGGGACTCAGCTGTCCATGTACGTGTATCCATTTCCCCCCAAACCCCCGCCTCCCATCCAGGCTGCCACATACCATTTGAACAGAGTTCCCTGTGCTGTACAGTAGGTCCTTGTTGAGAACAATAGTCCTTTACCAACCAACCTGTCATTATTTCTTTATTTTACCCATCTAGTTGCACCAGTGGGCAGTGGTTAGATATCGGTATTAAGTGGTTGTCCGTTGGAATCGACCCTGGACTTCACTTCCTCTTGAGGCAGCTGGGGCGGGCTCAGTTGGGGGTCTTGGCGTAGATCTGGCATATATACATTCTGTCCCAATCCAGAGGGTCTTGATCAATACTTGGCTGCATGTCATGTACACAGTGACGGTAAAATGAAAACAAATGATATACTCCTAAAAAGAACTCAAAGCATTGTCTTGCCCTCACCCCAGTGCTGCTACAAAAGTTAATAGATTCTCTGGCAAAATGTTGCCTTGGACGATGGGGCATAAGGGCCCCGGCAGAGAGGAGGAGCGTCTTGGCTGCGGTGACCGCTCAGCCTGCCGACCTCTCTCGGTGTGGGACATCTTCTCGCTTGGTGTTGGGTTAACTTGCTCCCGGTCCTGTGTGTGCTGGTGGCGTTGCCCTCTGTGTTGGCCCCCGTGGGTCGATTGCTCTTTTTTTTCCGTGGTGACCGTGGTGACCTCCTCTCTAGGCTCTCCTTGGTGGTGTGGCTCCCGCCCCGTGTGTGTCTGTCTCTCTGTGTCCTGCCAGTGGTTTTACCCTATGGTAGGTTACGTCATGCTGTTCTACCACAGGGTAGAACCACGGACAGGATACCGGGGCACCCTCTGCATCGAAGAGACTCCTCGTCTGCCCGGCCACAAACAGCCCAGCAGCCAGGGACTGCCCCCCTTGGGACGTCCCCCTGCTTGTGTAGCTCAAGCCTCAAAGGACTCTGAATTCTGGCTTGAGGCTTGTACCTGGGGTGCAAAGAGATGCTAAGGTGTGGGCGTTGGTTCAGATGAATTCGTGGACATACAGGGAAGGGTATGGTGGTGGGTCTGGGGTGAAGGGGTGGTGGGGTGGTGGGAGCGAGGTGTAGACACAGCCTGATGAACAGAATTGTCCTGCATCAAGGATTAGGAGCACATTACTGTGTATTCATATTAGACTGCTTAGGTAGGCTGGAAGCAGGGTGACTGCTGGTCATAGAGCCCTTTTGCAAGATTTAGAAAAAAATGTCCTTTCTCAAGACACTTCTGTGCTGGAAAATGGTCACAATATACTGCTTTTATTAGGAAAAAAAAAAAGGCAGCTTGATGCCATTTGCAGGAAATTTGTTGTGACAAATGTACACATCTGTGATATTTTAACATCACATCCTTGTGCAGTGCGCAGTCTATACAACTGTGCATGGCAACCCAGAATGCAAGGAGCCCCTTTGCCATTAGATGCTCTGGATATCAGGTGGAAAGCCCCAGAATACAGCACCTGGAGCCAACACTCACACACACGGGTGTGCCTGAGCATTGCTGTCCAGGGCAGTTGCTGTTCTGATTCACCCTAGGTCTGGCCCTGCCCTGCTCACTGACCAGCTGCTCACAGAGGTTAGCCCAGGGCTGATCCCAGTGGGGTTGCCTCCCCAGGATGCATGTCTCCAGACTAGGTACTACTTGACGGCAGAAAAGACTCGGACCTGCAGAGCAGGTGAGCAGGGTGTGGTCCATTAGTCCTGTTTTCCTCTCTCTTCTCTCGCAGAGAGTGGTTTTTCCTCCTGTCCCATGAGGTGCTCAACCCCATGTACTGTTTATTTGAATATGCCGGGAAGAACAACTACTGCCTGCAGATCAACCCTGCCTCCTCCATCAACCCTGACCACCTCACCTACTTCCGCTTTATCGGCCGATTCATCGCCATGGTAAGATTCATGGCTGTCATCAGACCTCCAGGGAGTGTGGTCACAGACCTGCAGACCACCAGCAGCTCTGAAGACTGGGTGCCCACTCTCTGAGCCCCACCCTCATCCTTACAGAACGCCTCACTAAAGATGCAGAAAGCTAGTGAGAGTTCTGGAAATAGTCCAGAGCTCTCTCAGTGCCCACCCTAGGGCACTGAGGAGGTTTTCACGTTGATTTGTGTAGGACTTGTCAAGAGAAAGCCCAGGGTCCACGGATTAAAGTCTTCACTTAACACTCAGTGCATGTGCTGTCAAGGGTGGGGGATGACGGGCCCGTCTCTGGGTGTTGCCATGAGCTGGGTGGCGGTGTCTGGGAGTGTCCCACTGAGACTTGGGCCTTCTGGAAGGGGATGGGGAATCTACACTAGCTGAGAACAGGGAGCAAGGTGATCGACTGGTGCAAGATGTTGGAGTCATCTGGCAGGAGGGAAGGGCAGGGAATGGGGAGTCGGGCGTTTGTATTTATGTAGAAACGGGAGCACAGTGTAAATTTGGAAAGGGCGTCACCTCGTGTGCATCCTGTTGAGTACCTCGTGAGCACTGAGACCCAGGATGGAGAAAGGGGAGCCCTTTGAAGGCCCGGTCCCTCTGCCACATTTGGTCGTTGAAGAGCTTTCACGGCTAATTTGCCTTTGTTTCTTCCCCTCACTTCCTGAGTGAGTGTCTGCCCTGCTCCCCTCTCAGGAGGACCCAGGAGCCCATGACTAAGTATATCCCTTCTCTTTGTCTGGAGGTTCTTGGCCAAGGTGCTAGGGCTCAGGAAGTGGGCACATTCTTCCCAGGTCTAGAGACCCGCCTGGCCCTGTGGCTGACGGGACAGACCAGTAAAACCCTAGACTATTACTCACTGCTGGCCCGCCAGCAGCAGCAGGGGCGTCTGCATTATTTTTGGCTGCCTCTGCTGCCCAGCTCGGAGCAGCAGTGAGTCAGGGCCGCCACCTGGGGCTGTGCTGAGCGAGTCTCCTCTGTGTGGGTGGAGGCAGACCTCTGCTAGAGCGAGGGGCTGGTGGGCATGCAGTGGGCCAGAGGTGGGTCCTTGTGGTCTGCAGGTGGGACCAAGACGGCTGCAGACCTAGCCTTCAGGCTCCTGGGAGAGCCAGATGCTCAGGACCTCAGGGAGCAGTAGCTGGGCTCTGATATGGGGCATCTGAGGAAAACCAGACCTCTCTGCCATGTCTCTTCTGTCCCCAGGCTCTGTACCATGGAAAGTTCATTGATACAGGCTTCACACTTCCTTTCTACAAGCGGATGCTAAACAAGAGACCAACCCTGAAAGACCTGGAATCCATTGACCCCGAATTCTACAACTCTATTGTCTGGATCAAGTGGGTCCCCTCTGTTGCCGTTTTCTGGGAGACGAGGGGTCTCAGGGTGGGTAGTAGGCGGGTGGAGATGCCCAGCTTCTAAGTCCGCCTGTCCTGGGACGCTGTTCTGGGCTCCAGGCCACCTGTGAGTCCTCGTGTCCCACAGGCACTGAAAGTGAGTGATGGGGCAGGACTGAGGGAACCCTTCTAAGACAGACACCTTCCCTCTTGGTCTCTTGTGCTCCCAGAGAGAACAACCTGGAGGAGTGCGGCCTAGAGCTGTACTTCATCCAGGACATGGAGATCCTGGGCAAGGTGACGACCCATGAGCTGAAGGAAGGGGGCGAGAGCATCCGAGTGACAGAGGAGAACAAGGAAGAGTACATCATGTGAGTGGAAAGCGCTAGGGAGCCGGCGGGGCCCGGGAAGTGTGGGGCAGAGACACAGCCGGCCGCAGAGAAAGAGGCTCACGCTCTTATCCCGGGGCACCGTCTTCAGCGAGGCCCCCTCGTGTGGCCCATGGGTCTCCAGGGATGGGAAGAACCTTCCGTTTTGCACTGACCCTAGACGGCTGCCGTGGCAGTCATGTGCTGGCCAGAGCTGGGTAGCCAGAGCCCAAGGCCCTGTGTTCCAGCCCCTGAGTGCTCCTTGTTCCCAAGTCGCAGATTCATGACTGCAGGACAGAATTTCTTTGAAGAGGCATAAAAGTTCGACAACTCCTTCTTTGTTCTCCTAACTGAAAGGGCACCTGTGTTCTGCCTGCTTAAACCCACTGTCACCTGTGGGATTGTACACGAACATGCCCGTTCACTTCAGGTCCCTTGGGCCAGTCTTTTAACCCCCGTTCATCTGAGCTTCAGTCAGCGGTGATGGGAGGAGCAGGAGGAGATGTTGAAGATTCAGGTGTCTGTGGGTTACTGTGAGGTTCTAAAGGCCGTGCTCTGGGGCCGAAGTTGCCCAGGTATCCCGCCCGCCCAGGTCGGCTCTCGGCTGCCTCCTTGCTGCCAGCAGAGGCCACCTCCCCGCAGACCCTGAGCTGCTCCAGAGGAGTGGGTCTCGGGCTCCCCCGACGGTCAGTCTTGGTTTCAGGCTGCTGACTGACTGGCGTTTCACCCGGGGCGTGGAAGAGCAGACCAAAGCCTTCCTGGACGGCTTCAACGAGGTGGCCCCCCTGGAGTGGTTGCGCTACTTTGACGAGAAAGAGCTGGAGGTGAGAGCTGAGTTTGTGGGGACCCTGAACCCCTGGCCCCTGAGGCCGCCCTGCCCTTTGATAGCCTCGCCAAGCGCCCACAGCAATTCACCAGTAAAACCCAGGATGGCAGCAGCAGGCATATACGGTCAATTTGGGTCTTGCACCTGCCCTTACATGGGCTCTTGTTTGCAAGGGGTTATCATGCAAGACTTGGGCTACCCATACTGTTAAAACTGCCGACAGAGGTGTGCGGAGTGCTTCCACCTGCCAGGGAGTAGACGGGGTCCTGTGTGCAGTGGGGACAGCGCTGGTGCCGGGTGCCTGACACCCCCTCTCCCCCGTAGCTGATGCTGTGCGGCATGCAGGAGATAGACCTGAGCGACTGGCAGAAGCACACCATCTACCGGCACTACACCAAGAACAGCAAGCAGATCCAGTGGTTCTGGCAGGTGGGCCCTGCGTCTGTCCCCACAGAACGCACAGGGGCTCTGGGCGGGCGTGTTTGGGCGGTACCCCCAGGAGGCGAGACCAGATTGAACCCCAGGCTTTTGGATGCTTGTTGTGTCATCACCTTCCTCGTCTCTGACACTCTCCTCGCCTCCCCCAACTCCCAAAAGGAGACGAGAAACCCAGCCTTGGGACGATCGGAGCTGGGTTGCGGCCACTGCATTTGACAGGAGGTAGTGTTGGCAGTGGGCCAGCCTCAGGTGCTGGTGTGCGGGCTGTGGGGGAGGGGGCCATGAGCAGGGGGAAAGTTCTTGTAGGTCACGTGGTCTCCTTCCAGCCGGACGGAAAGCGTGGGCTTGGCTCCAGAGAAACTGAAAGAGCCCCTTGTCCTGCATATAAGGAATCAGTTGCTTTGAATGTGCGGGTCTTGTCGTTATCATTGTGCAGTATAGCATATATAAAAAAGAACAAGCAGAGGTAGGCTTTCTGTGGAGGTGAAGTTCACATACCATAAAATTCGCCACATTAAGTGTTTGGAGTGGCTCTTACAATGGTTTCTGACAGTGTTGTACCCACCATCACCACTGTTGAATTCCAGTACATTTCATTTCCCTCAGAAAGAAATCTCACACCTATTAAAGCAGTCAATCTCATGCTTTGTATGTTTTTAAAGATGCAACTTGGGGGACTTCCCTCATGGTCCAGTGCTTGAGCGCCCACCTTATGGTGCAGGGGCCGCTGGTTCAACCCCGGGTAAGGGAGCTAAGATCCCGCATGCTGCAGGGCAACTAAGCCTACTGGCCACAACTGGAGAGTCCGTGTGCCACAACGAAAGATCCTGCATGGGCAACCAAGACCCGATGTAGCTAAATATATACATATTAAAAAAAAAAAATGGAACTTGGCTGAGGAGGAGAATTTCTGGCCTGAAACCAAGAGATGTCACATAGACTGGTGGGAATGATGTATGCACACAGCCTCTTAGAGCGGCTTTGGGGTTTCCCAGGGAGTAACTGTCACCCACTCCCACAGACCACGCTGGGGCTCCATGTCTCAGTCCCAAAGAGGGGCCCTGGCTCATTGCAGAGTTACAGGTCAGGGCAAAGTGCTGGGCCAAGTGGGCCCTGACTCTGCCTGGGCTTGCGGGGCTCCAGGTGGTGAAGGAGATGGACAACGAGAAGAGGATCCGGCTGCTGCAGTTTGTCACTGGGACCTGCCGCCTGCCTGTTGGGGGATTCACTGAACTCATCGGTACGTTTTCCCCGCCCTGCTGGTGCTGTTGGGTGGAAGTGAGGACAGCTCAAAGCAGGGACAAGACCTCATGTCTTCCTGGAAGCAAGTCAGTGGGACTTGTCTGTGGTGGCGTCGGAGGGTCCTGCCTCAGGAAGGGGCCGACTTGTCATAGACAACATGTGTTCCTTTGGATAACAGGTAGCAATGGCCCACAGAAGTTTTGCATTGACAAGGTTGGCAAGGAAACCTGGCTGCCCAGGAGCCACACCTGGTGAGTGTGCTGGTTGTGGGGGGAGGTGGCTGGAACCCAAGACCCGATGAGCCCCCAAGAGCAGCCCTGAGGCCAAGGCGGCTTCAGTGCCTTGATCCTGGCAACCTGTGTGTAGTTCCGCGGTGCTTAGGTTTGGGGAGGCACACCTCAGCCCCTGGGCCTCTGATCTTTTGGGAGTTGTGACAGTATCTATGTGCCTTGACAGCCATACCGGGTATGAAATACAGTAAGTCCCCTACATACAAACCTTCAACTTGTGAACTTTCAAAGATGCGAACGTGAGTTCGTGTGTCTAGTCATGTAAGTTCGCTGACATATCTGGCGTACGTTGTCACGTGCATGCATCCTCTACAAGTGGAGCAGGAAATGGCAAGGGGATTTTCTTTAGCTGACGAGGCACCGTTAGTGTTTGAGGCGTAGGACCCAAATGTAGAACGGTATATGAAGGTTGCAGCAGCCGTTCAGAATGTAATCCAGTGCTACCGTGTCACCTATGATGAAAAAAAGAGCTACCACCCAGACATCACTGGATCATTGTTTTTTTCAAGAGGGTAGACAGAGTTGAATCCAGCAAGGAACCAGAACCTGTGGCATCAACTTGAGGAATGCAGGTTGCCCGCCATCTCCTATTGCTGATGATCCTTTAGCTCTACCGTCTTCCGTCTCCAATCAGTAACTCTTCTTGCCTGTTCACTGAATGCCAAGCCCCTGTATTCCAGCTATTGTACTCTATTTTTCAAAGCTCTGTATTGTCAGATTAAAAATGTTTTTTTTTATGTATTATTTGTATGAAAAGTATTATAAACGTATTACAGTATGAATTTGAGCAAACTCTGGGAGATGGTGGAGGACAAGGAAGACTGGCGTGGTGCAGTTCATGTATGGGGTTGCAAAGAGTCAGACAGTAATGACTGAAGAACAGCAGCTGGATAGCCAACTGTGTTAGTTGAGTACCTAGGCTGACTTTATTGGACTTAAGAACAAATTGGGCTTACAGACATGCTGTTGGAATGGAATGCGTTCATGTGTAGGGAACTTGCTGTATTGAAACACTCCTATTCCAGTCGGCAAAGAGCTGCTGTCCCCGGTCTTCTTCTGCAGTTCCCCATTTCCCCTGTAGCCCTGTCCCCTCCTCTAACCCCTTCATGGTCGAGGGACACAGCGGGGCCTTTGAGGACCCTGTTGTGTGTGGCCAGCTGGCATCGTGGTTGAGTCACAGTATGGGATCTCTCAATACCCTTGTGGCTGTTAGAGCTCTGACCCGTGCCCTGTGCTGATTGCCCTGCTCTCCTTTCTTGACAGTTTCAACCGGCTGGACCTGCCGCCATACAAGAGCTACGAACAGCTGAAGGAGAAACTGCTGTACGCTGTTGAGGAGACCGAGGGCTTTGGACAGGAGTAACTGAGGCTGTCCCCCACCCCCAGCCCCCAGCACATGTGTAGTCTTCAGTCCTCCTTGCCCGAGAGGCTGCTGGCCCTGTAGCCCCCGGGAGGCCCCTGCGGATGGTCGTCCCGTGTAGGACCACACTGTCATCAGGCTGGTGGCAGCAGAGCCTGACCTCAACAGGCCCTGCCCTGCCTTTCGTTCTTCCCCACTGGTGGCAGTCTGGAATAAAGCCCCCATGTCACCCTTGGCCCCATCAGCCATTGCAAAGTCTAGAGGGCTGACCTTCTCTGGAAAACTCATCCTTCTCCCTTGAGACCAACCCTAGGTTTGTGTGAGTGTGCAAGGGAGGGTGCCCTGTGCTGAAGCCCTGGGCCTCACAGGCTGGTTAGGTGAGAGGGAGACTAGCCATTTGGGGTAGCTGTTCTGGGCTGAGGAAGCCCAGGGTCTTTGTCAGTAAAAGAGGTTCTATTTTGTATAGAACTTTTCCAGTAATCTATATAAATGAAGGTCTGAGGGAGGGGAGCTCTGGACCAAGGTCAGCTCTTGTTCCTGGCTAGCCAGCTCCAGCCAAGGAGGCCGAGCAGCATGGCCGCGCTCCACTCAGTGCAGCCAGCTCCAGCCATAGGGGCCGAGCAGCACGGCCCCGCTCCACTCAGTGCTGGCCAGTGTGTCCCCGCCAGCAGGCAGAGGGTCGTTACCAGCTGCTGGGATGTCAGGGGATGGAAACGCCCTCAGATTTTCCTCTCCCTTTTACATAAACTTGAAGTATTCTGTGCATAGGGCCGCTTTGTGTTCTGTGGTTGGTAAGCTGCTGTCACTTCCTGTCAAGGAGCTGGTGCGCCAGGCATGGCTGGGACCCAGAGGCACACAGCACCATTGGTCCAAGAATTTCCCAAACAGCTGCTCCTCTTAGGAGCCTGCTTCACAGTTCTGTGAGCTCGGGCAGGCCTGACCCAGTGGCTCAGCTTCCCAGCAGCCTTATCCCCGAGCCTGTGACAGAGAAGGGGGGAAGGGGATTATTGTCCTGAGTGTCACCTCAACCTCGCTGCCTCCAAGAGAGGAGAACTCCCTTTGCTAGATGGAGTGATGGGGTGCGTGGGGCTGACCTGCTAAGACCCTGGACCTCCAGGCGGCTCGTGCATCTGGATGGAAAATGAAGCGTGTTCCTGCTACTGTAGAGTGTGTTCACTCTGCCTCGATGTGTGGCTTTACCTGCACAAAAGAGACGATGCTCTTGGAAACCAGCAGAAGGGCCCTGAGCTGCTCTGCACAGTCTGACTTGATTGCTGCAGCTCCTGCCGACCTCTGCCGTGGGCGTCCTGCCACGTGTTCAGATCTTTCAGGCGAACACACTCCTCTGGGATGCTGGAGTGGTGATTGCCGCTGGGTCCCCGTGCAGGTCCTCAGGCTACCCACGGCGTTGTCTGAGGACAGGCTCGTGCTCCCAGGTCCTCGTCCTCCCCTCTCCACCCTAGCCCGTGTCTGCTCTGTTGTGTGTACTGATGTGAGCGGCTCAGCTCACTGCAGCCCAACCTCCTCCTTCCCTCGGATCGTTGGCTGTGCTTCCCTGCGATGTCTCACCATGTTGGGGATTGGGGCACAAGCCACCATGCCATGCAGGGTTTGGGAGCCTCAGGCTCATGGGCGTGCAGAGTGCGTTCATGTGGGTGTGTGTGTACATACGTGTATATAACTGAGGTTTCTGTACGGAATGCCCTTTGGTAGCTCTGAGCTGGTCACCAGATTGTTTTGTAATGCCCACCCCCTTGCCCTTGGTATTGCCAGTTTCTTGTGCAATAAACAGTCAGCAGCTGTGGGCAGTGTTGGCGTGGATGTGTCCAAAGTCACTGTCCTCCAGGCGAAAGGTCTCTGGGCCCCACGGACCTTCCAGGTCTACACGGGTGGAAATGTTATGACCTTGCTGGTTTTGAGAATTGTGTGTCATTAACCGAGGCAGCCACACTTCTGATGGGCGGCCCAGTCTTCATCCAAGGATCACGGGCTTCAGCCCACATTTATTTGCCTCACGGCTACCTTTGGCCTGGGTTTCTCTGAGCAGTTGCCATGGCACCAGTGCATCAACAGCCCGAGGCTGCAAGTTGGACAGGTTTTAGGAACCAGCTCCTGGGTAGCCATTCATTTGAGAAACGTTTCCTGTTTTCTTGAATTCCGTGATGATAGAGGGATACCCTGGACTTCAGCTCATGGTCAGCCAGGGGCTTGCCACCCACTTTTTTGAACTTAAAGGTTCTGATGGGATCCATCAGCGCAGTCTCGATGCCTTTGACATGGAAGTGATTTTGTCCTGGATCAAGCCTTGCTCTGATCTGTCGTCTTTCTGGGGTGGGGTGCGGGGAGGCAGAGGTGTGCAGAGCATCTTCTCCTGGGAGTTCATCTACCCCAACACCAAAGCCGTTTCTCATTTGACAGGGCTATGCTGTACTTTGAGGAGGTTTTGACAGAAGTTCATATGTTATACAGACATCTCATAATAAATTCAAATAAAACAGCCCTAGTCAAAATTGTTCTCTCCTTTCCTATCTCCCGAAATAGCTGCTGTTCAGTTTGCTGTCCTTCCAGACTATTTTATGTGTATAAATCATATGTACATATAATGTAAAAGTATATAAAAAATGAGATCTTACACACGTTAAGCAGCTCATCTCATTAAATGAGGTAGTAGGGACACCTTTCCGTGTTCGTCAGCCTAGGTCCAGTGAATTCTGTAGTGTGTGATATTCCATGTCATGGTTGTTCTGTAACACACCCACCTTTGTCCTAATGGGCACAGCATTTGTGTCCAGCAGTTCGCTGGTGAAGCCTCTCGGCCAGGTCTTGTGCACCGACACTGCTTTTCTGGGAGGCGGCAGTCCTAGAGTTGGACTACTGAGTAAAAATTTTAAAAAGGTTTAAAATTCCAGGATAGGAAGTGTTCACAGTGAAAGCCCCCCTCTTTTGTTCCTCAGGCATTCTGGTCACCATCTGGAGGCAACTATTGTTGCTGGTTTCTTTTGGATCCTTCCAGACAGACCTTAAAATCCCAGCAAATTCTACTCAGTTGCCCTTCAAAAAGGTTCTTGTTTTAACAGCCTTAGCAGTGGACAGGACCCCTTGCCACTCCACTCTGGGAACTGGATCTGTGAGCTCCCGTCTGTTCTTCCAGTCCTTCTTTCACTTTTCCATCTCCTAACTCTGGGCATCTTCCCTCTTACTTTTCCCTGATCAAAGTTTTTTGTTTGTTTGTTTTTTTAAAAATTTATGTTCTGTTCTGTAACCATAATGCTCTACTTTTTCTAAAGGTTTATTTAGAAAACTGAAAAGCAAGAAGAATGTTAATATTACTATAATGATATAAATGCTGTTTACTCCAGAACTAAATGGTATAATGTAAGACAATTATGTATTCTTCATACAGCTCTTTAACCCTAGGATTTCTAATTACTGATCTTTGCTTTTATTATATCCTCATATTTTTTTTTTCTTACTCTGAAGTGTTTCAAGTTTAATTAGACAGTCAGGAAGGGTCCCCACCTCTACATGCTGTAATAAGTCCCTGATAAAATCAGCCAAAGCTACAAAATTATTTTGGAAGTGAAGAGCAGATCTGACTCTGTTTATCACCCAAAGTCCTTAGTGGGGCTCAAGACTTTAAATAAGTAAGACCTCACTGGATTTGGAAAGCTCAGCCGTTGCTCCCCCACTGTCCTATATCAGGGCTCATGGCAACCTTCTAGAAAAACTTACACTAAAGATCTCTGTGCTTCCATTCAGGGAAATGCTTATAAACATCAGGCTGTTCCTGGTCTTGAGCTAAACTTAGCAACAAGGCCCCAGTCTCATCTTGGGGAAGAAAATTGAGTCAGTGCTCAGAATTATTACCTCTACTCAGTTCTCAGCAGTCTGCCCCGTGAATCTTTTTCTCCAGGTCGCTCTGCTTCTGACGTTGGTTCAAGTTCCACAGTCACAAACTCACTTTCCTGTGGTCCATGCTGCGAGTCAGGCACCTATCAGCTGACTCAGAGAGGTGCACGTGATTTATCTTTGGCCTGCTAGCTGTTATTTGTACCTTTTGAACATCATCCTGGACTCAGGGCCTCGCTCCAACTCAGTCGGTCCCGGTGACAGTGATCATTGTTTTCTTTTTGATTCTGTCACAATTTTGGCTCCTTCACCTTGATTTTCTTGTCACCTCTCCAGATGGCCTTGATGGTCTCTGTGACATCAAATCCCAACTCTAGTTCTCTTGCCCAAACACAGAATCAACTCCTCCACTGAGCCCTGGTTCTTTTTGGTATAAAATAGTACTAGAAACCGAAATGTGGGGGTTCCATCAAAATGGTACCATGAACTCATGACTTGATCAGCTTCTTGGCTCCACAACCATTAAAAAAAAAAAAAGAACACAAAATATAAAAAAGAAAAGGCTGGCTCAGAAACAAGATACACAAGTTCATGGGTTATAAATAAAGATGCAGAACGTTGGGCAAGAGGAACCGTTTGGGTCTGCTGCACCTAGAGCCTGGCAGTGATTGCTGGGAGTTCAGCTGCTGTGGAGTAAAGGGTCTAATTATGCTCCAGAATAGATGGGGGGTGGGCACCAGTTGTGTACCTCATATGGCTTTGAGAAAGATGGAGGCCCAAGGAGGCAAACCCCTTAAGCCAAACCATCCCACTGGTTGTGGCCTGGATCTGTGACATTCCCAGGTTACTCTAGGCTAGGGCCCCAAACTGCCATTCAAAGACCAGGCTGCAGAATATGCATGGACAGCACGACCGGACGTGGGAGCTGCAAACCATCCGACAGGAAAGAATGAGTGCGGACGGAGGAGGAGGGAAAACAACTCCCTACTGAGAAACCTTGGCTCCGCACTTCTGAGAAAGACTCCTGAGTGGTCTCTTGCCGGAAGGTCTTCGCTGTAAGGGCAGTAGGTGGCTAGTGGACTCTTTCATGGAGCCTTAAGTGTCATTGTTTTCTGGGGGGTGATCAGTTTCTCCAGAGATGAGTCCTCTGCACCTCACCTGAGCGGGAGACTATACCTGAGTCAGGTGGCCTGCCTATAGGCTTCCTGGGAGTAAGAAGCAGGAAGGAGCCAGGGTTCTCGGAGTCCTGACCACTGACCTTTTCGTTCCCCCTGGCCTTCCGCTCTGGCTCGAGTCCTTGCAGCCAGCAGAGTGGAGGGAGCCAAACTGTACAGGGCTTCGGGGGCGGGGACCCACTCTTCTGTGTAGAATCTTTTACATACCCCAGTTTTCAACTTCCTGCCTTCCTGCTGCCCCTAAGTACTGAGTCTTTGAGGACTCACTCATTTCCTGTCTGCATCTCCCTGTGCCTGACGTTAAGATTTCTCCCTGGTTAGTTACACTCCTCCAGGTCCAAACTCTTTGTTAAACGACCTTGTCCATTGCTGAATCCTCTTAATGTTCTCTCTGTCCTTGTGGATTAAGACTTTTCATAAAGTGTTCTTCACAGTTGTCTCAGCGAGGCTGGAGAGGGAGAAGAGGTGCTTCATCTGCTGTCTCAGTTAACTTCCTCTCCTTTGATAGGTCTGCCTGCGGGCAGCTTGCAGCTGTGCAAAGAGGTCCCCACGAGGGCTTGGCTGTTCTGTTATATTGACTTTCCACTAAGCTGCTGTGTTTACCCCTGTGGCACTAACTCCGATCTTAAGCCTGAACCTTTCCCAGCTCAGAACCCTTGTTGGCTTAGCTCCTGCCGTGTGAACTCTAGGCTGGGGCTCCTGCTGCTTGGTCACTACTCCTAATTTCCTCCTTCCAGAAATGTGTCGAATTCCCTCGTCCACCTCTCATTTGCTGCCTCTCAAATTGGGTCAGTTGGCAAGGGGAAAATAGGAAATCTTTGACATTCATTCACAGTCGTTTTAGTACAGTCTCGGGAGGGAAGAAGGATAAATATTAATATGTATGTGTCAGAACTTTTTTCCTGTTTATTTTTTTAATTGGAAGATTGTTGTTGATTGGAGGACATTGTTACAATGTCATGTTCGTTTCTGCTGTACAACAGTGTGAGTCTGCTCTATGCATACACATATCCCTTCCCTTCTGAGCCTCTCCCCCATCCTGCTCTTCCAGGTCATTGTAGAGCGCCGAGCTGAGCTCCGTTACACAGCAGCTTCCCGCCAGCTAGCTGTTTTATACACGATAGTGTGTATGTCAGTGCCTCTCTCTCAGTTTGTCCCACCCTCCCCTCCCCCTGCTGAGTCCACAAGTCTTTGTGTCTGTTTCTGTCTTGCATATGATAGGTTCATCAGTACCATTTTTCTAGATTCCATATATATGCATTAATATATGATATTTGTTTTTCTCTTTCTGACTTTACTTCACTCTTATGACAGACTCTAGGTTCACCAGCATCTCTAAAAACAGAAGTGATTTTTGCTAATTCGCCATCATTTTGCACCTTATCTCTTAAGAGCATCAACTTGGTTCCTAACTCTAGGGGTTTTATTTTGTTTTGGTTTGTCATCTCCAAAGCCACTGGGGGCAATAGGTAGTCCTGCTTATAAACAAGAGGGATGTTTTGCTTCTGCATTTTCTATTAGCATCTTTATTCTAATGTTTTCATTAGGCACTGAAATTTAAAATGAAAACCCTATTATAGTCGATTGTGGACTACCCTGGTGAATTCTTATTTTTATCTGTAGGGGACAGGCTTCTTAAGTGCCCCCCCATGACCCCTTCCTGATATGCACACCTTGTGATATCATTCCTTCTCCTGGAGTGGGAGTGGTCTAGACACTTGGCTTCTAACAAACAGAATGTTGCAAAGGCAATGGGCTCTCTCTTCTGTGATTAAATTACCAAAGATTGGGACCTGCTTCTTGCTTACTGACTCTCCATTGCCTTCTTGGCTTGTGTACTTTTCTTTTTCTTTTTTTTTTTTTTAAAAAGGTATGTATGTATGTATTTACTTATTTGACTATGCTGGGTCTTAGTTGCGACACACAGTATCTTCGATTTTTGTTGCAGCGTGCAGGATCTTTAGTTGTAGCATGTGGCATATATTTCCCCAACCAGGGATTGATCCCAAGCCCCCTGCATTGGGAGTGTGGAGTCTTAGCCACTGGACCACCAGGGAATTCCCTTGGCTTGTGTACTTGGATGAAGCAAACTGCCATGGTGGTGAGGCCCACATGGCAAGGGACCGAGGGCCTCTTCGTGTCAATAGCCAACGAGGAACCGAGGCCCTCGTCCGACACCCTGTGAGGAACTAAATCCTGCCAGCAGCCACATACTCCTGAACCTTGAGACAGCAGCAGCACGGCTGACACCTTGATTGCCACCTGTGAGTGTTGGTGAGCAGCGGACCCAGCTAGGCTGTGCCTGGGCTCCTGACAGAAACTGTGAGAACTAATGTATATTATTTTCAGCAGTTTAAGTTTATGGTAATTTGTTACGCAGCAGTAGATAACTAATACACTAGCTCAGGTGAAATGGTCTTGGATTAGCATGTCTTGTATGTACCAGGTCCTGAACGTGGCCATGATTTTTTGTCTTTTTTTTGGCTACGCTGCACAGCATGTGTGGATCTTAGTTCCCTAACCAGGGATTGAATGTGTGCCCCTTACAGTGGCAGTGGGGAGTCCCAATCCCTGGACCAGGGAAGTCCGTGGTCATGATTTTTAATAATGAGAGCCTTGGCAGGTAGTTCAAAAACAATCACACCAACTAGGGATAAAGGCAGAAAGGTACCAGCATCACTCTCCTTCCTTTTCTTGGGGAAAGAAAGTACTTGGGAGTGGGAGTCCTTTCAATCCCCACCCTGAGTCCATGGCCTGAAATCACTGCCCGGGTGGCACCGATGGCCTCAGAGGCCTTGGGTCTGGCCGAGCCTGCAATGGTGCTCTGTTTTGGGGTTGTCATTCGTTCTCATTTGGGCAAGAGTCGGCACGAGCCTTGTCCAGACTCTCAAGGACAATTTTGGGTTTGTTTTCTGTATAATCACAGGGTAAGCAGTAGGTAGATGATGCCGGTACAGCAGTGAATGCGTCTGGAGGACAGGCTCTGCTGTTCAGGACTCCCACTGGGGTTGGTTCAAGGGCATGTCTCCCGCCTCAGTGACGCCTCCTTCACGAGCATCTGGGCCTTGGTGAGTTGTGGGTGTAGAAGCACTCTTTTCTCCTGGGGTGGAATGCATTTCATCCTTGAACTTTGGGTTTTATAGTCATGGTTGTTTGCCAACTCTTGGGATTGGTTCACGTTGGTTAAAATATGGGGCATATGGGGTGGGGGAGGAGTAGCTCATGCATTCAACTTTGGCTTTTAGCCCATCCCTACTCTTGAACAAGGGCACAGATCCCTGAGGCGCCAGTGTCTGCCTTGAGGTACAGGGAAGCCCCAGGTTAAGTATATTTTTTCCCCAGCTTTATTGAGATATAATTGACATAATGTGTTAGTTTAAGGTGTACAATGTGATGATTCACGTACATGTCGTAAAATGATTGCCACAGTGAGGTTCATTGACACACCCATCACCTCACGGAGTTCCCATTTTGTTGTTGTTGCGACCATTTAAGTCTGCGTTGTGGTGAGAACTTTTAAGTTCGACTCTTTTAGCAACTTTCAAGTACAGGATACAGTCCCAGAGTCTTATCTGCTGAGGGGATAAAGCCAGGGTTGAAAATGAAGCAGAGGGGATAATAGATGAACTGAGGCTGTTGATTGGGTATTTTGGCTAAAAGTTAAGCCAGATTATCACTGATCAGACACTAGCTGTAGCATATAGATAGAGGTATACTGGTGCTGTGCTGCAGAGAAGGACGACGCTTTGTGGATTGTAATAGACACATATGTATGAGAAGAGATCTTAAGTTGGGAAAGGACTGATCCACAGAGTACTGATGGTAAGGCAAAAAATTAGTAGTTTTATCTACATTAAATAAAAGTTGTCTAACTTGCATATATGCAGAAACTACCAATTTCTTAAAAACACAGATTCCCAGAGATTCTAATGCAGTAGGTAAATTGTATAAATTTACAAAGAAATAAATGATATCTGAAAAGGGGTAATAAATGCTCCCTATGCACTATAGCTAAATGATTTTACTACAATTTACTATCATCTGTTTTCTTCAGGTTATTTTTATCTCTTATTCATATTTGGGTAATACTATGTTATGCTGTGCTAATGTGCATCTTTTCCCAATTCATGTTGGCCTTGAAATCAGCTGTGTTGGGAGTATTTACACCAGGGAAATTGGCAAAGGCCACAAATCAATACCCTTCCTCCTCTTTTTTAGAGACCTGGTTGTTATACATTTACCAGCCCTTCATTGGATATGGTCCTTAAAGAAACCAGGAGTGGTATCAGCAGTGAGGAAAATCAAAGCATGAACTATCTGAAGGGCAGAGAAAACTTTATCTATTTATCATAGAGTACAGCAGGGGTGAAGCTGTGGCAACTTGACCCAATTTTTTGCAGCAAGATGCTCTCTAGATTCCTTCAAAGCCGAGCCTAGATGGTTGCAGCCAAAAGCAGAAGTGGTGGGAAGCAACTTTGGGGAAGGTTCCCAATTCCATGATGAACTGGAATGTGAACCAATGTGTCACTTGCTGAGATGATATTAGTCAATGGTGCCATCTAGTGTTGAAGTACAGATTGGCTCCAAAGAGGGACGCCTGGAGGAAGCTTGCTCTTGACTTAGGCCTTGGAAACACACTAACACGGTTTCCTCTATTTTCTTTTTCTACTTCATTTCCCTACTTCTGGAGTCATTTTCTACCCACTCCTCCAACAAGAATAGCCACTGATGTTTTCTTGTTATTTAATTTTTTTTTTTTTTTGAAAGATGTGAATTCGGTGTGGTTTCCAAGCAAAAGAGGGAAATGCCAAGAGTTGAAAGGCATAGATATGGAAACCAGCACTTTCCTGTATTATGTATAATCTGGAATGAATTTGCTTAGGAAAGTTGTAGAGATCTTCTCTTGTGGGTCACATAATTCAGATGCTTCTCTGCTTTTCCAGCATGTCCCAGATATCCTTCCTATTTCCTGTGACAGGGGCACATGAAGTCATCAGCATGTTGTAGCATAACAAAGAACCCAAATTCATTCTGAAGTCTTTCTGCTTCATAGATATTTTTGTAGAAAATAGTAGAAGGAAAGTCCTGTTCATGACTTCCAAGTGAGTAGGATCTTTCACTCTTTTATGAGAACTTGTGTTAATAAGTCTTTTATTTGAAGTGAAAGTAATTGTATATGATCAAGTTCTCAAAGCTGGAGAGTCCTCCAGAAACTGGAGTAAGATTCTGGGATTAATTCCCACTGGAAAGGTTGACTGCATCATGAGCAGTGGAGAAAGCAGTATGGTAGTCCCTCAATGAATATGACTTCCTTTTTTCCCCTTTGGTGATTGATGATCTGTGTAAAATGAAAGAACATTTAACTAATTAGTGGGCTCAAAGCTGTTATTCCACCCTGACAGTTTTTAACCTTTTCACTAAGGATAACTGACCTGTAAGTTTGGGACTATTTCAGATGTTACTTATCAAACAGAATACCAGTAGGGAATCGAAGCTATACTCTCTGTAATGTGTGTAGCTGGAGTAGCCTGAACTGTTATTGTGAAACCTTTCAAAATGGAAGGAAGGGAATGTCACAACTCTGGATACAAAGTCCGAAAATGGGATTAGACTTTACCCAGGATACTTTTTCAGTGTTCAAAGAACAAAAGTAGTTTAGAAATCTCATCTTGAGACTGCTAAGCTATCTGAACACATGACTTTATTTTAGGTGAGGGTCATGGGTTTTGCAGTCAAGTCAGCTGCTATTTATATAAGCAAGCCTTCATCAATAAACAGTCTTATAAAGCTCACTGTCTTACATAGGATGGCAGCAATTTTGCTTGAGAAAATGAGCCTGCGTGACTCTAGAGGCGACATACACTTTTTGTTAGAAGGAACTGAAGATCCTGTTAGTGAGGTCAAAGTCAGTTTTGTCCATATGCAGGTCCAGCTGTTAAATATAACAAGGCCTGGGTATTCCCATGTTCCTACATATTCAATAGACATTCCAATTTATCAAACGGTGACAAACTTAAAAGCTTGTGACATTGTCCTTTTAGACCCTGGGAAAGCTTTTTAAGTGCAGATCATTCTTCTAAAGGTGGATCTGATCCTGTGTGGTCTTGAGTTGCCCCCACCCCACCTCCACCCTACATAAAGGACTCACTCTTTGGGATAACTTTCTCCTTGTCCCTGCTTGGCCTCAGGTCCATGGCATCTCTGGTCTTTGCTGCCTACCCTGGAGAAAGGTTCCCTTTCTCACACCAGTCTGTTCTAAACATGGCAACAAAATCTCAAAAAACTTTTAATAACACACTCTTGTCATTTTAAATGCATCTCAAGCTTTGAACTATGTATTTCAGATTTCTTTTACTTAGATGTATTGGGAACAACCCTGACTTTTGACTGACACAACAGACAAAAAACTTCTCTAGTGCTTTTCCCTTTGCTATTTCTTTTTATCTCAGCATCTTAATGAACTTTGAACTGACCACTGATGTGGGTAGTTCTGTCAGATAAAAATCAACCCCCAAATTTCCACTAACTCGTTCTTTGGCAGGCAGGTCTGCCGATTCAAAATGGATGCTTCTGGCAACTTTGAGGCACTGTAACATTAAGAAGTGGTTTATGAGATTCCACTGACTTCATTTTAGTGCTATTTTATTATATTCTTAAATAGTTGAACACCGATAGTCCAACATGGCAACCCACTCCAGTACTCCTGCCTGGAAAATCCCATGGACAGAGGAGCCTGGTAGGCTGCGGTCCATAGGGTCACCAAGAGTTGGACACGACTGAGCAACTTTCCTTTCATGCTTTGGAGAAGGAAATGGCAACCCACTCCAGTGTTCTTGCCTGGAGAATCCCAGGGACGGGGGATCCTGGTGGGCTTCCGTCTATGGGGTCGCACAGAGTCGGACACGACTGAAGTGATTTAGCAGCAGCAGCGAACTCTTAAGAGAGGTTCTAACTACTCAAAAAAGGAAGTTAGTATCCAAGTGACAACTATTAAGTCAAATGATTAAGCACCTTTGGGAAGCTTTGTTCCATCCCACTGACATTGTCGTTTAACGTACCTACTGCAATAGTAAGTAAATGTGTCCCTTACGAAAACTTAAGAAAGACTGCTCTAGGGACAGGAATCTGAGATATGAACTATGACCCAGGTCTTCTGGGCTCAGTTGGGAACTCTCATTACAACTTTATTTTTAAAAGGAATGAGATTCTCCTTTTCATAAAGGATCCAGTCTAAAATAATTGTTCAGGCAGCTTAAGGATTAAAAACTGTCAATTAAAAACTGTCTTTGTTGCTTCTGAAAACAATGGATCACCACTCCCAGAGTTAAGAACGACCAGAACACAGACTTAAAAACCAAGCTATTTAATTGTGTCTTTGAAGGTAAACAATATCTTGATCCCAAGCCCCGAGAATGCCAGAGCTACGGGTCTGAGAAGTCCCGTGGGGCAGTATTCTCACAGAGTCCTGAGGGTCAGACCTCAGTGTTCCAAGGCAGAGCACTTAAGGAATTCATGCATTCCATTCTGCAGTTTTGCAGACTGCCAGAAACAGACCCCAAGAGTCTCTTGAGATGGGAAAAATTCAACTCCTGGTCTCATAGATAAAAGTAGGGAGAGTACCAAAAATGTTACGCTTACTTCTCTTCACTTTTCTCACACAGTCCGAAACCTGAGCTGTCACCTCCCCAAATCACAGTAGCCGAAGCTGCAGTTTAGGTTCGAGACCAGTCCCTCTATCCAGAGAGCTCTCATCCATACAGCTTTTTAACAAGCACTTTAAAGAACCCTCTGGCGGCACAATGCGTTAGTTTACAAGATTTTAATTTACAAATTAAAAAGCTACATGTTTTATTTTTTCTCCTTTTTCTCTTCTTTCTTTACATCACTCTTTTCCTTCTCTTTCTCTTTGTCGTCTTTTCTGTCCTTTTTGCTGTCTTCCTTTTCTTGCCCTTCTTTCTTTTCTGCGTCCCGGTTGGCAATCTTGTTGTTGATGAGGTTGTGCAAGGCAACGACAGAACGGATCAGTGAGGCCAAATATACTACCACCATCTGATCGTTGGTCTTCAGGTAAAAGGCCTTGACAAACTCCTGCAGGCTGACATCTGGCAGCAGGTTGAAGACGTCCTGCAGCTGGTAGATGATCTGGTGGTTGATGGGCAGCTTGCCGGTGGCCACCTTCTCCAGGTAGCCCCTGATGTCCAGGAGCTTGGAGTTGAGTCCCTTCAGACCATGGACCTGGTTTGTGATCCGCTGGGAAAGAGTGCCCACTGTAGTGTCTTTGATGTCTCTGTAGGAACCCACAAGAAAGAGCAGGGGTATCCATCAGTGTCCTATACCATCACAAAGATTTTCACATTCTAAGGGAATAACTTAGTTTGTGAGGAGGGGCAAGTTTTCTAAAGCAAAAATGCTACTTCTCCGTTTGATAAAGATTTGAGTATAAAGTGCCTTAACCTTGTTTTCATTTGGAAGCGCATGTTTTATCTTTCTCATCACAGGACATCTTTCAAAAGAGAGAGCTAAAATGAAATCATGTTCACTAAAAAAAATTTTTTAAATCCCTCTCTACTTCAATTTCTCTTGTTTCTAAAGAGGGTAGCATTCTTTTTACCTGCATCTATAAGATGTTTTGAGATGCTTTTAAATCAGTCAGTAGTAACTTTCTGAACTGAAACAAATCTTATTGTTTGAGAAAATCTATGACCTTTCAAATAAGTCAGGGTTATGTAAGTATTTTTCTTTTTTTTTTCTAAAATTTGGCTGCTCCGGGTCTTAATTGTGGCATTCTGGATCTTTAGTTGCAGCATGTAGGATCTAGTTCCCTGAGCAGGGATCAAACTTGGGCCCCCTGCATTGTGAGTGTGGAGTCTTAGCCACTGGACTACTAAAGAAGTCCCTTAGAGTGTAAAAGGCCTTGATGCAGACTCTCTGCAGAAAACTGGCTAGCTCCATTCACTGTAAAGGAGGTACACTTAAAGAACACACACTTGCTTTTAACATGCAAGTGTTCCTGTCACAGCCAGCATTATAGCTCCCAGACAACGTGCGCTATCCAGAGTCATAAATCGTAATTCAGGACACTTCATAGATGATCCAGAACTAGAGCCTAGGTCTCTGGACTCTTGATATGGATCTTTTCCTTACACTGAGCAGCCTCTTGGGCAGCTTCTGATTCTGATGCCGTCCTAAAGTCTCACCGTAATAAGTGTTCAACTCCGACTTCCTCAGCTTCCTCTGCTCCGATTTCACTGGTTACATGCTCAAATGTCTTTGAGGTTGGAGTTCCATCCTGGGAGAGGAGACTTAATTATAGTTATTTACTTACAAACAAATGAACACACTAGCACATGTTCCTTTTCACACCTTGATTCTTCTGCTTTAAGTCAGATCACTTGAGAGGTGTTATTACTGGGTTTTCTGTGGCAAGGGTGGGTAAAGTTTGCTTTGAAAGCTGTCACAGCAGTCCTACTCAGGGTTGAGGTATACTGGGGCATATCCTTAGCTTATTTCTGAGGAAAATTTTGATATTAAGTCTTCAGTAGAGATGGATATTCAGAGAAGTCTCAATTTGGCTAAATTTTAAGGACTGTCATAGTTCATTCTAAAATAGGCCATATTCTGAACATTGTGCCTGAGATAAGCTTATGTTAGAAAATATAACTTTGAACCATTTACTGTCCATTGGGTCAAATGATCAGTGCACCAAACAATGTGGTGAGAATCACTGATTTTCTGGTGGCCTGAATTAATCAAGGAACCCATTAGTGGATGTTGTTTGCTGTATCACCTACTTATTTCTTGACGGGACTCAGGAGAAACTTTTCTCAGATCTAGTGCCAGAAGAGGCTGTGCATCTCCTGTAAAGGCTGTGAACTGTTTGCAAGCAGAAGCGCATGGCAGTGTGTGCACAGGATGTAGGCAGACGGCTTAGATGCAAAGCCTGGCTTTGCCGTGTGTGTGCTAAGGGAGCTGTGAGATCTTGGGAAAGTCACTTCACTTACACTAAGTGGTATAAACATCAGCTGTTGTTGTTTTATCCAGGATAGTGTGAATCCTGAATATGACATTTTCCTCTTGGCTTTGTATGCTAGGATGGTCAAAGCCTTCCAACACCTGTGCAGGACTTCATGGCCTATCTTTTCAGGTACTGATTTTTCCATGGCTTCATCTTATAATATGACCCTTACATCCCCTCTATTTTCTATTAAAAAATCCTGTTTCATTGGGGGGGTGTGTGTGTGTGTGTGTGTGTGTGGTATGTGTGTATGCAAGTAGCCTCAAACTCCTTTTTGAAAGAGGCAAGGTAAAATTTAACTTGTAACAAATGTATCAAGACCAGGGATGAAAGCCTTACTGCAACTAGGCAACAGATCCGGATCTAAGTTCTCTAGTAGTAAGGCAAACAGAAACAGGGGCACAGAGCTCAGGGCAAGGAACATTTGCGGGAAGCTAAGTTAAAAAAGCCATTTCTAGATTTTAAAATTGAATATATGGATAACTATAAGAAGAAAGACAATATTTACTCCATCTCTCCAACTTTTGACTTTAGAAATTCAAGATTGAGCTCTTTGTATACCCTAAGTGCAAATAGTTTATACTCAAAACAAAACTCATATAGTTTCACAACAAATCTTATCCTAGAATCTGCGTTCAATTCTGTTTCCTGGAAATAGAGAAAAGCTATTTTGGCAGCTTGTCCTGTCCATACCCAAGGCACAAGCTAGCAAGACCACAAAGCAGGTACTGAATACAATGGAGCCAACTATATAGGTGTCAAATCGTGCAGATGGGTTTTGCCATCTAGCTCCAGGCAGTTCTGACTTACTCTATTTGAAAACCTAGTAACTTCTAGAAGACTGTCAGAGGTGGGCAAACAGTGGAAATGGCACTAGATTAAGATCAAGCTCATCAGGCTCTACATTTACTCTGCTGAGAACATCTCTGGCTGATAATTTGACTACTTTGGTCTCAGTTTCATTTGTAAAAGGAGACTTTAGATTTCTATGGTCCTCTCCATTTCTAAAATTTGGTGATTCAAACACTCAAGGGGGAAAAAAACATAATATCAAACTGTTGACAGAAATCAATAACCTTTTGTTATAAAGTATTTGTTGACTTGAAATGGGGGAAAAACCCAATAGCCCTAAAAGTAGCAAAGCTAATCTCCTAGGCTCATAACAAGATGACTTACATCATGAACTTCTTCCACCGAAATATATGCTTCTGTGGGCAGTCCCAGGTCCTTTGGTTTCACATCAATGATGACCAATACCTGGCAGAAAAACACATGTTAGCAAACCACCTTGTACTAAGCACATAGGGAAAAGCTGCAGCCATTCTGAAGATGATTACTGAAGCTTTTTCATTCATTTAAACAGATAATGAGCCAGAATTTTCAGGAAAAAAAAAGACTTTACATTTCAAATTTCTTATCATTTGCTCTGCTCTTCAACCCCATCCATTAACAAGGTGAAAGGTAGTCCAGTGAGGAAGGAATCAAGCAGAAGGAAATTAGAGTCAAGACAACCAGCATTTTAATCCCAGCTGCACTCTCAGAAGACCTTACTAACCATTCTGAACCTCAGTTTTCTCATTTGTGAAAAGGATAACAATCCCATACAGTTGAGAGGATTAAGGAAGGTAACTTACATACTTAGCACTGAGCAGATATTTAATTTACTAAATACATTGGGTTACTGTATACTACACAAAGCACTGCAAATTAACACAAGTTTATAGAGAAAAAGTGGTGAAATGATTCACTATCCACTAGGAGGCTCTTTTTCTTGAGTTAACTGGCAAACAATTATCAGTCAAGGGTTTTAAAGATAAAGTGCACTTACTGAGTTAGGGCAGTATCTTTTCATGAGTTCATTGATGGCGATGTCATTCTTGTGTAGTTTAGGGCCTGTGTGGTACCACCCAACTATTCTTTCTCTGGCTGTGAAGGAAAAAAATAGTGGCTTTGAACTGTTACATAAAGATATATATATTACCCTCAAAAAGGGTAAGAACTTCAGTAGTTATGTTCTCTACCTTTTCAAAAATTCCAGGCATCTAACCTTGACATGCTTATGAAATCTTAAATGAAATTTTAAATTCAAAAGCAGGAATCTCTGAAAATAAACAGCAGGGGAAATCTAGAGATAGCCGTATCTCAGACTAGTTTAGGAAACCAGTCATACATGAAGCAACTAGAAAACAATTCCAAGGGAATATATAAACAAATGCAAGTTCATCTCACATAGATTACAGCAGTGGGTGTTGTGGGAATAAATATTTCCAAAGCAATGTGGCTGCTGTAATGAAATGAAAATGATACACATGACAGAGATATTTACCCTGGTGGTACTAAAGCTCTAGAGGCACGTGGATTTTATTTGATAACTTTTTGCTTTTCTGCTGTTGAAGGCTATCTCTCCCCTGAAACCTAGGTGGTCTAGCTGGCCTTAAATTGCTACTCCAGTTTCTCATTTATTCTACCTCACTTGTCTACTACCATTGGCTTTACTTTAGTCTAGCTAAGTGAAAGGGTCTTTGACATTAGACAAAGAAAAGTGAATACTTAGAAAAGGCATTTGGGACACACACGCACATTTACACACCACACCACACACACATATACCAGTGCCACAATGCCACCTACCGTTTACCTTCTTAAACATTCCATACATGTTTTCCAAGTAATCATGGTCTAAAAACCAGACAGAATCATCTTTGTCGTCTTCATCAAAAGGAACTAGAGAGGAGAAAAAAAAAGAAACAAAACCCCAAAACAGTTTAGGGTGCTGGATAGAACTCTAAGGGCATATACCACAACTGTGGACCTCTAGGCCAGATTTGACCCATGTCTTTAGCTTGTCCAATACAGTATTAAAAGTATTTTTGAGTTGCTTTTATTAAAAACTGGAAGATTTCACATACAAATCTAGACCTCCAGGCTCTCTTGAAAAATTGGAAGACCTGGCAATAACTGGCTATAGCCATACAGAGGTTACCTCCTTTGAAAAGGATATATGTTCTTCAGTTTGCTAAAAGTTCCATCATTTCCTAATACTTCTGTTGGGCAAATTACATTACTGCCTGATCCTTTTAGACACTGGAGTTAGTGACCTCTAGTCTAGCAGCTATGCCAGCAATTATTTTGTTGTTCATTATTGTTGCTTTAATCATAAAATACAAAGATACATTCTTCTGAACATTCACGAAACAGAGTGAAAAGAAGGTTTTTATCTCCCTCTTGCCTACCCATAGCCACAGTTAATAGTTTAGTGCAGGGGTTGACAAACTATACCCACTGCCTATTTTAATAATTTTATGCAATATGGCTGTTAGTTTGTCTACATACTGTTTTCAGTTGCTTTCCAGAGCTAAGCAGTTGCAATGGAGACGATATGGCCTGAAAATACTAAAAATATTTACTATCTACTTCTATGTGTAGCTTTTAGCCTCCCTGTTCTATACTTAAGCAATTCTGAAATAGAATCGCTTGGTTGCAGTAAAAAAATGGAGACCACGAAATTTTCTTTCTTTTTAAAAGTTAATTGACATTTTAACCATACTCAGAAAATGTAAATTTTGTCTATTTATTTATTTAAAAAAAACTGAGGTATAATTGACAGATTTTTCTTTTACCTGCAAAACTGTTGGATACATCGAGTACTTTCTTTTGCCACGACCCCAAAAGCACACCAACAACACGTTTCTGGTTTCCAACCTTGCCTATTCTGAATGAGAAAACAAAAGATCAATCTGGATAGGCACAGACTCAACAATAAGATGCCTAACATGAAATACCAATGTACTGATACAATTTAGCTTAGCTGGGAACTGATCCCACTAAACAAATGTAGTAAGTTAGTCTTAAAAAGACAACAACAATCAACCCTCAAACCTTATAGAAATTTAAAATGGAGAAAATGAAAACTCCCCAGATCTTACAGTTTTAAATGTTATCTGGTTGGTGTTTGAAAACACATTTAACTTTTTATTTTGATAAGAGCTTACCTTTCTTTCTTAAACTTTCTCTATCTTCTCTATCCTCCAACCTTTTCAGGGACAAAGATGCTAAAGCTGAACCACTGTTATGGTCCAGCTTGCCAACTCTTCTCTGAAACAAGCCCAACTAGATGGCATAAACAATTCTTTGTATCATCTAGGGGGTGAGAAAATGATTCTGACCCAGAAGCATGTGTATGCCATTTGTGATCTCTCTGAATGGCTAAATTAGGCAGAAGTTGGAACTGAGCTGGTGACTAATCATACTGGGAGGAGGGCTCAGTGAACGAGAAAAACTACCTCAGAATTTCTATCTTCAAATCAAACCCCCTTAGTAATTTTGTGCTAAGGAACGACAAAAGTGTTTCACTTATTTCATTGGTCTTTATGTAGAATTCTCCATTAACCACTAACAAATGTGACATAACAAACAATTCTATGTTCAAAGGACAGACAAAAGTCATTGTGAAATGAACCACAATTTCTTAACAGTTGCTGGTTCACACCGATTGTACTGTACTTATCTAAACACATGATTTGGCAAACTTATAAATGCTTACTATGTCTAGTGCTTGGATCAGAATTAAGTATTCTGATTTTGGGGGGAAATCTAAGTTCAAAGGAAATTTCCACACTCATGGGCTTTCCTTCTAATCTACAAAAATGCATTTGTGTTTTAGAAAACCCTACAATTGACTGACACAGCAGCTTGAAGTGTCTGCCTTTACTATGCCCTTAAAAATGTTTGTTGAATTGACTGAATGTAACTGAAATGATGCCTGCCTTCTTAGAACCTCTAGTATCCTATGGGAGAAAAACAGTAATTGTACAGTAGAAAAGCTTACGTTTCTTGTTAGGCTAAGGGTCCTACAAAGAAATGGAACTAAACTGGGGACCCTAAACCTCACAGGAGTCTTTGAGTTTGGTTTTGGCTCTGGTTGAATTGGGAGTTGTACAAAGCAAGCACTTAGCAACTATGACTTTATAGCAGATGCTCCCAACTGGGTTTTACAACTTTCCAATTCAAGTAACTACTGTAAAACTTATGAACACGTGTAACAGGTTCCGCGGGACGAACAGCTCGAAAACAAGCAAGCGAAGGCAGAATTATCTGTGGGATGTTTCCTTATTCATTAACGCCTACACCTCCAACTGGTCTCATTTTTAGAAGAAAAACTTGACTTTAAGACTTAATATATCTACGGTTTAAGCAATCGTCTAACCAGATACCCACTTCTGAAACTTCCACAAGTTAAAAGCACAGTTCTTGCAGGGACCAGACTTTCGGTGACAGCCTTCAGAGCCAAAAAACGCGAGTCTGAAGGGCTTTCCTACCAAACACCGAGTCTCTTAGGCGAAAAGGGACGGACAAGGCGATAGATGGGCACGAGGACTGGGGATCAAGATCAAATGAAACCTGCTCCCCATACTCTGGCATCGTACGGACTGGGTAAAGGGAATGATCAGCTCAGTTCCCGGGAGTGCCGGCTGGGCAGAAGACTCCGGGTAAATTGGGCTTCATGAATGGACTTAATCTGGGCCCCTCGGCGACTCAGGGCCACCCCTAGTGCGTCAGCACCCCCGCGGCCGCCGCGCCGTACCCAGCGCGCCCGTGACTCAGCAGCGGCGGCGCCACCGGCCCCGGTAGGCCGCCCCGTGCCGCCCGCTCACCGATTGAAATGATCCACCACACTGAGCAGCACCAGGGGGTGGACCACCACCTTCTGCACCGCCAGCTCCGGCATCGCGACACACCCCGCCCGCCAGGCCCTGCTCCCCGCGACGCGCAAACACCGGCAGCCGTAGCGGCAGTAACTCTCGGCTATCCTCCAGGCCTGGCTCCTCCTCTTCCGGCTGAGCCGCCGCCGCGCGGCTCCTTCTTCCGCTCCCAGAGTGCCGCGCGGGTCGGGCTGGTAGTGACTCTCCTGCTCCATCCTTGAGGAGGGGAAGTGCAGGGGAAGGCGGGACCTGGCTCGGGTGACAGGCTAAGAATTTCCCAGGTCATGAAAGCTAACAGCTCACTAGAGACTGATAAAGGTTGACCTCCTGGTGTTTGCCCTGTACTGTCACCGCTGTGACTTTTCACCTCAGAATCTTAGCTCCCCTCCCCTCCCCCATCCGAAGACTGGAGAAAATGCTGAGAAAAAAATGTAAATAGTAGTGTTTCCGTCATTCAGAAAATGTTCACTTTCAATTCTAGTTAAAATCCTCCAGAATTTCTTAGAGGTTGTTATTCAGTCGCTATGTCGTGTGCGACTCTTTGCGACCCCATGGACTGCAGCACACCCGCCTTCCTTGTCCTTAAAAGACTTCTTAGAGGAACTAGCTTTAAATCTCTAGCATTAGGGGATTCCTTTAAAATAGGTTTGGTAATTTATCTCATTATTATTTTATTGTCGGAGAATTTCCTCTTAATCTTTGCTGTGGACTCTTACCTGGCTATATTTTCCCATCTGTCTTTATATTACTTACCATTTAACAAGAGCTATAAGAATGAAAACTTATAAAAAGATTGACGAAAAAACTGGAAAGCAGTAAGGGAATACATTTTCATATTTAGCTGGAAAAGAGAAAAAAGACTAAAAGAGGAAATGTAGAAGGGTACGGCTACCCACTCCAGTATTCTGGCCTGGAGAATTCCATGAACTGTGTAGTTCATGGGGTCTCAAAGAATCGGACAAGACATAGCGACTGAATAATAACAACAACCTGTTTTTAAGCACCTTCCACCTTCGCTGTAACACCAGAGAATCTGACCTCTCTGAAGAATGACCAGGAGACTTTTGTTCTGAACCTTAGCCTTCTTCCAGTATAATCAGGAAGCTTTTGATAGTCTGTTTTTTTTTTTTTAATTTTTTAAATTTTTTAAATTGGAGGATAATTGATTGCAAACTTTTGATATTCTTTCTGGGCCCTGCCTCTCGCTTTCATTTCATGTACTGTTCCAACTTTTGGGAACACTGGTTTGGATTTTTCTCATTTCTTCTAAGTTTTGATTTGGCTGTCAGATAATTGCTGCTACTTCTTAAGATATTAAATAATAGAAATTTTAAATTAAGGAAATATAAGTCAGCTCCAATTGTGTGATGTGTTAAAGCTTGCTTGCTGGTTTTTAGTGCCTTATTCAAAGTAGATGTTCTTGTTTTATCTTTTATATGATGCTGTTCAACACGGGGTAGACATGTAACTGTTACAAAAAGATCTTGGAAGGTTTTTTCCCCTTAATTTTTTAGGATCAAAGGTTGACTTTAATTTTTCTTAGGTGTCATCTAAGGCATAAGAATTGAAGTCTAAAAGAAGCATATTTTTGGACTAAATTATTTAAAGGATATAAAGAAGACACCTTGAAACCATAAGTAAGGTATTTTTCATGTCCTATTTTTTTCTTTTTCTTTTTAAATGAAACTGACTTGAAATAATAACTGATTTTGTAGCCACTAAGGGCTAAATTCATTCAGAGGAATGTAGAAGAAGACATAAGAAATCTACTTTCTTTTGTTCATTTAATTCTAGACTTCACTTTAAGAGGCTCGGTGAGAGCATAAGTGTAATACATTTTATTTTCCTTTAACTGCTTTTTCATTTTTTTAAAAAGAAATGTAATTAAAATTTTTTTATTTTTTATTGATGTCTAATTGACATATAAGTTACAGGGTTATGATATAGTGAGTCACAGTTTATAAAGGTTATACTCCATTTATAGTTAATATAAAATATTGGCTATATTCCCTGTGTTGTATAGTATAGTTTTGTAGCCTAGTTTATAATAATAGTTTGTGCCTTTTAATCCCTTACTCCTATGTCTTTCTTTTTTTAGTATTAAGTTCGTTTCCCAGATTTATTGAGATGTAATGGATATGTAACATGTAAGTATAAGGTGTCCAATATGATGATTTTATATGATTGTATTGCAAAATGATCACCACAATAAGTTTAGTTAACACTTGCATCATTTCACATAATTACCATTTTCTTTTTGTGATAAGAACATTTAAGAGCAACCTCAAATATATAATAATATAGTATTATTAACTATAGTCACGACACTGTACCTTAGATCTCCATTTTGTAATAGGAGGTTTGTACCCTTTGACCAACAACTCACATTTCCCCCACTGCCAGCCTCTGGCAACAACTAACTATTCTACTCTATTTCTGTGGATTCCAGTTTTTTCAGTTCTGCATATAAGAAAGATCATATAGTATTTGTCTTTCTATGTGACATTTCACTTAGTATTAATACCCTCAAGAACCATCCATTTTGTCACAAATGGCAGATTTCCTTTTTTTTTATGGCTGAGTATATATACACCACATTTTCTTTATTGACACTTAGGTTGTATCCATATCTTGACCATTGTGAATAATGATACAATGAACATGGAGGTTCAGATATCTCTAGTAATTTCATTTCCTTTGAAAGTGGGGTTGCTAGATCATATGGTGGTTCTATTTGTAGTTTTTTTTTTTTTAGGAACTTTCATACTCTTTTCCATAGTAGATATATCAATTTACATTCCCACCAAGAGTACACAAGGGTTCCCCTGTCTCCATATCCTCACTAATGCTTCTTATCTCCTGTCTTTTTGATAACAGCCATTCTAACAGGCATAAGGTGATATCTCATTATGGTTTTGATTTGCATTTCCCTGATGATTAGTGGTGTTGAGCATCTTTTCATGTACCTGTTGGTCATTTGTATGTCTTTAAAAAAAAATCTCTATTCAGGTCCTCTGCCCATTTTAAATTGGATTAGGTACTGTAATCCCTTACCTGACGTTTTTAGTGCTTGTGAAGTTATTTTTGCATGTGGATGGTTGTTCCAATTGATGTTTCTGGGAGAGCCTGAGTGCTAGAAATTCCTATGCCACTATCTTGTTCAATCTGTCACTCAGAATTCACATTTGTCTTTCAATTTAGGGAGATAGCTCCCAGAGACCTTAGTATCTTGAAAGAGTTCTTATTTTTGTTATGTCCAGAACATGGAATAACAGTCCTGCGAGCATGGCAGCAATACTTTGAACTCTGCGGCCTCTGTTTATCATCTTATTAGATTTGGAAGAAAAAGATAGAAGATATGCCACCTTTAGTCTAAGCTGTATTAATTGCTGGAGTTCACACATCCTGCAGGTGTGCTGAAAGTTTACCATTTTCTTTGGTGGTGTCCTGTTTCCCCGATTCTTGTGTTCCTTATACCCATGCACAGATACCTCTGCATTTGAAGAAGCAGTCGTCTCTTCCAGACTTTCTGGACTGACTTCAGAAAAAAATAAATACCTTCACTTGTGAGTGAAGGCAGTCTGGAGTGTGCTATGGCTGTGGCTCTAGTGGTGTGGGGTGTTAAGTATGGGTGTGAGTAGAACCTCTGGGTTCAAGGTGTGTGACTTGTTGGCTCAGGGATGGGTCCACCACATCGATAATGCATGGTTCTTGGGGAGAGCTGTGGGTCTGCAGTAGCTGCAAGGGCTGTTGAGGTACTCAGTGGTACCTTTAGGTCTGGCGCCTAGGTTCCAGTTCAGGTAGCAGTGGTGGTCAGAATCTGGTGGTATGGACATGTTTGGCAGTAGGGGCCAGCTGCAGGTGCCTATGTGGGGGCAGGGGCCTGCTGTACACACACACACACGCAGTGATGAGAGACAGGGCCAGCAGCAGAGGTTAGAGCCAGCTGCGCGTTCATGAGTAGCCGAGGGGACCCTGGCTGTTGGTGTAGACCCGTGTGATTGCATGGATTACTTGTAGGTATGTGTTCTAGCTAGACCATTCTTAATTGCTAGTAATGGTACTCTAATCAGCTGAAGCAAAGACAAATTCATTCTCTCATGTAACAAGCACATTCAAGGGCCCTGCTTGTTTCTGGGGCTCAGTTTCTCTCTCCACCTTTTAGCATCTTTCAGTGTTTTGGTTGTATTCAGACAGATTTCCTCCTAGTGATGGGGAGACATGTTGATGGCTACAGATAGTCACAGGTTTAAATCTTTAAAGGAAGGGGGACTTTGGACTCCAAATCTTTATGAAATTTGATTGGCCTTGCTGGCACTGGGGGCCTTTCTGAACTGACTGCTGTGCCCAAGGGAATGTAGTTCTCTAAATGTCCAGTTTAGAATCAGTTTGGAGATGGTACAACTATGATGGATCGATCAGCTCACCATGACCACTTTGAGTGCGGAAGGAAAAAGGGGAAGCGGGGAATGAATGCTTAGCCGGCAAAAACAAGTCTGTGATATAAAGAGCTTAGCATGGTTCTTGGAACATAGTAAGAATTCAGCAGATGTTAGACATGGTTATCATTAGATTGTAGGATCGTTATTATATATTATAGCAGACTATAATAATATTTTCTTGGGAATTCCTTGGTGGGCCAGTGGCTAAGATTCCTGCTTTCACTGTCAAGGACCAGGGTTCAACCCCTGATTGGGGAACTAAGGTCCTGTAAGCTGTGTGGCACAGCTTAAAAAAAAAGAGTTTTTTACTTTTTATTAACTGGTATTTATATTTTAAGTAATCCAGCAGTAAAAGAGTTGAAATTTATCGTTTGCATTTGCTGAGTGTTTATTTATTTATTTTTGGCTGTGCCTCATGTGGGATCTTAGTTCTCTGGCCAGGGATCGAACCCATGCCCCCTGTATTGGGAACATAGTCTTAACACTTGACTGTGAGGAAAGTCCTTGTTGAGTGTTTATCTTTCTTTAACCTCAGGTATATTTAGTTTACAGAAGAGTGTTTAAAAAATTCCTTTTTCTAAATGTATTGGTTATCATTTTGATTTTTCAAAAGGCTAATTGTTGTAGAAAGATTGGATTCGTTTAAAGAGGTTTTCCATGTTTTATGCTTTACACAAGTGATGGCCCTGTGTGTTAGCCATGGACACCTGCATGATTGTTACTTCTCTTGTTGTTGTCATATTTCATGTAACTGCAAATTAAAAAGGACCAAAAAATATTACAGCAATTTCTAGTTTATATCCAGAAATGGAACTCTCCACAGGAACCCTTGCATGGTACAAATATGTTAGAAAACCATTTTCCATTGTGCTTTGAAAGCCTGTAAGGAGGCCACAGTGGAGCATAGTTCATCTGTCTTAGATGAAGCCCAGAGAGACTGTGCAGACTGTAGGAAATCTCCCATCTGAAGAGTTAATTTTCTTTCAGGATCAGTGTTAGCGGCTGCTGTGATTAAAACAGGACACTTTAAGATTGGTATAGGAACACTTATAACAGTTGACTATAAAAGAAAACCCAGGAGGCCAGATTCAGCCTTGGGAGCTACTTTGGTTTGAGCCTCAAAGACCTTTATTTTGAGTTTACCTATTCTTTGATTACACATGTATTCAGCTGTTTTTTTTTTTTTAGTATTCATTAATGAATATAGGCAAGCAATTAGTTTCATCTATGTAATATTTTAAAATATCTTGAATGCCATTTTTGTCTTTTGTTCCTATTCTTTTCAGAGCTACTCTTTTTTTTATTATTATTATATATTGGAGCATAGTCGATTAGCAATGTTGTATTAGTTTCAGGTGTACAGCAAAGTCATTCAGTTATATATATGTGTGTATATATATGTGTATATATATCTATATATATACTTGTATCTATCTTTTTCAGATTCTTTCCCTATTTAGGTTAATACAGAATATTGAGCAGCTTTCCCTGTGCTATACAGAGGCACTCTAGATAACCGTGTAAAATTAAACTTTCTTTTAAAACCGGATTTTTAATTTTTATTTATTAAAAAATTTTTATTTATTTGGCTGTGTCAGGTCTCAGTTGCGACACATGGGATCTTTGTTGTGGCACATGGACTCTCTAGTTGTGGCATGTGGGCTCAGTAATTGCAGGACACGGGCTTAGTTGCTCTGCAGCATGTGGGATCTTAGTTCCAGGGACTGAACCCATGTTCCCTGTGTTTCCAGGCAGATTCTTAAGCACTGGACCACCAGGGAAGTCCCTTTACCAAATTTTTAGATGCAGATTTATGAATGTAGTGTGGAAACAAGTATAAGGTTTGAGGACAGATCCTTTTAAAGTGAAAGTCGATCAGTCGTGTCTGACTCTTTGCAACCCTATGGACTGTACAGTCCGTGGAATTATCCAGGCCAGAATACTGGAGTGGGTAGCCTTTCCCTTCCCCAGGGGATCTTCCCAGCCCAGGGATCGAACCCAGGTCTCCCGCATTGCAGGTGAATTCTTTACCAGCTAAGCCACAAGGGAAGCCCTTCATCATTTTAAGGACAGATATATTTTCCTTTATTTTCTTCAAGATAGTAAATCAAAGTAGCATTTCTTAAAATTAGAAAAACTGGGGCAAAAATATTAAATAACAGCTGTTGGAAGGAAGAAAAATCAACCATAATCCTAATCTCAAGTGGAGCAACTAATTTTAGATTTTTGTATTTACCTTTCAGTCTTGGGCACGTGCATACATACTTCAGTTGAAATTGAAGTTTTAATGCAAGTAGAAAAACTATTGAGAAATTTATGGTGAGTTGACTCAATTTGAAGTTGCTGTACTTTGTGTTTTAAGAATAGAGTAGTGCTTGTCTTTTTTTTTTTTTTTTTTGCTTTCAGGAAGAACAAGAAAGGGCAAAAGTCGGTGCATATAACATGAAAGATTCTTCTTTTAGACCTGAAAGTCAGAAGTAGGCATTAACCTGGGTTTGTGGTAAACTTGGGTAGTGTGTTACACAATACATCCATAATGTTGGTCAGTGATCTTTCAGCATGCAAAAAAGTAACAGTATTCTCTGCAGTTTCCTGTTTAGTCAGTGATCTTTCAGCATGCAAAAAAAAAAAAAGTATTCTCTGTAATTTTCTATTTTAGTCTTCCTGTATGCAAAACCAAAACAAAACCAAAGTTTTATGGAATGAGCAAAGCTCTTTGATTAAAAATTTCCCATCATTGCATGTCATTTTAAATATACCTGTTGTTCTGAATATAAATGAAGTGTGTTGAAATGTGAGTGAAAAAAAAATTCATGCACTATTATTGATGAAACCATTCAAAACCAAATGGTATATTCTGGGTAGCTGTAATTTTTCAAAAGGTACTATGTACAATTTTAGGTTAGTGTCAGATAACCTCTTCACCTTCATTTCTCTCTTAACACCTTTTATCATAATTTCTGAAGCTCCCCTTTGTAGTTCGAGTTAAAAGTCCTGAGGCAAGCTCTTTAGAAGTCTAACACCTGCTTAGGGCTGAACTGGCAGGGGGAAAAATTGAAAAGCAGTGAAGAGTCTTTTCAATAAAGTACTTAGCATTTTAAATAGTAGATGTTTGAAAAAAAATAATGGTAATAGTTATTGGAAACTCTCTTACCACCCCACACAGAGAGAGGAATGTGAAGCTGTTTAGTGGATTCTTACTTTGAGTTCTCAAAATCCTTCATTTGCAAAGATAGTTCAAACTTGATTTTGATCAAATTAAACTACCAAGAATGTGGACTTTTCCTTGAGCACAGATTTATACTTTCTCTTTTAAAATTCAAACCCTTTTCCTTCCAACATCAAAGAGAAATGATTCAAGGCTTTTAGAATCTTATTCTTAAATACCAAAAACCCTGGGATAATAGTTAGAAAATTAAGAAGGGGGTTTTGAAATAATTAAATTTTGATTCTCATCTGCTGTTTCATCTTGACTCTCTAAAGTACCATATTCCAGGTTAATGACAAAGTTTTAAAAAGGTACATGTGTTTTTTTAACCCTTAATGATTTTGCATTGTTCTCATGAATTCCTGGACCCTTTTAAGATTCAGAGTCCCGTGGTGGACTTTTTGAGGTTACAAATTTTAATATTCTTTTTGTTCTGTAACTGGAGGAAATTTAATTTGTTTTTCCAGCAGAGGGAGACATCTGACCGTGAACGTGCTGCTGCTACTTGCTAGGAGTATTCTGTAGCCCGTTTTATCAATATACATAAAAAACTCAATGTTCAAATTAACTAGTTCAATAAGTAATTTAGCTCATTGATTTTTGGGCATATCCTAAGTGCCATTACAAGCTACGGATATTTTAAATGCCATTACCTAATAGAAGGAATGTTTTAAGCACCTTTTATTGATTTTATTACTGCTTTATTTTGCTGTCTTGGTTTAAAATCATTTTAACCACTCTGTAATCAAGAAGAAATATATCGTTGGTGAAATACAGTCAATTTCCTAAAAACCTTTGACATCGTTAAATAAGGAATTACAGTTGTTAAATCATGTCAGGCAATAACTGAGGGACAGAAGAGATATAAAATTTGGAGCAGTGGGCCAGCATACCAGTAAGCTGCGTTGACCTCTAACATTCAGCTTCTGCATGTGACAGTCACACTTCAGGTTTGCCTATGGTTTTTACATCAGCAAGACAGATTTAAAATCTCAGGTAGCAGGAAAGATGGAAGAACGATAGCAAGGTATAATACAGGGGTAATTATAGTGCTTTTTAATGACCTTTTGTAGCTTTTGGTAAAAAATGATTCTCTAAGCAATTTTTAAATTTCATTTGCTTTACTTGCTAGATTATAGTACATTGATATTCTGCATAAAAAGGAGTCAGAGTGCTCATAGAGCTTTTTTTTTTTTTAAACACTTTCTTTTTCTGCTCATTTGATTTTCTATTAGCAGTATTACTGAGCTGATCAGCTGGTAGATAGACAGGGACACCAGTCCATACACTGTTTAATCAAAGAGGTGTAGAAGTGGTTAGTGACCACTGAAGCTTGATACAAGCCTGCTAATGAGTTGATTGCATTGGCATTTGATGTAATTTAGCTGTAGAGTGGCAAATATCAATACCTGTATATGATTTGGCAGATGGTTGTTGAACTGTGATTAGAAGTTTAGAATGATTCCCGGTAAAAGACCACCTGGCAGTAACCCAGGAACAGAGAACTGAGTTTTCACCATTAAATGGAATAGGTCCATAAAGTCAAGTGTTTTGATCATTAATGGAATCTTCCCTTTTCTTTTAGCAAATGTTAGCTTCAAGAGGAAATTGATAATTATGCATAGGTCTATTAAATGATCTTAGGAAGAGCTCTTTGCATTCCTTCAGATGAGCTCGTATCTATATTTGTGGCGGTTATTCACCAGCAAGGAAAGAAAACTAGTTAAAATGCTGATAGGTGTCATTTCAAATATAGCAGGCGTGTTGGAAGCATCTTTGTAGAATTAATTTCTTTGGGGCTAAAAATCAGATTCAGTTGTAACATTATTGGTTATTCTATATTAATTTATAGACTATATGACTATATTATGAAATAATTTAAGGTATACTGAGGACTGTTATATGTAAGACACTCCTATAAGTGTTTGAAATATTAAGAACACCAAGATGATGCCCTCCTTTCACTCAGTGAAGGAAGGGTGATAGATAAACTCATACTGTGCACGTCCTATGGAAAGAATGGAATAAAGGTTCAGGAGCTGTGGCAGCATAGTGAAGTCGCTCAGTCATGTCCAACTCTTTGTGACCCCATGGACACCAGGCTCCTCCGTCCATGGGACTTTCTAGGCAAGAGTACTGGAGTGGGTTGCCGTTTCTTTCTCCAGGGAACTTCCTGACCCAGGGATTGAACCCAGGTCTCCCACATTGTAGACAGACGCTTTCCGTCTGAGCCACCACTTGATCTTGCATAGAGAAGAGTAATAGGTTCCTCTGTGGCAAGAGGAAATGTCAGGCAGGGCCTTATGAAGGTGTCACTTAAAACAGATTTTTAACAGAGATCTGCATTCAGAGGCAGGGGGACTTAGCAATACAAAAGCTGTTTTAAAAAAATAGGTTTCAGTTTTTAGATCAGTTTTAGTTTCACAGCAAAATTGAGCAGTGCGTATGGAGAGTTCCTGTATGCCCCCTGACCCTACAGATACACAGTTTCCCTTACAACCAACATCCTGCATCAGAGTGCTACATTTGTTACAGTTGATGAACCTGTATTGACATGTAGCTATGACTCAGACTCCTTAGTTTACATCAGTGTTCACTCTTGGTGTTGTATATCTGTGGGTTTTGACAAATGTATAATGCCATGTATCTGCCATTGTAGTATCACAAAGAGTAGTTTCACTACCCTAAAAATCCTCTGTGCTCCGCCTAATCATCCCTCTTTCCCTCTGATCTTTTCACTGTCTCTGTAGTACAAAAGCTTTTGAAAAGTTTCATATACCATTTTATATATATATATATATATATATAAATAAATGTGATGTATAAAGAAAAGTGAAATAAATAAAATGTATTCACTTTCCAGCTGAGGTGGTAGAATATTACCAATATTTCTGAAGCCCTAGTGTATTCCTGTTCAACTGCTTTCTTCTGCCCTACCAACACTTCACATTATTTAATATTCAAAGTACACCTACTTGCAAATCACACAAAACCCTGCAGGCCCACATCCCCCTTATTCTTATCTTTGGTTAGGTCCATCCAAGATGAAGTGAAGAAATGGGTTGATATTTGCCTACTGAGTTCAAATTACATGGAAAGCTATTTTGTGTGTGTTGTGTGTGGAAAGAAAGGGAGAGTCCTGGATAACCTAAATGACTATCAAATTTGAAATAGGGCATACTCTGATTTATTCAAATTATGGTATCTGCTTCACTTCAAGCTTTACAGACCTTCATTTTCTTGCTCAGTATGTCCAGATTGAATGACTAACCTCAGAGCCATATGGTAGAGCCACATACTTGGCTGTGGAGACTCATTCAGAATTTTCATGCATATAAACATCCGTGTCAGCATGGAATACTCATCTTTAAATTTAGCAGCAAGTATTTTCAGAATTATTGGGTATTTTTATAATTTGGCTGACGTCCATGCACTTATTCCTTTGGTTTCATTTTCTAGTTTCATAGGACTTATAGGTGAATATGTTTTATATTAAAGTCAGTGGTATGTTGAAAAGTAGACCTCTGTAGGATTCTTTCCTTCCATCTCTGACTCACTCTGTGGGCCAGTTCTTCGCCTACACTTGGATTATATCTCAGACACATCCCTTAGGTTTTCCAGCTACTCTTAGATTTAGGAAGATACATTTTGATTACCTCTAGTCATTATAACACTCTACTTTTAGTAATAAAAATGACCAGTCCAGTGTAACATTCTGAACTTTATTACAGTCAAAACCACTCTTCTTGCCCAGCTTGGTGATGGGTTAGGTTGAGAATCCCTCAGTAGGAGGTGGGGATGGGGTGACTTCTCCATTTTCCTTTTGGAGCTTCTCTTCCCCACTTATCCCAAACCCTGGGTAGGGCTGAGAGAAGTGAGGGAGTCTGGCAATCATAGGAACGTCTCCCTTGGCAGTCCTGTCCTGATCTGCTGGTTGTGTTCTCTGGGCTGGGCTTGGCAGAGGCTCTGGCTCTGGAGGCACACTCCCCTGGGTGCCCCCTCCGGGAATGTAGGACAGCAGCTCACGTACCCCTCCTCTGCCTTCCAAGGTCCATCTCTCGCCTCTTTCTACTGGGGCTGACCCTCTTGAGTTGGGATCTCTTTTTAAATGACCCTCTGACTGCCATTTTTACATAAGGGCCAGACATGCAGTTGCTGTGGGGATTAAATGAAATAACATATGTAAAAAGCTCTTCCTGGCACTTATCTGTTGAATAAGTTGATTTGTGTTTTACTGGGTACCTTCTCTCTGGGGGCACTCTGCAAGTGCTTAATAAACCTAATCATAAACCAATGCAAGGAGTTAGATTTAAGAAACTTTGACTCATTAGGTTATATGCAAGGTCATGAAACAAGGAAGTGGCTAAGCTTAAATTTGAACCCAACTCTGGTGCAACACAGAAGCCTCTGGTCCTTTGGACTATGGTCTGTTGCCTTCTGAAACAGCTTTGCATGGGCCATATTGTTCTAAACCCTCGGAAATCTGGTTAATACTCTTGGATTCTAGTGCCCGTTCTACCTTATCAGTTTCTTAAATGTCAGGTGTGCTATAAATCTACAGGAATTTTGATTTATCTTGTACTTTATCTTGGATACTTTCACTTGACCATGTGATATTTGGACAACCTTAGTTCCCTGACATGATTCCTTTATCTCCAGAGATGTGGGTTATGTTTCTGATCAACTCAATCAGAGATTCAAAGAAATTTATCCTGATAATCCAGAAATGCTCCAGTGCTTCACTAGAGTTCATAGCACATACGGAATTTTGAGCCTCATGGGGTAATCTCTGAAAGGTAACCACACATCTTTCTTTTGCCTCTGGTAGTCTGGGGACGACAGAGGATGAGATGGTTGGATGGCATCACTGACTCAGTGGACATGAGTTTGAGTAAGCTCCGGAGTTGGTGATGGACAGGGAAGCCTGGCGTGCTGCAGTCCATGGGGTTGCCAAGAGTCGGACATGACCGAGCAGCTGAACTGAACTAAACTGAGTATGAGAAGTGATAACCAAGACAGCTTTCCAAGCTGCTGTGCCAACTGCCGCAGATGACTCCAGGTTGATCTGTGCAGATTTAAAATCTCAACAGAGAGCCCTGGAAGTTTGGAACCTTGTTCATTCTTAGTTACTTGGGACAGTGAGTTAAAAAAATTTACTTTGGAAAGAATTGCCCAGAGTTAGACTCGGATAGAGCAAACCATAGAAAAGAAACAAAATCCCTAGAACGTTAGTTCTGTTTTGTTTTAGTAAAGTGTCATTTACTGAAATCCTAATGGTAAAGCCAGGTTCTGGATTTATACTACTGTGAAAGTGTACTTAATCTGTATGTTCTAGAAACCTACATTGAAATTAGCTATTGTTTAGCTCCTTTAACTTTTGAAGCCCACCAAGCTGCAAACTGCCACAAATAGATAATTCAAAGGTCTGCTTTTCATTTGCTCTGTTGCTTGCAGCAAAGAGAAGTTGAACCCCACATTGTAAACTGGCCAGTGTCTGTATTCAGTCAATTTAAATGGATAGCCGTTCCTTCTTTACTCTGCTGTGGAGATACTGTCAGAGGGAAGTGCATTCAAAAGTCTTATTTTGTGTGCTGTAAAATAAATGAGGTCTTATGATAAGAATACCAACTCTAGTTAGTCCTTTTTTTGGCTTTATGGAGAACTTAGTGATAATCAGGAAAAGACATTTCTCGTTTTCTGTGCCTCAGCTTCCTCTGCAAGAAAGTATAAGTAATCAAGCCTGCTCTTTAGGACTTTGTAAGGCTGTGTGGCAAAGTATTTTAAGCTCCTTGGAGAAAAAACCTACTCAGTGCCGTTGCTATTCCTTTTAACGTCAATTATGTTCTGAAACACGATTTCAGAATTTCAGGATCCCAGGACCTATGATTGAACTGGCAGCTGATTGATTCAGTGGAATTCAGTATTCTCTTTCTCGACACCACACCAAAATTTGCCTTGGCTAAATGAGGTAAAACATACAATTATGGTTAGAAATGTAATAATAAATCTACTGTAACAACCTTCTTTCCACCACATATCTTTTCTGGTATTTATCTGAATATCCTTGCTTATGAAAACTAGAAGAGCTTGTAATTTCAATAGTATCAGCAACTCTGTGAGTATACAAAGCCATTTGAATTATGATCTGCTTTTATTTTTCCAAGGTGCATGTCTGAAAGATTATTTTGTTTTTGTTTGGAAATTTTAAAAAAGGAGACAAACAGTTAAAAGTATGGAAGTTCCACGCATGCTGCTTTTTCTGCACCTTGAGGACTAGCAAAATCTTTAATATGAGACTTTATTTGTACAAAGCAAAACTTCAAAACCACTCAAAAGCTTTTCTTATTAACTGCTGTCAGTCCTGTGATTTACAGAGGCAATAAAGAACTAGAGGGGGCACATTTATCATGGAGTTCAGCACACCAGGAGCCATTTTCTCCAGCAGTAAAGGCTAGTGATAAAACAAATTCTTTTGTTCTATAACCAAGACACATTCTCTATTCCCTGCTCTCTAAACTTGGGCACGCCAGGCTTCTCTAGTGGCAACTCGGCACCACTTCATCCACACCTAATGATAAATTGTTAACATGAAAACATTGATGACACACCTGGAACACCTGGCTGTGAAAAGCTCTATGTGTTTACCTTCAGCGCACAATAGTTAGCTCTCAACATATTTGTAGATTAATTCCTGGTTTACCTTGAATAGTGCTCCATGTGTGTATGTGTGTGCACACTTCCTTTGGTTTCAGAAGGGAGTAGATGGAAACATGAACTAATTTGGGTTTTATTTATTTGTTCAATCAAGAGCATATAAAATTTGAATTTTGGGAACTGTATATTTCTTGTTGGATTAAAGAATGCCTCATCTGAATTTTGATACTGAAAAGCAAAATCGGTTACAATACACATTTTTTTTTCCAATTTGCTTTGTATTTGATTTTGATTTTGTATTTTGTGTTCTAGGCAGGTAGGTGTGATACACTTTAAAAAAGTTATTTATTTTTTAATTGAAGGATAATTGCTTACAGAATTATGTTGGTTTCTGCCAAACATCAACATGAATCAGCCATAGGTTAAGTTGTCTCTGAACATTGATTGTAACATTTGGGGGTTTTTGAAATGACTATGTCAGACTTTGAGCTAAGGTGGATGTAAAGGCTACAACAGTTTTGCTCTTTGGGAGACTCACAAAATGGATTAAAATGGAGCATTTTGGAATATTCTGTAATTGAGTACATCCATCATCCAATAGTATTTATTAAGCACTCACCTGTGCATGACAATGTTCTGGGCACAAAGATTATTGGGAAAAAGGTCAATGACTTGGAACCAGAGACAGTGGTAGTGTTTATACCTTTGGGAAAATGAACACAAATATTAAATTGTGAATGCTATTCCTAATGGAGCAAGTTATGTAGTTAATTTAGTCTCAGAAAAGGACAAGAACACTCAAAATCTCCTGGCCTTTCCCAATTATATAATCATTAACTATGCTCTTATTGGTGTATTAATGAAAAATAGTGTGTTTGAAAGACAGTAGTAAGGCAGAAGATGTGAAAAATTCAGGAAAAAAAATTCGGGCCAGGTGCTTTTGTGACTCATTGGCCACTCTTAAAAACTTTTAGCTGGGAAGGAATTTGGAATAGAATTATGTGGGAGTTTCATTTATCCATCTGTTCTTTGCAATGTATAATTTAGTGGTTAAAGTTGTTCTCTTGCTTCTGTCACTATCAGTTTCTTTTCAGAGGAAGGGGAAATAGGTCCTTTTGTCAGTCATTTGGCAGAAGTGCTGAAAAGCCCATTGTCCCTGTTGGAGAGAAAGCAAACCACCCCTGATATGTGAGGGCCTGGCAGGCTTCATAGAGAGAGATGAGCCCAGCGAGAAGGTTCTAGTGAGAGGTTTTTTTTTTTTTTTTTTTTTTTAATTTTCTGGGAGATACTGATTGTTAGACATTCTTTTTGAAACCGTCTAACATTTTCTCGAAGCAAAGTTATCTGCCCCTTCAATTCAGTTCAGTTCAGTTCAGTCGCTCAGTCGTGTCCGACTCTTTGCGACCCCATGAATCGCAGCACGCCAGGCCTCCCTGTCCATCACCATCTCCTGGAGTTCACTCAGACTCACGTCTATCGAGTCCGTGATGCCATCCAGCCATCTCATCCTCTGTCGTCCCCTTCTCCTCCTGCCCCCAATCCCTCCCAGCATCAGAGTCTTTTCCAATGAGTCAACTCTTCGTATGAGGTGGAAGAGTACTGGAGCTTCAGCTTTAGCATCATTCCTTCCAAAGAAATCCCAGGGTTGATCTTCAGAATGGACTGGTTGGATCTCCTTGCAGTCCAAGGGACTCTCAGGAGTCTTCTCCAACACCACAGTTCAAAAGCATCAATTCTTCGGCGCTCAGCCTTCTTCACTGTCCAACTCTCACATCCATACATGACCACAGGAAAAACCATAGCCTTGACTAGACGGACCTTAGTCGGCAAAGTATGTCTCTGCTTTTGAATACACTATCTAGGTTGGTCATAACTTTTCTTCCAAGGAGTAAGCGCCTTTTAATTTCTTCCCCTTACCACCCCCAAAACAAATTCATTGGTATTAGAAGATATGGGAGAGAGAGGGAAAAAAAAAACCCCACAGTTATCTGAATAAAGAAGTCATATCTTTTATGTACTTTATGCTATATTCTGTGTACTTGGGAAAGGGCTGCATCTGTCCAGAGGATGGTGGAAAATTGAATACTGTGCTTCATAGTGTGCCTCTTGTAGTATTTCCTTAACCAAAAAGGAGCAGCTATTGGGTAGCACAGAAAGCACTGTTACCAGCCTGAGCATATGGAAGTTCGAAGTTTTGGCTGATATGGATGTCTGGGCAACGGTTGCAGAAAGACTGTCATAATTGTTTGCTGTGATTTTAGGTCTACACTTCAATGTTGGAAGGGAAAACTTTTTACAGAGGCTTACTTTTTTTTTTATATGGCTTTGAAGGGAATTGTATTTTACTTCTGACACTTATTATATTGTAAAATCTCTAGTCTCTGATATTTAAAGGTGGAAACTTTTAACTTTCTTAAAAATCCAACTCTAGGGACTTTTTAGTACTATAGCCTCTCAAATAATCTTAAAGCTTTGAAAAATGAAATACTTTATTTTATGAAGCAGTTTTGGGGTCGGTTTTTTTCCCTAAAATGTATGCTTTTATGTTGGGTAGTTTAAAGACCAGCTGTTAACTGAAACCAACCATCAACGAAGTTACATAAAGTTGTGTTTCCTATTAGTCTTGTATCTTTCCTATTAGTCATTTGTGAAAGGATATAGGAAGATCTAAGAGAACTCTAAACAAAAATTGAAAAAACAGATGTCAAAACCATATTGACTTGATAGTTTGCTATTTTTTTAAAAATGAAAAGGAGTTTAGTAATTATTAGTGGATTATGAAATAAGGCTTGTGTTGCTAATTTATCAGAGAATTATTTGTAGTAGTTTGCAGTTGAAAATTGATGTTTATCTAGAATTTCAGAGAATCGAGAAAATCAATTGAAGGTTATGCCTGGGAGGACCATGAAGGAGGCACTTTGACATTTTCAGTAGTTGGACATGCATGGGCCTCTAAAGGTGTGTTTATTACTTTGTCATGGTGAGCAGTGAATTAAAAAAATAACAAGACTGCTCCTTGGGTAGTTGTGACTTATTGGTAGTTATCTTTACAAGAGTTCCATGCTGACTTAAGTAAAGATCTTTGGTAAAAAAAAAAAAAAATCAACAAACTTTATTTTCAAATGAATTCAGCTACGAGCCCATAGGCTTCCATGACACTGCACTGAATTATTATTAATGTGCTCTGCTGTGAAAATAATGCTTGCTGCTGTTTAACAATAACCCCATCCTCTGGAATTTTAGGCAAGTGGTAGGAAAATGAGAGGCAGATTTAAGTGCTGCTGCTGAATTAAACGTGCTGGTTGATGGGCACAACATTTTTATAGTTACTTGTGCAAGGGAGTGTAGAAAGAGATCTTTATTTGGGGTCAGGTCACATGTGGGACCAGTTGTTTGAGAGGCAATTTTGGCAAGCACGGGCATTGCTCCTGTTCAGGAAAAGATCTGTTCAGCCTATTGCCTTGGATGTCCCAGTACAGCCTTCTCTTAGGGTTATGTGTGGTATTTCTTGAAGGCAGGGACATGATCTTTTAAGGATCTCCCTTATTGATTTTAGGAGTCTGCTGTTAAAATAAAATATTGGATACATCATTTCTCATTAGTACTTTTTAACTTGAATGTTTAGTAGACTTGATTTGAAGTTCATTATTATGATTACAGATACCTTATCTATTTGGAGTTACCTTTGGGGCTTCCCTGGTAGCTCAGATGGTAAAGCATCTGCCTACAATGCAGGAAACCCGGGTCTGATCCCTGGGTCGGGAAGATCCCATGGAGAAGGAAACGGCAACCCACTTCAGTACTCTTGCCTGGAAAATTCCATGGGCCGAGGAGCCTGGTAGGCTACAGTCCACGGGGTTGCAAAGAGTCGGACATGACTGAGCAACTTCACTTCACTTCACTTTAAGTCAAGGGCCTGCATTTTCGGACTTGTAGTCCGTTATTCTGATAGTTAGTCTTCCTTCTCCCTACACTCTCATCTTCTAGCCGTGCCAGACTCTCTGCTGTTCTCCACATATGCCCTCTCATATGTTGCCTCTCCAGCACCTAATATCTGTGTGCCTTTTCCCACGCTGTGCAGACGGAATACTTATACAACAACCCCTGTGCATTGTATAAGGTCCAGGTCATAGTATATTACTGCTGAGAGTGCTTTCCAAAGCCATGCATATACTTGCAAGGAGTAGACTTCTCTCCGTCCTCCTCCTCTACAGCACTCATTTGTTACAGTGTTAGTGTGTTCCCCCTTCTTCTGTGGATGGTGGGCCCTGGAAGTTAGGGGCAGTGTGACTCTTATCTTTGTATCCTACATGTGGTTATGTACAGCACGTTGTGTGGTTCTACAGGGTAGGCAGTAGATAAACCTTTAGCAATTGGAATCCAGTCATGGATGATTGCAGATCCCTTATAAGATGAGATAATCAAGGAGTTCTGGAAACTATTTAATTGGTCATAGAAGTGTAATTCTAGTGGGTGGAATTTAATTTCATTTTATTAAGGAAGCCTCATGGCCATGAGGGTGACAGATGTCACTAAAGGGTGGGGTTGCATACTCCAACTCAGTGTGACTTCCTGTTTGGGTGGAGAGGCCTCAACAATGTGGTATTTTGGAGGACATTTAAAATAGTTATCTAAGGTGCTTTTGGTACATTTTCAATTAATCCTTAGTTTTCCACAGATACATGGAAATCTTAGAGATTGCCTAAAGTCACCACCTTCCCTAGGCAGAAATCTCTTCCTAGACCTTCCTCATTGTGTCTACTTCAAGACATCAGTGTGGTGGAGATTGCCACTCTGACCATTAAAAGAAAGCTGGGGAGAGGGTACAGAGTTTCTTCCTGTGATGGCTTGTTCATAGTTTAAGTCACTTTTTCTCTTAAGTTTTCTCTTTTCTAGGCTGACTCTTTCTAATTCCCCCCACCGTGTGAGTCCATCTTGCCATCCAGCACAGCTGATTGAGACGGACAACTTGTCAGAGTCACCTGTTCCACTGGCTGACCAGTGACTGATCCAGTTTTCTGTCTCTGGAATCTGACTAGGAGAGAGTAACTGTAGTTAACTGTAGGGAGCTGAGCTAAAGGGACATGTTAGGGAGGAGGCCTGAGTCAACACATGGCAAACCAATGTCAGATGAACTTAAGTTATAGTACCGCCATAACCATAGGTCAGAGAGAACTGAGTGTCGAGAGGATGGAGCAGAGCCACACAGACAGAATTAGAGACAAGACTCATGCAATTCCATAGAGAGTTGGAGAGAGAGCCTGTGTCTGTCCCCAAAGGTGGGCCCTCATGGCAACTGGAACTGGGAGGCCTTCTTCCAGTGGCATCTGTCATACTGATGCGTGGCACAGGAGAGGGAATGTCAGCAGTTACTCAGGAGGCAGTTTAGTGCTCATCTCTTGAGGCAACAGTGGTTTAGATCATAGATGCTGGTATGAGACTGCCAGGGTTTGGGTCCTATCTCTGCTACTTACTACTATGTGACTTTGGGCTAGTTATTTACTCTTTCTCAGGGCCTTAGTTTCCTTATATGCAGGGTGGACACAGTACTAAGACCTACATCATAGCATTGTTGAGGAAACAACGTGTGTAAAGCATTTTACTTGAAAGAGTACATGGCCTCCAAAATGTTAGCCATTACTAACATTAAAAATAATAATAGTTGCGGTTCTTTTAGTGTCTGAAAAATTGTTCAGACCTTATTTTTGAAAGTAAAATATAGTGGTTAAGATGGTGACTCTAGAGTCTCACTGCATGCCTGGTTTAAAATAAAACCATTTCCAGCTTCTTTAAGTTTTTAAAAGCTTCTTCTGCCTTGGTTTCCTTGTTCATCTAATAGTGCTAATACTCACAGAGTTCATGTGAGTGAAAGTGAAAGTCACTCAGTCGTGTCTGACTCTTTGCGACCCCCATGGACTATATACTCCATGGAATTCTCCAGGCCAGAATACTGGACTGGGTAGCCTTTCCCTTCTCCAGGGGATCTTCCCAGTCCAGGGATAGAACCCAGGTTTCCCACACTGCAGGCAGATTCTTTACCAGCTGAGCCCCAAGGGAAGCCCAAGAATACTGGAGTAGGTGGCCTATTCCTTCTCCAGGGGATCTTCCCGATTGAGGACTCAAACCGGGGTCTCCTGCACTGCAGGTGAATTCTTTACCAACTGAGCTATCAGGGAAGTTCATGTGAAGAATAGTGCTAATACTTGCAGAGTTCATATGAAGGTTAAATGAATTAATATGTGCAACATATTTGGAAAAGAATGTGTATAGAAGGATCTCAATAAATATTATTACTACCTCTTGTGACTTCAGCATGCCTTTGGGTCTTCACTAAGACATTATTTTAATGAAGCTGTAGGAGACCTAAGTATATTTACTTGTATGCTGTTCTTTTTCAGATTCATTTTCCTCTAGGAATCATAGTCTCTCTGATGGCCATATCCAACTAATGTAGGATTTCACCAGCAGTCTACGAGGTAGAGCCTGAAGATGACTTGTGGGCTGTAGAAAATGTGCATTTGGAGTTCAGAAAGAGGTCTACAATAAAGTTATCGATTTGAGTAGGTATAGCAAAGGTAATGGAGAAGGCGATGACACCCCACTCCAGTACTCTTGCCTGGAAAATCCCATGGGCGGAGGAGCCTGGTGGGCTGCAGTCCATGGGGTCGCGAAGAGTCAGACACGACTGAGTGACTTCTGTTTCACTTTTCACTTTCATGCATTGGAGAAGGAAATGGCAACCCACTCCAGTGTTCTTGCCTGGAGAATCCCAGGGATGGAGGAGCCTGGTGGGCTGCCATCTATGGGGTCACACAGAGTCGGACACAACTGACGTGACTTAGCAGCAGCAGCAGCAAAGGTGATGGGTTTCCCTGGTGGCTCAGATGGTAAAGAATCTGCCTTTAGTGTGGGAGACCTGGGTTCAATCCCTGGGTTGGGAAGGTCCCCTGGGGAAGGGAACAGCTACCTACTCCAGTATTCTTGCCTGGAGAATTCCATGGACAGAGAGCCTGGTGGGCTATATAGTCCATGGGTTTGCAGAGTCAGACACCACTGAGTGACTTTCACTTCACTTCAGTCAAGGTGATGGGAATGGACAAGGTCATCTTGGGAGAATGCTCAGAATGAAATGGGAAAAGGCTTGAGACAGATCCCTGAGGGTTTGGGGGTAGTGGAGATTTTGGAGTGGGGTAGAAGGTGTCAGAGGAACATGAGCCAGCAAATAATACTCAGTGTAGTCAAATGGTGGTATGAGACTGCCAGGGTTTGGGTCCTATCTCTGCTACTTACTACTATGTGACTTTGGTCTAGTTATTTACTCTTTCTCGGGGCCTTAGTTTCCTTATATGCAGGGTGGACACAGTACTAAGACCTACATCATAGCATTGTTGAGGAAACAATGGTACTAATAATGAACATGGTTGAAAGCATACTGTGTGTCAAACATGGGTCCAAATTATTTTATTCATTTATTTAATCTTCTCAACAACTCTTAGGTAGATATTATTATATTCTCACTTTACAGAGATACAGAGAAATTAATTTGCCCAAGGCTGCAAAGCTAGTAGTTGATAAAGCTAGAGGAATTTGAACCTACGACCTGATTCTAAATCTTACAATCTTTTTTTTCCTTTCTATATTTTCCCCTTTTGTTTGGATTTTTAAAAGTGAAGTATAGTTGATTTATAATGTCTTATTAGTTTCTGCTGTGTAGCAAGGTGATTCAGTTGTGATTCAGTTATATATTCTTTTTCAGATTCTTTTCCATTATAGTTTATTATAAAATGTTGAATATAGTTCCCTGTGCTATACAGTAGGACTTTGTTGTTTATTTTATATATAGTAGTTGGTATCTGCTAATCTCAAACTCCTAATTTATCCCTCCTCACTCATTTCCCCTTTGATAACACTAAATTTGTTTTCTGTGTCTGAGTCTGTTTTTGTTTGTAAATAAGTTCATTTGTATCACTTTTTAGATTCCACATATGAGTGATTAGATCTTAGAGTCTTAATGACTATACCAGATGGCCTCCAAAGGCAAGTAAAAAAAAATAGAGACTAAAAGTTGTCTCTATTGGCATTTGGATTGTTGACGCTTTCTATTTTGGTTTATTTCTTTTATTATTGTTTCAAACCAACATCACATGATGTTGTCTAGTAATAGCAACTTCATGTTATATTTAGAAGGTAAACGGTTGTGAATTGAGAAATGGAAAGTGTGTTGGTCAGTTTTCGCTGCAGTGAAATGAAAGTGAAGTCGCTCAGTCGTGTCTGACTCTTTGCGACCCCATGGACTGTAGCCTATCAGGCTTCTCCGTCCATGGGATTTTCCAGGCAAGAGTGCTGGAGTGGATTGCCGTTTCCTTCTCCAGGGGATCTTCCCAATCCAGGAATCAAACCCGAGTCTCCTGCATTTCAGGCAGACGCTTTACCGTCTGAGCCACCAGGGAAGCCACAGTAATAACGCATAACAAGCAACCCCGAGATGTCAGTGGTTTACAACCAGAAGTGCTATTTCTCATGAATCTGTGGGTTGGCTCTGCTTCAGGCTATAGGATGGGTCAGGTTGATTTCACGTATGTATTGATTTGTTATGGCTACCGTAACAAAATACCACATCCGTGGTGGTCTAAAGAACAGAAGTTAATTTCCTTAAGAGTTGTGGAGGCTAGGAACCCAAGATCATGGTGTCAGCAAGTCTGGCTTCTTTTGGTCTTTTCCTTGGCTTGCAGTTGTCACATCTTACTGTGTCCCCACTTTGCCCATCTTTCGTCTGTGTATCCCTTTGTGTACGAAATTTCGTCTTCTTACGCGGACACCAGTCAGATTGGGTTAGGGTCCACTCTGACAGTCTCATCTTAATTTAATCACTACTTAAAAAACCCTATCTCTAAATACAGTCACAGTTTGAGACACTAGGAATTAGGACTTCAATATAGGAATTTGCTGGGGTGGGGGCCCCAGTCAGCCCACATCACTGTTTCTCCTTCTTCTTGGACCTGTGTGGCTAAGTGGGGCAGAAGCATAAGATACCTCTTAAGGTAGTTTGGAACTGGCACACTGATACTTCTGTCCACATTCTGTTTGAAACAGGCTTCATGACCAAGCCCAAAGTCAGTGGGATTGGGGTCAGTACTCCGTCCACAAGGAACCTGTGGCATTAGTGCGGAGGAGAGGAAACACTGAAGACCAAATATAGAATTTGCTACAGAGCACTAAGGGCTTCCCTGATAGCTCAGTTGGTAAAGAATCTGCCTGCAATGCAGGAGACCCTGGTTCGATTCCTGGGTTGGGAAGGTCCCCTGGGGAAGGGAAAAGATACCCATTCTAGTATTCTTGGACTTCCCTTGTGGCTCAGCTGGTAAAGAATCTGCCTGCGATGTGAGAAACCTGGGTTTGATCCCTGGGTTGGGAAGATCCCCTGGAGATGGGAAAGGCTACCCACTCCAGTATTCTAGCCTGGAGAATTCCATTGACTATATAGTCCATGGGGTCACACAGAGTTGGACATGACTGAGCGACTTTCACTTTCATTCAGGTGTTTGCACAGAATTAAACTGTTTAATTGAAAACCACAGTCCATACGGAGCGACTTTCACTCATGAAGCAATTGCAAGTCTTTTCCAAGAGGTTTTGTTAAGGGAAGTAGAAAGATGGGGTAGTAGGTAGATGGGACACCTGTTCTCAACAAACGTAGATGGTGTGTAACTAACAGATTTCGAGGACAGTCTTTCAGAGCAAGCCTGCCAGTGGCATGAAATGGAACAGGAATGCCTTCTCTACCAACCTTGACTTCTTGGCAATCCCTAAATGCCTCCTCTTAATTCCTATTCTTGTATGCTGAGTGCCTTTCACAATTTTTACTTTCTTGAATAACCACTGTTCATCCTTCAAGACTTAGTTCAAAAGTCACTTTCTCTGTGATGCTTCTGTTTCCCTGAGGCAAAGCAGGTACTTCCTTTTCTATTCTCTTGCAGCACCTTTGTTTTAGCTTTTATTACTTTTTAAATTATAACTTTGTGTGTAACTCAGATATCAGCTTTTCTCTTGTCCTCCGGGTCTAGCATCATCACAATCTGTGTATGCCCTGGGTCCACAGGATGTGAAATTCAGTGCTACTTTGGGCTCACAATCTAAAGTGGCCACCACCGCAACAAAACCTGAAATGATAACTGCCACCCTTACCCCCTGCACGGATACAAAAACCAATAGTAAAAATTTAGGTTCACTTGTTAAAAGTCTTAAGGGGAAAGATGCTTTTGGAAGGGAGGTGGTAGAAGGGTTTACATTATACTCTAAGGCAAATAACTACAAAAATCCCTTCTGGACATTTCTACTCTTGTTTCAGAATTTTTCTTGGTCATTAGAGATTCTTTGCCCAGCACTGCCCAGTCCCTCTGGCTTCTGCATGGCTGCTGGCTAGATCAGTGCCATTCACATAGAAAATGATGTATGTGGTGCTTCCTGGAGTTGTGTGTTGTGGCCCTGGGCCAGTTGTGTCTTCTGCCTTGCACATCTGCCTATACCCTTGGGAATTTCAGTTGCTGTTCCCTGTTAGGCAAAACAATTCGGCCTGCTCCATTTAGTCCTCTATGCATTTGGTCCACATGCACAGTGATACTTAACCCAGAAGAAGGGAAATAGGAACCACTGACTGTAGAGGGAGGTTTAGTGACTGTTTTTGATTATTTTAGGAGGCCCTTTAGTGGACCATACCCTTAGGGGCCCATCAAGACATTTTCTAAACCAAGATGATGTTCCCTTATAAGAAATTCTTATTGTAGTTTTTGTGATACTGTAGTTTTCTCTATCACTGTACATGTTCACTTAACTGTTTACTATGATATTCTTTAAGGCAAGAATTTTGCTCTATTTTTGTATTCTGACATCCACAAGAGTCCCTGAAACTTAATAAGGGCTTAAAAATGTTGGTTGAAAACCTAAATGAGTACAATTCAACGTTCTTTATTTTAAATCATAATCAGTAAGCCAATGGAATATGAATTAGAAACTAGTAAATATATTTCCACATTCCCAGAATTGAACAAGAACTGTTATTTTATTGAATCTGAACTAAATTGAAGTAAAGCTTCTTGATATTTTCAATGTGAGTCAGTTAGAATTGCTTACTGGCTTGAACCAGAGATAAGCTGCTTCACTGCTGAATGCAAAAACGGGACTAATTTGAAAAAATTACCAGTTTATTCATATTTAGTAAGGTACTTAGACATTCTATGAATATGAAATTACTGTTTCATTGACAGTAGATCTAAATAGATTAACTTGTAGGTAAGATCTTTTCCTCTTTCTTCCAGTGAGATCACAGAATTTCTTTTAAGATTCTCTGACCTAACTGGAATTATTCTAGAGCTTGCCAAAATACTGTGAGTAGTCTTCTCTTTGTCTGTCTCTGTCTCTCATTTACTCAGTCATTCCATGACTCCTTGCCTTATTGCTAGAAAGCCATTCTAGAGTAAGATGAAGATCTGTTAGGAAATTAGGAGATGGGAGTAGGGAACTTTTATTTTAGCAGGGGGAGGTAGGAAAAATAAAATAACACTAGGAAAAGCTTTGTATCAAAGTATGTGCCCAAAAGTCTTACACATTTTGCTAAATAATGTTGTAAACTTTAATAACAGTAATGACAGTAATATACAGTTAATTTGGATCTGGTAGAAGAAAGTTAAGTGAACTGTGAGAAGAAAATCTTTGTATTTAAATTTTATCAAATTTCTTTTGCCTTCCTGATTTGTGATGAATTTATATTGGCTTACCATTCAAAAACATAATATCCTCCCCTTAAGTTATTTGAATTCATTTGCAAGACAAACTAAAATCTGGTGAGTAAAATCAGAATTTTGCCCTTTAATTTGGCTGTATTAATTGGTCCATAGAAAATATTTCTTGAAAGTGTTTTCCTTCTGCTAAAAAATAATAAGCATGGCTCCAAATAGTCTTTTTTTATGATGAAATGCTGCATTGTCTCATCTGTTATTACAATCTGGTGATAGTCCCTTTAATTTCCCCAAGATTTTATTAGAATTTAGGAAAGTTTAATTAGTTATCCACTGATCTTAGTTGAATAAGATTTAAAAAAATATATAATATTACAAAACATTCTAGTAGGGTATGAAGGTAACACCACAAGGGGTTACTATAATTTTATCAAATTTGTCCTGGTAAGTTGGCTCAGAAAGTGAAATGATTAGAGCTTGCAGAGTTAATTTTAATATGCTAATACATCACAGCAAGTTGGGAACTTAAATAAGATGATACAATTAATATACTTTTATGGGATGTAGAAAGACTTAGTAAGGTCATTTGTAGATTATATTAGAGCTACATTTAGAATTATTGGGTTTAAGATTCAGCATTCTTAAAAGAAATCAGCAGATGTCTGACGTATGCGTTTTAGTGACCTTTGAATGAAGAAGTGAATGCTGAATTGTGTGGATCTTGTTCTGGGTTCTTAAAATAAATTAACTCTCCGGGCTCCCCTCTAAATACAACTAGGATCAAGTCTTTAGATTTTAATTTCTTTAGTGTTGCAACATAGAAAATGTTGCAGTATGTTAATCCTGGAAGGGATTTTTTAAAAAGGATATTTAATCATAGAGGACTCCAGTTTCTTTAATGTGCCTCTGAAATGATTCTGTAATTTTGCTTGGTAGTAAATTTGAGTGGCTTGTAGTCTCTCTTTGTTGGACAATTCTCCTCTTTTATTTAGGCCTAAGTATATATTTTTTGGACATGCTGCAGCATGCAGGATCTTAGTTACCCTCAAATCTGTGTCCCCTGCAGTGGAAGCACAGAGTCTTAACCACTGGACCACCAGAGAAGTCCTTAGACTGAAATCTTTGAAGATGCTTATATGGCAAAGGAAATACTTTTTTTATATATAACATCTTGGTACTCTGTGTTTTTGTGCTAATTTTACCAGGTGTTGCTCATTTGCTGTCAGGGTAGACCAGGTGTATTTAAAATAAGCTTATGATTCATCTATGTGGAAGAAGAATTACATGTTTACAGATTGCAAACAGAACTGCTAGATATTGTCTTTTATCACATACTTACCCAGTCGTACATTGGTCTAATATTTAGTATTGTGCTAGGATTAAGTGAGATAATGCGTGTAAACTGCTTAGCTTAGTAGCCAGGGCAATGATGAGGCAGCTCACAGCCTCAGGGCTGCTGGGGGCCTCCTTGGCTCTGCCATATGCTCTCCATCTCACCACAAGATGCAAGATTAGAAAACTGCCTCTCTGTCTCTACCCCTCGAATGAGCACAAATGCTAGAATTTAGTGACTAAAAAGCACAGTCATTTTTCTTGATATTCTTCTACTCAATAAAGTAAGCAATCTGTATTTTTATAATTTGTAACTTACTCTTCCACAGGACTAAACAAAATGCATAATTTAATTTTGTATTTTAAAAAAACAACCTTCAACTCTTTTGATGTACTTTGAATTATCCTAGCCTAAAAACAGTTGCTCATGATATCCAAGGACATACTTTGGTATTTTCTTTCTTTTTTTCCTTCTTTTTGCCAGTAAGGGACTCCTGTTTACCTGAAGGCCCTGACTTGCCCCCACCCTTAGAATGATTCTGATCACTGAGCAGTGGCAGCTGTTTCATAAGATATTTTCATTGGTATCATATTTTCTTCTTAGCTTTTCAGTCCTCATGCTTGTCTCTGAAATCCTTTGTGTAAATTCAGTCTTTTGTAGTTCATACTGTCTCATATCATTTCCCTCTGCTCTCTGTGCATGATTTCCTAATGCCAGTATGTGTTATTTCAGAATCTGGGCTCTGCTTGTCCATCTTCCCTTCTGTTCTGCCTGGTGATGGTCAAAGTTGATTTGACTGGAAGACTTGGTTCCCAGTGTTCCTAAACTCTGAGCCAGTGAGAATCAGTCTCTTCTTCTTTTAGAACTTTGATATGTTAAGCTTCATATAAGCTTATCTTTATGGCTAATAAATGGACTTGCCAGGTGGCTCAGATGGTAAAGAATCTGCCTGCAGTGTGGGAGACCCGGGTTTGATACATGAGTTGGGAAGATCCCCTGGAGAAGGAAATGGCAACACACTCCAGTATTCTTGCCTAGAGAATTCCATGGACAGAGGAGCCTGGTGGGCTACAGTCCATGGGATTGCAAAGAGTTGGACATGACTGAGCGACTAACACACACACAGCTAATAAGTAGATTATACAACAGCATGCTCAGCATCAACCCGTTAAAAACTGTGCCTGTTACTATCAAAGTCACTTTTTAAATGAGTGGCTCTTAGGAGGAAATAAAATACTAAGAAATAAATTCCTGCTTCTGATGGAAGATGCAGTGGAAAATAGAGGCCCCTGTGGGGAGTAATCTTTTGCTTATGATGGCAGAATTTTAAGTATCTATGTGGAAACAAACATCGTGACAGGAATTGTGTCTATTTTCTTCACTATTGTTTCTCCAGAGCCTAGGATAGCACCTGTCATGTAATAAGCCCATAGGAAATATTTGCTGAATGAATGAAATGAAGAAGTGGGTCCTGCATGCACAGTGGGACTATTGCATGATGCCCCCAGACTGTTTGGATGACCTGACTCTTTGGATTTCCTGAAACAAGTGCCTTTGCCGGTGACCTTCAGCATCATGTTGTGGCCCCAGAAGATCACTAAGCTGCCATCTTCCATTAGCTATATCTTTTGCCAGATAGGATATTCATACAGGTGTTGCTACTTCCAGACAAAAAGCCTTTTTATTGTTTTTCCTGAAAGGGACTGATTTATTTGACCTGTTCTGAAGATGAATTGCGGGGATTGGGATAAACTATTTCCTTGAAGATTAGGAAAAATTAAGGGAAAAAACCCATCTTAACTGCTACTGCCAACTCAGGGATTGACTGACATAGAGTAGATATCTAATCTTTGCTACTTGCGATGGCAGAGGCTTGAGTGTCTTACAGGTTGTAGCAAAAGAGCCATAGGAATGAAATGGGGTAATTGATGGGCAAAGGCTTGGCCAAGCATGTGGTGATGGGTAGGCGTCACAAGGCCAGAGGAGGGACCTTTTTTCTGGAATATTATAAGTCAGAAACTAGATCGTTTCCTGTCCTCCTCTGCCGCATCCAGCTGGACAACATGCATGAAGTATCTTCTTAAATCTTGAGGTCTAGTCCCTTCTGTTTTTTATCTGCTGCTGTGATGGTTCAGGTTTTCACTTTTTGTAGCCTAGACCTGTAACATGGTAAAGTGCTGTACTGGACTTCTGTTTACAGCAAAAATGCTCTTCTGGACTGTTGTAAAGTGGTCCAGTGCTGTCTGCAGTATTCTAACAAGTGTCTTTTCCTTTATTCCAGTCTGCCTCAATTGACTGTTCACCCTGCTGCCAGAAGGATCTTTCTGAATAGATCTTTTAAAAATCTTAAAAAGCCTGATCCTGTCTATTTTCTGTTTGGAAAAAAAAACCCACAGTGACTCCTCCCTGCTTTCAGGATAAAATCTCAGATAAAAATCCCTGGATTCCAGGCTAAGGATCTGAACTATGCCTACTTATTTAGCGTCACCTGTTATAACTCCTATCAGAAGCTAGTCCTCAACCATATATCCTGAAAGTTTCAGTTCTTTTTTTAATCCTTGTACCTTTGTTTTAAAATTTGCTTATTTATTTTTAAATTAAAAAAAATTTAATTGGAAGATAATTGCTTTACAGTGTTGTGTTGGTTTCTGCCGTTTAACATTAATTAGCCACAAGTATCGGAGAAGGCAATGGCAATCCACTCCAGTATTCTTGCCTGGCAAATCCCATGGACGGAGGAGCCTTTTGGGCTGCAGTCCATGGGGTCGCTAGGAGTTGGACACGACTGAGAGACTTCATGTTGACTTTTCACTTTCATGCATTGGAGAAGGAAATGGCAACCCACTCCAGTGTTCTTGCCTGGAGAATCCCAGGGACGGGGGAGCCTGGTGGGCTGCCGTCTATGGGGTTGCACAGAGTCGGACATGACTGAAGCGACTTAGCAGCAGCAGCAGCAGCCACAAGTATGTATGACGCCTCGATCTAAAGCCTCCCCCCGATCCTTGTACCTTTTCCTGTGCAGTTCCTTGAATTTGAAGCATCTTTCCCCTCCTTTCCATGCCTTTGTACTTGGTCTTGATGGTGGAGCCATCTTTCCTTGGTGCCTGATTTACATTATCTCTTGTTGATCAGAGGCAGTCTGCCTGTCTCTTACTGTTTTAAAGTGTATGCCTGGTTTTGGGATGTTCACATTGTTTCTTGTTTTCTGTTCTGTTTTTTAAAATTTGATGATTTTTATAGTTCACTGAAGAAGTAATATCTCTTAATTCTACTGTAATCATATAATGTCAGAAGTATTATTCAAAGAGTAAAAATTAAAGAGATGATTTCTACAAATTTTAGGAGCTGTTCTGTCATGTTCAAACCAGTCAGTCCTAAAGGAAATCAGTCCTGAATATTCATTGGAAGGACTGATGCTGAAGCTGAAACTCCAGTACTTTGGCCACCTGTTGTGAAGAACTGACTCACTGGAAAAGACCCTGATGCTGGGAAAGCTTGAAGGTGGGAGGAGAAGGGGATGACAGAGGATGAGATGGTTGGATGGCATCACTGACTCGCTGGACATGAGTTTGAGTAAACTCCAGGAGCTGGTGATGGACAGGGAGGCCTTGTGTACTGTAGTCCAGGAGTCTCAAAGAGTCAGACACAACTGAGCAACTGAACTGAACTGAACTGACTGTCATGTTCGCTGTCAAGGAAAGGCCTATTTAGAGTCTTCCTAAAGGCAAGGCAATGAGACTAATATGGGGTCTGATATTTGGTGGAAAATTGCAAAGAACGGAGAATGGGTAGAAATGGAGAGGTGATGATTTAAAAGCACTTGCAAGGCGAATATACTCACTAGATAACTTTCTTATTAAAAGTTCTTTTGTGCCTCTTTCTGGGAATAGGTGTACAAATAAAGTATCTCTTTTTAAATTTCTGTGGAGTCTTGATAAGTATCGTGGGGTTTATTCTTGATTATCTGTGTGAAGCTTTAATTAGAGTATAGTAATATATTTTTGAAGCAGGAAAAAGCAAGAATAAAAACATACTTCAGATAATTCTCAATTTCCATTTAGCAGGATCTGATATGAGTAGAAATAATTAGAGTGATAAAGTCTAACTGGCACTAGTAAATTTGACTAAAAGCCAAGAGCAGCACAGCCAGGACACTTATGTTCATGTTTAAATTACTCAAGTGCTTAATTGTATAATTTCAGTTTCAATTACTAAATGCCTTTACTTTTAAAATTAGTCCTTTGGGTATTAGCTGCATGATATTGTTATTAAAGTTGAAAATCTGCTATTATGGTTTAGAGGATTATTGTAAAGTTGTTGGCATATGTCTTGTTTAATAAATAAGTTTAATTGTGCATGTAATCTGGTAATTTAATAATGATGAATTATATTTTAGAGAAATATAGAGTGACTATTTTTTTTTCTTGGGATAAAACAAAATTACTTTTTAGGATTTATTTTTTAAAGGAAATATTTTGTTATAAAAATACCTAAATGCCTGTTGTACCATGTAAAATCCGTGAAAAGTAAGACCAAATGGAGATTTTACATTAAAAATCCCCCCTTCCATATAAAAGAAGTTAGCAGTAGAGAAATGAAGTTTGATTAACAAGGAAATGTTGTTTATACATTTAATGCTTTCTCAGTTTGTCTTGCCTCTAGAATATTAAGAGTATGACAAAGTAACCCATATAGCAGATTAGTGAATTTTTGCCCTGTGAGGCATATTCCCGTTTAGATGTGAACTTGCAGCTGCTATTAATGTTAATGAGCTTCACTATTCAAGTAAGTCCCCTGAGCTCATCCTGAATTACCTTGGACAAAACCATCTGATTGGCATTATGTTGTTCATGCTTCTGTCAGCTCTAGTTGTCTCTATTGAATTCCAGTGGCCAAAAAAAAAGCCAATTGTTTTCAACCTGTATGTCAGAATAAGAAATTTCAGAAATTTAGAATTTAAGTATATTCTCTTTTCTAAATGATATTTTCCTGTTTGTTGATTTTTAGTTGAAGTCATTGCATCAAGAAGGGTTGCTTTTTTGACCTCTACCTTTCTTTGATGGGTAAAGAAACAGAGGGACGAAAGGTTTCTTCATCTTTTGTAAAAGATTGCATAACTAATGGTAGAGAAAGGACTAAAATCCAACTCCAATTAAAAAATTCAATTGAGACATTACCTGATTTGTTTCAACACATTGAAAGGAAACAGAATGCTTTTAAAAAAACTGCATATAAGCTTGTGATGGGACATAGAATATTAAACTAAAAAAAAGTTCTTGCCTGTAGGTAAAACAGTAAGTTGTATTAAAAAAGAAATGAAGTCAGTTACATCATGGAAGCTCAGTTATAGACTATTTATATGATCATGTTAATTTAAACACTGATTATTGATTTAATGAAAAGTTATAATACAGTTATGTTGGGTAGGAGGAATTATGTGTGTGTGTGTGTTTGTGGTGGGGTAATTACTAATAGATGGGTGGATAGTGGTATAAATCTTTATTTTCCTTAATAGAAAATCAATAGATAAGCATATTTTTGAAAAATTTTGAAATTTATATTTATTTATTTATTTAATTTATTTTTTGCTATGCCGGCGTTTGCTATGTGCTGGCCTTTCTCTAGTTGTGGCAAGCAGGGGCTACTGTCTAGTTGCACTGTATGGGTTTCTTATTGCGGTAGCTTCTCTTGTTGCAGGGCACAGGCTCTAGGGTGCAGGGCTTCAGTAGTTTGGGGTTCTAGAGCACAGGTTCAGTAGGTGTCAGTGCACGAGCTTAGTTTCTCCTCAGCATTTGGGATCTTCCCAGATAAGGGATTGAACCTGTGTCTCCTGCATTGGCAGGTGGATTCTTTACCACTGAGCCACCAGGGGAGTCCCAGTGACAAGCATATTAATTAAAATACAGATGTAGATATTAGAAGAGCTAAAACAATCAACAGTGTGTGCCTATGAAGAATGCCCACCAATTCTTTAATATTCCTCTCTTCAAGAGGTGAGCAAGTGTAGGATGGACTTAGTGATTCTCATTTAATGAATAGCATAAGGCAGAGTGATAGTTTGTGACTTCTCAGATTAGATTGTGAAAGTTATTGGGGCTTTCTTACATCACTTGCTCTGGATAAAATCAGCTACCATGTGTAAGGATGCTTAAGCTGTCCTATCGCGTGATCTGCATGGTGAGGGCCACGAAGTTGCAACAGAGTGAAGCACAAGATTTAGTCTGGGGAAGTGGCTATACATGGTCTGTGTCATTTGGTGATAGACTGAGTGATCATTTCTAAGATGGAAAATGGAGACTTTCATATCCTGAACCTTTTGTTCTTGTTTAGTCACTAAGTCATGTCCAACTCTTTGTGACCCCTGGACTGCAGCATGCCAGGCTTCCCTGTCCTTCACTCTCTTCCAGAGTTTGCTCACATTCATGTCCTTTGAGTCAGTATTGCTATCTAACCATCTCATCCTCTGCTGCCCACTTGTCCTTTTGCCTTCATTCATCAGGGTCTTTCTAATGAGTTGGCTCTTCATATCAGGTGGCCAAAGTATTGGAGCTTCAGCTTCAGCATCAGTCCTTACAATGAATATTCAGGATTATTTCCTTTAGGATTGACTGGTTTGATCTCCTTGTTGTCCAAGGAAGTCTCAAGAGTCTTCTTCAGTACCACAGCTTGAAAGTATCAATTTTTTGGTGCTCAGCCTCCTTCATGGTCCAACTCTCATATTCATACATGGCTACTGGAAAATCCATAGCTTTGACTATATGGATCTTTGTCAGCAAAGTGATGTCTCTGCTTTGTAATACACTGTCTAGGTTTGTAATAGCTATCCTTCCAAGGAACAGGCATTTTTAAATTTCCTGGCTGAAGTCACTGTCCGCAGTGATTTTGGAACCCAAGAAAATAAAATCTTTCACTGCTTCCACTTTTTCCCCATCTATTTCCCATGAAGTGATAGGATTGGATGCCATAATCTTAGTTTTTTGGAAGGTTGAGTTTTAAGCCAGCTTTTTCGCTCTCCTCTTTTACCCTTATCAAGAAGTTGTTTAGTTCCTCTTCACTTTCTGCCATTAGAGTAGTATCATCTGCATATCTGAGGTTGTTGATATTTCTCCTGGCAATCTTGATTCCAGCTTGTGCTGGAATCAGTTGTTCCATGTCCGGTTCTAACTGTTGCTTCTTAACCCACATGCAGGTTTCTCAGGAGACAGGTAAAGGTGGTCTGGTATTCCCATCTCTTTAAGAATTTTCCATAATTTGTTGTGATCCATACAGTCAAAGGCTTTCTTGTAGTCAATGAAGCTGACCTCTGAAAATTGAGCTGTAAAATATTTTAACTTCATGGTTGTCCCTATAAATTTTGGATAGTGAACAACTCTAAATGGACCTCATTAAGATTTCTAAAATTAAAGTAGAACATATTATTTAGCTGCTCTCCACAAATGTTATGTGGCCTTCTAGGGTTTAATTAATTAGTTAAGTAACTGATTCTTCTTGCTTATATTTCTGGATTTCAGCTTCCACTTTACTTTTGTCCTCAGAGGTGTCCTTGGGCTTCCCAGGTGGCTCAGACAGTAAAGAATCTGCAATGTGGGAGACCCAGGTTCAGTCCTGGGTTTGATCAGGGAGATCCTCTGGAGGAGGGCATGTCAACCCACGCTAGTATTCTTGCCTGGAAAATTCCATGGACAGAGGAGCCTGGTGGGTTACAGTCCATGGGGTTGCAAAAGAGTTGGACACAACTGGGCGACTAACACTTTCAGAGGTTTCATTATTTTCTTAGTAGCCCAACTCTGCATTTGAGTTTTATCTGAAATTATACCCAGCATTTTTAGTTATTTGCAGTGGGAGAGTTACTCAGGGTCTCTAGTTTGTTTCATTGGGAAAGATTCTGATTTAGTTATGCCAGTGTTTGTGAAGAGTCGAGTCTGTGATGACCAGTTTGAAAAACAAATTCCATACTCAAGATGAGAAAGCTCAAGAGAAACTGCTCATTACCAGCCATGACAGGTGTTGTTGATACCCCATAGTATTCTATCAGCCCATCTACATTTGCCTGCACTGAGGTCGGTCCTAGGTATGCCAAGCTTTTCATCATAACAGCTCCCACCTGAGGGCTTTCTCTGGCTCTGTAGTATCTGGGCTGGGCACAGGTGTAGCCTATAAGGGTGGGATTGGTTTCGTGCTCAACCCTCAGCCAATGAGGGCTAAAAGTTAGTAGATAAATACCCTTCCTCCCAGGCCTCACGCACGTAGGTTTTGGGGCGTGTGTGTCTTGGAGGGTCTCGGCAGCACTGTGCTCCTGGCATTTGTCAGGTAATCTACTCAGCAGTGCACCCTTATGTGATATTTTCTTTTCCCCACTTCCTCACTGGTGCCTTCTGGGACCACTTCTCAAATTGACTGCCTATAGCTTTATCTTAGGGTTTGCTTTCGGGGGAAACATAAGATGCTATTCAGTTCAGTTCAGTCGCTGCTATATACTTTTTTTTGACTCTGTGTATAGTGGAATCAGTTTCCATGAATCTTTAAAAAATTACTGTGTTATTTATTTTTGGTTGCCCTGGGTCTTTGTGGCTGAGTGTGGGCTTTCTCTGATTGTGGTGAGTAGGGGTTACTCCGTGGATTTTTAAGGTTTGAGACTTCCTTGGCGGTCCAGTGGTTAAGACGCCAACCTCCCAATGCAGGGGGCCCGGGTTTTACCCCTGGTTGGGGAAGTAAGATCCTGCTGGCTGCACAGCATGGCCAAAAACAAAATAACTCACATGTCAGTTTTTCTTGATAAAATACTTGAATTTAGTCTTAATAAAAAAAAGTTAACTGCTTAGTAACAATTTTGGGTTGATACGTGGAGTGGTGTTTTTGTGGTCTGTTCTCATTTTAAAAAATGCTGTAGGAAAAGTGTTGGTAAAGCTGCCTTTTCCTTTTTTTTTTTCTGATATTTAAATTCAATTTTTGTCTCTTAAAATGCTTTAAAAGTATTGGAGACTGTTCTGTTAATTGACCCAGAAAGAAAAGTGATAAATCTTTCTAGAAATTTCACAAACTCAGAAGTGGTAGTACCAGGTGATAGCAGTGATTCCTGCTGCCTAAAAAAGTGAGAAAATTAGTAAGAATAAGTATGAATTCAAACCTCTGTAAATAGTACAGAGGCTATGATTAATGTTGGTAAGAATTCCACTTGTTATATATATGTTTCTTTTTCTTTTTAATTTCTTATTTATACTTTTGATAACACAGAATTGTTTTAATTTGCATGTTTTGTGGCTTTTTCTTTTGGTGCTCACCATTGAACATATCATTAAGGGGTTTTCAGAAAGTTTCCAAAGATGGAAATAATTCAAAATAATTATATGTGCAGATAGGTTTGATTTTTGTTAGTTGTGATTTGAGTTTTTCTTGGTGATGCTGGAAGGAAGTTTTGAGCAGGTTGGAGTGTCATTGAGGGGCAGGATAGCAGAGTGGAAGATACAACTTTTGAACTCAAGTACCCATCCTAGTCTTTTGCTAACTTTGTGCACCTAGGAAAATGGTAGTTTCCTCATCTGGAAAACTCACTTTCGTGAGGTAATTATAAGGGTTAAACAAGGTAGTCAGTATGCAGTACTAAACAGAGTGCCTGGCATATGTTGCAACTGTGTAATGCTAACAATATAATGTGGAAACCTTGAAGTAACCTGAGCAGGATGACTGTCTCCTATTTCCCACTTTTTCATTGGTGCCTAATTTCTGAAGAAATGTGGTTTTATTTATAACTTTGCATGGGAGTTTTTTATGTTACCTCATTCACCTATCATATTGTTGCCCAGTTTATTTCTCCTCTTGAAATAGCTCATCCTAAAACATGAATCTCTCTCAAATTGTAATTTCAGCTCTGGCATCATTTCCAAAATGGTTTGGTCTGTGGGGTTGTATTCCAAATACTATAACATCACATGTTTGACCTACCCCATTCATTTTGAAAATTTACTCTGGGCTCAGTTCCAGGGTAAGTATTTTATTTTGGGATTCTCCTGGATACTGTCTTAGGCCCCAAATTGTTGAGAGTGACTCCCAAATTGGAACTGAGGCCCCAAAATATCATATTAGGGTACCAACATGACTATTCGATCATAGCATCATATATGTGGAAACAGTTTAGTTACCGGGAGAGTAAAAAATTAAAAATTGGCCTCTGTAATATTCCCTCCATAAGACATGTTGAGTAGTGCTCACTGCATGGTGAGTGTTTGCAGCCAAAAAGCTTCTTTCTTAGGCACTTCTGTGCTAGTAATTTGAGTCACATACTGATGGTGAATCAAGTCTGTTCTCAAGCCTGTTTATGCCAATTTTACTTGATATTTTAACTATGCACTGTGGTTATATATTATGTAAACTGATGAATTATGAGCGTAAGTAAAGAGTTGTTGTTTTTATGAAAATTATGTTGAATACTTTAGAAAAACTCAAAGGCACACCTAATGCTGTCAAATTAGATGTTTAGTGCTGGAAAATATCACAAGTCCAGAAGTATTCTCTTCCTAGAGTGCTGGCAAGTTTCTTTACTTTAAGTATGAACTGGAAACCATAGACAATATCTTAGGTGCAGCTCATGTGAGTGTGATGCTCTAGTTGGTGGATTTATATCTAAAGAAAAGTCTTGGTTTTATATCAGAAGCTTGGCAGCAAATATTTTATAGCAAATAGATGGCTTGGATAGAGGAAGAAAATTAAGATGTCACATATTGGGCAATAGAAGGGAGAAATTATCCAATGAACAGTCTGTTGATTAGTAGTCTACAGATTAGTGAAACATTTATCAAAATATTTTATAGGTGAATATTTTTATAATATTGATAAACAGGCCCAAAGTGTAAGACACTGGTTATGAAAACAGTTACATGAAAAGTAGAATGTGCATCATGAGGAGCCCAGGAAACACCAGAGCAGTGGCCTGCAGACTACCACCTGAAGCTTAAAAGTTGCTACTTGAGGTAATTGAGCGAGTCACAAATCCTAGAGCACTAAAGACCTATGAGTTTACTGGTTTACAACAGCTCACAAAATATGGCGTGGATGAATTCTACAAAGAGTTTGTTTTTTATGAAGTTGTACGCTTTCTAAAGAAAACTACCTGAAAAAAATACTAAACTATATTCTTTTAGCTATCACTCCTTTACATTCCCATTTTTAGGACTGTGTGAAGTGAAGTCGCTCAGTCATGTCAGACTCCTTGCGACCCCATGGACTGTAGCCTACCAGGCTCCTTGGTCCATGGAATTTTCCAGGCAAGAGTACTGGAGTGGGTTGCCATTTCCTTCTCCAAGGGATCTTCCCGACCTAAGGATCGAACCCAGGTCTCCCACATTGTAGACAGACGCTTTACTGTCTAAGCTACCAGTTAAGGACTGTGTAGGGGAAGTTTTCCCCAGCAGATATCATCTGTTTGATTTAGTCAGTGATGGGTTAAGGAATTCTGAAGTGTTTATCAAATAAGATAAGTGGAAACGTTTGACTTTTATTTTGGAAACAGTTTAAGATAAAAATGTAGGTAGTGCAGAATTGAGTCATTAATGTGGTAGATACTATTTATAATATAATATTGTAGTAAAATAGTTTCCAGTTCAGCATATGTTGCATCTTGGAGAAGACTGGTCTGAACTTGACAACCACTGCAGAAAATCTAAATGTATAAGAAAAGAATAAAGGGCATGATTTATTAGTTCCCTGATCTCAAATCAAGGGTTCTAGTGATTTTTAGGAGGATGATATGTAACATAGGGTTGAGGGTGACAATTTATAGGAAAATGAAAATGTGAATGATGTGGAAATTACGCATGCCAAAAGAAGAGATGGAGCTGAATATGAAGAAAACAAATCAAGAAGCAAAATTACTCATGTTGTAACCAAAAAAATGTCCCTGCATAGTATACTGAACCACAGTCTGAACTGACAACAGTCAACAAACATGGAGGAACTCGATATGAAAGTTGCATGCCAATTAATTTGTGTCTGACAAATTAATATTAGATTTATTGAATGAACATATATTTGCTTTTTCAGGTAAAATGTTTAATTTATGAATTTAAAGTTATTTTTCTTCCTTTGACCTAAATTAAAATTTTTTTTTAAAGTTAGCATGTCAACCATCAACTCTGAGTAAGATAATAAGATTTCTTATTATCTTCTTACATATGCTCTTCTTACATATGCTCTCTGAGCTTCTGCTGCTGTTCTTAGCTTGATTCTTCTCAAGTTGGATTCAATAATGTGAGATGAAGCTTTATCAATTGAGAGTTGAGAGGCATCCAGAGTCAGCAAACTTAGTTCCAGTGTCTTCCAAGTGACACAGATATTATACCTTCAGAAGGGCAAGAGCAAAGTGACCACTTAGGCATTTAGGTGACTTGGAAGCTGTGATCTTCACCCACATCTCTTAGACAGCATTGGGATATTTCCTGTACTGGTCAGTCATATAAGTAGATACCCATAGATTTGGGGACTAAACACTTTCAGTATAGACGCAAAATTAGCTGTCTTTGAAAATCTGACTAATGCATCAGCACCACACGCCCCATAACTGCAGTTGCCCATTCAACAGCTGTAGTTTTGCTGTGATGCCAGCAGGTGAGGTCACAGGATTGGTGCCAGTTTTGTGAGCTAATGCAATTATGGGCTTATAAAACTCAGTCTATATGCAGACTTTTGTGTGCTTCTATTTTAGTTACATTTTGTCTTTTTTTCCCTTTTTCCCATTCATCACCCTTTGGATGTTAGAGTTGAGGGGGAATCCCTTGTGAATTGTATGAGCCTCAGAAAAATAAAGCGAACATAAAGACAAAAGGACTTGGTTCTCTGTTCTCACTGCTTACATGAACACCTAGTCGCTGTTTTCTTTTCACAGTGAATAGGGTCTAATATGCCTCACATTATGAACCTTAGAGCTTCAATTAAGTGATTCAGTCACTCTGTTTTGGTCATTATGCAGAATTGACAGAAAGTTTTCTTCTTGCTCCCAGAAATTGCTGATACTCCTTTGGGAGAACTAAATAAAGACACTGTTAAGAGGAACATTAGGAAACCTGACAAATGAGAACAACAGACAGCAGAAGTCAGCACATGTTCAAAAGAAAGTTACTACAACCTCTGTCACTGCATTTTCAGAAAATCCCCTTCTCGGATGATTAGTACAATGCTCACGTACTTCCTAATGTATTTTGCTCATGACGTGATGTATTCTAGGCACATTTGTGGGTATAGCAGGCGTTTCTTTTACAAAAGATTTGAATCATAAGATGGACTGTCTATTTAAGTGGGTTTTTTTGGTTGTTTCAAAAATGCAGTATTAAAATATAACAGTAGTAAAACTGTACACTAGTAACTCTCATTCTCCCCAGCTTTGGATCAAAATAGCAAGCTATTGCATCATCGGTAATATAGATATGAATTTAATACAGCTGACAATATGGCCTACACCTCTCTTGGAGTTTTGGGGAATGAAGAATATAAAAAACAAGCCAATAGCTATTATTTTCCTATATCCTTGTGCATCCCTTTAACATCAAAATCCCTTGCTAATGTCATAACACTCTTCTTGTTCCCTTTCTTAAACTCTTCAGTTTAACTACTTTGTAGTCCCAGACAGTCTTATTAACACCTGGCCCTTATTGTTCTAGGAACTTCTCTACTGGATTCAGCAGTTTGGTAAGTTAGACTCTTGGTTAATGTTGAATGAGTACATGGTGTCTCTCCCAGCCAATCTTGCCTACCAGTCTTGCTTTTCTCTGCCCTTCACTGGTATCTCCAACCATCCCAGTGTCTTTGTTTCATCCAGGCTTTTTGGTAGAATTCTATGGTTTATCCATCATTAAGAGTGCCCTTTCTAGTACCTATTACAGATACTTTACCACTTGCGGTTTATTAGTTTTGCAGTTTTCTTTATTCTCCCCTGACCCTGCCTTTCCCTAAACATACACACACACTCACACTCTGCCTTCTAATCCATAGCATGTCAACAGTCAACAGTAGTATCCAACAAGCTCTGGCCTCTTCCCTCTGCTTTCTTTCTATATTCCTTGCAAATAATTTATGGCCTCTATCAGAGGGTGACTTGACCTGATTTAAGAGAGGTTAGGCTACCCAATAAAACTACATATCCTATGTTTGACACATTATTTCATAGCCCTTCTGACATTCCTTTCGTACTTCTCTGGCAGTCTCAGATGATTCTTTTCCCTAAAGCTGATACTTGTATTTTGGCACCTCAGCCCCACTGTTAGTCATAATCATTGCATCCTAGAAATCTTCCATTGTTCTAGTCATATTTCAACTTATTTTCCCCTTGGTTTTACATTTAGTATTTCTGTTTCAATTTCGTTTTCTCAAAGTAGGTTATTAATTCATTAATTGCATATATATTTTAAAGACACACCACCTTTTGTTTGGTTCAAGTAAAAAAAGTAGGATAAATGCTTGACTCATTTTTGTTACTTACCCATTTTTAAGATCATGAATTAGTTTCTAACTATACTTTAAAGGTGGCCAGTTAATTTCTTTAAGCAATTATTTGTCATGAACTCTTAGGTTGAAACATACTCAATAGGTCTCAACCCTTATCGAAGTGTAAGTTATCCCAGGTTTGGTCAGTGGGAGGCTCTTTAAATTGGCACTTGAATCTTTTTGGCATCACTCTGGCAGACTTTGCTAACTTTCCTGTGATAACAAAACTTTCAAGCTCATTTTATTCATTTCCTGCCAAAGACTTAGAGTCAGTTATTTCACCAAGAAGACCTGTATTCTTTTGATAGGAAATGCTATTTCGTCACCATGATCTGGGCACTAGGGAGGTTCAATACTTTATTTCATTGTATTGTGTCTGCAAAATATCTGCTGGAATTTTGATTGAGATGTATTGAATCTATAAGTGAATTTGGGGACAACTGATGTCTTAATGATATTCAATATTTAATTTGGGTTATCATTTCATTGATTTATGCTTTCTTAAATTTTTCTCAGTGTTCTGTTGTATTCAGAACACTGTAGACATTTTTGGTAAAATTTATATCTATGTATTTCTTAATCTTTGATGTAATTGATAATTGCTCTTGAAATTTATTTTCCAATTTTTCCCTTTTCTAGTATATAGAAATATGACTGCCTTTTGTATATTGACCTTGTATTCTGTAATCATTTTAACACATTTATTCTACTTAAAAAAAGGAATCTGTAGGATTTCCTGCTTCTGTGACAGTGTTGACAGTGTAAATAAATAGTTCCATTTATACTTTATGGTTCGAATGCCTTTTATTTCTTCTCCCTGCCTTATTCACTAGCTAAAAACCAATAGCATAATGTTGAATAGAAGTGGTGAGGATGGATATCTTTGCCTTGTGCCCAATCTTAAGGGGAAAGTATTTGTTAGTCTTATGCTGTTAACTGTGCTGCCAGATACAAGTTTACATAGATGTCCTTTATCAAGTTGGGAAATTCTCTTCCTATTTTGTTGAGAGATTTTATCAGGAATGGAGGTTATATTTTTGTCAAGTGTTTTCTTTCCATATGTTGAGATGGTCACAGTTCTCTTTTTTAATTTAACATGATGGGTACATTACTTGACATTTAAAAATTAATTCAGTTTTGTATTCTTGGGTTAAAACTCACTTGGTTATGCTGTGTTATGCATTTTATGTATTGTTATGTGTTAAAATGCTTAGAATTTTTGCATCTGTGTTTATGAAGCGTGTTTTGTGATTTTCTTGTTATTTTTAGAATTAATTTATTTTTAATTGAAGAATAATTGCTTTGGAATACCGTGTTGGTTTCTGCCAAACATCAACATGATTCAGCCATCAGTCAGTCAGTTCAGTCGCTCAGTCGTGTCCGACTCTTTGCTACCCCATGAATTGTAGTACCCAGGCCTCCCTGTCCATCACCAACTGCTGGAGTCTACCCAAACCCATGTCCATTGAGTCGGTGATGCCATCCAACCATCTCATCCTCTGTTGTTGCCTTCTCCTCTTGCCCTCAATCTTTCCCAGCATCAGGGTCTTTTCAAATGAGTCAGCTCTTCACATCAGGTGGCCAAAGCATTGGAGTTTCAGCTTCAACATCAGTCCTTCCTATGAACACCCAGGACTGATCTCCTTTAGGATGGACTGCTTGGATCTCCTTGCAGTCCATGGGACTCTCAAGAGTCTCAAAAGCCAACATAGACATAAAAATGTATTTTACATATAAGCAACATATAATCAGAAATTGAAGTAAAATACCATCCATAATAGCACCAGAAACATAAAATATTGTGGTATGAATTAATAAAATATGTGCAGGATCTACACAGTGGAAACTAAAAAACATTAATTTCTGAGAGAAATAAAGTAATAAATAATTGGAAACATAAACCATGATTTTATATTGAAGGACTTAATACTGTTAAAATTTCAATTCTATTGGTCTTCAGTTTCAATGCAATCCTGATTCATATGCCAGCAGGAAGATTGTAGAGCGTAACTGCTGCTGCTGCTGCTAAGTCGATTCAGTCATGATCGACTCTGTGTGACCCCATAGACGGCAGCCCACCAGGCTCCACCGTCCCTGGGATTCTCCAGGCAAGAACACTGGAGTGGGTTGCCATTTCCTTCTCCAATGCATGAAAGTGAAAAGTGAAAGTGAAGTCACTGAGTCGTGTCCAACTCTCAGCGACCCCTCGGACTGCAGCCTACCAGGCTTCTCTGTCCATGGGATTTTCCAGGCAGTACTAGAGTGGGGTGCCATTGCCTTCTCCAGTAGAATGTGACAAACTGATTCTAAAATGTATGTAGAAAGTAATGTCAGCAAGATGGCTTAGTAGGAGATCCCACTCTCTATCCCCACAGGGAAAACAACTGGACAGACAGATGTGAATAAAACAGCTCTGATAGGCTTCATGAGTTCACTTAAGAAGCTGCAGCAACATAGTTCAGTTGAGTTTCTCAGTCGTGTCCGACTCTTTGCATCCCCATGAATCGCAGCATGCCAGGCCTCCCTGTCCATCACCAACTCCTGGAGTTCACCCAAACTCACGTCCATTGAGTCAGTGATGCCATCCAGCCATCTCATCCTCTGTCGTCCCCTTCTCCTCTAGGCCCCAACCCCTACCAGCATCAAAGTCTTTTCCAATGAATCAACTCTTCGCATGAGGTGGCCAAAGTATTGGAGTTTCAGCCTTAGCATCAGTCCTTCCAATGAACACCCAGGACTGATCTCCTTTAGGATGGACTGGTTGGATCTCTTTGCAGTCCAAGGGACTTTCAAGAGTCTTCTCCAACACCACAGTTCAAAAGCATCAATTCTTTGGTGCTCAGCTTTCTTCACAGTCCAACTCTCACATCCATACTTAACTACTGAAAAAACCATAGCCTTGACTAGATGGACCTTTGTTGACAAAGGAATGTCTCTGCTTTTCAATATGCTGTGTAGGTTGGTCATAACTTTCCTTCCAAGGAGTGAGCATCTTTTAATTTCATGGCTGCAGTCACCATCTGCAGTGATTTTGGAGCCCCCCAAAATAAAATCAGCCACTGTTTCCACTGTTTCCCCATCTATTGCCATGAAGTGATGGGACCGGGTGCCATGATCTTCGTTTTCTGAATGTTGAGCTTTAACCCAATTTTTTCACTCTCCTCTTTCACTCTCATCAAGAGGTTCTTTAGTTCCTCTTTACTTTCTGCCATAAGGGTGGTGTCATCTGCATATCTGAGGTTATTGATATTTCTCCTGGCAATCTTGATTCCAGCTTGTGCTTCTTCCAGGAGTGGTGGCTGCACTGCGCTGGAGAAGCTGAAGTTGAACAGTTCTATGAAGACCTACATGACCTTTTAGAACTAACACCCAAAAAAGATGTCCTTTTCATATAGGGTACTGGAAGGCAAAAGTAGGAAGTCAAGAAACACCTGGAGTAACAGGCAAATTTGGCCTTGAAGTACAGAATGAAGCAGGGCAAAGGCTAATAGAGTTTTGCCAAGAGAATGCACTGGTCATAGCAAACACCCTCTTCCAACAACACAAGAGAAGACTGTACACATGAACATCACCAGATGGTCGGCACCGAAATCAGATTGATGATATTCTTTGCAGTCAAAGATGGAGAAGCTCTATGATGCTGCTGCTGCTAAGTCGCTTCAGTCATGTCTGCCTCTGTGACCCCATAGACGGCAACCCACCAGGCTCCCCCATCCCTGAGATTCTCCAGGCAAGAACACTGGAGTGGGTTGCCATTTCCTTCTCCAATGCGTGAAAGTGAAAAGTAAAAGTGAAGTCCCTCAGCTGTGTCCAACCCTCAGCAATCCCATGGATTGCAGCCTTCCAGGCTCCTCCATCCATGGGATTTTCCAGGCAAGAGTACTGGAATGGGGTGCCATTGCCTTCTCCGGGAGAAGCTCTATAGAGTCAGGGAAAACAAGACCAGAGCTGACTGTGGCTTAGATCATGAACTCCTTATTGCCAAATTCAGACTTAAATTGAAGAAAGTGGGGGAAACCACTAGGCAATTCAGGTATGACCTAAATCAAATCCCTTATGATTATACAGAAGAAGTGAGAAATAGATTTAAGGGACTAGATCTGATAGAGTGCCTGATGAACTATGGATGGAGGTTCATGACATTGTACAGGAGACAGGAATCAAGACCATCCCCAAGAAAAAGAAATGCAAAAAAGCAAAATGGCTGTCTGAGGAAGCCTTACAAATAGCTGTGAGAAGAAGAGAAGCAAAGGAGAAAAGGAAAGAGATACCCATTTGAATTCAGAGTTCCAAAGATTAGTAAGGGGAGATAAGAAAGCCTTCCTCAGCGATCAATGCAGAGAAATAGAGGAAAACAATAGAATGGGAAAGACTAGAGATTCAGACATAGGTATACCTATGTCCCCTCCCTCCCAAGCCTCCCTCCCACCTCCCACCCCGTCCCACTCCTTTAGGTTGTCACAGAGCCTGGGTTTGAGTTCCCTGAATCACATAGCGAATTCCCACTGGCTATCTATTTTACTTATGGTAATGTGTATTTTTCCATGTTACTTATTGTGTTATTCTTTTTTGGTATTAACATAATGCTAGCTTCATAAAATATGTTGAGAAATATGTTGTTTTTTGTGTGTGAGGTTGTTTATATTTTTTATACTTTTCCTGTCTCTAGGATCTGTAGTGATATCACCTCTCATTTCTGGTATTGTGTTGATAATTTGTGTTGTCTTTCTCCTGATCAGCACGGTCAGTAGATTTTTGAGAATATTATAAGGGATAAAAAGTTATTTTATAAACAAAGTGATAAAGCTGTCAGTTTTATCAAGAGAATATAATAATCCTCGATGTTTATGGACCTATTAACAGATCTTCAAGTTACATTAAGCAAAAACTGATAGAAATGTAGAAAAGGACAAATTGACAACCGCAGTTGGAGAGTTCATCACTTGGCTCAATCATTGATGGGAAAAGCAGACAAAAAAGGAAGCACATAGACTTGAGTAACATTATCAACCACATTTACCTAACATACATTTATAGAACATTCCATCCAACAGCAAAATAAACATTGTCAGGTGTATATGAATATTTGCCAAGATAGACAATCAGTTCAGTTCAGTCGCTCAGTCGTGTCTGACTCTGCAATCCCATGGACTGCAGTATGCCAGGCTTCCCTGTCCATCACCAACTCCTGGTGCTCGCTCACACTCATGTCTGTCAAGTTAGTGATGGCATCCAACCATCTCATCCTCTGCTGTCCCCTTCTCCTCCCACCTTCAATCTTCCCCAGCATCAGGGTCTTTTTCCAGTGAGTGAGTTCTGCTCATCAGGTGGCCAAAGAATTGGAGCTTCAGCTTCAGCATCAGTCTTTCCAATGAATATCCAGGACTGATCTCCTTTAGGATGGACTGATTGGATCTCCTTGCCATCCAAGGGACTCTGAAGAGTCTTCTCCAACACCACAGTTCAAAAGCATCAATTCTTTGGCACTCAGCTTTCTTTATAGTCCAACTGTCACATTGATACATGACTACTGCAAAACTCATAGCTTTGACTAGATGGACCTTTGTTGGCAAAGTAATGTGTCTGCTTTTTACATTTCTTTAAGGTAGACATGTTTTACATTACTTTAATAAGATAGACAATATTATGGTCTATAAAGTCTCAAATTTAAAAGGGATTTAAAAAATACAAACTATGCTCTTTGACTTCAATGGAATTAATTTAAAAATCAATAACTGAGAAAATATGGAAAACTCCGAAATGTTTGGACACAAAACAGAATAGTATTAAGTAAATCATGCATCAAAGAAGAAATCAAGGGGAATTTAGAAAGTATTTTTAACTGAATGAAAATGAAAGCAAAACAATACACAATTTGTGACTACAACTGAAGCAGTGCTAGAGGACATTTATGGGGTTATGACCAACCTAGATAGCATATTCAAAAACAGAGACATTCCTTTGCCAACAAAGGTCCATCTAGTCAAGGCTATGGTTTTTCCAGTGGTCATGTATGGATGTGAGAGTTGGACTGTGAAGAAAGTTGAGTGCCAAAGAACTGATGCTTTTGAACTGTGGTGTTGGAGAAGACTCTTGAGAGTCCCTCAGACTGCAAGGAGATCCAACCAGTCCATTCTACAGGGGGTCAGTCCTGGGTGTTCTTTGGAAGGACTGATGCTAAAGCTGAAACTCCAATATTTTGGCCACCTCATGCGAAGAGTTGACTCACTGGAAAAGACTCTGATGCTGGGAGGGATTGGGGGCAGGAAGAGAAGGGGACGACAGAGGATTGAGATGGCTGGATGGCATCACCACCTCGATGGACATGAGTTTGAGTGAACTCTGGGAGTTGGTGATGGACAGGGAGGCCTGATGGGCTGCGATTCATGGGGTCACTAAGAGTCAGACATGACTGAGCGACTGAACTGAACTGAAGCACCTATATTAGGAAAGAAGAAAAGAAGCTCTTCAGTGACTTTATCTTAAACTTCTATCTTCCACCTTAGAAACTAGTGAAAGAGAAAAACTAAAAACAGGTATAAGAAAGAAAATATCAGAAATCATTGAACAGAAAAACATAGGAAAATAATGAAACCAAAAACTGGCTTATTGAGAACCTGCCTTCATTCCCCGAGAAGAGGATGAAAGACTGTAAAGATCCCTGCTCACATGGAGCTTATGTCTTAGTAGAATAAGATTTAATAAAATCAAGCACTTGAAAAAAGTTATGAAGAAAATATAATGAAGATGGTAAGAATAGTACACTTTAGGAACAGGTCAAAAAGGCCTAGCTGGGTGGGCCTAGTGTCATATTTTATCCAGACCTAAATGACAAGAAGGTGTTGTTGGATCAAGATCTAGGGGAACACTATACAAGGCTGGTGAAAAGGCCCTGTGGTAGGAAGAATAAGGTGAGGAAGAAATATGCTTCTATCTTGTTTAAGCCACTGTTCATTTAAATATCTTTTTCTCATCCTTTTTTCCCTCCCCTACCCATGAAAATTTATTTTATGTATGTCTCATTTACATAGCATGTAGCTGGATTTTTAAAATCTGTTTTGAGAGCTTCTGTCCTTTAAAACTGGAATTTAACTAACTTACATATATCAAATTATAGACACATTTATTTCTATATCTTCCATTTTATATTTTTTCCCAATATGCTATGCTTTCTTCTTTCATTTTCCTTTTTCGTTTGTGGAATTTATTACCTTTTTGTTACACTTCTCTCATTCCATTATTTTTTATGTTTTGTAATTTTATATGCTTTATATAGTGGTTTTCTATTAACATTTTTTATTAGTATAGTTGATATACAATGTTATGTTAGTTTCTGCTGTAGTATATAGTCATTTTTAAATGATCACATTCAAGTTTAACATTTTTCTTTGATGCCTAAAATTAATTATTGCATATTCATTAGTTAGTTCAGTCGCTCAGTCGTGTCCGACTCTTTGCGACCCCATCAGTCGCAGCACGCCAGGCCTCCCTGTCCATCACCAACTCCTGGAGTTCACTCAGACTCACGTCCATCGAGTCAGTGATGCCATCCAGCCATCTCATCCTCTGTCGTCCCCTTCTCCTCTTGGCCCCAGTCCCTCCCAGCATCAGAGTCTTTTCTGAGTCAACTCTTCGCATGAGGTGGCCAAAGTACTGGAGTTTCAGCTTTAGCATCATTCCTTCCAAAGAAATCCCAGGGTTGATCTCCTTCAGAGTGGACTGGTTGGATCTCCTTGCAGTCCAAGGGACTCTCAAGAGTCTTCTCCAACACCACAGTTCAAAAGCATCAATTCTTCGGCGCTCAGCCTTCTTCATAGTCCAACTCTCACATCCATACATGACCACAGGAAAAACCATAGCCTTGACTAGACGGACCTTTGTTGGCAAAGTAATGTCTCTGCTTTTGAATATGCTATCTAGGTTGGTCATATTCATTACTTATGTACAAAATGAGAATCAGCATATTGCTCACTTTTCCCTAACCCATCACTTTCTATGTTAAAATTATCTTGGGTTTTATTTCTAAATTTTTATTTTGAAATCAGTTATTTAAACTGAGATATTGATTTTATTAGTTTATTTGCTTAGCACTTTCCTGTCTGCCATATCTCCTTCCTGGTCTTTGTGTTCTGGATCTTTAGTGTAATCACATTATATATGTTCACTAATCTCTTACTGGATGATGGATGACGATTCAGTTTTGCATCTCTTGAGCTTGGCTTGTAGTAGATACATAGGAAATGTTCACTGAATGATTTTAAGTTTTGCTATTATATCTTGGCCCTGTGCTTGCGTTGATCTGCTTTCCTCTTCTTTTAGGTTACCTCATTCTTCTTGGTCTAAGTCCTTATATGGTAACAGAACAAGGCTGTCTGCTCCTTTTGTGGTGTACCACAGGTACATCAGGTCTGTCAGGAACAGTCCTTTTAAACTCAGGTCTCAAGGAGATCTCCTTGACGCATGTTTGCCTTGACCTGCTTTCACTCTGCTTTGACCCTCAGTCAGTTGCTGAAATTTATTTCCCTAGAAATTTGTATGTATGGTGGCAGAATACTTTATAGGGTTGAGATAGCTAAAGGGTAGGGATGTTAATGGAGGAGCAGCAATGCACCGAGTATTTATTTGCTAATTGTGAAACAGGAAACACACATCTCAGGCATTAGATTGTGGATGAATCTCCAGATGGTATATCTGTTTATCTGGTCATACAGTCTGACTATGTGACTCAAGGCAGGATCCTTCTGTAAAGATTCTTCTACACAATCCTAGAAGTGTTAGGATGTTTATCCTAGGCCTACATTTTATATCAATTAAGTTTCATTCTGTTATATTCAATCACTTGAGATATCAGACTAAAAATTTTCCTCTTGTGTTTACACCTTTAAAAGCATGTATTGGCTATTATCATGGGTCCCTAGCTAACTCAGTGGTTGTTTGGCCAGACTATTCATTATTAATTTTTTACCTTTATACTTTTTATGTCATTAGTTCTGCCCTTGTTACTTCTGCATTCCCATCCCTACCCACAGCTGGCTTGTACATGCTAAGTCACTTCAGTTGTGTCTGACTCTTTGTGACCCTATGGGCTGTAGCTCACCAAGGTCCTCTGTCCACAGGGTTCTCGAGGCAAGAATACTGGAGTGGGTTGCCGTGCCCTCCTCCAGGGGATCCTCCCAACCCAGGGGTCCAACCTGCCTCTCCTGCATTGCAGGCAGATTCTTTACCACTGAGCCACTGGGGAAGCCCACAACTGGCTTGTGTCTACTTAGGCTGTCTTAAAAGAACTCAGAGTTTTTCAAGCAACCCTTTTTGTTTATCTTTTCCTTAAGAAAAGCTACCACCAGGTATAAGTTAGGGCAATGACCAGGAATCCTGTACCAAAGGGGCTGCTACAGTCATGGTTGGGAATGTGGGTGGGGGTATAGTAAAGTGAATCCAACCAGTACCAGAACGGTCCTGGATATGCTTCCTTTCCACCTTTCCTTCTCTCCACCCTCCCAGGTCCCTTTAGAACCTAGCAAAGGACACAGACATAGTCGGGCATCTTCAGCCTGAGGAAGTAACTGTTTTTTTAATTTTTTTCGTTGCTGTTGTTGTTCCTAGTGATCATTAATATTTACTTTCACCACCAATAAGAAATGACCAAGAAGACAGCTCGGCTTAGACTTTTGGAAGGAGGCTGTAGGAATATGGGGTGTGTTTGTGTGAAATGTACTTTGCCATAGTTTCATGTTCAGGCCTGCAATTAAATAGCCTGATAGTTGACAGAATTCTTGCTTTCCTCTATGGAATTTTCAGTCTCTGAACTGAACTATGTAAAATATTCAAGCATTTAAAATATATACTCACAAGAGATTTCACTTAGAATAGGACTCTCTGAATATTCATGTTGAAGTATTTAGCCTTAGGGTGTAAAATATTAATCTCTTACCTGAGTTTTACATCTAATTCTTTTTCAGTGATACAGAAGAAAATTAAATGTTACCTGCCACCAGGGGCATCATTAGGACAGGCTCTTTAGGTTAAAGCTCTAAAAGAACTCAATCTCAAATAAATTTTTGCTGATTCCTATCATGTGACAGATACAACTTATAAAACTGTTACCCTTGTTTTTGTGCAGTAGTGACCTATTTCTCCAGATGTGACAACCACATAATATTAAAGATCAATTTCTATTGTAGTTAATATGAGTAGTACAAGTGTTTTTTTTTGTATTAGAATTTGCCATGAAGAGAGCATGCCTGGAGATTATAACATCAATAGAAACTATAAAGATAGATTCAATATGATAAATAAGCAATGAAAATAAGTACTCTACATTGAGTAGGAAAAATTAAGATATAGTACTGGATTACATTTCTGTTGTGGTACATGTTTATTTGTGTTTTTAATTGTTTGTTGGATAGTTTCAGGTTCTTTTTTTGAAGGGGTGAGATGGGTGAGATGGGTAAGGAGTGGAGGGGAAAAGGCAGCTGAGGGGTAGTTTTTGTATTTGTTCCTTTTTTTATTAGAAAAATAAATATTCACTGAGGAAAATTTAGAAATAATGGATAAATAAACCAAAAATACTTCTGACCTATTAATAGGAAAAACCACCACAATAATTTCAATTTCTTAGAGTTTATTTGGTCCTTTATTCTATATTAAAAATTTAAATAAGTATATTTTACAAAAGCAGAATCATACTGTTAAAGTCACTCAGTCATGTCTGACTCTTTGTGACACCAAGGACTGTACAGTCCATGGAATTCTCTAGGCCAGAATACTGGAGTGGGTAGCCTTTCCCTTCTCCAGGGGATCTTCCTAACCCAGCGATTGAACCAGCTGAGTCACAAGGGAAGCCCATAACTTGCTGTACTTCAATAATTATGACAGTTTTCTTGGCATCATTTAAAATAGCTGCATAGGATTCTATTGAGTTTCCCTGATGGCTCGGATGGTAAAGAATATGCTTGCAATGTGGGAGACCCAGGTTTGATCCCTGGTTTGGGAAGATCCCCTGGAGAAGGGAATGGCCACCCACTCCAGTATTCTTGCCTGGAGAATACCCATGGACAGAAGAGCCTGCCGGGCTAAAGTCCATGGGGTCACAAAGAGTCCGACACGACTGAACGACTAAGCATATACACCCACTCCAGTATTCTTGCCTGGGGAATATGGACAGAGGAGTCTGCTGGACTACAGTCTGTGGGGTTGCAACAAGTCAGACACGATGGAGTGACTAACACTTCCAGGATTCTATTATATGGATGTATTATAATTCATTTAAATTGATATTTTTTGATATTTACATTGTTTCCAATTTTATGTTGTTAAAAGTGGCATTTCAGTGAACATCCTGAGACCTTAACTTGTAAATAATATGCATTTTTAGTACCTTTGATATATATTGTCAAATGGCCCTCCAGAAAGAATATATCAGTTCATGTTCCCTCACCTTCCCTAATGCCAGGCATTTTCATTAAAATATATATGTATATTTGCTAAATTTTATAGGGAAAATTCAGTAACTCTTTCATTTTAACTGAGTTAAAATTCTACCTTTATCACATGAAATGTATTTTTAAAGGCTAAGTTCTTAAAGAATAAAAGAGCAAAAGAAAATTTTCCTTTCCTTTGTACTGGAAGGAGATGGAATATCTTCAAAAGAAATGATTTTCATTTCAAGGATTAGTAATAATTCCAGTTGTGGAAATCATTGCAATGGTAGGACATCGCTCCATTGAGACACAGATCTTTCTCCATAGCTTTTTATTGCAATTAGGTTCATTGTGATGAGATTTAACCTGTATTATAATTCAGCAAATTTACATATAAAAAACTAACCATGGGTTTGAGATTGATACAATCCCATGAATTTAATGACTGCAAGAGTCTGATTCAGGGTTATAATTAAGAAGCACATGGGTGGCCTTGGATATAGGCTAGCCAGGAGTAAGTAGATTACTTTCATATTTTGAGTTTAGTCCTAGGTGGGGAGAAGAATGCCAGATAGCATGAAAGGATAGTATTCCAACCAATAACAGTATTTATATTCTTTTAGAAGAATTGTTATTGTAATAAGAAAAATGTTGGTTTAGGCTGAGCTACTCACTAATAAAAGTTCACTAACATGTCCATGGATTGACCTTACTAGCTCAATTTTGAACTCAAAGGTTATATCCATTTATTTTGGCACCTTTGTTGGAAGATTAGCTTGAGTATTGGGAATTCCAATGAAAAACTGTAGCATGAAGGCATCCTGCTTGTGTCTCTTTATTTAAATGCTACTGGAAGTCTGTGTTTTATCACCCATATTTACTAGATTATGAGAGGTATTTGACAAAAGCATATTAGATCATCCAGTTTATTTGTTTATCATTGTTATTCTAAGATGATCGTTGTTTCTGTTATCCCTACTCAACTATTGCAATTCTCTTCTGTGGTTCCCCCATACCAGACACATTATTGCTAGATTAAATGTCTAAAGAACATGAATTTGCTGCATTATAGACAGATCATATCCCATCATGCCAAAATCCTTTTGAAATCTTGAGTGGCTGTCTTTCCCTTTAGAAATTAGTAGGACTCAATTATCTGCCAGTCAAAGCCCATAGTTGTAAATGTTATTGCCTTCCTTTCCAGTTTCATGTTTCATCTGCAGTTTCATACCCTGAATAGAACTCTTGCTCTCTTACCTGCTTACTTTTTTAAAAAAGCTTCTGTTTTGAACTGGGATGTGCTTTTTCATTTACACAAGAGAATCTTGGGATATAAAGTTTGGGAGAGACCTTCAACATTCATACTTTGTGATTTTTTGAGACTCAGAACATATATTCCTGACCCTGATTTCTAGTTGAAATGATTTATTTCCTCTGATTTTCTATGTTCTTTATTCATACTCCTTTTAAGACAGCATTGATCACGTTCTGCCCTATTTTATAGTTGTTTATGTACTTGTCTTATTCCTGTAACAGATTAAAAATTGCTTGGGATCAGGACTGCATTTTATTTTCTTGTTGTTGAATTCTTCATAGCACCTAGTACAGTGCTCAGCATACATTATTGATACACTTATATGGATAAATGTCTAAACAAAGATACAGTGAGAAATTGTTGGCATTATTATTCATGTGATTTTGAGGGTATTTAATTATGATAGTAAATTTTGATGACATCCAAAACTTCCAATTTTTGTGCATAGAAACAAAGACTTTATAGTATAGTTATAGTTCATTATAGTTATACTGAATCTTTTGGAGGACAGATTAAAAATTTTAATTAAAAAAAAAAGCTTTGATATAACTTGAAGTTTATTTGAAAAAAAGCAGCATGGAGGCAAAATTACCATCCTTATAAAAGAGTATTTAAGGCTGACTTGAGAGACAGGAGTGAACATAAAATGTGTGAATTTTCTATTCACTCAGCTTCTTGATTCTGTCAGTGCCCTGTTCAGTCATCTTGAAGGAATTTAGACCTAACGCATTTTTTGGGTTCTCAGCCAGTCACTGTATTTAATCTTTTTAGAGAACAGTTTACAGATTTGTTGCCTCTGCTCCAGCTCAGCCTGAATCACTTGAACAACTGCCTGACCACCTTTCTTCTTCATGCATCCCCACACTCATGGCCCTGGAAACACTCTCTGCTTAGAATCGTCTGCAGAAGTGTTGTCAATAAACCCGTTCCCCGACATCATTCATGAATTCCTGTTGATGAAATTCAGACTGGAGCTTTGCAGTCTGTGCTCTGGCTAATCTGGTTCCATTCTACCTGTGCAACCTATCTTGCCTTTTGCAAATGGCATTTTTTTTAAACTTGGGGAATCATAACTTGGAGGTCTTTCAAATCCACCACTCTTAGTCTTTCTATAAGCCCTGTATGCTTGATACTGCATGGAGCAATTTCTCTCTTCCTCCTTTTTCTTCAGACTTCGTCTCTCTGGCCAGGTCATCTTTCCTCCACAGGAATTCCCTCCACAGGTGCTACAGCCTCCCCTCTCTGGCCCATTGATGGTCTAGTTTGCCCAGTTGGTCCTGGTTGCCCAGCTGCTGCATTTGCCTGGTTTCTCTTAATATACTGAGCACTGGCACACACTTGGTGCCAGGGTAAATATCTGGTGATAGAAAATGGAAATCATGATGTGTGTATCTCTTGTGTTGCTGTGGTGCTTATAATGTGCTAGGGAACCTTCAGTGAACATCTGAGGGTCTATAGCTTGGGCAAAAGTTCTGTCTATAGTACAGTATGCTGCCTTTCAGAAAGTTTGTGATATTTTCATGATAATTTTGTCGATTATATTTTTTTTCTTTTCCCTCAACTTTTTGTTCAGTCGCCAGTTGTGACCAACTCTTTGCAACCCTATGGACTGCACCATGGTAGGCCTCCCTGCCCCTCACCCTCTCTCGGAGTTTGCCCAAGTTCATGTTCATTGCATTGCATCGGTGATGCTGTCCAGCCATCTCATCCTCTGATGCCCTCTTCTCCTCTGCCCTTTATCTTTCTCAGCATCAGGGACTTTTCCAATGAGTTGTCTGTTCACATCAGATGACCAAAATACTGGAGCTTCAGCTTCAGCATCAGTCCTTCCAGTGACTATTTAGTATTGATCTCCCTTAAGATTGACTGGTTTAATCTCGCTGTCCAAGGGACTTTCAGGGGTCCTCTGAAAGGAGTCCTCCTTTCAGGAGTTGGAAGGCATCAATTCTTTGGTGATCTGTCTTCTTTACCGTCCAGCTCTCAGAACTGTACGTGACTGCTGGGAAGACCATAGGACCTTTGTTAGCAGAGTAATGTCTCTGCTTTTCAACAGCTGTCTATAACTACTTCCACCTTTTACCCTTCTATTTGCCATGTAGTAATGGGGCTGGATTCCATGTCCTTAGTTTTTTTTAATATTTAGTTTTAAGCCGGCTCTTTCACTCTTCTCCTTCAGCCTCATCAAGAGGCTCTTTAGTTTCTTTTCGCTTCCTTCCATTAGAGTCATATCATCCGCATATCTGAGTCTGTTGATATTTCTCCTGCCTATCTTAATTCCAGCTTGTAACTCATCCAGCCCAGTATTTCTCATGTGTTCAGTGTATAGGTTAAACAAATGGTAATAGCAGACAGCCCTGTTGTACTCTTTTCTGAATCTTGAACCAATCAGTTGTTCCATACAGGGTTCTAACTATTGCTTCTTGACCTGCACACAGGTTTCTAAGCAGACAGGAAAGATGGTCTGGTATTCCCATCTCTCTGAGAGCTTTCCACAGTTTGTCATGGTTGTCAGTGTATTTGAATTCCTGTAGAGGAAAGAGGACCTGGCCAGAGATACAACTTCAGTTCAGTTCAGTTGCTCAGTCGTGTCCTACTCTTTGCGACCCCATGAACCGCGGCATGCCAGGCTTCCCTGTTCATCACCAACTGCCAGAGTCTGCCCAAACCCAAATCCATTGAGTCGGTGATGCCATCCAACCATCTCATCCTCTGTCGTCCCCTTCTCCTCTTGCCCTCAATCTTTCCCAGCATCAGGGTCTTTTCGAATGAGCCAGCTCTTCACATCAGGTGGCCAAAGTATTGGAGTTTCAGTTTCAACATCAGTCCTTCCAATGAACACCTAGGGCTCAGACAAATTATAAAACCCTAAAAAAAAGTTGGATTTCACTGAAACACCTTTCATATGATAATTTTAAAACGCATGATAAAATTTAGCATCTTCTTATACATGACCAGAGTAGACTTATGCCTAAATAACAGTGGCTGTTGGCTGCAGTTGGGCATTGAAAGTGGAGGTCAGGACCATCAGCCCCGGTCTCCATGTATAAATTTAAGCCAACTTCTACAGAATTTTCCTAAAAGCTACCTAAACAACTTGGAAAAAAACTCTCTGATTTTATAGGACTTGCCAGTGGAATTTGTGTTGTCTGTCCCAAGTTTATCCTCCCAGGTGACAATGTACAGTAGCAGTTCCTGTGCTCCCATACAGAGAGGATAGCCCATTCTTTGGGTAGAAAAATGAAAGGACTAAGGCTTTCTGATGGCTCTTTGAAAACTCTGATCTTTCTCTTTGCCTTCTTGTCTAAAATATTTATTTGAGTATTACGAAAAACTAATCATTGCAATTTTCTCCTTGTTTCAGATTAAATGGTTCCTTGCAGTCTAACACTTGATTTAGCTCTGCTTGGTTATTCAAATTTTACGTTTTATATCAGTACAACAGTTAACAGCTAGTAAAGCTCTGTGAACATCAGGGCATCTGACCATGACAGTAAATAACACATACCATGGAAGAAGTCATCTGCAAGTTTTAAAAAGCCATTGTCATATTTATAGAGAGAGCTCTGTATTTTCTCCACAAGAGGGCAGGAAAGTCTGGGCTGTAAATATAATTTTTCCAAAAAAAGTTTTTATGGGAAGAAGTGTTTTATCTACCATACATATTTGTTAAAATATAAAAATGTTTCCACTTAAAAAAAAATCCACGTGTAGATTTTTTTTTTTTAATGTTTCTCTTATCTTCTGGGCAGGTACTCTTTAGCTTTACCTCTTTTAGATTCTAATCTTAGCTTCTAATTGCTGAAACGAGTGTTTTTAGGCTATTGTTATCAGTAACTGAAGTAACTCCTTTTCATCCTCTCTTGATTTTAGACCCTTAATAAAATGCGGTGGTAAGGAAAAGACTAACGTTTGAGTAGCTGTTTCTGCCAATGAGAAAATAATACCCATGTCAAAGGAAAACAAAAATCACGTAATAGGTTTGAGGCCAGTCTTGAACATCCACAGGCGTTCATACATTCTCCTGTTCATATTAAGTTTTATTCTTCACTGCTTCCCACTGGCTCCCACCCCCACACCACTTTCATCTGTTTTGTTGTGAGAGATTTAAATTATAGGCCATACTACAAAACCCATCTAAATCTGTGATATCAAAAACTAAGTGCTTCTCTCTTCTGGTGATCACAACAGGGTTGGCCTAACATGTTAGGTCCCACTGTGCTGACATAACAACAGGATATGCCATGAAGGAGGAGACATTTGACAAACTCAGTTTATTTTCATAAACATATACTTGGGAAAGTATTTGTAGGATTCACATTTGGGGGTTGAATGCTCCTTGAATATGCACTGCCAAGTGAACATTTTTTTCTTTCTTTCTGCTTATCTTTTTAATTTTTAAAAAAAAAAAGAGCTCAGAGACAATTTGAAAGATAAATTGTGTAAACCAATAAGGCATTAAAGACTCAATTTTTGTTTAAGGCCGATAGTGATTCCCCCCTGTAGGGCATGAAATTAAAATGTGTGCACAGAACCAAATGATTGCTTCAGTACCATGTTTTTAGTAGCAGTTGTCCTCTCGAAGCAGTTAGTGCTGCTAAAAGGAAGTGAAGTGGAACAATGCAGGTGGCAAAAGACTGATTCAAAGAGGATGTTTATACAGAAAAATTATTGACAGCTACAGACATGATCAGTTGGCACAGCTTGGTGATAGGCATGGTGAAAAGATGTGAGAAAGATATCACAGAAGTAACATAGGGGCTTTTTTTTTTTTTAGCTTGTGAGATGCGAGTGTAACTATTGCTCACTTGCATACCACAAATATAAGCAACATGGCCACCTACATGCTCTGTTTGCTGCAGTATGACTGTCCAGAAATTCCAGGTCATTTGGCACCCCTTCCTTTCAGTGCCATGACAGTTTGCAGCCCTACGAAAGGTTTACTTGAAAAATCCCTTATTGTCTCACTCCTCATTATAGATACAGATGGCCACATGGGTTTGGGAAAAAAACTGTAGAATATGTAACAGTCCTAAAAGTTCATTTCAGTCCTATGAATGCTTCATGTCTTTTTTTTTTCATAGTTTGACTTCTTTTCAAAACACAGACAGTGGGAGTTAACTATTTTTCTTTAAAAGTAGTGTAATGGGTAGGGTGTATGTGTATCTGTATCTATATATTATATATATATATAAAATAATTTTTCTTTTCCATTGTAACTCATTTTTGCCTGACTTTAACACAGTCAGTCCTGGTTGAGTGAGTGATATCCCATCATTTCTGGCTTCCTTCCAGCAGGCAGCCCTTTGCAGAGGGAAAAATGACAAAGTTCGACTAAGAATTCCATAGCACAATGTAAAGAGGAATGTACTAAACAGATTTTACCCAAAGGAAACATGAGGAAAACATCTGATTATAAGATATATATTTAATATGTTTTTCATATTTGGAAAGAGAAGTTAATGTCTGGGAATGTCCTTTGATTCACTGGCCAGAAGGATTTTTGTTACTCTATGTACCTCTCCCCTACCCCCAAGTCTTTAGATTAGAAATGATTTATTTACAGAGAAAAGAACAGTACTTTGATATGTTATACTAATGTTAAACATTTATGGGGTTTAAAAATATTTATGAATGTGTAAAAGTTATTAAAGCAAATGTGCTTTAGGTTACCTTGTGATCAGGTAGTATGAATACAGAAACAGGAATTTTTATGAGAGAAAAAGACAGAGAAAATATTTATGAGTAAATTTGTAAAGTTTAATAATCTTAGGGTATATGAATGTGTCTCTTTTGTATATAATTTAAAATATATACAATAATCTTATTTAATGTAGGTTTAATATATATATGTACTTTTGTAGTCTTGATAAATTATAATCTTAAAGCTCCAGAAAAGTTTCCTTATAACTCTTTATTTCTATTCATTCAAAAAAATGAAAAACATTTTTCAATAAAAAACTTACATAATTTGCTCTTCATTAAAAATTATTTGGAGAAACATTGCACTGCCTTTTTGGGCATTAGTTTTAGAGGAAGGGAATTTTTATTTGTTCTGTAAGATTATTCAGGCCTTATGTTAGTTCACAAGAAAAATGTTCAATACATTTATATAAAATTGCATGTACAAGTAGGATACAAAGATAGAGGCTATGGACTATTTCAATGACCTAAAAGTAAAGTGAACCTAAAAGTAAAAGTTTACTTTATATCTTTATTAACTCCCATTTTTCTAAAAGTATCTGCTGCTGCTGCTGCTGCTGCTGCCGCTGCTAAGTTGCTTCAGTCGTGTCCGACTCTGTGCGACGTTGTAGACGGCAGCCCACCAGGCTCCCCGTCCCTGGGATTCTCCAGGCAAGAACACTGGAGTGGGTTGCCATTTCCTTCTCCAATGCATGAAAGTGAAAAGTGAAATTGAAGTCACTCAGTCTGCCCGACTCTTGAGCGACCCCATGGACTGCAGCCTACTAGGATCCTCTGCCCATGGGATTTTCCAGGCAAGAGTACTGGAGTGGGTTCCCATTGCCTTCTCCGCTAAAATCATCTACTTACCTTAAAAGGATACATGCCATTCTAGCAAAGTTAATGGCACACCTAACACAAAGCAAGGCCCTTTTTCCCCCAGTTTTTCAAGGAAACCCCCAAGTTTATTACTCCAAAATTTTTCTTAGTTTTCTGTTTTGCATCTGAGATTTGTAAGCATTAAATGATGCTTAAAACACATACACACAAAATCCTGGTCTTTATGTACTCATCCAAACAGGGGTTAGGGAGTTAATGAGACCAACCTAAACATGTTGAAGATATACCATCTTCCTACTTCCCTTTCTCTCAATGTTCAGGCCCCTTTTGTGGCTTTGTAGCCGACTGGGCCAACCCACCCCAAATTAAAGCCTCACAGATCTCCTTTCACTGTGGAAGAACTTGAGACAATCCCAGTGCAGCTAAACTTTATGTACTTCATTATTATTTTGCCACCTCAAATTCTTTCTGCCTTGTTGAAGCTTATGTTGAATTTTCATACATATCTACAACTGTTGTGATTACTTAGTTTAAGCAGAAAATGAATATTTTGATCCTAATCCCATTATTGATGGCAGGAGATGTGGGAGATGAGACAAGAGGAACCGTTATAAAACCTTAAGTTTTGTGCTTTGCTTTGGTGTAATAGCTGTGGTTTATAAATTTTAATTATAGTGAAAATGAGTAGGACATGCAAGGTAGATTTTTTAATTAAAATTTTAACTGTAAAGAATCACTTGATAATTTAGTCTTATCAAAGAATTGTAAAAACCTGTATAAATTTTACTTATTTTTCTTACTAAAGCTTGCATTTTATATCTGTATAGCCATTTAGAAATATTTATTTATTTGGCTGCACTGGGTCTTAGTTGAGGTATGTGGGATCTTTTGTTGCAGCTTGTGGGGATTAGTTCCCTGGCCAGGGATTGAATCTGGGCCCCCTGTGTTGGGAGCTTGAAGTCTTAGCCATGGGACCACCAGGGAAGTTCCTGTATAGACATTTTTAATTGTAGTCAATGACTGTCAAGATCTTGAGATTTTTATACTCAGTATTTGCTGTGGTTCTGTCACTTGGGTAAGTAGATAATGAAGGTTGAGACTAGTTAAATTGTTGAAATGGAAACTATATGTAAGTGCTATCTTTATGAAAATGTTGAGTAGGTGGGTATTTTTTAATTTCTGTAAACAAAGATGCCATGGTTGTATCTTTAATTGAAGCACAGCTTTCACAGTGTTGGGGAAAAGGCAGAAGGTGAACACTAACAACTCAGTGTTCAGCTTTGAGCATCAAATCAAGTTATGGGGGGAAGTTGTAGTAAGACAGTAGTCTTGAGAGTCAGGCTTTGTCAAGAGAGAGAAAGGACTTCGGTTTTCTGAAGCTCTTGTTGCATTGTCCAGAGACAATAACAGAGGCTGAGAATGCAAAAATGGAGATATCTACTGGGCTCTAACAGTGCCAGAACAGATCAGAAGTTCTTTCAGTGAGGGACTTCAGCAGGGGATACTGCAGGGTGACCAGGAGGGAAAGAGCTATCTCTCTGGAGGCTGCAAGGCAGTGAGGACCCAGAGGACAGCTCAGAGTCTGGCCCTTGAACTCCAAATGCTATAAAAATAGTACAAAGAACTCCTCTGTATTCTTTACTCAAAACTACCAATTTATAACTTAAGCTTTAGCAGTCTCTAATATTATTATATATAATATATATGAGATAATTATATCTAAAATATTATTTTATAGTATATATGATAATAATGTAAAATTATTTTTTGAGCCATTTGAGAGTAGGTTGCATAAATCATGCCTTTTTACCCCTCAGACTTTCTGGGTATGTTTTCTAAGAACAAGGATCTTCTCATACCTAATCACATCAAATTCAGTACTTCTGTGTAGTCTATGGTACATACTCCAATTTCATCCTTTGTCCCAACAGTATCCATTAGAAGCAGGTTTTTCCTACTCCAGGATTTAGTCCAGGGCTACCTTTTGAATTTTGTTGTCTTGTGAGATGGTAGCTTTAATTGACAGTTTCTAGTCCAATTTTCTCCGGAGAAGGCAATGGCACCCCACTCCAGTACTCTTGCCTGGAAAATCCCATGGACAGAGAAGCCTGGTGGGCTGCAGTTCATGGGGTCGCTAAGAGTCAGACACAACTGAGCGACTTCACTTTCACTTTTCACTTTCATGCATTGGAGAAGGAAATGGCAACCCACTCCAGTGTTCTTGCCTGGAGAATCCCAGGGACGGCGGAGCCTGGTGGGCTGGCGTCTATGGGGTCGCACAGAGTCGGACATTACTGAAGTGACTTAGCAGCAGCAGTCCAATTTCTCACTCTACACACCCAACCTCCACCTCCCAGAATGGAACTTCAGGGCAAGTTTTTTCTTTTTTCTTAGTTTTATATATTTATCTGTAACACATGTTGATTGTTCTACACATATCATCTTGTACCCATTACTGTTTGCAAATGCTTCCAAATGAGCCCTCTATGTGCAGTTGTGAGATTTTGTCTTTATTCTGCATAAAATCTGCATCAAGTAGACTGTCAACCCAGTGACAAAGGGGTTGTTCTCACTTCTCTAGGCTTGTAGGGTGCTTTAAAGAAGTTAGAAGAAAGTCAGGGTCATATATATTAAAATACAATAGCTACATTTTATTACATGAACTAGGTACTTAATACAATAGCTACATTTTATTACATGAACTAGGTACTTAATATTTACACTTTTACTTGATCTTCAAACAAGTCCATGATGTAGGTTATATCCTTCATGAATCATAAGCCCAGTGTTCTCTAGCCTTTGTCTGACTTCCCACCACCCTAGTGATTTTCCGCTCACAGAGACCTTCAAGTTTCTCAGAGGGTTGTGTTCTTTGACATCCCAGGGTCTATACAAACACTCTTCCCTTTGCCTGGAACATTATACTCAATATTTTTTGAAGAAGCTTAGCTTACAGGAAGATGAGAGATAAGAGGGTCAAGGAGGAGTTTTGTGTGTGGTTCTTGTTTCTGTGTATATTTTAATGACAGCCACATATTTATTTTAGTAGCTGAGGGGAAAGAGTAAAGGAGATAGGATAAAGATACAGAGGATAGCAATTAATGGAGGGAGATTCCTAAAGAGGAGAGTGGGATGAGAAATGGGATACAAGTGAAGAGATGAACTTTGTACAGCTAGGAAAAATCAGTGGTGAGTGTGCCAGAAGTTGAAGTTTGGCTTTGTTTAAGAGTCCTACTTTTCACTGTATAATGGGAGGTTAGGTCATCTGCTTGGCTGCTCTGAGTAAGGAGACTGGAGGAGAAAGGAAGGATGAAGGGTGAGAGTGGATAGACAATAGGGCCAAATCATAAACTAAGGAACTTGGGGACCGAGTTATCTGTGCCTGCCTTCTTATGCTGGTGTTCTGGGAAGCAGTATGATTTTAGAAGCCTCTTAGATGTAGTGTAGTGTGGGAGCAAAAGGAATGTAGGTACAGGGTACCTGAGAAAGACTCATGGAGTCCTGGCCTATAGGAGGAACAATAAGAGTTTTCCTGTGTGGCTAGAGTGACACAGATAAAAATACAAGGGGCTATGGAAATGAGGAAGAAGCGGAAGTGATTTGTGAAAGGAAACCAGATGGAAACAAAAGCATTTGAGAGGACACCAGCCTGACTGATAAAATTGATGACCTAGTTGTTCTTCCCTATGCATTAGTTCTGTCTAGTACCCCTAATGGAAGATGGTAAAAATCTGAGCTACACAGAAAGGTTGTCTTCTGAACCTACATGCCCTAAGAAAATATAATTGGCTTATAAATAACATCAAAAAAGTCTTATAAGACAAACCCTAGTTCAGATATCTTATAAATGGGGGACACTTCTAAATGTTAGTGTTACAAGGACTGAATTGGTTGAGGAAATTCCATTGAGAATTGGAACTGAAAGAGATGTGGAATGATACAAATGGAAATCTTTCTCTTATGAGCCTTTGGAATACAGACCTTTTTACTTTCCAATAATTTTCTGCCTGAAGCAATGACATGTCTAATTAATAATAATATTCTATTAAATAGTATGATTAATCTGAGAGATCATTATGAACAAGTAGATTAAAAAAGCGACCTAAATCCCCTTGGTCTGCTTTAAGGTAAAATAAACCTGAATTTCTTATCCAGAGAGATTTTTTCCCTTGTGATATAACTTGAGGGTATATTCTATTTCTTTGATTCTTTTGGTGTGTGTTTTTTATTATCTGATTAACTTACAGGAGACTTTTTAAATAACTAGCACCTATTCAATTGCCCCTTAATTTAATTACACTTTTGTGTAAGCTATTTGCATGTGGATATTTTTGCAGAATATATTAGTTACATAATATTTTTCTGTTGTTAGCTTCATATGGGGCAAAGCTGTTAATCTTAATATTTTACTAATAGAAAAAAGATTTGAGAGAAATAGAAAGAGAAGAACCCCATGAAATATTTCAGCGTAAATTCTAAAGCTTGAAGCTTTGTCTGATTCCTAAGCTAGAGAAGTGGCAGTAGCACTGTTTAGTAAGTTCAGTGATTGAAAACAATGTAAATGGTCTTGATTTCTTAAAGGGCATGATTTTAAGCAAGTCCAGATATTTTAAGAATTGTTGTTCTTTAAATCTCTAAGTCATACATGAGAAGATTACTGATAAACTTTCCCTCAGCAAGCATTGGAATACTGCCACTGAAATTGAGGTTTGGGAACTGCTTTGCTTCAGGTTTTAGTTTGCCACTTACAGGCCGTGAGATCTTTGACAAGTTGGTTAATGCCTCAAGCCTCAGTGTCTTCATCTATAAAATCAGGAGATCACTGCTTTGCTAGGCAGAAATTCTTCATTTCTGTGCCTTTTCCACAGAAGGCGTGAGTGTTGATCTTCTTGGCCCTTTCACCTTAGGCCTCCAGGAGTGGGACAGGTTTCATGGGTTTCTATACATACTGAGTAGTGGGAAAGTTGAGGAGGCAAAGCCAGTTGTGAGAATTAAAAGTAATATATGATGAAAGTGAAGCCGTTAGCTTTGTCTGGGACCTCATAGTTGTCCAGTGAAGGTCAGCATCTATTACTACTTATTGCAGTTGAACATTCATCAGATTTTTGGATTATATATGTTATTTTTAGTGAGTCTTTTAGTCAATTGTCTTTCAGTGAATTGTCTTTCACCTGGAATTTTAACATTACAAAGAGTTATCTATCAGCTAAAACTTGGACCCATATGACAGCTACCTAAATTTCCTAGTAGTACATGGACATTATATATATTTTACATTTTACAAAACATTTCTCACATCATATTACCATTTTAGTATATGATCAATACTAATTATGATCAGTTTCAACATTTGATTTTGCCTAAACTGATTGTCTCTGGACATCACATAGACCAAATTCTGAAAGTTCAAGAAAATGCTACTCACATGTACACACCCCTCCTATCTATAGATTGTTTCAGTAAAACACACACACTGCTTAGATAGTAATACTTAGAAATTTTGACACAGTTGTAGTAGTTTGTGTTATTGTGTAATAACACTTGATTGGCATTGGAAATACTTCCTATAATTCCTTCTAGTAGCTAAAACAAGGGTGAAAATGTAGTAAACAAAAATGACAGAAATATCTCATGATGTAGGTAACATGAGTAAAGTTTTAAAGTGTCAATGGAGAATGAAAAAAATTTCTGGGATGCCAAGAATTTAAAGATGCAGCTTTGAAATGAAAACATGTTTTAAACTAAATATATTAAGTGAAAGTTATCTAGAAGACAGTTGTTTAGTTGCTAAGTCATGTCTGACTCTCCTGCAACCCTATGGACTGTAGCTCGCTAGGTTCTTCTGTCCTTGGGATTTCCCAGGCAAGAAAACTGAAGTGGGTTGCCATTTCCTCCTCCAGGGGATCTTCCCAACCCAGGGACTGAAACCTCGTCTCTTATGCTTCCTGCCTCCTGCATTGGCAGGTACCTTCTTTACCACTGAGCCACCAGGAAAAGCCCCTAGAAGATAGTAGGATAAAAACTCATAGAGGTATATGCTCTTTTTTTTTTTTTTTGAGGTGTACGCTCTTAAAGTACATTGTACTGATAGTTAATCATCGTCTCCATGATGGTTTTCATGTATTTCAAATATTTATCTATCCATAAAGAGCATATGCAGGGCTTCCCAGGTGGCTCTAGTGGTGAAGAACCCACCTGCTAACGCAGGAGACTTAAGAGACTCAGGTTCAATTCCTTGGTTAGGAAGATCTCCTGGAGGATAGGCAAGTCAGGAGAGGAGCCCATTGACTCTAATGCATTTCCACTATTGAGTTCTCCTCTGTGGGTAATTTTAGTAGCCCTTGAGAAAGTCAGAATACCTCCTAATCTGGTTAACTGATTCTCTAATTTCTATAATCAGAGATTCATACCTTTTTGGTCTTATCAATACTTAGTGTAGTGCGAGTAGTTCAGACTTTAAGCAAAGTAACCTTGGCTTCAAAATATAGCACTGGCACACTGTGCAGTGCCAGTGGGTACCGTAATGAGGTCGTTTATGTGCGTAGTGCCTAAGTAAACAGAAGGCATGGAAAGGGTCAATCTCCTACATACCTTAATTCTTTCGAGTAGTTCAGATGCTCTTTTTGATTTTGACAGGTCATGTGAATAAAATTTTTCCATAGTAAGGACCATGTGCAAAAAGCCATTCTGTTCAGGGACACATTTGTGCCTGTCCCATGTAGGCTTTACTTAAGTCTCATATGTACACATAACAAAAATCATGTTAATTCAGACTCCACTAGATTGGAAGTTCTGGTAATGGTGATGAGAGCTAGAGTAGCTTCTCCCATCTTCTTTCCATCACTCTGCTTTGGGAGGTCCTGGCCCTATACTCCTCTTCCTATCCAATATCCTGGTTGGAGGTCTCACTGCCTCTGTTAACATGGTGATCAGCTAATGAAGCTTAAATGGTTAATGAAGGAGTAGATGTTATAAGTTTGACCTCTGTCATCACCCATAGTACAAAAATGAGGAAGGGCTACTCTTCTCCACTAGATAAGCATCCCATTCCATTTCTGGTTTCTATTTGTGAATTTGGTGAGAACTTGCTGAGACTCTTGTAGAACTTCTATTGTCCTTTAGCTTATTTACAGAACTGCTGTGATCTAAATCTGGGTCCTGGAGTCTTGCAATAAGTGGGGTAGATTGGATTTTACTTTTAGAATGTTTATGATCTATTGAACAACTTATTAGCATCATAAAATTGCAAGTTTCTTCCATATTAAGAAGGTTAATTTTTTTCACACAGTTTTAGAAGAACTATTTCCACATGGACAAGATACTTACAGTGTGACACAAGCTTGTATTATTTAAATTGGTAGTCTAATTTAGCTGGTGTCTATAGTAGATTGTTATAACAGCCTCTCTGAATCACACCTTTCTGCTCCACACCTGCTTTGTTAATATGATGTCATTGTTCTTGCCATCAAGAAATGGAGTCTCTTTCTCTACTCCCTTGAGTCTGATCTGGCTTTGTGACCTGCTTTGGCTGATAGGATGTGATAGAAGTGATATTTTAGACTTCTAAGCCCAGGTTTCATAACTTCTGTTCCCTTAGTAGGGGGACATATCTGTTAAGGAGTCCAGGCTATCCTCCTGGAGAAAGAGGCTACATGGAGCAGCCCCAGCTGAGCACCAAGGCCACAGACAGTGAGTCAGGCAGTCTTGAATCCTGAAGTCCCAGCTGAGTCACTGCTCTGCCAAGTCCTTCAGTTAAAATGGTTGTTCTTTCAAGTCAGTATACTTTGAAGTGGTTAATATGCAGTAATAGATAATCAGTTGAACTACAAATCAAAACCATCATAGGGGCTTTTATAAAAAACAGATTCCTAGGTCCCATCTCCAGAGATCCTGATTTAAAAGGTCTGCTAAGGAGAGGGTTACCTCAAACCTCTGTAATGTCCCCATGCAACTTTAATTTTGGAAAATTTCATATCAATGGAGAAGCTGAAAAAATAGCACAGAAAGCACTCAACTACTCCTAAATCTACAGATTGTTAATATTTTACCTATTCGGTTCATCTATCTTATTAGATAAAAGAATCTGTCTTATTCATCTCTTTTTTTGCAGATTTCATTTATTTCATCTGAATACTTCAGCATTTATTGCCGAGGAAAGGAACACTTTCATGTGACCACATATCATTCTCATATCTAAGAAAATTAACATTGATTCAATAAAACCACTTAATATAGTTTATATTCAAATTTTTTAAATTTGGAAATGTCCTTTATAGATTAAAAAAAAAATCAATTGCCTACTCCTATCAAAGGAATTCCATTTCTTATATTCTGGAATATAACTCCTTTTGCCTTCTTAAAACTTCACTTCTTTGCATCGTCAATTTTTGCCTTTGACAGAATTGTTAGTATCAGCAAATGAACACATGTCCTGTCATCTCCCTTTCCCTGACTTCTCATCTCCTCACTCCCCATCTCAGCTAAGGCCTCATCTCTAGGTTGCCTTTTACAACAACATTTAAATCATAAAAGTTGCTGACACTAGCTGTTTGTGCTTCTTTTCATCTTATTATCTTTTCAAAACTGTTGTAGGTGCTCTGTCCTTTCACCTGCACAGAAAGTCTCTTTCTAAGGTTACCAAAAATTTTAATGATTTCAAATCCAGTGGTTACTTCTCTATCCTCACATTCCTTGACCTTTCAAATGTTTTCCCCATAGCAAACTGTTCCTTAAAACGCTGTTCCTTTGGCTTTTGTGACATCACACTCACCAGGTTTCCTTCTTATCTCTGTGGCTGCAACTTCATGGTCTTTTTTTTTTTTTTTTTCTGCTGATTTTTGTAACCTTTTCTGCCTGACCTCTAAGTGTGGGAGATCCTCAGGGATCTCTCATTCATTGACAGTCCCTCCCACTAACACCCTTGCTCCAAGCCCCATGATCTCATTCAGTCCTAGGCCCTTTGCATGTATATACTGAGAGGTTCCCCAGTTCATATCCAGCCCTGACCTCTCTTCTGACTTCATCTCATATAACCAGCTGCCTACTTGATACCTCTACTTCGATGTCTAAGGGGTGTCTCAAACCTAACATGCCCCCAAATATTTTTAATTCCCTCCCCTGCCTTACTTCTGCCCCAGTCTTCCCCATCTCAGTTGGTTTATTTACCCAGTCCCTCAAGCAAAGCCCAAGAATAAACTTGCTCTATTTTCTTCACCCTGCACAGCTAACCCATTTGCAAGAACTTCCAACTCCACCCCTGAAAGGGACCCTAAGAATGCCTAACTTTTCTCACCTGGTCCAAGTCACCTTCATTTCCAGTCTAGATCACTGAAAGACCTTTGAGCTAGCCTGTTTCCTTTTTTACTCCCTAATCTATTTCCCCACGATCTGTCATCACGTCTGCTGAAAACCTGCAAATTTTTTACTTTACACTCAAAATTCTTACCTGGCCTGTAAGTCTTTGGTAACTTGACCCTGCTTCCCTGAATCTGCAGTTTCATCTTGTTCACCATGACAAAGCTGTCTTGGCCTTCTTTATGCTCCTTGAAACTGCTCTATTTTCTTCACAGGACTTATCAATTCTAATAGTACTCGTCCGTTGTAGCTTTCCATTTGTTCTCTAAGTTTAGAGGTTTGAATTCTTATGTGGGCACTGTTATATCTTCAGTATTTAGAATGCTGTCTGGCACTTATTAGGTAGTAAATAGTTATTGAAATGGTGGATGATACCAATATTAGAAATCTGGGACTCATCCTACCATTCTCTCATGCTCTGGCTTTCTGCTTCTAATGAGTAGCTGAGTTGTGCAGATTTTTTACTCTTAATTTTTCCAAAATCTGTCTCCTCTTCCCTCATTCTACTACTGCTCTCTTGGTTTATACCATTAGTACCTATGTCGTTTCTAAGCCTCTGGTCAAGGACTGACACTGCATAGAACTTTTTTCTTCCTACAGGAGAAACCAATCAGCTACTGTTTGTGCTACTATGATATCCCCACTTCTGCAGTAGGACCTCTAAGGCTTGGTCACACTTACCTTTTACTGTGTTCGTCTCCTTTTACAATATTGTAATCCCTCTAGATACAGGGACCACATCTTTCTGGTTTTTTTATTCCTGACACCTAGCACAGTGCCTGGCATATAGTAGATATCCACTAAACGTTTGCGATGGCACAGGAGCGCAGCTGAGAGGAGCTACCCTGTGCCTGAGGGCAGGGGCAGTGGCCGAGGGGAGCTACCCTGCTTCTGAGGTAAGGAGCAGTGGCCGCACTTTCCTGGAGAAGCCGTGAAGAGAGACCCCATGTCCAAGGTAAGAGAAACCCAAGTAAGATGGTAGGCACTGAGAGAGGGGATCAGAGGGCAGACAGACTGAAATTATAATCACAGACAACTAGCCAGTCTGATCACATGGACCACAGCCTTATCTAATTCAATGAAACTAAGCCATGACTTGTGGGGCCACCCAAGACAGCCGGGTCATGGTGGAGAGCTCTGACAGAATGTGGTCCACTGTAGAAGGGAATGGCAAACAACTTCAGTATTCTTGCCTTGAGAACCCCATGAACAGTATAAAAAGGCAAAGAGATAGGACACTGAAAGATGAACTCTCCAGGTCAGTAGGTGCCCAATATGCTACTGGAGTTCACTGGAGAAATAACTCCAGAAAGAGTGAAGGGATAGAGCCAAAGGAAAAACAACACCTAGTTGTGAATGGAACTGGTGATGGAAGCAGAGTTTGATGCTGTAAAGAACAATATTACACAGGAACCTGGAATGTTAGGTCCATGAATCAAGGCAAATTGGAAATGGTCAAACAGGAGATGACAAGAGTGAACATCTACATTCTAGGAATCAGTGACCTAAGATGGACTGGAATGGGTGAGTTTAACTCAGATGACCATTATATCTACTACTGTGGGCAGGAATACCTTAGAAGAAATGGAGTAGCTATCATAGTCAACAAGAGAGTCCAAAATGCAGTACTTGATGCCATCTCAAAAACGACAGAATGATCTCTGTTCATTTCCAAGGAAAACCATTCAATATTATGGTAATCCAAGTCTATGCCCTACCAGCAACACTGAAGAAGTTGAAGTTGAACAGTTCTATGAAGACCTACAAGACTTTCTAGAACTAACACTGAAAAAAGATGTCCTTTTCATTACAGGGGACTGGAATGCAAAAGTAGGAAGTCAAGAAACACCTGGAGTAACAGGCAAATTTGGCCTTGGAGTAGAGAATGAAGCAGGGCAAAGGCTAATAGAGTTCTACCAAGAGAACGCACTGGTCATAGCAAACACCCTCTTCCAGCAACACAAGAGAAGACTGTACACATGGACATCACCAGATGGTCAACACCGAAATCAGACTGATTATATTCTTTGCAGCCAAAGATGGAGAAGCTCTATACAGTCAGCACAAACAAGACCAGGAGCTGACTATGGCTCAGATCATGAACTCCTTATTGCCAAATTCAGACTTAAATTGAAGAAAGTGGAGAAAAACACTAGACCATTCAGGTATGACCTAAATCAAATCCCTATGACTATACAGAGGAAGTGAGAAATTGATTTAAGGGACTAGCTCTGATAGATAGAGTGCCTGATGAACTATGGATGGTTTGTGACATTGTACAGGAGACAGAAATCAAGACCATCCCCAAGAAAAAGAAATGCAAAAAAGCAAAATGGCTGTCTGGGGAGACCTTACAAATAGCCGTGAAAAGAAGAGAAGCGAAAAGCGAAGGAGAAAAGGAAAGATATAAGCATCTGAATGCAGAGTTCCAAAGAATAGCAAGAAGAGATAAGAAAGCCTTCCTCAGTGATCAATGCAAAGAAATAGAGGAAAACAATAGAATGGGAAAGACTAGAGATCTCTTCAAGAAAATTAGAGATACCAAGGGAACATTTCATGCAAAGATGGGCTCGATAAAGGACAGAAATGGTATGGACCTAACAGAAGCAGAAGATATTAAGAAGAGGTGGCAAGAATACATGGAAGAACTGTACAAAAAAGATCTTCACGACCCAGATAATCATGATGGTGTGATCATTCACCTAGAGCCAGACATTCTGGAATGTGAAGTCAAGTGGGCCTTAGGAAGCATCACTACGAACAAAGCTAGAGGAGGTGATGGAATTCCAGTGGAGCTATTTTAAATCCTGAAAGATGATGCTGTGAAAGTGCTGCACTCAATATGCCAGCATGTTTGGAAAACTCAGCAGTGGCCACAGGACTGGAAAAGGTCAGTTTTCATCCCAATCCCAAAGAAAGGCAATGCCAAAGAATGCTCAAACTACTGCACAATTGCACTCATCTCACATGCTAGTAGAGTAATGCTTAAAATTCTCCAAGCCAGACTTTAGCAATATGTGAACCATGAACTTCCAGATGTTCAAGCTGGTTTTTGAAAGGGCAGAGGAACCAGAGATCAAATTGCCAACATCCTGTGGATCATCAAAAAAGCAAGAGAGTTCTAGAAATACATCTATTTCTGCTTTATTGACTATGCCCAAGCCTTTGACTGTGTGGATCACAATAAACTGTGGAAAATTCTGAAAGAGATGGGAATACCAGACCACCTGACCTGCCTCTTGAGAAACCTATATGCAGGTCAGGAAGCAACAGTTAGAACTGGACATGGAACAACAGACTGGTTCCAAATAGGAAAAGGAGTGCATCAAGGCTGTATATTGTCACCCTGCTTATTTAACTTATATGCAGAGTACATCATGAGAAATGCTGGGCTGGAGGAAGCACAAGCTGGAATCAAGACTGCTGGGAGAAATATCAATAACCTCAGATATGCAGATGACACCACCCTTATGGCAGAAAGTGAAGAGGAACTAAAAAGCCTCTTGATGAAAGTGAAAGAAGAGAGTGAAAAAGTTGTCTTAAAGCTCAACAATCAGAAAACGAAGATCATAGCATATGGTCCCATCACTTCATGGGAAATAGATGGGGAAACAGTGGACACATTGGCTGACTTTATTTTTGGGGGCTCCAAAATCACTGCAGATGGTGACTGCAGCCAGGAAATTAAAAGACACTTGCTCCTTGGAAGGAAAGTTATGACCAACCTAGACAGCATATTAAAAAGCAGAGACATTACTTTGCCAACAAAGGTCCATCTAGTCAAGGCTATGGTTTTTCCTGTGGTCATGTATGGATGTGAGAGTTGGACTATAAAGAAAGCTGAGTGCCGAAGAATTGAACTGTTGAACTGTGGTGTTGGAGAAGACTCTTGAGAGTCCCTTGGACTGCAAGGAGATCCAAGCAGTCCATCCTAAAGGAGATCAGTCCTGAGTGTTCTTTGTAAGGACTGATGTTGAAGCTGAAACTCCAATACTTTGGCCACCTGATGCGAAGAGCTGGCTCATTGGAAAAGACCCTGATGCTGGGAGGGATTGAGGGCAGGAGTAGAAGGGGACGAAAGAGGATGAGATGGTTGGATGGCATTACCGACTCGATGGACATGTATTTGAGTGGACTTCAGGAGTTGGTGATTGACAGGGAGGCCTGGCGTGCTGCAATTCACGGGGTCACAAAGAGTCAGACACAACTGAGCAACTAAACTGAACTGAAACGTTTAAAAGAAAATGAGTAAATGCAAATGGATGAGTCTGCCTAAATGGGGCCACTTGAAAACAACTACAGTAAAATACCTAAAATTTAGATATATAGATAATGATGGTTAACTTGTAAATTTAAAATTTTATAATCAAATTCACCCATTGTAATTAAGCCTCAGTGAGTAATGATTGATAAACTTGCTTTTGGAATTACTGTGCTCTACATTCCAGTATCTTCAGTTCTAACTCTTAATGTTTTTTTTAGATAATTTTATATGTGAAAATTAACAAGGTATCATCTGCATTTTTTTCTTATAGAGATTTAAAAATAACTTAGGGTAAAGAACCCCATGTTACATACAAGTTTTAGAAAATATATTTTTGTCTTGTCCTTTGTGTCTTTTAAATATACAGGGGTACCCTGGTGGCTCAGATGATAAAGAACCTGCCTGCAATGCAGGAGACCTAGGCTCAATCCCTGGGTCAGGAAGGTCCCTGGAGAAGGAAATGACAACCCACTCTAGTATTCTTGCCTAGAGAATTCCATGGACAGAGGAGCCTGGTGGACTATAGTCCATAGGGTTGCAAAGAGTCAGACATAACTGAGCGACTAACACACACACACACACAATACATTTCATATATCTAAAATAGTTTAGGAAAACTGTAAATAAAATTATTCACACATCCTAAGACCCTAATCTAACCATGGGTGACTTGACTTTTCATTCTTTTTTTGCTACAGTACTCACTCCATGTGTATCTTTTGTTTTTTAAAATATTGAAATCAGAATATATAAGTCCATATTGATTACCAGGAACCTGTAACTTTGTACTATTTCCAGACAATGATTATACAGTATATTTTGCATGTAATTTTTATCTCCTTCCATCAAGTGTAACAATATGTTGTATTTGCCATGGGCCTTTAAAGCTTCAATGTTGTGAAGAGCTCTGCATGAAATTTTAAAGAGACTGGACCTTTCATCTGCACAGCAGCAGGGTACCTTGCTATAGGGACAAGAAGGGGGGAGAGAGAGGAAACATTTCTGAAGCAATAGCAAAAAATAACAGCAGAAGCAATTATTTCATCAAAGGTTTATTTTTTTCTTTATTCCTTATATATGTGTGTGTGTGTGTGTATATATATATATATTTTTTTTTTTTTTCAAATTTCTTAGCTGGAGATTGCTGTATTGCCTTCGTCTTCGTCTCCTGGTGTATGTTTAATTTGCAGGTTTCACATGGTCAAAATGGGCATAAATTCATAAATGAAAACTTTATTTTAGGAAGTGGTGTTATTGACAACAGTATTTAAATACATCTGCACAAGATATGCAAGCTGGGAATGATGCAAAGAACTAAATTTGGCATTCACTAGGGTTCTTAGTGTGTTTATCTGCTTGGGGATGTGAGTGATAAAGATATGTTTTCTTCTTGACTTCATTTTTTCTCTCATAAATATTAGCATAAACTGACTGCCCTGGGAGGGTAAGAGAGTTTTCTCTCCGTGTCTGTGGCTAATATTGACATTCTGTTTATTTGGGCTGGGACTGGACATCCCTGGCTGTGAAGTGAATGAGTACTTAGCACTTACAGCAAGGACATTATTTTACTGGCAGTGAGAAAAACCAAATGTAACCCACCATTTCCTTTTACTGTGACCCTGAGATTGCATCAAAATGAAATGCCTGGGCTTTCCTGTGTATAGGACCTGAACTTCTCACTCAGACGAAGCTTGGTAGTCTTCCAGAGAGCTTTCTGCATTTTTGGAGGTGGAAGAATCATATTGCATTCCGGGTGTTAAACTTCGTAGTATTTTCTTTTCTGCTGTTTAGTCTTGGATGACTTGCTCTCACTTTTCTCTGTCTTCATTTTCGTTCTTTTCTCTAAACTGTTGAGAGGGTTAATAAAATACTTACCTGAACTTTGAGGTTTCTGAAGGAAGCCCCATCTCCCCATATTACTTTCCTATTTATTTCGTAACTAACTATAAGCTTAGTGGCTCAAAAAGAAAGCACATTTATTCTCTTCCAATTCTGGAAGTCAAAAGTCTAAAATGAATCTCATGGAGTTAAAGGTGTTGATGGAGCTATGCTTCCTCTGGAGGCTCCAGGGGGAGAATCTGTTTCCTTGTCTTTTACAGATTATAGGAAAAGAGTACCTTCGTTGGCTCATGGCCCCTTCTTCCATCTACAAGGTGCATCACTCCAGCCTGAGCTTCTATCACCCTATTTCTTTCTCTAGAGCCTTAATCACACATGAAAAGTTCTCATTAGCAGGTAAGGTAACATAGTCACAGGTTCCAGGAATTAAGGCATGGACATCTTTGTCAGGGGGAGCTATTATCCAGTTTATCACCCCTTCAACATTAAACTACTTAAAATTTTTGTAATCCTTCTGTTGTTTCTTTCCTCTTCATCCTATCCTCAAATGGCAATGATTGTGAAATTCTTAAATGTACAAGAGAAAAGTTTCGTTGACATCCTCTCCATAGTTGCTCTTAAGAGTCAAGCAGTGATTAGCTTCAGAGGAGTAAACTACTTTCTGAGATGACTCCCTAAGTATTTGAGAGTGTTTTCCCTGTATCTTTGAGAGGCCTGTGGACTGTGAGGAAGCAGATTTTTAGGGTCCATTGCTTTAGGTTCAGCCTGATGCCCGGAGGTGCAAATGTTTGAATTCCAGCTACTCTATGCTTTCTCAGTGGGTGGTTATACTTCATTCTCACATTTGTGATAAACCTCTCTTCATTTTTTAATCAATCCACATTCTGACCTGGTGCTTATACTTTTAGGAAGTAAAATTTAGTCATCTAAACTTCACCCTCTCTTTTCCGTAGCACTTGGTATATATTTTTATTATAACTCCCATTTCTTAGTATTATAAGTCTGTGTCTCCTAAAAAATAGATGTGTTTGAGGGCAGAAATCCTAGCTTACTTACCTTCTTATTTCCTTCACTAAAATGGTGATTGGCACAGAGTAAGCAATTAGCATGTATTTTTCTGAACAAGTGAATTACTAAACAACTTTAAGTGGATCCCCATACTCTATAGACTGAAGCCCAAATCTCAGCAGATTATGAAATCTTGAGTTTCCCTTCTTCCCTCTTCATGTTCCCTATTTACTGTTCAATTCATGGCCTCCCTGTGTTGTACTGCTTTCTGTTCTCCAAATTACTTTTGATTTTATCTTCAAATCTTTGTTTCCAATGAGATAATATATAAACTAACATTTGAGGAGATTTGATCTGAGCCTCAGTACAAAACACTTTACTGGTATTTAGTCCTTACAATACTCCAATGTAGTTTGTAGTTTACATCTTAGATATAAAAATTCTGATGCTTGGAGAGATTACACAACTTCCCCTAGACCACATGGCTATTAAGGAGTAGCTCTGGGGTTTAACAGAGAAGGCAATGGCACCCACTCCAGTACTCTTGCCCAGAAAAGCCCATGGACAGAGGAGCCTGGTAGGCTGTAGTCCATGGGGTCACTAAGATTTGGACACAACTGAGTGACTTCACTTTCACTTTTCAGTTTCATGCATTGGAGAAGGAAATGGCAACCCACTCCAGTGTTCTTGCCTGGAGAATCCCAGGGATGGGGGAGCCTGGTGGGCTGCTGTCTGTGGGGTCGCACAGAGTTGGACACGACTGAAGTGACTTAGCAGCAGCAGCAGCAGCAGCTGAGGTTTAAAGTCAACAGCTGAGGTCTGGAGCCTATACTGATTATTCTCTCTGCCTCCTGAAGGGATTGCTTAGCACTTCCCAGAAAACTCTGCATTCCTTTTTTTTTTTTTTTTTAAACTCTGCATTCCTTTTGTGCCCAACATAGTGCTTAAAAAGCCTACATCTATTTAGGATCGAAGGTTGGGGTGAAGGTTTAATTATGATGGCTCCTTTATGGCTATAAATCAAAAAGAGCACTGGTAGAGCCACTCTGGAGAACTTCTTGGAATCCATTCCCAACCACATCTCAATCAGCAATAGCCACAAATGCCTGAGAATTAATTTCCAAAGAAACAGTAGTCATTACATGACTGAACCAAATATCAGCCATCCCTTCCTTCTACCTCACTGATGTCCAAGCCTTTTTTATTTAAAGCAGTGTAATCCATTCTTGAAAAAAATCTCATGTAGACCTCTAATATACAAAATAGGTAAAAGTGTACATGAATTTTCAAAATATTTGTGGGTCCTTCCAGAATTTTTACATAAATCTCTTTCTCAAGCTTAAGGACACAGCATCCTTCCCTGCCACTCCTTCTTGCACCCTGACTTACCCCAATTCTGAATGTGTTAGTGCCAGGTCTGTGAGGAGAAGCCAGGTGGCCTAGGTTTATGATGGATTTGTGATATATATATTCTTCAGCAATGGATTGTGTCATTCACTTAGATTGTCATTCACTTAGATTGAACAGGCTTAAAATATCCAAAAAGAGTGGAAATATACCTGAAAGACCATAGAAGTTCCTAACAGAAAAGAAGCTCACTTAGGGCCCATGGAGGAGCTACTCATTCTCTAAAAGGCATTCTGGAGTGACATTGCCTTGGTGAATCCACAGTCTAGGCACTGGCTTTATGCTGGAAGACTGAGAAATTTCAGTTTGTTCATATAGTATGTGGCCCTGTTGGTGGAACCAAATGTATCCCTGGACCAAGGTTCTTGTTGACTCTTTGAATAGGTATTATCACCATGTGCTTGTCTGAAACCTTTGTTCCGTGGCTAAGCTATACTTGTTTTACTTGACCTGTTATATCCTTAGCTATATTAGCGCATACAGCAAGAATATCATCCAGTGTTGCTGACTCTGAAGACTTTCTGCTTCTGTGACAGAAGAGGGGATACCATTCATGATAGTTAAAGACTTAGGTGTTGAATTAAACAGGGCTGAACTCAAATCCTTGGCACTACCATGTGCATATAGGCTATGTGATCCTTGCTAATTTCCTTAATCTCTCTAAGTTCATTTTCCCTTCAATAAAATGAAAACAACTGAGGGTTGTTTTTGAAATTGAGTGAGATATGATGTGTGAAAGTCCCCAGTGGTTGGCCTAGGAGGTTGCTTGGAGATTGGTAAACTGCGAACTTTGTTACTATTTTAGGCAGCCTCTCTCTCCTCTGATCCTTTCTGTGTTGATTTTCAAGTTTAACTTTCTGCTTGTTTTTTCTTAATTTCAAATTGCAGGAGGATGCCCCACAGTAGTCTTGAAATGCCAAACATGGTATCCCTGGCACAGCTAGCTGCTCAGTGTCTCCACTCCTCTGCCACTGAGGAAATGATGTTCCAGGGGCGCCTGATACCAGTCCTGGCTCTCATCTGTGTGCAGTGCTGACCATTCCATGGCTGTGAACCAGGATGTAAGTGGGAATTTCCTCTCTGAAGGAACAGCTCTTTCTTTGACTCCTTGATTGAATGAGTCTGGGCTCTGCCCCTTTCTCCTGAGCAGGTATGTGTAGTATAAACAAATTGTATGCAGATCACATATATCTATGCTTGTGGGACATTCAAGTGATACATAAATATGTAAAAACTTAGTATTTTCCTTCATTCTCTCAGCTGCACTCCCCCTGTTAACTGAGCATGGCTATTATTTTAGTGTATATCATTCTAGCCTTTTAAAAATATCATTCTAGCCTTTTTTCTGTGCAATTATATACTAATAAAAAATGGTGTTATACTCTTCTTTGGCAACTTGCCTTTTAAATTTCACATTTCTTGATCTTTTCATGTCCACATCTACAAATCTATCACATTATTCTAAATTTTTGCATAGTTTTCCGCAGATGGGTCAGTCAGTGTTTACCTGAGAGTATTGATGAATACTTAGTTTTTCAGTTTTTTTTATATTAAAAACAAGGCTTCAGTGAATATTTCTGGATTAAAAGGCATGTGCCCAATTAACATCCTAAAAGCCATGTCACACTACTGTGAAAGAAAGCCTATTTCTGTACACAGTGATCAATACTGGATTTTATTTAATCTTTAAAAATTTTAATAATCTGGGGAAAATCCTTATTTAAACATACTTTTTTCTGATTATATGTGAGACTAATCTTCTTTGCACGTTTTTCATTTGTACTTATGAATACTGTCAATGTATTTTTCTCAGTTTTATTGTGGGTTGTCTTTTTTTAAAATGGCTTTATTAGGAGCTCTTTGTATGCAATTGGGTTTTAGCTTTTTATTGGATATACCATAACTATTTTCTCCTAGTTACCTTTTCAAAATGGTGTTCTTTGTATTTTTTACTATATATAGAAGTTTTAAATTTTATCTAGTTCTTGTTTTCTTACTGTGACATTTATGATATGTTGCATTTGTAAAGGGATATGGAGGTGTAAAATCAGTCTCCTTCGTGGTGAAACAGGCTAATATTAATCACACACCACAAGTTAGAAAAGCAAAGCAGAAACAATTTAAAGATCTGTTGTAAATTCCAGCTACTTTACTTTCTAATCAAATCAAGTATTTATGGAACACCTATGTGTTTTGTGTGTTAAATAATGAAAAATATAAACTATGGACTCTAGAGAGCATTTGTATGTGGAATACAAATATTTAGCTACACTTTGAGAAAACCATACGGCATTATTTAGCTTAAGTGCTAATTTTTTTTTCTACAGAAAGAAGTAATATCAGAAGTCAAAGGTCAACAGAGAACATACACTAGCACCTGTTAAAGGCCATGAGCACAGTAGAATACTTGAATTGAGGCTTAAAGCCTGGGAGAGATACAGTTATGAGGTTGTAGGATCTGTAGCTGTTATCTATTTCTGCATAAAAGCCACCTCAAATCTTCACGGCTAAGAAAGTACCTCTTTAATTTAGCTCAATATTATATTGCAGATTGACATTGTTGGTTGGGCTTAGTGGGCAGTTCATCTGATGTGAGCTAAACTTGACTAACCTTGGCTGGGCTCCTTATACATTGACAGTCAGCTGCCAGATTGCCAAGGCTGATTGATTTATGATCCACAGGATCGCATCTGGGATCACACCCAAGACAACTGGGATGACTGGGGCCATTTCCCACATGCACTTGGAACCTCTAACAGGCTAGCCTGAGTTTATTTCCATGGTGGACACAGAAGTCCAAGAGTTTGAGAATGGAAGCTGGAATGTCTCTTGAGGCCTGGCTCAGAATGAGTGTAGTGTCATTTATGTGTATTCTGATGGTCACAGCTACAAGACCAGCCAAGATTCAAGGGTTGGCTACCTCTTGTTGGAAGGTGCTGAAATAGTGTGACTCTTGTAGTCTACTCCAGGAGTCCAGTTCAGACTCACGTTTGCTGAGTGATTTAACCCTTGCAGTTAAGTGTGATGACCATGCTCAAAATCTATCTTTGACAAAGCCTAGTAGAAATATCAGTATAAATAGCAGCAAGGTAAAAATCTGAATACAAATGACTTTTTCCTCAGCCAAATGTGTATTGACTTTAGGAAACCTTTTTTTCAACTTGTTTTAAATAGGTCAGTTAGGAACATGATGTCTGGATTGCTAGGCTGGCCAGAGTGACGTATGGTTATCTTGCTTTCCCACTCCTTTGAAAAAAAAAGCAAAACATACTGAAAGGGTGAAGGAGATGTGGTGTTTAGTTCTGTTAAAAAATGCCATGGTCATGAATGCAAAGCATTAAAAAAGCTACACATGACGGTTCTCCAATTTAAAAGAGCCAGCTTCAAGTCTTGATTTCTTTATCTTTATTTTCAACTTAGTTGACTTTGCAGTTTCTGATTTCAGTGATTGATGTAATTCCTCTTATCTTATTTTGGTTTTGTAGAAGCAGTTCTAGAAATTTTGTCAATTCTTGTTTTTACTATGTGGAGGTAAGGGGAGGTGGCCAATAAGTCCTTTCTCTAATAAGCTTCTCTCCCTAAAGTGACCACAATAGCTTCTCAATCCAAACAGTTATATGTGAGGTTTAGACAGAGCCAGATAGACCTACTGGTTCATGTCTTATTTATAAAGTTATGGTTCTGGATCAAACCTTTAACTCAGAATGAAACATGAGTAATGTCAGGGTGTAACATTAAAGGTGGAATACTAATGATGATGCTTTATAAAAACTTAAGGTTATTTTTTGTTGTTCTCAGTTCTTCCTTACTTAAGGACCAGATATACCTTAAGGTTGTTACATATTTATGCATAAAAATCCCAGTTTCCTTCTGATTCTTGTAAATGTACCAAATGATGCTAATTAAAATAAACACCCTGTTCAAAAGAGAAACAGTGTATTATAGTAGAGCTGTCTGTGAAAGCTAGAGCCAGAGTCTTGTTTGAATTAGGAGGATGTCTGCTAAGTTAAGGCATCCTCCAGAGATGTATAAGGTCAGAGCTTCCAGCAGTCCATACTGTCTTTATTGAGAGATGTATTTATATCTTCCAGACTAGTAATTAATCACTCAGTGGGGTTTTTTTGGGGGACATCATGCTCACAGAGAATCTTTTTGTGCTGCCAGGAACCACAAAGCATGCGCACAATTAAAATGCTGATTTAATTTATTATATTGAGGCATGGAACAGGAATGTTTAAATGATGTTGACAGGGCCAGAATTTCAGAACTACCCTTTTAAAAATAGAAAACAAATGCCTACCCCCTTAAATTAAATTATATTAATAACACGTTTCTCTAAGTTGCTTAGAAGCAAAATAAATCTCTTGACATTAATTAAAATTTAAAGATATTGTATCATTTGTTGTTAATGTGCAGACTTTGTTAGGAGAAATACATTTCAAAGTGATCTATTTATGAAAATTAAATGGAGGAAAATTGCCTATTGAGCAAATGTCGTTTAATAAGGCTGCTTTTCTTAGAAATGTGGATTCTAAAGTAACAAATGTTTTTATATTCTAATAATGGTTTCTATTTTTGATCTTCTAAAAATTGTCTTTGTTACTTGAATTTTGATATTTCCACACAGAACTTCATTGTCAGGGGGGTTATAAACTCTAAAAACCAGGAAGGCTTTCATATATTTTGGGTATTGGGTAACAGGCAATTGCAAAAAGAATTGACATGGTTAGGGACTTGGATCTCATTCAAAAATCACGGCAGGACCAGAAGCCAAAGGGTCCCATTAGCAGCCTCTAACTAGCTTTCCTCTAATGAATACTGTGTTCTGTGTCTTTAAGCTACACTTTCCTGGTGCCACACAAGCTAGAAACTGCCATAGATAATGGATAGATGTTGTCAGCAAGGGAGAGCTAATAGTCACCTCTGTGTGGACCTCACATGAAGATAATGTACTGAAAAGTTGCACATCTCTACTGTTATGGGAAAAAGGTGGTTTTTCACTCTGATGCAGGTTTGTTTGTTTATTTTTGTGGCATTGGTACAGATGCATTTAACTTGGGCTTAAAGTTCATTATAGAATAAAACTGTTAGAAAATGTTAAAATTATGTGTTCTTCAGTGAATGAAATAAACCATAAACTATGCACATTGTTCCTTATCATGCTACTGCCTTTTTTTGTGTGGACTTGATAGTCCAATTACAGTATAGGAATTAGACAACCCCTGTTGGTCTTGATAATTCTGGTGATAGGAGTGCAAATTGGATGGATGAAAGGGAGTAGTTGTTCTATGTGGGTTCCTCCACGGGTTAAAATTAAAGTCCTTACAGTGAAGTCAATATTTATTTTGTGACCACTTTCGTGGTGAGTTTTCTTCTGGGAAATATTCCTGTTTTTGTGGAAAAACTCTTTGACTTATATGCTAAATAATAATTAACCATTTTTAACATTTTGTTTCTCCCCCCACATCCATTTAGCTACCAACTCCTGTGGCTTCTACTCTTTAACGTCAGAATGTTTTGTTCCCTGCCCCTCCACAGGCTCCCAAACTGCCATCACTGCAAATGTTGGTTTGTTTATCTGTCTCCTTTACTAGACTGTAAACTATTAGAGGGCTTGAATCACATCTTATTTGACTTGGGCACAGTGTCTGGCACATAATAGGTCTATATGTATTCCATGTATAAATGAAGGCTTTTATATAAACCATTTAATTCAGTCAGTCTCAACTGAGTGTGGGGGTGATTTTTGCCCCCCTCCCCGCAGTGGACTTTTGGCAATGTCTGAAGACACTTCTGATTATTCTTACTGGAGTGTGTGTGTATACTACTGGTATCTGGTGGGTAGAGACCAGACATGTGGCTGAACATCTGATAGTGCACAGATTTGCAGCAGGAAATATCGGCTCCAAAATGTTAGTAGTGCCAAGGTTGAGAAATCGTGTTCTAACTTAATTTTCAAAGTATCTCTCTCAGATGGACAGTTTCTTCACTCAAGATACGAGAAAACACACTTGGAGAGATTAAATGACCATTCCAAGTCCTCCCAGTGGAAGGTAGTGACAGGACCAGGAACTTAACCCTAGGCCCTTGATTCTACATGTCAGTAATAACTAAATTATTTCAGTTACTTAGATGAGTTACTTAGATGAGCACTGTGATATTTCACTTTAATTATCTGGACATTTGCCTTAGATTTTAGCCTTGAAAATCTGTCCATGTACTACTTGAGTGTAATATTAATCATTAGAAAATAAGGCAGAAAGTATTTGTGTGCTTCTTTGAAAGGTATCTCTCCTGGAGATTCCTTTGGATCTTATATAAAATTTTTTTGAATTTTCTGGGCTTACTGAGAGTGGGTTTCTCTAGTGAAGTGACTCAATCTGTGCCTGGATCTTATTAACAGTTCTGAATGATTAGTAATACAAGAATATTTAATGTGGTTAAACTTGAGACCTGAAACATCTGAGATGGCCATTAGATCTTTCAAGCTAATACCTGATTTAACTTTTCATGTAGTACCTACATACATTCTGAGATTACACAGAACACAGAAGCTGTAAGCACATGAATCTGTTTGCCACCTGACTTGTAGCTCTGAAGTAAAAGTAGAGTGTGTTTGTGCCTAGACCACTGTGCTTGCCTCTCTAGAAACAGCAGGAAAGATGGAATAGGAAAGATTCCAATAAGAGTAACTAATTGGTCTAAGGGGGGAAAATAGTTGGACAAGAGATGGGAGCTCTGGTATGCAAGGATATTTCCAGTATACAAGATTTTGAGGGAGAAACAGAGAGATATTTGAGACATATTCTCTCTCCTCAAGGAGTGTTCAGATAGTAAATGAGATGTGTGTATGTACGTATGTATCAAAACTAACAGAATAAGATAGCAGGAGGGTCAGATGATGGTAATAGCAGGGAACACAGAGACAAAAAGATCTGGGAAGGAATTAGCCTTCTCAGATGCAAAATACACATATTAATCCAAGTTAGAAAATATAAGTTAAAAGCATTGGTTACAAAAAACATTTCATAGTAAGTTATTATAGATAATATCATTTTAATATTGTCAAAAGAAAAATAACTCTTTCCTGGAATTTCTGTACAATATTTTTGATGTCCAGATGTTCAAAAAGTAAATATCTTTATGAAAGATTTATTTGCCATTTAAAATTCTTTTTATACTATCAATTCTTCATGTTTGCAGTTTCTGAGTATTTCTGGGTTCTTCAGGGCACAATACCACATTGCAAGAGAACTGTAAGAACCTTCTATATAATCCTTGAGGCCACTTGAAGTAGAATTTGAAAACTGTTGAAAAGAACATAAAATACCCTTATTTCCATCCTATCTTTGAAAATCTGCATTGACATTGCATTTAAGCTTGTGGCTCCCTTTAAGTTGGAATGGGTGGCTATTCAAGAACAGCTGAGTCAAAACAGCAGAAAGATTGTCTTAGAGGCAGATTCAGGTATATGTTTTCAAAATTATGAAAAATATCCAGGACAGAATATTATACTTTAGTTCATAGTAGAAAGGAAAGTGTCTGAGAATCATTCCAGTAAGAGGCAGAAGTAAAACTGCTAATTGACAGTAGTTTTAGTTTTTACCTTAATTCTAAATTTAGTGTTAGACAACCATTTTGGCCACCAAAAATGGCAGTTTCAAAGTTAAAACTAACAGTGGCTAAATATGCTGGGAATTGTGGCTAAATATGCTGGAAATGGAGAATTCCAATTTTGAAATCAGCAGTTGAAGAAATATAGGAATATGTTAACAAAATACATTATTAATACATGAATAACATCAATACATAAAAAATTGTGTCCCATTCAAGAATACCAATACTTGTGAAAGTTAAGATTGATGGCATAAAAAAATTATACTGTCCATCTGATTCATGGCAGAATACAAAGATAATTCATGTAAAAATTATAAAATTGAGAAGTCTTAAGAGAGACTAGAGGAAAAACAGGTAACTTGGTGATTTCATCCCCCAAATCTTATTAAAAATCTTTCAGTTTAGCTTGTTTAAAATTCTTCATTAACAGGAATGTTTGAATGTATTACTCAAAAAGCAAAATTAAACAGACCTCGAGGTGACATTTTACACTGAGATATTACACAAATTTTTTTTAGCTCATGGAATATGGCAGCTTAAAGGATTAATTTTAAATTTCAGTCCAATATATCTAAATTGTAAATAGTAAAAACTATGCTTTCCAAATCATTTGAACACTTTTATTCAGATGAATAGAGGAACACACTATCTCGTTTTAAATAGGACTGGTGTCAGGTAGAACTGTGAAGTAGCCAAAAATTGTTCTCTGTTTGGTTCCAGACTCTTCTTTTTATGTTATTTCATGTCCGCTTCTGTCAATACCTACTTTCAGAAAAAGAATTGATAAACTCATTCACAGAAGAGTGAAATGCCTGAGGTTCACTTTGTGATCCCTTTCTGAAAAGTTGGCAGGCTGAATATTCTGTCTATTTAAACATTCTGCTAAACTATTAATTTTGGAATTCAATTATTTGATTTAACTATTTTTAAAAATTTTCTGATTTCCCTTGAATATAATCCTAGTAAAAAATGACTTATGTATGTGATGTTACCATCTTCTTACTTGGGCTTTATATAAGATTTGTTTTCAGAACTTTTAAGATGACTCTGTAGAATCTGACTCCTGGGGCTGAAATTAGTACCTGGTATGTAGCTTATAAGGAAGGTTCTAAAAAGTCTGTGTGAACAGATGCAGTGCTTGGAAGAAAATAGGCCATGGACTAGGGAATGAAGTGATGGTAGAGGAATCAAGTAAAGAAGTAGACCAGGGAACCTCACATTTGACCATGGGCTGGGATGGACCTGAGGCCAGAAAGGTGAAGCTGGGGCCAGCAGGGTACAAGCAGTGGAGAAGATGGATGGAGGTGAGGGTGAAGCTCAAACGAGGCCTCCAGATCTGCTTACTTGTGGGTCAACCTTCTTGGGCCTGGGACCTAGAAGAAACAGGGCTGAGTTGGACTTTCCTAGATATTATAATCATATTAACCTTAGTAACCAAGCAATTTGTTATGTATCTGTTGTGTACAGAATATAAAACAGACATTACAGATGTTGTTTTGAAGAATCAGTGATCTGTAGAGGAAAAACAAAGTGCACATAGGAAATTGTGGGTACGAAGACAATTCATTGGTGACTGTATTATCTAAAATTAGGTGTTAGAAATATTAAAGTTCAGTATTTCAATTCAGAAATTTGACAAAGGAGATATCAAAAGTGAAGAGGATCCATGGCCTCATTTAGATAAACATAGAGCCACCTCGCAAATGTTTATCTCGTCCCTTATTCAGAAAAATAAAAAGAGAATATAAGATTAAAAAGTTTCATAAAATTAATTTTAAAATACTTTTTTATGTTTTAAGACTGTGTCTTATAAGAAAAGTTCAGTGATACCATGCAAAAAAGTGTGAAAGCAAGTTTGCTCTGAAGTCATACTGAATATCAAGCACTTAATGAATACCCATGCTTTGTCCAGTACTATGCAAAGGGATAAAGGTAAATATTAATAGAAGGGTAAGAGTTAGGCCTCCTTCCTTAACTTCTATGCTCAGATCAGAGAAAATTCTGAGGAAACATCAAATACACTCTGTTAGATGCCAAGATGATTGTCATAGCCTATTTTGATATTAAATTATGTAAGTGATGGTACTTCAGATTTTCACTCAGCTTTCTTCTTCTAAATGTAATGTTTCTTTTTTCTCCATCTGTCTTCAATATTTTTTTTAGCAGTGTGACTATGTTGTGTCTTTTTTTTTTGGTAGCCTGTTTTTCCTTTTTTTTAAAAAAAAAATCCTGGTTGAGGTTCTCTGGGATTCTTGGATATATGGCTTGTTGGTTTTCATTAATTTTGGAAAATTTTCTCTTCAAACATTTCTTTCTATCTCTTCATTCTGACTTCAATTTCATATATGTTAGGCCATTTGATATTATCCTATAGCTCTGTTTTTTTCTATTTTTTAACTTCTTATTTTCCTTCTTTGCATGTGTGTTTGTGTTTTAGTTTGGACACTTTTTATTAATCCATCTTTAGATTCATTGTGTCCTGTCTGCTAATGAGTCCATCAAAGGACTCCTTCATTTCTAATACTATTTTTTTTTTTTTACAGCATTTCCATTTGAGCCTTTTTGTAGTTTGCATCTTTGCTGATCTAGATCCTTTAATATTCTAATTATCACTTTATTTTAAAGTTCCTGATTGATAGTTTCAATATCTAAGTCATCTCTGTGTTTACTCTTGTTAGTTGGTTATTTAACAGTGACTTGCCTTATTATTTTTTAATGTCTTTTACTTTTTATTGAATTCTGGACACAATGTATAGAAGAATTGAAGAGACTTGAGTTAAATAGTATTTTTGCCTGGTGATAGACATGCCTTCTTTTCTTTCATGCCAATAGTGTGGAGGTTGCGTGGATCTATTCAGAAGTTGTGCCAGATTCGGGCTTTCTTGTTGTTATGGTTAACTTCAGTTCTTCACTGGCTTCGGATTACCCCAGTGGTGGCTGGTTAAACCCCTTGTGCTTAGAATGGGGCCTAGGAGTGCCCAGAGGTTTTTCCTCAATGTTCCTATTCTACCCTGTCTACCTGAGCTACAGAGGGGTGTCACTTTTTGTTTCGTGGATTGGTATTGGGCTCTTGGTAGGCACAGGGAGTTCTCTATTGTGTTGGTCCAGCCTCAGTCTTGAGAAGCTGCTATGTGTCTCGGCTTTGGGGTTAAGGTTTTCTCAGCATTCCTTCCCCTCTTCCCACGGCAGCCAAACTCTGCCTTGAGTATGTGGTCGATCTTCGGTAAGAGAGAATTTGTCTCTCACCTAGCAGAAGCTGATCTCTGCTTGGCGTCAGTCCAGAATCCTGAAAGATCTCCTGCCTCACTTCTGCTTCTGTCCCTTCCTCATAAGCAGTGAATCTTTGCATGGTTGCTGAGGGCAACTAGGTTTGTTGTCCTCCCTTTCATCTCTTTGTGTAAGTATTATAATACTAAGACAAAATTTGAGGATTGCTAGAAAGCACTAAGATGCTCAGAGGAGACATCACCATCCTTTTCTCCTTGGCAATAGTTAGATAGTTTAAATAGTTGAAGTAATATTAATAGTGTTAACCTTGAACTTCCTGAAGTTGTTTCTGATTCCAAGTCCTTTCACCTTTGAGTTTTAGTCAACACCCCTCTCTCCACCTTCCTTCTTCAGAGTAGTGGAATGGGAGGATAGAGGCTGCATGTCTTCTACTGCAAGTTGGGAAAGACTCTAGAAGCTGGGTGAGCAAGGTAGGGGTTGGAGGGAGCTGTAGCAGCAAGTGTAAAAGCACCTGTGTGTGGGGGAAGGGACCATACAGAAGTAAAGAACAAAACAAGAGAAAAAGAGAAAGTTAAAGAAACTTTTAAAGTGTTATTTATTTTTATAATGCCTGTGTTACAGATCAAAATCAGGCCTGATCTTTATCAGGATCCATTTTTTCCCTAAAGTTTTAAAATTTAAATTATAAATACTTTTATAATCAGCACTAATATTAATGTAAATAGGTATGTAAGGCCACAGTGGAAAAATATATTGAAAAGTTCAAACAGATTTTTGAAGCTGTATGGACAAGGGAACGTACTAGCTATCTGTTAAATGTCTGTCTGTCTTTCTTTAAAGCATTTATTATACATTCTATTCATATATCCCTCCAAAGTAACATTATATTGTGTTTCAGAACCAGAGTTTTTTTTTTTTTTTCTCTATGTGAATCTATGGAAAGGACTTTATTGTATTTCTCTAAATGTAAGATGCACATGTTTTTTCACATTTTAATGTCTCCAAAATGGGGATGGACTGCCATGATAACCTAAGTGGTATGATTTTTTTCTTGGTAAATAAGATAGTATGTTTTATGATTAATGACATCTTAAATTTGAGGAGATATGATATACTATTTTACAGATGAAGAAGCTAATAACCATTTGACTTTTTGGGTTGTGATCCACCTACAAGGTATTACATGCTTGTGACTGAGATATTTAAAACCTTAAATTTGAATTTTTAAAAAATAAATTATATTAACTTTTAGCTATGGTATAAAATAAAATGCCTTTCTTCCTACAGATTTAAATGATTTTTATTTTATTTCCTCTGCTTTTCAGTTTATTCACAATCTCTGTAGAAATTTAACCACTCTGTTTTCACTCCTATTTTCAGAGCAACTGGTCTGTATTTTATGTTCATAAAAGGATCTTCCAATAGTGTGTGTGTACATGTGCTTCATTGCTCAGTTCAATGTTACATACTCATGGAGAAATTACACTGAAGTGCTTAATTTCTCTTGTTTCTTTGAAGGGGATACATGTCCAGAGGACAATATTTTAATGTAATTACTATGTAAATGGTGGCAGAAAAAAACTCTTGAGTTTTTAAATTCAAGCTTTGTCGGGTAGATCATAGTTTGTTGTCTTTGACTCATAGGAATCCAGTTGTCTTGATTACAGTGACTGGATATCAAAAGATGACTAAATGAAATTAATGACTTGTGCAATAATAATTTTAAAAACCTTTAAGTTATCCATAACTGTTAGATTTAATTAAGGGCAGAGAATCTTAGTTACACCTTGACATCAAAAAGTACAGTCAAGTTTTTAATAGCTTTGTTCATTGTCTGTATTGGGTCATATATGTATATAGCTTATGGATTAGATAATTTGAGAAAGTAACTATTTTTTCTCACTATCAACATAGTTAAAACTCTTTGAAGAGCTGTCACTTTTACATAGGAAAATATGGTGATGTAAAGAACACTGTTTCCTTTCCTAATTTGACTTAAAGCATTTTATTTGATTTTGTGGCTTCTCTTAGACCCAAATCTCAATCATCCCCCCTTACATATTCATTCCTCACTCCAATAACACACAACTTCTTTAACCCTTGAATTCTGAATAAACGCATGTGGAAGAACAATAAGATAGAATTCTGACAAAGCAAATTAAGCACCATCAAATCAGAGTTTTGGCATGTGTTTTGGAACAACTACAAGGAGTCATAATGTGCCCTCTAATCAAGCCAGTTGGTCTCATTTGGGGATCATCACTGAGGAGATACTAAAGAACTGTACAGAGGCTCTTTTAAGTGTTTGAGAGAATTCATCTAGACCCATTTGTACTGAATCAAAGATAAAAACAACTAGTTAATATTGATATTTTAACACATTGAAATGAGAAAAAGAGGTAAAAATGAACTCTGCCAAATGAATGTAATTTAAATGAAATGCTTCTCAAGAAGCAATGCGATTGGCTGGACTTAGGAGGAGATAAATGTTTGATAAATTGTGGACTTAGGTCTGGGAGAATGTAGCTTGATTCTGGGCATATGAAAAAAAATGAGAAAGGACCTCATTAGAAAATTTCAGGATATTGATCAATCTGGTGTCCTTTGGGTTGGTTGGAGGAGTGGGATTATAAAGAAACTGTGTACATACTAAGCACTCATGCTGAAATTATTAGAGATTGGTAGAGAATCTACCACAAATACACTTTCCACCAGAAAAGCTGCTTTCACTCCCTTATATTTAATAACTGAACTGTAAATGTAATTCATGGGTCTTCCTGGGTGGCACAGTGGTAAGGAATCTGCGTCTCAGTGTAGGAAATGCAGGAGATGTGGGTTTGATCCCTGGTCAGGAAGATACCCTAGAGTAGGAAATAACAACCCACTCCACTATTCTTGCCTGGGAAATCCCATGGACAGAGGAGCCTGGCAGGCTACAGTTCATTGGGTTGCAAAGAGTCAGATATGACTGAGCATGCACACATGCAAATGTAATTCATAGTGAGTGTTTATATATAATCAATTGTTCTTTAGTTAAATAAAAGATGAAAACCAGGAAGAATGGATCCATAGAGGAATTAGATGTATATGGAATGGATTTGGGGCTAATGGGTGTTTTAAAAGGAACTCAAAAGGATAACATGTATCAAGACATGATACCAGAGGAGGAAAGTATTATTTAAAAGCCTAGTCACTATATATCATGCAATAATTCAAGTATTTCTGAAATGTATAAGACTATATTAAAAATAAGTTACAAAGTTCTATGGCTTCAGTGCAGGTTCATTCAGAGAACGGGAAAAAAGCCCTTTGTAAAATATGGAAACCATCTTGAGTTCAACAAATGCCAGAAAAAATTATAATTGTAAAACTGAGATGTCGACTATCGTTATTACAGTGGCTGTGTTGTTTCCAATAACAATTTGGCATTTTATTTAGTCTATAACAATCTACAATTGAAATATAAAATAAAGATTTTTCTTATATTTCCCTCTGAAGTTCTGTGCCAGGCTAAGCAGAACTGAATGAAACATCTGTGGATGATTAAAGCAAGCTTTCCTATGAGGTTTTGAATAGAAAGTAAACATGGATTTTATCCATAGTCAACAGCATTTACAAATGTAAAGGGAGGAAGCTACTGAGTTTTTGAAGAATGAGCTGTTAGAGAGGAAATAGAAGTATGGACTGGCAGATGGTGATAATTAGTTCCATATGGTGAAAGACTTCTATTAGAAAAAAAATGACAGTGAGCTGCTCTGGTTGGGTGATATTTTATTGAAGCAATATTTGTGTCTTGTTTCCTATCTTTGTCTTTCTAGAATTGTCCCATCTCCCCAAACCAATCAACTGTGACTAACATGTGAGGGATTGTTTGGGAGTGTACTTTTGTACTCATGAGTGAGAAAAACTCGGACTAGAGGGTTATCCAGTCTGGGGGAATGTCCCATTGGATGCTCACTCATCTCTTCTACCTGGGATTTTCAATTCTCCAGTCTATTACTTAACTATTTTGGGACAGTCAGAGTTCCCTAACTTTTTGAGGCTGTGTTGTATAGTGCCTAAGAACCCTGGCTTTGCTGCGACTGCCTGGATTTGAATTGTTTCCCTTCCTCACTAGTTACCTGAACTTGGGGCATGACCTAACCTTTCTATGCCTCAGTTTTCTTATCTGTACAGTGGAAATAGTTATAGAACCAGACTTGGAGTATTGTACAACCTAATGGTACAGTTGTTGTAAGGATTAAAATTAATATATATTAAAAATGATCACCAAGTCATTTGGACCCCACCCTAGACCTAATGAAGCAGAATCTGTTTTTTTGATCACATATTCCTTCTCAGTAAACAGTTTTTGATTATTTATCTTCACTATAGGCTTGCTAATAGAGTTAGTAACTTGTGTGTACTACTGTTCTAATATAGAACATACGTTTTATAAGATCTACAAGACAGATTATTTAAAAGAGGAAAATTAAATATAAAAATTTGAGTTTCTTTTTTCCCATATCCTGGTAAATTAGGATTTAGAGGTCACTGGTTTGGAATATATTAATAACATAAAGAGAGTAGTACTGACTTCAACTAGCCAAAATCTTCAGGCAGCAACAGCAACAACACAGCACACAACCCCAGAGCTTTGGTAATCAGTCTCTCCATCCCCCCAGGCTCATGCCAAGGCCAAATGTGAAATCCTGTTCCCAGTTCCCTGTGTTTTGGATTTCAACAGTATTTTTGTTTACTTTTATCCCTTTGTTCTTTGTCCTTTTTTATATCACCAACCAACTCACTTTTTGCAGTTATGACCTTGATGGTATTCAGAATCCTCTGTTCTTAGCCACAAATGTCAGTAGCTTTCAAAAAAGATGAAATAAGCTCTTTGTTTTTAATTGTTGATAAAGATTTCCTCACTCGCACCTTATTTCAATTTTCTTCCTAACTGGCAGCAGTTTCAGCAGCTTTCTTAGTTCTGGGTCACTGGCAACCCTGTCTTGAGTTATGCTGCATCAACATGCAGAGGTGTTAATCTTCTTTTGTTCCCTCTCACAGCCTTTCTCTAGCTTCATAATTATGAGGTTGGTAACAACTCTGAAGAACATACTCCGTCACCTTGAAATCAAGAGGGTTTTAGCTGAAAACTCAAAGTCTTTTAAAGATGTTGTTTCTCTCAGCTATGAATAGTGAGGGAAAATTTGAACATGACAGTCCTTAGTTTTAATGATATTTAGACGATGGATCCCATTAGTTTGCATAATGTAGGATGCTGACATTTTCTTCAAACACGTAATTCTTGTCATTGAGTGTGGGAAGGAGAGAGATTGCTACCTGAAGTAGGGGCAATACAGGATGGCACTACAGAGAAATGACATAAAGCCCCAAATAATAGCAATAATCATTTTCCATTTCCTATCAGTCATTTTTATAATTCACATGATGTCTTCTGGTACTGTTTTCATGATTCTGAGCAGCTGCTGCAGTTCTGAGCAATGTGTAGAGCACTTCTTATATAAATGACTTACATGTTAACATTGATTATATTGAAACAAAATAATTTGTATTATTAGAACCATATCAAAATATCACTGAATTACTTATAGATAGCTTGCATTTGAATGCTTATTCTTTACATTATTATCTTGAGAGAGAATTCATTGGTGTTTTATTTAATGACACCAACTTTGTGGTAAATATTCGAGAACAAGAAGATAGTAGTATACATTGCTATTTATTAGATTCAAGATGAGTTTTATTTAATTTGAATATCCTATATGCACCATACACTGATTAACAACTTAAAAATAAATTGAATGCAACAAAATAGTAGACATAAAAATACAAAGAATTCCATCTTTAGAGTTCTTGTAGGAACATGGTAACAGCCTAGAATTGTAAGTTCCTGCCTCCCTTCCTAAAAATCATACAAGGAGAAAACAATATATAAAGCATAAAATTAGCATAACATAGAGTCAAGGAGAAAGGAACACTTGGCCTGAGTGATGAGTCACCATTGAAGATATGTGGGGAAGACCATTCCAGATTGTCAAAGGTAGTGCAAAGGCTCTGGGGAAGAAATGAGATTAGGTACCAAAGAACAGAAAGATCTGTGAGGCTTGATTAAAGTGGATGAATGGGGAGTGTGTTAGGAGATGATGATAATGATGATGATGGAGACATAGGCAGGAGTCTGAACATGCAGGGCCTTATCCGTCAAAGTAAAGAATTTAGTTATTATTACAATACAATAGACAGCCATTGGAGTATTTATAGCAAAAGGGTGATAGTTCTGTTTACTTTTTATAAGATCACTTTATTATTGGGACAATTGTGAAATTTGAATAAGGTCTGGAGATAATAAAATTATCCATGTTAATTTCCTGATTTTTATATTGATACCAGAAAAATTATATTCTTTATTGTTTAATTAAAAGCAAACTTTAGCACTCATGCAATAACTATCAAGACATCACAACATAAAAGGCTTTGCTTATCAATATGATGAGGGAGATACAACTGACTTTTTACATTTTTTTATTATTAAATGTTAATTTTGATAAGTATACTCTTCATTCAAGAGAAAGTTATTGCTTTGAGGAAATACAGCTGAAAGTATTGAGGGGTAAAAAGGTGGAATTGTTACTGAATTGGTCACCTGGACCCATGCTGGGGTCCTAGCCTGGGCTGAGACCCCTTGTTTCTGCTGGGGAAATTCTTTTTCTGCTTGAATTTGCGAAACCAGTAACAAAATGAATGCTGAGACTGAAACAGTGCAAGCTTTATTCAATGGCCAAAGAACAGAAGTGGGAACTTACTGAATAGTTCTCAAATCAGCTTCTCAAACTGACACCATATATATGACACCACATATAAAAGAGGGTCAAGGTGGGAATTGGAAGCAGCAGTTAGAACTGGACATGGAGCAACAGACTGGTTCCAAATTGGGAAAGGAGTACATCAAGGCTGTATACTGTCACCCTACTTATTTAACTTATATGCAGAGTACATCATGCCAAATGCTGGGCTGGATGAAGCACAAGCTGGAATCAAGATTGCCAGGAGAAATATCAATAACCTCAGATATACAGATGACACCACCCTTATGGCAGAAAGTGAAGAGGAACTAAAAAGTCTCTTGATGAAAGTGAAAGAGGAGAGTGAAAAAGTTGGCTTAAAACTCAACATTCAGAAAACTAAGATTATGGCATCCAGTACCGTCACTTGGCAAATAGATGGGGAAACAATGGAAACAGTGAGAGACTTTATTTCGGGGGGCTCCAAAATCACTGCAGCCATGAAATTAAAAGACAATTGCTCCTTGGAAGGAAAGTTATGACCAACCTAGACAGTATATTAAAAAGCAGAGACATTGCTTTGTCAACCAAGGTCCATTTAGTCAATGCTATGGTTTTCTAGTAGTCATGTGTGGATGTGAGAGCTGGACTATAAAGAAAGCTGAGCGCCAAAGAATTGATGCTTTTCAACTGTGGTGTTGGAGAAGACTCTTGAGAGTCCCTTGGACTGCAAGGAAATCCAACCAGTCCATCCTAAAGGAAATCAATCCTGAGTATTCACTGGAAGGACTGATGTTGAAGCTGAAACTCCAGTGCTTTGGCCATCTGATGCAAAGAACCGACTCGTTTGAAAAGACCCTGAAGCTGGAAAAGATAGAAGGCAGGAGGAGAAGGGGACGACAGAGGATCAGGTGGTTGGACGGCGTCACCGACTCGCTGGACATGAGTTTGAGTTGACTCCGGGAGTTGGCAATGGATAGGGAGGCCTGGTGTGCTGCAGTCCATGGGGTCACAAAGAGTCAGACATGACTGAGCGACTAGACTGAACTGAACTGAGAGGAATATCCATGACTTATCTCAGAACAGGGGTGTGGTTTGGACCTGCAACCAAGGCATCATTCCTTTTCAGCCCTTGTATGGGTTTCTTCAGTTGTCATGGCAACTGTCTGCTGTCTCAGTGCTAGTGGGTGTGTTATTTAGCTGATGTAATACAATGATTGTTTAATGAGGTTCAAGGTCTACTGGAAGTCAAATGTTGACCATCTTGGGCCTCGCTGGTTCTAACTAGTTCTTGTCTTTTTGCAGCTTCCTCCTGAAATTTAGATAAGAGCAATTGGTTTCCATTTGAGGGAGAGCCAGGAGTATAATTCTGGGGCAATAGCCTTGTAACTGGATATCTAAAATGCTTCAGGAAAAAAAAAATGTGTGTGGAGATAGAGAATGATACACAAATGTGGTAAATGTTAACTTGGGAATTTGGGGAAAAGTTACATAGAGCTTCTTTGTGTTATTCTTGTAATAATGTTACAACTTTTCTGTAAGTCTGAAATAATTTTAAAATAAAGGAAACCAATGCTGACCTGTGTAAGGAATGATTTATGTACAAGCAAATGTGGGAGCAGGGAGACTAGTAAAAGAAGTATGGCAGTGGTCTAGGAGAGCAGTGATAGTGGGTGGATTGGGACAGTAGCAATGAAAATAGAGAAGAGAGATCAGATTGAAGACATACATGGTTGATTAAATGTGGTTGGTGAAGGAAAGAAAGGAATGATATATGACCTCAGGTTTCTTGGTTGAAATGACGCCCTTTTGTGAGAAGGAAAGACTAAAGTTGTTCAGAATATAGAAAAAGTTATCCTGATTATTTGAGGTTTTGAGTTATTAGAGTTCATGGTGCTAGAACTTACAACTTACATTTTATAGAAGTTAAGTTCTTAATCTGACAAAACCGGAGGTTAAGTTCCTATAAAGAACAATTAGTTTTGCTTCATTTTGTTGGTGGCTTCTTTGTCTTTGAAAGAATATACCACTTATAAGAGGAAGCATTTGAGTGGGTTGGTTAAAAGAAAAAATCCCATCGCCGCATTTGGCTAAACAACTCAGTAGTTCCTCACCATTACCAGTTAAGAACATGATACAAGGATAATTATGCAGAAAAATTCCAAGAAGAATTATATTTAGACTATGAACATTGTATGGGCTTATTTGTAATAAATTCAAACATTATGGAAAGAAAAAGTAAAGTTTTTCTTCTCTCTTAATTCTGTAGTGCAGAAAGTCCAATAGCAGTTGGATTGTTCTTCCACACAGCTATCCCTGTAGTTCCCAACCCTCTCCATATGTATATATAACATAGTTTAACTTTTTGTATATATATAAAAATAGGGTTGTATTAGTTATCACTTCCTTTGTATAATATTCCCACCCCCTCCCCAAATGTAGCAACTGGAAAAAAGAAACATAATTTCGAAGACTCTATGGGTCAAGAATCTGGGTGTGGCTTAGCAGGATCCTCTGCTTCCAGGTCTCTTTTGAGGCTGCAATTAGGTTCCTGGCTGGGGCCAAGGTATCAGATGAAGGCTCACCTGGGAAAAATATGCTTCCAGATCACTCATGTGGCTGTTGGACTAAAGCCTTAATTACCTGTTTGTTGGAGACTTCCCTCAGTTCTTTGCCACAGGGATCTGTCTATGGGAGCAGCTCACAGTATGGCTTCACATTATTGCCAGCATTTGGGCTTGTTCTTATTCAAAGTTTTGGTCATTTTTTGGGCTCCAAAGTCACTGCAGATTGTGATTGCAGCCATGAAATTAAAAAACGCTTACTCCTTGGAAGGAAAGTTATGACCAACCTAGATAGCATATTCAAAAGCAGAGACATTACTTTGCCAACAAAGGTCCATCTAGTCAAGGCTATGGTTTTTCCTGTGGTCATGTATGGATGTGAGAGTTGGACTGTGAGGAAAGCTGAGCACTGAAGAACTGATGCCTTTGAACTGTGGTGTTGGAGAAGACTCTTGAGAGTCCCTTGGACTGCAAGGAGATCCAACCAGTCCATTCTAAAGGAGATCAGTCCTGGGTGTTCTTTGGAAGGACTGATGCTAAAGCTGAAACTCCAATACTTTGGCCTCCTGATGCAAAGAGTTGACTCACTGGAAAAGACCCTGATGCTGGTAGGGGTTGGGGGCAAGAGGAGAAGGGGATGACAGAGGATGAGATGGCTGGATGGCATCACCGATTTGATTGACATGAGTTTGGGTGAACTCCAGGAGTTGGTGATGGACAGGGAGGCCTGGTGTGCTGCAATTCATGGGGTCGCAAAGAGTTGGAAACGACTGAGTGACTGAACTGAACTGAACTGAAGAGGTATGTAGTGTTATCTTATTTTTCATTTGCGTTTACCTTATATAGGGTGTGGAACATATTTTCATATGCTTATTTGCCATCTGTATATCCTCATCTTCTTTGAGATGTCTGCTAAAATCTTTGGCACATGTTTAAAATCAGGTCATTTGTTTTCTTATGGTTGAGTTTTTAAGAGTACTCCAATATTTGGATAATAATCCTTTATGAAATGTATTTTTTGGCTATTATTTTCTCCTAGTTTGTGACTTGCATTAGAAATCTTCTGTTACTGTCTTTTACAGAGCAGAGCTTTTCATTGTAATGAAACCTAGCATATCCATATCCATATTTCTTTCATGGATTTTGTCCTTGGAATTATATCTAAAAAGGCATCAATATACCTAAGGTCATTTAGGTTTTATTCTATGCTATTTTCTAGGAGTTTTATAGTTTTGTGTTTTACATTTAGGTCTATGATAAATTTTGAGTTAATTTTTCTGAAGAATGTGAGCTTTGTTTCTTGATTCATCTTTTTTTGCATGTGGATATCCAGTTATTCCAGTACCACTTGCTGAAGAGACTGTCTTTGTTCTGTCACTTTTGTATCTTTGTCAAAGATCAGCTGACTATCTTTATGTGGGTCTATTTCAGGCTCTCTGTTGTGTCTATTGACATACCTATTCTTCCAATACTAAAATGTCTTGGTTAATATAGCTTTTATAGTACGTCTAAAGCAGTGACATTACTTTGCCAACAAAGGTCCGTCTAGTCAAGGCTATGGTTTTTCCAGTGGTCACGTATGGATGTGAGAGTTGGACTGTGAAGAAAGCTGAGCGCCAAAGAATTGATGCTTTTGAACTGTGGTGTTGGAGAAGACTCTTGACTGCAAGGAGATCCAACCAGTCCATTCTGAAGATCAGCCCTGGGATTTCTTTGGAAGGAATAATGCTAAAGCTGAAACTCCAGTACTTTGGCCACTTCATGCGAAGAGTTGACTCATTGGAAAAGACTCTGATGCTGGGAGGGGTTGGGGGCAGGAGGAGAAGGGGACAACAGAGGATGAGATGGCTGGATGGCATCACCAACTCGATGGACGTGAGTTTGAGTGAACTCTGGGAGTTGGTGATGGACAGGGAGGCCGAGCGTGTTGCAATTCATGGGGTCGCAAAGAGTCGGGTACAACTGAGCAACTGAGCTGAAGTCAGGTAATAGCGTCCTCTAACTGTGTTGTCCTTTTTCAATATTGTGTTGTTTATTCTGGGTCTTTTTGCTTCTCCACAAAATGTTAAAATCAGTTTGTCTATCCAGAAAAAAAATAACCTAGGATCTTGATTGAGATTGCATTGAATTTATAGGTCAAGTATAGACATTGTAACAATAATCGGTTTTCCTATCTATGAACATGAACTATCTTCCCATTTTACTTCTTTGATTCTGAGTATAAACATTTCTGTAGGATGATTCTTAGGAATGTAGTTAAAGGTATGAATATTTGAAAATTTTATAACTGTCACCAAATTTCCTTCCCAAAAGATTGTACAAGTTTCAAATTCTTTTAGCCATTTAAGAGATTCCCCTTTATCCAGACACTCAACTGTGTTGGATGATAATAATTAAAAATTTCGTTAATCTGTTAAATAAAATTTCATCTTCATTTCATTTTCTATCTCACTATTGTTGAAATTGTGTAAATTTTCATATGCTCATTTGCCATTTGTACAACATCTTTCCTAATTTCCTATCTGTTGTTTTTGAATTTTGTTCACAATTTATTTTATTAAATAAATAAAAAGTAGTTTATTATACTAACTTTTAATTCTGTGCCCTGGATCACTATATAACAAGGCTTATTAGAACTGAGACTTTAAGTAAGTTGTACTCCCTGGCCAGTCCATGCCCTTACTCAGCTTTACTTATTTTTTTCACCCGTATTAGTTTCCTATTGCTGTTGTAATAATTTAGCACACATTTAGCGGTTGAAACAATACAGATTTCTTCTCTTATAGTTGTGGAGATCAGAAGTCCTAAAATCAATATGTTAAGACTGGTTCCTTCTAGAGGTTCTCAGGAAAAATCTATTTCCTTGATTTTGTAGCTCTGAAGGGCTGCCTCTATTTTTTGGGTCTTGGGTCTTGGCCCTTGGCCCTTTCTTCCGTCTTGAAACTCACAGAACTCACAGGGTAGCCTATTAAATCTGTCTGACTTTAATTCTCCTGCATTCCTCTTATAAGAACCTCTGTGGTTACAACAGATCCACCTAGATATCCAGGAGAATTATCCCAGTTCAAGGTTCTTAATCATATCTGCAAAGTCCCTTTTGTCATGTGAAGAAACATAATCACTTGTTTTGGGAGATTAGGATGTGGGCACCTTTGGAGTGGGGAAGAAGGGTTTTATTATTCAACCTACATACTGTGTAACATATGATATTTTACTTCAGTCAGTTCAGCTCGGTTCAGTGGCTCAGTCGTGTCTGACTCTTTGAGACCCAATGGACTGGAGCTTGCTCAAACTCATATCCATTGAGTTGGTGATGCCATCCAACCATCTCATCCTCTGTCATCCTCTTCTCCTCCTGTCTTCAATCTTTCCTAGCATCAGGGTCTTTTCCAATGAGTCCGTTCTTTGCATCAGGTAGCCAAAGTATTGGAGTTTCAGCTTCAGCATCAATCCTTCCAATGAATATTCAGGGTTGATTTCCCTTAGAATTGACTGGTTGAATCTCCTTGCAGTCCAAGGGACTCTCAAGAGGCTTCTCCAACATCACAGTTCAAAAGCATCAATTCTTCGGCACTTAGCTTTATTTATGGTCCGGCTCTTAAATCCTTTGAGTAGATAGACCTGTGTTGGCAAAGTAATGTCTCTGCTTTTTAATATGTTGTCTAGGTTGGTCATAAAACTTTTCTTCCAAGGAGCAAGCGTCTTTTAATTTCATGGCTGCAGTCAGCATCTACAGTGATTTTGGAGCCCTCCCACCAAAATAAAGTCCCTCACTGCTTCCATTGTTTCCCTATCTATTTGCCATGAAGTGATGGGACTGGATGCCATGATCTTAGATTTTTGAATGTTGAGTTTTAAGCCAACTTTTTCACTCTCCTCTTTCACTTTCATCAGGAGGCTTTTTAGTTTCTCTTCGCTTTCTGCCATAAGGGTAGTGTCATCTGCATATCTGAGGTTATTGATATTTCTCCTGGCAATCTTGATTCCAGCTTGTGCTTCATCCAGCCCAGCATTTGGCATGATGTACTCTGCATATAAGTTAAATAAGTAGGGTGACAGTATACAGCCTTGATGTACTCCTTTCCCAATTTGGAACCAGTCCATTGTTCCATGTCTGTTTCTAACTGTTGCTTCTTGACCTGCATACAGGTTTCTTAGGAGGCAGGTAAGGTGTTCTGGTATTCTCATCTCTTTAAGAATTTTCCACAGTTTGTCATGATCCACACAGTCAAAGGCTTTGGCATAGTCCATAAAGCAGAAGTTGATGTTTTGTTGGAACTCTCTTGCTTTTTTGATGATCCAGCGGATATTGGCAATTTGATCTCTGGTTCCTCTGCCTTTTCTAAGTCCAGTTTGAACATGGAAGTTCTCAGTTCATATACTGTTGGAGCCTGGCTTGGAGAATTTTGAGCTTCACTTTGCTAGTGTGTGAGATGAGTACAATTGTGTGGTAGTTTGAACATTCTTTGGCATTGCCCTTCTTTGGGATTGGAATGAAAACTGACATTTTCCAGTCCTGTGGCCACTGCTGAGTTTTCCAAATTTGCTGGCATACTGAGTGCAGGATCATCTTTTAGGATTTGAAATAGCTCAACTGGAATTCTATCACCTCTGTTAGTGATGCTTCCTAAGGCCCACTTGATTTCTCATTCCAGGATGTCTGGCTCTAGGTGCGTGATCACACCATTGTGGTTATCTGGGTCATGAAGATCTTTTTTGTTTAGTTCTTCTGTGTATTCTTGCCACCTCTTCTTAATATCTTCTGCTTCTGTTAGGTCCATACTGTTTATTGGTTTTCAAAGCTAGATGTTTTGGGAATCCATGTCTCAGGTGGAAGTTGGGCACCAGATGTGGGGTCCAAACCCTTCAATCCTCAGCAGATGAGAGTTGCAAATTCCTTCCATATGAGTGTCACCAAGCTGGGGGTGAGGTTTACAGTGAGTTTGTGTCTGAGCATCTCCTCCCATTTTGATGGGGGTTTTTGGAGTATTAGAGTATTTAAAGTATTAAAATATTCTGGATTTGATTTTATACTTAGCTTTATTACTGTGTTATATATTTTCATGATACTATTTAGTATCCTTTCCCTTCAGTTTCAAATACTCTTCAGCATTTGTTGGAAGGCAGATCTAGTGATTTTGAATTCCCTCAACTTTTGTTTTTCTAGGAAAGTTCTTAACTCTTTGTTAAACCTCTCTTTTTTGTTCCTGTTTATTTTCCTAATTTATTGAATTGTCTTTCTGTGTTTCTTTTAACACATTGAGTTTCCTTTAAACATTTAGAGGTTTTATTTTTTTATTTGGGTAAATCACACATCTTCATGACTTAGGGACTGATCGCTAGAGCTTTATTGTTATGATTCTGTGCTTTTTTTTTTTTTTTGGTTGTTGTTCCTTGAAGTTATTGCATTGCATCTTCACATTTGAAATAGTAGTTGTGGCTTTCATTTTCACTAACTGACTTCAGGAGAGCAATAGCTCCTGTCAGTTCTGCTAGTGATTCTGAGGTTTTCTCAGACCTTCTATGGATATATGTGCTGCACACGTCTTTCTTCCTTTGGTCAGAATTCTTAGGCTTGTATGTTAGTCTCTTGATCCTGCAACACACTGGCCAGGTGCTGACATCCTCCCTTTTGTTTTCCAAAAGATGGCAGTAAGTCTCAAGTTTGTGGCCCCTTCCTGCCTTGGAGATTTGGACTGGCTTTCTGTGTATTCTTACCATCCATCTGCCAAAGCTCACACTCACCACTGTAATTGGGAACATGCACAAGGAGCTAGCCACAGGGTCAGGGTGTGTGTGGGTGAGGCATGCTAAGCCCTAGCAGTGCCCTTGGGCTAGTTGGGGGAATCCACAGGGAAAGCATTCCCAGGTGGTCATAAGTGGGCTTCTTGATGGAGCCTGTGACACAATTAGTAGGATCTGTGTCCTTTTAGTATCCTCTGGGAGTCCTGTCTGGTGTACATTCCTAGCTCTTCCTGCCACCAAATCATACAACTCACAACTTAGTACTCTGGATGGGGGAAGACAGAAATGAGCCTCTTAGGCAGTATCCCACACAGCAGGAGAGGCTAGACGTTCACTTAACCTGCTTTCACTTTCTCTGGCGAGAGCAGTCATGGGTGGAAAAACTCACTTGGTTGTAAGCTATGTTGTCTTGGGAGAGGGCTGTTGTAGGTTAAGTCAAACTGCTCTTACCCTTTCCAAAGCATCCAAATTTGGTTTTGTTTTTTTCCCTCCAGTGGGATACTAGACTCTCTCTTTAGAGACCTGGCCTTCCAAAAAGGCTTTTTTGTTTCTGTGTATTTGTCTAAGAGACTGTTTTCCAGGGACTCCAAGACTATAATAGGCCAGAGTGGCTGGAGCCAGTTCATGGGCCACTGCAGGTCCACAGCCAGAACTGAGATCTGTCTATATGGCTGTCACCTAATGCTGGATGGGTGAGACTCCCCTAGGTCTGTTGACATATAGTGCTGGATTTCAGCTTTCCCACAAGGCACTTTTGTTGGTGTATAAATGCTGAATTATTATTTTTGGCAGGGAGTGATGGTGACAAGCGGAACAAAACATAGCATTTGCTATGATGCTGATGTCACTTTTCATCTTACACATTTTGATGTATGGTATTCTCACTGTCATTTACATCTTTTAAAAAACTTTATTATGAAAAATTTGGATAATGAAGAAAGTAGAATAATGAAGTCTCAATTTCATACCACTAATTTCAACAAATGTGTCCATTCTTGTGTATCCATACCATGCTCTCCCAACCTTCTGGTTTACTTTAAAGCAAAGTCAGATGTATTTTAAAACATCTTTAAGTATTTTTATTTGCAAATCTAACAGACTTAAACTCTTAAACAACATCATCATCTACAAATGGAGAAAGTAGCTAAAATTACCTATATCATTTAATAGCCAGTCAATATTTAAATTTCCCCCACTTATCCATGAATATCTTTTTTCAGTCAGTCAGTCAGTTCAGTTGCTCAGTCGTGTCCGACTCTTTGTGACACCATGAATCGCAGCACGCCAGGCCTCCCTGTCCATCACCAACTGCCAGAGTTCACCCAAACTCATGTCCATCGAGTCAGTGATGCCATCCAACCATCTTATCCTGAGTTGTGGCCTTCTCCTCCTGCCCTCAATCTTTCCCAGCATCAGAGTCTTTTCAGATGAGTCAGCTCTTCACATCAGGTGGCCAAAGTATTGTAGTTTCAGCTTCAACTTCCAAAGAACACCCAGGACTGATCTCCTTTAGGATGGACTGGTTGGATCTCCTTGCAGTCCAAGGGACTCTCAAGAGTCTTCTCCAACACCACAGTTCAAACGCATCAATTCTTCGGCGCTCAGCTTTCTTCACAGTCCAACTCTCACATCCATACATGACCACAGGAAAAACCATAGCCTTGACTAGACTGACCTTTGTTGGCAAAGTAATGTCTCTGCTTTTGAATATGCTATCTAGGTTGGTCATAACTTTCCTTCCAAGGAGTAAGCGTTTTTTAATTTCATGGCTGCAATCACCATCCATAGTGATTTTGGAGCCCCCCAAAATAAAGTCTCTCACTGTTTCCATTGTTTCCCCATCTATTTGCCATGAGTGATGGGACTGGATGCTGTGATCTTAGTTTTCTGAATGTTGAGCTTTAAGCCAACTTTTTCTCTCTCCTCTTTCACTTTCGTCAAGAGGCTCTTTAGTTCTTCACTTTCTGCCATAAGGGTGGTGTCATCTGCATATCTGAGGTTATTGATATTTCTCCTGGCAGTCTTGATTCCAGCTTGTGTTTCTTCCAGTCCAGTGTTTCTCATGATGTACTCTGCATATAAGTTAAATAAACAGGGTGACAGTATACAGCCTTGATGTAGTCCTTTTCCTGTTTGGAACCAGTCTGTTGTCCATGTCCAGTTTTCTTCTCTCTTTTTTTTTTTACTTATTTTACTTTACAATACTGTATTGGTTTTGCCATACATTGACATGAATCCACCACGGGTGTATACAAGCTCCCAATCCTGAATCCCCCTCCCACCCCATATCATCTCTGGATCATCCCCATGTACCAGCCCAAGCATCCTGTATCCTGTATTGAACATAGACTGGCACTTCGTTTCATACATGATAGTATAAATGTTTCAATGCCATTCTCCCAAATCATCCTCTCCCTCTCCCTCAGAGTCCAAAAGTCCGTTCTATACATCTGTGTCTCTTTTGCTGTCTCGCATCCAGGGTCATCATTACCATCTTTCTAAATTCTGTATATATGTGTCAGTATACTGTATTGCTGTTTTTCTTTCTGGCTTACTTCACTCTCTATAATCAGCTCCAGTTTCATCCATCTCATTAGAACTGATTCAAATATATTTTTTTAAGGGCTGAGTAATACTCCATTGGGTATATGTACAACACAGCCTTCTTCTCCATTCATTTGCTGATGGACATCTAGGTTGTTTCCATGTCCTGGCTATTATAAACAGTGCTGCAGTGAACAGTGGGGTACATGTGTCTCTTTCAATTCTGGTTTCCTCAGTGTGTATGCCCAGCTGTGGGATTGCTGGGTCATAAGGCAGCTCTATTTGCAATTTTTAATGGAATCTCCACACTGTTTTCCATAGTGGCTGTACTAGATCGCATTCCCACCAACAGTGTAAGAGGGTTCCCTTTTCTCCACATCCTCTCCAGCATTTATTGCTTGTAGACTTTTGGATCACAGCCATTCTGACTGGTGTGAAATGGTCCATGTCCAGTTCTAACTTGCTTCCTGACATGCATACAGGTTTTTCAAGAGGCAGGTCAGGTGGTCTTGTATTCCCATCTCTTTCAGAATTTTCCACAGTTTATTGTGATCCACACAGTCAAAGGCTTTGGCATAGTCAATAAAGCAGAAATAGATGTTTTTCTGGAACTCTCTTGCTTTTTCGATGATGCAGTAGATGTTGGCCATTTGATCTCTGGTTCCTCTGCCCTTTCTAAAACCATTTAAACATCTGGAAGTTCACGGTTCACGTATTGCTGAAGCCTGGCTTGGAGAATTTTGAGCATTACTTTTCTAGTGTGTGAGATGAATGCAATTTTGTGATAGTTTGAGCATTCTTTGGCATTGCTTTTCTTTGGGATTGGAATGAAAACTGACCTTTTCCAGTCCTGTGGCCACTGCTGAGTTTTCCAAATTTGTTGGCATATTGAGTGCAGCACTTTCACAGCTTCATCTTTCAGGATTTTAAATAGCTCAACTGGAATCCATCACCTCCGCTAGCTTTGTTCGTAGTGATGCTTTCTAAGGCCCACTTGACTTCACATTCCAGGATGTCTGGCTCTAGGTGAGTGTGAGTAATCACACCATCATGATTATCTGGGTTGTAAAGGTCTTTTTTGTATAGTTCTTCTGTGTATTCTTGCCACCTCTTCTTAATATCTTCTGCTTCTGTTAGGTCCCTACCATTTGTCCTTTATCAAGCCCATCTTTGCATGAAATGTTCCCTGGTATCTCTAATTTTGTTAAAGAGATCTCTAGTCTTTCCCATTCTATTGTTTTCCTCTATTTCTTTGCATTGATTGCTGAGGAAGGCTTTCTTAATTTGGCTGATTTTATCTTCATGGTGTTGTTTAACATGTTCATCTAACTTTAGTTCACCTTTAACAAGAGGCTTGATCAGATTCAGCTTGAGTTTAATAATTTTGACAAAGATTTCTTATAACTCGGCTTTCCTTGTAGCTCAGCTGGTAAAGAATCCCCCTGCAATGCGGGAGACCTGGGTTGGATCCCTGGATTGGGAAGATCCCCTGGAGAAGGGAAAGGCTACCCACTCCAGTATTCTGGCCTGGAGAATTCCATGGACTGTATAGTCCATGGGGTCACGAAGAGTTGGACATGAATGAGCATCTTTCACTTTCACTTCTCTTGTAACTGGTGCTGCATACTTCTTAAAATATCAAGAGGCTGTGATGTTTGGTTGTTTTTCTTCATGTTATATTATCAGTGGGCTCAGGTGCTTTCAGCCTAATCCATCCATTATAAAGTTCTGCATTACTCTTACCTAATGGTGTTAGCAGTCATCCATGATCACTGCCTAGATCCATTATTTCATTAGATGTTGTAAAGTGGGGAGTTTCAATTTTATAAATTCTTAATATCAACTAAATGATTACCCTGAGATAGATTTCATAGAGAAGGGCAGGATACATTCTGGAGTCTCTTATTTGTAGTTTTTTCGAAATATGTTGGTGTTCTAGAAATCTCTAGAAGTCCTCATTTTGAATGCGTTATTAAAATGCATATATTTTAATGTTTGTGTCTCAGTCTATTGTATTCCTGATTTTCAGTGTTCACAAAGTCTGTCTCACATTTGGCCATTGGAGGTCCTCTGTACTGATCCTTGGTCCTTTTCACACGACCCTTATAGTCTTGTTTTCTGGGACAAGTAATCAGACTTACATTAAACAAACTTACATCGTACAACTCTTCCTCCTGATCTGGACTCTGTTACTTCTCCAAGAAGTTCTGGGTTTTATTAATGGGAACCATCATTAGTTTCTAAATAGTCTATAATTTTATTCTTAGGTGTTGAGTTATTGAGAAGAGTGTTTTTAAATTTCTAGGTAGGTAGTTTTTGGTTTTGTTATTAATTTATTTCCCTGAAGCAGAGAATATTACTGTATGATTTTCTTTAAAACTTTCCATTGGATTAATTAAAAAATGTTTTATGAGCGTTTGAAAAGAACTCTGTGGAGTTATTAAATCGATTCTTATATTGTATTCACAAACATCCCTTATCTGTAAGTTTTAAGGGAGCTGTGTTAAAAACAACAAGCTATTATAGAGGTTTGTCAATTATTTCCTTTCTGAAAGCATTTCCGTTCACTTTAAAGCGCTGTGATTTAGAATGTAAGATTAGGGTCTAGGGAGAAAATCTAATTTTCATCTGTAAAATGGGTAATTTGAAACAGCATAAAATTAAATTTTCTTTTCTTTATCAAGGATTAAGTTCCGCAGAGAGCAAATGTAGATTTTTACTTCTGTAAAAAAAAGTACTTGGATTTTGTTGGTAGCTCCTGGAGGAGTTGAAAATGTCATGTTTTGGGAGCTGTTGTGCTAATTAGTATATGCAGTAATTTAATCATACAGTGAAATGCAAACTGTTGAGCAGATAAATAAATGAGAAATTACTGGATAGAGGACAACATAATTTTTGTCAGCTGCACATATTTTTCTTTTAATACTGCTTCTTGGTAACCTGTTAGCCTGAAGGAAACAAAGATATGTGTAGAATATAAGTACAATGCAGATGCCCACGGATTATCCCTTTTCCTTGCCTGGAATGCTGTGAAATTATGAGAGTGTTTGCATTAAGAAGGCCCAGCATATTATCTGCAGAGAAGGCAATGGCACCCTACTCTAGTACTCTTGCTTGGAAAATCTCATGGATGGAGGAGCCTGGTAGGCTGCAGTCCATGGGGTCACAAAGAGTTGGACACGATTGAGCAACCTCACTTTAACTTTTCACTTTCATGCATTGAAGAAGGAAATGGCAACCCACTCCAGTCTTCTTGCCTGGAGAATCCCAGGGACGGGGGAATCTGGTGGGCTGCCGTCTGTGGGGTTGCACAGAGTCAGGCACAACTGAAGCGGCTTAGCAGCAGCAGTAGCATATTACCTGAACACCCCATGGAAGCCCAGCCTCACTTGTTCTGGGATGGCATCTGTGACAGGCAATGCTCACGTGACACTTCAATACACTAGGCTGTGGCCTAATCAAGAGAGCCATTCATCTACGAGTCTCCTTCCATTTCAGCTGTTTAAAAATACAATTTCACACATTCTTTCATTTTATTAATGAAATGCTACGCTTCAAACCAAGGGGCTTGCCTGCCAGGTGGAGCTATAATTATGCCTGGGCAGTCTGCAGCTGGGCTTAGTTATAAAGCTTTAACTAAAGAAAATAGAATTCAAGTTGCTTTTCTACATCTCTTAATGTTTCCCCCAAATCTGTACATTTATATGACAGTTAAATAATTTCTAAAGAGACTACTGGCATTCAAAAGTATATTTTTTTCCATTTGGCCAGGACATTGAAAACCTGGTGTTTAACCTATTTTTTGGTTATCTTTCAGCAAAACTAACCCTAAAATGATTGTTTTGTTTGCTTAGAAACAGCATAATATACCTCTTTCTTGACTCCTTTTTACTTCCCACCCACTACCCCTAGTCTATTGGCAAATCTGCTGGTGCTGATTTTGAAAAATATCTAGGATCCAGCCACTTTGAACCCTATGACAGCCACAGCCTGAGACCAGGCTGTATCACTTCTTAGCAAGACTGCCACCAAAGCTGTAGATACAGGCTCCTGCTTCCCTCCCATGATGTGTTCTACACCCACCCACCTGATCTCTTGAAAAGATAGGTTGGGTTATGCTTCTGCTCTGTTCGAGACCTCTTTTGGTGTCTTCTCACTTGGAATGAATCTAAAGTTGTTGCTGTGGCCCACCGCGCTGTACCTGATAAGGACCCCTCTTGCTCTCTGCTCTCATCTCCTGTCACTCTTCTCCTGGGTGCTTCCATCCCAGCTCTACTGGCCTCCCTGCTGGTCATGAACACAGTGAGCATGATACTATCTCAGGGCTTTTGCACTGATTGCTTCTACTGCTTGGAATATCTTTCCACACATATATATGTAGGGTCTGTTCCCTTCATTCAGATCTCTGCATAAGTTTACCATATCAGAGAGGTTTTCCTCCCTAAAATCTTACCCTCCTGCTTACTGTCTTTTTCCTTTCCTAGGCTTATTTATTCTTTTCTTAACTTTTACCAGCATGATAACATGTCTCTAGTTATGCAAATAAAAGTTGCAAGAGAGCCCATTTTTTTTTCATTCATGTTGTATTCCTGTGACTAGAACAGTGCCAGTTACATTAATGCCAAATCAGTATTTATTGGATGAATACACAAAGATCAGTGCCTACTGAATCTCCTGAAGTTGAACTGGGTGCCCTCTTGCCAGGAAGGTCCCAGCCCAAATTCATACTTTGATAAAGTTGGATATAGCAACCCATAGCCATTTCTGTTTGGCACTGCAGTCTTACTATGTACAAACGGCCTATTGACTGTGTCACCCTTTTTTTTTTTTTTCACATTGACTTACCGTTTACAAGCCTTGTCCCACATATTATCTCATTGAATTCTCATTTTTCAAATTTTAGTGGTGAGAAGATGTAGGTGCAGTATGACAGAGTTGGGATTGAAACCCAGGTGTTTTAAGCTCAGTGGACTTTTCTTGCCCAAACAAATAAAATTATATTCAGGCCCTTTTTATAAGGATAGCCTTCTCAGAATTTTAAGGAAATTGATAACACTTTTAAAGAAGAATTACTTTAAGCATTAAAACTTACTGCTGTTGGGACTTGAAGTGGCTCTAGTTATTTGAAACCACCTTCAGCAAGAAATAAGGTAGGAAGGACATATTCTAAGGATAGGTTGAACTTGCTCACAGCATGGCAGCTAGTTCCACATAGTTCCATTGGAGGTCAGACAAAAGCTGCAGATCTCTTAAGGCCGGGACTATGATTTTTTGTTTTTTATGTCAATTCTACCACATCTGGATTGATCCTGTGATCACAGGGTCACAGGACCAGTCCACATTTCAGGAGAAGAGAAACTCCACCTCCTGACTGGAAAGTAGAAAGATTACCATTGCAAAAAATGTGTTTTGGCCATTTGTCAGAACACTACCTACTTCCAGATGTTATTCTGAAAAACTCTTAATTTTATTACCAGTAAAGAATCTAGAGCTTTTAAAGACAATGATGATAGTTACCCTTTCAAAAAACTATAGATTTTCTTTGGCGTATTGGTTATTGAAGAAAAATTTCACCTCCGAATAGTACTCTCCTCACTGGATAGGACATTAGATCCAAGAGATTTATTGTCCCCGGTGATTGTGAAAGCATTGATAACACCTTCAAAAGTAAGAACAAAAACTTTATTATGGAATCTCATTGAGTTCTCTGTATTTCAAATACATAGCCCCTCTTTGTATTTTGAAACAGGGGATAATGAAGCTGACATACTAGTCACAGGGAAGCTTGGATAAGACAATGTAGACCAATCATTCCAATGCAATTCTATTAGCAAAATAAAATTTGAAGTAATATTTTAATCTTGTAGTCTTTCAAAGTGAAAAAAAAATACAGGTATATGGATGGCATTAAATTAGTTTTCTTTAACATTTATTTAGATATACTTCTACCATAGTAGGCTTCCCTGGTGGCTCAGACGGTAAAGCGTCTGCCTGCAGTGTGGGAGACCCGGGTTCGATCTCTGGGTTGGGAAGATCCCCTGGAGAAGGAAATGGCCACCCACTCCAGTACTCTTGCCTGGAAAATTCCATGGACTGAGAGGCTTCTCAGAGCCTGGCAGGCTACAGTCCATGGGGTCGCAAAGTGCTGGACATGACTGAGCAACCTACCATAGTACTAGGTACGTGGTGGGGCACTGAATAAATATTTGCAAATGTTGGATATTATAACAACTTCAAAATCAGTTTTGTCTTAGAAATTACTTATGAGAAAGAAAGGAAGTCTCTGATTAACTCTAACTGTAGGTTCTTACCAGGTGTTACTCTTCTACAGACATATGTAAACTATATGTATATGGTATACCTAGTCATTCTTTTAACTTTCACTTTATCACTATCATTTTCAATTTTGTGACATTTTGGTCTCATGTTTTAATTTCCTACCCTATTCTGTCTTCCCCAACTCACCCTCTGGTGCTTGGCAGAACAGTCTGTCTGGAATTGCTGAGTTAACAACTTCCTCTGCTGTGATCATGTAATTCTAATCTTTCCCTTCACGAGAGTACTTTTGTGAATTCTAAGCCCATATGCTGCACATTCCCACTTTGCCTCTGAAGTAAGTTCCAGACATGTGACAAATGTGGTCAAACTATTTACAACAAATGTCCACAGGAGCATTCATACTCTGTGACTGGGAAACTAGGGTTGATTCACAGAAAAGTTTCTGTTTGACTTGACTGTCATAAACAATGAGATCACAAAAGTAAATACACCACATCTGGTTCTCTGGATCCTTGCTTGCATGGATATTTCTGGAAAGGAAAAAGCCATGTGGTCAGGCAGCATCATATTGTCCACATAATTACAATATTTTTAAGAAGTAAAGATTTGTGGGCGGGGATGATTCTATGAGTAACTTTCACTCTCATAGTAAGAAAGCAGTCATTGTGTTTCAGTCAGCACTGGTGTGTACTGTATACACACTGGTGTGTACTGTATACACACCGATGTGTACTGTATACACACCGGTGTGTACTGTATACACACCAGGGTGTGTACTGTACACACCCTGGTGTGTATAGGCAAATCAAAGCATTTGGATGGTTTGGTATGCCATGGAAATACTTGTGGTAGAAGCAAACTTAAACTAAGTTCACAGGTTGCAATCTTGGCTTAGTGCAAGAAAACAGTTGACTAGCTGCCCAGAATGTATAGATATCTTGTTTTGTTTTGTTTTTTCTTAAGAGGTATTTTCTTAAGATGATCTTTAGTTAAAAGAGCTTGTCCACATTCAGATGTTTTTTCACTTACTTAATTTAGTAATAAATTAGGTACAAATAACTTCATAATAAATAAATTAGGTACAAAAATGCCAACTTGATTATATCCTCAAGAATTAGCCAAGTACTCAAATAGATAAAACTGCTGATAATTGTTAGCCATGAAGATATATTTCAGTTAGAGGTGGAAACAAATAAATTCTCCTAATGGGCCAGAGCCAAAGCAAAAACAATACCCAGTTGTGGATGTGACTGGTGATAGAAGCAAGATCCAATGTTGTAAAGAGCAATATTGCATAGGAACCTGGAATGTCAGGTCCATGAATCAAGGCAAATTGGAAGTGGTCAAACAAGAGATGGCAAGGGTGAACGTTAACATTCTAGGAATCAGCGAACTAAAATGACTGGAATGGGTGAATTTAAGTCAGATGACCATTATATCTACTACTGCAGACAGGAATCCCTTGGAAGAAATGGAGTAGCCATCATGGTCAACAGGAGAGTCCGAAATGCAGTACTTGGATGCAATCTCAAAAACGACAGAATGATCTCTGTTCGTTTCCAAGGCAAACCATTCAATATCACAGTTATCCAAGTCTATGCCCCAACCAGTAACACTGAAGAAACTGAAGTTGAATGGTTTTATGAAGACCTACAAGACCTTTTAGAACTAACACCCAAAAAAGATGTCCTTTTCATTGTAGGGGACCAGAATGCAAAAGTAGGAAGTCAAGAAACACCTGGAGTAACAGGCAAATTTGGCCTTGGAGTACAGAATGAAGCAGGGCAAAGACTAATAGAGTTTTGCCAAGAAAATGCACTGGTCATAGCAAACACCCTCTTCCAACAACATAAGAGAATACTCTACACATGGACATCACCAGAAGGTCAACACTGAAATCAGATTGATTATATTCTTTGCAGCCAAAGATGGAGAAGCTCTATACAGTCAACAAAAACGAGACCAGGAGCTGACTGTGGCTCAGATCATGAACTCCTTATTACCAGAGTCAGACTCAAATTGAAGAAAATAGGGAAAACTGCTAGACCATTCAGGTATGACCTAAATCAAATCCCTTATGATTATACAGTGGAAGTGAGAAGTAGATTTAAGGGCCTAGATCTGATAGATAGAGTGCCTGATGAACTATGGAATGAGGTTCGTGACATTGTACAGGAGACAGGGATCAAGACCATCCCCATGGAAAAAAAATGCAAAAAAGCAAAATGGCTGTCTGGGGAGGCCTTACAAATAGCTGTGAAAAGAAGAGAGGCGAAAAGCAAAGGAGAAAAGGAAAGTTATAAGCATCTGAATGCAGAGTTCCAAAGAATAGCAAGAAGAGATAAGAAAGCCTTCTTTAGCGATCAATGCAAAGAAATAGAGGAAAAGAACAGAATGGGAAAGACTAGAGATCTCTTCAAGAAAATTAGAGATACCAAGGGAACATTTCATGCAGAGATGGGCTCGATAAAGGACAGAAATGGTATGTCCTAACAGAAGCAGAAGATATTAAGTAGAGGTGGCAAGAATACACAGAACTGTACAAACAAGAGCTTCACGACCCAGATAATCATGATGGTGTGATCATTCACCTAGAGCCAGACATCCTGGAATGTGAAGTCAAGAGGGCCTTAGAAAGCATCACTACGAACAAAGCTAGTGGAGGTGATGGAATTCCAGTGGAGCTATTTCAAATCCTGAAAGATGATGCTGTGAAAGTGCTGCACTCAATATGCCAGCAAATTTGGAAAACTCAGCAGTGGCCACAGGACTGGAAAAGGTCCGTTTTCATTCCAGTCCCAAAAGGCAATGCCAAAGAATGCTCAAACTACCACAAAATTGCACTCATCTCACATGGTAGTAAAGTAATGTTTATAATTCTCCAAGCCACGCTTCAGTAATACGTGAGCCGTGAACTCCCTGATGTTCAAGCTGGTTTTAGAAAAGGCAGAGGAACCAGAGATCAAATTTCCGACATCCGCTGGATCATGGAAAAAGCAGGAGAGTTCCAGAAAAACATCTGTTTCTGCTTTATTGACTATGTCAAAGCCTTTGACTGTGTGAATCACAATAAACTCTGGAAAATTCTGAAAGAGACGGGAATACCAGACCACCTAACCTGTCTCTTGAGAAACCTATATGCAGGTCAGGAAGCAACAGTTAGAACTGGACATGGAACAACAGACTGGTTCCATATAGGAAAAGGAGTACGTCAAGGCTGTATATTGTCACGCTGCTTATTTAACTTATATGCAGAGGACATCATGAGAAACGCTAGACTGGAAGAAACACCAGGTGGAATCAAGATGGCTGGGAGAAATATCAATAACCTCAGATATGCAGATGACACCACCCTTATGGCAGAAAGTGAAGAGGAGCTAAAAAGCCTCTTGATGAAAGTGAAAGTGAAGAGTGAAAAAGTTGGCTTGAAGCTCAACATTCAGAAAACGAAGATCATGACATCTGGTCCCATCACTTCATGGGAAATAGATGGGGAAACAGTGGAAACAGTGTCAGACTTTATTTTTGGGGGGCTCCAAAATCACTGCCGGTGGTGACTGCAGCCATGAAATTAAAAGACGCTTACTCCTTGGAAGAAAAGTTATGACCAACCTAGATAGCATATTCAAAAGCAGAGACATTACTTTGCCGACTAAGGTCGGTCTAGTCAAGGCTATGGTTTTTCCAGTGGTCATGTATGGATGTGAGAGTTGTACTGTGAAGAAGGCTGAGCGCCAAAGAATTGATGCTTTTGACCTGTGGTGTTGGAGAAGACTCTTGAGAGTCCCTTGGACTGCAAGGAGATCCAACCGGTCCATTCTGAAGGAGATCAACCCTGGGATTTCTTTGGAAGGAATGATGCTAAAGCTGAAGCTCCAGTACTTTGGCCACCTGATGCGAAGAGTTGACTCATTAGAGAAGACTCTGATGCTGGGAGGGATTGGGGGCAGGAGGAGAAGGGGATGACCGAGGATGAGATGGCTGGATGGCATCACTGACTTGATGGACATGAGTCTGAGTGAACTCCGGGAGATGGTGATGGACAGGGAGGCCTGGCGTGCTGCGATTCATGGGGTTGCAAAGAGTCAGACACGACTTAGCGACTGAACTGAACTGAACTGTATGGGTCAGGATATTTGTTAAAATATATGTTTTTTTTGAAATGTGTTTGTATTAGGTATAACCTATCTTTGTTGACTCTTTAGCATATTATTTGCACTTCAAATGCTTTTTCTCTCCTTATAATGCACAGTAATAAAATGTATTATTATATTTGGAAGTATGTTGGCAAGGGAAACTGGTAGAGTTAATCCAATAACTTAAAACTTCTTGGAGAAAAGATGCTATAGAAACGCAGGTATTATTACTGTGTGAAGCTGAACACCCTGCCTGCTGTTTATGAAAGTTGGCCGTTTAAGAAGAACTGCAGAATTGGCATAGCTGGAATTGAAGGTGTTTCAAAGTTTGTAAAAGTTAAACAGGTAGCAGAAAAACATTTTTTTAATTAAAAAAATGGTTTGCTTAGATTTCTTGTTACTACTCTCCACTTCTAAATATGATGCTATCAACAATAATTTTCCAGATATAACATGAAAGTGAAAAATCCAATTCTTGGAGGTGCTGGTATTCAAATTGGAAATATGATTCTTTAAAATAGAATTTGTAAAGCACTGACCCTTGAGATTTAGATGAAAGAGAATCCAGAATGCACAGAATGACATATAGTTTTACATTGATAACTGAGAGGTTGTGAATGGGAATTGTCAGAGTGTGTCAGTACTAGGTAGGCAGTAAGTGTAGTGGAGAGAGGGTCATCTCTGAAGTTAGACTGGCTTGAATTTAAATTTTGGCTTACTAGTCATGTGACCTTAAAAAAAATCATGAATCTCTCCAAGCCTCAGTTTCTTCATCTATATATTGGGGATGGTAAAATCAAAACATTAGTGCTTTGCACATAGATGAGTTCTCAGAAATGGAGGCCAACATACCAACTAAGTGTTGCCATCATCCTAATTAAACTTGACCTAGAATTATACTAGAAGCTCTTAACTGAATTATTAGCAAGATATTTATATAGTTTCTGCATAATTAAGATCTCTTAAATTACTTTTACTTTTAGCTGCTTACTTTAGAGAATGAGATGGAGAAAAGAAAGGTCACAGAAATTAATTCTCTTGTTTTGATAGTTATTACTCCTTACCTTTGGAGAGAAAGGGAAGTTATTCATAAAATAAAAACATTGGTTTGATGTAAGATTTTACTACAAAAATAGCAGTTAAGAAAATAAGTTAAAATTTTTGTTGGTTAATTAGCCAGATACCTACATGTTCATTTCATAGCTATCAGTACTATAGTTAAAAGATTTCCTGGATATCATGTAGTAAATGACCTCTTTAGGGGTATATTTTAAAAATTGCTTTAGCAATATTTCAGAATATTTCTACCAGGTATATTTGCTTATTCCAATCATTTCAGTTATTCTGTAATTAACAAAATAGAGGAAATGTTTTCAACTTTTTCTTTCTGTAGATATGTCTCAGAAGAGGATATTTTAGTGTTACTAGTTAACTTTAGATAAAAGGTAAATATTACCTAAGTTCATTTGCATATTGGATCCTGTGTCTGAAAAGAATTACTGAGTGCAAACATTCTGCATTTCCAAGTATGATGAAGTATATTTAGGGTGTCAGAGTAATGATTTGCAACTATGTTTGTCCAGCTACAGCACTGATGAAAACATTGGGCTAATATCAGAAGCAACTAATTTTATTGCTGTGGACTGCTCGGTAGATGTGTCTTTATTCAGCTGAGGAAAGTGATTACCTCAGTTCTTCTTTTAAGATGGTATTTAAATTGGACCCAGATAAAAACTTTAAGGTGGCTTTATTTCACTGAAGATCAACACGTTCTCATTTCTTAATTAAAAAAAAGTAACATAAAAAATATTGGCTCCTGGGTGCTCCTCTTCCTGGACAGTTTTACCTGTGTCCCCCCACCCCCATTTATATATACATGCACATTCGTGTATAACCATTTACTTTGTTCCTGCTATTCTCTTTCATTTAAATTATTTATTCATCCTCCCTTAATCTTTCCCTTGTATTCTCCTTGCTGGTTCAGAAATGAATTCCTCTTTCTGCAGAAGCTCAGCAGGAACTGTATTAATGCAGCTGGAACACCACTACTGTGGTGTCAGGATGCTGGGGTGACCTCTGTATTTGAAAAATAGAAGAGTTGAAAAGTATCCAGCAGCTAAAATTCAGGAGGAAAAAAATCTTGATGTTATCTTGTTCATTTTTACCAAGGAAGTGTTTGCCACATCTCCAAGGTATCCTGTGAGAGAAAAATCATGATTAAAAAAAAACTTCAAATGAAGATGAAACAGGCAAAAAAGCTGAGTCTGGGATATGTATTAATACTTTCAAGTTGCAACTCATAAGAAACCCTGGAATATTGAGGTGCATGATTGATATGAACAGAAATACAGCATTGCCCCTACCCCATTCACTTAAACTGTATTATTTTCAGGAATGAGAACCACCTCAAAAATTTATCTTCCAAAGATAAAAATGGTTTGTGTTTCTAGCTATCCTTTATCAATGTCAGGCTGTGATGGTTGGCTATTGCGTGGGTATCCTTGTTACTGAGGCCAGTGCAACTTAGTCAGGACTGACAGGATGTCCATTTCTCTCCTGCTGGGTCACTTGCTTGCCAACAATATTTTTTTCCCATGAATAATATTCAATGAAATATCTGATATTTAAAAACAAGATGCTTACCCTTGCAATTGTTATTAAATTCTTTTCCTGGCCACTAATACATAGGCTTTGATCTAAAGTTCTACCACTGCTAGAAGGACTTGTCTGATTATGATAATGTACACTGCTCTTTTTGCTATTCCTATAGGGAAAATAAACCCCACATTAGTTCCATATTAGTACCTGACTTGGAGAAGTTAAAAAGCACCAGAAAAAGGTTAAACAGAGTCAAGTACACATAAGAGAGCAGGGGTTATTAGTGTTCAGGGAGCCATTAAAAAATTCTGCTTATACAGAAGAATTTATTGGTGCTCCTGCTTCTGGCCGCTTTATGCATTTTAATAAAGAAGGTGTGTGTGTGTGAGAGAGAGAGAGAGAGAGCACGTGCGTACGTGTGCACTTGCATGCTTTTTGTGGCAATGATTGAACAAGGACTTTAGCTAGTCTGTTGCTAATTTTATCTTTGTTTTCCTTCTTTCCCCCAAGTCTCTCTCTTTAACTTTTGGCTTCTGAAAGTCACTGTTACTGTTACATTTTTATTAAGGCAATGCATGAAGAATATGCCTATTGACTCTATGGATGTTTGTTTTCTGATACATGTATTTGGGAAGGCTTTTTACTTTAGCTAGATGTTTGAAGACAATTATCTAGAGGAAAAAAACTAAATTTGCAATTATATGAAACAAAGAGTTTATGAAATTCTATATTTTTTGGTGCTTTGAAACAAAAATGCAGTTTATTAAGATACATGGATCATGACTTAAAGTAGTGTGAGCATACACATTTTACTATTCTTTCTACATTCTCATTGAAATGATCAAAGGAATATAAAACTAGAGAAAAAGGCAGGCTAATCCTGGAAATTAGAATAGAATGTTACCAACACTTAGGAGCTTGGAGAGATATTTGCAAATATTCTATGGACAAGATTGAACTGTGAGGAGAGCCAAAAGATGGTTAGGCTAAAAATCAACATAAAAGCATGAGTAGATAATTATCATCTATGTAAGTCTATTCATGCTACCAAGATGAAAACTTTGAACATGATGCAGACAAGTTATTTGAAATTATATTGACTGAGAACTTTGGACTTTAGACAAATAAACATCTTGCTTTTTACTCAATCAAAAAAAAAAAAAAAAAAAGAAATGTCTTTTTTTGTAAGAACAGACACTGAGGCAGACCCAGTTGTAGGCTTGATGAATCTGGGTACTAAGAGAAGAGTAGTCTTTGTGAATGGAGGAAGAAGACAAATACTGGTTTGAACATATGCACCAGATAGAACACTGCACAGCACTTACTCCTGACTTACCCCTGGGACATATATCAGGATCAGTTATGTAGAGCTTGATTTTACAGCTAACCTCCACACTTTTTTGTTTTTTTTTTTTTTTTTTTTTGATGTGTTTCTTTTAATGTTTTTTCACTGTAGTTAGTGAACACAGTTTGTATGACTTGAATTGTTTTAAATTTATCAAGATTTGTTTTATGCTGCCAAATATGGTCTGCCTTGGTGAATGTTCTGTGTTCACTTAGGAAGAATGTGTATTCTGCTCTTGCTGGATAGAGTTAGTTAGGATATGTTGGTTGAATATATTGTTCAAGTCTATATTCTTACTGATTTTCTGTTTGTTTGCTCTATTATTGAGAGATGGGCATTGAAATCCCTAACTATAATCGCAAGTTTATCTATTACTCCTTGAATTTTTATCAGTTGTTGCTTTATGTGCTTTGAAACTTTATTATTAAGGGAAAAAAAGTTTAAAAGTATTATTTTGTCTTGGTAAATTGATCCCTATACAGCTATGATATTCTTTACTCTGAAATTTAGTAATAGTCTGAAAAATACCATCACTCTTTCTTTTGATTAATGTTAGCATGGTATATCCTTTTACATTCCTTTATTTTTAACCTGAATGTGACTTTGTATTTAAAATGTGTTTTTGTAGGCAGAATGTTAGGTTTTGCTTTTATATCCAATCTGACAGTCTGTGCCTTTTAGTTATGATATTTAGACCATTTACATTTAATGTGATCATTGATATGGTTTGGCTTAAATCTGTCACCTTGCTATTTGTCTATTTATCCTTTTTGGTTTTTTTCTTATTTTTTGATTTAATGGAACTTGTTTTATGATTCCATTTCACTTCCTTTTTTGATTCATTAGCTATAACACTTGCTATTTTAGTGCTTGTTTTATAGTATACAGTACATAGCTTTAATTTACCATGGTTTACATTCAAGTGACTTTATACCATGTCATGTTTACTATAAAAATCTTACAATGGCATACTTCTTTCTTCTTTCCTGACTTTTGTACTATTATTGTCATATATTTAGCTTTTATATATGTTACAAATTGCACACCGTGTTGTTGTTTTTATTTAAATAGTTATGTTATATTTTTAAAAGATCTAAATAATGAGAAAAAATCTACATATTTACCTATGTTATTTCTGATTGTCTTAATTCTCTTCTATAGAGCCATATTTCCATCTGATGTTATGTTCCTTTGTCTACAGAGCTTCTTCCCAACATTTCTTCAAATGCTGGTCTGCTGGTAATAAATTTTTCAGCTTCTATGTATCTGAAAAAGTTTTTATTTGCTTTGTTGTTCAAAGATATTTTCACTGTGTATAGAATTCTAGATCTCCTCAAATCAGGAAATTCACTGGTTTCTGCCTCAGTTTTCCGTCCCGGTACTATGGTTAGAAACTCTTTCCAAGCAGTAAGCTCAAGAGGTCTTATGGCTCATCTTATTTGTTTTTCACGCTTAGGGATCACTGTTTCCACTGCCTGATGTCTAGAGTCCTGAAAACTGTTACTCATATATTTTGATGATTACTTGTTTCTGCCAGCAAGGTAAATCTGGCTCCTGTTATTCCATCTTGTTTGGGAGGCAAAGTCCCTTTACTTGGATTATAATAAAATTAAAAAAACTTCATGTATTTAGCTCCCTGTGTTTAGTGAAAGTGAGTCTATGAATGTTTAATCATCTTTGAAAATTCTACCATTTATCATCACATAATTTTACTTTTTATTTTATTTAGTACTTAAATTTATCTTTCATCATTTTTTGTTATTAATATTGCTACTCTTGCTTTACTTAAAAATTTTATTGGAGTATAGTTGATTTACAATCTTATGTTAGTTTTTGTTGTACTGCAAAGTGAATCATTTATACTACACATTTACCCACTCTTTTTAGATTCCTTTCCCATATAGGCCATTACAAAATATTGAGTAGAGTTCCTTGTGCTGAAGGTCCTTATTATCTATTTTATATATAGTAGTGTGTATATGTCAATCCTAGTCTCCCACTTTATCCCTCCTTTCACTTCCCCTTGGTAGCCATAAGTTTGTTTTCTATATCCGTGACTCTGTATTTTGCAAGTAATTTGATTTGTACCATTTTTTTTTTCAGATTCCACATATAAGCAATATCCTATAATATTTTTTTTTATGTATGACTTACTTCACTCAGTATGACAATCTCTAAGTCAATTCCTGTTACTGCAAATGGCATTATTTCATTCTTTTCATGACTGAGTAATATTCCATTGTATATGTTTACTTTGTTTTAAATCTGCTTTGAATCTCTTTGACCATCTCTTCATTTGGTTTTCTTGTTTGAAATTTATATTTTTAGTTGAGATATATAATATTACAAAAAATTGCAAGGCCTATAATACATAATATTATAGATCTCAGTCCTGAAGCCTGTTCCCTGTTGGTAATTACTTTAAAAAATTTTAGCTCTTTTTTATTTCCTTGCATACTTAAAAGAATACTGTAATGATTCCCCCCCCCCCCCTCATTTTTAGAGATCACCAATGGACTACCTATTAATTTCATGAGATTTAGTTTATACCTTCCCTCACTCCCAGTTATATACAGTTTTATTCCTTCAGTCTTCCCATTATAAATATGTCATGTTTGTTTAGATCAATGATCAGAATTTTCTTTATATGAAAGTATATGAATCATATTTTTGAGTTCATTATCTTGTTTAACCTTTTGTTTTTTCTACATTTCATAATTGTCTTATTTTTACTTTATTATGTGTCACTAATTCAGTTTCATATTACTTACCAAATTGAAAAATAAACTAATACTTTATTCTTATTAATTAATAGTAATCTGAGTGCCAATGCTTTCTTTAGTTGTTTCTTCTGGAACCTTCCATCATTGTTTTACTGCTTGTTTCCCAAGTCTATTGAGTAGTTATCAGCCTGGGACTTCTCTCATCTTCCTGTGAATTCCTATTACCAATCCTTTTTGTTGAATCACTCATTTTCTGTATTCTTGGTTTAAGTTCAAAATTTTGTTTGTCATCTCCTCAGGTAGCCTCCTAAGATATGATGCATGGGAGATAAATTTTTTGAGATCTTCATACCTGAAAATGTCTTTACTCTCTAGTTTGATTAAAATTTGATTGGGTTTACATTTCTAAATTGGAAGTTCATCTTTCCCTTAGAATTTTTCAGGGGGACACTAGCTTTTAGAGTTGCTGTTGAGAATCAAATACAGTTCTCACTTCTTAGCCTTTGAACTCAACCTGATTTTTCACTTAAAAAATTTTTTTTTAAACAGATATGAATTAACAATTCAATTAACAATTATATTCATATGATACAATTCATATTCAACAGTTATATTAATTCATATTAACAATTTGTATTAATTCAATTAACAATTCATAGCCCCTGAGGGGTTCTCCTTAGATTCATTGTATTGGCACCAGCTGAGCTTTTTAAATCTAGAAACTTGTGTCCTTTAGTTATGGACCTTTAAAATACTGTTGCTTGATAATTTCCCTCTCTCCTTTTTCCTTTTGGAGTTCTTAATACCCAGTTTTCATTCAGAATTTACTATGGGCAGGTACTGTTCCAATGGCTTCACATGTACTAAATTGAAATATGTTTCACTAGCATATTCATTTTTCAGATGAAGAAACTGAGCTCAGAGAAGTTTAGAATTTGTCTCAGGTTACACAGGTGATACACAGGGCTTCAAACCTTGATTGCTGGTGGGAATATAAACTTTAATTCTTTCTTATGCATACACTCAAGTGTCCCAAACTCCAGTCTTTAGAGACACTGGGTGCCTCACCTGAAGTTGTACAGCTAAAGTTAGCTTACTTGGTTTCTGGCCTAGCTTTAGCTTTCTCTCATCAGCCAAAGCTACTAGTCTGACAAGTTTCCAGGTTCAAATACCTGGTAATATCTTTTTTCTTAATCATTACCTTTTAATTATCTTTTGTCAGTATGTCTATATAGTTTTTATTTCTTTTAATTGCTTTCATGGGTTTCAGGAGAGATAAGAGATAAATATTTTATTTATTTTCTTTAATAAGAATTTCCATCCACTTATTTTCAGTTTTCTGTTAATTTTATATTATATATCACATGACTAAGTTTGTTTTTTGATGCATTCTGACAGTGTCTTTTCTCTTAAGGTAACATTGGGTTAATTTGATTGTATTCCTTATATTTTTATTTATATTATTATTTACTTTTTATTTTACTTAGAATTTTGGTGAGAATTAAGTAGCTTAATATCTAAATTCATGTAGAATAGTGTGTGATACATAATCACTAGAAACATCAACTATCCCTCATGCAGTGCTGGTGAGGTTGTATAATGGTGCAACTGCTTTGGAAAACAGTACCAGAAAAAGTTGAATAGAGTTACCATATAACCAAGCAATTCTACTCCTAAGTGTGTATCTATGAGAACTGTTTTTATGTTCACACAAAAATTTGAACATGAATGTTCATAGGAACATTGTCCATAATAGCTAAAATAATGGAATCAGCTCAATTGTCTATTAACCAATGAATGGATAAACAAAATGTGGTGAGACTATAAAATGGAATATTATTCAGCCACAAAAAGAATGAAGTACTAATACATGCTATAATGTGGATGAACCTGGAAAATATTTTGTTAATTGAAAGAAACCAATTAACAAAATGCCAAGTATTATATGATTTCTTTTATAGGAATTGTCCAGAATAGGCAAATTCATAGAGACAGACAGTATATTAGTAGTTGCCAGGGTCTTAGCAGGAATGGGGACGTTTGCTAATGGATGTGGGTTTTTTTGAGGGGGATGATAAAAATATTCTGAAATTAGATACTGATGATAGTTTTACAACCTTGTGAATTACTGAAAGCTACCCAGTTATATGTTTTATTTAAAAAAATTTTATTGGAGTATAGTTGGTTTACAATGTTGTGTTAGTTTCTGCTATATAGCAAAGTGAATCACTTATATACACACACACACACGCATATATATTCAATTATTTTTAGATTATTTTCCCATATAGGTCATTAGAGTATTGAGAAGAGTTACCTGTGCTATACAGTGAACTGTATATTTTTAAAGGGTGAATTTCATACTATGTAAATTGTATCTCAATTTTTAAAACTCAGAGAAAGTTAAGTTCATTGATTGGAGAACTCCAAAGAAACTGCTGTCAGTCTTCTATAAAGCTATAGAGTAAACATAATTCTAATAAATTTTCTGGATTTTATTTGTGGAAAGTGACAAGCTGGTTCTAAAATACATGTAGATACATAATGGGCTAGAAGTAGCCAAAGCAACCTCAAAGAATGACAAACTTGTGGGTTTTACAAAAACATCCAGAATATAATCTAGAAATATGTCATTGCTATAATAAAGACTATGTGGCCCATATATATTCAGAGTTTATATTCAATTATTCATAAAACAGACTTATGGAATGGAGTCAAGAAGCAGGAAGAAAGCTATGCTTAGTTTCAACAAGTTCTTAATTTCCTATGAATGATGTGTATCCAGCTTAATAAATGCTCAGTAAATCTCAGTTCCAGAATCGTTAAACCGTACAGTGAGCCATGTTTTCAGCAGTGGTTTTCCATGGAGAAGCTCGAGACAGATAATACCAAAGGATGGGTAGCAGCTTTTGGTCAGTATTTTTATGCAACACATTAAAGATAAAGAGGAAGACAGTTATAAATGGCATTATCTTGGTATCTCTGTAGGATGTTAGACCAGTTCTTTACATTGACATGTTTCTGAATTAATACTGTTTCGGACTGCACTTCTGCCTTATACGTATATTTTCAAACAAACTTAAACAAGAAAACAATGTTAGAAGATCAAAAAAGAGCGTCCGAACAATTAGAGTCAATGAAGAAGCCATCATGAGAATTAGAAAGCACTTAGAACTGTCAAAACTAAAATGCAGCTAAAGCAGATCTCAGAGGAAATTTTATGGCATTACATGCTGTTATAAAAAGAGATAAAAAGCAAAAATTCAGTAAGATTCCTTATTAAATGCAAAGAAAGTAGAAGGATGAAGGTAATATGCATAAAAGCAGAATTCAATACAATAGAAATCAAGGTATTAATAAAGAGGATCTATAAAACTAAGTTATCTGAAAAGATTATATGACTGAAAAATGCCTAGTGAGACTAATTAATAAAAAGTAGTCATTATTGGGATTGAAAAATAAAATTCAAGTATAGATATTCTGGATGTTATAATGATAACTGTAGGCTGTAATAATAAACATTCAGGCTGTAACTTTGAAAGTTGATGAAAAATGGGCAAAATCTTGGAAAATTTACCAAAAACAAACTCAAGAATAGACAGGAAACCCAAACAATAAAAAAAAAAAGAAAGAAGTGTAATTAATAGTAAAAAATGGTCCCACAAAGAAAACTCTAATTCCAGCAAAATCTGCAAACATTCAAGGAAAAATAAGTAGCATATGCTATTCCAGAACATAGAAAAAAAGATTAGCATATTCTTGATATCAACACTTGACATAGATAATATAAGAAACATAGAACAGTATTATCATGAAAATATGTTTTAAAAAACCCTGCCAACAAAATGTTGGCAAATCAAAACCTGTGATATATATAAAGGATAAAGACTTGAGACTGAGCAGTGTTTGACCTAGGACTACTAGGTTGGTTTAACTTAGAATATTAGTGTTATTTACTATGTTATTAGATTAAAAGAAAAATCAAACTATCACCTCAATAGACACATACAAGCGATTTGAAATTTACTGTGAAGTTAGGAAATATTTTTAGCAACCTGAGACCAGTAGGGAAATCCCTTAAATTGGTTAGTTCAGTTCAGTTCAGCTCAGTCGTGTCCGACTCCTTGCGACCCCATGGATTGCAGCACGCCAGGCCTCCCTGTCCATCACCAACTCCCAGAGTCCATCCAAACCCATGTCCAATGAGTCGATGATGCCATCCAACCATCTCATCCTCTGTTGTCCTCTTCTCCTCCTGCCCTCAATCCTTCCTGGCATCAGGGTCTTTTCCAGTGAGTCAGCTCCTCACATCAGGTGGCCAAAGTATTGGAGCGTCAGCCTCAACATCAGTCCCTCCAATGAACACCCAGGGCTGATGTCCTTTAGGATGGACTGGTTGGATTTCCTTGCAGTCCAAGGGACTCTTAAGAGTCTTCTCCAACACCACAGTTCAAAAGCATCAATTCTTTGGTGCTCAGCCTTCTTTATAGTCCAACTCTCACATCAATACATGACCACTGGAAAAACCATAGCCTTGACTAGACAGACCTTTGCTGGCAAAGTAATGTCTCTGCTTTTTAATATGCTATCTAGGTTGGTCATAACTTTCCTTCCAAGCAGCAAGTGTCTTTTAATTTCCTGGCTGCAATCACCATCTGCAGTGATTTTGGAGCCCAGAAAAATAAAGTCAGCCAATGTGTCCACTGTTTCCTCATCCATGCCATGAAGTGATGGGACCGGATGCCATGATCTTCCTTTTCTGAGCGTTGAGCTTTAAGCCAACTTTTTCACTCTCCTCTTTCACTTTCATCAAGAGGCTCTTCAGTTCTTCACTTTCTGCCATAAGGGTGGTGTCATCTGCATATCTGAGGTTATTGATATTTCTCCCAGCAGTCTTGATTCCAGCTTGTGCTTCCTCCAGCCCAGCATTTCTCGTGATGTACTCTGCATATAAGTTAAATAAGCAGGGTGACAATATACAGCCTTGATGCACTCCTTTTCCTATTCGGAACCAGTCTGTTGTTCCATGTCCAGTTCTAACTATTGCTTCCTGACGTGCATGTAGGTTTCTCAAGAGGCGGGTCAGGTGGTCTTGTATGCCCATCTCTTTGAGAATTTTCCACAGTTTATTGTGATCCACACAGTCAAAGGCTTGGGCATAGTCAATAAAGCAGAAATAGATGTTTTTCTGGAACTCTCTTGCTTTTATGATGATCCAGCAGATGTTGGCCATTTGATCTCTGGTTCCTCTGCTTTTTCTAAAGCCAGCTTGAACATCTGGAAGTTCATGGTTCACGTACTGCTGAAGCCTGGCTTGGAGAATTATAAACATTACTTTACTAGTGTGTGAGATGAGTGCAATTATGTGGTAGTTTGAGCATTCTTTGGCATTACCTTTCTTTGGGATTGAAATGAAAACTGACCTTTTCCAGTCCTGTGGCCACTGCTGAGTTTTCCAAATTTGCTGGCATATTGTGTGTATCACTTTCACAGCATCATCTTTCAGGATTTGAAACAGCTCCACTGGAATTCCATCACCTCCACTAGCTTTGTTCATAGTGATGCTTTCTAAGGCCCTCTTGACTTCACATTCCAGGATGTCTGACTCTAGGTGAGTGATCACACCATTGTGATTATCTGGGTCGTGAAGATCTTTTTGTACAGTTAGGGTTTCTGAAAAAAACAAAACAAAACTAAACAAAAGTAATTGGCATACTTATTGGTGAGATTTTGACACCTTATATATGAGATTACCAAAAGATGAGGATGTCCCTTTAGCTATTAATACTTTTATTTGGTAGTTTATAGAAAATTTTGATGAACACTATGAAGAATAAGAAGTAAAAAGTATTAGAACTGGATAGAAGGAGAAAAAGAACTCACTATTGACCGATGATATAGTTGCATAGAAAATGCAAAGAAAGCTACAGATAATTTATTAAAATTAATGAGTTTAGAAAAGTATAATTGAATATAAAAATCAATTTACAAAAATCAATTGCATTTCTACAGGCCAGTAACATACAGAAAATGAAAAGATGTTTACAATATTACAAAGATGTGAACACTGAGGAATAAATATAACAAAGAAGATGAATGAGCTTTATGGAAAAATTATAAAGTTTTATTGAAGGATATTAAAGAGGACATAGCATGGCAGCCCACTCCAATATTCTTGCCTGGAGAAGCCTATGGATAGAAGACCCTGGCAGGCTACAGTTCATGGGTTGCAGAGAGCTGGACACAATTGAGTGACCAACAGACACACACCCACAGAACCAAGCTTATGAATCAGAGAGTTCAATATTGTAAAGCTGTCAATTGTTCTGTAACTGATTTAGATTCAATGCAGTTCTGCTTAGGATTCACACAGGATTTATTTTTCTTTTGTGAAATTTGATAAGCTTCTTATACAGTAATGCAAGGGACCAAGAATAACCATAATACTCTTAAAGACAAATATCAAAGTTCAGGAAATTGCCTGGCCAGATCAGAATGTATAAAGCTCTAATAATTGATACACTTTGGTGTTTTAGGGACAGAGCTATAGGAGAGCATGAAGGAGCCCAGATAGAAGACATCCACACAAATAATGATGTTTGATGCATGACAGATGTTATAAATTCAGATCAGTGGCGAGTCAATGGTGATGGGACATCTGGCTATGTATACAGGAAAAAAAAATGTACTCCTACCTCACACTACACATAGAAGCCACTATTAGACTTAACACCTAATGAGTTTTTAAGTTATAGTTTTTTAAACAAGAAAGCTTTTAGAAGCTAATACAGAAGATTATTTTCATGACCTTGATGTAGGGAGAGATTTCTTAAATATGAAACACAAACTTGAATGATAAAAGAAAATATGTTTGAGTTTGTATGTTGAAATTGAGAATTCATTAAAAGCTAGCCAGAAGAGAGTAAAATAATAGTAAGCAAAGAGTTCTATAAATATGTAAAAGGTATTTATAACATATAATCTAACACTGGACTAATAACCAGGGAATACAGTGAGCTCTTCTGTGGCTGGAGCTGAGACTTCCCAGAGTTTTCGCCCAGGGGCTTCTGGCTAGTGTCTGCAAATGAAGGCCCGAGAGGAAGCTGAGGAGGACCTAGATGAAGTATCTTCTTTCCTTTCCTTTTTTTGTTCTTGCCGCTGTGGCTCCAGTCCCAGCATACAGTTGACTCTAGCTTCCAGCTTCTTTCATCACATCCAGCTATTACTGCCGTTCAGCTATTTGAGAGGGACCCTGTTCTCTAGAGAGCCCCACCTTGAGCTCCTCCTGCCTGCATTGCTGCCTGTGGAGCAAGGAGTCTGCAGGGCCAAAGTGATGTGACTATGTGGTGTCTGTTGCCTGCCTGCTCCAGGAGGGGTAACATAGAACCCTGACATTCCCTGTGCAAAACACTCACAGTCCCTCCTTCCAAGGGTGGACCATGCCCATTGGAGTGAGCACATTTCGGCTTAGGGGTGGCTGATTTGTATATGAATGTGTGCATATGCAAGTGACTGGAACTTGCAAGGGTGTGCTTGGGAGATCACATGTATGTCCCTGAGGCCCCTGAGAGAATAGGATGTGCTGGATGAGAGGGAGTGGCTCTTGGTCTGGGGCTCTGAGCCTAGAGTATTGTCAAGTGCTGCAACAGACTAGCCAGAAGCTTTGAGAGGTTGAGAAGTTTCAGTCAATGCTTCTCAAACTGGGGTGAAAATACAGTTTTTATTTCTTAATTTTAAACTTCAGATTTATCAGAAACTAATACTTTTGTTAAATACAATAAATACAAATTGCAAGAAAAATCAAATTTTAAAAAGTGTACAACCAACATAACATGACTGTCAAATTGCTCTAAAAATTTCTAAACACTCTCAGTTTCTATACTTACTTGGCATGGACCAATAACAAATAATTTTCATCCTGGTATTGTAGGCCATACTTGGAGTACTAGTCACCTAAGTTAATTCCTGCCCTCCCCCCCCCCCCCCCCCGCCCCAGACATTGTGAATATACATCTGTTAAAGTGTGATGATAGCACATAATTTAACTGTTTAAATGTAGACAACATTTATTGAGTCCCTACTATGTGCCAGGCACTGTTCTGCGTGCTGGGGGGACCTAATGGAGCTTACAATCTAGTTGGGACAGCACATAGAGAACAAAGAACATATTAAATAAATGCAGTGTCTAAGTGGTGAGTGCTGTGGATGGAAAATGAATCAGGAATTTCTGGAAGTGGGGTAGAGTGTGTGTATAATTGCAAATTTAAATAGAGAGGTCACATAGACTTATCTGACCTGAGAATGTGACAGTAGAGGACTTGAAGATGGTAAGGTGTGAGCCACAGGAGGTAGACATGGAGGAATCCCTCAGGCTATAATGTGTAGGCACAGGTAGGGGCATTCCTAGAGAGGAGGTAGAGAGGAGTGAAGTTAAATCAGAGAGGTAACTGTGTGCTCAGATTGGGGAGAGTCTCACTGGCATTATTGCTCTTACTGAGCTGAGCAACCACTGTGGGGTTCAGAGCAGAGTCAGTGTCCCAGTGTCCCATCCTATTAAATTGACTTACATTTAATAGGATTGCTTTGGCTGCCACATAGGGAATAGACTTGGAGATTGGACCATATTGAGTAAAAGAAGCTTGTCACTGAAAGTATACACACTCAGGTAGTAAAACTATAGAGAAAGCCAAAGGAAGAGCAAAATAAGCATTCAGTTCAGTTCAAGTCGCTCCAGTCGTGTCTGACTCTTTGTGACCCCAGGGACTGCAGCACGCCGGACTTGCCTGTCCATTACCAACTCCTGGAGCTTGCTCAAAAACATGTCCATTGAGTTTGTGATGCCATCCAACCATCTCATCCACTGCTGTCCCCTTCTCCTCCTGCCCTCAATCCTTCCCAGCATCAGGGTCTTTTCCAGTGAGTCAGCTCCTCGCATCGGGTAGCCAAAGTATCGGAGCTTCAGCCTCAACATCAGTCCCTCCAATGAACACCCAGGACTGATCTTTAGGATTGACTGGTTTGATCTCATTGCAGTCCATGGGACTCTCAAGTGTTTTCTCCAACTCCATAGTTCAAAAGCATCAATTCTTCGGTGCTCAGCTTTCTTTATGGTCCAACTCTCACATCCATATTACTGGAAAAACCATAGCTGTGACTAGATGGGCCTATATAAGCATTAGGGTACAGATTACTTTCGGGAGAGAGCAGATGATGTGATGGGGGAAGGGCTCTAAGTGGCCATGTTCTCTTTCTTCATCTGGGTGGGATTTTTAGTGGTAGTCACTTTATTAATACTTTAACTTTTAAGCATATGTTTTAGACATGTATTTCATACATACAAGTAACAATAAGAGAGACAACAGAAAAAGAACCTTTCTCTTAGTAATAACCTAAACTGTTTTGCCCTTCAATTATACAACAGGTTACTATTTTTCTAGATTAAGATAACAGTTTAAGTTGTGCTTGAATACTCTCTGGGGAATGAAAAGAATATTGATGCATTATTTGGGTGTGTGTTGTCCCTGACTTGTAGATATCAACTTTTGACTATTAAAATAACACAATAAAATGGAGAATTGGATGTCAGCCAATATGTTTATAGGCTAGACACCTCCAATTTAGAAAAACATGCTTGTCAGTTGGTATTTTTTGAGCTGCTACATGTGCAAAGAAATTTGGTAGTACAAAAGAATATTTAATCTAGTTAGCAAGATGAGATCAATATGACAATTAATTACCCAAGACATTGTATTATTAATTGCTAAATTGTGTGGTACCAGATAAAAATATGCTGATAGTATCATCTGAAAATTCTAGCCATAGCAACAGATACAGTCCATGCCTTTATTTTAGAATGAAGAACCTGAGTATAGAATTTTATTTTCAGTTTTTATTATCATATTAACAGAAAATATTATGGAAAGTAATTTGCTATTGTGTGTCTATATGAATGTTAGTTATCTTTGATGTTTAATAATTTCACACATACTTCAGCCAATATGCTCAGTTTTCTTTTCATGATTCTTCATCTGCCCAGAGTATTTCTATGTTTCTCTGTCCATATTAGAAAGGTGCAAATAGTCCTAGGAAATTGGACCACTCTTGCTGCCTTTGTCTTTCACATATTCTTTAGCATGAATGAGATTACTAAGTATTTTAGCTTAAAACACCCCCTGCTGGGCTGTATACAGTATAAATAATCAAGAGATAATGAATACTATAACTTCAGGAATTTTTAATTTCTTCTGGCTAATTATTTCAGTAAGACCTTGAAAACAAACTGGTAATTGGGAATTACCTTAATTAAGCAAATTAAAGAAAGTATTTAAAGTCACTTTTGGGGAAGATTTTATGTTTAGTAATGCTTTGCTGTGTTTTAATTTATTGATGAAATATATTAACATAGCTTAATATCTTTATGAGCTACTATATTATATATTATGAAGTTAATATATTTGTTGTCAAGTGTTGATAATTTTCCTTTGGAGCTCTGGAAAGAAAAACTATTTTAAAGTTTTGCAGTCAAATGGACTCTCACTTTAGGTGTCCACCGCTGTCAAGAGCCAAGAACAAAATTAGTTATGTTGAATGCTTGACATGACTCTACTTCTCATAAATACATGTGGAGAAACAAAATAGTTGTCTTTTTGCTGTGGTTTCATGTGTGGCTAGAGTTTAAAATAAATGGTATATTTCAAGTAAACTGTTGAAAAGTCTGACTGTACTGTAATGGTGATTCAGTTCTTTTTTTAATGTACGGATTTGCCTTAAAGTATTTTATCCCTAGAAACATTTGCATACCATATAGTTTCAGGGGTTTAGTAGAAATTTGCTTTTCTTTCCTAAATTCTATCCTAATTCCAGTCACTTATTCTCCCAAGATGTGTTAATATTGAGAATTATCCGGGAGGAAAGGTGGGAATGAGGAAAGTATGGCCTCAGAGGTATGTGTTTATCTTTTGCTTTATTTTATTTGACATTGTTTTGGCCTTAAGCAAAGAGGAAATTTGCTTTTGTGATTCACTTGCTTATATAAAGGAAAAAGAACAGCCTGCCCTTTAAAAAAAAAAAAAGAGAAAGACATCTTTAATAATTCTGTTTTAGGATTTCTTCAAGGTATGACATATATCCTAGATTAAAGGCATTCGTGTAGTCAGCAGGAATCTAGCCTCAGTTCATATTAATGCCTGTAAGAGTTGATTCTGTGCCAACACTATTTCTAGGGATGAAATTAACAGCAAGGTGCAACAGTTCATTGATGTCAGAATAATAACATCATCTGAATGTCAGGAGTTGGTAGAGCCTTATTTGCCTGGGGATTTTAAATGTCCTGAAAGGTCTGAGAAACTTGGGTAAGTCTACATTTGACTTTGTTCCTTATCCCCAGGTTGTTTTCACTGGGAAATTTGAGCTTCAAGTTCTATTCTGTGTTTATGTGGGTGTTCCTTGTAGTGTACTGAAGTGACTAGCGACTGTATTGGAAGTATGTGTGTGGGAAGATACTTGAAGACTATAGCCTGCCCTGAGGTAAAGATGTCTAGATAGATGGAAACTCAGTGAGAATGGAGGGTTCTTTGGCACCCTTCCAAAGGCTCTCCTTCTAGTTTTAAGCTCCCTGAGGTATTTGGAAGGTAGGCAGTATTAAAATTGACATATTAAATACTTCCCATTCTGTAATGATTCCTGAGTTTTTGATTTATATTAACCAGGCCTGGTTAATATTTTTTTCCCATACACAGACTGAGTTCCTTAATAATCTCCTTGAGGTCAAGGATAGTGTCACTTTTACTATATGTCTCTAGGGTACTCAGTAATATTTGCAGAATATAAGACCAAACCAGAATTCTCATTTGGATTAAGGTAATGCTTGCTTTTCCATTTTAATGTAACTACTGCTGAAATAATTATCCCCATCTCCCTCCATTATTTCCAAAAAAACCCCCCAAAACCACATTTATTGAGTGCTTGTGTTAGATTTTCACAAATAATACCTTTCCTGTTGGCCACATTGTATTAATAATCTCAACTGGGAAGAGTTTTACGTTTGAAGAGGTGTGATTCTTCTTAGTCCCATTCCCTGCCTTTCCCTTGCTGTTCTGTTTGTAATGGGTCCAACACCTTGAGTCTGTTTCTTAGGTTCTCTTGCTAACTGGTTTCCAGTTAGGTTTGGCCAACAGCAAGAGAATGGTGGGGCAGGCTGAAGGGAGAAGCCAGGGCATGTCTCCATGGGCACGTCCTCCTGTCTCCTTCTGCTTCAGGTTGAGTGCCTGACAGTAGCAATATCTCTGTTCTTGTTCTCGTTCCCACCCCATATGCCCTCCTGCAATGGCTTCAGTTTCTGCTGGGGGCTCTGGTTAAGCACCTCCACCCTTTGTCCCTTTTGCTTAGAGATTGATAGTGGCTCCTTTCTCTCTTCACTTCTTTCCCTTCTTCCTTCATTCCTTTCTTTTTTTCTTTTTCATTATTTGCTTCTGACCAAAATATAATTCAGATACCATAGAATTCAGCCTTTCAAAATGTACAGTTCTTTGGTTTTTAGTATATTTACAGACGTGCAAATATCACCAGTTATTGAATTCTTGAACATTTTCATCATCCCAGAAAGAAACTTTGTACCCCTTAGCAGTCACTTCCAATTCTCCTCTACTTACAGCCCCTGGCAAACAAGAATGCCTGTTCTGCATGTTTAATATGGAACCATACAACATGTGGCCTTTTGTGACTGAATTCTTTCAGTTAGCATAATGTTCATCCACATTGTAGTATATTTCAGTACTTCAGTTTCATGGCTGAATGATATTCCCATTGTATGGATATACCACATTTCACTTATCTATCCATTCATCAACTGATAAACATTTAGTTGTTTGCATTTTTCAGGCTATTATAAATAATGCCACTATGAAGTTTCGTTTGTAAGTTTTTGTGTGAACTTATGTTTTCAAGTCTCAGACTGAAATTCTCAGTTCTCTTAAGCCAAAAGAGAGAGACCTAGGAGTAGAATAACTTGAATCATAAGGTAACTCTACATTAAACCTTTAACGAACTGGGCAGTAGTTTCTTTGTACTGCAGATCTCTGCATTACTGTTCTCTTTTTGGCCATTTGGCTTTTCCAGCCCCTTTATTACTAGTTTATTTTTTATAAAAAGATTTAAAATTTTTAATTGAAGGATAATTGCTTTACAGAATTTTGTGGTTTTCTGTCATACATCAACAAGAATCAGCCATAGGTATCCCTATGTCCCCTCCCTCCCAAACCTCCCTCTCATCACCCTCCTCATATCACCCTTATTTTTCTCTATTAAAACAGGCAATTCTGGTGTAAACTTTGTCTCCTTGACTGAACCTGACTGAGATGGTTTCACAAAAGTCAAGGTTATTTATCCTCTCAACTTTTTTCTCTTTTGCATAACTGAGAAACCACAGTTATGCCAAAATAGAAGAAACCACAAAGTTGTTAGCACTATCAGGGAACAAGTTATCTGGTTAATTAGATTTTGCAACTTTATTTGGTAATTTGCTACTGTCACCAACTTTGGGTATAAGTAATTTATTTGGAGAGCAATTCCAGAACCCTTCAAGAGAGTAGGGAAGTGAAACAGGAGGGAAGAAGCCAGTAAAAGATGCCTTGATGAGCAGGTGACTGTTGAGGTCAACTGGGGCTCAGTTCTGCTGAGGAACTTAGAGAAACTATAGTACATGTCCCAGAATTGTCTAACCTGAGGGGTGTGGAAATTGGGGGATCTCTTCACTGTATTTTGTCATTGCCTGATGGCTGCTCCCCAGGGAATTAATTCCCCAAGCACTTCAGGTGTAGTCCTGTGGACAGAGAAAGACTGAAGATAGGGTCCCGGATGCTTGCAGGAAGCATTGCTTGAATGTTGACAGAAGTTGGGAGATCTGTAAACTCCTGTAGGGTAGAGATCTTGCATTTGTATCTTTCAATTTCACTTGTGAATAATAAGAATTAGTTGATTTTATGCATGTGTGAAGGAAACTATCCAGGGAAACTTCCTGAAGCTTTTATTTATTTATTGAAGCTGTCATCTTATGTTTATACATTGGAATTTTCCTTTCAGGTATTGGTTGATTTCGAAATTATGTGTTTTTAGAAAGAACCACAAATTCTCGGTTTGTAGCCAGACCATCAGCTCTACTGTCACATCCTGAAAGAAGCCTCATAGAAATACACACAAAGTTAAAATTTCCTGGATACTTTTAGCTGTAGAGAATAAAATCTATAAGGGAAAATAAAGTCTTTCACCCCAGGTTTTCATAGACAAAAAGCAGAAGTTTGTGACTTTCGGACTTTGTGATTTCAGAAGTCCTGAGAAATGACAGTATTAAAAAAATAAAGACTGATTAAAATCAGGAAGGTTTGAGGAGTTTCTTAAAACAATGGACCAATAGAGAGAACTTGTTTAGATCAAGTTTAAAAAGGCAGTGATAAAAATGTAAATTAGTAATTGCCTCTGGATCTCTTAACTAGCTGAGTAAATTTAGATGTAATCAATTCTCCTTCCTCAGATTAAAGCTGTGTTTTCATTATGTTGAAAGCAAAGTGATAGGAAAGTGGAGAGCTTTAAAAATTGAGAAATTACATGTAAATGGGTTAAGGCCACTGGCTTTTGGGAAGCTTCTTTCCTATTCTTGGATCTAGCCCAGGGATCCCTTGGGGCAGGGCTGGGCCACATCTAAACCATTTTAAAGAATTTGCAATGTCTCTTGGTCATCCAAATGGGTCATAGTGATCACTGTTACATAAGTAGTTATAGAACCTTCACTGTCCATGCCTTGATCCCTACAGTCTGGTGCAGGCAGTGGTATTTAATCATATCTGGCATGGTTTGTCTCCCCATTTGGGAAGTGACAGCAATTTATACTTTGCCTTTAGCATCCTCCACTTTCTGTTTCATGCCTTCAACTCCTCTCTCCATAATACTGCTTGTTTTCTTTTGGGTAGTGTGAAAGTGAAAGTTGGTCAGACATGTCCGATTCCTTGCGACCCTATGGGCTATACAGTCCATGGAATTCCTCAAGCCAGAATACTGGAGTGGGTAGCGTATCCTTTCTCCAGGGGATCTTCCCAACCCAGGGATCAAACCCAGGTCTCCCACATTGGAGGCGGATTCTGTACCAGCTGAGCCACGAGGGAAGGTCTTTGGGTAGTGTACGCTTCAGCGAACCTTATCACCTCTTGGAATCTAAGATTTACCAGCTACAGATAATAATAGTGGCTACTTCAGAGATGTAAGAGTTAAATGAGAAAATACGTATTGATGGCTCCACAGAGTGGTACTGAATAATTGGTAGCAGTTATGATTACATCTAGGCCCCACTTGTTAGGCGAAGCACACTGACTGAAACCACCCACCCTGGGCGGGCACCATGGTAACCATTTGCATGAGCTGTTTTATGACAGGAGGTCCTGGTAAGGAACACAGAACTGTTAAGTCACCACCAACCGCAAGAGTTCAGGAAAGGTCAAAGGGAGACACCACATGTCCCACCACCTCCCAGAATCCTTCTCACATCCATCTTGGCTGAACAAGGCATGCACCACCAGGAAGGAAATCTTGAGTCAGGATGATTGGCTAAAGACAACCTGGAAACTAATCCCAACACCATAAAACCAGAGACTGCCAGCCATGTGGCAGAGCAATTCTCCTGGGTTCCCCTAACCTACTGCTCTCTACCCGGGCACACTTTCCCAATAAAATCTCTTGCTTTGTCAGCACATGTGTCTTCTCTGACAGTTCATTTCTGAGTGTTAGACAAGAGCCCAGTTTCAGTCCCTAGAAGGGGTCCCCCTTCCTGCAACACACTCATCCGTCTGTTTTCTTCTTGAGTGACCTCGGTTACCTGCTGCTTCAGCCTTCCACCCATCCTCTTTTACATCCTTGGGATATTTTCCCAGAAATTTCTTTTTGCCTTGCTTTCTAAGCCCTCTCCTTTTCCCCTCTGTATTTTTGTAGTTCTTTCCTTCCCTTGCCGCCCTTTACTAACTTTTTTTGGAACAGTGATCTGTACCTGCCATATTCACTTTGTTTCCTAGTTACCCTGTATCCCTTGTGCCCTCGCTAGACATTTTCTTCCAAATGTGACCCTTCTCAAGGTCATTAATAAGCCCCTGCAGATAACATCCTGAAGCTTTTTTAATTTTTTTATGCTCCTCCACTTCTTGGCTGTACTTCGCACTGTGCTCACACACTCCTTGAAAATGTCTGTGCTTTTGGCCTCTGGGGCCTTGCTGTCCAGGTCCCCCTTCCTAGACATGGCCAGGCCTCCGATCCATCACCAACTCCCGGAGTTCACTCAAACTCATGTCCATCGAGTTGGTGATGCCATCCAGCCACCTCATCCTCTGTCATCTGCTTCTCCTCTGGTCCCCAATCCCTGCCAGCATCAGGGTCTTTTCCAATGAGTCAACTCTTCGCATGAGGTGGCCAAAGTACTGGAGTTACAGCTTCAGCATTGGTCCTTTCAATGGACACCCAGGGTTGATCTCCTTCAGAATGGACTGGTTGGATCTCCTTGAAGTCCAAGGGACTCTCAAGAGTCTTCTCCCACACCACAGTTCAAAAGCATCAATTCTTCGGCACTCAGCTTTCTTCACAGTCCAACTCTCACATCCATATATGACCATTGGAAAAACCATAGCCTTGACTAAACGGACCTTTGTTGGCAAAGTAATGTCTCTGCTTTTGAATATACTATCTAGGTTGGTCATAACTTTCCTTCTAAGGAGTAAGCGTCTTTTAATTTCATGGCTGCAGTCACCATCTGCAGAGATTTTGGAGCCCCCCAAAATAAAGTCTGTCACTCTTTCCCCATCTATTTCCCATGAAGTGATGGGACCGGATGCCATGATTTTCCTTTTCTGAACATCGAGCTTTAAGCCAACTTTTTCACTGTCCTCTTTCACTTTCATCAAGAGGCTTTTTATTCCTCTTCACTTTCTGCCATAAGGGTGGTGTCATCTGCATATCTGAGGTTATTGATATTTCTCCTGGCAGTCTTGATTCCAGCTTGTGCTTCTTCCAGCCCAGAGTTGCTCATGATGTACTCTGCATATAAGTTAAATAAGCAGGGTGACAATATACAGCCTTGATGTACTCCTTTTCCTATTTGGAACTAGTCTGTTGTTCCATGTCCAGTTCTAACTGTTGTTTCCTGACCTGCATACAGATTTCTCAAGAGGCAGGTCAGGTGGACTCGTATTCCCATCTCTTTCAGAATTTTCCAGTTTATTGTGATCCACACAGTCAAAGGCTTTGGCATAGTCAATAAAGCAGAAATAGATGTTTTTCTGGAACTCTCTTGCTTTTTTGATGACCCAGCGGATGTTGGCAATTTGATCTCTGGTTTCTCTGCCTTTTCTACAACCAACTTGAACATCTGGAAGTTCACAGTTCACATATTGCTGAAGCCTGGCTTGGGGAATTTTAAGCATTACTCTACTAGCATGTGAGATGAGTGTAATTGTGCAGTAATTTGAGCATTCTTTGGCATTGCCTTTCTTTGGGATTGGAATAAAAACTGACCTTTTCCAGTCCTGTGGCCACTGCTGAGTTTTCCAAATTTGTTGGCATATTGAGTGCAGCACTTTCACAGCATCATCTTCCAGGATTTGAAATAGCTCCACTGGAATTCCATCACCTCCACTAGCTTTGTTCGTAATGATGCTTTCTAAGGCCCACTTGACTTCACATTCCAGAACGTCTGGCTCTAGGTGAATGACCACATCATCATGATTATCTGGGTCGTGAAGCTCTTGTTTGTACAGTTCTGTGTATTCTTGCCACCTCTACTTAATATCTTCTGCTTCTGTTAGGACATACCATTTCTGTCCTTTATCGAGCCCATCTTCGCATGAAATGTTCCCTTGGTATCTCTAATTTTCTTCAAGAGATCTCTAGTCTTTCCCATTCTATTGTTTTCCTCTATTTCTTTGCACTGATCGCTGAGGAAGGCTGTCTTATCTCTCCTTGCTATTCTTTGGAAGTCTGCATTCAGATACTTATATCTTTCCTTTTCTCCTTTGCTTTTCGCCTCTCTTCTTTTCACAGCTATTTGTAAGGCCTCCCTAGACAGCCATTTTGCTTTTTTGCATTTCTTATCCATGGCGATAGTCTTGATCCCTGTCTTCTGTACAATGTCACAAACCTCCATCCATAGTTCATCAGGCACTTTATCTACCAGATCTTGTCCCTTAAATCTATTTCTCACTTCCACTGTATAATCATAAGGGATTTGATCCAGGTCATACCTGAGAGGTCTAGTGGTTTTCCCTACTTTCTTCAATTTAAGTCTGAATTTGGTAATAAGGAGCTCATGATCTGAGCCACAGTCAGCTCCTGCTCTTGTTTTTGCTGACTGTATAGAGCTTCTCCATCTTTGGCTACAAAGAATATAATCAATCTGATTTCAATGTTACAGATGGTGTAAGCTTCAGCAAACTCATTGTTTTGAACTTCAGTCTCCTCAGCTATAGAGTTTTATAATATAGTGTATTATACTAGAAACATAGCGATTACTTTGAAGTTGTGAGTTAAATGAGGAAAACTATGTTGATAGCTTCATGCAGTGGCTGTACATAGTAGTGGTGAATAAATGGTAGCATTTTATTTACACCCAGGGCTCTTTAGGCCCACTTATCTGCTCAACAGTACTGAAAGCCTTGTCTGAGAGACCTGGTAATGAAACCTCCTAAAGAACCCATAGGAAGAACTTGTCATCAGTATTTGGGCCATTATCAGGAGATACTCAAAAGATTGCTAGAAGATCCTTCTAAAAATTTTCTCAGATTATGAGATGGGGTGAATGTTATGGAGAATCTCTTGTCCATTATTTTTCTGTTATTATCAAATAACATGAAACATACTGAAGTTAACTTATTTGCAGAGTACATCATGAGAAACGCTGGACTGGAAGAAACACAAGCTGGAATCAAGAATGCTGGGAGAAATATCAATAACCTCAGATATGCAGATGACACCACCCTTATGGCAGAAAGTGAAGAGGAACTAAAAAGCCTCTTGATGAAAGTGAAAGAGGACAGTGAAAAAGTTGGCTTAAAGCTCAACATTCAGAAAACAAAGATCATGGCATCCGGTCCCATCACTTCATGGGAAATAGATGGGGAAACAGTAGAAACAGTGTCAGACTTTATTTTTTTGGGCTCCAGAATCACTGCAGATGGTGACTGCAGCCATGAAATTAAAAGACGCTTACTCCTTGGAAGAAAAGTTATGACCAACCTAGATAGCATATTGAAAAGCAGAGACATTACTTTGCCGACTAAGGTCCGTCTAGTCAAGGCTACGGTTTTTCCAGTGGTCATGTATGGATGTGAGAGTTGGACTGTGAAGAAGGCTGAGCGCCGAAGAATTGATGCGTTTGAACTGTGGTGTGGGAGAAGACTCTTGACGGTCCCTTGGACTGCAAGGAGATCCAACCAGTCCATTCTGAAGGAGATCAGTCCTGGGATTTCTTTGGAAGGAATGATGCTAAAGCTGAAACTCCAGTACTTTGGCCACCTCATGCAAAGAGGTGACTCATTGGAAAAGACTGATGCTGGGAGAGATTGTGGGCAGGAGGAGAAGGGGACGACCCAGGATGAGATGGCTGGATGGCATCATGGACTCGATGGACGTGAGTCTGAGTGAACTCCGGGAGTTGGTGATGGACAGGGAGGCGTGGCGTGCTGCGATTCATGGGGTTGCAGAGTCAGACACGACTGAGCGACTGAACTGAACTGAACTGAACTGAACTGAGAATGGATTCTAGTGCTCTGATCAGATGGCTTCTGGTGACAGAGATTGTTGAGCAGAAGTGATTATCATTTTGGTTAGGAACTGATTCTTAGGATGCAACCGTATCAGTAAATGGGTTAAATTTCTTTGGATTTTTTCAGTTATGCGTACAATAAATCATGATTTTCTGTGCTTGAGGGGAGAATTGTCCTGTTGATGTGAACCCTCTTCTTTTTAAACCTAGTGAAAATGAGCCAAATTTTTTTTTTTAAGTAGTCACCAACACTTCTTTTCTCATCACCCGGGAATCTGTTTACATACAGACATTTTTACACATCAGTCAGATTTATTATTTGCATATTTAATTAAGATATTTTCATTAAAACAATATTTTATGGATAACTTAGTTATAGCAAGAAAGATTTTCATTTAGAATAGTAATAGGATGCTTTCTTTTAAAATAAATGTTTACAAAGAAAAAATAAGAGAACTGACTTAGTAACATTTTTAAATACAATGAAGTAAAATAGAAGAGTGGGTGGCTCACAGATATGACAAAAACATAAATCTTACAGCATCTGAAGTCCTCAACATGGTCTCTGTACCGGATTCAGCAGTGTTTCCCAAACTAAGTTTCATGACCATCTGGAATATCAGAATGTAACCTTATTTGGAAATAGTCTTTGTGGATAGTTAGCTAAGATGTGGTCATATTGAATTAGGGAGGCCCTAAATCCAATGACTTCCTTATAGGAAGACCATGCATAGACACATGGGGGGAAGGGTCCACGACAGTAGAGGCAGAAATTGGAATGATGTGGTGCAAGCCAAGGAACCCCAAGGATGGCCAGAAGCTAGGAGAGAAACATAAGACAGATTTCTCTCAGAGCCCTCTGAAGGAATTGACCCCGTTGACAACTTGATATTTGACTTCTGGCCTCCAGAACCATGAGACTAGATTTCTGTTATTTTGAGGCACCTGGTTTGTGGTAACTTGTTAGAGCAACTAGTATGAAACTAATACAGCCTCCCTTCCCAGGTCTGCCTATTATACTCATTCTTAATATTTTCTGAAGATGCATGGTACTTCTCAGGCTTCTGTTCCAGGCCTTTCCCTCTGATTGGAATGCACCTTATCTTCTCCTTTTTCTTTTTCTCTCACACCATCTGTTTGTAGACCCTGCTCAAATTTACTGCCTCAGAATCCTTTCCTCCTCTGCTCTCCTACTTCATCTGTGCACAGTCCATCCTCTGTGTACAACATCTTCCCAAGATGTTGTACATAGTTTGTTCTGTGTCTGCATTTCTAGTAACTCATATCCTTCTTGGGAGCTGGGACAGTTTTATCTTTATATGTTTCCTACTTTGACTATGATGGGCACTTAATTGAGTTCCGTTAAATATTCAATATTGAAAGTTTCTCTTTTGTTGTTGCTGTTTCTGTCTTTTAAAGTGAAAGTGAAGTCGCCCAGTAGTGTCTGACTCTTTGAGACCCCATGGACTATAGCCTACCAGTCTTCTCCGTCCATGGGATTTTCCAGGCAAGAGTACAGGAGTGGGTTGCTATTTCCTCCTCCAGGGATCTTCCCGACCGAGGGATCGAACCTGGGTCTCCCGCATTGCAGGCAGACGCTTTATTGTCTGAGCAACCAGGGAAGCCCTCTGTCCAAGCCTATTTCTTTCGTTCTTTTTGGAAGATGTGTACAGAAATGAATGTTACTTTGAGAGATAGAGACACAGATATAGAGAACAAATGTTTGGCTATCAAGGAGGGAAGGAGAATGTGGAATGAATTGAGAGATTGGGATTGATATATATATATATATATATACACACACACTAATATGTATAAAACAGATAACTAATGAGAACCTACTGTATAACACAGAGGATTCTACTCAATACTCTGTGGTTACCTAAATGGGAAGGAAATCCAAAAAAGGAGATATATGTATATGTGTAGCTAATTCACTTCGCTCTACAGCAGAAACTAACACACCATTATAAAGCAACTATACTCCAATAAAAATTAATAAAACAGTTGTTAAAAAAGAATGCTACTTGGATATAAAAACAGGCCATTTTGAGATACAAAGTTAGCCTTTGCTGTTAGAAACTAGCCTTGCTGTTAGAAACTGCTATTTTTAATTTGTTTAATTTAGAACTTAATTTTATTTTATGAGGTTAAATAGTAGAGTAAAAGGAATAAGCCAATAAATAACTGTCTTGAAATTCTGGAGATGCCTTCACTGAAGGCTCTTAAAAGTAAGGTCATTGTCAGCAAATCAGAGAAATATTGAGATGAGTTCACCATATTAAAGCCATGAAAAGCTTTTATGCCCAGAATTATTCTTCATGATTTCCTACCACAGTTGTGGGAAATGGGTTAAGGGAAAAATTTTGGAGAAGAGGTCGAAAACATTTTTCAATCCATAATCAGTTGAGAGTGATAGTAAGATAGCTGTCATTTAAAGACTGAGAAAGGACTTTGCTCTAAGGAAAGAAAAGGAATTACAAAAGTGGAAGACCAAGCATTTCAAGGATTCTATCTATTTTATTATCTTGTGTTTTTAGAACTATCTTGTGGCATCACAGCATTGACCACTAGTTATGATAATTTATTATTCACAAAAGGGAGGAAAAACATTGACTCCAACAGATTCTTAAACCATAAGCCAAAATCCCAATGAGATTATGTATTTGAAAAAAACTGACTGTGGTTGTGTTCTTAAATACCAGTTTTATATAGGGAAAGAAAAAATATTACCAACGTGGCTTTTGGTAATAAATTTAGGTTTCCTGAAAGTTAGATGTAGTTGCAAGATGGCTTTCAATGGGCTCTGTCATAAAAAGTTTTTACAGAGTATTTTTTTTTTTAATCTGTAGGTGAAGTGGTAAGGAACCCGCCTGCTAATAAGTGGGAGACATTGGTTTGATTTCTGGGTCAGAACTATCTCCTGGAGGAGGAAATGGTATCCCACTCTAATATTTTTGCCTGGGAAATCCCATGAACAGAGGAGCCCGATGGGCTACAGTCCATGGGGTTGTAAAGAGTTGGACATGACTTTGTGACTAAACAACAGCAAGAAGAAAGGATCACCCTTCTGCCAGAGGTGTTCTAGCTGCTTTCACTGGCTTGGTTCTTATATGTAGCCTCTACCAGTGAGTCTGGGATTATCCTGCAAAAAGAATATTTCAGGAATTGCAGTTCTCCTTTTTATTTTGGGGGTGATGCTCATTTCTAGCATTATCTAAAACGTCTAGTGCATACACCCCAGTAAAATTCATTACGAGAGAAAAGAATTTGGTGAGCTGCTTCTGACAGTCTAAGGCTACAAATAAATACAGTTGATGGTTTTGGGGTTTAGATTCTGTTAGTTGTCTATTGCCCATAACTTTTTTTTAAAGATTTTTTTTCTTATGATTCTATGGGTTGAGGGAGTGGGCTTATTTAGCTGGGTGGTTTTTCTTCCTCATGACGTCAACTATGGTTACTCAGTTCTCTGCGTTCAGTTGGCATCTTGGCTGGACTAGAAGTTTCGGGGAAACTTCACTCCAATGTCTTATGCTTTGCTCTTTCTCCATGTGTCCTCTTCATGTGGCTAGCTAGGGTCTCCTTAACAGCTTGGTAGTCTCAGGTTAGTGAGACTTCTTAAACTGAGCTGGCTTCGAGAGGAAAATCAGCAGTTGCCAAGAGTTTGGAGTCTAGGCTCGGATCTAGCACAGTGTCACTGCCACCCTAGGTACAAGCCCAGCCCAAATTCAGGCGAGGTGAGTAGACTTTCCTTTCTGACAGGAAGAGTGACTTGCTGTTTTTACAGGAAGGGAAAAAATTGAAGGCAGCCATATTTGAAGGCTATCTAACACAGGCTCATTGCTACTTAAATTAGTACTACTTAATTTAGTAGTTTAATTTTTCTCATACAAATTCAGCTCCCTTTGAGCGATTTTACATTCAGTTGCCAATTTCAGTCAGCATATTCTGGTCCTTTTGGAAAGGTGGTCCTAATTATTAATAATTAATATTGTGTAGTTAGACCTTACTAAGTGCTCAGCTGTGACTTCAGTTCTTTATGTATATGATCAAGTCCTTAAAACAACTCTGTGAGAAAGTTATTATTCTATTTTAATAAAAAACTGAAATGTTGAGCAAGCAAGAGCAAGCAAGCAACTTGGTCAAGTGCTCACAATTTATAAAGTTGTAGAGCCAGGTTTGAAAACTAGAGCATCTTTAAGCTTGGTGCTTTTGCATTGAAAAGTAATAGTTTTTTTAGGTCCATTTTGAAATTTCTATTCAAAACTGCTGTAAAATCCTGCTGCACCAAACTTGTTGATTTCCCTAAGTTCTGCTCACAGAATTTCCTTGAAATAGATGTTTCTGTTCTCGGAATGCAGACCAGGACAAAGGTCTATGAGATGTTTTCATTAATGGAAACCCCCAACCTTTATGATTTATGGAGTCTCTAAAAGCAAAATTATTTTGGGGGGACATCTGCAGTTCTTTACTGGGCTTCCCTCGTGGCTCAGACAGTAAGGAATCTGCCTGCAATGAGGGAAACCTGGGTCAATTCTTGGAATGAGAAGATTCGCTGGAGGAGGACATGGCAACCCACTATAGTGTTCTTGGCTGGAGAATCCCCATGGACAGAAAAGCCTGGAGGGCTAGAGTCTATGGGATCACAAAGAGTCAGACACAACTGAGCAACTAAGCACAGCAGTTCTTTACAGCAACCCTAGAATCATTCCCATTTTCACGTACTACCTACCTGAGCAGTATGGAAGATATTTCCACATCCCCAGGTCTTACTATTTTCTTGTCCAATATTAGCATATCTTAATTATATTTTTACTGCTGAAGTATTAGGCTGAGGCTGTCCAGAATACAGAGAATTTTTCAGTAGGTTAAACAAATATAAGACTGGCTTTTACTATTTTAAGTGTTAGATTCTTGTCATGTTCTCTTGTGAACTTTAGTCTGTTAAATTCTCTACTACATTCCTTCAGGCCATTAGTACTTTCTGAGCCTTTCTGTAATTCACTTTGATGTTAATATTTTGTGTTTCTGGTCATGTATTTACTGTTCACCATCAGTAAAAATAGTTAAATTGCTCAATCACAGGCTTTGGATTTTTATTATAATTCTTTAATTCCCTGAAACCTGTTTCTATGATAAAAATGCCAAATATATCCAGAAATTTGGATGTTTAAATATTGCAATTCTCTTACATTTTTTTTTTTTCAGAGGGTACAAGAATTTAGAACTGGTAAAGATCATAAAAAGGCCATTAAAAGTTTGACTTCCACCTTTTATACCATGAGTAAAAGAGTTGGACAGGCATGATGACACCGTATTCTTATTTCAACACCTGGGTGGAGATTTTAATTCATGGTTGAAATTGGTGCTGTATCTTAGACCTAAAATACTGGAGGATGGAATCCACTTTGTCTGATATTAGTATAGCCACTCCTACTTTCTTTCAATTTATATTAGTATAGAATATCTTTTTCATCTTTTTACTTTTTTTTTTTTTGCAGCAGCATAGTTTGGTGTTACCTCTTTTTTTTCCTAATGTAATTATCCCTGCTTTTTAGTTGTGTTTTTTAAAGACTATTTACATTTAGTATGGTTCTTGGTATAATTGTGTTGAACTGACTATCTTGCTTTTGTTTTCTGTATGTCCCTTCTCTTCCATGTTCCTTTTATACTCCTTTTCTTGTCTTTCAGATTAATATTTTTATGGTTCTTTATTATCTCCTTTGTCTTATTAATTATATCTTATTTTACTGGTTGTTTTGGAGTTTATATTATGTATCTTTAATATTTCATAGTCATTCTTTGCTATTGTACACTTACACTGTAAGAGACTGACAATAGTATACTTTCATTTTTCTTTCCTTTCCTGGCCTTTAAGCTATTGTCATACCTTTCATTTTTGTGTATGTTGAAATGCATACAAAATCTTGTTACTATTTTTTTGGGGGGGGCTTTAAACAGTTGATTATCTTTTAAAGATATAAATTTTAAAAGTCTTTATATTTACATTTGTAGTTTCTATTTCTAATGTTCTTCCTTCTTTTGTGTACATCCAGGTTTCCATCTGGTATAATTTTCCTTCTGTTTGAAGCACTTTACTATTTCTTGTCATGCAGGTCTATTGGTGATTAATTCTTTCAGTTTTTTATGTTTAGATCGGTCTTTGTTTCACCTTTATTTTATTTTCGCTGTCTCCTACTTGCTTCCCTCTTCCCCACCCTAGTCTGCACTTTAAAAATATTGTAGTTTCCTAGCTTACATTGGAGAAGGCAATGGCACCCCACTCCAGTACTCCCGCCTGAAAACTCCCATGGACGGAGGAGCCTGGAAGGCTGCAGTCCATGGAGTCGCTGAGGGTCAGACACGACTGAGCGACTTCATTTTCACTTTTCACTTTCATGCGTTGGAGAAGGAAATGGCAACCCACTCCAGTGTTCTTGCCTGGAGAATCCCAGGGACGGGGGAGCCTGGTGGGCTGCCATCTATGGGGTCGCACAGAGTCGGGCACGACTGAAGCGACTTAGCAGCAGCAGCAGCAGCTTACATTGCTTCCGATGAAAAATCTGGTTCTCCTCCTTTGAACATAAGGTGTCTTTTTTCCCCCCTCCTCTGACTACTTCTCACATTTTCCTTTTTATCACTGATCTTAAGCAATTTGCTTATGATGTGTCTTAGTTTTCTTCACTTTTCATAATTATGGTTGGAGTACACTGAACTCCTTGGGGGTTTCCTCCTCGCAAGGAATTTATTTTGGCAGACCTGGGGATGGGAAGAGCCCTGTGCCTAAAAGAAAGTATTGGGCTTCTTGATGGTGAAGCATGGCTGATTCTGGTGATGTAGAACCCAGTAGGGGCAGCAGCAACTTGATTTTGTAATTGTGAAACTTCTTGGCCATTGGCAGATGGCACCTTTTGGCTGTGATCTCCTCCACCATGATGATCTGGATTGAGTGCTGGACACCCGTGAGCTGATAGCATTGAGTGACATTGCCTGTGGTAGTCAGGTCCCAGTAAACCTGGTACATGTGGGTGCCACTGCAGGAGCTGTAGTGCAGTCAGATGCTGAAGTTCCTCACCTGACGGGGGATTTCTTGAACATCTGCCTACAGGAGACAGTTTCCCTGAAGAATTCATCTTCTTCAGTTGAGATGCAAAGTATCAGAACTTGGAACTTGGAATAATTAGGTGCAAAGATGCAAAGATTTTTATTTGATAGAGGCGTGATAAGTGGCATTTGGGGGTGGGCAGGGAGGCTCCTCCCCGCACCTTGTACTCTCATAGTGTGCCTAAGGCCTTCATGACACTCTCTCCATGCTGGCCACCACACACAAAAGGCTTATAATTTTTTCAAATTAGAAAAACTTAGCCATTATTTTTTCAAATATTTTTGCTCCCTACCCTCAGGGATGCCAGTTATATTTAGCCATTTGAGGTTGTCTCATGGTTCGCTGATGCTTTGTTCATTTATGCCTCGTGTGTGTTTTTTCCTGTCTGTTTCATTTTGGATGGTTTCTATTGCTATACTTTGTAGTTTATTAATCTCTTCTAATCTGTTAATCCCATACACTATATTTGTCGTCTCATGTATTACAGTTTTCATATCTAGAAGTTCAATATGTGTTTCTTAACACCTTCTAGGTCTCCATTTAACATGTTCAATCTTTCTTCTATCACTTTCCCTTGATAATTCTGTCAGTTTTTTATTTTTATAGTTTGAAGCTATATTGTATTAGCATACAGGTTAATACTTTGTGCATGCATTTATACATGTGTGTGTCCAAGTATATGTGTTTTTGTGTGCACACATGCACATGTACATATACCAATACATACACACACACACACACATAAGTGAAATCTTGTGGAATTTTTCTATTTCTTTTAAAACTTTTTGCTTTATTTTGTACTTTGATACTAAAATTACTAAAAATCACTAAATTACTATTTTCCTCTGGTTACTATTTGCCTTGCCAATCTTTCCTATATTCTTATTTTTAATCTTTCAAGCTCTGTTTTCTCTTCTAAGCACTATAGAACTGAAATTAATTTTGTTTATTCTAATAATTAGTCTTTGAATTAGAAATATTATCTGTTTACGGTGTTTTAGTCATCACAAAGAATTAGACAGAGTTGTAAAAATAGCTATGGTGGGAGAAGCAAAGACATTTAAGAACTTTTACAAAGGTCTTGTTTTTAGGTCCCAATTTTAATTTTTTCTGGCTTGCTTTCTTGAATAGAGGCTTGAATTCAAGTGATTCCCATCAAATCATCTTTTTTCTTGGCATATAGGCCTGAAAATGCTAATGGAGAAAAATGATCTTACTTTCTTAAGGTTTTCACACTTTCCCAGCCTCCTGTCTCACATGACAATGGATCTTTTAAAGCATTTATAAACAGTATTATTTTGTATTTTGAAAGTTAATTTTAAACAATGTCAATTTGTAAAAAATATATATGTATATTTCTTAGTGTATTGATTTCTGATTGTCTCCATTTTCTTTAGTTTATGAAGTTGCTCCTTTCGGACATTTGTTTTTAGTTTACTTGACCAGTGTTGGGGTGAAATTTTTTATTCTGATAGACTATATACTGTTCAGGGTCATTTATAATAAATACAGGGTAGCATGCCTATTACATAAAAATAAAATAGTTTTTGTGAAATGAATTGGAAGATGTGGCATAATTAGACAGTAGGCATTTGTATTCTATTATCACTTTAGAGCGGCAAAAAAAAAATGGAGGTAATTTATTTCATCTTGGTAATGCTCCTTCTTTCTGGTCCAACAATTTATCAGAAATGTTAATCCAGCAAGCAGTAAGTTTGGGGGGGCGGTCAGAGAGGGGATTTAAAATTAGCCTGGAAATATTGCACAACTCATTAAAAATGTAATCATGCATAAAATGAGATCAATGAAAATTTATCTAAAAGTGCAAGGAAAAGGCATTTTCTAGTATGATACTGGATTTAATAGACTGGATTTTAATTTAGTCAGTTTGCTACAAAAAAATCCCTCCAGGCTAAATAAAACAGTTTTCCCTCCCAGTTATTGTACAGACAGCTAATTTTCAGACCCTTTCCTTCTGATATTCAATCTTATCTCTTGCTGTGTATGGGTTTCTCTATATTGCAGAATTTGTTTTCTTTACATTTTCCATTACTGCTTTCATTTGCATGATAAATGATTAGAAGTAGAAACAGGAAAAAAAACTATGCAGAACATTTCTTTATTAATTTTGTTTAAATTAGAGTAACTTTTTTATTTATCCTCCTCCCTCCCTCCCCTTTTAACAACCAGTGTATCTGAATTATTTTAGTATTTTATTGTAGAGGTAGAGAATTGGGTTGCAGTGTTTTCCTTGCACTTTCTTCATATAACATTTTATTTTTTTCTTATGTTTGTAGTTTACATTTTAGTTCCTACCTTATGCAGTTAATGATATTGATGAATTCTTCTCTTAAAAGACATCCTTGTGCCTGACTCTGAGTCTAAGGTATAGGTGTGTAATTTATGTTGACATTGATGACATTAAGTGCTTTGAAGATTTATTTTTGCAGACAATATCATCACAATTCTTAAGGAATAAATACGGTTTTTAAAATTGGGTTTCATTTATGTCTTCTCCCCCTTCTATCTTAGCTACTTTTCTAGTCTGATAATTTAGAATTGTGAAATGATGTAACTAACTAAACACATTAATGAAAACTTTCTGTTGTTTTCCTTTTCCCCAAAGTTGTAAATGAAAATAGGCTAGCTTTATTAATAAAAATTAGTCTGGGCAAAACTTGCCTGAGCAAAAATTAGTTTGTAAGCCTGAATGAATGGTTCCAGCAATATTTGTTTGTAACAGAAGAATCTTATGATCATTTTACCATAACTCACATAGCTTTTTCTTTTCTTATTACACAAACTTTATGTAAATACTGCCCTGTTGTTAAAAAAATTCAAACATTGCTGTTAATGTTGTCTTGATTATTCTTCCTATCCTTCTCTTACCTAAAATAAACACACTAGTCCTCAGCTATTCTTCCTGACATTTTTCTCTGTAAAATAGACCTATACCTGAAGAAATGAAAAGTGAAAGTGCTAGTCACGGAATCTTGTCTTACTCTTTGTGACCCCATGAACTGTGGCCCACCAAGCTGTGTCCATGGGATTTCCCAGGCACAAATACTGGATTGAGTTGCCATTTCCTTCTCTGATAAATTGGTTTTAATTTCTGTTAAATTATTCTAAATGAATGATATTACAATGTTTTTATTTTTCTGCATTTTCTTATTTTACTTAACATTATATCTTAGATAATTTTCCATTTCAATATGTACAACTCTATTCTGTTGGACTGTTGAGCAGTATTCTATGACATGGAGCTAGGAAGATCTGGAAGGAACCTAAGCATCAATCTTTAGGAGAGGGTTGACAAACAATGGGGCAATAAGAACCTTTGTGCATACTTCTGTGCACAGTGGAAATGCTTTTGTGGGGAAGACGGCAAGAAGTAGGAGAGCAGGGTCTTTGAAAGTCCCTAAATTTTCCTCTAAGTACTGTTAGAAGGTGGCTCAGTGGTAAAGAAGCTGCCTGTCAATGAAGGAGTTGCCAGAGATGCAGGTTTGATCCTTGTCTCTGGAAGATCCTTTGGAATAGGAAATGGCAACCCACTCCAGTATTCTTGCTTGGAAAATGCCATAGACAGAGGAGCCCGGTGGGCTACAGTCCATGAGGTCACAAAGAGTCGGACATGATTGAGCATATATGTACTGTTTGCCTAAATCCTATACTTTAACAATTGCCTCATTGTCATTCATTACTAAGTAGTTTGTGAATTCTATATTGATTTTTCTCTTAAACATGTGTTATTGTCAAGGGGAAAGTTTCTAAGTCTGTAGATTTTGGGGGCTATCTTTTGATGATGAGTCTAATTTTACTACTTCGTTGTGATCAATCTATATGGCTTTGTATGATTTCTGCTTTACAGGAGTCAATGAGATTTTTCTTCATGATCTAATATGTGATCAATTTTCTTTTGTCAGTGTCCCTGACTGAGGAGAATGTTCTTTATTGTATTCAGTCTTCTATTTTATACTTATTATATCAAACTTGTTAATTATATTATTCAAATACTCAATATTCTTACTCTTGGTTCATCTATTGTATATGCTGGTTCCTGAAAACTGTGTTGTTAGAAATGCCCAAAAGTTCATGCGTTGAATTTTATTGGCAAATACCCCTTTTTGTCCTTCTAGTGCATTTGCCTGAAGTTTTCTTTTTTCCTAATACTAAGAATTGCTTAGTGTATCTTTTCCTATACTGTTATCTTCACTGTTTCTATGTTGTCTTATTTTAGATAGGTCTTTTAAGTATGGCCTTGGAGAAGGAAATGGCAAACCACTCCAGTATTCTTGCTTGGAAAATCCCATGGATAGAGGAGCCTGGCAGGCTACACCCCATGGGATCGCAAGAGTTGGACATGACTTAGTGACTAAACCACCACCAACCATGGGTTTTCTACTGGAATATTTAAGTTTCTGTTCTTAATAGATAGTGATCCTTTACCCAGATGCTAGTTACCAATGTTTTGGGCTTATTTACATTTTCTATTTTGTGGTACCTTTTTTGTTTTTTCTCATTTCTGTCTATCTTTGGTTGATCAGTTTATTTTATTCCATTTTTCCCCTCCACTTGTGGTTTGTCAGTTATATGTCCCACTTCTTTTTTTTCCCCCTAGTTGTTGTTTAGTTGCTAAATGATGTCCAACTCTTTTGTGTTCACATGGACTATAGCCCACCAGGCTCCTCTGTTCATGGAATTTCCCAGGCAAGAATACTTGAGTGGCTTGCCATTTCCTACTCCAGGGGATCTTCCTAACCCAGGAAGACATGACTGAACCCATGTCTCCTACATTAGCAGTCAGGTTCTTTACATTGAGCCAACAGGGATGCCCCCATTTTTTCTAGTTGTTCAGTCTCTCAGTTGTGTCTAACACTTTGCAATCCTATGGACTGCAGCATACCAGTTTTCCCTGTCCTACATCATATCCCGGAGTTTGCTCAAAGTCATGTCCTTTGAGTCAGTGAGGCCATCCAACCATCTCATCCTCTGTTGCCCCCTTCTCCTCCTGCCCTCAATCTTTCCCAGCATCAGGATCTTTTCCAATGAGTCATCTCTTCGCATCAGGTGGCCAAAGTATATTGGAACTTCAGCATCAGTCCTTCCAATGAATATTCAGGGTTGATTTTCTTTAGGATTGACTGATAGGATCTCCCTGCAGTCCAGGGGACTCTAAAGAGTCTTCTCCAGCACCACAGTTCAAAAGCATGAATTCTTCAGTGCTTGGCCTTTGTTATGGTCCATCTCTCTTGTCCGTACAAGACTACTGGAAAAATCGTAGCTTTGACTATATGGGTCTTTGTCAGCAAAGTGATGTCTCTGCTTTTTAATACGCTGTCTAGGTTTGTCATAGCTTTTCTTTCAAGGAGTAAGAATCTTTTAATTTCATGGCTGCAGTCACCATCTGCAGTGATTTTGGAACCTAAGAAAGTAGTCTGTCACTGTTTCCATTGTTTCTCTATCTATTTGCTCTGAAGTGATGGGACCAGATGCCAGGATTTTAGGTTTTTGAGTGTTGAGTTTTAAGCCAGCTTTTTCACTTCCCTCTTTCACCTTCATCAAGAGGCTCTTTAGTTCCTCTTTGCTTTCTGCCATTAGGGTGGTCTCATCTGCACATCTGAAGTTATTGATATTTCTCCTAGCAATCTTGATTCCAGCTTGAGCTTTAGCCAACCTGGCTTTTCACATGATGTACTCTGCATGTAAGTTAAATAAACAGGGTGACAAAATACAGCCTTGATGTACTCCTTTCCCAATTTGGAACCAGTCTGTTGTTCCATGTCTGGTTCTAACTGTTGCTTCTTGACCTGCATACAGGTTTCTCAGAAGGCAGATATGGTGGTCTGGCATTCCCATCTCTTTCAGAATTTTCCAGTTTGTTGTCATCCATACAGTCACAAAGATTTAGTGTAGTCAGTGAAGCAAAAGCAGATTTTTTTTTTAATTCCCTTGCTTTTTCTATGATCCAGCAGATGTTGGCAATTTGATCTCTGGTTCCTCTGCCTTTTCTACATCCAGTTGATACATCTGGAAGTTCTTTGTTCACGTACTGTTGAAGCCTAGCTTGAAGGTTTTTGAGCATTATCTTGTTTGCATGTGGGGTTTCCCAGGTAGCTCAGTTGGTAAAGAATCTGCCTGCAATGCCAGAGACACCAGTTTGATTCCTGGGTCGGGAAGATCCTCTGGAGAAAGGATAGACTACCACTCCAATATTCTTGGGCTTCCCCTGTGGCTCAGGTGGTAAAGAATCCACCTGCAATGCAGGAGACCTGGGTTTGAACCCTGGGTTAGGAAGATCCCCTGGAGAAGGGAACAGCTTCCCACTCTAGTATTCTGGTCTGGAGAATTCCATGGACTGTATAGGCCATGGGGTTGCAAAGAGTTGGACAGGACTGAGCAACTTTCACTTCGCTAGCATGTTAAATGAGCACAATTGTGCAATAGTTTGAACATTCTTTGGCATTGCCTTTCTTTGGGATTGGAATGAAAACTGACCTTTTCCAGTCCTGTGACCACTGGTGAGTTTTCCAAATTTGCTGGCATATTGAGTACAGCACTTGAACAGCTCATCTTTTAGGATTAGAAATAGCTTAGCTGGAAATCCATCACCTCCAGTAGCTTTGTTAGTAGTAACACTTCCTAAGGCGCTCTTGACTTCATACTCCAGGATGTCTGGCTCTAGGTGAGCAACCACCCAATATCCCCTCGATAACCATCATGGTTATCCGAGTCACTGAGACCTTTTTTTGTGTAGTTCTTCTGTGTATTCTTCCCACTTCTTCTTGATATCTTCTGCTTCTGTTAGGTCCATACTGTTTCTGTTCTTTATTGTGCCCACCTTTGCATGAAATGTTCCCTTGTTCCCTTGAAGAGATCTTTAAGAATATTAGTAATGATACTGAAATCCTTCAATAAGGTCACTTTCTAGGATCAGTGCTACCTCCTTTGAGTTTTCATGCCCTCTGAAATGTATTCTTTAGCTAACTTGTAGATAGTAGCTTTCAATGTGCTTCCTTGGTGGCTCAGTGGTAAAGAATCTACCTGCTAATTCAGGAGACGCAGATTCAATCTGAGTCGGGAATATCTCCTGGAGAAGGAAATGGCAATCCACTCCAGTTTTCTTGCCTGGAGAATTCCATGGACACAGGATCCTGTAGGGCTACAGTCCATGGAGTCGCAAAAGGGTTGGACATGACTTAGCAACGAAACAATCACAACAGCTTTCAATGTACTTTAAATAATATGTGCTTAGTTTGTGAGAATGTAATAAATGTTTCAGAGGTGTTTCAGTGCTTAATCAAATAGTCACTAAATAATTATAATAGTAGTCAAAGAGTTATATGGTTTCTAAGTTACATGAATTCCACTGGTTTTAATAAATGTCAAAGTACTAATTAAAATTTTTTACTAAGTGATGCATGAGGTTATATTGTAAAATATTTCATAAAACTAAGTTGATTGGCAAACTGTTAAAAACTAGACTTTGATGAACCATCTGGGCCCGTTGAATTTGACGCTATGTCAAACTTGAGCTGTTCCTATGAATCACCTTTAATTTCCCTCCATGGTAATGGCCCTCCCCTCAAAATCTTATTTTGCCTCTTAATAACCTAATTCATATCCATTTTGAAACATTTTTTTTCTAGTAAACTCTACTTCCAATCTGCCTATGTGGCAGAAACCTCAGGATTTTATCATTTCAGTCTTATCATACAGCTTTTTCATTTTATATTCTGTAAGGTTGTACCAAGATGGCTTCAAAAAATTGGTGTGCAAGTAAACAATTTCCTGCTCAGAAGACCTAAATCTCTATCTACTCTGAACCATTGGATAGACACATTAGCTCACCCATGTTTCATGGAAACATTTCTCACTATGAGGTTGTCTGCATATTTCCATGTGTTATTTTTCCCCCCTGGTATACGGACTTCCTTTATGGTCAGGAAACCCCTGACCTAAAGTTAATGTCAAAATATCTCTAATAGAGCAAGTTTATTTCACAAGACCTCTAATATTACTCTACAAAGTGATATTTCTTCACCTTGGTTATTTCCTTGGGTCACTACAAGAATATGAGAGAACAATACTTTTTGTTTCTACTTTAGATCATTTATACACCTTAATAATTGTTGGACGAATGGATTCCTCTGTTTTGTGGATGATTTCTTTTTCTCCCCCTTAACATTTTATTCTGGCGGTTGTCATATTGTTTCATTTGTGATATTCTATAACACTTGCTTCCGTATGACTCAGCTCTCAAGAGTCTGAGTGCCTCAGGTCTGAAATATAGGGAAAAAAAGGAATCTCACCTTTCAGTATCATTTATGACCATCAGCATTTTACCTAAGAGTTGGCAAAGTGCTTTGGAATTTTTTGAGAACAGGCTTTTCATAATAAATAAGTGGTGTCATTATTGTCATCTCTTGATCTATGTAATGTCATAGTGAACATCAGTTCAGATTATGTCTACTGCTTTCGCCATGTGTTCTTTTTACATTATCTCCTTAAATATTACTCTGAATGGGCTACCTGGGATTTAACTTCATGGCACTATGTACTCATTTTTATTTCTCTATCAGTCCGTCTTTCTCCAGATGGATTATAATCTCATTGCCTGTTAAGATTTCCAGATACAGGTTGCTTTTACAGTTAGATTTACTACTAATTACTGGTCTGTAACATTCTTGTTTCCTAAAAGAATGGAAAAACAATTTTTGCCAAATCATGCAATTATTTAAAGACAAAGCCTACATGGGCTTCCCTGGTGGCTCAGATGGTAAAGCGTCTGTCTGCAATGCAGGAGACCTGGGTTTGATCCCTGGGTTGGGAAAATCCCCTGGAGAAGGAAATGGCAGCCCACTCCAGTATTCTTGCCTGGAAAATCCCATGGACAGCGGAGCCTGGTAGGCTACTGGCCATGGGGTCGCAAAGAGGTGGACACGATTGAGCGACTTCACTTTCACTTTCACATGGTCTAGTGCGGGGGAAGACTTTTTGGTTCATGCATGGGACAGTGTGTTACATGTGTACATAATGAGGATACTTATTAGAAAATTGTATTTAATCTCTACATTATATTTGTTTTCAGGTAGAGTCCCACATATGCTGTATCACAAAGATGACATGCTGATGACCTATTAAAAATGAAAATGAAAGATGGGGACAGAGATAGAACTTATTTTAAAAAAGCATGTTGCTGAAGTTTTCTTCTGCTACAGATAGGAATATATATAATTCCTATGTAGTTTCTTCTAAGGTGATTCTATAAATGCATTTCCTTTTAGTTGAAAAAGGAGTCACACTGCCTCTCTAAGAATTTGTGTTTCTGTTCTACAGACACACTCAGTAGAGTTTCATGGAATTTTTGTGATTGAAGAATGTTATATTAACACTGTAGTATCAAATGGGTTATTAGACTTTTTTTTGTTTTTGTTTTTATTGTAAGCAACAGAAAAGACAACTTAAAGCAAAAAAGGAGTATATTGTTTGAACTATCTTAAAAGTACAATAGGCTTCAGGTACAATTTTATCCAGGAGTTCAAATTGGGCCACCAAGATTTCAAATCTCTGCTTCTTCACTGTTTCCTGTGTTGATCTGTTCTCAGCATCTTTGGGCAGGATGGTGCCCAAAGTCTCCAGGCTGACAAATCTTTCCTATAGAATCTTTTGTTTACTGTTAGTCTCTAAGGCAGAGAACTTTACTTCCCTGAAGCAGTCTGTGCTTCTTAGAAGCAAATTTGTGTTTGTTGCTATTTGATTTTGAGTAGAAGGAGGTAAACTTGGTATGGAGAAATTTGACACTTTGTAAAATACTGACATTTGCAGAGTGAGCTGCTGAGAGCTGTACTTAAAATTCATCTGTGAATGCAGTTTCCTCATAATGGTGTCTCAACACACAAATATTGTCAAGATTGACTGTCTTGTGGATTTGAAGGTATATAATGATTTGGTGAGAAGGAAATAAAGGAGAACATCATCAGTTAGTGCTGACCTCTATTATTGTTCCCCGCCACCAGCAGGGAAAGTTTGGTTTGCTTTCCCTGGTGTTCAGGGGGTGTAGGCAAGAGTCAAACTTCTTGATGAGAGGAAACTTTTCTTTTTAAAAAAATTGAAATTAACCACAGTTGATTTACAATATTGAGTTTCTATTTTTAGTTTTTTAAGGAACCTCCATACTGTTCTCCATAGTGACTGTACCAATGTACATTCCCACCAATGGTATAGGATGATTCTCTTTTCTCTACACCCTCTCTCTCATTTATTATTTGTACTCTTTGATGATGGCCGTTCTGACCCTCTTGAGGCATCATTGGTTCTGACCCTCTTGAGGTTACCTCATTGTAGTTTTGATTTACATTTCTCTAACAGTTAGTGATGTTGAATATCTTTTCACATGCCTGTTGGCCATCTTTGTCTTCTTTGGAGAAATGTCTATTTAGGTCTTCTGCCCACTTTTTGATTGAGTTGTTGTTTGTTTGATATTGAGCTGTATGAACTATTTGTATAGTTTGGAAATTAATTCCTGATCAGTTGCATCATTTGCAATTCTTAACAGTTTTATCATGGAATCACAGAATGTTAAGAGGTAAGAGGGATTTTTGAGATCATCAGGTCCTGCTTGTCATTTCATATAAGAAAAGAATGAAGGAAATGTTTAGAGACGATGTGACTTGTGCCGGTCAGTTTTTGGTCAGTGTCAATGGTAGATGGTAAAGTGGAGAAAGCATGACATTTGGAGGCAGACAGGAGAATGTGTAGTTTCTCTTCCTCCACAAAATGTGCAGATTTGAGCCAGTTACTTAATGTCTACATGGTTCAGATATTAAATTGTTGAGTGATATGTAGGTAAAGCACCTATTAGAGTGCCTGGCACTTAGTGTGTGCTCAGTAACTGTTAAGTAGGCTTCCTCCTGCAGGGAACATATACCTTCATTTATTTCATCCCTATCTTAGAGTGTCCTTGTGAGCTTTAACTTTATTAAATCTATCACAATGTCATCTATGAGTGCAAACAATCCACTCATTTTTTGTTGTTGTTGTTGATTTCTTTATAACCAGTCCTTTCCCTTGAAAAGAAAGGGCAGGTCTGAGTTCATATTTACCTGGTAAAATTAGGTGCTTTGTGTATTAAACAAATCTGTCTCCATGAACATTTCACATTATAACATGAAAGTCAATACAAATGAAAATATACGTGAATATTGCTACATGTAACATGAAGAGATTCTAGAGCTTGATTTGGCCCTTGCCTACCTTTCTGCCACCCATCTACTACTTCTGTCACCCTTGTTACCAGGTTCTTGTTAAGTCGGCCTTCAGGACATTCCTCCAAAAGGTCAGATTGGTTCCTGCTCTGTAGCCTTGGCAATAGCTGTTACCTCTAGTCCCTGGAATGTTCTTTCCCTGTTTTGCTGGGCTCCTTCTTGTCACTCAGACTTTTTGAGTCCTTAGCTGATCAGCCAATCTGAAATGCCCTTAATCCTCTATCCCATCAACTGGTTACATTTTCATTATTCAGTTCAGTTCAGGCACTCAGTGTCTGACTCTTTGTGACCCCATGAACCGCAGCACACCAGGCTTCCTGTCCATCACCAACTCCTGGAGCTCACCCAAACTCATGTCCATTGAGTTGGTGATGCCATTTTCATTACAGCGCTTGTTATTTGTTTGCTGATTTATTTTTGTGGATTGGCTGTGTCCTTCCATTGACTATTTAACATAGTTAGCTCTGTTATGAAGATAACTACACAGTTACTTTGTAGTTAACTATGTAGCTATCTCTCTTGTTCCCCATTGTATAATGTCTAAAGCAGCGCCCTGTACACAGTCCATAAATATTTGTCAGATGAATGAGGGAGTGTATTTGATGACCCATTTAGGTTGCACTGTGTGTTGTAAAAAGAGATCCAGGCCAGTATTCTAAGCTACTTTTACTTTAGACTATGTGATCTTGGGAGAGAATTCTACCTTTTGGATGTTGATTGCTTTTCTGATAAAATTAACTAGATCACATAAAGCTTCTTTCTTCTCTTCCAAATTGTAATTCTGTGACTGTTTCCTTCCATGCTGGACTATTGATAGGGCCCAGGACATGATATCCCCAAATATGGTACCTTGGCATATTGAATATTTTAAGCTGAAGGAATTTGAAAAACAGTCAGAACAGGAAAGACCTTCTGACCTTCTCCTTCTTTGGTGAAGCATATCATAACACCTTAATTTGAGATGCCCTTCCTGCCTTCGTTATCTCCGAAGGTGGAGGAATGCTGAGAGGAGTACAAATGAACAGGCTCTGTTAAGATTTCCCTGTTATAACTTTTCGCCTGTACCCTTTGGTCCTATCACATGTTCCCCGGTTTGCACTTTTCATGATGGGGAAACAGTGGAACCAGTGTCAGACTTTATTTTTGGGGGCTCCAAAATCACTGCAGATAGTGACTGCAGCCATGAAATTAAAAGACGCTTACTCCTTGGAAGAAAAGTTATGACCAACCTAGATAGTATATTCAAAAGCAGAGACATTACTTTGCCGACTAAGGTCTGTCTAGTCAAGGCTATGGTTTTTCCAGTGGTCATGTGTTGATGTGAGAGTTGGACTGTGAAGAAGGCTGAGCGCCGAAGAATTGATGCTTCTGAATTGTGGTGCTGCAGAAGACTCTTGAGAGTCCCTTGGACTGCAAGGAGATCCAACCAGTCCATTTTGAAGGAGATCAGCCCTGGGATTTCTTTGGAAGGAATGATGCTAAAGCTGAAACTCCAGTACTTTGGCCACCTCATGCGAAGAGTTGACTCATTGGAAAAGACTCTGATGCTGGGAGGGATTGTGGGCAGGAGGAGAAGGGGACGACAGAGAATGAGATGGCTGGATGGCATCACGGACTCGATGGACGTGAGTCTGAGTGAACTCCGGGAGATGGTGATGGACAGGGAGGCCTGGCGTGCTGCGATTCATGGGGTCGCAAAGAGTCGGACACGACTGAGTGACTGAACTGAACTGAATATCAAAACACTCAGGCTTAACCTCTTCTTCAGGTCTTTGTTTCCTTATAAAGGCTCCAGTGTAACTAGAAACTTATGTTAATTAAATTTTTATGTCTTTGTCCTAATTCTTTTGGTCGATTGAATTTTCAGGTCTAGCCAGGGAAATAAAGAGGGTCAAAGAAAAGTTTTTCTTTCTTTAAACAGTTTGAAAAGAATTTACTTTTATAGGTAAAGGTGCTCCTTTAGACGGTGTCTGTGTATCAAAGAACAAACCAAATACCAGGCAGTAGCTGATGGTTCTGGAGAATCAGACAATAGGTGAAAAATAGGCATTCAGTTCAGTTGCTCAGTCGTGTCTGACTCTTTGCGACCCCGTGAATCACAGCACGCCAGGCCTCCCTGTCCATCACCATCTCCCGGAGTTCACTCAAACTCGCGTCAATCGAGTTGGTGATCCATCCAGCCAACTCATTCTGTCGTCCCCTTCTCCTCCTGCCCCCAGTCCCTCCCAGCATCAGAGTCTTTTCCAATGAGTCAACTCTTCGCATGAGGTGGCCAAAGTACTGGAGTTTCAGCTTTAGCATCATTCCTTCCAAAGAAATCCCAGGGCTGATCTCCTTTAGAATGGACTGGTTGGATCTCCTTGCAGTCCAAGGGACTCTCAAGAGTCTTCTCCAACACCACAGTTCAAAAGCATCAATTCTTCGGCACTCAGCTTTCTTCACAGTCCAACTCTCACATCCATACATGACCACTGGAAAAATCATAACCTTGACTAGACGGACCTTTGTTGGCAAAGTAATGTCTCTGCTTTTCAATATGCTATCTAGGTTGGTCATACCTTTTCTTCCAAGGAGTACGTGTCTTTTAATTTCATGGCTGCAGTCACCATCTGCAGTGATTTTGGAGCCCCCCAAAATAAAGTCTGACACTGTTTCCACTGTTTCCCCATCTATTTCCCATGAAGTGTTGGGACCAGATGCCATAATGTTAGTTTTCTGAATGTTGAGCTTTAAGACAACTTTTTCACTCTCCTCTTTCACTTTCATCAAGAGGCTTTTTAGTTCCTCTTCACTTTCTGCCATAAGGGTGGTGTCATCTGCATATCTGAGGTTATTGATATTTCCCCCGGCAGTCTTGATTCCAGCTCGTGCTTCTTCCAGTCCAGCGTTTCTCATAATATACTCTGCATATAAGTTAACTAAGCAGGGTGACAATATACAGCCTTGACGTACTCCTTTTCCTATTTGGAACCAGTCTGTTGTTCCATGTCCAGTTCTAACTGTTGCTTCCTGACCTGCATACAGGTTTTTCAAAAGGCAGGTCAGGTGGTCATGTATTCCCATCTCTTTCAGAATTTACCACAGTTTATTGTGATCCACACAGTCAAAGGCTTTGGTATAGTCAATAAAGCAGAAATAGATGTATTTCTGGAACTCTCCTGCTTTTTCGATGATCCAGTGGATATTGGCAATTTGATCTCCGGTTCCTCTGCCTTTTCTAAAACCAGCTTGAACATCTGGAAGTTCACGGTTCACGTATTGCTGAAGCCTGGGTTGGAGAATTTTGAGCATTACTTTACTAGCATGTGAGATGAGTGCAATTGTGCAGTAGTTTGAGCATTCTTTGGCACTGCCTTTCTTTGGGATTGGAGTAAAAACTGACCTTTTCCAGTCCTGTGGCCACTTTTGAGTTTTCCAAATTTGCTGGCATGTTGAGTGCAGCACTTTCACAGCATCATCTTCCAGGATTTGAAATAGCTCGACTGGAATTGCATCACCTCCACTAGCTTTGTTCATAGTGATGCTTTCTAAGGCCCACTTGACTTCACATTCCAGGATGTCTGGCTCTAGGTGAGTGATCACACCATTGTGATTATCAGGTCGTGATGATTTTTTGGGATAGTACTTCTGTGTATTCTTGCCAGTTATTCTTAATATCTTCTGCTTCCATTAGGACATACCATTTCTGTCCTAGCGAGGCCATCTTTGCATGAAATGTTCCCTTGGTATCTCTAATTTTCTTGAAGAGATCTCTAGTCTTTCCCATTCTGTTGTTTTCCTCTATTTCTTTGCACTGATCGCTGAGGAAGGCTTTTTATCTCTTCTTGCTATTCTTTGGAACTCTGCATTCACATGTTTGTATCTTTCCTTTTCTCCTTTGCTTTTCACTTCTCTTCTTTTCACAGCTATTTGTAAGGCCTCCCTAGACAGCCATTTTGCTTTTTTGCATTTCTGTTCCATGGGGATGGTCTTGATCTCTGTCTCCTGTACAATGTCACAAACCTCATTCCATAGTTCATCAGGCACTCTGTCTATCAGATCTAGGCCCTTAAATCTATTTCTCACTTCCACTGTATAATCATAATGGATTTGATCCAGGTCATACCTGAAAGGTCTAGTGGTTTTCCCTACTTTCGTCCATTAAGGTCTGAATTTGGCAATAAGGAGCTCATGATCTGAGCCACAGTCAGCTCCCAGTCTTGTTTTTTTGACTGTATAGAGCTTCTCCATCTTTGGCTGCAAAGAATATAATCAATCTGATGTCGGTGTTGACCTTCTGGTGATGTCCATGTGTAGAGTCTTCTCTTGTGTTGTTGGAAGAGGGTGTTTGCTCTGACCAGTGCGTTCTCTTGGCAAAACTATGTTAGCCTTTGCGCTGCTTCATTCCGTATTCCAAAGCCAAATTTGCCTGTTACTCCCGGTTTTTCTTCACTTCCTACTTTCGCATTCCAGTCCCCTAAAATGAAAAGGACATCTTTTTTGGGTGTTAGTTCTAAAAGGTCTTGTAGGTTTTCATAGAACCGTTCAACTTCAGCTTCTTCATCATTCCTGGTTGGGGCATAGACTTGGATTACTGTGATATTGAATGGTTTGCCTTGGAAACGAAGAGAGATCATTCTGTCGTTTTTAGATTGCATCCAAGTACTGCATTTTGGACTCTTTTGTTGACCATGATGGCTACTCCATTTCTTCCAAGGGATTCCTGCCCGCAGTAGTAGATATAATGGTCATCTGACTTAAATTCACCCATTCCAGTCCATTTTAGTTCGCTGATTCCTAGAATGTCAACATTCACTCTTGCCATCTCCCATTTGACCACTTCAAATTTGCCTTGATTCATGGAGCTAACATTCCAGGTTCCTATGCAATATTGCTCTTTACAGCATCGGACCTTGCTTCTATCACCAGTCACATCCACAACTGGGTATTGTTTTTGCTTTGGCTCCATCCCTTCATTGTTTCTGGAGTTGTTTCTCCACTGATCTCCAGTAGCATATTGGGCACCTACTGACCTGGGGAGTTCCTCTTTTAGCAGCCGATCATTTTGCCTTTTCATACTGTTCATGGGGTTCTCAAGGCAAAATAGGCATTCAGTTCAGTTCAGTTCAGTCGCTCAGTCGTGTCCGACTCTTTGCGACCCCATGAATCAGCACGCTAGGCCTCCCTGTCCATCACCAACTCCCGGAGTTCACCCAGACTCACGTCCATCGAGTCAGTGATGCCATCCAGCCATCTCATCCTCTGTCGTCCCCTTCTCTTCCTGCCCCCAATCCCTCCCAACATCAGAGTCTTTTCCAATGAGTCAACTCTTCGCATGAGGTGGCCAAAGTACTGGAGTTTCAGCTTTAGCATTATTCCTTCCAAAGAAATCCCAGGGCTGATCTCCTTTAGAATGGACTGGTTGGATCTCCTTGCAGTCCGAGGGACTCTCAAGAGTCTTCTCCAACACCACAGGTCAAAAGCATCAATTCTTCGGCACTCAGCTTTCTTCACAGTCCAACTTTCACATCCATACATGACCACTGGAAAAACCGTAGCCTTGACTAGACGGACCTTAGTTGGCAAAATAATGTCTCTGGTTTTGAATATGCTATCTAGGTTGGTCATAACTTTTCTTCCAAGGAGTAAGCGTCTTTTAATTTCATGGCTGCAATCACCATCTGCAGAGATTTTGGAGCCCCCCAAAATAAAGTCTGACACTGGTTCCACTGTTTCCCCATCTATTTCCCATGAAGTGATGGGACAAGATGCCATGATCTTCGTTTTCTGAATGTTGAGCTTTAAGACAACTTTTTCACTCTCCTCTTTCACTTTCATCAGGAGGCTTTTTAGTTCCTCTTCACTTTCTGCCATAAGGGTGGTGTCATCTGCATATCTGAGCTTATTGATATTTCTCCCGGCAATCTTGATTCCAGCTTGTGTTTCTTCTAGTCCAGTGTTTCCCATGATGTGCTCTGCATATAAGTTAACTAAGCAGGGTGACAATATACAGCCTTGACGTACTCCTTTTCCTATTTGGAACCAGTCTGTTGTTCCATGTCCAGTTCTAACTGTTGCTTCCTGACCTGCATACAGATTTCTCAAGAGGCAGGTCAGGTGGTCTGGTATTCCTATCTCTTTCAGAATTTTCCGCAGTTTATTGTGATCCACACAGTCAAAAAATAGCTTTATATGGGGTGAAGTATTGTGCTACCTGTGGAAGTTTGCTTTTCAGAATAGAAAGTGATAATTCAGTTCTCTACGTTAGTTTCCTATTGATGCTTTAATAGATTATGCCAAACTTGGGAGTTTAAAATAGCACAGATTTAGTATCTTACACTTCTGGAAGTCAGATGTCGAAATATGGATCTCACTGGTCTGAGATCGAAGTGTCAGTGGGCTGCATTCTTTCTTAAGGCTCTGGGGGAGAATGTTTTCTTGCCTTTTCCGTCTTCTAAAGGCTGCCCACATTTCTTGGTTCATGGCCCCTTCCTCCGTCTTCAAAAGCCAGCAGTGGCCAGTTATGTCTGTATCTCATACTGTATGTATCACACTGGAACTCACTTGTCTCCCTCCATCTTCTACTGTTAAAAACCCTTGTGATTAAAAACCCTGGGTTATAACCCAGGATAATGTCTCTGTTTTAAGGTCAGCTGATTTGCAGCCTTAATTCAATATACAGCCTTAATTCCCCTCTGCCAGGTAATATATTCACAGGTTCTGGAAAATAGGACATGGACATCTTTAACTAACCACATGCACTCAGTCCTATCCAACTCTTTATCCCCGTGGACTGCAGCCTGCCAGGCTCCTCTGTCTATGGGATTTCCCAGGCAAGAATAGTGGAGTGGTTGCCATTTCCTTCTGCAGGGGATCTTCCCAACCCAAGGATTGAACCCAGGTCTGCTGTGGTCCTGCATTGGCAGGCGCATTCCTCACCACCAAACCACCTGAGAAACCCATGGACATCTTTGAAGGAGTGTAGTTCTTTTCTTTTAAAAAAATTCTTGGAGGATAATTATTTTACAGTATTGTGTTGGCTTCTGCCATACATCAGCATAAATTAGTCATAGGTATACATGTGTCCCTTCCCTGCTGAACTTCTTCCTGCCACCCTCCATCCCATCCCTCCCCTCTAAAGCACTGGGTTTGGGCTTGCTGCATCATACAGAAACAAATTGGAGGAAGTGTTATCTTGCTTACCACACACTACGTAAGAAAAAAAGAACTGTCCCCAAGAAAAACAAGTTGCAAGGTATCTGCCAAAATGAAAGCAATGTACGTGTTAATATGTGAAGATAACCGTATTCCATTTTCAAATGTTTAAGGAATAATGTGATGACATCTATCTTCGGGTTTATTGAAGAACAGCTACCACAGAGGTCAAGCAATACCCCCAATGATAGGTTAAAAATATCAGCAGCTGGGGGTTTGTAACCCAGATTCAGAAAACCATCTTGATCCTGGAACTCTTTCTTTAATCTGCCAGCACCATCTTTTATGTGTTGAGTTGGTAGAAATTGTACAGTCCCATTTACATAGATATGCTGCCTACAGAAAATGTTCACTGATGTAGTTTGGTTGAAACCCCTTTGCCTTGCAAGTCTGGCTTCAAATGATTTGGGAAAGAATCTATAGATATGACCAACCACACAACTGAAACCTGTAATATTCCCTTGTGAAACAGCAGACATAAATTTCTGCTTTGCTTACCTGGAAGCCAAGTGTACAGAGGGAAGGGAAGTTAACTTCTGGCCCTGATTCATCAGTTTTATTGAAGTTAAATTCTTTTGTTTTAATGCACACTTGATTGAGCAAGCATTTACTGAGGCAGTTATAGTTTGTAGGCGAAAGAGACAGTTGAAGAAAGAACAAATGAATCTAATGTAAATCAAATACTTACTCCTTTTATAGGGACTACAAAGACTTAAATCTGTGTTCTTAATGGTAATTTTTACAAAACTCCAATAGGAGGCTTTGACAGTGATTGTTTCGGTGGGGAGATGGGTATTTCCTTTCACATGCTAATCACCTGCTCCTGGTGATATTTCTCTCCTTGACTGCAGTCATGGAATTGAATAATTTATGGAATGAATTTTGTTGTAAATTTATTGTGTCACAAGCAGGTTGTAATTTCACTAACAGTTCACTTAAGTTATTAAGTTAAAAAAATGTGTTTGATAGGATAGTGCATTTGGAGGCTTTTTTTTTCCTCTCAGCAAGTTCACATCTTATATATTTTCAAAACAGAGTACTTGCCTAATTTTTATTCAGAATCTGATATGCGAGAAGGAAGTACACATTAACATAAGTGGAGTCACTTTTGCACACTATTGTTGAATTTTGGAAGTCATAAACAAATTATTGAAGATTTTATAGAGACAGAAATAGCATTAAATCCACAGTGCTATGGCGCTGCTGCCATTGTTCCCTGCATAACTGTCCCCAGCTTGCTGATGATGAATGAGGGGCTGGCGGTATAAAGGTGAAGATGTTCCTGGGAGGGGGAAAAAGCCACATTAATCCCTTCATATTTTGCTTCAACTCTGAGGTTAAGATAATGGCACACTATCACTCCCCCAAATCTTATCCAATTCTACAAAGAGAATAGGAAAGAAAAAAATCTTTAAATATCTCTCGCAGGGGTATCTGATTGGCCTCTATCTACATTTGCTACAGTCTCAGGGCTTCTCTTTTAATGGCCATTCCACTGTGATAAGAGGCAACATTTGGCTATTGCAGAAACCTCTGCTTATTTCTGCTCCCAATGCTTCAGCATTCAGCAAATACACATTTAAGGTCGCCAGTTATTTACATTGAAATTTTTCTATTGACCCTGCCAGTGTGAATGAATTTCAAACAAGTCATTTCTTTCTCTGTATAGATGATTCCCCTAGGTTCCTGGTGGGGGTTACTTTTAATTCCTCTAGGAGTTCCCTCTATTCTTGTTAGCACCCTGAGGATTTGCTTTCTGTTTATCCCCTTGTTTGTGCGCCCGCCCCCCCCCCCCCCCACTCCCTGCACCCTTCCCTGGGTATTCCAACCCTTGCATGGAGGGCGCTGGATAATAACCACTATTCTTGAATAGGAATAGTTTTTAGGCCTTTAGAATAGACATTTTCACCATCTGTTACATAGAATCTAGAAATGTGATGAGAAAACAGTTTGTAATTAGTTAAAAAAAAATGGTAAAACTCTGTGTCTTAATACATTTAGAGTTGATGAAATAGCCTCTAGATTTCCATGAAAAAGAAATGAAGCTTGTACTTAAAAAAAACAATCAATGGGGTTTACTTTTTGGAGCAGTTTGTGTTTTTAAAAAATTGAGGGGGAAGTACAGAGTTCTCATATGTTCCTGTCTCCTTCCCCTTCTTAACATCTTGCCTTATTGTTATTAAAAAGCAAAATTTAACTGAGTAAATTGTAAAGTCTTACTGGCTTTATTCAAGGATAAACAGGCAGCTTCCTATCTAGTGTACAGAAAGGAGCTCTGAGGAGCTGTACAAAAGGAAAGACTTTATAGGCAGAAGGGAGCGGGATAGGAATGTATACAAGTTTCCCCCTCAATCTGAAAGTAGAACCTTCTTAGGAAGTCCTTCATAAGCCAAAATGGTATAAAGTGAAGAAGCAGTTACCTTAGGACATATCTTGCTAACAGATGCACAAAATAAATTGAGATAAAGCACAGATGCTCACAGACACGGTTCAGAGTTATGGCGGCTTGATGCTGAGATGCTGAGTGTAGTTCCTGGGGAAGGAGCTCGGTGGTGCCACTCTTGCTCTTCTGGTTGCCTGCTGCCTCTGTAAAGGCTCACTGCAAAACAAATGCTAAACACTTTTCATTTTTGCTTTTTTTAAAATAAAAAATGAAAATCCTCTTCAGAGTTCTTTTGGTTAGTCAAAAACCGTACTAACGCAGATCTTTTGTAAAAGCAGTGGCACAAAGCAAATTTTCAAAAAGTGGGCGATACCAGTACTAGCAAAAGTGGATTGGTTATGGCAAGGTCACTTTCCTTCAGCGGATGGCAGGGGCCTACTAGGCAGATTACCTAAGTAGTGCTGACCAGGTGATTCCTGACTGACTGGCTTATGATTCTATTTTGGTGCTAAGTTGCTTCAGTCATGTCCGACTGCTTGTGACCCTATGGACTGCAGCCTGCCAGGCTCCTCTGTCCATGGCATTCTCCAGGCAAGAATACTGGAGTGGATTTCCATGCCCTTCTCCAGGGGATCTTCCTGACCCAGGGATGGAACACATGTCTTGTGTCTCCTGTGTTGGTAGAAAGGTTCTTTACCACTAGTGCCACCTGGGAAGCCCAAGATTCCATTTTGGAGAGAGGCCAAAACTGTAGTCTTGGTTTGGTGTGATGGGGCTTGAAAGTGCAAGTCTCTCAGTCAAGTTTGACTCTTTGTGATGCCATGGCCTATACAATCCATAGAATTCTCTGGGCCAGAATACTGGAGTTGTTAGCCTTTCCCTTCTCTAGGGGATCTTCCCAATCCAGGGATCAAACCCAGGTCTCCTGCATTGTGAGCAGATTCTTTACCAGCTGAGCCACAAGGGAAGTCCAAGCATACAGGAGTAGGTAGCCTATCCCTTCTCCAGCAGATCTGCCCGACCCAGAAATCAAACCAGAGTCTCTTGCATTGCAGACGGATTCTTTACCGACTGAGCTATGATGGAAGCCGAAGATAAAGCATATATTTTGTCAGTAAAAATGACAGTACTTGTTGATGAATGAACCCTCATATTCTGTCAGAGACAAATATCTGTGACTTGCAGACAAATCCCACTATTAAATATCAACACATTTTAAGTTGCATGATGGAAAGATTTTCTGAGAAATTTAGAAAACTTGACTTGAGTTTTTCAAGCACTTTGAGCTCATTGTCTCCCGAGGACTGTATCTTTTTCTTTACTGGTTAAACATAAATCTTGGTTTATTTGGTCTAATAGTAGCCACAAATGTGTTTCTTTTCAGACAAAGCATCAGTTCAGTTCAGTCGCTCAGTTGTGTCTGACTCTGCGACCCCATGAATTGCAGCACACCAGGCCTCTCTGTCCATCACCAACTCCCGGAGTTTACTCAGACTCATGTCCATCGAGTCAGTGATGCCATCCAGCCATCTCATCCTCTGTCGTCCCCTTCTTTTCCTGCCCCCAATCCCTCCCAGCATCAGACTCTTTTCCAGTGAGTCAACTCTTCGCATGAGGTGGCCAAAGTACTGGAGTTTCAGCTTTAGCATCATTCCTTCCAAAGAAATCCCAGGACTGATCTCCTTCAGAATGGACTGGTTGGATCTCCTTGAAGTCCAAGGGACTCTCAAGAGTCTTCTCCAACACCACAGGTCAAAAGCATCAGTTCTTCGGCGCTCAGCCTTCTTCACAGTCCAAGTCTCACATCCATACATGACCACAGGAAAAACCATAGCCTTGACTAGACGGACCTTAGTCAACAAAGTAATGTCTCTGGTTTTGAATATGCTATCTAGGTTGGTCATAACTTTTCTTCCAAGGAGTAAGTGTCTTTTAATTTCATGGCTGCAGTCACCATCTGCAGATATTTTGGAGCCCCCAAAAATAAAGTCTGACACTGTTTTTACTGTTTCCCCATCTATTTCCCATGAAGTGATGGGACCAGATGCCATGATCTTCGTTTTCTGAATGTTGAGCTTTAAGACAACTTTTTCACTCTCCTCTTTTACTTTCATCAAGAGGCTTTTTAGTTCCTCTTCACTTTCTGCCATAAGGGTGGTGTCATCTGCATATCTGAGGTTATTGATATTTCTCCCGGCAATCTTGATTCCAGCTTGTGTTTCTTCCAGTCCAGTGTTTCTCATGATGTACTCTGCATATAAGTTAAATAAGCAGGGTGACAATATACAGCCTTGACGTACTCCTTTTCCTATTTGGAACCAGTCTGTTGTTCCATGTCTAGTTCTAACTGTTGCTTCCTGACCTGCATACAGATTTCTCAAGAGATAGGTCAGGTGGTCTGGTATTCCCATCTCTTTCAGAATTTTCCACAGTTTATTGTGATCCACACAGTCAAAGGCTTGGGCATAGTCAATAAAGCAGAAATAGATGTTTTTCTGGAACTCTCTTGCTTTTTCCATGACCCAGCGGATGTTGGCAGTTTGATCTCTGATTCCTCTGCCTTTTCTAAAATCAGCTTGAACATCAGGGAGTTCATGGTTCATGTATTGCTGAAGCCTGGCTTGGAGAATTTTGAGCATTACTTTACTAGCATGTGAGATGCGTGCAATTGTGCGGTAGTTTGAGCATTATTTGGCATACCAGACAAAGCATGGACTGTATCTTAAAGCATGTTTAATAACATACTATTAGTGTTCAAAACCTTCCAGTATTTGTTCTCTTTGTGTATAATTCAAAGAGGTGTAGTTTAGGAAACATTGATAATTATTTGGGTTTTGTATACTCGGTATGAATTTGGAAGCAAGTACTTTTCCTTAAGGTTGTTATACTATTGTGTCAAGCCAATGTCCCAGGTCATTCAAAAACTTCATGAAACTTTCTTTTATTATTTTGTATTGCCCCCAAAGAAATGCTGACATTGAAGAAGTGTGCTCAGTGTCTAGCGCTGGGTCTGGCTAGTACATAAAAGGTACTAGACAGGTACTGGCAGGATGGAAAAATGAATATAAGGCATTTGAGTCTTGACATTACCCTAATAACAAGCACATGGAGAACTCCCAAGTCTCGCAATATTTAGTTTTTGGGGCAAACAAGTGTCCTCACCACTACAAACTATCTTCTAGGTAAGAATCTAAAGTTTGGCTCAGTTGAGAAGGATGTCATATGAATAATACTCACTCTACTATTACTCACTGTACCTACATTGAGTTCCTGAAGAAGTGAAGTGAAGTCGGTCAGTCATGTATGACTGTTTGAGACCTCATGGACTGTAGCCTATGACGCTCCTCCGTCCATGGGATTTTCCAGGCTGGATGCCAAATACTAGCTTGGCTCTGGGGATTATAAAAGCAAAGAAAACATGATACTTACCCTCAGTAATTTCATGTTCTTGGTGAGCAACACTTCTTAGGGGTTAAGGAGAAGGGGTGAATGGGATTCATCTTCTGTAGAACAAGACGTCTGGGAGTTGAGGCTCAGGTGGCATGCCTAGAGGACAAAAAAGAAAGCAGGAGGCAGAAGTCCTTGATTATCTTTTATCTTTTCCATGACTCATTTCTACTTTGGGTAAATGAGCAGAATCTAACGTTCAAGGGAACAGGCTGTGAGTTCTTTCCTAGTAAAAGATAAATTTCATAATATTACTTCTGAGCAGGTAAAATTTTTCCTTGATCATTCTCTATAAATCTTTTTTTGTTCCATCTTGCTCTGGACCTTGGGAATTTGATGCTTCAGAACCCCATCATCCAGGCCCTTTGCCCAAATTCTGTATGGGCTTTAACAAGGGAAAAACAAAAACAAAAACAAAAAACAAACGCAGTGAAACAACCCTCACGTAGTTTCTAATCTGCAGGGAGATAAAGCAAATTCTTGAAGAAATATATGATGAAGAGGATAATGCAAGTTAAATACAGAGTGCTCTAAGGGGAGAGGAAGTTCCAGGGTGGCTCACATCATGTTTACTGGGGGAAGGGAACTGGGACATGACAGAGAGGATTAGGAAGGATGACAGGCTGTATCAGCTTATATTGCCTCTCTGCAGTCCATTGTTATATTTTCAGAAATTTTGTTGTGGGTTAATGTTGCCTTACTGGGTTGAAGTCAGCCACTGTATTTACACCTTATTAGGATGAAATCAGGAGAAGGCAATGGCACCCCATTCCAGTACTCTTGCCTGGAAAATCCCATGGATGGAGGAGCCTGGTAGGCTGCAGTCCATGGGGTTGCTAAGAGTTGGACACGACTGAGCGACTTCACTTTCACTTTTCACTTTCATTCATTGGAGAAGGAAATGGCAACCCACTCCAGTGTTCTTGCCTGGAGAATCTCAGGGACGGGGGAGCCTGGTGGGCTGCCATCTATGGGGTTGCACAGAGTCAGACACGACTGACGCAACTTAGCAGCAGCAGCAGCAGGATGAAATCAACCACTGTATCTCCATGAAGTATTTACACCACAGAAATTGGCAAACACTGTAACACAGGGCTCCCTGCACCCAGAGCTGATTGTTAAACACTCACTAGCATCCTGCTGAATGTGGGGAAACTATGGCTCTGACAGGGACCTGGGATGCAAAAAGGAAAACTCTCTAGGTAGGGAACCTAGGCAGGGAAGTAAGAAAGGAAACACTGTGTGTGTGTGTATGTAAGAATGTAAAAATTAGCATGATTGAAGAGTAGGAGAAACATGCTGCTGCTGCTGCTAAGTTGCTCAGTCGTGTCCAACTCCCAGCGACTCCATGGACAGTAGCCCACCAGGCTCCTCCGTCCATGGGATTCTCCAGGCAAGAGTACTGGAGTGGGGTGCAGGAGAAACATAGACAAGTGTTAAAAATGAGAGCAAAAAGTAGGTTAGGGTCTTGAATATCACAGTTTTCAGTGAAAGGATTTTTTATTTCATTTGATAGTAAGTAGAGAGTCTTGGAAGGCTTTGGATCTTGAGAGTGAGATAATCAGAAGACAATGCTATATAGGCTGTTGAATCATCATCCAAGATTAAGATCACAGAGCCCTCTGAAACTTAGCTCATGTCCTTCATATGTAGTGTTTCCAAATATTACAGCTGTTACTTTCACAGTTTCTGTTCCTTCCATCCCTTCATTTCCATTGTCAGTGGGAAGCTGGGGAGCTGACCTCGGGGTTCAGGAATGAGCTTTCTTTCTTTGAAAGGTCTTTTCTACATCAAAATTACATTTTTGGCATTTGTAGGGGTGTGCAGTCTGAGGTAAGAGGTCTAATTTAATTCCCTGCCTGCACTTAGCTAGTGGTTTCAATTTATCGACTAGTTCATTGTTTCCTCGCTGATTTTAAAGGTCAGGACACATACAGATGATAAAGGTTAAGATCCAAACTGATATCATCAGAGTGTCTGATGCTTTTCCCAATGAGTCATAATTATATTAGCATCTCTAACATGTTCTAAAACCCTTTGCTTTAACTGCAGAGCTTTCTAACTTGTCTTATTAATGGGCTTGCTTTAATATGGATTCTCCCAGAAGTTGAATCTGAGGCACAGTAGCAGAGCTTTGGGGAAGTGATGAAAGGAAGGGACAGTATCCAATAAACATTCCTTTGTGATACAAGTTACCATTGTGTGTAATTAGTTTTAGGACTTCCCTGGTGGCTCAGACAGTAAAGTGTCTGTCTACAATGCGGGAGACCCAGGTTCGATCCCTGGGTCAGGAAGATCCCCTTTGGTCTTAATCTGTGTAATAAAAGTTTTAGCTACTAACACTTATGTAGTGCTTGTTATATACTAGGCACTGTTCTAAATCCGTTACAAATCTTAACTCATCTATTTTTCATAACAACTTCATAATTCTTCCATTTTGTAGATGAGGAAGCTGAGGCAGGGAGAGATGTGATCAGGGCCAATAGCTTGTAAGCAGCAGGTCCAGGAATTTGCAGGACTTTAACAAATTGCAGGACTGATTATCCAGGGGGAAATGTTCTTTATAGTGAAGTGGGTGAAATGCTAGGGCTTCTGAAATTACATCCGTGGTAAAAATTGGCATGAAGTATTGCTTCTGTCCCTAGGTAAATATTTGTGGCAACCCAGACCTGACCCTTAGATACCATTCTGTTTTGAAATAGAGTGGACAATAATTTCCCAAAGAAAGCTGTTTTAAAAAATACTGATAGTACAGCCACTATGGAGAACAGTGTGGAGATTCCTTAAAAAACTGGAAATAGAACTGCCTTATGACCCAGCAATCCCACTGTTGGGCATACACACAGAGGACACCAGAATTGAAAGAGACACATGTACCCCAATGTTCATCGCAGCACTGTTTATAATAGCCAGGACATGGAAGCAAACTAGATGTCCATCAGCAAATGAACGGATAAGAAAGCTGTGGTACATATACACAATGGAGTATTACTCAACCATTAAAAAGAATATATTTGAATCAGTTCTAACGAGGTGGATGAAACTGGAGCCTATTATACGGAGTGAAGTAAGCCAGAAAGAAATACACCAATACAGTATACTAATGCATATATATGGAATTTAGAAAGATGGTAACGATAACCCTGTATGCAAGACAGCAAAAGAGACACAGATGTATAGAACAATCTTTTAGACTCTGTAGGAGAGGGCGAGGGTGGGATGATTTGGGAGAATGGCATTGAAACATGTATAATATCATATATGAAATGAATCGCCAGTCCAGGTTCGATGCATGATACTGGATGCTTGGGGCTGGTGCACTGGGACGACCCAGAGGGATGGTACAGGGAGGGAGTAGGAGGGGGATTCAGGATGGGGAACATGTGTATACCTCTGGGGGATTCATGTTGATGTATGGCAAAACCAATACAATATTATAAAGTAATTAACCTCCAATTAAAATAAATTTATATTAAAAAAATAAAAATAGGAAAAAAAATACTGATTAGATTGTCCATTTGAATGATACCAAAATGCATTTGTTAAAGTGCTATATGTAAAATAAGGAATGAAGGAAAAAGCAAAAACCAGAATCTTTTGTTTTTTCTTGCATTGGTTTATATATCAACCTATTTCTCCCATCACTGTGTATCAAAAACCAAAATGTAAAAAATATTTTTATCTTTCATTTTTTATTAAAAGTACTGTTAGGACTCTAATGTTGTAAGAATATATTTAATTTTTAATTTGCATTTGATTTATCTATCCTGTTGTAACTGGTGCTCACTCACTCTAGCATATGGGTTAATAACCTCCTAACCTAAGGAAAAAAGAACGATAAAAGAACATCCTATGGTTTAGGCAACCATTTAAGTCACTGTCTGTTTAAAAAAATAACCTGTTTATTCCTTGCTTTTTCTGCACATACCATTTTGTGCATTCCAAAGCTCTGTTGGCCATTAAAAAAATTAATTACATCAAGGCATTGTTTTCAAAAGAATTATAAATAAGTTGCTATAAAACTTTGGTTTATACCATAATGGTAAGAAGACATATTTATATTTCATATATCTGTATTAAAATTAGAGTAGTGTTTGTGATTTGCAATACACTAAGGTATTTTTCTTATTCATATCTTAATAACAGCATTAGTTAATGTGCTTCTGAAGCACATAAGCCAATTAATCTTGAAGAAAGTTATATAAAGACATCAACAGAGTTCTAAGAAACGTGCTAAAGTTGTAGGTCAAAAAGCATGCCAAACCAGTGTAGCTCCCCTCATTATGTGTTATGAGTAAAAATGTTAGTATAACCACTTAGCACAGTGCTTTGCACATTGTAGCATCAGATAAAGCTTTTTGAATGATTGGATGGATATGTGATGGCTAATTTATGTATCAACTTCGCTAGGCTGTGGTACACAGATATTTGGTTAACATTACTCTAGATGTTTCTGTAAAGGTATTTTTTTAGATGAGATTAAGGAGATCCAACCAGTCCATTCTAAAGGAGATCAGCCCTGGGTGTTCTTTGGAAGGAATGATGCTAAAGCTGAAACTCCAGTACTCTGGCCACTTCCTGCGAAGAGTTGACTCACTGGAAAAGACTCTCATGCTGGGAGGGATTGTGGGCAGGAGGAGAAGGGGACGACAGAGGATGAGATGGCTGGATGGCATCACCAACTTGATGGACGTGAGTTTGAGTGAACTCCAGAAGATGGTGATGGACAGGGAGGCTTGGCGTGCTTCGATTCATGGGGTCGCAAAGAGTTGGACACGACTGAGTGAGTGAACTGGACATTTAAATCAGCAGACTTTGAGTAAACAAAATTACCCTCCATAATATGGGTGGGCCTCATCCAATCAGTGTAAAGCTTTAGTAGTAAAAGTATGACTTTCCTCACAAAGAAGAAATTCTACCTCTAAACTTGAGATGAAGTAGGAACTTCCTTGGGTCTCCAACCTGTTAGCCTGCTCTGCAGATTTGGAATTTGTCAGCCAGTATAATCATGTGAGTCAATTCCTTAAAATCTATCTATCGATCTAAACACACACACACATCCTATTGGTTCTTTTCTCTGAAGAACCTTGAGTAATACTGGATAAAGCTATTGGATAAATATATTAAGATATGTACAATTGTATTAGAATTGTGAAGGTAAAAAAAAAAAATCTATCCTCCCAAAATTTTGTGTTGAGATGAACACCAACTTGGTTATTACAACTGATAATTTTTTGAAATGAATTTGCCTTGTGGTGAAATTCTCCTTTTTTCATTTCTTTACCAAAGCCTTCTCATACTCTTTTTTTCCTTTTTCCTTTTCCTCTCCAGAGACTCTTTGGGTTTACATTGGCTTGTATCTTTAAAGGTGTTTTTGTTCACCCCCCCATCAGAATTTGATTAGCTTCTCAATCCTGTCTGTTAAATGATGATCTCTAAAATGTATTACAGCTTTAAAAGTTGACTATGTCACTAATTTATTCAGTTATCTTTAAAGAGGAATTACTAGGTCTTTGTGGAATGCGGCATAATACTTAATTTTTTGCGTGAAAGCAATCATGGTGACAGTAATTCTTTTGGTGTTTGTTACTTTCTGTTATAGCTTTAAATTAGACAGAATAGAGAAACTGAAATGACTCTTGTGTCCATCTTACAGGCATCCATAATTGTAGAATAAGGGAATGTAGATGGCACAATAATAGAACTGTGCCCAGTAGAGCACAGAAACCCAGAAGCAGCCTTGTGGAAATTGTAAAATAACTTTCAGGAGAGATATGTCACTGGTATTTCTGCCCATGTGCCACTTGCCCCAACCCATTGTAAGACAAGGGTGTAGGTGCAAGTAAGAGTGAAGATTTAGGGCCAGTCATTCAGTGTATGCTCTATTGTGTGTGCTCAGCGGCTCGTTCATGTCTGACTCTGACCTCACAGACTGTAGCCTGCCTGGCTCCTCTGTCCATGGGATTTCTCAGGCAAGAATACTGGAGTGGGTTGCTATTTTCTCCTCCAAGGGATCTTTCTGATCTGGGATTAAACCCTAGTCTCCTGCATTGATAGGAGGATTCTCTACTATTGAGCCACTTGGAAATTCTAGTTCATTCTGTACCATTATTTGAAAAAGTAAATAAAAACAAAAACAAAACCCTTTACAATATATTGGGTAAATCAAAAGGGATTTCTGTTCAGAGGGTTTCCTTTTAGTCTAGCAAAGTTTGATCTGTCTAGATTAGTGTTCCACTGGATGGATGATTAATAAGGATATTAATTGAAGAGTTGATGAAAAGCTCCATTTCCATAGAAGCTATGGTGGGTTCTCATGCCTTATTTGATTAAATGTTTCATGGACGTGAAACCTTCCCATTGGGAGTTAGACATGTTACCTTAATTCTTTGAGCCAGTTGCTTTTTCTGATGTGACATCTTTACAATGTTCTCTCAATTGAGGGACTATTGATCAGTTTGCCAGCATTATAGATTTTCATTCAGCAACAGTGCTTCTGAAACAAATGCAGAGTTGTCTTTTAGAGAAATGCCTGTTCAATAAAAATTTTAAGAACTATAGCAGTGACCATCTGTTTTGATTATTTTAAGCGCAGTTCTTTCAGCAGTCTGGTACAGGAGATGACCTCTCTGAGCCCTTTTCAGTAGTGTGATTTTAAGATTCGTTGCTGGAAAAACTTACTGAAGCTCTTGCAGAAACAGATCAACAAGGGACTCATAAGTGTTCATTGTTTTACATTTGAGAGTCTTTTGCTGCTCTGAGGATAAAGATGGGCTCATTGCTGGGGATTAAAGGGTTTCAAAGCAGGCCAAATGATAACCAGCTGGCTTACAGTAAAGTTTATATTCTAAGCCTCTCTCTTATAACCCCCAAAGATTTAGTGTTTACAAAAGCATTCAGAGTGAATTTGCCATTAGTGCACGTTGGTATCCTCTTAAGTCTTATCACGTAGGAAACTGAAGAGGAAGTTTAGGCAGACAAAAGGAAGGAGGTATAACATAAGAAATGTGCATGAGAACTGGAGAAATTTTACAGGACTGAAAGCAATTTGGACCTAATAATGTGTCTGAAAACACTGAAGGCTAGGCTAGTGAAAATTCCACCTTTTCAATAACCTAAACAAAAATCCAGAAATAGGAAAATGAAGCTTGAGGTTTGACTGTCCCATACTGTTTTTCTCCATAAGTAATTTTTAATAAAGGAAAAATGTGCTTCAGAGGGGGAAACATAACCTGAACAAGATGGTTTATTCACAGGCCTTCAGACGTGATGATCTGTGGTATTTAGTTGAGGATCAGCACTGTAGCAGTTGAGAGAGCAGCAATGACTCTTGATTTCTAGATGAAGACAAAGATTGCTGTTGATTTTTTTTTCTGGGGGTGGGGTGTAGATATTCACTGAGATACAAGGTCAGCCCCATTTTCATGAGGAAATTTCACTTTGATACTTACTGCTGCTATAGCATTTTACATTCCCACAGACTGTTCTACAGGCATTTCATACATTCTGTCAGTATCCTCTTAAGGTTAACAGCTGATTAACTTGATTGTATTCCTTGTATTTTTCTCCATGTTAATTAAGAAAAAATTAAAATTTACTCGGAATTTTTGTGGGAAGAAATGCCTGTAGAACAGTGTGTGGTATATAATAAGCACTAGAAACATCGCCATCCCTCATGCAGTGCTGGTGGGATGTAAAATGGTGCAGCTGTTTTGTTTGTTTTTTCGCTGTACGGAGTCTTGTTGGCTGTGTGGGCTTTTTCCCTAGTTGCGGAAAACAGGGATTACTCTAGCTGCAGTATGCAGGCTTCTCACTGCAGTGGCTTCCCTTGTTTCAGAGCACTGGCTCTAGGGTGTGCTGGCTTCAGTAGTGTGGCACATGGGCTCAGTAGTTTTGGCTTGTGGGCTCAGCTGCCCTGCAGCATGTGGGATCTTCTCAGAGCAGGGATTGAACCAGTGTACTCCACATTGCAAGGCAGATTTCCAACCACTGGACCACTAAGGAAGCCCCAACTAACAATTAAAAAAAAATGTTGGTGCCTAGAAAAGTTTCTGTTAGTGTCCTTATTCTTCATTGGTAAGGCTATGTAAAATTTTAAGAATGTTTATAATTCAAATTTAGGAAAATTATCCCCAGGTTTCTTTTCTTTGTGCGTTATGAAATTTGAAGGCATTTCTTGGACAGTCAACAGTCTGACAACATTCATTGTTGTGGATGTCCTTGTACATTGTAAAGGTTTATGTTATTTTCATCAATATCAGAACTTCCTATGGAATCAGGAGGATATTTAATCTTTCCCCAGTGTGTTCTTTTGAGTTCCTCTTCTTTATTAATTTAGCAATCAAACAATCCAAGAATGTATTCATTATGACTAGTTAACATTTATTTCTTCCTGTAATAAATTAACTGCTTTTGGTGTGATTTCAGCAGTTTTGATACAGTTCTTTTCTTGATATCAGAGTCACTTCTATTGATTTCACCTCTCCTCTTTACCTCTTTTGTTAAATATTTCATTATTTTTAATCTGAATTTTCATCTCTTTAATAAATAAATTTAAAGAAGCCAAAGAAGATGCCCTTAAATATACATCCAAATCAAGGGTCTGTAATTTCTTCCTTATTTATTGAAATCTTATAAGACATCTTTCTAAATTATGGTTAAAATGGTAGTTTCAAGCTTTCCTATTAAAAAGAGAAGAAAGATATGTATGAAGTGTTTCAAATTGTACACACTGTATCATTTTTGACAGGAGAGAGCTTCTGTTTTGACTGTGCATTTATGAGAACTGAATCCTCTGCTTGCAATTTTATGTATCTGATGATTGGAAGAATTTTTTACAGACTAGCTTCTGACTTGATACCTTTCAAACCTTGTCATATCATGATACAACTTGTGACCCTGCTCCTTCATGTCATGTAGCTGGGTGAGTGGGCACAGTGGGGAATAAGGAGTATTCCTGGAAGCCTTTCCTCTGGGAAGATGAACAATATTTTAACTATGGAAGGGACAGCAAAACACATCACTGAACCCATAAACCCCAAATCAACGTATTCCCAACTCCTTTACCAAACGTCCAAAATGTCCGCAGTCAGTCTAATGCCGCCTGACACAAGGGGAGTGTGACAGGAAAGTCAGAGTGGAGAGAGACAGTGTCTTAATGAATTATGGTTAAAAAAACATCTAGGCTTTGAAAATTTTTTAACAACATATTGCTAAGGTCTGTCCACAGGTTTGGAAGGGGCTGTACAATTGAGAGGCCCCAAAGTTCAAACTTCATTAGCTTCGCAGTAAAGATGACTTAACTGTAAAGATAAAACACAATTTTGCCTGTCCCACTGAGGTATTCTCTTAGACATTGATATGTCTTTCTGGGCCACACATTTTTAATATGTCACTTAAGTATTCTAGAAAATATATACATGCAAAAATTATCTCCTCTTTCTGTTTTTTTTTTTTCTCTTCTAGTTCTCTCTACCAATATGTTTATCCTGAAGGAAACATGTCTCTGGACATATGTAGCCTCATGCACTTACATGATTTTAACTTGATAGTAAAGCCAAGTATTATTTTCCATGTCCTTCACAGATGTTCTTGAAAATGGTTATTTGGTTGAATTTCAGAGGTTCCCTTGAAGCTACCTTAATCATCATAGACATTGGTTTTCTTTGCTTATTCTCATGTGAAGTTTAAAGATACTTCTTCCAGTTTAATTTTGTGGTGAATTTTTGATTATAGCTATTAACAAGTTACATATACAAATGGCTAGCCCCCATCGTGTATGAGTATAGGACAACTGGGATGATGGTCCTTCAGAGATTTGCCACATAATCATAAGCAAATGGTCTTTCTCTGTGAATGTGATTGTGACTGTAAAGACATTTTGTAAAGAATCTTCTAGGGGTGATATGAGGGTATCAGGAGCGGTTATAAAAGTACCACTGATGCAGATTTATGATGCTGCTGCTGCTAAGTTGCTTCAGTCGTGTCCAACTCTGTGCGACCCCATGGACTGCAGCCTACCAGGCTTCTCCGTCCATGGGATTTTCCAGGCAAGAGTACTGGAGTGGGTTGCCATTGATACTACTAGTGAGCAAAACCACAAACTTCAGAGAGCCCTTGGCTGCCTATTGCTTGGCCTTTTGGTTAGTACTTTTGTGATCTGGCTCCACCAGTTTTCACACTAAGCTCAATGGTGGCTAGGTGTTATCATTTTCTTTTGTGAAGAAGGTTTTTTTCCCAATGTTAGTGAAGTTACTCTTTATAGAGATAAGTTTTTCATGTCTACTTGTCCAGGGGAATAATAGCTAAAGCTATTTAAACAGATAATCTGTAACTAGGGAAAGCAATATCTGATTATTAAATTTTTTTGATGTTACATTTTTAATTAAGAAACTAAAATTCTCTTATTTTCTGGAAAATTCAGTGTAGTTCAGACATGAGAAGCCAAGTGAACAGTGTATATTTTCTCACTGTATTACTCTAATCTGTTTCTTTAGGTCAAGGTTAAATGGGTCTAGCAAAACAGATATCTGTGTTTATAATGCAATAAAGTGTAATGAGTGTGGTGACTTTTTCTAATTTACCTCAGCTGGATATGCAAATGAAATGATTAAACTTATAACCCATAACTCTATGGGGGAACTGATGGGTAACGAAAGTGCACAGTATTTACTGTAGCTAATGGGAAAGTTGTTAGATGATAGGAATGTAATACGTTCTATTTGCAGATGTACTAAAGAGCTAGTTAGCAGTATAAATGAGGATTTGGTTATTTAGGAATAACCTTCAAATTGGCAAAATTAGTCCCAACAGCATGATTTAAATTAAAAAAATCAATCATTTTATGGTATTTGAAGTTACTAACTACAGCTTGTTATGTGTATTTAGAGGTCTACTTTTATAAATAGGAAATTAGTCTCAACATGATATAACACATCTATGCAGTATGTAGTTATTTATTTTTATATAATATTCTTCTGCAAGAAACTCAACTTCTTTACAAGGGTCAACTGGTTAACTTCATAACATATTTGTTAGGAAGGCAAGGTTCAGGGTTATAATAATAACTTTATAGATAGAAAAATTATAGATGCAGTCATTTGCTCTAATTCTATCATTAAAGACATTGAGTGAAAGTTAGGTATTTTGTCTGTCAAATATAGATAATATTATGATTTTATTCCTATAGCCAGTTATAAATATTTTCATTTTATAACCTGTGTTTTTACAAATTCTCAGGCCTTCAGAGTCACCTTCCCCCTTTACACCCACATAACCTGCCCTCAAATATTCTATAGTTAGAGGGATAAATGAGTAAATAATAGCAAAGTGGTATGAAAAAGGTAACTCCAGTTTAAGGAAGCAGAGAGAAGTCCCCCTTTGGACTCAGCCAGAAAGAGGATTGCATAAGCCATTCACAAAAATGTGGACTGAAGATTAGAAAAGGCACCACAATCTATTTTGTCCACTTTTCTCATAATGCACAGATTGCTTTACTCTGTAATATCCTCCATGGCCAGGGATCATTTGACTTAAGCACTTGGAATGTCAGGAAGCTAGCAGGCATATGAAATTGCTGATATACAACCATTTTTGACACATACAGTGGCAACATCATATAATTTAATAATTTCTTCCTTACCATAGGAGTCTTCCCTGGTGGCTCAGATGGTAAAGCGTCTGCCTGCAATTCGGGAGACCTGGGTTCGATCCCTGGGTTGGGAAGATCTCCTGGAGAAGGAAATGGCAACCCACTCCAGTACTCTTGCTGGAAAATCCCACGGACGGAGGAGCCTGGTAGGCTACAGTCCGTGGGGTCGCAAAGAGTTGGACACGACTGAGCGACTTCACTTTCCTTACCATAGACCAAAATCTAACTTTCTGTTGCATTATTACATAGGAATATTATAAAAACTGTTCAGAAGAAGATATTTAAACTCTGTTTTTAGTACATTATTCTGTTGTTTCACATTTCCAGTTTTTTTTTTTTTTAAACCCTTGGTGAGTACAAAAAAAAAGGCAATTAAAAACTTATACTACTTCAAAATCATACCTTTTAAAAAGAATCTCTTTTATCCTAAATAGAATTGTTTCTTGCCCCAATTTGCTTCAGTTTTGTTTATACACTTTTGATCTGATATACTCTAGTGGAGATAAAATGAGGTTGCGGGGTTCCACCACCAAACTCTTCCCTGAATTTCCCTAAATAAGAACCATGTTCTTTTAATAAAGCTGGGTGAAAAAAACAATCATGTTCTTTCCTATGTCTCTTTATTTCTTAAAGCAACATTTCAATACCTGTAAGACAGCACCACAGTATAAAGAAAGCTCAATGGATATGATATGGAAAATAAATAATTACTAAAATAAAATAGGATCTACTGAAATCTTTCTGGAAAATGTTTGATACTCACCTGAGTCATAATTTTGGAGAAGGTGATGGCACCCCACTCCAGTACTCTTGCCTGGAGAATCCCATGGACGGAGGAGCCTGGTGAACTGCAGTCCATGGGGTCGCTAAGAGTCAGACATGACTGAGCGACTTCCCTTTCACTTTTCACTTTCATTCATTGGAGAAGGAAATGGCAACCCACTCCAGTGTTCTTGCCTGGAGAATCCCATCCCTGGGAGCCTAGTGGGCAGTCGTCTCTGGGGTCACACAGAGTCGGACACGACTGAAGCGACTTAGCACCAGCAGCAGCAGAGTCATAATTTAGTCCAGAATGGTCCACAAATGCTACAGACTATTGGGACAAAGTTTGATGGATATTTACATGGTCTGAAAATCTCTTCCTACAAATTATAAAGGGAGAAAGAATAACTTTAGAGTGACAAAACCTGAAAAACATCACCTTAACCAAGTCATCAAGTTAATATTACCAATAATTGGATAAAGTGATAGGGTGTGCCTACTGATATGTGACGCACTTAGGACTAAATATCAGTTCAATGGCATTCCTGCAAATATGTATTCTATATAAACTAAATCTAATCTTGGCGGAGGAAGCATCATCTAACTCCAGTTCAGTTCAGTCAGTCGGTTGTATCTGACTCTTTGTGACCCCATGAATTGCAGCACGCCAGGCCTCCGTGTCCATCACCAACTCCCGGAGTTCACTCAGACTCATGTCCATTGAGTCGGTGATGCCATCCAGCCATCTCATCCTCTGTCGTCCCCTTCTCCTCCTGCCCTCAATCCCTGCCAGCATCAGGGTCTTTTCCATTGAGTCAACTCTTCGCGTGAGGTGGCCAAAGTATTAGAGTTTCAGCTTCAGCATCATTCCTTCCAATGATAACCCAGGACTGATCTCCTTTAGAATGGACTGGTTGGATCTCCTTGCAGTCCAAGGGACTCTCAAGAGTCTTCTCCAACACCACAGCTCAAAAGCATCAATTCTTCGGCACTCAGCTTTCTTCACAGTCCAACTCTCATATCCACACATGACCACTGGAAAAACCATAGCCTTGACTAGACAGACCTTGTTGGCAAAGTAATGTCTCTGCTTTTGAATATGCTATCTAGGTTGGTCATAACTTTTCTTCCAAGGAGTAAGTGTCTTTTAATTTCATGGCTGCAGTCACCATCTGCAGTGATTTTAGGGCCGCCAAAAATGAAATCTGGCACTGTTTCTACTGTTTCCCCATCTATTTCCCATGAAGTGATGGGACCAGAGGCCATGATCTTCGTTTTCTGATTGTTGAGCTTTAAGACAACTTTTTCACTGTCCTCTTTCACTTTCATCAAGAGGCTTTTTATTCCTCTTCACTTTCTGCCATAAGGGTGGTGTCATCTGCATCTCTGAGGTTATTGATATTTCTCCTGGCAGTCTTGATTCCAGCTTGTGTTTCTTCCAGTCCAGCATTTCTCATGATGTACTCTGCATATAAGTTAACTAAGCAGGGTGACAATATACAGCCTTGACATACTCCTTTTCCTATTTGGAACTAGTCTGTTGTTCCATGTCCAGTTCTAACTGTTGCTTTCTGACCTGCATACAGATGTCTCAAGAGGCAGGTCAGGTGGTCATGTATTCCCATCTCTTTCAGAATTTTCCACAGTTTATTGTGATCCACACAGTCAAAGGCTTGGGCATAGTCAATAAAGCAGAAATACATGTTTTTCTGGAACTCTCTTGCTTTTTCCATGATCCAGCAGATGCTGGCAATTTGATCTCTGGTTCCTCTGCCTTTTCTACAACCAGCTTGAACATCTGGAAGTTCATGGTTCACATATTGCTGAAGCCTGGCTTGGAGAATTTTGAGCATTACTTTACTAGCGTGTGAGATGAGTGCAATTGTGCGGTAGTTTGAGCATTCTTTGGCATTGCCTTTCTTTGGGATTGGCATAAAAACTGACCTTTTCCAGTCCTGTGGCCACTGCTGAGTTTTCCGAATTTGCTGGCATATTGAGTGCAGCACTTTCACAGCATCATCTTTCAGGATTTGAAACAGCTCAACTGGAATTCCATCAATTCCACTCAGTTTGTTTGTAGTGATGCTTTCCAGGACCCACTTGTCTTCACATTCCAGGATGTCTGACTCTAGGTGAGTGATCACACCATCATGATTATCTGGGTCATGAAGATTGTTTTTGTACAGTTCTTCTGTGTATTCTTGCCACCTCTTCTTAATATCTTCTGCTTCTGTTAGGTCCATACCATTTCTGTCCTTTATCGAGCCCATCTTTGCATGAAATGTTCCCTTGATATCTCTAATTTTCTTGAAGAGATCTCTAGTCTTTCCCATTCTGTTGTTTTCCTCTATTTCTTTGCATTGATCTCTGAGGAAAGCTTTCTTATCTCTCCTTGCTATTCTTTGGAACTCTGCATTCAGATGTTTATATCTTTCTTTTTCTCCTTTGCTTTTTGCTTCTCTTCTTTTCACAGCTATTTGTAAGGCCTCCCCAGACAGCCATTTTGCTTTTTTTGCATTTCTTTTCCATGGGGATGGTCTTGATCCCTGTCTCCTGTACAATGTCATGAACCTCCTTCCATAGTTCATCAGGCACTCTATCTACCAGATCTTGTCCCTTAAATCTATGTCTCACTTCCACTGTATAATCATAAGGGATTTGATCCAAGTCATATCTGAAAGGTCTCCTGGTTTTCCCTACTTTCTTCAATTTAAGTCTGAATTCGTCAGTAAGGAGTTCATGATCTGAGCCACAGTCAGCTCCTGGTCTTGTTTTTGTTGACTGTATAGAGCTTCTCCATCTTTGGCTGCAAAGAATATAATCAGTCTGATTTCGGTGTTGACCATCTGGTGATGTCCATGTGTAGAGTCTTCTCTTGTGTTGTTGGAAGAGGGTGTTTGCTCTGACCAGTGCATTCTCTTTGCAAAACTATTATTACCCTTTGCTCTGCGTTCGGTCCCATCACTTCATGGGAAATAGATGGGGAAACAGTGGAAACGGTGTCAGACTTTATTTTTTTGGGCCCCAGAATCACTGCAGATGGTGACTGCAGCCATGAAATTAAAAGACGCTTACTCCCTGGAAGAAAAGTTATGACCAACCTAGATAACATATTCAAAAGCAGAGACAGTACTTTGCCGACTAAGGTCCGTCTAGTCAAGGCTATGGTTTTTCTTGTGGTCATGTATGGATGTGAGAGTTGTACTGTGAAGAAGGCTGAGCGCCGAAGAATGGATGCTTTTGAACTGTGGTGTTGGAGAAGACTCTTGAGAATCCCTTGGACAGCAAGGAGATCCAACCAGTCCATTCTGAAGGAGATCAACCCTGGGATTTCTTTGGAAGAAATGATGCTAAAGCTGAAACTCCAGTACTTTGGTCACCTCATGAGAAGAGCTGACTCATTGGAAAAAACACTGATGCTGGGAGGGATTGGGGGCAGGCAGAGAAGGGGACGACTGAGGATGAGATGGCTGGATGGCATCACGGACTCGGACGTGAGTCTGAGTGAACTCCGGGAAATGGTGGTGAACAGGGAGACCTGGCGTGCTGCGATTCATGGGGTCGGAATGAGTTGGACACGACTGAGTGACTGAATTGCTTTATTCCTTGTTCCAAGGCCAAATTTGCCTATTACCCCAGGTGTTTCTTGACTTCCTACTTTTGCATTCCAGTCCCCTACAATGAAAAGGACATCTTTTTTGGGTGTTAGTTCTAAAAGGTCTTGTAGGTCTTCATAGAACCATTCAACTTCAGCTTCTTCTGCATTTTTGGTTGGGGCATAGACTTGGATTACTGTGATCTAACTCATCTAACTCAAACCAAGGTACATTTTGTAAACTAATTACTCTGTTATCTTAAAAAATGTCTGTATCAAGACAAAGATGAATCTCCATATTAAAGGAGACTAGAGAGGCTTGCCAGGCTTCCCTAATGGCTCAGCTGGTAAAGAATCCTCCTACAATGCCAGAGACCTGGGTTCAAATCCTGGGTTTGTAAGATCCCCTGGAGAAGGGAAAGATTACCCACTCCAGTATTCTGGTCTGGAGAATTCCATGGACTGTGTAGTCCATGATGATGCAACTGAGTGACTTTCACTTTCAGAGAGGCATGGCAACCAAACTGAATGTGCAAGACAGGATTGCATCTTGTACTGAATGCTATTCAGGATAGTATTGAGACAATTTGAGAAATATGAATATGAGCTAAGTAGTTAATGATATTAGTGTTAAATTTCTAACTTTGATAACATCTTTGTTCTTTGGGAATGCACTCTAAAGTATTTAAGTGCTAAGGAGGCATGATGTCTGCAAGTTACTCTTAAATGGTTAAGGAAAAAAATTATGGAAGTTCTTTATACTACTCTTTGGACTTTAAAATATTTTTCAGAATAAAAATTTAAAGATGTTCTCCATAAAAAAATCTATAGATTTGCTGAAGTTTCCCCTTTGACTTTATATAGGCTCATATAAACATGAAAACAATTAGTATGTTAGCTACTCTAGGAAAGCTTGGTAATACATAAAGAATGGACAGAGTTTTAGAATCAGTGATCTGCAAAAATGAGAAACACAAGGGAAATAGATTGTCATGGGTGATTCTTTTTAATAGAGAAGGAAATAAGAATGTGAGAAAGATAAGTCTGCTGGTTTCTAAGCGGTTATGACTGACTGTAGGCCAGCCTATGCTTATTTGGTGGCTCAGGGTGCATAATTTAGGTGGAGGAACAATCTGGACACTTGGTTGCTAGTACATTGCTGGTGCTTCACTGAGGTGAGAACAGTGGCAGTTGTCTCAAGAAACACTTGCTCTTGTGAGTGATCCTAGCATGTGCTGGCTATCAGTATTTTGAAGTAGCTCTTCTGTTTTTACCACTTTGATCTTTAAAACTACCCAAAAATGTGACAGTTATTTATTTTCTATAGTGCAAAGATGTTGTGTATTACAGAAGCTTAGTAGGTTTGATCTACTAGTGGTTTTAAGTTTTCTTTCAAAAAGGAGAAAACTTTACACTATGCAAACAAGTTGGTTTCAAGGACTCTCATGAAAATTTAGTCCTTCAGTTGTTTTTGTTGCCACAGATTTAGTTCTGGGTTTCAGTGGATTGGTTTTCTCTTCATGGATCCTATTTCCTCACTTTTTTGCATGCCTGGTAATTTTTTGGATATAGGTATTGGGACTTTTACTTTAAATACTGCGTATTTTTGTATTATGTTCTTGAGGTTTTGGACAGTTTGTTAATTGTGTTTTGGGACACAGTTACTTGGAAACTGTTCAATACTTTTGGTTCTTTTAAGGTTTGTTAGGAAGGACCAGAGTTGTATATAACCTAGGTCTATTTTCTACTACCGAGGCAAGACCCTCTGAGTTCTCTGTCCAAAGCCCCTTAAGTGTCCCAGTTTGGTTGCTGGTAACAGTCTTTGTTCTTGATCCTGTGTGAGCTCCAAGTTTTGTTCCCTCTAATCCTTCAAGTGATTTTCTTTGCAGCCATGGTGTAAGGGTAGCCTCCTCACATGATGTCTTAGCCGGTTCTATACGGAAAGCTTAGCAGGGAGCCTGGAGATCTCTGCAGTTCTCTCTGGCAGCTCTCTCCTCTCTAGCATCTGTTCTGAGAACTCGAGCTGCTTGGCCTCCCCAATTTCCAGTTGCATTTCTTCAACTTAGTGGATTCTGTGCTTCATTCTGTGTGGCCTGGAATCTCTCTCCAGGCTCCTAGCTGCAGCAGTTGTAGGGTTCACCTTGTTTGTTTCCCATTTGTCATGGATCATGGACTTCTGCTGTCTCATATCCAGTGTGTGGAACACTTTCACATGTTGTTTCTCATTGTAATTGTTTCAGGTGGGAGGGTAAATCCAGTTCCTATTAGTCCATCTTGGTTAGAGGTACAAATTCTTAGTGATTTTATATATAACCATAACAGTTATAACAATTCATAATTTTCAAAAGATGCTGTCTCCATTTAAAAAATATCCAAAATGCTTGTTCAAGCTTAGAGGGGATACAAGATAAAACACTGTAAATGAGTGATCAAACAGGGGTGTGTGTATATGTGTGTGTATGTGTACACACACACATATAAAATTCACTGCTGTGGTTAAGTGATACAAGTGCTAGTACTCTGAATTGTGTAGTCATTGTAACAGAATCCTATGTGGAAACACACCTCTCCCCTTTAGCTTTTTGTTTAATGATGCTTTCTTCAGGTTATATTTGGACGTACAGTTGTGTCAGGTTCCTGAAACTGAAGTCACAGAAGAATGAGAACCACAGACCCTTCATAATTCTCTTTACCTTTGGTTGTAGTGTCACTTTTTAAGCAATAAATCTCAAATAGCAAAATTTTCCAAGTTTGAATAAAGAGACTACATGTCAAACTATTAGTAAGACAATCTGTGGATCTAATGGAGGTCATGAAATGGTCTGGAAAAGTCAGATGAGGGCTTTGGGAAAAACTGAGGCAAATAAAAAGTGAGAGAAGAGGATACAAGCGTTTTAAGTGAGAAGAGGATACAAGCGTTTTAAGTTTAGATGGGCCAAACTCTTTAAATAGGAAGAATATACAGCTTATTCTACTTATAAGTGGGTTTTGTTCTTCATCTTTGTTTTAACCAGGAATTACATTACTTACAAGTGAAAACAGGTTTGTTTTAAAACACACTATTACGTTAATAAAGTGGTTTGTTTTTAGTGAAAACTGCCTGGTGAATTGATGGGGTGTTTCATGTATTTTTGCTACTCAGGTATTTACATCTAAAGTACAACCAACCACTGAAATTTTATTGTGGTGAATAGTCACTAAAATTTGCCTAGAGGCAGTTTCTTAAATCCAGATGTATTTGTTGGAGAGAGTTAATTTACTTCTTTAAATACTTAATTTGAATACTAATTCAGGATGTAAATGTCACAGTTTGCCAGCTTTAGGGGTTACAGTGATTATTCCATGAGAACAATATTTGAATAATCATAACTTTTTTTCATTTTGGAAGAGAACAGATGATCATTGAGCCAGACATAAGTACCAGCACCTATGCTCCTAGTTTCAAATATAACTTGAATTCATTGTTATCAGTAAAATAAGTAGGTATTTTATAATTATATGTTGCTGCTGCTGCTGCTAAGTCACTTCAGTCGTGTCCGACTCTGTGTGACCCCATAGATGGCAGCCCACCAGGCTCATGTTAACTACTAAATAATATGGTTTTCCAGTTTTGACCTTTGATATTTGACCACATGCATTTGCAGAGTTATATGTAAATGATGACTTATTTTCTTAAAATTCATAAAATGCCACTTGAAAATAAGAATTTTAAACTATATCCAACTTAAGACAAATATTGACTATTTTGTAGGTGTTTCCTATGCTAATGAAGTTTGATTATCTGAATTATTTTATGAAAGATACTAAAGTAAATTACTCATATGACTTACTTTGAAAGCTCGTTTTACTAGATTAAAATTATTTACCCAAGATAGATATAAACCTAAAACATTCTCAAAGTATTCTTCAGATCAGCTATATCAGTGTCACCTGAGATACCTGTTACAAATTCAAGTTCTCCAGCCCCACCTTAGACATACCAAATCAGAAACAGGAATGGGGCCTAATCACATGGGTCTAAGCAAACCCAAGGTGATTCTGACACTTGCTCACATTGGAGCTCCTGTGATCTGAAAAGATGCTTCTCTGACTGCAAACACAAGGCCAGAAAAGCTGCTTTTCACAAGAATTTTCTCCAGTGTTCATTCACATCTCTGAAACTCCTGTCATAAATCTGGGTTTGAACTGTTAGTTGAAGCTAATTAGGATTTGAACCTATTTAGAGTGAATAAGTGCAGTCTCCTCAAACCATTTTTTTCAATTTAATGCCCAAATGATCATTTCATTGCCCAAGATGAAAGTAACTAATTTGTCATATGATTTCCAAACTGTAACTAACTCAAGTTAACCAAGAGAGTTTCATCTAATTGGATGAAGTTTTGATGGGTAAACCCACCAGAACTAATCTGAATGCAGAGATTTTCTTTTTCATTTGTCTTTCTCCAGCCACAAAAGGGGGAAAACAACTAACTGCTAATAGTTACTGCTTTCATCTGTACAATTGCCAGCTTCTATTTAGTTTCATGAAATACACTTAGATTTGCTTCAAAGTAGATTTGCTTCAACATCTTTGAGTAATTGCTGCAACCTGGAAGACTGGGAGTGAGCTCTTACCTCTAGGAGAACCCAAGTTTATAGGCTATTTCCAAGCAAGGAGGAATGAAAAAAACTGTGCTACTCTTTGCCAAGGGAAAAGAAAGACCTTTGAAAGGTGAGTCTGAGAATTATTCCACCATATAGGACAGAAATTTCTTAAATTAAATGTCCTATAACCTTAAAGGGTTGGAATATTATGAAAATATATACATGTGTGCAGAAAAACACTGCTTGTGATGAGAAATTTCTCCTGTGAATTACAATGAAGGATATTTGCTCTGTTTGAAACTTGCAATGAGTGTTGGGTTATTAATATTATGAAATTTAATCTGAGATTTAGACAGTGTCAGTGTCTTTATTCTTATTTGGATGGCCTCATGAGATTCATGCTCTGATAAGCATTGAAAGTTAATGGTGGCTTAATCTTAGCCTGAATTCCAGACATATCTACGATTTGTTCTTGTACTCGGAGTTAGCTGGTATGTGCAGGTAGCTTCTGAAAAATGGCTTAATTTTGGTAGTCCTCTGCCTTTTAGATGAAACATTTCAAAGTAGCCATTAAAAAGAATAAGGTTGAAAAAGCAAATCTCTTGGAGATAGTTAGGGAAAATGTGTAGGTAATTTTTTCCTCATACTTTATATATGATTATCACTGGATGTATTGCTGGGTTTTGTTTTTTTTTTAGATTTATTTTTCTCCGTTATTGGAGAAAAGAATAAACTTAATCATTTAAAACAATAAAGTCAGATTAGGGTGGTACAAGGAAAAAGCCATCTGATTATTAAAGAAGACTCTATGCTTTGTCTACTGCATGAATCTATTACACAAATTTCTAAGCGTTTACATTTTGGTTAAACCTGTCAGCCAGGTAGTCCGTCAGTCCTCCATCTCCCTTTCATCTTCCAAACTTTTAGCACATCTTTCACTTGTGTTTTTTTCACCCATTTTCCTTGCCCTTATCACTATATACCTATGTTAAATCTTCCATTAGTGTGTCACTTTAATGGACTTTTAGAAACAGAGATGGTAGGGCATCTTAATCAGAGACCCTCCATACAGAACACCATCTGGACTGTCTGCCTCTGCAGAGTTGGTTCTTCCCCTTGAGTGTGTCAGAATCATCCAGAGCACTTGTTAAACAACAGTACTGGTTTCACCCTCAGAGTTTCTGACTCAGCAGGTCTGGGGTGGGGCTCAGAACTGCATTTCTAGCAAGTTCCCAGGTGATGCTGAGGCTGTTGTTTGGGGATCCTACCTGGAGAACCACTGCTCTAGACTCCATCCCAACCTACTGCTTGCTGCAGGTGTTAGTTTTCTAAAACAAATCTGCTTGTTGCAATGCCCTGCGTAAATATTTCAGTGATCCCTGATCACACATGGGATGATGTCCAAATTCCTTGGTGTGTCCTGAGTTGTAATATAATTTGAGAAATCGTTTTGGCTTTAATTGGCTCAGAACTTGCTCATGCACCCTGCGGGGATGGTACCCAGACCTCTGTTTTCTTTTGCATCAGTGGAGGTTGGAGTTGTGGCCTGAAAGTAAAAGATATACACACACACTCTGAGTTTTCTTTCTAACTTGCATTTTCTTGAAATGGATATACCAGACAAGTATGCCAGGGGAAGAGAAGAGAGGAGGAAAGGGAAGAGATGTTCTTATAGTCTAGGAAGGTATTGTATGGAGGCCACCCTTTGGTCTGATGACCATCAAGTATCTTTTAACACTTATTGAAAGGTGCATGTTAATTAGAAGAACATCCAGTGTGAAACAATATGCAAATTGTCATACACAGTGTCAAATACAGTGGTTTTAGGAATTTGTGATTACCTTACTATTTCCAGGGATGGAGGTAAGTGCTTTGAATGATTACTTCTTATTATTGATGCTCTCTACGTATATGAGAAAACACAAAGAGGCTTCACTGGCCAGTCACACGCTGATGTGATTCATCTCACCTGTGTCATAAAATCTGCCCAAGAGTTTCATCCCTCATCTCCTAGCACATCAGCCCGCTTTTCCACCTTGCCCTTAAAGCAATGGGTGCTTACATTCCTCTCCATTTCCTTTTGGAAAATTCTGCTGTATGGGTTATATTTCTGTTTCACTGTTAGCAATTGTGACAATTTCACTTTGAGTGTATGTAAACTGTAAGTCATTCTTGTTACTGGTATTTGAAAAAGTGGATACTGGGGGTTAGGAATAGAAGTTGGGGCAAACAAAAGTTAGAAGACATGAGAGAAGCTGAGGAAAGAGTAATCTGGATCTTGGGACTGCATCTTTGATGCTGTGGGAGGAGGGACAGGGGGTTAACATGGACACAGAGTTCCTGAGGACTAGAAGAGGGAGGCTAGAAACAGTTATCCTTGCTGCAGATGCATGACTTAAGAGAAACTATATTCTGTGTAAGCCATTACACAAGAGCTTTTCGCAAAGTGGTGGTTGCTGCTGTACTTCTTCCTCTCTTCCTCTTCTTTTTCCTTTCTCCATTTTTATTCCTACTCATATATTCTAAATCCAGTAACTCTGTGGGGTCTGGGGAGAAATAATTTATTTTCACTTATAAAATGAGGAATGGATTGAACACTTGGGTAAATGACTTATACAGAATATAGTTTCTCTTAGGTTATGCATCTGCAGCAAAGCAGAATGAATTTACATATATAGAACTTCCATAGGAATTCTGGCATTTATTCTTGCCTCCCTGGGTCTACTCCTTTCTGGGCCTCAGTTTTGGCCATGGGGCTTGCCAATGGAATAATAGCAAATATGATGTAGAGGCTGGAAATGTACTTGTGGTTAGGACTTACTTGGTCTAGTTGCTGAAAGCCCTTCTGCCATTGTATGGATTAAACCCATCAGCCTTTTGGAGGATGAAAGACTGTGTGTCCTGACACCCAACCATCCAGGCGATCCAGTGAAGGCCACAGACATGAGTGAAGCCATCCTATATCACTTGGCCCTGGCCGACTCACTCCATATCAGTCATGAGAAATAATGAAAGTTTATGTCACCAAACTTTGAGGTGGTTTGTTCTATACCAGAAATTAATAGTATAGTAACCTCTACTATAGTAACCTAATATCTCAACTATGTGAAATACTGTTAATTTTAATTTCATATGTAACCTTTGTTGTGTCTTAATCAAGTTCTATAGATCAGTCATTAAGAATGTGGGCTCCCTAGCCAGAGTACCTGAATTTAAATTTTGACCTATCTGTTAGCTGCATGACTTCTGCACAAGTCATCAAATCTCTCTGGGCTCAGATTTTTTTCTTATTTTAATTAGTACTGTTGGGAGGATTAACTGAGAATACAGTGAAAGGCACTTCATATTGCTCCTGATAAGTAGTTAGTACTCATTAAACATGAACAATTAGAAGTTCAGTTCAGTTCAGTTCCGTCCGACTCTTTGTGACCCCATGAATCGCAGCACGCCAGGCCTCCCTGTCCATCACCAACTCCCGGAGTTCACTCAGACTCACGTCCATCGAGTCAGTGATGCCATCCAGCCACCTATCTCATCCTCTGTTGTCCCCTTCTCCTCCTGCCCTCAATCCCTCCCAGCATCAGAGTCTTTTCCAATGAATCAACTCTTCGCATGAGGTGGCCAAAGTACTGGAGTTTCAGCTTTAGTATCATTCCTTCCGAAGAAATCCCAGGGCTGATCTCCTTTAGAATGGACTGGTTGGATCTCCTTGCAGTCCAAGGGACTCTCAAGAGTCTTCTCCAACACCACAGTTCAAAAGCATCCATTCTTCGGCACTCAGCCTTCTTCACAGTCCAACTCTCACATCCATACATGACCACTGGAAAAATCATAGCCTTGACTAGATGGACCTTAGTTGGCAAAGTAATATCTCTGGTTTTGAATATGCTATCTAGGTTGGTCATAACTTTCTTTCCAAGGAGTAAGCGTCTTTTAATATCATGGCTGCAGTCACCATCTGCAGTGATTTTGGAGCCCCCAAAAATAAAGTCTGACACTGTTTCCACTGTTTCCCCATCTATTTCCCATGAAGTGATGGGACCAGATGCCATGATCTTCGTTTTCTGAATGTTGAGCTTTAAGCCAACTTTTTCACTGTCCTCTTTCACTTTCATCAAGAGGCTTTTTAGTTCCTCTTCACTTTCTGCCATAAGGGTGGTGTCATCTGCATATCTGAGGTTATTGATATTTCTCCCGGCAATCTTGATTCCACCTTGTGTTTCTTCCAGTCCAGCGTTTCTCATGATGTACTCTGCATATAAGTTAACTAAGCAGGGTGACAATATACAGCCTTGACGTACTCCTTTTCCTATTTGAAACCAGTCTGTTCTTCAATGTCCAGTTCTAGCTGCTGCGTCCTGACCTGCATACAGATTTCTCAAGAGGCAGTTCAGGTGGTCTGGTATTCCCATCTCTTTCAGAATTTTCCACAGTTTATTGTGATCCACACAGTCAAAGGCTTTGGCATAGTCAATAAAGTAGAAATACATGTTTTTCTGGAACTCTCTTGCTTTTTCGATGATTCAGCAGATGTCAGCAATTTGATCTCTATTCCTCTGCCTTTTCTACAACCAGCTTGACCATCTGGAAGTTCACGGTTCACATATTGCTGAAGCCTGGCTTGGAGAATTATAAACATTACTTTACTAGCGTGTAAGATGAGTGCAATTGTGTGATAGTTTGAGCATTCTTTGGCATTGCCTTTCTTTGGGACTGGAATGAAAACGGACCTTTTCCAGTCCTGTGGCCACTGCTGAGTTTTCCAAATTTGCTGGCATATTGAGTGCAGCACTTTCACAGCATCATCTTTCAGGATTTGAAACAGCTAAGCTGGAATTCCATCACCTCCACTAGCTTTGTTCGTAGTGATGTTTTCTAAGGCCCACTTGACTTCACATTCCAGGATGTCTGGCTCTAGATGAGTGATCACACCATCATGATTATCTGGGTTGTAAAGCTCTTGTTTGTACAGTTCTGTGTATTCTTGCCACCTCTTCTTAATATCTTCTGCTTCTGTTAGGTCCATACCATTTCTGTCCTTTATCGAGCCCATCTTTGCCTGAAATATTCGGTTGGTATCTCTAATTTTCTTGAAGAGATCTCAAGTCTTTCCCATTCTGTTCTTTTCCTCTATTTCTTTGCATTGATCGCTGAAGAAGGCTTTCTTTTCTCTTCTTGATATTCTTTGGAACTCTGCATTCAGATGCTTGTATCTTTCCTTTCTCCTTTGCTTTTCACTTCTCTTCTTTTCACAGCTATTTGTAAGGCCTCCCCAGACAGCCATTTTGCTTTCTTGCCTTTCTTTTCCATGGGGGATGGTCTTGATCCCTTCTCCTGTACAGTGTCATGAACCTCATTCCATAGTTCATCAGGCACTCTATCTATCAGATCTAGGCCCTTAAATCTATTTCTTACTTCCACTGTATAATCATAAGGGATTTGATTTAGGTCATACATAAATGGTCTAGAGGTTCTCCCTACTTTCTTCAATTTGAGTCTGAATTTGGTAATAAGGAGCTCATGATCTGAGTCACAGTCAGCACCTGGTCTTGTTTTTGTTGACTGTATGGAGCTTCTCCATCTGGGTGCAAAGAATATAATCAATCTGATTTCGGTGTTGACCTTCTGGTGATGTCCATGTGTAGAGTCTTCTCTTGTGTTGTTGGAAGAGGGTGTTTACTATGACCAGTGCATTTTCTTGGCAAAACTCTATTAGTCTTTGCCCTGCTTCATTCCGCATTCCAAGGCCAAATTTGCCTGTTACTCCAGGTGTTTCTTGACTTCCTACTTTTGCATCGCAGTCCCCTATAATGAAAAGGACATCTTTTTTGGGTGTTAGTTCTAAAAGTCTTGTAGGTCTTCATAAAACCGTTCAACTTCAGCTTCTTCAGCGTTACTGGTTGGGGCATAGACTTGGATTGCTGTGATATTGAATGGTTTGCCTTGGAAACAAACAGATATCATTCTGTCATTTTTAGATTGCATCCAAGTACTGCGTTTGGGACTCTTTTGTTGACCATGATGGCTACTCCATTTCTTCTGAGGGATTCCTGCCTGCAGTAGTAAATATAATGGTCATCTGAGTTAAATTCACCCATTCCAGTCCATTTTAGTTCGCTGATTCCTAGAATTCGACGTTCACTCTTGCCATCTCCTGTTTGACCACTTCCAATTTGCCTTGATTCATGGACCTGACATTCCAGGTTCCTATGCAATATTGCTCTTTACAGCATCGGACCTTGCTTCTATCACCAGTCACATCCACAACTGGGTATTGTTTTTGCTTTGGCTCCATCTCTTCATTCTTTCTGGAGTTATTTCTCCACTGATCTCCAGTAGCGTGTTGGGCACCTACTGACCTGGGGAGTTCCTCTTTCGGTATCCTATCATTTTGCCTTTCCATACTGTTCATGGGGTTCTCAAGGCAAGAATACTGAAGTGGTTTGCCATTCCCTTCTCCAGTGGACCACATTCTGTCAATTAGAAGTAGTATGCAATATTTCTAGAAGTGCTCATCAGTTCAGTTCAGTTGCTCAGTTGTGTGCAACTCTTTGTGACCCCATGGACTACAGCACACCAGCCTTCCCTGTCCATCACCAACTCCCAGAGCCTACTCATACTCATGTCTATTCCATTGATGATGCCATCCAGCCATCTCATCTTCTGTCATCCCCTTCTCCTCTCACCTTCAATCTTTCCCAGCATCAGGGTCTTTTCCAGTGAGTCGGTTCTTCACATCAGGTGGCCAAAGTATTGGAGTTTCAGCTTCAGCATCAGTCTTTCCAATGAGTATTCAGGACTGATTTCCTTTAGGATGGACTGGTTGAATCTCCTTGCAGTCCAAGGGACTCTCAAGAGTCTTCTCCAACACTACAGTTCAAAAGCATCAATTCTTCGGCACTCAGCTTTCTTTATAGTCCAACTCTCACATACATACATGACTATTGGAAAAACCAGAGCTTTGACTAGACAAATCTTTGTTGGTAAACTAATATCTCTGCTTTTTAATATGTTGTCTAGGTTGGTCATAACTTTTCTTTCGAGGAGCAAGCATCTTTTAATTTCATGGCTGCAGTCACCATATGCAGTGGTTTTGGAAGCCAAAAAAAAAAAAGTCTCTCATGGTTTCCATTGTTTCCCCATCTATTTGCCATCAAGTGATGGGACCAGATGCCATTATCTTAGTTTTCTGAATGTTGAGTTTTAATCCAACTTTTTCACTCTCCTCTTTCACTTTCATCAAGAAGCTTTTTAGTTTTTCTCCACTTTCTGCCATAAGAATGGTGTCATCTGCATATCTGAGGTTATTGGTATTTCTCCCGGCAGTGTTGATTCCAGCTTGTGCTTCATCTAGCCTGGCATTTCACATTATGTACTCTGCATATAAATTAAATAAGCAGGGTGACAATATACAGCCTTGACGTACTCCTTTACCTATTTGGAACCAGTCTATTGTTCCATGCCCAGTTCTCACTGTTGCTTCCTGACCTGCATACAGATTTCTCAAGAGGCAGGTCAGGTGGTCTGGTATTCCCATCTCTTTCAGAATTTTCCACAGTTTATTGTGATCCACACAGTCAAAGGCTTTGGCATAGTCAATAAAGAAAAAGTAGATATTTTTCTGGAACTCTCTTGCTTTTTTGTTTATCCAGTGGATGTTGGCCATTTGATCTCTGGTTCCTCTGCCTTTTCTATATCCAGCTTGAACATCTGGAAGTTTACAGTTCATGTACTCTTGAAGCCTGGCTTGGAGAATTTGAGCATTACTTTTCTAGTGTGTGAGATGAGTGCAATTTTATGGTAGTTTGAGCATTCTTTGGCATTGCCTTTCTTTGGGATTGGAATGAAAACTGAACTTTTCCAGCTAAATGCAAAGGAGAAAAGGAAAGATATACCTATTTGAATGCAGAGTTCCAAAGAATAGCAAGGAGGGATAAGAAAGCCTTCCTCAGTGATCAATGCAAAGAACTAGAGGAAAACAATAGAATGGGAAAACTAGAGATCTCTTCAAGAAAATTAGAGATACCAAGGGAACATTTCATGTAACGATGAGCACAATAAAGGACAGAAATGGTATGGACCTAAAAGAAGCGGAAGGTATTAAGAAGAGGTGGCAAGAATATACAGAAGATCTTCATGACCCAGGTAACCATGATGATGTGATCACTCACCTAGAGCCAGACATCCTGGAATGCAAAGTCAAGTGGGCCTTAGGAAGCATCACTATGAACAAAGCTAGTGGAGGTGATGGAATTCCAGCTTAGCTGTTTCAAATTCTGAAAGATGATGCTGTGAAAGGGCTGCACTCAATATGCCAGCGAATCTGGAAAATTCAGCAGTGGCCACAGGAGTGCTCATAGGTAACAGTACTCTGACCTTTTTTTTCCCATGAACTTCTGAAAGATGTCTTGAATGTCACTTCTATTGTGAAATGGATTTTCATGAATAAACTTCAGGGTTGGTAAAGGACTCCCAACTTTGTTATCATTCATCACATTTGTTCTTTGTACATCTCTTTCTGTAGGCTGTGGTTTCTTTAGGACAGGGGCCAGGAACAGTTGTATTATTAGCATCTAGCATGCTTTCTGTCATGCTGTGGAGTAGACAATAAGGAGCAGTTCAATGACTCAACATGCTTTTGGCAAGTACCCCTCCCCTTCTCAACACTTACCACCTTGGCAGCTGGGGCCCTCAGGATCATTCTCATTGAGGCTTTATCCCTGTTTACGACAGTCATAAAGCCAAAGCCGTAGAAGGCATTTGAGTTTGTGACCCCTGACCCAAATCCCATCAAACACGAAAAATCAGTTACATCTCTAAACTTTCTTCTACCTTATGATAAAAGCCATCATCATATCCCATTTATAGAAAGGCTTCTAAGATAGAGGGCTGTAAAGTGATGTGAAATCTGATATCAATCAGGAGGAACTGACAGGACCATGAGGAGAAACTAGGCTCCTGGAGCTGTTGGCTTGACTCTGGTGTTGAAGATAGATGAACTAATGCATGAAGCAGTTGCAACTGACATTCTGTCCTATGTCTCCTTGGCTTACAGTTAAGGCCACTTACAGCTACTGTGGCTGGTTTCTATGTAGTGTGGCAGCTTCCACCTCCAGCCCTGTGTCTCTGCTTCACCACCTAGGAGCTTTCTCTTGCACTGTGCCTGGATGTCTCAAAGCTGGGGAATTTCCTAGGAGCAACTGTAGCTCCTGAAGGATGAGAGGCAGTGAATACATTTTCCTGCTTTCCTATTACTGGGAGAGACATTTCTGATTACCTGCCAGCTCAGAGAGTCCCTAGTTACCTATTGCAATAGCCCCTTAAAAACACACCTTTTTTTGTCTTTTCCTTCCTTTTCATTTTCCCCTTTCCCTCAGTTGTGCTTCCTGGGATCTCCTCCTGAATAAACTACATATGCTCAGTGACTTGCCTGCTTAAGACCTGTTTCCCACATCAGGACTGACTGCCTTGCTTTTTCCCAAGGAACATTTAAGTCAGAAGTAAGAGTACTTATTTCTCCATAATAAAGTGTGTAAAAGATAGATTTTTGTACACAGCAGAAAAATAAGGAGAACAGCTGGCAGTATTATGGGCCAGTGATTTCTACAACATTTCATAGATTTCAGAAATCTCCAGAGCAAAAAAAATCCCAGGATGGCAGACCTGTTCATTTATTTTCTGGATCTCCTCCAGGCCTAGCTATACATTGCCCCAGACTTGTCCACCCATAGGAAGAAATAAGCTAAAAAATACTGCAGTGGAGCCAAGTTAAGAAATCTTTCATATTCAAAGTGACTGCTATTAAGTGTCAGGTAATGTGCTAACCATCTAGGGAGAAAGCTCTGTCCTTATATTATTCCTTGAACCCAGTGAGTACTTAATATATTTTTGTTGAATTAAGCTTGAGGATCTTACATCCTAATTAAGGAGGCAAGACATGGACTCAGTGGTTAAGCACTTCTTAAGGGTGTTGTTTAATTAAGGACAATAATTAACAGAATAGGTAATAAGTGTTTAGGGTAATTCCTCTAGGGTTTGGAGGCTAGAGTGAGCAGAAGAAAATTATAAAACTGGTTTAAAATTATCTAGTCCTTTCTCTTGATTTTATAGATGCTGAAACTAAGAACTTTCATTGCAGAGTCCTTCTCTTAGTTAAACATGATTATGTGATTAAATCTGTTTAAAAACAATATTTAGTGCTGTACTTTGAGCATAAACCTGAGTCAAAGGATGGAACTAGGATTAGTTCAAGGAGTAGTAGCCTAACCCTCTTTATGTATATATGTATTTCTTACTCTTGTACTTGATATAAGATCCTCTAACAAATCAGGGAAGCACCAGAACTGGCTATTAGTGTCTTGATTTTTTTTCCTATTATTGACTCATCACCAAAAAAGAAAAAATGGTATCCTTTTCCTCCTGTGCTCTCATTCCAACAGGATGGTAATTAAGCCTGGATGTTCTGAAAAATCTCAGCATTTCAGTGGCAAAGAAGTATAATGATTATGGAAAAAACAGTAGAATTTGGGAGTGTTTGTGACTCTTTTACAGGACAGTATAATAGGATTGTTTCTTCCAGGTCCATATTGAAACCTCTCTGCTGTCGAGGGTTGTTGAGAGATTCTATTTATCATTTTTTTTTCTTGTGTTGAGCCCAGGGCTGCTGCCATTCAGGACAAAAAGGGTAGAGATCTCTGACCAGGTCCACCTTAGGTGCTGCTGAGACCATGGCCTGGGACCATTCATGGATGAGCTGTCCTTGTGGGGTCCACACCAAGTTTATTGGTTTCCTATTGGCTCCCAAGACTGTGGCACTGAGTGTGGGTCATAGATTTCCAGACAGCCAGTGCTGTTTGAGGTTTGCTACTTCCAAGGTTCTACCACCCATGTTACCTGCTAATCCTTTGCTTGGGAACCACTTCTCAGCTGGGAGGAAATAATCCTGGACAATCTATGTCTGACGCAGGATACAGCATGCTTGGGGCTGGTGCATGGGGATGACCCACAGAGATGTTATGGGGAGGGACGTGGGAGGGGGGTTCATGTTTGGGAACACATGTAAGAATTAAAGATTTTAAAATTAAAAAAAAAAAAAAGATTACTATTTAAAAAAAAAAAAAAGAAGAAGATTTGGGCTGGTTGTCTGCCCTGAGAAGAGACAAATGCCTTTTAATTTTTTGCTGTGTTGATAGTAGGAAAAGTTAAGATACCATAATAATTTCTCCATATCTCCCAAATGGGAGCCCCTTTTTACTGAGTAAATGAGAGAAGTCATGAGGAGGCCAGATTAGAGAAAAACTTTTGATTCCCTCAAAAAGGTCATCTGAACTGTTTTAAGAGTGGTGCACATTGAATGGGAGATTGACAGAACAAAATAAGTGTTTCAGGTGTTTTAGCCTAGTGTTTTTCAGGATAAACTAAAACTGTAGAATTACTTACCAGATAGTAAGGGTTATAGTAAGCTTTGGAAGGAGATGCCTGACTGGTGGCAAATGATTAGAAATAGATTCTACTTATTACCTACTCTGTCAAAAGCACAGGATGAATAAGGCCCATAAGGTCCCTACTGTCATGGAACTTAGCTTTAAGAAAGGAAGACAAATAAATGATAAACCAATAAACAAAATACAAAGAACTAAGATTTTTGAATGGTGATACATATTCCAAAGAAAATAAAACAAGATGATGTAATAACAGTGACAGGGGAGTGGGTGAGGATTTCTACCTTATATATTACGGTCACCAGAGATCTCTCCGAGGAGATAACCTTTGAGCTGTGTGCCACCCTTGTCCCCTCCTGTCATGTGTGGACTCCAGTGCACAAATGCCTGAGCTTTAGCTTCTTCCATCAGAGAACTTAATAGGCTAAGTTGTGAAGATGCATTGGCTATTATGAGGGCAAGAGTTTGTCTTTATAACCTTTGGACCTCCTTCAGTAGTTGGCACTTCACAGACATTTAGTAAGAGTTTGTTGAATGAGTAAATGAGTGAATCAACTTACCAAGAGAAAGAGTCTAAAGAGGACGGTGAGTGAAGGATGGAGCTTTGGGAAACTCCCACAGTTGGGGATGGGGTCAGAAGCAAGAGGGGCCAAACCGGGGAGTCTGTGTCTTTACTCTGTCATCCTTGCCAGTTAACACATTATCCTGTGGCTATCTCACTTGCTTCTCCTTGCAGTTTCTTTATCTGTCTGAAACTGAGCTTTTCAGCATGGTAGCCACTAGACAGGTCTTGGGTATTGAACATATGACATACGATTAGTCCCAGTTTAGATATGTTATAAGCATGAAACACATACCAAAGCTCGAAGACTTAGTTTCTTTCTTTTTCTTACTATCGTGTAGAAGTGAATACTTTTATGTTGATTGTGTTAAAAGATATTTTAGATATATTGGATTAAATTAATATTAATGTCACTGTTTAGTTTTGCTTTTTAAATGTGGTTACTAGAAAATTGAAAAATAATAGTTGGCTCACATTATATTCCTATTGCATATCATTGATTTATTATGTTGTTGTTTAGTCGCTAAGTTGTTTCCAGCTCTTTATGACCCCATGGACTGTAGCCCACCCGGCTCCTTTGCCCATGGCATTTCCCAGGCAAGAATACTGGAGTGGATTGCCATTTCCTTTTCCAGGAGATCTTCCCAGCTGAGGGATCGAACCCACATCTCCTGCATTGGCAGGCGGATTCTTTACCACTGAGTCACCAGAGAAGCCCAACATTGGTCTATATCCTATACTAAATAGATTAGTTTGATATTAGCTGGTCATCTCTGAAATGAGTGGTACGAAGAAGAGTGATGACTGTTACTTCCCTCTCAACAATTAAAAAATAATAATAACCAACACAGTGTAAAAAATTGCCACCAGACATAGAAGGTGTCACATTTTCTAGCCAGTGAGACATGACCCAGTGTAAAACATATTTGGGAAATAACAGGTTAAACTTACAAATTCATAAGTAAAATGGCTTTTAAGTTTTAGAGTAGAAGGGAACACTTATAGCATTTATGCTAAAATATCCCTTTTCTAATTTCATTTCTGATTTATTCTTACTCTTTGATATTTCAGCCACATGATAACTGTATAACTTAAAATGTGTTGTTTTTTTTTTTTTCCTATGACCGAGTACAGTCCCCAAAGATGAAGTCAGTGATGTCCTGGCTTCACATAAGTGATAGCAATATGAAGACACTTAAAAAAGAAAAGCAGATGTTAGTTAGACACTCTACTTTTATCCTACCAATAACTTTTTAAAGATTGAGCTCATAGTGCCTGGATGTTAAAGTTCTTTCACAGATCCCAAATTAGGAATGTTCCATGTTGCTTTAATCCATTTCATTGCAATGGCTTTATTAGATGAAACACCCTGCTGAGCATCTGAAGAACAGTGGGATTATCACATTTCCCTTTGAAAATCCAGTAAAGACAAAATAAATGGTTAACAAAACAGAGCAAATTCAGTTTGCAGGTGTTCATAGGCGATGCAACCCCCTGATTGAATGAGTGTCTGTATTCCTCTGTGCTTGCAAAACGCCTGTTAAGCAGGCCAGAGAAATTCAGGAGGAAAAAGAAATCATAGGGCAAAAGTTGCTTTTCTCTCCTTTTGATGTGTTGCTAATTGCATTGTGTTGACTGCAGGGATGGAGTGTTGGAAATCTGAAGACTTTATTTTGTTAAGTTTTACTTTTGACTTCACCCTGGGTGTGCCAATAACAGTTCTTTATCATCTGTATCTCCTAGAGTGTTGACTCTTTAACGATTGATTTTTTTTTCCTGGCAAATATAATTAACTATTTGAAGAACTTCATCCAGTGACACCCCAGTTACTACACACACTTGGTGGGTGGTTCTTCGAGATTCTCTTAAAAAGTTGGTTACATCCCAGTACTCTAAAAATTCTCATCTGTGAAAGCTATTTGAATTTTGTTATTAGTGTCTGCTGGAAATTGTAATTCAATAAAGAGTAACTCATTTAAAAATGTGTCATGCTGGGCATGTATTAGGTATCTTGGGCAACTTAGGAGACACAGAAAAATATACAAACATTCAGGTCTACACAGGAGTGATAGTGAACAATTTGAAGGAGGCATTTTGTATTTTTAAAGAAGCTATAGGTAGATTAAGAGTGTGTATATGTGTGTGTCTGTGTACATGCATGCATAATACACACACACATTTTAATCAGTGGACACAGCAGTCTTTTCTTTTGCTCTCCTAATTTGCTAGCATTTTCTACCAAGCCCCAAGGGCAAGGTGGTGGATATAAAAAGAGCTTCTGTCAACATTTAAAATAATCATAAATAAGGACTCCTGCCTATTTCTTTGTGTAATGCGTGTGTGACCCTTGAATGAGATTGTATCCGTCTCCTGTCCTCTCTCTTTCTCTCTTGTTCCTTTTATGAACATAGGATTATTGCTATAGAAAATATGGTCATGCCATAGGGGAATGTACCTCCTGCCCAGGGTATTTTTTTCAACTACATCTGCAGACTGCAGCTGCTGCAGCCTTTGGAAAAAAAAAAATTGTGTCCTTATGAAACTGTAGTTCTTGAACAATGAGTTCTTCCTCACAGGACACTGTACTTTTTCACTGCTATTTAGCACAGTCTGACATTAGTCTTCCCTGCGGTTTATTTGCTGCCCAAGTTCACCATTTGACATATGTAGGAATATTTAAACAAATTTTTTCCCCCAGAGAAGTTTGTTTCATCTTTGGAACCACGGGGCTTCCTGCTGACTTCACAGGACCCCTCATACTCTTCCCTCCCTTTTTTCTGTGTGCTGCTTATCTGTGCCCACCCCCATGTGTCCCTTTTCTTTATGACGAGGTCTCTCACACTGTTTTCCATTTGCCTTCTGAGCTGGATTCAGAAAATATCATCCCTTCCCCATCCCCCACTTACTGTCTATATGCCAAACCTCTTCATCTTTTGCAAAATATCAGCAGAGTCGAACTTCCAATTTCTCCTTCCTTTTTTTTTTTTTACTACTTCAGTACATTTTGTCCTTTCATGAATTGTAATTTCCCTTGCTCTTAAACCCAGTGCATAGAGAAATTATGAAATTTTTTTCTAAAACTGGGTAAAAATAAAAATATATGTACTTTATTTTGGTATATTTCCTTCTTTTGTCCTCTAAACATTGTTAGATACTTGAAACATAAGGGGGGCACACCTTGATTTGATAAATGGAAGTCCGCAGCCTGTAGGCAAATAAAAAGACAGCTAGATTATGGTTGATAATTCATCATATAGAGAGATACATTTTTGTTTCTTTACCTTTTTCTTTTTAAAGAAATAGTCCTTGTTTCTCATTATTTTAAATATTGATAGAAGCGCTTTTTATACCCACCAGATTGCATTTGGGGATTGGTGGAAAATGCTAGCAAATTAGGGAAACGAAAAGACTGCTGTGTCCACTGATTTAAATGTGTGTGTGTGTGATACAGATACATGTATATCAGGCGAGGTCAACCTTGATGTGTGATTTTGTAGCTTAATTTAACAGTTTTTAAAAATGGGCGTTTTTAGAGACCAGTTAGTTTTCTTCCTCCTTTCAATTCAGAAGCAAGTAAAACCAAACTGTTGATTGTCCTCTAATGATTTTGAGGTGTTTCTTATAAGCCCTTTAAAAATAAGAATTAAACTGAGAAAGAAATCTAAAGTCGTTACTTTCTGATTAGTACAGATGTCCATGCTAACATTCAAGCTTCTCGTCAGTTAATATTTTTATGGGGAACTTTTGGTGCCTTTTCTTTTTAAAAATAATAGAGAGAAAGCAGTTGGTATGTTGGCATTAAGCTGTATTGGGGAAAGTGGGTCCCTACTCTCCACATCTGTTCAGTGTTTCTGTTGCCTTTCATTTTCTAAAGTGTTACATATGGAATACATATGTCTTTGTGTTCTGGTACCACAGGAAAAAAAAAAAGGGAAGAAATAAAAAAGAAAAATCACAAAGAAATCAATAAACACCTGTTATTCCCAGATCTGCAGTTATTTGGGCTCAGAAGCGCCTGCAGGCAAAGTTAGAACAAAAATCCTTGGATGTCTATATGCGTTCATAGATTTCTCTTGACCTGTATGGGAGTTTTTAAAATTTTATTTTATATTTATTTCATTTCATTTCATCTTATTTTATCAGAGTGGACCCTTCACCTTCTGTTATTTTACTGCCCTGGATTTGTTCTCTCCAATGTATATTTCCTCTTTCCCTATATGCCATAATTTTGTATTCAACAAAGTGGAGAATTTTTTTCCCACCGAGTCTAGGATGCAGCCTTACTTTCACCACTTCCACAGCAGGTTTCCTAAGTTAGATTGCCCCCTGCTGCTTCCGGAGCATTAAAAACAAAGCTCAAAATAAAATGTTTGGGGACATACCATTACAAAAGTATACAGTGAAATATACTGGAACCTAATAATTTGAAAACATGTTCAAAGGTCAGTAATAATTGACACATACTTTGGTGCGTCATACAGAAATTTTAAACTTGAGAGATCGAGTTCACATGGTTGCACATATACTTGTAGCCAGTTCACACATTGCCTCTTCCTACTGTTTGTTATGAATTAGAAGGTGTTGTTTTAAATAATTGTGAATCCCGTGATAAGCTTTTTCTTTTGTCTGTTGCAGGCAATGTAATTAATAGTTCCCACAAGTAGAGTCTGACCCAATTGTATAAATTTTTTTTCTTATAAAAAGTATACTTTTCCTTAAGGGCAGGGACCATATCTTGTTTGTTTTTGCATTTTTGATCCAATGTCTGACATATAAAAGACACTAGATTAAAATCTGTTCATTTCACTAGATTCATTCATTCCACAAAGAAAGAGTAAGATCACTAAGCTTTAATTCATCAAAATAATTTCTGTTGGACTTAGAATCAAGGAGAGTAAATAATGTAGCTAACATTAAAAAAAAAAAAACTCCCAGCAAAGATACAAGAAAATTTTAGTAATCCCTACTGTAATGGCAGATTCCACGTTAATAACTTATACTGTTGTCTTTCAGAATTTAGTTTCTCTTTATTGCTGTTTCTTTCTCAGCTCATATTTTATATATAGACTTGACCTACTCTCCTGGATACTCCTCCCTGGCCCCATGTATGTTCCCTGGATATCTCATTCAAGACTTTGGTTATTAGAATTTGTCTGCATTCTCTGATAAACCTGTGAGTAACTTGAGGACAGGAACTATCTCAGATTCATTTCTGCATCCCCAGTATCTATGCCAAGAATGTCCATTTGCTATTGAATAGTTGACACTGAAATGGAATTTACATAGCCTCCAAAGAAAACAAGCATTAAAAATATGAATAAAATAATAAAAATGGAACTAAAACAATATTACATGTAGCATCTAGTTTTAGGGGTAATCTAACTAAAAACAAAGGACAGGAGTGAGTTATAAAATAACTATCGTGCCAAAGTCAAGGATTGGATAATGGAATGAAAACACAAAATTAATCGTGATTGGTTGCCCTAATCTTTATCCTTCTTCCCCACATGTAATCATTACAGCATCTCTGTGTATATGTTCTGATATTTCTTCCTTCTTCCACCCCAACACTTGAGTCCACTAAGTCTGGCATTTTGATTTGACCAGTACTATGATCAATGACTTGGTTTTAATAGCCATAAGAATTTTGAGATTCTAGGGTAGGACTGAGGGATCTTGGCTCCCTCACTTACCCGGATACTATTAGAGGTTGTAACTGTATTCTAGACCTTTAGCTCCTCTTTGATCCTTGGCCTGGAAAGGGTGAGTTCCTGGGGCATAAGTATTTACCGGGGTAGTATGTAGGGAGGCCAGACCCCTCATGTTCAGTCAAGAAGTGTTCACTGTCTAAGACCCCAGGAATGCTCTCTATCACCTTTGGTTTCAAGTGTGCGAAAATTAAGTTCATAAAAACCATTTGCTTTTTAACCATTTGATATCAAAATAAAGAAGAACTTATTTAAGAAAACTCCTTCAAGACTCATTCTCCTTCCCAGCTAGAAGTAACTGGCATCCTGAAAAATTTTTCTCTCATTATGTTGCCCCTTAAAAAAAATAAGTTTGCCACTATGTGATATGGAGGGATCATATGTATGTGTACCTGAAAATATTCTTTGTTTACTTTGCAACTTTTGAAGAATGGTGTCTTTTAAAGATACTTTCCTGCAGCTTGCTTTTTTCAGTAAAATTTGTATATATTTCTGCAAGGAGATCCAACCAGTCCATCCTAAAGGAGACCAGTCCTGGGTGTTCATTGGAAGGACTGATGCTGAGGCTAAAACTCCAGTACTTTGGCCACCTCATGAGAAGAGTTGACTCAGTGGAAAAGACCCTGATGCTGGGAGGGATTGGGGGCAGGAGGAGAAGGGGACGACAGACGATGAGATGGCTGGATGGCATGACTGACTCAATGCACATGAGTTTGAGTGAACTCCAGGAGTTGGTGATGGACAGGGAGGCCTGGCGTGCTGCAATTCATGGGGTCGCAAAGAGTTGGATATGACTGAGCGACTGAACTGAACTGAACTGAAGGTTTATTTATGTGATTGCACAGAGCTATAATTCATTCTTTTTCACTGTTACGAAATATCTCATTGAATGAATATAGCCCAGTTTATTTATCAAAATCTCTAGGTGTGTGTGTGCTCAGTTATGTATGATTTTTTGCCACCCCATGGGCTGTAGCCTACCAAGTTCCTCTGTCCATGGGATATCTCAGGCAAGAATACTGGAGTGGGTTGCCATTTCCTTCCCTGGAAGATCTCCCTGACCCAGGGATTGAACCTGCATCTCCTGCATTGGCAGGTGGATTTTTTGCTGAGCCACCTAGGAAACCCCATCAAAATCTCTACAGATGGACAGTTGAGTTCCTCCCACTTTTTGCTATTTCTAACTTTGCTATAAGGGATATTCTTGCCCACATGTAAGCATTTCTTTAGGATATGTATCTAACATAAGGATTTCTGGATTGTATGTACAGTTTCAACTTTATTATGCCATATTATATACCAAGATGGTAGCACACATTTATATCCTCGTCAGTAGGGTATAATCTCATTCTTCTGTATTCTTGCATTGGCAGGCTAATTCTTTACCACTGTGCCAACTAGGAAGCCCACTCATTCTTCCATGTTTTTGGCAGCCCCTGTTTTTGTTATCCAAATCTTTATACCAACTATCTAGTTTCTTGATATTGCAGACTTTGTAAATCTTGAGTGAGTTTTTGTAACTATGATTCCGTTTCTTAAGTGAGACTTATGGAGCTGTTGGATTTCACTGTTTTGTATCTCTAGGCAGAAAAACACGTAGAAATGATGTTTCTTCCACCAACAAAAATTCAATAGAATCTTATTAATATTATGATGCTGATATTGTAAAATGGGTGTAATACCTGTTCTGTTGTAGGCTATCTGAATCATAGTGTGAGGAGCTATGTGTATAGGGGAAACATGGGGGCACTTGATTTGATTCATTTGAATCCTTGCAATAGCAAGATGCATTGATTATTTTTATTTTTACCATATATGTGACATTTTATGAAATAAACTTCAGATTTAATTTTGAGGGGAAAGGACTTCCTAAAAGGGCTTCGTCCATTAAAAGGTTCATCTGGCTGCTTTGAGGAATGTTTCTCATCTGAATTTTAATAAAAGGCACATATTTTTATTCCAGTTCTCCTGTGACCGGTATGTATATACTTGTATTCTTTTTAATAAATCAAAGGAAAATGGTAACGAAGGCATCCACACATTTCAAAGATCTAATGTAATCATAAAATACTCAGTCTTGACTCTGTAGCTATGATGATATGAACTGAAATTCATTGATGTATATAGCATTTCTGTCTTAAATCATAGCTGTATATGTACAGGTGCAACCATACAGATTTCAACAGATTATAATATCCATGTATTCTGCATATTCTATAAAATTTATGCATCAATTGTTGTGACTTCATGTACCACTCAACCTGTGAATTGAATTTAATTATTTTTGCTTGCTGAAGATATTTTGATATTATCATCATCCTTATTTTAGATATGCTGGTCATTTTAAGAAAGGTATCATTAGATTTATGCTCTCTGACTTAGAAGCCATAAGGACAGAAAAATAATCCATTGCTGGGAGTCAAGGGATATGGATTTATATCCTTGCCAGAGGTGCTGCTGTTCTGATCTAAAATTCTCTCTCTCTTAAATTCATTCATTTCAACAAGGAGATAAAGCTAACGCATCATTTTGAGTTCCTTTTAAAAGTGAAGGACATTACCAGACACCACTAAAGCCATAAACTGTTAAATATATTATGTTTCTTTATAAATTCCCAACTTTTCCCAAACAAAGAATTTGGGTGAAGGGAAGACCCTAGTGATAGGCAAAGGGTCTTCCTTTGGATTTGAATAAAGGTTAAGGAGTGAGAGCCCAGTCTTTGACCAACATTTCCTGTTCCATGTTTTGACATCCTTAGTGTAATCAAGAAAATGCAGATCCAAACCAATATTCTCAAGGTGTGGAACTGCTTTAACAACTTTCCTGGTGATTCTGATGCATACCAAATTTGAGACTGACAGTTATGACCAACTTAGATAGCATATTCAAAAGCAGAGATATTACTTTGCCAACAAAGGTCTTTCTAGTCAAGGCTATGTTTTTTCCAGTGGTCATGTGTGGATGTGAGAGTTGGACTGTGAAGAAAGCTGAGCGCCAAAGAATTGATGCTTTTGAACTGTGGTGTTGGAGAAGACTCTTGAGAGTCCGTGGGACTGCAAGGAAATCCAACCAGTCCATTCTGAAGGAGATCAGCCCTGGGATTTCTTTGGAAGGAATGATGCTAAAGCTGAAACTCCAGTACTTTGGCCACCTCATGCGAAGAGTTGACTCATTGGAAAAGACTCTGATGCTTGGGGGGACTGGGGGCAGGAGGAGAAGGGGACGACAGAGGATGAGATGGCTGGATGGCATCACCGACTCAATGGACGTGACTTTGAGTGAACTCCGGGAGTTGGTGATGGACAGGGAGGCCTGGCGTGCTGCGATTCGTGGGGTCGCAGAGAGCCAGACACGACTGAGCGACTGAACTAAACTGATCTAAACTATTAATGTATCATTAAATTGTTGTATTTAACCAAAATTTCCTTTGGAAACACAGATTAAGCATCTCCATATAAATGAAAGTTTATCAAGTACTTCTTGCTATTTTATCATTGGTAAATAATGGAAGAAAAAAATGATCCTCATTTTTATATCATATTTTTCTACATTAGCATTCCTCCACTATCCTTTTTTTGGGGCAATTTTGTTATTGTTTGGTCTCCTGTTGCTTTTAAGTATTACAAAATTTCATATAATTGGACTTGATCACTTTTGCAACAATTCAGTTTTCTATGTGAAAAGTATCCTACTGAGTGCTTTGGAAGTAATAAAGGAGAAAACACAATATTTTCCCTCAAGGAGGAAGAAGAAAAGCTAATTTAGAGGGCACCAATTCCTTGATTTGAATCTTCTCTACAATTATAATAAAACAATATAGAGAGGGAAGAGCTATCTGATTTGGGGTGGACAAGCTTTTTACATGAAGTAAATTAATTTTTTTGCATTAAAAATTTTTAAATGCTGGTAAAATAAATGTAAAATTCACTATCTTAACCATTTTTATGTGTATAGTTCAGTAGTGTTAAGTACATTCACATTGTTGTACAATAAGTTTCCAGAACTCTTTCTTCTGGTAAAACAGACATTGTACCCATTAAACAAAAACTCCCTGTCCTCCTTTGTGCTCAGTCCCTGGCAACCACTGTTCTACTTGCTGCCACTATGAATTTGACTTGTCTTGGTGCCTCTTATGAGTAGAATCATACAGTATTTGTCTTTTTGTGACTGTAGTATTTCACTTAACATGTCCTCAAGATTTCTCCAAGTTCTACCATGTATCTAAGTTTTCTTTCTTTTAAAAGCTGAAAATGTTCCCTTTTATATAGATACTGCATTTTGCATATCCATTCATCTCTTGATGGACTCTTGGGTTGCTTCCATATTTTGGCTAGTGTGAATAATGCCGCTGTGGACATGGATATGCAAATACCTCTTCAAGGCCCTACTATCAGTTCTTTGGATATATACTCAGAAATTGCTGAATCATGTGGCTTCCCTGATGGCTCAGTTGGTAAAGAATCAGCCTGCAATGCAGGAGACATGGGTTTGATCCCTGGGTTGGAAAGATCCCTTGGAGAAGGGAACAGCTACCTACTCCAGTATTCTGGCCTGAAGAATTCCATGGTCAGAGGAGCCTGGGGTGTTACAGTCCATGGGGTCACAGAGAGTCAAACACAACTGAATGACTTTTACACACACTGGAAGTTTTATTTTTAATTTTTTGTGAAACCTACATAGTATTTTCAACAGCAACATTTTACTTTCTCACTAATAGTACATAAAGGTTCTAATTTCTTCACAGCCTCCCCGACATTTGTTATTTTCTATATTTTGGTTTTTTGATACTAGTCATCCTGATGCATGTGAAGTAATACCTTCTTGTGCTTTTGATTTGCATTTCCCTAATGATGAATAATGTTAACCATCCTTTTATATGCTTGTTGCATGACATAAGTTTCTGTCTAAGCTCATAGAAAATTATGGACTTAGGCTTTTGAAAAGGGGAATAGGTTTCCCAAGTGACCAAAGAGCCATTAGTTAAAAGAAAACGAGACTTTTTTTGGCTGTGCTGTGTGGCATGTGGAATCTTGGTACCCTGATCAGGGATCACACCTGTGCCACCTGCACTGGGAACATGAAGTCTTAACCACTGGACTGCCAGGGAAGTCCCAAAAGGAGATTGTTTTGAAGGACAGGTGATAATGAGACAGGAAGAGTGGAAAATTGGTGGTGGTGGATGATGGAGGACACTGTTGATCACATGTGGGACTACACTGTGGGATGCTCTTGGAGACTTTTGTGCACTGAGATTACATGATAATAGGGAGATGTGTTATTCTGGCAGTTGTTGACTGAATTTCAGTGGCCAGGGATAGAGCCAAGAGAATGTTTTCCTAAGGGCTGTCACCCTCATCCAAGTTTGAGGTTCTGAATGACAAATCAGTGACCTAAATAAGAATGTTAAGTTATAGTGTAAGTAGTTTTCAAAATGTTAATGTAATTTTTAAAACTGAATGATCTCCAGATTAGTTTTTTTTTAGCTGCTACATTGGAAACTTTGGATCAATTTATGTGCAGCAACCATATAAGCAGGTTTAAAAAAAATTATGCAAACCATTGAAAAGTACTAAAGCAGAGTAGAGGGGTGTGGAAGACTGTAAAATCCTCTCCCCTCAATATGCAAGGTTCTAACCACTGGAACTTATAAATATTATCTTACTTGTAAATATTATCTTACTTGTAAATATTTATTGATTTGGAGAGTTTCTGCAATGTGATTATGGTAAAGATTTTGAGATGAGATTATCCTGGATTACCTGGGTGGATCCTAAGTACAACCATAAGTGTCCTTATAATAGTGGGAGATAGAGGGAGACTTCACACACGCACACACACATATATGGGAAGCTATATGAAGATGGAGCAGAGGAAGAGATTTGAAGATGCTGGCCTTGCGGACTGGGGAGATGTGACCACAAGCCAAGGAATGCTGGTAGTGAACAGAAGCAAGAAGGGGCAAGGAATGGATTCTCCCCTAGAAACTCTTAAGAGAGCACAACACTGCTATCACCTTGACTTTAGCCTAGTGATACTGATTTCAGACCTCTGGCTTCTAGATTTATGAGAGATAAAATTATCTTGCTTTAATCCAGGAAGCTTGTGATAATTTGTTACAGTGGCTAAAGGAAACTAACACAGTGGATGAAAACTTTGTATCCTAGCTTCCCAGATGAATAAATTGACGTTGCCACTTACTGGCTATGTGAACTTGTGCATCTGGTTTCCTTCTATGCTCCTCATCTGTGAAATAGGAATAACAAAAATGGAAGCTGCTTTATAGCGTAGTTGTGAGACCCAGATGAGCTTACCTGGCTATGATAAGCTCTGTCATCCATGTTGTGGTGGTGGTGGAGTCACTAAACTGTGTCTGACTCTTGGGAACCCATGGACTGTAACCTGCCAGGCTTCTCTGTCCATGGGATTTCCATCATAGTCAACATTATATATCTCTATCACTGTCATCATCTCTTTTTCCCAGGTGACCTTTGGGATTGGATCTTTGTTGATCTTCTAATCACTTCAGTTCATATTTTTTACTCTGAAGTCTTCTATCCTTTTGTAAGTCTGTATCTGAGCTCATGGTCTGGTCGTTCCTTGAAATTTTATCATTTGAGCAAAGTAACTTCACCTTGAGCAATAGATTAGAGAACACTGCAAAAATCAAATTATGGCCAACATTACCCAGACCAGCTGGGGCTTTACCTCCTCCTGTTTCTTATCCTTACTGTTTTCCCTTCCTCTTCTACCTCTTCCTCCTCCTGCTTCCTTCTACTATTTCTTCTTACCCGTTTTCTTTCTTCCTTTTCTGCTTCTATTGGAAATGGTTCCAAATCCTTCACTAGTTTAGCATAAGGTAGAGAGTCATTTCTTGATTATAAATTCTAGAGGAAGAGGACACTGTAATGATAAATCCAAATGTTAGATGAAGGCATGCCTCATTCAGTGGCAGCCCAGCAGGCTATGTGACTTTACAGAGATATAAAATTAACCAGGCAACACATTTGATTTCTAAATTATTTGAGAATTCAGATTTTGAGTAATTGATCTCTTCCTTGTTTGCTTATCTCTATATTTAGGCCTTGTGCTAGCACGTCGTCTTTATCCAGTCCTCTGTCGATAAGCATTTAGGTTGCTTCCATGTCTTCACTATTGTAAACAGTGCTACAGTGAACACTGGGGTACATATATCCTTTCGGATTTTGGTTTTCTCTGGATATATGTATGCCCAGAAGTGGGGTTGAGATAGAGCCACAGATGTAGAAAACAAACTTTCGGTTACCAGGGGAAAAGAAAGGTAGAAATAAATTGGGAGATTGGAATTCACATATACATATATATATATATATATATATATATATACACACTTGCTTTTATTTTTCATTTTGCTTTTGTCATGAAGTCGTGTCTGACTCTTTTGTGACCCCATGGACTGTGCGCCCATCAGGCTCCTCTGTCCATGAGATTTTCCAGGCAAGAATTCTGAAGCAGGTTGCCACTTCCTCTTTCAGGGGATCTTTCCAACTCAGGAATCGAAATCACAGCTCCTGCCATGTCTCCTGCATAGCAGGCAGATTCTTTACAGCTGAGCCATACTATATATAAAATAGATAAACCAATAAGGACCTACTGTATAACACAGGGAACTCTACTCAGTGCTCTGTAATGACCTATATGGGAAAAGAATCTTAAAAACAGTGGATAACAGATTCGTTTTATTGTATAGCAGAAACTAGCATAACATTGTAAATCAACTACACTCCAGTAAAAAATTATATATGTATGTATATATGTATATATATAAAGTAGGCCTCTGTTCTTTTCTAAAAAAGCTTGTCTACTTTGCTCAATGCTGGATGTTTACCGAATGTCTTTGAAAAGGCCATAATGATATGCTTTCTTAGCTACACAATGAATTTCCAAGTATTTACTTGACTAAAAGTACCTTGGGAACAGATTTTTCTCCTGTCACTTTGGTACACAGGAGGGAGTACTCAGAAATCCTGAAGAGGCACGGAAATGGCGAATAATGAAGTCTGGATGAAATGTTTCATTGTGGTTGAATTTTAAAAGCACTTTAATTTATTAACAAAGCATGAGTTTGTTCATATCAGCATACATTTGTAAGTAGGAGACAAACTATCAATGTGAAATAGAGCATTTTTCTGGACCTTATTTTTAAGAGCAAAGGGCTGAATCTCAAAATAGCTAGTGCTGTTAGCTCATCCAGTGGTTATCCCATGCTCAGTGTACAACTTTGTCCTAACTTGTTTTATTGGAGGAAAAGTCAAATTCTGGACATAATAGTGATCCTATGTCTGTTGACAAGGTGGTAAACAGACTGGAAATCAGTGAAGGACCTTCCTTTTTGGAGCTGACACATCTCAGACTTGTTACATGTCTAATGCTTATTACCCCTCCCATGTTTTCATGAAGCCCAAGCAACCTGGAGATTTAACACCATTGTCAACATGGCAACATTTTAAAGTCACTTGTTCATTTTTCACCAGGAGGAAGAGAGTCCATGCTCTGAATAGAGCAAGCTTTCAGTTTATGACTTTAATTAAATTCTCTTATTGGCTTTAAAATCTTGGGATTGAAAGGCCCTGATGTTACATTGAAATAGATTTATGGGATGTTCTGAAGACAGGATGTTAGGACTATGAAATATCAGATACATATTTGGGTACTTTTCAAGTAAGTGGAAATATCCTGGGCTTGTTTCATTTCATGTTGTTATGGTCTGTCCTTTCTGGTTTTTCTATCCTGTTATTCATTAGGGATTTCACTCTTTATCCCCACCCTTAGGACAATTTGTTTTGCTGAACATTGTGAGATACAGTTTCTTCATAAAAATGATGCCATTCAAGGCCACCTTATGCACAGCCAGAGGCAAAAATTCCTTAGGAGAGTCTTTGCAGGACTCAGAAACCTCCTCTTCGCCAAATAACCCTACTTTCCCTTAGCATTTACTGTTATTGCCTAAAAGTTTTAGTCAGTGAGTCATTCCTCTGGGCTAGCAAATACTATTAGAAAAAAAAAAAAATGCAAGCAGCTATCAATCACCCTGGGAAGGGCTTTCCAGGTGGCTCTGTGGTAGAGAACCCTGCTGCCAATGCAGGAGACATAGCCTCAATCCCTGAGTCAGAAAGATTCCCTGGAGAAAGAAATGGCAACCCACTCCGTATTCTTGCTTGGGAAGTTCCATGGACAGAGGAGCCTGGCAGGCTACAGTCCATTGGGTCCCAAAGAATCAGACATGACTTAAGCTACTAAAAAACAATAATAATCAGTCATACACCCCCTAATGCAAATCATCTCTTTGGCTCTTCCGAGCCAATAACTGAGCTTGGAGGGAATGGAATGTAAATCAGGGTTAAAGGAGAAGGATAATTTGGAGTAGAAACTCCTTTAGAGATCAGGCCTAAGTGAGAATGATAGGAGGCTGTACTTAGGGCAGCATTTGGGAGGGCGACAAGGGAAGGTAGGAAGACACATTTTAGTGACTATAGTTTCCTAGATAACTTCATGTGAAAGAGGAGAGTGAAAAAGTAGCTTGAAACTCAATATATTAAAAAAAAAAAGAACTGATACTTTTGAATTGTGATGCTGGAGAAGACTCTTGAGTCGCTTGGACTGCATAGACATCAAACCAGTCAATCCTAAAGGAAATCAACCCTGAATATTCATTGGAAGGACTGATGCTGAAACTGAAGCTTCAATCCTTTGGCCACCTCGTGCAAAGAGCTGACTCATTGGAAAAGCCCTTGTTGCTGGGAAAGATTGAAGGCAGGAGAAGAAGGAGGTAGCAGAAGATGAGATGTTTAGATGGCATCACTGAATCAATGGACAAGCTCTGAGAGACAGTGGAGGACAGAGGAGTCTGGCATGCTGCAATCTATGGGGTCACAAAGAGTTGGATATGACTTAGCAACTAAACAACAAGTTAACTTCACATTGGTGACCCACCATGTTGAGATTCTCATTATGTGATAGCATAACCTCTCACTGGGGCATAGCTCTACAGAGACAAGGCCTATTCATTCAGTGGTGTTGTCAAACAACTACTGCCAAGTCAACACATAGTATGTGCTCCATAAATACGTGAATCAATGTATAGTCTGGTACACACAGATTACTTTTAAGATGTTTTGCTTTACACTGCTGAAACTATTTTTTGAGTTAATTTAAAAAATGCTTATATTTTTAAGCCCAACCCTGAAATGATTTTTAATTCTCAAACTATACCAGACATAGTTTCTTAAGTAAGATTCATCTTACAAGTGTTAAGTGTTAGATATTCTAGCAACTAAACAAGCTTATTACAGGTAATTAGTCAAGTATTTGACCACATATTCTGTACCAGGAGCTACTGTGTTTTTGTTTTTGTTTTTCTGGAAGAAGGCAAATTTGTTAATCCATATTTTACTTTTGTACTTACTTTTATACTTAAAAGAACCCAAGGCAAACAATTAGAACTTTTACTATTTGAGGATACAAATATGCATAATAAATAATTGTCATAATTTTAATCTTTCAGATTTTACTTTATGGTTGTATTATGGCCATTTGTCTGATGTATTTAATTTTCTAAATTTCTGTTGCATGAAAAATGGAAACTGTATTGATTTAACATCAGAAAAATGTACAATAGTTAATATAAAAAAAGGCTGCATCTAATTTTGTTAATAAACTATAAATGATAAAATGACATACAGTTTAGATATCAAAGTATTAGGAACCCTCAGTTTTCTGTACCATTAATAAAGTAGTTTTAGTTTTGGCAGCATCATAATTCTATAGTGTTATATTTCTACTTTATTGTTTCTTGAAGTAGGCTCAAAATGTTGACATAATATGGGAAAATTTCCGCTAGTAAAGTGTGCACTGAGCTAATGGGAAGTGATATTTGCATTACAAAGGTAAGTCTTACATAGATTTGCAGACCAGTCATCATAACTCAGAGAAGGCAATGGCACCCCACTCCAGTACTCTTGCCTGGAAGATCCCATGGATGGAGGAGCCTGATGGGTTGCAGTCCATGGGGTCGCTGAGAGTTGGACACAACTCAGTGACTTCACTTTCACTTTTCACTTTCATGCGTTGGAGAAGGAAATGGCAACCTACTCCAGTGTTCTTGTCTGGAGAATCCCAGGGATGGCAGAGCCTGGTGGGCTGCCATCTATGGGGTCACACAGAGTAGGATATGACTGAAGCGACTTAGCAGCAGCATCATAACTACCCTCAACCCTGAAGTTGAAAGATTTATTAATATCAGGTGACATACATTTGCCATCATTTATTATGAATTCAAACATAGTTTGCTCTTCTTGACTGTCTCTGGAGTAACAGTCAAGTTTAGTAGCTAACTCTGAAACATCATGACCTTGATTTGAGTCTTGGTCCTCCACGTATTAGCTGTATCATCTTAATCATTCTGTGTTTCCGTTTTCTCATCTATAAAATGGGGATAATAACTGGGTCAACTCATAGGATTGCTCTGAGGATTATATAAGTTAATACAAATAAATGTGTTTAACAGTGACAAGAACATAGTAGGTACTTGATAAATATTAGAATTCCTAGAAATAGATTATGAATAGCAAAGTTAGCTTATGAATAAAATATAATGAACTGTATCAGTTTGGCGTGTTATGTCTTGGAAGAGAGTTTAGTCACACAAGGAGAGGTTAGGCTAAGCACAGAAGACTTAAAGGTGAGAAAGAACATGAGTCTCTGCGTTTGGAAGTTCTGTAGTTGTTGAGCTTGTGAAAGATGAGGTCGGATAAGTGAGGACTGAATCCTGAATGCATGACCCAGAGCTTAGTGATTATCTTGAGGACAGTGGGGAGCCCTAAAATATTTTGAGTTGTACAGTGACATGCTGAGATGAGTTCTGAGTAACACCACTGTGCCTGCAGTACAGAGAATGAATGGATTGGAGGATTGAAGGTGATCCGACTGCTTCAGGAAGTGAGTGAAGAGGCTATTAAGAGGTAATATCAGTGGTGGCCTAAACCAGGCTGGTGTGCCAATGAGGAGAGAGAAATGGACAGATTTGAAGTCTATTGAGAAGATAGCATTTAGTAATTGTTTCAATGTGGTGAGTGAAAAAAAGGTAAGAACTGAGAAGGATGCTCAGTTTCCAGGCAGTGGCTGACCAAGATATTTCCTACCTGCCTGGCCAGATACCTAGGTTTGTAGTGGGCCATAGGACTTACAGGAGTAATGTGATCAGATGCAGCTGCTGTTTGAAGTGAGACAGCATCATGGGTAAAACTGAAGTATTTAGTCATAGGCTGGAGGTCAGGAAGGTATATAAAAACATAGAGGAGTATGTTGTCAAAAATAGAGATTTGGCCCCAGATTTGCCCAAGACATGGCCCCTACACTGTCAGGGTTCCACATATGTATTGCAATGTGACTCATCTCTAGTGAGTACTCTCCCCCAGAACAGCCCCTCTAAGTTTTAAACACCCTGGGCAATTCCAAACCTCTGTTGACTCTCCTCTTATCTGCCCTGGAGCCGTGGTACTAGCAGTTAAGGATTGTGTCTCTATCCCTGAGGGAAACTGGAGGTTACCTTGAAAGTGAGATTTTCTTGAGCTTGTATTTCTAGGTTCAGAAGACCCTTTCTTCCCTCTGGGACTGTGGACCCTGAGGAATTAGAGCAGAGCGCTCCTAATTCTTCTTCATCCATGTCCTATTTGTGACATATTCATTCCTCAGTCCTTAAGGTTTCTTTTACGTCATTCTGCTGAAACCTGAAACATGATGAATTTTACCTAGGCATTTCTGCAGGCTTGGCTCTAGAGATGAGTTAGGGTGAATTCAGGTAACTGGTAAATTAGCTTTCTAATTTCAAAGTTCAAGTTTTGCAAGTGATTGCAAAACTTTTATGATAAAATACAAGCCTTAACAGTGTGAATTGCAGCACTGGTGGGTGCGAATTAAAGAATTAGTCTCGTTCAGAAATTAGCAATCTAATCTAATAACGGTAGAATTGTTCATTTGTGTGGATGAAATGTGGATCTTTTTTTTTAGTTTGTTTAATATTAGGAATTCAAGAAGAGGAAGATTCAAAGCATTTCAAAATATTGGCAGCCTTCTTAAGGGGATCATTATAGCAAACCTCACTGAAAGTAAACAGACCTCTCTTGCTTCTTCAGTAGACAAACTGTGATGGTGAGAATGAAATTAGCACTGAAAGTATTAAAATATTGATAGCAATCATTCCATGTCCAGGCTTTGCCAATTAATAATTAATTTTACCTTGAAGGTAACTGTAAGAGTCAGACTTTTTTTTTTTTAATGCTTTCACTTGGCAAGAATGTTGACTTTTTCCCCCTCAACGTTATCAAGTCTCCAGCAAATAACTCACATTTTAATGTGGTTAGTAGCTGAAATTTCTTTTGTGTGCATTCATAAAATGAGAAAAAAATTTGTTGTGAGTGGTTTAGGGAAGGGGTGAGTTAGTCATCTCTGATTTATATGTGGTGTTAGTAGATTCTTACTGTGTCATTGCCTATTATGCACTTCTCACAGTGTACCTGTTGTTTAAAAAATTTTTTTCAAGTGCCATACCCAACAGGAGAGGGAATGATCTTTATCTTCTGAATGCTAATGATTACAAAAGGGTTATAGATGGTTACAAAATGGATATTTGCTCGCCAAACTAGGAAGCATTTTTCAGTTTTCTTATGGCTTTTTCGGCAAGATAAGTTTGTCTTGAATTCCTTGTATTATCATGAGTGAACAATCTTGTTGCAGCAGTGCTATTTGGTAGTCAGAGGAGGTTATGCTGTCTCAGTGTTGATCTTTACTGTAATGGTTGGTAGCAAAACTTATGTCCTAATTTGTTTTATATATTCAATAGTTATATATTCAGAAATCCATTGCAAGGTATTTTAGGTTTTTTTTTTTTATTTTGATAAATAAAAAGTGGCTGAAATAGTCACTCATTCTCTCAACTCTTTGCTGACTGCCTGGTATGTGATTGTCCAGAAGAAAGTGCATTTAAAACCCATTTGTGTCATACTAATTAAAGAAAAGTGCTCTATTTCTTGTTTTCTAAAATGGGACAAGATATTTAAAGTCTTTGGTCCTTATGCTGAAATGTTTCCCCTGTTTAAAAAAAAAAAAATCCATCTCTTCCAGTGAAAAGCATAGGTTTAATTATTTTTAATCCCTGGTGGCTCAGACAGTAAAGAGACCCGGGTTTGATCCCTGTGTCGGGAAGATGCCCTGGAGAAAGAAGTGGCAACCCACTCCAGTATTCTTGCCTGGAGAATACCATGGACTCTAGAGGAGCCTGGTGGGCTACAATCCATGGGGTCGCACAGACTCGGACATGACTGAGCAACTTTCACTTTCTTACACATTTAGATTTTTGTATTTACTTACTTTACTGAAGTATAGTTGATTTACAATGTTAATTTCTAGTGTTAAGCAAAGTGATTTGGGTGTGTGGGTGTGTGTGTGTATGTATGTATTCTTTTTTATATTTTTCATTACGGTTTGTCCAAGGACACTGAACGTAATTCCCTGTTAGTGGGAATGTAAGTTGGTGCAACCACTATGGAAGATAGTATGGAGGTTCCTCAGAAAAGTAAAAATAGAATTACCATATGATTCAGCAATCCCTGGGCATATATCCAGACAAAACTATAATTTGAAAAGATAAATGCACCCCTATGTTCATAGCAGCACTATTCCTAACAGCTAAGACATGGAAACCACCTAAATGTCCATTAACAGAGGAATGTATAAAGAATACTACTCGCTCAGCCTTAAGAAAGAATGAAATAATGCTATTTACAGCAACATGGATACAACTAGAGATCATCATACTTAGTGAAGTCAGAGAAAGACATATACCATATGATATCACTTATATGTGGAATCTAAAATATGACACTAATGAACCTGTCTGCAAAGCAGAAACAGACTCACAGAACAGAGTTGGTTGCCAAGGGGGTGGGAAGAGATGGGGAGGGATAGACTGGCAGTTTGGGGTTAGTAGATGCAAACTGTTACATAGAGAATGGATGGACAAGGTCCTACTGTATAGCATAGGAAACTATATTCAATGTCTTAGAGTAAATCATAGTGGAAAAGAATATTAAAAAGAATTAAGATTAAAAAAGAATATATAAAAAAGAATGTATGTAAATATATAAAAAGGATATATATAAAAAGTCTTAGAACTGATAAATAGACTCGTGTCTGACTCTTCGCGACCCCATGGACTATGCAGTCCGTGGAATTCTCCAGGCCAGAATACTGGAGTGGGTAGACTTTCCTTTGTCCAGGGGATCTTCCCAACCCAGGGATCAAACCCAGGTCTCCTACATTGCAGGCGGATTCTTTACCAACTGAGCCACAAGGGAAGCCTGGCATTAAAAAGAACTTATATTAAAAAAGAATATATAAATAAAAAAGAATGTATATAAAAATATAAAAATATATATATAAAAACTTAAAACTAATTAACAAATTCAGTAATGTTGCAGGATACAAAATCAACACACAAAATCTTGCATTTTTATACAAGATGTAAACTATTACATATAGATTGAATGGACAGCAAAGTCCCACTATATCACACATTTATTAATAGTTTTTGAGTAATGCCTTCCTTCAGGTTTTGGAAATATTTTGTTTGAAAATATTTTCCTATGTGTAAATATAGGGAAAGTATAGTTTTCCTAAGTGACCTTGTTCAAATATTTGAGAATAGCACCTAGCACAGTGCCTGACACGTGTATTATTGATCCTGAGTGTGTTGTGATTTCAGTCTCAAAAATCCAGTAATTCAGTTCCTTCTCTGTGTAGTCATCTGTCTTCTCAGCATGCTTTCTTGCTTTTATTTCAGTCTCAGTGCCTTAGCTCCAACTTGACCCAGACCATTCAATCTGCTTGTTTCTACCTAGCCTATAATGAGCAGTTTTCAGACAGTTAACAGCAATATTACACATAGGATTTGCAAGCATTGATTATTTCAAATAAAAAAGTCAGGAATAGAAGGTAGTATTTTTATTTGGGTGATATAAGTCCATGGGCTCACAAAGAGTCAGACGCTACTGAGTAACTTTCACTTCACTTCACTTCTTGTGTGGATGAAAGAGAAGCTACCGACCAGGTTTCATAAGCCACCATATTTATTATTAATAGTACTTGTGTGGTTTATAGTGTTTCTGCCAATTCCTGTTCTACTGATCCACTGGCATAAGTTATGCTGAGACACTTGCCAAAGAGTCAGACACTTATGGTTCTCTGTAGTTCCACATGAGATTTATATGGTCCAACCAGTAATTTAATTTCTACAATTTTAAGGTCAATAGGCATTGCCACTTGTGAAATGTAAGTGAGCCAGAATTTATAATAGTCTTCAGATGACTTTTATTTTGCTCATTATAGTTACTTTCTCCCTTCATGAGTATCTATGAAAACAAAGATGTACCAAAACAGTATAATACTTATAAGTTTTCCAGATTCGTTAGAAAGCACACATTGCATCATAGTAGAGTTCCCAGTGTAAGTAGACAAGAAGTGCTATAATGTTTTATATTCAGCCTTTCAAAACTCTGTTAATTATGCGTAAGATAGTACTCTTCAATAACATCAGGAGTACACAAAAGAAATCATTAGTTTTATATTCCAGAGCTGAATGTGCATCTGTTATAACTATGCATTGGATGCCTTTGCCCACGTGGCTCAAAATCACTTTTTGATATAATGGGATATCATAAATGACTATGAAGAGTATTATATGGTGGATGAAATTATATCAGAAACTTTAATAAACCAATTTCATTATTTGAAAAGATAATCTGCTGAGAACTTATGACAGTGGAAGGAGAGGTATTGATGAACCATTTGCCATTGTCTTTATTTCAATAAATAAGGTCTCTGCCAAATATCCTCTCCAACATGTTTAACATTCTACCACAGCAGTTTCAGTATAGATAGGAGTGGATCTTGGTGGTGGAACCTTCTAGGAATATGTTAGAGAAAAAGCTCTGTCTTCCTGTGAAGTCTGGTCATGACAGGATATCTAGCAGTATATCTGCATATTCCTTTAAGTTGGAAGCATCCTAGAGAAATATTTTGAGAGGTAAGATAAGAAATTCACGTTGTACATTTAAAGTGACTTTGTGAAGTGATATGATTTGCCAAAATGCACATTATTGTAATTTAGCCAAGATAGGTAGCCAATTGAATGTTCACGGGACTGTGTCTACGTGCTATTTACAAGGCCGTTTCTGATAGAGCTAGCAAAATGTACCTTTTCCTTTCAGTGTCCATTTGGTTAGGAGTGCATCCATTACTTATAAATGATGGCACCCTCTCTCTCTTTATTTTTTGGCTACTGTAAATACATGTGAAAGTAATGTGGCTTTTTTCTATTTCTGTGGTTGTAGAAATTATTTTTAAATATACCATGTATTACCTTAAATTTCATTCTAAACTGTATATTTGCTTAAAAAGAAAAGGGAAATAAAATCTGAGAAAGACAATCATATCCAAATAGAGAATAGTTTTAGCCATGTGTTTTATAGCCACAATTTCAAAGCATGGATGGAAATATTCTAAGATTTTATTATTAAAGCTGGTTAAATTTTTACAAATGTCACGTTGCTGACACCAACTAGAAGCAATTAAAGTATGAAAATAGAATTTTTATATCTGTTATAGGAATGATACATTCACTGGAAAAAGTCATGAAATAAACATTGATAGACAGTGATAGTTTTGTTTTATAGTTCTAGAGTATAAGCACATGATCAAAATTGCAGAATTGCTCTTATTTTATGAATTCCACTGTTAGTAATAAATGTTAAATGTCTTACTGAAATAGTTTTTGTTGGAAATATAAAAATATGAAAAACTAAGCTTTGAAAATTCTGAATTGTGTCTTCCATGTTAGACCTGGACATAAATGTCTATCTCTAGTACCCACATCTAGTTAGTTCCTAACCTAGTCCCATATCTACTAGCTCTTTGATCTTAGGTAACTTATTTAAATCCCTTTGTGCCTCAGTTTCTTCATCTGAAAAATGAAGAAAAATAGTATAGTAGTGTTTCTTTCAGTAAGTTGTAAAGATTAATTTAATACATGTATCTTGTATAGGAATTCAAATAATACACAATGTTAGTTACTCCATGTTGTAGTATATTAATAAAGTTTTTAATTAAAAGTTTTTCAAGTTATAAAAATTATATATTTTCATTTAAAAAATTTAGGAATACAGAAAGATATAAAGAATATAATAAAAATCACTTATCACTCCCCACAGAGATAATCGCTAGTACATTTCATTGTGAATCATTGCTTTCTTAGTAACTGCACATTCTTTTGGTTAGTATTTGCCTACTATATTTCTCTTTATCAGTTTATCAACTTTTCAGTGCCATTCTGTAATGTCTCATTAATGAACAACATATAGTTCAATTTTAATTCTCCTTGAGAGTATATCTTTAAAAAATACAATCTAAATAATTTGCATTTGATACTTAAAATTTTTTTAGTATCTTTTTTGTTTGCATTTTTCTTTTTTCCTTCTTTCCTGGATTCAGTTGAATTATTACCTTTTTTTTTTTTAACCTCCTGCTGCATCTTCTCTACTGAATTTGAAGTCTGCATTATATTTCACTTGTTCCAATATACACCTGAAAATACTTGATGTGTGTACTTGTCCTTTTTTTATTGAGATATAGTTGATTTATAATGTTTCAAGTGCATACTTGAGATTTTCCTATTCTATCTTGCTCTCAAACAAAGCAGTAACCCTAGAACCTAAGCACCTCATTTCCTTGTTTCATGTTATTATTATCAAGAATTTTATGATTTTATGCATTTGATGGCCTGCAATTACTTTTCAGTTCAGTTCAGTCGCTCGTCATGTCCGAATCTTTGCAACCCCATGAATTGCAGCACACCAGGCCTCCCTGTCCATCACCATCTCCCGGAGTTACTCAAACTCATGTCCATCGAGTCTGTGATGCCATCTAGCCATATCATCCTCTGTCATCTCCTTCTCCTCCTGCCCTCAATTCCTCCCAGCATCAGGGTCTTTTCCAATGAGTCAGCTGTTCGCATGAGGTGGCCAAAATACTGGAGTTAAAGCTTTAGCATCATTCCTTCCAAAGAAATCCCAGGGCTAATCTCCTTCAGAATGGACTGGTTGGATCTCCTTGCAGTCCAAGGGACTCTCAAGTGTCTTCTCCCACACCACAGTACAAAAGCATAAGTTCTTCGGCACACAGCTTTCTTCACAGTCCAACTCTCACATCCATACATGACCACTGGAAAAACCATAGCCTTGACTAGACGGACCTTAGTTGGCAAAGTAATGTCTCTTTTTAATATGTTGTCTAGGTTGGTCATAACTTTCCTTCCAAGGAGTAAGTGTCTTTTAATTTCTTGGCTGTAATCACCATCTGCAGTGATTTTGGAGCCCCCCAAAATAAAGTCAGCCACTGTTTCCCCATCTATTTCCCATGAAGTGATGGGACAAGATGCCATGATTTTAGTTTTTGAATGTTGAGTTTTAAGCGAACTTTTTCACTCTCCTCTTTCACTTTCATCAAGAGGCTTTTTAGTTCCTCTTCACTTTCTGCCATAAGGGTGGTGTCATCTGCATATCTGAGGTTATTGATATTTCTCCCGGCAATCTTGATTCCAGCTTGTGCTTCTTCCAGTCCAACATTTCTCATGATGTACTCTGCATATAAGTTAAACAAGCAGGGTGACGATATACAGCCTTGACGTACTCGTTTTCCTATTTGGAACCAGTCTGTTGTTCCATGTCCAGTTCTAACTGTTGCTTCCCTCTTGAAAAACCTGTATGCACGTCAGGAAGGAAATTAAAAGATGCTTACTCCTTGGAAGGAAAGTTATGACCGGCCTAGACAGCATATTGAAAAGCAGAGATATTACTTTGCCGACAAAGGTCCGTCTAGTCAAGGCTATGGTTTTCCAGTGGTCATGTATTGATGTGAGAGTTGGACTGTGAAGAAAGCTGAGTGCCAAAGAATGATGCTTTTTAACTGTGGTGTTGGAGAAGACCCTTGAGAGTCCCTTGGACTGCAAGGAGATCCAACCAGTTGATCCAACTGATCTAAAGGAGATCAGTCCTGGGTGTTCATTGGAAGGACTGATGTTGAAGCTGAAACTCCAGTATTTTGGCCACCTCATGTGAAGAGCTGTCTCATTTGAAAAGACCCTGATGCTGGGAAAGATTGAGCACAGGAGGAGAAGGGGATGGCAGAGGATGAGATGGTTGGATGGCATCACCGACTCAATGGACATGAGTTTTGGTGGGCTCCAGGTGTTGGTGATGGACAGGGAGGCCTGGTGTGCTGCAGTTCATGGGGTTGCAAAGAGTCAGATACAACTGAGTGACTGAACTGAACTTAATTCTGCAACCTGTGTTACCAATTACTTTGCTTGCTATTATTTCTTATATCCTATTCCTTCTTATGGGATTCATTTTCCTTCTGGTCAAATACATTCTTCAGTAATTCTTTCAGAGAAGTCTGCTTACAAGCTCTTAGTTTTCATATCTTTGACAGTCTTCCTTTTATTTGTACTCTTGGGTGATTGTTTAACTGGGTATGAAATTTTAGGTCATTTTTTCGTAGTATTTTGAAGTTAATATTATCCCTGTGCATCTTTTGTTGCCTTCGATAAGATTCCTGTTTTGATTATTGTTCCTTTGAAGGTAGTTTCTTCACTCTCTTGCAGCTTTTGTATTTTTTTTTTCTCTTTTGTTCTTGGTGTTCTGTAGTTTTATCTTTGTTTCGTCTGGGGAGTTCAGGAACTCTCAATCTGAGGATTTATATGTTTACTTCTGAAAACTTTAAGAATATTATCTCTTTCTTTGTTCACTCTAGTCTGCTTTTCTCAGATAACTATCATATGTTGTAGTTTTTCATTCTCTTCTAAATTTCTCTTTAATATCTTCCATTTTTTTAACTTCCTGTGATGCATTATAGTTGACTTCCTTAGACATATCTTCCTGTGATGCGTTCTAGGTGACTTCCTTAGACACATCTTCCTGTGATGCGTTCTAGGTGACTTCCTTAGACATATCTTCCAGTGATGCATTCTAGGTGACTTCCTTAGACATATCTTCCTGTGATGCGTTCTAGGTGACATCCTTAGACATATCTTCCTGTGATGCGTTCTAGGTGACTTCCTTAGACATATCTTCCAGTTTACTAAATTTCTCTTCCTGTTTGTCTTGTGTGCTCTTCAGTGTATCTTTGTGTGTGTGTGTGTGTGTGTGTGTGTGTGTGTGTTTTGCCAGTGATAGTCTTTTAGTTCCAGAATTCTTTTTCAGATTTTCCATTTCAAAATATTGTTCATGGATTCCAGAAAATTAATGTGACTTGCTTTATTGGGATACTTGCTTTATGATGGTGATATAGAACTGAACCTGCAATATCGCTCAGGTATTCATGTACCCTGATCCTCCCATGTGGGATCTATTATCTTTTTTATCTGCTTAATGGCTAAAGTTCTTAAAGTTGCTTTAGTATCCAAAGTTATTTGATTATGAGTTTTTGTTGCATTTTGCAAACTTTTATAATATTAGATTTCTTTGTATTTGAAATCTTTTTACAATTACTTCTGATGAATTTTAGTTCATCAGAAGTAATTGTATATTTGTAAGTACATTCTGGATTGTGGAAGGACCTTTAGGGGCAGTTTTGTACTTTATTCTACTGTAGATGAATGGATTTCTCAGCTTTTTACCACTTTTTATATTAATTTCCTAATTTGGAGTTTGCTAATAGCTCAAAAAATTTTACATTGTGCTGCGTGCCTTGCAGGGTAGGGAATTCACAATTGTCAAAACTGACTGTGTTTTCTATCTTTACCTTGAGGCCAACTTTGAGGCAAACTTTGTTTTTCCACTGTTGGGTTTTTTTTTTTTTTTCCTACTTCTAGTTTACCTTCTGGTCTTGCTTCTTAACTTTGTGTATCATTACCACAATATACATCCACTTCTTTCTGAGGGACACATGGCTTATTTTTCTAGCCCCTACAAATGTATTTTTCTTATCAGGTCTAGCTGTGTTGGAGAAGGCAATGGCAACCCACTCTGGTACTCTTGTCTGGAAAATCCCATGGACGGAGGAGCCTGGTGGGCTGCAGTCCATGGGGTCACTAAGGGTCGGACACAACTGAGTGACTTCATGTCCACTTTTCACTTTCATGCATTGGAGAAGGAAATGGCAACCCACTCCAGTGTTCTTGCCTGGAGAATCCCAGGGACGGGGGAGCCTGGCGGGCTGTCATCTATGGGGTGTACAGAGTCGGACGCAACTGAAGTGACTTAGCAGCAGCAGCAGCTAGCTGTGTACTTTGAAAACTTTGTTCAAATTTTATCTAGAATTTCTAGATGTCTTTGAAGTAGAAAGAGAGACTTCACAGCTCAGATCAATCTGCTATCTTTGCTGGAAAAGCCTCCTTTTTTTTTAATGGGCATATTATATATGTGTGTATATTATATATGTATATGGTTTGTTAATTTCTTTTGTACCTCTAAGAGTTTATCATGGATCTTTATACCTTTATTAATTTTCTAAACCATGATTCTTTAGCAATTTCCACAGAGTAGTTATATTATCTAGGCAATCCCTGTTGTTGCATATTAAGCTTCTGATTTTTTTGAAGTTATAAATAATTCTGTGAATATCTTTATATAGCTTTGTGAGTGTCTCTGCCAGTACTACCTTCTTGGAGGTGAAAAAATTATTGTATAAAGGGATAAGATTGTATAATTTGAAGGACTGATTAAACATTAGTTAGAGGAAATACAATGGGTGTATCACAAAAATTCTGAACACTAAGAAAAAACAGGATAAAATTGTAAGAGGAGTATAGAAGTACATAGATTAGAAGTCTATACCATTATAAAAGTAAAATCTCAGTTTATTGACTTCATCCAACAGATATTTGAGACATTATGTTGAGGACTGTAACTAATAGGGATAAGAAATGAATATGACATGGTTTCTGCTCGTCAGAAGAATATAGGTGAACTTTAAAAGCAGTTAAATACAACTGTATGAAACTTTCAAGAAATAGCAGCCATATGTAAGTAACATACTTCAGATAACAGGGGGGTGCTATGAGATTTCAGAAGAATGATCTACTCAATACAGTGGAGGAGGGACTATATATACCCTGGTGGCTCAGACGGTAAAGAATCTGCCTGTGATGCAGACCAGGGTTTGATCCCTGGGTTGGGAAGATCCCCTGGAGGAGGGAACGGCTACCCACTCCAGTATTCTTGCCAGGAGAATTCCATGGACAGAGGAACCTGGTGGGCCACAGTCCATGGGGTTGCAAAGAGTTGGACACTATCTACCTAATAATTTACAACTCTTAAAATGACAAAAGAAAAAGGGTTAAACAACAATGAACACATGGTTATAGGAGGGATAGTGGATTTAGTTAGTAATTTTGTGTATATAATTACCTCAGTAAACATTTTCTTGTCTGAGTGAATTGCCTCTTACCAGGGCTCGCTTCTAGTCCAAATGGTTTGTTATCATGTCAGCAGCCAAAACGACACTGTCAATCCTGTTCTTTAGCTACTTTACAGCAGCCTAACAGTCATGTCAACTTCCTCCATCCCGACAGAAACTTCATCGGTCTGGTTTTTCACCGATCTTATACATGGCTATGTGCTCCAGAAGATGCTTACCCCATTTCTTGCTATAGGGTTCCAGTTAATCCAAGTCAGTTATAGAGCATTCCCTTGCCAATGACTGGTTTAGGCATAGACATGTAATAAAATTTTGGCAGGAAGAAAATGTTGCTTGGGGCATTCTTGAAAAGGTTTATTCACCCATGTAATGGGGAAAAGATGGTCTTTTCATTGGCCATTGTTGGGTCTGGGTACTGTACTTGGAACTGTGGCAGTCATCTTGCCTTCAGTTTTTGGATGAAGTCAGTACATAGGACAGTGAAACGAAGGAGAGAGTGAACCTGGAGGCTGCTCTGATACTTAATGCTGTGATAATAAGTGCCCAGACCATGTGACTTGTGTTAGTTGTGTTTTTCTTTTACCTGAAGCTGAAATCTTCCTAACTGATACAGGAGGGGAGGTGTCTCTTGGGACTCTTGTCACATCAGGATAATCCCTGCAATCAAGTGTCTGATCCAGGACTACAGACAATGTTCTAGGTGATTTGGACTGCTTTCCTATTTGTTGCCTTTGGGCAGTTACCAGAATAAACTGGATATTTGCATTTCCATATCACGATATCTGGTTTGCCTTGGAGTCAAAAATGACAGAATGATCTCTTTTCCTCTCCAAGGCAAACCATTCAGTATCACAGTTATCCAAGTCTATGCCCCAACCAGTAACACTGAAGAAATTGAAGCTGAACGGTTTTATGAAGACCTACAAGACCTTTTAGAACTAACACCCAAAAAAGATGTCCTTTTCATTATAGGGGACTGCAATGCAAAAGCAGGAAGTCAAGAAACACCTGGAGTAACAGGCAAATTTGGCCTTGGAATGTGGAATGAAGCAGGGCAAAGACTAATAGAGTTTTGCCAAGAAAATGCACTGGTCATAGCAAACACCCTCTTCCAACAACACAAGAGAAGACTCTACACATGGACATCACCAGATGGTCAACACCGAAATCAGACTGATTATATTCTTTGCAGCCAAAGATGGAGCAGTTCTATACAGTCAACAAAAACAAGACCAGGAGCTGACTGTGGCTCAGGTCATGAACTCCTTATTACCAGATTCAGACTCAAATTGAAGAAAATAGGGAAAACCGCTAGACCATTCAGGTATGACCTAAATCAAATCCCTTATGATTACACAGTGGCAGTGGGAAATAGATTTAAGGGCCTAGATCTGATAGATAGAGTGCCTGATGAACTATGGAATGAGGTTTGTGACATTGTACAGGAGAGTGGGATCAAGACCATTTCCAGGGAAAAGAAATACAAAAAGCAAAATGGCTTTCTGGGGAGGCCTTACAAATAGCTGTGAAAAGAAGAGAAGAGAAAAGCAAAGGAGAAAAGGAAAGATATAAGCATCTGAATGCAGAGTTCCAAAGAATAGCAAGAAGAGATAAGAAAGTCTTCTTCAGCGATCAATGCAAAGAAGTAGAGGAAAAGAACAGAATGGGAAAGACTAGAGATCTCTTCAAGAAAATTAGAGATACCAAGGGAACATTTCATGCAGAGATGGGTTCGATAAAGGACAGAAATGGTATGTCCTAATAGAAGCAGAAGATATTAAGAAGAGGTGGCAAGAATACACAGAAGAACTGTACAAGAAAGATCTTCACGACCCAGATAATCATGCTGATGTGATCACTAATCTAGAGCCAGACATCTTGGAATGTGAAGTCAAGTGGGCCTTAGAAAGCATCACTACGAACAAAGCTAGTGGAGGTGATGGAATTCCAGTTGAGCTGTTTCAAATCCTGAAAGATGATGCTGTGAAAGTGCTACACTCAATATGCCAGCAAATTTGGAAAACTCAGCAGTGGCCACAGGACTGGAAAAGGTCAGTTTTTATTCCAATCCCAAAGAAAGGCAATGCCAAAGAATGCTCAAACTACCACACAGTTGCACTCATCTCACATGCTAGTAAAGTAATGCTCAAAATTCTCCAAGCCAGGCTTCAGCAATATGTGAACCGTGAACTCCCTGATGTTCAAGCTGGTTTTAGAAAAGGCAGAGGAACCAGAGATCAAATTGCCAACATCCACTGGATCATGGAAAAAGCAAGAGAGTTCCAGAAAAACATGTATTTCTGCTTTATTGACTATGCCCAAGCCTTTGACTGTGTGGATCACAATAAACTGTGGAAAATTCTGAAAGAGATGGGAATACATGACCACCTGACCTGCCTCTTGAGAAATCTGTATGCAGGTCAGGAAGCAACAGTTAGAACTGGACATGGAACAACAGACTGGTTCCAAATAGGAAAAGGAGTATGTCAAGGCTGTATATTGTCACCCTGCTTATTTAACTTATATGCAGAGTACATCATGAGAAACGCTGGACTGGAAGAAACACAAGCTGGAATCAAGATTGCCGGGAGAAATATCAATAACCTCAGATATGCAGATGACACCACCCTTATGGCAGAAAGTGAAGAGGAACTAAAAAGCCTCTTGATGAAAGTGAAAGAGGAGAGTGAAAAAGTTGTCTTAAAGCTCAACATTCAGAAAACGAAGATCATGGCCTGCGGTCCCATCACTTCATGGGAAATAGATGGGGAAACAGTGGAAACGGTGTCAGACTTTATTTTTTTGGGTTCCAACATCGCTGCAGATAGTGACTGCAGCCATGAAATTAAAAGACGCTTACTCCTTGGAAGAAAACTTATGACCAACCTAGATAGTATATTCAAAAGCAGAGACAATACTTTGCTGACTAAGGTCCATCTAGTCAAGGCTATGGTTTTTCCTGTGGTCATGTATGGATGTGAGAGTTGTACTGTGAAGAAGGCTGAGCACTGAAGAATTGATGCTTCTGAACTGTGGTGTTGGAGAAGACTCTTGAGAGTCCCTTGGACTGCAAGGAGATCCAACCAGTCCATTCTGAAGGAGATCAGCCCTGGGATTTTTTTGGAAGGAATGATGCTAAAGCTGAAACTCCTGTACTTCAGCCACCTCATGTGAAGAGTTGACTCATTGGAAAAGAGTCTGATGCTGGGAGGGATTGGGGGCAGGTGGAGAAGGGGATGACCCAGGATGAGATGGCTGGCTGGCATCATGGACTCGATGGACGTGAGTCTGAGTGAACTCCAGGAGATGGTGATGGACAGGGAGGCCTGGAGTGCTGCGATTCATGGGGTCGCAAAGAGTCGGACACGACTGAGCGACTGAACTGAACTGATCACGATATCTCTTTCCAACTTTTCTAATGTAAAAGTAGATTCTTCCAGTTGGTTTTCAAGTGACCTAAAACCAAGAAAACTATTGATACTGCACAGTAATGATCTACATATTTCCTATTCAATTCCTTTGTCATGAAAATTAGGGGAAAAATACAGAATGATAATTGCTTTTTGACAATATATTATGGAAAGTATAAATCTCCCCTTTTCAAATACAGTAAGATAGCCTGCGTTCACTGCTTCCTTTGTGTCTTCACTGTGCCTTTACCATAGCTTATCACTCCCTTTCAAACTTCTCCAGCACTGAAACTCTTTTTTATTATTTCCAAACAATTTCTAAGTGAGCAACAGCACCCCTACCAAAAAAGAAGTTGTAATAAATCAGATTAAATTGATTTTATAAATTCAAATTTATAATCAGATATTATGGGTGACAATTGCAATTTGAGATCACCTTGAGCAAGTCATTCTTTGGTTTTAGATTTCCATGCTGAGAGAATTCTGATTCATTCAGTTCAGCTGCTCAGTCATGTCCGACTCTTTGCGACCCCATGAACCGCAGCATGCCAGGCCTCCCTGTCCATCACTAATTCCTGGAGTTTACCTAAACTCATGTCCATTGAGTTGGTGATGCCATCCAACCATCTCATCCTCTGTCGTCCCCTTCTCTTCCGTTGCAAGTTTTAGGATTTTGTTTGTTTGCTTAAGAAGCTTGTTTTGTAATCTTTAAGTTCTTAAATAAGGATGGTTAGAAACATTTTATTCGAAGCATGTTAACCTCATTGCATAATGTATTGTGAAAATTTCAGATACAAATATTATAATATTGGTATAGAATCATGTGTGTGTCTGTTTTTAAGTATCATTTTAGAAATAAGAACTATTTAGATGAAGAAATTACAGTAATGTAGTTTTTGTAACCTTTGAAGTATTCTAGCAATGCTTGGAGTTGAAGACCATCATTTAAAAAAAAACTTTTATGATACTTCTCATGCCATGTAGTGATTATTTGATGAACTTTCAGTCTCCCTTGAGCTTAGGGAGCTTTCATTCTCCCTGCTTGAAGGCAGAAATTGTATTTCATTGATGGTGAATTTTGGGACCCAGTTTTATTTTTACATGGTTACTCCTCCTTAGACCATCTGAGAGTTTCCCAGGGTAGCATTCCTCATCTCTATAGCACAGTGCCTTCTGCATGGTGCACCTATGGAATGAATTATGTTACATCCCAGCAAATATTTCTCTGCCTGTCTGTCTATCTGTTCAGCTTATGAAAGACTGATTTGGAGTTGGTTTCATTGAAGCTTCTTTTACAGAACACATATGCAGGTCCATTTGTGGTAACTTTTGTTGCTTTCTTCATGTTATTAGATTAAAATATACTTGTAGAAATTTAGCAAGTATAGAAAAGTATGAAGAAAATAATCACTGTGAAGCTTTTGCATTTCCTTTCAGTCTTTCTTCTCTGTATATATATAGTTATGTTAATGATGTCTGTATCCTGCTTTTTTATGTAACATAAGTGGACATTTCTTCACTCTACTAAAGTTTTCATAAACCTAATTTTAGTTTTTTTAAGTATTCCATCTTATGAAACTCTCATGGTTTATTTTACCCATTATCTGTTCTTTGACATGAAGTTTCTAATCTGCATTTGTAAGTTATGCATTACAAAATGCTGGGTTTTTTTTGTTTTGTTTTGTTTTTTTTTTTTGCCTATAATGTATCAACTGTGCAAAGATTTATTTGTTTAGGGTAAATTCCTCAAAAACAACAACAAAAAGGAAAGTTCTGGGCCAAAGGTGCAAACATTTTCAGGGCTTCTGTTTTTTTCTTTTTTGCCTCAGATAAATTTGTCATTGTTCCTATTGATTCTAGAGAAGTTGATTCTGGTTGCAGTTGTGTAACTGTTGATGCCTCAGGAAATTCTGAGAATTAAGAATTTTAGAATTTAGATGACAATAGAAGTAAAAGCTAAGTTAGATTTATCAAATGAAGCAGATAACAGAACCAGGGCATCCTGCTATTTAAGAAAATTAGCTTTCAGATACTATATTTTGTCTCATTTCCTTGGGGATTCCACCCTCCAGGACTTTTTGCAGCCCTGATTCTTGCTGGATTTACATTTCCTCAGTTTCATTTGCATCTGACCTTTCCCTAAAGAACAAGGGATGGAGAATCTTGTCGGGGATGCTCTTCATTTAAGAACCAGCACCCATTTATTTTCTCACAACCTGACCTTGGGTTTTAGTCAGAGGAATACAGTTCTAATTTCTCCTCTTGATTTTGCATTAACAAAGCTTTTTTGAACTCACACATGTGGAAAGACTTGATACAGTGGAAACATTTTGTTTCAGGGAAAGGGTACTATGTATAAGGAGAAATGTTGAATCTGGATTTTTATGTATTTAAAAAATTTAACTTATTTACCCAGAAGCAGAAATGATTTGGGTAAAGGAAAAAAAATAACAGTTTGAAATTCATATATTGTTATTTGATTTAAAGTCATATCTTCCTTCATCTAGATCATACCAGTCTAAAAGAAGCATTCAGGGGGTTTGAATGGAATTTTATTTTTTTTTAAATGTAAAGAAATGGCACATTAAAAAAAAAAAAGACAAATTGGCTTTTCCCAATGGCAGACTTGAGGCTGTTAACTAATCCCATAATGAGCGATATTTACCCATATATTTTTCCAAATAAAATATGGGTATATGCAGGTTTGGCTTAAGATTCTATAATACAGACACTTTAGCTGCTAAGGAAAAATAAAACGAAAAACCCAAATTGCCCCAAGGGTTATAAGCACTGAGGGAGGGGTAAGAATTTTAAAAAGCCAGAAAGAGGGAATGATGTGACTTTGTAGAAAGCCTGCTTAGGACAGAGAGGGGAGGAGTTTGTAGGGATGGTTGAAGGGTAATGCAAATGCCTGGGCATTGCTTAGAAGATCTGATCAGTTCTCCAGAACAAGTCGTGCTTACATTATCAGAACCTGGATATTAAGGACTGCCATTCAGGCAAGCACTGATGATTGTTTTCTGCTAGGAGGTATTAGAATTTGTTTTTCCTGAAGTACTGTGTAATTTTTATTTGCCCTCCTCTGTAAAATTCTTTTTCAGATGGTGAAATTACATTTCTATGACTTTAGCTTAATTTGGATTCAGTTCAGTTCAGAGAAATTAATCTTGTACTGGGCTAAAACTTGGATTGTTAGAATGGCTGATCATTGCATCTCCCCATAGCCTGCAAAATTTTTGAGAATCCCATTAGATTTTATTCAGGAGTCCCTTACCAGCCAAATGTATTGTTTCCATGGATACAATTAATGGGGAAAGCAATTTTATAAGACTGATGTAAAAAATGAGCACTTCATCAGCCCCCCTGCTGGTCGCATTTAGAGACTGACGAAAGGAAGTCGGCTCTTGAGGGGCTGGCACAAGGTCTGTGGTGTAAAGGGGGCAAAACAATGAAAGCAGAAGTCAGAAGTGTCTTTTTAAGTATAAGGAATTGCCACTGAAGACTTTATTAGGAACTGTAAAATGCCACTAAATTGTGACACCTTTTCACACACCTTCTATTTACAGAATCCATTCTGTGACAACCTTAAAAAAAAAAATTCCTTAAAAATACACCCTTTGTTTAATTGGTGAAACAGGTTTTAGGGTATTTAGTGCAAGACAGATAGACCCAAGAAAGAAGGAAAACCTTGATGAAATGAAGGACTCAGTAGCTCTTAACTGTCATTAATTTCTACCACAATATTTAAGTTTTAGGTAATTATGACTCAATCATCAAAATTTCTTTTGATTAGCATTTTTATTTATTCTTTGAAAGACGTGCAATGAGGTGAAATCAATACCACCTCATCTCATTTTCCAAAATATCAAAGTGAAAATAATAGAACCACAATATAATTTCCTAAGCATCAACGAATGCTTACACTCCACTGCCCTAAGCCCAGAGCAGAAATCTAAGATTTTTTGACAAATCAGAGCCCTACTATACAATGGTTATATAATGTTTGAGTAACTATTAAGAAGTATTTTAAAAGGCTACTGTAATTTGGGGAAGAAATAAGGCTGGAATGATTGTGTTTTCAGTTTAATGTCACCATGCAGTTTGTGATAAAAATGTTGCCCTTTTCCTGTTTTCCTGTGACTGGAAATAGGGGATAGGCCAACTTAAAAAAAAGTATAGTGTGAACAAATACATTTAAGGGTGAATGAATTCAGTTTAATTGCACACAAGCAAATTCGTTTAATAAACTATTTGTTTATATTTTCTGTAGTACAGCTATCTTGTTTTTCTCTTTTTTCTTTTTTTTGAGATTGTTTTGAAAGGGGGCTGTTAAAAAGATGCTTTCCCCTGCAGAGGGCAGTCTGCCTCTACAAAATACATACAACCCCACAGCATTTTAGCATAGAGAACAAGTATGTAAAATTATTTTTTAAGCTGTGAATGTAAATAATTCTTTTTGTTTTGGGATAAGGCTATAAAAAATTCTTCTATAGTAGGAAAATATAGATTGTGTGTAGCTCTATGTGTGTGTTTTCCTCTTGCCCTTGTATGTATTGTCTTGTTGACCAGTTTTTTTTGTTTGTTTTTTCTTTTTTAAGATTGAAGGCATTTTTGAGTAAGTATTGAGTAAGGGAGATTACAAATAAGGTCCCAAATGGAGGGGGAAACGGTAATCAGAGTAAGAGAAATATCAGGCTGAATCGTAGATTAAAAATGTATTTGTATTAAGAATTTGAGGACATACAAATTGCACCGCAAAGGCAGAGAAGGTAAAACATGCCACCTGATATATATTTTTTAAAATACAGAAATTAATTTCAGTTTAAAGAGGTTTCACTCTGCAGCTTGAGATATTTAATCTGAAAAATGTGAGAAAATAGGTATTTCTTTCTGTAATATTTCTCTCTTGTTTGATGTACGTCTCTGTCTGAGCGAGGAATGGATTAAATAGAGGCAGCTCTTCCAGAGGAGACAGAACCTTTCAAGAAGAGGCGCTGATAGGCATGTAACTGATGCACATATAAATACAAGACAACAGAATTCCCAAACAGTTTAATTGCAGATTTTCTGGACTTTCAAGGGGGAGGGGAACACTTTCTGCTGACCAGGAGAAAAGTGCCTAGAGATATTGTGAAGCCTTAGTTTAAGGGTGTGTGAGAAATGATCAAGCTGCACGTGATCATTTCCACAAATGATCTTCCATAGGCAAAATAAGCTGCCTTTCTAGTGTAGAAATTCATAAACACTGAAAAAAATTACATGGATTTTGTTTATTGAAAATCTTGAAAAAGGGTTATAAAAAAGAGTCCTTAAAAACACAGTAACTAATAGAGAGAAAAATGCTAAGCAACTTACGTCTTGGGAATATTACAGATATCTACAGCTCACACCGATTTTCATGTCGTGAATGCAAGTTGTGGAAATACCTTTGAGAATATCTCTTTTGCTGTTCGCCTGCCTATTTACTTGCCAGGATTTTCTCAGTTCCTTTTCTAAAGCAGCTTGAAAATGTGATTTCTTTTCAAGATGCTTTTGTAAAGTGCAATTTATTTATTCGCTTCTCACCACATATGTTTTTATTAATGTGCAATTATTGTATAGCAAGATAACGCCAGCACAAAATATATTGTCTCTAAATGAAAAGGAGAAACTGTAAGTGGTTTAATTTTGGAAACTTATACTTTTGGAGCTGGCTCTCAAAGCATGCAGCTTTGTAGTCTGTGGTTTATGGTGGCTGCGGTCGAGCCAGGTGGAGCAAAAGCTGCAAAATGGCAGGACAGTGACCATCAGGGAAGATCATGAAGAGTCCTGTCAGTTTCCAACATGAAATGTAATCAGGTTCCATAGCATGATGTGATCTATCTTGTTAGCCCATTCTGAACTATTTTGAAAATATAAATTATAAACCTTTCAAAATTTAGAACAGGGAGATTCAGAACTGCCTAGGTTGTCATTCGGATGTTTATTTTGCTGCCATGAATTTTATATCAGCAAGTTTATTTTAACCAAGTGGCCCATTCTACACCATATTGATATTGCACATACAATTATGGTTGTTAGTTTCAACCATTTAAAAAGAATTTTATTTTAGCAAGTTTATTATGATCAAAGTCTATTCTCTTATATTGACATTGTTCTATCCTATCATAGTTGCCAAGATCAATCACATATATTTCTTCTTTTCCGAAACTATAGAGCAAGTATAAAAGGTTTGCATACATCAAACTAGCTTATCTTTAAGGGGTATTTTGCCCTGTGCTATCATAAACAGTTGGATATTGCTTATGCCCTCTAAACCTAACTTCAGAAGTTATGTTACATCCTTTTTGTTTTAAATGAACACTGCATAAAGCTCTTTAAATATTAAAAATTAAATAGGATGATGAAATGCACAAAGTATTATTAAGACTTCCAGATAAAGAGTTACAACGTAGGATATCTTGGTTATTTTTCACTAAAAATGGAAGACTTTGAAACTGTGAAATTTGTGTGCATTTTGCGTCACCAAAATTAATCAGCTTAAGAGAGTGATGCTTCTTCTCTTTTCTCACATAAACACATACACATGTACATATATGTATATACACACAGACACACACACAAAATGCAGAATACTCATATATACAAAAATATGCCTACTTTCTTCCATGGCTACTGAGGTACTTCTAAACAGCTATTTATAAATTAGTACCCTTGCCAAAATATTTTAACTTTTACAATCTGTCAAGTTCATTGTACACACTACATAATTCACAGAGTTGGATTTATCTTGTTCTTCCTGAAACCTTAGGAACAATGCTTACAGAGAAAAGAGTAGATGGTTTTTACACGGCTTGAAAATTTTAAATAATATTTCAACTTTTATATGTGTGTACTATTAAGTGATCTTAATGTCTTGATTTTTTTAAGTATTGTCTTAGAAATTGAAATATACATTGAAATTATAAAAAAATATACAAAACATATATTTTTTCTTGTCACCTCAAGAAAACTCAGTTTAAATCACTTTCACTTTTGATTTGAAAAGCAGAAGCATTCAGTGCTGTGATTACCCCTGTCTTCAGTCTGCACTGTACAGCATTTTCTTGCCACCTTCCACAACCGAGTTGCTGAAAAAACCACAGTGGGAACCCTGATTTTTCAGCCATTCTGTATCTTTGCTGCTGTTAGACTCTTAATTCTGCTTGAATTTATAATATTTGCGTTTGCTCTTATTACACCAAAAGAAATTCCTTGGAATGCATATTCACTTTCTCCCCATTCCTTTCATTTGCAGATGAAAGGCAAATGCAGATTAAAAAAATAAATAAATAAATACGATGTGGTTAGGACCATTCATCACACTCCCTGTCTGCTGGGTCTTTGTTTCTGTTTCATGCTGTGTGCATTACATTACATTTCTGAACCTGTTGTGAGTATTTTTTTTTAAGCATTTTTCTTTTGTAGTTTATTAAAATAAAAATATTTTCAGTCAGCAGAAATCCCATTGGTTCTTCTGCAAATCTTGCCCCACAGGCCTTTGTAGGACAAGAACGGATTGTCTTGGGCCTAATTCTGAGCATTGTTTTTTATGAGGAAATCAAAAGTATAATTGTTAAAACCCAGTGTGTCCTTTTATGTCTGAAAAGAAGAATTAAATTGCTGGTGGCAAAGCAACAGGGGATAGAGAGAGAGAGTGGATGTGAGGCAGGCCCTTTGGAATTAGGGATTTGTTGTTGAAAGTAAGGGGAGAGTATACTTCAGCATGTACACAAGTGAGTGCGCATTTGGCAGGTAGATCTTGGAATCTGGTGAGTATAATGCAGTGGAAACTGAAAAGGACTAAATGCATTAAAATAGTTTCTTTGGCCATTTAGTTTGCTCCTGTTAAATTCTTAAAGGTCCCAATTTGCAAATAGTAGAGAAAATACTTGATTCAAAACTTGGAGGATGAACTATCAAATACCTTCCAATTTTGGTTTCTTCTGGGGGGAAAAAATCTTTATATTTTTGAGGGATTTTTTTTACCCTAAAGATTTTTTTTACCCAGACATTATTCTTGACAGGACTATTCTACCTCTTTGACCTAAGCTTTCATTTTTAATTTTGAGGAGAAATAGCTTGAAATTTTAGTTTCATTTGTGCTAATTACACTTTCTGAATCTGATGGCTAAAAAGTGTATCAGGATTTGGGATGTGTGGCATAACAGTTCTAGATTCCTAAATTTAATGAAGTTCTAAGACCGTCCTCAGAGATCTTTCATGGGACAATTCGGACAATTTTGAATTTTGCCATATGACACATAGTTTCACTGCATACTTTAGGGTACATATGTAAGACAGAGGATCCTGTGAAAACACTTCATGTTCCAAGTTTAACTGGGATATAACAAAATAGATTTCAAAAAAGAATTCACTGCTGTGAATCCGGACAAAACCTTGGTGGTGTACTCTGGTGGACAAATGGTTAAAATATACACTCATTGGAGTATGAAGGCAGTTCTTCTCAGCTGTCAGATAGTTTGACCAGTGTCAGGCTATCCTGACGCGTGCAGCATACCTTCATTGCATCATAAATAAAACAGACAAATTACTTTTTTTTTTTTTCCTTCAGGATGAAATAAGCACCATGAGAGGGGAGGGAAAAGGATTAGGGAGGGGGAAGGGGTGACTTGGAGGGTTGATGGGGAGGCAGCAAAGAATTAGAAAGGAAAAGAAAGAAAGAGAGATCCTTTCAGCCCCTCTATGAATCTCAGAATGGCAGCCAAGAACAATGAGAAAACCAGGCAATTACCTAGAATCCTGTTCCCTTATCCAGACATAGAAAATATATTCTTGCACCAGCCTTCCTTCCATCCCCCACTCCCCACTCGCCTCCTTCTCCTCCCCCAGTCTTATCTAATTCAGTTCTTTAGTGGAAGGCCCAGCGGATGTAACAAAGGGAGAAGGGTTTCTGATGATGGACCACTCACTGACTCAAGGGCCCAGCCTTCCCGGTCTGCTGTGGGAAACATTTTTTTTTTTTTCATATTCTGTGCCCTTATAGACTCTGGTAACCTCTGAAGCCGCAGCAGTGAAAAATGAATGGAGAAGTATTCTATATCCTGAACTCTTTTCCTGATTCCCTGAAAATCAAGTGGTTAGGACCCTAAATCATCTGGCCCAAATGCCCCCAGTTGACATGGCACTTCAGCCTTGGGAAATTCTGCCCTAAGCTGTGAGTAGGAGTTCTGGGCTCTGAAACTGTTTTACCCAGAAACCTTCCTGAATTCCAGTGAGGAATTCTGCTTTACTTCTTATATCGTCATTGCAGTCCTGTAAGGGGTTGCCTCCTACCCAACTTTCCCTTCAGTGAAGTAACAGTGAATGAAGATGCTGGTAGTATTGGTGATTTCACAGATTCTTTCAGAGTGACTCAAAAGCCTGTCTTTTCTTCACTACTGTGCTACCTGGCCACCTGGCCAAAGTTCCTAGGACATGTATGGAAGGGTGTACCAGAAATGACTGTTCCCTCTGAGGTCTTTACAGTTGGAATGTGTGTGTCCCATTATATGCTGAACAGGGGAATTTGGTTAGAGTGACATTTAAGTGAGAATGTGTGTCTGAACCCCTGTCGTTTATATTCCAATATGGCAACAGTGGCTCTATATCTGATTTCTGTGTCTTCTATCCACCCCCTCCCCGAATTGGCAAGACTGACTCTGCATTGTCTGGAATGCTGGCTGATAACATATGGTTATATAACAATGGTTTGTTGACATATCATCCCCACTTCTTATCATGACCAGTAGTTCATAAACCGAGACAGCTGCCTGGGGTTAGGGTGTGGTTGACAGCTGCTTACAAAAATTCCTCTCTGCACTCTTTACAGTAGTTGTGCAACCTCTATAAAAAGTAGAATACCAAGGCTTTCCCATGGTAACGTTTACTCAAGATACTGCTTGAAGGAGTATCTTGAGTTTCTTCTTGGAAAAACAATTAACAAAATCTCAGAGGCCAGGAGATTGCCAAGACCACTTCTCTACATTAGCCAAAGAACACTTGTTGGCATTCACTAGCTTATTTAACCTCTTCCTTTAAGAAAACAGATTTTTACTGAAAATGCCATTGTTTCCAGTGGAGTGGTGGTGGTATTTGGTTTCTAAGTGGATGCAAAGTACTTGGACATCTTTTTATTTCTTAAAGTGTGATTTATGTCTTATGTAGTTTTCACTATATTTATTTTTACAACTTGGTTGTGAGTTAGTAAGAGCTGGCACCCTGATTTAGACTTTGCTGCATTATCCTGTAGGATGTGAAGGTTTGCAGTTGAGGCCTGGGGGTTCAGATTCCAGTTTTACTTCTTGCCTGGTGTCATGTCACAGAGATCAGGGACTCTTACTTAGGTCGAGACTCAACTTCCTAGGGACAAAAATTCATCAGCGATCTGGTTAAGTTTAATAAAATAAAAGCATATCAGATCACTTGGTATATTGCCTGATGCCTAGAAATGGTTATAATTACTCTAGTATGTAGTCATAAATATCTGTTGATTGAGACTGCGGTTACATAAAGACAAACCTAGATTAAGCAGCTATTTTCTTAAGAAAATTGTATTGTTTAGGACAAACCTCTAGAAATAAAGGTACTCCAAAAATATGTTGGAAGATGATAGTATTTAACTTAAAAAACAAACCAAAAAAATAAGTCACCTGAGACAGTTTTAAATTGCCAGTTAGAGCTTTTTCTTTTTTTCCTTAGAAGTCATGTCTGAATTTAGCTTTAAGTTCCAAAAGTAAGTGCTGAGACAAACTGTAACATAATCCAATTAATGAGTCCCTAGTAAAACTGCTAAGTTTATACAGTAGATTCATCATAAAAGGAAAAACCCCGATATTCTTTATTTTGTGGTTTTTCTGATATTTAGTCCAACTTAATTGGATCTTTTAAAATCTTTCTGGATTGTTGTCCTTCTAAGATTTATCTACTACTATTATAGATGATCCTTCATTAGGTAAGATCCTCTTTTTCCTCCAAATTTAATTTCTATGAACTTTGTGTTTTAATAAAACTTGCCCACAGTTGAGGTTTTTAAAGTCAACATGATTGTGTTCAACCTCACTGATCTTCTAATTCCCATGACCTAATTCACTTATAATTACCCTGACTCCCCATGTTGACAGTGGGGGCAGTTGCGCATGTATGGGGTATCCTATTAGATAGAGCCCATGCTGTTGATCAGAAAGGCTTTTACTTTCAAACCTCATATATGAATAAAAATATATAAAATTCTACAAGTCTGACAGAAAATGAAGCAGAAAGCCTTTTCTGGGTAATTGTACTGAAATGGCTCACCCCAATTTGTCTTGCTAGGGACTGAAGATACCCTGAAAGGATTCTAGAACAGTTCATGTCCTTAATTGTGTGAACTTAAGTAACTAGGAACAATTATGTGACTGAATAACTAAAAATATTATCTAAAGCCATAACCCCTCTTTTTTATGGGCCTATAGCATTAGTATTTTTTAAAAAATATTTGACAAATCAAAGTTTTATTTGAAAGAATGGCTTTAACTTTGAGAGAAACACAGAAGCAGAAGGAGAGGGTTAAAGTGTATGTGTTATTTAAGTATACATTAACTCTTCTTATGATGTTTCTTGGATGTTGAGATTTCTTTTTTAAATGTTGGAGGATGACAGGTAATTCTAGAGGGACATCAAAGGACAGAGGATGTGATATCATATTAAGATCACAGTTTGGTGAATCTGTGCAAGGATTTTCCTTAATCTAATGTAAAGGTTTGTAAGAACCTGTCATCTTTCTGCTTGTTGGCTGCGTTTTACATAATACCCTTCAGCATCATTGATACCAACCTCGATGGCATTATTACTGCTATTTACAGTCATGTGCTAGTAATGTTAAATCCAAATGGGCTTAATAAAATAAATTAAGTGATAAAGATTTTAATGCTATTAACAGTCAGTAATACTTCTTGACAGCACAAGAAAAGGAATAGCATGCCATTAGCCAGCCTAGATAGACTCCACAGTCTGTAAAGATAAAGATTCCTGGTAATTCACATTGATAAACCTTGTTTTCTTAAAGTGCCCTTCCCCCACACTTTCCTATTCTTCCCCACCCCCATCTCTTCCTTCCTCCTGTCCTTTCCTTTACTTCCCTCCCTCTTCCCTTTCTCTTTTTCTCTTTGTGATTTCTCTGTGTGTGAAGATGCATTCTTCATGATCTCTCATCTTTACTGCTCTGCAGTTATTCTGCTGTTATTGTCGGAAATTGACCATTGCCTAGCAATCGTGTGTGCAACTTGTGCCAGTAAACCTGCTGGCTCAGCCTGCTTTCCTTCCAGCTCTTTCTGCCTTCCTTAGCTAGTGCTTTCCTCACTCCCACTGTCTTCCAGCTTCCACCTCAACACTCTTCATCCTCCCGCAGATGCTTCCTGGGGTTCTTTTTGAAATGGATGCTAGTCTTTTGTTCCAGTCCCACTCTGAGTGGCTAGGGTCAGGCAGCTAGCAGCCTCCCCGGGGCAGTGCTGTGATGAATTTTGGCATGGCCAGGCTGTTTAACAACTCCATCGCAGAGTGCCAGCTTTCTCAAAGATTGAAAGGAGCTGTGATGAGCTTTTTCCAAAGGCTCCACTCAAGTTTTGAAATACCAAAGATTCCCGTGGATCTCTAAATTATGTGGTAATTTTTTGAACCACGCCTTCCCAATAAAAATGAATTTTCTTTTCCAAGAAACATAGCTACTCTGTGATCGTATTAGTTAAGAACTCAAATTTTCCTGGGATCCTAGTTGTTTGGATTTAGTAAATTTTTAATTTAAGAATGTTCAAGTCCAGTCAACCTTTTACTTGCTAATTGTCAGTTATGTCTTATCTTTGCTATCATTCAACATTCTTCTTTTAAAAGTTGTAATTCTAATAAATGACACTCTCAAAGAATTTCTGAAAACACTTGTCATTTCAGAAACATTTAGAAAGTCCTAACTGAGTGAATTGTTTAAAGTGGGTAGGACCAGGTATTTATGCCCAAACTATTTATCTAGTTCTGTACCTATATGAAAAAAATTGTTTAAATTAGAATCCTTTTCATTTTCTTTTATGTGTTGAAAATTTATCTTTCAAGATTATTTTATCTTTTTATATCTATATACTTGGGCTGTAATATGGACACTAAAGAGGCAAATAGTGGTCATTAATTGGGAATTCTTAAGAAGTCACTTAAGGAAATACTGCCAGGGGCCTTCAGATATTAATCCTGAAGGAGAAAACATTTAGACTAGTTTATGTGACCGTGTGCACAAAACAAGCATATTGTATGGCTTCTTTGCAAATCAGGTGTACTTTTCAGATGTCCTTCATTGTCATGACCCCCAGCTTTGCTGTAACTAAAGAAGGGGAGAAGAGTGCATGATGGTGTGTATATGTGTGTGTTACCACTGAATGTGATGAGTGTTCTCAGGAAGGATAGCTTGGGCCAGGTTAACAGCTCTGTACCCTTGTTCATATCCTTTCTGGTACTCATTAAGTTAATATACTGTTGCCTGCAAGGGGCAGCTTCTTTGATGGTGAGTACAGTTAAATGCCTATTTAGACATGTCATGGACTAACCAAGACAAGAAGGTGCTTGAAGTGTGGTAGAGAGATGGGGGAGAGAGGGAGAGGGGAGAAGGGGAGGGAGAGAGAGAGAGGAATTGTTGCTATATATTTTTAAACTTAAAAATGCTTCTTAACAATCCTTTGCAGCTGGCAGAAGGCTAAGGTTTCTCACACTATGAAAGGAAGTCAGACCATAAATAAGGCAGTCGAGTGCACCTGGAAAGAATAAAATGCCTTCTAGACTTTACACTGTGCTTAGAATGGATGCCAGCCTGGTGAGTGCATTCAAATGGTATGGAAGAATGTGTAAATGCCACATTAGTATAAAGCTAGGGAAATGTTTCCATTTTTAATCTCTAACTTTTAAGCTAATGGTTTACGGGAAAAAATATGGAAAGGCATTTTTCAAAGTTTAGTGTCTTGCTGTCTTGTTATGGGCAATGGACCTCTTCCAAGAAGCAACAACAGAGTTAAGACAGAAAGAGACAGAGACTAACAAACTTTGCAGAAGCTGCCACAGTTTTCACACTTAGGGATCTAATTCAAAGATACGTTCCTCATCTGATGTGTATTAAAGATCCAATGATCATTAGCCTTTTTTTTAACCTCATCCCCTCTCAGGACATTACACAAGAATTTTTTATGGCTGCACCAGTCAGACATACACTGGTGCAGTTCTTGGGTTGGAAATTGTGGATGCTTCTATTTAATCATTTGGCTGACAGTACTGTCTGTGAATTACATACCATCTGGCTTAGGACTTTTGCAAATTTTAAGGTAGGGTACTCAACCTTCCCAGAGGCTGGCCACTGCTGAAACTAGTCAGCAAACTTACAGCTGTATTATTTCTGTCTGAAAAGTGTGTGTTGACAGCCTCCCTTATCTGTACAATAGGATTCATGTCTAGGCCATAGAGGTGGAAAGGGAAGCATGTTATTTCCTGGACTTAGTGGGCTAGAAGAGGAAGAAAGTTGGTGAAGGAGAGAGAGAGTTGTTCTTGAACAACACATTCCTGATTCTGCTAACTTAGTCCTTATATTCTCAAATGCAGATGCAGAATAAAGCTTTATTTTTGTTTGGTCTGTATCAACTTTTACAAATTAACACCAATGGCAGGTTGATTGTTTAATACATTCTAAAAACATTTATGGATGTAGCAGGAAAGCAAAAAACAAGTATGTCTGGGGCCAGCTGCCTAGTGGTCACATTCTTCCTTCCTTCCCAGGTTTGTCTCCCATCACTGCTTTCTTCTAATGGCAGACACAGATTCTTTGTGTCTCCTGGCCTGTTCATTTCATTAGTGATCTCTAGTACAGAGAGAAACAGGGAGCAGAGGAGGGCCCCCAGGAGCCAGCAGAGAATGTGTTCCCTTGTAGAGTGTATTAATCTAGATAGCCTCTTCCCAAAACATGGGCTCTGCCTCCTGCTGTGAAGCCAGAAGGGGGATGCTTGGAAACAAATAACAAGTGCATGTTTTGCCAAGTGTTGCCAGGACCAGATGGCACTCAGGTTATCTTGAGTTACTGTGATTGTGCAAAGGGCCTTTGCTTGCTGGCTTTCAGACTTTTTCAGGGAAGCTATGTCATGTACTGAACCTTCATGGACTAACATTTCTGATGATTATCTTGTGCCAGATACTTTGTATTATACAATTTAATCTATTAAAAGGGAAGACAGTCTGAATATTTGACTTTTAGCATACCAACTTCAGTCTTTCTAAAAAGAAGAGCAGGGAGCAACTAAAAGAGGAAAAAAGCTTATTGTCAGTTTGTTTTGTGTAAAAATTAGTTGCATGTTTTGATTTTTCTAGTCATTCATTCATTCATTCATTTTTTCCAACTCTTTTATGCAGACATTGTTCATGGTGCCATGAGGGAAAGAAAAAAATACAAGTTATGGTCCTTATCCTTAGAAAACATATACCTTAATATGCATCATTTATAGGAATGTATTATAATTTTCATATATGTTGACAAGTGACTATTCTGAGTCAAGATTCTTTTTTTTTTAACTCAACATTCAAGAAGCAAAATATTTGCCTCCTTTTTTCAGAGTAATAATTCTTGCTTATGTCTTAAGTAAAAAATAAACCTTTTCACCTTGAATTTTTAAGAAAAGTTTTGTTTCATTAACCAAAAAAAGAAATGTATGTGTTGAATGTGCCTTGAGTAATTCTAAAACAGTAGGTATCTTAGTTGAGAGACTGAAAACTTAAGTTGATAGTTTGCTTCAATAATAATTGAAGCCCAGGATTTATTTGAATATGTTTGTGGACCAGATCCTGAGACTGTTGCCTTCTTTGATTAAGATGAAATTTGCCGTTCATAAAGTTAGTATATATCCAAAAGGAGAAGAGTAGCATTTTTACAGTAATGCACTGTGAATGTTTAGTGTTTCTTTTCTGATATTATTGCCTAAAATTTCCAATGGTGTAAATTAGACCCTCTAATACTTGTCTCAGCAGTAGGCAATAATTGAGGCTATTTGATGGTTTTTATCCACATGGGAGAATGTACCACATATTTCAAAAGCAGCAAATCTCTGCATTCAGTCTATTTATATTGCATTTTTTAGTTTCAATATTTTGAGAAAGGAAGGAATAATTAAATAATATTTTCTTTAAGTGACCAATAACAGAGATAGAAATGTGATAAAGAAATAAATGGCAATAACCTACATTAATATGCATTTCTTGTATGTGAATTCAACACATACTATTTTCAGCTCGTCATAAGAATCTTGGCTGATTTTGGAGGCATGAATCATCTTTCTTGTTTTATGATCTACTTTTTTTTTTATATGAATGCATTTTTAGTTCATCATTTTTAAGTTCCTTTTTGGTTCAGAATCAAATAGAGAAAAACACGAGAAAAAAGAGGGCAATATTATTAGTTTGTTAGGAATGTCACATAACACAGGTGGGTATTATATGTTATAGTGTGATATATAAATCTCTTTCCTGAATTTATAACTTTACTGTCAAAATTCACCTGAGGGTGATGCTCTGAAGGTAAGAAATCTTAATTGAAGAGAGATTTACAAAACCAAACCTTAAAGAAAACACCAGAGAGTGTTTCTAATTTTCCTAAGCACAGTTTTTATATTTGTATTCCCTCTAATATGGCAATATGATTTTTAACACTAAATTTGACAAGCAGTAAATCTAATTATTACCGAGCATATGAAAAAATATATAATGTAAGAGAGCTGGCATCTAAATATTTTGCTTTCACATTCATGGAATATTTGTTAAAGTTTCATAAGGACTTAAAAATCATTACATATTACAGTTATACCTCTAATAAACTAATTATATATGTTGTTTCTACCATGTAATTAGGTATAATTATAATAATTGCAAAACAGATGATAATCAACCTGAAATTACTTTATAAAACAAGAACATTTACACAACAATAATGTCATTAAAAAACATAAGCCCCCAAGAATGAGACAAAGCAAACAACACCAGGAAATTCAGTTAGGGATTAAGTGTCTAGCACTGTAGGTATAATAGGGACGCTGTCACCTTCCCATTACCCTAATGCACTCCATTCCTCTTAGATATAGTATGTTTAAATCCCGAGCTGTGAATTTCTAGGCCTTTGTGTCTTTGTCTCACTACCTTAACATTTTTAATGTAGTTTTTGTTGTGTAAATCTATATAAGTGCCATCACCCGTCAGCGGTGACATCTGATGGCATGAGGCCGACCCAGTCTGCATGTATTAAGGCTTTTTGTGTTTGTGCAGTGGAAACTACTTAAACAAATTCCAGTTGAAGGAATAAACCTGTAAAAGGAATACATTTTCCCTGTTCTGAAACAATAGCTCAGTGTTGAATGGATGCCCATGAAAGGAATAAATCACATAGAAGGATAAAGTTCTTTTCCTCAGAATGGCAAGAGGATAGTAATAATGATTTTGACCTATTGAGGAAATAAATCTCTTGATTTATCAGTTTAATGTGGAGACCAATCTAGAACACATTGCCAGGAAGCCACCTTGAAATTACTGCTAAATTTGGGATGGTCCAAAAAGAGATTCAGATACCAAAAAAATATCAAAAATTCAACAATTTCACAGAAAAAGTTGAGGCCCCACACTGGGCAGGAGCACTTTGACATTATTTACCTAACTCTTTAATATTTAGTCATTCTATCAGTGCCATACTCCAGTAAACCAAATACCTGAAGAGCTATGATTGGATGTAAGAATCAGCCTCCATTAAAATAGAAGAATATTTCCTTGCAACTGATCTTTTGTATTGTTTGTGAACAGTGGTTCAGGAAGTGTAGATCTGTTATTAGATATGCCTTGGTAAGATTTGTTGTGAATTTGCAGTGAATTGGGGGCTTTAGATATGTGTAGATCCTTGTGTCTTCAGCTCCTATTACTTGGGGGATCTGTGCCATATAAAAGTTCAGTGTCTATTAAATTGGAGTAAATTTAACAGCATTGAGGACTTGAAATGCCAAATCAAGTTCAACTTGAGAGCTTGACGATGCCAACTCATATTCTGGTTTCTTCATCTGTTAAACAAAGCAGTCAACAAAATAATATAGATATAATTTTCACAGCTGCCAGCAGCTAATGTAGACACGCAGATGCTTAATAAATACTTGCCAAATAAATACGTAAATAAAGGGGGAAAATAGTATTTCCTGGGTTCCCCCCCACCCCACCCCGCCCAACTCCTAAAAGAGTATGAGTTGTTTTCCCAAAGAGTTTGGTAATATTACTTAAATTTTAAATAATACTTTATTTTCTCTGATATGAAATAATACTTATATATATATATATTTAAATTACAGATAGGCTCAAAAGAAGGCATGGAAAGGCTTTGAGGTGTGTGCTGCCTTATTGCTTTCCAGAAAGCTTCAACTCCCACTAGTATAGTGAAGTCGCTCAGTTGTGTCTGACTCTTTGTGATCCCATGGACTGTAGTCTACCAGGCTTCTCTGTCCATGGGACTTTCCAGGCAAGAGTACTGGAGTGGGTTGCCATTTCCTTCTCCAGGGGATCTTCCTGACCCAGGGATCAAACCCAGGTCTGCTGCATTGCAGGCAGATGCTAGGCCATTTCCCCACATTTACCAGTATTGGCTATCTTAATTTTTAAAAATCTGTCAGTTTTATGTGCTGCATCTTACTTGTATGCATTTTCTTTAATTTTAGAAAACTTACTTTTCTTCTGATTTCTGTTTCCATTTGCTTCTATTGGATATGGTTGATTTTTGGATAAATATTATCTGAATCTCTTCTCTATGATGGGAAAATGCTACAGTGTTGTCGAAAGAGAGTTCCTGGGGAGCAGGGGCAACCATGCTGGTGGTATCCAGTGTCTACTGCCTCAGGTAGGGCTGCATGGGCCAGTGCTTAGTAGGGGCATCAGCGACTTCCTTACTAGACCAGATCTCTGCTGGGATTCTAGGTATCAATCCCAGCTTTGTAGCTTGAAACTTGTATCTACTTTTCATGACAGTCTTGTGAGCTTGGTAATAATTTTTAAGAATAAGCATCCTTTTTTGCTTGAATAAACCAATATACATTTTTATTACTTGCTTCTCAGGATATTAATTGATAAATAAGTGGATGCTGGAACTGGTTGATTCTAATGTTGCTAGATAATTTAAAGAAAAAGAATAATAGACTCAAATTTCTAAATTCTTGGCTCTAGGAAAGGGATTTTTTTTTAAACCAAAAGAGTATCTTCTCTGTTGTAGCCACAGAACAGAGTAAATTCAAAGTAAAAGGTGATTGACACCCACACCAAGATTGTTGAATTAACAAGTCAGCTGAACTCACTGTCTGGTGTCAAAGTGTAATAATGAAAAAAGGGTGAAACTACAGAACTGGGAATGGGAATATGGGTGAGGATTTGAATGATTCAGACTGTAAGGGCCTCCCAAACCCACAAGTCTCCTTTGGGCTGAAAGAGCCTTCTTGCCCAGTGTTGCTTGAAAACCCTGGGATGACCTCTTTGCAAACAGAATCCAGTCCTCCTTATGGCCCATTCTCAAATCATGCACCATCCCCAGACCTGTATCTTGAGACAGATCCCAGCATGTCTTATAATAACCATCGGAGTTGAACTACACGATTTTGCTAATTTTTAAAATCAGATAATATATGTGTAAATAGATTCTGAAGGTATAAGAATATGGAAGAAAGAGTGTAATTTTTAAGTTTAGCTGAATTATATGGATGTACTTACCACAAATTCTGGATTCAATATAGTAGCTTAAGTGAGAGTGGTTAATGTCATACAAGGCATTCAGCTGCTTAGGAAATTAGAAAAGTTAGAGTAGGTTCATCATGTTTGCCTAACTCTAGCCAGGTTCTCCAAGAAGATTCAGAAGACATTCCCTTCAGGCGTTTAGAAATACATGAGTATTCCAGGTCTGGGAAGAGTGCTGCAGTGTCCATTCTCTATAAGCCGAGGATGCTAGTGGGAGATGCAGTAGGGTTTCATTAATTCAGTTAGGCTCTGCCATCCTGGTACCCATGCATCCTAAGTACCAGCTCAAAAGTATTAGAGATAAGGGGAATGTGGTTATCATAATATGGATTAGAGCTAGTATGATAATAGACCAGCTGTAGTGTTTGGAGATAAATAACAGGATTAAAATAGATGGGTAGCCCAATTAGATTCTACTTAATATGAATAAGAAAAACTGCATGCTTGATGAACTAAGGCCTGACAATAGTCATAATCTCTTTTAAAGTCCTAATGTGTGTAAATTTACAGGTTCAAAATTTTTTTGATGAAGGAGAAATCAGATACTCTTTTGAGAGGAAGAAATCTACAGTAACATCTTAATTAGACTTTTAAAATCTTTTATGTTTTACAAAGGGACCTGAGCCATTTACCAGGGTGACTGAACACTTGCGGAAAAGGGAAATATCTAGACCTTTCATCATTATTAGATGTTAGCTCTGGACTAACTAAAGGTTCTGGGGACCCAGAATGCAACCTAGTTCTTATGTCAGAATAAGGGATTTATGGAATTCAGATGATAGAGATATGATCCAAATCTGTCTTATAGTTAGCCCATTGGGACCATAAATGCATCCCTCTTTTATTTCTTTAATTCATGAATTTATTTTTGGACTATATATCATTAGCAATAGAAGAACTCCATAATGGCTTCTGATATATCAGAAAGGACCAAGTGGAAATTGCTGGAATTTGTCTACCAAGAGACTAAATGTAAAGCAGTATCATGTCCCTGGGGAACTGCAGCTTTAAATGTCATCATAAACCACTCGAAAATGGCAAGGATATTGAGTCTTATCACTTCTTAACATAACTCTCTAGTATGAATAGGTCTTAGAGAATGTTGGTGGATTATCATGATAATAAGTTTAACAGGTAGTAGCTTCAGTTAAATCAAGTGTTTCAGATACAGTGTCTTTACTGAGGCAATGAACATAACCTTAACTCCTGTGCTTCCAAATCTGTTTTTTGATTTCAATACATAGTTAACCCTTGAACAATACCCTCTGTGTTTTCAAAGATCTGCATATGAATTTACAGTTGGTCTTCCATACCCATCGTTCTTCCTCTGTGATTCAACTAACTGCAGATCATGCAGAACTGTGGTACTTATTTATTGAAAAAAGAAATCCATGTATAGCTGGACTTGTGCAGTTGAAACCTGTGTTGTTCAAGGGTCAACTGTATCTAGATACCAAAAGCATTTTTCTTATACTTGGCATGGATAACAATATACTTTTGCCATTTTGCCTCAGAGTTATGTATACTCTCTGATCTTGAGCCATAATTCAGTCTAGGGAGAGCTTGAATGTCTCATCCCAAAGGACATCAGACTAGGTCATGAAATTAGTGAGTTTATGCTGATATAATTTGGAGAACATGAAGTAGCAGACATTCTAGATACATCCAAACTGGAAAGTGGGAACCATATCCCTGAAAATATAAGACCTGAGTTGTCCAGTGAATTGTGTAGAGGGTACAGGGCTTTGGAAAATTTCAGGATATTTGCTGAAGTTTGAGCCTTCTACCATTAAAAAAGATATAGAACTTAGTGGGTCTCTTCATTTTGAAGGCATATGTACTAGATTTGGCTGTGCTGCTTAAAGGCCACTTACTCTGTGTAGCAGATGCCGTCAGGGCCACATCCATATCTCCTCACCTTTACTCTCTCATTACTTGAAGGAAACTTGAAAATTGCCAGCACCTGCATTCTTTTCCCTGACGGATTTCTCTCGCTACCAGAGCATACTTTCTTGCCATTTACTTAAAGTGTCTTAACAGACTGCGATATTACATAAAAACTGTATTAAGTCTCATTAGGAGAAGCACTGCAAATACCCCTGGGGTTTGAGATTAAAGTCATGCTCTCTTAGTCAAGTAGCTAGCTCTTTTGATTGAGAAACATCTCTGAGCTTGTTTTAAGGTCCTTATAGAGAATAAATGTTTAACTATAGGCATACCAGATAACTATTCAACCTGAGCTGCCCAGGATGTGTGTTATGATTCACCAAGCCATATATCTGGGTGTGTTAAACTGGAATACATTTTCAAATGGAGGTGCTGTATTGTATATGGGACCTAACTCAGGTTTTTCTAAGCTCATAGTAAAGGGAAGTCTCTACGACCAATCGATTGAGTAGGAAAGAAAGATGGAAGTTTAATTACCAGTGGCTCTGCATAATAAGTTAGTACTAACCTAGTGAGAAAGATTCCTTTTACAAACATACTCAGGGATAGCCTGTCCTCCACTCGTGAATGTCATCTGATCAAGGTTGACTTGACTGCTGTCATTACTGAATGCCCAGTTAGCTACCTGTGGCTTCCCGTATGGCACCATATTCAAGGGAGATTAGCCAGACATCAGACTATGCTAAGACTGTATCATCATGGAGCAAGAGTAATTTTGAATTTGAACTTGTTTTTGTTGTCTGCCATGCGTTAGCCCCACTGTGTTTAGAGTCACTAAAAGTTTTATTTTCTACTGTGTTGTTACCTGTTACATAATTTCTGAACTCAATTTACATTGAAGGAGTAAGGCAATGGATATATAGCACATGAGATTCATTCAGTGTCCCAGAAGTTTCAGTATAGTTCGTGAAACATAATTTTTAGCTTTTCAGCCTCTGGAGTTCAGGAAAACATATAAAAGAATATAAGAATGGGTGCTAATATCAATCATTTCCTGCAGTTTATGCAAATCCCACAGGATGGTGGAAGGCCCATTGAAGATTCTGTTGTAACTTTACATCAGAGACTACTTTGTGAAGTTGGGGTGCTGTCCTATGGGCTACTTTGAACTAGTATGTATTCTTTGAACTAGTGAGCAAAATGTGATTCTGTGTCTGTCATATCTGTCAGGTGTAAGTTTGGAAACCAAGGATGAGGAAAAGGGAATGGTACCTCTCACAGCTCTATCTAATGACCCACTCACAAACTTTGAATTCCTGTATTACTCAGGATTCACTGTGAGAAACAAAACTCACTGCAGGTATTTTAGGCAGGAAGGACTTTAATATAGGCAATCAGTTGCTTATGAAAACATGGAAGAGTGAAAGAGTGACAATCAGGAGTCATTTCAGGAGTAACTGAGTTCAAGAAAAATCTCCTATTGCCACAATTCTAGAATTGGGTAGTGGAGATGAAGAAATGACTGGAATGGTGAATGCCTGTCAAACACATCTAGAACATTTCTCATCTGAGGATCTCTGAGATGTGCTGCTTGAAAGGCTTAGTTCCCAAAGAAAGATGGCTTCCATCAAGGGAACAGCAGTTATTTCATTGAACTCAGGCTGAGCCAACCAACCCAGAAATTTCAGACCTCTTGTGCCATTTGATAAATATTAATAGATGAGAAGTGTTGTTTAGGTTTGGCATGGGAGATTGTTCCTATCAATAAAGTTACTGTGGCATGACTACAGCAAGAAGGAGTATGGAACACAGTGGATTTGGAACCTAGGCTTTAGGGTACCTTCTTGTACTGCTCCAGTGATAAAACAATGAAAGACTACATCAGTATCTCAAATCTCTCAGGTTTGAATAAAGGTTTAGGTCATCACATTGGGTAATGAAACCAGGTCAGCAGAATGAAATTGAATCCGGAAGGAGACAGGGAAGAGGGAAGTCAGAAGTACCAACGATAGCATCATGTCCATTTGCAGATGACTGTTATATCTGCCCATGTTTTCTTACCTGCTGTGGTGTCTCATGTACATTTATATAGCTTCAGAAATCTCTTTTCCTCCTCCTTACACGTATCATTTCTATCTCTCTATCTTATATTATTTATGTTTAGTGATTATTTATAGTTTAGTCTATAGATTATACATTATTGAAAAGTGACAATATGTGAAGATCTTGGACTTGAAGCTGGATGCATTAACTGAGAAGTTTTTGGGTTGTCTGCCATAGGAGGAGAGAAAACATGCTTCTAGATATCAGATAAGGGGAGAAATCTGTATGCAGGCCAGGAAGCAACAGTTAGAACTGGACATGGAACAACAGACTGGTTCCAAATAGGAAAACGAGTACGTCAAGGCTGTATATTGTCACCCTGCTTATTTAACTTATATGCAGAGTACATCATGAGAAACACTGGACTGGAAGAAACACAAGCTGGAATCAAGATTGCTGGGAGAAATATCAATAACCTCAGAGATGCAGATGACACCACCCTTATGGCAGAAAGTGAAAAGGAACTAAAAAGCCTCTTGATGAAAGTGAAAGAGGAGAGTGAAAAAGTTGGCTAAGCTCAACATTCAGAAAATGAAGATCATGGCATCCGGTCCCGTCACTTCATGGGAAATAGATGGGGAAACAGTGGAAACAGTGTCAGACTTTATTTTTTGGGCTCCAAAATCACTGCAGATGGTGACTGCAGCCATGAAATTAAAAGATGCCTACTTCTTGGAAGAAAAGTTATGACCAACCTAGATAGCATATTCAAAAGCAGAGACATTACTTTGCCGACTAAGGTCCGTCTAGTCAAGGCTATGGTTTTTCCTGTGGTCATGTATGGATGTGAGAGTTGTACTGTGAGGAAGGCTGAGCACCGAAGAATTGATGCTTCTGAACTGTGGTGTTGGAGAAGACTCTTGAGAGTCCCTTGGACTGCAAGGAGATCCAACCAGTCCATTCTGAAGGAGATCAGCCCTGGATTTCTTTGGAAGGAACAATGCTAAAGCTGAAACTCCAGTACTTTGGCCACCTCATGCGAAGAGTTGACTCACTGGAAAATACTTTGATGCTGGGAGGGATTGGGGGCAGGTGGAGAAGGGGACGACAGAGGATGAGATGGCTGGATGGCACCACTGACTTGATGGATGCGAATCTGAGTGAACTCCGGGAGTTGGTGATGGACAGGGAGGCCTGGTGTGCTGGGATTCATGGGGTTGCAAAGAGTCGGACATGACTGAGTGACTGAACTGAACTGAACTGAATTGAAGTGTTGATATATTATGTTAGGTAAGAGCTCTTTGTGGAAGAAGAAGAAGTATGAGAAAGAAAAACACATGTTGATGTGGACAAAGAGTGATTTTTCAGGGAACATCTGTGATCTGTTTTGGCCACTTAGTATCAGAACCCCCTTCTCACGTTTTGGATTCTTCTTCTTCTTACAAGCCTTGTTGTGGGCACTGCTTACCTTTTGCTGGAAAAGCTGAAATGCCGATTATTTGCTTTTCTTCCCTCAGCCCTTTTTGGCTCTCTTGCAGCTGGAGAGCAAACACATAATCTAGACTTCAGGGACAAATGTCTTAGAGTGACAGGAGGAGCACACCCTTGAGATCATTCCCGCGAGGGCAGTGGCTGCAGAAAGAGTGTTACTGAGATAGCAGTGGTGCTGTATCTGAGGCCATCCCGTGTTCCCACTTGTGTTCTTGAGTGCTTAGCAGTGTCAGTGATAGTGTCCTCTCAGTCTGCGGTGTGATTTTTGAAAGTCTTTTTCTCTATGTTGCCCTGTATCTAGCTCTTCAGTCTTTCTGGGGGTTCTTTGTATTACCCACTACCATTATTTTTTTCCCTGTTCTTTTCTTTTCATTTTTCATCACCTGTGGTTGGTTTCTGTTCCTTGCCAATAGAAAAATCAGACTCTTCAGTGATAGAATAGAAGGAGCCTGGACTTGAGGCAAGGGTTGGGTTGGAAACAAGGGCTGCCACCTAGTGACCAGTGACCTGGGCATATTATTATTTTATTTACCAGAGCCACAGTTTCCTTTTCTGTAAAATGAGAATAAACATTTCCACTTTGATCACTGGGCACAAAGATCATATGAGCTAAGACTTTTGAAGGTTCCTAGACCTGTGCCTATCACATCTTGTTTTTATTGCTGTTTTTGTTATTAAAGTAGCAGTACAATGGGAAAATGCAGTGTTTGAACATAGAGTAATTATGCTCTTATTAGAATATCTGACTGTGTTTAATATTACTTTCATTAAAATGTCCTAGAAAAGAATATGTTTTCTTGCTAGCTCCTCAGAGTACATAAAGTAATGGAGTTTTAGTTTGCCAATTTTTAATGCAAGTGTTCTTTATTTTCCATTCAGGTACTTCTATAGCACATAGTTCAAATGTCTGAAAGTTATCTTGGGAAATAGAGTAGCAAGATGTACTTATATATCTGATTGCTGCTAGAAAGTTTAATAAAATCAGTGAATATACTAATAAGTATGCTGGTGAAAGGCAGTTTGCTTTTCAATGAAATTATTTCATTCCTTGCAAAGGAATACTACATATTTTTTTGTTGTTCAGTTGCTCAGTCATGTCCGACTCTTTGCCCTCCCATGGACTGCAGCACGCCAGGCTTCCCTGTCCTTCACTCTCTCCCAGAGTTTGCTCAGACTCTGTCCATTGAGTCGGTGATGCCATCCAACCATCTGTCACCCACTATTCCTCCTGCCCTCAATCTTTCCCAGCATCAGGGTATTTTCCAATGAATTGGCTGTTCACATTAGTTGGCCAAAGTATTGGGGCTTTAGCACCAGTCCTTACAATGAATATTCAGGGTTGACTTTGTTTAGGATTGACTGGTTTGATATTCTTGCTCTCCAAGGTACTCTCAAGAGTCTTTTCCAGCACCACAGTTTAAAAGCATCAATTCTTTGGTGCTTAGCATTTTTTATGGTCCAACTCTCACAGCTGTACATGACTACTGAAAAAACCATAGCTTTGACCATCCAGACCTTTGTCAGCAAAGTGATGTCTCTGCTTTTTAATTATGCTGTCTAGGTTTGTCATAGCTTTTCTTCCAAGGAGTAAGCATCTTTTAATTTCATGGCTTTGGTCACCATCCACAGTGATTTTGGAGCCCAAGAAAATGAATTCTGTCATCAGAGACAGACTGCATATAGAAAGTATAAATAATAATTAAATAAACACCTATATACTTATTTCTCAACTGAAGCCACTTGTGTAATTCTCCCCTTATCCCTTTCTGTGTCTTCTTTCTAGCAGTATATGTAAAAGGTGTTTAGAATTATATATAACAAACTGTTAGTGGAAGTAGAAATCATGGGGTGTTTTTGTTGTTTAGTGGATAAGTCATGACTGACTATTTTTCAGTCCCATGAACTGTACCCAGCCAGGCTTCTCTGTTCATGGGATTTCCCAGACAAGAATACTGGAGTGGGTTGCCATTTCCTTCTCCAGAGGATCTTCCTGACCCAGGGATTGAATCTGCATCTCCTGTATTGGCAGGCAGATTCTTTACCACTGAGCCACCAGAGAAGTCTGGGTGTTTTTACTTTCTTTACTTCTTTGTAGTCTGATTTTTTTAGGAGCAGTTATTTTTTTCTTTTTTCATTTAGGAAAATGATACATTAAAAAAGAAAAAAACAACTAATATAACAATTTCAAATGCATTGGAACAAAAAAATTAATAATTTGGAAAACATAGGTACAACAGATTTGGTAAACAAAAACATGAAATTTCAGAAGCATACTATCATCAATTATTCAGACAATGATTGGTTTTTCCTGGTTTAATTGTTCACTGTGATTTGTAGTGATTATAAGGGTGGATCCTGAAACCAGTGGGTATAGTTTCAGACCCAGGTCCAGTATTTATTAGCTGTTTGACCTTGAGCAAGCCATGTAAATCCCTTTGCCTCAGTTTCCTCACCTATAAAATATGGATAGTTACAGAATCTTTCTCATAAGAAGGCTGTGAGGATTAAATGGATAATTCCATCAGATAGAGGATAGAGATACATAAGTAGTATGTGTGTGTGTGTGCACTCATGTACATAAGTTCTCTCCAAGCATAGCAATTGGTACATTACTGATAGATCTTCCTTTCCCAGCCACAAATAATAGCCAGGAACCAGCAATCAAGCATTTCCTCTGTGAATATAGAAGTTGAATGTGATGGACTTCTTTAATTATATATTATAGACATAAAACATATATATGTACACACACATACATACATAGAAATCAGTTCAGTTCAGTTTAGTTGCTCAGTCGTGTCCGACTCTTTGTGACCCCATGAACCGCAGCACTCCAGGCATCCCTGTCCATCACCAATTCCCAGAGTTCACCCAAACCCATGTCCATTGAGTCAGTGATGCCATCCAACCATCTCATCCTCTGCCATCCCCCTCTCCTCCTGCCCTCAATCTTTCCCAGCATCAGCGTCTTTTCAAATGAGCCAGCTCTTCACATCAGGTGGCCAAAGTATTAGAGTTTCAGCTTTAACATCCGTCCTTCCAATGAACACCCAGGACTGATCTCCTTTAGGATGGACTGGTTGGATCTCCTTGCAGTCCAAGGGACTCTCAATAGTTTTCTCCAACACCACAGTTCAAAAACATCAATTCTTCAGCGCTCAGCTTTCTTTGTAGTCCAACTCTCACATCCATACATGACTACTGGAAAAGCCATAACCTTAACTAGACATTACTTTAAAGTAATGTCTCTGTTTTTTAATATGCTGTCTAGGTTGGTCATAACTTTCCTTCCAAGGAGTAAGCGTCTTTTAATTTCATGGCTGCAATCACCATCTGCAGTGATTTTGGAGCCCAGAAAAATAAAGTCAGCCACTGTTTCCACTGTTTCCCCATCTATTTGCCATGGAGTGATAGGACCAGATGCCATGATCTGGATGCCATGATATATAGAAATATTTATATTTAAATATTTTTGTTAATTTAATTCCTTACTATTGAATACACTAACAGTCAAGATTATTAATTTGCCTCTGGGCATAGCTTTAAGTACATCTTAAAAGGGTTACTATAGTGGTGTTATCATTGTTATTTCCTAAATATTCTGAGTGTTTTCAATTAGGAGGTCCTGGGGGCAGGAGGAGAAGGGGACGACAGAGGATGAGATGGCTGGATGGCATCACTGACTTGATGGACGTGAGTCTGAGTAAACTCCAGGAGTTGGTGATGGACAGGGAGGCCTGGCATGCTGTGATTCATGGGGTCGCAAAGAGTCGGACATGACTGAGCGACTGAATTGAACTGAAAGTGTTAAAGTTGTTGAAGTGTTTTGTTTTATTTTGTTTTGCTCATGCTTAAAGATTTATTATACTGTGGACATATAATAGAGTATGCTGCCTATGTAGTTTCTACTATTTGGTGTTCAGACAGTATTTCTATGTAATATATGGGAAAATAATATTAATAGTGTATTAAAATGTTTGCTTTGTATGGGGGTAATCATATGTATTATTATTTCTATTTTGTCAGTTTAATCTGTCAGATTTATACTCTGGTGTTTCTTGCATTTTCATTATGTCCTTTACTTAAAATGTTTTATTTTTCTATTGTAGGGCAATATTATTCCATGCATAAAAATTAATGATTGTTGCAGTTTCATTACATATTGTACCTTGACTCATTGGAAGAGACCCTGATAATGGGAAAGATTGAGGGGAGGAGAAGGAGGTGACAGAGAATGAGATGGTTGGATGGCATCATCTGCTCAATGGACATGAGTTTGAGCAAACTCCAGGAGACAGTGAAGGACAGGGAAGCCTGGTGTGCTGTAGTCCATGGGTTGCGAAGAGTTGGACACAACTGAGCAACTGAACGACAACAATCAGTATAATAATACCCTCTTTATTCACTTAATGCCTTGCCTTGATTTTTGCTTTTACTGGTACTAATAATGGGAACTTACCACTTTCTTTTGGTTTCTGTTAGTCTATTACATCTTTGTCCATCCTTTTAATTTTTAACTTTTTGTGTCACTTTGTAAGTGCTTAGGCAATTTTTCAATGCAGTTTAAGAATTTTTATTTATAATAGGAGTGGTTAACTCATTTATATTTATAATAATTATTGGGCTAGTCAGTGTCACTCTTGGGCTTCCCTGGTGGCTCAGTGGTAAAGAAACCTCCTGCCAATGCCAGGAGACACAGTTTCGATCCCTGCAATTGGGAAGATCCCCTGGAGAAGGAAATGGCAACCCACTCTAGTATTTTTGCCTGGAAAATCCCATGGACAGAGGAGCCTGGTGGGCTACAGTCCATGCAGTTGCGAAGAGTTGTGCATGACTTAGCAACTAAATAACAGTAGCAACAATGTCACTCTTACTGCTTTCAGAGCTTCCTTTTTAATAATGTATTTTTGCTGCTTCCTATCTGTTGAACTACCAACAGGGTATTTTTTTGTGTTTGTTTTTGTCAGTGCTTTGGGTGTTACATGTCCTGATTTCAGTTCTATAAATGGTGACCATGCTTTTTTGAAAGCAATTATTACTAAAATTTTTTTTATAATTTTCAAAACTGACCAAAATAATTGCTTAAACAGTAATTGGCAGGATTCTTTGGTTGTTGCTAATGTGTTAAGGAGCAGGATAAAAGAAACTTTCCCCAACTTGATTTTCTTCATATTATAGGAGCAAGTAGGGAAAACAACACCCATTGCTGCAGCTGAAAATACTATAGTAGCAGGTAATATCTTGAGTTTCTGTGCAAACATGATAAACCATTTAGCATACGTGACTATATCTTTATAAAGACCATAATGTATCTGCCCTTAAGAATAGCCATCCTAGATTTCTTTGTTTGCTGTGATTGAATAAAAATGAAGTGGAGCTAGAAAAGATTCAAGGAAGAAAAATAAAGACTTTAGAAGCAGTTGAGATGCTTCCATATAAAGAAAAATTTCAACATAGTAAATTTTAGGTTCACTGATAGGATGAGAACTCTGAACCAAAGGAATCTGCCTCAATGTAAATTTGTAGTTGTTTTTAACATAATGAATTTCTTTTCCAAATGTTGTTAATTATAAAAAAAAACATGATACACATATATTTTTGATCCCTATATGAATGAGATATGGTGATTATTATTCCTTTTACTAAAAATATGAAGATGAGCTGAGATTATTTCTATTGTGTTTTTGTTTTGAACTAGCCCTTGGTTAAATACTCAACTTAGAGATAGTCTTTTGAGTTAGAATTGATCAAAATGGTTATCTTCACCAAATCCTTCACCTTTCTTTGAGCAGAATTCATGTCATACGATTTTGAGACTATATTTTTCTTAGATGGTCAAAGCTCACATTTCTGCTTTAGAGGTAGGATAACAGAAAACGAAGATTTAGAACAAAAGAGAGAAAAAAGTTTAAAGGAACCCACTGAAAAGGTAAGAGAATTGGAGAACTAATTAGTTAGCAGGCAGGACCATTGGTCAGTTTGACATGACTTATTTTGGGAATCCTATAGGTAATAGTCATTTTTCTGGGACTTTTCAATAAGCTAGATAAACAAGATGGCTGACCTGGTTAAGCTGGGCAAGCTGGCTGGTTTGGTTAAGTAAAAAATATCTAATATCATAATATGTGTATATTCAGTTCAGTTGCTCAGTCGTGTCTGACTCTTTGCGACCCCATGAATCGCAGCACGCCAGGCCTCCCTGTCCATCACCAACTCCCAGAGTTCACTCAGACTCATGTCCATCGAGTCAGTGATGCCATCCAGCCATCTCATCCTCTGTCATCCCCTTCTCCTCCTGCCCCCAATCCCTCCCAGCATCAGAGTCTTTTCCAATGAGTCAACTCTTCGCATGAGGTGGCCAAAGTACTGGCAGGACCATAATTCACAATGATATTTTGCATATAGATGATGACCCAGTGAAAGACGTAGGTTCTGCAATTTATTGGCATCTTCAACCCTCAGATGAATATTTAATAAGAGTTTGTTAAAAAGGCTGTTTGGAGAGCATTATCCCTACGGCAAGTATGTGGTCAATATAGAGTATCAGTAGCGATGGGACAGTGTTGCTAAGTAGATCGTTTGTATTGTCAAGCAGTGTATTTAAAAAGTGCTTGTTTCCCAGCACCAGTAGTGGAGGATCATTCAATCTGAGAGTGACTCTTCAGATTATTATTTAAATCAGGAATTACCTTGCCAAGGAATTCTGAATATTATTACATTTACTTGAAAGCAATTATGTAGAACAGTTGTACATTAGTCACTGTGAAGAAAACCATTTATAAAATCTATTTGGCAATATTTTTCATACTTTAGAGTAAAACATGGAACTACTATGACCGCTTTGGAACATAGCCCAGTAGAAGGAAAACAGACATACAGAAGAGAGTTTCAGAATCTTTACTCTCCACTCACAAACAGTAAGTTTTTCCAAGTTAAAAAGTTCTGACTATGTCTGTGTATTTTTTAGCATCCTAGACATTCCCCTGGTAGCCAATGACTTACCTTTGTTCCAGTTCTGTATCAGGAAGATGTAGCATTGAGATGGGATGATGGTTCTCAAATATGGATATTAGTTCATGAGGGAAACAACTACGTGCCAGACAGCTTTGAAGGTCACATTATTTGCATTATGTTCATTCTCTCTTTTTCATCTTGCCCAGTGGGCAACCTACTTATAAGGGCAAATAGCTTATATGGTGACTTACTGTGGTGTTCTCAATGAATGTCCAGTGTTTGTTCACTCTTAAGTTAATCAAGGAAGCCATTCCAACAGAGCTTGACAATGCAGACATTACGTGTCCTGTGAGATTTTTTAAAAAATAATTGAACAATGATTTCTTTTCTTGGGGAAGTAGTAGCTAGTGGATACCTGTTTCTGGAAAAAGTTGAGAGACAAAGAGTTTTCAAGCAACCAAATGAACTGAACGTGGATTGGAAGTCAATGAAAAGAGGGGGAACCAGAATAACTGTGAGTGTTTTGCTTGTCTCACAGCATGCACACTTATTTCTGTTCCATTGTTTGTGACACAGAATGTGATGTCACCCAGTACTGGTCCTTGGCAGGGAACCTAAGTGTACCCAACATTAACCATATTGAGAAGGACTTGGCCAAAAGTTTAAAGAGAAACACATGATTCCCAGATTGCTCCAGTATCTAATTAGATACTGAGTAGTGGGAGAATGTTGAAGAATAAGAGCAGGAAAAAAATCTGGCATGTCTTTTGTTGAAATTCAATCCTCTCATTTCCCCCTCTATGTTCTCTGCAGCAGTCTGAAAACTTTTCAATCACTTTTTTTTTTTAAAGGATGCAGTGAATTTTATCACAATTTTGTCAATCAGAACCACATGTGCTTGCTCCATTGATGACAGAGAGTAACAAAATCATATTTGTTAAGACCAAAACTCAGGTAATAAATAACTTGGATACAATGTGAAATCTAATGTTCTTTAAAAGAAACAATGAATGTTTCTGAAAAATTTAATTTAGAGGCTAAAATGAACTTTTTGAAGAGAAAGCCATATGAAAATTTTACTTGTGGCTCAAGAATCTTTTTTCCTCTATCAGACCAATTCTATTTTTCTGTCCTGAGGCCATAATAAGAACTCTCCTACAAATTGTCCAGCTTTCATGTGATGTCGATTAAGGTGTCTAAGTGTGGGTTATGGTTATGACCATGTTTTAGAGCCAAGGTGGGCAAACTGGCAAATCTGGCCCAGTGCCTGTTTTTATAAATAAAGATTTATTGGATCACAGCCTCTACTGTTCACTGACATATCCTCTATGGCTGCCCTTATGGTACAGTGGTGGAATTGAATGGATGCATAAAAGACTGAGGGGCCTACAAAGCCTGAAATATTTATTGTCTGACCTTTTTCAGAAATAGTTTATTAGCCTCACTTTTAGACAACCAAGAATAGTCAGACAAAATACAATCAAAATAACTGACTCCTGAGGAACAAGGATTAAGAAGGATTGTGGTAATTTAAGAAATATCTCCTTCTGATTCTCAGGCTATGGATTTGTTTTCAGTGGCATAAGGAAGAGTAATCCTGTGTATGTGACAAAGGTCCTCAGCAGCCACTTAAAGACCTCCATTCTCTATTATGGGGATTATTTATTCTTGGTGTTGGGCTTCGGCAAGTAGCCAGAACTTCTATACCTGCACCCTTAACCAGAAGTGCCTGGCTGCAGCCTAAATACATAGTAGCTGCTTTAGGAATGTGGAAGTGTCAAGTTCTTCCTTTGACATCACCACTGTGGAATGGTTTGTCCTAGCATTTGTAGCCTAGGATAGTTAAGGGCCAATCATAGTCTTTAGAAAATGATGAATGTTAGGGTGTCATTTTGTCTGTTTTTATTTTTAGATTTGGAACCCATTTGATTTTAGGAATGCTATCAATTTTAATATGACTGTGCAAGGAGAACAAAAGAAATGTAATCGTATCTTGAACAAGATCTTTGATCACTTAATTGATGAATTAAAAACTCTCAAAGGCTGTGCACCAGGCGGAATGCTTCAGATTTACCAGTAATTTTAGAAGCGCTTTGTTATTAGTTCCTTATTTCCAGCCGTCCTGCAAAGGTATTTCGAAATGTATATTAAAGTCAAAACCAAGCTGCCTCTCTTCTCCATCAGCCACAGAGCTCCGGGGAACTTTTCTAGGAAGGCGATGTCAGGATATTTGGAAAGGTTAATTCATCTCTAGGTGATAGGAACCAGGTTCTGTCCACTTAAAGGGAAAAAATGGAATGGGGGAGGGGGACAAAAATCAGATGGCTAGGAAGAAAATAAAGGCTACATAACTAGAGAAAATAACCATGAAATGTGTAAGGCCCGTAGGCCTTTGCTTAAAAGAAATCAGGCTGAGGGCAGTTAAGAATTTGAATGATAATATAAAAGGTCTCTACTCTGATTAGACATTTTTGAGTGATTAATGCTCTCTGCCATCCACTGCATCATTTTTGGTAAGTAGGGAGATGGTAATAATTTTAACAGGTTGGTTTGATTTTGTGTGTTGCTTATCTAACAAAGCAGAGATGACAGATTGATTTCTCAGCATCCTCTTCCAGCTCTAGCTTGTTTGTATATCTGAATTGTAGAACACCTTTTCAGCTTACTCCTGTACTCAGAAAACAAGCTGAATCTATTGTGTGCAGCAAAACCCCTGAATACTTGGGGCTCTTGGGTACCTTTGTGCTTTGTAGCATGAAGAGTGAAGACGAAACAAACTGATGGGCCATCATGCATCTTGGAGGCAGGGCACTGGAAACAGAAATCTTCATTATTCCGATGGCCAACATGTTGAAATATTTTTTACTTGGGGACTAAAGTTCATACTGGGGCATTGTCACCTGATTTCAGGAAGGCAATGCAGAAAGCTCTGAATTGGGATCCAGAGGCTTGCTACATTCTGTACTGATGCTTTATGCTGCTGCTAAGTCACTTTAGTCATGCCCAACTCTGTGTTGACCCCATAAACGGCAGCCCACCAGGCTCCCCTGTCCCTGGGATTCTCCAGACAAGAACACTGGAGTGGGTTGCCATTTCCTTCTCCAATGCATGAAAGTGAAAAGTGAAAGTGAAGTCGCTCAGTCATGTCCAACTCTTAGCGACCCCATGAACCACAGCCTACCAGGCTCCTCCGTCCATGGGATTTTCCAGGCAAGAGTACCGGAGTGGGTTGCCATTGCCTTCTCTGTATGAGTCCATCCTCAAAAATCTCTGGTTTGTGATATAGTATATGAATGGTCACATTTACCAATGGCAGAGGCACAGTGCTTATTAGAACATTTTCTTGTAGAGGTTTGTGAAGTAACCTATTTTGATATTGGAAAAGAGGGAAGAATTAGGTAAATATGGCATGCCTAGAACTGGACATGGAACAACAGACTGGTTCCAAATAGGAAAAGGAATATGTCAAGGCTGTATATTGTCACCCTGCTTATTTAACTTATATGCAGAGTACATCATGAGAAACGCTGGACTGGAAGAAACACAAGCTGGAATCAAGATTGCTGGGAGAAATATCAATAACCTCAGATATGCAGATGACACCACCCTTATGGCAGAAAGTGAAGAGGAACTAAAAAGCCTTTTGATGAAAGTGAAAGAAGAGAGTGAAAAAGTTGGCTTAAAGCTCAACATTCAGAAAACTAAGATCATGGCATCTGGTCCCATCACTTCATGGCAAATAGATGGGGAAACTGTGTCAGACTTTATTTTTTTGGGCCCCCAAATCACTGCAGATGGTGACTGGAGCCATGAAATTAAAAGACTCTTACTCCTTGGAAGAAAAGTTATGACCAACCTAGACAGCATATTCAAAAGCAGAGACATTACTTTGCCGACTAAGATATGTCTAGTCATGGCTATGGTTTTTCCAGTAGTCATGTATGGATGTGAGAGTTGGACTGTGAAGAAAGCTGATCGCCGAAGAATTGATGCTTTTGACCTGTGGTGTTGGAGAAGACTCTTGAGAGTCCCTTGGACTGCAAGGAGATCCAACCAGTCCATTCTGAAGGAGATCAACCCTGGGATTTCTTTGGAAGGAATGATGCTAAAGCTGAAACTCCAGTACTTTGGCCACCTCATGCGAAGAGTTGACTCATTGGAAAAGACTCTGATGCTGGGAGGGGTTGGGGGCAGGAGGAGAAGGGGACGACAGAGGATGAGATGGCTGGATGGCATCACAGACTCGATGGACGTGAGTCTGGGTGAACTCCGGGAGTTGGTGATGGACAGGGAGGCCTGGCATGCTGCGATTCATGGGGTCACGAAGAGTCGGACACGACTGAATGACTGAACTAGAACTAGACCTGGGTTAGGGTTAGCCTCACCTGGAAATTGTTTTTAAAAGTCATCTTATTTATTTGGCTGCCCTGGGTCTTAGTTGTATCATGCAGAATCTTAGATCTTCATTGTACCATGTGGCATCTTTTAGTTGCAGCAAGCAGAATCTTAAGCTGCGCCATGAGAACTCTTAGTTGCAGCACGTAGGATCTAGTTCCCTGGCCCGGGACCCCCACATTGGGAATACTGGTGTCCTAGCCACTGGACCACCAGGGAAGTCCCCTCATCTGGAAATTTGACTTTAGTTTTGGGACCACATTTTAACAGATATATTACACACTAGAATATGTCCAGGATGGTGAGGGTACCTAAAATTTGGTATTCATTCATTCATTGAAATTTTTGTGCTTATCGTATAGTAAGTGCTGAACCAGCCACTGGAAGTACAACAGTAAAAGACAAATATGGAAACTACCCTCATGGAGCTTACTGTCTAAGGGGGGAAATGAAACACACAGCCACCCACATACACACACACCCACATAAACACACACCCACACACACACACACCAGCTGGCTAACTAATTAACAACTCATGAAGGTGCTGTGATAAAGGGGGTGAGTTGAGTTAGTCCTATATTAGAAAGATTGTCAGGACTCTAAAGTGCAGGCTCAGTAGTTGTGACCCACAGGCTTAGTTGCCCTATGGCAGGTGGATTCTTCCCAGATCAGGGATCGAACTTGTCTCCTGCATTGACAGGTGGCTTCTTTACCACTGAGCCACTAGGGAAGCCCCACAATCATCTTTAAACTAGTGGTTTTTCACTATTTGTGGAGCCACAGAGTACTTTAAAATCTAGTGATAGCTAAGAACCCTTTTTACAAAAAATGGATCATACATCTAATATTGAACACAACTTAAAATAACTTATTTCAATTGGAGGCTAATTATTTTACAATATTGTGGTGGTTTTGGCCATACATCAACATGAATCAGCCTCAGGTGTGCATGTGTCCCCCATCCTGAACCTCCCTCCCACTTTCCAGCCCACCTCACCCCTCTGGATTGCCCCAGGGCACTGACTTTGAGCGTCCTGCTTAATGCATCGAATTTGCACTGGTCATCTATTTCACATATGGTAAAATACATGTTTCAGTGCTGTTCTCTCATATCTTCCAACCCTCGCCTTCTCTCACATAGTCCAAAACTCTGTTCTTTACATCTGTATCTCTTTTGCTGTCTTGCATATAGGGTCATTGTTACCGTCTTTCTAAATTCCATATATATGTATATATGCCTTAATATACTGTATTGGTGTTTCTGACTTACTTCACTCTGTGTAATAGGCTCCTGTTTTATCCACCTCATTAGAACTGATTCAAATGTGTTCTTTTTTACAGCTGAGTAATATTCCATTGTGTATATGTGCCACAACTTTATTATTGATTCATCTGCTGATGGACATCTAGGTTGCCTCCATGACCTAGCTATTGCAAACAGTAAACAGTATTATAAACAGTCCTGCAATGAACAGTGGGGTACATGTGTCTCTTTCAATTCTGGTTTCCTCAGTGTATATGCCCAGCAGTGGGATTGCTGGGTCATATGGCAGTTCTATTTCCAGTTTTTTAAGGAATCTCCATATTGTTCGCATAGTGGCAGTTCTAGTTTGCATTCCCACCAACAGTGTAAGAGGGTTCCCTTTTCTCCACACCCTCTCCAGTGTTTATCATTTGTAGACTTTTTGGTGGCAGCCATCCTGACCGGCGTGAGATGGTACCTCATAGTGGTTTTGATTTACATTTCTCTGATAATGAGTAATGTTGAGCATCTTTTCATGTGTTTGTTAGCCATCTGTATGTCTTCTTTGGAGAAATGTCTGTTTAGTTCTTTGGCCCACTTTTTGATTGGGTCATTTATTTTTCTGATATTGAGCTGCATGAGCTCCTTGTGTATTTTGGAGATTAATTCTTTGTCAGTTCTTTCATTTGCTATTATTTTCTCCCTTTCTGAAGGCTGCCTTTTCACCTTGCTCATAGTTTCCTTCATTGTTTAAAAGCTTTTAAGTTTAATTAGGTCCCATTGTTTATTTTTGTTTTTATTTCCATTACTCTGGGAGGTGGGTCATAGAGGATCTTGCTGTTATGTCAGAGAGTGTTCTGCCTATGTTTTCCTCTAAGAGTTTTATAGTTTCTGGTCTTATATTTATTTAGACCTTTAATCTTTACATTTTGAGTTTATTTTTGTGTATAGTGAACATAATTTTAACAGTCCCATGGACCACCCAAAGCTGACCCATTATGGGCTCCAACTTAAGAGCCCTTCTTTTAAATAGGTGGAGGGATTGCCTGTGGGAAAGAAATTGGCCTAGTATTATCAATTTTCATTAGACGGTCTGGATTCAAGTCTTCTCAGTTAGCTGAGTTTTAGATTTCCAATTGGTGAGATGAAGATTTATAAAGTCTGTTTTATCAATTTATATAGCTGTTTAAGTTGAATGAGATGGTACTTTCTTAATTAATATCACTATCTATTCCTTTAAGCAAATAAAGCCACAGGGACATAAATATGGCTTGGTTGAAGAACTTTTGATAATTATCATTTTCCTTAGCAAAATGGATTACTTGGTGAGGTAGTGGTTCATAAAACTGTTCAAGCAGGATCTGAATGACATCTTGCCCATAATCATATGGGGAGTGTTGGACTAGATGATCACTAAAACCTTGTCCCATCTATGGTCTTTACTGGAGCGTAGCTACATGCAAATTTGTAAGGTTAGATGGGGAAGTAAAATGTGCTCATGCTTAGTCACTAAGTCATGTCTGGCTCTTTGCAACCCAGTGGACTGTACCCCACCAGGCTTCTCTGTCCATGGGATTTCCCAGGCCAGAATACTGGAGTGGGTTGCCATTTCCTTCTCCAGGCTCATCTTCTTGACCCAGGCATTGAACCCCATGTCTTCTGCACTAGCAGGTGGATTCTTAACTACTAAGCCACCTGGGAAGCCCAATGTGTGGTGAAGTGAAGTGAAGTGGCTCAGTCATGTCCGACTCTTTGCCACTCCATGGACTGCAGCCTACCAGGCTCCTACATCCATGGAATTTTCCAGGCAAGAATACTGGAGTGGGTTGCCATTTCCTTCTCCAGGCTCATCCTCTTGACCCAGGCATTGAACCCCATGTCTTCTGCACTAGCAGGTGGATTCTTAACTACTAAGCCACCTGGGAAGCCCAATGTGTGGTGAAGTGAAGTGAAGTGGCTCAGTCATGTCTGACTCTTTGCCACTCCATGGACTGCAGCCTACCAGGCTCCTACATCCATGGAATTTTCCAGGCAAGAATACTGGAGTGGGTTGCCATTTCCTTCTCCAGGAGATCTTCCCAACCCAGGGATTGAACCCAGGTCTCCTGCATTGCGGGCAGACGCTTTACCGTCTAAGCCACCAGGGAAGCCCAATGTGTGGTACATAGTGCTAATTAAAGCAGATAATAATTAAGTTATTGGGACAGACAATGAGCAGGGTGGTTGGCCTAATCATATCCTCAGACATCTTTCCTATAGTCACCTTCATCCAAGGGTGGCCAAATGACAGACATTCTAATGAACAACGTTTCTAGGAAAGCCACCTCCTAGAAACCTCATGACAGACCTTAATAGTAATCATGCTTGAAACTTTTTCCATTTATTTTTACTTTCTTCTGTCCTTAAATTTGGAAGTGATGTCAAGGAATGAGTCAGTTATCCTGTGACCATGAAAAACAGCCATGAGGCAAAGGGTGAGAGAATTGTTGAAATGTTTTCATTTCTCTTGGCTATATACCTAAGAGTGGAATTGCTGGTCATTTGGTGATTGTTATAACCTTCTGAAGAACCGCAAAACTGTTTTCCACAGAGGCTGTACCATTTTGCATCTGTCCTAGCAACATATGAGGGCCCAATTTTTCCACATTCTCTCCAGCACATACTGTCTTTTTGATTGTCGCTGTCTTAGTGGATGTGAAATGGTTTCTAACTGTTGTTTTGATTTGCATTTCCTTAATAACTAATGATAGTGAGCATTATTCTATGTGCTTATTGGTCATTTGTATATCTTCATTAGAGAAATGTCTACTCAGATCCTTTGCCCATGTTAAAATTAGGTTATTTGTCTTTTTTGAGTTTTAAGAGTTCTTTATATGTTCTGGATACAAGTCTTTATCAGATATTTAATTTACAAATGTTTTCTTCCATTATGTAAGTTGTCTTTAACTTTTTTGTTGGTATTGTTTATAGCTCAAGTTTTAAATTTATTTTGATGTTGTGTAGTTTGTCCTTTTGTTTGTCACTTGTGCTTCTGAAGTTGTATCTAAGAAAACCTAGCCTAATCCAGGATCATGAAGATTGACTCCTGTGTTTACTTTTAAGAGTTTACATTTAGGTCTGTGATCCATTTTCAGTTCATTTTTTTGTGTGTGGTGTAAGGTAGAGAGCCAACTTGATTCTTTTTTATGTGGCTATCCAGTTGTCCCAGCATCATTTTTTGTAGACTATTATTTCCCTGTAAAATTGTCTTGGCATTCTTGTCAGAAATCACTGACCGTAAATGTCAGGGTTTATTTTTAGACTCTTAATTCTATTCCATTGAGCTCCATGTCTGTCTTTATGTCAATACGACACTGTCTTTATTCCTGGGGAAGGAAATGGCAGTCCACTCGTGTACTCTTGCTGGGATAATCACATGGACAGAGGACTGTGGTGGGCTACACTCCATGGGGTCACGAGAATCGGACATGACTGAGCAACTGAGCACGCATGCACATACACGCTCGCACGCAAATGCGCATACACAGTCTTTATTACTAAAACACTGTAGTAAGTTTTGTAATCAGGAAGTGGGAATCCCTAACTTTGTTCTTTTTCAAGATTATCTTTGCCTATTCCCTTGCTTTTCCATAGAAATTTTAGGATCCATTTGTCAATTTCTACAAAAAGTTAATTGGGGTTTTGATAGTGATTATGTTTAATCTATATAATGGTGAGTATTGCCATGTAGATGTTTCTGATCTATGAACATGGAATATCTTTCCTTTTATTTAGATTTTCTTTAATTTCTTTAAGCCTTGCTTTGTAGTGTTCCATCTATAAGCTTTGTATTCTGTTAACTTTATTTCTAAAAATTTTATCTTTTTGATGCTATTATAAATAGAACTATTTTCTTAGTTTCATTTTACAATATTCAAGTATATGGAAATACAGTTACTTTTCTTATATTGATCTTGTATCCTGCAATCTTGTTTAACCTTTTGTTCAGTTCAGTTCAGTCGCTCAGTTGTATCCGACTCTTTGCGACTCCATGAATCGCAGCATGCCAGGCCTCCCTGTCCATCACCAACTCCCAGAGTTCACCCAGACTCACGTCCATCGAGTCAGTGATGCCATCCAGCCATCTCATCCTGGGTCGTCCCCTTCTCCTGCCCCCAATCCCTCCCAGCATCAGAGTCTTTTCCAATGAGTTAACTCTTCGCATGAGGTGGCCAAAGTACTGGAGTTTCAGCTTTAGCATCATTCCTTCCAAAGAAATCCAGGGCTGATCTCCTTCAGAATGGACTGGTTGGATCTCCTTGCAGTCCAAGGGACTCTCAAGAGTCTTCTCCAACACCACAGTTCAAAAGCATCAATTCTTCGGTGCTCAGCCTTCTTTACAGTCCAACTCTCACATCCATACATGACCACTGGAAAAACCATAGCCATGACTAGACGGACCTTAGTCGGCCAAGTAATGTCTGTGCTTTCAAATATACTATCTAGGTTGGTCATAACTTTCCTTTCAAGCAGTAAGCGTCTTTTAATTTCATGGCTGCAATCACCATCTGCAGCGATTTTGGAGTTCCCAAAAATAAAGTCTGACACTGTTCCCACTGTTTCCCCATCTATTTCCCATGAAGTGATCAGACTAGAGGCCATGATTTTCGTTTTCTGAATGTTGAGCTTTAAGCCAACTTTTTCACTCTCCTCTTTCACTTTCATCAAGAGGCTTTTTAGTTCCTCTTCACTTTCTGCCGTAAGGGTGGTGTCATCTGCATCTCTGAGGTTATTGATATTTCTCCCAGCAATCTTGATTCCAGCTTGTGTTTCTTCCAGTCCAGCATTTCTCATGATGTACTCTGCATATAAGTTAACTAAGCAGGGTGACAATATACAGCCTTGACAGACTCCTTTTCCTATTTGGAACCAGTCTGTTGTTCCATGTCCAGTTCTAACTGTTGCTTCCTGACCTGCATACAGATTTCTCAAGAGGCAGGTCAGGTGGTCTGGTATTCCCATCTCTTTCAGAATTTTCCACAGTTTATTGTGATCCATACAGTCAAAGGCTTTGGCATAGTCAATAAAGCAGAAATATATGTTTATTTTTTGTTTTTAGTTGTCACCTTGGCTTCCCTGATAGCTCAGTTGGTAAAGAATCTGCCTGCAATGCAGGAGTTCAGTTCAGTCGCTCAGTCATGTCCGACTCTTTGAGACCCCATGAATTGCAGCACGCCAGGCCTCCCTGTCCATCACCAACTCCCAGAGTTCACCCAAACTCATGTCCATCGAGTCGGTGATGCCATCCAGCCATCTCATCCTCTGTCGTCCCCTCCTCCTCCTGCCCCCAATCCCTCCCAGCATCAGAGTCTTTTCCAATGAGTCAACTCTTCGCATGAGGTGGCCAAAGTATTGGAATGCCTGCTTCAATTTCCTGGTTTGGGAAGATCCACTGCAGAAGGGATAGGCTACCCACTCCAATATTCTTGGGCTTCCCTTGTGGCTCAGCTGGTAAAGAATCTGTCTGCAATGCAGAGACCTGGGTTCGATCCCTGGGTTGGGAAGATCCCCTGGAGAAGGGGAAGGCTACCCACTCCAGTATTCTGGCCTGGAGAATTCCATGGACTGTATAGTCTATTGATTAGAAATCTTTCTAGTTTTATAATATAGGTGTTTACAGTTATAAATTTCCTCTGAGTTTTGCTTTAGATGTATCCCATAAATTTTGTTATGTTGTGTTTGTTTTCATTCACCTCAGAGTAGTTTCTAATTTGCCTTGTGATTTCTTCTTTGAGCTATTGGTTACTTAGGTATATGCTGTTTTAATTTTCACATACTTGTGAATTTCTTAAATTTCTTTGTGTTATTGATTACTAATTTAATTCTGTTGTGATCAGATAAGGTGCTTTTAAAACCTACTGTGATTTGTTTTATGGTCTAGCATATGGTCTGTTTTAAAGAATGTTCCATGTGTATTTGAGAAGAATGTACATTCTGCTGTCGTTGGGTAGAATGCTCTACCGATAATTGTTACATGTAATTGATTTATACTATTATTTAAATTGCTATTTCTTTATTGATCTTCTATCAGTAATTGAAAGTAGGATACTGAAGACTCCCAGTATTGTTGTTCAATTGTCTGTTTATCCTTCAGTTCTGTAAAATCTTTTACTTCATCTGTTTTGGGGTTCTGTTGTTAGGTGAATATCTTTTTATAATTGCTATATATTCATGATACAGTGATCTTTTTAATAATTATGAAATATCCTTCTTTATTACCGATAACATAGTGTTTGTTTAAAGTCAATGTTATCTGATATTAATATAGCTATTTCAGGTTTCTTATTGTTGTTAGTTACGTGATATATCTTTTCCAATCATTTTACATTCAACTTGTTTGTAATTTTAAATCTAAAGTGTATCTCTAGCAGACAGCAGCATATATTGTTTTTTTTTTTTTTAATCCAATATGACAGCTTTTGCCTCTTGGACAGATTGTTTAACCCATTCACATTTAGTGGTATTATTTTTGATATGATTAAAATTACATCTGTCACTTTGCCTTTTGTTTTCTGTTTGTCTTGTGCTTCTTGGTTTCTCTGTTGTGTTTTTTTTTAAATATGAGATACTTTGTAGTGTAATATTTTAATTCCATTGTGTGCTCAGTCATGTCCAACTCTATGCAGTTCCATGGACTGTAGCTTGCTAGGCTCCTCTGCCCATGGGATTTTCCAGGCAAGAGTATTGGAGTGATGTGCCATTTCCTACTCCAGGGTATCTTCCCAACCCAGTGATTGAACCTGCATGTACTGCATTGGCTGGCACGTGGATTCTTTACCACTAGGGCCACCCGGGAAACCCTTTAATTGTATTAGAGACTCTTAAATTCTATTTGAGCAATTTTGTTAATGGTTCCTCTAGGGTTTACAAGTCTGTATTTTAAGTTGTCAGAATCTACTTCAAATTTATACTGACTTTGTTTTAAATCTAATTTTTTTCTTTATTAGTGCATTGTCACTTCTTTTTGTGCTATTATTATTATATATCATGTATAATACATTATTATAATTTACTTTATATAGTTTTATACTTTTAAAGATGCTAAGAGAAGAAAATAGAACAACTATATATTTGTGGAGTTTGCTATATTAATGTCCTTATTTACTTTTCTGTTTTTTTTTCATTTTTTACTTTGGGTTGGATTTCCATCTGATGTCATTTCCTTTCTTGAATAAGAACTTTATTCCCACCTGCTTTCTTGGTGCTCTTATTGTCAAATATTTTATATTATGTTATAGGCTCAGTAATATAATTGCATATTTTGTGCAATTGATTTTAAAATCAATTAAGAGAAGAAAGATATACTTTCATAATTATATACATAATTACCTTTATTGGCACCTGTCATTATGTGAATTTGAATTACTGCCTGATGTCACTTTTAGCATGTAGAACTTCCTTTAATATTTCTTGAAGGTATGTCTACTAGGAACAAATAATCTTAACATTTTTTCATCTGAGAGTTTTTTTTTTCACCTTAATTTTTGAAGTGGTATGATTTTTCTGGATATAAGACTCTTGGTTGACAGTTTTTTTATAGTCAGTACTTTGAATCTGTCATCTTGTTGCCTCCTGGCCTCTACTATTTCTAAAGTCTGCTCTTAATCATGCAAGTGTCCTTATACTTGTTTGTTTTTCTCTTACTGCTTTCTAGACTTTTTTCAGTATCTTTGGATTTTGCCTTTGTGATTATTCATGTATCTGGGAATAGATCTTCTAAGTTTATCCTACTTGAAGTTGGATGAGCTTCTTTGTGTGTAGATTAATTTGTTTAATCAAATTTGGGAAGTTTTCAGGTATTTTTAAAATATGTTTTTTGGTCATTTTCCCTCTCACCTCTCCTTGTAGTCCCATTACATGTATGTCAGTACCCATAATGGTGTCCTATATTTCTCTTCTCATTTTTAATGTATTTTTTCCCTCTGCTCTTCAAATTGCATAATATCTATTAGTTCCTCTTCAAATTTATATTTTGTCTCATTCCTTCTACTATTGAGCCCCTCTAGTGAATATTTTATTCTGGTTATTTTGCTTTCCACTCCACAATTTATATTTGCTTCTTTGTCATAGTATCTCTTTATTGATACTGTACATTTGATGAGTCATTGTCCTCTTAGACTTTTGTAATTCTTAGTATCATATTCATAGTTTTTAACTTTTAGTTTTTTGAAGGTATTTATAATGACTGCTTTGAGGTCTTTGTCTGCATAGCCTATCATCTGGGCCTCTTTAAAAGCAGCTTTTATTGCTTAATATTTTCCCTATGTGGGAGTCACACTTTTCTGTTTCTTTGTGTGTCTCATAATTTTCAGGAGGGGATTAAATAATGTATTTTAGCAACTTCAGATAGTGATCTCCTCTCCCAGGGTATTTTGTTGTTGTTTTCTCATTTTGATTTTGTATTTGTTTACTGACTTGGCTGAAATGATTCCTGAAGGTGTCTTTCTCTTAAAGTGTGTATCCACTAATGACCTTATTAAAATTCCCCTCCTCCACCTTTTACTTTCAGCCTGGCTACTTAGGGTTGCCTCTGGGTTAGAGTAGATTACTGTTAATTTGGTGTTTGATCAGAAGCCCCTTGTGCTTGTGAGGCTGCCACCCTAGCTGATGGGTTTGTGTGTAGCTTGAGGAATGCTTTCAAGTCTGTTTGCATTTGGCTATGATTGTTCCTGAGTTGGAACAGCCTTGTAAATGCATTCAGCTCTTCACAGAATTGATAGTGGTCCTAAGAAGCCTTCTCTTGGATGTTTCTTTCTTTCTGTTTATTAAGCTTTTAGCTGCTCTGATGATTTGTTTGAATCATGGAGCTGGTTTCTTATGATTCTTCATCAAGATCTCAACTGTTTTCAATAAGACCCTCAGCCTGGCCAAGTACCCAGTGCCTGAGGTCTTCTGCCATAAGGGTAACTTTATCTTGGTAGGTTTTCTCTATCTTAGCCAGAACCTGTTTGCCTGTTTTCCAACCTTGGGCAAAATTCTTGCCTTGAGATGAATCATATCTAATCCATTTCACATAAGACCCAGCATATTCCTTCAATTTCAGTGCCTTGAATCTACTACTCTTTTTACTTTATTCCACTCCTTCAGCTATTATGGATGCTTTTGGTTCCTGATCATTGGATTGAATTCCCAAACATTTTTCTTGCTATGTCCTACAGTCTTGCTATGTTCTACAGTCTTTCCAGAGCCCTGCATTGTACTGAGGTCCTTATTTGTGTCTGTTTCAAATCCTGTGTCATTTCAAATTTTCTAAGGATTTTTCAGGTCTATAGTTAGAGTGGACTCTCAAAATTTCCTTGGCACCTCAGTCCAATTTATGCTCCACTATGTTTTCCTTTGGTCACTGCCTCTCTTTCCTTACTCCATAGAGTAGCATGACTGCAACGTGTGGCAGCACTTTTGTGAAGGTTTGAAAGTCAGAGAGGGTTATTTCATTGCACAGTAGGAAGTAAATGAAATTACATAATACCTGGCTGATTTTCTCCTTAAACCCTGGCCATGTGGCTGGCTTGATGCTGCTCTGTCTTTCTTGATTCCATTGTCCATGTCTTCTCCTCTCCATTCCAGGGTTCTTACCTATCTCTCCTCTTGCCCACTTTCCCTTCCTTTTTGAGTGTACATTTATCAAAAATTATACTAAATATACATAATATAAAATTTACCATTTTAACTATTTAAGTGTATAGCTGAATGGCAATAAATACATTCTCAGTGTGGTACAATAATTACATAATCCATTTCTAGAAACTTTTGTGATCCTAAACAGAAACTCTGTACTTTTAAAGCAATAACTTTCCTTTCCTCTTTCCAGTCCTGGTAACCTCTGTTATACTTTCTGTCTTTATAAAGTTACCTATTCTGGGTATCTTATATGGGTAGAATCATACAATACTGTTCTTTTGTGTCTGGCTTATTTCACTTACTTCGCATAATGTCTTCAGAGTTCATCCATATTATAGCATGTATCAGAATTTCCTCTCTTCTTAGGGCTGAGTAATATTCCATTGTATGTATATATCATATTGTGTTTTTATGTGTATCTGTTGGTGAATACTTGGCTTCACTTTTTGGCTATTGTGAACAGTGCTGTCATGAACATTGCATATATGTACCTGTTCGAGTCCTTGTCAGTTCATTTGGGCATATACCTGGGAGTGAAATTGCTGGGTCGTATAGTAATTCTGTGTCTAGCTTTTAGAGGAACTTTCAAACTGTTTTCCACAATGGCAGGACTATTTTATAATCCACCAGTAATACACAAGTTTTCCAGTTCATTTACATCTTTGCCAATGCTCCCTCCCCCCCATTCATTTGATAATGAAGTGAAGTGAAGTCTCTTTAGTCATGTCCAACTCTTTGCAACCCCATGGACTTTAGCCTGCTGGGCTCCTCTACCCATGGGATTTTCCAGGCAAGAATAATGGAGTGGGTTGCCAATTTCCTTCTTAGGGTATCTTACTGACCTGGGGATTGAACCTGGTTCTCCCTCATTGCAGGTAGACTCTTTACTGTCTGAGCTACCAGGGAATCCACCAGTAATGCACAGATGTTCCAGTTCATTTACATCCTTGCCAATGCTTCCCCCCCCCACTCTTTTGACACTAGCCATCCTAATAGTATGAAATATCCTGTCCATTTTTAACTACTCCTCTCCTTTCTCCTGCCAGTGGGTGGAGGAGATTTCTTTTATTATGTAGAGCAGATAAACAGGAAGAAGCTGAGAGAGCAAGAAGACACTATTATAAATTTGTCTACTCTCTAATCGTGAGTATTTCTAATATATGACAATGTTTAAGGGATCATAAACTCCTCTTTTTAAGAATCAGATTATCAGATCTTATCTTTTTGCCTTATTTGTTTTGTATTTTGTATTTTTCTTTGCCTTGAGATGTACTTTTCACTCATCAGTGGTTACCTGTCATTAAGCTAAATGAGATAATTGAAATATTTATTCTCTACCTGGTCCAAAGCAAGTTCTCATTGTCTTCAGTTTTTTTTTTGACATTTGTAAAAATGATTCTTTGAAGGAATTAACTTAGACAATCGTGGGAGCTGACAAATACAAAATCTGTAGTGCAGGCCAGCAGGCAGGAAACTCCGGTAGGATTTTTATGTTGCAATCCTGAGACAGAACTCCTCCTAAAAAATATCCCAGGTTTTGGAGTAGGAAATGGCTACCCACTCCAGTATTCTTGCCTGGGAAATCCCATGGACAGAGTAGTGCAAAATAGTTGGACACAACTTAGTAATTAAATAACAACAACAAAATATACACTATATGTTCTGTTAAAAAAAATCATAGATTTTCAGATGATAACTAGACTTGTGGTGATCATTTCATAATGTATAAAGTTATCAAATAACTTTGTAATATACCTGAAACTAATATAATAATGTAATTCAAGTATACGTCAATAAAAAATTTAATGATAAAATTAGCATAAAAAATAATAAAAAATTTTAAACTCAGGCTTTGCTCTTAAGGTCTTCACTGATTGGGTAAGGCCCACCCACAATATTGATGATAGTCTTTTAAAAAAATTTTTGTTTAGATTGAAGTATAATTGCTTAATAGTGTCATGTTAGTTTCTGCTATACAACAACATGAACCAGCTGTATGTATAAATATATCCCCTCCCTCTTGGGAGCCTCTTTCCCAACCCCCATTGTTTTTTTTTTGTTTGTTGTAAATTTCTGTTCTACCAGCTTTGAGTCCAGAGATACTTTCCATGTTTCAGAATGAAGCTTTTCTTTACATTTAGGCAGACTGTTTTTTTAAATTTATTTTTTAATTGGTGGAAAATTGCTTTACAATGTTGTGTTGACTTCTGCCATACAATGCAAGTCAGCCATAATTGTGCATATATCCCCTCTCTCTTGAGCCTTCCTCTCCTCCCCCCATCTCACCCCTCTAGGTCTTCACAGAGTGCCAGGCTTGGCCCCCTGTGTAATACAGCAACTTCTCACCAGCTATCTATTTTACGCATGATAGTGTCACATATATCACGCTTATGCTCAGTTGTGAAGTCATGTCCAACTCTGTGATTCCATGGATTGTAGCTTGCCAGCTTGTTCTGTCCATGGAATTTTCCAGGCAAGAATACTGAAGTGGGTTGCCATTTCCTTCTCCAGGGGATCTTCCCAACCCAAGGATCGAATCTGGGCTTCCTGAGTCTCTTGCATTGGAAGATAGATTATTTACCACTGAGCCACCTAGGAAACCCACAATAGTGTATATACGTCAATGCTGTTTTCTCCATTTGTCCCACTCTCTCCTTCCACAAGTTCATTCTCTGCATCTAGGCAGACTATTTTTTGAATGAGTTTTGTTCACATTTCCTAAGTCACTTGCTAAAACATCATTATTACAGTCTTCTAAGAGGTAACCTCAGGAGCTCCATTTTTCATGTGAGGAAACTGAGGTTTACAGAAGGATAAAGGAAAGAAAGGATGTCAAAGTAGCAGAGCTTGGAGAGGCAAAAACAAGTATAGAGGAAGACTGCAGACAACAGGGTTCATGAATTCTTTCGTTAAAGTGACATGTTAAAATATTTGAAGGGAATACAATGCTTGGATTTAAAGATTATGCCAGGGTTTCAGAAAGAAAGATGATAATATGGTGATTAAACAAATAAAAACATACATTGAACTTTTTTTTCAGCTAAGGAAATTAATACTCTAATTTTATTTTAATGCTTTGTAGTTTATACATCTTTTGTTTTCATTATTTCATTTGATTATTACAATAGTCAAGTGCCTGGAAAAGTGCCTTTTCCAAGTCCCATTTTATAGATCTTTTTTTTGAAAAAGGAAGGACGCTAATTTTCGTTGACCTAATTTTCATTTGCTTTATGTTGGCCAGTTTATAAAAACTTACCTCATTTAAGCATCACAGCAATCATGTAAATAGATATAGTACTATTACTGTTTTCCAGATTAGAAGACTGACATCATAGGTGCTAAGTGACCAGTCCAGGGTTTCACAGAGAAAATCAAGACTCAAATGTAATTCTCTTTCTACCATCAGTGTTAACTACTAAGAAACTTAATCAGAAACTAGAACTCTGTGCTGTTCATTATGGTATCCCATCAGCTACATCTGGCTCTATAAGTTTAATTAAAATTTAATAATATTAAAAGTTATTTCCTCAGTCTTTCTAGCCACATTTCAGATAGTCACTAGCCACATGTGGCTTTTAGGTACCAAGCTGAACAGTGCAGCTACAGAACATTTTCATCATTGCAGAAGTTCTGTTGAATAAGGCTACTGGAGAGGCTGCACCAAATGTCTAATACCTGTGTCAGATGTGCATATGCCAAAGAATGAAAAAAGATGGAGTCAAGAAAATGAGGGAGCAGAACAGACAGCAATACCAGTGAAGCCACTACTTGTTTTATTTATGTGAGGGGTGAAACAAATTATTTTGAGTGTGTATACAGCAGGCAGGAATAAAAAGAAAAATAAAATCCCTCATTTCAGCATATGGAAAGTAGCAGATGTTGAGAGGAGGATGTATTGGTAAATGTGGTAGTTAGTGAATAAGTATTTGAGTGTCCGTAGGATGCTTACTTTTATACTAGGTGCTTGAGGGTATGTATTAAAAATAGACATGGTCTAGTGCACAGTTTGTGGATCCTATGATTTTTCAGAACTCCCAGAAAAGCTGACAAAGAATTGCCTCATGCTCTGCACAAGAACCGTACAGATAAAAACCATTCATACTGTCAACACAGTCATACAGAATATTGGCTATTATTTTCTCCCTCAACAAATGTGGAAGATAGGTTGCCTCAGGCAAAATAGTATTTTACACATGGTTTCCCCAAAGCCCTGTGCATATTTAGAGCTCTTCTCAAAATGTTTGCATTTGTTCTTCCAAAAAGAAATTTGCATGACATTTTAGAATTGCATTCTGTCTAGAAAGCAAATCCTAGCTTTTCATATTTAAATTCAAAGCTTTCTGATGTAAAATCTGCCAGGAGAATGTATGTTCCAAATTAGGTTCTTCTTAGAGCACAGCAGGTTTTTTTTTTTCTTTTTTTTTTTACCATTAAAGTAAATTTGGGGAAAAATTCCTAACCTCATGCTATCCTTCTTTCTTGGTTGAGAAAACCATTGTGACTTAAGGATCCAACTCGTTTTCTACATATAAGAAATTGAGGCTGGATTCAGTTTGATGGGGCTGTTCAGAGACACAGTCATGTGATGTCATTGGTTAGACACTTGATGTCACACTTGTTTCATATAAGGGCCATTAATAGAGTATTTGACAGTAAAATAGTAAAATTCTTTAATATTAAAGTAGTTGATCATGCAGTAAACAAAGATTGGTGAATAAAAAGCTTCTTGGTAATCCCTCAAATTCACCTTCCAAACTGGCTTCATTGAACATTATCATCAATGGGTACTGTGACCTGAAGACATGATCCTTTGAATTTTTTATTTTGGTTCCAATTTATTTAAATTGTCTGTAAACAATGGATCAGCATCTTTCTCTTCAAAATGATGCAGCAAGTTAAAAAAAATAGTTCTTTCTCATTTTTTTTCCTTTTACTGTCCATTTTAGCAAACTATTCAATATTACAGTAATCCAAGTCTGTGCCCCGACCAGTGATGCTGAAGAAGCTGAAGCTGAGTGGTTCTATGAAGACCTGCAAGACCTTCTAGAACTAATATGAAAAAAGAGGTCCTCTTCATTATTGGGGACTGGAATGCAAAAGTAGGAAGTTATGAACTACGTGGTTCAATTCAGTTCAGTTGCTCAGTCGTGTCCAACTGTTTGCGACCCCATGAATCGCAGCACGCCAGGCCTCCCTGTCCATCACCAACTCCCGGAGTTCACTCAGACTCACGTCCATCGAGTCAGTGATGCCATCCAGCCATCTCATCCTCTGTCGTCCCCTTCTTCTCCTGCCCCCAATCCCTCCCAGCATCACAGTCTTGTCCAATGAGTCAACTCTTCACATGAGGTGGCCAAAGTACTGGAGTTTCAGCTTTAGTATCATTCTTTCCAAAGAAATCCCAGGGCTGATCTCCTTCAGAATGGATTGGTTGGATCTCCTTGCAGTCCAAGGGACTCTCAAGAGTCTTCTCCAACACCACAGGTCAAAAGCATCAATTCTTTGGCGCTCAGCCTTCTTCACAGTCCAACTCTCACATCCATACATGACCGCAGGAAAAACCATAGCCATGACTAGATGGACCTTAGTCGGCAAAGTAATGTCTCTGCTTTTGAATATGCTGTCTAGGTTGGTCAACTTTCCTTCCAAGGAGTAAGTGTCTTTTAATTTCATGGCTGCAGTCACCATCTGCCGTGATTTTGGAGCCCCAAAAAATAAAGTCTGACACTCTTTCCCCATCTATTTCCCATGAAGTGATGGGACCGCAGGCCATGATCTTCGTTTTCTGAATGTTGAGCTTTAAGGCAACTTTTTCACCCTCCACTTTCACTTTCATCAAGAGGCTTTTTAGTTCCTCTTCACTTTCTGCCACAAGGGTGGTATCATCTGCATCTCTGAGGTTATTGATATTTCTCCCAGCAATCTTGATTCCAGCTTGTGCTTCTTCCAGCCCAGCATTTCTCATGATATACTCTGCATATAAGTTAAATAAGCAGGGTGACAATATACAGCCTTGACATACTCCTTTTCCTATTTGGAACCAGTCTGTTGTTCCATGTCCAGTTCTAACTGTTGCTTCCTGACGTGCATACAGGTTTTTCAAGAGGCAGGTCAGGTGGTCTGGTATTCCCATTTCTTTCAGTATTTTCCACAGTTTATTGTGATCCACACAGTCAAAGGCTTTGGCATAGTCAATAAAGCAGCTGCTACTGCTAAGTCGCTTCAGTCGTGTCTGACTCTGTGCGACCCCATAGACGGCAGCCCACCAGGCTCCACCGTCCCTGGGATTCTCCAGGCAAGAATGCTGGAGTGGAGTGCCATTTCCTTCTACAATGCATGAAAGTGAAAAGTCAAAGTGAAGTCACTCAGTCGTGTCCAACTCAGTGACCCCATGGGCTGTAGCCCACCAGGCTCCTCCATCCATGGGATTTTCCAGGCAAGAGTACTGGAGTGGGCTGCCATTGCCTTCTCCTAAAATATTATCATCATCACTGCAATTGTGTACATTGAAGTAGGTAAAGTCGTGCAGTCGTGTCCGACTCTTTATGACCCCATGGACTGTAGCCTACCAGGCTCCTATCTCCATGGGATTCTCCAGGCAAGAGTACTGGAGTGGGTTGCCATTTCATTTTCCAGGGGATCTTCCCAACCCAGGGATTGGACCTGGGTCTCCCGCATTCCATGCGGATGCTTTAACCTCTGAGCCACCAGGGAAGCTGAAATAGATGTTTTTCTGGAACTCTCTTGCTTTTTCCATGATCCAGAGGATGTTGGCAATTTGATCTCTGGTTCCTCTGCCTTTTCTAAAACCAGCTTGAACATCTGGAAGTTCATGGTTCATGTATTGCTGAATCCTGGCTTGGAGAATTTTAAGCATTACTTTACTAGCATGTGAGATGAGTGCAATTGTGCGGTAGCTTGAGCGTTCTTTGGCATTGCCTTTCTTTGGGAACTACCTGGAGTAACAGCAAATTTGGTCTTGGAGTACAAAATGAAGCAGGTCAAAGGCTTTTGACAGAGTTTTGCAAAGAGAATGCGCTGGTCATAGAAAACACCCTCTTCCAAAAACACAAGAGAAGACTCTAAACATGGACATAACCAGATGGTCAATACCAAAATGACATTGATTATATTCTTTGCAGCCAAAGTTGGAAAAGTTCTATAGTGTCAGCAAAAACAAGACCAGGAGCTGACTGTGGCTCAGATAATAAACTCTATTGCCAAATTCAGACTTAAATTGAAGAAAGTAGGGAAAACTCCTAGACCATTCAGGTATGACCTAAATCAAATCCCTTATGGATACACAGTGGAAGTGACAAATAGATTCAGGGGATTAGATCTGATAGAGTTCCTGAAGAACTATGGACAGAGATTCATGACTTGTACAGAAGGCAGGGATCAAGAGTATCCCCAAGAAAAAGAAATGCAAAAAGGCAAAATGGTTTTCTGAGGAGGCCTTACAAATAGCTGAGAAAAGAAGAGAAACTAAAGGCAAAGGAGAAAAGGAAAGATATACCCCTTGAATGCAGAATTCCAAAGAATAGCAAGGAGAGACAAGAAAGCCTTCCTCAGTGATCATTGCAAAGAAACAGAGGAAAACAATAGAATGGGAAAGACTAGAGATCTCTTCAAGAAAATTAGAGATACCACGGGAACATTTCATGCAAAGATGAGCACAATAATGGACAAAAATGGTATGGACCTAACAAAAGCAGAAGATACAAAGAAGGGGTGGCAAGAATACACAGAAGAGCTATACAAAAAAGATCTTCATGACCCAGATAACCACAATGGTGTGATCACTCACCTAGAGCCAGACATCCTGGAATGCAAAGTCAAGTGGGCCTTAGGAGGCATCACTACAAACAAAACTAGTGGAGGTGATGGAATTCCAGTTGAGCTATTTCAAATCCTAAGAGATGATGCTGTGAAAGGGCTGCACTCAATATGCCAGCAAATCTGGAAAACTCAGCGGTGGCCACACGGCTGTAAATGGTCAGTTTTCATTCCAATCCCAAAGAAAGGCAATGCCAAAGAATGTTCAAACTACCGCACAGTTGCAGTCCTCTCACATGCTGGCAAAGTAATTCTCAAAATTCTCTAAGCCAAGCTTCAGCAATATGTGAACCGTGAACTTCCAGATGTTCAAGCTAGATTAAGAAAAGGCAGATGAACCAGAGACCAAATTGCCAATATCTGCTGGATCATAAAAAAATCAAGAGAGTTCCAGGAAAATATCTACTTCTGCTCTATTGACTATGCCAAAGCCTTTGACTGTGTGGATCACAACAAACTGTGGAAAATTCTTAGAGATGGGAATACCAGACCATCTGATCTGCCTCCTGAGAAATCTGTATGCAGGTCAGGAAGCAACAGTTAGAACTGGACATGGAACAACAGACTGGTTCCAAATAGGAAAAGGAGTACGTCAAGGCTGTATATTGTCACCCTGCTTATTTAACTTATATGCAGAGTACATCATGCAAAATGCCAGTCTGGATGAAGCACAAGCTGGAATCAAGATTGCCAGGAGAAATATCAATAACCTCAGATATGCAGATGACTCCACCCTTATGGCAGAAAGTGAAGAAGAAGTAAAGAGCCTCTTGATGAAAGTGAAAGAGGAGAGGGAAAAAGTTGACTTAAAACTCAACATTCAGAAAACTAAGATCATGGCATCTGGTCCCATCACTTCATGGCAAATAGATGGGGAAACAGTGGAAACAGTGATAGGCTTTATTTTTGGGGGGCTCCAAAATCACTGCAGATGGTGACTGCAGCCATGAAATTAAAAGACGCTTATTAAAGACAGCATATTAAAAAGCAGAGACATTACCAACAAAGATCCATTTAATCAAAACTATGGTTTTTCCAGTAGTTATGTATGGATCTGAGAGGTGGACTGTAAAGAAAGCTGAGCAACTGAAGAATTGATGCTTTTGAACTGTGATGTTGGAGAAGATTCTTGAAAGTCTCTTGGATTGCCAGGAGATCCAACCAGCCAATCCTAAAGGAAATCAGTCCTGAGTATTCGTTGGAAGGACTGATGCTGAAGCTGAAACTCCAATACTTTGGCCACCTGATGTGAAGAACTGACTCATTAGAAAAGTCCCCAATGCTGGGAAAGATTGAAGGCTGGAGGAGAAGGGGATGACAGAGGATGAGATGGTTGGATGGCATCACTGACACGATGGACATAAAGTTGAGTTGGCTGTGGGTTTTGGTGATGAACAAGGAAGCCTGGTGTGCTGCAGTCCATGGGGTCGCAAAGAGTTAGACACGACTGAGTGACTAAACTGAACTGTTGAGTATCTCCCATAATGAATTATGATGGCTTGACTCAAGCAACAGTTATGATCTAACTGTTGGGTTGGGTAGCCTTTCCCTTGTCTAGGGAATCTTCCCAACCCAGGGATTGGAGTGGGGTCTGCATTGCAGGCAGATTCTTTACCAGCTGAACTATCCAGAAGCCCTTATGATCTGGTGGCAGAGATCAAACTGGTGGGACCAGAGCCAGTGGTATGGTTGTTTGGTATGATTGATTGTCATAGTAATATTCCTGACTCCTTGTAGCCACACCCACATGACTCTGGACTTGATCATGTGAATTTCTTTGACTAGTGGGACAACTGCAATGTGACATAGCAGAAGTTTGAAAAACACTTGTGCAATTAGACTTTCCCTGTCCTTGTAACTTTCAGAACAAGGCTGGTTTAGAGGATAAGAGACCATATAGAGCAGTGACCAGCAGCTCTAGCTGAGTTCTCATTAGACCAATGTAGTTGGCAAGTACCAGTTATGTGAGCTAGGCCTTTTGACTTCAATTAGGTCACCACTTGACTTCAGAGATCAGTCAAACTGGTCTAAGATAACTGTTCCACCTGGCTAACCCATAGAATACCCAAAGAACCTCTTTTTGTTTTGGTTGCTTTCTATTACTGGTTCTATTTACCTAATGTCTCCATTTGTCAGAATTGTGTCTTCCCTCCATTCCCTTTGTCTTCTTATTTTTCTGCCTTCTTGAATTAAATGCTTATCTTATTAATTTTCAGTCTTTTAAAGAGGTTGGGAAACCTTGGTTCCAAGTTAGAATTGAAAGGTTTTGGTTGTGAATTGAATGTTGGGACTGAACAAGGCAGAAGCATCACAAATGGCTCCTAGGGTTTGGAATTCATTTAATGACTGGTATTTTCTTTGCTCTAAAGGTCCTGGATGAGTTGACCTAATTTGTGTCAGTTAAGGTTTAACAGAAGTCTCTATTAAATATCCAGATGATATCATAGGTAGTAGGTAGGTTTTGTTATCTCTTTGTAAAATAACAATAGTACTGATCTAATAGGATTGTTTAGGAATTAAATAATACATGTAAAGTATTTGACATGCACACAAAATATTAGGTACCATTGGATATTATGATGATTATTATTAGGCAGGCATAGTGGAAATCCCAACATGAGGATTCTTTCATTGAAGACCACAAATGACCTGTGAGAGTCTTCCACTCAAGTGGGAACCAAAGGCTCAGTATTGAGTTAACTGAAATGCATCTCTAACATACCTTGGGCTTGCTGAACTCATTTGTTTTTGGCTCATTACTTTGTTTGTATTTTGTATTTAAACCATGTCTTCCTCATGTTCATTAGGTCATGTCACATGATATCACTGTGTACTGGTTCTTCATGATCCCATTCTGTTCTGAATATGAAGAAATGGAGGTACTGAAGGGTCCACAGAATTAGAAATAATGTTGAAACTAAAATATTTATTATTCTTCATTATTGTTTAAGGTTTCGAATACTTGGTAAATTTTCCGGAGAAATCATTTAAAATGAAATGAATTTAAAAAATATCCATTTACTGTTAGTAGGCAGGATTGTGTCCCTACAGACAGGTTTTGTCCATCTTGCTAGTTCACTACAGTTGGAGGAAGCTATTTCCCTTTTCCCTTTTGGGCTGTCTCAGTAATTACAATTCTTTATTTTAACACATTGCACAAGCATGAGATCTTATTTATACCAACACTTGGCACTTTTTATTAGCTCCTATGCGGCTTCCAACATGAGTGCCCTTAATTCTCTTTGAGATAGATGGAAGGTGTGCCTCGCTTCAGACCCTGTGGCTGCAACAGTATATTGGACGGTGCTGGGTACCCTGTTAGTGCCCAACAAATAAGCTCTAATGCTGATGAGAATGAATGAGCAGGCGAGAGGAGAGTTATCCGTCAACTCTCTGTCATACAGTATTGAAGCAGAGTGACTGTGGGGCAGAAGACAAACCAGGGCAGTCTGCGTGGAGGTCTGGGTGGTGTACTGGGCACAGACTTCCTTAGTTAAATCTTGCTTGGAGTATAACACTACTACACTCCACCTTTGATGATTGTATCTGATTTTTGCTGGCTGAAAGAACACAGTTCATTTATCCCACTGACCTATTAAAGAATTCTGGCTTCATTTTTTGGTCCTTTATATATAGCACAGAAAAGGTGGGGGGCAGAGACACCCCCAGCCTGAAACATAGCTAAAGGCCTTCCTTGATGACATGCCTCTTTAAGTACTTGCACTTTATAGATTATGAAACAGACCTTACCTCAAGTAAGACCTCTCTTTTGGCAGAGTTAAGTTGAAATGCAGAATTATTCAGTGACTTATTTTATCTCTTTTAGCCTGTAGACAGCAAAACAACAGCCAGCTTACAGGAGGAAATGTAAACCTTCCAATCAACTTTTCTGTGTCTAATTATGGCCTTCTGCCATTTTGAACTTATGAAGCCCAAAAGGGAGTTTCTTTTCCTGGTTTTGCAAATTTCTTCACCTTTTGCTGCTCCTTTGATAGAAACCATAAATCATCTTAAATTAAGTAACGTAGTGGATTATATTCCATTTCTAAAGAAGTTTAACTCTCACAAAGTGTTCTGAGTTGAATGGGAACTACTACTGAACTCTTGTTGTTAAACAGAGAAGACAGAGTTGTATAATAATAGTAACTGCTACCACTGAAATAATTCTGAGATGCCATACTCAGCTTCCAGTCTCAGGTACCATAAATATAAGATCTTTATTCTCCAACTGCTTTAAGAAAAACTGTGATTACAGTTTCTTCCATGGCTGCCTCAATTTCAAGTCTGAAATTCTTTAAAAGTGCCTTCCAGATTTGAGCAGTGGAGGGAAATCCCATCTGGGCAGTTCTTCTGTGCAGGATCTGGGAGCTAATAGGGAAGGGGGCTGGAAGCGGGGATTCTTACAGTTGGAAGAAATAACTACTTAAAGCAAATGCTAATGATTTAAAATGTTATTCCTTCTGTGCTTTTAGAAAAAAAAATAAAATTAAAGTAATAAAGGCTCACAGCCTGTACCTCATCTCCAGTCACTCCACTGAAATTCCCAAGAGGGTCTCGACTCCCCTCTCCTCCCTTTAAAAATGGTGGACCTGGAACCACTTACAGGAGAGGTTTAATAAGAGGCAAATGTGTTTTATATTCTGTATCTTGTTAAGTGAAAAAAGATGGATTCTTGCAAGTAGTCTCTTGGTGCAGATTTGAGTGGTCTGTGCATGCAAACGTGGGGATGCTTTGCCAGCTAGCATCTCCGCTCTGGTCCCCCATGGCTACTTAAAATACCCCTCCCATGCCACTGCCCCCACCTCAGAGCTAGCAGAGATGAAATTGCTTCATTTGTAGAATGGATCTGCAGATCCAGGAAACTTGTTTCTGTCTGATTTACTGATAATTTACTCCTCATTTGATTTAGGGGGGGAGAAGGGTGGGGATAAAAAGAAAAACAGTCTCAGTTCACACAGCCCTTCCTCAAGGAAAGAGGGATTGCTGTGCCGGTTGGAGAAAATCATGATTCAAAGGAACTGAAAAAAAATTAATAAAGATTTACACAAAGGTTGTACACTTATTAGAGGGAAAACAAAAAAACCTTGCACCTGTGACAAAGTGACCAAAAAACCCTTACACTTAAAGTAGCTCATTGGAAACTGGGCAAGACAGAATCATTTAAAAATTATATATATATATGTATACACACACACACACATATATATATAATTTTAGATATATAATTTTACAATGAGACACATTCCCTTTCTGGCAATTTTTTTTTATGACCTTTGGGTGCCAGATAGCACCATTCCTGCTGTCTGCTTTCACTATTCAGCGTTGAGGAAGCCCATTATATCTGTCTTTGATCCGGAGACCGGGATTGCTAAAACTGATGGCCACAATTAAAGACAGTCCTGTTGAAAAGCTGACCTCTGTCTGCTCTCAACTGCATGTAAACTTTTCAATATGGATGTAATTTGGTATTAAATTACCCATGCTTTATTGCTTTTTAGTACAGCCCTGTCTGTTGCCTTTTAAAGATAAAGGTAACATAAAAGAAAAATTGTGGTGTGTCTGCATAATTATGTAATTATAAACTTGTTTTCCTACATTCAGAAAACCCTTTGTGAGTGTGCGCATCTATTGAAAAGTTAATAGGCTGGTAGGATTGGAGAAGTAGCCTTTATATATATATATTTTTTTTTCTTTTTTTTTTTTCCTTCCTGATCTGTTCAACTTAGATATATGCTATGCAAGATAGGTCACTGTATTTAACTATTTTAATCTTGGCTTTCAGAGGGTATTCTTGATTTGGAAGTGAGGTGGTTTTACAAAAGATGTTGCTATGTTTATTTTTTACCATCAGCCAAACTGGCATGGATGTTATGCCAGAGCTCTGAGGCAAAACCTACCCGTTCTACCAAAGATTGGACCTATCATAGCAACATGGTAATATCTTACACGTCTGCAATGAGCTCTTGGATGATTTAAACCTCACTGTGCTTGAAATTAAAAGCAACGGTTGTGACTTTCTCCTCTAACGTTTTTGTTTGGGATGAATTCTGCTAAGGGGCATGGAAAACAAGCTGAAAAGACAGAAGCAGATTTCCCTTTTACCTTACAGAGCTGCCCACTACTCTCAGCTGTTCTAGCTACCACTCTGTCATTTCAGAGTGGAACAAGTGTAAGCTATCATTAGAGTCAGATATAGGTTTCTAGAATTGCGTCTTCTGAATAGAGAAAGAATATCTGTTTGGAGGGATAGTTGAAATCACAATTCCATGATAAAACTTGGAGGAGGACAAACTCTTAGGCCTCTGGAAACGTGCAATAATTCTCTGTGTAAATGGAAAGTTTTGAGCTTGCTTCCTCTTCTTGTTAAATGTTCCATGGCAAGATTTTCCAGTAGAACCACCTTTAAAAAGCCAAGCAGATAAAAAGCTGATATCAAAACAAACAGCCGAAGGGAGGCCAACAGGCTGCTCCAAATACCTTAAAACAAAATAAAGCAAAGGTATCAGGTTGGGGGAAAAGTGTCTGCATAATGCAGGTTAGTTCATCTCTCCCTCCTTGCTGGTCCTCTGTTGGGTTATTTGTCTAGTCAAAGACTTACCTGATTCTCTGGGCACACTGAAGAATTGGGGTCTGACTCATGCTGTAATTCATCTGGTTGCTCTATAAAAATTGCCTCCTGTGGAAAACATATGTTGTATATACTTTATTGGCTCTCATGCAAAGAGGTAATTCCAGAATATCAAGGAAATGGGGAAAATAGATTCCATGCTAGATTTAACCCCCCACTCCCGTCACCTTCCTGCATAACTTGCTTTAGAGACTGAGACCAACGAGAAGACTCAGCTTCAAGTAATATTTTTCAAGTCACTGTTTAAAATAAGGCTCATCCCTGTTTTTCCTTTCTTAGTGTCACCAGGATCTCCTTTCCTCTGATGTTGCTAGTAGTAATGATGAGAGGACTGGGCATAAGATACAATAGGGATGAAGGGTTGGATTTGGGGTTAGATCTGAGCCATCCAGAGTGGTAGCCGCTAGTGTGATAGAGCTATTTATATTTAGATTAAAGAAAATTATATAAAATTCAGTTCCTCAGTCACACCACTAAATTGCAAGTAGTCAATAGCCACTTAAGGCTAGTGGCTACCATGTTGGACAGTGCAGATATGGAACATTTTCTGTAGTGGCAGAAAATTTTATCGGCCAGTACTGGGCTAGTAACAGCTGGAATGTCGGGTCCACTCTTACCTTGGCTAGGTCACTGTACCTAAGTTTATTCATTCATCTGTAAAATGGGAATAGTAATAGTATCAACCTCTTGAGGTGATGATTGGTGGGATAATTAAAAGAGGTAATACATGTGCTATCTGATAGGAGTTTCTGCAGTAATAGAAATGTTCTATATCTGCATTGTCTGATACGGTAGCCACTAGCCACATGGGGCTATTGAGCACTTAAGATGTGAAGAATGTGACTGAGAAACTGAAGTTTTAATTTTGTTTGATTAAATAAAACTTAAAATATTTGCATGGGAATAGTGGCTATTATATTGGAGAGAGACCTTGCTCAGCAAATATCAGCTTTTGTTTCTGTTAGTTCTTCTCCCAATTTGGAAAAGGTGGATAATGAATCACAGGTTTGTTTTGAGATTTAAATGAGAAAAATGTTCTTGAAAGCACTAATTAAATCTTACTTATTCAACATATTATCACTGTTTATTAAATTTATTTATAAATATGAGGCTTATGGAAATAGAAAAGTTATGAATAAGGATCACAAGGAATTATGAAATAATAAAGGGTTAAGAAATAAATTTGTCTTGTTTATCAATGTTTGAAGAATTTTGAATTCTAGAAAAGTTACAGAATATTATTAGTTCAGAAGACTAGTGAGAGAATCATCATTCATCTACCTGTCCCCTTTAATTTTATATGTTACCATTAATATATAGACCAAGTATGATATTTTTTAAAAGGCCATTGGGATCAGCTGCATTATTTTCTAGTATGAATAATTTAATTTGGCAGTATTCTTGATATTTTTTGCCGTAGCCACAGGTTTCAGGGAAAAACAGACTTCTCTTCTTAAATGCAGCTAAACAGTGGACGAGAACTTTGGTACTGAACTAAAGAGTTTTAGCCAAATCTGCAAAGCAAGCAGACCTGCTTTTGATTTCTTTACATGCAGCATTACTTTGGAGCTGTATCTACAGAATTCCACTGAGCATTTGATGGTATGCTCTCTTGCATTGTTTTGCAGGAGTTTGTCCTGTTATTCCAACTAAATCATAAGCTTCCTGAAGGCAAAGCCCATGGTTTTATATGTATTCTACATCTAGCACAATGCTTATAGGTTCTATCAATAAGGGTTGACTTACTATTGATTTTTCTCTGTCTTTTTTTGGTATAACACCAAATTTTATTATGCAGTTGTGATGTAGTGAATACACTTAAGGCCTTCCATGGCAATGAATAATAATTCTGCATTTGTTTACACTCAACAAAACCTCCAGTGATTTTGCCGCAGCATCCCAAAGACTTGACTGTTATGAAGCCCTCATGTTAGAAAAATCAGGTCTGTTGGAGGCATCAGCATCACCTATAATCACTCCTTAAAGATCATCACTTATTTTACCAGTAGAGAAAGAACCTGACCTTTTTAATCTTAGGAAAAACATTCCATTTTATCCTGAAACATTTGGTAAAAATTACAATGTCTATTTAAACAAATCATTATCAACTAAAATTAAGTATGCAAGAGATGCTGCAATTTGAGATAACTTTAAAGGTCCAGTTCTGTAAAAGATCTGAGAATAATTTAGTTCCTTCTACTAAACTACTCCACCTAATATATTGATCCATATCCACTTTAGCATTTCTTTGCATAACAAAATACCAAACTTAAACATTTTGGGGGAAATTCACCAGAAAAGCCAATTGAAAGAGAAATATGCCTGCTCAAATAGACTTGGGCCCGAACATAGAGTTTTAGAGTTGAAAGGGATCTCAGAATGCAAATGATCTGGTACTACAGAGGTTAATTAACTGACTCACAATTACTCAGAGCCAGGATCAGGTTCAATTCAAGTCTGAGGGGCCCATTTCACTCGCCAGTGTAGACGCAAGACATGAATTCACTTAAATAAAAATCCATCATGAGCTCAGTGCTAGTTTAACCCCAATTGTTAAAATTGTGCTGCCTTGTGGGCCCTCTGCTGCATTTTTATTAATCCCTAACTCCTCATTGAGATTACTTTATTTAAATGTCATCACCCAGCTCTAAAATATGCTTTCAAAATAACTGTGGTGGCCATGGGATACAAAGTATTGGGAGAAGAAAAGGAAGCAGTGGAAGCCAACTTCTGTTTGATATGTAGACACATTTCAGTCCACTGGGCCCCTGGTGGTGGTACTGAGGCAGGCTTTACAGCCAGGCCTGGACATCCCTGCTATCAGAGGGGGACTGCCATTGCCACTGGCAGGGTTGTACCTTTGGAGGCATTTGGGTCATTGGTGGAGTAGGATCAGAGAAAAGATATAAACAGTGAGAGGAAGCAAAGGGGTCTATAAACTAAAGTCTTATGATGCAAGGTGGGGTGGGGGAGGCTCCTAGCATTAGATCGAGAGAAGATCAGTCAGTTAATAAGTTTGGGGTGCTGGCGACTAAAACCAGATCACTGGTGGCTGTCAGCTGGAGAGGGGCGTCATCCCAGGTGGATGGCGACCTGGTCAGCTCTGTTACAGCATGTGCCTTAGTATTCATTTCTCTCCACTTTTTTCAGTCCTTTGTGGAGAGACAGTGAAGGGTTAGCCTTTTCTCCCCCATGCTGATACAGGTAAAGACAGAGACTGATGGTGCCAGCCTTAATTCCCCAAAGAAAAGGAGATCTAGATTTATGTGAATACCTTTAGTTCTGAAACAAGAAAAGATGAAACAGGTTGCATTCATGTATTCACGAAGCAGACAGTGTATGTATTGGCGAATTCTGTACAAATTCACTTATTGTTCCATCTCTTATTTCTGAAGACCCTGGTGCTCATTTTCCCTTAATAACATAAAAGCAGTTTTAGCACAACTGAATTTTCAGGTTTAAAGCAGGGTATCCACAATTCAAAAATGCTTGTGTGTGTGTGTGTGTGTGTGTGTGTGTGTGTGAATGTGCGCACATGCACCCGTCTGTGTGCATGCACAACAAGTTGATTAGAAGATCAGTGTGATTCCACTGGGAACAAAAAGTTTTTTTCTGGCTTATGAGATTTTTTTTTTTTTTAATCAGTAAACCTGAAGGACATCTTCCAGCTCAGAGAATTGTGGTCACGGGTCAGAATTTGACATCTTGATAAAGATGGTGAGCTGCGACAAGAAGCCAATTTTCCTTTCTTGGTTTGTATCACTAGTCTTGCTATTCCATTGACAGATGTTCTATCTTTGATAGCTGTAATGACAACTTTTATGGGGCCTAGGAAAAAAACTGAGTTTAGGAACAGTGGTCCTCAAATGTTTGTATGTTCATAAATTACCTGGGAGACTTGTTGGGGGGGAAGAAAGCAGATTGTGCTTCAGCAGGCCTGGAATTTGGCCCAGGAATCTGTGATTTATACAGGTAGCCTAAAAGGTTCTCATGTGTAGCCACACTTTGAGCGGGAGAGGTCTAGGAGAAGGGTGGGCAAAGTACAGCCTGTAGGCCAAATTTGACTCATTGCCTGTGAGTGAAAATAAAGTTTTATTGAAACCAAGTCACTCTCATTCATTTTTGTATTGTCTCTGGATATTGTTGCACTGTGATGGTAGAATTGAGTACTTGTGACAGAGACATTTGGTCCATGAGGCTTAAAATAATTACTGTTTGGCTGTTTACTGGAAGAATTTGCTGTCCTCTGGTTAGGAAGAGAAAGTTTTCAACTTGTTGATGTAAGTCAACATATATGTGTATATATATGTGTGTGTGTATAATATATATATGTGTATATATCTATATACACATACACATATGCACACACACACATATAGACATATGTATATATGATATTTTAAATGCCTAAGTTTACCCATATATAAGGTACATAAAAGTGTGGATGAGTTGGTTCAAGGGCTAGAGGTCGAGTGTGGTGCTGTCTCAATAATTTAATAGGAGGACTATAATGCAGGAGTTAGTAGTGTTAACTCTGTTGGTACACAGATGATGCTCTGAGATCTGGCTATTACATGTTGGACTTGTGACCTTGAATAAGTTACTTTATGTCTCTAAGCCTCAGTTTCCTAATCTGTGAAAAGGGGTTGATAGTAGTACCTACTCATGGGCTTGTGAGGATTAGAAAAGATAGTGTGAGTGAGGTGCCTGGTATTATGGTAGGTGAGAATTCTACCACTGAACCACCCTTGCACCAGTAATGCCTGGTTTTGTGTCTGGCACATATCAAGCATTCAGAGAATGTTGTCTCTTAGAATCACCAACATCTTCACCAGCACTGTGTGTCACTACTTAGCTACAGGATACTGAAGTCAACAGAACTTTTCCGCTGTTCCTGTTTCAGCTCCCTGGGCTGACAATGTGGGCCAAAGTTCAGGACTCTGGACAGCTAAGATCCTGAGTCTGTTGATTCTGAACCAGGCATATTTGGAGGCATGATCTTCTCTTATTAAACGCCATTTCCAATTTCCCCCTTGAATACACAATTTCAAGGGGGTGCCTGTACCTTTGAAAGTGGCTCTTCCAATCTTTAAAATATTGCTTAATTGTAGCCGTGAAACCCCAGTTCAGTTCAGTTGAGTCACTCAGTCATGTCTGACTCTTTGCAATCCTGTGGACTCCAGCACGCCAGGTTTCCCTGTCCATCACCAACTCCCGGAGCTTAGTCAAACTCAGGTCCATCAAGTCAGTGATGCCATCCAGCCATCTCATCCTCTGTTATCCCCTTCTCCTTCTGCCTTCAATCTTTCCCAGCATCAGGGTCTTTTCCAAGGAGTCAGTTCTTCACATCAGGTGGCCAGAGTGTTGGAGTTTCAGCTTCAGCATCATTCTTTCCAATGAATATTCAGGACTGATTTCCTTTAGGATTGACTGGTTGGATCTCCTTGCTGTCCAAGAGACTCTCAAGAGTCCTCTCCAACACCGCAGTTCAAAAGCATCAGTTCTTTGGCACTCAGCTTTCCTTATAGTCCTACTCTCACATCCATACATGACTACTGGAAAAACCATAGCTTTGAGTAGACGGACCTTTGTTGGCAAAGTAATGTCTCTGCTTTTTAATATGCTGTCTATGTTGGTCATAGCTTTTCTTCCAAAGAGCAAGCATCTTATTTCATGGCTGCAGTCACCATCTGCAGTGATTTAGAAGCCCAAGAAAATAAAGCCTCTCACTGTTTCCACTGTTTCCCCATCTATTTGCCATGAAGTGATGGGACCAGATGCCATGATCTTAGTTTTCTGAATGTTGAGTTTTAAGCCAAATTTTTTACTCTCCTCTTTCACTTTCATCAAGAGGGTCTTTAATTCCTCTTCACTTTCTGCCATACAGGTGGTGTCATCTGCATATCTGAGGTTATTGATATTTCTGCTGCCAATCTTGATTCCAGCTTGTGCTTCACCCAGCTCATGAAACCCCATTCCCTATCAAAAGTTCCATCAAACAGCAGCCAATAAATTGTAAGTTAAGATACAGACTGTGAAGAACCTGCTTAATTTGTTATACTTTCTCCAATCTACAGTGAATCACTGATGGTGGATACAATACAAATGTACATGTTATATGTAGTTGTGAAAGTTTTTGCCTGGAATTCAATGGCTATTTCTTTTCTGCTCTGCTTTTTCACTGTGGTCTAAGTGATTAAAAAAAAAAACAAAACAAAACTGCAAACGCAAGATTCAGTAACTCTCTTTTTGTTCTATTTATAAAAGAGGTTGAATTTGCCCTTTAGTGGGGAAAGAACAAATAAAATTCTTTATCCTCATTACTACAGATTTCTCCTCCATGTGCTAAGTTCAGGGCTGTGCTTGGGTCTCTGGGTACACCCCTTCACCATTACAATGAGTCAGTGATTCTCAGTGGGGATGATTTTGCTTTCTCTTCAGGGACATTTTTGGTTGTCACAACTTCAAGAGCAATGCTGTTAACGTCTAGTGAATAGAGGCCAGGGATGCTGCTAAATTCCATATAGTGTAGTGGACAGTGCCACCGTGCTCCTATCAGAATTATCTGCTCTAAAATGTCGGTAGTGCTGCTGTTGAGAAACTCTGGTCTCTGGGGAGAGAAATCCAGTTTCTCTACTTCCTGGACCACCTCCTGCCTTAGGTACCAGTTGATTAGTAATTATAGCTCATTTATTGCCTTGAGCCCAGCCACCCAAACCTTTCTCCTTTTTGCAGCCTTTCGGTAATTGGTTGTATTGATATCCCAGAAAGTATTCTTTCTGATTAAAAGGAGTTTATAAAGTAAAATGTACTCACCTGGGGGAAGGTTAGAACAGAGAAGGAATGAATCAGAATATGGCCCCCCGACCTTTTTTTTTTTTTTTTGAGATGAATGAGTCCTTACCTTCCTGGTCATCCAGTCCTGCATACCACAGTGATACATGATGATTTCAAGTGGTTTATGCCAAACATTATGTTTCATTTAACCATTGCATATTTATTTTAATGCATTATATGTACTCTGCACTCAATATGCCAGCAAATTTGGAAAACACAGCAGTGGCCACAGGACTGGAAAAGGTCAGTTTTTATTCCAATCCCAAAGAAAGGCAATGCCAAAGAATGCTCAAACTACCACACAATTGCACTCATCTCACATGCTAATAAAGTAATGCTTAAAATTCTCCAAGCCAGGCTTCAGCAATACATGAACCATGAACTTCCTGATGTTCAAGCTGGTTTTAGAAAAGGCAGAGGAACCAGAGATCAAATTGCCAACATCTGCTAGATCATTGAAAAAGCAAGAGAGTTCCAGAAAAACATCTATTTCTGCTTTATTGACTATGCCAAAGCCTTTGACTGTGTGGATCACAATAAACTGTGGAAAATTCTGAAAGAGATGGGAATACCAGACCACCTGACCTGCCTCTTGAGAAATCTGTATGCACGTCAAGAAGCAACAGTTAGAACTGGACATGGAACAATGGACTGGTTCCAAATAGGGAAAGGAGTCTGTCAAGGTTATATGTTGTCACCCTGCTTATTTAACATATGCAGAGTACATCATGGGAAATGCTGGGCTGGATGAAGCACAAGTTGGAATCAAGATTGCCGGGAGAAATATCAATAACCTCAGATATGCAGATGACACCACCCTTATGGCAGAAAGTGAAGAGGAACTAAAAAGCCTCTTGATGAAAGTGAAAGAGGAGAGTGAAAAAGTTGGCTTAAAGCTCAACATTCAGAAAACGAAGATCGTGGCATCTGGTCCCATCACTTCATGGCAAATAGATGGGCAAACAGCAGAAACAATGGCTGACTTTATTTTTCTGGGCTCCAAAATCACTGCAGATGGTGATTGCAGCCATGAAATTAAAAGACGCTTACTCGTTGGAAGGAAAGCTATGACCAACCTAGATAGCACATTAAAAAGAAGAGACAAAAACCAATACAGTATTGTAAAGCAAAATAAAGTAAAAATAAAAATTTAAAATAGAAAAAAAAAAAAAGCAGAGACATTACTTTGCCAACAAAGGTCCATGTAGTCAAGGCTATGGTTTTTCCTGTGGTCATGTATGGATGTGAGAGTTGGGCTGCGAAGAAAGCTGAGTGCCGAAGAATTGATGCTTTTGAACTGTGGTTTTGGAGAAGACTCTTGAGAGTCCCTTGGACTGCAAGGAGATCCAACCAGTCCATCCTAAAGGAGATCAGTCCTGGGTGTTCATTGGATGGACTGATGTTGAAGCTGAAACTCCAGTACGTTGGCCACCTCATGAGAAGAGTTGACTCATTGGAAAAGACTCTGATGCTGGGAGGGATTGGGGGCAGGAGGAGAAGGGGACGACCGAGAATGAGATGGCTGGATGGCATCACTGACTTGATGGACGTGAGTTTCACTAAGCTCCGAGAGTTGGTGATGGACAGGGAGGCCTGGCGTGCTGCAATTCAGGGGGTCACAAAGAGTCGGAGATGACTGAGCAACTGAACTGTACTGAATATGTATTCTAATTAAACATTACATTAAAAATTGCAGCTACTAAAGTTAAAGAGAAAATGTTGATAAATGTTAGTAGTATTTAATAAAACCAATTAGAAAGATGCAATGACAATAAGATTTTGTTCTAAAGATTTATTTTAAACAAAGTTGTTTTTAAAAGTTAGTTATTTAATAAGAAATATTAGGTAACACTTCAGTGGGATGGGATATAGCAAATCCATGAAGATGACATTAAAATTTCTGAAATCTGGGAAACTCTAACATTGTCCATCTCCCTTGTTTTACACATGAATTAATGATCATGATATTTTAATAATCATCATGGATAAGTATGATATTAATAATGATTTAGACAGCACTATCCCATTTATTTATTACTGGGAAATGAAACTGCAGTGCTTATGGGTTCTAATCCATGGCAGCCATCATTTTGCTCATGAATCTACAGTTTGAGCAGGTTTTCATGAGGATATTCATCTCTGTTTCTTTCAGCATCAGTTGGGATGGCTGGATGAACGGGGTGTCAGATCCGCTGATCAGTCACTCACTTCTGTTGTGGTGATGCTGGCTGTCAGTTAGAACCTCATCAGGGGCTGTGGCCCAGAACATCTACATGTAGCCTCTCCATGCGATCTATGGCTTCCTCACAGCATGGCAGCTAGTCCCCAAAGGTGAGTATCCAAGACAGAAGAGCAGACAGAAACTGTTTTGCCTTTTATTGTTTATAGCCTCAGATGTCACTACAGTATCACTAAGACCACAGTCATAGTGGGTGGGAACTAAACCCCACCTCCCAGTGGAGGGGTGTCAGTGCCACATTGTTAGAATAACGTGTGGGATGGGATATACTGTTGTCACCATCTTTGGAAGAAATAATCTGTCATAAGTACTATCACATATATTAGTATATTTAAATTTTTGCAACTATTTGTGTGAGCCTCTTATCACCCTTGCTATCCTTACTGTTTTTTAGATAAAAGAATTGAGGCTCAGAGAGCTTGACTGACATGCCACTTAACACATGGATAGTTTGCAGCTGAAACAAAGCAGTTTTAGGACCCAGAAAAGACATTTTTCACCAGGTTGCCAAGTTCACAGGGATCCTTTTTACATTGTCTCCTGTCCTTTTGCTAGGATCATTGCCTTCACTCCTTCTGGGGACATTCATTGTGTAGTTCTAGAAGAGGGCTAGATAACTCTTAGAAACAAAGATCCCATGTTAAACTTCCTTCAAATGTCATCAGGTCCTGAGATGCTTTTGTGAGAGGCTATTTACTGGTTTTTGTTTTAGTCAAGTAGCTTAATTTCTTTTAGGCACTAGGACTAGGAGGTCAAAATTATTTTGAGATAATTGTGTTGATCACATTTTCTTGAGGATTTTCTTGAAAATTTAAAATGTTTTAAATTAATATTTCAAATAAAATATAAAAATTTGCCATTATTTATTGTTTCACTTAAAAAAATTACCTCTCTGAATTTCATCAGTTTTTTTTTTTATCCTGTTGTGAAGTGGCTGTGTTTATTGTTTGTTGACAGAAAACATACTTGTAGAATTTTACAGATATGTGAGTTGCAAATTAATCAAGGATGGGCTGGGGTCAGAGATCTTAGCTGCTGCTGCTGAGCTGCCCGTATAAGCAACAGCAGTAGCTGGCCCTGTCCTGCTCAGATGCTGCTCTGGGTCTGAGGCACATATGTGTCTCACAGCCAAACTCCCAACGTGAGCAATACGTTTGTTGCTGTAAATGGCAAAGTGTCATTACTCTTTTTAATGATTAATAATACTGCTGTGAACATTCAGGTGCATGTATCTTTTTGAATTCATGTTTTCATTTGCTTTGGATATATATCCAGCAGTGGAATTGGTGGACCATATAGTAGTTCTATTTTTAGCTTTTATAAAACCTCCATCCTCTTTCCATAGTGGCTACCACCTGTATGTCGTCTTTGGAAAAATGTCTGTTCAAGTCTTCTACCCATTTTTAAATCAGTTTATTTGTTTTTTGACATTGATTTGTGTAAACTGTTTATATATATTGGATATTGATCTTTTATGGTTCATATAATTTACAGATATTTTCTCCCATTCAGTAGGTTGTCTTGTTTTCATTGATGGTTTCCTTTGATGTGCAAAGCCTTTATGTTGAATTAAGCCCCATTTATTTGTTTTAGCTTTTATTTGCCTTACTTTAGGAGATAGATCCAAAAAAATATTGCTATGATTTATGTCAAAGAGCATTCTGCCTTTGTTTTCTTCTAGGAGTTTTATAGTATCCATTGTTACATTTAGGTCTTTAATTAATTTTGAATTTATTTTTGTATGTGGTATGAGGAAATGTTCTAGTCTCATTGTTTTTATTTTTATTTTTTTTGCATATAGCTGCCCGGTTTCCCTAGGATTACTTATCAAAGAGACTGTCTTTTCTTCATTACATGTTCTTGTCTTCTTTGGTGTAGATTGAGTGACCATAGTTCCTGAGTTTATTTCTGGATTTTCTGTTCTGTTCTATTGATCTGTGTGCTTGTTTTGTGCCAGTACCATATTGTTTTGATTACTGTAGTTTTGTAGTATAGTCTGAAGTCAGGGTGCATGATACGTTCAGCTTCATTCTTTTTCTCAAGATTGCTTTGGCAGTTCAGGGTCGTGTGTGGTTCCATAGAACTTTTACGATTATTTGTTCTATATATGTGAAAAAATTCATGTTTGGTTTTTTTTGAGCACTGAGTACTGTGCTGAGTGACATAAGATAAAGACAAATACGTTATCACTTATACGTGAAATTTAAAAAATAAGATGAGTGAATGTATATGACAAAACAAAACAAAACAAATATTTCACTTAAAAATATAGGGTATTACATATATCAAATTCCCTCTCACCCTCCCTAGAGATAACCACTATTCTAATTTTATATTCTAATTGTATCATTCTAATGATATTCTATTAATCATTTCCAAGGATGTTTTCTTTCTTGCTTCAAATATAAAAGTCTAGAAATGATATATTTTTAAAAAATATGTAAATCGCTACACTTTATCCAACATTGTAGTTTTGGGATTTAGCCATGTTTAAATTTTTAGAATAATTCTTTTATTTTTTATCCACCCTATGGTATCCCAATGAATGAATAAATTAGATTACCCATTCTCGTTAGCTTCTGCTTCTTTCCTTTTTCTGTTCTGATGAGCATGCTGGAGTAAATATCCTTATTACATGCCTTCTGGAGCATGTGCAACTATTTCTCTAGGATTGATTGTTAGAAATAGAGTATGCACATCTTCATCTTTATAGGGACTGCCAAATGTCCCTCAAGTTTATTCCTCCAGTTATATATAGAAATTGTAATTTCCTCCCTTTCTACTGACACTTCGTGTTATCAGGCCTACTTACTTTTTAAACCAATCTGATGGGCATAAGATGACATTTTAGTATTGTTTTAATTTGAATTTCTCTTATTTCTGATAAGTTTGAACATTTTTCATAAATTTACAGTTTATTTGGAGTTGTTCTTATGTTAATTGCCTGTTCATTTTCTCTGCCCATTTTTTTCCATCAAGTGTCTTTTTTATTATAAGTGTGTAGGAATACTTCATATGTTCTGATCAGAGTACTATGTTAATTATATTGTGGGAAATAACTCCATCTACTCTGTGATTTTTCACTTTTTCCCATATGTGTTTTGTCACAATTTGTTGCTAAAAATTGCCTTGGCTATTTTGATTTATTTGCTTCCGTGTGAATTTTCAGATCAGCTTGCCAACTGCTAAGAAATGCTCTGCTGGAGGTTTTGATTGGTATTGTATTTAGTTCAGAGATTGTTTTAAAGTGCACTTCCTCCTTGAAGTAAAGTTTTGCTTTCCATAGCAAAGCATAGACCTCCGTGTATTCAAGTCTTTTGTTGAGTCTTCAGGCCTCCCTCTTGTGGCACCTGTCTGAGGATCAGTCAAATAAGCTTTTCTAGAATTGCTCCTCCCATGCTCACCCATCTCCTGAGCCTCCTAAGTCAGTGGTGATAATGGACCCATTCTCTTAGCCACAAAGAAAGGCACTGTGGACAATCCATTAATTGCTGCCTTCTGGACAGTCCATTAATTGCTGTACATCAGGTGCTACGATGGGAGCAAACAGAGGAACTGAAGGCTGAGACCCAGGCAGCAAGTTTGAGGAAGAGACCTGGAGGTCCAGTCACTACCAGTTGGGGCTGTTTCCTAGGTCCTTGTGATTTCTGTGTTCTAGTAGCAATGTGCCTGCTTTAGAACATAGTCTCCAAATAAATGTGCTTCCCTCATAGCTCAGTCAGTGAAGAATCCGCCTGCAATGCAAGAGACCCGGGTTCAATTCCTGGGTTGGGAAGATCCCCTGGAGAAGGAAATGGCAATCCACTCCAGTATTCTTGCCTGGAAAATCCCATGAACAGAGGAGCCTGGCGGGCTGCAGTCCATGGGCTCGCAAGAGTCGGACATGACTTAGCGACTAAAACCGCCTCCAAATAAAACTGCTTGGATTCAAATTCCATCTCCACCACTTATTAGCCTAGGAAAGTTACTTAACTTATTCACCCCCTACTTTCTTCATTTGTTAAGTAGAGAATCTCCTGGAGTTGTTTTGAGGAGTGAAATAAGTAATATCAGTAATGTATTGAGAATAGTGCTGTGCTTATTAGGAATTACTCACTGTTCTAGCATCACCATTAGTTATTGTTCTTGTTCTTGTTTTTATTATATTGAACCATCTTAGGTTCAAGTTGATATTTTCCTATGTGTGCTTTCTCTTGTAATGGGGTTCCTGGGAAATACTCTGTCTAACCTATTGGAGGTCGATAGTGTCCATGAGCATATTCAAGATTCTTAGAATATTTGTAGTTAAAAAACTATTTAACATTATTTAAGCCAATATTTTCCAGCCCTTCTTGTCCACTGAAATCATCATCTCCCTTTTTCCAAAGAGGACCGATTAAATTCAGTGTAATTAGCATTCAGTAGAAGATATTTTTGGGAATAGTCTTTGGGGGGTTACCTATTAAAAATTACTTTATTTTGGCATTTATTACAGAAAGATATCTTGAAAAGATACACTCTTAGTGAAGGATTTGAAAACAGAGGTTGGCTAAAGAATAGAGATTGACATTGGTAGGCAGTCTCTGATGAGTGAAATATCCTTTAAGTATTTGAGAAAAATCTCCCAGTAATCGTGAACACATTCATTTAACTTACAGTATTGATAAAAAGAGAGTGCAAGTTTGTTGTTTTTATAAAGTAGAAGTGTCATATTTTTGGTGCCTATATTACAGCCTGGTGCAGAAGTAAAATTTTATTCCTTTCATAGAAGCCCCATTGGACTTTCTCCTGAAGGCAGGAAGGCCAGTTTATTGGTATTTATCACAGTTCATTTACTGCTTGTTTTTATTTCTTCAAAGAACTCAAGTTGCAATTGGGAATGGCATTTTGAGAATGCTGGGAATGTTGCTGAGAATATTTTTTTTTCTGTTCCCTTCCCTCCCTTTCTGTGTATTTTGTTATGTACTTAGCTAAACCTGTGGCTGGTTAATTAATCCAAATCCAGAACAAAATGCTAAGGCGAAGCAGGGGCAGCAGCTCCATTCTGCCTCCTCTCCTATCGCTGTTCTGTCATTGCTCTTAACCAAGTAAAGGAAGTAGATTATGCTAGTGTTGGATCCAAATAGTTAGGTCTTTAATCAAGAAAAACAAAGCAGAACCAATTGTAAATAATATTTCCTTTCTTTTAATTTCCTGAGAGATCTTTTCTTAGGGTAGCTTCCCCCAACCCCTCTCTCTGTTTTCTCCCCATCACACTTTTTGTTGCATTAAGATGGCACCTAGGGACTTTCCTGGTGATCCAGTGGTTAAGACTTCTTCCAATGCAGGGGCTGTGTGTTCGATCCCTGGTTGGGGAGCTAAGATCCCACATGCCTGGGGGCCAAAAAATATAAAAAAGAAGCAATATTGTAACTCATTCCGTAAAGACTAAAATATATGGTTCACATTAGAAAAAGGAAAAACAACAACAACCTGTGGGGCCAGGTTTGAGTTTGAGATCTGTGCGGGCCAGGACCTGGTAGGAAAGGTGTGACCAAGCAGAGAACTAAAACTGGGGAGAAAACTCTAGGGCAGGATCATTGGTTTTCTGAATTACTCACCATTAATTCTCTATCACAGATTCCTTTCATTATCAGATAAAGTGAGCAATGAAATCCAGATGATTTGCTGATAAACTATTATACCTCCAGTTCACATATGTTAAAATGTCTAATTTTAGTTCTGGATGCTTCTAAATAATAACAATTGCTTTATTGCTTTGATTTCCATGGCTTATGTTTGTTTTTTTCAAAATAGTCATGCTAAGTAACATTTTGGGCTAATGACATAGGAATGTTTTGTTATTTAACAGTTTTCTGAATGAATTTTGTCTCATATATTTCTTTTCAAACAAAGCTCAAATAAGTACTTAAAAGTGTATGAATTACTCAGAAATCAAGTTAAAGTAGTAACTTTGGTTTTACCTGTCAAAGATACATTGATCTGGGACTTAATCATGACTGTACTTAAACAGAAACATTAAAAGTACAAAATGAGGCTTGTTTTTCATTAAAAAAGAAAAGAGCTGGTAACACTTGGAATACATAAACATCGCTGCCTGGTAAATTATAATCAGATTGCTATTGTATTACACATTACATTGTGCTAATGCTAAAAGACCCATTCACAATGATGTCATTTCAGGCTCTGAGTAGACCAGATCTGTTCCTGTTAAAAACACACTGTGCTAACAATTTGCAACAGACCAAGGGGTTATTTGACTTGGGCAGGATTGGCTAGAGTAGTAAAGAGATTTCTTTTTACTGAGAAAAACTTTCACTTTGTTTAGGACAAGGTTCATTAGACACAGGCCATTTTGTTAATTTAAAAGATATTTTCAATGCTTCCAAATCCATTTCTCTGTGTACAGTTAACTTCATAGTAGGATCACAGGAAGGAGAAGTTGAGACTTGCAGAATAAAGTTTTTACCTTTGTGCATACCTCTGTTATCATGGCAGTTACAGCAAGAAGTTGATGGTCACACAATGGTTTTTAAAGGAGATGCTTTTTATTTTATACTTTCTTTTTTTCCTAATATTTCCACTAGTGGGCGCTGCAGTGCTTTCAACTCTGTATATTTTTATCTGGGCACAATATTAAAAAACCATACATGCAGTGAATGGTGAGTTTCCCTTAAGAGCTACTGTCCTGTCAAGAAAGATACCAAAAATACATTTGGAAGATTAAACCTGCTGAAATTATTTACTAAAATTTTAGAACAGAATAATGTGCTTGCGATTGCTACTCAGTTTTTGTTGGCATTCATTTATACTTGTGAATTGTCACATTTATTCTTGTGTGATAGGCATATATGTTGAAGTCAACATTATGCAGAAAAGGAAAGGTACTTAATGCCGTAGTACAAATAAACAATATTTATTAGGAGAAAATCCTGCCTTTTTCTATTAAAGGCGAACATTTAACACGTTTGGTTTATGTAATTTTGAGTATGAAGCAGTGCCGTTGTGGCTGTCCCTTTGATATTTAGGGAAGAATTTGATGCTTTAATAAGGGAATCCTCTGTCTCCCTCATCCATCATCCGCCATCCTCATCCATCCAAACACCACTGTAAATTTGTCAGAGCCTTTTCCATATTCAGTACTTGTATAAATAATGGCTGCTGTGATTTGAGAAAAGGGAATGCACACTTTCTCTGGCTGTGTTATATATTTGATCACAGTCATGGCGACATGTTACAGTTTTTGTTTTGCCTTGCTCAACGTCGGTGCATATAACTTAAGCCCCAGAGTGAAAGGACATTTTTGTGTGTTGACCCTTATTGTGGCTAGTACTTGCCGAAATGAAATTAGTTTGAGGGGTTTTCTACAGCAGATGAAACGCAGCCTCTGCTCCATTACTACGCTTTTATCATTGCCCATCGCCTCTCCTTCTCTCCTTTTCTATCTTAGGGATTATGCAGGTTCTCTGCAATATTCTGAAATTAATCAAAGCAAGCAAAACCCCATGCCTTATTATCCATGACAAGAAGAGAGTGGTTTCCACAATCCAGACAGCTTTGTGATGTTGTCCAGTTGTGTAACTAGAATTTTATTATCTTTTTTTTTTAAAGGTTCTGGTTTTCACACAATGAAATCTTTTCATGTTAAAGTTGTATGAGCAGTGGATCGCTCCATGTGAGTGTGACAAAGGATCTGAATTTAACTGATAGACTGTTTCTCTTATTTAAATAAGGAACTGATCTGTGAACAATGTCCACTTCTTTCTTTGATTTTTAGCTTAGCAGAACTGCTGTATGTCTTTAATGCACATAGTTTGGCTCAGAGAAGCTTTCTATGCAATGAGATAGGAGCAAACTTACAGGATGCTTATCCAGTCTGGACCTTGTATTCTATCTTATCTTTTTATAATCATGCTCTACAAATTATTTTTTTCCACTAAATTAGTGGCCATTGTACAGATTGCAGACACTTAGTTTGATTGAAAGTAATAAAAGGAGATTATCCACTGGGTTGGTTGAGTGCAGGTTCTGATTTGACCCACTGCCTGGAGAGAAAAGAATTAATCTTATAAACCCGACTCACTTCTGCCATGCTTTGAAAAACTGCCAGGAACGCATTGGATCCCTTTTGTCTTAAGTCCAGTGATAGCTAAATGTGGAGCGGAGCAGATCAACAAATGAGCCAGGTAGATAGTGGCCAGTGTGTAATGCTTTGAGTGGTATCTTCAACTATGATGAGGGCTTTTTCTCACTCTCTCTGTAAACCCTTACCACCACAGTCTTTAAATTTGAGGAGAAGGAGGATAAAAAATAGGAGAACAGTTTTTATTTATTAAGTATATTCTTTGTGCTGGGCAATGTTTTAAATTCTAAGTTTAGAATCTAAGCATATTTAGATTATATATGTTTTTGTATCTTATCTTTATGAAATAGAATATTATTAAGCCAACTTCCTGGGCATGGAAACAGCTATAAAGAGGTAAAGTACAAAATCCCACTGCTAGCTGTGGATGATTTGAGCTTTAGACTCAAGTTGTTATTTTCTTTCCCCTCTAACAGAGCACTTGCTTGTAAGCACTATGCTCTCCTGCTTCCTCAAGCAGCAAAGGTAGAAGCATTAATTCCAGGAGACGGGAATGGGATACTGAGGCCTGCCCACTGTCAGGCTGGCACAGGGAGGCACTCAGGAAAAAGAAAATGAGTGAGTGAGAAAGTGCATCACTAATGTTGAGGGATTAACCTTTGTCCTTTTCAGGAGTTAGCACAGTGAACTGGAAGGGGCCCAGGATTTGGAGCCGCCCAGACCTGGATGTATGTATCCTTACTCTTCCCTTTGTTGTCACTGAAAGTACATCACTAATCTCTGTGTTTCTGTCTCCATGACATAACTTGTAGGTTGTCGGGAGCATAGTAAAGATGGCCTGATTGATGTTGGGTGGCAGATTCTAGTATGAAGGTGGGAAAGATGTGATAAACTGCCTTGGCTGGGAGGTTGGAGGTTGGGGGATAGTATTTGGCACCAAGAAGAATGCAGAGGAAGAGTCCCATATGTTATATTGGAAGAATCTTATGGCACCTAATTCAAATGGGAAATCCCAACTTGGAGAAGTTCAATAACCTTTGAACCTTTAAAAGACAGTTCTTCCCCTAGAGCCATTTTTAGGATACACTTTAGGCAAAAATGGCATTGTCACCTCAGATCTTTATTTTAACCGTGTAATTTCCATGAGTGTCTGGAACAGTATTGAGCATTCACTACCAGTCTTTGTTCATTCCATTTATGGAGGCAGCCATGGTTTAAAGCGAGAGGCACTGATCAGCATCTTTCACATCCACTTCTCTCTTTGTATTTTGATTTCTGCCCTGTTGTGGGGAAAACAGTGAGAGGGGGGAAAAGAACACAAAGAAACATTTTGCTGGAAATAGTTCGTTTCACTCCCATTCTTCAGGCCATTCTGTTTATCTGAGGGTGTTTTCCTTTGATCTTCAGCCTTTTGTGGTTGTTTTTATTGTTGATGGTTGCAATCCATTTCCCTTTAAAATCTTGAGACCTAATAGAATAGAATGAAGGAGGGAAAGGAAAGAGTAATGATTAAGACCGTCCTGAGGATAAATGACATGGGCTCAGGCTGGGAGGCCACGCTGTGACAGCAGGTCAGTGTGCTAATGACTGTTCTGTGGGCTGAACCAAGATATTTGGAGGGAGATGTCTGTGGGACCTCTTGAAGACTGATGTACATGTGTGTTACAGTGTGTGTGTGTGTGTGTGTGTGTGTATACTCAGAATTCAATATGAGCCTCTTCCTACCTCATCTGTTTCTGTTGTTGTTTTAGTCACTAAGTAGTGTCCAACTTTTGCGACCCCATGGACTATGGCCTGTCAGTGTCCTCTAACCATGGGATTTCCCAGACAAGAATAGTGGACTGGGTTGCCATTTCCTTCTCCAGAGGATTTTCTAGACCCAGGGATCAAACTATGTCTCCTACATTGTCAGGCAGATTCTTTACTGCTAAGCCACCGGGGAAGCCCCCATGTGCTTGTTGGGATGCCTTTATTATCTACTAGAATGGAGAAAGCAATGGCACCCTACTCCAGTACTCTTGCCTGGAAAATCTCATGGATGAAGGAGCCTGGTAGACTACAGTCCATGGTGTCGCTAAGAGTCGGACACGACTGAATGACTTCACTTTCACTTTTCACTTTCATGCACTGGAGAAGGAGATGGCAACTCACTCCAGTGTTCTTGCCTGGAGAATCCCAGGGATGGGGGAGCCTGGTGGGCTGCAGTCCATGCGGTCGCTGAGGGTTGGACACGACTGAGTGACTTCCCTTTCGCTTTTCACTTTCATGCACTGGAGAAGGAGATGGCAACCCACTCCAGTGTTCTTGCCTGAAGAATCCCAGGGACGGGGGAGCCTGGTGGGCTGCCATCTATGGGGTTGCACAGAGTCGGACACGACTGAAGCAACTTAGCAGCAGCAGAGAGAATGGTCTGTAGTTTACCTGGTTCCAAAGTCGTCAATAGGACTTGTCTTACATATATATATATTTTTTTTTTTTCTTTTAAATATTCATCACATTTTTAAATTTAGAGGATAATTACAATGTTGTGTTAGTTTCTGCTGTACAACAATGTGAATCATATGTCTTACATTTTGACATTGCTTGCTCAGGTAACTTCACCCTAAAAACCCAGTCTGCTGCTGTTTTTCTTGCAGGAAAGGAAATGTGCTCTCTCTCTAACCCAGAGCTTTAGCTATGAGTGAACTGGAAACTGAAAGACCAGGACTGAAACTTTTTTTTCCTTAAGTCTACAAACTTTTGGTCGAGTGTCTGGACAAACCTCCAAGGGGTCGGATAATGGGTGGGGATGGTGACTCAGTGCCTGCTTGATTTCTGAACTTTGGGGCCATTGGGACTGCTCCTTCCTGGCCCTGTCCTGGCCTCTCAGTGGTGTGATGGCATCGAGCCCTTTGGGCATCTGCGAGGGTTTTTTCCTGACAGCACTAGAGCATTCTTGCTGCACGGGAACCTCATCTGTTTCTTCCATTCTTGTCCCTTCTGAGGGGAGGAATTGGAAAAGGAACGCCTGAATGGGGAGGTCCCTGGAGGTAGGCTGGGGCCCTTCTCTGTTTCCCGTAGTCTTAGCCCAGTCAAGCTCAGGGTCTGCAAGTTGTTCTGCAGATGGCTCAGCAGCAGACACCCAGCTGGGCTGATTTAACCCACAGAGTGTTTGTGTTTATGTTTGACAGCCAAGACAGGGAGCAGGAAAACTGTTTTCACTGGGATCAGCCTCAGTTGTTTCTCCAAAAGCAGTTGGTTGAACGGCTGTGCTGTTTCTGGAGCCGTTATGCCATGAAGTGAAGTTTGGATGAAGGACAGATGTATTATCTAGGAAAGAATCCTGGTCCTTTTCCCAAAGAATGTTCAGTTGTTTCCTGGGCCAACAAATGAAACTGCTCTCCAATGTTCTGTTTATGTAGACACTATTTCTGGGGGAGAAAAAAAAAAGCCCTAAAGACATTAATCCTCCTTTGCTGTGGAGTAAGTAAGTAGCAAGTGTCAGTCAATATCCATTTTCTAGGTGAAGAAATAGAGGCACTGAGAGATTAAATAGATCATTGCTTTTTAAACTTGGATGTATTCATGAAGTGCCTAGGAATCTTGTTGTAAATGGAGATTTTGATTCAGTAATCTGGGGAGGAGACGTGAGAACCTGTATTTCTAACCTTTTCTCTGGTGATACAGATGTTGCTAGTCTGTGATTCATACTTGAGATTAATTTAGGCTCATGGCAAGTTAGAGAGCAGCTTACTAGATAAGGTTGCTTGCCTGTGTCCCCAGGAAGTGAAACAATACAGTCTTCTAATCAAGACTGTATCTCAATTGTTTCAAAATAGTTATAGGAAGCACAGCACTTCCTGGACATTGTGGCCAGAGGGCATAAAAAACCAAATTGACCGGAGTGGTTTTTAGCAGAAGTAGGTAGCTAGACTAGTTTTATACAGTCATAACTATAGCTTACCTTAGATAACAGAAGTATAAGAAATTATACCCAAGCATCAAAAACTCAGTAGTGCTTAGAAGAGAAGGCAACCACTGTCTTATAATTCATGTTTCGTTCCTACTAAAGCCAATAAAGCATGTATGTGTGCCTGTGTGTGAGCACATGCATAGGTCCAGTGTTCCTGTTTCTAACTGCACTCCTGTAGTCCATTTCCTTATAACATGTTATCAGAGCAGTGTTGCCATTGTAAAAGACAATCTTTGCCATGTGCTACTATTCACAAAGATTTCACAATTTGTTGAAGACTCGCACATCTGTGTGGAAATATACACTACCGCCTTCAGCTGCAGTAGTTTATGTCTTTCTCCCCTCTAGAATATGATTACCCACAAGTATGTAGTAGTCATTTAATGGGAAGCAGGTGTAAGAAGAAACAGTAACTCTGAACAAAAGGAACGGATGCAATTGCAGCATGAAGGATTTAGGCTAGACATCCACATGCAGAGAATATTCTCTTCTGCCAGTAAGAGCAGTGAAACATTGGAACACAGGATGAAAGCAGAGTTGTGGTACATTCTCAAGGATTTGAAAGAAAAGGGCAGGTGGTTTTATTTCAATGCTCTCTATTCAGCTCCTCTCAGAGGGAGGAGAATGAATTCTGCAATTGCTGGAGATCATTTTTAGTTCTGTGATTCATGAGAATGAATTCTGGGTGTATCTGATTAAAAGCCATGTCAAAGAGTCACATATTCCAGAGATCCTTTCTGATCATCCTAATTGATACTGGAATATAATTGTTTTTTTGGTGTGGGGATGGAAATCCAACAAGTATTTGCTGAGACAAGTTTCATGAAATATCTTTTTCTTTGAATGATTTTCACCTGCACCTTTAATGATAATAAAAATTGTCTTCCCCAAGGGCTTATGAGATATTGTAAGTAAAGTATCATCTGGAATACTCAGGGGATCCAGAGGTCATCAGATATTCTTTCTCCCAGTATTATTTTGAGTGTTCCAAATTTTAATAGTCTATATAATAGTCCTTCATTTTCCTTTCTAATTGGAATTTCAACTAGGGATGCCTGCAGGCATTTACTTTCCTCTCTTGGAATGCTTTGATGCACTAGGCAATGATAAAGGATGTCCATACCTTGGTGCAAAATTGCCACACTGTTATAATGTTTGGTATTATACCATATTAAAACCTGTGTCTCGAGAGAGAATGACAGTGCCTAAAAATAATGGAGATTAAACTTTCCCAGCTTTTCGGAGAATACTGAAAATAAAATACTGTGTGTCTCCTAAGTGACTAATGGCACCTTCTTATAAACAGCATCATAAGATCTCTCTCTCACACACACACACATACACACATACATGCACAGTCACATAAAGATGAGAAATGGACATTTGAGTTTCTAGTGAATATTTTCTGGGTCCATTATATATGAGGTCAGTAGCAGTGTATGTTCAATAAAATTCACAGCAGGAAAATAGGAACCTGGAGAAATTCTGCAGACCTTTTGGAGCCAGATAACTCAAACATTAAGAAGGTGCACAAGTTTTCAGCTTTTGAAAGCAAGAATTAGGAAGGTGGGAAAGGAGGATGAGGGGGAAGCTGATAGTCAGGAGTGACAGGCCTATATTTCATAGATTGCTATGTGAGGGAATTTATGGCACCCAGATTCCATACTTTTCCTACTGTTGTCTTTATCCCAGTCACAAAATCTACTCCTCAGTGAGCTGACCCATCAATCAGGTAGGGTCTGGACAAGAAAATGGAATTCTTTGGTGGTGGTTTTTGGTTATTCAATCCTAGTTAGCTAAAGCTAAATTAACACAACAATTCATTCTCATCACTTTGTCAGATTGCTAGACCATGAGGTAAATTAGTACTTTGAAAGGAAAGAGGCACAGAAACTCTGTTTCTGGAACATTTTATTATTACATAGAATCCGAGAAATTTGGACGCCATGGATTACTAGCTTTCAAAGCTTGGTCAATTAAAATTTTTTCGAGAAAGACATTTCCAAATTAAAAAACAAAACCCACTAAACAAATAGGAGGCAGAAGAACCAACTATTATTTACTATAACTCTTATTTCATTTAAAAAAGATATTTGAACACTGTAAGTATGGAAAGGGAATATTCTCCAAATAAAGGGTTGCCTGTATGTTAAATAAACTTAGCTATATGATGGCTTAGTGAAGACCAGTGAATATCTCATCGTGTACCAACACTGGCCAGCTGACTTGGATTTGGGAACCATTTGTTCAAAACCCAGCTGTTTGTTTAGAAGTCAATCTGCTTCAGGGGATGGGATGATTTGTGGAGGCCCACTGGACTTAGGCTGTTGGTGATCTTCACTGATGAGATAGATGTGCCATAAAAAGATGAGAAACATTAGGATGTTTTTACAAAAATCTTTTCATAAATGAAAACACATCATTTTGATTCAACTAAGCTTGATGAATTTCATAATACCCAGTTTATCTTTTGATTATCCAAGATTTAGCAATTCTGTGTCCTTTTAAGTAGAAGATAACAAACCTTTTTTGTCTTTTTTAGGAACTCACACATGGTATGTCTAATTAAACTCTACTTTGTTTTGCGTTGTTACAAACATGAGATGACTTAGCAGTTTCACTGCAGAAGCATGCATCATGATGTTTGAAGTGAGAAATCATCCTGTTATTATTATGCAACTTTTACTTATAAAAACTTAACTCTTTTTCAGTTCAGTTCAGTTCAGTTCAGTCGCTCAGTCGTGTCTGACTCTTTGCGACCCCATGAATCGCAGCACACCAGGCCTCCCTGTCCATCACCAACTCCTGGAGTTCACTCAGATTCACGTCCATCGAGTTAGTGATGCCATCCAGCCATCTCATCCTCTGTTGTCCCCTTCTCCTCCTGCCCCCAATCCCTCCCAGCATCAGAGTCTTTTCCAATGAGTCAACTCTTCGCATGAGGTGGCCAAAGTACTGGAGTTTCAGCTTTAGCATCACTGTTGTGTTATATGTAAGGGCTTCCAAACCATGAAAACTTGCTTGAGAGGGAATGAAATGAACATCTATACTTGAGGATTGAAAACCGGTTGTATAAGCCTAGGTTGATCCAAGCATATGTACTTACCTCACATTTTGTAACTCACTTAGGTAAAATAGTCCATTTTCTTTTCACCCAGATTCTGAGTTTTGAAATAAATGCTGAGGATGAGGTAAGTGTCCCAGGACAAGCTCCCTTTCAAGGTTAAAATTGTCTGTAGCAACTGTTTTGCTTAAGAAAACACCTGACTTGGTAGAATCACGTAGAATGGTAGAGCAAGAGAGGCTTGAAGAATACTTTATTTTATAGATGAGGGAGGGGAGGGAAAGGGTGCAAGGAGGGAATCGAGTTGAAACGCAGATGTCTGAGAATAACTGGACCTACAAGTGGAAAATTGAGGAGAATGACAGAGTCGAAAACTACAGTGGTATTTCAGATAAAACTTTACAGATTCCTTCCAGCAATACGTGGACTGCAGTTGGAGTGAAGTGAATGGTTTTGCATATACTGTGTTCCACAGCCGTTAGGAGATGCCAGATGTGTGTGTGTGTGTGTGTGTGTATTATGTTCCTTGAACAGACAGTGCTAACAAGGGCCTGCACATGGTCACTTACTTATATCTGCAATCAGCTGTAGTTTTAAAGTGATTTCCCTGCTGGCTTAGTCATTAAAGAGTCTGCCTGCAATGTGGGAGACCTGAGTTCGAGCCCGGGGTTGGGAAGATCCCCTGAAGAAGGAAATGGCAACCCACTCCGGTAGTCTTGCCTGGAAAATTCCATGGACAGAGGAGCCTGGTGGGCTACAGTCCATGGGGTCACAAAGAGTCGGACACGACTGCGTGACTAACTTTCATTTTCATAGCTTTAAAAGGCTCAGGCCTCCTGAGGGCACTTTGGAGGTTCACTGCAGCAAGCGCTCTCTCTTTGTGTGCTGTGATGATAATTTTGGCAAAGGAAGAGCGTGTTCCAGTTTTAGAATCCCTGGAGACTCTTTTGTCTTTCTTGATTCAACTCTTACAGCTTGGACTGCTTTGGCTTAAAAGAAAATTACAAAAGTCAAGCATCACTGAGTTGACCTTAAAGGAATAAACAATCTGAAGATCACAGTGTAGTCCTTGTATTAAGCTCATTTTTGTTTGCTTTTGGTGGTTTTTGGCCAACTATGCCAAGGCATTCAAGTACTTAGTTCTTCATAAAGCTGTTCCTTTCCTCCACTTGTGTTAATACAGATATTAAGTCTACTAGTATCTACTTAGCATAAACAAGAAGATAAAAATGATTCCTATGATTGAAATGTTTGTTATTTAGCATTAAGCATCTTCCTGCTCCCATGCATTTTGCATTTTAATCCACTTGGTGCTTGGTTTGGGGATTGTTAGATTAGTTTTAATCCCCTGTCTAATAGTGGAGTAGTGGTGAGATTTATTACACAGACGGGGTTTGGTTCTTGGATTTAAGAGGGCTCACGTGCACTCTTCATGCATATTAAATTTGGGAAACCACTGGTTCAGTATAAAAGGTTGGGGAGATATCCTTTATCTTAGAATGATTCTCTTTAGGCACACGAAGTGCAGACGGCATTTATTGTATTAATGAAAAGAAAATTGATTACAAGTGTTTCTCTCTTTTGGGGTCAGACTAATGTTCTCGGAATATTTTTTTTCCCATTTGAAATGTATTCTACTATCATTTCAAAGCATTTCTAGATGTTTTCTTTATTTCTTAGGAGGCCACCTCCAGGAGAAAGATAAATAGCTTATTATGTAATGGATTCTTCCCAAGGAAAATGGAAAAGTTTGAGTACTATCCAACCAGGGAATAAATATTTTCAGAAATCACAGAAAAATAGAGCTCACTAACCCTTGAGAGCCTAATTGTTGCCATTTTCTCCAAACTGATTAAAAAGTGTGCCACTTTGAAGATTGGAGGATTATTTTTATTATTTATATATTTTCTATGTTTCTTACAATGTGAAAAGATTCTGGTTAAAAGAGTACAAAACAAACAAGAATACCATGATTGTACATTTTTGTGATTAATAAATAAAAATAATGCTGGAGCAAAACTTGTAGTGGGAGCTTAAGTTTTCTTCTGTTGTTCCAATTAAGTAATTTTGCCTTGGGGAGAAGAAAGAATATGTGTTAAGTAATGAAGAGACATACTGGGAATAATTTGGGTTATAGGATGAAATATATAGGTTTTTTTATGGTTTCAAAATACCATCCAGTATTTTGAATTAGTCTTACTCTCAGAGCTTGAACTTGTATTTGTGACCCAGCAAACCTTATTACAGTTTGTCTTTCAAGGCTATTTTTCTCCCCATTAAAGGTTGATCCTCTAAAGGAAGAAGACAAGCATGTGTAACGGTCAGTAGAGTCCTGTTAAAATAGCCACTCAAATGAGAGCAAAACTGTTCAGTTTACTTAAAAGACATATTTAAAATTTACAAAGCAATGTTTTCTCTCTATGATTTGAGAGTTCAAAGCAGCCCTTCTGTGTTAATTTTTCCTTCAAATTTTGTTTCCAAATTTATGTTTTATTCATTAAATTTATTTGGTGCTAGCTGTGAGTACAAGTAACCCAAAGTTAGTATAACTGATTTCCTTGAGAGACAAAAATAAGAAAGAAATATATTCTCTTGGAATGTTACTATGATTTTAAATCCCAGTAAACATAGCTTTTAATATACACATTTAACAATATAAATATATGAACTTCATAGTAATTTTCACCAAGTTTGGACACCCAGTGGAGCTTTTTAACATCTCTGAGACTCAGATGAGAATATGCTGTTGGATTTGATAGAGTCCAAGGAACCTTTCAGTTCAGTTCAGTTCAGTCACTCAGTCATGTCCTACTCTTTGCGACCCCATGAATTGCAGCAGGCCAGGCCTCTGGGTCCATCACCAACTCCCGGAGTTCACCCAAACTCATGTGCATTGAGTCAGTGATGCCATCCAGCCATCTCATCCTCTGTCGTCCCCTTCTCCTCCTGCCCCCAATCCCTCCCAGCATCAGAGTCTTTTCCAATGAGTCAACTCTTTGCATGAGGTGGCCAAAGTATTGGAGTTTCAGCCTCAGTATCTGTCCTTCCAATGAACACCAGGACTGGTCCCCTTTAGGATGGATTGGTTGGATCTCCTTGCAGTCCAAGGGACTCTCAAGAGTCTTCTCCAGCACCACAGTTCAAAAGCATCAATTCTTGAGCACTCGGCTTTCTTTATAGTCCAACTCTCACATCCCATACATGACCACTGGAAAAACCATAGCCTTGACTAGACGGACCTTTGTTGGCAAAGTAATATTGGAGTAGTATAAATCTTGCAAGTATATTTATGAGAAGTAAATATCATTGACCACTAAGTCGTGTGTGTGTGTGTGTGTGTGTATGACAGAAAGATGTTTCTCACTGTTGTTCAGACTGTGGAGATACCTCCCCTAAAAGAGAAAACTTGCATCTGAAATTCCTTTTCATCCTGAGCCGGTTTCTGAAAATGGTGGGCTAAATCCTGAGTGTTGGTATGCATTTTGTCTTTCTAAATGGCCTGCTATGTTTCCATCCATTCATTATTTAAATATTTGCTGTACACTTTGTGCTTTATGTGGAGGAAATGGCAACCCACTCCAATATTCTTGCCTGGAGAATTTCATGGACAGAGTAGCCTGGTGAGCTACATACAGGCCACGGGATCACAAGGAGTTGAACACGGATTCTGTGATCTTATGAGCTAATAATGTCAGATAGGAATCTGTAAACCTGTTACATTCTTGTTTTTGAAAACCCAGAAGTTTAGAAATACTTCTTTCATACTAAATAAAACATTAATGTGATGGTAATATTTTCTTTTTCATTTCATCACCATCCAAATGTTTCCATGAGAAAAGGAACACTGTCAGTCTTGTTCACTGTGGCATCCCCAGAGCATAGGATAGGGTCTGTGACATGTTGCACTTAATAAATAAATCAATTTATGGGTGAATAGAAGAGTGTGTAGATGGATGGATCTTTGGAGAAGAGATGTCTGAGTCTCTGGATAAATTCTCAGACAACAACTTCTTGATTTAATGTGCAGATTTAGAGAATGAATCCTTTCCAAACATTAGGAAGTTCAGTCCATAGTCAGCCAGGCCACACAAAGGGGATGGTCTGGAGTGGGGTGGAGAGACAGGGTTTGAATCTGGGGGCCAAAATTAGGATTTAGAATATTTCAAACAATGTATATATACATATAAAATATTTAACCATATAATGTATTAATAGAAATAAATGTAATCATATTGCTGTAGTAGATAATATTACATATGTCACAATATTATATATAATTGCTATAATATTATATATTATATATAAACATGGATATAGCACTTTTCCTATATATATAAAATATGCATATAGTGGAAATATTATATACTTCAATTTTTGTTGTCTGAGTGGCAGTTTCCTTCTATTCATAGTTTCTTGAGTGTTTTTATCATAGAAAGGTGTTGCATTTTGCCAAGTGCTTTCTGCATCGAGATGATCATGAGAGGTTTTGGTGTGTATGTCATTCTGTTAGTTCTATGTGTATTCCATCCAGTTTTCTTGTTGCTTATTGTGAGAAAGGGACAAGTCATTCCGTCATGACCAGAAACCCTTGCATGTTGAGGTTTTTCAAAATCTTTTTTCATATCTATTAAGCACTAATTATCAACACCCTGAATTCAGCTTTTTTGTTGTAATTGTTGGTGCTTTGGGGCATATGTCCATCATCTTTCTGTTTTTTATTGTCTTGCTGCTTTCCCCCTTCTTCTTGCTTATTTCTTTTTTCTGGTTGATTGCACTTTGGTGGTTACTGTTCATTTCTGTAGTTAAATAATATCTTGATCTACCTTACAACAAGTCAGGGTTCTCAGAACTTTCAACCCTTTTAACCAAGTACAAAGAATTATGTACTGCCACTGTTCAATAGTTAGGTTCCACCTTTTCTCCTAAATACCATGAATTAGACACCATCATTATTGGCATTATTTTATATAGACATTGTATGTTTGGATTTATATCCAAGTTTACCTTTTATTTGTTTAACATTAATTTCTCTATCTTAAAGCTCCATCTGGGGCTTATTTTCCTTTTTCTTGAAGAACATACATTTAGAAGTTCCTTAGATATAAGCCTTGTGTTTAGTAAGAGTCTCAGTTTTTGTTGATTCATAAATATATTTACTTAAACACTTCTTCAAGGATAGTTTTGTTGAATATACAATTCTGGATTGAAAATAACTTTCTCATCACTTTGAAGCATTATTCTACTGTTTTCTTATATTGACTGTGAGTACTGAGATGTCTGTGATAATTCTAAATATAATTAGAATTTTTTTTGTATTTTTTCTAATTCTAATCCTTTCTCATTTATTTCTCTTAATATATTCTCTGTCTTTGGTGGAGTGTAATTTCACTACAGTGTTTCTAGGCATGGATATCTTTTTATTTTTTTGAGAACTGTTGTAGTGCTTGGATCATTGGATCATTTTGTTTTGGAAAATTCACAACCTTTATCTCTTTAAAATTTTCTTTTCTCCTTTTGCTTTATTTTTTCCTCACTGTTATGCTACCTAGATATATTTTAGAAACAATTATAGTCTCCTCTATACCTCTTAAAACCTTTTATATTCTCTGTTACCTTGTCTTTAAGTTCTTGGTAATTTGTTAAAATGCATTTTCCATTTCACAAATTCTTTCTCTAGCCATGATTATGCTATTTGACCCATTAATTATTTTATTTTAATTGTGATATTTTAATGTCAAGAATTTCATTTATTTTTCTTTCAAATTTATCTGATAAGTCTCAATACCTTCTTGTTGCTCTCTTATCATTGTAACTATGCTCTCATTTCTTTAAATATCCTTGTCCATAGATGTGCTCTATTCTGTATGTGAAAATCCTCAAATTTAAATTCTTTGAGTTTAGCCTTCAACTTTGTTAATTTTTGGCTCTCCTTCATGGTGTGTTGCCTTCACAAATACTTAAGATCTTTGCTTGTGAGCCCTACTTCTTGATCTTCACCACTAGTCCTCCTTTGGACCTAAGTTGTGGATATACATCTTTGAAAGAGATGCTCTTCTTTCTGTAGCTAATAGATGCCCCCAGTCTGCCACCAATTTTGGAGGTCTGGGGTTTAGCACAGAAATCCCAGGCTCAAATTCCTCTTTCCTTGCTGGCTCAAGTCTCAATATCTTGATAGCAGTGCTTCACCTGACATTGCTTTCAGGGTAATGTATCTCCTCACTGCCTATTACTCTGACCTCAGCCAAAGGTTTTAAGTAGAAAATGTGAAATCCTGTCCTTTGAGTCCCTGTAACTTGTGAGACCAGTGACACCTTAAGAATGTGCCCTATTCAGAGTGCAGTTGTTCTGAGGTGTGATGCTCCCATAGGGCTTTTAGATAGCCATAATGCTAGAAATAGAAGTCATATGTTATTACTTTTAAATACTAATTGTTGCTAGAGTAAAGAAATGCATAAAGTTTATCTTTAGTTTAACTGTGTTATCTCTGAATTATTTTGGAATTTTCCTATACACAGTCATATCTCTTGCAAACAAAGATGTTATTGTTCTTCCTTTCCAACCCTAATAGATTTTGATTCATTTTATTTTTTTACTGTACTGATTAGAACTTACAGTACAATGATAAAAAGAAGAGATGATAGTGGACATCCTTGTCTTGGTCCTGATCTTCAGGGATCAGTGTTTCACTACAAAGTATAAACTTTGCTACAGTGTGTGTGTGTAAAACACTTAATTCTTACAGAGAAATTGGAAAAAGCTTTGTAAGATTTAAATTTGATCCTGAAAATGAGTAGACTGAGATATGTTATAGCTATATGGTATATATAACTAGATTACATTGATAAATGAAAGAAAGAGTTGGGATGGTTAATAAAATTTTTGATCTTATGTCTGCACATTCTTCATTTATAAATCCAAGGACAGCAAAGCTAAATATATAATTTTTGTTTTCTAGCTTTCTTTTTAATGGATATATGCATGGCCTTTCTGTGTGTGTAATTCTAATCAGGCAAAATTAGTAGTATAGCAGAACTCAAACATTCATGAAGTTAGGGTCTTTCAGAGAGGAGTAATGATGGGGTAGATTTGATGAAATTTTCTTTTCTTTTTAGCAAAGTTTCTTGTTTTTCTCCAGTATCCTAATCAGGAACAGATACATCCCTACCTTTAGTAATAAGAACTTTATCAATTCTTGAATTCAGTGAGCCTGAGAGAGATTTTGTCTGATATTTGTGGGTTTTTTTCTTAGCTCTCAATTACCTGCATTGTAGGATGTACTTAGCTCTTTCCATATGGCTTTCTCTATGTGCTGTCGTATAGTTCTTCATGCTATCAGCACCCTTCTCCTCACTAACTGTTCATTAGATGAGGGTGGCTGCTGGCCCAACATACTTCCTCTTCTGAAAACTAGGAATCAGAACCCAAGAAAGTCAGACATTCTATCTTTAACTAGGTGAACTTGAAACAAATTCAATGGCCATCTGTATTCACTTGGAAACTGTGGATAAGAGAAGATGATTCAGCAGGGAAGGAGAGAAGAATTCAGAGAGGAGTTGAGGTGAGAGATGAGAAGAAAGGACTGTCAGGGTTCTGACAGCATACCTTTTTCTCATTCTAATTCCTTCTGGCTACCTACAACCTTTGGGTTCATGAAACACCCTCAAATCCTTATAATGTTTTTTTTTTTCTTCTTGTGAAGGCCATATGTGGCCACAGTCTTAGGAGTCTAATGTACCTGTTTTTTTTTTTTTTATTTGCACCTACATTTAAATTTGAGTTCTAGTGACTCTGAGCAAGTTATGAATCTCAGTTTCTGCATCTGTAAAATGGGGATAGTGGCATCTACTTTGCAGAGTGCTTATGAGCATTTGAGTTAACGTATGTAGTGGAACAGCTGGCTCAGAGTAGACTTTTAATAAATAATAGTTATTACTTTTTAAATTATTTTTCCAGTCCAGTATGATAGCTGGTAGTGCATTGTTTACATGTTTATTATCACACATCCTATTCTGCCTGTGATATCGCTTCTTGGATGTTTGCCCTGTCTTCCTATTAGATTTCAAGCCTCTTGACAGGATGATTTCTAACATGTGCTTCTCACTACCCTAGCAGAAACCATCTCGGAGTTTGTGCTCAATAGATAATTATTGGATAGGGTAAATACTTTGGGGATTTCTTGTCAGGGGAAACCAGAAGAGCTAAGAGTAGAACACTCTACCTATTATTTATGATTGTCCCCTTTATAAAGCTAGGCAAACACAAACTCTGATATCTTCTATTCCAGAAAGAATTGCCCGTAAGTGAACAGTTCTCTTCATTGGTTAGACCCCTGACAAATCTTTGTTGTTTTAGTCGTAGTTTTAAAAATAAAATCCTATGAGGAACTCCAGTATATGAAACAGATTTAAGCAAAGGCTTTGTGGTTGAGCAGAAGAGAGAGGCCCTGAGCCCTGCATCCCATCCAATGGTAGACCCCAAAGCACCTCAGGGCTTGGTGGAAAACATTTTGGAAACTGTTACTTTGGATTATCTAGGATAGTCTATGTAACCCACAGCTATCATGGGGTTTTACTGAATTAAAAAAAATATGGAACCAAAAGAACAAGATGCCATAACCCTTCCCAGAGTGATTATGAAGGTTTTAGAAAGCTTTAGGGGATTGTTGTCAAACTTGTTACAATTGATGGTGTGGGAACTCTTGGCCACTATTAAAAGCAAGAGAGATTTTGCTGAGGTAGGATGGAAAATGTTTTGGGCTTGATGTCAAAAGATGAGGATTTGAATTCTCATTTCTTTTCTTACTGGCCAGTGGCTTTAGGCAGCTCTGCAACTTCACCCAGTCTCAGCTACAAATTGGGAATTATCACCCCCACCTACTTCGCAGATCTGTCAGCTGAAATGAGACTGAGATGTGAAATGGTTTTATAATTTGAAAAAAAAGTACTATATAAATATAAGGCCTGCTTAGTAATATGACTAATTAAGGAAATAAAGAGAGAAAACACAGTATGTACAATTAATGACTTTACCTAGACTCAGTTATTTTCATCTTTTGACATGGCATACACATATTCCTTTTTTTTGCTGAAAGTCTAAATGACTGTATTATCAGTAAAGGTCCTCCCTCCTCTGCAGTGCTGATGAAAGAAACTGAAGGCCTAAATAAATGGAGATGCATGCTATGTTCATGGATTTGAAGACTTAACATAGTAAAGATGCCAGTTCTCCCCAGTTTGATGTAGATTTAATGCAATTCCTGTCAAAATGCCAATAAGATTTTTGTTGATAAAGATGAATATTTTAAAATGTATATGAAAAGGCAAAGAAAGTAGAATAGCTAAAACACTTTTTTAAAAAAAGAACAGAGTAGAAAAATCAGTCAACTCAATTTCAAGACACATGATAAAAATGATATAAAACTATAGTCAAATACCACACCAATGTCAGATTCCTCCATTTAATATTGCACCATAATTATGTAAGATTAACTGTAGGGGAAACTGGGTGATGGGTTCTTGGCAGTCTTCTACTACCTTTGCAACTTCCTGTGAAACTATAATACTCCATTTTTTACAAAAGTAATTTTTTTAGCTTTATTGAAATATAATTGGCATGTAAAATTGTAAGATATTTAAAGTGTACATCATGACGGTTTGATATATACATCGTGAAAGTATTCCTCCCATGTTAGGTAATTAACATGTCTATAACCTCACATATTTATCCTTTATTTATTTATTTAATGTTTTTTGGTTGAGTACATTCATTTTGCTCTCTCAGGAAGTTTTAATTTTTGAAAATATAAAGCACAAACACATTTCAACTGTGTCAGTCATTGGCTGGCTAGCTCTCAGCCATTATTCTCACTCCTCTGCGTTTTATTGTTGCATATGATGGGAAGCTGGGGCCTTGCAAATGACTTCTCCCTAATTCTTTTGTCAACTGGCTTCATCTTAGGTCCTACCGATTAGTGGCCCTAGGGAGGGACTAGGAAACAGGATCTGGGGAGAAGCCACTTTATTTTCACTTGTATCTTCCATCAGCTTTTCTCCAGCTAGAACAGGCAGCAGTGGCATGCGGCATTTTTGGCAGTCCCAGCCCATGCTCTCTGGAGCCTTTTCTTTGGTCCATCATTAGTACTCAGCACCGCCTCAGTAGTTCCACATGTAGTCATGAGATACTGTCTCATAGCCTTGGCATTGCCATTCAGTCCTCTTCTGCACTTCTGGACTCTGATAATATAACTGCCTCTCCACCAGCCCTGCTAATGGCAGCTGCTTTCTTTGGTTACTAGTCTTTGGGTTACTATACCACCTTCTCATACTCTCTGCTCTTTTAATACCTTTCTAACCAAGTCCTGAAATTCCTGAAGTGGTTCTGATTTGACTCGACTAATGCACCCAGTGTGGGTGAAACAGTGCTTTGTGTTAATAGGAATTAGGCAATATTCTTTCCATCTCTTTATTTCAGTGCTGAGCCATTCCTTGAAATCCTCTTTAGGTAGAGCCTTCTGGAGATGAGGAAAAACTTGGGGTATCCTGAACTTGAAGTGTGGTTGAAACTTGGCCCTAAGATCTCTGACACCTTTAGGAAATGGTAGAGACTGAAAAGGGGGAAATAAAGATACCCTAGTCACTTCAAGTTGGAACACAGTTTTCTGACTTTCAAGAGGACACTTGGATACTGTCTTTTTTTTTTCCCCCTCGGAAATCTGCCTAAATAAGCCAAGTCAAAACAGAAATATATTTGTCCAGAGGCTCCACCAAATTAAATCACTGTGTATGTCCTAGACCTTTTGATTTTCTGTTCCTGGAAAAAAAAATTGGGGGAATGAACATAGCACCCAATATTTTAGTTTTACCAAGAAAGCATGTTAAAAATGGGAAAATGGCAATAGTTTATCACAGTTATTTCACTAAAGAAATAGCAGCTTATTAAAAAAATGAAAATGACATGAGAAAAATTGATAGAGTTTTAAATTTAAGAAAGTATGTTTCACCATTTCCTTATTTGTTTATTTTAAAAATATACCCCATCCCCATTAAATATTCCCACTGGTCTGGTGTTTAGGAAGTTCTTCTGGATAACTTAATGTTGATTCCATAGTGTAAGTAGAGTACACTTTAGAGACAGTATTTCTGTTAGGGAGATATTTCTCTTGTAAGAATGTTGAGATAGAACTCAACATTTTCATCTTTTGACATGGCATACACATATTCCTTTTTATTTCTGCTAACAGTCTAAACGACTGTATTATCAATAAAGGTCCTCCCTCCTATACAGTGCTGATGAAAGAAACCAAAGGCCTAAATAAATGGAGGTGCATGCTATGTTCATGGATTTGAAGACTTGACATAGTAAAGATGTCAGTTCTCCTCAACAGTTTTCTCTCCTCAAAAACTGTTGTATGTTTATCTGAAGATGTGTATCCTCTTGTTTTACAGTTGCTGAATGAAGTTGAAAGTTATGTTTTCCTGAGAGATTGAGATTGTGTGTCTTCAAGAATCTGCACTTATTAGTATGTAGGTGAAAAGTTGGAACACAGATTTTGGGAAAGGGAAAGTGTCCCTGCTTTTGCCTGGAATCCATTGTTGTACTTTGATTTCGGAAATGAGCAACTCTGGGAACATCTGGAGAAAGTTTTCTTGACCCAGGTATTAGCTTTTTCACAATGGACACCAAGGACAGTGAGAATAGTGATACTTAACCCAAGTGGCTTTGCAAGCATGCCAGCCAAAGCAAAATGTGTCAGAGGCTATATGGTGACTGTAGGAAAGATAGTCTGCAAGCACACATGAAGCTCTTCCTTTTAAAACTCTTGGATGTTCTTGGGAGAGAGGGATTTTTAAAGGGAAATATAACCTGTCAACCTGTGGAGTAAGAATGTGCTCGGTCGCTCCAGGCTCCTCTATCCATGGAATTTTCCAGGCAAGAATACTGCAGTGGGGTGCTATTTCCTACTCCAGGAGAATTCACATCTCTTATGTCTCCTGCATTGGCAAGCAGATTCTTTACCACTAGCACCACCTGGGAAGCCAGAGTAAGAATAGGAACTTGATTTGATGGTGGTTGTTGTGACTTTCTTTGTAACCAGCATGTGATTGTCCATGATATGTATCAGTTAGCTTTTGGTACATGAGAAACCACTCTACAACTTTGTAACTTATAACAAATATCTCTTTTTAAAATTTTGTGAATTAACTAGAAAATTCATATAATCCATGTTGGCTTGACTGGGGCCAGACGGACTAGAATGGCTTTGTGTGTCTGTGGGCTCAGATGGAAAGGCTGGAAATACTGAGACTAATGGGACCTCTTTCCTTGTAATGTCTCATTTTCCAGAAGACTAACCCATGCTTTTGCACATGGTGGTGCTGATGCCCATCAGCAAGAGAGGGAAAGTAATTTTTGAGCTTCTGAATGCATCATGTTTGTTAATATTCCTTCGACTAAAACATCCATTGGTTTAGATGATGTTCAAAGCCAGATTTCAGGGGAGGAGAAAGTGTTTAACTTGGCTAGGAGAAGCAGCAAAATCATATTTAAAGGGTCATGGGTATGGGAAGGGAGTAATCTGTGACCATTTTATAATCTTCCACATAGAGTGATGGTAAGAATCTTAACTCTAATTAGACACATCCTGTGAGCTCATACCACACGTAGGATTCATCATCCAGATGTTCAACATGGCTGTAAGTTTCTAAGTGATGGAGGTAACCTGAATCATTGGTAAGAAAAATTTTATCTTCTCTGGTAAGCATCACCTGCTGTGATTTGCCATTTTAATTTTATTTATTAGACTATTATCTTTCAGCTACAAACCCAAACTTCTATTTGCTCCTTTTTTATTCTGGGGACTGGAACCCTACAAATTCCATTTTTGCCTTGCCTGCAGGTTCTCTTTAAGTTCTACCAACAGAGACCACTAGGAGATAGTGAAAGGCTGAAGAGGAAGATATGGCACTCTTTTGTCTGCTTTTTGTGAACTTTGCATCAGCTTTTTTCCTGTGGGCATCATTCCAGAATGATTTTGTCTGTGTAAGTTACATCTTCTAGTAGCGGTTGCATCCTATTAACAGTTTTCCTAGCATCTTTAAGGCTTTCCTGGCGGCTCAGTGGATAAAGAATCTACCTGCAGTGCGGGAGAGCTGTGTTTGATTTCTGGCTTGGGAAGATCCCCTGGAGAAGAAAATGAAAACCAACTCCAGTATTCTTGTCTGGAGAATTCCATGGACAGAGGAGCCTGGTGGGCTACAGTCCATGGGATCACAAGAGTCGGACATGACTGAGTGACTAGCACTTTCACTTTCATCAGGCCCTGCTCAAATACACCAGCACCAACCAGCCAGTACCTCGTCTCAAGAGACCTGGATTTGGCCCTTTTTCCAAACCCCTTAGTTTTAATAATTCCAACCCCATTCCCTTTATTCATCCTTTCTTTGAAGTGGTTGGTCCTTCTCTGACACCTTAGGGTTCTTTTTGTCTTTTCAGTTCATTAATCAGAATTGTTTATGCCAAGTGAGCAATTCTCTATATTAAATTTTCTGTTACATTAACTGGGATAGTTTCTGTCTTCTGCCTGAACCTGGCCTGATCAGGTAGGAAGAAGATACTGAGGAAAGCTTAAGCTAGATTGAAGTGCTTAAAACACTAATGTTTTTCGGTCACTAGTTGCTTAATTACAATTACAAAATGTTTAAGACATTGTATGACTTATTTTGCAAGGCTTGAACAACCTTGATAACAAGACTCAACAAGGATAGTATGAGAAAAGGAGAATTATAATCTACCTCTCTAAGAAAGGGAGATGCAAAGTTAAGGACAAAATATTAGCAAACCAAATCTAGTACATTGTATGAAAGATATTGTTTTATGTCCTGGGCTTGTTTTTGAAATACAGTTTAGGTTTCATATTAGAAAGTCAGTGAGAGTATAATCATTATATATTATGCAATAAAGTATATTGTACTATATTAAAAAATAAATTATATCATCTTAATAGATGCAGAAAGAAAGTTTGATAAAATTCATTATATCCAGTGTGAGACTTTTTAACAAACTAGGAATAGAAAGAAACATTGATTTGATAGCTAATATCTAAAACCCTGCAACAAACATTATTCTTAACAGATAAACAATTAAAAAAATCTTTCCTTTTGAGATCAGGAGAAAGATAAACATACTTATCACTTTCATTCAACATGGCCACAGACATCCTAGCTAGTGTGATAAGGCAAGAAAAAGAAATAAAAGATACAGGATTGTAGAGGAGGACATGAAATGGTCTTTCTTCATAGATGATATAATTGTGAATATATCTGTGAAAACCCAGAAGACTCAAATGATAAGATATTAAAAATAATAAGAACCTAACAAATAGGCTGGAAACAAAATCAGAATGGAAAAATGAACTGTATTTCTATATACTAATAATAAATAAAAGTGAATTAAAAATATGTTTCCTAAGGTCAAAAAATATGAAGAATGTAGAAATAATTGTAAGTCATTAAATATTGCTAATCTTAACATTAAAAACTTAATTGAACAATATTAAAAAGGACCTAGATAAATGGAGAAATGTAGCATATTTATTAAGGATAACAATTCTCCAAAAATTGATCTAAAGGTTTAATTCAGTCTTAACGGAAATCCCAACTTAAAAAAAAATATATATATATACACATATACAACAACACACACACACACACACACGATGAAGTATTGCCAAGTTGACTTTTAAAGGAAATCATAGTCAGGACTTACTACCAGATGTCAAAGTATATTATTATGCCACACTGATACAGTGTAGTATAGTGTAGGTATAAATAAAAAGGCCAGTGGAAGAATAGAAAATGAAGAAATAAAACAGCCCATATGTATACATTAGATACATAACAGAGGTGGCTTCGTAGATCAGTGAGGAAAGGAGAGACTTTTCAGTAAATGGTATTGGGACAATTGGTTATTTATATAAAAAAAAGAAATGAAATTGAACCCCTGCTTCACAGTATACAAAATAATCATTTCCAGGTGGAATGAAGACCAAACAATGTAAGACCAAACAATGTAACAGGCAAAGCAATAAAGCTTTTAGAAGATAATTTAGGAGAATATCTTCATGACCTCAGGATAGGAGAAAACTTTTTAGACAAGGCACAAAAGCACTAACCATAAAGAATCAATATCATAAACAGACCTACATTAAAATTCAAAACATATTTATCATAAGATATTGTAGAGAAAATGAGAAGTCATCTTATTGGACAGATGCTTGCAACATATATAACTGACAAAAGAGTGGCAATCAGAACATATAAAGAATTCTTATTAGCAAATTAATAAGAAAAAGACTAATCCAGTGAAAAAAAAGAATTAGAAATCTTGAACTTTCATATGAAAGAGCAAACCCAGTTGACCAGTAAGCATATAAAACATGTTTAACCCTGCTGGTCATCAGGTCACTGCAGATGAAAACCAGAAAGAGTTATTATTGCATACTCCACACCACAGCAACATTTTTAAAAGCTGGCAAAGATTGCTGAGATCTTTGCTGATGGGAGTGTTGATTGAGATACCATATTGGGAAAGAGTTGGGTTTACTTAGCCAAGTTAAGCTCACTTGTATCCTGAGACACAACATCCCATTCCTCATTATACATACACTAGAGAAAGTCTTGCTCATGAGTGCTAGGACACATGAGCAAGAACTGTCACAGTAACATTGTTTAAATAACCACAAACTAGAAATAATGGAAATGGATCAATAAAGACTGATATATGCAACATATATCATATATACACATATATATGTAACATATGCAATGACAAAATGTCATAATACACAGCAATGAAAATGAATGTGGCTACACATGACAAAATCAGTGAATCTTGAAATGCTGAGCGAAAGAAAGAAGCTCTGAATCATGATAGAATAATGAAACAGGCAAAACTAAAACCTTGTTGGGATTAAAAGCAGAAAAACATATGCAGTGATGAAAACACAGGTGATGACTATATTAAAATTCAGTAGAGTGAGAACCTCTTATAGGACAGTGAGAATAAAAGGATCATGGTGGAGACCGAGATATGGGGACACAGGTTGGGAAAAAGACTGGATGCTAAGGTGTTGACAAAGTTCTGCTACTTAACCTGGTTGGTTACACTGGGGTTTGCTTTATGACTTTTCTTTCAGCTGTCCATGTGTATTTGTCCTGTGTATGGATTTCATGGTTAAAATACATTTTTATTTATCATGCAGTATCTAATATAGAAATTGCAGAGAAGGGAATGTGCATCTGCAAGCTACAAAGTTTGCTTCTTTCAGAAGTTGCTTTCTCTTGAAAGATGCTTCTTTATAGACAAATCTTTTTTATTCATTTACATTATGTAAACATTGCTGTCAACTATCATTATTAATCTAAGTCAGTTCATTACAGATTTGGCCAAGGGTTATACTGAAAAATCATGAAGTTTCAGTCCTAAAACAGCTATTTTTATGGTTCTCAGAATCTTGGCATCACTGGCCAGCATATATTTCACTGTGGGTTGTCAACATCATGGAAAACACTGACTATAACCCTCCCCCCGCCAGGAATGACTTGTACATTGGTGGGCTCAGAGTATCCCAGAATGCATTGCTAGGCGCAACCCTGCATTTATAACCCTAAGTGAAACTCCATTTTGCCATTTAAGCATTGATGCTTTCCTTTGGGGAACAAAATTTCCACATAAAAAAGTAACAAAACAGCAATTATGTAAATTGAATGGAAAGAAACCAGTAGTGTCCTGTTGGAGGTAATTTTCCCCATAATGAATGTTGGGGGAAGGAGGAGAATGGGAAGGACTAGAGATTAAAAATAGGGAATTGTGTATGTGTGTGTAATAAGCTTGCACAGAAAGCAGATGCATGGTGTGGATGTCATGTATAGAGGCAATAATCTGTGACAGAAAGATTTACATAATATTCTTTCAGGGCAAGTTCCCCATTTTAAAAGATGGTGAAATGCAGACAGCATGCCTGACTATAATGAATCTAAATCAGGTAAATAATTTGCACTCTCAGATTATGTACCCCCACCCTGCCCCAATCCACACTTGCTTAATGGGTCTATTACAGTTTAGAGGGTAAAGAGAACTGAAGTTACCCTGACATGTACAAGTGACATACGTGAAAACACTGCATTTCAGAGGCAGAGTGGTACTGATTGACAGTCACAATTTTGATATTGCAGGTTGTAATTAATAATTGGTAAATTCACAAGTGGAAAAGAAATCTCCCTAAATCATGAAACGAATGTTGTTTTAAACACACACGCACACAGGGAAAGAAATCTCCCTAAATGAATGCTGTTTTACACACACACACATACCCACACACATCCACACCCATACCCACACACACACCCACACACACCCACAAACGGGCTTACAGAATTCTAGATTAAATGGGATGCTACATTTTCCCTACAGTGGGTCCCAACCATAAGAGGAATATTATGTAAAATATAAATCAGCAACCCCTTTTCTTCCTTCTCCTCCTTAGCAGTAAATTTCCGTTAGGTCCTGGGATGCCTTTTGGTGGAAGAAGGAAAACCAAGAGCGCAGGATGCTGTCCATCTCATTCGATGTCATGCAAAATGGGGTAGGGATGAGATCAAACTACCTTCCTTCCTTTAAATGTGATGACAGTCCTTATGTTTTAAGCTTTCCCTGCTTCTGTTTATAAACATCTTCCTGGTCCGTTATGTTCCCTATTACATTTGTATAATTCTGAATGACTTTTTCTTGTGCTTTCAAATTGGACATGGAGGTGTTTTTTGAGTGAGTGTATCTGGTGTACAGAGGCTAATAGATTTGACTCCAGCAACCCCTGATACCAGAGTTATGATTTCGGACTTTTCACTATGCAGTAGCTTTAAGCTGTTGGCAAAGTCTTGACTTGGATCCTCAATACTCTGCCTCTATTTCACAACTCTCGATTAATCTGCAAACCTCTTGGTTAGTGTAATGCTTAACGAGAGCTAGAGTAATTAACTGTCTATAATTACTATACAAAGGAATTTAAAGTATTGTTTCACATGTGTGGAAAAAATACCTTTAAGATTTGGTTTCTCCCTTTGAATATTGTATGTGAATTATATTGCCTGTTGTATACGCATGATATTTCTTTTTTCAGGTTAACACAAAATACTAAAAGGGAAGTAAATCAAAGAGTGTACTGAACACACCAGTGTTGTTTGTCCTTAATATTTTAATTTTTTCAGGCCCTAAACCTTGGGGTACTAAAACGAGATGGGCAATGGAAAGAATTCTACTTAGATTTTTTAAAAATAAAAAAATACAATTTATTTGGTGAGTGTGTCTGATTGCCCAGGCATATCCCTGTTTCAGATGCAGACGACCATCAATTATTGCTACACATTTGTCATCATAAAATGCTTATTTTGACTTTTTTTTAAAGGGAAAATTATATAAGTGTACACACACAGAGATGTACACAAGCATACACATATACATATATACATACATTTAAAGGGCAGAGCAAGGAGCTGTCTCTCAAGGGTAAGCTATTACTTGCCCCTGCTTGGAAGAAAAGGCTTTCTCAATGGGATTATGTCCTCTCTCATAACCTATCAGTTGTCTGATCAGAAATTCATAACGCAGCCCATCTATCGCTCAGCTCAGCCAGGGCTGCAGGATTGAATTTAAATAGGCAAATGCCAGACTTGGGCGTTGACATTCTCTCTGTCTCTCTCAATCTTTCTCTGTCTCCTGTCCTCCTCCCAATCATATTGTCTCTTTTCCTGTCCCTATCTTAAAAAAAAGTCTTCCACATGCCACCATTTTATATTAGGCATGAACTAACATGATGAGAAGTTATCAGGAAATGGAGGGTGGCTGGTGAGTGGTGAGGCAGACACAGTGAGAGGCAGAGGGAGGGGAGGATGAGAGAATGAGACGGAAGGAAATTGTAAATTGTTTCTGTCATACCCTTGCTGGGACAGTAAAACCTGGTTGTTTTTTGTTTTTGCTTTTTTTTTTACCTTTAAAAGGAAATATTTCAGGATAAATTGCTTACCACATATCCTTTCTCAATCAGCAACATGTCTCTGTGTATATAGTTCACATGTATCCATATTTTAACCCTTCTTTTTGTCTGGCCATTATGTGGAAAACGCATTTGGACCTGCACATTGTCAATCTTGGCTTACTCTGGCTACATGGCTCCTGAGGGTGTCAATTCTATAGAGTTGTAACCTGATGACATTTAGCTCTGGTCTGATAAAGTAATAATTCACAAGCTCTCTCCCCACTCTACTTTCCCATCTTCTCCAATCCCAATATAAGTAAATCAGCTTTATCTCTAAGTCCAAAAACCACAGTGCAAGGAAAAACTTGTTTAACTGATAGCACATTAAAACTATCTGTAGAATTTAAAGGTTGAAAGTTAAGGATTTTTGTATTCAGACAGATGGGTGAGTGTTAATCATTCTGGTTGGGTAAACTGCAAAAGATGAAAAAATGAAAATAGCAAGAAAATGGCCCGTTGCCTGGCAGATTCTCCTTTAAAAATGTAAAATTCAACTTGATGTCAGATTCCTAGCTTTTAAAAGACGTGTTCTCCTCTCTGTCCCTCTCCAGTATCATTTTTCTGGGCTAGAAAGTGAATCTTGAACTAAGAGTTTCATTATGTTTGCACTAAAATTCCTCTCCTTGTGACTTTGTCTAGAGAAATTATATCCCTTGATTTTAATGTTTCCATCAGTAATGCTTAGTTAAAAAGAAACATTTATAAGTGTTAATTTTTTTTGGATCACCATCAATTTATGGGTATTTAAATTTATTTCATAGGACAAAGTCCAAATAAATTTTGTCCACGTGGGAAAACGTATGGTATGGGGGATTTTGCACAACTTGTAACAAATTCCTCAGCTTTAATAACAATGATATTCTGCACTATAATGTACTGTTTCTGCCTGAGGAAGGATGGAAATGTTGCTAAATACATTCACTCTTTAAAACATCTTTATGCAAACCTTATAATCTCCTTCCTGTTTTAGGACATTGAAAACTCATTGACTTCAACTGATGAGACATTTGATAGCCAGAAGCAAAAAAAATCAGAGAAGCTGGTGCCATTTGTCCAGTTAACCACTCACTGACACACAGGGCTTGCAGAATTTCCTTTGTTACCATGTTCATTTCCAAATGTCTCCACCTGCTTGTAGGCACTTGATCCATGGAGAATTCAATTAGTGCAGAATTTGGTTCAATTGCTTCAGAAGAAAATAAATCTCAACCAAACTCATTGAAGACCCAGAGAAGTCTCCTTTCTTCTGAGATTTGCACTGATACATAAGGAAGTCTTTATACTTACTCTGGGCTTCCCAAGTGGCTCAATGGGTGAGGAATCTGCCTGTAGTGCAGGAGATGCAGGGGGTGTGGGTTTGATCCCTGCATTAGGAAGATTCCCCTGGAGGAGGGCACAGTAACCCACTCCAGTGTTCTTGCCTGGAGAATTCCACGAACAGAAGAGCTTGCCAGGCTACAGGCCTTGGGGTTGCAAAGAGTTGGACACAACTGAGCAGCTGAGCACATACATACTTACTCTCCTTGGAGTTTCCTCTCTTGTTTCACAGGTCTGATGGGCTCCCCAGGTATTCCTTTTTTTTAGGAAGGGCTAAATTGTATGTTTCTGGTGGGTCAGAGTTTTATAGATGTGTGTTTTTTTTAACAGTTTTATTGAGCTATTGTTCACATACCCTACCATTCACTCATTTAAAGTGTATTCAGTGGTTTCTAGTTCACTCACAAGAGTTGTGCAACCATGGGGCCATAGTCAATTTTAGAACGTTTCCATCACCCGCAAGAAAAAATTTCATACTTGTTAGCCATCACTCCCCATTTCCTCTCAACCTCCTCTCCCTCGACTTTATCCCCAAGTAACTACCATTCTACTTTCTGTATCTATGAATTTTACCTGTTCTGTACATTTCTTATGAGTGGAGGAATCATATGTAGTCCTTTGTGACTGGCAGATATAGTTCTAAGCCTCTGCTGTGGACACTGTCCTTTGGAGTCTAGAAAAATGTGCACGCTCACGGATACTGGTAAGAGTTTTGGGGGTGGTTGTTGCTTCTGAAGTCCATGAACCCCTATTTAAAAGCATCATTCCTTTGGCTGCTGTAAGAAATGTTCTTTATTCTTACAATTGGACAATTCAGGGGAGAGAGGTAGGCAGGGCCTTATCTTTTCAGATAACTCTTGAAGCTCTAAGCCACTGTATCTTCACTGCACCAGTAGTTTTCCTGTTTTCTGGTGCTATTTATTTTTCTTTCTTAACATATTTTATTAATAGTAAGGGAAAATACCAGCAGAGTCTACCTTTTGCTTTCCTAAACCAAGAATTATTAACTCAGCAATTGTTGAACTTTACATTGAAGTCATATATTTATTACTATAAAATAAAATTTCACAGTCTAGAATGAATTAGGATGGTTCTCAAAGAAGTAAGAATCATGAATATAGTTTTACTTCTCAACTTTTGCCTTTTAATTCACCTCTGTTACAAACCAGGTACAGGTGGAGAAGACTGATTAAAGTTTTGGCAGTACCGTAAGATTCTTTTAAAGTCTGTAGGGTGGGTAGTTAGATAGGTGCGTAGGTAGGCAGATGAATAAATAAATAACTAAAAGCCATAGGCAGAATTCCAAAAATGCTTTTTAGGAACTTAGGGCTTGCCTTATTGCCAAATGGCCACTGGTCACCTTTCCTCTCTGCCTGTTTACAGACATTTTTTTCCCCTGCTATTTTCCCATAAGCTAGCTATGTAAATGCAAGATGCTTTATCTCATTTTGATTAAGCTTGGTATGTATCCAAGGCATTCCCTGCAACTCTAAATGTTCCATTTTTAGACAAGAATCTTCCAGGAGTCACATAACAGCCTGGCATCTTTTGCAGACCTTTTTTGCCATGCAGGACTTGTCCAATTATGGCCAGTCCATTGAGCAATTCTCAAGATTTTCTCACACACACCTTCCCGTTTTCTGCTTCAGACTGTCTGACACTCTGAGCTTCCAAGAAAGCTGCCTGGAGAGAAGCTTAAGCAGAAGACTTGTCTGTCTTCTGTGTTTTATTCCAGGGAGGGCATCACAGTACAGTTCATAGTTCATGGGGAAAAAATACCTAGCCAGGTGAATGCATGTTGTTTTTCAATGGACCTTTACTGTTTATTTTCTTTGTTACTTCCTCTCTGCTTTGGTTGTTTTCTTTTGCACTTTTTTTTTTTTTTTTTTTTTTTTTTTACCTTGGGAATCTTATTTTAAGAGCTATAGAATTTGTTGGAAAGCCAATTTTACACACACAATGAATCTTTATCTCCATATTATTATAAGCAAGAAGTACTGGGGATACATGGGACAGAAAGTGCAATAAATTTATTTCTCATTTTCGGCTATAAGACAGGGTCCAATTCTACCTTGAGATTGATTAAAAAGAAATGCTGAATTTTGTGGTGCAGCAGCACCACACATACCTGGGCTTCAAACGCAGCCTCAGACATTGCTGCCCTTCATTACCTTGATTTTGTAACCTGAGGGCTGCTGGGGCAGCAGACTAGGCTTGAGCTCCACCTGAGCTTCTTCCAGTTCAGTTCAGTTCAGTTCAGTCGCTCAGTCGTGTCCGACTCTTTGCGACCCCATGAATCGCAGCACGCCAGGCCTCCCTGTCCATCACCAACCCCCGGAGTTCACTCAAACTCAGGTCCATCGAGTCGGTGATGCCATCCAGCCATCTCATCCTCTGTCGTCCCCTTCTCCTCCTGCCCCCAATCCCTCCCAGCATCAGAGTCTTTTCCAATGAGTCAACTCTTTGCATGAGGTGGCCAAAGTACTGGAGTTTCAGCTTTAGCATCATTCCTTCCAAAGAACACCCAGGGCTGATCTCCTTCAGAATGGACTGGTTGGATCTCCTTGCAGTCCAAGGGACTCTCAAGAGTCTTCTCCAACACCACAGTTCAAAAGCATTAATTCTTCAGCGCTCAGCTTTCTTCACAGTCCAACTCTCACATCCATACATGACCACTGGAAAAACCATAGCCTTGACTAGATGGACCTTTGTTGGCAAAGTAATGTCTCTAGTTGGTTAAAAGCCAAGGTCATGGCAACTGGGATTTCTTGCGGTAAGGACATCCTCACAAGTCCTTTCTGTTACCAAAAGGAATACAAATCTGGCCTTTCCCCCTTTTCCATAGTGTCAACTAGGAAATTAAAAGCTATAAAAAGCTGAAAAAAGGAAGCAATGTTCCTGTGTGACAGGAGGCAACTCAAATTGACCTCCTGAAATTAGGTCACATAGGGCTCCTTTGACTTCGTGAAGAAGTTGATTCATGGAAGCCTATGATAGGAGAAGTTTAACCACACAGTACTGTCAGGGTTACCCAGACATCAGCTGACATTAGTTTGTCCTCTGAGATTTAAACTGATGGTTGGACATGTCCGATAGGAAACCCAATCTTTTTACCAAAAATACAGTTAATTTTTTTTTATAGTCCCTCCTAGCTCTAAGTGCTTTCTTCCAGTGATTTCCTAGTCCCTACATTAACCACACTCTAGCAAGCATTTTTTTCCCCCTGGATATCTCTGCATTCCACAGCAACCTAGATATTAGAAATTAGCCCTGGCCTCCAGTTTCCCCCAAACTATGCACTTAAGTCGTATTTGAGCAACTGACTTTGTTAAGGGTTTGGAAGTAAAGGAAGAAGTTTGCTTTGCAGTGAATACAAGCAACTTTAACATTACATGAATATATTCAGGGAAGTTTTTTGGCTTCTCATCACCAGAAATTTCTGACTACTTTTCCCTGAAGGTATCAACCTTCTGCCATGCTAAATAGTTACTTCTTTTTCTTTCTCTCTCCCATGCCCTCTTCTTTCATTCTCCCTACCTCTTCACTTCCTAATCTCTGTGTTGCAGCATGAACAGCAGTTTAGTGCTTTTTTTTGGGGTGGGGGGGAGAGGTGTTGATTTTATCTTCCAATTGGTCTTGCCTTCTACGTGCAAAGTGGCATCTGAAGGGTTTCCTATTCCAGGATGGTTTATTCCTTAGCATGAATGCTACTGCTTACTATTTTAAAAAAGTCACCCTGCAGCATAGCTCCCTAAAGACTGAGGATGATGGAGGCAGAACAAAACCAAGCCCCTTTTTAATTCCAGTAACAACTTTGGAGGAATCCTGCCATGCTTCCTTGGATAGTTCCACTTCTGACACTTAGATATGATATTTACAGTTTTTATATTGCATCAGTGAGTTGATTTTAAACCACTGAAATATTTATATTTGAATTTTTAAAGTAGAACAATAAGACTTTTTTCCTCCAAAAGTAGGAAGCAACTGAAGCTACTGGTAATAAAAAAGGAAAGAACTGTTAGAAGTTTCCAGAAGTAAATACGAAAAAGTGGTTTTGGTTTCTGCAAATAAATAAAAGTGATGTCTGCCAAAGTCATTACCAGTTTCTCAGGATGATTGTGAAACTTTATACGTGAACAAATATATAAATCTTACAGATTATAATAATGATAGAAATATCTAAACCAATTTGAAATATAATTTTAAGCCAAACTTCTTACAAAAAATGAAATATGTCAGAGGAATCCAGCAAATAGTTGACAATATAGAGAAAAAAATCAATGTCTGAAACCTTTAAAACAGAAAAGATACTCTCAGCTGTTACTAGACTCTCCACAAAGCTGTAATGTGACATAGAACTGATAAGTATAAAGTTTAAGAGAACATTTTTTTTTATCAGAATGAAAGAAAAGCATATCCTAAGTAGAATTTTTTTTTCTCTGAAAATAGATAGTTAGACTCAGCTCTGCCTTTTGTGTTTTGATTCCAGTCAACCTGTATCCAAAATTTAGCTTAGCAGGGTTTCTGATCAGGTAAATGTCAAATGTAGAAAATCAGAATCAAATGATTTTTGGAACTTGAACAATAGTATTTTCATGTGCAATTCAGACTCATTTTGCTGGCCAGAAGCATGCTGGTTTTCATCTGTTTTTTCTACATTGGTGAAGCGTCAGCCCCCTTGGTTTGTAAACCTTGGTGGGAATTACTTTCAGGTTCTCATAGTTTTCATGATGTCATCAGGTGTTTCCTGATGATAACTCCTGGACATCTCATGCCCACCTTTATCTCCACATGATTATTTCAGACTGGTGAGAGTGTGAAATACAAGGCTTAATCTCTTGTTTAAACATCTTGAAAGGTCTGTGCATTTAATACATGAACATACTTTTGAGAGGATTCTGATGGTGCTGAAAACTAGTTTAGTTTGGCATGCAAAATAGTTGATAGATCTGTACCTTTGACATCCACATTTCCTACTGTTTGCTTGAGTTCCTGTGGAAGGTATGCTGTAAAATAATAGAAAGTGAGTCCTCAAGAGAGCTTCAGTGAGTTTAAAAGAATAAGACAAGAGAATGGAATTTCTTGAGGACTCACTGTTAAACTGAAAGCTGTAACAAAGTTAGTTTGGTAGCGGCATACCAGTTCTGTACCTATCTGGTTTTCAAAACCTTTGAATATGTTTTCTCTTTATGTATATAGATGTGTGTATGTACATGTGTGTGTGTATAAATGTTAGTGTTGTTGATGGATGTTTGCTTAGCTGACAGATCCAGTGAGCCAAGTTCTCTTTATGATCAGAGAAAATACACAACAGAGGCTGTAACATAAGTTAACTTATACCCTTATCTGTTGTGCCTTGTCCAATGTCAATGTTTCTAGAGAGAAATGACAGTCAGTGTCAGTCAGTCACACGAAATTCCCCAACTTTATTATAAGTAGCTGACACTCATTACTTATCCCCAAATGTCCTTGATCAACTGATAGTGATGGAAGTACTGGGATTATTTTGGAACATTATGGAAGACAGAACTCATGTCTGGTCTTTTCTGTATTATCCTGTTCATTAAATATGGCATTCATTCTTTCTTGTCTTCTAACATCCTTCCTTTTTTATTGTACGTTTGAGTTAGCTTTTTCTTGACTATAAGATGCCCTGCCCCAACCATCTAGAGTGCATTATCTATCAAAAGGCCCCTGAATGTATCTGTCTGCATATTGTGCTCATTGTGGGTAGTTAAGGCTAAGTTTTCATCCTAGTAAATATGACCATAAGTGCTCACCTTGTAATTCAGTTCAGTTCAGTCGCTCAGTCGTGTCCGACTCTTTGTGACCCCACAAATTGCAGCATCCCAGGCCTCCCTGTCCATCACCAACTCCTGGAGTTTACTCAAACTCATGTCTATCGAGTTGAAAGAAAGCTGAGCGCTGAATAATTGATGCTTTTGAACTGTGGTGTTGGAGAAGACTCTTGAGAGTCCCTTGGACTGCAAGGAGATCCAAGCAGGCCATTCTGAAGGAGATCAGTCCTGGGTGTTCATTGGAAGGACTGATGCTGAAGCTGAAACTCCAGTACTTTGGCCACCTCATGCGAAGAGTTGACTCATTGGAAAAGACCCTGATGCTGGGAGGGATTGGGGGCAGGAGGAGAAGGGGATGACAGATGGCATCACCTTGTAATTGATGACCTGTAATTCAAATAAATTCCCTGACCCTTAAGGAAAGTTGCAGGAGAAATCACTCATGAAAGTAACTGTGATTTTTTCCCCCCTCTGTGCCAGAGAGAGATGGATATATAGTGGCTTTAGCTTCTAGAGCACTGGTTCATAACAGTTCAGGTCATGGTTTCCTTTGAAATTCTGATAAAAGTTACATGTGAGTATTACACTGTGCATGCACTCACACACACACACACACACACACACACACACTCAAATTTTGCAAAGTATTTCAGAGGAAATTAGTCCTATTAAGACTTACGCATACATGTTTAGACTCCCTCATCTTGAGAACCCACACATTGAACATTCTGCATACTGATACAAAAATCCATTTTTTTAAATTATAAAATTAAGCAGCCATAATGTGTCCACAATACCATCTCTTGAAATTTATCCTCTTCCATATCCTACTTCTGTTTTTTTCTTATTTTTTCTCTGATAAATCTCTTTTCCATTCCTAGTCAACTATGCTTTTCTCCATCTGTTCCCCACATGCCTTAGTTCCTGTAGGAGGCTTGACAGATTATATGGTAGTGCTTAGAGGAAACAGGCTATAGAATGGTTACATAATTTTGGTAGCAGTCACTGTGCAGTGTGCCAAAAAGTAGTGATCCGAGTTTCATTTTGTCAATATCAAATGCAAAGAAAGCACAGAGGGAAGATGTGGTGATTATATTTTACAGGCATACAAGTTTTGATGTAAAACAAAAAATACTGATGCTTTTCTAAAAATGTTTAGTATTTGATGTCACTTGAATTATGGGCCAGGAAAATAAAGCACCGACTTTGTTTTCAAGGGTGTTTAACAGGAGCTTTTAGTTTTACAAGTAAAGGTGTGATTACCTACAGTTGGTCTTTAAATTATTTAATTCTGTGCCACACTTTAAGTAGGACTCTGTAGAAACCAATGAAAATGAAAACCAATGAAGTGTCCATTTCAAGATACACCTTTAGAATTAAACAAGTTAAATCAATGGAAATCAATAGAATGTTGGGAGAACCAAGAAAACTACCTGACAGGAGAGCAGTGAAGTAGTGAATTAACTTTTCATACCAGAATCAGTATATTTCCACTGCAGTCCTCGGGCTGCATAGTCTCACCTGGCTGAGTTAATCTACATGTGATTTCTTGATTTTAACTATTTGAGGCCATTGTTCTTAAAAACAAAACAACGACAACAACAACAAACTGCTTTGTGCTAGAGTAGGGGAAAAACTTGCTTTTTTGAATCCAGTCTCAGGCCTGAGATCCAGGAACATATGAAACTTCCTAGAATGTAAAGATTCTAGCTCTTGCTTGCTTTCCTGAGAAATGCTTGGTCCAGCTTTCTTTGAGATTTTGGTCAGTAACAATAATAGGTGATTATGATTCAGTGCTTTGAATCTTGTACATTGTTTTGATAGGCTTTATAGCATCTACTCTCTAAACAATTGTTCACATTTTAGGTTAGTGAAACTCTATATGCACTAAGCAGAAGACTAAAGGTCCACCCTACTTCTACTTAATACCAGTTCTTATCCACTAAGAAAAGAAATAACAGGAAATAAAGATGATGTATCACATGATGGATTTAGGCTACATAGGGTAATTTGATAATCGTCAAAATTGCTTGGGCATATGAATGGTTATCATGAACTTCTCTTTCTGGAAGTCTTGAAACTATAACCATGGTTTTTCACTTGTCTGGGATGGTTTAAATGTGTTCCTGCCAAAATTCCATAGTATCTTTTAGTAAACTTTTAGTAATACTCTGTATTAAAGAGTTGAAAATTGATCAAACCAGTAAAGTGTTCCTAGTTATAGATGTTGATTTCTAGATTACCTATGTACTGTTTAAAAAATACATTTTATAAAATGTATTTTTATCTTTATCGTTTATTGTATTGTTTATCTTATGCTTATATGAGTCCTCTGCAAGTAATTTTATGTTTACAAAAGACACTATCGATTATTTTTAAAAATGAGATAAGAGAAGGGAGCCCCAAGCCCTACCAGAAAGTGCAGTGTCATTCATATCTTTTATTGTTTTTTGGTAGTATTAATGGGCATTTTATTGTATTTTTCTGCAATTAAAAATCTCACATGTACAGACTTGATACAGAGTGAAAAACTGAAGACTTAATCAGACCTAAGGAGGAGCTGTGACATAAGAAACAAGAAAATTTCCCTGACTCTGTTGAGAAAAGCCAAGATATTTAGATTTTTGCAAACTTCCTAATAAAGATACAAAGTCATCTCTACTTCAGAATTCTGTGTAGAAGATGACTTTCTATATCATATATAAAACAAGTACCTATTTTACCATATATAAAATAAATAAGTATTTATTAATAACTACTGTATAGCATAGGGAACTATATTCAACATTTTATAATAAGCTATAGTGGAAAAGAATCTGAAAAATAAATGTATATTATATTTATAATCATATATATAATAAAATGAATTCTGCTTTACACTAAAGCTAATATAACATTGTAAATCAACTATACTTCCATTAAAAAAAGATGACTTTTTATTATGTATCTATTAGTAATATGTTAAGTTGGTAGATGAACTAGTAACCTGGAAATGGACAAATTGAGACCTGGCTGTTTTATGCAATATAGGATCTTAGACCAAACCTTAAAACAGTTTTCCATTGAGTATTAACTACCACATTTGTTGATAATGGGCAATACTCAGGTTTTTTGGCCTAAAAGTGGCAATTTTGTCTCTCCACCTAATTCCATTAGATATATTTTGCAAGCTATAAATGCCGTAGGTTATCTATTTTAAAATGGAGATAACAATTACGTTTTCCACATAAAGTTGTTTTGAAGATTCAGTTCAGTTCAGTTGCTCAGTCGTAAAGTTCAGTCACTCAGTCGTGTCCGACTCTTTGCGACCCCATGAATTGCAGCACACCAGGCCTCCCTGTCCATCACCAACTCCCAGAGTTCACTCAGACTCATGTCCATCGAGTCAGTGATGCCATCCAGCCTCTCATCCTCTGTCGTCCCCTTCTCCTCCTGCCCCCAATCCCTCCCAGCACCAGAGTCTTTTCCAATGAGTCAACTCTTCGCATGAGGTGGCCAAAGTACTGGAGTTTCAGCTTTAGCATTATTCCTTCCAAAGAAATCCCAGGACTGATCTCCTTTAGAATGGACTGGTTGGATCTCCTTGCAGTCCAAGGGACTCTCAAGAGTCTTCTCCAAGACCACAGTTCAAACGCATCAATTCTTCAGTGCTCAGCTTCACAGTCCAACTCTCACATCCATACATGACCACTGGAAAAACCATAGCCTTGACTAGATGGGCATTTGTTGGCAAAGTAATGTATCTGCTTTTCAACATGCTATCTAGGTTGGTCATAACTTTTCTTCCAAGAAGTAAGTGTCTTTTAATTTCATGTTTTGAAGATTAAATGAGATAATTCCTACGAAGACCTACAAGACCTTTTAGAACTAACACCCCAGAAAGATGTCTGTTTCATTATAGGGGACTGGAATGCAAAAGTAGGAAATCAAGAAACACTTGGAGTAACAGGCAAATTTGGCCTTGGAATGCGGAATGAAGCAGGGCAAAGACTAATAGAGTTTTGCCAAGAAAATGCACTGGTCATAGCAAACACCCTCTTCCAACAACACAAGAGAAGACTCTACACATGGACATCAACAGATGGTCAATACCGAAATCAGATTGATTATATTCTTTGCAGCCGGAGATGGGAGAAGCTCTATACAGTCAACAAAAACAAGACTGGGAGCTGACTGTGGCTCAGATCATGAACACCTTATTACCAAATTCAGACTCAAATTGAAGAAAGTAGGGAAAACTGCTAGACCATTCAGGGATGACCTAAATCAAATCCCTTATGATTATACAGTGGAAGTGAGAAATAGATTTAAGGGCCTAGATCTGATAGATAGAGTGCCTGATGAACTATGGAATGAGGTTTGTGACATTGTACAGGAGAGTGGGATCAAGACCATTTCCAGGGAAAAGAAATACAAAAAGCAAAATGGCTTTCTGGGGAGGCCTTACAAATAGCTGTGAAAAGAAGAGAAGAGAAAAGCAAAGGAGAAAAGGAAAGATATAAGCATCTGAATGCAGAGTTCCAAAGAATAGCAAGAAGAGATAAGAAAGCCTTCTTCAGCGATCAATGCAAAGAAATAGAGGAAAAGAACAGAATGGGAAAGACTAGAGATCTCTTCAAGAAAATTAGAGATACCAAGGGAACATTTCATGCAAAGATGGGCTCGATAAAGGACAGAATGGTCTGGACCTAACAGAAGCAGAAGATACTAAGAAGAGGTGGCAAGAATACACAGAAGAACTGTACAAAAAAGATCTTCATGACCCAGATAATCATGATGGTGTGATCACTCATCTAGAGCCAGACATCCTGGAATGTGAAGTCAAGTGGGCCTTAAAAAGTATAACTATGAACAAAGCTAGTGAAGGTGATGGAATTCCAGTTGAGCTATTTCAAATCCTGAAAGATGACACTGTGAAAGTGCTGCACTCACTATGCCAGGAAATTTGGAAAATTCAACAGTGGCCACAGGTCTGGAAAAGGTCAGTTTTCATTCCAATCCCAAAGAAAGGCAATTCCAAAGAATGCTCAAACGACCGCACAATTGCACTCATCTCACATGCTAGTAAACTAATGCTCAAAATTCTCCAAGCCAGGCTTCAGCAATACGTGAACTGTGAACTAACTTCCTGATGTTCAAGCTGGTTTTAGAAAAGGCAGAGGAACCAGAGATCAAATTGCCAACATCCGCTGGATCATGGAAAAGCAAGAGAGTTCCAGAAAAACATCTATTTCTGCTTTATTGACTATGCCAAAGCCTTTGACTGTGTGGATCACAATAAACTGTGGCAAATTCTGAAAGAGATAGGAATACTAGACCACCTAACCTGCCTCTTGAGAAAGCTCTATGCAGGTCAGGAAGCAACAGTTAGAACTGGACATGGAACAATAGACTGGTTTAAAATAGGAAAAGGAGTATGTCAAGGCTGTATATTGTCACCCTGCTTATTTGACTTATATGCAGAGTACATCATGAGAAACACCGGACTGGAAGAAACACAAGCTGGAATCAAGATTGCCGGGAGAAATATCAATAACCTCAGATATGCAGATGATACCACCCTTATGGCAGAAAGTGAAGAGGAACTAAAAAGCCTCTTGATGAAAGTGAAAGAGGAGAGTGAAAAAGTTGTCTTAAAGCTCAACATTCAGAAAATGAAGATCATGGCCTCTGGTCCCATCACTTCATGGGAAATAGATGGGGAAACAGTGTCAGACTTTATTTTTTTGGGTTCCAAAATCACTGCAGATGGTGACTACAGCCATGAAATTAAGATGCTTACTCCTTGGAAGGAAAGTTATGACCAACCTAGATAGCATATTCAAAAGCAGAGACATTACTTTGCCAACTAAGGTCCGTCTAGTTAAGGCTACGGTTTTTCCTGTGGTCATGCATGGATGTGAGAGTTGGACTGTGAAGAAGGCTGAGCAGCGAAGAATTGATGCTTTTGAACTGTGGTGTTGGAGAAGACTCTTGAGAATCCCTTGAACTGCAAGGATATCCAAGCAGTCCGTTCTGAAGGAGATCAGCCCTGGGATTTCTTTGGAAGGACTGATGCTAAAGCTGAAACTCCAGTACTTTGGCCTCCTCATGCAAAGAGTTGACTCACTGGAAAAGACTCTAATGCTGGGAAGAATTGGGGGCAGAAGGAGAAAGGGACGACAGAGGATGAGATGGCTGGATGGCATCACTGACTTGATGGACGTGAGTCTGAGTGAACTCTGGGAGTTGGTGATGGACAGGGAGGCCTGGCATGCTGCGATTCATTGGGTCGGAAGGAGTAGGACACGACTGAGCAACTGGACTGAATAACTGCATCTTGTACAGTACAAGTAACTAGTACAATGCCTAGTATAGTAAGTGCTCATGATCTCTTGTTGTTATCACTGTTATTAAGATGTTAAAAAAAAAGAAGTCACTGTTTTTAAATCAAATTAAAAATAATTACCAAATTAAAAGATATTTTCCCTTTGTTGGCTTGAAATACATCAGCTAGTTAATAGTGAATGAAATATGGTCTCAGTAAGACTGTCTTCACTTTGATGTAGAAACCATTCAACTCTCTATCCTTAGTACTTTGAAAATGTCTTTTACCTAGTAAGTGCCAGTGTTTATTGAATTGCATTGAACTGAGTTTCTGTTAGGTTACAGGGCAATTTCTAATCAAACCTTTTTTTTTTTTTTTGAGGCCTTATTACAAAAGATTTAAATAAATTAGGCATATGAATGTATATCAGGGTACTTGCAAGAAGTGGTCATGATAAGAAAATCGTAAATAATAACTGTGTTATCATTAGATGTGCTGAGACAAAAGATAGGCACATGGGCTCCTTGAGGGCAGAGGACAGAAGAGGAACATTTGACTCCTTGTCAGACCTGTACCAGGACAGTTCAAGAATCATGTTAAGGGGTTACCTGTAGTTAGTCTGGAACAGGTCCTGCTTCCATTCGGACTCTTGTCCGAGAAGAAAAGCTCCCTCAAAGAACAAGACTGGGCATCCTCAAATCATAAAGAACCAAATCTGGGTTTTGTTAAAGTAGTATATTCTCTTGGACTTCTAGTATTGACAGAAATTATTTTTAGCCATCTTATATGGTATTTTGTGTAAATTTGGACAAGCATTAAATTAGACATTAGCTTCCTGTGTGTATAGCTTTTATACAGCTATAAAATCAAACTCAATTTACAGATTGCTATATAAATTTACTATAAAACCATTGAAGTTTAAATTAACAGTATTTTAATGTTCTATTTGATGTTTTTGCCTAAACTAAAGGACTGATGACAGATTTAATCATAGAAAAATAGATTTTTGTCTTTGATATTTTACTTATTAAGTTGATTCTTTGGATTTTGAGCCTGATGGGATTATCATTTTAATAATTGCCATTATCATGGTTATTTTTTCTTTTATGTACCAAATTCATTTAAAATCACTTATCCATCACTTTGATGGGCCAGTCCATTTGTTAGTCCTGCTCAAAATACAATATTGAAAAATTTTTAAATGTGCTTTTAATGAAAATTTCTTCACTATTCTACATTTCTTAAAAATGACTTAAGTTCTTACGTATAAGTATAGGAGTCTCACTATTAATTTAAAACGGGAATATTATAATGGGAACTTGTGTGGTATTCCAAAGATTCTTTGGAATTTAACTTATATTAGTGTGTGTCATGTCATGATTCTATTTCACCATCATTTTCCTCCATTCTACTTTCCATGAAACTTTTGTTCCGGCAATGTCTGTGAAGTCATTTGGCAAGAACCTATCATTACATATTAACTTGATCTTTGCTTTTTTCTCATTAGATGCTAACTATTAAGGGAACACATTAATCTCCCACACTGTCATTTTCATGATGACACACCAAAAACTCAATTTATTAAGTAACTTAAGAATCTATATCTTATTCTGTGAAAATGGCTCTCAATTGGTAATTATCACTGCAAGAAAGAAATTTTGTCTCAATAGTGTAAAGAATTCCACATGAGTATCGTGTTCAGTTCAGTTCAGTTGCTCAGTCATGTCCAACTCCTTGCAAACTCATGGACTGCTGCACGCCAGGCTTCTCTGTCCATCACCAACTCTCGGAGTTTACTCAAAGTCATGTCCATTGAGTTGGTGATGCCATCCAACCATCTCATCTTCTGTGTCCCCTTCTCCTCCCGCCTTCAATCTTTCCAGCCTCAGGGTCTTTTCCAGTGAGTCAGTCCTTCACATCAGGTGGCCAAAGAATTGGAGCTTCAGCTTCAGCGTCAGTCCTTCCAGTGAATATTCAGGACTGATCTCCTTTAGGATGGACTGGTTGGATCTCCGTGCAGTCCAAGGAACTCTCAAGAGTCTTCTCCAACACCACAGTTCAAAATCATTGTGTTAGATATGGCACAATTTCATGTTTGGGTTTTCAATTTTGTTTTCAAAATTGAAAAAATTCTGGGCTACTTCACTGTAGCCCATGAGTATGTTTTTTGAGTGAATTCATTGAAGAACAGGGCTAAATATAATTGAAACAAAAGGAAGTGTCCCTGTGAAATGAATGTATCTGCTACCCTGACCATATGTAGAACTGATTCTTCCAAAGAAAAGCATGGAGATATTTATTACAAAAGGTATTTTGTAAATTGAGGTAACATTTCAAAATATTTAGTTAAGCCCAAGAAACTTCAGTGGCTGAACCCTAATATATTTGTCATTTGATACCTTATACTTATTTTATTGCTAATTTTAGTTGCTACCTGGCTATGGTTTTCCCATTGGTGATGTATGGATGTGAGAGTTGGACTGTGAAGAAGGCTGAGCGCCGAAGAATTGATGCTTTTGAACTGTGATGTTGGAGAAGACTCTTGAGAGTCCCTTGAACTGCAAGGAGATGCAGCCAGTCCATCCTGAAGGAGATCAGCCCTGGGATTTCTTCAGAAGGACTGATGCTAAAGCTGAAACTCCAGTACTTTGGTCACCTCATGCGAAGAGTTGACTCATTGGAAAAGACTCTGATGCTGGGAGGGATTGGGGGCAGGAGGAGAAGGGGACGACAGAGGATGAGATGGCTGGATGGCATCACTGACTCGATGGACGTGAGTCTGAGTGAACTCCAGGAGTTGGTGATGGACAGGGAGGCCTGGTGTGCTGCGATTCATGGGCTCGCAAAGGGTCGGACATGACTGAGCGACTGAACTGAACTGAACTGAAGCTTCTCGTAATCACCTGAATCTGGTAGAAAATTTTTACTCTATGGCATTAATTTGTCTTGACAACAAACTATGTGTGTATTAAATGTAATTGCACTTGAAGGAGCCATCAGAAGTGTCAGAAAACCTGAAGGCCAGTGCTAGCTCTGCCACTTTCTAATAATAACTCAGAAATTTTTGAAAAGTCAGGATCTCTCAGCCTCAATTTCCTTACCTAATGTTGCTTGATTTGCTTCATCAGAGGGTTAGTTGTGAGGAAGCAGTGTAAGTTGATTGTACTTTGAAAGCATTAATCTTATGCTTATACATGTTACTACACTAGAGAATCCCCCCCGCCCCCAAGTGCAAAGTGTTTAAAATCTTATGTATTTTCAATTGTTAAGATTCTCCAGTTCTTTCACTTATTTTAGACATTTCTACCCATTATTTCATCCTTCCTTTGCATCATTTAAAAAGTTATTATAGATCAGATTTCAGAAAACTGCAGGCTGAGTCCTGTCCATCACCTGTGTTTGTAAATAAAGCTTTATTAGAACACACTCATGTTCACTGATTTATATATTTTCTATGAGTGTTTTTTACTGCCATGGCAGTTGAATAGTGTAGCAGAGACTGTATGGCCTGCAAAACCTAATATATTTATTATGTGGCTTTCTACAGGAAAATATTGGTACCCTCTGTTACATATCACTCAAGTCCAGGGCCAATTAAATTCAGTCCTTTCTGGAACCTCAGTCTTTGTAGATGATGTAATTTCCATACTCTCCTGTAAGGGACTAAGAAGGCCTGAATATATCCTCTTAGTAAGGAGCAGCCTTACCCCCTCACTTGTGATCCATGAATTCAAAGATGTGGATGTCTTGGAATCTTCCTTTCTTGGTCCTTTCAGTGTCTTGATTCTTTGAAAGAATAGTCTCAGTGAGTTGAATGATGTTGCTGAAAATTTTGGTTAGAAATCTAGGCACATTTAAAGTCTAGTTCATTACCAGGGCACCACAGTGTATGCAGACTAATGTCTCACAAATTTTTAAGTTCAAATGGAACATTGAATAATGGAAATTACCAGTCCAGCAAACAGATAATGGGGAAAGGTAAAGTAGATAAGTTCACATTTTAAATGCACTAGAAACAGTAAATTCTTATTACTAGGTTTTCATAGGTTTTAACTTTTTAGGCTTAGGCTCTATTCCTGTGAATTTGAAAATACCTAGTGGGAGAGATGGGGGATTTAGCAATCTATACAAGTTTACTTTCTACTACTTTAGAAAATTCAGAGATGTCTTATTTAACATAAAGAATTTTAGAGCTGAAATAGACCTGAGAGATCAACATTTCCCAACCTCTTTTGACCCATGGACCATTTTCATAGTAATTTATAGTCTTTTCAATCCTCTTAGGTATTTTTAAAATCAGTTCATCATTTTTGTGTGATATATTATAAAGATATAATTTTAAGTGAAAACTATTTTATCTCAGTACATTGTTAAGGATTATATTATATATTTTATTTTAATATGATTATTAATCATGACATACATAAACAAATTTTGCCTTTTTTCATTTGTAAGTGAAAGTCGCTCAGTCATATCTAACTCTTTGTGACCCCATGGACTATAGAGCCCATGGAATTCTTCGAGGGATCTTCCCAACCCAGGGATCAAAGCCAGATCTCTCTCGCATTGCAGACAGATTCTTTACCAGCTGAGTCACAAGGATGAGTGGTAAATACTTTCTTGGACTTCCCTGGTGGCTTAAATAGTAAATAATCTCCCGCAGTGCGGGAGACCTGGGTTTGATCCCTGGGTTGGGAAGATTTCCTGGAGGAGGAAATGGCCACCCTCTCCAGTATTCTTGCCTGGAGAATTCCAGGGACAGAGGAGCCTGGCGGGCTACAGTCCATGGGATCACAAAGAGTCGGACACGACAGAATGACTAACACACACACACACACACACACACACACACACGCACACACGCACGCACGCACGCACGCATGCACACACACATATTTTCTCAGTTCACAAAGAATTTGTGAAAGAAAAAATGAATTGTTATAAAAATTGAAAATGACATTATTTTCATATGTAATTTTGAAACTGAAATGTAGATTAATGTAAGAGGCAAAAATTGTTTTCATGATCTGTTTGAAATTCTTAGACTTTATGATATAAAAATTAATTTCTGTCTTACAGTTTTTATATTTGTGATGACAAATACAAGCTTTTAAGTGATGACATCAGGGAGATTTGGAGTTTCCCTTCTCCAAAGAAATCATGTTGGCTGAAAAGTTAAGTGAAAAATCAAATTAGTTATAATTATGTGTAAATGTTTGTATATTTTAACACTTTGCAAGTACCAGATGTATACAGATATGCTATGTAAGAATTTTGATCAGATGAATATATCCTATAAACCTCTTAAGGCAATTTGGCACAATCATTAATATTGTTGGGCTTCCCTGGTGGCTCAGACAGTAGAGAATCTGTCTGCAATGCAGGAGACCGGAGTTCGATCCCTGGATGGGGAAGATCCTGTGGAGGAGGAAGTGGCAACCCACTCCAGTATTCTTGCCTGGAGAATTCCATGGACAGAGGAGCCTGGAAGGCTATAGTCCACGGGGTTGCAAAGTGTCAGATATGACTGAATGACTAACATACACATTAATATTTTAATTTCATAAATCTTTATTTAAAATGCCTCTACCCCTGCTTTTTTTTTTTTTTTTGGCTTTTGATATCAATCAGAGGTCCATGATGATTATACTTTAAAATCCATTGACCACAAACAAGGTATCTTAAGCCTGAGCCATGGCCAACGACCGTGGTAATTGTCTAAGGCTCTGGGTTCAGGCCATGCTTTTCACCATGTGGACCTCATACTTGTTCCACATACGCTTGGAGACTCTCAATCCCTCCAACTTAAAAGGAAAGGGTATGTCAGTGATTATTTCACAAAGGAATGAAAACAGTTGTTACTGACAAGGGCCCTGTGGTCACTGTTACTCATCTTACATACAAGGAAACTACAACCAAGTGAAGTGAAATGCTATTTCTGGGTCCATACAGTAGCCTAATGGTTACCATCTGGCATCTTTCCACATAAATGTGAGTGATTAAATAATGGTACTGTACCCTGCACAAAGCATGTGAAGCTGACCTGGTTCTGGTTTTTAACTGGGAGTAGCTCAGATGGTAAAGAATTTGCCTGCAATGCAGGAGACCTGGATTAGATCCTGGGTTAGGAAGATTTCCTGGAGAAGGGAATGGCAACCCACTCCAGTATTCTTGCCTGGAGAATCCCATGGACAGAGGAGCCTGGCGGGCTACAGTCCATAGAGTCGCAGAGTCAGACACGACTGAGTGACTGATGCTAACTACCAGTGAGTTCATCCCCAGTCATGTATTGTGTTCTAAAGCTGTTATTCAGCAGAGAAAGCTTGTTCAGTTATTTCTTGGGTGTCTCATTTGAGGATGTTGATTCTTAATGTGTCTTCCTTTATAATAGATACACCAGTATTCTGATGGAAATTATTTGTAAGTCTAGTCACAGCAAATACCTATTCCATAGAAATCACTTTGTAACAAAGGGTACTGAACCTGAACTAATGACTCATCTATTGGAATCAAGTCATTGGCTGAATGACTCTACAGAGATGAAAAATTTGAAGGATACCCTAGTGCAATAGATTTTCAGCATAAACAAAATTTGTCAAAAACAGTATGGAATAATTGGTTTAAATCATTGCTATAAATTCAGACTGAAGATTAAGTAGAGTCTGTTGTAGCATGGGATCTCTATTGGTCAGTCCAGTAGAATCCCATTCAAGGTATGTGTCCATTTGTAAAATTGATTTGGTCATGACTGTTTTTCCTACTGATTATAATAAAGGGATACTTGGTTGTCTTCGACTGATTGATTGTTGACTGTTCTATAATTCAGCATATATTTCTTGATTTGTAGTTCCTCCTCTCCATTGTTAAATTTATCATATTACATTATCATCCCATTTAAGACTATGCTGTCATTTTGTTGGAGATTATTCTAAACCAATCTGTTATTACCATTAGGAGTGGAAAGTTTTCTGTTTGTAAAGTAATATGTTTAGTGACTAGCCTGTAGTGAAGGTGAAATGTTACCTATGAGAGGATCACAGAGCATTTAGAAGTTTAGTCTGGTTTAAGTATGGGTTGGCCAAAATGTTCATTCAGGTTTCCCTAAGATATTACAGAAAAACTTGGAATGAACTTTTTGGCTAACCCAATATGTATTTTTATGAAATGGGAATATATCCTGGGTGTCTGTATTTAGAGGTTCATATTTCTCAAGCAACATTTTAGGACTATAAGGAAAACAAGGTCTTGACTAACTGGTTAAGGACTCAGCAAGTATTCTACTGTTCAGTATTTCTTCTAGTCATAACTACTGGCTACATTTGTTCTTGACAGAGTCACTTACCTATGCTCATTCCTAACAAGCTAACTCTCTGGAAGATTTTGAAAAATATTCTATCTACCTTTAAACCTTTGTCCAATAAAAACTGTATTTATTGACACCAATGTTCAAGACATTCAAGATTTCACTTAATAGTCTCTATGCCTATTGGCCAGTTGTTTAATTCTCTATGATCAATTGTTTATAGTGATTATATTTTAGTAAACTAAAATTTCTAACCTTGGCAGAGTGATAGCTTGGAAGAAAACGGTTTAAGACTTTTTCATAAAATCCTAATTAAACAGTTATGCTCTTGGATTATGTTGTGGACGAAGTAGGTCTGCACTCCAGGTGGGGGTAGCTGGACTGGATGGCAGGTGATATCTCCAGATTGCCATATCCCTTTAAGGTTCAATAATGCTAACTCTTCAAGCAAGGTATGTTCTTATGGGAACATTAAAACACATTTATTAAAAATACTATGTAAAATCTTATAAGTTTACCTGCTTGCCTCAATTACGAGTCATGAAGTTCTAAGTGGGAAATTGGGTTAGGAGTAAAGTCTTATTTCTATAGAACTTTATAGGTGACTCTTCACCATGGATCACAATGCTGTGCTGAATGTACAATGAAAATTAGGCACCTTTGAATAATATTTCCTGTTCTTTGATTCCCAAATGGAGTATATAGGGAAGGATGAAAATGTGTATGTGTGTGTGTGCACACATGCAGATGGGTGCTTGGGAGGGGAATATAAATTATAAGATTAGGTTTCTTTTTTTCCCGTTTGACTGTCTCAGTGGGAAACACCAGTGGCAGATTATTCACATGGCTATGTTGTAAAATCATAGGTTTTTAATGTCTGGACTACTGAGTACAAACATAACATTTAAATAAAAATAATTCAGAGTATTTATCTTCACAAAATCTTCTCTGTCCCACAGAGGATGAGAGCTGTCTCTTTAATAATGCAAAGGAGTAGTAAATTTCAAGCTGAGGATGGGCAATAACAAGGAGAGTGATCTCCACGCTGCCCTGATGTCAGTGGAGTGCCTTAGGAGAACACCTTATTAGTTCTAACAGGCTGGTTAGCGCCGGGTCACCTCTCTGCCTCCATCTTCCCCAGCAGGGTCACTCATCTCTGGGCTATATTTGGGAGGGAAGAAGTGAGGGGGAGGGGAAAGAATATATTTAGAGCTTCTCTCATCTCCCCAGCTTTGAGAGCTGTTTATTTTTATTTGTTGTCCAGCTGTGTGATTCTCCTTCTCTTTCTCTCACTGCCCACTCTTCTCCTTTCATATGTCTGCATACATTCTCTGTGTTAAGGCAAAAACACAGTGGTTTTTTTTTTTCCCTCATCATTGTTTCATTTTTAGAAATCACCAGAAATAAATGTAGTTTATGAATCTATATTTAAGTTAGTATTTACTGTGTTGAAAACATTAACCAGAAGAAGGGCCCAATTAACATGAAAAACCAAAAAAAAAAAAAAAAAAGGAAATATAGATATGCATTTATATACCTTTTACTGTCTTAAAAAATGGAAGTCAGTATATTTTATAAATCAGTCACATTTAGATTTGCACTTAATGTATTTTTACAAAAGAAAAAGATTATCCTCTTTTTAAAAATGTATTTTTTGGGTCATCTTTGAATTTTTTTTTCATCATAGCTATGAACATCAGGTCTTTCTCCTCCCCAGCCCCCATCCTCCATCCAAAAATGAATGCAAAGAAATACTATTAGGCTGTCTGGTTATGTATTTTTTATGAGGCCATACAAGACGCTGCCTGACCCCTTGCAGCTCATGTTATAAGCACACTGAAGATGCTTTTCATTTGGGTTTTGCTTTTCAGCCTGGATGACCTCTATTAAATAAAAAAGATGGGGGGGTTGAGAGTGGGGGGGGAGGCCTAATATGTGACCCCAGGGACTAGTCGCTTCAAGGATTACATTTAATTCATATGATAATATTGAAATATAACGTTCCTGGGTCCCATGTTTTGGTTGTTTTCTCTTTATTTCAGGAACTCATTGATGAGTCTTGTCATAGACGTTTTTCATCAGTTTAGGATAGAAACTGTGACTCATGAATTAGGCTCAGATTCTTAAAATTACCTTTTCCCCCTCCTTTTAGGATTCAGGTCACAGATATAAAACATCTCTCTCTTCATAGTTTCTCTGGGAGGTACAGAGGAATTAATTTTTTTCTGATGTGTCTGTTAAGAGTTCTGTTTCAAATGAAGAAAGTTTTAATTTTGACGTTTTCTTAACCATCATCAAGATCCTTAAGTTCTTTATTAGTGTGAATACTAACATCTTTTAAACCCACTCAGTGCCTCCCTCCCTTCTATCCCTCTTTCTTTCCTTGCTCCCCCTGCAAAGTCAGTTACACATATATAATGGTATTCTCTCATACGTATGAGTCATGATTGAGACAGTGACCCACATTTGGGTCATTGTCCCATGGTACATATATTAATGCTGTAATACAAATTTCTACATTGCTTTTATTATTATGCTATTTTTTATAATTCCCCTAATTAGTTACTAGTCAATTGAATAAATTTTAGGAGACCTATAACTTGACCATGCATCATTTTTTTTTTCTTTTTACAGTGAAACATTGTTCATACAATTTAAATTTAGGGTTAATGATCAAAACCAATTTGCAAAAGCATCCTTCTGGTCAGTTTTTAGAATTACATTTCTATTAATGTTTCTCATAATATTGGATGCCTTTTTGTCTTTGCTAGTTGAAATGAGCAGGTTGAGAAATGGAATTAAACTGGACACCATTTGTTGTATTTTGAAAATGTTTTTATTCCTTTCACTTAACAGACTAGCACTGAATGTCTGTGAATCAGCTGCTGTTCATCAGTACTGCAGCGGTTCACTTGTCTTGGAAAGCAGGTTCCTTGGAGGGACAGTAACATTTCACCAGAGCTAATAAAGTCAATTAGGATAATGTTATACAGTAGGCCACTGGAAAAGTAGGTGCATTTTGCACGAATCATTCTATGTTTTTAATTCATACAGTTTTACACTTCATAAGGAATATTTAAAGACAGCTATTATTATTAGTTGCATCAGCTTGGAGATATATATATATATATATATGATATGTATATCATATATATATTTAAACACTATTTTCCTTTTCCCTTTTTCCCCTTAGTTGTTGCAAGAAAACGAAAGCAAGAAAATTTGTGGACATGTTCACACATTTTCATTGCCACAAAAGTACTGATGAAAACTGATCCAAGCTGGGAAATTCATTGCAGTTGCTGAAACCCCTTCTCAAGCCAGTCCCTTATTGCATCGGTATTGGTACAAATGTGATTCAGCAAATAAAACCCCTAGCTGCCGGGCCCCCTCTGCAATCAGAGAGCAGCAAAGTGGATCTGCAATAGGGTTTTTTTTCACGATGACTCATAATTTTCCTACATTTGTTTGCATCACAGTCTTAACATTTCTGACATCTGGGTTACTGGTGAAAACGTACATATGTCTCTGTGTATACATAGAGTATGTATATTTTTGTCTTGGTTAGTCATTGTATGTGAGAGGGATGTTTTAAAAACAGAGACTTCAGGTTCTCCTTTGTAAAGCATTAAGCTGTGACCCTCCCCTCCTCCCTTCCCTCCCCCTGTAGCCCTGGACTTCATGATGCCTTCTTGACTGCTAGCTGAACATGGAGTTGTCTTTTTATTTATTTTTTTTATAAACCCAGTCACAACACAGAAAGAGGAGGAGGAGGGGAGAGAGAGAGAGAGTGAGAGAGAGAGAGAGAGAGAGGGAGAGGGAGAGAGAGAAGTAAAAACCCTGAAGGATGGTTCTCAAAAATTCTAAAGGAACCACAGGGAATTCCTTTTAAGAGCAACAGAAAGCAAGCTAGCTGAGGTAAGGCAGATGTGGACAGCCTTTCTTTTCTTCTCTTTTCTTTCCTTTCCTCTGTCTTTTTCTGTGTATCTCTCTCTCCATTTCCTCTCTCTCTCCTCATATTCTGTCTCTCTCTCCCTTTACATTCATTTCTCTCTCCCTCCCTCCCTCTCTCATCCTCTTTCTCCCTCTCTCCCCCTCTCCTTCTCAAGAGCTGTTTCTTTATGGATCTGGGAGGGTAGGTGGGTGGGGGAGCTACCTAACTTCTTCCCTGCTTAAGCAATCTGAGAATGGAACTCATGTGAATATGCAAATAGGACTGCCTGGGCCGCGTTGCTGACACGTGTATGTGTTGTATCCTTCTCCCCACCTCCCTGTCTTAGCGTCTGATCTTCAACAGATTGCTGTTGTTTCTTGTGATCACCAGCACAGCGTGCTGGAAAGAGAGATGGGGGGAGAGGTGGGGATTGGAGGGAGTGTTGTGGGGCTGGAAGGCAGGAAATCAGACATGATTGCTGTGACTTTTTTATATTAATGTGTGGCTTTTTTTCTAGCTCATTTGCATGTCAAAGTGGCGGAGGTGTGAGGGCAGAGATTAGTATGGAGATGACATAATGATGCAATGAATTAAATGTGATCACTTCTCAGAGCGGGGGTGAGGTAGGGGGGAACAGTGAGTGGGGAGGGGGGTAGTCAGCAAGACAGACGGAGTGAGAGAGCAAGAGGGGAGCGCTGCTTCTGATCTTCACCACACAGTTGATTGATGTCACCAGCGAACAGAATGCATCTTTTTATTGTGATGATGGTGATGGTGGTGGTGGTGATGCTGATTGCCATGATTACACTTATCGTTAGTGTGAAATTTGAATTTTAAGTGGTCAGTGCAGGAGCTCCAGTGCACATGATTGTTTGGTCCATCATTGCAAACCCTTTACTGTCAAAATTTAACGCTGCTCCACGTTTGCTTTTATTTAAAAAGGAGAATGCAACATACAGGAAAGAGATGACTAATTTCCGATGTTACACACTGAGCTGGGATACCAAGGGTTTTCATGTTTCTTTAGCTCTATTTTGTGTATGCAAACAAAAAAAAAAGAGGGGGGTGAGATTAAAAACATTTTTATTATTACCAAAAAAATCTTTTACGGATCAGCAGGGTGGCAGGGGTTTCAACCGTTGACAATCAAGAAAATGCAATTTCATCTCTGGCATTCAGCGTTATCTTCCTTTAATAACAAAACCAAACCAGACTGATTACTGAACAAAGCAAATTCTCAGGCGGCTAGTTGCAGGTCTGAATGCAGGAGTAAAAACTCAACATTTCCCCCCTTGCTTTTGGCTCTTTTGTATGCAACACCTGTAAATATGCAGGAGGTTGTTGTAAAAGGATTCACGGGAAAGGAGAAGGGGAGGTTTTAATTTAAACTTTCTGATAATTAAAAGAAGAAAAAGAATATAAACACACTAGAAGGGTTTGTGTACTTCGTCGATTTATTTGTTGTAGAAGTCAAATTCATTCTGTCTGCCAGTAAGTTTTCCTCTGATTAGTCTCATCTATTGCTTCTTTGGGAGGATGAACTTCCTACGGTATAGACAAATCAGTATAGAAATTTAGGTCTAATTGTTATGTGTGCAATAACCCTGATGATATAAATGAGCACTTAAGAATCCACAGAACATCACTAACATTAATTTATTGAAAAAGAAAATCCAAAGCAACTCCATTAGTTTTTCCCCGTTATTGTTAAGGACTTTAAATGGATTTCCTAATTGGATAATTTTATTCACAAGAATAATACACAAATGGAAAACGAGCCCTAACCCTTGGGGAGGAGGGGGTGGTCTGCAGAAGGAGGAAGAGTCAGGGTAAGAGCAAACCCCTGTCAACTTGTAGGACACCTGCTCGGATAGCACACTGAAGGGAAAGGTGCAGGATTCCGAGAAATGCACCCATGTGTGAGAAAAGCACCCATGTGTGAGCACGAGCAGTCAGACGGGTGGAGGGACCAGGGTGCTTTAAGCATGTTCAGGCAACACGGGAGATAAATCCCCTTGCCTCTTTTTTGTTATTTAAAACAGTGTCCATCATTGTCACCCCTCTTTGGTCACAGGCACTTCAGATTCGTTCTATCCCAAGTTTTCCTAAGACGGAGCATCACATCTTTGCCCTCTTTCCCTCTTTCTCACTCGCATCTTCGGCATTTTCTCTCTTCCATGTTCATCTTCTTGGAGTGGCACTGAGGCTTGCATTGTGTCTCTTCCTTCTCCTAGAGGAAGGCAGCTATGCTTACAATAACCTGGATCTCACTGAATGCTGTGCATGGCTACTATTAATAGAAAAGCATCTTGTGTCCTATTCTTACACTTGCCTGCCAAACACTGGGAAAGGGAATCAAGACAGAGAAAAGTTCTTGAGCGCTGGTCTGGACTGGCTTTCCTCCACACACATCAATACCTGTATCCTTATTCTCTACCTGTCCCCAGGTGGTACCTTGGCCTCTTCCACACCCTGCTTTCTCCTTGCCTTAGTCTTCTAGGCCAATAAAGAAGAAAGGCAGGGATGAGGATTGTTCCTATTGATCTGCCCAAGGGGATCATTAGGCATCCGTATCAATCTACAAATCAGTGGGCCTGTGTTACTAGCTTGGGCAGTCATTGCCAATTTGTTCCTATTAGATGGTGGAGCCTGGAGGTGTTTGATGAGCAGATTGGGTCTTTATCTCAGCACTGGAGAGTATGCAGGCTTGCTGCTAGACAGCAGAGGTTTACAGGATATTTTGGTAGCGAGGACAGGGATCCTTATGAGTATTGCTTTTCAGCCTGAAATCTGTCTGCACATTAACTGGACTTCCACAGTGGACCCCACCCCACCCTCACCGATCCAATCGTCTCTAGTTAAAACTAGCCCCCACTTTGCCTCCCCCGGCCCTGACATCTCCCTGGAAAGCTGTCCACAGAAATATCTTCTTGAGTATTCTTTTGTAATCCTTTCGGGGACTGGACCGGCATCATTGGAATGTAGGCACTTTTTCTTTTCCTTCCTCCAGCTCCTTTGCTACCAGGAGCAGTGTATTTACTGTCGAGCAGGTGACACTGAGCTGTGATTTTCTCTGTAGTTCAATTAGAGAAAGTAAAAGTTAAAGCTCCAGGTAATTTTGTTTGGGGAATTCTATTTACCTTTTCTCTTTGAATTGAAATCTAGAAGGAAATGTGTTCTCATTGCCATCTTTGTAATTAAAAAAAAAAATCTTTAAAAACCATCCTTGTCTCTAGTGTTGGGCTTTGAAAGAGCAACAACTAAGGCAGAAGCCAAGTTCTCTTGTATGCATGTAGATTTGAAAAATAAAAATTATGTTTCCATGGGGGAAGGGGAGGGGAACAGGATAATGAATGAATAAGCACAATTTATGCCATTTTACTGCTGCAAGGATGACATTTCCTCTTCATTATTTTGTGAAAATCTCAATTTTAAAGCTGGTTTTACTCATTCCTGACATGAGCATTATTCAGTATAAATATCTGACCATTGCCAGACCATGGTGATGTTCTCAGTGACATTTCTGCTTTATAGCTTTCAGTGTTGGGAGGAAGAGAGGCACGGGAAGGTGAGCTGATTCAGACAGGGAGGGAGGGAACCAGGGCAGCGCCCACTTCCTGGGAGTTCTGTTTTTATCTCACTCTTGAGTTTGTTACCTGTGAATAATAAATTGTTACTCAGAGTCCAGCCTGGGGTAGGTGGGCAAAGTAGCCCAACCTGAGTTGTATACTTAGCGCTTCTGTCCTTGAAAATTTGTTCATCATTTTACACGGACAAAAACGTGTGTGTGTGTGTGTGTGTGTTTAATATAACCTTTTATGTTTTGAGTATTGAAAATAAAATGGAACTCTGTTTACACTAGATACCAATTTGCAAGTAGTTTTGGCCTGCTTTTACTTGCCTAACATACTTTTTAGATAACTAAAGAGAAAAACCTGCATTTTACTTTAGAAAACTTTAAACTTAGTGATTATTACTGTTTATAGCTTATATTTACATTGTCCTCAGCTGCCTATTTATCTGTCTCTTTTTTTTTTTTGTTCCTCCCTGATCCTGTTCCAGTGCATCCACTCTAAGGAGCATTCATTTCAATCCATTTGACAAGAGCCCTGCTTTTTTTTGGTTGTGGAGTAGCTCATAGAACTTCACAGAAATACATCTGTGTGGGGTGTATGATTGTTGGAAGTTAAACCACCTTAATTTATCATAAACCAGCCAGCCAGTCAGCTTTCATCTTTACAGTGAATGTATAGAAATCGATTTGGAGTGGACTCAGAGGAATGTTTTAAGAGTTTGTTTTGCAAATATTTGTAAACTGTTTTCTCTGGAGCAGAGTCTGTTTCAGTATGGTCACTATACTATTAAGAACAGAGCTTATTTTGAGGAAGATGCTGCCAAAATCTGCTGTTTGTTTTATCATGAGGGTTGGGAGTTCACATTTGTTTGGCCACTGACATACTGTCAAAACCAGAGATATCTGTGAATAAGCCGGTTATTTTATTCATCCTCAGGATCTTCCCTCTTCCATTTTTTTGAACTCTATGAGAACTTTCAAATGAGTGAAACAAACAACCCAGGTGCTCACTTTGATTTTCTGCCTGAAGGACAGAAAGTGGACCTTCTTGCATTTCACTTTAGTAGAGAAAGGAAACCCTTCATTTTCTCATCTCCTAAGGGCTTATTACTTAGGGATGTTGATAATATGTTGCAACTTTATAGAAACTTTTAATCAATGAGAGTCTGGTTCTTTAGCCAGGACATTTATAGTTTCTAATTCATCTAGCCTGGGTATGAGGGACATTACTTTTATTTCTCTTACAGTGATAGAAAATATTTTCATTGCATAACACACTGTTTGTTTATCTATCCATATATCTCCCTGGTTTTTCTTGTTTTATTTAGTGTGGCTTCATATATCGCATTTCTCCATGAAACAATTGATACATTCTCCGTGCGCGCTGTTGTGAGTAGAAAAAAAACTCCCAGATTAATGGTCAGTGTCTCACACACGCACATTTGTGTTGTGATCCTACGGAGGAGCTGCGAATTACTGACAAGATCTAGAATAATTCCTAATGCTGTCGAAGGCTTCATTTTCTCCTCGGCATGATGGATGAGGCATAAGAAGTGCTTTCTGAGATCATTATGTGCATCATTCTGTTAAGTGTTATTAAAGTCCGTCTGTCTTAGGCAGCAGAAACAATATCTTTGCCCTTATTTTGCTTGCGTTTTTAAAGATAGTAACTGCAGATCCCTTTCTTCCTAATGTGAGCTTTTGGGGAAATCATTTGACTACCGATTTGTGCCATAAAATGATTAAGAATTGTATTTTTCTTTCTACTTAAAATCTGGTAATGCTAATCCATAAACAAATTCTGGTTTATTTCTAAACCTTTAATTCATAATAAATACTTTAGAATTGCATTTTATTTTATTTTTTTAAAAAGGACATACAGAACATACTAGGATCTGGGATGTGGGTTTCAGTCTGTAACTTCAAAAAAGATTTCATAGTCTTTTATTTTCTGGGCTCCAGTTATTTTAAATAGCACTGACTATTTGTTACCTTGAATTGATTGTGCAAGAAATAGGATAAATTTGAATTTGACAAATATTTCATAGAATTTCTCCCTTACAGGCAGAAGTATTCAGAACTGACAATGCAAAGGCATGTAAATGGGAATGAAAACTTAGCTCTAACACTTGGCTAAGGAAAGTTTGTTTTTATAAGCTATGCATTTGGAGGGCAAATCTCCCTTAGTCAGTTTGGAGTGCTTGCTGTTTTTAGATGATGGTGGGTGAATGCGGGTTACTTTCAAAGTGAAAGTAGCTTGCCCTGCTCAAGAGAGAGACCAGGTAAATTACAGACAGCTCATGTTATATCTTAAGCAACTTCACCCAGACAGAAGAATTTACGTTACAGGTTTGTAACTTTCCTTTAAGTCACAGATTTTCTGTGATAACAAAATACATGCTGTTTTACAGAACCTTTTCATCACACCCAGTAGCCCGACCCCATCACCCTTTTTGTTGTTGTTGTCGTTAACTGTTTTTGAACAGTGTAGTAGGGCATCCTTAGACCCTGGAAGGCTTTTCAGAAGTAAATGAAACAAACAAACAAAAAAAGATCATCACACTTTCTTTTAAAATACTACTTCCCCTTTTCAGAAACTCAATGAGACCTAGAAAGGCTCACTTTTATACTTTTAATAGAATTATGTAAGTTTGATGCACAACTGGGATAAGCTCAGCCATCCACAGCACAGCAAGTTTTTGAACATTTAATTTTATATTTGAATAATTCTCCAGATCAGGCTATAATCATGAATGTCATATAAAAAGAATTTTTTAATAAATTACATTATTTCACAGATGTGCAAATACTTCCGAGAAAAAAATTACATTGATCAGTTTTTAATACCCCCCTGTCTCACCCTTCAGTCAAAGGGAAAAATAGCTTTTTTCCCATCTTTGTCTTCAGAAAGGTGCTAGATTGTAAACATCTGAAGGAAATGAAAGGGGGTTGGCCAGTCCACCCCAAACTCTTTCCAGATTTTCAATCCTTTCAGCAGCAGCCTTCAGTTTTCAGAAAAGAGGGAGGGTCTAGGGGAAAAAAAGAAAGGAGATGTCTCTGTTTATTATTAAAATTTAAAGTGAAAAGCATTGCTATAACTGGCTAATTTTGAATCTACTAATTTAGAGGGCTTGAACAACAAGAGGCAAAATTTAGAGAACGTATGTGCTGCAGTGATTGGGAAGATAAGGCATTTGCAGCTAATTAAGTCCTAATTCTGGAAAAAGGACAATAAGCAACAGATGGCTATCATTTCTTTTACAGCTTGTGAAACAATAGCATGTGGATATTTAATTCAAAAACTATTCAGACAAACACAATTATTTTTACTTCGGCAGAAAGATGATTATTTGTATAGTGTTTCTAAAGCATAGCCTATGTATTCCTGTTTGAATAAAGGCATTTCAGAATTTCTGTGTTTTTCAAATACTGGAATACTTCCGTGAGCAACAATTGAATTCATGAACCGTGGTCATTTTGGGAACAGTCACCTGTGGTTGAAATACTACTGTTACTCAGGGCAGACTGAACAAGTGCTTTTGAATACAAAACAAACAGTTGAATTAAGAGTCTTGAGTGTGTTGATTTTTCCATGTTTCTTTTGTTAAAAGCTTTGACTGAAGAATGTTTCATGGCCTCTATACCCATATAATATTTGGATATTTGATATGTCGTCATAAAGATATTCTGAAGTGAAAAAATTGCGTTAGCATTCAGCTCCTGGATAATGATCTGGTTAAATTGCAGTTTTTTAGGACTTCCTTAGACCAAACAGAAGTATTCTATTTTTTTTGTTGTTTTTTTGACTAAAATACTGAGAATAATTTATAAAAATAAAACACGGTGTTGTATTCAGATCAGTAGGTATGAAATCACAATTGCCTCTTTGTCTTTCAGAAACCATACATACCAGATGCAGTATGAGAAAAATAATCTGAAATGTTGGGTTTATTTTCAATATGCAAGTAGTGTAAAAATATGCAAGCTCTGATCGCAGTGTGCTGGAAACTACTCCACAAAAAAATGTGTAACGAAAGCTGTTACTATAAGTGCGGTTCATGTATTGGAACAGCTGTGACAGCCTGATACAGTTTAACACTTGTTCAATTATAAGAAAAAGAAATTCAGAAGGGAATTTGATTTAGATAAGAATTTTAAGTAATCCTTAAAATTTCCCAAGTAACTTCTTCTTCCAGTCAAAATCTCACCTTTCCCCCTACTTTGTTTGCTTCTCTAGCCCTATATTTAGTGTCCAGCCCAGTTCTAGAGACCTGGGAAGTAACAGCTGCCCTTGACTGGACCACTTTCTCCTTCCAGATTCTGCTCATATTTTATGTTTTTTGAGTGTCTGGGCTACAGCGATTTGCAAATTATTTCAGGTGTCTGCTCTTTTGTATTCACTTAGGAAATTGCGAAGAAATCATCTAGTAGCTGGCCACACTTTTCATTATGCCTATTTCTTTCTTCGTTTTCAGGTGATTTTACTGTGCTTTTACGGCAGATTTCAGTGCCTACAAGAAAGGCTGACACTGATATCGATACCAAACCTGTAGTTCTGGGAATTTATGCACATGTCACTCTTTTCCTTTTGTTTAGCAAATGCTTGATTGATGTGGGTGCAATGTGTGTGATTATGTGTATATATCACATACATGTTATATATGTGTGTGTGTATCTATCTGTATACATATGTATGCTATAATGTTTGTGGTTCATCTAAACTTTTTCTTGGAGTAACTAAATACATAAGGAACATATGTTCCCAAATGTGAAATTTCTTTTGTTTAGATTAACTTTTAATTTTTCTAAGCAGTTGTCTCTATGGTTTGTTATCTGTATAAAGGTTTAATTTTGTTAATACTGCATATGTTGAGAGTTCATATTAATAGTGTTTGCTTGATATCCTTAAAAGTCAGCATCTTCATATTATTTTGAAATTGCCTTCCTTCAAAACAAAAAAAATTACTCAAAACAAAAATCAACCGTTAACAGAAATTATTTAGTATTTTTAATCTTAAAGACAATTACTTTTTCACTTTGACTAAAAGTAAAAAGCACAGGCATTTTAAAGAATTCTCAAATCCCCTGTGTTTATGATCAAGTCCTGCTGGTAGACAGTGGGGAGAAATATGTGTTTGTACCAAGGGGACAAATGATCCTCAAAACTGTGTTTACAGAGTTGCTTATCTTAGCTTCAAAATTTCCATTAACTTTACATTATTGAAGTATTTGAAAGTGGATGAAAGAAATAAAATACTGAACTTTTTCAAATGGTTTTTTGGGACACTTAGCATCCAAGAAGCTGACAAGAGAGTCTGTGCATTAAGACTCAGGCCGGAGAGGGGAGAAATGGCAAAAGCTATCTCTTTTCATTCTATAGTGGTTGGTATGGGCAATTTAAAGTAGGATCCTGGAATTTCCAGACCCCAACTCTATCTTCTAAGTCATTTCTGTACCTGGAATAAAATGTTGCTGTTGAAATTATTGACATAATAGTCCCCATGAGGACTCATAGCCATCAAAGTGAAATCTCACAATAAATTCAGAGGCCACCTGGAGAACCACCGTTAAAGAGCTTTTTAGGGGGGAAAAAAAACTTTAAAAGCTTAATTCTTCTTAAATATAAGTTCACTGATCATGTTTCTGTACCACTTTCCTAGAGTTTAGTTCTTTACTTTTAGCTTTGTTAAATAATCCTTTAAAGCTTTTTTGACAGCAAAAATGCTGTGTTTTGTATAGATGACATCACTAGCCCAACTCCAGCCACGTTGAAAGCCAAGGGGTTACTAAGCAATAAACCTCGGTCAGGATTTCTGCGTGTCTCGGGGAATAAAAGCCTTAAAACGTGAGGTGGGTCTTAGTGATCTGTGGGACAAACACTCCTACTATAATACCAGAAGCATTATTGATCAGTTTGGGGGGAACATTTTTTTAAAAGCTAATTAGTCTTTGCAGAGTCGAATAACTAATGCTGTTTTACACTTAGCACTCAGGCGGTGCTTTTCATCTTCAAAGTGCTTTGAAAACATTAACTAATTAATCATTAGCTAATTTAGCAACTGACGATAAAAGTTAAGGGACTAAAAGAGGCTGGATTCTAACAGCGTTTTGTGCACAGTGACCTCTCTCTGGAGTCAAAGGGAAGGTCTTTGTCTGGAAGGGTACCCTGGGGTGGGCCACCAGGTGGGTAACGATAGGGGCCACTGCTCAGGTAATATCTGTAGAGAACTGAAACAAAATCTTTTAGACACACACTCCTGCACAATCTTGACAATCAGCTTTTTTTTTTTCTTCTTGGTTTAAAAAAAGCAGTTTTTTAAAAAAGGCAGCTTTGTAGCAGGAAGCCTAACAAATATCCAGAGTATATAGGTATGCTGAAATTTACAAGTATGACAATCCATGGGCAGAGTGGGAAGTGTGTGCATTAATGATCTTTATCTCCCTGGGTCCAGTGCCATGTCCTCCATGAATACTACCGTGGAAATCTAGCTTAGTTTGGGAAACTCAGTGTAGAAAGAGCATGAGAGAATTTTCCTACATGTCGTGACAAACGGAATGCTTTCCAGGGGGCTTGTCTGCTCTGCACTGTAGCCCCATCCATTATGTGAATGAGATGTGAAAATAGTTCTTGTTTCTCTGAGATATCAGCAGACCGCACAGGCTGAGTTTCTTTAAAAATACGGAGACAGTTCATCTATAGCCTTATGCTGAATGAGTGAGTATGTGTGGTCCAGCTCATTTAAAGAAAAAAACACTCCACAAAAGCCACCGGTATTAGGGAACGTGGTACCAGTGACTGCAGTTTTGAAGAGTGAATATACTTTGTTTTGCATTCAGTTTCTTTTCATTCCCACACATCCCTTTCCTACAATGAGGAAAAGCAAGATTTCAGAGTATTAAGAAATGTTAAATGTTAAAAATTTATCTACATTCTTGCCTGTTATCACCAAGTGGTTGATAAAGGAGCAGGGCAGAGACAGGTGGTGTTTACGCTTTTTCAGAGTGAGTGCTACAAAAAGAAGACTAATTATTGAAAACTTCCCACCAACCAAACTTTGATACCTTGCAGATAGTAAAGGGCAATGGAAATAGACAACGCATATCTAATACAGACTGTTAGATACTGCAGAATTGCTTGGTGTTCTGTTGGAGAAATTTAAATGGAGATTTTGCACACATGTCCTGGGATAGTGCTTAAAAGACTTTACTCCTAGCTGTAAGCATTTTGGGTTAATGCAGAGCAACACTCTTAAGCCTGAACTTGGCAATAATTGTAACTTTACTAGCTCTCTTGAATGTAAACCTATGTATCTCCCCACTACCTTCTCCTCTTAATATTTTCTTCTAGAGGGGTGATTTCTAAAAATCCACAACAAGGTTTCAAATTATGTTTCTTGTTAAGAAATTAAAATTTTACACCTTCCCCGTTAAAATTTTCTGGTTTTTTTTTTTTTTAGAAGGAGAAGTACTTCCTTTTTAAAGATCATCTATTTTTCAGTTTGCGGTTTAACTTTGGATGGTAAAGCTCTATAATTTAAACATTTTGAATAAAACAATTCTTTTCCCCATTCTATGTCTCAGCCCCCTGCTTGCCCCAAGATCTCATCAGAATGGCAATTTTTCCCCTTTGCTTTTGGGGAATATCCTTTGGACAGCTGCCATCCTTAAGCCAACTTTCCCCTTCAGCTGTCTCCCTAGAACTTGTGAGTGAGTCCTTTGGAAAGGTCAGGAGCCCTGATTAGCCTTGAGGTTAAAGAAATTATTGAATGTAGATTGCTATCCTCCCATTCACACCTATTTTACTGTATTCTTTTCTATAATTATTTATTTTTCATTGACTGATTTACAATATTGGTTTGGTTTGACTTCTGTCATATATCAACATGAATTAACCATAGGTATACATATGGCCTCTCACTCTTATATCTCCCTCCCACCTCCTGCCCATTCCTGCCCCTCTAGGTTATTACAGAGCCCCAGCTTGAGTTCCCTGAGTCATACAGCAAATTCCCATTGAATTTCTTATTTTACCATATTCTTATATCTTTAACAAATATTATTTTATGCATCAACATGAATCATTGCCACATAGAGACTCACGTGAGAACTAGTTTATTATATATAAGTTGAAGTTAGTATCCTATGGGAGTCTCTGGCCAAGAGTACTGGAGTGGGTTGCCATTTCCTTCTCCAGGGGATCTTCCCGATCCAGGGATCGAACTCAGGTCCCCACATTCCAGGCAGACGCTTTAACCTCTGAGCCACCAGGGAAGCTCAGAGTATCCTACAACAGTTGTTATCAAAGTTTGAGGGGTTGATTTTGATCTGAGGAGACATCTGGCTATGTCTGGTGACCTTGTTGATTATCCTAGCTGTGTGTATGTAGAGGGTTACCAATGATGTCTATTGGGTAGGAGCTGAGGATGCTGTTTACACCTTATAATGCACAGGAAATCCCCCTGTAACAAGGAATTATCTACCTCCCCCCAAATGTGAATGGTGTGCAGATTGAGAATCGTTGCTGTTTACTTATGCCTAAACCTATATGGCTCAGATGGTAAAGCGTCTGTCTACAATGTGGGAGACCCAGGTTCGAGCCCTGGGTTGGGAAGATCCCCTGGAGAAGGAAATGGCAACCCACTCCAGGACTATTGCCTGGAAAATCCCATGGACAGAGGAGCCTGGTAGGCTACAGTCCACGGGGTCACAAAGAGTCAGACACGACTGAGCGACTTCACTTCACTTCACTAAACCTATACTTGGAATAGATAGGCAGTAGCTTTTAGGTAGGTTATTTTCTTTTGATAGTGCTTATAAAACAGATTCTTAATTGGCATGATAGTCCCTTCTTGCTTCTATACATCAATTTCCTCAATTTGATTAGTTTTACATAGAGAGGGGGAAATGGCTCTGCTTAATTCCCATTTCTCACTTTTAAAGATCATAGAACAAGCCAGCCAAAATTAAAGAGAAGTGTACAAATGAGCAAAGGATGCGTTGGTGGAAATGTAAGTCCGGCTTGCAAAAATTTGACATATTTTTAGTTTTTAAAGGATAACTTAGTTTCTGCATCCCAAGCAGCATAAGGAGATAGAAAAAGACATTTTATGCATATGATCTTCTAGATCTTCACTCTTCTTCACCCCAAATGACCAGGATCCTTGCTTTTCATTTTGTGATTTTAGGTGTTAAACAAATCTCTTGCAGGAAAGATATTGGCACATATTCTTGTGAAAAATCACAAGCTAGAGATTACAGGAAATGACACCAAGGTTGTTCTGGGTGTTGTTAACTTGTTACTAAGTAGTAGTTAGAAGGAGACGAAAAGAGAGCCTTTAGCTGGAAATTAAAAAGCAAAATGCTGGGAGGAGAGCTCAGAGTAAGAATATAATGATCTATAATAAGAACTGTTGTTTTAATGACAACATATATTGTCATTAAATATATATATATGTGTGTGTGTGTGTATATATACACACACTTATCTGTTTTGAATGCCGAAGGGTATAGAACTGGATATCTCTCCAATTATATCTATTTGCCTTTTAAACTAGCCTTACTATTTTTAGTGAAGTTGAACTTCACTTTCCCAGTAGATGGCATTGTAGTCTGTTCAGTGGAAAAGGGCTTCCCCTAACCAACAGGACTTTAATTTTTTTTTTATTCCTCTGAGCTTCTTCCTTGATAATGTACCCCCTCCCTCTTGCATTAAATACTAGCTTGAGGTTATAAATAAGAATCTTGTTTTTGCTAGTTACCTGTAACTCTCAAAAGATTTGATTTAAAAAAAAAGATACAGTAGATAATTTAATATCCTTATATCAAATGAAAAAATATAAAGACTAGATCTGAGAGTGTGGCATATGGAAAAAATATGCAAGCATGGAATAGTCTCAGAATACACTGTTTCAAAATGAGAGCTGCCTCTGATCTTCCTAAGTATACTTTTCTATATTAATTCATTGTATTTACAGCATTTTGGTGTCAGTATGAATAGAAGCCTTGAAAAAGTTATTCCATGTCAAAGATTTTCAGATACAATGTATTCTTCTTGACTGAACCCCCATTGACTTTGAATCATCTTTATTAACGCATTGTTTTTAAACTCTCTTTTAAAAAAACTGTCTTGTCTAGGTTCATGTGCATTACACGTGGGATAGTTGCATATTTTCATTTAATTATAAATATTATTTTCATGATGGTTTCTTCTTCTTTTAAACCATGAACCCTAACAATAACAGTGGTAATTGACTGAGCTAGGGTAAGTCGTCATTCCTTGATGTTACAAAATGGTTGTTACCTCATTCTTATTGTTATTTTGCTTATTATGAAGATCCCTGCATAATGGTCAGAACATTAAACTGAATTTCAATAAAAGGAATAATGATATGGTGAAAAAAGATACATTGTTAAAAATTCATAATGAGGATGTACCTATGTAAATACTTTCAAAAAATAGAGATTGAGTGTACTGACAATTACAATCAAAATGGATTTTCTGTTTTTGTAGATGAACTTGCAAGATGAAAGAAACATGTTTGTACTTTTCTGTGTGTGTTTTAACAGAATCTGGGTTTTCCCTTGAGTCCTTGTTTTCCTGTGAAGCTATTATGTTCTCTTTTAAAAAATATTTTGCTGAAACTAAACTTTTTTCCCCCAGATAAAAATCCTCTTTCTACTGAATATAATCTGTATTTCTCTGATAGTCATTTGGTAATAATATTTGACTTTCATTTATCAATACTGTTTCTTTCCATTATTTTTAATCACAAGATTATGAGCTATGTATTTAGTTATTATTTAAGCTAAATGGTGTCTTTGGCTGTTAGCTCGAAAAGATAATGTCCCAATATCAGGATTAAGTTTTCATCTATATCAACTGGCTTAAAAATACCCAACTTGATTCCTTTTGAATTAACTGAGTCTTATTTTATTTTATTTTTTTCAATATCACCTATCACCATAGTAACCACTAGCTGTCAGTTCAGCTTCTGACATTTTTCTCATTTGGTAAGATTTCAGAATTGCCATCCTCCCTGCCAACATGTCATGAACAAGAAAAAAAAATTGCATGAAAAATCTAATGGGTGTCTGGTCTGATTGTCCTCATTCGTGGCAGGAAAGACAAAAACTGATGAATTGTGAAATGTATTCAGAGGGATTCAAGGAAGCAAGTGCCTGGGACCCCCTCCCCCCAACACCTCGTTTTCATTTTGTTATGCTTGATGCACTGTACATGCTTACCCTGACACTTGGGTTTGTAGAAATTTAAGATGAACAATTTTTACATTCACCCTGCTGATCTCTCTCCCCTACCTTTTTTTTTTTTTGTAAAAACTCATCATTAAAAATAAAGTTACCAGGGCTCGTATTTAGCATGATTTCTCAGTCGGATCATAGATTTTTAGTAGTCCAAATTGGCTTCCAGTATTTAAGATGTTATGCTTGTAAATGTACAGCTCTGTTTTGGAGCCACATATGGACCATGGATGCACCCAGTGGGTTTTGCATGTGTGTGGTGTGCGCGGGTGGTTGAGAAAGGATATTAGGCCTATTTGAAAAAAGAAACAAAGCTGATTCTGGACCTTTTCTAGCTGTTTTTCATGGCAGAGAAAACTAGGAGAAATGCTGTTATTTTCTAATTCTTCCCAGTACTTTGGTTTAACAAATGAATGGGGGTTACATGCTAATGAATTTCTACCCCAAGTATCTGGCTGGGTAATTGATGAAAGGAGCTAGTTTTGCACTTATTTTCTTCTTTTTTGATTGCCAGACTTGTTAGAGCAAAAAGCAAAAAAGAAAGGGAAGTGATAATATACTTTAGCTGATGTAAACATGCAAGTTATTGAATAAATGTTACTGATATGACACAAACATGTACCCTGTACATGAATCTTATCACTGACACTAGGCAAGATATATAATATGTATGTGGTTTGAATACAAGTAAACATATTAAATACATTAGTGTGTATTATGCACACAGATGTTCCATGTTGTTAATTTATCCTTAAGCTATCTAGGTATACATGGACTTGATAAAACTTACGAGTCTTTCCAGAGGTTTTATTTTGAGTGAGATCAATCTTATAGGGTATTTTTTTCATGACTGTCTACAAAGTCAGGCTCAGCAGCAGGAACTCATTCCAGAAACATAAAGCTGATTTGATAAGCAGCTGCAGAATCCAATGCATTTTACTAACGGGTGGACAACCCAGGATCATGCATGTACACATCGGGCTGTTTCCATTTCAATTTCATATGCTATGGCTTTAGCTCCTTTTAAAAAATTCACACAGTAGATGGTCTGGGGATGTGTTGTAGAATTACTGCAGATTTTTATTCACAAGTGTATTTAAACATTACATGTGGCTAGGAAGGAATGGAGAGGCCTAATGAAAAATATCTCCATTAAGAACCAAAGTTTCTTAATTTGAAAGCAAAATCACATATATATCTTTGGTATAATTTATATGAATATTAAAACACTTAATGTTCAGGGTAGGTGGATTGATAACATGATTTTGGCACTGATGATTAATGGTGTGCTCGAAATATACATGCATAAGTGCATACATATGTATATGGCTATAATGTGTGTATAAAATAAGCAATTTGGTTCATCATGCTTTTGTTATTTGATTCTTTATAAATTTAAACACTTTGGAGGAACCAGACAAATAATGCCTGAATGTTTGCTGCTATTATTATGAAAAAATATAACCCTTGAGAAATAACTTGAAAATTGATATTGAATCTCAGGGTATATTTCAAACACATATTTGGAAGTGGAAAATAGAAAGTATGTTTTGCATACTGGCAAATAAATTTACCTTATAAAATAAAAAAGCTAGAAAAACATAAATCTTTTAATAAGAAAGAATAATATTTTTATAAGCTGCATTTTAAAATGAATGGTGTAAACAGAATATACTTTAATGCTTTTATGCTTTATAAGATTTATAACAATAATCAACAAAACCTTGTAACTGTGTTTGCACCTTATGTGCCTTCAAGCCATTGGACTTTGCAGTTAATTGTATAAATTCTATACACTATGGAAAATCATGATGTATCATTTATATTCAGTGTGTGTCATGTGTATAAATATTAAAATATATTAGCCAAAAATGGCTGATTATTCCTCAAACATTTTGTGATAAATCTTATCATTTTATGGGTTGGGTGGGGGAAACTAAATATTTTATGTTATTTGGAAATATTCTTTAAACAACCTAGATTTATTATTAACATTTTAAACATTTATAACTGCGTTAAAATATTTGGAGACTTAGCTCACTGAACAGCCATATACCCAAGTAAAGTTATTTTTGTATGCAGTATACACTAGCAGTTCAGACTTCACTGTTCTCCAGTGTGGTACCTGCATAACTGTTCTCTGGTGCCAAACTTATGTACCTGAAACACCCATTTGTACACGTCTTGAGAGTTACCTGGTATCACTGATATAGATTCAGATTGGAATGCCATATTCTCTGTATGTGCAGGGATAGTTTGAAATCTATTTAATTATAATTCTTATCCTTAATTTTTAAAACTCCTATCCTAGACAGAAAGGCACTGTGTAGATGAATTTTTGTATGCGAATACTCTGTTTTTATTTTCAATGTGTATTTGAGGAGCTATTTTTAAAATGTGGGTTGTATATATTCATACATAAACACACAAGTCAAATATACAAAGGCTTGACGTAATAGCAAATGTAAAAAATTAGAGTGATACATATTTATTGAGACTGATAGAGATGCCTAATGAATAAACAAACACAAGGTTGAATTGTTTTACAAATGTATTTGGCAACTGCCCGTAGCAGTGAGTGTGTACATTTTGAGGGGAGGAAATGTCAGAACAGAGTCTTGTAAATACATGCAGCTGGAAAGAATAAAATAAAAAATGATGGCTAGCGCTGACAGGCAGACTTGGGGTGTATGATATACTTTGTTCATTTGATTCTTAGAACTCAGTCGGGGGTTAAATTGGAATCCAGACATCAAAGAATTCTTCCACCAGACCCAAATTTTGCCCGTATAATTTTTTTTCTTACAGTTGTCATAATTTTAGCTAATTTCACAGTGCAATAAATTTTTACCGTTTGAAGTCTTTTTTTTAAAAAATATGCACACAGTATGCATATATCTCATGTGAACTACCCACACGCTTGATATTGGGTACACCTACACATAAAAATGACACACACGTATGTATATTACACATGTGTCTATGCATGCACATTACAGATGGGGAGAGACATGGCGCGGGAAGCCCCTGCATTCATCTGACCCCAATCTTGAAATATTAAAGAGAACACACTAACTGTTTTCAGTAGCGATACGTTTGTTTCTTTTTCCTCTTTTACCATTCCACCCCGCCCCCCCCCCCCCACCCCGCCTCCCCCACCCCAACACTGTTGTGTCTGAAAATGTTGGAAGCATGTGGTGCTGCATATTTGGAGGTTTTGCAGATTTCTGTATGATTTTTATCTGAAGGTCAGGGCTGAGGAAATACATCAGGTTGGGATGTTTGCCATTTGCCATTTAGCCTTGCTCTGCTTATCAGATCATTTTGTCGTGTGGGCCACAAACAAGGAACTCCTCTAAAGAGAGAGTAAAAATAAGCATGATTGTATTTATATGCAAGTTTTTCCTTTTTAGAGTCAACACCGTTTTTTATGTATACTTAATTTTAAGCATTCCTTAGGTTCATTGGCTTATGTTTATAATTCAATTTACCATTTGCATTTCACAAATAAAAAATGTTAAAGGTGAATGCTTTTTTTCCTCCCTTTGTGAAAGAAGAAAACAGTGCTAAATCACATCCATAAGGTGTCATTTCTGAGCCACTGGTGTGAGTTCACTATGCTTGGTTTTACCTGAATATGCCACTTATGATAAAGAAACCCATATAAATTGAAGAAGAGGATTCTCTTTACTTGTGCTTTCTATAGCTCTAAGAATCTTGCTTTCTAGTTGATGAACTTGTCTGTTTTCAAATGAGCTATGCTCATGCAGGCCTGAATAATATGGTCACTACCACCACCAGAGTACATAAGCAAGCTGTGGCTCCTATTCCATGAAATTAACATTGTTTATGGAAGCCCCAGATGGAGAGGGAATTTCATACCATAAATTGTGTGAATTAAATTTATTCAAGGTAGCTATCCAATCTTCACCACTTCATGCAGTATTCAAAGGTCATGCAGAGCCAAGGAAAATGAACTTTCATTCTCCTGCTATTAAGAAAGGATCTCCTCCCATTTACATGGAGAGTGATTAGACAGGAGCCATATTGGAAAACGAAAGCCATTATGAGCAAGTATTGGTCGTGGCTTTTGGGAACCAGGTAAGAGATGCCTACTGGCTTTTAGGATTATTGGGTAACTAATTATGCTTCTGATTTCAACCAGTTATTCACCCACAATTAAAAATGAGAATATGGGTCTCAAAGTTGACTCTAAAATTTTTCATTTGGACCTATGGAAAATCCTAGATGACCTTGATTATGGTAAACCTGCCTTTTTTCATCAGCACCATCACTCTTTGAAATAATTTCCAAAGAGTAGATCTTATTGGGAATTCTTAGAGGAAGTCCACTTTCGTTTCCCTAAGCATTTGTATAGTTGAGGAGACTCTGAAGCTGCATGTTGTTTTTCAAAATACTTCTTTATTTTGTTAGTTAGCTAACTGTGGTCTCACTGTTAAACTACTGTCAGAGGTAGTTAATACGGACTTGATTTTTTTTTCTTTTTAAAGAGAGACTAGTAGAAGACTACCATAAGCTTTGTTATGCTGTCTTTTGCAAAAGATAAACATTTACTTTCCATCTTGATGTCATCTTTTCAGGTTATTATTTGGTCACTAATTTATCTCACCATTAGCGAATTACAGTAGATTATTGCTTGGATGTGTTAAAAGCACCAAGGAGCTGTGGTCCTGTGGCTATTTCGGGCAAAGTCATAAGCACACTCTTTTTTTTTTATTGTCCTCCCAGGGAGCAGAATTTGAACTTAATATTCCATGAAATAAGCCATTGTAATCACGTTGGGTTAATAGAAGAAGTAAAATTGCCTCTCCTCTCACAAGACATTAGAGCAAGGCTGCGTTATTAAAGTTTTCTTGCGGACAGGCGGTTTAAAATATATCCTCAGTGGCTGACGCAAGTCCTTTCAGGGTGGATGACAGCTTTTCAGATCTTAATAGGCTTCTCATTCCTGGCCCACGAGTTACCAGCAATTCTTCCTTTCGAGCCAGGCTATGACATGATGGCTAAAATCTGATATAACACAGTACCATGGGTTGTGCAAACCTTTCCTCATTAAATGGCCTTATGTAAGCTTGTGTCAATAAGTAAACAATTAGACCTTGTGAACAATATTGATTTAGGCCACTTATTCTAAAACAAGTTGACCCATGAAAGTCTCTGTTGGATGGCCTCCTTGGAATCTATAACCCACCAGTACGTATAGACCAGTAATCTGTTTGATTGGCCTAGGAAGTATTGAGGCTATGGGAGGCATTATTCAAAGCTTTTTTTTTTTTTTAAACCTTGCTGGTGTGTTGTGCTTGGTCTTTTGGTGAGCGAAATTTAAGTAAAAGTTAAAAGAAGAAAGCAGTGAAGTACTTATGTGTCTTTCCACCTCCCACACCTGTTTACTGCCCAGCATCTTCTGCTGTTCATGTTCAGGTCCAGCTGATATTGGGAGGGTGGGTACTGCCCACCAATCTTCATAGCGAACTCCAACACTTTCGCGATTCTGAGTTGACTTTGAACTTAATTTGAATTGGGGACTATATCTCAGAATGTATTTTCCTCTTTGTGAGTTTATGAGCAAAGAAAAACAAGAGTTTACTCTCAAATACTTCATAAATGCCATTTTTCAAGTCATGGCAAGATCCAAGAAATACAGAGAATAATAGACACTCCTCTGGTGCTTAGAATTGTTTTGAGAATTAAGGTGAATCAGTTTGAATCTCTCTTTAACTTTTTTCTCTTTCTATCCTTTCCTTGGTTACTTTATCCTCACAGCTTATCTCTACTCCATGGCACTAAACAGACAAATGACCAGCTGTACTGGTGGTGATGCTTTGCAGCTCCAAGGATTGGCTGGAGGTAATGTCTCATTAATGACTCTGCCTTCAGCCTGCTAGTTGAGAGGGAGTACCTGAACTGTGTGGTACGTGTGATGCCCACTGGCATGAGGAGATTCTCTCAAGGCCCTGACATTCTTTGGAATTCAAGCAGCAAATCTCAATTGCGTATAAAGTGATTATTTTTATCTGTAAATATGATGTATAAGAGATGCATAGTGAGGGAGTTGAAAAAGATGAGTTTTTTTTTTACCTTCCTGCGCATAGTATTTGGAAATAGCTCAATAGGAGTCAAATGGTTTCTTTCCCAACAAATCAAAGGACTTCTTGGAGCTACTTTATGCCCACTTAAAGACTGGACACAGAGGATACAAGAATGTTTGGTTTAATTTAGTTGGTGTTGATTGAACATCTGCTTCAGTCTCTGTCCTAGGCCCATAACAGCCCAGTGTAAAAGACACAATCTCTGACTGCAAAAAAAAAAACCTTGTTAATGCATAAGATCACTTCCTCTAAACAAAAGGGAAACAGGGTTAGAATCTGCGAGATGCCTCAGCTTCTCTCCAAACCTACATGTGCCTCTACAGACTCCTGCCTCATATCATGGCAGTGGGCTTCAAGAGGTCACATGCCAGCATTTGTAAATAGAAACACATTAAGAGCTGCCTGTTTTGACTCTGTTTCCTTGTCCCAGTGTATATGTGTGTGTGCCTGTTTCTTTCCCATGATAATTCTTAAGTACAGTCATGCAAATACACAAATAAGTTATGTATGTATATCCCACACATTCTAAAGCATTTCTCCCGTTATCTTTTGCATGGGCAAGCTCTTTGTAGTAGAGTGTATTTTATCTGTGGTGCATAAACAGTTAGCCCTTTGTCTGTGTAACTTTTACTTGAAGACAGTTCTCTGCAGATGCTTAGCTTTTTTTTTTTTTGGTATTGACATAATTCACTCTCAGCTGATAAGTTTTAGCCCTTTTCCCTAGTCAAATGGCATCTAAAATTTAACTAAACATACTCTCTGTGCTTACTCGTTGAGTTGATTTGGGTGGTCGGGGCTGTTTGCTTATTCATGAGTCATATTTAAAATGCTGTCTTTTCTAAAATACCCTGTAGGTTGCTACACTATGAATTTGCAGCTCTGCTACCAACTGTGTTTCCAGAGTTGTACAATTTATGTGTGCCTTGGCCATGATAACGCTTTTAAGAAAGTGTTGTAAACATTACTAGCTACTGGGAAGGTTAATGTGACATAGTCTTGAAGAATACTGACCTGGATGAATCTGTCCAGGGCTTTTAGAGAACAATGGGCATTTCATTCTAATTTAAATTTAATAGAACAGTGTTCACCATTTTCAAAGAGTAGAACTTCCAAGGAGGGAAAATGGAATAAAGAAGGTTATGAAATCATGAGAAAGAATAAAAGTGTTCTTTAAAAAGTAGATCAATATCTGGCTTACAGCCTTTAGATTATAAACTGATAATGCAGAGTACTGAAATAAAAATATGGAGCCTGGGTGTGTGATGGAACAAGAGGGGAAAGCCATCTCTTTAAGAACAAAAAAAACAACAACTGTACAGAAACCCTTCAGAGTGCATTGAGTAACGTTTGCAGGGGGGCATCCTCTGCATTCCAATGACAGAATAGGCTTTGGTTAATATGTGTAGGTTTATCAGCATGTCCCTGTTCTGCCAGGTAGATTTTGCATTTATGTGGTGGAATGAAGAATCACACACACACTTTCAGAGTGGGCAGAGGAAAGCGTCTGCAGGTGCCACTTGTCAACCTTTGCATGTGTAAAAATCTTACCACCTTCAGTGGATGATATGGACATTACAGATTCCACTATCAGGAAGTCTACTGTCTGTACCGTTTATGATTTTTGGTTACAAACCTTGAAACTTATTCTGAGCAGTTAAGCAAAAGAGGATTTATTGGGAAGAAGGGGAACAATGAATAACCCCCAGACACCAGGGGAGCAAGTTGGGGGAGGGGCAGGATCTGGGAGCTTGGAGGGCTGGAGGCATGGAAAGGGAAGTGTGTTACCCCATTCTAGTGAGAATGGGCTGGCTGGCTGGCTGGCTGTTGCTGTTGCTCTGCTGGAGGCTCCACATCATCTCCCTGTTCTTGCACCACTGGCTCGAGATGCAGAGTCCTATGAGAGAGCATGTGTTTGCTCAAGCTTGGACCACAGGTTCACCCCTGGGAAGGGTCAGTCCACTGCAGGTTCTTGAAAGAGAAGCAAGCACCTGTGCTTATCTTCTCAGGAGACCTTTACTGCTGGAGGAGAGATAATTATCTGTGGAAATCAGGTTGCATGGAAATGTACCCGTGGGGTGGGAATGGATACTGGGTGCCCAGAAGATAATATGTATCTGCTACACCTTCTAATTAAATGGTACTAAATGGATAGCACACTTGGAATGTGTTAAGTAGAATATGAATATTAAAAAAGAAAACATCAGTCTTCAGGCACATAAACTTTTAGATGAATAGACTAACCTAGAAGTACAAAACTAAAATGTGGGGAAGAAACTCTTCATTGGCCTTGTATGCAGTTGTGAATGGCTTCATGTGGAATCACATCTACCATTAGCCTCATGGTTTCCACAATGCTAGGGAGTGTTTGCTTTGGTTGTGGTTTGCGATCTGTCTTACTACCCAGCTGCCTGCTATTCAACTGCATGGCTGAATGAAGCAGAATCATGCTTGGGATCTGGCTATGCCCCACTTACTCAGGGGCCTTGGTTCCCCCATCTCTAAAATGGAGCTCACAATAACATCATAGCATTGGTTTGAGCGTTGCTTGAGATAACTCAGATGAAGCCTCTAACGCCAGAACTGGCTCATAGAGCATTCTCAGTAAATGTATACTAGATGCTGTCTGTGCCTCACCATGAGTCCCCTGGGCCTGCCTCTGTGTTCACCTGTAGTTGAGGTGGACTATTCCGTGCTGCCAAGCAATTTCTCCCCTCTCAGGTCTCTGTCCCCTAGTCTATGGGCTATTTCTGGGCTGTGTACACTAGCCCAGCCCAAGCACTGGGCAGCATGAAGTACCAGAAATTAATGCCTCAAGGGGCAATACAAACCAACAAGAGACACAAAAGGAGTTGGGGGGTAAGCACCCTGCATCTCTAGGCCTTGGTGGTACAGTTCTGAGGCCTGTTCTCCATGGTTACATCAGAGACTCCCCAGCAGGATTGAGCACTAGGTGCCCTTAGTATTCATTGGCTGGCTAATGCAGCATTATCATTTTTTTCTCCTTTGCCTGCTTCTTTACTTGTCCTTCCTGAGTTCACCTCCTAAATAAACTCCTTGCACCCAAGTCCTTGAACTGAAGCCTGCTTTTGAGGGGACTCTAATTCAAATAGCTATCATAGGCAACTGAGATATTGTCAAAGGTAGGATCAGCCTTGAGGTTAAATCTGTTTTTGACAAATACTTTCCTTTCCTTTTCCTCCTCCTCATCCCCACTTCCTTTTTATTATCATTATTTTGATGCCTGGAGTAAATAACGAGAGAGAAAAAAGACAAAAGTCATGTGAGGCTAGATCTCTGAAATGTGGTGGACTTTTGCAAGTTTCAAGAGAGGAGGGAGTGACATGTTCTTGTTATCACTTGAAGAAAACTGAGTTTTCAGTCTAAGAAAAGGATGCTTAAACTGGCTGTTAGTAGCATCTTCTTAGGCACAGCTGGATGCTTCTCTGATCATAGTGTAAATTCTTCCCAAATCAGGACTCAGGACACTCTGCCAGTGGTGAGGAATGGGGAGGTGAGTGGGAGGAAGGAAATCGATAATGTGATGTGGGCAATTAACTAACAAAGCTGAAAGACTGTCTAGAACATCATACAGTTGGGAGGTGGGATAGTCTCAGTCCCAGGAAACTGGATTTGAAGAGCTCCTTGAGTGAGCATGTAGCAGGCAGGCCAGCTTCACAGAGGTAATCCTTCCTGAGCTTTCACTTGGTGTCTTTCAGTTTCTCAGATGTTGTTACTGCCTCAGGAGGCTTCCTCTTGCAGTTTCCTCAACCTGGACTGTTCTTACACACTGCCTGCAGATCCTTCATTGATGTCAACTCCTTATTTTCAGATCCCAGTTGGATCAGTGAGCATTTGTTTCGTAACAAGTGTTAGTTGTTCAGTCATGTCTGACTCTTTGCAACCCCATGGACTGTAGCCCACCAGGCTCCTCTGTCCATGGGATTTCCCAGTCAAGAGCATGTTGAGGTTTGACAGAAAAAAACCAAAATTCTGTAAAGCAATTATCCTTCAGTTAAAAAATAAATAATTAAAAAAAGAAAAGAAAAGAAAACTATTGGGGTGGATAGCCATTCCCTCCTCCAGGAGATCTTCCCAACCCAAGGATCAAACCTGGGTGTCCTGCATTGCAGCCAGATTCTTTACCATCTGAGCCGCCAGGGAAGCCGTTGTTGCATAACAATCCACTCCTAAACAATAGTCATGTAGTTGCTCATGATTCTGTGGGTCAGCAGTTTTAGCTGGGGTCACCTGGCATGGCTCACCTCTAGTGTTGACTGAGGTGACTCATTTGTCTGGGCTCTCAGCTGTGACAGCTGGGTTGCCTGGGCCTGTCTCATGGAGATGTTCCAACAGCATGAGGGAAGAAGCTGCAGGGTCCCTTGAAGGCTAGGCTCAGAACTCACATAGGGAAACTTCTTCCAGATTCTGTTGGTCAGTTCCAGTCTAGATGCAAAGAGTGAGGAAATAGTTACTGCTTCTTCATGGGGGAAGCTGCAGTGAGTGTGTGGGTGTTTCCAGCCTATAATACCAATCAAATACCATTTCTAATTTAGGGATGCCTAAGAACTCTCCTGCCAGGCTATCCCGGGTCCCTCTATTTCATTTTCTAATGGCACTCTGTCCCATTTTTTAGTACTTGTCCAAATGTGCTAATCATGGTAGGTGGTGGTTTAGTTGCTAAGTCGTGTCCAACTCTTGCGACCCCATAGGCAGTAGTCTGCCAGGCTCCTCTGCCTGTGGGATTTTCCAGGCAAGAATACTGGAGTGGGTTGCCATTTCCTTCTCCAGGGGATCTTCCTGACCCAGGGATCGAACCTGGGTCTCCTGTGGTGCAGGCAGATTCTTTACCGACTGAGCTACTGGGGAAGTCGTAATCTTGGTAGAATGATTCTTTTAATGTCTCCCCCTACTCTAATCTTTGTGTTTTTTATTATATCCTTGTCATTTAGCACAGTGCTTGGCACAAAATAGTGAATATCTGTTCCTTGACTGAATGATGGTTTTGAGGAGCAAGTATAAAAGTGAGTGTGGTGGTAGAGAAGCTGTTCAGGAGGAAGTGACAGAAATTCAGCTTGAAAGTTGAAAGAAGACCCTGACTGTGTATGCTGGTATTAATTATGAGTAAAATTATGAATACAGAAGCAGCATTTCTGGCAGTGGATTGTGAAGCATGCCAGTGATCTATCAGAGTATATATAATGCATACCAAAACAAAGGGAATTCTTTTGGAAAGCTTAGATAAGGCAAGAGCACAAAGCAAGAGTAACTTAAAAAACTTTTTATAATTTGAAGCTGGAATTAGTACATTCTGCATGATCATTTTTTCTGTCAAGAGAATTGGGCTACATGTATATTAATCAGAGTTCAGAAACTAATAAGAAATTAAGAATCTAAAAAGGCTGGCTGGAATATGCTTCATTTACACACTCATTCACTCTTTCACAAAACATCTTTTGAGCTTCTCCTAAGAGCAGTATACTTGGCTAGCTGTTTTGCAAGAGGTAAGGGACATACTAGGAGAAGGCAATGGCACCCCACTCCAGTACTCCTGTCTGGAAAATCCCATGGACAGAGGAGCCTGGTAGGCTGTAGTCCATGGGGTCGCTAGGAGTCGGACACGACTGAGCGACTTCACTTAGACTTTTCACTTTCATGCATTGGAGAAGGAAATAGCAACCCACTCCAGTGTTCTTGCCTGGAGAATCCCAGGGACGGGGGAGCCTGGTGGGCTGCCGTCTATGGGGTCGCACAGAGTCGGACACGACTGAAGTGACTTAGCAAGGGATGTACTTCCCTGGTGGCTCAGACAGTAAAGCATCTGCCTACAATGAGGGAGACCTGGGTTCAATCCCTGGGTCAGGAAGATCTTCTGGAGAAGGAAATGGCAACCCACTTCAGTATTCTTGCCTGGAAAATCTCATGGATGGAGGAGCCTGGTAGGCTACTACAGTCCATGGGGTCGCAAAGAGTCTGACACGACTGAGCGAATTCACTCACTCAAGGGACATAAGAAAGGTCCATGCTTTATAAGGTAAGTGGAGATCGAAGGTATGTGTGCAAATGCCTGTCTTATGATATGAAAAGTGATCTAGGTTGGAACGAAGGCCTGTAAAACTTATCTTGTGAATTCACAGAAAACTTGGGGCTTACTTCTGATCACTGAATGTCTTTTGTTTCCACCAATTTTTTTCTGAGATTGAAAACGAGCTCTCTTTACATGTATTCTGCTCCCTGTGAGGAGTAATCTCACAGGGAGATGATTTTGGTTTCTATAAGTCATCTCACAGTCTTAGGCAAAGAAAGTACATCTTTTTTGCTGTCCTACCATTTACACTCTTCAGCTCCAACTCCTTCTGAGATACCTTCCACCCAGGTCTACCCTCTGGGATCATTATTCATGATCCCCACTTTTTGCCCACTGCCTACATACTGAAACTTAAGTTTCAAAATTCTGTTTCTCTATGGAATGCCTCTACTAATTAATCTGTTCTGGTTCTACCAACCAGGGATCTTTTGGAGATAAGTACTTCCTGTGAAGTCAAGTGACTTTAGGTATTATGTAAATAGCTAATACCTTTAGGTATTATGAGGTTTTGGTGTGGGTAGTTTTCTTTTTACCTATCTGTTTCTCTCTTATCTTGCTAGTGAGGATGGGATTCCAAAACCTCAGAGGGTGAAAGAAAAGCAATTAACCTGTACAAATTTTTACTATATGTTAAGCCCACTCCAGTACTCTTGCCTGGAAAATCCCATGGACGGAGGAGCCTGGTAGGCTGCAGTCCATGGGGTCGCTAAGAGTCGGACACGACTGAGCAACTTCACTTTCACTCTTCACTTTTATGCATTGGAGAAGGAAATGGCAACCCACTCCAGTGTTCTTGCCTGGAGAATCCCAGGGACGGGGGAGCCTGGTGGGCTGCCGTCTATGGGGTCGCACAGAGTCAGGCACGACTGAAGCAACTTAGCAGCAGCAGCAGCAAGCACAAATCCAAGAACTTTCACATGTATATCTGATGAGGTTTTTAGTTATGTACCATAGAACCCACTCTAGGTAGTTAAAGTCACAGGAGATTTTAAGTGATATAGATAGCTCATAAGTTAAGTGGGAAGGGCTAAGTTACAGACCCCAAGCTGAATTTCCAGGAAAGACTCTTAGAGTCACATCACAGGACAGACCAACTGCAGGAGCCACAGCCCCTCAGGAAGCTGGGGATTGGGGTTTTGCGTTCAGAATCACGAGGTGTGCAGTGATCTGCACACAAAATGTATGCCAGCCCTAGGCCTCTTCCTTCACATAACTTGTGTGGGTGCTTCTCATTTGAAGGATCTAAAAGTCACAGGAGGCTGGAAATATAGCTTTTAGACTTTTCTTTGGGAAAGTGAGATAGTAGTACACTGTAGGGAACTGTCAAAATGTGGAAAGGAATGCCCAAAGATTTTGGGAAATGGCAACTGCAGTCGTTCTCTCAACAAATACAAATCACACATTTTGAATACTTTGCTTCCATATGAATGACTTAACCTGAACTCTGTCAAGCAGGGATTAATGCCTCTTCTTTTAAGATCAGGGAAAAAGGCACAAAGAACCAAATAATTTATACATAGTTTGGAATAGAATTGGGATGAAAACCAAGAGTGTACTGACTTCAAAACCTTCTGATTTCCTTGGCACTATTTTTGATTATATTGAAGAGTATTTTTCTTCCCTGGCTTCTGGAATTATCTCAGAAAACAGTGATCATATAGACACTTTGTTGTTAAAGCAAATGACTTTGATTATAAAAGTAGAAGTTCTTTCGAAGTATATGAGAAAATTTGTCAGCATTATTTCTATCAGAAAGTCTAGAAAAGGGAAACTAAAAAAACACTGCTTCTCCTCTTCCATATAAAACTGCTGGGAATGTGCAAAGTGGAGAAAGCATGAGATGGAGGTTGGGGAGTTGGTCCTGACACTTGTTTTCCAGGCTTTTATGGTGAAGCTGTGCTAATGTCTTTAATCTTTCCAAAGAAATGACAAGCAGAGTTCTGCACCAAAAAGGCCCGAACTTTTATCAAGTGCTAGTATCTTTGGCCGACAGCATTGGAGAAATAGAAAACAGGCCTGAGGAAGGTGCAGAGTCTGCTTTGTTTCACTTTTTTTTTTTTTCCCTACCAAGATATAAGTGAGATCTTTCTGTAAAGACCAAAATGGCTCCATGAGAAATGCCATATTAGACAAGAGGTCTTTTTACTTTTTATGTGATGCATTTGTATTGAAAACACATGTTGGAGGCCAAAGTAATTTTCTTTACAGACAATGAATCTTACAACTGGTTTGAACAATTTTTAAAAACTTGATTGTTTTACCACTCCTTGTGACTGGTAGAACTAGAAGAAACTCCCCCGCCTCACCAAATAAAAACACATCTCACCCTAAACTGCTCCCCGCCAAAACCCACCACCATCAACAAAAAATATGAAGGAGGGAAAGAAGACAAGAAGAGCAAAAATGGAAGAGAACTGTTTGAAAAGTTGCAAATTACCAGAAATTAAGGAGTGCAGAGAGCCTTTGAAAGGCAGTGATTCTGTTGCTTGAGAAATTTTGGTTATAGTCACTTGCAATATACTTTGGGGAAAATGGCTTTTATCATTTTAAAAAATGTTAGTAATTTGATAATTCATCGATTTTTAAAAATCAAAACACAAAGCTATCAAAAAGAAAAACCCACTTTAGGGTGATCTTGCTTCAGGATAGTCTAATACCAGATTCCCTTGGCTGTTGTGTTTCTGTCCAGTGGTGATCAAGGCAGCGTCTTTTAAACTAAAGTGAAAAGTTATTGTGACCTTCACTGTCAGACTCAATTTGAACCAGGCCACAGGACTTTGCATTTTATTTTTTTAAATTAGCCATTCCTGTCTCTTGGTGTTTGTCTACAGGCTGCTCCTGCCGCATGAAAAGGACATGCGCCAGGATGCTTTTACTTTCTTTCACGTTCCCACATAAACAGCACGGGGCTACCTTCGAAAATGCTCTGAACCGGAGTGCAACTTGCTGACATGGTGTGCAGTTTCTCTGAGGCTTGAGTAATATGTGAAGCACGTTTGTTGTTAAGTCTGAGTGCTCCTGGGCAACTTCTCTGTGTGTTTCTCACCCTCTTTGCTAGAAGAGAGCATGATTCTCTTCTTTGGTGTTTGGCTTTAGTTGTAATGTTTTTGCTTTCTTGTGGCTACCTTTCTCTTGACTTCTTGGGTATTATTTTATCAATAGTCAGTGGAATTGTAATTTCCAATGACAAGAACAAGACCAGACCTGGAGAGTCACTACTGTGAGCCTTCTGAAAGTGAAGGAAATGGAGTGCTGGAGAGGTGAAATGATTCATGCAAGGCCACACGTCTAGTTCATGGTCTGCAGACTCTCCAGCTGAATCTCTTTTCTCTGGGCCAGATGGGAGATAGGCAGAGAGATCTTGAGTCAGAAGCGGGCTGCCTCTTTTACGGAGCACATCAAAAGTTTCAAATGGTCAGGCTTTAGTTTACAGAATTAAATTAATTTTGACTCCTCAGTTGTGGCAATGTAATAATAATAAGATTTAAATCCATCAATACTCTTTTACTATTTTGTTGGGTTGTATTTATCATTTTATAAAATAGGAGCTTCAGGACATTCCAGAAATTTATTTTAGGCAACAGGGGACTTCAGTCCTCAACTGGGCCTGCAAATAATCCTCAGGGAAACTCTGAACATGATTCCTCATCTTGGGCTGAAATTTGGAAATACTTCCTCATGTTTAGCTCTATAACTGTTCTTCTCTGGGGAAAAGATGGGGATTCATACTCTCTTTGTCTTGCTGTGGGTATTGTTTTGTTTTGTGTTTCAATAGATGAATTATTTTTACACAAATAGAGCAAAACAGCTGAAAGGGAGGAGTAGATGATGGTCAATGGTTAGTTCAGTTGGGAAAAGCTGGGTCAAAATCAAGTTTCATCCTCCTTTTTCCATCTTACCTGCATTGTAACTTACTGAAAGTTGTGAATTATTATGAAACTAAGAGTCCCATCACCCTTGATTCAGTCCATCTGAAAATGCTGTATTAAATCCAGACCAAGCTATGATCACCTCCCATTTGCTGAAGTTCCCCAGACATCTTTTGTGATACCCATGTATTTTTGTGTATCAAAATTTTAATGTTGAATTATTCCTCTCAAATCCCAATGCCAGATTAACCTATATGTCATCTGTTTACAAGACACTATGATTCTGGTCATCCCTTACAGTGAATGAGACAATGCATGGCAGTTTTTCATGAGGGTATAATAATGCATAGCAGAGTCCTAAAATACAGTGTGATGCAGTGCAATTCACAAGAACTTGGTCATTTCCTTTCAAAATGGCAAACGTGGTTTCATTGCTATAGAACCCAGCATTGGTCTTTTTTGCCAGTGGAAATGATCTGTTGATATCAGAGCATCGAAGGCTCTATCAAGATAAGTAGCTGTTCTCCCCAGAATGGTTCTTCTTTCAATACTTAGGCATTCTCAGGGCTATTTAAAAAGGTTTGAGCCTCTTTCTATTTCTCATTCTCAATCTTCTAAAATCACTGTTACTGAACTTTTCTTGTGCAGAACATCAAAACCTTCATGTGTGTTGGGGTGGCAAGCATTGGAGGGCAGGGTCCTTTTGCTGGGCTTAATCAGGGATATATTTTTGATTGTTGCAAAGTATCAAAAGTTAGTAACAACCATCTACTCCAGGGTTAGGCAACCCTGTTCCTGACCACTCATGAAAGGAGAATCTTCATGGACTCCATCTATTAAGAAAGTGCACAAAAAAACCTTTGTGCATTATATTAAAACTTACACAGCACCAGGCAGTTCTGTTTAGGGTTCCTGTACTCACATCTTTTATTTTGAGATGTGTTTTTCAAGTTTCGTGGAATTTCACTGTAGAACATATCAGGAAAACAATTCTGCCCTCCCACTTCCCTTTCAAAAAAAAATGTGTTGATGGTTAGAATAAGGAAGCCTAAGAACAAAGAGAAAACTTGAAAAAAGAGTGGAACCTGTGGGGTTATTTTATAGTAAAGATAGGAGTCACGTCCATTCTACCAGAGGACTCAGTGTCTACATGAGCAGTCACTTTTTGGATTGGTAAATATATTTAGGGAGAAGTGCATTTAGATGCCATCTTTACTCATTTATTCTTCAAACTGTAATACAGCACATTTTGGGTTTTAGTATATTGCATTTTAAAACTAATGATGCATTCATTCTAGAGCAAATCTTGTTTCTAAGCCCTAATTTAATAGAATTAAACTCTAAGCTGAATTGGTTTTATGAGATAAAACTCTGAAGTTGATAACTGCATTTAGGAATAGTTCAGGTATTGAGTTTCTAATTTGCTTCCTGAGCATGGAAATCCCTCAGATAATCAATATTGACTGCCTTTAATTGGTAGGAAAGGCTCTTGCTGAGTTTTCTATCTTTTGCTGATGGAATTGCCTCCCCACCTTGGTTGTCGTGCTGCTCTGACTGGTCACAACTGAAGAGCTCTGGGTTTGAGTTCATTCGAAGTTGAAGTTGAACGTTTGTTCCTGACTGGTTTACCACAACTGTATTCAGCTCTATTGAAGTAACAGTGGTCCTGGAGTCCTTTATTCTGTATGCCTTAACGGAATTTCTGGGTTTATTTTAGTTTTCCTGTAAGACTGTATATTGAGTCTGTACGGCAGACCATTACTGTTTTGGTTGGGCAGGGGGGCGGGGATGGGGGCAGGCTGGTCAAGGTAAGATCAGGAGCTTCCTAAAGGGTAGGGACATTTCTGAATATGCTCTGACACCTCTAAATAGTTTTAATACCTTCTTAAAATGAAAATCTTGCTAATTGTTAAATGTTGTATTCTAGACGTTACAGGCATTTGGAAATGGATTTCTCCAAATCCCGTAAAAATCAGATGCTGGCTTGTTTTGGTATAGGAAATATATTAAAAATGTAAAACACAGGCAAATGTGTATTTTTCTTTCGGAGCAGAGGGTACCTCTTCATCCCACCCTTGATCCAAATCCTCTAAGAAACCCCCCTGTTTTTTTTTTTTGTCTCTGTCAATCTGGAGGGATTTTGTTTAAAGAAATTGAATGTGAATACTATAGACCTGCTAATGTCTTACCTCATTTTTCAAAATGAGACAATTCAAAATCTTTACTGTTTCTTTTTTCTTATTATCAAGGAATAGATGTTTAGTGTAAACACTTAAAAAAAAAAACTGTGGTATAGCACGTAAAATAAAAATGTAATCTCACTACTTACCTATAATGGCTATGTTAAAGAGTATACAGGTGATGGAATCAGGATCAAAATGCACATACTTCTTTGTGAATGCTTTTAAAATTTAATGTTACATTGGAAACATTTCTAGACGTTGTTAAATAAACTTTTGCACCTTGATTTTTTAAAATTAATTTATTTTGATATTTTAATGGTTGCCACAGAATGGATGCCTCATAATCTGTTTAACTGATTCTCTGTTATCGGGCATGTATTTTCTTCTAAATTTCCAAGTATTAAATATATATAGGGAAAATCTCAGTCCAAATACCCACACTTTGCAATACGTTTATTATGTGTCCTCAGACTTGTTTTTCTTCTTTTCCATTTCAAAAACTCTCCATCATGATGATGAAACATTTTATATATTTAGGTTATTTGTGAAGTTTACTTTAGCTCTTTAAGTTCTACACTCTAGTAAATATTTTTTGAACTTATTAAGTTTTCCATAAATGACTAAGTCTGTGTATTTTATTCCTGTTTATAAATTTGCATTAATTTAAAGGTATATGTGGGAAAGGTGAACTACTACTTAACTCACGAGAGCTTTGGCATCTGTTTGGAGTTTATAGCAGTGTATTTCCTTTTCTTCTGGAAAACTGTGTTATCAGTGACCTTGCTAGCTGCCCCTGTGGCTGCCCACCTGCTGTGCCCTGGCTGTCTGTGGCCCATGCAAGTTGGCCAGCCCTCTGATAGTTCAGAAAGGCCACTGAACGTGAACTCCTGCCTGAAAGGCTGAGAAAGTAAATCGTGGATCTGGCACATTTCATTGCAAGTAAATTACATTTTGTCAGCTTCATTGCCCTGAATTTCACGCACAAATGTGGGACTTTGAATGACTGGCATTGACAATAAAAAAAAAAAAGGAAAAAACAAGGCTAATGCCTTATTAATGCAAACAATCTGATTCAAATGGCTAGAGGCAAGGAGTTGTTGCTATTTCAATAGGGACAATTGCTAGTTTTCCTTCTGTTCATATTAATTTCTTAGAAAATTTAAGCTATGTTTTGTTTTCCAGTCTGCTCCTCGCTGGATTAGAAACACCAATGCCTTCTTTGGAAAAATACTGGCTTTTGGAGGCTTGTAGAAACTAGGGGATTTGGGATCCTTATTCATTCTTCATTCATTCATTCATTCATTCAATCACAGCACATTCAAGAACCTACATGTTCTCTTGAGTCTGCCTCTGGGCATCCTCCTTTAACTGCAGATCCTTGTGGTTTCACCTCTGCGGTCAACCTCTTAGAAAAACTCTTTCTGAGAAATCCAGATACCAGAGCAGCATAGTAGGTGTTCTAATGTTCTGGACAAACAACCTGGGGTCTTAGGTTGACTTCTAGAAATAAAGTAATTTATTTTCTCTCTTTTTTTTTTTTTGGAAGAGTGGGATACATTTCTTTGTCTCATCAACTCTATCAAACTTGGTATTTGCCTTTTCTATTTGATCAGAAAAAATGCCCAGCTTCATGGAAGTAAAAGTTAGTTCCTACTTTGATCCTATGTATGTATTCATTCTTATTACTCATCTAAAATAGGAACAAATGTATATGTTAGAGTGCTCTTTAACTGTCCACACCAGAGGAATCTGTGATACTAAAAATTCTAGTGAGTTTATAGGTAGATTTGACCTAATACCATCTTCTTTCGGGAGTCTGTCAGCAGGGATACAGGAAAACATTTGTTTCATCTCTTCACATATTTACTTTGCCTCTACTCAAAAACATGGGCACAAAACATATAACAACAAGCAAAAGAACTTGCTTGTTTTGTTTACACACAAACACATTGTATGTGTGTAAAGTTTGTATGTACTTGCTTTTCGTTCAGCTGAAATGTCCTACAGTGTGTAATGTTCAGAATCAAAAATGGGCTTTTTTATTGTGGTCTTGACTGAGGTACAGAATGGAGACAAATGACCCAGTCTAACACATGTGACAATAGAAGAGCCTCAGAGACTTGGGGAAACTTTTTCAGGCTTATCAGCAAAATTTGAAACGTGCAAAAATCTAGTTACAGTCAACACATTCACATGATGATGAAACTTTGACCTTGACTTTTGAGCTTCTTGCTATTTTTTAAGGTCTGGGTGAGCAGGTCTGACTTTTCTAGGAGAAATGTCTGACAGAGGATTCAGGGCTGAAAAATCAGTGATTATATGAGTGGTGATGATCTCCAATTTCATCACTTGGAACAAAGAGAACGTAACATCATCCGTAGTTCTATTAGACTCAATGCTACTATTTCAATAACAAATATTTTGTAATATCCTCTTTACTTAGCCTGACAATAAATACATAGACTACTATTCATGTAATTTTTAAACATTGTTAAAAACACCTCAATAAAAAACACAATTGAAAGGAAAGCAGTTCGTAATAAAATAGACATTGTATATGAAGATACTCAGGATAACCATACTAGGAAAAATACTGAAGAAGTTGGTACCTATACACTTTGTGGATGCACCATGGGTCAGTGACAAATGCAGACCAACAGAATGTGTTGCACTGGCAACTTGGTTTGAGTTGCTTTGTTATGACTTCCTGATGTGGGGAACAGCTCTTGGTAGAGTTTGGAATGAAATAACATATAGTTGTCTCTTGATTTACCTGGCAGTTGCATTCCTGGAAAATTCAGTTATATTCACACTGAATGATGGTTTGTTTATATGTGAGAGAACTTAGGTTCTAGGCTCAGATAATGATTAACAAGTGTTTACCTTGGTGAATGTCCAGTGGGGTGTTCGGAAGTCATGCAGGAGGTAAGTGGGATAATTTTTCATTGTGAGGGATGGTTTTGGATTGTGCTGGATGCTTAAGACCCTTGGATCTGCCTGGTACATGTCAGTAGTGTCTCTGTTGCCCCATAATCATTGTGACAATCAAAACTGCCCCCACAAAGTTCCATATTGTGAGACTACTGTGGAAGATGGGATGTGAGAAGGAATCTGAGAGAGACAAATCTGTAGATGCTAATTCCTCAATGTGAAAAAAAAAAAGCCCTGTGATATCAAATTCAAGCACAAAATATATCAGCTTAGTGTGCATATTAATACATTTTGATTACAATGGTAAAGAGTCATCATTCCAAGATTTCAGGAGGCATTCTTCAATTCTTAGCTTCTTTGTCCCCTCCAAAGGGGTTTTTTGAAGAAATTATAAGTATATGCTACATTTGAAAGCTTAACATATGCCTAGCACTGTGTTAAGCAGTATGTATATATTATTTTATTTAAACTCCCACCTGTAATTTTTGAAGATTTTAAGCTGAAACAGAGGCATTCAGAAGTTAGAACAGAAGCAAAACTTACCCAGCTAGTAAATGTCAGAGTAAGATTTGAGCTCAAGTATGTCTAAGGAGGGCTTTTCCTGTGGTTCAGCAGGAAAGAGTCTGCCTGCAATGCAGGAGATGTGAATTTGGTCCCTGGGTCAAGAAGATTCCCTGGAGAAGGAGATGGCAACCCACTCTGGTATTCTCCTAGGAAATCCCATGGAGAGAGGAACCTGGAGTGTTACAGTCCGCGAGGTCACAAAAGAGTCAGACGTGATTTGGGAACTAAACAGCAACAACAATGTCTAAAGAAGTAATACAACAACCACTTCTACACAGGTAACTGCAGAAGGGTACAGTCGATAGATTTCCCCTCTGCCTATAAACTGTCCTAAATATGCTTTGCTGCTGCTAAGTCGCTCCAGTCGTGTCCAACTCTGTGCGATCCCATAGATGGCAGCCCCTCAGGCTCCTCCATCCCTGGGATTCTCCAGGCAAGAGTACTGGAGTGAGTTGCCATTTAGGAGTGCCTAAAAGGTAGCCCTACCTTTGTAGAACATTTGGGCTCTGGATTCTCTTACCTGCTGTGTCCTGTTGAAGGCTTTATTATGCACCATGTTCTAGTGGTTAATTTTCCTCTCTCTGAATTGAGTTCTATATTTTAATCTATGTTCGAGCTCTTTGTAGAAAAAAATTAGTTTGTAACCATGTTTTGACAGCAATAAGACAGACTGTTACTTGGAAGTGGAGATATTGTGGTCTTTTGTAATTGTGCTTAATCACAATATATTTCAACAAAAGGAAATTTTAGGAGCAGGAGGAAAAATGAAGATGGGTTAAGATAAATGAGGTGGCATAGAGCTATGTGTATTTTGCCCCAGAGGTCACCCTGGCTAGTGGGTCCCAGGTTTTGGTGGAGTAATTGGCACATCTCCATGGCAGAAGCTGGTGATGTTGTATCACCCAGATTTCCTGGGATCCCTTTTACTGCTTGAGTGCCCACCCCTCAGCTTCTGCTTACATCTGCAGCCTTTCCCAGAAGATTGGCCTTGGCCAAGAATGGCTTTGCCAGGAAGTTCTGGGAGTTTTTCTCTCAATCCACAGCCCTGGATATCCTGTAGTCAGTAACTGGCTTTGGATTGCAGGGTGACAAAAGCCTTGTCCCCTTTTTTTCAGGGCAGGACAGGCTCTGCCAGGTAGTTTAAGTCTGAGAGATCCTTGTGGAATTGGACTGAAGTGAGACTTCATCTAAAATGGTATTCTTGCTCCCTCCTGCCGCTGCCCTATCCTGCTCCCTTTACCCTCCTCCTGAGAGCTCTTGCTTGATAACTCATTGTGCCCATCTCAAAGCTGTTTCTGTGAAACCAGACCTGAGACAGACCCAGTTTTTAAAAGGAAGCCACGTTGATTGCCAACCAAAGTCCAGCAAGACTTTTTTTTTTAAAATGACCGTTTTATTGAACATCCGTAGCACTCTACAAGGCACTTTATATAAACTATCTCTTTCGCTCACTGTGTCTTTTATAGTTGGAGAAACTGGACTTAGAAATGTTAACTAACTTGCTCAATAGCAGGCAGGTTGGTAATTGACGGAGATGGGATGTGACTTCAAAGCTGTGGTCTGTGCCATGTTTTCTGTCTCGCTAGTTACTAGTCACTGAAATAGTGAGCCCTCAGTAAAGCAAGCCATGATTTTCAAGAGTCAGCATGCTTTACTAAAAGTAAGTGTTGCCAAATTAATCATATTTACTGTTTTTAAGAGTGTGGTATCAGTGGATAAACGGGACATTTTGAATTGAAGCAGGCATGCTGGTAAAATCTCTTCCATGTTTTTGAAGATAAAATGGAGAAATGTGTACTGACCAGTGGAGTATAGTTAGTTGAATAAACATTCTCAGCAAGTTTTACTAACCAGAGCTAATTACCCTGATTTTACAACCACTTCCAAACTGCATGCCCTGTTATCTTTTTTATTTTTTATTTTTTTTCCCTGTTGTTCAAGTTTATTTATTTATTTATTTATTTTTACTTTATTTTACTTTACAATACTGTATTGGTTTTGCCATACATTGACAGGAATCCACCATGGGTGTACATGAGTTCCCAATCGTGAACCCCCCTCCCACCTCCCACCCCATATCATCTCTCTGGATCATCCCCATGCACCAGCCCCAAGCATCCTGTATCCTGTATCGAGCATAGACTGGCGATTCATTTCTTACATGATAGTATACATGTTTAAATGCCATTCTCCCAAATCATCCCACCCTCTCCCACTCCCTTAGAGTCCAAAAGTCCATTCTACACATCTGTGTCTCTTTTGCTGTCTCGCATACAGGGTCATCATTACCATCTTTCTAAATTCCATATATATGTGTTAGTATACTGTATTGGTGTTTTTCTTTCTGGCTTACTTCACTCTGTATAATCGGCTCCAGTTTCATCCATCTCATTAGAACTGATTCAAATGTATTCTTTTTAATGGCTGAGTAATACTCCATTGTGTATATGTACCACAGCTTTCTTATCCATTCATCTGCTGATGGACATCTAGGTTGTTTCCATGTCCTGGCTATTATAAACAGTGCTGCGATGAACACTGGGGTACATGTGTCTCTTTCAATTCTGGTTTCCTCGGTGTGTATGCCCAGCAGTGGGATTGCTGGGTCATAAGGCAGTTCTATTTGCAGTTTTTTAAGGAATCTCCACACTGTTCTCCATAGTGGCTGTACTAGTTTGCATTCCCACCAACAGTGTAAGAAGGTTCCCTTTTCTCCACACCCTCTCCAGCATTTATTGCTTGCAGACTTTTGGATTGCAGCCATTCTTACTGGTGTGAAGTGGTACCTCATTGTGGTCTTGATTTGCATTTCTCTGATAATGAGTGATGTTGAGCATCTTTTCATGTGTTTGTTAGCCATCCGTATGTCTTCTTTGGAGAAATGTCTATTTAGTTCCTTGGCCCATTTTTTGATTGGGTCGTTTATTTTTCTGGAATTGAGCTGCATAAGTTGCTTGTATATTTTTGAGATTAGTTGTTTGTCAGTTGCTTCATTTGCTATTATTTTCTCCCATTCAGAAGGCTGTCTTTTCATCTTGCTTATAGTTTCCTTTGTTGTGCAGAAGCTTTTAATTTTAATTAGGTCCCATTTGTTTATTTTTGCTTTTATTTCCAGTATTCTGGGAGGTGGATCATAGAGGATCCTGCTGTGTTTTATGTCGGAGAGTGTTTTGCCTATGTTCTCCTCTAGGAGTTTTATAGTTTCTGGTCTTACGTTTAGATCTTTAATCCATTTTGAGTTTATTTTTGTGTATGGTGTTAGAAAGTGATCTAGTTTCATTCTTTTATAAGTGGTTGACCAGTTTTCCCAGCACCACTTGTTAAAGAGATTGTCTTTACTCCATTGTATATTCTTGCCTCCTTTGTCAAAGATAAGGTGTCCATATGTGTGTGGATTTATCTCTGGGCTTTCTGTTTTGTTCCATTGATCTATATTTCTGTTTTTGTGCCAGTGCCATACTGTCTTGATGACTGTGGCTTTGTAGTAGAGCCTGAAGTCAGGCAGGTTGATTCCTCCAGTTCCATTCTTTTTTCTCAAGATTGCTTTGGCTATTCGAGGTTTTTTGTATTTCCATACAAATCTTGAAATTATTTGTTCTAGTTCTGTGAAAAATACTGCTAGTAGCTTGATAGGGATTGCAATGAATCTGTAGATTGCTTTGGGTAGTATACTCATTTTCACTATATTGATTCTTCCAATCCACGTTATCTTTTTTAAAAAATTTAAATCAATAACTTAGATGACAACATAGAAACCATACTTTTCTGGTATGCAAACAGAAAGAACTCTTATATTGGCTATCAGAGCCAGTGTTCCATGGGACACGCTATGACCAGCTCTTCTTTTTATCCACCAGAGATCAAATATCATTGCCATAGGTTCACAACAGCTTTGTGATTGGGCTCAAGCTTGACCATAGACCATTTGTGAAAAATAAAAGTTTAGAACTGCTGCATGACCCTGGCAGAGTCTCCCTTCTCTTGGCTATCTTTGGGCCAGCCTCAGATGTGATCCTGTTCCAGCTGGCATTTGGGGAAATGCTGCCTCCACTCTAATAAACCTGCCTCTAGACTAGACTGGATTTAAGTCTATAAAAACAAAATTGGTTTACTGTTCCTCTGGGTCTTACTAATGCTCCTAATGAGAAATATTATTTATCAAATACTGTATGCCAGAGGGGCTTCCCTAGTGGCTCAGATGGTAAAGAATCTGCCTGCAATGCAGGTTCAATCCCTGGGTCTAGATGGAGAAAAAGGCACTTGATACACATTATCTAACTTAATATTCACAACAACCCTGCAAGATAGCTTCCATTAATCCCATGAGACAGATGGATAAACTGAGGACTGCAGAGGCTAACTAACTTCCTGCAGGTCACTTAATTCCTGAAGGGTGGGTCCAAGATTTCACTCTATCTGACTCTAGTCAGACTCTGAACAGAATCATCTCCTCAATTCACCACACTGGGTGGCTCCAACGGGCCTAAGATATAACCACAGATGCCTTCAAAGGGAGCCCTTTTTCCACCAAGGCTCTGATAGGAATGTCATTTTGATATAAGTTTTGTGCAACACAAGCAACTTAGCAGCAGCAGCAGCAGCATTTCTAGATCAGGAAGCAGTATCATCATAAGGGCTGTTAAATTTCTACAATGTTTGAGAACCAGAGTAATGAGTATGACTCATAATGGAAAAATGGAGAGAGAAGTGTTTAAAAACATTCAAAAAAAAGCAGCACCTTGCTGGAAGGTTTCAACCAAGACGTCAGTTTACTGTTTGTTGTGGTCCAAAACCTTGTGATAGGCCACCCTTCATGCCTCAGTTTGTCTTCTATTTTTATTGAAAGTGTATCTTTTGGAGTATCCACCACTGGGAAGTTAGTTTTCTCTCCCTGTTGAAAGGTTCCCTTCGTGGATGAGAAGCCTAGCTTCCACTGTAGGAATGTCACGTTTTCTCATGCACAAGTAGGTAGCAAGAGGGCGCCCAGACATTTGGCTTACTGCTGAGGAATCTGTGCTTATTCATGCATATTTACAAGGTAATTAGTTGTCCATTCATTCATTAGCGTGTTTATAGGGCCACTCGCAAAGCCTCTCAATTGCAGCTTGGAAGAGAGAGACAGCCGTGGCGGGCCTCCGGGGAACACTTGGGTTAAACAGAATCACAGCTGGATTTAGTGGAACACACTAGTCCCCAAACCAGAACTAGCTTAGTAACTCAAATGTGATTTGTCAATCACCCCCAAAATGAGGTGTTGAATCGGCTCATTCATGTTTTTTCTCTAAAAGTCAGGCAGAGACTCATGGATGCTAGAGATTTCTATTTTTAAAGCCTTCCACATCCAGAGAGAGATTTGAATAGTTCCCTTTTTTTTTTTTTTTTTAAGTAGCTCTTACTCAAATTGAGAAAAAATTTGCTATACTTAAATTTACTTTTTGGTATACGGGTCCATGAAAGTTGATAAGTATGGCATGGTACAGAACAATTTCCATGTGTTTTAAAAGTAAAGACTTTTTGCAGTTTATCTTTTTCCTCCCCCTGCCCCCACAAATTGGTCAAATAGATCTGAAGTAGACTAGCCATATTTCATGGAGCAGGAAAAGACACTCTTTTTAGAAAGACAGGTCTGTTTTGATTCATGACAACACAGGTGGCTGCAGGAGCCACTTTTGGGGAAATCCTGATGGAGCCAGCGTGCCTCAATGGAACACTCCATCCTCAGAAGGGAGTACATAGTTCTGTGGACTCAGAATGGATTTAGGGCAAGTTACCTAGTTTTCCAAAACATTAAAAAAAAACACCCAAAACTATAAAATGAGGATAATGTTTCCTGGTGTGAGTGAATATCATTCCTGTGACCCCTTGGGTGTGGTTCTCTGTGTGTTTAAAACAAGCTCCCTAATCACTTGAGGCTGGACCCACAATGGGGAAGGTGCTCCTTGCATGAGCAGCTTTGCATTCCAGATGAGCCCCCTCCTGGATATCAAAAGGAAGCAGTTTGCAGAACCTGTGTTTTTGAAAATCTGTCCCTGCATTAGATCTGAGAGAAAAACGTCTAGCTTTTCAAATCATCTCACTCTCAAACCCCATCTGAATCTTTGTTTTTCCCGGTTCTGGGTCCCCCACGAGCATGCTTCCTGTGGTTGTGTGCATGTTTCAATAGTTAGTTCCTTCAGTCAACTCAAAAGGACTTCAAACTCACCTCCTTTCAGGAAACCTCCACCCAAACTAACCTCTTGGAAGACTAGGGGTTATCAGTATAGGACTGCTTATTAAAAAAAAAGAAAATAGAGAAGTTCCCACCTCCTCCCACACTTCAATTTCTGCTGTGCGTTCCAGTAGCCTTTTACTTATGATCCCTTTGTCCGTGTGGAGGTATTGCAGGAAAGGGGACCCCTTCCAGGGCCCGAAACTGGGCTCTTGTCTAACACTCGGAAATGAATTGTCTGAAGAGACACATCTGCTGACAAAGCAAGAGATTTTATTGGAAAAGGGCACCTGGGTGGAGAGCAGTAGGGTAAGGGAACCCAAGAAAACAGCTCTGTCACATGGCTTGCAGTCTCGGGTTTTATGGTGATGGGATTAGTTTCCAGGTTGGTGGCTCAGAGGTTAAAGTGTCTGCCTCCAATGTGGGAGACCTGGGTTTGATCCCTGGGTTGGGAAGATCCCCTTGAGAAGGAAATGGTAACCCACTCCAGTATTCTTGCCTGGAGAATCCCATGGACGGAGAAGCCTGGTAGGCTACAGTCCATGGGGTCGCAAAGAGTTGGACACGATTGAGCGACTTCATCCTTCACCCTTGTCCTTAGCCAATCATTCTGACTCAGAGTCCTTCCTGGTGGTGCATGCCTTGTTCAGCCAAGATGGATGCCAGGGAGAAGGATTCTGGGAGGTGGTCAGACAGGTGGTGTCTCCTTTTGACCTTTCCCTAACTCTTCTGGTTGGTGGTGGCTTATTAGTTCCCTGTTCTTTACCAGGACCTCCTGTCATAAAACAACTCATGCAAATGGTTACTATGGTGCCTGGCCAGGGTGGGCAGTTTCATTCAGTGTGCTTCCCCTAACAGAGGCAGCATAGTGCAGTATTTAGTGTTCCACTTTTGGAATCGGACTGCTATCTGTCTATGCTTTCATCCATCTATATATCATTTCTATTAGTGTTTAGCCATTTCTTTACCTATCAATCATGTATCTGGCTTTTTATTCATTCATCTGTACCTCTGAGAATGTTTTTTATCCTTTCAGAGCCTCAGTTTCCTCATCTGTAAATGGGGTTAGTAATAATGCTTCAGAGATCTGTTATAAGGATTAAATGATACAGTGTATATATACCATTTGAAATCATCTCTGTTCCGTAGTATTAGCCATAGTATTATGTAATATTAATTAGCTTGATAGTATTAACCTTCAATATCTGCATTATTTCCATGACCTCCTTTTCTCCTTTTTCTCCCATTCACAGAAGCAGGGCATAATTTCTCATTTGTGACCCTCCTCAAACCCTACCTTCATTCAAATTTAAGTGTTGATAATAAAATACTTAGTTCTGTTCAACTTACTTCATCATCACGACTGATGCAAATGTTTCACCACATTTTATAACTTTTTAATATTTGTGGTTTTTTCAATCCCCCCCCTTTTTTTTAACTACTGCAGTTTCATGTGGCCCCCAATTCATTTTCTGTATTCTCACAGGTGTCTGTTCTTCTTGAACACATGTTCAGAAGTATGCTTCTGGGTGCCCAGGTAATATTAGGTCACAGTCATTGAAGGGCTTGATGGTTTTGGAGCCAGAGCAGGCAATCTGCAGCCACCACCTAATTTTGTATGGCCTGTCACCTAAGGATGGTTTATACATTTTAACATGGTTGAAAGAAATAAAAAAGAAAACATTTCATGACAGGTGAAGATTATGTAAAGCTCAAATTTCAGTGTTCATAAAGTTTTATTGGACACGGCCACGCCCATTCGTTTACAAATTGCCTGTGGCTGCTGTCACGCTACAGTGGTAAAGTTGAGTAGTTGCGACAGACACAAAAAGCCCCCCAAAGCCTGAAATATTTACTGTCTGGCTCTTTATAGAAAATGTTTGCTGACTACTGACTTGGAATCTTGTTCTAAGTAGAATAATGGTGAGAAAAGAGAATATCCTGATGTGAGAAGTAGGTGATTGAAAGCAGGTTACTTCAGGGGGAGCTGTCTTTGAGTAGCTGTTGTCCTGCTTTTTCAATATGTCCTATTCCTTGTCTAGCACATTTCACATATTTGATGGGGTGTGTGTGCTAAGTCAGTTTGCATAAAACTTCTGTGTCAAGTCAGCTTCCTGATTCTCTGCCTGGCGGTAAAACCAGACACTGTCATCTTTGAGTACTGGGTTTCACAGAACACAATCCCTTTCCTCAATGGCCAAAGCTTTGTTTCTTTGTGAACTATGGTGGCTCTCCTTGAATTTCTTTTACTGATGTTCAAAAGCCAGCCTTTTGTCACGAATATCTTCACACGTTTTAAAACAGCGAAACTCCAGGCTTTTCAGCCATGCAAGCAGAAGGAGCGCCTGCCATTGTCTTTCTATTGGGGTGATTGACTTGTTCTTTAAATAAAACCACAGCCTTTGTTCTCAGTTCCCCACTAACTGCCATATTAAAATTGTTTTGTTCATGTCTAAAATAACTTGAGTTTGTGCTAGCTATTCTGTAGTCTGGCAAACAATTAAGCACAATGTTTACAATGCAAATTGACACCTATTCTGGAAAAATTCTGCAAAAACAAAGAGAGAAATTTAAATAACAAAATGAGGCAGAAAGAGATCATGCAGTTTTTTTTTTTGTTTGTTTTGTTTTCTACATAATGTATTCCTGAAAACTTGTCCAAGAGTTATGCAATCGACTCCTGCGTTGTGCAGTGGGGGCTCCATTTGTGGAGAGTTTTTTAAAAATGTCACAAAAGGCCCAATGCTGATTGGGCACATTATGCCTTCCTTGCGTCATGAGAGCAGGGGCATGAGAGGTGGCAGTGGGTACCGAGGTGAGACCTCGTGCTGGATGTTAAGGAAACTGAGCGAAGCATCTCCCCTGTTGTGGCTGATGGTTGTCTGCTCTGTTGCTTAGTCATGCCTGTCTCTGTGACCCCATGGGCTGTAGCCCACCAGGCTCCTCTGTCCAAGGGATTTCCCAGGCAAGAATACTGGAGCGGGTTGCTATTTCTTCCTTCAGATGATCTTCCTGACTCAGGGGTAGCACCTGTATCTCCTTTGTTGGCAGATGGATTATCTACCACTGAGCCACCTGGGAAGCCTTGTGGTTGATATTTAGGTGGCCCCTAACCTGGAACCTCTACAAATGGATGTGTTAGAGTTCATGAATAAAAGCAGAAATAAAAGTATCTTTTTCCACCTCTTATTTCTCCTATTAGTAGCAGTACAGAGCCTTGTCTGTCCCTGTCCAGTATATGCACATGTGAAGCCTGATGGCTTCCCAAAGGGAGAACCTTGGTGAGGTAGGAGGGGACAGATTTGAGACCAGTAAGGGGTGCAGGCTTGTCGACTTAAAAAATATTCACAACCTAAAAGTGAGAGTTATGTTTTATTTGGTAGGAATTTTTAGGACTTCAGGCCCAGGAGACAGAATCTCAGGTAACCCTGAGAGAACTGCTTGAAGGAGGAGAGGAGAGGAGCCAGGTTATATAGAAGTTTTGTAACAAAGGGCAAGTAGTCTGAACATCAAAAGAATATTGTTAATTAAAGAAAACCAAAATGGTTGAATGGCATCACCAACTTGATGGACACAAGTTTGAGTAAGCTCCGGAAGTTGGTGATGGACAGGGAAGCCTGGTGTGCTGCCGTCCAGGGGGTTGCAGAGTCGGACACAACTAAGTGACTGAACTGAACTGAACTGAACTGAGATATCCGAAGTTAAGGAATTTAGTGCTTTTCTCTGTATGGGAAGATGCAAAAGTCTGGGCTCACTGAAATCATTCCCTTTATATGCATCTCAGCTATCTGGGGCCAGTATCCTGTGTTTTTCACATCCTGAGCTCACCTTAGAGAGTAGCTGCAATCTGATGGCTGTGTCATGGCAGGTATTCTTCTCCTTCCTGAGTGCCCTTTGGCTCAATGGAGGGCTGGAATCGCTGATGACTGTGACATCTTTGTTTACTGATTCGGCAGGAAATATTCCATTTCTCAGGCAGGAGACTGCACCCCTAGTGAAAAAGCCAGACTCTCAATGTCTCAGTTCTGACTTGGGTGGTCTAGCTGTTCAAGTCAGCTTGTTGCAGCTGTGGTTTTTGGAGCCTAAGGTTGGAGGGATGCTTTCTTTCCCCTAAGGTCCTACACAGGCACTGGTAGCTCTTCAAGGACCTACCCTCTCTCTGCCACCTTTTGTCTTGGTAGCAGCAGACAGGGCCATTTTGGGATGGCTTGTAATCATTTATTATCATACAGATTGCAAAAAGTTCATGAAGCTGGATTGTAAAATTACACACTGTATACTGATGTACAAAGAAAATGTAATTTTTTAATGTTTCGTAAGAGATCTACTCTTCCCTGGTAGCCCCCATACTGCTGGGATTCAAGTAAAACTAAAATGTAGTCTGATTCAATAATTTAGATAGCTTCTTAGGTAAAGGTCTCTTTGCAGTAAAGGTTTAGTTTCTCTGATTTCTTCGTCTGTTTCCGTTGTTCTCCAAGAGAGCTCCTAGGTGGCTGGTGGATGTATCTCAACTCGTGGTGAAGGGACATCTCGCATTTATGCATGTGGGTCCCTGTACTGTCTGCTGGCCCCTTCTGTGGCCATGTCCATGTTCTGAATCTGCCTGGTTTTGAACCCCTGGCTCTGGTTCTGAAATTTACATCTCTGACATCATGGTGCCTACTCTCTCAGCTTGGCCTTCCAGCTGACTCAGCCCCTCCTAAGGCCTAACCCTGCCTGCCTCTCCTGAAGTCGATGACTCTCAGAATCACCCAGTCTCTGCTGTGAGCCTCCTCTCCCTTATAAATCCATCAGCTATCTTCTGGGACTTTCCACAGGGCACCCAGAAACTAACACATACTTACTTGCCTTTGACATAGAAGCTGTGTGCCAGATACTGGGCTGGGTGGTAGAGAAACAAAGATCAAATCCCTGTTCAACCTAAGTGCTTAGACGAGAGAACCGACTTGTACAAAATGGGATTTGAGGGAGTTGTTGACTGTTGGGGGAAGATGTCTTTGGGAGGATGCTAGAAAGTCTGTGGCCATGGAAAACGGTGAAGAGATGGGATGGGGGAAATATTGTTAGCAAAATTAGCAGAAGTGCTGAGCATCTCTCTTAAAGGTTGATTTAGACCATGGTTCTCAAGGTTAGGGTTAAAGTGATGGAAGTGACTGGAATCATGAACTCATTTGCCGCGTGAGAATGGAGGCAGTGTGTCTCCTTGGGACCAGCCCATCATGAGAGGTTAGTAAAGTGCATTGGTGCTTGCAGGGCATTTGAGCTTTGTGGGTGTGGGCTTCCTCTTTTTCTTGACTCAGAGACATGAAGAGACATTTAATCCTGCAAATGTATTATGATGGACTCAAGGAAGCTTCACAAAGATGGACATTAAAAATGTTTTTGAATATTTTATTCCATTCAACTATGCATATGTATTCCATTCAACTGAATTTTACCAAGATTAGTTTTTTTCATTTATAGTGATATTTTTAGTACGGACATGCAAGAATATACTTGTGTCCCCTGAAAGGTTCAGAATATTTACCCGAAATACTCCAAAGCATACTTTGGATTCATTGTCCATGTAGACCTAACTTTTTTCTGCTTTTGTAAAGTGAAGCCAATACACCCTACATCAGCCAGCTTAGCACAGGAAGCTGCAGTTATCTGCTGATGTTAGTAGTGATCATTAGTAGAGATGTCCTAAGAGGATTTGCCCCAGTGTCTTCAGCTGGAGTCTCTGAGACCCCAGTCCTTCCTTGGTCTTTTAACTTTGGTGTTTGAACTTTAGGTTTTCCCCATGAACTTTTACCTGAGCTGCTCTTTCAGGTCAGTGAAACACTGTAGAAAGTTCCTTGCTAAACCCCTGTCTTCAGAGAACTCTAATCAATTTCTGACCTGCCAGTGCATACCCCACATTACATGATACATTTAATGCATGCCAGCAACCACAAACACACCCTCTCCACACACCACACACATACACATACACAGTAGTAGAAGCTGGCCTGAAGGACCTTACTAAAACATACACTCTGCTCTTACTGCCCTTCTGTATAACTTTATGTTTAGAAACATCTATGTTAATCAGACTAGGAAAAAAAAAAACCCTGTTGTTGACACCTGACAGGAAAATAGGAAAATCTCCCTTTTAAGTATCACTTTATGCTTTCCAGGTGGCACTAGTGGTAAAGAATTTGCCTGCCAATGCAGGAGACTCAGGTTTGATCCCTGATTTGGAAGATCCCCTGGAGAAGGAAATGGCAACCCACTCCAGTATTCTTGCCTGGAAAATTCCATTGACAGAGGAGCCTGGAGAGCTACAGTACATGGGGCTGCTAAGAGTCAGATATGACTGAGTGACAATAACGTATTACTGTATGCTTTCCAAAACTCTTTCAAATTCATTGGGCCTTTTAGTTATCTGAAAGGTATATTAGGATTCATGGGGGTTCTCTGAGCTGCGGACCTTATTATTAAGCCTCATGTACCTGACTTTCACCTGATATAAATTAAACTGAAAACATGCATTTTGCTTTGAGCAGTTTTCTCTTTGATTTGCCCCTCTAATTCATTTTATTAGAATTTACTAAAAATGAAAGAAAATATGCTCATATTGAAGATATTTTATCTGCCATTTTTTTCTCCAAGAGAACAGACAAAACTGCACAACACAGTGAATCCGTATATTGATGATAGCTCTGGTCAGATCACCCCAACATAGGGAAAGAAGACTATAAGTCCTAATGGAAGAAAGGCTTTCTGGGCCTTTATTTGGAGTAGTCCATGTACATTAGTAATTTGCCAAATTTCATCACAACCTGACAACACTCAAAAGTGTCTAGTGGAACAAACATTTGATGGCAGGTGGTTAAGTTGAAATGAGACCTGGAAATGCTAAATAGCTGAGCAGGTCATGTTCAAGTGCATGTGGCAGCGATACTGAGGCTTTATGGACAGTCTTCTGTCATACCGCCATTGCTGGAAGAGAAATTTCTTTCAGAAATAGCAGGAATGGGGAAACAGGAAAACTTCTGAAAATTGTGCTCATCATGACTCTAGAGTGTGGATATTAGCTGTTTGAGAAAAGCTGCATAGATTGAAAAGCAGCAGGCCATTGAAATATTTTAAGTGGTTAGTGCCTTTACACTGCTATTCCAGTAATTCCAGGGTTATACTTGAGTAGATGAATGGGTCTCAGTCATGGTAGATCACAACCGGTTAGCCAGAAAGGCAGTCATCATGTTGTTCTGATGAAGCTCAAAGAGTTGAAATTGAGTAGGAGGAGTAGTTCAGATTTGTGGGGAGATTGTGTCAAACAGGTTGGGTTAGATCAAACAACCCATCCAAAGATAACACAAGTTTGGTTCTAACTCATGCTTACTCAGTGTCTTAGTTCAGGCTGCTACAGCAACAGAAAAACAAAGGCTGGTTGGCTTAAAATATAGGAATTTATTTCCTCCCAGTTCTAGAGGTTGTAAGTACATGGTTGCCGGGAGCCAGCACGGGAGATCCCACACCCATGACAAGGTCATGCAGGACTCGAGGGACTCCCTGGGCCATCCCACCCATGACAAGGTCATGCGGAAGAGTCCTGATAAGCAAGGCCTCAGGACTCAACAGAGCCCTTGGACCTGCTTGAGCATCTACCCCAAAACCAGAATTTGTCTGTCTTACTATTTTATGTCTTTCACCAACTCTTCTGACATTAACAGGGGGCTGTCCCCGACCACCTTTCTCTGGAAAGAGTTAATTTAGGGCTTTAGTTATTAGGTCTCCTGGACAAGATAAGAGTGTTTCAATTCAAACCCCCTGTTAGCATTCTAGCTCACTTGGCAGGTTTATCCAGACTCTTGCAACATTGTTGAGCCAATACTTGCTGCCAAGTTCTCACATCCCTTATCCATTATGTTCCTGGGAGTGCATATAGTCAGGATGTAGAAAAAACAAGCAGTAGCCTTAGCATTAGCAACATTAGACTTTGAGTTAATAAGTTCTTTCTTTGCTGTTACCCACTGAATCTTTGCTCCATAAAAATGTAACTCTGTACTTTAAGGGTGATGCAGGCTAGAAAGTTAAGAAGAAACACTTCAAGGGAAAATTATTGTTTCGGCTGACCAACCTTTATCAAAAAGAGGTCATAAAATATCAACAGCCCTCCGGGCCAGAAGATAATGTACAAAAAATAAGACTCTTGCAGGAAGGAACCTGGTATTGATAAAAGTTAATATTGATGGAATGTTGAGTTGACTCTGTATTTTTCACCTAGCTGTGTGTACAACTCAGGGTATAAAAGCCCTCTCTGAAAATAAAATAACAGGCCTAGCTCACCGAAGAAGCTTGGTCTCCCCATGTCTTTCTTTTTTTCTCTCTTACTCTCTTTTTCAGGCTGATCCTCAGCCTCTTTCTCTCCTCTATTTTCTTATCTGCAACATTCTTTCTTTATCTCTCTCTATAAATCATCTCTTCACCGACGCCATCACCCTGAAGATACCCTGGATCCAACCGGGGCAGGACCCCAGCACATGGTCACATTTTGATGAGCGTCTTCTTTCTGGTTTGTACATAGCTGTCTTCTTGCTGTATCCTTCTCATATGACAGAATGAGATTATTTTTCTTGTTTCTTTCCTTATGAGGGCACTAATCCCATTCATGAGGGCTCCAACCTCATGACCCAGTTACTTCCCCAAGGCTCCACCTCCAAATACCATCACATTGGAGATAAGAGCTTCAGCATTTGAATGAGGGGGCAAAAACATTCATTCCATAGTGCTCACAGTCCACCACACATGGCAGTGAGCTTCTGTTTATTGTTGCCACTGCTAGACCTGATTTGTCAGAAGCTCCTTCTTTTTTTTTTTTTTTTAATTGGAGTATAGTTGATTTAGTTGAATATATAGTTGATCTTTAGTTAAAGTATAGTTGATCAACCCTGAATCTTCATTGGAAGGACTGATGCTGAAGCTCCAGTACTTTGGCCACCTGATGTGAAGAACTGACTCACTGGAAAAAAACCATGATGCTGGGAAAGATTGAAGGCAAAAGAAGAGGGTGGCAGAGGATGAGATGGTTAGATGGCATCACGGACTCAATGGACATGAACTTAAGCAAACTCTGTTAGGTAGTGAAGGACAGGGAAGCCTGGCATGCTACAGTCCATGGGGTCCCAAAGAGTCAGACATGACTTAGTGACTGAACAATAGCAACGACAAATAGCTGATATACATTGTTATGTTGTTTTCTGGTGTACAAAAAATTAATTTAGTTTGCTAGTCCCAAACTCCTAATTTATCCTCACACATCCCCTTTCCCCTTTAGTAACCATAAGTTTGTTTTGTTTCTCTGTGAGTCTGTTTTCTGTTTTATAAATAAGTTCATTTGTATCCTATTTTTGATTCTACATATAAGTGATATCATATGGTATTTCTTTGTTTGACTTACTTCGCTTAGTACGATAATCTCCAGGTCCAACCATGTTGCTGCAAATGGCATCATTTCATTCTTTTCAATGACTGAGTAATATCCCACTGTATATATGTACCATATCTTCTTTATCCATTTCTCTGTTGATGGACGTTTAGGTTGCTTCCTTGTCTTGGCTATTGTGAATAGTGCTGAGAAGCTCCATCTTGACATGAGCTTCAGGAATCCCAGAGGCAGGAAAGAGAGTGACTGTTTTGTTTTGAATTAGGAATGCTTAAAGTTTCTTCTTCAATGTGACCAGTCAAGGATGGTTACATTTCATTAGTTAAAGCAAGTTGGATGGCCATCCTGGTGGTCAAGTAGATGTGGAAATGTGATCCTGCTACACTGTCTAAAATGTATACTGAATGTTTGTCAGTATACAACAACATTGTTGTGTTGTTTTCTGGTGTACAGAAAATTAATTTAGTTATACACACACACACACACACACACACACACACACACACACATATATATATTTGGGACTTAAGGATCATTTGTTATTTATTTATCTTTGTGTTAAGAAGTTATTCTTCTCTTCTCATACCAGTATCTATTCCATTTAAAGTATCTTTCCCCCTCCTTGAAAAGTGAACAAGTTAGTAACTTATTTTTGTATGTAAGAACCTCACTTTAAATTGATTAAGCCTACAGATGTTCATTTTTTCTGATGTAGCTATTATATTAAATGCTCTGCTGTAATTGCTTATTGTCTCATGGGGTGACAAACATTACAGATGACCCTTGCCGTATAGAAGACTCTTCCTTTGCAGATGGCTTCAGTGTAGAATGAGATTAATGGCGAAGTGCTCCTCAGTCTGTTTGGGACACTCAAGACAGTCTACTTATATTGAGAGAAAGTGCCTTAAGCTACACTTGATATCTCTTCCCTCTCATTCTGGACTGAAAATTGTTAACATCTTTGAATGAAAGCTTTCGTGTCCTTGAAATAAACAGTATTCCAATTTCCTGCATCATCTTCTCTATGCAAAGTATGTGCAGTTCTTTTCATTTTGTTGAATCAATTTTCTTTTCCCTTGTGTCCTTTTTGAATTCTACCTTGCTCCCTACCCAGATTTAGGGAAAGTGATGAAAACAACAGAAATAAGGCACATTTGGTCAAAGACCAGGCTTACTGGAAAACACCTTTGTTTACTTCAAGGGGAAAAATTGGAAATTAAACATAGTCTCCTTGACTCCTTGGGGGAATCAGCTCTCATGCAGTTTAGAACTGAGGTTACCCTGATTCTTTCAGTTTCCATTCTAGATTCCTCAGGCAAACCAGACGGAGGAAACTTAAACTCATCTTACTTCCCCATCTCACTGGTATCATCTCTGGTGTACTTTGTCTTAGGGCTTCTCCAGTACTTCAGAAGATGCTTAAGATCCTTCTTTCTTTTTACTTCTTTCTTCACTTCCTTCCTTTCCTTGCTTCTCTCCCTGAATCCTTCTGTCCCTCCCTCCATTCCTTTTTTTGTTTTTATAATAAGGAATAGCACCATTTTGCAACCAGAACACCTTTCTTGATAATTTCTCAGGGCAATCCTCATTCACTGTTGTATGTCTTTGTGTTTTTGCCTATTCTGAAAATTGTCTGCAAAATCTAACATGGGTCAAATTTGTTGTTGTTGTTCAGTTGCTAAATCATGTCTGACTCTTTGTGACCCCATGGACTGCAGCACGCCAGGCTTTCCTGTCCTTTACTATCTCCCATATTTTGTTCAAACTCATGTCCACTGAGTCAGTGACACCTTCCAACCATCTCATCCTCTGTCACCTCCTTCTCCTGCACTCAGTCTTTCCCAGTATCAGGGTCTTTTCAAATGAGTCAGCTCTTTGCATCAGGTGAGCAAATTATTGAAGCTTTAACTTCAGCATCAGTCCTTCCAGTGAATATTCAGGGTTGATTTCCTTTAGGATTGACTGATTTGATCTCCTTGCTGTCCAAAGGACTCTCAAGAGTCTTTTCCAGTACCACACTTCAACAGCATCGGTTCTTTGGTGCTCAGCTTTCTTCACAGTCCAACTTTCACATCCATACATGACCACTGGAAAAACCATAGCTTTGACTAGACAGACCTTTGTCAGCAACGTGATATCTCTGCTTTTTAATATCCTGTCTAGGTTGGTCATAACTTTTCTTCTAAGGAACAAGCATCTTCTAATTTCATGGCTGCAATCACTATCTGCAGTGATTTTGGAGCCTAAGAAAATGAAGTTTGTCACTACTTCCGTTTGTTCCCCAGATACTTGCCATGAAGTGATAGGACTGGGTGCCATGATCTTATTTTTGAATGTTGAGTTTTAAGCTGATTTTTTACTCTCCTCCTTCAACTTCATCAAGAGGCTCTTTAATTCCTCTTTGCTTTCTGCCATTCATTTGGCATCATCTGCATATCTGAGGTTGTTGATATTTCTCCCAGCAATCCTAATTCCAGCTTGTGCTTCATCCAGCCCAGTATTTCACATGATATACTCTGCACATAAGTTAAATAAGGTTGACAACATACAGTCTTGACATACTCCTTTCCCAATTTTAAACCAGTCCATTGTTCCATGTCCAGTCCTAACTGTTGCTTCTTGACCTGAATATAGGTTTCTAAGGAGACAGGTAACGTGCTCATTGTTAAATGTAGTATTAATACCGGAGCCTGTTGGGGGAAACTTTTCTTCCCCACTCCTCATGTTTCCTTCCATGAGAAGAGGTTTATGCTAGTGTAACTCCTGGCTTCTTTCTGAGTCAGTAAACAGGTATTTAGCTGATTGTTACATTTGGGAAGAAAAAGCAAGGCATTTACTCAGCTCTATGCTGTTTCCTCTTGGGATGCACCTTCCCTCCAAGAGCCCTTGATATGCTACCATTCTGTGGGGCTGTGATGTACACCTAATTGTGGGATTTACTTGACTGTATGTCCTCCAACTTAGCCTTTTTCATTAGTAAAGTTGATGTCTGGACATTCGTCTGTTATTCTACTATTTATCTTTCTGTTTGGGAGTGAGGTGAGAAAGAGGGGTGTTATTTATTGAACCCCATCACACCAAGGGATTAAGAAAAGCATTTCATGACTAAAGACCAGGCAGATAGTGCCTTAGGCAGTGAGTGGACCCATCCAGCCATTCCAGAATCAACCCTGTTTCCTTTATTTTCTAGAGGCCAGTTTTTCCAGAAATCTTCTTTTTGTGACTCAGACTCATTATTGATCTTTCCTTCCTCCTACTTTCCAGAGTATCAGTAGACTATATGGAACATTATGGCAAATTTAAAAAATTCTCTGAGGTTCATTTCTTCATTTTAGAGTGTTGTAGCTTCCTCGCAGTTTATTTTTGGGGTAGGGCAATTGAGATTATATGTACATAATATATATTATATGTATATGTATGTATACACACACATACAAACATCACCAAACACATACAGTAAGCTACCTGATACTTGGTAGGTGCTCAATACATAGATATTGTTCTTATTGTCTTTGTATTTTTGCATAATTTTATTTCTCAAATGATTAAGATCCTGTGCTCCTTGAGAACTATGCCTTATATTTCTTTTTCCTAGCTTGCAAGGATTTGGTAACTAATTCTAAATAAATTATTGAAAGGATTTCTTGAAGCCAACATAAAACTGATCTAAACCTATTTTTGAGAACTTCTAAAAATCTAGTTTGGGCAGGAATTACTTTTGTTCCATTATACTTTGTATGTGTAAGTGTGCATTTAGACATTGACTTAGATGGTAGTAAAATAATAAATGTGTGTGTCAGACAGCCTGCCTTCTCATTTTGAAACTCTCCCCAAATATCTAACACTTATCATCAGACACTGTAACAGAGAGAATTTGTGAGGAAAAAACATGTTTAGCAACATTCCTCAAAGGAACAACAGATGTACGTATGTACATATGGTAGTGGTGAAGTCGCTCAGTCGTGTCCGACTCTTTGCGACCCCGTGGACTGTAACTTACTAGGCTTCTCCATCCATAGGATTCTCTAGGCAAGAATACTGGAGTGGATTGCCATTTCCTTCTCCAGGGGTATGTACATATATTTAATGTATAATACCAGCATGCACACATCAGCATGTGGACACATGGAAAAAAAAAAAGGTTAAAAGCTTAAAAAGGACATCGCTTAAAATAATTCCATTTATTAGACATTAGATATCAAAATATGCTTATGGAATATATTGTGTCTTTTGTTTATGTATGCCTGTCACCCTAATCTTAAAGAATAGGCAACTGTGGGCTCTTTATCCCATTTCTTAGGCTCTTAAGTTAGCGTTTTTTATGAAGTGAGCATCGGGGCTTACGTCCAAATAGCCCCAAGTAAACTGGATCTAGCAGAGATCCAGAGGGTTGGTGCCATCTGAGACAAAACCAAATGGCTTCCAGAGTGCTATACAGCACAAAACTGCCATCAGGGAGGGTCAGTGCTGGGCAGATGAAGAAAATGGATGTCCAACTGCTTGTCCCTGTCCCTGAAGGAAGGCGTACAATAAGCAAACTTTCTCCCTCCCTCCCTCTTCCCAATCCATTTCCCCTTTGCCTCCTCCTCTTTCTTCATTTGCCCCCTCCTGCAGGTTCAAGGAGCAGCGAGTTGAAAATAATCATTTTTGGTGGGAGAGTTTTACAAGAGAAAGTTGTGGGATTGCTAATTATTTTATAATTAGGTACTAGATTAACCATCTGTATGAAGGAGAGAAAGTCAAGGAATGAATTTGCAAGAAGTTGTAGCATGTAGACACGTTGCTAGGAAAGCAACGTATTATTCCCGTTACGTTAACAGGCATCATGCAGATGAATCTCCGAGCGTTGCACACACTCATCTGCTGAAGCCTCACTCTTCCAGCTGTCATTTCGCCCATTCCCATCTGTTTCTTATGCTCTAATAAACGATAGCACTAATTTATTTAGCACCTCTCATCAGAGCCCCCAGGGCTGCTCCAACCCTGTAGGGATTCTCTGCCAATATGTGATGACCTCAGAGTGGACACATGGCCTGCTGCTTCTGGTCGTCAGTACCAGACTCTGAAATAGGACTTTGCCTTCAGGGATGCTCACCATCAATGGTGTGATTTTTCCACTGCCCTTTTCAAATCCCTTTAGCCTTGGGAATGGAAAATTTGGCCTATTTCTCCAGGGCTGTGAATACCCTGGGAGTTGCTTGCCAGTAGAGGGTCTAGAATGTTTGTAGATATTTATGGTTGCCTTTGAAAATGTTTATTGGCCTTTTATTGGGTCTTCTGGAGGTGACTGAAGAAAAGAGAAATAGCTAACATTTACATTCTTGAGGGTAATGTCAGTCTTTGAGCTTGTTACTGGCCTGCCCAATGCCTGGATCTGTTTCTCCAGCGCATGGAGACGGTGGACCTGAGAGCAGGGAGTGCAGCTGGCTGTCTTGCCCATGACTGATTTCTTACAGACTTTGGGCCTTGCAGGCTGTAATTCACTTGCATATTGAATAATTAGGGGTTGGTGGGAAAGGAGAGTATTTTTTATAGTATTTAAAAGTAACTTGGAATATAGAATTTGGAATGCAGTGAGACAGTCTATTCAAAAAGTTAGAAATATTCATTTATTTCTCATAAACTGATGCTTTGAATTAAGTTTTGAGCCCAGTGCAACTTATCAATGTTGTCAATTTATGAAAGTTAAAAGAAAAGAAGCAAATTCTTGTAGCGTTAAAAACTGAGTCATGGAACGTTGGAGTTTTTTTTTTTTTAACATAAATTCATTTATTTTAATTGGAGGTTAATTAATTTACAATATTGTATTGGTTTTGCTCAGCCATTAAAAAGAATACATTTGAATCAGTTCTAATGAGGTAGATGAAATTTGGAGATTTTTTAAAAGCAGGAAATGGGAACAAAATATAAGGGTTCATGTGGGAGGAACTGTAGAGGTTGAGGGAGTGGGATTTAACTTCCACTCACAGTTCTTTAGGTTGCTGCCTTTCCTTTCCTCTTCTGACAGTTTTGAGGTTAATTTGAGAGGAAATACCTTTCTGAAACTGTTTTAGAGACAATTAAGAAATGAGGATTTGCTTAGTTTAGAGTTTAGCTGTGTTTCTCAAATAATACTTTGAGCAACTCTGGCCTGATAACACATTGCTGGAAAAGATGGAGTCTGTGGTGAAATAAACTTGAGACACACAGCATAAATTTTTCTTTCTCCTGGAGATTTACAAAGCGCATGGTAAACTAAAGGCTCTGATAAGTTCTGCAATGAATAAGCTGGTTCAGTTTTGTTTATCTAGCAATCTTCAGACTTATTTGAGCACAGTGCTTTTATTTGTTTCTTTTCTGGATCATGTCTATGTGTGATTCTTTTCAGGGAACAAACTTTGAGAGATCCCAATATGCAATCAATTTTCCTGGAATATAGCTTTTTTTTTTTGAAGCAAAATGAGCCTAAGTGTGTGAATCTTGTTTTGTGTGATTTCTGAGGTGTCCTTAAACATGCGTGCAATGTGCTTTTTTCTCTCTTGTGGTTCTTTTAGTCAATCAGAGCATCCACAAAATGGCATGCCAAGGTTCCTTCTTCCAGGTGCCAGAAGCAGTAGGTACTAACACACTTGCTCTCATCCTTTAATTCCAAATCCTCCTCATCCTTTCAGTCAAGACCTCAGCAAAATTTGTGTGTAAAGAGCCAGAGAGTAAATATTTTCAGTGTGGGGGGCCCGGTGGTTTTTGCAGCAGCTGCCAAATTCTGCCGTCATACCGATAAAGCAGCCTTTAACGCTGTAAACGAAGGGGCCTGGTTGTGTTCCAGCATCACTTTACTTATTGAAACAGGCAGTGGCAGAATTTAGCCAGCCCTCATGCTAGACTCTGTTGAGGGGTGAACCCCTTCTGGAGCCTTTCTTGAGGTTCTAGCTACTGTTTCTGCCTTAGTCTGAATCTTTTTCTGGCTGTGGAATCTGTTGTCTAATCAGTTATGTTATCCTGAGGGATGGAGGGACACAGGGATGGCCTTGCGTCCCCGTCTCATCATTCTTGTCAGGCTTTTCCTCCCTCTCCACTGTGGCCTCTCTCTTCGTCCTTTGGTTCCTCATGCACACTGCACTCGCTTTCTTTGCGCATACTGTTCACGCTGCCTGTAGTGTTCCTCCCCGTTTCTCCCTTCCTGATTAGCTGTTACTTTGGCATAAGGTCTTAGCCTACACAAGCTTTTCTTGATCTCATGGACTTGGTGAAACTCCCCCATTATAAGAACTGAAACCTTCATGCACCTCATAGATCTTTGCTGAAATGCCATTTCCTATTAATTTTTATAATTAGGTATTTAATGTCCGTCTTTCTCACCGGCCTCTAATGACCATGAGTGCAGAAATCAGGCTTGGTTTTGCTCACTGTGTACAATCCTAGCATGTAGCCCAGTACGGACATATAGTAAATGCTCAAGAAAAATGTACTCGAAAAGAAAATGAGTGCATGAGCAAATCAGTGCTTGAATGATTGGACTCATTCAGTCACTTATGGTAGGTTCAGTGTTTTGTCTAAGAGCTTGCACATATATGCATAATAAATATTTTAAGGAATAAAAATTAATGGCTATTGTTACTCTCAATATCTGAAAGTAACATGGACTTCCAGCTGTGACTCCCTCTGGCATTAGTTAGAAATTTATAGGTTATGCCACATGCCACACTGTGGTACTTTCATCCAAATATTTGATTTCTTTTAAAATTGAGCTCAGCATCAACTGCCAGGCACAAACTTTACGATAAATGACAGTGATTTCTTCCTGCTTGGGGAACCTTCAGTATCTGTGCTGAGCAGAACTCAACTGGACATTAGCACCCAAGAATAAAGCATGATAGCATCCTTTAGTATTTCTTTTAATTTAAAAAAAAAGATAGTAAAGGGTGCCTTTTCAATGACAGCCGGCCTGAGAAAAGCCACCAAGTGGAAAATTTCGAGTTAAGATGCAATTGTGTTATTAATTGTATTATAGGTCTTTTACAAAAGTCATAACATGGTGAATTTGGGATGAATAGGTGTTTTTCCTTTGAAACTCAGGAAAGTTAGCTGGCAGAAACCTAATGTGACTGAACTATAGTGTGTTTCCTGGACCTCTGGAGAAGAAAGCCTCCAGCCTGGGGTGGTGCAGTGAATGGAGATCAGAGCCCCATTTCTGGGTTCTCATTCCCAGCCCCTCCCCTGATGTGTGAGAGCTTCAAAGAGAAAGAGAAAACAGACGCTTGAGGGGCACAGACAGGAAAGAGAGATCTCACCCAGGTTGGCACTGGGTCCTGTTAGAAAATTTTGGTTACACGTTGTTGTGCTGGTCAGTGGCAATGCCAGCAGAGATGGTCTTTTTCATGGCTAAAGATTTCATGAAGGGCCAGGTGTGGCATTCCCTTAGGAGACAGCACCTTAGCTGTGCTCAAAGGCATGCATAGAGGGCAGATCCCTTTGGAATGGGTCTCCAAGCATCAGGAATCCCTTCTCGTGGGGTCTTTGGGCTGCATCTACTCTAAAGTGCATGACCTGGGATGTATGGGCATCTCAGAAGTGTGTGAGTGCTGCACTTGGAAAGGTCAGCCCATGTACACGCATTTCACAGTACAGTATTTTTGACTTCCCACTGAGCCCAGCGCTCTAACAAATATCTTCCCTTGGTTATATGTTGGCTATGGATAGTAAAAGGGATGTATGTGCCCAACATGGCTCTAAATTTCCAGGCATTAGTTTAGACAGAGGCTAAATGAAAACATTGTAATCTTGCCTCTTCATCCCTTAGCCCTCACATACCAGATATAGGTCCTGGGCAACCTGTCACTTTCAAGAGCCCCTACATTGCCAGCACTATGCCAGGTACTTTAATACGTTATCTCAAATTGTCATAATTCTGATCAGTGGAGGTAGTTCCTATCTTACAGCTGAGGACTCTGAAGCTCAGGAGATTTGTGATTTACTGGTGGCCATCTAACAGGTTAATAGGCCCAGCTAAATTACAGAGACATTGGGAAGTATAAGGATTGATTTCTTGAAAGATTTTTGGGAATTTCTGATCATCAGTGCTCCTGATCCATGCACCTGCTGAGTGTGCTGCTGGCCATACCTCAAAACAGATGAGACCCTGACGCTGGCCCAGGGGGGAGAACAGTGACTGACTGTATTATGCTGGGAATCTGTGATCGCAGGATGGAGTTATCTGATGGGATTCCTTGAGTAACATTTGACAGCAACCTTCTGTTCCAATCTCACATCAGCTATTGTTGACATTGGGAGAATATTTTCCTAGGCCACATAGTTAACAGGGAGTCCCACTTATGCCATGCCATTGGTAACTCACTGCAGAGTAACGGCTGCTTGCGTGGTGTACTACAGAACTGGTTTTATCACCAGATATAAGGAGATGCATGAGGTACTTGAAGAGTTACTTGGGCATGGAGATCAAGCTCATTGCATGGATTCCCAGAACCAATCTACCAATTTATGGTTATTTCAGAGTCTATCCCTGCATAATTCATATGCATTAGTCACTGTCAGGAGTTCAAGTCAGGTCTTCTTAGTCATCACGTGTGTTTTTGTCATTGTTTGTCTCGGTGAAACTCTGCAGCTTCCTAAACTTCTCTGCATAGTCGATGTCCATCTCATTACTGGTCAAACTGTGAGCAAGTAAAGTTTGAAAACAGATTTGGAATGTAATTTCAGAGGTATGAGCCCTCTCCACTACAGTGTGCATTTTTACCTCCCTTTCCTTGAATACATTTGGTGTTTGTCGTCCTTCATTGCACTAGCAGGGACCCAGAAAGAGTCTCCTTAGAACTTGTAGTTGAATTGTACGTGGGTGTCTGATTCTTTAATGCTTTGATATTAAGTTTGGGAGTTGCCATATGTCTGAAACCCCTACTGAACCTTTCCTGAAAGAGCTGGGATTCTGAATCTTGTAAGAGCTCTGACTGGTATCATATAATGATACCGAGTTGTTGAGAAGACCTCTTATACATGTAATTTGTACCTAAAATTGCTTAGCATGGAATCCATCCATCTCCATGGTATTGGAGTGGGGACTGAATTAATGTCAGCCACCCTGATGAATATCACCTTGCCATGAACTTCCTTATAAGCCATTTTCCTTTTTTTCTCTTGCAACTAGAGGTGTTAATTGGCTGCATTGCCTCTAAATAAGTATTTGCTTTTTTCCTCTATTCAGTAGGATCTCAGTTTTTCCATAAACAGTTGCAAATGATAGAATAAATCAATATTTGTTAATGTTATGATGCAGCAGCATCCCTCAGATCCACAAAGAATGATTTATAGACTACAGCATTTCAAGCCTGACCCGTTCAGGTCTCAGAAAGCACTTAAAAAATAAATTTACCCTGGCCTCTCTCACCCCATTTCAAAAAGGGTGACAAAGATGAAGTAATTTATAAGTCACACTTTTATTAATGCTTTTAACTTTCATACACTTGGCTTTGTTGGCCTTCGAGTGGCATTAGTGCAGGGCCTGGTTGAATGGTAACCTTCGGCACTTTGAGGGGGGTTCGGTACAAATGATCAACTCATAAATAGGTGCTGGGCTCCACATTATCCTGCCATAAATTCACCAGACCTTTCAAGTACATCAAGTAAGAGCGAGTTGAACTAGGCGTTTCACTCCGAGTTTACAGACTAATGCAGTACTAATGAGTATCTGGGCAAAGGGTTCCCAGAACGATGTCCAGGACTTTGCAATGGAAGATGCTGCTTGTCACCAGGGAGCGGAGGGCCTTGTAACATAGGAGTCACAGGGAGCCAGCCTGTCTGTTTTCAAGGGAACCAAATGAATGTTCCCAAGATGTAGGAACTCCTCCTTTGCAGCCAGAGCAGAAAAATGAGGAATCGACTTGAACTTCACAACCTGCCTGTCAAAACTGAGATTTTAAGACTTACTGTTAGGGGGTCTATAACCTGAAAAGGAAAATAGGTAGAGAAACTCCCCCAAAAGATGATAATAGTCACCTCTTGGCTTGAGGTCTTTAAAAGAGAGTCTGTTGTGGTTTGTAGGATTAGTGATGACAGGCTATTGACCTGTCAGAGCAACTTTGAGAAGCAGCAAATGCTGCTTTTCTCCTTCCCTGCAATACGATGAATGAGTCAGTGTATTACATTGATTAGTAGAAGGGGGAAAAAAGAAAATAAAAATCACTGAAATCATTGACCCTGTACTTAAGAATTGCTTTGGGCTTGATTCATAGCATGAAACTTTCTGGTATGCTTTTTGCTGTCACCGCAAGAGATACTGTGCACCAATGCGTGTGCCCTCGTGCAAGCTGGTTAGCTGTGTGGCTGCCTTGGTTGGCAGCCCTGGAGCAGCCTTGATCATGCCTGCCTCCTTCCCCATCCCCAAACCCAACAGTCACTAGGTCATTTTTCTGCTGTCTCCCTTACTCATGCCCTCAAGCCCGTGCCACATCTTCTGCATTGCTTAGGCCTTAAATGTCTTCTGCCTGGCATCTCAATCCATATCTGACTGGTTTTCTCTTAAATCTTCACGTTCATTTTGTCAACTGTCTGCTCAGAAAGCTTAGTAATGACTGACTGTGTGCAGAATCAGGTGCAGTCTATTTGTCTGGATGTCCATGGTTGTCTGGCATGTGCCTCTCAGCCCTTGGCATCTTCTATGCCCTGCAGTGCCCAGTCTCACCTCCACTCACTCACCTCACCTCACCCACCTCATCAGCCTCCCTGTTGTGAGAGTCCTCTGCCTGTTTAGTTTCTACTCATCTCTCAAGACTCAGCTCTTTTTAAAAAATCCATTGTGACACCTTTTTTTAAAAGATCAGAGGTCAGCAAATTTTTTTCAGTACAAGGCAAGAGAGTAAATATTTTCAGCTTTGTGGGCCATACACTCTCTTTGCAACTTCTCAACTGAGCCACTATATGATGAAAGCAGCTGAGGACAGTACATAAAGGAGTGGCTGTGTATCAGGAAACTTTATTTACAAAAAGAGGGGATGGGATAGACTTTGCTTGTGGGTCTAGAGCACAGCCACTGACTCCTGACTTAGATACATGGTGAAACCACTTTCCAATGAGCTCACATGACATATTTAAACCTCTCTCATATACTTCCTTTTGATATGAAGATTGTTAGATTATTTATATTTCATGACTCTATCATCTCCATAATTAGATTTTAAATATCTTTTTTACAAGTATCAACTTGACAGTTTAGCATAGAATAACAGAGCTAAAAGAGATCTAGGCCCACCATTCCATGTCTATGTCTATGTCTGTATCTATATCTTCTTCTATACCTAGGGCATCTGTAACTATTTCTTCTTTTTCTCTGTTTTGTCTTTTTGGGCTGACTGATTTTGTAGATTGAGATTCTGAGTCTCTCCTGTCAAACACGCCCTTTAGCATTTTATTCTGTATGTGAAGACATAGGTATTGAGCCCATTACAGGCTAGGATTACACATTTTAGTTACTTGAAAAGTAGTAGCTTTCCCTGTCTCCAAACACCTGAAAACATGAAGACAATTGTTTTCTATGGGGATTAAAAGATGGAAAACCAGTAGATTAGAGTTGGGTCCTTGTAAGGTTCATTGGAAAAGGTTCATTGATGCTTGGAGGGATTGGGGGCAGGAGGAGAAGGGGACGACAGAGGATGAGATGGCTGGATGGCATCACTGACTCGATGGACGTGAATCTGAGTGAACTCCGGGAGTTGGGGAGTTGGTGTGCTGCGATTCATGGGGTTGCAAAGAGTCGGACACGACTGAGTGACTGAACTGAACTGAACTGACCTGAAGGTTCTTCCAGATAATTTCTGCACAACTGACACAATGTGGGATGTTCTGTTTAGAGACAGAACTAGTTGAAACATTTCCTATGTACCTTGGATGTTTGAGGACTACTTTTAAGGATTTCCTAGAAGCCACTCCCTGCATGGGGTTTCTGTCGCTAAATTTAGGTTTACATTAAGGTTGGATTTGGCCCCAGAAGTCAGCAATCCTGGTGAAAAGCATTTTGATATGCCTAGATCAGAAGGATCACTTACTCTGCTTGGAAGGCGGAGCTTCGGATAGACACATTCTGGTGGCATGTTTTACCAGAGAAAAGGAAGTCAAACTTGATGGGATATTACAGATAATAATAATAGATTATGCTATGGTTGCTGTTGTCATCATTGTTCTAGTATTTGTTGAGTGCTTACTATAGCCCAGGCATCGGGCTGCATTCATTCTCATGTTATGTACTCTTTGGCATTTCCCCATTATATTAGAGAAATAAAATTGATGTCTATCACCCCACCTTTAAGTATGATGATTTTTTAATGGAGATTTTGGAATAAGCTGAATTGATTACAACATAATAAACAGGAACATATACATGGGATGTGATTGATACTTTCTAGTGGTTGTGAACTATATAAAGTCAAAACACCTTCCATAAAAAGAAGTGTTGTTTCATTTGAAAAATACACCCATCATACATTTTTAAATATTTTAAAAATTGTTTAGAAAGCTATCTTTGCAAGAGTTTACATGGTGAGAATCTTTTTCATTAAATCATGATGATCCCAAGATTACTTCATCCAAAGTATTTAAGCAAGCTAGAGGTATAGTTTGTTTTTGGTTTTAATTTTTTAAAAATAATTACTGTGTGGTATTGGTTTTGTAGACTTACAGACAGAAGATCTGTCTGGCTACTGTTGTTTCTGTATCTGCCAGTTGACAGTGGTAGGGGTAAGAAGTAACTTCTCATCATCACTTGATCTGATTTCATTTTTAATATAGAAGCCAACTGAAAAAATTGAGGCTACAGATCCCATTAGCTTTGCCATCATCCTGCCCCTCTGCAGTTAAATATATATTTATATTTATGTATATTACAAGGAAAACTAGCTGGGTCAAAAGACTCCTACTTGATGATTAGAGAAGGCAAAATCACTTACAACTTAAACGTGATAACTGATAATAGAAGATTGAAATAAATGAATTGCTGCAATGAGTTAAATTAAATTCAGCACAACTAATAGTAGATTAAGCAAATATTACAAATTAAAACCAAGGCTCCAGACAAACAAGGGAACAAATCTTGCCTGGAGCTGAGCTGACAAGGGAACCAGCTGATAGCCTTGATGTCTTTGCTCTGGGAGGGAGTCCCCGACTGTGGGAGACCAATGGGTATGGGGTACAGGAAAAGGAAGGAAGTTGTGCAGAGAACCACATGCGTGGCTTATGAAGGAGACTTCCAGTTCAGTGCAAGAACCATGGATACCTATATAACCGTTACACAATGGGCTTGTGAGGACAGTCTATCTGAAAGAGCTTGAGGTTGTTAGAAGTACTGAAATGAGTGTGAGGAAAAGGCTCTAGGTTCTAACAAGGGAAGACAGGTGTCATGCTCACTGCTTTTTGAACTGCATGATTTGCCTTTTTTTCCTTAAATTTTAAAAAAAAATTGAAATGTAACACATATATAGAAAGTACACAAATAAGCGTGAAACTCAAAAGATTTTCACCTGTACAACCAACCTCCAGATCAAGAAAGAGAGCATTACCCCAGTAGAGGGAGTCCCCACTACCCCCATGTCATGGACTGCCTTGCTGCTCTGCCATTGCTGTCTATCCAGTTGAGAATCCTGGCTCAGTTACCAGTGAATCTTGTTTCCCACTCAAAGATTAGCCTAAAATGACAAAGATAGAGATAGAGGGGTGTGTGTGTGTGTGTGTGTGTGTGTGTGTGTGTGTAAAACCACCCACAAAATAGAAACAACAGAGAGGAGAGAGAGAGATTGGTTAGCTCTGAGGGAAGCTGTTACAAATTCCTAGCTTAGAATTTAGATGTTTGTAGAGCCAGAAGGAAAGACTCAAAACTCCTGGTGTCTGTTTAAAGTAGACTCATTGGAGACCGAAAGCTGAGCATTCACAGTCAGACTAATACCTACCACTTAGTGCAGATCATGCATTACAGACATTAACTAATTATTTCATGTGGCACCTTACCAAGAAGTAGGTAGGTACTATCATACCTGCATTATAAATGGAGTTAACAGGCATAAAGAGATAAAGGTTGCTCCTCTTTTGGAAGTTTACCCAATGAGTTTCTGCCTTTCCTGCCACCCTTGCACTCAGTGTATCTTCAGGCTAATTGGTAGTCATCATATGTCCATACGTTTATTCAATTATTTATTCATCAAACACCTGTTGAGCTGTTTTATGATATTGCAGTAGGCTGCATGGAGGATTTGAAAATGAACAGGCGTAGTCTATACTATCAAAAAAGGAATAATTCTTATAGGTGTTAAATCTTAAATCCTGTCAGAGGGCAGGTGGATAAGACAGTGGGGAGCGAGGAGGACTATGGCAAAGTGGAGGTGTCTACTCCATCTATTTATTATAACATGGTAATTGCCCCAAACTAATGCATCAGTCATTAGGATTCTTCATGGGAAGCCAGCTTGAGGAGGAAGAACATTATTTGCTATAGTGCAGTGTGGCAAGTACTCTAATAGACGTATAAACAGTGTCATGAGAAGATGGAGAGGACAGTTCATTATGTCAGGAGGACACAGGTAGGGTGTCAGGAATAGATATACAGGCACCCAAGGGGAAGCTGAGAGGGCTTTAAAGAGATTTACAACCATAAGATCTTAAAGTTTGAAGGCAAGTAGAGGCCCAGCTTGGGCTTCCCTGGTGGCCCAGACAGTAAAGAATCTACCCACAATGCTGGGAGACCTAGTTTCAAACTCTGGGTTGTGAAGATCCCCTGGAGGAGGGCACAGCAACCCACTCCAGTATTTTCGCTTGGAGAATCCCCTGGACAGAGGAACTTGGTGGGCTACAGTTCATGGGGTCGCAAAGAGTCAGACACAACTGAGCAACTCAGCACAGCACACAGCCCTGCTTGGATGCCTCCACTGATGGGAAAGTTAGCTCATCCCTTTGGAAGTTTCTCCACTGCCTTGGCGATGAAGACTCCCGTAGGCTTGCAATCAACCCATTTAGGTTAGAATTCCAGACTCAACCACTTATTAGTCGTATGACCTTGGGGGATTTATTAAACCTCTTTGTGCCTCAGCTTTCTCACCTGTTAACGATAATTGAATTGTTGCAAGGGTGGAACGCAGATAAAAACCTAAGCATAGTCTTGACACATAGGAACACTTAGCTAGAATTGTTCCAAGACAGCCAGCATCAAGGGAGACTTGGGACTTGGGCTCCCCATGTGGTAGTAAAGCCCTGAACTCCCCAAAGAGGCAGTGAATGAAGAATCTGTATGAAATGGGTAGTCTCCTGCCTGTAAGAAAGGGAAGGGGCTGAAGATCACCTTTGATGTTTTAATGGGAATTAGCCATGCTATGACCCACTGCAGTGTTTTTGCCTGGAGAATCCCAGGGACGGGGCAGCCTGGTGGGCTGCCGTCTATGGGGTCGCACAGAGTCGGACACGACTGAAGCGACTTAGCAGCAGCAGCAGCAGCAGCAGCCACACTATGACTTTCCTGTGCCCTGGGAAATTCCAGCTACACATAGCACTTTCAGCTGACAGAGAAGAGAGAAGTATGAGCCTTGCATGAGGTATACTCAGATGTCTCAAACTGAGGAATCCAATTCAGGAGAAAAGCAAGAGCTAGATGCGGTCTCTTAAGAGAACTAAGCCAGTAGCACATTTTGGTTTGATTTTCATCATGTTGAAGGGACAATGGTGTTAATTAAGTGTCTGTCATTGGAGGTGGGAGTTTTAGTATTTTCACACTATAGAGGGGATATTAAGAGATGATGTTCTGAAGTTTCTACTACATTTTTTTTCTCATTTGGTATATTTGTATTTGCAAAGCTTTTGAGTGTACTACACTGACTGTTCTTATCTCAACCTTCCTGAGTTGTTTATATTATTCTCTTATTTTTGGATAGAGGTACAAGTCACCAAGAGAGGAACCATTTAGAATAATAGGTTGTAGAGTTTTAGGGATTTGAAAGACCTTGGAGAACATATAGTTAACCAACTTACTTTACAGATTGACAAAACAAAACTCAGAACAGCAAATGATTTACTTAAGACCATGCTGCCAGTTAATAATAGTCTACACTTGAATTCAGTCCTAAACTTCCCTGACAGTTAATATGCAAGTGCTTACATTTTTTTAGTTTGATAGCCTTGGCTGAGTCTTTTCACCTCTTTGAGTTTCTATTTCTTCTTTTGTGAGCAGGGGTAATGATAAATACAATTCATAGGGCTTCAGGAAGGGCTGAGTAGGATAATGTATGTAAAAGCATTTTGAAACACTTTATAAAATGCTATAGAAACTTCAGATATTATTACTGTTCAAAGTAATCCAGCAAAATACTGAATTGGAAGTTTGACAAATACAAGTCAAATAAAAGGATGTTTCAGTTGGAAAGGGCCCTTAGAGGTTATCTGGGTTAATGACCAATTAATTGAAGACTTTCTTACACATCTTTATTCTTAAATAATCTTTTAAAATGTGCTTTCATAAACTGACTTTCTATGCAAATAAAAAAAAATTTTATTATCTCTGAAAGAGGACTTTCCATCAGAGGGCCCAGATACTTTTAACACTGATCCATAATGCAGTTTATTATAAATGGCAAGAGATGGTTTGGCTGAGCTGTCAAGCTTTTTTCTTGCAGAGCTGTGTGTGAGTCATACAATTTCACTTTCTTTTGTGGGGTAGTAGGTTAAGTGAGGGAGAGGCTTACGGCATTCTGGAAAATAAATACTATGAAAAAAGCCTCCGATCTAGCATCCAACAGCCAAGACATTCTAAGGCAAAAGTGCATGTAACCAATTCTTTGTCGATTTTCTTCTCACATTTTTGGCAGAGATGAGGAGGCAGATATTGCAATAGGTGGGTTGCAGAAAATTTTCTTAAATTCCCTGTACTACTACTAAGCAAAGTATTGGGTTGGCCAAAAAGTTCATTTGGATTTTAAAACCCCAAGTGAACTTTTTGGCCAACCCCATATCAAAATCAAGATAGGTAGGAGGGAAAGCAGGTGACCACAGGGAAATCTGGGCAGGGCAGTCATTTTTTTCCAGACTAAGTAGGGTTTTGATAGTCTCATGATTTCTGAAAACTATTGGAAAACTCAGGTTAGGTAATGGAGATAATTTTCTTTTTTATTTTAATGAGCAGAGCTGGACAAGAAATTCACTTTAAAACCCACCCCTCCCCCAGCATTGCTCCTTTGCATGTTCAGCCCACAGATCAGAGGCTGCCAAGAGTGATTCACATGAGGGAGATGAAACTGCATTCCCACTTTGTCCCACCCCTCTGCTTTTAAGATCCTATATAACACCAACTCCCCTGGTAAATGCACTTCCACTGTTAATAATTTAAGTGATGACGTAGCCTCAGTGAGAATAAACACCGTGAAACACAGAGCTGTGTACAGCAGAGATTGTACATTTGTGACAACTCAAGGCTGGGCTTCGGAACAACTGTGTGGATAATGGGCATGCTCAGGCCCAGGTCGGGGGACCAGAGCCCACTTGAATGAGACTGCTAGCCATGCCACCTCTTCCCCACCGTGGAAGGGGCAGGCTTCCGAGCAGTGGCACCTGCCTGGATCAGGTGCATTTTCATTGCATGTCAGACAGATTGCTGCAGCTCTGTACACTGCATACCCCCTGTGCAGCTGACCTGCATTACAGCTGTGATGATGCTTGTCAGTGAAAGGAAATTTCAGCCTCAGGAACAGCCTTAAAAAGGGCTTTTAATTCCTCCTGGGAACTCTACCTGTGCCTTAGGATGGTGGCGGGGTCACCTCTGTTCTGACAGCTGAGGAGAGCAAGAATCTGCCATGTGGTTTCCTCCTCCCATCTTTTCATCAGCCCCTTGCTGTTTAGGAAACATATTTATTGATTATTACAAATACGTTATAAAAACAATAACAAACAAGAAAAAAATAAACCGAAGTTAAAAAAAAAACCTTATGTGATAGAATCTATCTAACACTAATCAAGTGCTATAAATTCTGCTTTTCAAAATAGTAGTTTGCTATGACTTAAAAAATTATTTATTTATTTGACTGCACCACTTCTTAGCTGCAGCATGCGGGATCTTTAGTTGTGGCATGCAAATTCTCAGCTTGGCATGTAGGATGTTAGCCACTGAACTACCAGGGAAGTCCCTGCTATGATTTTTTTAGCTTATAGATGTAGGTCCTCAGGGCTGGCTCCCTTTTCCAGTAGGTTTTTTTCTTTTTTTAAAGATTTTTAAAGCACCCATTTTGTCCACTTCCTCTTGAATCCCTGACTCTGACAATAATCAGGCTGTACTCGGTATCTATGGGTTCATTTTTGTTTCTTTAGATTCTACACATAAGTGAGATCGTGTGATATTTGTCTTTGTCTGACTTATTTCACTTAGTGTAATGCCCTCAGCATCCATCTGTGTTTTTGCAAAAGGCAGTATTTCCTTTTTTTATGGCTGAGTAGTTTTCTGTCCTATATATACCACATCTTCTTTATGCATTCATTCATTGACAGACGATTAGGTTATTTCCATAACTTGGCTACTATGAATAATATTACAATGAATATGGGAGTGCAGGTATCTCTTTGAGATCCTGATTTTATTTTTTTTTGGATCCCCAAAGTGGGATGCTAGATCATACGGTAGTTCTTTTTTTAGCTTTTTGAGGAATCCATATTGTTTCCTGTAGTAGCTCCATCAATTTACATTGTGACCCACAGGCCACAAACGTTCCATTTTCTCCACAGCCTCACTGACGCTTGATGCCTCTTGTCCTTTTAGTGATAGCCATTCTAACAGGTGTGAAGTGATGCCTTATTGTGGTTTGATTTGCACTTCCCTATGACTAGTAGTGAAGAGTACCTTTCCTGCATCTGTTGGCCACTTGTATGTCTTCTTTGGAAACAGTTTTCCAGCAGGGTCTTCTCTAAGGGTACTTAGAATGCTGGGTTACTGCCCTTGGAGTTTGTATACTCTGAACACTATCTGCTCATTTCTAGCTCTAAATTCTTCCTTCTCTTCTAAAATGTTTCTCTGACTTTCTGGAGACTCCTTTTGTTCCCCCTCTAAACTAATAGTTTAAATGGCTGTGCATCACATACCAGGGGTATCTGCTTCAAGCTGTTAAATCTCTTACCCAGGTTTCTCCCATCCAGGTGTACTACCTCCATGTTTTTTCAGTTCAGTCTCCTTCAACTGACCTTTATTGAATGCTCACAAGTTGTAAATCCCTAGATGCTTGAGGCTGTGTATCTGTCTCTTCCTCACTTTCTATTCATTCATCCATCTTTTATCTACCTGGAGCATAAGATACAAGAAGTCTTACAGAAACTTATACAGACTGCTTTCTTAGCATGTTCAACTTTTCTTCTTTCTATTATTGAAAACTATTCTATAATAATAATGGCAATGACAACAATAAAACAAGAATCTTAACCATCTACCATTATGTTCTCTACCAAAATGGGATGAATGAAATTCAACAAGTTTCCTTATAGCATTCATTTCATGATTATTCTCCCAAAGGAGTTGTTTCATTTTGGTAATGACAGTGTAGTCACAATCCAAGGGTATGGTTTTCACCATTTCCCCCTTCTTCTTCCAAAGTTCTCATCATGGAGTATTCTCCAGAAGTAAGCTGGACTGTTTTCGACATGCACCTCCCTTCCTGCCCCTTCTCTACTCCTGACAGAAAGGTTAATATTGAGAGAGTGAATGAGTGTGAGTTCCCAAGTGTGGGCCTTTAGAACCTGGCTTTGAATCCTGGATTTTCCATTGCTAATTGTGTGGTTTGGAGCAAGTTACAGTCCTTGAATGTAAAATGGTGACAATCATAGTACCAGATTCATAGGAATTGTTGGAACAATTAACTAAAAAAAAGATACTACATGTAATCTAGCAGGATGCCTTGCATAATGCCTACTTGAAAGGTACATTGAAAAGGAAATGAGATGCTAGAATCTTGAGTGGGTGGATGAAGTATCTTACTTAAGAAAATGGATAATTTTAGCAGCATTTAAGTTATATTGGTTCAGTTAGCTTGATGGTTATAAATATTCCCCAAATACATATCTGGATTTTTCCTAAATTTGGATATCAGTGGATCTGAATGTTCTTGCGCTGATAAAAGGAAGAAAGGAAACAAAGAGGGAAAGGAGGGAGAAAGGGAGAAACCAAAGGATGTCAGTGTCAGATGGACTGCGTCATGTTTGAGAAAGGTTTGTACAATAATGAATGTTATGTATGCACAGAACTCAGCTTCTGACTTGACTTTTATGATAATATCAGTTCCCACATCTCAAATGCCGGAAGTCCCTGCTGCCTTACCAGGAGGTGCCCACTATCTTCTTTTCACAAGTCACAGTTTTTCTTTGTAGCCATTACATTTTTTCACATTCTGCTTTCCATCACAGCTATTTTGCTCAGGTGGAATCCCCTCAATGCCATGCTCTCATCCTCCTTGCCCCACCACATGGTGGATGGAATCGGGTGGAACACTGCCTTTCATTTGGGCAAGGCTCAAACCTGCTGACTAGATGAAGGATTCCCTCTAGTCCAGAAACAGTAAAACCTGAACACAAGATCAGGGCAGTGCAGAAGCTGGAGGGGGTTTGGGGAGGCGGATTGCAAGCAGTCTCCCCTTGGTTTCGTTTTTGAAGAGTGGCACGTTTCACCAATTTTTAAAGGATGTAAGATTTTGCATGAAGATTGTCAAGATGATGATGATAAGGGAAGAAGCATGAGGAAACAAAGGTCACTGTGCTCCAAGTATCAGGTGAGGCCTTGGAACCTCACTGCCATATGTCACCATGTGGCTCTTTTACGTCTATGCTCCCGTCCATCCACTAGTGTATATAGGTGTTATAGGTTGAAATTACCTGACCCCCCACCCCCACCCCCCGGGCTTGCCCTTCTTGTAAAAACCTGTGTACTGCTACATGAGGGCCAGCCTGCTTTTCCCCACATTGCCCTCCGCGTACCCAGCTGAACTAAACCCATGGCCTCAGAACCCTGTAGGGTCCAGCCCCGCCTCTGGCTCTGGTTTCTTTTTCTCTTACTGTGCTATTGTCACGTGCGCTTCCTTGATGCCCCTCAGACGTTCTGAGCACGTTCCTGTCTCAGGGCCTTTGCCCTTTCTGTTCCCTCCGGCTGAAGTGTTCTATTCCATATGTATACATGGCTGATATACTTTCTCATTTCTTTTAAATGTCACCATCTCATCAAATGTCACCTTCTAAGAGAGGCCCTCTCTGACCACCCAAGCTAAACAAGTTCTCCTGTCACCCTGCTCCTTACTCTGCTATACTGTGTTTCACTTGCCGCTAGGCATTGTATTACAAACGTATCAGCTTGTGGTCTGCTCCCCAACTAGCACGTAAGCTTAATGAAGGCAGGGACTTTGACTCCCTTAGTCCTTTGCTGTATCCCACTGCTGGAGCAGTGCCCAGTACATCATAGGAACTCGGTTAACTTGTTGTATAAATGAGTGAACAATGAGTGATTTTCACTCCTCCATCCATTTTAGTGCATACCGGTTGAGTGCCTGCAGTGTGCAAAGATGAAGACATATCATAGTCCTTGCCTTCTAGGATACAGCAGTCTTGATGAGATAGAGATAAGTAGATACAGATATACGAACAGATATTTATGAAGAAGATTTGCAGGTGCAGTGATAGAGTTATGGCTGGATATTTTCTCAAATACAGTGTCAGAGAAGCAGCAGATAATATGTTGACATTAAGTATACTCCCTTGCTTAAGAATTGAAGCCACAAATAAATGTGTGTGTGTGTGTGTGTGTGTGTCTTTAGTGCTTTGGCATTATAGGATTTCATAGAGTTTGGAGAAAGGCTCAAAATAGCTTTTCAGTGATGTTACAGTATGACAGAAAGGTGAAGAATTCACTTTCTTTCCCCTCAAATGAAATAGAAGCAGTGGCATTTCTCCCAGGTGGGCCCAGGCATTGTACAAGACCCACATATTTTTCAGTAAGAGGCTCACATTTGCTGTGATGCTAGAAGCTTCTAATGGGCCTCAGAGGGTTGTAAATTATATCAAATAATTTTCCAGATACTAAGCTGTTGTTTTTTAAAGGATGGAGATGGGAGGGGTGAAGATGAAGCTTTCCTTGGATCATGAAATTATTCCTTCTTCCAGCCACATTCAATAAATCTTTTTGAATGTCAAATATTCATTCATTCAGTATTTTCTGAGTATCGGCTATGTGGGAAGTGCCATGTGGGACCATGGGACTGTCCTTAGTTGGCTTAAAATCCATAGATCCTTCCTGGAAAAACTGCTAGAACTTGATGTAGCTTTTTGCTATTGTTTTAGCATTTATATTAAATTCCTGTGCTTTTTATTATGTCCTTATTGTAGCAAGTCAAATAAAACATGTATATAAATATGTGTAAAGGAAAAATGTTCTGTGATCCACTCTTCCTCTTCATTCCTACTACCCCTTGCAGTTAATCTTTTACTAATTTGTTGGATGGGCCTCCCTGGTGGCTTGGTGGTAAAGAACCCACCTGTCAGTGCAGGAGACTCAGATTTGATCCTTGGGCCGGGAAGGTCCCCTGGAGAAGGAAATGGCAGCAAACTCCGGTATTCTTGCCTGGGATATCACATGGACAGAGGAGCCTGCAGGCTACAGTCCACGGGGTCACAAAGAGTTGGACACAACGAGTGACTAAACAGCAACAAATGTGATGGGTATCTTTCTGTATCATTATCTTCGTACACATACCCAGACTTTACTTTTATTTTACAAAAATGGCGTTATATCATACAGATTGCCCTGCAGTGTGCTTCTTAAAACTGACTAATGTATAATAAACATTTTTCTAGGTTTTATTCTTTCTAGTAAGTTCATAATTTCCTATAGACTGGGAATGCAGTCACCCATTTCCTTAATCATAGACTTTTAGGTGAATCAAGGTTTGTTTGTTTGTTTTTTTTTTCTATGCTATTCAATGCCTAAATAAACATCCTCATACATATTTTTATATATTGGTGATTTTATTTCTGTTCAGTGGATTCTGATAAATGTGATTATTATGTCAAAGAGTAAATGAATTTTTAGTCTTTAATAGGCATGGCTTGATTACCTTCCAAAATGTAGCAATTCATATTTCCTTCAGAAACACATGGGAGTACTTTCGTCCCTAATACTGTCCCCAGCACTGGATGTCCTCAGTATTTTTAAGTTTTGTCGACAAAGACAGTAACAGTATTTAACAGAGATAGTTCCTTGTTGCTTTAATTTCATTTGCCTGACCATCCGTGCAGTTGGGTATGTTTCATACCTTCAGTGGGCGATCTGCATCCCCATTCTCTAAGTTCTTGTGCACGTTTCTTTGCTTATTTTTCTACTATGTTTTCTTTTTCTTCTTGACCGTAATAGAAGCTCTTTTGTGTGTTAGAAATGATAATACTTTGGCTACATCTAAGAATACAACATGTATTAATCTTGCAAATTAATATAGCTGCTTATTTTTATGATTTCTTTCTCTTTTTTTATCTTGCTTAGGAATCATTCCTCATCAACTTTTTGGATGTGGTGCTCATCAAAAAAGTGAGTTTGGTAGGTCAGGGTTTTGGGGCAGAGAGCAAGATCCTGTTTGTGGTTCTTGTGGCTACAGTGTAACGTGTCAGGGTCTGTTGCTGCCACACCCTGAAGACCAAGATACCATCTGCGTCAGCCTTTCCCTTCTCACTCTTCTCCCTAATTTACAGTAGGTTTTTGCCTGCTGGCCGCAAACCTTGTGTTCTATCAGCAATGCCGAGCATACTTCTACTAGAAAACTTTCGGGATGCTCTGAACTTCAAAATGAGGTTATTGAAAATAGTGGTCATTAAAAAATAATTTGGCGTTTCCTAGTATCCCAAGGGCTTCCTTGGTGGCTCAGTAGTAAAGAATCTACCTGCCATTGTAGGAGATTTGATCCCTGGGTTGGGAAGATCCCCTTGGAGAAGGAAATGGTAACCCACTCCAGTGTTCTTGCCTGGGAAATCCCATGGATAGAGAAACACAGTGGGCTTCAGTCTGTGCAGTTGCCCAGTTGGACATGATTTAGCAACTAAACAGCAACCACAACAATATCCCAAGGCCATTTCTCACTCGGACTTCTCCATACCCAAATATCCAGTTTGCTGTGAGGCAGACCAGCACAGCCCTCCCTGTCAAACTTATCTCTCATTGCCTTTGCTTTGTCTCTCTTTGGCCCCCTGCTCTGAAAGAGTCATAAGAAGTCTCTAATACCTCTTGTTATTTCATCCTGGGAACTAGATTTTATACAGAATCAATTTAATTAAAATCTGCTATTTATTTTGCATCTGTCATGTTAGGATGTAGTTTCTACAGACCTAGGCTTTGAGGACGTCAGTGTGTCTCTTCAGTAACTGAGTAATTTGTTCCCCTTGCCAGGACTAATGTTCTGTCCTTCATACACAGGGATGACTTTAGAAGGAGGCAGGCTCTCAGGTGAACTGTCTCTCTAATGATAAGGGTAGACATGAATGTCTAGGTTTTCATACACATTTTCCCTGTCCTTGTGACTAAGCTGTCAGAGAAGGCTGGGACAGCAGAGCTACAGAAAAGTGGAGGCAAGAAAACTGAGGCAGAGGGAAGTGAAATAGGCGCATTCGAGTCTCACAGCACATTGATGTACCCTGACAGTCCTTGTGGATTTATGACAACCACAGACACAATAGTAATAGGGTTTATATGTAGATTTTGGTAAATGAAAACAGGGTCGGATGGACCCATCAGCACATATATCATCATATTATTGGGACGCTGACCACTTCTAGAACTCTGAAGGTAATTCAAAGTCACAGTTTAGAGCAAGAACTTGGACCTCTCCACCCATTTCATGCTGTGGAAATGGAAATACATGGAAATGAAGTGATATGCCAAAATTTGAATCCATGTGCCCTGATTTCCTGGTCTAGGCCTCTGTTTTCTGTCTTATACCCCTATGGTTGATGCAATAGTTTCAGGAGTAATTTTTTCAGTGAGCAGTATAAAGATTGAAGCCCAGTATTTATGGAGAAACAGAATCTATTGCCACATTCACATATACCCCCTTAACCTGCCTCCCAGCTAAGGAGGATAGTGTCTTGTTAATTTGTTCAGAAAATATGTATGTCATTCCCTATACTGGGGCTCAATAAACCAGAGGTAGGGGCCTGAGCAAGTGACTAAAATTTCGTTATTACCAGTGGGGATAAAAGATGCAGCCCACTGAAAATAAACAAATCCCTTTTTAACAATTTCACTAAAAACATATGCCATATAATTGAATATAAGTACAAATAAAAGGCACCTAGTACAGCTTGTTCCAACTTCTCTTTTATTAGAATCTAAGTGGTAACATTCATTTCCAGGCAGTGTCACTGATGTTGGTTTTGTTCGTTATTAGGAGACTGTAGTTATTGCACTCTGAAGGGAGCAGCCCTGGGTTTACAACCGCCAGGGCTGGCAAGTGGCCGAAGAACTAGACACACCAGCGGATGGGCCTTTTATAGAGTCAGTGAGTCAGAAATCATCTTCAGAAAGCGGTGTCCCTTCCCTGTGCCTGCTCTCCCAGAGGGGCATGGACACTTGTTTTCCTTTGGCTGTAGATGTGTTACAGACTTCGGCTCAGAAGCTGCCTGATTCCTGATCTGGTGCCCAGGGGCAGCTGGAGGCGGGCGGCTCAGAGGCTGATGCGGCCACGGCCACATGGGATGCGAGGCCAGCTGAGCAAGCACCAGGGGCTGATGTCCCGGAGGAACCCTGATGTTTCATTATTTTGATTTTATCTGGCATGAATAGAATTCATGGATGGGCTTCAGAACAAGGTAAAAGAGGAAAAAGGAGGGAAAAGAGATCACAAATTACAGCAATGATTTATGACCCAACAAAGAATTCTCTTGCACCACAATCACAGCCCCTAATAAGCACATTCATTTGACTTATGCGATGGTAATGATCTTCCCACTGATGATTTCTACACATAGTTATTGTTATTGTTACTATTGTGCATGTTTGGTAATGACGGCCAAAAATCAATATTGGGTCTTTGGATTCTTTTAATACAGAGGATACAATTCTTTTCCTTACCCACAACCTTCACACCTTAGCTGGAAGCAGTTTCAAAACCTAGAGACAGGAGGGGACCTTTGGTTTTTATCTTTCTTTTTTCTGGAGATTTCAAGATAGAACTGTAGCCAAAACTGAGTTGCTTTTTTCTGTCCCTTTTCTTCCTGGAAGGAAGGGAAGAAGCTATTTTCTTCCCCTGGGAAGTTCTGTGTAGAGTCCTATCTCTCTTAAGAAGATGCACAGAAGCAACAAGTGTGAAAGATGCCTGAGTACCAATATCCCAGCCAAAATGAGCATTTCTCCTCTCTTATCACCTTTACAAGTGAGAATGCTGCCCCAAAGAAACCTCCCACAATTTGAGTTCTTTATCTAGATGCTTTATGATTTATCTGCTTTTAAAAAAGATGTACATCATTTACACTTACATAGTATCTTACCACTATCAAAAACAGTTTTATAGATGTTTCTCATTTAATCATTATATCCACTCTTAAAAGTGGCTATTGGTCAGTGCCATCTTTAGATAAAGAGATTGAGGGTCAGAGAGAATATATATCTCTCAAAGCTGCTTGAGTGGTGGGTGTGGATTCAAGAGTCCTGTAAGGAAAGAAGAGTATTTCTGCCTTACCTGGTTTGTTTCTCCGGAGTAGTACAGCATTCATCACAGGTGTAGATGCTGGCTTGCTTCTACACTCTCTTCTTAATTTTAAATAGACACTTCGGTTTCAGGGGACGCTTTGAAGACAGTTGTGACTTGGAGAAGCTTCATTTGCAGGGCACTGGACATAGGGAGAGTTTGTTGCATTCTAGAAGTATGTTTCTAGTGATTTAATATTAGCAGACCATTTGTAACTCAGACATCAGGCAGGGTTTTCGTGTCCAAACATCTCTAGGTAAGATGGCTAAACTCCCACCGTTGTAAATGTCCCATGTAAGTATAACACCCTTTACAATACTACTGCAGATTTCCAAGGGGCTGAAGCATCCCGGTGGTTACTTCTTGCTTCCTTGTTCCCGCTTGTGTTGAATCAGTTCACCTTGGAAGTTGTCTTGATGCCCTTCTGCTGCCTGTGATGTATGATATGGCCAAGTAACTCAGGCATCTTCCTAAATTTCCTTCAGATAAACCACTCGTAAGAGGTGTGTGTTTGTGTGTGGGGGTTTATTTAAGTGTTTGTGGACTTCATATGACGACTACTGGCATTTTGGTAGGACAGGAGCATTTACATATCACCATTTGGTCCCTTTTTTAGCTTGGATTTCCATTTCCTACCTTTTTGGCAAGACTCTTTTCGTCTTTTTCCTCCTTTCTCCACTTCTCACCCACTCCCCCGCCCAAATTCCATCAGTTTTGTATGCATTTCAGTATAACTACCTCCTTTGTTTCCTTCTGACTCAGGCCCTCAAGGTCTCACTTTCCCCTCAAGCACCTTATCAAGAATATTTTCCTTAAAACGATCATTCTCTCTGTACAAGGAATTCTGATGCCAGCCAAATCAGACTTTTTTCCTTTTTTTCTAACCATAGTGACAGGTGGGAGAACCCAGTCTTGAATGTGTGATCGGTCTCAACATTACAGTGCTAACACTGATGCTAATACCTGATAGTTACTGAAAGTTTTCAAGTTTGCAGCTTGTGTTGCCTGTACATTAGTATATCTTATCTTACAGTAATTCCTGTCATCCCAGTTTGTGGATGAAAGTGAGGGTCACACAGAGCCAGAAACAGAGCCCAGGTTCCCTGGCTGCGCCAGAGCTCTTTCCCCACTCTCACGGCACGTGCAGTTCTGTCCCAGCCAGCCTTCTGCCCTGGTTGGTTTCTGTGTTTCATTGTCACACAATGACTCAGACTGGAAAATATCAGCCCTCTCTGATTTATGTTTGCCACTGGCCTCCCTGGGACTTACAGTCTTGAATAATTAACTTTATTGTTTTCAACAGCACTGTACATTCAACCAGCAGCCCCGGGCTCCTGGGTCCCATGCTTTTTGTCATTTCTGGACATCCAGAAACAATTCATTGTTCAGTGAAGGCCACAACCTTGTAGGAGCAGGTAATGAGACCACATCAAACGTGTGACCTGGTTCTTTAAAATCTGGACGATTTCTCCCCCTCCATTGGCTGCTACAACCTACCTGCATGGATGTTGTTGTTTTTGTTTTTTTTTCCAAGTAACATTTTTTCAACCTGAAAAGCCTTAATTGCACAGGATCAAAGCCATGTTTAAGCTCCAGCAAGACACGGGTTAAAATGTTTTTTCCCCACAGGATTTCATAAATAGGCTGTGAGCCAGGTTTTTGTCCCTTCCATCATCTCCTTATGTAGTGTCCCCACTTTCCCAAGTATGTTTTATCTTGACTGTTACGGAACGTGTCAGCCAAGGTACCATAACCTCTGGCTGACCTTGAGCTGCTGATGCTCTGTCATGCACTCCAACTACTAGGATCTGTAGAGGCGGCCACGGCCTCGCAAGACATTCGCAAGCTTTCCATCCCTATATTCGGTAGCTGCGTCAGGTCCTTCCCTCTTTTCAGTGGTGCTGGGTGACTTCTAGATCCCAGTAGCATTTCTCTTCTTGTGTGCTGTATGCTCTTCTGAAATAAAGACAACATTGCTGCAGTTGGTCTGTCTTATTGGAAAACAGTAATTTTCCACTGCCTGGGCTGTTTTCCTTGGATGATGGGCTATATGAAGGAACAGTGAGAATATGAGGAGATTGGTTAACTTCTTTTTTACCAGCAACCTTTTTTTCTTAATTTTGTCAGGACAGCTAGACTTTTACCAGCTCAATTCTTCCAAGGCTTTCTGCTAGTCATTTAGACTTCATCTTCATTGCTAAATTGGCAACTGTTATGCAGAGGGCTTAATAGTTTTGATAATATGTTGTATTTTTTGTTAATCTTTTTTTTTAGAGCGTGGGTAATAAAAATGTCAATGCTTTGCATTTTAGAAGTAAAAGAAAATTAGACACCTGAAACATAATATGCTCATGGCGTTATATAACAAGTCTTTCTACTGGAAATAATGCTCAAAGTTGTGCTGTATATTAAACTTGTTTATTTATCAAACTCAGAAATATATTAGGTTGAAATCTATGAATGTGCCTATATTGTAGATCAAAACCATTCAAATACTGGCAGTTTCATAGGATACCACTTGTATCAGCGGTTTACACAGCAAAGCCTAATGGGAAGCAGGACGGGTCATCTACTGATCCCTGTCTCCAGGCAGGATTGCATTTCAGTCATACCCGGAAGAATCTTAGAACTCACACTTATTAACATTTGTTGTCAAGGAATGAAGTTCCAGATGCAGTTCTGGGCTAGGTAAGGGATTAATCATCAGTGTCAAGGCAGGAAATGGGGCATTCTGGAAGCTCAGCAGAAACGGCAGGGCTCCTTCCTCTGTACAATCTTACAGGACCCCTCACATGTTGTCACTCTTGGTGGGCGTGGTCGAGGGTTTCCTAACACAGAAAACCTCTCCATTTGCTCTCACCTCTCACCAAACAAGGCTTTGATTCCAGGCTCATCAAAAACCAGTGAAGACTGACTCTGGCTTGCAACTTGCTTGAGACTGTGTCAGATCATAGCCCTGAATGTGACAGTATAAACTGTTGAACAGCCTGCCTTGGCTACCTTAGTGGACAAGTTTGCTAAATGAAGACAAGGAACTTGCTTTACTCAAGGAGTGATATTTCCAGACACAGCAGAGTTGTGGAGATAGTCTTTGGACTCCGGGTAGAGTTTTCATGATGTATCATATCTAAGCCAGATACTCAAGATATCTGCCCTTTCTCGCAGCCTCCTCCCTGCAGGCAGCCTCTCCCCACTCCCACTATCCTTTTGCCAGCAGACCTTGATGCCCAGAGGATTCAGCTCCGGGTATGCCTTCACTCCAGCCAGTACTTATGCTATGCATTGAGCTTGCTCTTTAGCAGACTCACACTTTTGTTGCCAAGAAAAATGTAGCCACTCAGTCCTGGGTGTGTTCATAATACCTTCAGAAGGCAGGAGTTTTAGAGACTGAGTTCTTTTTTGTGATGAAGACATGAGGCAACCTCTTTCCCTTAGCCTCGGAGCCGAACTCAAAACTTTTGGACCTTGTGGCATTATTCTGACACTAAAGACATGAGGTTTGGATGCGGGATGCATGATGACAGAAATTTCCGTGCAATCTGTAAACTCTGTTCAAATGCAATAAAAGTACCCGATGTAGTCCCTGGCCCTTCACAAGCTTCTGGTGGATGCAGAAAAGGTATAGAAAAACTGGCTGAAGAGGAAAGATGAGAGGCTTTTAGGTCAGAAGGTCCAGGTTCCGCTCATATATTGGCCACTTGTACCTGTATGACATCAGACAGACCACTCTTGCAGAGTTTCAGTTCCCTCACTTGCAAAGTAGGGGTCCCAGGACTGTGCTTCCCAGGATTGTCTCTTGGTCATAAGATGCAGTTGTGGGGGCAAGATGGTTTGAATAAAGGATAACACATCCTGAAAGTGTTGGGTGTCTTATACCCTCCAGGTCTGATTCTTATTACGCCTCAGACGTCTCTGCATAATTGGAGAAAGGACTGGGCTAATATGCCTCAGAAGTGGATGGTTCTTAAAATTGATGAGCGGCTTTGAGTCCGCATCAATTTCTTACCCAACCGTCAGGAAGCAGCTGTGCTGGTGAAGGGCTGAAAGGGGCTTGAGGTGGGCTGGGGAACCCCATTACAGAAAAGCCTCCTTCCCAGCTAGCCCTTGGTCTCCACCCTCCTGCAGCTTGTTGTTAATGAGGGAGCTCAGTCCAAACCCAGTTTTCCGGGATCTGATGAAAGCCATAGCCTGCTTATGGAAGCCATAGCCTACTTAAATCACTTTCCTGTGGCCTTTAACCTCAAAAGATTACATTTTGTGGGGGTAGGTGGGTAGTGAGCAGCAGAGGACCAGCCTGCTGTCAGAGGATAAAATCAAATTTTTTTTATGTGATGTTGCTGCATTAAAAGAGCCAATCTTGTGTCATGTAACAAGTGAATAATGGCTCTAGCCTGTGATGTCAAAATTTTCCACACATCTCATAAATAAATCCAGCCACACCCCTCCCCCCAACCACCACCCAAAGGCTATCCATTTTTGAACCTCAGCTTGCATCCCAAATTAAGAATGCGTTCAGATTCAAGGTTAAAGGTACAGTATCCCGTTTCAAAAGGCACGTCAGTGTTTCTGCTGAGAATGATAAATAACATTTGAAACAGGCTATCAGTTGTCCAGAGGACTCTTCTTCCTCCTACTCCTCTTTTTTGCCCTAACTTTGCTGAACATCTGATCCTTTGGAAAGAATAGATGCTGTATTAGGCCAAGCCTTGATGAAATTTTCTTTAAAGAAAACCATTTGAGGGAGATCCCTCAGGGAGGAAAAAATCACACAGTCAAATAGTCCAATGGGCCTCAAGAGCAGAGACGCTGGATCCAGCACAGCTGCCATTAGGATTAGCAACACAGCCAAGCCAAGTACTTTTTATTGCAAGAAGCACAGCACATTCATTTGAGACCTGTCCACTTGCATGGGGCTACCAGGCACAGATACTGACAAGAATCAGAAAACCGAAAATGTTGGTGCTGTTTGCCAAGGAGATTCTTCCTGTTCATTGTCAACTGTGACAGATGCAGGTGACTTTCCGAAATAAGAGTGCAAACCATCCTTCGGTGAAACACACCCGTTATTGTTCCTTTTCTTCTAATGTTAAAAGATTGGCCAGTGGTCAATGTACAGGGAGATTTTTCTATAAAATCCAGTCTCGTTGAAAGCTCCTTTGCTGAAGCAAAGCTGTCTCTTTATTCTCCCTAAAGGACAGAACGCTTTTTTTTTGTTTTTGTTTTTCCATTTCAGAGTGTCAGGGGGAGGGAATGAGCAGGGACATGATGGCTGAGAACCAGAGCAAAGAACAAGAGGGGAATTTGGCTGAATTTTCATAGAGGCTCAAGTCCCCCTGTCTGCTCGCTCAGTCCCTCTCTTCTCTTCTCACCTCGCAAACAAAGGCAGCATCTTTCTCAGATAATGCCGCATGTGTCAGAAGCGAACGTTCTGGGAGTGTACATGGTGACCTGCTCTGTGTAACAAACGTCAACCCCAAACCATACAGAAGTCGTTACATCTGTTTTGGCTTTGTTCGCAGCACAGAGGGGAGGGGGGTGCACTCCATGGTCAAGGGCCAAACTACATGTCATATTTCATTACCTTCATTAGCTACTACAGAAGGCTGCATTCAAAGAAAAGGTTGGCATTAACTCTTGAGCCGCCAGCCTTTTCTAACAACCATTTTCGCCTTCACCCACTGCTCGCCGATCCCGTTTGTTCATGCTGTGGGCTCTGATTTAACTAAACTGTAAATCAGCCGCAAGGTCCACGATTTCACCTTCTTAACTTAAAGGAGGCAAGCTACTGTTTTATCCTAGGTAGCTACTTACAGGACGGCTGAACATCTGGAACCTATTAGGACAAATGCTAGTGTAAACCCAATGGGGAAAGCATATTTAGAATTAATAAAACTTTCCCTTCTTATTTTGTCTGCAGTTGTCTTTTTCTTTTCCCCTTCACATTATTTCTGTGATTTAGTATTGCCAGCTCTTTCTTGGTTGCTGTAGTGAGATAGGGTGATGTTTATTGTTACCCTGCTATTTTTCTTTACTGGGGGTGGGGGTGGAGGTTTTTCTTGGTGCTCTCTTGTGATGACATTAGGCTCGCATGGTCGCTACCCCTGGAAATAATAGCCTGTTTTCCCATATTCATGTTGCATTTCTTAAGGTACACTTTTCAATTACTAAAATATAGTGAGTGAAGGTATAAAGTAGATTGTTATACCGTATGGCTCTAAAAATGGTCTGTTTTCATGCTGCATATTGATTCTATTTAAAATCATCTGTGGCCAGCACATGCTGTTATTTCATGTTATGAAGAATGGCCACTTGGCCAGCACAGGTCAGAACACACCTGGACTGTGGAATTAGGAGTCTGGAATTTTGATTCTTCATCTTGACGCTGCTGTTGATTTATTGCATGGTATTAGACAGCGCTCTTGCCCTTCATTTTCCCATATGTAAACTACAGATCATTATACCATTACAAGGATTCTAGGATCTCAGATGACTTCATTTTAAGATGCTTTGAAACACCCCAAGAAGACAGTACTTGAGGATACTATCTCATTTGGAATGCTATAACATCCATTTATTTTCATTAATGCACATTTGAAAGATACACACCAGTGGTTTGAAAGTGTAGTCCCCAGACCAGCAGCATCATCAGCACCTGGGAACTTGTTAGAAATGTAAATTCTTGGCCTACGGACTGCGTTAGAGACTCTGGTGGTAGGATAATTCTGAGGCACATGAAAGTCTAAGGCCCACTGATCAATAGATTTGGCTTCAAGTCTGGGAGTTAAATCCACAAAGCTCTGTCAGCCTAAGCAGATGTTGGAGGGGAAGCTCAGCTCAACAAGGCTTGAACCATAGAATAAAAAATCTGCTCTCGACCTGTAACACATGTGGGTGAGCCCTCTTCAGTTCTGACTTGTGCACGATGCCAATGCAAAATTGTTTTTTCTGGTTTTTGAAATGAGTTTTATAATTGCTGCTGAGCATTATTGGCATCCCATACTCAACTGTCCAACTGCAAGCTGGTATCTCTCTAGTGACATCTGTGATACAGTTTAACCTGCCAGGAAAATAAATTTATAATGCAGATTGACAGCCACCAGTGGAATAAGTCTTGAATCTGAGATTCCAGTGTACACAGAGACAGAATGATGACATCAGTCAGTCAGGTCAGTCGCTCAGTCGTGTCCAACTCTTTGCGACCCTATGAATCGCAGCAGGCCAAGCCTCCCTGTCCATCACCAACTCCCAGAGTTCACTCAGACTCACGTCCATTGAGTCGGTGATGCTATCCAGCCATCTCATCCTCGGTCGTCCCCTTCTCCTCCTGCCCCCAATCCCTCCCAGTATCAGGATCTTTTCCGATGAGTCAACTCTATGCATGAGGTGGCCAAAGTATTGGGAGTTTCAGCTTCAGCATCAGTTCTTCCAATGAACACCCAGGACTGATCTCCTTTAGGATGGACTGGTTGGATCTCCTTGTAATCCAAGGGACTCTCAAGAGTCTTCTCCAACACCACAGTTCAAAAGCATAGGTTCTTCGGCACTCAGCTTTCTTCACAGTCCAACTCTCACATCCATATATGACCACTGGATAAACCATAGCCTTGACTAGACGGACCTTTGTTGGTAAGGTAATGTCTCTGCTTTTCAATGTGCTATCTAGGTTGGTCATAACTTTCCTTCCAAGGAGTAAGCGTCTTTTACTTTCATGGCTGCAGTCACCATCTGCAGTGCTTTTGGAGCCCAAAAAAATAAAGTCTGACACTGTTCCCACTGTTTCCCCATCTATTTCCCATGAAGTGATGGGACCAGATGCCATGATCTTCGTTTTCTGAATGTTGAGCTCTAAGCCAACTTTTTTACTCTCCTCTTTCTCCTTCCCCAAGAGGCTTTTTAGTTCCTCTTCACTTTCTGCCATAAGGGTGGTGTCATCTGCATATCTGAGGTATTGATATTTCTCCCGGCAATCTTGATTTCAGCTTGTGCTTCTTCCAGTCCAGTTTCTCATGATTTACTCTGCATATAAGTTAAATAAGCAGGGTGACAATATACAGCCTTGATGTACTCCTTTTGAACCAGTCTGTTTTTCCATGTCCAGTTCTGTTGCTTCCTGACCTGCATATAGGTTTCTCAAGAGGCAGGTCAGGTGGTCTTGTATTCCCATCTCTTTCAGAATTTTCCAGTTTATTGTGATGCCGCAGAAGAAGACAAATAGAACTTCTTTGGTATTGGGACATGAACATGGAAATAGTTACTTTGCAGATTGTACCCTTTGAAGTGACAAAAGAGGTTAATGGCAGAAAATAATGTTCATGTTCAGAAATGCCAAGCTCTCTGTGGCTGAGTCACATGTGTTCATCCTTTACACTTGACAAGAGTTGTTGTAAAATAAAAACTAACCAAAGAACAAACACCCAGACAAGTGATCTAGTTTTGTAAATCAGTACATGTGTGCTCAATCGCGTCTGACTCTGCCACCCCATGGACTGCAGCTGGACAGGCTCCTTGTCCGTGGGATTCTCCAGGCAAGAATACTGGGGTGGGTTGCCATTTCCTCCTCCAGGGGATCTTCCCAACGCAGGGGTTGAACCTGCATCTCCTGCATTCCCCTGAGCCACCTGGGAAGCCCCTTGTACATCAGTGAGTGAAAGTGAAGCAAAAGTTGCTCAGTCCTGTCCAACTCTTTGTGACCCCATTCTCCAGGCCAGAATACTGGAGTGGGTAGCCATTTCCTTCTCCAATATTTCAGAGAATATGTATATCAGTAGCAATATGTAAATTATAAATGCAGGAGTATATGGGGTAAACTGACTTTTAATATGTCTCTGCATGTAGTGTTACTTTGTGCTGATGGGGACTGTTTTCACAAGGGAGTAAGAAACTGTACTCATGTTCTCATCTCGTTCTGGCGTTGTAGATTTCCCTAAGATTCAAGAATCATTCTGAAGTTGAGAGAAGGGCCAACAAATTAGGACAATTTTTTGTTCCCATTTTTAACCTGAGACCAGTCAACTCAATTCTTCCTCCTTTAAATTTGTCCTAAGTTGGGTCCTACAATGAGACCTTTTGCATGACAAGTTTCAGCCTGGAGCAAATTTTTATGGCTGAATTATAAACCCTTGAAAATAGGGGTTTATAATGGAAATGCTGACACAACCTTAACTCTAGCGGCGAGAGTGCAATGCAATAATAAATGAGGCAGAACAGCAAAGTGCTGCTTTTAATTTATCATTTAGTAGGAGAAAAGGGCCTTGTTTACTTCTTCTTTTTCATCTTCTTCTCTACTTCCAAGACTTGCAACCATTATTTTGAAATGTATTTTATAATAAAACCTCAGTGGTTATGTTGCCTAGGGCTTGAGCATCCATTTTAGAAAGGGAGAAAGAGAGAGAGAAATTTTTGAGGCCTAAGAAGCATATTCTGTTGACTGATTATGTTTTGACTGCACAGTTGCTGCCTGGCATTGCATTTACTATGGAACAGATTGGCTACTCTGCTATGATCCTATTTGGACATGTGCTGGGAGGGATTGGGGGCAGGAGGAAAAGGGGATGACAGAGGATGAGATGGCTGGATGGCATCATTGACTCGATGGACGTGAGTCTGAGTGAACTCTGGGAGTTGGCGATGGACAGGGAGGCCAGGCGTGCTGCGATTCATGGGGTCGCAAAGAGTCGGACATGACTGAGTGACTGAACTGAACTGAACTGATAATGGTAGCATAATATTTGAAGTGCCTTCTAACACCTTTTATTCCAGACATCACTGTATTTTGACCACACGGATTATTTTGGAGTCAATTATGTCATGTAGTTTAGTATCTTTCCCCATTCCCTACATTCCCATTTTGTGGACAAAGAAACTGAGGTCATTTGCTAGTGTGATTTCTATCAATTCCTTCCCTTACTGAGTCTCTGTGTGCCAAGCAGTGGGCTGGAACATAAAAGAGAGTGTCCCTGCTCTTAGGGAGCTTACAACCCAATGGGCAAAGCAAACACATAACAAACAAAAAAATAATGGTGTAAAACAACGTAACAGCAGAAGTGTGTTGTAAAGTCGCTTGATGAAATGGACATTTAGCTACTTCTGATCCTTTCTTGGTCATTGCTGTATCTTCAGAGGGGCTCAAGGGTACAAAATCTCTTGTATGTTTATTTTATACTCTCTACCCTTCTCACTATGACATCCGGTCCCATCCCTTCATGGCAAATAGATGGGGAAACAATGGAAACAGTGACAGACTTTATTTTCTTGGGCTCCAAAATCACTGCAGATGTTAACTGCAGCCATGAAATTAAAAGACCATTGCTTCTTGGAAGAAAAGCTATGACCAACCAAGACAGTATATTAAAAAGCAGAGACATTACTTTGCTGACAAAGGTCCCTCTAGCCAAAGCTATGGTTTTTCCAGTGGGAATGTATGGATGTGAGAGTTGGACAATTAAGCTGAGCACCCAAGAATTGATGCTTTTGAACTGTGGTGTTGGGGAAGACTTTTGAGAGTCCCTTGGACTGCAAGAAGATCAAACCACTCCATCCTAAAGGAAATCAGTTCTGAATATTCATTGGAAGGGCTGATGCTGAAGCTGAAGCTCCAATAATTTGGCCACCTGATGTGAAGAACTGACTCATTGGAAAAGACCTTGATGCTGGGAAAGATTGAAGGCAGGAGGAGGATGGGACATCAGAGGATGAGATGGTTTTATGGCATCATCGACTCAATGGACATGAGTTTGAGCAAGCTCTAGGAGTTGGTGATGGACAGGGAAGCCTGGTGTGCTATAGTCCATGGGGTTGCAAAGAGTCGGACACAACTGAGCGACTGAACTGAACTGACCATTCTCACTATGCCTCTCAGGATGATCTTTAGGACTGTAACACTCTCCTCCTTGTCATGCAGCTTCTACTTTGGTTTAAGTAATAGGAGGGCTCAATAAAAGAATGGGAGGCAGGAGGAGAGTGAGGTTGTGGTATTTATTCCTCTGGCTCCCTCCCTTTCTGGCTCAGAATTGGTTCCATTTCTCTGTTGAAGATCATAGCTCCAGCCCTCTCCCACAGCTACTAATCTTGTCAGGTTTCATCAACCTCACCCTCCCCTGGTACTTTCAGGCCTAGGAATGGTAATGGTTTGTGCCTTGCTCCCCAAGGTGCTTCACCATCTCTTCTGGGTTTCCGTAAACCAAGCTCACACCTCTGCAAATAGTTCCTTCTTTAAACTCTTCTCAGTTATCCTATTTGAGTGTACACATATTGTTTTCTGCTGGTCCCCTGGCTGATTAAAATATGTATATACAGATCATGTGTGTACATACACATACACACATATATACACTTTAAGAAGACAGAGTAGAAGAAGATTTATCGAGTAGGTCTATCCAATGTTGGGATTTGTGGTGAGTATGTTACAAAGACAGTTCTTTCAATTCCTAGGCCAGGTAATGCATCTATCATGCAAGGCAGCAAGCCCCTGAAATTACATCAGATTTACAACATAATAAACTTTCATTAAGATGAAGCTACATGAAACCTACTCCCTTTCACTCCCAGGACTAAACAAATGCTCCTTGAATATCTAATGAACCCAGGTCTCGCCCAAATTGGTAGTGCTGGCATGAAGATATAAGAATAAAACCAGGAGACACAGAATACCCACTTCATGGAATATCCTCAGTAGCTGAAACAGTGCTTATGTGGTTGCCATCAATTTTCTTCAGTCATCCAAAATGGGATGCGTGAGACTGCTTGCTGAGGTTGATCTGTGCCTGCACCCACTCTACAGATTCCTGTGTGCATTTTAATTATAACATGTCTTATAGTTTATTGAAGGATTTACACTTTTTGGTTGCCTTCCCCTCTGACACTGTACTAGATAAATCAGTCATGATCATTCCTTAGCATTTTAGAGAGCAAATACCCAACGATAGAATGGAATTGGTTCACTAAAGGTGCCTCCTACCAAGATGTAGTTCAAAAACATGGTGACTAAAAGCATGGATTTATTTCTGCCCTCTCTCAAAGCCTTACTAAAATGATGGTTTAGGTATAAAAATGCATAAAGTCAGAAGGATAACAAACAGAAGAGGAGGTGGATGGCAGATAAGAAATGTCAAAATTTGGGGGGCTGGGAAACAACTGGACTGAAGGTAACAGATTTAGTGGAAGACAGAAAGGTGGAGCTACATGTCTGCAAAATGTTGAAAACCGAGCCAGTGTGAGGCGCTAGAACAAGATGCTTCTGTTGGGGACAGTGGCTATCTCTGTGGGTGTGGGCCTGTGTAGAGCTGGGCACAGAGAGAAGTGAAAGCTGCGTAAACGTCAGTTGATCTCCTAGATTCCTGCACTCTGTACTTCATATGCAGAGCTTTTTGCCCAACTGCCCTAGAAGCTGTGTGCTCTAGAGAGGCTGAACAGGTGCTGATGTGAGGAATCCAGCTCAGCTGAGCAAGGAATACTTAAATGAAGTCTGCGTATTAAATGGTGAGGCCTCCTTGTCCTTGTTTGCCACTTGGCTGGAGAACATTGTTGACCAGGCTTATCATCTCCAGGCTTGAGATTGGAAGAGTCCTTTCTGAGGAAGCTGATCATTCCAAGAGGAAAGATCTATAGATACTGTCAGCTGAGATCCCAAAGAAACAACCAGGTCCCCGCCTGAATATAGAAATCGCCCCACACAGGACTTCCAATGGACTTTTTAAAAAGTGTTTCATTTTAAAATATGAATGAACAATGTCCACTCAGACATTTAAGGGAACTTTTGCCTTGATGATAGGAACAAAGAAGAAAATGGAACCCAGAGGGAATAGAAGTAGTGAAGAAAGAAGAAAATATAGAAACAAAATACACGGGGAGACACAGAAAGATGCCACATTCATGAAATAAGCATAGGGTGCTATTTCAAAAGATGACCCAAGATGAAAAAGGGCCCCCAAGTACTCAGGCCAGAAGTGGATATGGCAGACGTTTCATTTAAATAGGGATAAACAAGTTCAGAGGGAAAAGCAGTCCCAATCAGGATCAACTTTCTCAATAGAAGTTCTGAAAACTAGAAAACAATAAATATTGAGCAGAAATTATTTCCAGTATAGAACTCCATAACTAAATTGTTGCTCAAGGGTGAGCATAGGATTTACTTCTCCTGTCCATTTTCTCAGAAAGTTATTCACGGGTGTATTTTACTAATAAGAATGGAATAATCTAAAAGAGTCCCTTGGACTGCAAGGAGATCAAACCAGTCAATCCTAAAGGAAATCAGTCCTGAATATTCATTGAAAAGACTGATGCTGAAGTTGAACCTCCAATACTTTGGCCACCTGATGTGAAGAACTGACCCATTGGAAAAGACCTTGATTCTGGGAAAGATTGAAGGCAGGAGAAGGGGATGACAGAGGATGAGATGGATGGATGGCATCACTGACTCGATGGATGTGAGTTTAAGCAATCTCTGGGAGTTGGTGATGGACAGGGAAGCCTGGTGTGCTGCAACCTATGGGGTCTTAAAGAGTCGGACATGACTGAGCAACTGAACTGAACTGAATCTAAAAGAGAAGACATAAATATCTAGGAAATAAACACTTTAACACTGGAAGGAGCAAATGGAATTCTCATGATAATTGAGGAAGAGACACTTCAAGATGATTGCTGAGCAAAGGAGTCTTTCAGAAGTGATCAGAATTGGCCTTCACTGGCCAGTGAGCCTATCTGGGCTCTAGTCTGAGCTTTTCTCAATTTCATGCACAGGTTTTTTGTGCATGAAGAGAATCCAGTTAGAGACGGTTCCTCCCAGCCCTATGATGACTCTGGTTATAATCTATACCCAAAGTCAGCAAATTTCCAAATTTGCTGGCATATTGAGTGCAGCACTTCATGGGAAATAGATGGGCAAACAGTGGAAACAGTGTCAGACTTTTATTTTGGGGGGCTCCAGAATCACTGCAGATGGTGACTGCAGCCATAAAATTAAAAGATGCTTACTCCTTGGAAGAAAAGTTATGACCAACCTAGACAACATATTCAAAAGCAGAGACATTACTTTGCCAACAAAGGTCTGTCTAGTCAAGGCTATGGTTTTTCCAGTGGTCATGTATGGATGTGAGAGTTGGACTGTGAAGAAAGCTGAGCGCTGAAGAATTGATGCTTTTGAACTGTGGTGTTGGAGAAGACTCTTGAGAGTCCCTTGGACTGCAAGGAGATCCAACCAGTCCATTCTGAAGGAGATCAGCCCTGGGATTTCTTTGGAAGGAATGATGCTAAAGCTGAAACTCCCAATACTTTGGCCACCTCATGCGAAGAGTTGACTCGTTGGAAAAGACTCTGATGCTGGGAGGGATTGGGGGCAGGAGGAGAAGGGGACGACCCAGGATGAGATGGCTGGATGGCATCACGGACTCAATGGACATGAGTCTGAGTGAACTCCGGGAGATGGTGATGGACAGGGAGGCCTGGTGTGCTGCGATTCATGGGGTCGCAAAGAGTCGGACACGACTGTGCGACTGAAATGAACTGAACTGAACTGAAAGTCAGCAAACTTTTTCTGTTATGAGTCAAATAGTAAACATGTTCAGTGTTGTGGGCCCAGTGATCTCTGTCATAACTACTCAATTCTGCTTTTGTTGTCTGAGATGACCATAGACAATATATGGACAATGGGCATGGCTGTGTTGGAATAGAACTTTGCAAAAGGAGCAGCCGCCTAGGGTTTGCCAAACTCTGATCTGTATTAGTGGTTCCTAAAGTGTGGTGGCTCAGACGGTAAAGCGTCTGCCTATAATGCGGGAGACCTGGGTTCCTGGGTTCAATCCCTGGGTCAGGAAGATCTCCTGGAGAAGGAAATGGCAACCCACTCCAGTATTCTTGCCTGGAAAATCCCACGGAGAAGCCTGGTAGGCTACAGTCCATGGGGTCACAAAGAGTCGGACACGACTGAGCGACTTCAAGTTCAAAGTGCGATCATAAGACTACCAGCAGCAGCATCACCTAGGAACTTGTTAAAATGCAAATTTGGGGGCCACACCGTGGATCCGCTCTGTCAGAATCTTCAGGGATGGGGCCTTCAGAAGACCTACAGGGAAAATCCTGATGAATACTAAAGTTTGAGAAACATGGATCTCCCCCCCGAAAAAAAATTGATGATTCCAGGTTTATTCAGATACCATGCTCTCTTGCTCAGGTAATGAGGCAGGGAATGTTAAAATAACTAGCTTGAACACCCTTGCTTCCTCCATAGTTCCCAAATTATTTTAATTTTCTTATCTTCACAAGAAAATTATCCCTTTCTGTTTTGTTCATCATAATCACTGCTAAAGCTTTTAATATGTAAGAAGTGAAAGCTGTTGCTTTTACATGCAAGTCTTCTTTATTATTGTTACAGCGTAACTGATATTATCTTTCATGTGTACCCAGGGACTTCCTTGTAAATAGCAAATAGGTATCTGAAAAAGCAGCCTTTGAATAGTAATGACACTTAACAGTTCTGTTACACTTTCATGGGAGGCATTCTGCAATATATACACTTTTAAAAATATGAGGTTATTCATAAGTGAAAGAAATTAACAGGGAAAGATGAGTCAACATGAGAATTCAATTGGAATAAGCCTTGCTGGAACATAAGAGTTCATGGTAGCTAAAACCCCAGTCTTGACTTGGAAGTCTAAGTTAGATGAAGAGAGAAAAGGTCTTAGTAATTCTTGGGACAACAGGTTCATCAGAAGTGATCTTTGTTGCTGTTCAATAAGAGAGTAGCTCCATTTCAGCTTTCCCTGAATTGTGCTTATATGCCTTAAATTTTCATTTGTGGGATTCTTTGGCTTAAGGTCCTCATAGACTAGGACCTTGTCTACCTCTGTAGAACCTAAACGTTTCACCTTGCACATGGGGTGGGTATGGTAGAGTAAATGAGAAAAGGAATGAATGAATGAACATTGTGTAGGATTTTAGGACCCAGTAAAGGCCATTTCATTCTTGGGGTTTTCTTCTTAATCACACCCCAGAATGCAACGCCACTTCCTCTGCTTCCCCCCCATACCCTCCTCCTCCTCTTTCATTGTTGTGGCTATCTTTTCAGATGAATTATCCACATCACTAAAAAAATTAACTTCTGGACAGTCATTATAATTGGATTGTGTGTGTCATTCCAATACTGGACTCATTGATCATACCCTGGTGGTCTTTAGATATGTGAATTTGGGCTCAGTCAGTAAAGAGAAAAGTGATGCCCAGAATTCCCAAGATACATGTTTACAATGTTTGGGAATTTAGGAATGCTACAGTCATATGCCACTCTTTGTCTTCAAAATATGAGATGTGGGTTACTGCATTCTAGCATTCTAGACTATGTGGCCATCTCCTGGGGATTTCAGCTGGACACTGACCCTGGGGCAGGACCCAGGACATGTGGGGCTTACCCCAGAGCAGATACATCCCATGATACCAGAGAAAACACTTAATTCTGGCTTATCTCCCCAGAACTTTCTGAGTTCATTTTCCACTCACCTGTGAATTTTCGATATAGAACCCTTATGATTAATGTTCTGCAAAATAAGAATAATTCCTCCTTTCAGAGATTTATTTATTGTCTATGTTGCATTTTAAGTATGAGATGGCCTCCTTTCACTAATCAAGATTCTGGACCTTACTCAAGATCTAGAGAATCCCCTTTCAGTGAACTCCTTACTATGAAGTGACCTTGACGTTACCTGAGCTCAGGTACAAATTGTTGGACATTATTTTTATATTGACATGGTTTCACTGTGTTAAACTGCTGAATAAATCCTACATTGCCATTTTATCTTTTTATTTTTATTAATTAGATGATACTGTAAGCTCTTGGAGGGCAAGAACAAGGTATTAATGTCTTTTAAGTCCTTTCATATGCTGCAAAGCGATACACATGGGAAATGATTGTAGCACTGAGTAGAGATAATAAATGAATCCATCATCAGTGGTTGTTCTCAGATTAAGATTTTCCCTGTCTGATTTTTAAAAATAGTTAAAATCAAGCTTCAAACAAAAGAATGTACATTGCTGCTACTCTTTAAGGGATTGTTGTAAATTTTAAACCTGTTTTTGAGGACTATTTGATATTTTGCAAGACATTTTCAGTATTCACTTAACACAACAGCTCTTGTAGACAAGGGAAGGTAATAGAGAAGCTGAAATCTCACAGGCTGATTATTTGCCTGTCATGTGGTGATTTAATGACTAAATGGGCAAATGGATAAATATGATGGGCAAATATATTCAGAGTTGGAACCATTTCATTTTGAGTTGAAGGCTACTGCTTTTTTTGGTACAGTATCTTCAGCAGTAAGGGCAGAGGTTAGTGCAGGGTCTCTTGGAGTTTTGTTTTAGGAGTGTTTAGTGCCCTGTTCCCGTTCCCAGCATGGGTAACCTCCAGGGTCTGGTCTGTTTCCTGGGAGTGAGCTTCTGAAGTCAGCTTTGCATCCAGCAATTGGCTTTGCTGTTTTGTATTATTTCATCTTTCTCAGTCTCTTCCAGGATCCAGGGGTCCCTTCAGCTAAAGAAAAAAAAAAAAACCTCATCTCTACCATTTGGGAAGTCTGAGGCGGTACCTCTCTGAACCTCAGTTTCCTTATCTACAAGTGGAGATGAAACAGAATCCATTCATACAGATTTGAGGATTAGATGAGGGACTATTACATGCTCAGCACTGTATCAATCACAGAAAACAAGCTCAGTGCATAGTGAGCAGTCACCAGATATTCACTACTGTTATTGACAGAATTGGAGAGATGCACTGAGGAGAAAGGATTTAGGGACAATGTTGTCAACAGAGTAAAAATTAATGAATATTTACTTATTTACATTAAATTAAATTAAACTCAGCTTTCCAAAGGAGGCTAGTTGGTCTAGGGAGTGGTGAAAAACAGAGATCCCTGCCATGCACACGAGATGGGGCTCCAGCCTCTAAGCTCAATGTGTTGGGTGGGGTGTGCCTCTTCTCACAAAGCCTGGCAGTACTCGGATGTGAAACGGGACCGCAGCACCTCCTTTACATTCATGGGAAAAGATGAAAAGTAATCCTACCTCTGGTGCTGTCTTCCCTTCCAGGGGTAGGGGATTGGCCCAATTCAGTTGCACAACGTGTGAGGATGTAAATCCGATAATGTCATGCCTTAAAAAAATAAAGAAAGCAAGCCGTGCTGATTGCTTATATGGACAGCTGGCACACCTTAAGAAGCAGGAACAGTTCAGGCGGGAATGTAATAAGGCCCAGGAAAGTGGCAGCATGAAAGGGATGACCTTTATTTGCAATCATGGCTGAGATTTACAGTTTATTACTGATAGCTTTTATAAAGAGCCATTCAGTTCAGAGGTGAGAGGTTTGTCATCTGGAAATGCAATTAACTTTACCTTATCCCAGTCCCCCTGGTCTTAGTATGAGAGCAGCACTCCAGCACTTCAGCAATATCATGATTTCCTCTCTAATTTCATTTCTGTCTATTGCATCCCCAGGTCCCTGGTATTAACGTGGTTGCATATTTTTTACTATTATTATTTTTTATTATTGCTACTCCCTGTCATCAGTAGCCAGAAGGCACTTGTGTATTTTTTTTTTTAGATATAAATTATTTGATTTCTGAATGAGGAAACCTCAAAGCATAAAGCCTTTTTAAACCACAGCAGTTAGAGTAGCACACCGAAGCAAGACATGCTCTCTTAGGTGCCTGAAATTAATTACAGCAATGGAGAGGTTGTAGCAAGGTAGAGTTGTTGTTTTACACAAAGATGGGACCCTAAGAGTTTAAGCCCTTGCAGTTCCACACATTTTGGTGGCACACGCCTTGCCTGGAAAGATGCTTGCTCTCCCATGCCTGCTCAGACACACATGCGTGTGGAGGAAGCACAGCATGATTGGAAACAGGAAAAAATGAAAGCGATTTTGGCACCCCTGCTGTGTGTGTATGAGAAGTCCCGAAAGGTCTATTTTTGTTTCACAGGTTCAGTTTTATGACCCTCTCTTGTCTGTTAAGTCAGGTCTGCAGGAATTTAAGAGCCAGACACAAAAGCAAGAATTTAGTACTTTTTGCCAGTTGGTTTAGGTTATTTGAAATATAGCCTAGTATATTTTCCACACTAGGCTGCTGCCAGATAGAATGGAGGAGGGAAGTGGTTCCAAGAGCCTGCATCCTCAGATTTTTCAGCCTCTGAAGAGTTGAGGGAGAGGAGAGGGATTCTGCTGGGGGCACCATCACTTAACGCCACACTGTCTGCTGCTCTGGCAACTCCCCCCGCCTCCCAGTAGCCCTTCCACCTGCCTTATAAACCCCCAAATGAAGGGACCTTTTACAAATTCCTGAGGCTTTATCTGAAAACTATTTCCTCTGGGGTAAGGTAGAGCAGAATAATTACTACCCCTGCGTTTTTCATCCCGATTTTATTGTGGCTATTATTTTCATCAGTGTTAGAGGTTAATATCCCTATTTTTCCCCTCCACTGCCTAAATATAACTGGGGCTCAGCACACAGCCAAACCAGGTAGTGAAGGAAATAGCATTGCCTCCAAAAGAAGTTCAGATTAGTCGAACTGAAATGAGGGTTTGGGGCCCTAGGGTAAGAATTACCCTGCTGCAGCTGATAGCAGATAGATTTAAACCCATAGTATTTCTTTTCTCAGCTGAGAGAGGTCGGGTTAAAAGATTCAGAAGGTGAATAGAGCATGAAACGATGCACTTATATAACTATATTGGTGCTACAATAGAATGGCATCACTAAGAATAAAAGCATCCAAGAGCCATTTTTAACAGGAAGAAGGAAAAGCAGACACCTCAGTTGAGCATCCTTAAAGAGTTCTTTGTAAGCAAAGCAGAGTTGAAGATGCTTAGCTTAAGGGATCGTGCTAAACTTGAGAAGGATATATTCAACTGCCCTTTCCCATAGAAGTGCCTTTAAAATTAACTTTGGTAAATCTTGTGTTTTAAATCTTGTTTGTCCCTAGGTTGTGTCTAAACTCAAAGGATAGAAGTTAGGAATGAGACAAGCATGGAAGCAGGGGGGCCGTTTAGAAGGCTATCGGAGATACATATATATGTATGGCTGAGTCCTTCACTGATTACCTGAAACTGTCACAACATTGTTAATTGGCTATACCCCAATACAAAATGTTTTTGCTGTTAAAAATATACCCTAATTTTAAAAAATCAAGAAAAAGGCTCATGTTACAACAACAACAAAAGGCTATTGAAAAGTTCCAGTTGATATGCTATCTAAGCTTAGAACAGGGTGCTAGCAGTGGTGGTGGGGAGAAGTACATGCTATGAGATAAATTTTGGAGGCAGAGCCTGCAAGGCAGACTTCTGGGTTAAATATGATCAGGTTCAATTAATATGGGATTTGAGTCTTGAGGGAAGTCAGGAAAACTAACTACATCTTGGAGCAAAAATGTACCCATTCACACATACTGCTTACTTAGAGTTACAAACGCCACAAAATGGGAAAACCATTCCCACTCAGAAAAGCTATGATAAACCATTGTCCAGGTCTGATAAACAAAGTTTGTGTTCAGTTACCATCTGTGGCTCAGTGGTGTTACCCAGTTGCTTATCACATAGTTTAATGCTTTGAACTGTGAAACTCAATAATACATGCACTTTCTCTTCACAAATGGCAGTGTCTTAAGAGAGTGTGTGTAGACCAGCATCTTCATTTCTTAGAATCAGCATCAACAGTGGATATAGAGATTTAAGTTAAGTTTGGTATAGGGGTGAGCCGTGTGTTTCTACTAAGGAAGACCAGCACATACGGGTCTTTATTAGACTGTCTCTGGGCCACCGAACTCAGGAATTGTGATGGATCGTGGGAGTGCCTATTCTAAAGCCAGAATGGCTATGAGGGCAGCATGAAGGTATGAAAGAAATGAACCCAAGTTTCATTAAATACTTAATGGATTTATGCCAGAATCATGTGAGGTGATGGGGATTCTACAACAAGTAAGATAGACACAGAGTCCACCCTTACTTGTTACAGAATTGAATTTGGAGAATTTTTGGCCCACAAAGTCAAGAGTAAAGAATCAAAGACAGTAATTAAAGCTTAGTATCTTTTCAGCTTTTTAAAAGGGTTGTACGATGGAATGTTGGAGTCCCATGGAACTTGTGTCCAAACCCTGTTCTCTTTCTACATTCTCTCCCTAGGTGTTTTCATCTATCTTTATATACAATCTGAGTAAGATAATGCTCAAATTTATATGCTAAGCCTCTTTCTTCCTCTGAGTTCTAAATGTGTATAGCAGTAGCAGCAGTGTTAGTCGCTCAGTCGTGTCCAACTCTTTGCGACCCAATGAACTGTAGCCCGCCAGGCTCCTCTATCCATGGGATTCTCCAGGCAAGAATACTGAAGTGGATTGCCTTTCCCTTCGCCAGAGGATCTTCCTGACCCAGGGATGGATCCCAGGTCTCTGGCATTGCAGGCAGATTCTTTACCATCTGAGCTACAGGGAAGATCAAATGTGTAGAACCAAGTGCCTATTCAACACTGCTGCTAAATGTCTGAGAAGCAGGCATTAAACGTGGGCAAATCGAACTCCTGATTTTCAACCTCAAGTTTAATGCTTAACCATCCTAGTAGATTTCATCACTCCCCTTTTTTAGTTCCTCTTGGTGCAAATACAGGCTTTTCTCACCTTCTGCATCAATGCTGTTAACAATTCTTCAGGTTCTGCTTTCAAAATGCCCTCCCATCCACCTCTTAACACTCCAGTTTATACCACCCAAGACCCTGGTGTAAGCATGGTCATCTCTTGTCTCCGGGTTTGACTGATCTCCCTCTCTCCATCCTTGTCCTTCTCTCCCTTGTCAGTTTCTTACTCAGAAGCTATAAAAGCATGAAGCAAAAATGGTTTTACAATGTAAATCAGAGCCTAGCCTTATCCACTAAAAAACCTCATCCTGTGTCTTCCCATCATTACCATAGTCTCTGAGACCCTAAAGGTCTGGTCCTTACCTACAGCTTTCACATCTTCTTTCACCAGAAATGGCTTTGCTATGAAGTGTATTTTGTGGCCCTTCATTTGTATGGTTCCTTTCCAAGATTTGAGAGGTCCTTAATCAAGTTCATATTTCTCATTTTATTTCTTGTGTTTTAAAGTTCAGTTCAGTCACTAAGTCATGTCTGACTCTTTGCAACTGCATGGACTGCAGCACGCCAGGCTTCCCTGTCCCTCACCAACTCCCGGAGCTCGCTCAAACTCGTGTCCATTGAGTCGGTGATGCCATCCAATCATCTCATCCTCTGTCATCCCCTTCTCCTTCTGCCTTCAACCTTTCCCATAATCAGGGTATTTTCCAATGAGTCAGTTCTTCGCATCAGGTGGCCAAAGTATTGGAGCTTCAGTATCAGTCCTTCTAATAAGTATTCAGGACTGATTTCCTTTAGGATTGACTGGTTTGATCTCCTTGCAGTCCAAGGGACTCTCAAGAGTCTTTTCCAACACCACAGTTCAAAAGCATCAATTCTTGGGTGCTCAGCTTTCCTTATGGTCCAACTCTTACATCCATACATGACCACTGGAAAAACTGTAGCTTTGACTAGACAGACATTTGTCGGTAAAGTAATGTCTTTGCTTTTTAATACACTATTGAGGTTTGTCATAACTTTTCTCCCAAGGAGTGTGTCTTTTAATTTCATGGCCACAGTCACCATCTGCAGTGATTTTGGAACCTAAGAAAATAAAGTATGTCACTGTTTCTATTGTTTCCCCATTCTACTTGCCATGAAGTGATGGGACTGGATGCCATTATCTTAGTTTTTTGAATGCTGAGTTTTAAGGCAGCTTTTTCACTCTCCTCTTTCATTTTCATCAAGAGGCTCTTCAGTTCCTCTTCGTTTTCTGCCATAAGGGTGGTGTCATCTGGATATCTGAGGTTATTGATATTTCTCCCGGCAATCTTGATTCCAGCTTGTTCTTCATCCAGCCTGGCATTTTGCATGATGTACTCTACATATAAGTTAAAGCAGGGTAACAATATACAGCCTTGTACTCCTTTCCCAATTTGGAACCAGTCTGTTGTTCCATGTCTGGTTCTAACTGTTGCTTCTTGACCTACACACAGGTTTCTCAGGAGACAAGTAAGGTGATCTGGTATTCCCATCTCTTTAAGTATTTCCCACAGTTTGTTGTGATCTATACAGAAGTAGATGTTTTGCTGGAATTCTTTGTTTTAAAGAGGATCCCCCAAATTGCATAGGTTTCAGGCCCCATGAAATCTGGGTTTGCCTCTTCCTCTAGCTGTCTACTTCTTTCTTATTTCTCTCCAGCCACATTAGCCTTTATCAAACATGTCAAAGTTATTTTTACCTTATGGCCTTTGCACTCACTCTTTCTCTAAGTAAAGTGAAAGTGAAGTCGCTCAGTCATGTCCAACTCTTAGCAACCCCGTGGACTGCAGCTTACCAGGCTCCTCTGTCCATGAGATTTTCCAGCCAAGAGTAGTGGAGTGGGTTGCCATTGCCTTCTCTGCTCCTGGGCCTTGGCCTCCTTCAATTTAGATGCTTTCTCTAAAGCATCACACAGTTCACTCCCTCGTTCTAAGTTTCTGCTGAAATATCTCCTTTTGAGAGATGCCTTCCCTGACAGCCTTCTCTCTGCTTGCTCTATTACTTTCCTTGTTTTAGTGCTTTCTACAGACACATTACTATACCTTTTTAAAACATTTTTATTGATGGCTGTGACAATAGAATGGAAAGTACATGTGGACAAGGACTTTACCTCATTTAATGTTTATCTGCAGATCCTGGAGCAGGGCCTGGTTCCTAGCTGGTTCTCAGTGAGTGAGTGTTGGTTGAGTGAAGATGGGGACCAGCTGTTCTCCACCTTCACTGATGCAGCAAGTTCTCTCTCATTGATGAGAACTGAAAGTGCAGCACAAAGAAGAGAAAAAATTACTGCCTGGTGGTGACACCTATGGAATGTAAAGAAGGGAAAGCAGTTGGCCCCAGCTATCTGGACCAGCACTGTCCTCTAGAACTTTCTGTGATGATGAAAATTTTACATATTTGTGTTTTTCAATATGATATCCATTAACCACTGAGCCTTTTCATGCTGTTCGTGGGGTTCTCAAGGCAAGAATACTGAAGTAGTTTGCCATTCCCTTCTCCAGTGGACCACGTTTTGTCAGAGCTTTCCACCATGACCCGTCCATCTTGGGTGGCCCTGCAGGGCATGGTTCATAGTTTCACTGAGTGAGACAAGGCTGTGGTCCATGTGATCAGATTGGTTAGTTTCCTGCGTTTTCATTCTGTCTGCCCTCTGATGGAGAAGGATAAGAGGCTTATGGAAGCTTCCTGATGGGAGAGACTGACTGAGGGGGAAAATAGATCTTGTTCTGATGGGCAGGGCCATGATCAGTAAATCTTTAATCCAATTTTCTGTTGATGGGCGGGGCTGTGTACCCTCCCTGTTATTTCACCTGAGGCCAAACTATGTTGGAGGTAATGAAGATAATGGCAACCTGCTTCCAAAGGTCCCATGCATGCACTGCTGCACGCAGTGCCCCCAACCCTGCAGCAGGCCACCGCTGACCCACGCCTCTGCTGGAGACTCCTGGACACTCCTGGGCAAGTCTGGGTGGTCTCTTGTGGGGTCACTGTTCATTTCTCCTGGGTCCTGGTGCACACAAGGCTTTGTTTGTGCCCTCCAAGAGTCTGTGTAACTTCTGGCAGCTTTATGGTGCTGTTAATGGGGACCTTCTCCAAGAGGGCTTATGCCATACCCAGGCCTACTGCACACACAGCCCCAGCCCCTGCAGCAGTCCACTGCTGACCCATCCCTCCGTAGGAGACACTCAAACTCCATTCTGGCTCAGTCTCTGTGGGGCCTCTGGGTCCTGGTGCACAAAAGGTTTGTTTGAGTCCTCTGAATGTCTCTGGTGGGTATGAGGTTTGATTCTAAACGCAATTTTGCCCCTCCTATCATCTTGCTGGGGCTTCTCCTTTGCCCTTGGACATGGGGTATCTCCTCAAAGTCACTCCAGTGCCATGTAGCCGCCACTCAAATGTTGGGTTAAAACTCAACATTCATAAAGCTAAGATCATGGCATCTGGTGCTATCACCTCATGGCAAATAGATGAGGAAACAATGGAAACAGTGACAGACTTTATTTTCTTGGGCTCCAAAGTCACTGCAGATGGTGACTGCAGCCATGAAATTTAAAGATGCTTGCTCCTTGGAAGAAAAGCTATGACCAACGTAGACAGCATATTAAAAAGTAGAGACATTACTTTACCAATAAAGGTCCGTCTAGTTGAAGCTATGGTTTTTCCAGTAGTCATGTGTGGTTGTGAGAGTTGTGAGAGTTGGACCATAAAGAAAGCTGAGTGCTAAAGAATTGATGCTTTTGAACCATGGTGTTGGAGAAGACTCTTGAGAGTCCCTTGGACTGCAAGGAGATCCAACCAGTCCATCCTAAAGGAAATCAGTCCTGAATATTCATTGGAAGGACTGATGCTGAAGCTGAAACTCCAATTCTTTGGCCACTTGATGTGAAGAACTGACTTATTTGAAAAGACCCTGATGCTGGGAAAGATTGAAGGTGGGAGGAGAAGGGGATGACAGAGGATGAGATGATTGGATGGCATCACCGACTCAATGGACATGAGTTTGAGTAAGCTCCGGGAGTTGGTGATGGACAGGGAAGCTTCGCATACTGCAGTCCATGGGGTCACAAAGAGTCGGACATGACTGAGCGACTGAACTGAACTGAACCACTGTGCTCTTGAAATTTAGCTAGTGAAACTTAGAAACCGACGTTTAAATGTTATTTGATTTTACTTAATTTTATTTCAATAAATTTATTTGTTTAATGTAATTAAATAGCCTCATGTGGCTAATGGTTAGCACATAGATCATCAGTATAGGTCTAGGGACCCAGAATTGTTTTTCTGGAATAACATGATACAGCTAGATGCAAGAGCTGAGATGAACACCAAGTGCTTCTGGTTTTAGGAAAAAATGCTCCAGTATCTGCACAGGTAGTGCTGGATATAAAATGAAACATGTTTTTCAAGATTATTGAAATCTTCCCAAAGCAGGAACTTTCTGAGAACAGTGTCTGACATTTAGCAATAATAGGTTTTTTAAAGATTAGCCTAAATAGCTTAGAAACATATACACATCACATAAGGTTAGAACCTAAAGGCCAGGTGACCTCCACCAATTAGAAACAGGAACTGCCAGTTAAAGATGGGAGACACTTGTAATAAATACAAAGTTCCATAATCAGAAAGGGATGCAGACACCCAAGATGCAAATGAAAATGAGACTTGGTAATTGCAGAGCTGGTGAGTCTGAAAAATACCTGAGGGGAAGAGTTGATGACCAACTAAATAGGGGTCACTCAGCAATACCGTGGCAGCAGGGATTCCACTTTCAAACACAGGGTATATGGCTAGGGGTGAGAGGTGGAGAATTGTATTGTTCTAGCTCATCCAAAAAAGATTCTAACCACATCTGGGAAGCTAGCTCTGGCTTACATCCCCACAATTAAAGAAGAAAATAAAATGTAGAGGAAATAAAAGAAAGGCCACAAAAATGATACGAATGTTGGAAGAGCAAACGTGAGTGGTCTGACTGAAGGAGTAATTTATATTTTTCCCAAAGAAAGGCGTCTATGGGGGAAGTGACCACAGTCTATAAATACCTTCAGGGTAACCGTATAAATGAGAGAAAGTCACTATCTTCTCGGCTCGCTGGACCAGGAGCCATAGCTAAATCTAAGAACGAAAACGTATTTCAGCCATTAGTAAAACAAAACAAATTCTCCTAGGCTAGGAGGACCGGACAGGGATGGAGCTCTCAAAAGAAGGAGGCCAAGTCCTGTCACTGCACTCAGGAGCTGATCGAATGAGATAATAATGGAAATAAAAGGAACATTAGACTAAGGACTTGTGAAATAATTGGTCTGATAGGTCCGGAAATCTGCCTTTGGCTGTGGCCCACGCAGGAGGCCTCAGAGAAAGGTAAAAGTTCCTCACAGTATTTCTCCAGACCTGCCTAAGCAAGGCAGATGGGCAAATTCCCTACTTAAAATAGGCCGAAGTTTGATGTTTTGTGCAGTGCGACCTCATTTGCTCACACCCTGCTGACCTGGATTCTTGGTTCATCTGACCAACTCTGCTGTGGGGACTGGGCTGAGAGGGGCCATGATGCCAGGCTATTGTGGCAGCATCCCCAGGGTCTCTTACTTAGAGGGTAGGGCCTGTGTAACCTTCCAAGATTAATCCTGGCCCAGCCTGATCCAGGGAGAGAAAGCAGGGCTGTGACTTCATCAGTAATAATCCTCAAAATCCTTGAATTCACCCTCACTTTTTTTCTGAAGACAATGAATTGATCTTCTTTTCAGACTTTGCATCATGAGGTTTCATCATCCCAGTCTCTTAGTACTTCAAACATTTGAGTTCTAAGAAGCTTTAGAAATTATATCATCTTCTTAAATTTTTCACAATGACACAACAAAGCTCAGCAGTATCAAGTGATTTGATATCAAGTGACCTTGATATCACCCATCCAGTAAAAAATTTTTGTCCACTATGGTAACCTATAGGGGCACTGTGTTAGATTTAGCAGCTATGTTGGAGGAGGAGTTAAAATATGAATGATGCATAGATTCTAGCTTCAAGAATGATCACCTCCAAAGCAAAATGTGCCTACCTTAGGGGGTTCCTAAGGCAAATCCTCTGAGGGTGTCAGAGCATGGAGAAGGAGCTGGCATTGGAACTGTACTTTGAAGGACGGTAAGCCACTTAGCAGCAGCAGCAGCACTTGGTAAGGTTGGGGAGGCAGAGGAGGTGGGGAGTTTCCGTTGCAAGGAAAAGAATCCTGTCTGCATAAAGATGCGAATTCTCAAGGAACCACAGTGTAAACACAAAGTAATTACAATTGGATGAACCTTCAGGATAAGGAAATGAAAGAGTAGTAAATATTATTGGAAAGGTAGAGTTGTACTAAACTGAACTGAAGAGTTGTGCTAGATCGTGGCAGGCCAAAAAAAGTTAGTTCAGTTCAGTCACTCAGTCGTGTCCGACTCTGTGACCCCATGAATTGCAGCACACCAGGCCTCCCTGTCCATCACCAACTCCTGGAGTTTACCCAAACTCATGTCCATGAGTTGGTGATGCCATCCAGCCATCTCATCCTCTGTCGTCCCCTTCTCCTCCTGCCCCCAATCCCTCCCAGCATCAGAGTCTTTTCCAATGAGTCAGCTCTTTGCATGAGGTGGCCAAAGTACTGGAGTTTCAGCTTCAGCAACAGTCCTTCCAATGAACACCCAGGACTGATCTCCTTTAGGATGGACTGGTTGGATCTCCTTGCAGTCCAAGGGACTCTCAAGAGTCTTCTCCAACACCACAGTTCAAAAGCATCAATTCTTCAGCGCTCAGCTTTCTTTATAGTCCAACTCTCACATCCATACATGACCACTAGAAAAACCATAGCCTTGACTAGATGGACCTTTGTTGGTAAGGTAATATCTCTGCTTTTCAATGTTGCTATCTAGGTTGGTCATAACTTTCCTTCTAAGGAGTAAGCGTCTTTTAATTTTGTGGCTACAATCACCATCTGCAGTGATTTGGAGCCCCCAAAAATAAAGTCTGACACTGTTTCCACTGTTTCCCCATCTATTTCCCATGAAGTGATGGGATCGGATGCCATGATCTTCATTTTCTGAATGTTGAGCTTTAAGCCAACTTTTTCACTCTCCTCTTTCACTTTCATCAAGAGGCTTTTTAGTTCCTCTTCACTTTCTGCCATAAGGGTGGTGTCATCTGCATCTCTGAGGTTATTGATATTTCTCCCAGCAATCTTGATTCCAGCTTGTGCTTCTTCCAGCCCAGTGTTTCTCATGATATACTCTGCATGTAAGTTAAATAAGCAGGGTGACAATATACAGCCTTGACATACTCCTTTTCCTATTTGGAACCAGTCTGTTGTACCATGTCCAGTTCTAACTGTTGCTTCCTGACCTGCATATAGGTTTCTCAAGAGGCAGGTCAGGTGGTCTGGTATTCCCATCTCTTTCAGAATTTTCCACAGTTTATTGTGATCCACACAGTCAAAGGCTTTGGCATAGTCAATAAGGCAGAAATAGATGTTTTTCTGGAACTCTCTTGCTTTTTCCATGATCCAGCAGATGTTGGCAATTTGATCTCTGGTTCCTCTGCCTTTTCTAAAACCAGCTTGAACATCAGGAAGTTCACAGTTCACATATTGCTGAAGCCTGCCTTGGAGAATTTTGAGCATTACTTTACTAAAGTTAAGGTCGTCTTAATTATTTACTAAAATCATCCAGCTTAAACCAAAGTGGAAGTAGATGGATGAATTAACAGTCCTCACTGGACATCGAACAACAGACTGGTTCCAAATAGGAAAAGGAGTACGTCAAGGCTGTATATTGTCACCCTGCTTATTTAACCTACATGCAGAGTACATCATGAGAAATGCTGGACTGGAAGAAGCACAAGCTGGAATCAAGATTGCTGGGAGAAATATCAATAACCTCAGATATGCAGATGACACCACCCTTATGGCAGAAAGTGAAGAGGAACTAAAAAGCCTCTTGATGAAAGTGAAAGTGGAGAGTGAAAAAGTTGGTTAAAGCTCAACATTCAGAAAATGAAGATCATGGCATCCGGTCCCATCATCTTCATGGGAAATAGATGGGGAAACAGTGGAAACAGTGTCAGACTTTATTTTTTGGGGCTTCAAAATGTGGTGGTTCAGAGGTTAAAGCGTCTGCCTGGAATGAGGGAGACCCAGGTTCGATCCCTGGGTCAGGAAGATCCCCTGGAGAAGGAAATGGCAACCCACTCCAGTAGCCTTGCCTGGAGAATCCCATGGAGGGAGGAGCCTGGGAGGGCTACATGCGGTCGCAAAGAGTCAGACACGACTGAGTGACTTCACTTTCACTTTTCAAATCACTGCAGATGGTGATTGCAGCCATGAAATTAAAAGATGCTTACTCCTTGGAAGAAAAGTTACGACCAACCTAGATAGTATATTCAAAAGCAGAGACATTACTTTGCTGACTAAGGTCTGTCTAGTCAAGGCTATGGTTTTTCTAGTGGTCATGTATGGATGTGAGAGTTGGACTGTGAAGAAGGCTGAGTGCCGAAGAATTGATGCTTTTAAACTGTGGTGTTGAAGAAAACTCTTGAGAGTCCCTTGGACTGCAAGGTGATCCAACCAGTCCATTCTGAAGGAGATCAACCCTGGGATTTCTTTGGAAGGAATGATGCTAAAGCTGAAACTCCAGTACTTTGGCCACCTCATGCAAAGAGTTGACTCATTGGAAGAGACTCTGATGCTTGGAGGGATTGGGGGCAGGAGGAGAAGGGGACCACAGAGGATAAGATGGCCGAATGGCATCACTGACTCGATGGACATGAGTCTGAGTGAACTCTGGGAGATGGTGATGGACAGGGAGGCCTGGTGTGCTGCAATTTATGGGGTCTCAAAGAGTCGGACATGACTGAGCGACTGAACTGAACTGAACTGAAGAGAATTTACGTGAACTGATTTTGGGGGAAGATTTTGTTTCTTAGCTGAGAGGAGAGAGAATAGTTGTATACACGATAATAGATGAGCGAAGTTTTTCTGGCTTGCTATTATGACTCGAGCCAAGTGTTCATCTTCTGGTCATTTTCAAACATATTATTAGATACATATTTGTAGTTGAGAATTATCCCACTTGAAACCCAAAGTGATCTACGTTACGTGGTTTTAAAATCTTGGTAGCTTAATTGTGTCTTGCGGTGAAGTAATAATATGATTATTATTGCCTCACTTGCAGAGAGTTTTGCATCATTATTATACTATCTCCATTTCACAAAAGAGGAAACATGGATTCAACTGTCTCGCCAAGAATCATACAGCTAGGAAGTGACAGGGCTGAATTTCAAATTTTTCTGTTGTAAATTAAAGTATAGTGGTTTCCAAGTTCACACTCTCCCATTGCTCTGTGTGAGAGTGTGGACTTGTATCCAGAGTAACTCCCTGTTCATTACTGCAGCCACTAACTTCCTGGAGTTCTTTCTGCAGGAGTTTATGTTCCTGATGAGCATTTTTCCCTCAAAATTATGACCCCTATATTTGACCACACCTCTTCATGTTGAAGGCATTGTTCTGACAGTTGGAGATTCATTTATTCAGCAAATATTTGTTAACATTTTGGTTTTTCTAAAACACTTTTGATTTTTCTAAGTCTTGCTTTTAGATGGTTCTCAATATCTACTTCATGTTCATTTGAATGTTTGTGTATGTATGTCTGTCTGCATATCTGTTAATTTTTTCAGGCACTGTCTCTTCACCTGGTTGATTAGAACAAGTGGATTAATTCTCTAAATCACTTAATTGTGGAATTAATTTTGATCAGTTGTTGCTCTGGGTGTTCTTGTATTGTGTGAACCAGATGCTTGCTGAACTCGGAGGTTTTCTCATTCTGGTGGCTTTCCCTGGGGGACGTACCTCCCCACCCTATTCATTTTCTCATGGGTATGCTGTGGAAATGATTTTGATCCCGTTCTTCTCATTGTTGCTGCCACTACACGGTGATGTGTCTGCTGTATAAACTGTACTGAGGTTTCCTCTAGCTACCAAGGCCCTGTCATTGAGGTGACTTGCCTTTGCAGAGCCATCTGTCTTTGGGAAGTTGAGTTCTTGTACAAGGTCAATACAGCTAAATGCCACCATTGCTGTAATCAGATGCCTTTGCTGCCCATGAAGCATTTGCAAATACTCCCAGTCTCTATTCACACTCTGCTGGCTCTTCCTTTGTCCAGTGTCTTTCATCTTTCCAGGGCCAATCTCCACCCTCTGATTCATCATCACAAGGGGACTTTCCATTTGTTGTTTGCTATATTCTCATGCAGCCGTATCTTTGATGATTTCCATTTCAGCACTAGTTAGCAAGAGTCTCTTCAGCACGGCCCCATTCAGTTTTGTAGTTTTGTTCTTTTACCCTGTTCTTGACAATTATAAGATTTGGGCTGATCAATAGCCTGTGTGTTTCTTAACCATGCATTGTTATCTGCTTTTCCAATTGGATTAATTCCAGATAGCAGTGTTATATTCTTGTTTATTTTCATTGCTCACCTCAATATCATAGTTACTTTTTATAACTCATATGTTTGAGAGTGACATTGTTATCTAAATATTTCACTGGATACTGATAAGTATCAGTGTATTACTACCTAAGTGTTGATAATTCACAAATGTATTAATTTTCTATGGTGCTATAGCAAATTAACACAAACAAAGTATCTTAAAGTAACACAAATTTATTGTAATTCTGGAGATCAGAAGTTGAAAATAGGTCTTGTGTTGCTGTGTGTGTGTGTGTGTATGTGTGTGCTCTTAGTCATGTCTGACTTTTTGCAACCCTGTGAACTGTAGACCGCCAGGCTCCTCTGTCCTTGAAATTTCCCAGGCTTGAATACAGGAGTGAGTTTTCATTTCTTACTTCAGGGGTTTTTTCCCGACCCAGGGATCAGACCTGTGTCTCCTGCATTGGCAGGTGGATTCTTTACTGCTGAGCCACTTGGGAAACCCCCAAAATAGGTCTCAGTGCACTAAAGTCATTCATTTCTGGAAACTCTAGGGTAGAATCTGTTTTCTTGTCTTATCCAGTTTCTAGCAGCTACCCACACTCATTTGTTCATGGTGCCCAACCATTTTCAAAGCTAGCAATGGTTGATGGAGTCCTTCTAAAATTGTATCTCTCTGACTGATACTTTAGCCTCCCTCTTCCACTTTTAAGGGCTCTTGTGATTATGTTGGGACCACCTCAGTAATCCAGAATAATCTGTCTATCATAAAGTCATGAGGATCTTAGTTCTTTCTACAACTTAATTCTCTTATCCTAAGTAACATAACACATTCACAAATTCCAGGGATTAGGATCTGGACATAATTCTGAGAACCATTCTGAGACTGCCTACCACAGGTGGTGATAAATCATAACACCCGCTTACATGATTCTTGTGAACAATATGATGGAACTACTTTTCTAACTTCACATAGCTAAGCCATCTTTCTCCTTTGGAGCTCTTGCGGTGTACTGAGAGTTCTGTTGACTACTGGAACTAAATATATGGATTGAGAAGGAGAGACTGAGAGGCATAGAGGTCACAGGCAGTAACCTTGGTGTTCTTCTGTGCCCTCAATGCTGGGCATGTCTGTAGGATAACTGGCTTCTTCATATATCAGAAAGTGTCTGGCAAAACATTTGTCCCTTTAAATACATTTTAGCTTTAGAAGCAGTTTCAGTGATTGAAAACGTAGAAATTCTCATTTCACATTTTAAGTCACTTTTTAGCTGTGATAGGTTTCTAGATTGTCACTGCTTTTCTGTCTTTATAGGAAACCAAATAGCTGCCTGGTCTAGAAGTCCTGAGTATAAATATAGATGTTCATGCCCATTAAAATTTGAATAAGAATGGTAGCATGGTGCTATTAATTCTGTAAGCATTTGATGAATTTGTGTAATATACTGTACATTACAAACTAACATAACACTATTATGAAATGTCATTATGACATTTCCCAGGTTATGTTTTCAATCAATCTAAAAGAGCTCATTAGGGGCCTTGTGGCTTGGGATGGTTTGCTAGATGGCTTAGAGATTTACTGAAATCCTCAGAAAGTTTTTGATCTAAGACAATGGGGAACAGCATGAGACACTAGAACCTTTACTTCTAGTCGTGATTTTATTATAACCAGCTATATAACACTGGCAAATTTATTGATATCTCCGGGCCTCAGATGCCCCATGTATGAAGTGGCAAATTTGGCTGAGCGTTTCATTCAGGGTCAGGGATGGGGTTTGTTAAATAGAACAAATGAAAGTACAGGGTGCTCAGTTTAATTTGAATTTCAGATAAGCAACAAATAACTTTCTAGTATATGCCCCAAACATGGCATGAAATGTATTTGTACTAAAAATTATACAGTTCGTCTGAAATTCAAATTTAACTAGGCATCCTGTGTCTGTGTTTGACAAGATAAAGTAGTTTTATGTATGTATGCCGTCACTTTCCCTATCAGTCCGCGGCAAGAAACATGTTTCCTTGTGTGTGGGTCCAGCTTTCTGTTCTCCCAGCACAATGCTCCAGATAGTCACTACCAGTCACTTAAAGTTAGCACAGATGGTAAAATCCAAGCCTGACAAATATTTGTAGAGTGGAAGAGTAGCTGATATCCCTAACTTAATCTATTACCTTTATTCTATTTCTAAAGTTCCATGATTCTATATCATGTCCATAGCATAGGTAGAAATAAAGATCATCAGCAGTTGTGTGTTAACATAGACAAGCACATGGTTATGTGCAAACTGCAGAGAGATTGTTTTGAATGTGGATCTCAGGAGGGATTAAGGTGATCTCTCTTCCTACTGGAAGCTTGAAATGAAAGATAGGCTGTCAGGTATAGCTTGACTTTGAAGGATGATACACTGGAGGACCATCAGAAGGGTTGGGCTCAGGACATTTGTGAGGTATCTCCTGAATACTTTTCCTCTGTCCTTCCTTCCATATCCACTCCCCTTCCTTCCTCACTGTTCTTTGTGCCCCAGGACATCTACTGATTTGGATACTATCAGTGGGATCCATTGCTTTGTGATTCCCAGTTGAATCTGGCAACTCCAAATCAAGAGATTGGAAAGATGGAAGAAGGCATGGTTGGAGTATTTATTCCACAGGAAGTGGCCAAGAGTTGGTTGTACCCCTTTTACCAAAGATCCCAAATCCTCTCTGGCGTATTCCTCATGCAGCTGCTCTTCCTAGGATGTAGGGATTATTCCCTCTCTATGCCCGTTCAGGCCTAGGGGTTGTAGTGGCTCCCTGCTGTTGCTAGTATTAAGGTACTGGTGCTCATTCTTATTTTCCAAAACCCTGCTCTCAAGTTTATAACCAGTCTCTTTATTAAACTCTCCTCAATTACTCATTTTGAGTGTGCCATCTGCTTCCTGCTGTGGCTCTGACTGGTACACATGGGTACTGTTAGCTAACTATTTGAGAATATGTGGCTTACAGAGGTTAAGTCAGTGGTCCAAGATCACATAACTCATAAGTGGTAGATCTAGGACTCAGATCAAGAATTGTCAAGTCAATCTGAAGAAGTAGGAGGAAAGTATGTTGGGAGATCCATAGGAAGTCTGGTGATGGTCTTGGAAACATGTATTTTTCTTCATTGCCTTGGAAGATATTCTAAGGAAACAAACCTACATCATCATCTATTATGTCTCTCTTTTTCCATTGTGGGAAAGAAAGGATAAGAATACTTCTCAAATGCTTATTGTTTCTTGGTCTTAAAAAAAAATTTCTGTGAATCAAATAAAAAAGTAGAGATGACGTCCAGATTTTATGCTTCTCAGCCTAGTGCTCTGTACTCTAGAAAATGCTGCTTCTAGTACCTTCTGTCCACCTTCATTACTTTTCTTGAAGCCAAAATAACTATCTTGTAAAAAGATCCATTCTGGGGACTTCCCTGGCAGTCCAGTGGTTAAGATTTCTCGTTTCCAAAGCAGAGGATGTGAGTTCGACCCCTGGTTGAGGATCTAAGATCCCACATGCCGTAGGGGTATGGCCAAAAGACTTTAAAAAATTAAAAATTAAAGAAGTTCCTTCCTTCTGCCAAGGATGAAGATATTCTTAGCAAAGCATTACTATTATTATTGACAAGTAGAATGATATACTTAACATCGTGTGCCTCTGTCTGAGACAATTATGAATTGACTTGGAATTAAATCACCTTTCTTGGAACAAACCATTTCCCATGAGCTTTCCCTGCTGCCAGCTAGCCTGAAGATGATGTAAAATGGAGGAGGCAAGTCTGGGGACCCATGTCCCTCTGATCTGCAGTCCTCTCTTGAGTGACACATGCTTTGGACACCCTGCCTGCGTATTCCATTTCTGTTCACCCTTTTATGCAGCCCGAGTTCACTCAATTTCCCTTTTTTCCCACCAAATATATCTTTTCGAAAGCTTCAGTTTACCTCAAGTTCAAGCTCTTTTTGAATCATGTCAGTTTCTCATTCAGTTTCTGCTTCATTTCCATTGGTTTTGCTAAGTTAAGATCCACTCTTGACTAAATAAGCAGTAGTGATATTGACAAGACGGAAATATGGCAAAGATGTCAGGAGGAAGTCATCCCTCATTCCTGGGGTAGGAGGGCTTGGTGGCACCCATAAAGACCAGGCATATCCTAAGACGTATGATAGTGATACATAGGCAGTTACCCTGGTGCAGTAGCTAAGCCATGTATTTTAGGAGGAGAAATAAGAAATTTTGAGATAAAAACATATACAAGGTAAGGGTATATACAAGAGCCAACCAGTTGTTTAGAAGAGGCATTGGTTTTTTTAGCTGCGCAAAAGTTTCTGCTGCCTGACTTTAGTTAATTTTTTAAAACTAGATTTTACTCCTGCTATTGCTATAGGGGACTAGGAGACATTTGAAAACTAATGCTTTTTTCCATAAAGGATTTTCTTCAGGGGTGTGAGATTGGAGGAGTCTTTCTCTCCAGTTCATATGATGTTGTTGGTGAGGAAGTTCTTCTCTAGGGAATAGATGGATCAGGAACTTTGATTTTTACTTTTCTCTCCAATTTCTGAAAACCCTGTCCATATTGAAATGGACTTAGAATAACCCTAGGGCCTTACTGTAAGCACCATCCATAGGGTGCAGCCACAGCACCCAATTTTATGGGACCCTCTTGGTCAGAGCCAGTGGTGTGGCCAAGAGAATGGGCTGGTGACCATAAACCATTCTGTATATTCATCCTCATGCAGGAAAACTAAGTACCCTGAATTGACATTGAACTTCTTTCATAGAGAATTGTACAAAAACTAAACATTGTTTTCCATGAAAGTCATACTAGACCTATTATTTTTCCACTCTATGTGGACCAAATAACTTAGACAATGTTTTCCAAATTTCGTGTTTACTGGTAACTGGCCTTGAACTAAAAAGGACTGAATGACTCTAATCATGACTGAAATGAAAATGTAAGTGATTCAGGTCCCAGGTGGCCTTCCCTGGTGTTTGATTTCAAGTCTAAATTGAGGCATTTGGCCCAATAGCCATACAGAGGTGACCTTCAGCCTTACCCAACTCTTCTTTTCTCCTATGTGGTGTAAATCAAGTGTGTAAATTAGGTAATTTTCTCCATGAGTTATTAGATCAGTATTTAGGATCAGAATAGCTATGTTCTTTACCAAGCTGTTTTATATATATATATATATATATATATATTCTCACACACACACATATATACACTTTTAACAGAAAGGTCAAGATTTTTTAGTAACAATAAAATGTTACCAATTTAAATCAGACACATCTGCATTGCAAAAGCTGCCACTCTTCTTTGGCTATAGAGAATTGTCTTTCTAACCATTTAGTAGTGACTTGGGTTGTTTGGGGAACCCATAAGATAAATTAAAGAATGTGGACAAGATTGAAAAAAAAAAAAGTAAGAAATGTCTTCCGAGAAGTTAGGAGGAACAAGCTAGGATATAAAGGAAATAAAGAGAGCTTTTCTGTAACTTTGGGAAAGGAACGTGAGAAAGAAATATCAGTGAAGAGGAAAGAGGATGAAACAAAGAAAGTGGTAGGTAATGCTGTGGACACAAATGGGGATTGAAGAAGAGTCTTGGGGATAAACTGTTGTTTGTGCTTCCTGATCCAGGCATTGAAATTATCCTGAACTGGCAAGATGTTGACTCTAGGGTACACAGAACAGAATATTCCAACACAGCTGCCTGCGAAACATGTGTCAAGACACAAGGTCCCAGAGGGCTAGGCTACAGATAGGGATCAACCTAGGGGAGAAGCAGGGTGATTAAGATTTCCTGAACTTTGGGATATTCAAGTTACTGGTGCACTGCCTGCCATCCTGATTTTAGGTTTATGTGGATGTAGGCTGTCTCTTTGGTTTTAGAAGTTTCCCCTTCGGTTCTTTGATTGCTCCTTTTTTACATGTTCGTTTTGGCCAACCATCCTCCACGGCTGGACAGCCTGTGATCATAGAGGGCCCTCCTTCCTTCTTATCCTCAGCCAGAGCTCATTCCCTTTTGTATCGGCTGTTTTCCTTGGAAGCGTGAAGCATTAGCTTTAATCAGTTTATAGAGCCCCTGACCTAATTTTACATCTGCAATAAGATCACTATGAATTCTCTGCTTCCCCATGGAGGATAGAGCTCTGCCTTCCCCCTCCCTTCTGTAATCTTTCTTTGTGATGGACGTTAGAGAGCCTGGCAGGTTCTGTTCCACACTGCATTGCTCCAAGAGAAAATTTATTTATATATTAATTTTATATAAAAAAGATTTCTCATAGGGAGCCAAAGATTGAATCATAGTCAGAAACCTAATTTGAGATTGAAGGCAGGATAGCAGCAGGCAAACAATGTCAAAGAGCAAAAGCTCTGGGGGTGGGAAACACACAGGCATTAAAAATTTGCTTTGCATCATATACCTCTCTGTTCCTTCAGCATGTTGGCACATGTTGCGGGCCAACCTTGTGTATCAGTTTTCTTTTGCCATATAACAAATTACTGCAAATGTAGTAGCTTAGAACAATATTCATTTGTTATCTTACAGTCCTTCTAGGTCAGCAGTTGGGGCTCTGCTTAGCTGGGTTACCTGCTCAGGGAACAAGGCTGAGATCAAAGTATTGGATGGGCTGTGTTCTCGTGTGGAGGCTCAACAAGGGATGAATCTGTGTCCAAACTCCCCCAGGTTGTTTGCTGAATTTATTTCTGTACATCTGTAGAATTTGTGTCGGTTTGTTTCTTTAGGGCGAGAGAGGGATAGAAACTTTGCTGAAGTTTCTATCCTCTAGACCTCCTTTTAAAGGGCTCATCTGATTAGGGCAAGTCAACCCAGGATAGTCTTCCTTTGGATTAATTTATTTAACTGTTGAGAGATTTTAATTACATCTGCAAAATCCCTTACTCTTGCCATACTAGTTAGTGGGGTCATAGTTTCCAAGCCTACTTAAAAGGAAGGTATTATATGAGAGTATAGCTCATTGGATGTCATCTAAAAGGTGTGTCCTCTATATTTCATTAATCCTTTATTAGTCAAGATGCCCAGGATCCCAAAACATCTCATCAATATAGCTTTATCATTTTAACAACCAAATATGGTCAAAGAAACAGGACTACATGCCTTTTATAGTGGTCTGTATTTTCCTTCTGCTTAGAAAAATCAGTTGTGAGTTCACTTAAATGGGTTCCTATGGATAATAACCAAGACATGGGAAATAATTAATTAGAGTTTATTTATAATTATACACCTCACTCAAGCCCATTAGTTACACTCTTTGTATTTCTTAATTGCCTTTATTTTGTGAATGCCTCAGACTTTTAATAATTTTTATGAGGTTTGATATCAACTTTCTTTAAGCCCAATCAGTTTCAAAGATGGGTAGCTTTTTTGTGTGTAACTAAGAAATTACAAAAAAATTGTATTTTAAAACATCGTGACCTACACATTGAAGACATCTAGTTGTTTTTTTTTTTAATCTTAATTTTTAAAGACTGTGTATGACAAGGTAAAGAGATTAATCTAGTACATTTGTATACTAGTACACTGTGTACTAGATTGTGTAAAGAGATTATCTAGTGTATTTGTGAGGAGATATTAGGGGAAAAGCCCAATTTCAACTTTTTTTTCCCTATAAGACTGAGACAAACCCAAACATCAATTTTTCTTAGAAATAAAAATTCCCAAGATTATTCTGCATCCAAGAAGTGGACTTCATTTCCCTTCAGTACTCTTCCTTTATTCACTAAACTCGAAGGTATAATCTTGAAAATTGAGCCCATAGAACAGGAAACCATAATATCCTTCAATGTAAGAGTTCATGAGAATCAGAAATCCTGTTCCAAAAATAAAGCATCAAGGAAAGGAGCTTAGAAGACAAAAGTGGTTAGAGTGTCCCGGTAGAGAAGGAGTTGAGCTTACCTATACTCGTTGATGTATCTGCCTCCTTCTTTTTAACTTTTATTTTTCCCCCTTCATGGTGACTTCTCTCACTGCCTTTTTTAATGGAAACTTGTAACTCCTGAAGCCATGTTTTGGAGATAGCCATTCTGCCTTTTCCATTTAATCAGAATTTTTAGCTGGTACCTGACTTCCTGGTACTCATTTCCCAGCTTTCCTTGCAGCCAGGCATGGCCATGTGACAAAGATCTGGCCAGTGAGATGTGGATGGAAGCTATGTACACAGTTTCCAGCTCTTGTCCTTAAAGGGAAGGGCCATGTTCTCTACTTCCCTTGCTTCGCTTCCTATTGCCTGGATGTGAAGGTGAAGATGGAAGTGGGGTTGGACGTGTTGGCTCATGTGATGGAGTCCATGCACTAAGGATGACGAAGCCTCGAGAGCAAAGGATCCTAAATTCCAGTAAGCATGTGCAGTCGCTGAACCTACCCTAAATTATCACGTGAGAGAGAAATAGATTTCTGGTTGGCTCAACCACAGTTAGTATTTTGATTAAGTCAATGTAACTGATCTCATAACAGAGGTATCTGCTTAGAGAAGGTGAATCATCTGTTGAGTCAGGGGACAGAACAGTGGTTGAGAGCAAGGCTTTGTTATCAGGTGGATCTGGATCAGCTTTCAGTGCTAACTCATCACCCATATCTGTGACAGAATTGCAGTTTCATCTTCTGTAAAATGGAGATAGTAGTAAGTGCCTCATAGCATGTTGTGTAATATCAGGGAATGAAAATTTGGTGATATAAAACTAGATATGGCCTGTGTTCCCAGGGTGCAGAGGAGGAGAGGCATGGATAGTGGCAAATGGTAAGCTGTGCTGTGGAGGAGCAGAGGAGAGCAATGTTCAGGGGATTCCTTAGAGGAGTCAGTGAGAAGGAAGCAGCTGTGCAGAGCACATCTCCTTTCCCCATCAGATATGTCCACATGTTCAGACCTTTAGGAGATGACTTGCCCTTGCCCAAGCTCTCAACAAAGTTTCAATTATAATCCTTGAATTTTGGGTCAGGCTGTCCCCCAACTAGCCTAGACTGTATGCCCCACGAAGGCAGTGTGCATGCTCACCTTGCTGTTTGCTGTAAATATGAGGCATGCTGCTATTAGATGAGCGAGGAATGATTCATGATCAAAGCATATCTTCTAAAAGAGATTTAATCTTACTGTCTTCAAAGACAATGGGGTTGGAGCAAGAGTAGCTAGGTGTTATCTCCAAGAACTCTATCGTGCAGTTGCTCTATACAATTAACTTTTACTGAATTCTTAGACTTAGCACACTGCATGGCATAGAGTAGGTGTTTAATAAATATTTGTAGAATGAATGAATGAATTTCTAGCAACGTTTCAGTTCTCCTGGTTGGTTAGAAATCTCACCCTAATGAACATCCTAACATCTAGGGCTATGCACAAGGGGAATGAGCTCATTCGGGAGGGACTGAGGTCTGTTTTTGAGATGTGGAAGGATTTAGAGGAGGGTGTCACACTCTGAATGGAGGACCATGTCTTCTCAGGGAAGGTCAACCCTGAGGGTGTCTGTTCTCTGAACATGTGTGTACTTTGTACCTGAGGTTATTTGAAACTTACTCGTTGGGAGTTTTAATTATTTTTATTCAAATAATCTCTGTGCTCGGAATTTGCTTAAACTAAATGAGACTACTCATACAGTGAGTCACAAATTCTGATTGGCATCAACATCCATCCTTCTTGGACACAGGGAGCCACATGGAAGTCATTGAAGCTACCTGGAAACCAGAAGCAAGGATCCTGGTTCAGGTTCTATCATTTCACCACTGTGTGTCCCTCAGGGACCTTCCAGTTTCCACCATGAAAGTCCTCACATTTTATTATAATCTCTTTTGGGGGTCTGTTTCCATCACTGACTATCCTGTATGTATCTTTCATGTTTTATCTCAATGCCTAACACCATCCACAGGGTTGATGGGTACTCAATAAATACTTCCTGAGTTAAAAATTTTCTGTTGTCCTCATGGAGAGAGGAAAAGAGAAATGGTTCTTTGATTTTCATGGGTGAATAAACTGAATGGTAGCAAGAGGAAAATGCCCCAGGACTGACTTCCACATTCTAGGTATGGCACTTCTCTGGGTATTTCACCGCGGAGTTCCAGTCCACAGGAGAAACTTGTCCATAGACCCCAGGGGGATCTTCACAGAATTCATGTCAGCTGAGGGTATGGAATAAACATACTTCTGCACTCCTTTTTGTGTCCCCTGCACTGTGGCACACAGACATTGTTCCTATCACTTCCCCTCCTGTCCAGCATAGCCTTACCCACCTTTTCTCCTGGCTGGCTTTTGGACCCCCTCCCATCCCCGCCCTTCACCATTTCAGATTCCCACAGCGGCTCTTGGGAAGAGATACTGAAGCATCTGTGAGCCAGCATTTGTTCCTGAATTTCCTTATGGTGACTAATGGGTAACACCTGTCCTGTGGAGTCCCTCTTGTGCTCTTAGGATTGGATTTATCACTGCAGTAGTTTAACCATAACTAGAAAAATGTAGCTCTCTAAAGTCCCTATAATGTGGAGGTTCCTAACGTGGTCTAAGTTATTCCTGGTGTCATAAATAACACAGACGGCACTATTATGGACCCAAACCTTGAAAAGAAGAGGCACTGAGTTCATAAATAACACACACAATAGGGGTTTGAGAAGACTCATGGAAGTACTTTGGTTCCTGATGGAGGATGAGTAAGGGGGTGGGGTGAGTGGCTCCTAGGAATGCTTGGGATTTGGGGGCCTGGGCGTGAGGGGAAATATCTTGTCTATGAAAACTTTTCCAGTTACACTAACCTAAGCAGTCAGGGTGACAGTCGGGGGTAGGGGTGGTCTCGCCTGCTCAGAGCCCAAGGTCAGCATGCTCTCCCTTCCTGGAAAGGGTGGAAAGAGGATCAGCCTGCTTGGGTACTTTTCTTGTCCTGTGTACCCCTATGACTGCCAGGAGAGGGAAGAAGTTAGAAGCAAGTCCATGTTGTGTAATGATCTCGGTCCCAGCAAGGACCCAAAGCCGAGTTTTGTGATCACATATCTTTCCATCTATTATATCCCAAGTCAGTTATCCTGTTGAGTGTAACTGCCATTTTTACTGGATTAGGCCTATCAGATTATTCTCTAAAGATGAAGAAAATGCTACTCCTCCAACAAAACAGTTTCTGCTTTATCTCAAAGGCCTCTCATTCTCTTTGCTTTGAGGAAGAGAGAAAGAGAGAGTGAGAGAGTATGTGTGCAGTGCCCTTTGTTTGGACTTTTATCTTAACCTGGGAATACCTGATCTTCTGTTTCCTTCCTTCTCATGTAACTCTTCATTGATTTTCTTTAAATCAAACAAGCCACCATCACAGACTCTTACAAAAGAAAGTCAGTCATGAAGGAGCCCAGGCTTGGAATAGAAGCCAGCCTAATTTTAGTTGCTGGCAACCCTCTCTAAGCAGTGGACAGTGGTCAGAAGTTCATTGTGGCCTGTGCTATCAGGACCCAACAGTGGCTGACACTGTCCCTTGACTCCCTGGGGGCCTCAGGGAGCCCCCCACTGATGAGTTCCACCATAATTTCTTGCTGAGGCAGCTTGTCTGCCAAAAGTAGATCTTGCATTCATTATTTAAAAAAAATTAAAACTGCTTCTGATTTCTGGATTAATCTCTTGCTGGTATCATGGGTTGGGGGTGCTTGCTGTGCTTCATCCTGATAAGCAGAGGGGCCCAGTCTCCTGTTTTTCTTCATGGGAGGTTGGACTCTACCTTTGGCTGAAGTCGGGGGCTTAGCTGACTGTGAACCACCAGGGGAATTCCCAGGACATATCTGCAGCTTCCCCAGCCTGCACAGACCATCCCTTTAAATCTTATTATAAGAATACTTGGTTATTAAAAAAAAAAAAAAGATTTGTTTGATTTGTTCAGACTAATAAGTACCAGAAGTTCTTGTAGGATTTTTTTAAAAGGAAGAAATAGTGTGAAGAATTACTCACACATTATGCTCTGTCTTGAAAAATAGTCCAGACCCTGTCTACTTATTGATATAATTAAAACTGGATTAGTAGGATGGATTATAGAGTTTCTAAGACCATTAGGGAGTTTGAGCTCCAGACTTTGCCTACCCTTTTTTCCTCCTCTCTATATTCCCTTTTCTCCAGTTCAAATTTATATATGTCATTACGTCCAACTTAAACAGGCTGAGGTCTTAGACATGGGACTTTGATTGGCAAAAGGGAGAAATTTGGGGAAATAGCATAGAATATTTGAGAATAAAGAGACCTTAGAGATAATTGGGCAGTGTAGACAAGTGGTTAAGTGAGTTAAGTTGCCTGGATTCAGACCATGACTTGATAGCTGGGTTAGCATGAACAAATTCATCCCTCAGCCACACTGCACCCCTCTGAAATATAACTTCCTGGTAAAATGGGGATTGTAATAGCACCTACTTTGTATGGGTATTTTGAAAATTAAATGAAATTATATGTGTAAAGTGTCCTTATAGTTAATGTCCAATAAAAGTTATCAATATCATCATTGTCATCTAGTCTAAACTCCTGGATTTTGGGGGAAGGAAAACCGGGGTTCTGAGAAGCCTACCAAAATTTCCCAGTAACTTAGAGCTACCAGCAGAAAGGATCCAGACAAGCCTTTCCTTAAGTGAATTACATATATTGTATAATTTTCAGAACATCTCTAGGTAATCTTCCCTCACCTTTTTTTTCCTCTGATGTTAATTTTACTTCTTCCCTCAGCTGAAAAGGAACATACATTGAAAAGCTCACTCCCAGTTCAGATTCATAAAGCCAAGGCTATCAGAAATAAAAGCACCTTAAACAAAGCTGCTTCTTGTGAGAGCACAAAAGTCAGATCAAGGAAACATTTGCTTTCTTAATAAGATACCCTGTCTCATTGCCAGCAAGGTTCTGGTGTATGGAGCAGTATGTGGCACATGGTTTGACAAAGTCTGCCAAAGGACAGTCATAAGCTCAAGAGACAGGTATGTGCCTTGACCCCTCAGGGGCGCCAGACAGAGAGATGTCCTTTCAGCAGCAGTGTTCTGCCACCAATGGGATGTAAGTGTAGAAACCTCTCTCTCCCAACGGTGAAGAACTTGGTTTCAGTAGTGGATTCTCCTGCCTCTTTCACTTCCCTTTGCTGTTAAAATGAAAAATGATTTGAGATTAATACAGAGTTAAGATTGTAGATTACACTTTAGAAATTTTTGAGTGGAAGCCATACGATGCGTTGAATTGATGTGGGGTTTGTAACTGACCAACATATCCATGAATCATTCAGTTTTTAAGCACCTGCCGTCTGCCATGCTGCATGCAGAACCCGTGTGCTCTGAGTTTTAAAGGAGTTTGCAAAGTGTTTGGAAAGGACAAAGGACACGAAACATTTGTAGAACAGTCCAAGAGTAAAACTGAATGAGATTTTAGACACACAGAGTTGATTCTTACTATTTCTATTTGCGCCACTTGAAGTGGAATTGTTAATTCCTCAGTCATGTCTAACTCTTTGCAACCCCAGGGACTATGTCCGTGGGATTCTCCAGGCAAGAATACTGGCGTGGGTTGCCATTTCCTTCTTCAGGAAATCTTCCTGACCCAGGGATCAAACCCGGGTCTCCCGCATTGCAGGCAGATACTTTACCACTGAGCCACCAGGGAAGCCTACTTTATTTGTGCCACTTAACGTTCTATCAAGCCACTGCAACACCGGATTAGTGAATCCTGAACCATTGCTCCTGGAAAAACACAGGGTTGGGTTCCTGCCAGCCTCTGGTTACAACATTTTGTTTACCCACTCATGTGTAACCTTGTTTTATATGTGTTTCTGTTTAGAAACACCTTATTTAATATATGTTGCTGATTGGAGCTCACAGCCAAGTGCACTGTGACTCATGTCTGAACAAAGCTCATCTAACACACGTTTTCTCCATAATGCACATCATAGACTCTCTGTGTTTGGAACACTAGAGAGCACTTTGGCACTGTGCTTGGGACCATTTTAAATAGAGGAATCACTGCCACCACCACCACTAAAATTCATAAAAAGGCAAAGAAGAAAAAAGAAAGTGATACTAAATAGCCATACAAAGGACATCTATTTACAGTATGAGAGTTGGAACAAGAGACAGAGCATTGCCTTGGTTGACCACAGCTGGGATGTGCATGAGGCTGGCTCAGGATCCTCAGTGCTCTGCACACATCCACAAATGACTGTGAAATCCCCATCAGTGATCAGTTGAAGTGAATATTACTGAGGAAGCAAATTCCTAAATAATGAAGGTCCACTGTACCTTCAATTGTTATTTGGTGTTATCAGAGATTCTGTGCCGTTGTATGTTCTGTAGGCAATGAGAGAAGGAAGCAACCAGGTTACTGGAATAAGGGGAAATTTTATGGAGCAGATAGGACTGGAACTGGACTCTCTAAGATGAGTAAAATATAAGAAAATCAGAGAGGAGGGGGCCTCATGAAAGTATGCAGGGAGAGGGATAATTGTTTTGTTGGGGTGTGAGAAGACTGACCTACAACTCAAAGATGTCCACATGGAGGTGTCATGGGAGGTGAGCTTGGCCTGGAGAAGCAGACATGTGTTAGTTTTGCCCTCAGGTCCTGGCATCACCTCAGTCATCCTTTAGGAAAGAGTCCATTCACACTGTATGGTTTGGATGGGCTAATACTTCCCCCAAACTTCAGGGAAGGACTTACTCCAGGCTGGGTCAATTAGGGTGTTTTGTGCCCTTGAACAAATGGCTGCTTCAGGTGTTGGCACGTGACACAGAGGTAGCCATTGAGACTCTGCTCTGGACGTGCTTTCCTGCTCAGATTGATAGTTGAAAAAAGAGGAAGTTTGAAGCTGTTAGGGACCACCGGGAAGAGAGAGTCTGAGAATAAAACATGTAGTGGAAAGTGGGAGAGAGGGAAAGAGGAAACAGAGAATGAGACTGGACATTTTTTAAAAGTACCTGGATCCAGTAGTGTCTGAAGGAAACTTTGGATTTTTCAATTACATGAGCCACTCCATTTTAATGTATTTTAATTTCCTCAGGTAGTTTGAGTTGGGTCACAGCCAAAGGGTCAGTACAAGTAAGTGGGTGTCCCAGTGAAGGGGTTTTGGGTGAGGAACAGAAACCCTCTCAAACTAGTTTCAATTAAAAAGGAGGTTGTTAAAAGTCACAGAAACTCACATGGAATCCAAGCTCAAGAAACTTACCTGGGCTTCACAAAAGCTGGAATTGGGAACTAAAACCTCAGGAATTATGGCCATTCCCCTGTACGTCAGGGGCGGCATGGATTTGGTCATTTCTCCTTCTCTCTAGACTTCAGCTCTGTTCTCTTTTCCCTCTTTCTCTGCTCACAGATCTTGCTCATGGCTGGGAACGGTAATCTTGATTTTTAATCTTGTTCCCAGTGTTTAAACCAGCCCAGTTTCTCAGAGTCCCAGTTCCAAAACCCTGAGAAAGGAGCTTATTGATTTGGCTTATCTTTTCTCATAAGACCAGCCTACTGATCCTTTTCACAGATAGACAAAGCTGTGGTTTTTCCAGTAGTCATGTACAGGTGTGAGAGCTGGACTGTAAAGAAGGCTGAGCACTGAAGAATGGATGCTTTTGAGCTGTGGCGCTGGAGAAGACTCTTAAGAGTCCCTTGGACTGCAAGGAGATCAAACCAGTCAATTCTAAAGGAAATCAACCCTGAATATTTATTAGGAAGACTGTTGCTAGAGCTTCAATACTTTGGCCACCCACTGTGAAGAGCCAAGACTGGAAAAGATCCTGATTGATGCTGGGAAAGATTGAAGGCAAAAGGATAAGGGGATATCAGAGGATGAGATGGTTAGATCGTATCACCAACTCAATGGACATGAGTTGAGCAAACTCCAGAAGATATTGAAGGACAGAGGAGCCTGGCATGCTACAGTCCATGAGGTTACAAAGCATCAGACATGACTTAGCAACTGAGCGACAACAACAACAACAACAACGGGTCCAATTGCTGACAAACAGGAGACGTAATGATTGTATGGATCCACTAACAGACATCTCTGTTACATCAGCCTATGGGTGAGGCTATCTCTGAGAAAGTTTTCAAAGTCAGATGGGGGCATTCGGACTTGAGGTTGTGGCAGTAAAAAGATAAAAGACAGACGGCAAAAGATAACTTGATATTTACTTCATCCTACTTTTGAATATCAGAAGATAGGACTACCAAAGTACATATTTATGTTAAGAAAATTATGTAAAAATTTAAAATATATACAGGCATATTTATGTACATATACATACAACATATGTATGTGCGTATTTATACATATGCATACTTATGCTTTTCCTTATATTTCACTCCATTTTGTTTTTCTTTTCTAAATTCCCACTGAGGCATCATATACATATGTATTTTATATATATTTATACACACATATATGTTATATAGGTGGCTTCCCTGGTGGCTCAGAGGGTAAAGCGTCTGCCTGCAGTGCGGGAGACCCAGGTTCAATCCCTATGTCAGGAAGATCCCCTGGAGAAGGAAATGGCAACCCACTCCAGTACTCTTGCCTGGAAAAGTCTATGGACAGAGGAGCCTGGTAGGATATAGTCCATGGGGTCTCGAAGAGTTGGACACGACTGAGCAACTTCACTTTCATATGTTATACACATATATATATATGCATATATAACCATATGAGCTTCTCAGGTGGCACTTGTGGTAAAGAACCCACCTGCCGATGCCGGAGACATAAGAGATGCAGATTTGATCCGTGGGTTGGAAAGATGTCCTAGAGGAGGAAATGGCAACCCACTCCAGTATTCTCGCCTAGAGAAACCTATGGACAGAGGAACCTGGGGGCTACAGAGTCAGACACAACTGGAGTGACTTTGCACACACTCATATAACCATATACTTAAGCATTAGTGTATAATTTTTGCAGGTGCAAGGACAGACATTTTGAAAGCTGATACACAGTGTTATTCATAAATTGAGAGCATACATGTGTATGTTTACGAACTAGTATGGATTTTGGCATTATTACTTAAAACCTTTCCGTGGTTCTCCATTATACCATTCAGTTCAGTTCAGTCGCTCAGTTGTGTCTGACTCTTTGCGACCCCATGAATCGCAGCATGCCAGGCCTCCCTGTCCATCACCAACTCCTGGAGTTCACTCAAACTCATGTCCATCGAGTTGGTGATGCCATCCAGCCATCTCATCCTCTGTTGTCCCCTTCTCCTCCTGCCCCCAATCTCTCCCAGCATCAGTCTTTTCCAATGAGTCAACTCTTCGTATGAGGTGGCCAAAGTACTGGAGTTTCAGCTTTAGCATCATTCCTTCCAAAGAAATCCCAGGGCTGATCTCCTTCAGAATGGACTGGTTGGCTCTCCTTGCAGCCCAAGGGACTCTCAAGAGTCTTCTCCAACACCACAGTTCAAAAGCATCAGTGCTCAGCTTTCGGCACTCAGCTTTCTTCACAGTCCAACTCTCACATCCATACATGACCACTGGAAAAACCATAGCCTTGACTAGACGGACTTTTACTTTTTGAAAAAATGTTTATTTTTGGCTGTTCCAGGTATTCATTGTTGCACACAGGCTTTCTCCAGTTGTGGCAAGTGGGGGCTACTCTCTAGTCAGGGTGCACAGGCTTTTCATTGCAGTGGATTCTGTTGTTGCGGAGCACAGGTTCTAGGCACACTGACTTCAGCAGTTGTGGTGTGTGAGCTTAGTTGCCCTGTGGCTCATGGGGTCTTCTTGGCCCAGGGATTAAACCAGTGTCCCCTGCATTGCAAGGTGGATTCTTAACCACTGGGAGTGCCAGGGAATCCCACATCCTGCTTTTTAAAATCATGGCTCTTTAATATAGTAGATATTATATATTTGCATATTATTTATTCAAAACACTGTACTCAGTGCAAAGTACAGTATGGGCACAGAATGTTTGTTCAAGGGGCTTCCCTGGTGGCTCAGACTGTAAAAAATATGCCTGCAATGTGGAACACCTGGTTTCGATCCCTGGGTTGGGAGGATCCCCTGGAGAAGGAAATGGCTATCCATTCCAGTATTCTTGCCTGGAGAATCCCACGGACAGAGGAGCCTGGCAGGCTACAGTTCATGGGGTCGCAAAGAGTTGGACATGACTGAGTGGCTAAGCATAGCACACATTGTTGAGTGCATGAATGAATGAGTTTGTGCCTGAGGATTCAGGGACCTTCTTGCCATAGCTCTTGAGTTCCTCCCTGAGGTCTTCTGTCCATAATCTTTGAAGACTGGTTTTGAGGTACACGTAGGTTCTGGGAACCCAGGTCTGTCTAACCACAACAGAACCCCATGCTTCAATTAGATGGACGCAAGATGCTGCCTTTCTGTTGAATTTTCTGATGGATGCAACTATAGCTATTTTTTCAGAACAACACCCAGACCAGTAGACCTCTAGACCCACTTTGGATTTTTATGCTCTGTAGATGGTTATCATAGTCCCCTAGGTTGTTATTTAGTCAAATTATGTTCATTTTTTTGCCTATGCCTTTCCTCATATTTCACTCCCTTTGATTTGTTTTTCTTTGCTTTTCTAAATTCCCTTTGAGGCATCACATTACCCCTAATTGCCTGCAATGTTCCAAGTCTGGTCTCACGGCTGACACACAGACACACTCTCCGCCTTGGTTCGGGATGCCCCTGTGTGTATGGCTGAACATTTTACTAGCTCAGAGAATTGCTGAACAGCAATGCTTGCCTAACCTCCCGATACCTCTTTACCACTAGCTCACTATTTGGTTGTTTTCTCTATTATTGCCATCCAGGAATCCCCTTCAAGTTAAATTCCATCTTTAAGTTTATTCATCCCCAGTTAGATCATCTGCATTTTTTCAACCAGTGCCTCATTGAATTACTTTTGACATATATTACCAAGATCTGTGTATAGCTTGGTATTGTGTGCCAGTCTTCAACTGCTGTTAGGAACACCTCCCAATTTAGTTTCATCTGTAGATGTGATTATCATGATAATAGTAACACAATATTCTGCTCTCTTTCTTGATTCTTAATAAAGTTGGTAGGGTAAAGCTGTGTATCTTTGCTGATCATACACTCAGGACTTTCTTTTCACAGTTCTGTCTGTGTCCGCTCATTGTTGGGGATGACTGAGGGCTGTTTTTACTTCCCATGACAGTGCTGAAGGACTCACCTAGCTTCTCTTTATGAAAGGGCTCGCTCTTCAAATACAACTTAACAAACCCAGGGGAGGCTTTCAGCCTTGATTTCTTTCTCCCTGTTGGGTTCCTTCCTCTTCAGTTCCATCACGGAGGTAAGACACATCCCTTGATCTCTAAGGGAATTATAGATTGTTAGTAGTTGAGTGAATGAGTGAATGGATGGTTAGATGAATAGGTGAATGAGTGAATGAAGCTCTCAGACACTAGGCTGCTTGCTGCTGTGAGATTAGTAGATGGAGCTTGTGAAACCAAAGCAATGGTTACTTCTCATTGGTTTGGTGTAAGTTGCAGTGTCCTTTGGGCAATCTCAGTCTATTTCTGTATCAGGTTACCCTTCCCAAGTAGGGAGCTTCTGCCACTCTTCAACAGCAAATGTTGCATTTCTGCTTTTAACTCAGTCCTTGTATTTATCCACTGCATGAAAGGGCAAACATAACATCTTGTAATGCATTCCAGTGCACATGGCATTGATGCCCCTGCCTTATGATCCCTACCTCTTCCCTGGAAATCTCCCCCACACAGTCGCACATAGTAAAGCATCAGGAAGGGTAGCCTCATATATTTCAATTGCATTAGTAATACTTTATTTCTCACTGGTTGGTCTTTGTCATGTTATTCCATATAGCTTGGAGTGTTTCAGATATTTCATAAAAACTTTAAAAAATAAGAGGCATGGGCCTTGCCTTCAGAAGACTTCTACTTGTTAGAGAAGACTTGCCCAGTAAAGAACTATAACAAATTTGAGAAAACACTACAGACTGGTTGTGCTTATAGTACTGTGGCTCAGCGGTGGGTGAAAAATTTCAACCTACTTAAAGGTGGTAGTGGTATTATCAGGGGTAGTAGGAAGGGAGTGATAGAAAAAGCTCAGAGATTATCCTTAGGACCAGTCTTGAAGGATGAGTAGAGTTCACCAGGCAGACAAAACAGTAATGCTATTTAAGGCAAAGGGAATGGACAGGTGAAAACACAGAATGCATTTGAGAAGCTGTAAATGGTCCAATGTGGACAGAAATGTGTTTGGGAAGCAGGGAGATTTGGGTTTGCAATTAGTTTGAGAGAGATTGTGTATGTCATTCATGTCAGGCTAAGCCATATGGATTTTATTGTGTAGACCCAAGAGCTTTTAAATTGGGAAGAGATATGATCAGATTTGCATTTTAGAAAGACTAACTAGGCAGCAGATTGAATGTGGGATAAGCCTGGAGGCACAAGTGACTGCTCCTGAAGGAAGTGTAGGTAGAGATGTTGGGAAGAAGAACAGCATGTGAGGCAGAGGGAACAGCAGGAGCCTCAGTATATAGGAGAATAACATGAGTTTACATTAAACAAGGAGAGTGTAAGCATTTTCCACAAAGTTCTTATGCAGAAACTTGAAACCTACCAATATAGCTGATAAATTCACAGCAGCTCTACAATGAAACATATGCATTTTTTGTTATAGTAAAAGATTGGATAACAAATTATGATGTATTTGTGGAACTTCTTTGCTTTGTTCATATTTGCATTGGTTTAAAACCACAGGATGTTATCACTCATCATTAAAATATTTAAAATAGCAAACTACTGCAATAACAGTTTAAAATATTCAGAATTATTTGTTGCATGGCAATGAATGAGGGGCTAGAAGTGAATCTTGAACGCTGGACCAAGAAATCTAAACTTTATTTGTATGATACTGAGGAACTATTTCAGGTTTTTTTAGAAGGGATGACATGCATAAAATATAATTTTAGGAAGATTTAAGTTTATGGTAGGTTGAAGCAGGTAGACCTGTTTTGTGTTGTGAGGTATGTTTCTGTATTTTGGATTTTTGAATTATATAATTGTCTGTCTTACAAATGTTACTATTTTTTGCACATTATTTCTTTTAATTCATGCATTGAAAATTCTCTTTGAAATTACAAAATATTCTGTATCTTTCCAAGATGATTCTGAAACAATGATTCAAAGTGATTTCTACCATCTAGTTGATAGAACATTATACCCAACTTCTTTTCCTCTTCTACTGTATGTAATTGTAAACAAAAGACAGGAATTTCCCCAGGATAGATTTGACAAATCCCATTCAGCTGTGTAACAAAGTGGCCAGGTTATTTGCTAGGGTATAGATCTTAGATTCCAGAAGCTTTTCTGAAAAATCAACAATGACTACCAGTTTTGCAGCTTGAGCAACTGAATGGTATTGATGCCATTTAATTAGATGGGATAATTTGTGGAGAAATACTGTAGGATGTGTGTGTATATATATAACTACATATATCTGTACCTTTACTTATCTGACCTAGTAGATTAAATTTGGGAGCAATCAGCATAGTTTTTTTGTTGTTGTTGTAAAATCCATAGGACTGGTTAGATCACTTTGTGTATTAGTCAAGATAAGCTAAGCTCTGCTACAGAAACAAGCCTTGAAAATCTTAGTGACCCAACATAGTAAGGTTTGTTTTTCTTGCTTACTCAGAGTCAGATACAAATGTCTTGGGCAGGTGGCTCTTCTGTAATCAAGGATATGAGGAATTTGAATTTCCTCCACTGTGGGACTCTGCCAGGAGCAGTGCCAGGATCTACCCACATATGCTGATCTGCTTTTTGTTTGTTCTTCTATTTTTTGTGAATTTTGAAAAGACTGATAAAAATATTTACAATTCAATTTTAGAATTCACTGAACATTAATCATCTAAAACACAGCCCCTATTTGAAAATGTTTGTACTTTGGCAGTTAAAAAAAAAAAAAAACGAACTTGCCTTTAAATATTAGGTAAGTTTAAGCTCTGGTAATTTTAGATATATGAGAGATTTTGATCTGTTTTGTTCTTGCAGAAATCATCATTTTAGGGCATTCATTATCTTGCCCGTGGACTGATTCAGAGTGCTGGATAATTTAATTTTAATATGGTGTTGGGAAAAACCCCAAATAATTGAGCTATTATCTTAGATGGCTGCTTTTCTGTTGCCTTAGTAGTCTAAGAAAAGTGACCCCCAGTACAGGAAGTATTCTCATCAGTGAAACCCCACTTAGCATAGGATGTAAGTCTCAGAGGGGCTAGAAATAAGCCATGTGCTTTCTGGAAATACTTTTCTAATCCAATGGCCCTAAAAGATAACTCTGTATTTAGTATTCTGTCAGGAGACTACCCAGGTGCCATATTTATATATCATTCCTGAGAATGGTTTAAAACTGAGTGCTATCAAGCCTGTTTTTCTTCTGTATAGAAGAAGGAGATTTATAACAAAAATCATAAATAAGAGACAAAGGAACTCTGAAGTTTCTTTTTTTCCTGCCTGCCTTTCCCTGTTCAGTGATAGAACAATTTATGAATCTGACAAATCCTCCCCTAGATAATGGTAAGAGTAACACAGTGTTCAGCTGAGTAACTCTGGGCCACTAAAGTTTATTAGACTGTAGAGCAACAGCAGCAGGATTGATGCAATAATCAAATGACATGCTTGATTTGGATTCTCCCAGTCTCTCTCTTCCCACCCCAGCCCTCCTTATACCTATCCCTCCCTCCCTTCTTCGTGCCTGTACCTAAGGAAAACTACAGAGAGGGAATTTGAAATTGAAGAGGTTGGCAGGGGTAGACTCCCAGTTTCCACAAGCAGCATTCACTCAGAACGTATGAGAAGTTTGTGCCAAAAGGTTAAAAGAAAATAAGGAACATGGTCATAAACACATCCCGACTAAATTTTTGGTTTGGATCTGAGTAACCCAAGAGGCAAGAGAAGCCTTTTCCATCTGCTGCCTGCTTAGGCTAACCCTGAGTTGTTGGGACACCAGAGACATGATCAAAATAAATCAATAACTTGAGTTAAACCAATATTGATGGGTCAGAGTTGGCAAGAAGACAGAAATTTAGGCATTGGGAAAACTCGACTGCTTTGAAAACTCTAGACTCCATGGGGTATGTTGATCATAAAAGCTTTTAAAGTGAAAGTGAAGTCGCTCAGTCGTGTCCGACTCTTTGCGACCCCGTGGACTGTAGCCCACCAGGCTCCTCCCTCCATGGGATTCTCCAGGCAAGAATACTGGAGTGGGTTGCCATTTCCTTCTCCAGGGGATCTTCCTGACCCAGGGATCGAACCTAGGTCTCTCACATTGCAGGCAGACGCTCTAACCTCTGAGCCACCAGGGAAGCCCAAAAGCTTTTAAGAAGTCACTAAATCCAGCACTTCAAAATGGCAGCTGGAGGGTGAGGCTGGTGTGCATTTGCTTGGTTTAGACCACGCTATTTTGTGAAGCTGAGTTTTAATGCCTTCAGGGGAGATTTTCATTTTCACAGGGCTTCCCTTCTTCCTATTAAATTCTGCCTCTTGTATACATATGGGCTTCCTTTGTGGCTCAGCTGGTAAAGAATCTGCCTGCAATGCTGGAAACCTGGGTTCGATCCCTGGGTTGGGAAGATGGAGAAGGGAAAGGCTATCAACTCCAGTATTCTGGCCTGGAGAATTCCATGGACTATATAGTCCATGGGGTTGCAAAGAGTCGGACACGACTGAGTGACTTTCACTTGTCCATATATGTGGCTTAATTCCTGGCCTGGGATGCCTTTGTGTTTGAAAAGTAAATCCATCTACTGCTTCTATTTGGACCATGGCATGACTCCTGACTGAAAAGATGTGGGAGTCTTAAACTAGATTCTTTATTCTCTGCTTGTAAGAGGATGAAATTTGTTGGAAATTGCTAAATGTCACCATTGTTGAGGAGACACTGAAGAAGTTAACATATTATGAGAAAACCAGGAGGACTGACACCCAGTCCAGGAGATCTTCAGCTTTTTCAAGACAGTGAAAGAAAAAGGTCTCTCAAATATCAAGAAACGTACTTTATAACCAGAATAGTCTGTGATGAATGGGGTAATAATATTCCACCCTGCATATAAAGAAAAGTGGTATGGACATTACTGCTTTTTTGGACACTGGAGCAACTATATCACTCATTTCTGAGAGGCTGTCAAAAAAAATTGAAGGGTTTAAATATATGACCTTTTACAGGAATTACTTCAACAATAGCTTATTCTACTGAGTCCATTGAAGTTGCAGTTGCAGCAGTGCATTTCTTGTTGCAAGATGCAAATTGTGGGCTAATTGCAAGATTTAATCCTACCTGTTTAGGGCAGTCCTCAGAAAACTGGGTTTTTGCAACACTATCTTATGGGTCAGTACCAAACATTCTGTCACAAACAATAGAAGAAAATTTAAGAAAAGAAATAGAATGCAAGAGCTATCAGAAATATAGACTGATCTTGGAGCAAATGGGTTTTGCTTTGTAAATCGAGTTGGTAATTAGACAAGGGAGCCATTCAGGTTGATGCAGAACACCAAAGCCTCCAAAAAACAGGGGCAGTGCAAATACCAACCAGCTATGTGTGATAAAACAAAATGAGGAAAGTGAATGTGCACCCATTCTTTGGTTAGTCACTCTCCTAGGAAACACCACACTATTACACCTGTCTAGACCATGCACACAGTCTAGCCTGAAAGAGAGCATTTCAGAAATACCAGGAGGAGGTAGGCGAGAATGTTTACTGAAATAGATAACCGAAAGCTCCACTTCTAGCCTGTCAGTTTTGCCATTTGAATAACTGAGTCTGAAGCCCTGAGTAATCTCTATCTATATGAGTTCTTCAGATTAACTGGTGTCGCCTGTAGTCATTGACAACTCCCCAGATCTTCTCTGTCAAGTACCATATGTGCACACCAGAGACATATCCAAAAGCTGCTGGCAAATATCTTTAGATAATGAGTGCAAATTAATAACTCATTTTGTACGTCACAAGGGATCATGCCATTTTAATGTTATGCCCTTTGGGTGAACAAATGGGACAAAGGTCTTTTAGATACTAATGAATAGTGTCTTACAAGGATTAATTTGTCCAACTTTTTTGAGCTGACATCATATGCAACATGGCTTGATTTGTTGGGTCTGTGGTGGGGTTGGCTCTGTAGAACTAAGAAGAAAATGAACTTTACCTTTGGGCTTTAAGACTGTTATTTAGGAGGGATGTCATTCTGGTTTCTCAATGAAGCAGCTTCCCATAGGCTTATCATGTGTGGTAGTACAGGCTGTACCCTTATTCACTCACAGCGTAGTCTGCATGAATGGTGCCCCACTCCCTCCCCCAGAGTTGACTGCATGCAGTTAGTGCAGCTGCTTGCGGTGGATCTAGTAGCCTCTCATGACTAACCATCATTGCATTCTGGATGGCAGCGTGTATTAGTAATGGTGAGTGCAATACTCCATTGTATTAACAAGAATTTGATTATTCACAAGGATTTATATTCTTTCTGATTAGGAATCCAATGGCTCCTGTGTTTATTATATACTGAAGTTTGGGTATGCCTGTGTTTTCTAATGAAAAATTAGATAAAAATTTTTAGCTATTATATTTCTGTATATTAAAAGTATAGATTGAAGTGGGTTGCCTTTTCCTTCTCCAAAAGTATAGATATTTGCCAGTATTGGCTAGGGAACAGGAAAATAAGTATTCTCTTAAATTCTTATTTCATAGCATAAATCAGTAGGGCTTTTTGATTTGGGGGGAAATTTGGAAATTCTGTTACATAAAAAAAATGTATGTATCTAATAGAAATTCTTTTGCAAGTGTACAATATATGTATAAGTATTGTTTGTTATAGCTTGTAATAACAAGGACAAACCAGTCACACCCTACTTTAGTTAAAGTAGGAATTTAACTAAATCAATGGCAGACTGAGTCTTTGCAATGGACTGCTATGAAAAAATAAAAGAGTAAAGCAGACCAACTGTGTGTACAGTACACACCATTTGCAAGCACATGTGGCAACTGTGTCTGTTGATAAGGACTGACCTAAAAGAGACCAAAGGTATATCGTTAAATGGAAAAAAGAGAGATGTAACACAGTATTTAGGGTGTGATCTCATTTACGCAAGAATTAAGTAAATAAGAATGATACAGACACATACATAAAAAACAGGTCTGTGTATACAGACTTGTTCAGTTAGTTCAGTTCAGTTCAGTCACTCAGTCATGTCTGACTCTTTGCCACCCCATGGACTGCAGCACACCAGGCCTCCATGTCCATCACCAACTCCCAGAGTTTACTCAGACTCATGTCCATTGAGTCGATGATGCCATCCAACCATCTCATCCTCTGTCATCCCCTTCTCCTCCTGCCCTCAATCTTTTCCAGCATCAGGTTCTTTCAAATGAGTCAGTTCTTAGCATCAGATGGCCAAACTATTGGAGATTCAGCTTCACCAACAGTCCTTCCAATGAATGTTCGGGACTGATTTCCTTTAGGATTGACTGGTTGTATCTCCTTGCAGTCCAAGGGACTCTCAAGAGTCTTCTCCAACACCACAGTTCAAAAGCATCAATTCTTTGGCACTCAGCTTTCTTTATGGTCCAACTCTCATATCCATACGCATAACTACTAGAAAAACCAAAGCTTTGACTAGATGGATGTTTGTTGGCAAAGTAATGTCTCTGCTTTTTAATAAGCTGTCTGGGTTGGTCATAACTTTTCTTCCAAGGAGTAGGCATCTTTTAATTTCATTGCCGCAGTCACCATATGCAATGATTTTAGTCAGTCAGTCAGTTCAGTTGCTCAGTCGTGTCAGACTCTTTGCGACCCCATGAATTGCAGCATGCCAGGCCTCCCTGTCCATCACCAACTCAGGGAGTTCACTCAGACTCACATCCATCGAGTCAGTGATGCCATCTAGAAATCTCATCCTCTGTCGTCCCCTTCTCCTCCTGCCCCCAATCCCTCCCAGCATCAGAGTCTTTTCCAATGAATCAACTCTTTGCATGAGGTGGCCAAAGTACTGAAGTTTCAGCTTTAGCATCATTCCTTCCAAAGAAATCCCAGGGCTGATCTCCTTCAGAATGGACTGGTAGGATCTTCTTGCAGTCCAAGGGACTCTCAAGAGTCTTCTCCAACCCCACAGTTGAAAAGCATCAGTCCTTTGGTGCTCAGCTTTCTTCACATTCCAACTCTCACATCCATACTTGGCCACTGGAAAAACCATAGCCTTGACTAGATGGACCTTTGTTGGCAAAGTAATGTCTCTGCTTTTCAATATGCTATCTAGGTTGGTCATAACTTTTCTTCCAAGGAGTAAGCGTCTTTTAATCTCATGGCTGCAGTCACCATCTGCAGTGATTTTGGAGCCCAAAAAAGCAAAGTCTGACACTGTTTCCACTGTTTCCCCATCTATTTCCCATGAAGTGATGGGACCAGATGCCATGATCTTCATTTTCTGAATGTTGAGCTTTAAGCCAACTTTTTCACTCTCCTCTTTCACTTTCATCAAGAGGCTTTTTAGTTCCTCTTCACTTTCTGCCATAAGGGTGGTGTCATCTGCATATCTGAGGTTATTGATATTTCTCCCAGCAATCTTGATTCCAGCTTGTGCTTCTTCCAGCCCAGAAATTCTCATGATGTATTCTACATATAAGTTAAATAAGCAGGCTGACAATATACAGCCTTGACATACTCCTTTTTCTATTTGGAACCAGTCTATTGTTCCATGTCCAGTTATAACTGTTGCTTCTTGACGTGCATACAGATTTCTCAAGAGGCAGGTTAGGTGGTCTGGTATGCCCATCTCTTTCAGAATTTTCCACAGTTTATTGTGATCCACACAGTCAAAGGCTTTGGCATAGTCAATAAAGCAGAAATAGATGTTTTTCTGGAACTCTCTTGCTTTTTCCATGATCCAGCAGATGTTGGCAATTTGATCTCTGGTTCCTCTGCCTTTTCTAAAACCAGCTTGAACATCAGGGAGTTCACGGTTCACGAACTGCTGAAGCCTGCTTGGAGAATTTTGAGCATTACTTTACTAGCATGTGAGATGAGTATAATTGTGCAGTAGTTTGAGTGTTCTTTGGCATTGCCTTTCTTTGGGATTGGAATGAAAACTGACCTTTTCCAGTCCTGTGGCCACTGCTGAGTTTTCCAAATTTGTTGGCACATTGTGTGCAGCACTTTCACAGCATCATCTTTCAGGATTTGAAAGAGCTCAATTGGAATTCCATCACCTCCACTAGCTTTGTTTGTAGTGATGCTTTCTAAGGCCCACTTGACGTCACATTCCAGGATGTCAGGCTCTAGGTGAGTGATCACACCATTGTGATTATCTGGGTAGTGAAGATCTTTTTTGTACAGTTCTTCTGTGTATTCTTGCCACCTCTTCTTAATATCTTCTGCTTCAGTTAGGTCCATACCATTTCTGTCCTTTATTGAGCCCATGTTTGCAGGAAATGTTCCCTTGGTATCTCTAATTTTCTTGAAGAGATCGCTAGTCTTTCCCATTCTGTTGTTTTCCTCTATTTCTTTGCATTGATCACTGAGGAAGGCTTTCTTATCTCTTCTTGCTATTCTTTAGAACTCTGCATTCAGATGCTTATATCTTCCCTTTTCTCCTTTGCTTTTCGCTTCTCTTCTTTTCACAGCTATTTGTAAGGCTTCTCCAGACAGCCATTTTGCTTTTTTGCATTTCTTTTCCATGGGGATGGTCTTGATCCCTGTCTCCTGTATAATGTCATGAACCTCTGTCCATAGTTCATCAGGCACTCTATCTATCAGATCTAGGCCCTTAAATCTATTTCTCACTTCCACTGTAGAATCATAAGGGATTTGATTTAGGTCATACCTGAATGGTCGAGTGGTTTTCCCTACTTTCTTCAATTTAAGTCTGAATTTGGCAATAAGGAGTTCATGATCTGAGCCACAGTCAGCTCCTGGTCTTGTTTGTGCTGACTGTATAGAGCTTCTCCATCTTTGGCTGTAAAGGATATAATCAATCTGATTTTGGTGTTGACCATCTGGTGATGTCCATGTGTAGAGTTTTCTCTTGTGTTGTTGGAAGAGGGTGTTTGCTATGACCAGTGCATTCTCTTGGCAAAACTCTATTAGTCTTTGCCCTGCTTCATTCCACATTCCAAGGCCAAATTTGCCTGTTACTCCAGGTGTTTCTTGACTTCCTACTTTTGCATTCCAGTCCCCTATAATGAAAAGGACATCTCTTTTGGCTGTTAGTTCTAAAAGGTCTTCTAGGTCTTCATAGAACTGTTCAACTTCAGCTTCTTAAGCGTTACAGTTGGGGCATAGACTTGGATTACTGTGATATTGAATGGTTTGCCTTGGAAAGAAACAGAGATCATTCTGTTGTATTTGAGACTGCATCCAAGTACTGCATTTCGGACTCTTTTGTTGACCATGATGGCTACTCCATTTCTTCTGAGGGATTCTTGCTCACAGTAGTAGATATAATGGTCATCTGAGTTAAATTCACCCATTCCAGTCCATTTTAGTTTGCTAATTCCTAGGATGTCGACGTTCACCCTTGCCATCTCTTGTTTGACCACTTCCAATTTGCCTTGATTCATGGACCTAACATTCCAAGTTCTTATGCAATATTGCTCTTACAGCATCAGACCCTGCTTCCATCACCAGTCACATCCACACTAGGTATTGTTTTTGCTTTGGCTCCATCCCTTCATTCTTTCTGGAGTTATTTCTCCACTGATCTCCAGTAGCATGTTGGGCACCTACTGACCTGGGGAGTTCCTCTTTTGGTATCCTATCATTTTGCCTTTTCATACTGTTCATGGGGTTCTCAAGGCAAGAATACTGAAGTGGTTTGCCATTCCCTTCTCCAGTGGACCACATTCTGTCAGACCTCTCCACCATGACCCGCCCGTCTCGGGTTGCCCTGCAGGCATGGCTTGGTTTCATTGAGTTAGACAAGGCTGTGGTCCTAGTGTGATTAGATTGACTAGTTTTCTGTGAGTATGGTTTCAGTGTGTCTGCCCTCTGATGCCCTCTTGCAACACCTACCGTCTTACTTGGGTCTCTCTTACCGTGGATGTGGGGTATCTCTTCACAGCTGCTAGAGCAAAGTGCAGCTGCTGTTCCTTACCTTGGATGAGGGGTACCTCCTCTCAGCTGCCCCTCCTGACCTTGAACGTGGGATAGCTCCTCTAGGCCCTCCTGAGCCCACGCAGCAATGATTTTGGAGCCCCCCAAAACAAAGTCTGTCACTATTTCCATGTTTCCCAACCTATTTGCCATGAAGTGATGGGACCAGGTGCTGTAATCTTAGTTTTCTGAATGTTGAGTTTTAAGCCAACTTTTTTACTCTCCTCTTTCACTTTCATCAAGAGACTCTTTAGTTCTTCTTCACTTTCTGCCATAAGGGTGGTGTCATTTGCATGTCTGAGGTTATTGATATTTTTCCCAGCAATCTTGATTCCAGCCTGTGGTTCATCCAGCCCAGCGTTTCTCATGATGTGTTCTGCATATCAGTTAAATAAGCAGGGTGACAATATACAGACTTGACGTACTCCTTTTCCTATTTGGAACCAGTCTGTTGTTCCATGTCCAGTTCGAACTGTTGCTTCCTGACCTGCCTACAGATTTCTCAGGAAGCAGGTCAGTTGGTCTGGTATTCCCATCTCTTTCAGAATTTACCACAGTTCACTGTGATCCACACAGTCAAAGGTTTTGGCATAGTCAACAAAGCAGAAGTAGATGTTTTTCTAGGACTCCTGCTTTTTTGATGATCCAGTGAATGTTGGCAATTTGATCTCTGGTTCCTCTGCCTTTTTGAAATCCAGCTTGAACGTCTGGAATTTCATGGTTCACGTACTGTTGAAGCCTGGCTTAGAGAATTTTGGGTATTACTTTGCTAGTGTGTGAGATGAGAGCAATTGTGTCGTAGTTTGAATGTTTCTTGACATTGCCTTTCTTTGGGATTGGAATGAAAACTGACCTTTTCCAGTCCTGTGGCCACTGCTGAGTTTTCCAAATTTGCTAGCATATTGAGTGCAGCACTTTCACAGCATTATCTTTCAGGATTTGAAACAACTCAACTGGAATTCCATCACCTCCACTAGTTTTGTTTGTAGTGATGCTTCCTCAGGCCCACTTGACTTCACATTCCAGAATGTCTAGCTCTAGGTGAGTGATCATACCGTCATGGTTATCTGAGTCATGAAAATCTTTTTTTTACAGTTCTTCTGTGTATTCTTGCCACCTGTTCGTAACATCTTCTGTTTCTGTTAGGTCCCGACCATTTCTGTCCTTTATCGAGCCTATGTTTGCAAGAAATGTTCCTTTAGTAGCTCTAATTTTCTCGAAGAGATCTCTAGTCCTTCCTGTTCTAATGTTTTCCTCTATTTCTTTGCATGATCCCTGAGGAAGGCTTTCTTATCTCTCCTTGCTATTCTTTGGAACTCTGCATTCAAATGGCTATATCTTTCCTTTTCTCCTTTGCCTTTCACTTCACTTCTTTTCATAGCTATTTGTAAGGCCTCCTCAGACAACCACTTTGCCTTTTTGCATTTCTTTTTCTTGGGGATGGTCTTGATCCGTGCCTGCTGTACAATGTGTCATGAACCTCCATCCATAGTTCTTCGGCACTCTGTCTATCAGATCGAATCCCTTGAAACTATTTGTCACTTCCACTGTATAATCGTAAGGGATTTAATTTAGGTCATATCTGAATGGTCTAGTGGTTTTCCCTACTTTCTTCAATTTAAGTCTGAATTTGGCAATAAGGTGTTCATGATCTGAGCCACAGTCAGCTCCCAGTCTTGTTTTTGCTGACTGTATGGATCCTCTCCATCTTTGGCTTCAAAGGATATATTTTTGCTGTTGACCATTGGGTGATGTCCATGTCCTTGTGTTGTTGAAAATGGGTTTTTGCTATGACCAGTACGTTCTCTTGGGAAAACTGTGTTAACCTTTGCCCTGATTTATTCTGTATTCCAAAGCCAAATTTGCCCGTTCAGTTCAGTTCAGTCGCTCAGTCGTGTCCGACTCTTTGCGACCCCATGAATCGCAGCATGCCAGGCCTCCCTGTCCATCACCATCTCCTAGAGTTCACTCAGACTCACGTCCATCGAGTCAGTGATGCCATCCAGCCATCTCATCCTCGTTCATCCCCTTCTCCTCCTGCCCCCCATCCCTCCTTACCTTGGATGAGGGGTATCTCCTTACGCCGCCATTCCTGACCTTCAATGTGGGATAGCTCCTCTAGGCCCTTCTGTGCCTGCGCAGCCACCGCTCCTTGGCTTGCTCCTCCAGGCTGCCGGCCCTGGCCTCAGGCTCTGGGTGGCTCCTCAGGGTCACCGCCCCTGGCCTCGGGTGCCAGGTGGCTTCTCCCGGCCGCCCTGACCTTGGACGTGGGGTGTCTCTTCCCGGCCGCCACTGACCTCGGACACAGGGTAGCTCCTCTCCGCCACACTTAGTGCACCGGCACGCAGCCGCCTGCGCTTAGTGCGTAATTTGCCCATTACTCCTGGTATTTCTTGACTTCCTACTTTTGCATTCCAGTCCCTTATAATGAAAATGTCGTCTTTTTGGGTGTTAGTTCTAGAAGGTCTTGTAGGTCTTCATAGAACCGTTCAACTTCAGCTTCTTCAGCGTTAATAGTTGGAGCATAGACTTGGATTGCCATGATATTGAATAGTTTGCCTTGGAAACGAACAGAGATCATTCTGTCGTTTTTGAGATTGCATCCAAGTACTGCATTTTGGACTCTTGTTGACTGTGATGGCTACTCCATTTCTTCTAAGTGATTGTTGCCCACAGTAGTAGATATAATGGTCATCTGAGTTAAATTCACTTATTCCAATCCATCTTAGTTCACTAATTCCTGAAATGTCGATGTTCACTCTTGCCATCTCCTGTTTGACCACTTCCAATTTGCCTTGATTCATGGACCTAACATACCAGGTTCCTATGCAATATTGCTCTTTATTGCATTAGACTTTACTTCCTTCACCAGTCACATCCACAACTGGGATTTTTCTGGAGGATGAGACTCTGCAGTCTCCAGGAATCCCATTTGCTATGACATATATTTCTTTATTTTAAAAATTGATGACAAAAAAATAAGAAAAAAATTATAATTTAGAAAATGAGCCTGCCAGCTTCCTGATTGGGAGTACACTTAGGTGTTTTGCTAGCTCACATTTAGGATCATGAGTCTCCTGATAATATGCATCCACAAGACAAACAGAGATGGGATACCGAGGTCAGAGCTCATTCCTACTCTGTAGAAAGAATTCTGACTCTGCCCCATTAATGGTGACCACAGTTTCTTACAGTGGTTACTTGCTCATCAGGCTAAGCTTTGTTCTAAAGTTTAGCAAGGTGCCGATGTAGATATTCCCTAGGACTGACATTTCAGATAGTCACAAACCTGATTGACCATATTCATTTCCCCTCCAAAAAGGCCTTGCAATTTTTGTGTGCCACTGAAGAATCAAAATTACACAGCATGGAACATTTTTTTCTTGGTCTAATAGAAGTCCAAAGCTCAGCCAGTCAAGTACTGGTGGTGGAAGCATCCTTAGCCTTTTTTGGTGGTAGACACATAAGAAATGGAAGCTATGGAACCAATAATCAATCTACCTGCATATGCACTTCAAACATCATTTTGCACTTAATTCAGGAGCTATTCTGCTGTATTTTAGAGACATTCCATTGTTTTTGTTCAGTTGCTAAGTTGTGTCCAACTCTTTGCAACCCCATGACTGCACCACGCCAGGCTCCTCTGTCCTCCACTATCCCATGAAGTGATGGTACCAGATGCCATGATTATAGTTTTGTTTTTGATGTTTTTATTGGTGTTTAAAATTAGTGAACTAGAGGATTTACATTGGAAAAGAATTATTTTTGAGTACCATATGCATATTTAAAAATAGCTGTAACCTCAGTAGGAAGAAGTCCCTAGGAAGTCTTCTTCTTCAAAGATTTAAATAATGGATTGATGCTCTAGGTTGATGCTTTGGAAATTTGAGTGGGTTATGGATTGATGACCATGGTATTGGTGATACATACTTGCTAAATGGGGACCCACTTAATCTCAGCATCAGGAATTGCTTTTCATTTTGTGGACACTGGAGACTTCATTCATGATTAAGTTTTCACTTTTTGGCTTTGTTGCAAGAAAGCCTTAGATCCAAACTGGTGATTTGTTCAAACAAGTGTGTAAGACTCAGTGCCATTTTGCATTTACCCATTTCTGAGTCTTTGTTTATACTCCTTGTGTTTTTCTTTCTTCCCAATTTCTCATGTAGTTTGCCTTGTGTTATTTTGTATAGTTGTGAATAAGTATTAATCTTTCTAAAGGATAAAGAAGGATATAAATAAATGCAGAGATAAGTAAATAAATGCAGTAGTCCTGGAAGCAATGGCATTTTGCCTCCTGTTTGAGGCTCAGGGATCATGTTTCCCTGGTGTTCAATGGTGTGTCCTAAGTCATGTCTGATTCTTTGCAACCCCATGGACTGCAGCATACCGGGCCACCCTGTCCTTCACTATCTCCCAGAGTTTGCTCAAACTCATGTCCATTGAATTGGTGATGCCATCTGATCATCTCATCCTCTGTTGCCCCCTTATCCTCCTGCCTCAGTCTCTCCCAGCATCAGGGTCTTTTCCAGTGAGTTGGCTCTTCACATCAGATGACCAAAGTATTGGAGCTTCAGCTTTAACATCAGTCCTTCTAATGAAAATTCAGGGTTGATTTCCTTTAGGATTGACTGGCTTGGTCTCCTTGCAGTCCAAGGGACCCTCAAGAGTCTTCTCCAGCACCACAATTCAGAAGCATCAGTTCTTCAGTGCTCAGCCTTCTTTATGGTCCAACTCTCATATCCGTACATGACTACTGGAAGAACCATAGCTTTGACTATATGGACCTTTGTCAGCACAGTGATGTCTCTGCTTTTTAATATGCTGTCTTGGTTTGTCATAGCTTCCTTCCAAAGAACAAGTGTCTTTTAATTTCATGGCTGCAGTCACCATCCACAGTGATTTTGGAGCCCAAGAAAATAAAATCTGTCACTGTTTATACTTTTTCCCCTTGCATTTGCCATGAAGTGATGAAACTGGATGCCGTGATCCTAGTTTTTTTAATATTGAGTTTTAAGCCAGCATTTTTACTCTTCTCTTTCACTCTCTTCACTGGCTTTTTAGTCTAGGTGTGTCTTGGTGTGTCTAGGGCTATTGTAAGAAACAAAACTGCCCGTTTTCCAAAAGCTGTTTGGAGTTGGGTCTGTGCAGTTGGGTGTATTTGGACTTAGCTTGTAGATACACACATGGCATGGCAAAAGGAAGCTATGGTGACTCTTATCTGTGAGAGAAGTTTCTGACCTGCTTCTGGGACATAGAGGAAGAGGACCTTCTGAAGGCACATGGACTTCCAGGATTTAGCAACTCAAGAGAGCTGGAGTCTCAGTGGTTCCCTAATAGCCACTTTGTTGAGAATAACAACCCAATTTGACTTGTGAAGTGGGTATTTTTATAAACCTCCTATTTCTCCATGTGATGACTCCTTAAATAACCTGATGAGGAGAGGGTCCATTTTTACCTTTTGGCACCCTACCTACAAGAACATTTCTGAAACCAATACAATAGAAATGCCTTTTACGTTCTTACTTTAAAAATGTGTTCAAAGTCCTAACCGCATAGATGCTATGGCCATCCCATCCTCAGCCGTGTACATGAGGAGTTAGTATTAGGGTGTTCTTCCAGAGAAGCCTCCTTTTTTTCCAGTGACTTGACTTTTTGGCCCCTTTGTAGCTCAGCCAGTAAAGAATCCACCTGAAATGAAGGAGACCCCAGTTTGATTACCTACTTCAGTATTCTTGGGCTTCCCTGGTGGCTCAGATGGTAAAGAATCCACCTGCAATGTGGGAGACCTGGGGTCGATCCCTGGGTTGGGAAGATCTCCTGGAGGAGAGCATGGCAGCCTATTCCAGTATTCTGGCCTGGAGAATTCCATGGACAAAGGAGTCTGGTGGACTATGGTCCATAGGGTCTCTAAGAGTCGGGCATGACTAAGTGACTAAGTACACACGTGCTCCATAATGAGGGACATGATTGAAAGCAGAGGCTGCTTCCTCAGTAATTGATTGTGGGCTGAGAATCTGGAGCTTGGTGTTTTTTGTCCATTGAGTACCATTTCACTGAACCTCAGCCTGGAGAACACCTGCAGAAAAAATACCTATGTAATATCTAAAGTAAACTTTAAAGTATTTTGCATTCACATGTATTTTGCTTTTTTTTCCCTGAAGGCATTGAAAACACAGTAAACTGATCACCATGTTGTTATGAGTAGCATCTTGCTAAAGGAAGTGAACGGCACTTTTTCATGTGATTTGTGAAGTTAAGGGCCAGAGAGAGACATAGAACAATTAGCCAGCAATAATCAGGGCTAGAATAAAACTTGCCCGTCTGTCACTTAGAGCTCTACTGTCACAACAGCCTCCACTCTAGCATCAGAAGTCCAGTTTAAGGGATGTTCCTATCAATCTTTGGAGACCAGAGTTCCCCAGCCTGCCAAATGAATGAATATTCAGTCACTTCAGTGTGTGATGGTAGTTAGCAACACAAAGCAAGCCCAATGCCCAAAGAATGTGTAGAGGAATGTTAACTCTAGGAGCGACCATAACTTGATTTTCATGATTTCCTTGAGTTTAAAGCCTCGACCACAGTATTACATTACCAAGTTATTTGCATTTGAAATATAATACCTGGGGGAGGGGTGACATTTAATTAAATTACAGTGCTACCCTCAGGCTGCAGGGAACCAGACTGGCACCAGGCTGTGTGTGGAAGGTGCTGGATGTACATTTTTTGCTTTTCCTGAAAGGCAAGGACTGGGAGGAGGAAACTCCAATGCTCCCCAAGAAGCATACCAGTGCTGAGCAGGCGCGGTTGACCAGTTTGGACTTAAAAATGCAGAATATAAATTGCATGTGTGAGAGTCTACTGAATGTGGAAAAGAGCACATACCTGCAGACTCCACATTTTCTAAATGTCTTAAGAGAAAAGAAAGAGTAAGAATCCCTTGGCTTATCATAGACATAGCCCAGCCTAGGTCAGCATCTTCCCCAGTGAGAAAGGAAACTGGTTCTTTTGAGTCAACATGGCTCAGGATAACTGGGGGACTGTGGTCCCTTGCTCCTACTCTCTTAAGAATCCATGGTAATGGTTAGAAAAGGCCACCAAGGTCCCCACTGCTCAGAAGACCTTCCTTTCCATGCCCGTAAACCCCCATTCACTAAGCAGGTACGGAGGTGGGAACGTTCAAGATGTCCACACAGAGCTCTAGCCATCTTATCTCCCATAGCATCTGTTTTCAACTGGCACAGATTTTTCCCTCCTGGGGGGACATTTTCAATGCTCAGAAACGTTTTTGGTTGTTATGATTGGGGAGGTGCTACTGGCATCTGTTGGGAAGAGGCCCTGGATGAATATGCTGAAATAACATACAATGCATGAGACAGCCCCTCACAACAGAGTCGTTCAGCTGAGTCAACAGTGCTGAAGTTGAGAAACTCTGTTCTAACAGAAGATGATATTATGAAAGAGTGGATTCTAGTTACTGAGTTGGCTGTTAAAATAGAAAATAACCTATAAATTGCATTGACCCAGCGTGTCATTCAGAGTCCAACTAGGAAAGTGGGGACCACTTTGGTATTTAAAAGGAAACAAAGTTTTTTAAATTGAAGTATAGTTGATGTACACTATTGTGTTAATTTCTGCTGTATAGCAGAGCAGTTCAGATATATATGTATGTATATATGTGTGTGTGTATATATATATATATACACACATTATTTTTTAATGTTCTATTTCATTCTGGTTTATCACAGGATATTGAATATATATCCCTGTGCTATACTGTAGGACCTTGATGCTTATCCGTTCCATATATAATAGTTTGCAGCTACTAACCCCAAACTCCCAATCCTTTTCTCCCCACCTCCCCACCTCCAGGGGAGGTGTGCATGTGTTTCTGTTTGTAGATATGTTCATTTGTCATATTTTAGATTCCACATGTAAGTGATATCATATGGTATTTGTCTTTCTCTTTCTGACTTATTTCACTGAGTATAATAATCTCGAGTTGTTGCAAATGGCATTATTTCATTCCTTTTTATGGCTGAGTAATATTTCATTATATATAATATGATGCGATATATATATACGCCACATCTTCTTTATTCATTCATTTGTCAATAGACATTTAGGTCGTTTCCATGTCTTGGCTATAGTGAGTAAGTGCTGCTATGACATGGGGGTGCATGTGTCTTTTTGAATAACAGTTTTGTCTGGATGTATACCCAGGAGTATGCTGGATCATATGGCAATTCTATTTTTAGCTTTTGGAAGAACTTCCATACTGTTTTCCATAGTGGTTACACCAATGCACATTCCCCCCAACTGGTTAGGAGGGTTCCGAAAGGAATCAAATTGGATTCATAGATTCAGTTGTGCAGGTGCTGGAGAGGCTGGGAGACAGAGAGAAGAGCAAGTCAAGGCAAAGGTTAGCAAAACCAGGAAGTCAATACCATTTCTTGGCCAAGGTATAGGGTGGGATATGGGGACATTGCTGTTTAGGGATTATGGTAGTTAGAACCACAACAAGCTGGTCTGGTAGGAGCTAAAACCGCTGAGATGAGGAAGCTCCTGGAGGGACAACCAAAGGAAGAGAGGGAGAAATAGTCTGATTTTTCTTTCCTTCCATCATGGAATCTCCCACCAGTGCCTCCTATCAGCTCAGTTCAGTTCGGTAGCTCAGTCATGTCTGACTTCACAACTCCATGGACTGCAGCATGCCAGGCTTCCCAGTCCATCACCCACTGATGGAGCTTGATCAGACTCATGTCCATCGAGTCAGTGATGCCATCCAGTCATCTCATCCTCTGTCATCTCCTTCTCCTCTCACCTTCAATCTTTCTCAGCATCAGGGTCTTTTCCAAGGAGTCAGTTATATGCATCAGGTGGCCAAAGTATTGGAGTTTCAGCTTCAGCATCAGTCCTTCCTTCCAGTGAATGTTCAGGACTGATTTCCTTTAGGATGGATAGGTGGGATCTCCTTGCAGTCCAAGGGACTCTCAAGAGTCTTCTCCAACACCACAGCTCAAAAGCATCAATTCTTTGGCACTCAGCTTTCTTTATAGTCCAACTCTCACATCCATATACATAACTACTGGAAAAACCAAAGCTTTGACTAGGTGTACCTTTGTTGGCAAAGTAATGTCTCTACTTTTTAATATGCTGTCTAGGTTGGTCGTAACTTTTCTTCCAAGGAGAAAGCATCTTTTAATTTCATGGCTGCAATCACCATCTGCAGTGATTGTGGAGCCCCCTGCCCAAATAAAGTCTCTCACTGTTTCCACTGTTTCCCCTTCTATTTGCCATGAAGTGATGAGACTGGATGCCATGATCTTAGTTTTCTAAAGGTTGAGTTTTAAGCCAACTTTTTTACTCTCCTCTTTCACTTTCATCAAGAGGCTATTTAGTTCTTCTTCTCTTTCTGCTGTAAGTGTGGTGTCATCTGCTATCTGAGGTTATTGATATTTCTCCTGGCAATCTTAATTCCAGCTTGTGTTTCATCCAGCCTGGCATTTTGCATAATGTACTCTGTATGTAAGTTAAATAAGCATGGTGACAATACAATATACAGCCTTGATGTACTCCTTCCCTTATTTGGAACCAGTCTGTTGTTCGTGTCCAGTTCTAACCGTTGCTTCCTGACCTGCCTACAGATTTCTCAGGAGGCAGGTCAGTTGGTCTGGTATTACCATCTCTTGAAGAATTTTCCACAGTTTGTTGTGATCCACAGAAAGGCTTTGGCATTGACAGTAAAGCAGAAATAGATGTTTTTCTGGAACTCCTGCTTTTTCGATGATCCAACAGATGTTGGCAATTTGATCTCTGGTTCCTCTGCCTTTTTAAAATCCAGCTTGAACATCTGGAATTTCATGGTTCACGTACTGTTGAAGCCTGGCTTAGAGAATTTTGAGTATTACTTTGCTAGTGTGAGATGAGTGCAATTGTGTCGTAGTTTGAATGTTTCTTAACATTGCCTTTCTTTGGGATTGGAATGAAAACTGACCTTTTCCAGTCCTGTGGCCACTGCTGAGTTTTCCAAATTTGCTAGCATATTGAGTGCAGCACTTTCACAGCATTCGAAACAACTCAACTGGAATTCCATCACCTCCACTGGTTTTGTTTGTAGTGATGCTTCCTCAGGCCCACTTGACTTCACATTCCAGAATGTCTAGCTCTAGGTGAGTGATCATACCGTCATGGTTATCTGGGTCATGAAAATCTTTTTTTTCTTTTTTTTAATAGTTCTTCTGTGTATTCTTGCCACCTGTTCTTAATGTCTTCTGTTTCTGTTAGGTCCAGACCATTTCTGTCCTTTATTGTGCCCATCTTTGCATGAAAAGTTCCCTTGGTATCTCTAATTTTCTTCAAGAGATCTCTAGTCTTTCGCATTCTAATGTTTTCCTCTATTTCTTTGCATGATCCCTGAGGAAGGCTTTCTTATCTCTCCTTGCTATTCTTTGGAACTCTGCATTCAAATGGCTATATCTTTCCTTTTCTCCTTTGCCTTTCACTTCACTTCTTTTCATAGCTATTTGTAAGGCCTCCTCAGACAACCACTTTGCCTTTTTGCATTTCTTTTTCTTGGGGATGGTCTTGATCCGTGCCTGCTGTACAATGTGTCATGAACCTCTGTCCATAGTGTTTCAAGCACTCTGTCTATCAGATCGAATCCCTTGAAACTATTTGTCACTTCCACTGTATAATCGTAAGGGATTTAATTTAGGTCATATCTGAATGGTCTAGTGGTTTTTCCCTACTTTCTTCAATTTAAGTCTGAATTTGGCAATAAAGAGTTCATGATCTGAGCCATAGTCAGCTCCCAGTCTTGTTTTTGCTGACTGTATAGAGCTTCTCCACCTTTGGCTGCAAAGAATATAATCAGTGTTTTCAGTGTTGACCATTGGGTGATGTCCATGTGTAGAGTCTTCCCTTGTGTTGTTGGAAAAGGGTGTTTGCTATGACCACTGCGTTCTCTTGGCAAAACTCTGTTAGCCTTTGCCCTGCTTCATTCTGTACTCCAAGGCCAAATTTGCCTGTTACTCCAGGTGTCTCATCTGAGCCCTAGCAGAAAGCCAGCTGTCCTGGGAGGCTGGGAAACACAGATGCAAGGAAGAGGGGTGAATGACTTTGAATGCAAACAGGTGCAAACTGGTCCATACTATCTTAGAGAGCCTAGTGAACTTTCCAGAGCATCAGAACAAACCATGGCATGTTTGAGCAAACATCCAAAGAGTTCTGCATTATGGCTGGTACTGTTTACCACAGAACATCATCTTTCTTCCTGCCTCGCAACTTGAGCTTAAAATGATTTTTAAATTCCCATAATAGCAAAGAGAAGATACAGTTATTTCTTTCTCATTCAGGCTTAGAAGTAGCCAACTTCATGTGTTGAGTGGCCTTGTGACATGATGTAGAGTTTTTGTCTCTGTGTAGATAGCACAGTTTGTTGGAAATCCTGGTCAGTGTGCAGAGCACGCATTGTTAATTTTACTGGATCTGTGGCAAACTCAATCCTTCATTGTCAGGCTTCAGCTCATTTTGGTGGCAGTGATCTTGCTTCTTGCTTCACTCGAATGTATATCCTCTCCACGGGTCCTGCCCCTCTGGAAACAGGCTGAAAGGAGAAGGCTGTTGGGGAGCTAGAGAACCTGCTGTGATGAATTTTATTTTTCCTTACAGTGTGATTTTTAAGAATTTAGACAAAGCAAAGGAAATTAATTTGTTTGTTTTCTATTTGAACTGCCCAACAAGTTCCCAAAGTCATGGGGATAAAAGTGATAAATTTTTAAGAGTCTTCTTTAAGAGAAGTCTATTGATGCTTAATTATTTTTGCCCCACTTTTGATTATCTGCACTAATGGAGATGTGGAGGGCCCAAATCAATACCATCCGTTGATAATCCAAAAAAATCTCAATGTTGCCATTAGTTCTGACCTCCTCCCCCACCAAACCTTTTATCAGAGCTACTAAAAAGTGCCTCTGCACCCCCTGGGTTCTCAATATATTCAACTTGTTGACAGGCTGACTGATAAAATTGTCTGACTTGAGTTTTATCTCTTTTTCCCTGCTCCTGCCCACTCTCTGGGGGAGGTGCTAATGAGCAGCACAAGAACAAAACCACAGGAAAAAGAGACTGCAGAAAAGCCAGGGTAACACACAAAATGATTAAATAGCTCCCATATCCCTGAAACTTTACTACATAATGTCAGCTTTGTAGGATTTTTTTTCTCTTTTCCTAAAATAAATTGAAATAACTCAAATGGTCTAAGTATATGGAGCCTGTGTGGACCCTTTGATGCTTTGAATAGCTTTTGTATGGTATTCATTTTCTGGGGAAAGATTTTTAATTATTAATCCCTTTATAAATGGCATTGATGTTACTCCTCATGCTGGTAAAATGCCCAGACATTTTCTTAACTTCAAGGCAGCTAAGAATTGGGGTGTTTGTCTTGACCCCTTTAAGGGACTAAAACTAAAACTAAAGAAAGAACTTGGGGACCAGGTTAAATTGTTTTTCTTGTGTTATATTTGTCAGACACATTTATCCATTATCCAGACTGGACTCGTGGTCAACCACAGAAATAGCTGGCTGCATCACTATCTTACTGTGCTTTCTCACCCTTTCCTTTTTTCCCCGTGATGGGGGATAAGGCAGAACTGACAATGAATAAAGCAGATACATTGCTGCTGCTACTGCTAAGTCACTTCGGCAGTACGACCCCATGGACTGCAGCCTACCAGGCTACATTGCCACAAATATCAGATCTCTTACAAGTCCCAATTTATATTATTCTTTAAGATCTGCAGTAAAACCACTGTTTGGGTCCAGTGCCTACTAATGATGACCATGTCTTCCAATTTTGTCAAAATATACCATTAAATGAATGGAGTGCCTGATAAAATGTAGAAAGGTGAAATGCAGTGAAAGGTTCTCATATGGAGGAATGAACTGGCATCTGATCAGATGCCTGCAAGGGAGCCAATGACCTCTCTCTTTGGGCTTTATTCTCCATGGAGGAATGAAGTTTCCTCTTTCTGAAGGAAAAAGCAGTGCATTTTCTGGTTTTCCTTTCTGTTTCCTTCAGTCATTTTTACTTCAATTTACCAGATATCATTTGAAAGCAATTTCATAAACATTGAAGTGGCTATGAAATTCAATGTTTGTATCTGGCAGGTGGCTTATAAGATCTAAGGAACCACCTGGTTTTGAAGAATTGGGATGATATGTCAAGGTTCAAACAGAGATACAAACCATCTTGAGTGATTAGAACAAAGGATTTATTGTAGGGTTTAGGCCTCACATAATTGTGGGAGCTGATAGACTGGACCTTGTAGGCTCTTACCTCAGCATCCAGTATTAGAATTGAGGTTGTCAGTCAGATCAGCAGTTGGGGAAAAAAGCTTGAAATAGACGAGAGAGAATGAACCAGAAACTCATGAGAACAGCTGAATACATGAGCAGAAACGGGTCAGATGTATATAGGGATTCCATTTCCAATCTCAGAGAGACTGGATGACTGGAAAGAGAAGATGGTGCCCTTCGCGAAGGAACCATGCATGAACCTGGCCAAAGGCTGAAAAGCTGGAGGAGCAGATCCACCAGGAGCTGGAGAAACTGGGGGTCCAAGTGCTGCTGCACAGCACCTGGGTGAGCCAGGGGATCCCTGATAGGGTATTTGAGCTGTCACTGTGCCTGTAGCCAGCCACATGCCCCAAACTTCAGAACATTAAAAAAAAAAAAAAGGCTGTACTTCACTTCTGCCTTCCAAATATTGCACAAAATGTCACTTGTGGGCAGTGCTAATGTGAAACTGTGCAGGGAAGGTATGCTCGAAAGCAACCATAGTTCTTTCTTAGTTAGGTGACATAGCATGGTCACTTGATGACATGACTCAAAAGGGATCATCTCTGAGCACTCAGGTATGTAAAGGGGAACTCACACTCTGTAGAAAGGCACCTTGCAAGGAGACTTATTTCTTGGCAAATTGCAAGGTGTCGCTGTTTAGTGACAGCACTTTGCAACTTTCCAAGTTGCATTTTTCTTTTGTTAGAAACTGTTGATACATTTAATTTACTGATCTTTGTAAACCATGGTACTTTTACATGAAAAATTACTCTCTACAAATGCTAAAGTATCTGATAATCTTGTATTGTAGTATGTATATATTTCAGCCAAAATATTTACACGGGTATTATTGCTTTAATTCAGGCAAACTTTTTGTGATAAAAATTTTGTAAGGTTAAACTCTTGAAATTATCTGTCTCCTTGTAATTCTTTTAGTGTTTTGCCAAATTAAGATGCCTCAATATCAATTTTATACCACTAAAAACATAACTTACATGATTTTTAAAGATCTTCATCAAAATTGTTTGAGATATTTTAAAACATATTTATAGAATCTCAAAGTAAAATCTTGCACATTATTTGTGCTCTCATCATTTAATATGTTTAAACTTCCTTCTTGCTTTTTGGGGGGATAAATTTAATGTGTTTTTACATGCAACTTTTATTTCCAGTGATTGTCATTCACTGAATTCTTCATACTATAGTTGGTTTTTTAAAGTATTCATTTGTTCTCTACTTGGATTAAAATTTTCTAAGTGATTTTGAACAAAATGTAATCAAAATCTAGAGAACTCATTTATTTACAATATTAATACCATTGTAAAGCAAATAGGGTTTTTTTCTTTTTCAGTTTGAAAGCAGTCACTGTTTATGAACTGACCAGGTTATAAAAATAATCATGGTAGATACTTCAGTTCTTCCTTCTAATAAGGCTGTTGATCTGATCTTCCCTGTTGCCAACATCTCCATCTTCTACAAAATGAGTGATCTTTCTCTTTATTCCACCTTGTGGAGAAGGTAATGTGAAAAGCCACAGGAAGTTGTTTGCTCCTTTGAAACGTTTTCCAGCAGTTTCGATCTCATGAATCAGATCCTTTGTGCAGAGGATGCCATATTACTGAGACTGAACAGTCAACATGTTATCTGTCAGGGCAGTTCGCTTCTTGTTGATTTTGTCATAACCATGCTTGTAGACCAGTTCCTTTACTGACTCCAGGTTTGGGTACCCCCATGCAATGTGTGGCTCCACAGTTCTCAGCATGTTAATTGAAGCCTTGTTGAACTTCAAAAAGGTGCCACTGAAAATCTGACAGAGGCAGAGAAGCCGCAACCTTTTCAGACCTTTGGGCTCAGACCACTGATAGCTCTCATCCGGATGACAAAAGCCAATTTGGGTTCTCCAGAGACATAGAAGTTGCTGACTTTTCTTGCCATCCTAGCCTGAATTCAAATCTCGGTTCTGTATATCTGCCTGTATTTCTTGTGATAATGCTTAGCTTTTTCAAGGATAAGCTTCCTCCTTGCCTTTTGAAGCATCTTTGGGGCAAACTTCTGCTCAGATGCTTGACCTCAGGTGCTCTGTGAAATCCTTCTGCTATTTCTGGCACAGCAGAAGCCTCTTTCTTCTCTTCTTCAGCCTCCACGGTTCTAGCCAGGAAAGAGGGGTTGATTTTTAAGGCAGTTCTTCAAAATTTCAAATCTAAAACCCAACTGACAATAATGATGAACAGCAAAGAAAGAAAAATCATACTCATGGTAAAGTTTTTTTAAAAAGTTAATTTTGCATCAGTTTAGTCAAAAAGTCTTTGTACTTCAATTACTGTATTTTGAGTATATTAAATGTAAATTTAACAACTATTTCAACTAAAATCTTATATGAGTGAAATTAAAAATGAGTCATTTGATGTGAATGAAAAGCCATGGTTGGTAGAGTGGTATGCAACTGCACTTTCTATAGCTTTACAGACTTTATCATCATTATTTGGAATAGTGTTCTTTGAATAACCCCTCATGTTGTAAGTAGAATACAGTACTTCATTAGCAGTTTTGTTTTTTGCTTTACTTGTGATCAGTGATACCACTATGATCCCTGCATGGTGGATGGTAAATGTTAACACATACATTGTGAAAGTTATAAGCTCTCATCAGCTTTTTTAAGAAGTAGAAATTCAAACTTTAAGTTGTCCTTAAATATGTATCTTTTGTGGTTTTTAACTTACTGCTGGCTTAAGAGTTTATTGAAGAATAGAAAGTGAAAGTGAAAGTGAAGTCACTCCGTGTCCGACTCTTTGCAACCCCACAGACTGTAGCCTACCAGGCTCTTCTGTCCATGGGATTTTCCAGGCAATGGTACTGGAGTGGATTGCCATTTCCTTCTCCAGAAGAATAGAAAAGTATTGTCAAATACTTAAATAAATAAATATGTAGTTATATGTTCTCACCGTACACTGAAGGAGGAAACTCAATAGTAAAAGCACACAGCCTATTCTTATAGGATCCCTAACAGGACTGCTATGATTTTCCACTTTTTCTGCTGACCTCACTGCCTTTGTACATCTTACAGTCATGGACTATGGCATGTAAGAATCCAGCAAAGACAGTAGTGACAGATACTTCTCTCACCACCACCATAAACCAGAGGAGTTGGATCTTCCTAAGTGTGTATTTTATCAATGAATACCTTGCAAGTTGTCCTTGAAAGAGAGGAATGAATTGCCCCTGGGAAGGGTCTGGGAAAGAGAAATGGACTAAGAGTGGTCATCTTTCAGATGTAGCCATGAGCTAATGTGAGAATTCTATTATTGCACGTGCATTTCATCTGCAAGTAAAAAAAAAAAAATTATGGCAGAAGTTGGAGGTACAAAGTGCAGTTCTACTAGAACCACCTTGGATTTTTTTTTTTTTAATGCAGTTGTGACTAATGATACTTCATTAATAAGACAAAAATCTAAAACAAATTCTAAAACAAATGGGTAACAGTAGCAACCTGGGATTGTCCTGGGCAAATCAGAATATGTGATCACCTAACTTGAAGGCAAAATTTGTTTGTCTATGTGCTTATTTTATTGCTGATTTAGAGAACTTGATGTATTTGGTTGACCAAGAAGTTTGTTCGGGTTTTTCCATTACATTGTATAGAAAAACTTGAATGAACAATTTGGCCAACCCTAGAGATGTCCTCAACTCTAACCTTCCTCGGTTGGTAAAGAGACTGTTCTAAGGAACACTAGGTTGTAGTGAAACCATAAGTAAGTGTTGAAATTGTGTTAGTCTTCTTAGTCATCTTTAGGAGAGTGGATCCCATTTGGTTTGATATTATCAAACTTGAGATTATTCTGAATATTACTTAGTCTAGAAGGCTGCACACAGGTTTTTACACTGACCTAACTGGTAGAGATGCTTATTATTAAATGGAAGTATTTGTTCAGAGTTAGAATAATTTCTAAAATTATAGTTTCTTCAGGAAATTAAAAAAAATATATCAAATCCTCAAAACTCCAGCTGGGGTTTACATTTTTAACAAATCAGCAGGCATTTGAAACAGAGAAATGGCTTTATTCTGCTAGCTTATTTTACTAATTGTTATCCACTCCTAACCCACTCCAATATTCTTGCCTGAAAAATTCCATGGACAGACGAGCCTGTCGGGCTATAGTCCTTGGGGTCCCAAAGAGTCGGACACGACTGAACACACACAGACATATTCACTAAATAGTGCCGGTTCTGTCTAGTGCATCAGTCCAAAATGTGTATCTTTAACCCTGTTAGGCCTCCTGTGAAGAATGGTTCTTCTCTTGCAACTTAAGCCTAACTGATTCCTGCTTACAAGAACAGGTTTCAGGTTAAAACAATCTTGCTTGGCTTTATTTTGAACACTTACATTTCCTTATTGTAGCCTGTCACTGGTTATTCAGAAACTTTCCTTGAGGAGTTTGGAGTAGCTTTTTTTCCACTCTTAAACATCATTGGTTTATGTGTATGAGCTGCTATAAAGCGCAGTGATTGCTTAAAAACACTATAGTTACTTTAAAAAGATGACTTTGATTGTGTGTTTTTTGTTCCCATCACAATAACACTTTGCAGGTGATTATTAAATTAGAGATTTTCTTTGTTTTTCTAACAAAAAAAAAAAACTGCTTTTTTATGTCAGCGCCAATTATGAGTGGTAATTTTTCACATTTTACAAAAGATTTTTCTGTCCTACCTCCACGCCCCTCCCCCAGATAAAGAAGGGCTTTGACATTCTATGACAGGGAGGGTTTTTTGCATACACAGTGCTTTTGACTTTTCTTTTAAAAAAATCTGTTGACTCTATTGAAATGTGACAGGACAATATTTAACCTGAATAGAGGCATGTTGACTCCTCTTATTAAAACTGACAGTTAAGGACGTTTCTCTCTTTATTCCTTCTGATACACGCAGACAAGTCTTCACTGCTAACTAGTATACAAAATCAAAAACAAAAAAATACGGAGCAAAGAGATGACTACCTTATAAACAATATATGAATGACAATTGCAAGTTTAATCTAGCAAAGAAACCTTTTTTTATCCTTTAAGAAAATTAAAGGCCTTTCAAATTAGCTTGATATATGAAGACAGACTGACATCATTAATTTTCAAGTATTCACTCTTCTTCCCTAGCTGCCTTTCTCTCAAAGATAGGCAACATTCCACTAAGCCCTGGACAGGACCACAGCGACACCTATGGAGAGAGGCCAGGGCCTCCATTGAGTCTTGTGTAGAGCTCAAAGCCTTGTGTCTGGTTTCTCAGAATTCCTTTGCTTATTTTGCTGTCACGAAACAAAAATGGTGGCCATGGAGGTTTGTCCCTGAGTTCCCTGCTACCTGATGGTTGGTTTCTCTGTTTCCCAAAAAAAAAGGGGGGCTGAAAATATTAGGATCAAGCTTTCAAGTTCTTTCTGTTTTGTTGAACCAATAAAGAGACTTATTAGCATGAATGAGGCTTTGTGCATGGAGTGGGCCTCTTGGGAAGAGTGCAGTTGGGAACCGGATGCCAGCTTTCAGAAACAGGAGGAAACCGTATGGCGTTTGAATGTCTTTGGGTACTTGCCCACTCTCCTTAACTTCCAGGAGTCAAATTTCTTAAAAGCAACTGTTGTCTTTCTCCTGTGTCATACACTGGATATTTTTGTGATGTAAATAAACTGTCCACTGAGACTCACACTTTTTGTTTATGGGGGGTAGCTGGTAAGAGGGAGGATATTACACAATTAATGGTAAAGTCATTTTTGTTGTAATATAATTGGAGCTGTAGCAAAATCATGAATGGAACTGTTTGCTACAGAGCCAGCAAAGTTACCTCTTATTCTCCTTTTCCTGCTGAGCCTTTTCTCCGCATTTATCACTGGAAAAGGGTCCTTTCAATGATCATCAAGGCTTTCAACATTTTGTTGTGGAGAGTCGGAAAGATAGCAGTCTGTTCCATGGCAGACCTCTATGTTAAGCCTGCAGAAGAATTAGTCTTCTGTGTATTGATACTGATCTGTCCAGTTTAGTCTCTAGAGATACCCTATTTCCATTTCTCTGGTTATGCTAAAAGGGGCCAGGAGAAACCCTTGGTCAAAGCAGCCTGTAGATTGTATTATAGAAGCAATTCTAGTTTTTTTTTCTTTCTTGAGTAGAAGGACCCAGTGGTGCCTGTGGTAACCAAGACTTCCCTTAGATCTTCAGGTCTAAAGCTGTCAAAAAACATTTATAATATGCCTGTGAATTTCTGTTCCTGTCCTTTGTGTTTGTCAAGATTGTGGGAAAGGCTGTCAAGTCTTTCCTGGTGTCTTAGTTGGGGTTATCCCCCAAATAGACCTCAGGGCAAGGATTTAATGCAAGTAGTTCATCTGAAAAATGGTCCTGGGTGTGCTGGAAGGACTGGAGCCGGGAAACGCAGCCATTGAGGGATGTGGTAAAGTCGGTCAGTACTGTGGGGAACTGGGGCTTTGTCCTGTCAGGGGTCATTAGAGGCTATGTAGACCATCCTTCATAATGAGACATTTGAGGGACAAGAAAACTCTTTATCCATAACTACTGTCTCTTGATAGTTGAAGGTCACTCCTGAGCATTAGTTTCTTAGCACTTCAGGTCTCTTTTCTGTCCTGAACCCACCCCCTTGGCTAGAGAGAGCAGGAAGATATGTGTATGGGAACTTTCTGCTGACTATCTCTGAGGTTGGCTTGAGGGGGTACAGGGAAGACACCAGGAGCTTCTGGTGCACATGCTTCATGTGGTTTAGAGAAGTAAGTACAGTTATAACTGTGTGTGTGTGTGTGTGTGTGTGTGTGTGTGTGTGTGTATCTATTGAGGGTGGAGGATTATTAGTTCTTCTTAGACGTAAGATAAAGTATGTATATGTGTGTGATGGTGGATATACCGCTGTGACGCTCAAGTAGAGATATAGGGCTCTTGTTACCTATGGCTCTTGAACAATATATCTGTCATGGGCAGAGGGAAAGAGCTACGCATTCCCTGGTTCTCTGCTTGGTTATTTGAGCTCTAACTGAATGTGAGAAGCAAAAAGAAGAGACACCAAGACTGCTAATAAATCACAAGGGTTATCATGAATGAGATGGAGTGGCGGGCCATGACAAGTTTTATTTTCACTTTATTTTGGCGGCCATTAGCTCTAGAATGGTGCTATCCTGTAGAACTTCTTGCTAGTTTCATGCAGCTATGGAGATATGGCTAGTGTGACTGTATTAGTTATCTAGGGCTTCCAAAGCCAAATACCACAGACAGAGTGGTTTACACAACAGAAATTTATTTTCTCTCAGTTCTGATTGCTGTAAGTCTGAGATCAATGTAGGGTTGATTTCATTCCAAGGCCTCTCTCATTGGCTTTCCAATAGTTGCCTTTTTTCCTCTGTGTTCTTACGGTCTTTCCTTTGTGCACACGCATCCCTTGTATATCTCTCTGTATATTAATTTCCTCTTCTTATAAGGATACCAATTAGATTGAATTGAGACTCACCCTAAAGCCTGCATTTTAACTTAATTGCCTCTTTAAAGATCTCATCTCCAAATGTAGTTACATTCTCAGATTTTAAGGGTTAGGACTTAAATGTATGGATTTAGGGGAGGGGACAGAATTCTGTCCATAATAGTGACTGAAGAGCTGTAATTTCTAACTTTATCTAATTTTAATTAATTTAAATTTAAATTGCTACATGCCCCTGGTGGCTAATATCAGGCAGTGAAGATCTAGAAGATATATTAGCTCTTTTACTATGAATCCAGAAATGTCTGTAGCAATGGGATTTTTTTCCTTGATCATCAAGGGGATGGTACTAATATCCAATCTGTTAGTGGCTTTCTCTTTATCATCTACATTTACTCTCCTCTGTAGCTAATTGATTTGGGTGCCCCAGGCTTAGCTACATCAGGGGCCAATGTCCACTGATGTAGACACTCTTATCTACCCACTCTTCCTTTGAAACAACGGAACACATTTATTTAATGGATGGTGAGAGAAACCCACTTAAGGGGAGAAACTAAATAGTTTAATATTTTCAAAATACTGTCTCCATTATGCTACAGCTAATAGGGCTACTAAAGAGTTAGATGAGCACATAGGACAAGGGTGTGGCAGGGCCAGAGAGGGATGATGTCTGCACGGATGTCCTGTTCTATAACCTGAATCACTCGTGGTTTGAAGGGGTAGCTGGGTTTTGTTCTTTCCACCACTGCCCATCCCCTCTTCTAAGTAGCTCAAATCATGTCCTGACCTGGTTTCTAAGGGCTGCCAGTTTGAGAGAATTAAAAAAGAGAATAAAGGGAGGGGCTTAGGTAGCTCCTCTCTGCTTCTCCGTTCCCTTCTCTTACCTCTGTGCTCCACCCAGTTCTCTGATCCCCCAACCTCAACACCTAGGCACAAACAAGAAAGTAGCAAAAATGGAAAAGGGTGCCTGGCTTCATCAGACCTCCCTATTGCAACCTTGGTCCCTGTCCCACTGGGGACCACAGTCAGCTTCAAACAGCCCCTCCTGGGCTAGGCTGGGTGATGCAGGAGAGCTGTTGGCCTGCAAGCCTGAGCACATATCTCCTTTGCTGCTGCCTGGAGGAAACAACCCTAGTGGCAGGGGCTTGGCAAAGCACAGAGCATTGGAAATCAACCTGGGCCAAAAATGCAGGTCTAGTTTTCTTTTTATATATAAAAGCTTTAAAAAAAATCTTTAAATTTGTTCTTCAAGAAGAAATAAAACTTTATTAGACCCTATGTATTGCTGTAAATTTGATTGACCAGATGTTTGTCAGATTTAATACGTGCTGTTTAAAAAGTTGCTTTCTACATCTTGACTGAGACCCTTTCTGGTGAGGAAGGAGCTGGTTTATAGGAAACAATGAAATCATTTTTTACACCTTACAGATGCTCTAATCCCATTACAGACTGAGGTGTTTAAAATTCTTGGTGTTTTCTTGCTTTATTTTTATGGTATGAGTGATTCTGAAGGAGAAAGCCAAGGCAAGAAAATATTTAAATAAGGCATTGCCCCAAGGGATGGTGGGGCCGGGGCAGAGGTGGAGGGAGGGCTACAAGGAAAGGCTGAAGGTTATTTTTTGTATTTGATTTGCTTTCCAGCCATGGTTACTGGCTACAGCTGAAAGGCCACTGCTAGAACTTTGATCAGTGATGCCAAGCTCTTGGACCACAATCCAAGAAGTTGCTACGTGGAGGAACTGGGGCCAGTTTTTCTCCAATCCTACTGAACAGAATGTGGCTTCCATAATCCCCTAATGTTCTTTCCTGAAAACAGGCCATTAGTCTGTTTCCTAAAACAGTAGTAGATTGAAATGCCTTCAACGACCAGGCAGTTGCCAGAAGTGACCAAAGTGAGCCAGACAGCTCTCTGTGGCAGACAGTGGAGTGGGACTCCAGTCCCACCCAAGAAACAGTCTTCAGCTACAGCATCTTGGTGCCCTGTGGAAATGTGAGACCGGTAAAGTGATGTTTATGAAAAATTCCCAATTTTAGGTGAACAAAATTCCTCTACAGGGCATACTCTGCCTGAGGACAATAGGTTTGCAAGCTTGTTCTGATTAAAATGTGTATAAATAGAACTGCTCGATTTAAGAGATAATTAGTCCCCACTTTTGAGTTGTTAGAACTAGTAAAAGTGTTCTTAAGCTTTGGAAGCTGACACAGGTGTTGTCAGCCTTTAATTTTGCTGCGTAAGGGTATTAAGCAGACACAGTTACTATCACTATCACTAACAAGTTTCATAAAAGAAAGAATATTAATCCCCACCACACACACCCACCCCCCCGAAAAAATGTAGGAAGGAAATCATCTAAAACTTTAAAAATAGCCTTTCAGGTGAATAATTTTATTCCTATGAAAAAAAATCAAATAACCCACTCTTCTAATTTTCTTGTGAATGCTTCATCATAGACCAGTGGTGATTCACAGACCATTGCCAAAACTATCCTACCTGTTAATATTAATATGGATTGTTTTCCTCAACTACTTATACCACTAGGGTGTTATTGAGCTTTATTCAATGACAAATTAGGCCTATAATTATTTCAGTCACATAGAGAACTATGTCATTTTTATTACAAAATAATACAGAATAAAATTACAATTGCCCCACTTCTACTTCTGTGAGATGACCAGTGTAAAATTTCTGATGTACACCTTTCTCATGTATTTTTCTAATTGTATATTTGTTTGGAGTCCTGCTGTCTATGTTGTGTCATAATCTGAGTTTTCACATCAGTAATACACTTTTCTTTACTCACTAATCAGTAACAGTATGTTACTTATTAGGTTTCTTATTATTAGTTGTATTATGTTTTGTGGTGCAATTAATATTGATGATTATATATTCATGTTATTGCTCACTTTGAATTTTCCAAAGAGTACTCAGAATGAAGATCTTTGTCGTATAGAACCTGCCTTCTGAATATCTTACTTTGCTTGTTTTTCCTTTTATACTTCCTGAACCTCTAGTAAACTCTTCACACATAAACACAAGTTCATTTCATCTGTATTCCCAGTCTAAATCATTGTGAACTGTCCAGGGGATCGGCAGTGGAAGATGATTTTGTGGCTAGTTGGAGCTGAGCTCCCCATTGTTGTGTTGTTTAGTCACCGTAAACAACACTGTAAGCTATGTCTGACTCTCTGTGATCAAAGGACTATAGCCCGCCAGGCCCCTCTCCCCATGGGATTTCCCAGGCAAGAATACTGGAGTGGGTTGATATTTCCTTCTCCAGGGGATCTTCCTGACCCAGGGATCGAAGCTGCACCTCCTTCATTGGCAGGCAGGTTCTGTACCGCCGAGTCCCCATGGAAGCCTGTGTTCCTCATAGTGGGCACTATTAGATAATCAGTGTGAAGCAACATTGAGCCACTTTGGTAAAACGAATGACAAGTGCTGGTCTTATCAGTGGAAAGGAGAACAACTGAACCATGTTATCATTTAGCTTTATAACCACGTAGATGTTAGGCAGCTACGTGAGTATCCATGAGTTTGGTAACTGAAACAGTTGGAAATTCAAGAAGATTCAACTGTCCTGCTTAGAAAGAGATGAGAAATGCCAAGCTGTCTTAATATCTGGTTGCATATCCTCTCATATTACTTGAATAGATTCAAAACTGTTTTAAAATATACCCTTTCCAGAGAGATAGAGAATCTCTTTGAGTTATTATAGATCCAGTTTGTACAAAAATGTTGCAAATCTTCCTTGTGAGTCATTCTTATCCAGGTTATTGGAAACAATTTCATTAAGTGTGTCATAGTTTATACCTTCATTTAGAATCTTCTCACCACATGACTCACCTTTACAATTTAGTTCCCCTTAGAAAAAAAATATTCTTTTCTGGAGATTTGGACATAGCCAATCTTCATACTATTGTATTTCATGGTATACTCTGTCTACTATACTTTGAAGTAACTTCTCTGAATGAGAGATGAAAGAAAAGAACTCATGCTTTTGAAAGATGTTTAATTTTGCTGCCTACAAATCAGAACCAAGTGTGAGAGAACTTCTTGATTCATAAAGTCAAGGTTAATTTTGGGAAAATGGTATTGGTGTCCCAGATAGCTTGAAACTGAATTCTGACAATTCAGTTCTGGACCTTATTTAGTTCACTCTGCATTTTTCATAACTCCAGAGAGCAGTACTCCATGGCGCTGTTAACCAAGTAAATATGACATCATCATCCTTGGTTTCTTTGAGTCATTAGCTCTAAGCAGAATGTGAATACTACATGTTTGTTGTCTGTTGTCAAATTAGCATGTAAGCTCCATGAGGGCAGAGATCTTGTTCATATACTAAGAGCTGTAGGTTCAGCAGCTATTGAGCCCTAAGCATATGGGAAGTTCTTACTAGCTAGTGAATGCATGAATAAATGAATGGGCCACCAAAGCTGAGTAATTCACTAGTGTCTTACTCAAGGCCAGCTAATAGTTAATTCTCTTGGCTCATCCACATTTCCCAGAATCAAGACTTTGTTCTCTTACAGGCTAGGTCTATGGCAGGAAAACCAAAGAGCATCTCCTTGCATCCATCTTCAGGACCACTGAAGAAATAAAGCCATACTGTTATACAGAGATAACCCCTCTTTATGTTATGTGTGTAGTCACCTGAAGTTTTTTCAGTGTATAGACACAGTGTTACAGACATCACAGAATCATACAGATATAACTTGTTTATTTTCCGGTGTCATTAGATGGTGCTTTAAAAGCATGATTTTAAACAGCTATATGACATTTTATCACATGAATGTACCAAATTTTGTGTCACCATATAACATCTAACAACTGAAATGGACATTTAGATTACATCTTTTTCTCTTGTAAATAATGTTGTGATAAAAATCTTCAACTTAACTTCTGTTCCTAATACTCTGATGTTTAGGATTAATTCCCAAACACTGAAATTTGTAGTTAAACAGTATGAATATTTTAAAAATTATAATAAATATGACCAAATTGTTACCCAGAGAGGCTGTACCAATTTAGACCCATGTAACCTATGTCTGCAATTGTTTTCCACACTATAGGTTGCCATTTAAAAAGTGAAACCAACAAAACTTTGTCTGTGTGTTAATAGAAAATATTATTTTGCTTTCTACTTCATTGATTATTAGTATTTATTGGTCCTCTACATTTTTCCTTTGGGAATCTTGATGTTGGACTCTTTAATGTTCGTGCCCATTATTCTATGAGTTATGCATCCATTTCCTACATGTTTATTACACAGCTACTGTGTACCAGACCCTGTTGTAGTCACTGGGGGAGCAGAAGTGAAAGAAACAGCAAATGTCTATTGTCATAAGAACTAAATGAAATCATGCCTGTAACACCCTTAATGGGTAGGTTCTGCCTCATGCAAGACCGTAGTAGGTTGTGATCCAGTCATTCTTGGTGTAGCTGTATGTCTCTCTGTGCCAGGAGCATTAGCTACTGTTTTGCAGACAGGATGTTTCTGGAATTTTTCTATATTGAATTGGCTAGGTGGCCCTAGTGGTAAAGCATTTGCCTGCCAACACAGGAGAAGTAGGAGACACAGTTTTGATCCCTGGGTCAGGATGATCCCCTCGAGGAGGTCATAGCAGCCCACCCCAGTATTTTTGCCTGGAGAATCCCATGGACAAAAGAGACTGGCAAGCTACAGTCCATAGTGTTGCAAAAGATTCAGACATGACTAAAGCAACTTAGCGCATACACAGCACAACAATGACTTAGGGAGTTCATGGACATGACTGCGCACCTCGAGTAAATATGTTTCTCTAAAGCAAAACTGAATATAACCGATTCACAAAATGCTAGTGGCCCCTTGGGTGCCACCTGATGAGAGAGGAAGTGTAAAAAAGTCAACGTGAAAAGAGACAGTAGCCTTAAGTGACTGCCTCACATATCTTATATTTGCAAATTTTGCAGAACTGTACAAATCTTTGTGGTGGTCCCTTCCAGTGCTTCACAGTTAATCTTCCTCTGGGTAGGATAGTTACTGAGGGCTTGAATATCATCGCTTAGACTCCATGTTCTGGTGGGATTCTCAAAATACATTTAAAAGTGAAAGTTCAAAATCACCAAGATTTCTTGTTTCTCTTTGCTACACAGAATTTTTGAATCCAGTGTGCACACTGCCATTTTGTAGTTGAGTATATGGCATCAAGGGTGACAAATAAGGCAGCTGCAATCAGAATTACAGGTATCATGGGACTAATTCCATTCCTTGCCCTGATTTCAATGTGTTTCCCATATGATAAGACAGAAGAGGACTGCATTTTGTTTTTAAAAATAGTTCATAGTCCAGCCACAGAAGGCTAGTGTCCAAGTGGATCCCAGGTCTGCCTCTTTCAGCTAGACCTCAGTCCCTCTCAGCTTCTCTGTTTGCAAATGTTTCTGCCAAAGAGGAACTGTGAGAACGGAAAGGAGGAAACTTCTGGGCTTTAAGGGCCTGTTCTTGTAGCTGGAGGGTACAGAGGTTGGGACTGCATGGAGTGGAGAAAGGATATCTGGTTAGGTGTTGAATTTATATCAGAATAAGTGTATCATTTCAATAAAGTACCACTTGGAACAGAATGTCACCAAATCCTTGCCTTTTACCAAGAGCAAACTGGCCACTTGTCATTCTGCAGTTTGATGGCTGTTGAACTACTTAGGTCTGAGCCGGAGGCTGGCGGGCTGTATGCAGAGTGCTGTGTAATTGTGTCGTTTTCTGTGGTCCATCTTTGGAACAAGATCTCATAAAAATCACTTTTCATGGCTAATGAACTGAGGATCTGGGAACGAGATCCAGAGCCAATTCTTGGATTAAATCTTCTGAGCCTCAAACAAGTCTGTTTAGGAATTTGGGGGAGGGGAGAGCCCATGCCCTCTATGAAGTAAGATAAGCTCTGACCTTCCTCACTGAGCCTGGAGACCTGCTTGAAGAGGGTACCAACGACCAATCAAGGAGGATCATGAATATCAAAAGGCTTGTTTGAGCATCAGTAACACATTGAGTGTGGCTTCCCCCTCTGTTTGTTTTCATGTGATTTCTAAGAAGCGCTTTCTCATTTTAAAACATATTTCAAGTAAGAAGTACTTGCATTCACATGCTGATCAGTAACCAAATGGTGGAGGTCTCTAGTGAACAGCAACGGAGGGTGGGGAAGATAGGGTGGGGTTGGGGGGATCAGGAAACCTCTGACACAAAGGAACAAAGTAAAGTGGGAACTGGTGGTCTCTGGTAAAGGTGGGTGGTCTATTGAGAAGGGCATTTCAAGGCGGATTCCATCCCATGATGCACACGAGTAGATAAATAAATATGTATCTGCTTTCCCTTTATTCCACACTAAAGATGATGACTGCAGGTGTTTTAGGCCCCCTGAGGAGGAAGACAGAGAGCTTGAGCCCAGGTATAACTGCATTAAAAATATTTCCAATAGGTCCCAACTAGATCTCCTTGCCTCTGGTCTGGTTTTCTTTCTGGTATTGCAAATTTCCTTTCCCTCCTTTTATTTTTCTGCTGGCCTGTGGTGCTTGCACTCATTTCCAATGAAGGACATGAACATTCTCTCATATGGCAAGGTGAAAATAATTTTATTTTCATCACTTCCCTCACCTCCCCCCACCCCAAGCTTGTGATGGATTTACTTGAAAAAAAATAATGACGGGGCTTCACAAACTGGCCTGACAGTTGTGATGTGGAGAGCGAGCCGGCTGAGTAGGGACGGTGAGGCATCTCTGTACCTATTATGGCAAAAATCGATAATGCTTTCTGTAAATTGCTCCTCCCAAAGGAGCCGAACAAATGCAGGAGACAGGGGAGGCCATCATTCTGTGTGAAGGCTCCGCACACTTGGACCAGTGCAATTATGAGCAGGAGGGCGGTTTGGTCTGCGTGTGTGAGTGTGTTCAGAGGAAGAATTCTTGGGGTGGGGGGAACTTATTCATCATAAAAATTTAATTGCTTCTTCTCTCGGAAAGGTGCATCCTTCTATCTCTCCTTTAAGTGTGGGAAAGACCGGAGTTACCCCTTTGGAAGTGGCAGTGGATGGGTTAAGAGAGTAGCCAGCCTATTTGATTGTTGATTTCCTGGCTGAGGACTTATTGTTCTGATGCCTTTCTGGAAACTCTCTTGTAAGGACTTTGGGAATTCCACACTGAATCTATGGCAGTAAACTATCTTGTATCTGTGGGCTGTTTTAAAATTTCCTTCACTTTACAAATCTCTATCTTAGTGATCTTTGAAAAGACAATATATCACCAAATTTCTATTTTTTCTGTAAGATTATGACTCCTGGCCTTTCCACCCCACCCTACTCCTGGATTGCGGAAGGCTTGGAGTCATTTCCATAATGATAGCTCTTGTGGGTCACTGTTATAATAACTTTATTTCCTGTCAGGGGGAACCTAAAAATTAATTAGACATGCCATGAGGCAGTGATATTAAAAATAACAAAAGATGTCATAAAATAATTTTTCAACTGATGTGTTTGGCTTGGGGAAGTGGTGCACCTAGAATGCAAGGATTTCTGTTTAAATAACTCACATTGAGAGGAAACATGCTCTGTTGGAAAGATCACTAAATTCAGAGCCCAGAGGTCCTAGGTATAAAGAACAGCTATGCTACTTACTAATTTGACCCATAGCATTCCAGCCCTGTGTCTTCAGCTGTAAAATGGGGAAGGTGACACCTACTTGTGCTCTGTCACACACTGAAAAAGTTGTGTGAAAATCCATTGCTAACATTAAAGTCATGAGGATGTACATTATTATTAGCTTGAGGACAATAAGCAAGCTTAGGCCTGGGTGTACTTGAATGAAAAGGCCAAGTGGGTCTGTCCACAGTTATACGGTGCCAGTGTACTTGATCTCATTTGGTTTTGGATCCTATTTGTTAAAGTCAGCTTCCTACAAAAGATGAGACGATAAAACACCTAGGTTTTAACCCACGGTGGAGTTGACAATGTACATGAGGGGAGAATAAAACTGTGGAGATTTGAGTCATTGGAATTTTATCTGACAAAAGATCTGATGAGACTACATGTCCATGGCATCCATTTTAAGTGAAGCAGGTAAACTGGGGGTTGACACTCTATCCTTAAGTAAGAAGTAGCTGTACTTCTGGCAGAAAGAGAGACTGCAGAGAAACAAAAGGCACTGATTGAAGGCAAAGAAAGATTCTGAAAAAGAGAGACTTGAATTTTATTTGAGGAGGTGAGACTGGCAGAGTTTTCTATGGTTTTGTCAAATTGTTTTGTTTAAATTAGTGATAAGAGGACTAAGAAGCTGGTGTGTGAGAGGAGGCCGTGGATGTCCTCTAGTAAGATGGTAAGCAGGAAAGGGCAGATGGTGAGACAAGGAGGGGGAAGGAAGCTATGCAGTCTAAAATTTTAGAAATAAGGGAAGTAGACACATTGGAAACATCCAAAATAATCACTAGCATCATGAACCAAGGAAATAACCTAATAATGGCTGGAAACATATTCCAGTTGATGGAGCAGTTGGGAATAGAAAGTCAGCACATGTGTTGAAATGAGTTAGGCAGACACCTTCATGCAATAACGAGTTTGAATGCACAGGAAGAGGACAGTGTCATCCAGAGGGTACTTGAATGGATGGACACTTGCGAACATGATATGAGAAACAGAGTCACAAACACCCTGGAAGAAAGTGAAGCTTATGAAATCTCAGGTTGGTAGAACTCAAGATCTAGCCCATAGCTAGGACGTGAGCTGAGAGCTAGGCGCCACCTAACCCGTCACAGCATAGCTGTGAAGACATATCCTTTCAAAGGACACATTGTCTGATGTCTGCCCCCTGCTGGAAGCAGCTGCCTTGACTCTCAAAGGTAAGGGGGAGAGAGAAGAAAAAAAATTTTTTTTGACCTATTAAAAGTCAATAATGCCAGGATCCTAATGGATCCAAGTGCATCTGAATAGCATATTAAAATGACCAAAATTGTCTTTTAAAACCTACTGATGTGGGTCACCCAAGCAGCATGCTCCCAGCTGTTAATAATTAATACTGGTAATCCTGGGGAGGAATCACTGTGATAATTGTAGCCCACGAGCACGTGTCTGGCAGCCCAGTGTGCTGAGGGTCGGAAAAGGGCAGCGGGGGAAGGAATCATACATCAAGGGGTGCCAGCGGCCAGGTATCAGTGGTCTGCTTCCTTTGGCTGTACTTATTCTTCTGATGGGAAAGCCTTCTAAACAAGGCTGTGAATTGGTTTTCATGCTCGCATTGACAGATTGGGAAAGCAGTTTGTTCTACCAAATTTAACAATGATATATCATTATCACAACTTTGGGGGAAATCTATAAAATCAATAAGTTTGTAGCCTGAACAGGATTTGTATCGCTTGCTTGCTGTGCTGGTGTCAAAGCGTGAGCATATGGATTGAGTCACAGCCTGAGATCAATGGAATTTGTGGACAGTGAGCTCAATAACAAGCCCTTCTGAAAAGAAATAGATGTAAAAAGCAAATTTACTAGAGTATAAAAAAAAAAAAAAAAACTAATATCTTTTCCGCGCCTGGCTGTAAAGTGCTGTTTGGCTGCCTTTGGCTGTGGGTACTTTGAAAGCTGTCTAGGGTATGTGCTTGCAATGCTGAATGCTCCTGTGCTAGCCTCATGCATTGCATGTACAGTTGGGTGCTTCTGTTTGCAGGGTTTGTGCTAGGAAACTCGCCAAGAATAGGAGGAGGGGGAAAAATAGCCCTTTATATTGTAAACTGAATAAAGAATAAAAACAGTCAGTGTGTCTGCTGCTGGGGAAAGACCATGGTGGCTTTATTTACTTTGTGCTGGTAGGACTTGCTAATGGAGAAAAATAAAAAGGCATAATTAAATAGTTTAATGAATTCGCAGCTCTTTTGTTTGAGTGGGACGGGAATGCATGTTCCAGAGAGGCCTCACAAAGAGCTTGGCTGGCAGTGAGTTAAAAGTAGGAAATCAGTTCTTTGAAGGCATTTTTATACTTCATTATCCCAGCATGTAAAATGACTTGTACTAAACGATTGAGGATTTTATTTTTCACTCTCTCTCTTTCTCTCTTTTTTCCTAAACAAAAGAGAGCATGGGGCGGCTGGTGTCTAATTCCCCTCCGGGTCCTGGAGCTAGGACATCAGCCAGGCTGATCACCAGGCTGGTGGGCAAGTCCCTGCCCAGGAGCGGAGTCGAGAGCTCTGAACCACCATGGAGCCCAGGGAGCCTGTGCGGGAGCCCTGCGAGTGGGCATCGGTGGCCCCTACTCCTCCCCCTCCTGGGGGAAAGCTCCTGCCTATTGCCCGGCTGTGACGGGGGGTGGTCCTGGTCCTTTATGTTGTGGGTTTTTTGTTTTTTTTTCCTGAGGAGCCAGGATCACTTCTCCTTCCCTCTTAGGGTGAAAACAAAGGGAAAGAACTCCTGGGAAATTAAGTGAAGTTGGAGGAACACTGTTTCCGATTCTCAGTCCCGACTTGGTTTCCTTCTCTTCCACCAGAAGGATGTGCTCAGGAGGGCAGGCCCTTCGGGGAAGCCCGCTGGCCATCAGCACCCAGCTGTTCCCCACTGGCCATAGGATTCTCACGCTCAAATTGGGCAGCTGGGCACTGAGAGGCTGGTGAGAAGTAGGCGTGTTTCCAACCCTCAAGAGGCAAACAAGGCTTGTGCTACCTACCCAGGCAGGTCGAAGACACAGTTCAAAAAAGTTCATTTCATACTGCAACTTGCACGGCGGGTGGCAGGGCACAGGAGCTTTCAGGAGTCTGGGTTTTAGGTTGTGAGACATTTTAATGACCCAATGAAGAGATGGCCCAAAGGAGGGCTGCCTCTGACCCTTGAGGGAGTAGGGCAGCCCAGACTTTCGACCACGAGGCATGGTGTGGTGGCTGAGGAGCCACCATGAGCCGTCTCTCACAGGGCGAGCTGTGGGTTTTCTATAACCAACACCGACCGCTCTTCATCCTGCCCATGAGGCTTGTGTATAGAGAGAGTAAGCAGGAGGACTGTTTTTTCAAGAAGTCTTGTATTTTAAGTGCTTGGCAGGGTCCTGCCGTCTCTCAGCTCCCCACCTCTCCCTTTCTGACTGTTTGAGCGCAGGGTTTCCCAGAGGGTGTGGCCAAGGCCAGGTCCACAAGAGATGTCCCTGGCACGTGGCAGCTGCCCGAGCGCCCCTCTATAGATTTGTTGTTATTTCTTCCTTCCAGCCAGACTGAGGGCTCTCTGCCGAGCCTCCTGTGGCAGCACTTTGAAGGCGGTGGAAAAACAACCCAGCTAAGGTGGTTCTAGGTGACACACCTAATCCATCTTTGGAGGAGAAAGGCCCTCTTGGGTCTGAAAATAATTACTGCTTCTTTCTGTCGGCCTTTCATTTTCTCCCTCTCCTCTCTCTCTCTGCTGTACTCATATGTTAGCCTTGCTTCCAGATTCAGGGCCCAGTCTTTCCCCAGCCCAGCGGGATGCCCCGGAAACCCCTCAACAGCATAACTCTGCGCCCTCTGCTTCAGAAGGCTGGCTCCTGGTGCCCTTTTTGCTCTGTCACCTTGCACACGTGAGTCAGCTGCATTTCCATTCAGTCCTCTGCCAGGTTTGGAGATTTGTGCTTACCTCTCTATGCCTTTAAAGGACTCACATTTGCTTATACACAACACTTGCTGTTTGTTTCCTGTTAAATTTTTCCTTATAAACAAATATTACTATGTGAACCTCAGCCAGGAATTATTAAATCCCGACTTTTTTTTTTCTCATACCTATAATGCATCGACTGTAAACCTAAGATTTAAACTTTAAAGGATGGTTTTCCTTTCTCCATCTCTCTGGCGAGCTGAAGGTGGGGATGTTTGAAGTAGTTGGCCCCATCTACATTAAAAAACACCATATGGAGGGTGAATCTCCCAGGATTGAATATAGTTAAACACTCTGGTTAAACAAACCAACCCAAAAGGGACAAGCTCTGAGTTCTCTTGCCCTTTTTGTATCAGGTACTGAGAAGCGTGACAGAAATTATTTTCACAATTAGCCCTAACTTTTGAATTACAGCATTTCTTTCGGTATAATGACCAGGCTGTGTGGTAATTTACAGCCAGTCCCCAGCCTTGCTGAGTAGCAGGGAAATGCTGTGAAAGTGACTGTTAATATTGATCAATGAGGGCTAGAGAGAGCTGCAGACCCTCAGCACTGCCACTTAAAGTGGGCAGGAAACCCAAATTGACCAGTAATAAAGTGTTTGAGGTTGTACGAGGCGGCTCCTGGGGAAACTGCTGCTCCGAGAGGAGGCTGGAGGAGAGAAGCTGTCAATTACTCTTGTTTGATGCCCAGTTACTGAGCAGGACGGAGCAGGCTGGGGCCTGTGACTGCCAGAGGATGGGAGGCAGACCCGGCCTGAATCTCTCTGGAAAACCATCTTTGTCTGGGTAGGAAGGGAGACACAGGGGCTCTCTTTACATTCCTTATGGGTCCTGAGGCCTGAACTCACTGCCATCTTCACCCAGGTTCTTTTAATTTTAGGGCAGGAAGTAAAATGTGAGCTGTTGGCAATCTTTCCCCTATCTCTGTGCTGGACACTAGTGGGTGATGGGGCTTTGATTTTGGTAATTGTTGCAGTTTTGTGGGTGGAAGACCAGAAGTCTAAAAAGATAAGATTCAGGCATGAAAATCAGCTTCTGTTAAGGACTTTGGGCTTAAGTCTCATTTAAGGTGATGATGTTGTCATTACCATTTTCAGTTATTTAATAATAATAATAGTAGGCAAGATGGTGCTCTGATTTCAGTGCCTATTGTATTAACTCATTCAACACAGGAAACAACCCCAGCGAGGGAGATGCTATTGTTTTGCCAAGCGAATAGAGCAATGGGTATGATAGCAGTTTTGATAGGAATTCTACTACTTAGAAGAGATGAATTAGAACATTCTTGGGTCGAGACCATGATCCAGATGAACAACTGACCCAGTAATTATTCCTGGAGTAACAGATTTCCTTTAATGAACCTGTGATATGGAGCATCATCTGGGGTTTGTGTTGTTAACGTTACAATTCAATGGGGTTTTGTTGCTTTAAATCAGCTGTATATACTCAGTTGAGAGGTGAGTGATTTAAAGCTAAAATTGAGTAATCAACCAAAAATAGATGATTGTAATCAATTTAGTTAGATTAAAAGATCAAAAAGTATTGATAAAACGGAGACTGCAATTACTCATACAGTCATTCTACTTTTTCTGTCTGACCTGACGCCACTCAAGAGTCCTTTGTTGGGTTACAGATTGCATGTAAAACCATTTAGGAACTCTTCCAGTACAAGTAAATACTTATAAAAAATGATGAAATGTTTCAAGTGTACAGATAAAAGTATACAGACTAATACCTATTTCAGCCACCCCGGTTTGTCACATCTGAACATTTTGTTACATTTGTTTCTGGCCACTTTTTCCAACCTATGAAGTGTTTCAAGTCCATTTGAACCCTTTTGTGTGCACCTTTCCTTGATCTTGGGCTTCCCTCGTGGCTCAGCTGGTAAAGAATCCACCTGCAATGCGGTAAACCTGGGTTCAATCCCCGGGTTGGGAAGATCCTCTGGAGAAGGGAAAGACTACCCACTCCAGTATTCTGGCCTGGAGAATTCCATGGACGGTATAGTCCATGGGATTGTAAAGAGTCAGACACAACTGAGCAGCTTTCACTTTCCTTGATCTCGTTTCACTTTTTTTTGCTCTTCCTTGCCCCCAAGAATTAACCACTCTCCTGAATTTGATATTTTCTTTTTTTGCTCACATTGGTGCCACCAAAAATGGCATATAGTTTTGCTTGTTACTTTACATCAAATGTTATCAAACTGCATATGTCTTTTTGCAACTTGCTTTTTCCCCACTCATTAAATTTTTAAGATTTCTTCATGTTGATATGTTTAGCACTTTAACTACTATAGAATATTCCAAAGGCTTCTTTCTAAGTAAATTCACCATCATCTCTCCAGAGTATGGGTTGGAGATGTTTCCATTTGCTCTGAGCAAAGGGGTCACTCTGGGTAGAGTGGTTATTCTTCTTAAATCATGAGGAAAAAGCAAATACTGAGAAAGTTGAGCAGAAAGGGAGTTTTAAAAAATCAATTTGACAACTTCAAATAAGTTGAATTAAAATTTAAAAAAACTGATTAATTCAATACACAGTGAATTGTATAATAAAGTATATTGACTGCTGAATTAGATTTTTAACTTCCAGTTCAGTCTTACCCAGCTTATTTGGATTAGAATGGACATGACTGAACTTAACTGATAGCTGCTTTACAATGTTGTGTTAGTTTCTGCTGTGCAGGAAAGTGAATCAGCTATATATGTGCCTATATCTCCTCTTTTTAAAATTTCCTTTCCATTTAGGTCACAATAGAGGACCGAGTCGGAGAAGGCAATGGCAACCCACTCCAGTACTCTTGCCTGGAAACTCCCATGGACGGAGGAGCCTGGTAGGCTGCAGTCCATGGGGTCGCTAAGAGTCAGACACAACTGAGCGACTTCCCTTTTACTTTTCACTTTCATGCATTGGAGAAGGAAATGGCAACCCACTCCAGTGTTCTTGCCTGGAGAATCCCAGGGACGGGGGAGCCTGGTGGGCTGCCGTCTAAGGGGTCGCACAGAGTCGGACGTGACTGAAGTGACTTAGCAGCAGTAGCAGCAGCAGAGGAAGGACCGAGTAGGGTTCCCTGAGCACTACAGTAGGTTCTCATTAATTATCCATTCTATACATAGCATCAATAGTGTATATAGGACACACTCAGTTTTTGTTTTTGTTTTTTTTGGTTCTAGAAGTTTCCCTTGACTCCTTACAGCTTATATTTTTGCCGAAAAAATTTAAAACAAATGTAAAAAAAAATTAAAATGCTCCAATAAATAAAACATTTTTGAAAGATAGATGGTATTCACACTCAGTTTTAAATTGCAAAGCAGGGCAACTCAGTGAAGAATATATGGCCCAGTGTCCACCTGCTAGCATCTGCTTTGTCTGGCCTCTGGGGTTCACTTTGTTACCCACACCACAGACTGGAAGTATGAGGAATATGAATCCCCACTAAGTATATCCTTCAACCAACGACTGAGGGGATTTTGTGAGATGGTCGGTTGGAGTTGGCTCATATTGACCTGCAAGGTTTGATCGTTAAATTTTCTGAAATTTTGTCAGTCAGTTGTTAAACACAGCCATTACTAAAAATTAAATTATATATACTTGCCTTATAATCAATTATAATTAAGTAGATTATATTAAAAGTAAAGGTAATTTCTATTACTTTCTAATTATTTTACTACATTTTGTGTTTTCCTCTACTCTTGTCTTTTGTATCAAGTAAGTGGCTACTATGGTTCTTTTCTCAGCTCCATGTTCAATGACATTATATTGGTAGCTTTAAGTTAGCCGTGATGGGAGAATTTACACCATGGAAACTGGCAGATATTACAAATCAGGGATCACTCAACCCCATTATCACTCCAGCTGGAAAATGTGTTGTTAAAGATTTACCAACACATTACTGAGATGGTAAATAAATACTCAAGCTCCTTTACCCCTCAGTGGGGACAGCTCTGAGGTGCAGATCTACATGGGCTGAGTTGCCCAGCAAGATTTGGGTTCACTTTCTCACTGGTAACTTTCTTGATGACATATTTTTGGCTACTTTTCTCTATGTCACTGTTCCACTCATTTCCGAATAATTCTTGAATTCCTTTAAAAATAACTATTTAAAGTGAAGTCCTTGTTTCAAGCTGTGCTTCTGGGACAAGCAAAACCAAGACAAATAACAAGAACGATTGCTCTTTCTTATGAGGGTAAATGACAGTGTAGGTCAACAGTTGCCTGTGACCCAGTGAGCAGTGGCACCCTGGCATGTGGAGGGCATGCTCTGTGGATGACCCCCTGGGGGTTAGCACCAACAGATTTCTTCTTTCCATGAAGTACAGTTGTAATTACTTTAAACAATATGCTTGCAAGCACATTTTATTTTTTTTAATCTAACATTTTCTCTCTACTGTGGGAGCCCTCTGTAAGTACAATCTCTTATTCATTCTTTGAATATGAAACAGCATGTTGAACAAATGATTGGTTGTTTGCTCTTCATTAACTGTGAGTTCCAATCTCTCCAAAATATATTGCTGTGAGGACAAAGTCACTTAAATGTATGTGCCCTTTTTTTTTTAAATTGGAATTCATGTGGTATAAGAGACCAAAGCGCAGAGTTGTCACTTTTTCAGTCTTGAATTGTATGATCTAAAATAATATGATTCCTTTTTCTTTGTGACTGCTAGTAGGAGACACATTTGCTTGTGCTCACTTCACATTTTACAGATATTTATCACTTTGTGGCATGATCTTAATTCCACTGAGTACTTTTCAACATAGAAGGGAGTGATCAGAATTAGCCAGTGAAGACAGAATTGGCTTGTTTGATAGGGCCACATATTGTTCAGTTTCATCTTGCTTTTTATTTTCCTACTCTTGACTCACTCACCCTGCCTTCTTTCAACTGGGGTCCTTTGAAAACTTACCACAGTGAAGCAGAAAATTTTTAGTGCGTCTTAAACTTGAAGACTGCCTGTCTGTGCTTTTCTCTCCATCTGCCTGTGTGTCCACCTTAATGTAGTTTTGTTTAGTGATTGGAATGTCCACTCCAATGTCTACCCTGAACCTCTCAGGACTCTTAAATCTTCCGTGCTCATGAAATGATGCAGGTAGGCACAGTCCACCCATCTCCCCATGCTTCTTTATTACTAGTTTGTTATGGATACCGTTTGTTTCATGGCTCTCTCTACTACTGCTATTGGAAATTATAGACCTTTTCCCTATAAACTTCCCCCTTCCCCTCCCACATCAATTTTTCTGCTTTCTCTCGCATTCTGAATTTCAGTTCCTATTTGAATCCACAGAACCTAGTTTTAATATTATTGGCTAATTAATATATATCTTTTAAAAGAATGACTGTTTTGCTTGCTTAGGTGGGTTGTTATTTTTAATGATTGCTTTAATGGTAGTCGGGGAATGTCCTCGTCTAGGGAGGCCCTTGCTTTCTGTCCATAATGAGGCATAAGTCATTTGCACTGTCTTGAGATTTATGGAGGGACAGGGGTGGGGGGAAAGCACCTTTTCAATTTATTGCATCTTAAACAAACTGCTCCCAAAGCAAGAGCAGAACAAAACAAAACAAAAGGACAGTAGAGCCTCGTGTACTGTTTAGTTTGATGTTTACTGAGTTGCATAGACGTTTGCTGACGACTCTGGAATTGGTAGGCAAGACTTCACATTTCATCTGAGTTGCTCTTCATATTCTGTTTACCCTTAGCTTTTTTTCCTTGTGCATCACCATCAGCATCACTATCTCCATCTCCTCTAAAGTTACCTCATGTAGTTATATCCATGTCATTGGATAGTTATGATAGTTCATTTCACGATATCATGAATTTTTTAGGGGGGAAAACAATGTGAAAGAGGGGCATCTTTATTTCATACAGGTAGGTACAGTGACCTAAACACTTAGATATATGACCTCAAGGACATTTGTAATTTGATTAAAAACAAAACAAAACAAAACAACCTTCGTCTTTCCTCCTTTTTGTGACAAGGTAGTAGACCATAGGATTCAGTTTCACCTGTGGGGTCTTCTCCATGAATTCTGTGCTGCCCCATCTTTTCAGGTCACATCATAGAAAGACTCTCCCAGCAATGCAATGGACTTTGCACCTGTGCTATTGAAGTGCATTGTGGAGGGGCTGGTACCCGCACAGGTGGGAAAGTTGTGATTTCTTGGGCATGAATTGAATGTGATTTCTATTTCTACTATTAAAGATTAAAGAGCAGGTCAATTTTGAGGTGGGTTCAGTACACCTATTGTTAGATATTCTTTTCTCTTGGTTTACCTCTTTGTGAATTCCAGGAGCGAGAAAGCCCCACCATTCAACATAGTTTTGAAACATTGCTGGAGAGGCCAAGTTGGTTTTTGTATGTGTCCCATCCAGGCTCTGTGATGCTGTCAATAAAATATCCCCCAAGAATCCCTTCCTCTATACTCTGTCCTGCTTCAGGACACTTTTACTTGGCTGCTTTGGTTCATCCTTGTCTTGTTTTTGTAGCCCTTCTCCACCCAAATCCTCTCATTGTGACTGTGGAAAGGGTGCAATTTTATTACCCTAACACTAAAGCAGACTTGAAACCTAAAGAAATAGTTGCTCATGGCCACATTGCTCTCTCTGCTTCCTTGACTTCAGAAATGAGGCATTTCATTTCTAACCATGGTTTGAAGACCATATAAATGTGTTTCACACAATACAAAACACCAGCTGTATGTAGATTCTAATATTTTTTCATTAAAAACCCGTTGCTTCTTTCCTCTTGCTTCTCTTGATATGTGCAGTGATAGAAAGCTCCCACATACCTAAGACTTCCTTTTTTTTTCAGACTCAAACTTCAGAATATTTTCAATATCTGCAACATTATCTTTTGAATAATAATTACCTCTTATATTAAATTATAAGACAGCAGGATTCAGGATTAGATCTCCCCATATTATTCTAGTGAAGGAAATTATGACAGGGGTCATTTTTTAGAATTATGTAGCAGGGTAAAAGGTCCTAGGCAGCATTAGAAGGCAAAGGCGTTTATAATTAAATTGTAATTTAGGCCAGTGATTTATCGTTTTCTCAATGAAAAATTTGGTGCTGCCTAGAGATCCTAAGAGGAACTTTAGTGAGATACAACTTAATGAAATAATAAAAAGAAAAATTATTCTGGAATAGATTGTATTACAGTGGCGGAACAATTGCAGCCTGCCTTCTGTGGATATTTTCATTATCAACCCTATTTTTCAAGGATCTCTAATTTAACTATCATTTTCTTTTAAGGATAAAACATGGCCAGGGAATTTTGAATTTTTTATCCAGACAATTTTTGAAGACTTTGAAAATATAATGAAAAACCTTTGTTTATGTTTTATCATGTTCACAAATACATTTGGAAACATATTCCAATTTGCTTAAAAGTTGTTCAAATTGATGAAGTAACAACAATGTTTCAAAGACAGATATATTTATTTTGGACTAATAGATGAGTCTCTTTTATTCGCTTATTATGAAGGCTCATGTCCATAAAGGTGGTCCTCCAGTATTTGTGTGTTATTTTTCTATCTACAGTTCTGTATCTCCCATGAGTGAGATAGGAGATCTGATCTATGGGACAGATATACACAAACCAAAAGGGAAGTTGCAGAATATGAATCATTCTTCCATTGTAAAATAAAAAAGTGAGGTCAGGTTTAAAAGGAAAAGAGTAGAATCCTTTGTTAAAAAAAAAAAAAAAGGACAAGCAACATGAAGTCAGTAATTTTTATAGAACAAATTGGGACAAAAGGTTTGGTCCAGGATAAGGCCAGTTCAATTAGTGCTTCAAGTTGAGAGATTAAACAGTTGAAGTATTAAAAAAATGTAAGTGCAGCTTGCATTTGTGGTGTACTTGCATTACTTGCATTTGTGACAATTCAAGTTGTTTACTTATTGCTGTATTTCAGTTGTCTTCATAGAACCTTGATTACTTTAATGATTTTGGTGGTGGTTCTGTAAAAAATAATCAAGCTAATAAAGTTTTAATGGCACGTGTTTTAAATAGTTGGTTGAAAATGGTCTAAATATCTGTTTATCCAGTGGTCTGTAATAGCTTCTTCATTAAACACCTAATCTACTTGGTAAATAATCTATGTTTCGAAAAATGCACTGTGTATTTACATAATAGATTTCAGGTGTATTAAGAAAACAATATGTATTCTATACGTTCTTGAAATATCTTATTCAACAGAAATTGTTACCATTCATTGAGTAAAGACTGTGCATTTGAAGAATTATCTAAAACACAGTTATGTGAAAAATCATAATGTCTTGCAAGAACCTGTTAAGGTTTATCTTGTCTCTGATTGCATAAGTTTTGTCTTTTTTACTTCTTAAACATACATGGCAGACTTTGAGATGAAACTTTTAGGGAGAGCAGAACCCTCAAAAATACAAACTTTTCAGAAGAGAGGAATGCTTTTTAAATTTTCAATACCTGCTTTGTAATGATGTCCTTCTGAATACTTTTTCAGGATATTAACCTGATGTTTCTAATCCTGTGGTCTTTCTCTTTCATATTTGAGACAAGATTGACCTGGTATGGTGACCCCAACATTGCTCTACAGGCCAAGCCCTGTGATGATTAAAAGTACAGGAAAGCAGTGTAACCTTGGGCAAGTGACTGAATTGTTTCTCATCTGAAGAATAGGAATAATAATAACAAGATCTGCCTCATGAGGTTGTCGAGCATGTTAAAAGAGTTAATTCAGACAAAGAACTTATAACAGTGTTTCCTGTACTTGATAAATGCTAGCTGGTATATCTGGTTACTTGTAATTGTAGAGCATGACCATTCTTACTAGAAAGATGTTGACGAAAATATTCTATTAAAAGTCTGCAATAAAAACTAGGCAATCTAAATCTTGACCTACATATGAAAAGCTTTTGAAAGTAAAGCCAGTAAAGAGACATAAACCACTAGGGAAAGTGACTGATATAACAGGCAATCCACAAAACATAGCTCTTTTATTCATGTGAAATATGTTAATCTGCCATTTTATATTCAATTCTCATGCCTTTTTAAAAACTTTTCATTTTCAACTAATTTTAGACTTGCTGCTGCTGCTGCTGCTAAGTCGCTTCAGTCGTGTCCGACTCTGTGCGACCCCATAGACTGCAGCCCACCAGGCTCCCCCATCCCTGGGATTCTCCAGGCAAGAACACTGGAGTGGGTTGCCATTTCCTTCTCCAATGCATGAGAGTGAAAAGTGAAAGTGAAGTTGCTCAGTCGTGTCCGACTCTTCACGAACCCATGGACTGCAGCCTACCACGCTCTTCCGTCCATGGGATTTTCCAGGCAAGACTACTGGAGTGGGGTGCCATTGCCTTCTCCAAATTTTAGACTTAGAGAAGTTTTAAAACAGGAAAGTTTTCATATAACTATCACTCAGCCTCCCCTAAAGTTAACGTCTTGCCTTGGTATAATTGTTAAGACAGAAATAATTATCAACAGAATACATTTAACCAAACTGAGTAATTTATTTGGATTTCACTGATTTTCAACTCAGTCTCTTTATGTTCCAGGACCCAGTTCAGGTCCACACACTGCATTTAGCTGTCATGTCTCTTTAGTTTCCTCCAGTCTGTGACAGTTCCTCAGTCTTTCTTTGACTTTCATGACTTTGACAATTTTGAAGAGTACTGGTTTCGTATTTCATAGAATATCCCTGAATTTCAAGTTTTCTGATTTTTTTTTTATCATTAGATTTGGTAGTTTTGTTTTAGTCGCTCAGTTGTGTCCGACTCTTGCAACTCCATGGACTGTAGCCCACTGGGCTCCTCTGTCCACAGGATTTCCCAGGCAAGAATACTGGAATGGGTTGCCATTTCCTTCGAACCAGGGATTGAACTTGCATCTCTTGAGTCTCCTGCATTGCAGGCAGATTCTTAACTTCTGTGCCACCTGGGAAGCCTAACACCCTGGTACCTATTGATATTTATATAACCTCTACTTTCCTGATCATTTGTTAGTGTTTAAATGAAGAAGTTAAATTCAGAAATAGGCATTTTTCTGACTCCACAGAATAATTCTGTTTTCAAATATGAGAAATAAGTGATCTCAGAATTGGTTTTTCTAAGAGTTAATTAAGATACATGTTTTCATTCCTTATTTCTCCAAAAAATTTTTTTGTTATAAATAACTAAACCCTCCTTTTTTCTGTTTTTCTTCTTTCTTTTCTTCATAGACTGTTGTGTCCCTTTTTGATGGGCCATAAGCAAACTGCTACTGTTAGGATTAATTGCTTCATGCTAGATATAATTAATGGTCACTAGTGATTATTGTAAAATTTAAGGTTGAAGCTTATCAATACTTTATTCCTACCTTAGGATTTATGTTTATATTGTCTTTCCATCATTTCCAGAAGCCTCTGGAAATACTGAAGATATGAAAGCCACAAGTCAAATGATATGTGGAAATTAAGGAAGGACTTTTGTGGGGGATTGCTGTGAGACAAGAGAAGAGGGTAGAGAATAAATCAGACCTCCGTTTACTATGTTCACAAACCTGATGGTTTTGATAAGTCTGACAATACACCCAAAATCCACACAAATGGAAGTGATGAATTTAGAGCTGAGCAATATACTACATTCAGTTCCTATTGTGTGTTTGTGTGTGTGTGGTAAGTTGTTTCAGTCCTGTCTGACTCTATGACCACATGGACTGCAGCCTGCCAGGCTCCTCTGTCCATGGGATTCTCCAGGCAAGAATACTGGAGTGGGTTGCCAGGCCCTCCTCCAGGAAATCTGCCTGACCCAGGGATCAAAGCCACCATCACTTATATCTCCTGCCCTGGCCAACAGGTTCTTTACCACTAGTGCCACCTGGGAAGTCCTCAGTTCCTATTGGTTTATCTTAAAAAACAAATTGTATGAGGAGGTTTCCAGGCTGGATAGTTAATGAGAGTTGCAGATAACTTAGCATATCATTTATCAATGACTCTGTAATCAGAATTTTTGACTCCTCCTACTGTGACCTTATCTAATGTGGATCTAAACAGTCACCACGGAAGTGGCAAATGTCACAGTGTTAACTTCAGGAAAAATCTCAAGGTGCTACTTCTCATTTCAACCTCTTTTAAAGGTTGAAAGTCAGATTATTCACTCTGGCAGACCCTGATGGACACCATTTATATCTTTTGGGCATGATATCCTTTAACCTTCAAGGCTGCTTATTGAGAACTGCTGTGACTGTTTGCCAGAGGATGGTTTTTCTGATTGCATGCTCAGTTTGGTCAACATGTAGGGCAAGCCAAAATTGCCAGAGAGTTGATACCACCAGAAGAAACCATCAACTAGTGACAAATGAGGGTTTAGTGGATACACCCTATGTCTTCCCTTGGTTCGAATAACTGGGGCATGTAATACATTAGCTTCCAGAACCGCTGTGGGTTTAAGCTCCAATTGCCCACTAACTCAATAATGCACCTTGTTGATGTTTTACCCTTCTGTGTCATGAATGCTGGTTTTTCCTGGATAACTTCCCAAATAAACTACTTGCAGTGTTATCCTTGTCTCAAGGTCTGCTTTTGGGAGAATATAAACTATAGCCAGACCAAGTCTGAGTTATCTCTTAGCATAAAACGGTTTCCAAATTCCTTACTTCCTCTGCTTTGCTGCTCCTGTGTGTTTATTTTGTTCCTCTGGCCTCTTGTCCAACTGGTTTTTCTCTGGAGAGCTTAGGGATAAGGAGGTGAGCAGGATAGAAGGCACTGGTGATGCTAAGACAAATGGGTATTGTAGCATCAGGGCAGGGAAGAGAAATCGGGCATTTATTGAGTGCCTGCTCTGACCCAGGCACTGGACTGTATTAAGTGCTTTACAAAGGTTATTTCATCTCATTCTCTCACCAGCCCTGGAAGGACTGAAATATATGAGTCTTTTGCAACCACTTGTGTAAATAGCAGTATTAAGGCAGAGTTGTTTGGCTGAACAAGTCACCCTTCCCTCTGGTAGTCACTGGCCACACCATGGATCCAAACTCTTGAGCTTAGTGACATACTTGGTTTTTCTCTTGGGTCAGTCGTGGCTGTTTTTTTCCATTGGTCAGTAAATTGCCTAATCATCATGTGGCCTTTTGCTTCATATTTGTCACTGTCAAGTCGGCTTTGTGTTTTGGAAAGCTTCCAGCACTCATTACCATAATGATAAAAGGAGAGATGCAGTGGGCGCTTGGGCTGATTTCCATTGAGAGAAGTTCATATTCTCAGCACAAGGACTTGGAAAACTGTTTAGAGGGGCCATTCTTGCTTTCAGAATTTATCCCTTCAAAACCAAAAGAACCTGCAAACCTGGATATTAAAAAACGTGCATGGTGATTTGAGTCTGCAGAATTGGAGCTGTCAACTTGTCCAGAATTGGTCTGCAAGACAGACAAGGTTGATGGCAGAACTCTAACACTAATTTACTTATAATCTGCTTTTGTTTCTTCTCATCTTGGGAGCCGTTCCTTGATGTCTCATAATCAGTCACAAGCCAGGCAAACTCATAGGTTGTTTTCTTTAATAGATGTAAGACAAGCAAAGGAATTCTAAGAAAATCTCCTACATGGAAGGCAGGCGTTTTGTTTTGTTTATTGTAGTTGGGATCCTCTGAAGAGAAGAACCTTTTGTACTGACTTGCAGAGCTGTCCTTTATGTGGCTGTAAGAGCCCAAGTTTGTGCCTATTAGACAGAGGCCAGTGTGGCCTTTACAAGGAGGAAAGAGCTTGACTTTCATCTTAGCCTTTATAGTGCAGGCTATAGGCTGGTCTGTATTCTCACTTGTCATTTTCTTGCCTGCTACGGCGTTGGGAGCTCTCCAGGAACTCTTCATGATACAGCTAAAACACAAGTGTCTTGAGAAGCCCTAATCCAAAGTGAATCTTCTATAAATAATAAACAGCAAATAGGCTCCACTTAGTTATATTAGCCTCCAAATAGGTCAGGCACATTGTTTAAAAATGCAAACATCACAATAAAACAGATTCCCTAGATGCCGAATTTGATGTGTATGTGCAGATTTTCTGGACATGGTACAGGAAAAAATAGCCCACACCTATGCTTCACTACTTAAAATATTTATATATTATCTCTGAAAAGTGCTACTTTTGAGATGCTGTTTATTATAAGCTGATAGAACTCGAGGGCTCTCTGTCCTCGTGGAAGTCCTTCTTATCTTTCCTGATTGCTGAGTAGTTGCTGCTAACTTTACTTTCCAAGACCTGTGGAGTCCTCAAGTGAATTGGAGCTCTTGCCAAATTTTTCGTGATTTCTTGCTGAACAACTTGGCATTCATTGCGATACTCTTTTAGTTTTTTCAATGGGTCTAATTTCACATGTTAAGAATCTTATTGTTTGCCAGCCAAAATAAAATGGCACAGTTCAAAACTATTTATACAATTCAAAACATTTTTTCATGTGGAGCTCATTCTGCTTGCCTTTCTGCCTCGATTGTACGTTAACTTTTCTTTCATGCCAGGAATAATTAGACAATTAAGTGCTGATGCTCTGCAAATGAAATGGCATATTTTCATTGAAATTCTAACTACAAAAATACCTAGTCTAATTCTCATTCCTTCTTAAAATCAGATGGGTAAAGTGTTCCACTGCAAACTCTAACATACAGACCCGAAAGTATTTGTACTTGGACAAAGATATGGCACTATAATTCGATTGAGGAATGGCAGTAATTACTTTTTCCCTGGGAAAAGTAATTCTTGCAATTAAAAATATACAGAGCTTGTGTGAGACATTTCTGTACTTCCCAATTTGCTTATGGTTTAGCCATTACCCATGTCAATCTATAATTCTGTTGTAATGATTTCAAGAGTAAATAAAGCTGCATGATGTCTCACAGTATCTATATATGTATATATATATATAGAGAGAAGGGACCTTCATTGCTGTGTTGAAATCTCCTGATCCTCTAAAACTACCTCCTTTAAATCTTCTTTTAATTCCTTTCCTTCTCCTCTCAACACCATAGAATTGCCATAATTAAGAGATGATATAGAAGTACAATTTACCTGGGATCTGGCTATACATCTGGTTGGATCCATTCACATAAAAGGGATATAATGCAACTCCCAGTCTGATCCACCAGGTCTCCTGTGTAGTTTCCCATCTGAAGATTGCACTGAACTCTAGTAATCTCTTTAAAAATGAAATCCCTTATGCTATATGAGAGTTGCTTCCCTCCCTCCCCAAACCATGTCTTCCATACACACTGTCACTTCTGCCACATTGTATTCATTAGAAGCGAGTCATTAAGTCCAACCCACACTTAAAAGAGCAGAATTAAGTTTTACTTCTGGAAAGGAAGAATGTTAAATAATCTGTGGACATATTTTAAAACCACCTGAAACCTGGACAAGGATTTCAGATGGAGGAGTGACATGAATCTTCAGTAGAAAAAGGTTGGCTGAAATATAGAGTGCAGAGTATACTCATATAAGAAGAGCCTGTGTTATTTGATCAGAATCTCCTTTACCCACTAAACCAGAAACCTTATTAAGGCAGGGACCACATTACCATTGATTCTCCAGCACTTGACATCCCTTGCATGTAAGAGATGCTCCTTAAATAATTTTAGAATGACTGAATCAATTAATCACTAACTCAATAAATGAGGAATGAGTGACTTGATTACATAATTTGAGAGAAAGTATGTCAAAATAGTAAAGAAGGTACTCTGTGGAATCATATTGCCTGGGTTCAGAGCTAGGCCCCACCACATACCAGATGCATTTCTTGGGAGGTCACTTAATCTTTCCAAGCCTCAGAGCAAAAATGGAAATATTAATATAAGCTATCCTATACAGTTATTATAAGGATTACATGATAATTAGATATAGTATTTGGTACATAATAAACTAAGAAGAGGTGGCAAGAATACACAGAAGAACTGTACAAAAAGAGCTTCACGACCCAGATAATCACAATGGTGTGATCACTCACCTAGAGCCAGACATCCTGGAATGTGAAGTCAAGTGGGCCTTAGAAAGCATCACTACTAACAAAGCTAGTGGAGGTGATGGAATTCCAGTTGAGCTATTTCAAATCCTGGAAGATGATGCTGTGAAACTGCTGCACTCAGTATGCCAGCAAATTTAAAAAACTCAGCAGTGGCCATGGGACTGGAAAAGGTCAGTTTTCATTCCAATCCCAAAGAAAGGCAATGCCAAAGAATGCTCAAACCACTGCACAATTGCACTCATCTCACACGCTAGTAAAGTAATGCTCAAAAATCTCCAAGCCAGGCTTCAGCAATATGTGAACCGTGAACTTCCAGATATTCAAGCTGGTTGTAGAAAAGGCAGAGGAACCAGAGATCAAATTCCCAACATCTGCTGGATCATCAAAAAAGCAAGAGAGTTCTAGAAAAAACATCTATTTCTGCTTTATTGACTATGCCAAAGCCTTTGACCGTGTGGATCACATTAAACTGGAAAATTCTGAAAGAGGTGGGAATACCAGACCAACTGACCTGCCTCTTGAGAAACCTATATGCAGGTCAGGAAGCAACAGTTAGAACTGGACATGGAACAACAGACTGGTTCCAAATAGGAAAAGGAGGACGTCAAGGCTGTATATTGTCACTCTGCTTATTTAACTTATATGCAGAGTATATCATGAGAAACGCTGGGCTGGAAGAAGCACAAGCTGGAATCAAGATTGCCGGGAGAAATATCAATAGCCTCAGATATGCAGATAATACCACCCTTATGGCAGAAAGTGAAGAGGAACTAAAAAGCCTCTTGATGAAAGTGATAGAGGAGACTGAAAAAGTTGGCTTAAAGCTCAACATTAGAAAACTAAGATCATGGCATCTGGTCCCATCACTTCATGGGAAATAGATGGGCAAACAGTGGAAACAGTGTCCGACTTTATTTTGGGGGGCTCCAAAATCACTGCAGATGGTGACTGCAGCCATGAAATTAAAAGACGCTTATTCCTTGGAAGGAGGGTTATGACCAACCTAGATAGCATATTGAAAAGCAGAGACATTACTTTGTCAACAAAGGTCCATCTAATCAAGGCTATGGTTTTTCCAGTAGTCATGTATGGATGTGAGAGTTGGACTGTGAAGAAAGCTGAGCACCGAAGAATTGATGCTTTTGAGCTGTGGTGTTGGAGAAGACTCTTGAGAGTCCCTTGGACTGCAAGGAGATCCAATCAGTCCATCCTAAAGGAGGTCAGTCCTGGATGTTCATTGGAAGAACTGATGGTGAAGCTGAAACTCCAATACTTGGGCCACCTGATGCAAAGAGTTGACTCATTGGAAAAGACTCTGATGCTGGGAGGGATTGGGGGCAGGAGGAGAAGGGGACGACCGAGGATGAGATGGCTGGATGGCATCATCAACTCAATGGACGTGAGTCTTAGTGAACTCCGGGAGTTGGTGATGGACAGGGAGGCCTGGCCTGCTGTGATTCATGGGGTCGCAAAGAGTCGGACATGATGAGCAACTGAACTGAACTGAAACACTTAATAAGTGTTAGTTATTATAACTATTGTTAATACTCAAGTTTTCAAGCTTTTAAATAGTAGAACCAGAATTTGAATTCATATCTGTCTTATTTGAAAGCTCATAGCATTTGTAACTTCAAGAGTGGAGGTAATACTATCCTTTCATGTTATTATAAAATATTGAATAGAGTTCCCTGTGCTATGCAATAGGCCCTTGTTGTTAATTTTATAAGTACTAATGTATACATGTTAATCTCAAACTCCTGATTTATCCCTCCACCTTTCACCTTTGGTAACCATAAATTATTTTCTATATATGTGGTTCTATTTATGTTTTATGTATAATTTAATTTGTATCTTTTTTTAGATTCCACATGTAAGTGAATCTGAAAAAAAGAATATATATAAATATAAAAATAATATATAATATAGATAAAAAGAAAACAAATATATAAAAACTGAATCACTTTGCTGCACACCTGAAACTAACACAACTTTGTAAATCAACTATATTTCAATTAAAAAGTTACTTTTTCATGAGCAGTGGTGTTTAAATTCAGTGGTCCTCTTCAGTCAATATTTTGATAGAAGTTCTATAGTATTTGGCTTTTAACAAAGTCTTGGGCTTTTTAAAATTCAGTTCTGGAAGGAGATGATGGAGCTTCTTGAGGCTTAATTTTTAACAGATTTTTCTAAGCTACTTCTAGAAAACAGCAGGGAATACCACCAGGACCATTTTTAGAGAATACTTGTTTTGATTGACGAAGCTATATAGCAAGAACAGTAGCAGCAGCACAAAACCACTCCAAGTTGTGCTGGATAGCTGAGAGACCCCACATAACCTATGTTGATGTACATGTGAGAAACCTTTAATTTCTTATAGACAACAGTTTCTTCTATGCTTTTCTTTGTACAGTGTTCAGTTTGATATGTGGGAAAGAATAGGTCTGTGTTGGTAATCTATTGATGAGTAGCAAACCACTCCATACTACAGAGGCTAAAAATGATCATCATTTAATTTTCTCACCAATCTTTAAGTCAGAGGTTTGGGTTGGGGTCTGCTGGGCAGTGTTGCTGGTCTCACCTGTTGGGGATGGCAGGAGTAAAAACAGATGGCTTCACTTACATGTTTGGTGCTGGTACTAGCTTTCAGCTGAATCATATATCTCTAGCCTCCAGCTGGGCTTATTCACATCATAGCAGTCAAAATAGGAAATGTCCCAACGAACACGTGCTTTTCAAGATTCAGTTGCATGACGTTTGTAAATATCCCATTGGCCAGGAAAGTCACATGACCAAGCCCAAATTCAAGGGGTAGACAAAACTGCTTTAGAATAAAAACTACTTTAGAATCCCATGGACCGAGGAGCCCCTGGGGCTATGTTCCATGAATCAAAAAGGGTCGGCTTTGACCAAATGACTAACACTTTCACTTTCTTGATGGGAAAGAATGAAAAATGCTACAGAGCTGTATTGAAAAGAGGTATGCTTTGGTCTGGGGTGGTAGAATCATTTTGGCTATCTTTGCAAACAATTACCACGATGTGGAAGATAGTAGCAATTTCATGTTTCCAAGGTGTGAAGCAAGTCCGGAAAGATCTTTTGAGGGATTTACATCTCAGAGTTATATCTGGCACAGAATTGATGTGAAATGTGCTTCTTTTGTAGGTGCTTCAATTAGGTTACTAGGTGACCACGTAGTGTTCGTTGGTGATCGCTGAAACCTTAATGCACATGACCTGTATGTGGATGCTAAGATATAAACAGATCTGAGTCTGCAAATCTAGCTTGGGACTGTTGGGTGGATGGTAAAGCTTCATTTATGCTTCTTAAATGCTGTATGTCTCCAGGGCTGGGTAAGCTTTGCTAATGAAATTTCATAGTCATGTTTTCCAGTTTCTTATGAAAATTTAAAAATTCCAACCGACTTTCAGATATTTCATTTATTCTATCTGAATATGGCATAGAACTCCTGATACAATCTTCTCAGGAAACTGCCATGCTGTGCCTAGGCCATCTCTCTCTGAATCCCAACCCTCTAAGCCCCATGTCCAAGTAAGACAGCTGCTGCTGCTAAGTTGCTTCAGTCATGTCCGACTCCGTGCGACCCCACAGATGGCAGCCCACCAGGCTCCCCGTCCCTGGGATTCTCCAGGCAAGAACACTGGAGTGGGTTGCCATTTCCTTCTCCAATGCGTGAAAGTGAAAAGTGAAAGTGAAGTCTCTCAGTCGTGTCCGACTCTTTGCGACCCCATGGACTGCTCCAGGCTACTCCATCCACGGGATTTTCCAGGCAAGAGTACTGGAGTGGGGTGCCATTGTTATATGTTAAGCAAGTGGGAGAGCAGTGAGAAGATGGGAACACAAGTTTAATTTCTTCCACAGCCAACGAAGCATCTGCACGGCATCTAACCTGTCTCCTTGCTTGTTAGGTCAGAAAATGTGCCTGCTGCATGGCCCCTCACCTCCTCTTTCCTTGCAGCTCAGACATGCTGCAAAATCAGCAACCCTAGGAGATCAGCCTCTGGGACCCTGTGGCTACTCTTCTCAGATGTCTTGAGTGAATTTAAAATTTGAGGACTTTCTAAAATTGTTCTGTCCCCGTGGCATGTGAAATCATGATTATGTGAATAAAAGTGACATGAAATCTTAAAGTTCTCAAGTAAATAGATCTTATTTTGATATTTTGAATTGGAAGAAATGCAATATTTCTAAGATAACCTCTCCTAAATTTGCACCTCGAGGTTTAATTAATTATGGCTTGTAACAACCGGGAGTTATCATTTGGCATATAAGCCTGGTGTGCTGCAGTCCATGGGGTTGCAAAGGGTGGGACATGACTGAACAACTGAACAGCAACATGTTTCTTGGATCATTTTGAATGGGTTGGTTGATTTGTGTTAAACTGGATTTGGGGCTTTAAATCAGAAAAAAATGCATTGCTTAAAGAAAGAGCTACGGTTATTGCGGAAATGTTGGGGCCTAAACAGAAGAGTGGTCTTTAATATGAATAGTTTCTGAATCTTTAGAAGATGCTAATGATGCTACTTCTCTTTCTATTGTACATGATCAGAAAATACACTGTGGGCCTACTTTGTAGCTTATCTTAGTTTTTGATTCTAAACATTTCACAACACAATTTATCTAGTAGTAAAAGACCCAGACGTTTGGAAGCTCATTAAAATAAAAAATGCAGCTTAAAGAAAAGGTATATTATGTCTCTTGAAACATCCCATTTTTTTTCTTTAACCGAGGATGGGATGTTAAAAATTAAGTCCCCCTTCCCTGAGGGTGTACACAAAGTTCTATTCTGGTAAGGGTGATGAATAGAAGTAGTGTGGACCTTGATCAAGGTAACCCAAGCACATTGGCCATATTATGTTCATTTCCTTGGTGCTAAGGTGGTAGACTTTGGGACTCTCCTAAAGAAAGGGTTCTGAATCCAGAAATAAATGCTAGTGGGTGTCCTGCAAGTACAGGAATGTTCACTTTTATGCTTTGTACAGTGAGTTGTACATAGACATGCCCTGCTGAGGGGAAGCCTCATCCTAAACAGAGGGAAAGCGCCACCCAGAGGTCTGCAGCCTGGATGACATTTGTGCACTGATCATACTGGACAGCTCTGAAGACCACTTGATTGCACAAGGCATTCACTTCCTTAACACATGGAGAGCATGCTAAAGTTTCCCAAGAGTTGGTTGGGTTTGTCCATTACTGTAGGTCAGATTTTTCCAAAATGAGTTCTGCATGATGCCCTGCCCATGATACTCCCAGAAGGGAAAAAGGATTCATAGCTGGAATGGTTTGACTATATCATTATCCTCTTGGAGATTCACATAAGCATATTAAAGGTTCAGAGAAGTTTGACATGAAGACAACTGTTTAATCTTGTTTAAGCTATCATTTCCTACACATCTGTGAACACAGATTTATTTTTCCTGACACGTAATAACGTCCCACACTTCAAAGAATATTGCTGGAGATAATCTAAGTTTGATCCTCACATTCAGCATACTTTTAGAGACTGACTTACATCGCATGGCGTTGGCTCCTTGTAGAAGAGTGTTTGCCATGCTGCGATTTGCTATTATGCCATCAGCCGACTTAAGGGTTGTTCCAGAAATGAGACACAGGGAACTTGCCATTACATTCATCGTGAGCACCTCTTTAAGTATGTAATCGACATGATTAAATAACACCATCATGGAACTGGTATATTAAAACAATCTACATTTATTATCTTACAGTTCTGAAGGTTAGAAGTTGGAAATGGGTCTCACTGGACTAAAGGCAAGGTGCTGGCAGAGCTCTGTTCCTCCTGGAGGCTCCAAGGGAGAGTTCATAGTCTTGCCTTTTCTAGCTTCTAGAGACTGCCCACATTTGTTGGCTCATGGCCTGCGTGCATTGTCTTCAAAGCCAGCAACAGCCAGTCCAGTCTTTGTCATGATTCCAACTCTCTGTCTGGTTCTTGATCTTCTGTCTTCCTCTTCCACTTTTAAAGGAAGGACCCTTGTGATTATCCAGAGCCTAACCAGGTAATTCAGGATAATTTCCTTATTTTAAGGTCAGCTAATGAGCAGCTGCTGGGAGGGATTGGGGGCAGGAGGAGAAGGGGACGACAGAGGATGAGATGGCTGGATGGCATCACTGACTCAATGGACGTGAGTCTGAGTGAACTCCGGGAGTTGGTGATGGACAGGGAGGCCTGACGTGCTGCAATTCATGGGGTCGCAGAGTTGGACACTACTGAGCAACTGAACTGAACTGAACTGAATGAGCAGCTGTAATTTCATCTGCAGTCTTAAATCCCTCTTGCTACATGATCTAATATCTTCATAGGGTCCTGGAGAAGGAGGTGAACATTTATGAAGAGCGGTTATTATTCCTACACAACACAGCATGCATATCACTCTTTGTACTTTGGCTTCTAGGATGTTGAAAACTATTTAATAACTATTTGGACCTTTATCTTATTTTCCTAACCTTATTTTCCTTTTGTTCTTATATTTTCATTCTTTTGTAAAATTTATGTCTGGACACATGCCTGCACATTTATAAGCCCTGTTAAAATGTAGTAGAAATAATCAGTGCCAATAATGAATCTCAAAAACAGTGGTTGGCAAAGGGCAGCCCATGGGCCAAATCCAGTCTGCCTCTTGTTTTTGTGAACAAATTCTCTTGGAACCCACCTATTGTTTTCCTGATATAAGGACTGCATTGAGTAGCTCTGGCATAGAAGATATGGCCCGCAAAAAGGAAACTATTTAGTCTCTGGCCCTTTCCAGAAAAAGTTTACCAGCCCTTGCTCTAGACACTCTGAGGCTTATTAGCATGTTGTTCTCTTTTTACTACAAAGGGAGATACTGGGTCACTTAAAATCCCTGAGACTTGTTGCATATGGTCATTTTTAGGTTTTAGCTTTAGTAGAGATTTGTGAAGTGACCAGGGAGTCTGGGACAGTATGAATATAATCTAAGTCACTTAAGAAAATAAAATGGTCTGTTGACTTTATTTTTTTTTTATTTTTTTATTTTTTTTTTTATTATTATTATTATTTTTTTTTAATTTTAAAATCTTTAATTCTTACATGTGTTCCCAAACATGAACCCCCCTCCCACCTCCCTCCCCATAACATCTCTGTGGGTCATCCCCATGCACCAGCCCCAAGCATGCTGTATCCTGCGTCAGACATAGACTAGCGATTCAATTCTTACATGATAGTATACATGATAGAATGCCATTCTCCCATATCATCCCACCCTCTCCCTCTCCCTCTGAGTCCAAAAGTCCGTTATAGACAGCTGCGTCTTTTTCCTGTCTTGCATCCAGGGTCGTCATTGCCATCTTTCTAAATTCCGTATATATGTGTTAGTATACTGTATTGGTGTTTTTCTTTCTGGCTTACTTCACTCTGTATAATCGGCTCCAGTTTCGTCCATCTCATCAGAACTGATTCAAATGAATTCTTTTTAACGGCTGAGTAATACTCCATTGTGTATATGTACCACAGCTTTCTTATCCATTCATCTGCTGATGGACATCTAGGTTGTTTCCATGTCCTGGCTATTATAAACAGTGCTGCGATGAACATTGGGGTACATGTGTCTCTTTCAATTCTGGTTTCCTCGGTGTGTATGCCCAGCAGTGGGATTGCTGGGTCATAAGGGAGTTCTATTTGCAATTTTTTAAGGAATCTCCACACTGTTCTCCATAGTGGCTGTACTAGTTTGCATTCCCACCAACAGTGTAGGAGGGTTCCCTTTTCTCCACACCCTCTCCAGCATTTATTGCTTGCAGATTTTTGGATCGCAGCCATTCTGACTGGTGTGAAGTGGTACCTCATTGTGGTTTTGATTTGCATTTCTCTGATAATGAGTGATGTTGAGCATCTTTTCATGTGTTTGTTAGCCATCCGTATGTCTTCTTTGGAGATGTGTCTATTTAGTTCTTTGGCCCATTTTTTGATTGGGTCATTTATTTTTCTGGAATTGAGCTGCATAAGTTGCTTGTATATTTTTGAGATTAGTTGTTTGTCAGTTGCTTCATTTGCTATTATTTTCTCCCATTCAGAAGGCTGTCTTTTCACCTTGCTGATATTTTCCTTTGTTGTGCAGAAGCTTTTAATTTTAATTAGATCCCATTTGTTTATTTTTGCTTTTATTTCCAGAATTCTGGGGGGTGGATCATAGAGGATCCTGCTGTGATTTATGTCTGAGAGTGTTTTGCCTATGTTCTCCTCTAGGAGTTTTATAGTTTCTGGTCTTACATTTAGATCTTTAATCCATTTTGAGTTTATTTTTGTGTGTGGTGTTAGAAAGTGATCTAGTTTCATTCTTTTACAAGTGGTTGACCAGTTTTCCCAGCACCACTTGTTAAAGAGATTGTCTTTACTCCATTGTATATTCTTGCCTCCTTTGTCAAAGATAAGGTGTCCATATGTGTGTGGATTTATCTCTGGGCTTTCTATTTTGTTCCATTGATCTATATGTCTGTCTTTGTGCCAGTACCATACTGTTTTGATGACTGTGGCTTTGTAGTAGAGCCTGAAGTCAGGCAAGTTGATTCCTCCAGTTCCATTCTTCTTTCTCAAGATTGCTTTGGCAATTCGAGGTTTTTTGTATTTCCATACAAATCTTGAAATTATTTGTTCTAGTTCTGTGAAAAATATGGCTGGTAGCTTGATAGGGATTGCATTGAATTTGTAAATTGCTTTGGGTAGTATACTCATTTTCACTATATTGATTCTTCCGATCCATGAACATGGTATATTTCTCCATCTATTAGTGTCCTCTTTGATTTCTTTCATCAGTGTTTTATAGTTTTCTGTATATAGGTCTTTAGTTTCTTTGGGTAGATATATTCCTAAGTATTTTATTCTTTTCGTTGCAATGGTGAATGGAATTGTTTCCTTAATTGCTTTTTCTACTTTCTCATTATTGGTGTATAGGAATGCAAGGGATTTCTGTGTGTTGATTTTATATCCTGCAACTTTACTATATTCATTGATGAGCTCTAGTAATTTTCTGGTGGAGTCTTTAGGGTTTTCTATGTAGAGGATCATGTCATCTGCAAACAGTGAGAGTTTTACTTCTTCTTTTCCAATTTGGATTCCTTTTATTTCTTTTTCTGCTCTGATTGCTGTGGCCAAAACTTCCAGAACTATGTTGAATAGTAGCGGTGAAAGTGGACACCCTTGTCTTGTTCCTGACTTTAGGGGAAATGCTTTCAATTTTTCACCATTGAGGATAATGTTTGCTGTGGGTTTGTCATATATAGCTTTTATTATGTTGAGGTATGTTCCTTCTATTCCTGCTTTCTGGAGAGTTTTAATCATAAATGGATGTTGAATTTTGTCAAAGGCCTTCTCTGCATCTATTGAGATAATCATATGGTTTTTATTTTTCAGTTTGTTAATGTGGTGAATTACATTGATTGATTTGCGGATATTGAAGAATCCTTGCATCCCTGGGATAAAGCCCACTTGGTCATGGTGTATGATCTTTTTAATGTGTTGTTGGATTCTGATTGCTAGAATTTTGTTGAGGATTTTTGCATCTATGTTCATCAGTGATATTGGCCTGTAGTTTTCTTTTTTTGTGACATCTTTGTCAGGTTTTGGTATTAGAGTGATGGTGGCCTCATAGAATGAGTTTGGAAGTTTACCTTCCTCTGCAATTTTCTGGAAGAGTTTGAGTAGGATAGGTGTTAGCTCTTCTCGAAATTTTTGGTAGAATTCAGCTGTGAAGCCGTCTGGACCTGGGCTTTTGTTTCCTGGAAGATTTCTGATTACAGTTTCAATTTCCGTGCTTGTGATGGGTCTGTTAAGATTTTCTATTTCTTCCTGGTTCAGTTTTGGAAAATTGTACTTTTCTAAGAATTTGTCCATTTCTTCCATGTTGTCCATTTTATTGGCATACAACTGCTGATAGTAGTCTCTTATGATCCTTTGTATTTCTGTGTTGTCTGTTGTGATCTCTCCATTTTCATTTCTAATTTTATTGATTTGATTTTTCTCTCTTTGCTTCTTGATGAGTCTGGCTAATGGTTTGTCAATTTTATTTATCCTTTCAAAGAACCAGCTTTTGGCTTTGTTGATTTTTGCTATGGTCTCTTTTGTTTCTTTTGCATTTATTTCTGCCCTAATTTTTAAGATTTCTTTCCTTCTACTAACTCTGGGGTTCTCCAATTCTTCCTTTTCTAGTTGCTTTAGTTGTAGAGTTAGGTTATTTATTTGACTTTTTTCTTGTTTCTTGAGGTATGCCTGTATTGCTATGAACTTTCCTCTTAGCACTGCTTTTATAGTGTCCCACAGGTTTTGGGTTGTTGTGTTTTCATTTTCATTAGTTTCTATGCATATTTTGATTTCTTTTTTGATTTCTTCTATGATTTGTTGGTTATTCAGAAGTGTGTTGTTCAACCTCCATATGTTGGACTTTTTAGTATTTTTTCTCCTGTAATTGAGATCTAATCTTAATGCATTATGGTCAGAAAAGATGCTTGGAATGATTTCGATTTTTTTGAATTTATCAAGTTTAGATTTATGGCCCAGGATGTGATCTATCCTGGAGAAGGTTCCATGAGCACTTGAGAAAAAGGTGAAATTCATTGTTTTGGGGTGAAATGTCCTATAGATATCAATTAGGTCTAATTGATCTAATGTATCATTTAAAGTTTGCGTTTCTTTGTTAATTTTCTGTTTAGTTGATCTGTCCATAGGTGTGAGTGGGGTATTAAAGTCTCCCACTATTATTGTGTTATTGTTGATTTCCCCTTTCATACTTGTTAGCATTTGTCTTACATATTGTGGTGCTCCTATGTTGGGTGCATATATATTTATAATTGTTATATCTTCTTCTTGGATTGATCCTTTGATCATTATGTAGTGGCCTTCTTTGTCTCTTTTCACAGCCTTTGTTTTAAAGTCTATTTTATCGGATATGAGTATTGCCACTCCTGCTTTCTTTTGGTCTCTATTTGCGTGGTATATCTTTTTCCAGCCCTTCACTTTCAGTCTGTATGTGTCCCTTGTTTTGAAGTGGGTCTCTTGTAAGCAGCATATAGAGGGGTCTTGTTTTTGTATCCATTCGGCCAGTCTTTGCCTTTTGGTTGGGGCGTTCAACCCATTTACGTTTAAGGTAATTATTGATAAGTATGATCCCGTTATCATTTACTTTATTGTTTTGGGTTCGGGTTTATACACCCTTTTCGTGTTTCCTGTCTAGAGAATATCCTTTAGAATTTGTTGGAGAGCTGGTTTGGTGGTGCTGAATTCTCTCAGCTTTTGCTTCTCTGTAAAGCTTTTGATTTCTCCTTCGTATTTGAATGAGATCCTTGCTGGGTACAGTAATCTGGGATGTAGGTTATTGTCTTTCATCACTTTAAGTATGTCTTGCCATTCCCTCCTGGCCTGAAGAGTTTCTATTGAAAGATCAGCTGTTATCCTTATGGGAATCCCCTTGTGTGTTATTTGTTGTTTTTCCCTTGCTGCTTTTAATATTTGTTCTTTGTGTTTGATCTTTGTTAATTTGATTAATATGTGTCTTGGGGTGTTTCGCCTTGGGTTTATCCTATTTGGAACTCTCTGTGTTTCTTGAACTTGGGTGATTATTTCCTTCCCCATTTTAGGGAAGTTTTCAACTATTATCTCCTCAAGGATTTTCTCATGGTCTTTCTTTCTGTCTTCTTCTTCTGGGACTCCTATAATTCGAATGTTGGAGCGTTTCATATTGTCCTGGAGGTCTCTGAGATTGTCCTCGTTTCTTTTAATTCGTTTTTCTTGTTTCCTCTCTGATTCATTTATTTCTACCATTCTATCTTCTATTTCACTAATCCTATCTTCTGCCTCCGTTATTCTACTATTTGTTGCCTCCAGAGTGTTTCTGATCTCATTTATTGCGTTATTCATTATATTTTGACTCTTTTTTATTTCATCTAGGTCCTTGTTAAACCTTTCTTGCATCTTCTCAATCCTTGTCTCTAGACTATTTATCTGTGATTCTATTTTGATTTCAAGATTTTGGATCATTTTCACTATCAATATTCGGAATTCCTTCTCAGGTAGATTCCCTACTTCTTCCTCTTTTGTTTGGTTTGGTGGGCAACTCTCCTGTTCCTTTACCTGCTGAGTATTCCTCTGTCTCTTCATCTTGGTTATATTGCTGGGTTTGGGGTGGCCTTTTTGTATTCTGGTAGTTTGTGGAGTTTTCTTTATTATGGAGCTTCCTCACTGTGGGTGGGGTTCTATCAGTGGCTTGTCAAGGTTTCCTGGTTAGGGAGGCTTGTGTTGGAGTTCTGGTGGGTGGAGCTGGGTTTCTTCTCTCTGGAGTGCAGTGGAGTGACCAGTAATGGGTTATGAGACATCAAGGGTTTTGGAATAATTTTGAGCTGCCTGTATATTGAAGCTCAGGGGAGTGTTCCTGTGTTGCTGGAGAATTTGAGTGGTATGTCTTGTTTTGGAACTTGTTGGCCCTTGGGTGGAGCTTGGTTTCAGTGTAGGTATGAAGGCATTTGATGAGCTCCTATTGCTTAATGTTCCCTGAATTCAAGAGTTCTCTAATGTTTTCAGGCTTTGGACATAAGCCTCCTGCTTCTGGTTTTCAGTTTTATTTTTACAGTAGCCTCTAGACTTCTCCAACTATACAGCACCGATGATAAAACATCTAGGTTAAAGATGAAAAGTTTCTCCACATTGAGGGACACTCAGAGAGGTTCACTGAGTTACAAGGAGAAGAGAAGATGGAGGGGGTAGTTAGAGGTAACTGGAATTAGATGTGGTGAGATCAAAAGAGGAGAGAGCAAGCTAGCCAGTAGTCACTTCCTTATGTGTGTTCTATAGTCTGGACCGCTCAGAGGTATTTACGGAGTTATACGGGGAAGAGGAGAGGGAGGAAGTAGACAGAGGTGACCAGGGGGATAAGAGAGAGGAATGAGAAGGAGAGAGACAAATCCTGCCTGTAACCAGTTCCTTAGGTGTTCTCCACTGGCTGGAACACACAGAGATTCACAGAGTTGGATAGAGAAGAGATGGGGGAGAAAAGAGGCAGAGGCCACCTGGTGGAGAAAAAGGAGAGTCCAAAGGAGGAGAGAGTGGTCAAGCCAGTAATCTCGCTCTCAGGTAAATTTGGGTAGTGAAGTTTGGGTTTTTAGATGTACAAAATTGACAACAGAAACCTAAGAGCAAAGATTAAAAATCTAGAGTAGAGGTTGGATTTTAAAAAATACAATATTAAAGAAAAGAAGCAGAAGGAAAAAGGAAGAAAGAAAAAAAACACACAAGAATTATTTAAAAAACAAACAAACAAAAAAACAAAACAAACCAAAAAAAAACAAAAAACCACCAACAACCATCCAAAGGCTATATATGGTGTTTGCCTTAAAAAAAAAAAAAAAAAAAAAAAAAAAAAAGTCTTTTTTTTTAAAAAAAATATTAATAGTAGGTTATAGAAATAAAAATTAGAGGATAAATAGAAGACTTAACAATTAAAAAAATAGTTAGAAAAAAAAAGAAGAAAAAAAAAAAGGAAAAAAAAGAAAAAAAAAAAGGAATGATTTTAAAATTATTAAAAATATATCTGGCCGTTCTCTGATGTTTTGGGCCGTGTGGGATCACTTCCAAGGTGGTTCCCTCTGTTTAACTTCTTCTGTTTGCTGGTTTTTTAGGCTCACTAGTTCAGTCGCGCTGTGGGGAGGGGGGATGCTGCAAACAAATAGCACTGTCGTGTGCACAGTGTCTCAGCCCCGCCTGACTTGTCCCTTCTTGCGGCGTACAAACCGCTCCGGCTCTAGGATGCTCCGCCGGGAACCGTTTGGGGCCGGCCCTAGGCTGCGTGCACTTCCCCGGTCCAGGCCGCTCAGGTTCGGCGCTCAGGCCGCCCTCAGAGGCACAGATTCGGCTGGGACTGCGCTTTGTCCCCTTCCCAGGTCTGAGTAGCTCAGGAGTTTGGCGAGCGCGATCGCCGTGGCGTGTCACCTTTTCTGCCGCTGCTGCTCAGCTTTCTGGGTGGACCGCTGGCGTCCCCCGTGAGGCAGATTGTGAGTGTCCAGCACCCCCAGAAGTCTTAGCAAAGAGGCCTGCTTGCAGTTAGGTAAGTAAAGTCTCTCCGGGTCTGCAATTGCCCCTTTCCAGCCCTTACGGCTCTGGCTGCCTGTCCCCGGCGGGGGATGGTCTGCAGCCGGCTTTTTCCGTTCCGTCCTTTGTTCTGTGCGGGGTCCTGGTGCTGTCTTATGTTCGAGCTTTTCGCGTGGTAGCTATCCCACAGTCTGGTTTGCTAGACCCAGTTAGATCGTTCTGGTTGCGCGTGGGGCGTTCCTGCCCGATTCTTACAAAGCACTGCAGCCCGCGCCTCCCGCGCGTCCCTGCCCTGCCCCCACTTCCCAATGGCGGATGCAGGCGTCTGTGCCGCTTTTCCGCTGGGGGAGTTACTGGTGGGCTTGTAATCTCTTGGTCTTAATTATTTCTTTATTTTTCCTTCCTGTTATGTTGCCCTCTGTGTTTCCAAGATTCGCCACTGACTCGGCAGGGAGAGTGTTTCCTGGTGTTTGGAAACCTCTCTTCTTAAAATTCCCTTCCCGGGACGGGCTTCCCTTCCCGGGACGGAGCTCCCTCCCCACCTCCTTTGTCTCCTTTTTCGTCTTTTATATTTTTTCCTACCTGTTTTTGAAGACAATGGTCTGCTTTTCTGGATGCCTGATGACCTCTGCCAGCCTACCGAAGTTGTTTTGTGGAGTTTGCTCGGAGGTGAAATGTTCTTTTGAGGAATTTGTGAGGGAGAAAGTGGTCTTCCCGTCCTATTCCTCCGCCATCTTTTCTGTTGACTTTATTAAATCGGTTTCTGTTTACATATTTTCAAAAGGTTATACAGTGGCTTAAGTCTCTGATTAGATTTTGTTGATTGGTGGTTACCACCTTGTCTCACACATAGACATACACACACCACTATTACATCTACTCAACCTTTAGAAGAATGAGAGGGAAGTGACTACGGGCTTTGAGCTATTCTTAGCATTTCTCAAGTCTGGTGGTAATTGTGCATTCACCCATAATGTGCATCACTGATGTTTTCAAAATGGAACAACATTTTGGTAAACACCATTTATGTACTTGTAAAATTATAATAAAAGATATCTGTGAGAGTAAAAATGTTGAAAATCTCTAGAGTATATATCTGTTTCCAAAAATCATGTACATGTTATTTATCTTTCTTTTAAATCAGTGATTAACATATGAATTATGAACTGTGTAGATGATGAATATCTTTATGACCTTTCCAAATGAAGTAGTTTTGAATTTTCTTCTAAAGGATATCTGCATTTTGAGCAATCTTTCCTTAAAGCAGCATTCCTGGGTACCTTATAAGTAAAAATCTTAATTCTGAATGCAGTTTATACATGGAGGAAGAATGGGGTATTAAGTCTGGAGAATAGGATTAGGTACCTATTGTAGGGCAACTTCTGAGAATGCCCTCATTAGATAGTACTAAATAGGCTTGGCACTTAAGCGTTTAAATTTTCTTCTTTAAAGCTGTATTGAGGTAATATTAATATACAAAAAAATTGCATGCACTTAATGTATTTATCTTGATGAGTCTGGGCATATGCCTACTCCTATGACATCACCACAACCAAGGTACTAAATATACCAATTGCCTCTTATTATTTCCTTTTGTTCTTTGGTAGTTTCATTGTTGTTGTTGTTATTTGTTCTTTAGTAAGAACATTTAACATGAAATTATCCTCTTAACATATTTCAAAGCTTGCATTCCAATATTGTGTTGGTAACTATTGGTACTGTGTTGTATAGCAGATCTCTGAAATTTATTCATTTTTGCATAATGGAAACCATATACCCGTTGAAAAATAATTCCCCATTTCCCCCTCTCTCCATTCCTTGGCAACCACCATTCTGTTCTTTCTTCTGTGAGTCTGACTATATCTCATATCCATTAAAAAAAGAACCATGCAGTATTTGTCCTCATGTAGTTGACTCCTTCACTTAGCAGAATTCTCCAAGTTCATGCATATTGTCACAAATGGCTGGATTTACTTCTTTTTTAAGGCTGAATAATAGCCCACAGGATATAAAGGTAAAGGGTGTTTACCTTTATAATGGCTTGGAAACAATAACCAGAACCAGGGCTTGGCTTGTTCTAGACTCCTGCCTGTTCTGAATTAAATTTCTTTCTCTATTTCTGGGCTCTTTCTTTGCCCATTTTTGGTCAGTCCCCTCCTTCCTAATCTTAATCTCCCCATGTTTTCAGTAACTATAATTTTAATGAAACAGTGTTTTTAAAGTTCATGTTTTAAAATTTACTTTAGTCCTACTTCACTTATTTAGCGAGGTACTTAAACTTGATTTTGGACAATGATTCTTAAAACTGTTTTGAGGTATAACCAGTAAATGGATCAATAATTGTTGCTTTTCTGAAACAATTGTCTCCAGTTAAAATGTTTCCCCCTCCCATGCTCTTCTAATGTATATATCCATTTTAGTTTGGGAAAAATGGCAATGTATTTATAGAATCATTTTCTACCAGGTTTGACCATCTCAACTTTCATTTCTCTACCTAAAAGTAAATAATAAACAGTAAGTTACTCTCTCCCATAAAGCAGGCATCCACTGGCAGACAGTCACTTCTCTATAACGCTGAGTCTACTTCTCTGTAATGTTCCCCAGTGGCTCAACAGTAAAGAATCCGCCTGTAGTGCAGGAGCCGAAGGAGACCTGGGTTCAGTCCCGGCGTTGGGAAGATCCCCTGGAGGAGGAAATGGCTGCCCACCCCAGTATTCTTGCCTGGAAAATCCCATGGACAGAGGAGACTGGCGGGCTATAGTCCATGAGGTCGCAAAGAGTTGGACACGACTGAAGTGACTTAGCAGCACAGCAGCAATGTTGTGTAGAATGACCAAAATTCTTGTAGTAACTTTCTGCTTCTGCTATTCTTGCTGGATTTCTGGACTTTTTATCATTCCTTGGCACTCAGTCTTTGCATGTGATATGTTTTACTTTCGTTCTGTGTCATCCTATTTACAACATGCTGGTGACAATATATGAACTACCAGTTTCCACACACTATGAAAAGTACTTATCCAGACACAAAAGCAAAAATGAGGTTAAAAAGTTCACTTGAATTTGGATCTTTAGTAAAAGAACAAAAAAAGATACAGTTTTAGATTGGCCGTTTGTCCATTATAGTTTTGTGTTATTATTAGGCCAATTTACATAATATGCTTCTACCACTGAGTTCCAAACTCAACTTAGAACTCATCTTTAATTATTTCTGGTATATATTTCTGGTAGATATTTGGTGTAACATACTTTGTCCTTTTCCCAGATGGAGACCTGTGAGAAAAATCACAAATTCATTTGTCTTCTCCTAACTCAGCAGTTAAAGTAGTAATAAAATATATCCATCATTAGTGATTTATTATTTAATGTGAAATGAATTTCTACTTCTACTTCTACCTCTTTTTTGAGAGGGAAGAGGTGGAAGTGGTGGGACTTTCTTTTCCAATGGAAACAGTGCTTTCATTCTGAGATGTGATGAGGCAGTCAGTGTTCACCCTGACCATGACCTCCATAGTTGGCAGATCTTCACTGACTTCTCACTCAGAATACCTCATTTTTGTCCAAGCATACATGTTACAACTCTTTACTCTTCTTGATCATTTTGATTGCTATTTTCTATATCTTTTCCTTACAGAAATTCTTTATTTTTTAATATATTCACAGACTTGTGGATTTCTTAAATTCTTCTGCGACCATAAGAAGAAGGAGTCAAAGAAGAATGCGTCCCTTGGTATGTACACACATCCCAATTGGGACGCTCATGCAATCTTTCTCGGAGTACTTTGTTTCATTCAAAGTAGTTGGAGGTTGATTTCACATGGAGGGTGTTCTCCTGTCTGATTTCTTAGACATGATGATTTGGATTATGGATGGCATAGAAATGCCTGACTTAAATTTTAATGGCTTTACTTCTCAAACTCTATGTGTTTTTCACCAATTTTTTTTTCCACTTTTGCTGCAAGTGTTTCTATGCCTTCTGCACACTATGATAAACTCAACAAATACTTAACTTTTGTGTCTGAGAAAATGAATCCAGTTGGTAAAGATTCTGTTGGTATGTAGGTAGGGACTCATTATAAGTCATGAACTTTGGCAGTTTCAGCAGTTAGTTATTGCTGGTCTTGATGTGAGTGTCATGTGGATGGCTATAGTTGTATTCCTTGTTGAGAATGATCGTAAGTGTGGACCTCTGTTGTTCTAGAAATGAATGAAGAATAATGATGGGGAAATCCATAGTGTAGTGAAATAGGATGTTGTTTGGAAGTCACTGAGTGTTTCTTGGAATTCACTTCCGTGGCAGTAGTTAGACATGCGGGTATGGCAAATGCACTCTCCAGAAAAACTGTGGTTTGGGTTTTCCTAAATAGGGAAAAATAAAAGAAGAGAAAGAGAGTTTTCAGTGTTAAGGCATGTTGGAAGCAGTAACAAGTTGCCATTTTCCAATTCCTATGCCTCTTTCCTATTGCATGATGTTTCTGACCTGGGGAGCGTTTCATTGTCCAGCAAAACATCTTTCTCTCTGACCTGAAGTATACAAGGCAAGATTTAGTGTTGCTCTGAAAATACACTCCTCCATCCTGTGATTTCAAAGTAGAGACATTGTTAAGAAAGAGCAGGGACTGGGGTGACTCCACCAGATATTCATTTGATGAAGTGTTCGGGAAACCAGATGGTTGGTATCAAATAAATGCCTTGATAAAATACTTTAGAAATAAGAACTGGTTCCCATTAAAAATATAGATATATACCCCTCTGGAGGAATTTGCTTATGACTTTCACCATTTTGTTTTCATTTATATCAAGTAGCTTTAAAAATTAAGTATATCTGTGAGTATAAACCAAGCTTGGACTATAGATTTCAAAAAGTCAGTGTGCTTGACTATGGATATTTGATCCCTACTTGGTCACCTGGTGTCCTTATCCTGGTTAACACAGCAACATCTGCTTAGATGAAATACTGACATTCTTACACACTGAAGCCCCAAACACGAATTTTCCAACAATGAGAACACTGGGTGTTTCTCTTTGTGTGTGCTAATGGTATGGACTGATTTTGCAGAATCACTGCAGCAAGTTGCAAATGATGTATGAAATGGAAAATTCCTGTCCAGTGCACAGAGAGAATATATACAGTTCTATGCAATCACTGCAGTGCTGGGCTGTTTATTTTAATATTTCCTTCAGATATATAGTAATTTCTTTGGTGAGTCATATCCAGATGCTTATCACTGGCACAGAGCACCAATTTCCTTTATATGCATTTCATATGAATTTCAGTCATGTATTAAGTGTACTTAAATTAATAAAATACTAGATTTGAGAGAATTTGACTTTTAATATTTTATGAAAATCATAGCAGTACACTAGTTTTGAAAAGTTTCAAAAATATCAAAGGGTCCAAATAGTAAAATTGCTGCGAAGTCGCTTCAGTTGTGTCTGACTCTGTGCGACTGCGTAGACAGCAGCCCACCAGGCTCCCCCGTCCCTGGGATTCTCCAGGCAAGAATACTGGAGTGGGTTGCCATTTCCTTCTCCAATGCATGAAAGTGAAAAGTGAAAGTGAAGTCGCTCAGCCATGTCCGACTCTTAGCGACCCCATGGACTGCAGCCTACCAGGCTCCTTCGTCCATGGGATTTTCCAGGCAAGAGTACTGGAGTGGGGTGCCATTGCCTTCTCCAAAACAGTAAAATTAGAAATCATTTAATCTTGTTATTGAAAAATATCCTGTTTACATTTAGTATTTATCTTTTAAGGCTTTTATCCCCTGTAGTTAGACTTCATCTATAAAAGAAGATTATTAAGTTGTCTTATTTGTAAATTTTTATTCCCCATTTCCAGTAAGGCTTGAATATCTTTTTATGCTCTTCTACAATGTAACTTTATCACTTCATACTATTCAATTACATGAGTGTAGCACAAAGATTTCCCTGTTCTTATTGAACAGTGAACATTTAGGCTGTTTCTAATTTTGCTGATACAAACATTTCCTATATAGGCACTGCAGTTTTATGTGATTTTGTTAATTTTGGTAAATGTTTGGTAATGCCACACTTGTCTCCACTTGTCTCTTTCAAAATGTTCTTGGTTATTGTTTTTGTTTTTCGTGTTGGAGTTTGATGATAATCCAGTTAGAACTGGCATCTCTGTAAAACTGAGTCATTGTTGTTGGCAGATTTTCTAACATGGATTCATTTTAGTATACCAGAAGTAAGCACCGCTAATTAGGTCACAATAATTTTGTTATTTAGAATTTCTACATCTAATGCCTAAGATGTATCTGTAAAGTTCTCTCTTTGTGCCTTTCTGTTAATATTTTGAATGAGGGTCTGATAACATTAATTAACAAGATTCCTCCATCTTCTCTGGCCCTCCTCCCCACTCTACACTGTGCTCTGGAGGCATTTAAATAGCATGGAGGTACCCTGTGTTCTTTTTTTTAATATAAATTTATTTATTTTAATTGGAGGTTAATTACTTTACAGTATTGTATTGGTTAAAGTAATGTCTGCATCTGGTTTATTTGGGGGGATATTTTCTTTGAAACCTCTCATTTCCTCTCAAGGTTATTTTTTGTTTAGATTTTTTTGTATCTTCATACTAGCTTCTTAAGTTGCATGTTCAATTTGTGTTTACTACTTAAAATATTTCAAACTACTTATTTTCCCATGATTTTCATTTTAGCTGAATCATATGACTTTTGATATCATATGACTTTTGATATGTTGTATTCATTCATTTTTAGTAATTTAATGTATTTAATTTAATAAATCATTCAGTAAAAACCAATTTAATTCATTGTTTAATAACTTGAAGTATTTTTGATAATTTGGGTCATCCTCTATGACCCAAAATTCTTTCAAAAGAGTAAATTTTAAAGTAGTTGAATTTTAAGATTTCATCTGTTAGTATTAATTTCTAGTTTAATTGTCTCTGAAATACACCTGGTATGACTTTTACTTGAATTTTATTGACATTGTCCTTATGAAACAGTATACATGGTCATTTTTGGAAAGGGAGTCCATGGGCACTGGAGATGGAAGTTATTTTATCTAGAGTAGAGAATTTATTGTATTATCAAGCTTTTCTATATCATAGCTTATTTTTGTGTATGTGTGTCTTCTTCGATCTTTGGGCAATTGTGAGGGATGTTAAAGTTGTTTATTAATTTGTTCTTGTCATTCTTTAACTCTTATTTATAGAGGTATTTGCATTCTGGCAGAGAAGTATTATTTGACACACAAACATTGTATATTTGTGTTGAATTTTACTTCCTTAATATAACAACCCCTTTGAACATTTCATATGTTTTGCCTTGAATTTTCTTTAATATTAGTATTAAAACCACTATTTTCCTTCTATGTCTATCTCTTTAACATATCTTTGCTCATCTTTTACTCATCCTATTTGTACTCATTTGTCTTAGCTATATCTCTTGTAAAAATATATATATAATTGGATTTTATTTTGTAGCTCAATTTTCTACTTTTTATCTTCTCACAGAGAAGTTTAAGCCATTTATAGTTATTGTGATAAAAATTTATCTGACTCACTTCTTTCATTATGATTTTTTTAAAATTATTTGAGTCATTTTTCCCCTTATTCTTTCTTTGAGCATGTAGACTATATCATTCTTTGTTAATTTTTAACAGAGTATATGTTTCATATTAAATTACATTTTCATTTGTTTCTCCAAGTTCAGTTCAGTTCAGTCACTCAGTCGTGTCTGACTCTTTGAGACCCCGTGGACCACAGCACCGGAGAAGGCAATGGCATCCCGCTCCAGTACTGTTGCCTGGAAAGTCCTATGGACGGAGGAGCCTACTAGGCTGCAGTCCATGGGGTCGTGAAGAGTTGGACACGACTGAGCGACTTCACTTTCACTTTTCACTTTCATGCATTGGAGAATGAAATGGCAACCTACTCCAGTGTTCTTGCCTGGAGAGTCCCAGGAACAGCAGAGCCCGGTGGGCTGCCATCTATGGGGTCGCACAGAGTTGGATACAACTGAAGTGACTTAGCAGGAGCAGCAGCAGAACCACAGCACGCTAGGCCTCCCTGTACATCATCAACTCCTAGAGTCCACCCAAACCCATGTCCATCAAGTTGGTGATGCCATGCAACCATCTCGTCCTCTGTCGTCCCCTTCTCCTCCTACCCTCAATCTTTCCCAGCATCAGGGTCTTTTCAAATGAGTCAGCTCTTTGCATCAGGTGGCCAAAGTATTGGAGTTTCAGCTTCAACATCAGTCCCTCCAAAGAACACCCAGGACCGATCTCCTTTCAGATGGACTGGTTGGATCTCCTTGCAGTCCAAGAGACTCTCAAGAGTCTTCTCCAACACCACAGTTCAAAAGCATCAATTCTTCAGTGCTCAGCTTTCATCACAGTCCAACTCTCACATCCATACATGACCACCGGAAAAACCATAGCCTTGACTAGACGGACCTTTGTTGGCAAAGTAATGTCTCTGCTGTTTAATATGCTGTCTAGGTTGGTTATTGGAGAAGGTAATGCCACCCCACTCCAGTACTCCTGCCTGGAAACTCCCATGGACAGAGGAGCCTGGTAGGCTGCAGTCCATGGGGTCGCTAAGCGTCAGACACGACTGAGCAACTTCACTTTCACTTTTCACTTTCATGCATTGGAGAAGGAAATGGCAACCCACTCCAGTGTTCTTGCCTGGAGAATCCCAGGGACGGGGGGAGCCTAGTAGGGTGCTGTCTATGGGGTCACACAGGGTCAGACACGACTGACGTGACTTAGCAGCAGCAGCAGGTTGGTTATAACTTTCCTACCAAGGAGTAAGCGTCTTTTAATTTTATGGCTGCAATCACCATCTGCAGTGATTTTGGAGCCCAGAAAAATAAAGTCAGCCATTGTTTCCACTGTTTCCCCATCTATTTCCCATGAAGTGATGGGACCAGATGCCATAATCTTAGTTTTCTGAATGTTGAGCTTTAGGCCAACTTTTTCACTCTCCTCTTTCACTTTCATCAAGAGGCTCTTTAGTTCTTCACTTTCTGGCATAAGGGTGGTATCATCTGCATATCTGAGGTTATTGATATTTCTCCCGGCAATCTTGATTCCAGTGTGTGCTTGCTCCAGGCGAGCATTTCTCATGATGTACTCTGCATATAATTTAAATAAGCAGGGTGACAATATACAGCCTTGATGGACTCCTTTTCCTATTTGGAACCAGTTTGTTGTTCCATGTCCACTTCTAACAGTCGCTTCCTTACCTGCATATAGGTTTCTCAAGAGGCAGGTCAGGTGGTCTGGTGTTCCCATCTCTTTCAGAATTTTCCACAGTTTATTGTAATCCACACAAAAAAGCAAAATGACTGTCTAAGGAGGCCTTACAAATAACTGTGAAAAGAAGGGAAGCGAAAAGCAAAGGAGAAAAGGAAAGATATAGCCATCTGAATGCAGAGTTCCAAAGAATAGCAAGGAGAGATAAGAAAGCCTTCCTCAGGGATCAATGCAAAGAAATAGAGGAAAATAATAGAATGGTAAAGACTAGAGATCTCTTCAAGAAGATTAGAGATACCAAGGGAACATTTCATGCAAAGATGGGCTCAATAAAGGACAGAAATGGTAGGGACCTAACAGAAGCAGATGATATTGAGATAGAGATGGCAAGAATACAGAGAAGAACTGTACAAAAACCATCTTCATGACCCAGATAATCACGATGGTGTGATCACTCACCTAGAGCCAGACATCCTGGAATGTGAGGTCAAGTGGGCCTTAGGAAGCATCACTACGAACAAAGCTAGTGGAGGTAATGGAATTCCAATTGAGCTGTTTCAAATCCTGAAAGATGATGCTGTGAAAGTGCTGCACTCAGTATGCCAGCAAATTTGGAAAACTCAGCAGTGGCCACAGGACTGGAAAAGGTCAGTTTTCATTCCAATCCCAAAGAAAGGCAATGCCAAAGAATGCTCAAACTACTACACAATTGCACTCATTTCACACTAGTAAAGTAATGCTTAACATTCTCCAAGCCAGGCTTCAACAATGCGTGAACTGTGAACTTCCAGATGTTCAAGCTGGTTTTAGAAAAGGCAGAGGAACCAGAGATCAAATTGCCAACATCTGCTGGATCATGGAAAAAGCAAGAGAGTTCCAGAGAAACATCTATTTCTGCTTTATTCACTATGCCAGAGTCTTTGACTGTGTTTCTCCAAAGCATTCTTAATTTGTGTGTCTCTCTCAAATTTGTATCTTCTGTTTAAATGGAAGAATCTAGCTAGCATCCTTCCTGCCCTAACACATGTACCACAGCTTTTTCCCAGTCCTACCTTTTGGAGTTTGTTTCTCCTGTCTTACGGTTTAGAAAAAGCATTATTCTTATAGCATATGCCTTATTCTTCAAGAATAATATTTTTATTTACATTTAGCTTTTAAAATAGATGTGCTATAATTTTATTTCTTTGTTTAACTGGTTTCATTATTCCAAGTTAGATCACTATACTTTCTTTCTTCTTTTTGAGCTCCTATTTCTTATTTGTCCTTCAGCGAGTTTGGGTATGGCTTTAGACATTTTTTCAAAAAGAATGCATGGCTTGTATGTTTTCTAAAATCATATATTTGTGACGATATTTTTTCTTCTTTGTTTAGGTATACATTTCTTGAGTTGTACCATTTTCCTTCAAATTTCTGTAATTTTGTTATATTGATTTCTACATCAAAGGAAAGTCTGAGGCAAGGCTCTTTTTTTATGTGTATAATCATTGGGGTGTGTGTGTGTGTGTTTGTGTGTGTGTGTGTTATGCCTTGGTATTTGTGAGACTTTATTCTTGTAACTCAAAAATTTTGATAGGAGGCACCTAAGTATGGGTTTGAATAATAATAATCAACCTTTTCATCTTTATCCACTGGAATTTTTTCAGTTGATGAGTGTTTTCGTCTATTATAACTTAAATTGTTAGAGTTGTCACATATATTATGATCTTCTCAAGAACCCCAGTGATCTAGATGTTGAAACAGTACGTTCTATGAAGGCAGGAGACTTAGCTGTCTTGTCCACTGTGCTATACCTGGGTATAGAGGTCTAATGCCTGGCGTATTCTAGACATTCATATATAGTTAGATAGATGAATGATAAACCCCCTTCTCTGATCTTCATGTGTATGTTTTCCTCTCTGATAATTTTAATCTTATTTTTTCATCTGCTTGTAGGGATGTTTTGTGAAATAGGCTTACCAGGAAGCCATGAAGCTGAAGGTTCTACTTCAGGATTAATGGCTCAAGGTTAACCTACTTGGGCATTGACATTGCTTCCCTTGTCTCCTTCCCCTGTTATCTTATGTGAAGATATAGCTTTAACAAAACTGTCTTTAGCTTGAGAATCAGCAAAATTTCACAAGTCTAAAACATTCCCTCTTAACACATAATGAGTTCAAGTTCTTCCTAGTTGATAATTAAATCCAAAAGTAAGGAAGAGGAAGTAAGCTAGCACCGAGCTTACTTAGCTCAGATCCAAAGCCTCCCTCTCAACCAAAGAATATTACTGATAACTGTTGCATAACAAACCATCTTCAGATTTAGTGGCTTAAAACAGCAATTGTTTATTAGCTTGTTATTCTCTTTGGGCTGGGCTCATCTGTGCAGTTCTGTAAATCTCACATGTGTACACTCATGTCACTGTAGTCAGCTGGTGGGTCAACTGCAGGTGATCTTGATGGCCTCATACATGTGTCTGGTGTTAGAGGCACAAGACTGAGAGTTTCTAAAGCAGCAAGAGTGGGAAAACCCCAATACACAGCAGTTTTCTAGCCTCCGATGGCATACTTTGCTAAGGTTCCATTGGCCAAAGAAAGTCACCTGACTAGTTCAAATTCAAGGGGTACAGAAATGAACTCTGGTTCTAAATTGGAGGAAATTTCATGTCATATTGCAATGGCATGGATACAGGGATTGAGCAAATTTGAGGCCATCTTTATAGTGCACTCCCAATCACTCCTATTTGGGATTCTGGAACCCAAAGGTATTCATACTGAAACATATCTATCCATTCCTTACTCTGCTGTTCTGTTGGCCAATTAAGTTGGAATTTAATCTAACCTTACAGTGTGTGTTTGATCTCTAGTCTCTCTGAAGAGTTACACTGTGTTCTTTCTACATTATCATTCTGGTATTTGCTGTCTTTAATGTAGATTTGCATGCTGCCAATGCGTTTTTTTTAAGTATGGTCTCTTCTTACTGCATTCCTCTTTTTTTTTATTCTGTTACCTTTTCATGTTTTTCCTTATAGTTTTCTGTACCTTTCGTGGTGAAGTCTGTTCCGCAGGCATCGTATTTTTCAGAAGAAGTGATCTTTCTCTGAGTTTGTGGGATGTTTTTGTTCCCTTTCTATATAAGTCTTAGAAATGCTTTGTTTGGTGTTAGTCAACAGAATAGGGGGTTTGCTCTTATGTCTATTTTCTTGTGTGGTGGATCAGATTTCCTTCTTGGATGTGTATATGGAGGATATATTAATGTGCAGGCATGCTCAATAACTCAGTTGCCTCCGACCCTTTTCAACCACATAGACTACAGCCTGGCGGGCTCCTCTGTCCATGGGATTTTTCCAAGCAAGAATACTGGAGTGGGTTGCTATTTCTTTCTCCAGGGGATTCTCCCAACCCAGGGATCAAGTCCGCATCTCCAGCATTGGCAGGCAGAGTCTTTACCACTGAGCCACCTGTGGAGCCCTGTATGCACATACCTCCTAGTCCAATTACCAGTTTTTAGGGAGAATCATTTAGAGAGTGAACCCCTGGAAGCTCGATCTCTGTTCAAATGGGATACATAAAAAGGTCAAATTTCTGGCATGCGCGCCTTAGGTCTAAAGACAATGAGAAATCTCTTGCTTGCTGATGAGGAGGGTGATGGGGTCATTTTGACAGCAGAGGGAATGTGATCTCTTCTCTCTGCTCTGTTCATGTGCAGGTTTTGTGACATTTTTGCAAACATTTTCATTAATAATATACATACAAAATTAAATATGTGATATATATATATTATAAAGCATAAAAATGAATACCAGTAAACTTATGCCTCAGATTAAGATGAAAAACACAAACAGGGCCATGGTATCTACCTCCTGGACCTTATCTGGTCCTCATCCTACATCTGCCCACCAAGAAATAACCACTATGCTGAATACGGGACTTACTACTCCCTTGCCTTCTCTCTTTTATGCATAACAATTCCTTTTGGATATGCAGATACATCATGAAAGTACATGAATATAAATATATAAAAGTGTGAAGTGTAAATAATTATAAGGTCTTTCTTAGGATCATTTTAATGCATGCAGAATCTTAGTATTGATCATTTGTACCTTTTCCCTTTTTAAATTATTTTATTCTGATTAGTTTATCATATTTTTTTTTTCAAAAAGAACTTTTGACTTTGATCATTTTCTATAACAGTTATTTTTCTATTTTACTAATTTCTACTCATCTTTCTTATTTGATTTTGGGACTGAGTTCTGAAGAGTAGGTAGAATTTGGCGAATTTGAGAGCATAAAGGGCTTCCCAGGTGGCACTAGTGATAAAGAACCCACTCACCAGTGCAAGAGATGTAAGAGACATGGGTTCAATCCTTGGGTTGGGAAAATCCTCTGGAGGCATGGCAACCCACTCTAGTATTCTTGCCTGGAGAATCTCATGGACAGAGGAGACTGGTGGCCTATAGTTCATAGGGTTACAAAGAGTTGGACAGGACAGGAGAGACTTAGCATGCACGCACATGTGCAAGAGCATAACATCCTTAAATATTTGTCAGTACTCATGAGAATATTGGAAATAGTGTTTTAATGTCTGCTGTTGAATCATTCGGAGAAGGCAATGGCACCCCACTCCAGTACTCTTGCCTGGAAAATCCCATGGATGGAGGAGCCTTGTAGGCTGCAGTCCATGGGGTCGCTAAGAGTCGGACACGACTGAGCGACTTCACTTTCACTTTTCACTTTCATGCATTGGAGAAGGAAATGGCAACCCACTCCAGTGTTCTTGCCTGGAGAATCCCAGGAACGGGGGAGCCTGGTGGGCTGCCATCTTTGGGGTCGCGCAGAGTTGGACACGACTGAAGTGACTTAGCAGTTGAATGATTAGTCCTACCAGATTCCCTGGAATTCAGAAATGTTGAATAGAAGTCTCATACACTTAGAATCATTTGATTTCATTTAAATGTGAATATTGATTTCTGAAATATTGATGATATTTTCAGTCTCATATTCACCTCATAGGTTTACCACATTCACCCTATTCCCAGAATATCTTTGTTCCTTCTTTTTCTAACTCTTGATAAAAGCAGATTCTAAAATGGACATGTACCTCCTAGGGGTGCCACATTAGAAATTATATGACAGTGTTTTTCTAATAGATTTTGTCTTATGTACATGATTCTGTCCTTAAACTATTATCAATTTTCATTTTCTTTGATTACCTGTATTCCCTCTCATGCATCCCCTCCACCTTGAATCTGTCCCCCATTCTTGGATAGTATCAATTTTCTTCACCTAGTGTTTCTGTCTTAGAAAAAAGCAGAAGGATGACACAGTTAAATGGGCCATTTAACTGAAGAATGGCATGTCACACATTCTTTTTCTATATATATAATGAGAGAGAGGTATATAGGTTAATGTATGTATTTATGGAGATGAATATTATGGCTATTTTATGATATTTAAGACTAAATGCCACAGTTGTATTTTTTTTTTTTTAAGTAAGTCTCAACTTCCCTTTAAGGAAAGCTGAGAAAAGTAGTAATTTGGAACTAGTTGGCTTAACTTAAAAAGCTCCCCTGTGACATCGGAGTGTGTTTCATGCAATTGCTTTCTTAGACTTGCTCATTAAAATATTGACTACTCTTTTTCTTCAGTAAATGCTAATCCCGTCTCCCATGTAAATGTATTTACATTTCACTGCAGGCAGCCTGCCAGGTTAGAAATAAAACCAATTTGTTAATATCACTATTTCCTTTTCAGCAAAGAAAATATGCATTAAATTAAAGGCTTTCTAAAAATAATAAGAAATGACTTCAGTTGATACCAACCATTTATTTGTCTCTATGACTTAGGCTGTGACAGCTCATCTTTATCAGCCTGCATTTCTCTGTTCCTCTCTGCTCTGGCCATCTTCTGTGCAAAATTCTGGATTCTTAAAGACCCCAGTCCAGGTCCTAATGTTCGCTTTGCCCCCTTCTCTCACCTTTCCCACTGTTGCAACTTTGCTAGTCCCTGCCAGCACCTGAGAATGCAAAACACTGTATTTAAAAGAACGTGAGCAAATATGGCTAATCCTGGTCGATGACATGCTGCTTTACTGGAGCATTCTCCCCAGAAATCTTGGAAATCTTTGAACTGCAAGAAGGTTCCCATTTGATTTACGATTCGTAAGTGGATCAGTGTTATTAAAATCCACAGGAGTCCTTTGTTCATTTAGTCATTCTGAGGGCCACCCATCAAGTACTTCTATATACTATTTTGCACAAGAGCATCTTCCCAGAGCCCATAGCTGTTTCTTAAATAATCCTTCTATAGAAAGAACTAACTATGCAACTGTACATCAAGTCATATTAAAAACTGGAGAATGTGCACATTGTGTTATCTGAACTTGTAAAGTCAAGTGAATTTTCAGTAAAGCTAATGAGATATTACCCTTGTTAGCATACTTTGCCTGGCTCAATGCTACTTTTTACTTTGTTGATTATTTTTTAATAAAATGAATTGATTGATATTTTCTATTACTCCTGTAACTTGTTAAAAAAAAAAAAAAAAAGAATCATTTGCAAATGCCCATGATCTAGTTGGTCCTGAAAAAAAATAAAATCTGGCATCTAAAATTTGGTACATGTATTTTGTTACTCTCCTGATTTTTCTTCTTATTTCATTTTATTTCCCTTGTTTTCTGGTCCAGTCAAATGTTGCCCTTGGCTCTATCAGTTTTTAGAAGGATGAAGCCTTACTGACAATCTTCATGTTCTCTTTCTGCATCAGGGAAAATAAAATAGTTAACCTAAACAATGAACGATTGCCTACTTCCCACCTTTTTCTTAACTAGCTTTAAGTCCTAGGGTCCTAAATTCTTTACTGTACTGACTCCACAATAGCCATCAAAATAGGGAAATCTTTCCCCTCTTCAGTCCTTTCACCTTTCAGAGTTTTATTCTGTCTTATACCCATTTAGTTTGAAGGGAGTTGTTGGCCTCTTGCATCATTTTATATATATATCCATATATATATAGATATATATATATATATTTTTTCTATTGGTATGGCATCATGTCCACTTGCTAAATTCTGTATAACCTTGAGCGGGTGCATACCAACAGTTTAATGACCCTTCTGGTATAGTCTTTGGTCCAAAAAGTGATCAGTTGTTGAGATGCTTTTCAGGAAGAGAGATTTACCAGTACATAGTTGTTCTGTGAGGAAAACCACCTCATCCAGCTGGTAAACGATTTATGCCCTGAAGCATGAAGATTTCATAGCCCTTGTCATTTTATCCTTCCTGGTGTCGCTGCAGGTGCTATTTTTATTCATATAAATATTTAATCTTCTATAAAACTTATTAAGCTGTTGGCCTCAATAACATTTTTTGGCAGCAAGTTTCCTAGGTTAAAGGGACACAGTCAAGTACAACAGCTTAGCTCAAGATCATAATTTTAAATAAAGGCATAAAAGGTGATTTTTCTGAGATTAAAAAAAAACAAAACAAAACAAAAAAAAACGGCTCCAGCAAAGCTGTCTGGGGCTCAGCTATGGCATTTCCCAGTAACGCTTCCACTGTCTTAATGGCACTGAGTTTGCATCTAAGGGACCGGGAAGCAAGCTCAGTTGAGATTAAAGTGAGAGTAGTTCATATATATCTTTTTCTGGACCCAGTAAAGGTGAAAAGTAGATAAAATGTATAGGCAATGTTCTTCACTTTCTCAGCATTCAAATCTCCACATTAAAAGTAATTGGCTTCTTTGGATGGATACCTCCTGTTAAAACAGGTGACCTTTCCCTGAGCTTCTTGATTGGGTAGAGGACCAACAGGTAATGAGTGGTGACATCTTCTAATTCCTTTTAGACGGTTATCTGGAGATCAAGTGGAGGTTTCTCCAGTTGAATTTGATTTAGCCACAACCACATTGGAAATTTAAACATAAGCATCTAACTTATGTGCATGGACCATCTAGATGGGTGTGCATTAACTCTGGAGTCTTACATTTCTTTGTCTTCCTGGGTATTTATAGTAGTTAATACATTTGGCCTTGAACTAGCTGGACAATGATGGGCACTTTTACTACAAAATATTCTGGTGTTTATAGACCTATACTGGTTTAGAGACTGTATGTAACTTAGATGAATTAATCTCTATTGGCAGCCCTAATATAGGAAGTTTATGATTCTTAAGGAAGAAAAATAACATGTTAGTAATAGAACATAAACCATGGGATATGTAATGAAATTATAAATTATGAGGAATTATAAGGGCTGTATAAATTCAGAGAAGGGATTGGTTATTATTGACCAAAATGCTTTAAGAGATGGCAGTAGTTGAACAGACTCTTCTGAAAAACCTGAGATCTGGGCAGGGGAAGAGAAAGTGAGTGGGTGAGGCATTAGTGAGGAGTAGGGCAGGGTTCCCTGGTGGCTCAGATGGTTAGACATCTGCTTGCGATGTGGGAGACCAGAGTTCGATCCCTGGGTTGGGAAGATCCCCTGGAGAAGGAAATGGCAACCCATTCCAGTACTCTTGCCTGGAAAATCCCATGGACAGAGGAGCCTGGTAGGCTACATTCCATGGGGTCGCAAAGAGTCGTACACGATTGAGCGACTTCACTTCACCATTCAATAGCAACACAACTTCAGTGTAATAGGTTCTGTGACTTCTAAAATAGATTCTCACCTAAAGAATCATAATGAGATTAAGTGTTGGTTCAATCCAGATTATGTGGAACTAAATTTGGTGGTATTCTTTCTTTCATAATTATTATCCTTTCTACTGATGTAATTTAAAAAAAAATTCTCACAGGTCCAAATATCAAGGTTCAGTAATTTTTTAAAAATATCATTAACTCATCTTGCTTAGCAATACTTTTGTTCCTTTTTTAAATAAGTGACCAAACTGTCATACATGCTGGCTGAGTGCAGATTGGCCTAGCCACTTTAGAAACTGTGTTAGCAGCTTTTTATAAAGTTAAGTATGCATATACCAGCTTTTTATAAAGGTAAGTATACATATACCATATGACCCAGAAAACCTACTCCTAGGGATTTGCCCAAGAGAAATAAAAACTTTGTCATATCAAAACTTGTCAGTGAAAGTTTACAGTGGCTTTATTCATAATTACCCAGAGTTGGAAAGAGTACAAACGTCCTTCAGCTTGTAAGTGAATAAGCAATGGTATATCCATATGAAGGAATACTACTTAGTAATAAAAAGGAATGGACAACAGGGAAAAATCTCAGATGTATTATGCTAAGTGAAAGAAGCCAGACTCAAAAATCTCCATGCTGTTGATTCTGTACATCCTGGAAAAGGCAAAATTATGGGAAAGATAACTGATTGGTCATTGCCCAAGGACTGGGGCTTGGGGGAAGTGTTGACTGAAATTATAAGGGTGTTTTGGGGGAGTGGTGGAACTTTTTAGTATCTTGGGATTGGTGGTGGTTACCTGACTATGCATTTGGCAAAACTCATAAAACTATACACCAAAATGGGTGGATTTTTTCATGGTATTTATACTTCAATAAAACTTACTTTAAAAAAGAAATGGCCAACGATATGTTGTTCACAAATCTTGCATTATGACCTTACATTGGTTTCCTAAGCTACAATTTTCAGTGTTTCACATTTTAACATCTTTTCCCTCTTAAAAGTTTTTGTTTATAAGCTTCCATCACCCCTTGAAGAAATGTTTAAAACTCTCTTAGAATTTTGGTGGAGATGCTCAAAGACCTAAAATGAATGGTCAGAGCTCTCTTTGAAAACACAAGTATTTTTTTTATATGTAAAGAGGAACTACTTTAAAAGGACTGTTTCAAATATTGAATAGGTGACTCTTTTGAGACATGGTTATTACATGATAGAACCCATGTGACGTCTTTGCTGTGTAACAGATCCATAGACCTTATAAAGATGTGGAGATCTGAACCCTTTAAACCAACTACACATTCATTTTCCAGATACAAATAAAGTCTCTAGTTCACTGTCTCCAAAGTTTCACTCAGCCTGCTTAAAGGATACTGAAGAAAAATCATAAAACTTGTTGTGTGGTACAGTGAAAAAAAATCATTTGTTCTTCAGCGATGCCAAAGCATCTATTTTTCTGTGGCTTAAAATTTTTATTTGTATCTCACTTGCTTCTAAAATGGATTTGGGGTGGCTCCTCTTAGTAAAGTCGATTTTGTGAAATTTATCCTTTTCACCAGGTCACCTTCCCACTTCGAAACCCTTCACTTTGCTGGAACAATCTATCTGTTATCACCCTGGACAATGTACTGCCCTCTATCTGGATCTCAGCTTCTCTTTTCAAAAGTGAAGTCCAACTATGATCTGAGGGATCATCTCTACAGTGGTTCCCCAAACACCAGTTATGTTCCTTTTCATTACATGTGTCACCCTATATTTAATTAATTAGTTACTTATTCATCTCCTGTGTTGGAAAAAGCAATGGCAACCCACTCCAGTGTTCTTGCCTGGAGAATCCCAGGGACGGGGGAGCCTGGTGGGCTGCCGTCTACGGGGTTGCACAGAATCAGACACGACTGAAGCGACTTGGTAGCAGCAGCAGCAGCAGCACCTCCTATGTTAGATCCCAAGTGCTGTGGGACCGTGCGTCTCTTAATCACTGTTGTAGTCTCAGCTGACAGGAAACACTAGCAAAATATTTGTTGAATAAATAAAGGGTACCTGCCATCCCCAATGGGCCGTACTTGTGCTACTCACCCCATTCTTATACCAGTTTATACTTTAAATACTTTTGGAAATAGTTTAACTATCATATATCTGACAAACATTGTTAGTAAGGAAAAGCAAGATTTTTGCCATTACAATTATTTTTGTTTGGGGCCTATCTCAGTGCTTTGTTATAATTTCCTCTTTGATACTTGGTTTGTATATTTGCCTGCTTTTGTTTGTCTGTTTGGGGTTTGGCTGGATGTAACCAAGTGGCAGCTCCTCCACATGAGTGTTTTGTACAGTATGTGCCATGTCTCACTGTAGCTGATATATAAGTAGCACTTAGTATGCAATTGGTGGGTGGTCTATTCCTATGGTTGTTCTTGGGATGGGAAGTCCGAGATGGCAAATACTGTGGGATTGCAAATTTCAGCATAGACCTCTGGCTATTTGTGGATATCGAATGATTATCTTTAACCAGTTGAAATCACTGAATCAGAGACTAGCCATTTTAATAATTGGATTTCTGAAAGGATATAAATATGTAGCCATTACATAGAACTTATATACTTTATACAAGCCTGTGCATATATAGAGCTTTAACTGTAAATTTTAACTATTGGATTTTTGAATTAGAAATTGATACAGTTGTCAGAGGCTTGGTTCTTCCATTTAATGTAGCTCTTTGTTCTTATATGAGAATTTAGGTCAGCACTGAACAGTGCCAGGGCATCCCAAGAATTTCCCCCAGAAAACAAGGGTGCCAGACATGCAGAAGGAGGTCAGCAACACTGTTTAGCAAAGTTATATTCCCTCCTATCTGGCAGCAGTGCCTGGTTTAGTTTGGACAGCAGAGACTTAAAAAAGGATTTTCTTTTTCTCATATATTTTTTTTTCTTTTCCTTTTTAAAAGCCATTTTCCTTCCCTGGTGGCGGAGAGGTTAAAGTGTCTGCCTGCAATGTGGGAGACCTGAGTTCGATCCCTGGGTCGGGAAGATCCCCTGGAGAAGGAAATGGCAACCCACTCCAGTATTCTTGCCTGGAGAATCCCATGGACGGAGGAGTTTGGTGGGCTACAGTCCACGGGTCGCAAAGAGTCGGACATGACTGAGCGACTTCACTTTCACTTTCCTTTCCCAACATAAAAATTGTTTTCTATCCAATTCTCTCTGAAAATAACATATCTATTTAGAAAAAAATGTAAACTCACTGTGTCACATTTCTAAGCAGGCCGTGTTTTCTGCAGTCCCAGTAAGTTCTGTAGCCATTTGAGTCCTCTGAGTCCAAATGATACTTACGTAAGGACATGCGGTTGAGATGGGAGGGGGTTACAGCCACAGAATTTAATTTCGCCAAATGAGAAAGAAATGGCTGCCACATCCTGAAGCCAGTCCAGAGCCCTCTTAGAGATACAGGTTCACAGCACTGTTCATCACTGATGTCCCTTTGGAATCCATTATTATGATTTTGCTCTGGTTTTCACAGCTATGCTTTTCAAACTCTGTCCATTCTTTTGTCAACAAGTGTTTCCTCAGACCCTTCTCTGTTCCAGATGCTTTCTGGATCTCAATGATTCATCAGTATTCAAATTGAGTGAAATATTTTCCTCTTGTTTTCTTCTGTCCTTCCAACCCTCAGAAGCCAGTAGGCCTTTCTTTCTTATCCCTAGTAGGAAATGAGAGAGAATTTGTGGTTTTCCTCTGAGATCACCCATGACGTTATTGGCAAGATTGAAACTAGAAATCAGATCTTCTTGCTCCCAGCTCACCAACCATACCTTTCATTACACCAGACAAGACCTGTGGGCAGGGAGTAGCAGTGGCCAGTGTACCCTTTGGATTGGTGCCTGTTGCATTTGTCCTTGGTTCGTGACCTTCCAAAGGACCACTGAGCAACTTGTCTTTGAGAAATGACCTGCCATTTTCATACAGCATCAAGGAAAGTCAGTGAAACAACAGAACAAGAAGCAAAGTATTGAGTTTAAAATTTTCTTTTTGTGTATTTGAAAAGGGGAAAAAAGACCATCTATGTATATGACTTAAGGAGAAGATATAAAATGAAAACAGTTTTCTCAAACTCTTATGTCTGTTGAAACACTCCTAATCAGTGGCTCCCCGCCCACCCTTGCTTCTTTTATTTTTTTGGAAGGGGAGGGATGACCCTGCTGAGTTTTGGAGTATGCCTATAGCAGCTTTTAGCAAATCACAGTCCCAGCAGTAGGTTCAGCTTTGAAGAAAGATTTACAAATCCCTCACTGCTTTATAAATATCTGCATTTATATCTTAAAGAAGAAGAAGGAAAAGCCCCTCACAGTTGGTCTCAGTCTCCTCACCCTCTCCCTCCCCCCACCCCACACTTCCCCTTTTCTTGCTTTCCTCTTTCAGAAATTAAAGATTGTGATGTGTGCAGGAAATGAGGGTCTATAAAATTGTGATAAAGTGTTCCTGCAAAATTGCCTTTGAATTTTCACCTTGAATTGCAGGCGAAATGAAATTGTTCGCTTTCAGCATTGCTTTGTTTTTGACCCCTTTTTGTGAATTCTCAAAGGAAAGAAACATATTCCCATCTTTTATAGTAATCAAATTTATCTGGCATCTCTCAGCCTCTTGAATTACTTATGCTAGAGTTGGCCAGCCTCAGGAAGGTTGTGGCTGGTTTATTTATTTATTGTTCTAAAGTGAGGGTTTTTGACATGGGTTCCCTACTTCATCTGAGGGGAGTATAGAAAAATCAAAAGTGCTTTCTGACATTGCATAATATGTGTTATGTATACACATGCACACATTATTATAATGGTAAAAGATACCCATCTAAGGAGATGTAATAGAGGACCCCATGATCATAGGTCATGGTTATTTAATATTTTCACCCGAGAAGGGGAATGTTTCATGCACCAATTATAAATAAAATTATATGTAAAAAGCAAAAAAAAAAAAAATCCAGGAAAAGACTTTGCATTGGAACCAAAGTGCTAACAATACCTAGTTGTAAACCTGTTTAGTAACTAGTTGGTTTTAACAAGTATTAATTCTGTAACAGGTGATTATATCACCTTGTAATTTAGGGAGTTTAATATGACTCTTTCATGTAAGAATTTGGTATCAGAAAGTGAATATCAACCATCACCTGCAGCTGCATTCTGTCAAGCCTGGCCTTGCTTGGTAACCCCGAGTTCTCTTTTAATGTGATTCATTCTTTTCTTTTTATTTCCAGTCCCTTGTGCCTATACTCAAAAAAACCCTAAGCTACAGGTGCAAGCCTGCAGAAATCAGATTTGAGTTTCTAAACTAAATCTCTCTTATGCTGAGAAAGCAAAACAATATATCACTATCAGGGAGAATACGTAAAGAATAATACTTCTTTGTGTGGCCTTAACTTCCACTGGGCTCACATTAAAAATGTGAGCTCAGAAAACTGTTTTTTGAAACTATTTCTAATGCCTTAACAATCCTTTATTCATACCTATACTTAGAAAACTATGATGCCTGCAACTGTTGAACTCCTATCATGCTTACATATTTCTAAATTGTAATAAGTTAACCCTGAAAAGCTCTACAGTTACCTTTTCTATTATTTTTACAATAAGCAAAATATGTTTATGCCATAATTTTTTTGTACATACCAATTTTTCAATGGATTTCATTGTGTTTCAGGTTTACTAGTTACACACTTCTTAAATAAGAACTCACATAAACCCCAGAAACTTTCCTTTAAAATTATTCTTATTCAGGTCAGTAAGAGGTCCATGTAAGTTTAACAAAATATAAAATAAGGATCCCTAGGGAAGGGGGGGACATGTGTAGTTAGAGTGTCTCTCACGCACTTTACTTCCATGATATTGTGAGATCTTGAAATCACTGAAACAGGCTGATGCGAAAGTCATTCTCTAACAGATAGGCGTCTCTGTACATCTGCATCTTAGTAGAACAAACATTAGGATTAAGCAAAAACTCAGAAAGTGCAGGGTAAGTGTGAATGTCCAGATCAAGCTACTTAATAACATTAAATTTACTTTAGAAATATTTATTTTAACAAGCATTAGCAGTGACCACATTGCTGACTAATTTATGCAGTCAAAGGAATCAACTATCAACTGTCACAATTTGTTTTTGATGAAAAAAGAGAAGAAAATGGCTGTCCAAGAAGATTTAAATGGAAAAGCATAAGTTTTCATAGTAATTTTTTGTGGGGCTACAGATTTTAAGAGGACGTAACCTCCTTTACATGTCGCAGATATCAGAAACTTGCATATCTCCTTTCTCCCTTATAAAAACAATTTACAACTTTTATATAAACATTTTAATCTATAGAAGAGTGAATTAACATGATTCTTAATTGTGGCAGTAGAAATAAAAAGAAGAGATGTTTATTTGAAATAAATTCTTGAAATCATTTTCTTCTGTCCCCTCAGAGATGGCAGCAAAAACACTTTTTTGATTCAGACACAGTAATTTAAACGTGTCCAGTTTTGCAATTGTGCCTAGGAATCAATTTAGTGTGGGTTTGTTCACATCTAAAGGAAAGTTAAATGCTGACTTTAAAAGTGGAGAAATGTTCCATAGATATCCTTTGCTTTCAAAAAGCATGCATTTGACTGTGATCCTTAAAAGCTTTTATTGAACTATTTTCTTTTTCTGTTTGCAAAATTCACAAAGGGCTGTCTGTTAGCCCTCTTCATATTTTCCCCAGTTTGTCCTAAATTTTGCCTCAGGGGAATAAACAGCAACAGTGTTCCATTTCCCATTCTGAACATATATGCCAAAACAGAGAGCTTTTATTACAAGGGAAGAAATCAAATCATTGTCACCTAAAGTGCTAATTATGTCTGATAAATGTATGGCATACACTTAATGCAAAGAGAGCTTAGGAAATGATACACCTTCCGTAATTACAGTGACCAACCTAGCTCCATCAATCTAAATTTTTTTTCAATCCATGTTCATTTAGGTGGCTTTATTTTTATTAAATGGCTTTCTTAAGCTTCAACAGACCCACTTGCTGCTAATAAGGAAGCTCACATTAAGTATTTTGGAACTGCCTACAATAAGATGGCGTGTTATGTGATACACATCCAGATGAGTGTACACAGATAAACAGGAACCACAGAGGAATATGGTTACAGTCTTCTCCCACTGGGCCTTGGAATTGCAAACTGATGGTAAAATTTGCCATTCTTTGCTTACCTAATGAATTTGTGTATCCAGTTAACTAAGGTACTGTATTTCTTTATCAGAGGAGCCTGAAATCCTTTCATAGCTGACAACAGACCCGTTAGTCTCTTCCCTGAGGACATAAATGACCTCATGGGTAGGCATGCTGCCCTCAGAACCTGTGATGATAACATTTAAGAATTACTCCTCTCCCCCTGTTTTTCTCCATGGAAGAAAGCCACCATTCTTCTCAGAGCCAAATTGTATGTGGCCTCTAATCGAACCTGACACCCTTACACAAATGGAATAAGAGTAGGTTTTAATTAGACTGAAGGATGCTGATTTTCTTTGAAGCCGCTTCAGAGCCCCTATCCTCTCCGAGTCCTCCAGCCGATGCACTGGCTTGTTTCACACATCCATCCATATTTGGCTGCAGAAACATTGCTCCAGAGTGTGTGTGAATTCAAGCCTGTCATCAGGACTGATTGGCTGAATAGTATTTTCAGATTTTTGTTTTGCTGTATCACAATTCTGTCTTTTTGTGTGTCTTAATTGCAGATACAGCAAGGTGCATCTGTGGGAGCCGTGCATATCTGGGCAGGCTTTTCTTTACATCACTGAAATCCAAACCAAACTATTCTCTTGTTTTTGCCTCTTCTTTCTCTCTGGGTTGTTTTCTCCTTAACTCTCCTTAACTCTTAATCTCCTTTGCGCTTCTTAACCTCTCCCAATTAAGAGGTTGAATTTAGTTTCCTTCTAGTTAATGTTGCTTCTTTTTCACTTGGAATTTTTAGCACTTTGTGTTTTTGAAGGCAGTAGAGAAGCTGAAAATTCCTCCATTTCCTTCTGATTACATATCTGAGGATTTTTGTGGATTTTTAAGAGAGTTAGTGCTACCTGATGGAACGAAAGCACTAGTGGTAAATACTGAATTCTGCATTTATTTTTACTTTTAAAATCATAATTAAAATGACAGAATTCAGAGTTTTAGGTATCACAGTTATGCAAATAGGTAAATCTTATACAAAGTAATAGTTTCATGGAACATCTTTCTTTTACTCTTTTTTAATAGTTTTGCACTAAATTCTCAAATTGTCCATTTGTTTTAGCCTACTTTAACAAAAGTCTTTCTCAGTTGCAGATTTGAAGTCATTAAAAATGAAAAATGTATTTGGACTTTTTAGTTTGGTGCTATGTAGTCCATGGAGTCACAAAGAGTCAGACATGACTGAGCGACTTTCACTTTCGTAATGTGTTTGGCCTTCTCCAGTTTGGTTCGAATATATATGTGTGACGATGGGTCATGTAAAAGATTTTTAAATAAAAAACTTAAAGTAGTTTTCATTTCAGCCTGGAAAATTCTAAATGTATGAAAAATATTTTAAGAAACTTTCTATGAGTTTAAAAGACTAGTAGTTTGAAATTCATATGTTGTGCTACTGCTAAGTCACTTCAGTCGTGTCCAACTCGGTGTGACCCTATAGACAGCAGCCCACCAGGCTCCCCTGTCCCTGGGATTTTCCAGGCAAGAACACTGGAGTGGGTTGCCATTTCTTTCTCCAATACATGAAAGTGAAAAGTGAAAGTGAAGTCACTGAGTCGTGTCCAACTCTCAGCGACCCCATGGACTGCAGCCTACCAGGCTCCTCCGTCCATGGGATTTTCCAGGCAAGAGTACTCATATGTTGTAGTTGAACATATTTAGTTGTAGTGGTTGAAGCATACATGTGGTATTAATTATAGTATTAAAAGTATATGTACTTCTCACAAATATGGTCAACTTTCAAAAACTAAGTAACAATTTATTTCCCAAACCCACTCCCTAAAAATGATAAATGCTATAATTTGATTTCTGAATTATATAGTTTGTTGCCTGGAAAATCTCATGGACAGAGGAGCCTGGTAGGCTGCAGTCCATGGGGTCACTCAGTTGGACACGACTGAGTGACTTCACTTTGACTTCACTTTCATGCGTTGGAGAAGAAAATGGCAACCCACTCCAGTATTCTTGCCTAGAGAATCCCAGAGATGGGGGAGCCTGGTGGGCTGCTGTCTATGGGGTCGCACAGAGTTGGACACAACTGAAGCGACTTAGCAGCAGCAGCAGTCAGGCATAAGTCAAATATTAAAATATTAGGACTAATTTCATTCATTGTTATATACCTATGAGAAATAAAAGCAAGTGTTCACACAAAAACATGTACACAAATCATTATAGCAGCATTATTTATAATAGCTAAAAGGTGGAAACAACCCAAAGGCCATTGACTGATGAGTAAGTAAATAAGACATGGTATATCCATAGAATGGAATATTAATTTTTCATGAAAAAAAGTTCTGATACATGCTACAACATGGATGAACCTTGTAAATATTCTAAGTGAAGACAGACAGAAAAGATCACATATTATAAGATTCCATTTTTATGAAATTGTCAGAATAGGCAAGTACTGCTGCTGCTAAGTTGCTTCTGTCGTTTCTGACTCTGTGTGACCCCATAGACTGCAGCCCACCAGGCTCCCCCATCCCTGGGATTTCCCAGGCAAGAACACTGGAGTGGGCTGCCATTTCCTTCTTTAGTGCATGAAAGTGAAACGTGAAAGTGAAGTTGCTCAGTCGTGTCCAACTCCCAGCGACCCCATGGACTGCAGCCTACGAGGCTCCTCCATCCATAGGACTTTCCAGGCAAGAGTATTGGAGTGGGTTGCCATTGCCTTATCCATCAGTTCAGTTCAGTTCAGTCGCTCAGTCATGTCTAACTCTTTGCGACCCCATGAATCACAGCACGCCAGGCCTCCCTGTCCATCACCATCTCCCGGAGTTCACCCAGACTCACATTCATCGAGTCAATGATGCCATCCAGCCATCTCATCCTGGGTCGTCCCCTTCTCCTCCTGCCCCCAATCCCTCCCAGCATCAGAGTCTTTTCCAATGAGTCAACTCTTTGCATGAGGTATCCAAAGTACTGGAGCTTCAGCTTTAGCGTCATTCCTTCCAGAGAAATCCCAGGGTTGCTATCCATAGGCAAGTACATATAGACAGAAAGTAGGTTAGGAGTTGCCTATGGCTAAAGGAGTGGGGAGATAAGGTGTTTAGGGGTGATTGTTAAAGGATGGCTAAGTTTCTTTCGGGGATTATAAAAATTGGTTGTTGCATAACTCTGTGAGTAGATTTAATCCACTAAATTGTACAGTTTAAATAGATGAGTTATATGATACATGAATTATAGCTCAATAAAGCTATAACAAAAAAATTAGGAGTTGTATCTGTACATTTGTATTTTAAATGCTAATAAGCAAAGAGAAATATCTGACTACTTTTGAAAAAGAGAACTATCATTTGTTTAAAGATATTTTGTCTGGAGTGAAATTTCTAGATTAACATGCTAGCTAATATGTTATAGGTATTGACATTCTACCCAAGACTTGCATTTCTATTATAATAGAAATAGTAATTTCTTTTGTGGGTGAACTTGTGCAAATACTTTATATTAATTCTTTTTAATATTTTGCTATAAATCATGTTGAAATTTAGGAAGAATGAGAGAAGTGTAATCAGAACTTGAGTTAATCTTTATTTAAAAAATATATATGATACTATCTAAACCTTTCACATTTGAATTTGAATACAGTAAAATATTTTACTTTATATTTTGTTTTGAAAACTAGATCATGACAGCAGTACATTTTTGTTTTTCACTTTTTTTTAGTGTAAATTTTAGCATACATTCAGGAAACAATTTTAAGGATATGCGTATTTGGTTTACTAGATACCTGTGTATCTATCACTCAGATTAAGAAACAGGTCACTGTCAGCTCTCTGGAAGCCTCTTTTATTGGCCTTTCCAATCTCAATTCTTCCAACCTCTTCAAATATGGTTCTTGAGATAATCATTTCCTTAAGTTACTTTAAAATTTTACCATATATGTATGTATCCCTAAGCAATATAATTTACGTTTGCCAGATTCTTAGCTTTATATAAGTAGAATACTTTGGTATATATTCTTTGTTAATTTTTTATTTTGGTCAGCATTGTGCTTGCAAGATTCGCTTAAGACAGGGTAGGCTTCTTATGCTATAAGAGACCAAATAGTAAACACTCTGGTGTTAAGGGCCATATGATTGCTAGCCCAGCTACTTTGCTTTGTAAACCTATGAAAGCAGCCGTAGACTATATGTAAGTGATGACGGTGTTTGTATTCCAGAATAATTTTATTTACAAAAATAGGCCTCTTTTGAAACCACAAATTACCAAACCTGATTTGAATGATTGTATAGGTATAGTTTATTCATTCTCGTCATTGCATATCTGTTCTAATCTTATTTTACTCATTTAATTTTATTGGAGTGTTGTTGATTTACAGTTTTGTGTTAATTTAGGTGTATAGCAAAGTGATTCAGTTGTGCATATATAGTCATTCTTTTTCAGATTCTTTACCCATATATGTTATTACACAATATTGAGTATAGTTCCCTATGCTATATAGTAGATCCTTATTGGTTATCTATTTTAAATATAGTATTGTGTGTATGTTACACTATCTGTTCTATTCTTGATGAACATTTGGTTTGCTTCCAATTTGGGATATTACCAAAAACCTTGTTGTAAATGTTTTTATATGTGTATTTTGGTGAAAAGGTGCAATCATTTCTCTATAACATACATTCCTTAGAGGAAAAATAATGGCCCGCTAGATAGGACATCTTCACCTTGATTGTTAAATGTCAAATGGTTTTTCAAAGTGTTGGTTTTTTTTCACTTTATAGTCTCACTAGAGGTGTTTAAGAGTTCTCATTACTCATCTAATGAGAATGAGAACTCCTAGAAAACTAACCAAAATGATCACATGGATCACAACCTTTTGTAAATCAATGAAACTATGAGCCCTGCTATGCAAGGGCACCCAAGATGGATGTGGTGGAGAGTTCTGACAAATATAGTCCACTGGAAAAAGAGAATGGCATACCTCTTTAGCATTTGTGTCTTGAGAACCCCATGAACAGTATGAAAAGTCAAAAAAATATGACACTGAAAGATAAACCCCCAGGTCAGTAGGTGTTTAATATGCTACTGGAGAAGAGCAGAGAAATAGCTCCAGAATTAATGAAGGGGCTGAGTCAAAGCAGAAACAATACCCAGTTGTAGATGTGGTGGTGAAAGTAAAGTCCCATGCTGTAAAGAACAATATTGCATGGGAACCTGGAATGTTAGGTCCACGAATCAACGTGAATTGGAAGTTGTAAAACAGGAGATAGCAAGAATAAACATCAACATTTTAGAAATCAGGGAAATAAAATGGACAGGCATGGGTGAATTTAATTCAGATGACCATTATATGTACAACTGTGGGCAAGAATCCCTTAGAAGAAAAAGAATAGCCCTCATAGTCAACAAAAGAGTCCGAAATGCAGTACTTGGGTGCACCCTCAGAAACAACAGAATGATCTCGGTTCATTTTCAAGGCAAACCATTGAACATTACAGTTATCCAAGCCTATGCCCCAACCACTTATGCTGAAGAAGATGAAGTTGAACAGTTCTATGAAGACCTACAAGACCTTCTAGAACTAACACCAAAAAAGATGTCCTTTTCATCAGAGGGGACTGAAATGCAAAAGTAGGAAGTCAAGAGATACCTGGAGTAACAGGCAAGTTTGGTCTTGGAGTACAAAATGCATCAGGGCAAAGGTTAACAGAGTTTTGCCAAGAGGATGCACTGGCCATAGCAAACACCCTCTTTCAACAACACAAGAGACAACTACACATGGGCATCACCAGATGGTCAATTCTGAAATCAGATTGATTTTAGTCTTTGCAATGGAAGATGGAGAAGTTCTATACAGTCAGCAAAAACAAGACCAGGAGATGACTGTGGTCAGATCAGGGGCTCCTTATTGCAAAATTCAGATGTAACTTGAAGAAAGTAGGGAAAACCACTAGGCTATTCAGGTGTGACCTAAATCAAATCCTTTATGATTATACAGTGGCGGTGACAAGTAGAGTCAAGGAATTAAATCTGGTAGACAGAGTGCCTGAAGAACTATGGACAGAGGTTTGTAACATTGTACAGGAGGCAGTGACCAAAACCATCCCTAAGAAAAGAAATGCAAGAAGGCAAAATGGTTGTCTGAGAAAGACTTGCAAATAGATGAGGAAAGAAGAGAAGCAAAAACCAGGGGAGAAAGGGAAAATTATACCCAACTGAATGCAGAGTTCCAGAGAATACCAAGGAGAGAAAAGGAGGACTTCTTTAGCGAACAATGCAATGAAATAGAGGAAAACAGTAAAATGGGAAGACACTAGAGATACCAAGGGAATATTTCATGCAAGCATGGGCACAATAAAGGACAGAAGTGGTAAGGGCCTAACAGAAGCAGAAGAGATTGAGAAGAAGTGGCAAGAATACACAGAAGAACTATACAAAAAAAGTCTAAACAAGCAGGATAACCATGATGGTGTGGTGACTCACCTATAGCCAGACTTCCTGAAGTGCTAAGTTAAGTGGTCCTTAGGAAGCATTACTACAAACAAAGCTAGTGGAGGTGATAGAATTCCCTCTGAACTATTTCTAATCCTAAAAGATGCTGCTGCTAAAGTGCTGCACTCAATATGTCAGCAAATTTGGAGAATTCAGCAATGGTCATAGGACTGGAAAAGTTCAGTTTTCGTTCCAGTCCCAAAGAAGGACAGTGCCAAAGAATGTTCAAACTACTGGATAATTGCACTCATTTCACATGCAAGTAAAGTTATGCTCAAAATCCTTCAAGCTAGGCTTCAGTGGTTTGTGAACTGAGAACTTTCAGATGTACAAGTTAGGTTTAGAAAACACAGAGGAACCAGAGATTAAATTGCCAGTATTCATTTGATCATAGATAAAGCAAAGGAATTCCAGAAAAACTTCTGCTTCATTGACTATGCTAAAGCCCTAGACTATGTAGATCAAAACAAAGTGTGGAAAATTCTTAAAGAGATGGGAATACCAGATCACCTTACCTGTCTCCTGAGAAACCTGTATGCAGGTCAAGAAGCAACAGTTAGAACCGGACATGGAACAACAGACTGGTTCAAATTGGGGTAGGAGTATGACAAGGCTGTATATTGTCACCCTGCTTATCAACATGTATGCAGAGTTCAGTTCAATTCAATCACTCAGTCGTGTCCAACTCTTTGCAACCCCATGGACTGCAGCATGCCAGGCTTCCCTGTCCATCGCTAACTCCCAGAGCTCGCTCAAACTCATGTCCGTAGAGTCGGTGATGGACAACCGACTCATCCAACCATCTCATCCTCTGTCATTCCCTTCTCCTCCTGCCTTCAGTCTTTCCCAGCATCAGGGTCTTTTCCAGTGAGTCAGTTCTTTGCATCAGGTAGCCAAAGTATTGGAGCTTCAGCTTCAGCATCAATCCTTCCAATGAGTATTCAGGACTGATTTCCTTTAGGGTTGGCTGGTTTGATCTTGCTGTTCAAGGGACTCTCAAGAGTCTTCTCCAATACCACAGTTCACAAGCATCAGTTTTTCAGCTCTCAGCTTTCTTTATGGTCCAACTCTCACATCCATACTGAAAAAAACCATAGCTTTGACTATATGGACCTTTGTCGGTAAAGTAATGTCTCTGCTTTTTAATATGCTGTCTAATTTTTTCATAGCTTTTCATAGCTTTTATATACAGAGTACATCATGTGAAATGCTGAGCTGGATGAATCACAGGCTGGAATCAAGTTTGCCAGGAGAAATATCAATCACCTCAGATATGTTGGTGATACCACTCTAATGGCAGAAAGTGAAGAGGAATTAAAGGGCCAGTTCATGAAGGTGAAAGAGGAGAGTAAAAAAGTTGGCTTAAAACTCAGTATTAAAAAATCTAAGACCGTGGCTTCCAGTCCCATCACTTCATGGAAAATAGATGGAGAAAATGTGGAAGCAGTAACGGATTTTATTTTCTTGGGTTCCAAAATCAGTGCAGATGGTGACTGCAGCCATGAAATTAAAAGACACTTGCTCCCTGGAAGGAAAGCTATGACAGGCATACACAGCATATTAAAAAGCAAAGATACTGCTTTGCTGACATAGGTCCCTATAATCAAAGCTATTGTTTTTCTAGTAGTCATCTACAGATGTGAGACCTGGACCATAAAGAATGCTGAGCACTGAAGAAGTGATGCTTTCAAACTGCGGTGCTGGAGAAAACTTGACAGTCCCTTGGACTGCAAGGAGATCAAACCAATCAGTCCTAAAGGAAATCAAACCTGACTATTGATTGGAAGGACTGATACTGAAATTCCAACACTTTGGCCATCTGATATGAAGAGTTGAGTCATTGGAAAAGACCATGATGCTGGGAAAGATGGAAGGCCAAAGGAGAAGAGGGCAGCAGAGGATGACATGTTTAGATAGTATCACTGACTCAGTGGACTAGAGGTTGAGCAAACTCCAGGTGATAGTGAAGGGCAGGGAAGCCTGGCAATCTGTAGTTCATGGGGTCACAAAGAATTGGACACGACTTAGTGACTGTACAACAGCAACAATCTAGCCAGTTTTATTAAATTTACTATTGTAATTTTTTGTATTTAAACATTTAAATATATTGAGATAAAGCTTTTCATGACATTTTCTTTTAATGATCACAGCATCTGAATCATGTTCTGTGTCATTCCTAATATTGCTTTCTTTAGTGCCTTATTTATTTCCTTTACATATTTTACTGAAGGTTTTGCAATTTTATTATTCTACTCTAAGAAGCAACTTTTTAATCCATATTTATTCTTCTTTAATGAATGTGTATATTTATTATTTTCTTCTTTCCATTTTCACTTTGTTTTTGCTTTTTAGTTTTATCGGTGTTTTTATGTTTAGAAATGAATAATTAAGCATTACATGTCATAATTTTTCTTAATTTCAAAATTTTTTCATAATTTTAAGAAGCGAATTTATATTCACTAATAATGTTATAGTGCTTTTTTTTTATAGGTAGTATTTTTTGTTACCATACATTTCTTATCCACTATACCACCAGGGAAGTTCTTGTAATGCATTTCAAAATAATTTTCTATTATATTTCTTTGTTGAGCCATGAATTATTTTGGACTATTTTTCTTTAATTTCTATACTTATGGGAGATCTGGCTTTATTTTGTTATTGATTTCTGTTTTAACTAAAGTGTGGTTAGCGAAGATGATTCTTATGATTTCAGTTCATAGAAGTTTTTTGAGACTTGCTTTATGATGAATTTTTATAAATGTTCCATGTGAGCATAGAGCACACTCTATGATTTTTGGATATAGTGGGTATTGTGACCTGTAGTAAAGGTCATCCTTGGTTTTATTTCATTAGTCACGTTGAAAATGTTCTTTATCAATGCTTTTGTCTTCAGATTTATAGTTTTGCTAATAAAGCTATATCCTTTTAGAGGTTGATAAGCCTATGTTTTATCCTTTTCTATCTTCCTAGCCTCAGCTTTTTGTATCCTTATTTTTTAGATATGTCTCATAATCATCACATAAATTTTGTTTTTATTCACTCTGACAATCTTCATTTTTAAATTGGAGCTGTCAGCTTATTTAAATTTATACTTAACATAGTGAAGGTTAAATTTGTGTTTAAATTTTCCATCCTGTTTTATATATTTTGTGTTTCAATTTATATGCTTATTTTCCCCTTTTCCTTCCATACTTTAGGTTATTTTTTGTTACTATAACTATTTCTTATACTCATTTGGAAGTTATGCACTCTATTTTTATTCCTTTATTGATTTTCATGGAATTTATAGCATATTCAGTTCAGTTCAGTTGCTCAGTCATGTCCGACTCTTTGTGACCCCATGAACCACAGCACACCAGGCCTCCCTGTCCATTACCAACTCCCAGAGTCCACCCAAACCCATGTCCATTGAGTGGGTGATGCCATTGAACCATCTCATCCTCTGTCATCTGCTTCCCCTCCTGACCTCGATCTTTTCCAGCATCAGAGTCTTTTCCAATGAGTCAGCTCTTTGCATCAGGTGGCCAAAGTATTGGAGTTTCAGCTTCAACATCAGTCCTTCCAGTGAACTTCCAGGACTCATCTCCTTTAGGATGGACTGGTTGGATCTCCTTGCAGTCCAAGGGACTCTCAAGAGTCTTCTCCAACAAAACAGGTCAAAAGCATCAATTCTTCGGTGCTCAGCTTTCTTCACAGTCCAACTTTCACATCCATACATGACTACTGGAAAAACCATAGCCTTGACTAGACAGACCTTTGTTGACAAAGTAATGTCTCTGCTTTTTAATATGCTATCTAGGTTGGTCATAACTTTCCTTCCAAGCAGTAAGTGTCTTTTAATTTCATGGCTGAGTTACCATCTGCAGTGATTTTTGGAGCCCAGAAAAATAAAGTCAGCCATTGTTTCCACTGTTACCCCATCTATTTGCCATGAAGTGATGGGACCAGATGCCATGATCTGAATTCTGAATGTTGAGCTTTAAGCCAACTTTTTCACTCTCCTCTTTCACTTTCATCAAGAGACTCTTTAGTTCTTCACTTTCTGCCATAAGGGTGGTGTCATCTGCACATCTGAGGTTATTGATATTTCTCCCAGCAATCTTGATTCCAGCTTGTGCTTCCTCCAGCCCAGCATGTCTCATGATGTACTCTGCATGTAAGTTAAATAAGTAGGGTGACAATATACAGCCTTGATGTACTCCTTTTCCAATTTGGAACCATGTATACCTATTGAAATCTGAAATTAATCAATATATTTATTCTTTTTTCAGAGAAAAGAAAGGTCTTTGAACACCTTAACTTAGGCTACTTTCTGACTTAAATAATTTTGTTATGAATGTGTTTTAAATTTTTTATAAATGTTATTATTTTATGTCAGTGTTTGTTTAAATTAATCCATAATTTAGCATTTTCTTATATTTTTCTCACTTATTGCAGATCTTTCTCTTGGGATTAATTCTTCCTTCTCCTAAATTATCATTTCCTTTAGTAAAGACATTCTGGTTACAAGCCTCAGTTTTTTTTGTGTTTAAAAAATATTTTTATTTCTCTTTCACTCTTTGTGACAAGGAGTATGACTCCTTTTTTTTTTCTTTGCTATTTTACTGTTGATGACCTTTAATCCTCACTCTCTCCTTCTTCATCTCTGCTCGACATCTAAGTAGGCTGATAAAATCAAGGTGCTTTCTCCTTTGTCACCAGAGGTAGCTTCAAACTATACAAGTCCCATCCATCGTCTGAGAGTCCTCATCCTGGGTGTATCTCCTAACCACAGTGAGAGACCCAAGGCATTCTCTTTTTTGCTTTAACCAGTTTTAGACCATCTTGAGATATTTGACTCATTCTCCCCAGAAAGCTTTAATTATATAAGTAATAAATCTTTTTTTATCCTCTTAATATGTGTGAGTGTGAGTGTGTGTGTGTGTGTGTGTGTGTGATTAGTCTCAACACAGAAACCAAGTTTTCAGTGAAGCTCCATCCTGTGTCTCTGTAGTATACCCAAAACCCTAAAAAGATATTTTCTCTGAGTGTGAAGTTTCTAGTTTTATAAGTGTTTTCTTTCACTATAATGAAGAAGTCTACTGTCTTTTGGCTTCCAGTGTTGCTACTGAGGTGTCAGATGTTTATCTAGTTATTGCTCCATGGATTATAATTTAATTTGTCTGTTTTCAGTGGTTCCTTTTCATATCTTTACCAATTATCTTTGGTGGTCTATAGTTTTGCTATGATGTTGCCCAGGCAACTTTAATTCAGTCATCTGAGAGTGAAGGTTAGCTGGATGGGTTTACTTCTGGCTTACTCTTATCTGAGGGTGTGAGCCTTGGGGAATCCAGTTTAATTTGGAGAAGTTTGCTTGTTTGGAAAATGCCCTTAGGGCAAAAGAAATTTTAGTGTTCTACTCTGCTCTTTGGGTTCTGCTTCCTCTGATATTTTGAAGTAAATTTTTTACTACCTTATCAGATCTTTGATAGTCTTAAGAAGTTACTTCAAAAAATGTCCAACATCATTTGTAATTATTTTCAATGGGAGGATGGATCCAAACAGTCTAGCCTGCCATATTTTCAGAAAGTAAAGTTGTAAGCTTGATTTTTTAAGAGATTCTTACTTTAAACTATGAATTCAGAGTGTGAATAACAAACCCCATTCTTCAACTTTGGGTGAAAGTTTGAACCAAAGACTGAAGATATATGATCAGAGCCTCTCATTTTAAGACCCCAACTCCAACTTGATGGGACTCATTAGTGCTCACAAGGTGGGGTTTTAAAAATGAGTTAGTGGAGGCACAGATAAGTAAGTTGCTCAGACAACATTTTTCTTTTTAAGTGGTAGAGCTATGACTCAACCCCCAGATCTGTTTGAACCACCACCTGTGTTTTATTCAAACATATTCTTCTTCTGGCCAGGTTTAAAATTATTCCTACAGCCCTCTAGTTTGGTGTTTGGTGCCTACATGGGCTGTCTTATACACAGCCCATGTTGGCATGGACAGGTGTTCCTGAGGTTTGCCCAGCTCGCTACCTCTGGCCCCAGAAATTTGAGTAGTAACCATTAGGAAGAGTTATTTATGTTCCAAAGTTGTAGAGAGTCTAGCTCTGCGTTGTACCAGATTTACGGACCCTAACTCTCTATAATTATTAAAATCCAGAGATAGAATAAAACCAAGTTTTATTAAAGCTATTTCTTAGTAAAAATATGCTCATATTTATCACAGAATATCAGAATATTTAAATCAGGAAAACCAAGAAATTGGAGGATAGCCATAGTCATACCCAGTCAAAGACAATTTCTTGGAAATCCTTCCAAACTCTCTAGGCATATTAACATATACTCTATAGTTACATTTTTATTCTAGAAGGGAATCATGCCATACATACTGTTTTGTAGCTAGGTTTTGGGTACATGGTATCATGTGCCTTAATGATGATTACATGTTGAGTAGGGAACAGTATAGATTGAGATCAAAGCTGGAAAGCAACAGGAATTCAGGCCAGAAAGCTTTTCTAAGATATCACAATCTTCACACTGGAAAGCAAAAAGAGTATAATATGATTTCCTAACTACTTTCTGACATTATGCAGCAAATCTTTACTGACCTATGGAACATCATTGTAAAGAGAGAACACTTGCTATCTCTGAAGCAGAGATAGTTATGGTAGCCAACATAGAAATTATCGTAGCATGTTTTGAAGGCTATTGTGATATTTTGTTCCTGTTGATATTTTTCTTCTGAGTATAGTAGTTATTTCAAAGCATACAGCCTTGAACATGATAACCATAATGCTTAAATATAAAGATATTTGCATCTAGAGGACTTTCTACTAATATCACTTAAATACCCTGAAAAATTTATTTTTATTTCTATTAACATTTGAAAACCAGAAAAGAGCAAAGTTAGCCATCCAAGGGTAGAAGTGATTTCGGAGGGGAAAGGGCTGATTGGTTCAAAGAAGTTAGTATGTTTCTAATCTAGGGATTATAAAATAACTGTGGAAACCTTAGAATGGAAATTATCCAACAGTGAGACAAGTCAAACTATAATATTCTCATTTTATATTAGTGAACTGGTCTGTGGTGTTCTAAGTCCTTGTTCAACTTTTTGTACAACTTTTTCTAGTCCTATATACTCAATTTATAACAAATCATTTAACATATCTAAGACTTTTTCATTCTCAAAAAATTAATATTTAGGTGGTTTTCTATTATTTGTTTTTATTGAAACAGTGTGGCAGAAGGCACCCTCACACATAACTTAGTGCATTTGGCCAAATGTTCTAGTAGTATACATTCTTACTAGGAAAAAATTTTATATTAAAGGATATGCATTTACAGAACTTTGACAAACAACTGCCAGATTATCCTCTAAAAGTAGTACCAATTTACATTCTCACCAAAAATGTATGACATATCTTACTTTCTGATGTTTAATGTTAATATTATATTTTTCAGCTTTATTGAACTATAATTGACACATAATCTTCATACTTTTTAATCAGATGGGATAAAATATAAAGTGTCACGTTGTTTTTAATTTGCTTTAGTCATCAGTAGTGCGTCTCTTGATGAAAGTGAAAGAGGAGAGTGAAAAAGTTGGCTTAAAGCTCAACATTCAGAAAACGAAGATCATGGCATCTGGTCCCATCACTTCATGGGAAATAGATGGGGAAACAGTGGAAACAGTGTCAGACTGTATTTTCTTGGGCTCCTAAATCACTGCAGATGGTGACTGCAGCCATGAAATTAAAAGACGCTTACTCCTTGGAAGGAAAGCTATGATCAACCTAGATAGCATATTCAAAAGCAGAGGCATTACTTTGCCGACTAAGGTCCAGTCAAGGCTATGGTTTTTCCAGTGGTCATGTATGGATGTGAGAGTTGGACTGTGAAGAAGGCTGAATGCTGAAGAATTGATGCTTTTGAACTGTGGTGTTGGAGAAGACTCTTGAGAGTCCCTTGGACCACAAGGAGATCCAACCAGTCCATTCTGAAGGAGATCAGCCCTGGGATTTCTTTGGAAGGAATGATGCTAAAGCTGAAGCTCCAGTACTTTGGACACATCATGCAAAGAGTTGACTCATTGGAAAAGACTCTGATGCTGGGAGGGATTGGGGGCAGGAGGAGAAGGGGATGACAGAGGAGGAGATGGCTGGATGGCATCACAGACTCAATGAACGTGAGTCTGAGTGAACTCCGGGAGATGGTGATGGACAGGGAGGCCTGGCATGCTGCGATTCATGGGATCACAAAGAGTTGGACACGACAGAGTGACTGAACTGAACTGAACTGAATGGGTTGCAGCATATTTTTCATGTTTATGGTTAATTTATATTCTTTTTTTGTTTGTTTCTTTTGACCATTTTTCTATTGTATCTTTTGTTTCTTTCTGATTTGTTAAGTGCCCTTCAGCAGTGTGCATAATATACATGTTTTATTTATTTAGGAGTATGTGTCAATAAGCCTAGAATTTTCTTTCTTCTTTCTCATTTCTTTTTTTTTCTTGTCTGCCTTTCTCAACTGTGGACTAGAAAACCTTTAATCTCTTTGTAAACTATGATGCAGTTTTTATAACCTTAGAAAGTTGGTATAAACAGTGAAGTCATTGGTCCTAATTTGCCTGAAACAGGTCTGTTTTCTCATATTGTCCCAGCTTAATTATTAATAACAGTCTTTCACTCTCAAAAGTGTCCCAGTTTGGGCTATAAATGATATGGCCCCCCTGGAATGAGCTCGATGATAAAATAGGCTAAGCCTGGGGCATTTGGGGATACAGATCTTTCACACTATTTTTCATTTCTCATATGGTTATCATATATTCAAATTTTTTGTTTCATTCATATTTGATCTAATTTATAAATTTATATATTTTCCTAGAAAAGCATCTGTTTCACTTAGGTTTTGAAATTTATCAGTACTCAATTGCAGAAACAATGCTTTCAAGTACCCTGAATCACCCATGTCAAGGATCAAGCAGAAAAGGAATTTTTTGTGGGTGAGGTTTAGGAAAGAATCTAATAGGTGGATCAGGCCAGTGGCTCAACCTGTAGAAAATTCAGTTAGCCTCAGGCCTAAAGGCAACCGATTGGATGTAGCCATTAGGAGATTATTATTTTCAGTATGATGAGAAGGATGGAAGCTGGATAGCAAAACAGGATTGAGTTGAGGATTTGGAGGGAAACAATGTGGACGATCTTTTAAAAAAAATGTGAGGGTAAAAAGAGAAAAGGAATGGCACACAGTTCAGCAGAGGGGTAAAACCAAGAAAGGGCTTTTGTTTCAGGGGAAATTTCAGCCTGCTGTGGGCAGAGAGTTAGATGAAGAGATAAAGTAGAGAGATGGGACATTGGGACTCCAAGCATTCTGTTAACAAAGTTATGAAACATTCCCTCAACTTTAACCTGGACCCATGTTCATGGAAACACTGGGATTACTGGGAAGGAGCACATTTCATATTGAGTTTTGAAACAGTCTTCAGGGAGAAAAGTGTAACATCACCTTAATGGTGTGAATTTAAAGCACAGTCCTGTATGTAGTTGGCTAAAATGAATGGTGTTTAAAAAAAAAAAAAATTGTGTTTATCATCACTGCCAAAGCAGCGGGTAAAATCATTTTGTGCATTAGAGTCTGGTTCATTTGTTAAATCGGTGGTCATCTTTGGTTACTGGTGATAAAATCTCTCCACATGAATTTTTCCACAATTGAGTACATTGCTCTTAAGAATATCTCCAGAAAAGGATTCGTCTGTATTTGTAATCTTGAAGGACTTGTCTCATTGACAGTTTTATTTTAATAACCATTTCACCCCCCAAAAAAATCCATGAAAAACTAAATCTACTGATGATTTCCTCACTCATTAATGAAGACTTTTAGTATGTACTACTGTGCAAATGTCTTTGAACTGTTTTGCCTAAAACAATGTTTTTAGTTCTTTCAAAAAGGTGCTGGCCAAGCCTTTAGGTATCAAAATCTCTATGCTTAGCGCTCCTTTTACATGACCCTAAAAGTTAAACTGCTACACTGGGGGATTTTTCTTTAAATTTAATTTAACTGAAAATCTCTTCAACTTGTATTGTTGGCTTTGGTGCAGGGCATGAAATAATTTTCCATCGCACCCCACCATTCCTCGAAGGTCAGACTTTGAATTGGGCTGTTACTGTCTTGCTGCAGAATTTCCAAGCTACGTTAATTTTGGGTCTGCTGTTGATGGATGGAGCAGTTTGAATTCTGACATGCAGCAGGCTGACTTGAATGACCTGCAGAGGCAGATGTCAGCCTGTTATTTCATGCCCGTTTGTCAGGAAGGAAAAACAGCGTCTGTTCAGGCTGTTCTGTTCTGGGTTGCCTGCGTGAAAGTATGCAAAAGTGCACCACACTTAATATAGGTGTGGGGGCAGAAAGTATGTGGTATTTATATAATATACTGACACATAAAGGAACATATGAATGGTGGGTGTATTATGCTTTTATAAGTCATTTGTTTTGGTGTATATAAATATTTTGTGTGGATGTAAATGGAAGTGTGTATGTTAAACACATATACTGCAAAACTGCTTGCTATATAGAGGAGTGTATCCACTGATCGTGAACTCAGGCACCTTTCTGTGGGCACATGTCTTCTTTTCACTGAGTTCAGTGAGTGTATCAATGTGTCATAGATAAAAAGAGGGCATGTATGGATCCTGAATTATAGGGAGAGCAACATTATAGAGTTAGGAGTGTGAACTGGGAGGAAGAAGTGGGAAACCAGAAAAGGTACAAAGAAGGGGTTCTATCCATATTCTTGCAAAATATTAGAGCAGAACTGAAGGCTAAGGACCAAGCAGCAGGTGGATATAGTCTGATGAGCCATCTGATGCTGTAAAAGAGATTGGAGTTTCTTCAGACATAGAGCGTCCTGCAGAAGTGACTTGAAATTATCCTGAGTTCATGAATTGCCATGACCTATCCATCTTCCTTCCTTAAGCAGCTGCCTTGATACTGCTGCTGCTGCTGCTGCTAACTCGCTTCAGTCGTGTCCGACTCTGTGCGACCCCATAGACGGCAGCCCACCAGGCTCCCCTATCCCTAGGATTCTCCAGGCAAGAACACTGGAGTGGGTTGCCATTTCCTTCTCTAGCTGCCTTGATAAGGAGGAACAAGTTAGATTAGTAGGTTCTCAGAAACTACCAGAAATCAGTGTTGTCTGGACTTCGAGGAGAATGTGGGCTAGTTCTCTTCATCCCAGCCCAGAACTAGTTTTACCTGCTTCATTTGTATCTGGAGACTTTGCAGAGAGACCAGTTATCAGACTGACACAGTTTGTTTATTAATTTTTTTTGTAGGATAATACATACACATAGTTTTAAAAAGTCAAACAATACCAAAAGTTTGAAATTCCAATAGCAATTCCCTAATCCACTTCCTACCCCTAATCTTAGTCCCTAAATGGAGCTACTTTCTATTCATTTATCTATTTCTTCTAATATGCTTCTAAATAATGTTAGTATTCCTTAATTTATCCATTTTAGTCTTAATGTATGAGCTTCTGTTTTAGCTGATGTGGATTCAGCTTTCATATACATCAGCCCATTTCCCCTCTGACATGCTTCCTAAATCAGTATTCAAGTTTATATCTTTATGATGAGTACAATATGTTATATAATTATTGACTTGCTTTCACAGTATATATTTTTTTCACTTGCTTAATTTTCTCAGTGATCCTTTCCATCCTTTCATATCAATCCCTATGTCCATCGCATTTTTCAGGAGTCTAGTACTGGCAGTTGCTCCTAGACATTTGCTTTTTGACATTGCTTGGAGACATTTTCTTTTGTTTTCAATCTTTTGTTGGCACATTGAGGTTAACCATTTCCTTCTTTCTTGTTTTTGATGACTTTTCCTGAATTTTATACCTTCTTTCTCAGTTTATTCCTTCATTTTGTTAGGGCAGCTCTCTGGTAGCTTTCTCAGAAAATATGTACTGAGAGGTAGATACTTTCAAAACCTAAATATTTAGTCTATCCTTGAACTTAATTGATTCTTTGGGTATAAAATTCTAGTTTTAAAATAGTTTTATATCAGATTTTTTTAAGGCACTGCTCTGTAGTTGTCTAGCTTATAGTGCTGGTGCTGAGAAGATGGATGTCATTCTGGTTCTTGTTGCTTTATGGGACCTATTTTTCCCCTTCTGGAAACATCTAGAATCTTCTCTATGTTTGCAATATTTTGTAATGTCACGATTTGCCTTTATGTGGATCTGTTTGCATTTACTGAGCAGGACTTCCCAGGTAGTGCCGGTAGTAAAGAACCAGCCTGCCAATTCAGGAGATGTAAGAGATGTGGGTTCTGTCCCTGGATCAGGAAGATACCCTGGAGGAGGGCATGACAACCCATTCCAGAATTCTTGCCTGTAGAATCCTATGGACGGAGGAGCCTGGCAGGCTGCAATCAGTAGGGTCGCAAAGAGTTGGACATGACTGAGCATGCACACACGAGTAGGGCACCTGGTTGAAACCTTTTAATTTGAAAGTTTTGTGCTTTCAGTTCTGAGACATTTTTTTAAAAAATATTTCTCTGATAATGTTTTACCTTTTTTCTCTTTTAGAAACTTCTGTTAACCAGAAGTTAGACCCTTCTGGATGTATTATTTAATAATCTTACCTTTATTCTTCTGTTGTCTTTTCATTATACTTTCAGTGAAATTTCTTCAGTGTTACGTTTTGGCCATTCAATTGGATTTTTAAAAAATTCTTGTTTTTTTTAATTGTTCCTATTTGTAAAACTTCTGGGTTTTGTTTCATATATACACTAACTTCTTTTATTCTTCTGAAGATATTATTTCTTTTTGAACCTTTTTTTTGACTCTCAACATTGTTTCTCTTTCCTCAAAGTTCCCTTTTAGCAGTTCACTGCAGTCTCTATCATTCCATTTCCCCAAGGGTGCTGTGTTCTTTGCCTTCCTCAGTTCCAGAGGGAGGCAGTAAAAATTGATTGGCTGTAGGGTAGGAGCAGGGAATGAACATTTTTATTGGGGACTGCCCCCCAAGTGATAGATTTCTTTTTGAGGACTCTTCAGTTTCTCTAGAAACTCTCATTTCTTGCCTGAAGGATATAATCCTGGCTGGAAGATATTTGGAAACCTGGCAGGAGATACGGGCTTGGGCAACACTGTTCATCTTGAAAACTTTTGCTCCGTGCTCCTGTTTCATTCCCAAATCCAGAGATACTTCAGCTTCAATGCTCCCTAAAATAAACCTTCCATCTTCTCCAGAAATGAAGCAGGAGTTATCACCTGGCTCTGCAGAATGAAAGAGAGAACAGAGAGCTCAAAATACTCCTTTTACAAACTTTCAACCAATCCTTTTATTTTTAGCCTTTTTAAGATTCTGCAAGGGGAGTCAGCTTTCTGCTCATCCCTCTAGAGAAACTTATTTCAGCTTCATCTGCTCTGCTAAGGCAATTATTATTCTTCCCATGACTTGCTTTCTTCCAAAGATTTGTTGACATTTCTCATCTACTATCATTTTCTTTCCCATTTTCCTTGTCAATCTATGACTTCTTATTCTTTGATTATTATTATTCCATTTTTTATTCTCATTATTTTGATAGGATTGGGGGAGGAAGCTGAGATAAACACATGTTCAGTCTATTGTGTTTAACTGGAAGTTTATGAGACTTTGCCTTTAGAACAGCTCTCAATGCCACTGGATTTGTACCAGGAAACTCCTGCTTTAAGAGAAGAGAAAAATTCCCATTTTTTCATTCTGACCTTGCCACTGACTCTAAACAAAAACCAGGAATGTGGTATGTTTCTCTTTTAATATTAACCTTTATGAAAGGATATGATTAAACCACTCTGCTCTCAAGAGCATGCCAATAAAGAACTCTTCAATGACTTTTGAGTCTCATGGGGCTACTATAAACCCATGGTTTAGAGATTCTTGCTTTGGACTTTACTATTTGTGGGCAAATGGGTTTATCTTCTCCAAAACATTTTAGTTGCTTTTCCTGCATAAACAATGAATAAAAAAATCAAGAAAAGAATACTTTAATGTAATATATCTGAGCAGGGGAGCTAGTATTGGCAGATTCAACCAGGTCTCTAGAGGAAATGTCACTGTAAACTTGACTAGGGTACTGATACAGGTTCTAAGATGTTCTGCAGTAGGATCTTGGATATGAAAGAGGAGGAGTAGGAGGATTAAAAGAAATAGAAGATGTTTCCCCTACACTTACTTGCAAAGGACCATTACTTGGTATTTTTTCCACATGGCTTCTGTTGGACTGACCACAAGAGCACCTTCTTGAGTGCCGGAAATCTAACAGTGCTGATATACAACTCTTTCTTCTTTTTTCATTTACTTTCCTCTTCTTTTTTCATCAGAACCCAATGAAGTCTCTGTAGCTCTCATCAAAGTTAAAGCCCATACCCCAACACATACTTTTAGATGCCTTCATTTCAGACAGATGTTTTGGAATATAAAGAGTCCATATTAAGAGAAATAAATTAGATTCCTACTTCTTTCATTCATTCAACAAATTTTTATTGAATACCTTGGCACTGTGTTTTATGATAGAGATGCAGAAATGAGTGCTCCCTACTCCCAGAGACAGACAGCTTACTGAGAAACACAAGCATTTAGCAGATAAAACGCAACACAGAAGGTACTATCATAGAGGTATAGTAATTTATTTAACAGATGTCCATTAAAGGCATATCATGTTTAAGGTATACTAGATACTAACATGCAAAATGGAACTCTTGAAAAAACTCGCATCCATGTGAAGGGATTGAAGGACCTAGAGGAAAGAGCACAAATGAAAGCCCTCATGCTATATATCTAGATATTGAAAAGTCGCAAGTAAAAATCAGCCTAGTAAATACGATATTTGTAATTTTTAATGCCTAACTGATCTGATTCCATTCCTGCCTCTCTTTTATAATTTAAATAACCATTATTCACATTTTCTACTTACCATTCTTGCTTCTTGATAATCCATTTATGCAAAACAATTTGGATTAACAATTCTTGATAATCCAAAATTGGAACTTCTAATAAATAAATATCAGGTTAAATCAATTACCTGCCTAGAATCAAATCCAATCACCTTATTAATTTCCAACTTGGGAAAAATTAAACTGTCGTTGAGCATCCTAATACATATATCTTTACTTCACATGCATGACTATTTCCATAGAATAAAATTCTCCAAGAGTGTGATCATTTGATGACTCTTGAAAGCTACTGCTACACTGCCCTAAGGCTGTAGTGTATAAGTCTACACTCACACTAATAGTGTATAAGAAGGTTGTTTTGCCTGTACTATACCTGATGGTGGGAATTCTAAGTTCTTAAAAAATATTTTTCAATTTCACTGATAAAAGTGATATATAATTGTTTTATTTTTGAGTCTCCATTTACCAAAGAAGCTGAAAATCATTTCATAGATTTTCTGAGTCTTTCATTAGCAGTCTTTCATCATTTTGCCTAAGCCAGTTCTTGTCGTGTACTCTATTAGGGTGTTCATCATTCTGTACTAAGTGAAGCACACTTGGTATATGACAGACTTTTGTCTTCATGCAGCATGCATAAGTTGCTTTTCAACTTGTTCACATAGTATCTTTTTGTGTATAAATTTTACATGTTTGTTAATCTAATAATCTCTGGCTTGATAGAATCATCTCTTTGTTCTTACAAATCAAGGTATAATTGAAACATCAAAATTATATAATAGATATCCATGCACCCACCACTCAGCTTTAATACACACACACACATAGACACTTGCTTCAGCTTATCTTTCTTGCTTCAGCATATCTTCATAAAGACAAAAGAAAGGGCTTTAATTTCATTTCCCCCTCAAATCATATCTGATCTCCTTTGTTTTACTGGCTACTTTTCCTATTGATTTGAAATGTCACATTGAAGTATATAAGTTTTAAAAATATATTTGAGTGTATTTTTTCACATATTACTTTGTTCCATTGATCTACGTATATCAAATCAGAACCTTATTGTTTTAATTTCTGTAGTTATCTGCATTTTAATAGCTGTAAGAGAAACTCTTGCTTGAGAGAAACTCTCAAAAATAAAGGTATTTTTTCTTCTGATATTTAAAGCTAATTCCCTGTTTTTATTTTTTCAGATGTGCTTTGGAATCATTCTATTAAATTCTACCCCACCCCAAAGACCTTTAGTAGTTTTTAGTGTAATTATGTCACATTCATCAATTAATACCAGCTGAAGTTAGTAGCGTTATGGTTGTGTGCCTTTCCGTCTAGCTACAAAGATGATTTGTCTTTGTCTATTTTTTGTTTTATGTCCCATTTATGTAGAAATATTGCAGTTTCTATTATATGGATAATGTACAATTCTTATTAAATATATTTCTAATAATTTTATCCTCTAATTCCTATAATGATTGGCATTTTACAATTGCTTTTTTTTCCTGACTGGTCTTTGCTGACATATACGGAAACTATTGTTGTTGTTGTTTTTAATTAACTGAATTTTACAATTTGCCACCTTGTAGAAGGGTTTAGTTTTCAAAGATTTTGGTTAATACTCTTATATTTGTCAGGTGCCAATTATATCATTAGAAAACAGTTATACTTTTGCCTCCTCCTTTCCGGCATGCATGCTTAAATAGCTATTATTCTTACCATATTGCTGTGGCTGGAACTTCCAAAATGAGATTGAAAGATAGTATTAATAATGATGAAATCAAGCAACCTTGTCTTATTTTTGTTTTCAGGATTCACTATGAAGTTTGACGTTTTCTGTTAGTTTCCAATAGATATATATAGTCTCTTAAAGTTTATTATAATAAATTTAGTTCCAAAGATAATGAGTTTGGGGGTCTGGAAATAGCTAATATGAAATATTAAGTTAATTAAAGAGATCTAGTCAGGGCTCTTATTCATATATATGAGAAATGAAATTTTGAGAGTAGATGTGAAATTCTGGAAACAGATAAGCTCATTCATGGAAAATGTATAAAAATGATAAAGATCAAAAGGGTGAGGAGTATTGCATTCCTATACACTAATAATGAGAAAATAGAAAAAGAAATTAAGGAAACAATTCCATTCACCATTGCAACGAAAAGAATAAAATACTTAGGAATATATCTACTTAAAGAAACTAAAGACCTATATATAGAAAACTATAAAACACTGATGAAAGAAATCAAAGAGGACACTAATAGATGGAGAAATATACCATGTTCGTGGATCGGAAGAATCAATATAGTGAAAATGAGTATACTACCCAAAGCAATTTACAAATTCAATGCAATCCCTATCAAGCTACCAGCCATATTTTTCACAGAACTAGAACAAATAATTTCAAAATTTGTATGGAAATAAAGAAAACCTCGAATAGCCAAAGCAATCTTGAGAAAGAAGAATGGAACTGGAGGAATCAACTTGCCTGACTTCAGGCTCTACTACAAAGCCACAGTCATCAAGACAGGATGGTACTGGCACAAAGACAGACATATAGATCAATGGAACAAAATAGAAAGCCCAGAGATAAATCCACACACATATGGACACCTTATCTTTGACAAAGGAGGCAAGAATATACAATGGAGTAAAGACAATCTCTTTAACAAGTGGTGCTGGGAAAACTGGTCAACCACTTGTAAAAGAATGAAACTAGATCACTTTCTAACACCGCACACAGAAATAAACTCAAAATGGATTAAAGATCTAAAGGTAAGACCAGAAACTATAAAACTCCTAGAGGAGAACGTAGGCAAAACACTCTCCGACATAAATCACAGCAGGATCCTCTATGATCCACCTCCCAGAATTCTGGAAATAAAAGCAAAAATAAACAAATGGGATCTAATTAAAATTAAAAGCTTCTGCACAACAAAGGAAAATCTAAGCAAGGTGAAAAGACAGCCTTCTGAATGGGAGAAAATAATAGCAAATGAAGCAACTGACAAACAACTAATCTCAAAAATATACAAGCAACTTATGCAGCTCAATTCCAGAAAAATAAATGACCCAATCAAAAAATGGGCCAAAGAACTAAATAGACATTTCTCCAAAGAAGACATATGGATGGCTAACAAACACATGAAAAGATGCTCAACATCACTCATTATCAGAGAAATGCAAATCAAAACCACAATGAGGTACCACTTCACACCAGTCAGAATGGCTGCGATCCAAAAATCTGCAAGCAATAAATGCTGGAGAGGGTGTGGAGAAAAGGGAACCCTCCTACACTTTTGGTGGTAATGCAAACTAGTACAGCCACTATGGAGAACAGTGTGGAGATTCCTTAAAAAATTGCAAATAGAACTCCCTTATGACCCAGCAATCCCACTGCTGGGCATACACACCAAGGAAACCAGAATTGAAAGAGACACATGTACCCCAATGTTCATCGCAGCACTGTTTATAATAGCCAGGACATGGAAACAACCTAGATGTCCATCAGCAGATGAATGGATAAGCAAGCTGTGGTACATATACACAATGGAGTATTACTCAGCCGTTAAAAAGAATTCATTTGAATTAGTTCTAATGAGATGGATGAAACTGGAGCCGATTATACAGAGTGAAGTAAGCCAGAAAGAAAAACACCAATACAGTATACTAACACATATATATGGAATTTAGAAAGATGGCAACGACGACCCTGTATGCAAGACAGCAAAAAAGACACAGATGGGTATAACGGACTTTTGGACTCAGAGGGAGAGGGAGAGGGTGGGATGATTTGGTAGAATGGCATTGTAACAGGTATACTATCATGTAAGAATCGAATCACCAGTCTATGTCCGATGCAGGATACAGGATGCTTGGGGCTGGTGCACGGTGATGACCCAGAGAGATGTTATGGGGAGGGAGGTGGGAGGGGGGTTCATGTTTGGGAACGCATGAACACCCGTGGTGGATTCATGTCAATGTATGGCAAAACCAATACAATATTGTAAAGTAAAATAAAGTAAAAATAAAAATTAAAAAAAAAAAGGGTGAGGAGTAAAAACAAGCTGCTCAATTGCATTGTTCTTTGGCCATTGGTGGCTATAAGAGGAAATTAATAACCCTATTGAGAACAGAGTACCATACATTTGGTTAAAGCCAAACTACAATAAGATCTAAAGAATACATACGTCCAAGATGAGGAGCGGCGGCCATGAAGAGTTACCCCACGTCCAAGGTTAGGAGCAGCAGCCATGAGGAGATAACCCATGTCCAAGGTAAGGAGCAGTGGCTGGAGCAGCCGTGAAGAGACACCCCGCATCCATGGTAAGAGAAACCCCAGGAAGACAGTAGGTGCTGAGAAAGGGCTTCAGAGGGCTGACAGACTGAAACCACAATCACAGAAAACTAGCCAATATGATCACATGGACCACAGCCTTGTCTCACTCAGTTAAACTAAGCCATGCCATGTGGGGCCACCCAAGACAGATGGGTCATGGTGGAGAGTACTGACAAAATGTGGTCCACTGGAGAAGGGAATGGAAAACCACTTCAGGATTCTTGCCTTAAGAACCCCATGAACAGTATGAAAAGGCAAAAAGATAGGACACTGAAAGATGAACTCCCCAGGTTGGTATGTGCCCAATATGCTACTGGAGATCAGTGGAGAAAAACTCCAGAAAGAATGAAAGGATGGAGCCAAAGCAACACTCAGTTATGGAAGTGACTGGTGATAGAAGCAAGGTCTGATGCTGTAAAGAGCAATATTGCACAGGAACCTGGAATGTTAGGTCCATGAATCAAGGCAAATTGGAAGTGGTCAAACAGGAGATGGCAAGAGTGAATGTTGACATTCTATAAATCAGCGAACTAAAATGGACTGGAATGGGTGAAATTAACTCAGATGACCATTATATCTACTACTGTGGGCAGGAATCCCTTAGAAGAACTGGAGTAGTCACCATAGTCAACAAATGAGTCCAAAATGCAGTACTTGGATGCAATCTCAAAAATGACAGAATGATCTCTGTTCATTTCCAAGGCAAACCATTCAATATCACGGCAATCCAAGTCTATGCCCCAACCAGTAATGCTGAAGAAGCTGAAGCTGAATGGTTCTATGAAGACCTACAAAACCTTTTAGAACTAACACCCCAAAAAGATGTCCTTTTCATCATAGGGGACTGGAATGCAAAAGTAGGAAGTCAAGAAACACCTGGAGTAATGGGCAAATTTGGCCTTGGAGTACAGAATGAAGCAGGGCAAAGGCTAATAGAGTTTTGCCAAAGGAACTCACCGGTCATAGCAAACAGCCTCTTCCAACAACACAAGAGAAGACTCTACACATGGACATCACCAGATGGCCAACACCAAAATCAGGTTGATTATATTATTTGCAGCCAAAGATGGAGAAGCTCTATACAGTCAGCAAAAACAAGACTGGGAGCTGTGGCTCAGATCACGAACTCTTTATTGCCAAATTCAGACTAAATTGAAGAAAGAGGGGAAAACCACTAGACCATTCAGGTATGACCTAAATCAAATCCCTTATGATTATACAGTGGAAGTGAGAAATAGATTTAAGGGACTAAATCTGATAGAGTGCCCTGATGAACTATGGATGGAGATTCATGACACTGTACAGGAGACAGAGAGCAAATCCATGCCCAGGAAAAAGAAATGCAAAAATGCAAAATGGCTGCCTAAGAAGGCCTTACAAATAGCTATGAAAAGAAGGGCAGTGAAAAGCAAAGGAGAAAAGGAAAGATATAGCCATCTGAATGCAGAGTTCCAAAGAATAGCAAGGAGAGATAAGAAAGCCTTCCTCAGTGATTAGTGCAAAGAAATAGAGGAAAATAATAGAATGGGAAAGACTCTTCAAGAGAGTTGTCTTCAAAAAAATTATAGATACCAATGGAATATTTCATGCAAATATGGGCTCAATAAACAACAGAAATGGTAGAGACCTAACAGAAGCAGAAGATATTGAGAAGAGGTGGCAAGAATACACAGAAGAACTGTACAAAAATGATCTTCATGGCCCAGATAATCACGATGGTGTGATCACTCATCTAGAGCCAGACATCCTGGAATGTGAAGTCAAGTGGGCCTTAGAAAGCATCACTACGAACAAAGCTGGTGGAGGTGATGGAATTCCAGTTGAGCTATTTCAAATCCTGAAAGATGATGCTGTGAAAGTGCTGCACTCAATATGCCAGCAAATTTAGAAAACTCAGCAGTGGCCACAGGACTGGAAAAAGTCAGTTTTCATTCCAATCCCAAAGAAAGGCAATTCCAAAGAATGCTCAAACTACCGCACAATTGCACTCATCTCACACGCTAGCAATGAAATGCTCAAAATTCTCCAAGCCAGGCTTCAGCAATACGTGAACCGTGAACTTCCAGATGTGCAAGCTGGTTGTAGAAAAGGCAGAGGAACCAGAGATCAAATTGCCAGCATCTGCTGGATCATCCAAAAAGCAAAAGAGTTCCAGAAATACATCTATTTCTGCTTTATTGACTATGCCAAAGCCTCTGACTGTGTGGGTCACAATAAACTGTGGAAAATTCTTCAAGAGATGGGAATACTAGACCACCTGACCTGCCTCTTGAGAAACCTGTATTCAGGCAAGGAGCAACAGTTAGAACTGGATATGGAACAACAGACTGGTTCCAAATAGGAAAAGGAGTCTGTCAAGGCTGTATATTGTCACCTTGCTTATTTAACTTATATGCAGAGTACATCATGCAAAATGCCAGGCTGGATGAAGCACAAGCTGGAATCAAGATTGCCAGGAGAAATATCAATAATCTCAGATATGCAGATGACACCATCCTTATGGCAGAAAGTGAAGAAGAACTAAAAAGCCTCTTGATGAAAGTGAGAGAGAAGAGTGGAAAAGTTGTCTTAAAGCTCAACATTCAGAAAACGAAGATCATGGCATCCGGTCCCATCACTTCATGGCAAATAGATGGGGAAACAGTGGAAAGAGTGGCTGACTGTATTTTCTTGGGCTCCAAAATCACTGCAGATGGTGACTGCAGCCATGAAATTAAAAGACATTTGCTCCTTGAAAGGAAAGTCATGACCAACCTAGACAACATATTAAACAGCAGAGACATTACTTTGCCAACAAAGGTCTGTCTAGTCAAGGCTATGGTTTTTCCATTAGTCATGTATGGATGTGAGAGTTGACTGTAAAGAAAGCTGAGGGCTGAAGAATTGATGCTTTTGAACTGTGGTGCTGGAGAAGACTCTTAAAAGTCCCCTGGACTGCAAGGAGATCCAACTGGTTCATTCTAAAGGAGATTGGTCCTGGGTATTCATTGGAGGGACTGATGTTGAAGCTGAAACTCCAATACTTTGGCCACCTGATGCAAAGAGCTGACTCATTGGAAAAGACCCTGATGCTGGAAAAGATTGAGGGCCAGGAGGAGAAGGGGATGACAGAGGATGAGTTGGTTGGATGGCATCACCAACTCCATGGACATCAGTTTGGGTAAACTGTGGGAGTTGGTGATGGACAGGGAGGCCTGGCATGCTGCAGCCCATGGGGTCGCAAAGAATCAGACACAGTGAATGACTGAACTGAAGAATACATATCCACAAAATGGAGAAGCCAATATAAGCAACTATTTAAAGTAGTTTCATGGTAGAGAAAATAGACTGGTAACATCCGCAGGAAAAAGAGTCAAAGGAGGAGATAAACATTGTTGACTGAAGGAAAAAATAATGAATAAAAAGAAAAGGGGATAGTTGGTGGATGTAAGTCGTGGGAGTGTTAGGATGGTCAGTGGTCAGTAGGAGGCTATCCAGGTCATAGAGTGAGAGGGTCACCTTGGAAATGAGGAACAAGGCAGGAAATACGAGTCTGTTCTTTTGAGATACAGGTAAAAAGCCTTTCCATTTCAACCTACCATTACAAGCTCATCACGAGCCTAGGACATCAGTTCCCTCTGCACCAATGTAATAGAACACTGGGTCATACTTGTATTGGTATGTGTGTGTGTGGGGGGGGGGGTACTGTGTGGGAAAAGACAACTTTCTGGGCTGAACCACCTAGTAGTGTGCACCTCCCTCCACCTCTGGCAGAAAGATGAGTATCTGTTAAACAATTCACACATTTGGTGGGTTCTACTGGCTTCTGGGAAGACGGCTTATCAGTGACTTAGGTAGCACTTTCTGGAGTACAGTATATACCTATTTCTTGGATGTTCCTTTCATTCTCTTTGTAATTGTACTACATCAAGACCTTTGCCAAAATTTCTTTTTAGTGAGGGAAATTTGACAAGATTACACAGGGATAAAACATAGTTTGCAAATTGAAGTTTTCCAACTCTTCTGTCTTCACCCATCACCTCAAATTATTACTTTTATGGTTATACTAATCTTTAATAAGATCATTAAACATACCTTAAAACCTGAAATAAAAGTTCCCAGACTTTAGAAAGGAGAAAGTGCCCTTCTCCTGTTTCTTCTTTTCTGCCTTCTTGGTCACGCAGTGCTGCCTTCAGTGTCTCAGAAGGGCTTGCTTCTTCCAGGAAACTCATCCAGTGATATTCAAAGAGTGGGTTGCACCTGCCCTGTTCATGTTTGCTGTCCTCAAGAAATTTCTGTGTGCCCAACTTGCTTGTAAGATACATACATGCAAAATGTTATGAATGATCTATCTCTGCTTGTAAAATTCATATCTGTAAAAGATGCAGAAAAGGATACCCATGTTTATTTTAAATATTAAGCTATTAATACTTAAATATGAGTGTTAGTAAAAATTATAAGTTTTATAATTAAATATATATAAATATAGTGAACATCTGAGTTACCTTCTCCATGACTGTATTTTTTTCTTAGTACAAAATGACTCAAGACTGACTGCTTAAATTTCAGCCAACTCTTCATATGAATATGAGTCACTTTGAGGTAAAAACATCTCTGAGGGAAAGGAATAGAACTAGTCATTTTCAGAGAGAAGAAAATAATAGTGTTTGATTTTAGTTCACTTATGCAGCATGATAATTTCCCAGTTTCGTGTAACATGTACATTTCTTTTTTAAACTACTGACATCATATAGTGTGTGTACACATATACATATGTGTGTACATGTACGTTTACATAGATAGATCTTTGTATCCTGCTTTGATCATGTAACATCATATTTTGACCATTTCTATTATAAAAAAATGTCAATAGTATTTTGACCATTTCATAATATCCTCTTGTAGATATGTATTATACTTATTTTACTATTCCTTTTTTATTGTACATTTAAAGCTATTTTAAAATATTTCACTATTAGAAATAATTCTTTGATAAACATGACTACCCTTAATCCATTGTTTTACCCTGGCTTTTTTCCAAAGGTAGATTCTTAGTAATAAAGTCATAGAATCAAAAGCCATTTTTTTAAGGCCCTTGATGCATGTTGCCGATGATTTGAAGAAAGGCCAGGTCAATCCATGCTGCTGTGACAGCCACCAGTATTGATGTATAGAGAAATATTATGTGTCTTTTTCCCTTTGTTAAAGAAACTGCTTCAGGTGTAGGGGGAAAAATTATAGGGAATAATGTATACAAACCTATATACCCACTACCAGTTAAAGAAATCAGAGTTACAAATAGCCGTGACGTCCCCATCTCATTTGCCTCACTTTCTTTCAAAGATGACTCCTAAGTGTGGTTTTGTCATTCCTGAATGCATCTCCATACTGTTACTGTACTAGCCTTTGCTTCTGGTTTTGCACTAGCCCTTTCTTAAACATTCACTAATGTGTTATATGACAGAACGATTTTGTAATGTTGATTTAATTCGCATTTTCATGGTTTCTTATAGTTCCTCTGTCCCTTTTAAAACTGGCCTTTGGTTTTTCCTTGTCCATTTCTACATCTTATACATATTAAAGAAACAACTTTTAGATATATTTGTAGAAGATATTTTATTTACTTTCATTTTAAAGTATCTTTTAAACATAGGAATTAAAATACAACAAAGTTATCAATCTTTTTGTTAACTTCAATCATTACTTTAATGCTCATAATATCTTTATATGTCCAAAGTCCACCTAGCATATGATTTTCTACTAATCTCTTCTGTATAGTTTTATAAAGAGAGGAATCTGCCTGTGTGTCTAATTTTTAGGTGTTGATGGGGGCAAGAACGCCTATGTATATTCTCCTCTTTCAATCAAATGTAAATACTTTAAAGACAAGAACCATTTTTTAATCTTTTTCTCTAACTCCGCACCCAGTGGAGTTAGAACTTTAGGAATGCAGAAATTGCTAGAACATGTTTGTTAAATAAAGAAATGACCATCATATTCATATTTTATATGCACTACCTTAGTGAAAACATTTTATGACCCTTTTGGAATCTATCCTGAAGCATTTTTTTCTCTCCACCTCCTCTTATCTCCTTTGTATTTGTCTTAAATAACTTCAAGTATTATAAAAATGGCTTATTTTCTTCATTTGAAATAAGCCATATTTCCATTCAGAGATAAAAATACAAAATGTAAACACACAAAAAAATTAACAGCATGCTTTTTCCAACTCAGCGGCAACTTATTGAATTATCTAACCCCAATTCTGTACATAGATTTGTGATTTATATGTAGATAGAGAGAAATGATCTCTAGCTAAACGACAAATGAAATAGATGACAGATACATAGAGATTACATGTTTTAAGTTAAACAACCAACTGGTTTGAAGCTGGAATTTCCTTGGCTTTATAGTATTCCCAGCCACCCCTGCCAGAACTCTGAAGGTCGGAATGCTACATCCTGAGTTGTTAAAGAAATTATGAATTTTTAACATATCCACAGAATGAATTAATATCCCCAGATAACATTTAGTGTTTGTGGGCCATGTTGGTTTCAGAAAACTTTTGCATTTTAAATATTCACGGAGGTTGGTGAAATTCACACCAAAAATTCATACCTGACTTAAGACCCAACTCCAGGTTTTTCTTGGGCATCCTCCACAGCTCTGATTGGTTATGCCTCATTTCACCCATCTCAGAAATCATCTCTTCTGATTCCTTACCACTGCTCCACGTGGAAACTTACTCTCAAGGAAAACTCTGGGATGTGCCACCTCAGTTTTAAGTTAGAAAAGCCTAGTGAATTGATACTAGGACGTGAATGCAGGTTAAAACAAACAAAGGAAGACAGAAGGAGAAACTCAAGTCACCTCTCTACAGGTTGGTTTTTTTTTTTTTTTTTGAATAGCCATCTTCTTCTCCCAAAGAAATTAAGTTTTTAAAAATATATTTAAATGGCACCAAATTGCAATTCCTCCTGATTACAGCCAGGGAGTTAAGTTGAGCCTGTCATTCTTTTCTTAACTTAGACTGTTCTGGATTATTCCTCTGTGAGTTTACGAGTTAACAGCGAGGCACCAGCTGAACTTCTATTTCCGGGCTGGTGTTCACTTATGTCATGACTTGGTTGAAGTATGACTTTAAAACACCATTAATGAGTGGTTGCTTCTGGTCAAAATCTGGTGGCAGGTCCATTAGTTAGATTTGGTCTTTTCCCAATTTGCTGTCTGTCTCCTTTTCTATTCAAAAGTATGGAGTTTGGTGGAACCCAGTACCCTGAGCAATACTGAGCAGCACCTAAAATCATTTGATAACAAGAAACTGTCTTTAGTCACTTTAAGGCAAGGTGAAGCTGATGTTTGATGCACTATGTATTTAATTTAGTTTGCTATAGAAAAACAATACAGATGTGAGGACCCCAGATAAAACCTTTTCCTTCTGAGAGAAAGATCACTCCCTTCACACAATAAAATTAATTTCCAGCGTCCCTTTTGGCCACACAAAGGGCTTTTTGGAGGTGGAATTAAATCTGGAGGCTTTCACTTGTCTTGATTTTCTTGCTAAATGTAAACTGTTTCAAAGAAGGTTGAAATTAGACTAACATTTTCCAAAGTGTCTACCTTTCAGTCTCACTGAAGAAAACCTCTGGAATTTTTTTCACTGTGCTGAAATACCATGACACCTGTCTAGACCAATTAGAGCGAGAGAGTGGTTGAGTCTCTGCAATAGAAATGATGGATGTGCTGGGGATGGTTTTAGTGACTCATTAGCCAAATGCTACAAAGATATAAAAGTTTTTATTTTCATTTACATCAAGAGCCTGCTTAAACCTGTACTGTTCTCTCCATTACCTCTTTCTTGTGCAGTTGAAAGCAACTAATCTGTTCAAACCACCCAGCATGCCTCGAATTTAGTATGCAAACTGTCCTGTTGCCCGTTCCTTTTGAGTTATCCTGATCCTATTTCTAACTAGTAGGATTTCCAAACTGAAAGAGGAAAGTGGCAGTAATTTAAGTATACTTTAAATTCATCTCTTTCTGTCCATCAGTTGTGCTTGGGAGATGGACACATAACGTTTTTGTTTTTTTTTTTCTTTTCTTTTCCTTTTCATTTCTTTTTCTCTTCATCTCAATTTATGGCATTTGAGTTTGCTTTTATCTTTTATTATCCTCACCCAGCCTCCATCTTCTCATCCCCTCCCGTGATTGGTCCTGTGGCAGGTGCATCTTTCTTTGGTGCTTTGGAAAACAGGAGGCCTTTATTCATATTAAGTCCACAGTATCATAAATGAAATTTCGAGTCAGGTGTAGAGGTTGCCCTGCTTGTAATATGAATCATAAACACCAGCAATTCAATTTTAAGAAGCTTTTTTTTCCCCCCTAAGAAAGAAGGAAAATAAAATCTCTGAATCTGCTCAAGTCAGACCACCTCCCCCCACCTGCTTCCTTACTCTGAACAAAGGCTGGTCAATCTCAACCCTTCTGAATACTGTATGAAATTCCAGGCCACATACAGAGCATGCATGGAAACAGAATGTGCAGCAGGAGATGGATTGTGCCGCTCGCAGTATTTACGTACCGGCGGCCCTGTTTGCGCGCGCACACACACATGCGGCGCGCTGGGGTGGGGGGAATGGCTGGCTGTTGGGGCAGATTTATATTTCCCATCACTGCTCTCTATCCTTTGGGATCAACTTTGTCACGGGAAAACCGGCGGGGGTTTATTACAGTGTATGACAGCAGGTATGGGGCTGTATGTACATTGTAGATTCATTGTCCTCCTGGATCAGGATTAACACAGCCACACACCCCTTCTTTCCAAGAGCTTACTTGGTGCGCGGACATTCGTATATCTTACGGGGGTGGGTTCTCACAAGGACCCTGGAGGTGGGGACAGGACCTACATGGCTCAGCCAGGGCTGGGAGTGCATTCAAAGAGATTTGGTTGTGAAGGCTTACTGCTTTTCATTTAAAAATTTAGGTTATTTAAGAGACAGAAAAGCTACAAATGCAGTGAAATCAAATGTAAATTTGTTGAGTGCTATGAGCAGTGCAGGCATAGAACTTGGTACTGTAAGGAGCACAAGAGGGTTTCTAGAATCAAGAAAATTCAGCTTCTGAGGATTCACGTGGTACAGCTCTCCTCCCATCTCCCAGGACTCCTTGTTCTCCGGTGAAAGAATCTTGTTTAGGATCAAATAGAAGCTCATTTGGGCTAGAGCCCTTTTCAGCAGACTGTTTTTCTAAGCCTGAAAAATTAGGATACTTCACAAATGGTTGCTTTTTCTCTAAAAGAATAGATCCATAATAAATTTTAGCCCCAGAAATCATCTAATTTTTAAATAGTTGTTTGAGAGAAGAATTTTGAAAATATAATTGGGGGGAGAAACTGGAGTAACATAGATTTTTTAAAAGATTATAACACAGTGATACATTTGTTAATGAAGAAAGTTTATAAATTGCTTTCCTTATTCCCAGAAATGTGATAAAAGAAGTAATGGGTTGGAGATAGACATTGTGGAAAGTTTTCAAGTAGAAGGATTTAAAGGGATATTACTCATTTCTAGATAATGTACTAGATGCTGGATACTGCAAGCAACAAGATAAAATTTGTCACCTCAAGAGATCCATAATTCAGGAGACACCTCACACTAGCCCCTTAGCTTATCCTGCTTTTTCTACTACCTTTCAACATCCTCCCACTAACAGCTGTTTTCTTAAAGCATGTCAAGTCTTTCCCAGGCATGATCATTATTATGAACAAATGGTTGAAAAAGACACATCTGAAGTTTATGCAAGATTCTTCATTCAAATGAGCTTTGGGAATTCTCTGGTGGTCCAGTGGTTAGGACTCGACACCTTCACTGCAGTTGTCCAGGTTCAGTCCCTGGTCTGGGAACTGAGAGCCCACAGGTCATGCAGCGTGGCCAAACAAAACAAAACAAAATTAAAAAAAAAAAAAAAAAAAGAAGGCACTTTAGGTCATACAAATGAGAAGTCAGGTTTTTCTCAACAAGCTGATCAGTAAGGTGAGTTGGCTGTGCCTCTGTGCCTCAAACTTTCCGGCTTAAAAAAGATGCTAAGGAGTCTATGATGCTCTCCTCCACTTTATCAACAGATTGAATCTTGCTGAAATACACAGCTAGTTACCCCTTTCCTTAGCTTTTATATAAGACTCTTCATGATAAGGGCTTTTCTTTTTGTTTTCTCTTCCTTCTGTCCATCTTCAAATTCTAGCAAATATATACTGTTAGAAGCCCCTGCTTCCCTGTAGCTCAGATGGTAAAGAATCCACCTACAATGTGGGAGACCTGGGTTCGATCCCTGGGTGGGGAAGATCCCCTGAAGAAAGAAAGGGCAACCTACTCCAGTAGTCTTGCCTAGAGAATCCCATGGACAGAGGAGCCTGGCGGGCTTCAGTCCATGGGGTCGCAAACAGTTGGACACTATTGAGTTTCTAATACTACTCTACTAGGAGCCTCTGCATTCACCTTGCTATTGCCTACATCTGTGTCTTTGTATATGTTTTGCCATGCCCTTTGGAGAAATCTCCTCTGCTTAATGTTCTTCACACTTGACAAAATCCATGATTTCGTTCAAAACTATGTATATGCTTCAGTGTTTAATCATGTGTCATGCACTTAGTCGTGTCTGACTCTTTGTGACCCCATGGACTGTAACCCACCAGTCTCCTCTGTCCATAGAATTTCCCAGGCAAGAATACTGGAGTGGGTTGCCATTTCCTCCTCCAGGGAATCTTCCCCACCAAGGGATCGAACCCAGGTCTCCTGAGTATCCTGTATTGCAGGTGGATTCTTTACCTGCTGAACCACTGGGGAAGCCCATTTTCAATCATAACAGTATATTATTTTTGTTTTCTTCTATAATGATGAATTTTTTAACACAGGGAGCAAAGATATGTATGGCTGCATCAGAAGTAGAGAATAAAGTTTTCCTTTATCCCTTGATCCTCTACAACATAGAGCCTGGCACAAAATAGGTTCTAAATAAATATTCATTGGGCTGTATGTTGAGGGCGATTGTACAAGTTAGGTGAAACAACTGGGAAAAAAAACAAAGTAACATCATGTAAAAGTGACGCATCCCAAACATGTATGTCACCATGGTTTAGAGGAGTGTAAAGTCAATGAAGGACAGAAGAGCTGCCAAGTCTTCCAGGCAGATGGAAGGCCTGAGACGGAAATTAAAGATAAGAAGAGAATGTTTGTGGGGGCAGAGAGGGATGACATTCCAGAGAGAAAGAGTGCTGGCAGCAAAGAGCAATAGACCATTCACTGGTGATCACATAGTCTAGATTTTATAAGTGGTTCTCACTGCGTGTCACTTATTTATTTATTTTTTTTACTGAAAGCCATTCATCAAATGAATGTCGAAACATAATGTAATTTTCACATCTTTGTAGGATTTTTCATATAAATATATTTGTAAATTGAAATCTGTATCCTGGTCTTATATTAGAAGATAAGGGTACAAATTCTCTATGTCAATGTGCATTTAAAGGTAGAAGTCTTATGTTTAGGGGTACAGATGGTTCAAAGAAACCAAGGTCATGGTATTTTCTTTTATGGCTTTGCTTTGGCTGATGATTCCCTTTCACCCGTTTCCATCCCAGATGTAGGAGCTACATAGCTATCCCTGGCCAGCTCAAAGTGGAAACCAACAAATTTGTTACATGACATGTCAAATACATTATTTATTCTCATATGCATGTCATTTAAGGATCTGTTTCATGAAGAAGGGGGGACTTTTAGAGACTTACTAGTCAGTCATTCCAGGACCACCAGCATCACTTGGGGTCTTGTTAGAAATGCAGAGTCCCAGGTTCCAGCCTGCATCTAAATCAGAATCTACATTTGAACAAGCTCCCTAAGTGACGTGAATGCCACTGACCTGCAGACTGTACTTTGAATAGCAAAGCCTACAGCATTTTTTAAACAGGTTCTTCATCTGAACCACCAAAAAAAAAACAAACCCACTACAGAAAATGATTTGAGAGACTGTTTTCTCAATCTCCCAGAATTGGGAGATGAGTAGTACATTCTAGGTGAAGAGGTAAGAGGCCAATTTATTACATGCAATGGATGCCTTGGAGTATTAGGGCTTAATTAATCCTCCCATGGATCCTCAATCAGGAATGTCACCCGGAATCCTGAACTTGAAGAAGAATTCAGGTTGACGCTATTATACTTAAACTTCATTAAATGTGAACACATTGAACTAGGCAGGTGTGAGCTGTAATCTTACTGTGAGATGGAGGGCTTCCCATTGGTGAATCTGTTTTTATTCTGAATTAGCAGAAATCATGGCCAGCTTTGTACAGACTACAGCAGTCTAAAAAAATTTAGCAGATCTTCCATGCCTGATTCACAAAACCAAATGGTACAGGTCTAGCTGTGGCTGAGTTAAGTAAATAAAAGCATGAGGCATGTCTTTCATAGCTCCACATACATACTATATTTAAATAGCTTCAGAATCCAAATATATTTTTCTCAGATGCCTAAAATAAAAATCACTTTTGTGTGTGCCAGAATGTAGAACAGCCACTGGAAATGTGGTAATAGGAGAGATGAAATTCTTCCATGCTCTGGGCCCATGAAAATGGGGCCACAATTGACATTATTTGGCAACTTTCTCCATTAGCATTCTTTGCGACAGTCACACCTGTCCTTTGCATGTAAATGTGTGTGAGATTGGATCTGGGAAAGAAGAAATGTCTTTGAGCAGGAGGCAGCATTTGGCCTCACTACATGGAGTAAGAAATCAGGAAGCGCCAAGGCACATTAACAGCCGGGGACTTCTGACGCTGACCTCCTACAAAATTGGATCAGGCTTTTCCCTGGCAGTTGTATTAAGCGCACACATTTGATGAAATGTGTTTCTGAAGCTGGCATATTTGACTGCTTGCTTGCTTTCTTCCCTCTTTTTTTTTTTCTGGAGGGATAGATTCTTTATTATCTGCTGAATTCATTTCACTCTGTCAATATTCTATAGAAAAATGATGGACGTTCTATAATTTTGACTTTTATATTAATTCATAATTTTGATGGCTCTACCTGAGGGCTGCTTTTCTCTCTTGCCGCCTTTCCCTCGCCTCCCTCCTGCCCCTGACTTGGGTCTCTGGTTGCTCCATCCAGCAGCTAAGCTTATGACAACCACATCTCTCCTTATTGCCTCAGCGAACTGCAGGTCTTTTTTCATATTAAGCTCGCAATAACAGCAATGAAATTCAGATTTATAGCTGGAAATCAGCCTATTTGTAATATAAAGCATAAACATTGGAGCATTTGCAAAAGCTAAAGAATTTTTTTTTCCTGCTTTGTATTTTTCCTTCCTTGGAACTTCATGACTTGAGTCCCAAACAAGTGCTATTTTAAAATTTCCTGGCACCATGTAATATAATTGATAATAGTGTTTAAGCAGCATCTAATATCATCCAGCATAGTGCAAAGTGAGCCATCCCAGGATATGAGCTTAAAAAAATTGCATTAACACTTAGACAAAATGAAATTTTTATACTTGATTTGCTCATGGTTGGACGGATGCAACTAAACACAATTTGAGCTGTCACTTTGCAAAGGGGAAAAAAATATGCAACTTTGGAATGTTTCAAATGAGCCCAATATTAGATTCTATAACTCAGAGTGACACAGGAAATACTATTTGCAACACGATTGGTTCATTAATATTTGGTAATTGTAGTACATCATTTTAAGGGGGAAATAAAATGCAAACAAATGTTTGCAGCTTTCAGTCAGTCACTGCTTCTCAACTGCCACCACCAGGGAAGGTTTGGGAGTGAAAGGACACATGCATTGGGGAGGTTATAGTTTCCCTCCCCATTTTCATTTTGGAAGAATAATTTTCCTCATAAACCAACATGTCAGACAAAGCATCTACATTTTAAAAAAAATATTATTTCATGATTTTCCACATGCACATTTGATGTAAACCCTGGAGGTGTATTCCCTGAGTACCTATTACCTCCATTTTAGGGAAATTACATTAAATTATTAGTGACAAATTTACTTGTCTGCCAATGTATTTTTCTGGAATTTTACTACAACATCAATACTTGGCTGTTTTATATGGGCCCTCATTTACCTGTCTTTGAAGGCAGCCACCCCTTGGGGAGCCCTGTCTGTCACTAACAGAAGCTGGAAAAAGTCTTTAAGTTTAACATTCAGTTTTGAATTAGATGGAAAAATATGTTGTACTTTAAAAATATAATGCACCCTTCTGAGTTTTACAATTAGGCAACTTGTTCCATAATCTATTGTTTCACTTTTTGAATAGGGAGGAAACAACCCAAATCATCTCCAGGTACCTGAGCAGGAACAATGGATGTTATCTTTAGGTGTAAAGCATGTCTGCCAAGGACTGACAGCAAAATGGGGACAGATGGTCACATTCTTGTGTTATTTTAGGGGAATTAGTGCAGAGAGGATTTACAGTGATACAAATGAGCCTTCAGCTCTGAGGTCCCTCGTTTGAGAGGTGCCTTTAGTGTCCTGAGAGCTGCTGGGAGCTGTGGAGGGTTCTGGGATGGCAGGGTGGCAGGGAGCCAGGTGTCATCAGGGGAAAAATCTCAGAAAAGAGGGACCTGATTGATGAGAGCCAGTTCTTTGTTGTGATTTATTTCCTCATTTTAAGTAAGTATTAGCATCAGAACCTTATTCCATATTCCTTTCATACAGAGAATTTTGTAAATTCTTTAAGTTTCAGACCCCACAAAACCAGGATCTGTTCTAAAGAAGGATATTATTTTTCTTGGCATCCCAGTTTATGAACAGAGTTCTGGTAAGTAGAAGCAACATGTGTGAAGAACAGAACCAAAGTTATGTCTCAAACTGTAGAGTCCTGTTGAGGGAATGCATAAGACAAGTGAGCGTGTGGTACAGGAAAATTTGAAGCAGAAACAAAGTGAAAATGAAGAAGAATAAGCAAGAATGTAAGTCCCAGTGATGTGTGCTTAATCACTCAGTCGTGTCTGACTCTTTGTGACCCCATGGACTGTAGCCCACGAAGCTCCACTGCCCATGGGGATTCTCCAGGCAAGAATACTGGAGTAGGTCTCCAGGCCCTCCTCCAGGGGATCTTCCCAACCCAGGGATCTAACACAGGTCTCCCGCATTGCAGGTGGATTTTTCACCCTCTGAACCACCAGGGAAGCCCGTAAGTCGTCGGTGTCGGGGGTGGGTGTGTACATTCATCTCTCCATTTTCCCTTTGATGTAGAATTCTTCATTAGAATTTACCAAAGCTCTGATGACATTTAAACTTTCTCCTATATACTATGTTTGGTTCTCTGGTTTATATATTATTTTTTCTTTGAGATTCTTAATTTTTTAGCAGAATAGTTCATTTGTAGTTTAAGATCCTGGCATCTCAAGTTGGTCAAGACCCTCTGTGTCTTGGTCTTACCAAAATTATGCAAATAATTTGTTATTGTAGATACTTAACTTGGAGTTGAGAATTGCAGAGATATGTGTGTGTGTGTGTGTGTGTGTACACACTATCTATACTAAATTCTAGTATATATTTTATATATATACTAAATTCTCAGGAATTATTTTCTTAAGAATATGCAACTCTATATGACTCAACCTTTGACTATTCCTGTTCTTCCGTTTTCTACTATTCAGGAGCCTCCCTGTTCTAAAAGCCTTTCCTTCCCTCCCCCCAAAACACAACCATTTAGATCAAATTAACTAGAATAACTGTTTCAACTGACCTAAATTCATCCTCTGCTATGGCTTGGGAGGTTTGACCTTAATTAAACCTCTATTTTGCCGGAGAATGAGACTGCTGGAGGGGAAGACCATATGAATTTCTACTTTCATTTCAGGTGGAACATTTGTAGCACCTGGGAACAGATCGTTAATGAAATATTTGTTTTATCCAGCAGTGCTCTGTTAAGACCTGGAAATTTGGCAGTTTGGCAAGTCTAAATGGCGAAGAACAGTAGCTAATGTCACAGAAAGGAGATAATAAAAGGTCAGTACTCCTGAAACAGATATAAGGGGTGATGACTCAGGACAAAATGGCAGAGACCTATGGACCATGAGCATATTATAGGATTTCCTTTCTGACTTTTCAGTTTCCCTTCCTTACTTAATCATTGTTCTTGGTGCCAAACAACTGAAATTCATGAATACATTTAGTAGTCACAACTACCCTACAGGACAGATACTGTGATCCTCATTTTTCCCAAAGTACAGGGCAATATAAAAATTTTCTTAAGTATATGTAATAGTCTAGCCAGGATTCCTACTAACTTGTTCCTCACTCACAGTCCAGTTAATTTCTTCTCTGTTCAACTACCTTCTAGCCATCTAACTAATTCTGAATGCTGAGCTGTTTTGAAATGTTTATTCTTAATTCTTTGGCCAATTTTAGTATGTCTTGAATAGTAGTCTTTGACTATATTGTCCAAATTTGAATAAAGAACAATTAAAGATGAAACTCATCTAACTTTGGTCCCTAACACATTGCCTTCACTGAGGGGAAAGGGACCAGTGATGAACTTGGGAAGAAAAGGTAATCGTGCAGAAAGCTGTGCAAACCTATATGTTCCTAGTAGTAAACTCTTTTGTGTTCATCTTCTTTCATACCAGAGACTCTTTATTCAGAGAAAATGTTTAGAAATTGTTCACCTGTCCTAACTGTTGAGATGTCGTTGCTAACATCTCCTACAGCTCCACCTCTGATAGCTCATGAAGCTTCATGATTACTTTAAACCAAACAAAAATTTTGTTAAAAAGGTTGAGATTGATGAGTGACAGCCACCCAGTGGAAATGTCATCAAAGCCTTTCAGTTTTGTTTTGCATTTATTGCCCTAAGAGCAATATTTATGTTTCTTTGACATTTGAAATCAATGCTTCCGCTTTCAAATCTCACCCTGAGAAACAGGTGTATGCTGTTACACTTACGCTTTCGTTTTTAGGATGCAACCAAAACAGAATATTCTTCTTCTGCCCCTGCCACTATCCTGGGTGCCCCCTACCCAATGAATGCAGTTGTAGCTCTAATATTTCAAATGCAGTCTGTGGGTTAAATTAATCAGGTGGCTAAGTATTAAGTACTTCTCAAAGCCTACTAGTGTGCTAGGTATTTTGGAGGAAGAAATATACCCAGGATCCTACATGTAGTCAGAGAAACAACCAAAGTTGACACAGCAGCACTGGTTTAAAAACTGAGATGTGAAATAGGGACTATTGTTGATGCTCAGAGAGATAGTATGTGGTAACCAGGGACAGTTTTGTGGGTGGGAGTTGGGTTTGGTCAGCAGAAAATGGCATAGAACATTTCTGGCAAGGGACAGGAGAGGCAGGAGGTGGGAATATCCTTCACTTTTCAGCTGAGGCTGGGATAAGAAATAAGTGGAAATGGATTTGAAAATGGAAATGAAGAACTCTATGAACTGTGGGGCATTCATCATGAGCCATTAAAAGAACACTAAGTTTGAGAAAGCAAAACTATTGATAGAAAGGCCAAGAGCTTTACAGACCTATAGTTTTATTTTCCCCATGCTGCTAATTTTTATTAATATTTGTATAGCTTTGGGTGGCATTTTGAAGGTGTCCTTATTTTGAACCCTCTCATAGAGAAGTTAGATGTTGAATTTTTCTTAGCTTTTCATACTAAATATCCGTTGGGATGATATTGAACAGTGTCTGCATAGACTAGGACACTGGTGATTTAAAATATGCTCTTCTTTTCTTTTTCTCCCCCATAAGCATCCTCTAACTTATCCATGGTAGCCAGCTGTGACAGGTCATAGTCCCATCAGTCTCATGCCAAGAGGCACATCCTGGTCCATTATTCTGGTTCAGAAAATGCCATCTCCTGAACTACTGAGGGCACCAAAGATACAGTGGGTCTGCCTGGCATCTTTGGAACAAAACTTAATTTGGGGTCCTGCTTCACCTTCAGAGATTTAGCAGAGCTCACTTTGCCCTTTTAAAAATTCAAAACTGTTTCCATAAAGAGGACTGTGTTTCAGATATAAAATGAGAGAATTTGAATTGCAGTCTTCTCTTCATGGTTTGAAATCTACACATATCTTTAAAAAGTGCTTCTCGGTTCCTTAATCCCCCTGTGAAAAGAAAGAGACCCACTTTTGATTATGGACTTTCTCATTATGAGCTGTGGAACTTGGGATGAGTTACTGAAGTTCTCTGAGCCTCAATATCACCATCTATAAATGTGGAATGATAATAATTCTCTATAAGCTTATGATTTTGAAAAAATTAAAAGTATAAAGAAACTGGCAGTGTACTTGACTCATAGTAGAAGATCCCCCCAGTATCTTCTCTGTCTTTGAGTTTGTGACTTGACAGAATTTTCTAATACTAGGGTGTTGTAGGATTTAATTTGGTAGAGAATTGCCAGTAGGCATTTAAGAGAACCAGTGATGGTGATCTTGCTTCTAACATTCTAAGGTTCTCAGATAACTCAGCTCTGAGGAACTGCCCTAAGTGGGGAATACTACTATAATGACGATCATTATTGACTGAAGTCTAGACACCAGACACAGCTCTGCTAGTGTCCAGTTGTAACAAATTCACTTGCCAGGCAAAAGAAGACCCTGTGGGTTGCATGGATATTCCATTACGAGTGATCTGACAGTACCTGAACGTTAGTTAATGACTTAGAACGAAGTGGTTCAATTGCCTCATAGACCAATGTGCACACCCAGGAGAAGTTCACAGGCAGCACCACCTTGGGAGTCAAGGAGAAATGACAAGGACATTATTTAAGACACCCATGTGAGCCTGTATGAATGGAAGGGATAGCATGTGGGTAACTGAAGGAAGGTGCTGTTATTCTTCTACTCAGAAAGTCTGTCAGTCCTAATGATTTGAAATGAGACTTCTTTTTGTTTGTTTGTTTCTAAGCAGAGTAACATTTTTAGAGTCCTCCCTATGGTACCTTGTTTAATAAGTTGATTTCCTATCAATGAGATTTCTTCAGTGATTTTCTCCTGTAAAAACAGCTCTAACAAAGACAATACATTTGACTAATAATAGCTCAGATGATTGTATCTATTTTTCTAGAAATTTTCATAAAGAATTTTTCAGGCATCTCCATCTCATATATAGAGTTCTGTTAAGTAAATGGTACAAATTTATCTTCTTGGTTAAAAGCATTGCACTAGATGGCCAGTTCTCTCGGCATTGCTTTTCACATGTTTTTAATTTCTTGTGTCCTCTAAAAAATGATCAAGGATGATTTATTTGGAATACAAATGATTATATTGTATGTGTGTATATACTGCATCTACCTGCACAGTCCCCAGTGTGTATTTTAGCAACTTCTCCTAGAAGAATTCATGTCTTGTGTTTGTCTTCGATGCTCAGTGCCTTTTATTTGCCCTTTGCTGTTTTCCTCGCCTCACTGTCAGCGCTTGATGAGGAGTCAGCTGCCCGAGTGGTCAGCGGCTAGATTCCCACATTATGAACAGTCCTTCATATAAATTACTACTGATGGTAGAGCCCCCCTCCTCCCAGTTGCAAGGGTTACTTACATTTCAGAATGTTGGAGGAAGAGGTGTTTGGTTTTGAGCAGAAAGAACTTCTCTGCACACTTGCTGTTTACAAACTCATCTGTACCTAATCTTTCATTTCGGCTCAAGATGGAGGGTTTATGATGAATGCAGTTGACGCAGAAAATGGCCGAGTGCTTGGCTTCTTTTAAATACATCATACTCTGTGCACACAGACTCTGAGCATCAGTTAGAGAGAAGTGACAGCCGACTTGACCTTTCTCTCTGAATCGCATGTGGAAAAAGGGAATTAGCTTGCTACAATAGTACTTGTGAACTCGCTTTAACTTATCACTTTCCTCTTTAGAAGGAGAAATGCACGTTAGAAATGCACAATCACCTTCAGGTCTCATGTTGTTTAAAACGAAACTAAACTTCCTGATGATATTAAATCAGATGTGTCAAAAGAATTTACGAAGGTGATCATAGTGCATAGCATACAAGTTTTCTTCTCTTTTTCTCTCTCATTTTTTTTTAAACAAACCAATATTTACATTTAGTGTTGAGATGCATTGTGTGTGTGTGTGTATTGAATTTTGCGTTGGCTATTGAGCTTCCCCAGGAGAACATAGGAACAATAGGTCTACTAGTGAGGTATGAGGTATAAAAGCTTTTAAATTGGCTTCTGTGTAACTGGAAACCAAATAAATGGCTATGGGAAATAGGAAAGGAGACTTAGCAGGGTTTTTTCCATAGTTGCCAATTACTGCTATTAGAAGATCTAGTATGCTCTGCCTACACCCGCAACAGCTTGATTGACACAGACCTCAGCCAATCATAGTGTTTCCTTGTCAGCTGTAATTAGCCTATGATCAATTACCATGACTTTAGACTAAATTGAATGGAAAGTAAAAACACATTGTAACCCAAAAGCTCATCAGGTAAATATACCATACAGAGAAATATCTTCTCTGACCTCTGTGACATTTTCAAACTGTTTAAAAGTTGAAGTTAATTCTTTCTGATGGCCTTTCATCTTTAGTTGACAACAGTGAGCCCCAGAGTGGTGACAGATCTTGTCAAGTGGGACTGTCTTATCAAAAACAGTACCCTCCAGATCTTTCAATCCAAATATTCTAATCTAAAATAATTGCATTTAAAATTTCATGTAGCTTGTATGTCTTCCCTGAACTATCCTGGTATGAAACCACACATATCTCTTCCTGCAGCCCACTTTAAGCTTCAAATTTTGCTAGTTTAAAAACGCATTGTAGAGGTACCATGTAGCCTGGAGATTCTAAAACTGTAGCTGGAGTGAACAGCTACACTTTGTTCTGCTGTGTCTCTTATTTGTATCTACACGCTCGGAAGGTGTTTCTGCAAGTGTCAGTCCAGTTCTGTTTCTGTACTCCTCGTGCCCAATCCAAGCAGCATCAAATCTTGTCTTTTGCAAAAGCAGCAGAGATCCTGGATTTGGCTCTGAGATGATGTGAATATTTATGTTGAATATTTAGATTTTTAACACCATGTTTTAGTTATCTCTTCTAAACTCAGTTCAATTTGTGATATGGAGGAACCCTGCAAATGGCATGTTAGCCGCTAGCCATGTTATTATCCATTGTCTTGGATCCCAAGACAGATGGCTGGATCCCAAATCTTTTGTAGAAGGACTTTTTGCTGGTTTATGGATTTGAAGGCAATTTCCATCCTCTGTTTCCAGCCCTGCTGAAACAGCTACTGATGTTGCAGGGGATTGGTTTATGTCTGGGGTTCAGAGATGTTTCTTTTTTGGCAGAATCCTTCCACAGACCTGTGTCTTTCCTGTCCTCTTTCCTTTCATAAGCCAGAATTCCTTCTCGTGGTCTCTGGCCAAGCCCTATCACAGGCATCATCCTGGGCCACTTTGTCCTGGTGCCTCTTCAGCAGTGGTCTCAAGACCGACATTTCTTTCACCATCTCTTCCCTTCCTCTGCCCCTCCTCTAGATTCAGCTCCCAAACTGTGCCCTGAGTTGTGACAGGTTTTTTTTGTTTTTGTTTTTCAATAACTCTGCCCCCTTGAATAAACTATCTAGTTAGGATTATGTGAAGAGAAGATCACACTGAAAGGAAAATACTATCCTTCTCAAAGTGATTTTCATTGTCAAAACACAGCAGACTCACTTTCCATTCCACATAGGTGAGGCAGGGCTGTAGAGTCAAGGTTCCAGATTGAAGCGAAAAGAGCTAGGACATAAGATCCTTTAAGATCTTTCCTGAGAAAGCAATAAAAGTGAAAATGTGCATGCCTTCTCAGTGTTAGCTTTTCTCTTAGATGTAAGTTACCTGCAGAATCTTTCTATTTTTTATTTTAAGCTTTTACTCAAAGGAAAAAGGAGACAGAAAAGGAGGACCCAAAGATTTTGCATCTTTCAAAAAGCCAACATGATAAAACAAATAGTATGTTCAAAATAAGAGGATCTATTTCAGAGCCAGAGGTCTGTCTGCTGCTGACACTTGGAATCTGAGTTGACTTTCCATATTGCGTGTAGACGCCTGCCTTTTATTGTTTCAAGTGGCTGGATGACCAGTCACGTGTGGTCCTGACTAGACAGATGCCTCATCACCAACCTGGCATGTGCTGCTCCATGAACAGCACAGATGTGTTGAAGGGAAGTGCTGCTGAACATCTTCCCTCTTTCCTTCCATGTTCTTCCTTTCTTTTGTCCGAGAGCATGCTTCAGAGAGCATGTCTTTCCAGACATAGATATTACTAAAGATATTATATAAACCTGAAAATTTGCTTATTCATTTTAGGCAGTGTAAGACAGAGACAGATGAAAGCCAATGGTATAGCTTATCTTTGGGCCCGAAGAAAAGTTCTAATAGAAAACAGCAGTGTGCTGAGGGTGTTAAAAGGGTTAGGGTTCAACTCTCTGAGGCTGATTTTACTAAGACTGTAATGGTACTGTGGCCACACCCTACCAGCTGCCTCAGCAACAACAGTTTAGTCCTGTACTCTTTCTGGGAGATTCATGGGCCTAGGGTTATTTATACAAACCTGCTCACAAGAGGGACAAATGCAGACACCAATCTTGAATACCATGCCCAGTTCCATAGAACACAGAGTCTCTGTAGATGCGCTTTGTGAACCATTTCAGAGTAGCGACTACCCCTGCCCATTCAGGAGCCCCAGGGAATACCATGTGACCCTGAAAGGTCATTTTTAGAGAGGCTCTAGGTCTTACCTGCCTTTACCTGGGCAATTTCTATAAACTTTACTCTCACAGGAAGAGTCTTACCTTTGACCCCAAAAGAGCAAATCATAACCAGCTTGCTTCTAGAACATTTCACCTGTTTTCCTAACAGTCACCCTGCTTCATCTTCTTGCTGCACCATCATCATCGTGAATTTCAGAATCCTACCTGACATCCAAAGAACAAAAGAAAAAATTAAAAACATGAATTTTCTTTACATCAGTGAAAATGATAAGGCACTGGCATCTCTTTATTGTTCTTTTACACGGATAGTCTGTCTCTTTTGAACATTAAGAAAAGTTCTGAGTGGAAGCCCTGGTTGAATCAGAGCTTAGGGAATGGAATTCCTTAGGTATGAGCCTCATCTTCCCCAAATGAAGATGAAGTTAGAGCAGATTCTGCTGACACTGTTTTGACTCACAGACATTTCTGAAATTTGGATTTTGTTTTCTATATAACAGTATACCAATACTAATCTTCTGAATGAGATCTTAATTTTCAGTAGTATAAATAAGGACTCTACTATTCTACTAGTCTTTTATCTTAGAGAATTCTCTACTCTGGCAATTTACTTTTTTCTTAGAGTATTAAGATATTAGAAATCTCATTGGGACTACACTCTCATTTTTGGTCCTCAGCTGTTTTAAATCTTTATTTCCTTTTTTATTCATTTTATTAAATTTTCCTTCCTTTTTTTTTTTGTCCACTGCCATGCTTGTATTTTCTCTTTTGCAATACTTCCTTATCTCTCCCTCTCTTCCTTTCTTTTGTCTTTTCTTTTTTTAAAGATTTAAGGGCACTGTTCTTATGTTTCATTTAAGAACTTCAGAAAATAACTCCAAAATGAATTTTTTATTTTTTAATTATATTAAAAGGAAATTGTTATGCTATGTTTAAAGTGTGCATTTTTGTGCTTTGAGAATGCAGCTTGTTTCACTTCATATTTCCATATGCTAGAACTATTTTGTGAGTTAGCCAGCCAGCTGGAATTCCCTAGTCTCCAAGCTGTCCTTGCTTACTGCTCAGTGACAAGATGCCCCCACACTCTCTCAAACTCCTTTTGGCCCACCGATAGAAATCCATGTTTTTGTTTTATTTTTAAACAGCTTTATTGAGATATAATTTACATGATATATGATTCACCCATTTTAAGTGTTTTGAGGAAATAGAAGCTTCCTTCTCATTCAATTGTGTAAGTTTATTTATTATTTGAAACTGGAAAAGCTACAAAACATGATCAAATAGAAATCTTGAAACATTCTTTGAACCCCATGCTATTTAAATGCATAATTTTCCTATTACAGCCGCCTGTTTGCACCTCTGGAGTTAAGGTCACAGCAGCGTTTGCATTATAAACCCTTTTTTCAAGGGTTTATAAATGCAGCTGCTTTTGTTTGCTCAGGACTGAAGCATGCCTCGTGAGGTTTCCATGCAATAGAGCAGGTTTTTAGGGTTGAGTTTTCTTTAACTAAATTAAAATTTTAAAGCACCATGTTGCCCTTTAAAAAAAATCATGGCAAGTGTCAAAAAGCCTAAGTAAGAATTTCTCCCCCAAATAACTTTTTTTATGCATATGTAGTTTTAATTGCCTTTGCTTCTAAAAATTCTCCACTGTGCTCAGTTTCCGATTAATGTTATTTGCTTCAAATATTTACAAACCTAAATCCAACTTGGTTTATAAATGAAAGAAAAAAAAAAAGCATGTTATATACGATTGCTGTCTTTCAGCATTGTTAACAGAATTATCTTACAGTGCATAATAAAGCCCAAAGATGGCATGAAAAGACAGAGGACCTGTCATAACCTCATGAGAAGTTACACAAATAGATATGCATTTGAGAGTGCATGTTCTCTAGGAGAGTTTAAAATATTTAAAAAGAAAACCATTTACATTTTCAGGATCATATTTTGCCTTTTTTCAAAACAATGAAAGTGTGTAGTAGAGGACACAGAAACTACCATAAATTATTAAATTGATTTTAGATGTTAAAAAAAGAAATATACTAGCTCATTAAACAAAATACAATATTAGAATGTCAATTTAAATGAAGTATAATTGAGAACCCTGACTTTGTTTGCATACAATTGCCAGAAACTTCTAATCAGACCTTCATTTGGTAATGTTAGGAGGTGTTTTACCTTTCAATCACAGACCAGTATGTTTGTGGCTGCCTAAATCTCACCTTAATCTCAGAAGTCAGGTTTCATCTTGTTGAATTGTATTTAAGTTTAAAAAATATTATTTTATTTAATATTTTTTGTGCACATTTGTATTTTGTATGGAAAAGATGAATAGATTGAAAGCAAGATATTGTTAATGAATATTGTGTTCTGCCATGTACAATTTGATGGAAAATAGCATGTTTTTCCCCAAAACATCCACAGTGCTCAAGACAAAAACACTTAGTAGTCAAGTCCATTTCATGGTGGACTACAAATCCCCAAAGTCAGGGACTTCCCAAGCAATCTTGCATCTATGTCTTACCCCTCCCCGCAGAGCCCATGCCTCCTGCAAGTTTGTTGAATGAAGAAATGACTGTCCTGCTCATCCGGAAGCTCTTGGGCAGCAATCAAACACTCAAAAGCCAAAACAGTTTTTCTAACCTTCCTCCCACCTCCTGACTCCTCAAAACTAAACAAAACAAAACCAGCAAATAAACAGAAAGGTTTAATCTGGATTTATGAGACCTAGCACGAGGGTGACAGCCTGAGTTGATGTTTCAGCTGTTTCAGCTTGAGTTGAGGTTCCAGCAGCGGCTGACAAAGGCTTCATCAGGTGCCAGAGAAAGGCTGTCCCAGAATCTTTCTGTGTCAGAGCCTGCGGGGGTAGGCGTCCATCCTGAGCCCTGAAATACAGGGCTCCCCAACCTCCCAGCTTTAAACAGTCCTTTGAATTTAGAATATGTTTATCTAAACCATTTTTTTTTCTAGCCAAGTGAATACAGTTCTAAGCTAGTGTTGAAAAACTGTATTTGTTTCCTGCTAAGATATTTTATAATTCCGCTTGGTCTCTCCCAGTCTGATTTTTTTTTTTTTTCAAACTGGGAGATTGTATTTATCATCCTGTTTCTTGACCAAAGTATTGTTTAATATAGTTGTATTAATTTAATTGTTATAAATTCAGTAACATAAGAAGAATGGGAAAAATAATTTTGTTAATCCAGTGCTAACAGGTTTAATCTTTCAATGTGGTGTTTCTGTTAACAGACTGTTTTTCCTATGGGTAAACAACAGAAAGGTGCCTTTGAGTGCTTTTATCCTCACAAAGTGAAGCATTTCCCAAGCAAGAAATGTATGAGCAAAGGGAAGAAAACGCACAGTGTTCCCACGTAGTGATAGCTCCCAACCAAGCATGCCTCTCCATACTCTACTTTCACGTGTGTGCGAAGAAAAGGGGATGGAATGCCCAGAAAGAAAATACAATGATGGAGGTGTGAAATCGTCTCCTTTTGTGAGTGGATGCATCAGGTTTTCATTCTAGAGTGAAAATGAACCCGTCATTTCCAGCCACCCACCATTTCCCATTATTCCCTGCATATTTTTTCCTTCTAAAATTAATGGTATTAAAAAATGGGTACTTTGGTTCTGGAAAAAAAATCCAGAGTACAGGTCTCCCTAAGAAAAATCGAAATCCTGCCTTTGTTTCCTCTTGTCTTTTCCAGCCTGGCTGCAATGGTAAGGGATGACAGGCATGGCTCCCTGGCCACCTATGCTCCACTCCAGGCTATCAACAGCTGGGAGCCTGAACATCCCACCACCCACTCTCTACCGTACACTTGGTCTACACATATTCATAAATTGAAACACTTGCGTACACATTTCAGATTAGTTGGTTGAAGTAAAGACTCTGAGGTTTTTCACAGCCTAAGTTATTTAAAAATAGTGCCTCTCGTTTTTAAAACAGTGGGCTAGAACAAAATTAGGATTGGGCTTGACTGGAATTGAATTTTTGGGTGCAGCCATTCTTATCTGGCATCTCTAGAAAGTTTTCTTCAGTGAGTATATGTACTCCTATCTTTTTTGTATTTCTGAAGTAGGTAATGCCTTTAAAGGGTTCCTGAACTCTCCCCTCTTCTCCCTTCCTTCTTTTCTCTCCTGGTTTCCCTGTCTTTCCCCCTCTTCCCCTTCCTTCCTCCTTCCCACTCTGTCTCCTTTCCTCCCTCCTCTCCTGTCAGGCTACCTAGGATTTTCCCTTTAAGTCACCTGCCAATGGCTAAGGGTGAAATCCACAATCTGAATCTTTTTTTGTTTTTTTTTTTTTTAAGTTTTCACTTAAAAATATGAATGTGGATGCTTCCAATCGTGTCTGCTCATACTCTCTATTTAAATCAGGGCATTCTAGAGGAAAATGCCTTTTCATTGTTGGCAGCACATTCAGTTTCCCTTCTACTCCTCATCAGGACAGTAATGGAGGGCTTAAAATTGATCCTTTTTATTTTTTAAAAAATGAAGGCAGTGTCAAATATTTGAATCTGTCTGTATCACTTGTTTTCCACAGGCGGGGAGTAAACACTGCACGTGCACATTCTATAGGTGGTTATGATGGATAAATTGGTTGTATGATGCAGAAATCAAAATGATGGAGGGATGATGACGATGCACGAATCAGATGTCTTTGCATGTCTTCTCACTTCTGAGATGGCATTAAGTCAGAGATTTTACCAAAGTGATCTAAATGCCCGTGTCTACCAGAATGAAAGTTGCAGCTTGCGGCAAATCCAGACTGGAAACTGAGATTTGAGCCAATTTAGAGAGGTGGAAAACTTCAGGTTGATAGAGAGTTTATGAAGAGCTGAAAGTAAGATGGCTATTCCTGCAGTTTATGAAATTTGCACACGTGTGTGTTAAATCACTTCAGTCATGTCTGACTCTTTGTGACCCCATGGACCATAGCCTGCCAGGCTTCTCTGACCATGGGAATTCTCCAGGCAAGAATACTGGAGTGGGTTGCCTTGCCCTTCTCCAGGGGATCTTCCCAACCCAGGGATTGAACCTTTGTCTTCTGAGGCTCCTGCATTGCAGGTGGATTCTTTACCACTGAGCCACTGGGGAAGCCCAGTTTATGAAATTTGGGCATCTGCAAATGCTAAAGAGAAAATGAATAAAAGATGGAAAGTAAGAGATAAGAAAGAATAATGAAGAAATGCTAGCAGTAAGTACAGTTCTGTGTATATTCATGTGTAGTTTTCTCGGCTGAACTCTCCATTTTTTTTAAGTGTCTTATTTTTTTGGCAAAATACCTTTTAATGTATATTAAATCTGGAGCCAGAAGCATTTAAAGTAAGATGCTGGACCAAATGATGGCCAGTAATGGACCAAAGATGACAAATACACAAGTATCACATCCTTTTCAATATCAGGCATGACTCTACTGGAGGGTCATTGCCATGTAATTAATTGTTAATATCATGTCATTTCCACTACAGAAAATGCTCCCCCAAATATTTCATTTGAAAAGTTTTGTTTCTACCTGTTTTGGAATATTAGCATTAACAAATATTTAGCTTTGAAGAAATTTTTTCAGTTTCATCAAAGTGAAAAGCAGTATTATTATTGTTGTTTCTTCCACCTTTTAATAATCACTGAAAGTGAAGAAGTAAGTGATCTCACCTCACTTGTCTTTGTAATATTCCTTCAAAGCAAAGAGAGTCAGCTGAATTAAATTCTACATGCATGGATTTAGTAAGATGACCATTATATCTACTACTGCAGGCAGGAATCCCTCAGAAGAAATGGAGTAGCCATCATGCTCAACAAAAGAGTCCAAAATGCAGTACTTGGATGCAATCTCAGAAACTACAGAATGATCTCTGTTCGTCTCCAAGGCAAACCATTCAATATCACAGTTATCCAAGTCTATGCCCCAACCAGTAACACTGAAGAAACTGAAGTTGAGCGGTTTTATGAAGACCTACAAGACCTTTTAGAACTAACACCCAAAAAAGATGTCCTTTTCATTATAGGGGACTGGAATGCAAAAGTAGGAAGTCAGGAAACACCTGGAGTAACAGGCAAATTTGGCCTTGGAATGTGGAATGAAGCAGGGCAAAGACTAGTAGAGTTTTGCCAAGAAAATGCACTGGTCATAACAAACACCCTCTTCCAACAACACAAGAGAAGACTCTACACATGGACAACGCCAGATGGTCAACACCGAAATCAGATTGATTATATTCTCTGCAGCCAAAGATGGAGAAGCTCTTTACAGTCAACAAAAACGAGGCCAGGAGCTGACTGTGGCTCAGATCATGAACTCCTTATTACCAAATTCAGACTCAAATTGAAGAAAGTAGGGAAAACCGCTAGACCATTCGGGTATGACCTAAATAAAATTCCTTATGATTATACAGTGGAAGTGAGAAATAGATTTAAGGGCCTAGATCTGATAGATAGAGTGCCTGATGAACTATGGAATGAGGTTCGTGACATTGTACAGGAGACAGGGATCAAGACCATCCCCATGGAAAAGAAATGCAAAAAAGCAAAATAGCTGTCTGGGGATGCCTTACAAATAGCTGTGAAAAGAAGAGAAGCAAAAAGCAAAGAAGAAAAGGAAAGATATAAGCATCTGAATGCAGAGTTCCAAAGAATAGCAAGAAGAGATAAGAAAGCCTTCTTCAGTGATCAATGGAAAGAAATAGAGGAAAAGAACAGAATGGGAAAGACTAGAGATCTCTTCAAAAAAATTAGAGATACCAAGGGAATATTTCATGCAAAGATGGGCTCGATAAAGGACAGAAATGGTATGGACCTAACAGAAACAGAAGATATTAAGAAGAGGTGGCAAGAAGACACGGAAGAACTGTACAAAAAAGATCTTCACGACCCAGATAATCATGATGATGTGATCACTAATCTAGAGCCAGACAACTTGGAATGTGAAGTCAAGTGGGCCTTAGAAAGCATCACTACGAACAAAGCTAGTGGAGGTGATGGAATTCCAGTCGAGCTCTTTCAAATCCTGAAAGATGATGCTGTGAAAGTGCTGCACTCAATATGCCAGCAAATTTGGAAAACTCAGCAGTGGCCACAGGACTGGAAAAGGTCCGTTTTCATTCCAATCCCAAAGAAAGGCAATGCCAAAGAATGCTCAAACTACCACACAGTTGCACTCATCTCACATGCTAGTAAAGTAATGCTCAAAAGTCTTCAAGCCAGGCTTCAGCAATACATGAACCATGAACTCCCTGATGTTCAAGCTGGTTTTAGAAAAGGCAGAGGAACCAGAGATCAAATTGCCAACACCCCTTGGATCATGGAAAAAGCAAGAGAGTTCCAGAAAAACATCTATTTCTGCCTTATTGACTATGCCAAAGCCTTTGACTGTGTGAATCACAATAAACTGTGGAAAATTCTGAGAGAGATGGGAGTACCAGACCACCTAACCTGCCTCTTGAGAAATCTGTATGCAGGTCAGGAAGCAACAGTTAGAACTGGACATGGAATGACAGACTGGTTCCAAATAGGAAAAGGAGTACGTCAAGGCTGTATATTGTCACCCTGTTTATTTAACTTATATACAGAGTACATCATGAGAAACACTGGACTGGAAGAAACACAAGCTGGAATCAAGATTGCCAGGAGAAATATCAATAACCTCAGATATGCAGATGATACCACCCTTATGGCAGAAAGTGAAGAGGAACTAAAAAGCCTCTTGATGAAAGTGAAAGAGGAGAGTGAAAAAGTTGGCTTAAAGCTCAACATTCAGAAAACGAAGATCATGGCATCTGGTCCCATCACTTCATGGGAAATAGATGGGAAAACAGTAGAAACAGTGTCAGACTTTATTTTGGGGGGCTCCAAAATCACTGCAGATGGTGATTGCAGCCATGAAATTAAAAGATGCTTACTCCTTGGAAGAAAAGTTATGACCAACCTAGGTAGTGTATTCAAAAGCAGAGACATTACTTTGCCGACTAACGTCCGTCTAGTCAAGGCTATGGTTTTTCCTGTGGTCATGTATGGATGTGAGAGTTGGACTGTGAAGAAGGCTGAGCGCCGAAGAATTGATGCTTTTGAACTGTGGTGTTGGAGAAGACTCTTGAGAGTCCCTTGGACTGCAAGGAGATCCAACCAGTCCATTCTAAAGGAGATCAGCCCTGGGATTTCTTTGGAAGGAATGATGCTAAAGCTGAAGTTCCAGTACTTTGGCTACCTCATGCAAAGAGTTGACTCGTTGGAAAAGACTCTGATGCTGGGAGGGTTTGGGGGCAGGAGGAGAAGGGGACGACAGAGGCTGAGATGGTTGGATGGCATCACTGACTCGATGGGCGTGAGTCTGAGTGAACTCCAGGAGATGGTGATGAACAGGGAGGCCTGGTGTGCTGCAATTCATGGGGTCGCAAAGAGTTGGACATGACTGAGCGACTGAACTGAGCTGAACTGATGTGCAAGTGTTATTAGGACAAGCACAGTTTAGAAGGTCCCGTGCACACTGTGTTGCCATGTTGCGTAGCTTTGTGAAGTCTTCTGCTTTAGATTCAGTTAGAACATGAAGCCAGCCTGGAGAAAAAGGGTACAGGAATATAGGGGGGATATGTAGGGTTCGTGGGCAAAAAAGTTTCCTGAGGCTGAAAACCAACGTGCATATGCTATACGCTTCTCTGTCCCTCAGTGTAGGTGGGGATTGCAGTGCTGTTTCCCCACTGTCATCTTCATGAAGCAAACCCTTGTCTCCTTTTTTAGGTCTGACTGAGCAACTTCACTTTGACTTTTCACTTTCATGCATTGGAGAAGGAAATGGCAACCCACTCGAGTATTCTTGCCTGGAGAATCCCAGGGATGGGGGAGCCCGGTGGGCTGCCATCTATGGGGTTGCACAGAGTTGGACACAACTGAAGCGACTTAGCAGCAGCAGCAGCAGCAGCATTCGGCATACACTTTAATCCTTTGTGGTCATTCCTGGTTGAGATGACTAATGTTAGATTTTTCTTGACAGAACGTGGTTATAATTTCCCCTATGAGCAGTGTTCACAATGATAACATATTGTGTTGATTTAGAAATTTTCAATTGATTCATAGTTCCATCACACTTATTTCCTCATTGGATCTTCGAAAACAACCGTGTTGGGTAATCAAGGATACCTAGTACTTTTCCCATTTTGTTGAAGAAAAAACTATAACATTAAAGTCATGTGGAAAGAATTGAAGCTGTGGTTCCCTTGCTCTTAGCCAGGGATTCCACCTACTGTCCTCACTGGGGGTCCACAAACTGAGACCCAAGGGCCAAGACCAGCTTGTAGCCTATTTTTCCTTTTATGGTCCCATGAGAGAGTGATTTTTAAATTTTTAAATGATTACATTTTAAATGGTTTTGTAAGTACTTAACCTAATAGCCTACATTTTATCTCTTGGTCTTAAAATATTTACTCTCTGGCTCTTCAAGAAAATGTTTGCTCAGCCCTATGCCATCCTCTCTAGCCTTCTTTCTATCCTACCCAAACCAGCCCCTCACTAATTAGATTATTGACTCTGTAAAGCAAATACCAACTCTTTTTTTCTTTATGTATTTGGCACACCAGGTATGGATTTCTATGTGTGTAAAAATTTGGCTAATACTATTTGACCATTTAATTCACTCAGACAGACCCAAGTATGCCAATTATGCCCAGAATCTGCCTTGATTTGGGGTTAAAGTTAGAAATGGGGTTGCAGTGGAGATAGAAAAGGTCTAGCTGCTGTAACTTTAGTGTCTGATTTCTAGCATAAAATTTGCTTCAGTCAAACCTAGGCACCCCAGTGACAGTTTTCTCTCGCATCGTGACATCCTAATGTAAGGGCAAATTTGTATCATGTTTAATTCCCTACCCTTCTCCATGACGAGGTAATTCAGTGAGTGCCTTTAGTTCTCAAGTTCCTTTTGCAGCTTTTTTTTTTTGCATCTCTTTTGCATCTATGACTCTTTCAAAATAAAGACAATAGAAGGGACACTGTTGGCTAGAGAAACGTGGGTTCCATGTTAAGAGCATCTTGAAGATAAGGCTGTTTCAGTGACCACATTCGCCATTCTGAAGATGAAACTCTCAGGCCTAAGTCATCATTTTAGTTAGAGCATAACCAGAACAACCATTAAAACTGAATGTGGCCTTCTTGTTGGGCTAAGACAGGAGGGAAGAGCAGTTACTCCAGGCTCAGCAGTGTATGAGAGGGGTGGGTCCATAAACACATTAAGTGAATTGGATGTAAAATGCAATGTGAAATGCTTTGGTGAGAAATGGATCTTCTGCCTCTGCCTATCCTCAGATGGATTTTAGAAATTGTTTCCATATGGAAGCCAACACTGGCATGGTAGCAGGCATGAGTCAAACACTTCCTGCCTTGCTTAGCAAAATACGAGAGGATGCAGAGACTTGTAATCGTGGGAAAGTTTAACAAGGCAACTTGCAAAACTAAAGCCCATCTGACTATCTCACTGGTGTTCCCAATGAATTAGGTTTGAAATCTAGACCTAGGTAAATGTTTTGGGGGCAATAGTGACTTCTCTTTTTCCTTTTAAAAATAGTATTGATTTGGTGTGTTACTTCTCTGAATTATAATATGTAACCCAGAATGGAAAACTTGGAAGATATAAAAAAAAAAAAAAATCTGAAAAATCTACAATCCTACTCAGAGGCACCCACAGGTGCTATTTCAGTGCATTTAGTTTCAGTTTTTATTTTCTGTGTATAGGCATAATTTTAGACAATGTTGAAATTTTGCTTTATTTGATTTCTGTTCTGCTATTTATTTTAATTAATGATGCAATGTGATTTTTTCCCCTGAGCATTTTTAACAAGTACATCAATGTATTATAGTTCATACCATAATTATACAATAATTTCTGTATTCATTCTTCTGGTATTAGCCATGTAACTTGCTTTAGTTTATTAATTTGTTACAGTAATTAATGTTGCAATGAATTTTTAGGAAGAATTTCTGGAGATGGGTTTCTAGTTCAAGGAGTATAACCCTTTTCTAGCTTTTAGAAAGCTTGTATCAGCTTACATTCTTTTCAGCTCTCTCTGAGAGCACATTTGCATCAACTTTCAAATGGTGAGAATTCATTTCTTTTCAGTCTTTGCCAGCTTAATTGTTTAAAGAGCATCTTGATTTTTTTATTCTGTTTTTCTTATGGGCTTATTAGCCAGTTGTATTACCTTTGAGGCTTATCCATTAATTCATCCTTTTGCCCATTTAGGTGGGGGAACGGTGTTCATTTCTCTCTCTCTCTCTTTTTTTAATTGAGTTGCATGATACCTTAAAGCCCTCAGATCATAATATTTTAAAATTATTTTGCCAAGGAGAGTAAAGGGAATCAAGTGGAAGCATTCAGAATTAGAAATTCATAGAGGTTGTGGTTTTATATGAAAAATTAAAATAAATATAAATAATTCTTCTAAAAGATTTTTTTTGGGTGTAGAGTATATTGAAGGTTAGGTCAGTCCCCACTGTAGGAAAAAGGACTTGGTTCTCCTCACATCTCATTTAAAATTAGAAGCTTCTGGTTTTGTCACATTTAAATATATAACCAAAATGTAGACTGAGCATTGTAAAAGGTAGATTTCTCTCTGTAACCAGACTTTTTGAGGCCTCCCGAATTGAAACAATTAAAGCACTGTTTTAGAATAAAATAGTTTACATAATCAACACCACCACCCAGATTTTTAAAAGTTAGCATTTTGCCACAGTTGCTCCACACGATTTTTTCCTGGTTTTCTTTTCTGTATTACAGAATAAGAAGTCACAGGCCGCTAATCCCATTCCCCTCTCTCTGATTATTTTGTTCCTGGCCAGTTTATGCTTTTACTACCCATCCGTGTTTGTTCCAGTAGTCTTAATTCTGTGTTACAGCATGCTATTTTAAGCATCTGTTTCATTAACTTGCCTCCCATTCACTTAACGTTATTTTTAAGAAAGCATCACTTTTTGAAATATTAAGCATATGTTTCAGAGAAGGCGATGACACCCCACTCCAGTACTCTTGCCTGGAAAATCCCATGGACAGAGGAGCCTGGTGGGCTGCAGTCCATGGGGTCGCACAGAGTCGGACACGACTGAAGCGACTTAGCAAGCAAGCAAGCAAGCATATGTTTTCAAATGCTCTATATATCAAGGAATATTTGACAGGGTATATGTGGTGAAAATGACAGAATTAAAGAAAGAGTGGCAAAATGCTGCAGAACCAGAGATCAAAGCAAGGAGCTGTTAAAATGTCTGTTCAGTTGGGTCACTTTGCGAGTCATACAAAAATCATAAACCTATTCTCTGCCCTCGATGAATTTTATTCTAATTGAGTAAAAGAAAGTAGAAATAAACACATGATAAATTGAAACAGAGATTCTTTCCCTTCTGAGCTACAGGGAAATCCCCAAACAGAGAGCCAAACCCTTGTTAAATAACCCTTGTGTGCAGGAAAACTTTGTTAACGTCACTAGTGAGCATATGCTTAAGGGTCAAGAAATGAACTGACTTTTCTAATACTTAAAACCAGGAAGGAAATACATATTTTTAGTAAAACACTAAATATTTTGTGGAGAAAAGTCTATTACTCATTGTGTTGAGGTTTTCCTCAAATAGCTATTGACCACCAGCTCTGGGCAGGGCACTTTTTGTATGTGTTAAATATAGCTTGCTGTTTCTGGAGTTAGGCTGAGTTCAGTGGTTCAGAGCATTGGTGCTTCACGATGACCAGATTCTCGTTTTGTGCCTTCTCCTCTTGTGGGGGTAAAACGGGGCTGGGAGGCCAAGTGTGTGTTGACAAGGACAAGCGAAGAGTACCGATATCAAGGATCCTCAGTGCTATTAGAAAAGAGGCTGTGGTGTAGGCACTAAGCCAGAAAACATGGCAGCTGTGGGAATATGAAATAGGGACATTGGATCAGGGAAGAAAAAGCCAGCAGCCTTCTGGGTCACATTCCAGGTTCCATCTCTTCTGAGGCCTCACAAGATTTCTTCCCAGAGATGATATTGCCTCTTCAGAAGTAGCCCACTTCAGATCTTCCTGGCTTTTAGTCTAATGTATACAATTATGTATATATTATATGTGTATGTATATGTGTAAACGTATATGGCTAATACAGTCTTATCCAGCTTTGGAGGGTGTTCCACTTAACATGCATTGGCAAGGTATCCTATACTAGTACGAAGAAGGTCTCAGAGTTCCCTTTCATAGTATTGGGATCGTTGCATGCACAAACAAGGTGCTCAGTATATATTTATGGAGGTGCTCCAGCCCTGCCAAAGTTGCCCCAGTAACGTTGGGGATGGGGTGGGTGGAAAAAAACTAGGAGGGAAGAGCTAAAATTTGCATTAAAATCTAAGCATAAAACTTCCCAAGCAGGAGAAGCCAACAGACTTCAACTGACTCAAAAACTCACAAGATAAAAATTCTGTTCTCTGAAGAGAGGCTTCATTGTTTAGTGTCCGCCCAAAAAAGCCTCATCATACTAGGTGTGTGTGTGTTGGGTGGGGGGGGGGGGGGGGGGGGAGTATATTTACCTGTGGATTGGAGATTCCTTCTTTTTGATGACATTTTAATCTTGGATTCATTATTCAGTAAACCATTCATTATACGTAAACCATTTATATAATAGTTCTCAATTGGCTGCCGTCCTTTTTGATGACCTGTCCTAATGGAGAAAGCAGCCGTGGAGAAAATCCAAAGCAGCTGACAATCTAAATGCTGTTAGATTTGCTTGTGAAATACAATGCTTGGTTTCCCACTGCAGATAGGTTCAGACTCATGGACTTGAGACCTATGCAGTTACATGGGCCCATTCCTCAGAAGGGCCCTGGTCCTGGTTTAATGCTCTGCTGTCACTGCCTTGAGATTTTAATTGCTTTTGAACAAAGGGCTCCACGTTTTCATTTTATACTGGACCCTGACAATTATGTAGCTGGTCTTGGCTTCAAATTAGCTTTTCTTAGACTGTAACATGATTCTGCATCCCAGAAGAAGTCCATATGAACAAAAGGAAGAGACTTCTCACAGCCAGAATGTGGCCAACATTCAACCTGTGACTTTGCTCTGTGTGATACCCACATGGCTGATGGAGATATAGCTGACATGTGCTGAAAGTCTTCCAAGTGCGCAAAACAAGAAGGTAAGATATTATTGGTACATATGACATCAGACTTCAAGGGTCACAGAGAACAAATGTGTCCTCCTCTGTAAGAACTAAGAAGGTATGGAGAAACCCACTCTTTAAGGCAGTATTTTAAGAACTGTATCACCAAGAAAGGTGTTCTAGTGTCCCGTTGTGAGTTTAAATCCTATTCTTGGCCAGTGACAAAGAGCAGACATGAACTATGATTCATGGATGAAAGGTGATGTGGTTGACCTATCTTGGTCAGAAGAATTTGTCCGGAGGAAGGCTTTTGATGCAGAGGAAACTGCAGAGAAAGCAAAAGTATGTGCACATCCTTTAGCTTCCTGATGTGCCCTGTGACTTGTTCCTACAGAGAAGGCTTGCATCTCTCTTAGCGACCTGCCTTTCCCCATATACCCTGACATCCATTTCTGAGCCAGCAGTACCCAAGCAACCTTTAAGCCTTGATCCTCTCTCTCATATTTAATAAACCTTTGCAGTAATTCATCCTTTTTGCACACCCTCATGAAGAGAAGTTTGGCATCAGCGACCATGCCAAATGCCTACGGTAACAGTGACAATATATCCCAGAGTCATGCCATGCATGTCTCAACAGCCATTTATTCTTGTTACAGTTACTGAACTTACCACTCAAGAGTTCTGCTAAATGCTAACATATACATTGTATTCATTTCCTAGAATCATTGTAACAAATTACCTTAAACTGGGTGACTTGAAACAATACAGCTTTATTCTCTTACATTTCTGGAGGCTAGAAGTCTGAAATCAAGGTATCAATCTGGACCATGCTCTGTCTGAAAGCCCTAGGGGAAAATCTGTTCCGTGTCTATTTTCTGGTTCCTGGTAGTTGCTGACAATCCTTACCTTATAGAAACATCATTCTAACCTCTGCCTTTGTCTTCACATGGCCTTTCTGTCAGGACACCAGCCATTGGATCTAGCACCCACCCTTAGCCAATATGCCCTCATCTTAACTTAGATAATTACATCTTCAAAGACCCTATTTCTGGAAGACTTTATATTCTGAAGTTCTGGGTGGGCATGAATTTTGGGAGGATACTATGTAACCCACAACACATAGATTTTCAAAAAGATACATTTACTGCTCTCAAGTTGCTTGCCATGCAGAGTGGGAAAAGAGAGATACGAAATCATATTCCACAGATACAAAGGGGTAAAGCTCATAAGAAATAGACAAAATGCTGTGGAAAGCTAAAGGAAGGGGAGACAGTTTCCAGAGGGCACAATGAGGAAAGGCTTCATGGAAGAGGTGGTGTGGTTGTTGGATGTTGACTGGTAAGCGAGACTGAGATATGTAGAGAAAATACACGGAGAGAGTTTGGGAAACAACATGAGCTAAGGCAGGGAGGAGAGAATCAAAGGAGCACGAACACATATGAATTACTGAGGTTGGCTGGAAAATAGAACACATGATAATCAGTGGTATCCAGAAAAGTACCCTGGATAAGATGACAGCGATCATGAATGTATGTGAACCTTGTTCATCACACAGTGCAGAGTCGCTGATTGTTTTAAAGGGAAGTGATAGATTGTGCTTTGTGTTTTAAGTATATATGGCAGAAGTACAAGGGATGCATTTATTCATTTCTTTTGTGCAACACATATTTATTGAATACTGGACTCTGAGGAGTATAATAGATCTGAGAATGAGATAGAGAGTTGCAGTTGTCTTTCCTACCCACTAGAAGCTTTCTGTCCAGTAAAGAAGACAGAGAACTTAGATACTATTAGGTATGTAATAATACTTAGGTATTATTAGAATGTAGCATGCCATGATGGGTGCCATGAATGCATAGGGGAGAAACACTTATTCTTCCATGGAAAGCTTTTAAAAGGAATTGATGTTACAGCTGAGATGAGAGGACAGATGGCAAAGTGGGCACTCAGAGTGTGGGCAACGTGTTTGAAGGCTAGACACTAAAGCCATTAGGGGAAGCTACAAGAAGTCCCCCACAGGAGGAAGTGTGATGTGGGGATGGTCAACACACTGTGAGTAGAGGTCGGGGAAGAGGTCATAAATGAAGCTAGAGAGAGAGACAGAGACAGAAGCTAGTTTATATGCCACCCTGAAGGCAAAGACATAGCGAGAGCTGCGTTTTAGAAAGGCTTGCAAGGGTTGTTTTGTGGGGAAGAGATTAGAAAGTGGTGGTCAATGGGAGAGAAAATGATGGCTGGGTTCAGGGCAGTAGCAATGGAGACAGAGAGCTATTTAGGAGGGAGAATCTACTGGACTCCAGAGTGATAGAATGTAGAGTCGAGGAAGAGGAGGGAGCCACAGATGACCCTCAGGCATAGACAACCTAGTGAATGATTCAGCAAGTTAGAGGCCAACTGAAGGGGTATGCACTTCTACTTTATTGACTATGCCAAAGCCTTGACTGTGTGGATCACAATAAACTGTGGAAAATTCTTCAAGAGATGGGAATACCAGACCACCTGACCTGCCTCCTAAGAAATCTGTGTGCAGGTCAAGAAGCAACAATTAGAACTGGACATGGAATAACAGACTGGCTCCAAATAGGAAAAGGAGTATGTCAAGGCTGTATATTGTCACCCTGCTTATTTAACTTATATGCAGAGTACATCATGAGAAACGCTGGGCTGGAGGAAGCACAAGCTGGAATCAAGATTGCCGAGAGAAATATCAATAACCTCAGATATGCAGATGACACCACCTTTATGGCAGAAAGTGAAGAAGAACTAAAGAGCCTCTTGATGAAAGTGAAAGAGGAAAGTGAAAAAGTTGGCTTAAGATTCAGAAAACTAAGATCATGAAATTTGGTCCCATCACTTCATGGCATATAGATGGGGAAACAATGGAAACAGTGAGAGACTTTATTTTGGGGGGCTCCAAAATCACTGCAGATGATGACTGCAGCCATGAAGTTAAAAGACGCTTACTCCTTGGAAGGAAGGTTATGACCAACCTAGACAGCATATTAAACAGCAGAGACATTACTTTGCCAACAAAGTTTGGTCTAGTCAAAGCTATGGTTTTTCCAGTAGTCATGTATGGATGTGAGAGTTGGACTATAAAGAAAAGTGAAGTTGCTCAGTCGTGTCCGACTCTTAGCGACCCCATGGACTGCAGCCTACCAGGCTCCTCCGTCCATGGGATTTTCCAGGCAAGAGTACTGGAGTGGGGTGCCATTGCCTTCTCCAACTATAAAGAAAGCTGAGCACTAAAGAATTGATGCTTTTGAACTGTGGTGTTGGAGAAGACTCTTGAGAGTCCCTTGGACTGCAAGGAGATCCAACCAGTACATCCTAAAGGGAATCAGTCCTGAATATTCATTGGAAGGACTGATGCTGAATCTGAAACTCCAATACTTTGGCCACCTGATGTGAAGAACTAACTCACTGGAAAAAACCCTGATGCTGGGAAAGATTGAAGGTGGGAGGAGAAGGGGACAACAGAGAATGAGATGGTTGGATGGCATCACCAACTCAATGGATATGAGTTTGAGTAAACTCCAGGAGTTGGTGATGGACAGGGAAGTCTGGTGTGCTGCAGTCCATGGGGTCACAGAGTCAGACATGACTGAGAGACTGAACTAAACTGAAGGGATATGTGTGGGGGAGAGAGATGGTGAGTTCAGCTAGAGAATTTGAGGCTCTTAAGAGATATTTAGGAGAAAACATCTGGTAAAGAGATATGAATTTGTGTTAACAGAATATCTGGGCTCAGATAACGATGTTAAAGTCATCAATATTAACTGGCAATTAAGTGTAAATTCCCTGGTAGCTCAGCTTGTAAAGAATCTGTCTGCAATGCAGCAGACCCTGGTTTGATTCCTGGGTTGGGATGATCTACCCACTCTAGTAATCTTGGGTTTCCCTGGTGTCTCAGATGGTGAAGAATATGCCTGCAATGCGGGAGACCTGGGTTCAATCCCTGGGTTTAGACAATCCCCTGGAGAAGGGAATGGCTACCCACTCCAGTATTCTTGCCTGGAGAATCCCAAGGACAGAGGAACCTGGCAGGCTAGAGCCCATGGAATTACAAAGAGCTGGACGTGACTGAGTGACTTTCACTTCCACTTTTAACTTTGTGTGAGTAGAGTTGAAATAGTAGAGGCCTAGCCCAAACCATGCAAGCATGAATAATGAAGAAATGGGCCGACGAAGGGGACAAAAGGGATGTGGCCAACAGAGTGGGATGAAAACCAGAAAAGAATGGGTCATAGGATCCAAGAAAGGATAATATTTTAAGGAGAGAATTGTTGGTTCTTTTGAATGTAGATGAGAGATCCAGTAAGATAAGAACTAAACAATGTCTATTGGATTGAGCAGCCAAGTAGTCCTTGGGGCCCATTGGAGGCCATCGTCTGGCCCGTGGGATGTGCTGACCTCAAAGAGGAGAGTGGTGGCATAAATGATAGATGATTAATAGGCAAGCAGTATAGAGATTGGGTAACAGGGATGATGGTGATATTATTGACAGAAAGGGACACTGATGGAGAAGTTATTTATGTGTGGGAAAGGGGAGATAATGAGCTCCATTACTTGCAATGAAAGCATCCTGAGGAAATCTTTTGCTTGTATAAGCAACCCTAAGACAAACATCCTCACACATGTTCCCTTGGAGACTTGTGCAAGATCTTCTCTGCGGTATTGACAAGAAATGGAATTGCTAAGTTATACCTTAAGGTACAAGGATACTAAGTGCCAGTAAGAACTCCTAGGAAGCTCTTCAGAAGGACTCTCATTTTATGTTCCCAACACCAGTGTGTGGAAAGTTCCTAAACTTTGCTAAAGCTTGGTATTATTCCGTTTTCTAATGTTTGCCAATCTTACTGGTATAATGGGATGTCTTGCCGTTATTTTCGAATACATTTACCTGTTACTAACAAGACATTCATACTTTTAGAAGCATTCAGACTTTATTCCTCCTTGTATTGCCTAGTCATAGCCTTTATCTGTTTTTTTTTCTTACAGGTTTCCTATCATTTTCTCACTGTTTATTTGTTCATTGCTTATTTTTCATGTTAAACCTGTATCGGTTTGACATTGGAAATAGCTTTTATTCATTAGAAATCCATAACTTTGACATTGTCAAACCCATTAATGCTTGTACTTTATAATTTCTTTCCCCTACCTCCCTCCTGCATCATGGCGATTTTTAACGTTGTTTTTTTTTTTTTTTCTCTTTTAGTTTCTACTTTTACCTTTCACTCTGCATTTCTTAATACCCCCTGGAAGTCCTTTTGAATATGGTGTGACATAGGGATCTGCCTAATTTTTCTCCTGCTGGGGAGTCACTATCAGCTATAAATTTCCACAAATAAACCCCTGTTGGTTTTCTTTTGTGGGGAGCACTTGGTTTTATTTGTGGAAGGATTTTTTATTACTGATTCAGTTGTTTTTGTTGGGACTTTTCATTCAGTTGTTTTTGTTGGGATATCTCCTGGAATCTATAGATCCATTGGGAGGAAATTGATATTTTTTTTCACTATTGAGCCTTCCCATCTATGAATGTGACATGGTTCTTTATTTGTTTAGATCTTTTCAAATTATTCTAGTAAATGCTTAGCTGTAATATTAGGCACATTATATTTTTATGATATTATAAACAGTATCTTTGTAAAAATGTAATTGAATAATTTTTCATTGAATTATATAAAAATGTAATTGTTTATAGTACATTGATTCAGAATAACACTGCTAAACTCTACTGTTTAGATTTCTTTTTCACTTTTTAACCTTCACATTGATATCTATTTGATTAATTTTGTTGTGGCTTCACCACTCATACCGTTTATTTCTCCTCCTGCACTAGCTGGAACCTCTAGTACAACATTGAATAGAAGTAGTGAGAGTGGGCATCCTTTCTTATTCCCAGTTTCAGATGGAAGGCTTTCAGTATTTCGCCATTAATAAGACGTTTGCCAGAGGTAAATACCCTTTATCAGAGAAAGGGTATTTAATTCTGTTCCTATTTTGCTAAAAGTTTTTATATTGAATAGATGTTGAATTTCATCAAATTCTTTTTTACATCTATTGAGTAAATCATATCATTTTTCTCTTTAATCTGTTAATGTAGGGACTTATAGTCATTAATTTTCTAATGTTAAATAAACTTTTCATTTCAGGGATAAATCCTACTTGGGCATGACATATTATCATTTTTATATATTGCTGGGTTTGGTTTGATAATACTTTAGTTGAATTTTGCATCTATTTTTTTGAGTGATGTAATTTTCCTTTCTTATAATATCCTTGTCAGGGTTTGACATCCCATTTTGCTAGGCTCATCAAAATAATTGGGTACTGTTCCCCTTTTTCCCATATTTTAGAATAGTTTTTATATTAAAATTATTTGTTCCCTAATTACTTGGTAAAACTCATCAGCAAAGCCATTGACATACTAAGTTTTACTTGTGGGATGGGTTTTGATGACTGATTCAGTTTTTCTTTTTTTTTAATGTTTATGGGGATATTTAGGGTTTTTTTTTTCTTTTCAGGCCAATTTTAATAGTTGTATTTTTCTAGGAACTTTTCAGTTTTATCTATATTTTCAAATTTATTAATATAAAGTTATGCATTGTAGTTGTTCAGTTAATAAGTTGTGTCCAACTCTGCAACCCCATGGACTGCAGCACACCAGGCTCCTGTCCTTCACTGTTTCCTAGAGTTTGCTCAAAATGTCCATTGAGTCAATGATGCCATCCAACCATCTGATCCTCTTCGTCCCCTTCTGCTGCCTTCAGTCTTTCCCAGCATCAGGATCTTTTCCAATGAATCAGCTCTTCACATCAGATAGAGTATTGGAGGTATTGGAGCTTCAGCTTTAGCGTCAGTCCTTCCAATGAATATGCAGGGTTGATATCCTTTAGGACTGACTGGTTGGATCTCCTTGCAGTCCAAGGGACTCTCAAGAGTCTTCTCCAGCACCACAATTCGAAATCATCAATGCTTTGGCACTTAGCCTTCTTTATGGTGCAGCTCTCTTATCCATACATGACTACTGGGAAAACCATAGCTTTGACTATATGGACCTTTGTTGGTAAAGTTATGCATTACATCCCCTTGTTATTCTTTTTCATATCTCTAACATCTGTAAGCAGTCTTCATTTTTATTATGAATATTACTATATTTTCAATTTTGTTCTTGATCTGTCAATTTTACTCATTATTTCAGAAATTTAAAAAATTGAGTTTTTTGTCTGTTCATTCTACTACATGTTTATTTTCAAGTTCTATTTATTAATGCTTTTTAAAAAATGTTCTGCCTTATACTTTTCTTTTAAAAAAAAAACAACAAAGCCTTTTATTGTGGACAATTTCAAGCATGTGTGAACTAGATAGAATAGTAAAAAGAACTGTCAGGTACCCATCATTTAACTTCAACAGTTATTCATATATGATCAACCTTGTTTCATCTATACCCCATCCACTTTTCCCCTGCCCTTTAGATTATTTTTGTGATATAATCCCAAGAGCATGCCATTTCCCCCTAAATGATGTTGAAAGGTGTTATTTAAAAAGGTGTTTTATTTACACCTCCAAAAAAAAGGTTTTTTAGGTTTTATTTTGGAAAATTTCAAATATATATATATATAAATACAGGAAATAGTACAATGAACCTTAATGTAGCCATCATCCAGCTTGAGCAACTGTCAATTCTTGATATCTTATTTCCTCTGCATCCTTCCCACTGCCTCCCACACACTATTTAAAGAAAATATTTATTTAAAGAAAAGTCTATTTGTAATTTTACATTTGCAGTTATTTGAATTTACCTGTAAGGTCTAAGGACTTCATTGCAAAATAGAGATAGAAAAATGTTTTCATGTCTAAAACTTATTAACAGTCCTTAATATGATCAAGTATCTAATCAGTGTTTATTTTCCTAATTGTCTCTTTTTACTTTACCATTTCTTTGAATCAAGGTCCAAATTCATAGTAATATATTTCATTCATCAATATTATCTTAAGTGTCTTTTTAATCTAGAGTGACCTTATCTTTCTCTTTTACTTCTTAATTTTTGCTTTGTGTTATTTTATGTGTAAGTTCAGTGATTAAAGAAGCTAAATTATTTGTCTTATAGATAGACCCACAATTTGAATTTTGTTCTTTGCATTCTCCTGTTGTCATTTAATGTATCCTGTTCCTGTGTTTCAAAATAAAATAATAGTTAGATCTATATAGGCTTCATTAGATAATGACTTGATTTCTTTTTCTAAAAATCCTCTAAGAGGGTAAGCACATTTACATCAGAATACATGCAATGTCTGAATTTTCTTTGTTGTGATGTTACAGCTATTGATGTTATTTTTTTGATCCATTGATTCATTAGTGGTTACACAATAGCAATATTCTATCATTTACTTTCTATTTATTAGCCAGAGCATTTCTTAAAGCAAGGTAACTTTTTTATCAGTGAATATCTGGTTACAAGTAAGGTTTATATAAGAAATAAAGGACATGATTCTTTCCCTTTATTTACCAGTTTTTAAAATAATAAGTTGCTTTTCTAGAATACTCTAATGATGACCAGTGTCATCAACAGTATTATTATGAACTCTAGATGTAAATATGTTCATGTATTTTGATGTGTTGAAGTTATTATTACTGCTGCTGCTCACGTTGTCCCATTTGTGGCCAGTGGGAAACTCTTTAAATTGATTTCTGTGTCCTTACAATATAGACTATGTCATGACTGATACCCTGGCTACTGGTATGACACAGTATTCCATGTTCATCTTGTGGAATCTGACTCAAACTGGGAATCAATTATTTTTCCAAGGAGCACTGGTTCCTCTTAGTTGGAAATAATTAGAGACTACAGTCTCAATGTAAGACCCGCCTGTTGATAACAGGTTGGTCATGGTTTTTAAGTTTTCAAGAGACCATGTAGGAACAATTTTTAAAAAAATTATTATTATCATGAGTTCATACTGATACTTCCAATCCAAATTCAGGGCTACCTGTTTTTGCTTACCTTCATCAAACTTATATCTGCATATCCTTTCTTCCATGCTGAAAATCTGTGCCAATATGGTTACTTATTTCTGTTATCCCACGATATGCATAGGAAAGTTTCAGAATAAAAATACCAACACTACCACCAATGATAAAATTATTTAAAACAGTTTGACATATTTTAGAGTATTTAGATTTTAGGGCAGTATGGTTTATTGTCAACTTACTGTATTTTGAAAACACAATGATATTTTTTTCTTTGAGAAGAGGTTATACTGTTAGGTGACACTTTCATTTTAACTTCAATGTTTAAAGATAGCATTTAACTTAATATTTTGTACTTTTACCAGATTCCAAAGTCAAATCCACAGTACAGAGTGTATTCACAGTTAACATTCACAGCTTCTCTTACTATCTACTCCACTCCCCATTCCCTATAGGTAGCCATTACCTTTTACTTATTTTTCTTTTACTTATTCTGTTGTTATATATATACATATTTATACATTCACTTGTGGATTATATTTCCCTTCTTAGGTAAATTGTAGCATAATATATATGCTTTCTTCTACCTTCATTTTTTCACTTAAAGCATAAGAAAATAGACGACATAACACAATAGCTGACGTGATACCACTATCACATCCAGAAATTTAATATTTTCTTAATTAAATATCCAGTCAGGGTTCAGAGTTCTCAAATTGAATCATAAAAGTAATTTTTGTTCTTTTTTTCAAAAATTAATTTTTTTAGTGAACCAGACCCTAAGTCTCTTATATTCTGTATGTTTCCTCTGCATCCTCACTTCTTCTTTCCCTTCCTCAAGCAGTTTGTTGAAGAAAAACCAGGTCATTTGTCATGTACAGTTTCCTTTTTTTTTTTGTAACTTTTAACTCTTTATTTTGTATTGAGATATAGTCAGTTAACAATGTTGTGGTAATTTCAGGTGAACAGTGAAGAAACTCAGCCATATATATATATATATGTATATGAATGCAGTCTAAATTTTGCTGGCTGTGTGTCCAGGACACTGGTTAACATGTTCCTCTAACTCCTGTATTCCTGTACAATGGTTCAGTTCAGTCCAGTTGCCCAGTCGTGTCCGACTCTTTGCGACCCCATGATTTGCAGCACATCAGGCTTCCCTGTCCATCGCCAACTCCCGGAGTCCACCCAAACTCATGTCCATTGAGTCGGTGATGCCATCCAGCCATCTCATCCTCTGTCGTCCCCTTCTCCTCCTGCCCCCAATCCCTCCCAGCATCAGAGTCTTTTCAAATGAGTCAACTCTTTGCATGAGGTAGCCAAAGTATTGGAGTTTCAGCTTCAACATCAGTCCTTCCAAAGAAATCCCAGGACTGATCTCCTTTAGGATGGACTGGTTGGATCTCCTTGCAGTCCAAGGGACTCTCAAGAGTCTTCCCCAACACCACAGTTCAAAAGCATCAATTATTCAGTGCTCAGCTTTCTTTACAGTCCAACTCTCAGATCGATACCTGACCACTGGAAAAACCATAGCCTTGACTAGACGGACCTTTGTTGGCAAAGTAATGTCTCTGCTTTTTAATATGCTATCTAGGTTGGTCATAACTTTCTTTCCAAGTAGTTCGATCAAAAACTCTTCTAAGCCTTTTGGATATATTTTGTTTTTCCATTTCTATTTCTTAAGATGGATTCCTATTGCACTGATACTTTGCCTTCCTTCCTTTCTAAGGTGAACATTTAAAGTGATGTCTTTTTTGCTATATACAGTTTTACCTGCATTCTGTAAGCTTGAAAGTTAGTTTTTGTAGTGTTTTCATTGTTATTCAGTTGTAAACATTTGCTCACTTCTACTATGATTTTTTCCTTTACATATTAGTTTTCTTATTTACAAATGTTTTCTAAATTCTGAACTGATAGGCGTTTCAGTAGTTATTTTTATGTTATTGATTTCTAGGTAAACTGCATATGGTCAGAGAACATATCAGTGTTTGCTATAGTGGTATAATATAGTTTATCATTTCAGTCCTTTGAAATTTGCTGAGATTTGCTTTATCATTCATCACCCAACGTATGTCCCATCTTTAAAAATGTTCCTTGAAGAGAATGTGCATTCTAGGCTGTAGTTGGTTGGTACAGTCTTCTGTATAAGTTGTACTACAGGAAATTGCTGGTTTTGAAGGTCTAAATGAAACTTCTGCATTTCAAAAAGATATGCTTTATTTAAAACATACACCATCAGCATTGACGTTTTTCTCTGGGTGAAATATTAAATGAACATTCCATATTTTTATAAAATTTGGCACTTTTAGGCTGTATAACTTACTAAAACCCTCTAGTGGCTACTTATCCAGTGGGATAGTTTTGTATATTGGGAAGAACTCCAAGTCCTGATAAAGGTGGTCGCGCACTGGACAGCATCCAGTGAGAATGTTGGGTACACCCAGCTGTAATAGCCCAAGTCAGTTACTTTTGCTGTTGCAGTTAGTGATGAGTGTGGTGGAATGTCAGTGTGCAAAGTTTGGGAATGTGTCTGGTAACCCATGTGGGTTGCTTTAAGATCATATTTTTGTTTATAATTTCTAGTTTTTGATTATATGTTGCTGCTGCTACTGCCTAATCAAGTTGTAAAAAGAATAATAAATTATGACTTTCCAGCACAACATGCAGTATTTTGTAATATAGCTATGGGTCTGGTCCTTGTTTGGAAGCTTCACTAACATCCAACCATTGTTCAGGCTATTTGCAATCATCATACAACTAATGACTCACTCTAAAATGGGCTCTGTGACAGACAGTGGTAGATGTACCTCCAAATGTCTTGATTTCTTATTCATCAGTTGGTGTACTTACTTTTCTAATTTTTTTTTTTTTTTACCTTTCCTATAACAGTTAAGTGTTGAGAAGCTATCATAGATCTCAAATTACGATTTGTGAATTAGCTTCTGCCCTGGCTTGGAATTGACCTTTCAAACTAGAGTTGGGTATTCCAAAGGCCTTTGAGACTCAGATCCCTGGAAATAAGATTTCTAAACCACCAGCAAATAGCTCTCTAACAGAGCCATCTCCAAGGGCAAAATTGTTGTTGCAACCTAGTTCAATGGTACTGTGTCTGTTTAAAATTATATATTAAAGAAGTATTTAGAATTATTTTGACAATATCGTAATGTTTTGTTGCTGTTCAGTCACACACTTGTGTCCAGTTCTTTGTGACCCCATGGACTGCAGCGTGTCAGGCTTCCCTGTCCTTCTCCATCTCCTGGAGCTTGCTCAAACTCATGTCCATTGAGTCGGTGAGGCCACTCAACCATCTCATCCTCTGTCTTCCTCTTCTCCTGCTTTCAATCTTTCCCAGCATCAGGGTCTTTTCCAGTGTTTACATAGGAGGAAAAATAACCAATAACAAAAACAGCCAATTATCAAAGAGAATTAAACAAAATTAAATTAAAAAAGTCTAACAAGACAGTAGGAAATAAACTGTGTATCAATTTTTACGCATCTCAGGTAATTTTTAACTTGTCTAATACTATTTCATGTGGTAAAACATAATATTTTCATTAGATCAGTTTTACTTTAGTGTTTTTCATATCTTCATCATCTTAATTACTTTCTATTTCACTTATCAATAACAGAGAAATGAATTAATATCTTCATCAGTGATTATCCCACTATTTGTAGAAGTCTATATTTTCAGTTATTTTCTCTTAAAACATTGAGATTTCATTCTGAGGGTTTTTCACTTTCATCGTTTCTGAACAGTAGTCAGCTGTCCACCTGTTCCTGCTCTGAAGGTAAACTATATGCTTTTCAGATGTTCTCTTGCTCTCTTTTTTTTGTTTTTGTTTTGGCTGATCCACAGTTTTACTGTGATATAACAAGATACAGATTTACTGTGATTTGTTCTGCTTGGATTTTAGTAACCTCTGTGAATCTGACCTCCATTACTTATGGTACATTCTCTGTCATTATTTCCAATGTGTCTTCTACCCATTCTGTCTTCTCTTGGGAACTCTAATTCGATGTATGTTAGAACTTCTACCTCTGTATGTCATTTATCTTAACCACTTTATAACATTTTCCATATTTTTGTCTCTCTGTACTGCAGTCTGGATAAGTTCTTCAGATATATATGCCAGTTTACTAACTGCTTTCATCTATTTCCAATCTGCTTTAGCTTACTCTTTGAAGTTTTAGATTTTGGTGACTAATTTTTTTTTTAAATTTCAAAAAGTTCCATTTAATTTGCTGTCAATCTGCCTGTTCACTTTTCATAACAAGTTATTCTTTTCCTATCATTTTTTATTATTTTTTGTGGTTTTAATACTTTTATATATACCCATGTCCCAGTCTCTATCAGGTTCAATTAGAAGTTCTAGAAAGTCTAAGTATTCTTTTTTATGGGCTTTGTTGATTCTCCTGTCAGGCAGGTTTTTTTCATGGTATACTTTGTAAATTTGAATTGTGAGTTCATCTTTAGTGGAGCCATTGGTCACCTAGACTGGAGTTTGTCTGTCCAAAATGATTTTACACTACATTATTTTTGGGGATTTAGTCTTTCTGTAAAAGCACAACTGCTTTTCCCACCCAAATCTCAGGTGGAGATAAATTTCATTGTTATTTCTTCAGGTAAGATGGCAAAATTTTTTACTAGGCTAACTTTCATGGACGATGAGCCCTGTGAGGATTCCAAATTAACTGAAATAACTTCCCAGCACACAATGCATACAATCTTATTTTCTGTCTCTACCCAGCCATTAAGTCCCAATTCATTGGATTTCTAAATTTGAAACACATGGTTTTGTCCCCACCACACTGTTCACATGACAGCTCGAGAGCTTATGATGCTTTCAGCCCTTTCTTTCTTTCTGGTGTCTGACTATTTTCTTCTTCTTGCAAGGTTAGATGTAGATTTTAAAAGCCACTATATTTTATTCAGATTTCATATGTTTGATTCAAATGAGAGGACTTTTATTTGGAACAGGTATTACAGGTTCACTCTGTGTAGGGAAAGGGGTATGCAGATATGGCAGCAGATGAGAAGGAAAGGGGCTTCATTAGCCCAGATAATGTCAGTACATGTTGAGATTTTCAGAAGCATTTTCAAGACCATGTCAAAATTTTCCTGGGAAATCTGTGGTTTGTAGGCATTCCTCATGACCTTGAAGTTGTAATTCCCCCACCTCCTAAGACTAGGACAAGAAATGAATCACATAGTCTTTAATATTTGGATTAAGCAAATGCTACAGTTTATATAAAACAAGGCAGTTCAGTAGTGATTGCAGCTTCACAAGGTGGTTAGTACCTGGAACTAATCTCTGAATCTCAGCATGTGGATTTTATATGACTGCTTAAGCTCTCCTGCTATATGTCATCTGATATCACTCTAAGGCAAGAGTGAGGTCCAGATGGGAAATCTGGATAACTATTAGTTATCATTAGACTTAGACCTAACTTCCTATCTTCCTGTATCTTAGCTATGAAGAATATTGGAAGTAGGACTGAGATGTGTGTTCACTTGGGGTTTTGTAGGAATAAGTACAATATAACTTTAGATTTATGAAGATTAGACACAACCTCATGGAAGGTGCATGAAAGCTAATGTAAAACACATACTCATGTGTTCCCATTTCAGTATGGCCCAATCTTTGCACTGTTTGTGTCTTGAAACTTCTCCAGAGTGAAGGATATTTTTGCCTCTAGGATTTTGTACTATGATTTTTCTTACTCTGAATTCTCCAGCAGGCTTGGACTCCATTTGCTTTCTTCATTCCATTTTCTAGTCCTTGTCTTGATCCATATTTTGTCTCCTAGTATAATCATGCCATTATTCATTTGAAAAACAGTGTTCAGTTATTTCAGATGGAACCTGAAAGGAGGGGGAAGTATATGTATGTACTCAATACACAGTTTTAAGTGGAAAATTTGTTCCAAGTTTTAAGATCGATTAGTGATATGTATGGTAATGCAAACATAAACCCTTTACAATTATTGTAATAAAATTAATTACTGTTTAATTATAATACTTTAAAAATTGTTGCTTATACTTAAACATGTCAAGCTTAATCTCTAGGACATAGTTGCATGTAACAAGGGTCCACTTATGAGCATCATTTTTGTTCCTTCAAATAACAAGTCTAATTTCAAATGTGAATAGAGGAGTCAAAACTATACTCCTTATTAAGCTTAGTTCTCAGCTGTAGTTGAAATGTTAATGTAGCTAGGACTTTAGAAGGAATTACTTTATTCCATATCAAATCACTTACATAAACAAAGGTGAACCACTCATTAATGCCATTACTTTATTCTGAATATTGATAGGCTTATACCTAAATTATACAATTCCCTTCTCTGGAAAATGCTTAGAATATGTGTGGCTGAGTCCTTTTGCTGTCCACCTGAAACTATCCTAACATTGTTAATCAGTTACCCTCCAATATGAAATAAAAAGTTAAAAAAAAAGAAAATACGTGGAGGCGGCCAATAGTCTGGCTATTTTTTTAATAACTTCCTGCTGAGAACATTTTTCTTCCGAAGACTAGATGAGTATTTCTTAGACCTGTTCACTTAACAGGCCTAAAAATCATGGTAACCCAAAAGTAATGAACATTCATAGTGTCCAAATTATGGTTTCTAAGTATCATTCTCCACTTAAAGAAACTAGGGCTTCTTAAAGAGCTGGCTGGTTCCACTCCAATATGTAAGTTTATGATAAGGTATCATGCCAGATGGTAAAGAAGATATTTAAAAAAATTAAAGGAGCATGTCAAAGGACAGACATGATTTGGCTCCCACTGGCAAGAAATGGGACACTGTGAGCATCAAAAAGAATAAGGAATGAAGTTGTTGAACAATGAGTCTAGTGATACTCAAATAAAAAGGAAGAGAAAATAGGGAGAGAGAAGAGACGGGAGGGAAAAAACCCCCAAAACAACCACCACCACTAATTGGATACTGTTAGCATTAACTCTTTACTCTGAAAATTGGCAAATAAAAAGAAATAAGTAAGCATTTATCCTTTCTTTCCCATATGGGTTGTATTTCTGGATAATACATAGTCCCAGTTAATGAGGGAAATTTATTTTATATAGAAGGATTTCAACTAACATATTGCAAAAAAAATTATAAAATTAGATAGTCACTATTTACAGACCCTAATGAAATAATTGGTACTTCATAATGCTAAAGACAGGAAGTTTTCATTTAATCCCTTGTAACATTGTCCAAAGAGAATGTTATACATATATATGTATATATATTTTTATATAAATTATGTGTTTTCTATGTATATAATATACATAATGAAAAACAGGTAAAGCAAAATAAATACATTTTGGTTTAGCTGAGATTATTAGAATGGGAATTTAAAGGCCTTGATTCTGTTTTTAACTCCATGCAAAAGAAGTACTTTAAATAAAGCAAGTCACTTATTTGAGTGTGCATTTTCCTATTTATAAAACAGTTTGTAGTACAACATGTCTTTTAAAAACTTGTTAATTGGAATTGTGATCTGGGACAATAAAGACAAACAAGGATTCCATGTTCACTGTAGGCTTGAAAGAACCTGCATATTACATTCTTGTCCTTTAGAGTCATAACACATAAGGAACTGATCAAACAATTGAACCTTTTTAGGTCAGTGTTACCCAAATATATTTAATGAAAATACGCTTATCCTTGATTTTTTTTTCATTTAACACCTATGAAACTTTTGGGGGAAACCCTAGCCTGTGTGATCTCCAAGGACCCTTTTGGCTCTAAAGCTCTACGAGCCTATAATTCTGTAAGTCTTTTAAAAGTCTATAGCAAATCAAAATAACCAGTTAATACAGTGGGGAAAAAAATCAATCAAATCAGTTGTCTGACAGAAGTGCCTATTTAATTCAGTCCAAATGTTTTATCAAGTAGCCCCAGGTAGACCAGCTTGAGTGTTTAAAAAAATAACCTTGGCAGCATCCTATGAATCCAAGCTTTGTTGTATTTGTGAAATGCTGAGCTTGAGCAAAGCCACAGCATTCATTTGGTCTATCACAGTGATCAAGACTGATTGCTCACCAATCAGATTGGATACTGTGATTCACATCCGTCAGAATTCTGCTCAGCAGTGAGCAAGTTGACTATACATGTATTGCCAGGAATTCCTGAATGACCACCGTGGCTTAATTTGGAATAGGTTTGATATTTCATCTGAAACTTTTTGAAACTACCATATTTCCATCAGACAAATAATTTTTCTAAACTTCACTCTAATTATTGAAATTCTTAGGGTGATAGCTATAAAAATGTGGAGGATGTAAGGAGATTGATGGCTGATCATCACTTAACAATTAATTTTTTCTAAAAGACACAGATTGTCTCTTTTATCTCCTTTAAGATAAATTTAGGACTTTAAGCCAGAAGTATAACCCCTAGTGCCTCAATTTTAAAGAAAGAGAAGCCTGCTGTCAACAGTTTTCTCCTTTTTGCTCTTTGTAGAAGGTTTTTGAAGGTTGGAAAGTGAGGGTCAGGGGGCAGGCACAAGAGTGGAAATGTTTAAATAACAACATAAGAAAAAATGTGCCCAATTCTGTGACTATCCTGCAACTATTCAATACATGAGGTTTTAAATTAAACTTTTCTGATTATCGTAGATTGACATGCAGTTGCAAGAAATAGCACAGAGAGATCTCATACACTCCATATATGGTCACTCAGTATCTCCCAGTAATAACATGTTGCAAAACTATGTATTAAATTGTCACAACCAGTATAACCATGAATAATTTTTAAAGTTTAGAGGAGATGCCAAAAGTAAAGAAAGAAGAAACATAAGGGCCAAAGATACAATGAATGCATAAATTTGATTTCAGATTGATTACCTATCACCCATGCTTTAAGAGAAGAAATCCAAAATACTACATTTTATCAGTAATGAGGCATCCTGATGATTTCTCTTTCGGCATTAGTATAAGTAAATCATGTGTTTTTATGTGTGCATAAGGTCTTAACATGTAACACTTAGAAATCACCTAAACAATATGATTTTGTGTATGCTCCCATTCCCCTGTCCCCTCAAAATACACGAAGTCTCAAAATGTCTGAAGGTGCAAACCAAAACACATATTGGAATCTAGACCGAACAGAAGATCCCATGTATTGATTGAATCTGCTGTTAAAGCAAATTTAATACCCATCACTTATTTTGAATGTTAAAGGAAGGACGGTGCAAAAACATCTCTCTGCTTGGGACCTATGGCCAGCAGGGGATTGGAAGGTCCTATCCACTTACCTTTAACAGACTTTTACTTCGCTATGTGCGTCTATGATGATGGAAGAGTCATTCCTCTTCTTTTCTCCTTTTGTAATAATTATTTATCCAGATACTTGTGCCAGATGAAACCTGCTGCAGCTGTAGGAACATTATCTATTCGTGCCCATCGCTCAGATCCTTGGGTGATGCAAACATGTGTGCCAAGGGTAAATATTTGACCGTTGTTCTAGCCACCATTGCAGAGCCCCTGAGTGACCCTGCATTAATTAGCTGAGAATTTCAGGGCTTTGAATCTGATTGAATCAAAATATTGTTTTTACAAGTTGATGAAGGCTCTTGATTGATGTGGGCCCTGCTGATTCTTTAAAGGATTAAATTGTATGTACAGATCACAGAGTCCTGACTGTCACTGCTAAAAATGAGATTTTTTTTAACAAAGCTTCAGAAAAAAAAAAAAAAGGGCTGTGGTGTGTTTTTTCCCCAGAGGATGTTGTGATCATTTCAGTGGGCATTTAAGAATTTTAAAAATTGATAGAAATGGTCAAAGAAAGTATCAGGTAAAAACAGAAGAGAAAGAGAAATGGATCAGGGAGGAAGAATGGTGTTGGCTTCCATTCACCCTGAAAATACATTTTGTGTACACATCTCCCGTGGTAAAGCCTGCCATATTTTATCCAGGATACAGGAAGGAAACACAATCATCGGGGTCTGAGCTGGTCAGGGCTTAGAGGAATTGAATGGCGTGCAGCATCTCCAGTGAGAGACACTCACATGGCCCTGGGTCACGCAGCTCTCTGCCTACTGAACCTGAGAGCCCCATGGCATGAGTGAGATACAAGAACCAGAGTTAGGCCCTGGTCCAGAGAAAGGGCAAGGCAAGAAAAGCTCTCGGGGAAACTGGTATAAATAGAGATGGAAGGAGGAGCACAGATTTCCCCTTGCCAGCCCTTCCATGTTCATAGCAAATCTCCACATCCTCAAACAAGGCAAGTCTCAATATGTTTCCCTCTTATATTTCTCTTCATCAAGATCTCTTATATTGGTCCCATGTTGATTTTTTTTCCCACCTGCAAATTTACAAAACTTTAATTTCATCATGCACCTGTTAACTTGAAAAATTACTTTTCTCATGGAGTCTGTATTGGGTAATGAATCAAACCAATCAGCATACAGAAGAAACAATAAAATGGAGCACAAATCATCATGTGCCCAGAGCAGGGAGATTGCTGAGGTCTTAGCTGGCAACCCTGATGTGGCTTCTGAGAATGAACCACTGGTTTTTAAGTACTTCTGGGAATATGCTGCTTCTCCTAGGTTCCTTTTGGGACAAATTAGCTGTAATCCTGGGTATTTTTGATTTTTTATTCTTCTTTCACTTGTACCATGAAGAGGGGGTGGGTCCTGAAAATTGGTTAACCCGTAATATGTTATGTGATGGGCAGAATACAGTAATAAGTAACAGTGACCTGGAGCACAGAAAGGGGGAATCTTTAAAGAAGTGAAACTGTATGTTTTACTTGGGCTTAGTTTTAAAAATTCATACAAAAGAATTTTTCCACATGCAAAACATTTTTAAAGGAAAGTGTTAATGAGCACTAGGTCTGCTCCTGCTGTTATCACAAAGTACTAGAGACGGGGTGGCTTATAAAGAACAGAAATGTATTTCTCACAGTTGTGACAGCTGAGAGGTGCAAGATCAGAGTGCTGGCAGGGTCACATTCTGGTGACCCTTTGTATCCTTACAAGGCAGCAAGAAGAAGGGAAGCATGCTCTGTTGTGAGTTTTATAAGGGCACTAATCCCATTCATAAGGGCTCCATCCTCATGACTTCATCTAATTCTTGTTACCTGCCAAAGGCCCCATCTCCTAATACCATCACACTGGGAGGTTGGGGAGGACACAAACATCAGTCTATAACAAAGTAGTGGCTTTAAAATTAAATGCAAAGGAAAATGAATGTTGGGCAAGATCACTGGGGGGCTGTGGGTCTTCAGAGGCTTTTTGAGGGAGATGACAGATGTGAATGCATTGAGTGCAGAGAGAACTCTCCTAAGGGACAAACGAGAAATCACGAGGAACCAGGGTAGTTGGTGATTATTTGTGATTTATTTAGCTTGGTTGAGGCAAGAGAATGAGGTGGATCAAGGAGATGAAAAATTATGTAGAGAATTGGTCTCTTGATGAAAAACTCTCTCACATCGAGATGCCAAAAGCAGAAGGCATGGAGACCCAACCGTAGAATGTGAGCAGAGGGGATGACAGAAAAGCATCTCGATGGAGACCCAACTGTAGAACGTGAGCAGAGGGGATGACAGAAATAAAACCCCTTATATGAGGACATCCATTTCCCTTTGTCGGTGTAGCTATTTGAAGACATACAGTCAAATCTTAATTTAGTGGATCTTTAGTCTGGCTGGTTATCAGTCATCTGCAGAATTTTATAATATATAAATTTCTGGTTTCTTGATTTATTGGGTCTGAAGTAGGGGTCCATAACTCAGTAATTAAAAGTCTCTAAGGCCAGAGCTTCTGAACTTTAAAGCGCATGCAAATGACTTTGTTGAAAAGCAGACTCTGATTCAGTAGGTCTTGTGTGGGGCCTGAGATGCTGTGAGTCTAGCAGGCCTCCAGGTGCATGGTGTACTTGCCCCAATTTGAGTAGCAAGACCAGGATGATCTGGTAACCAGGTAACTTTAAGATCCACTTCCTGAGAGGATCTGAGGTCCAAAGAACAATGTACATAGTCACCTATCTGAATGAAGGGTTACATTATTTCTCTAAGCAATGAGAAATAAAGAGATGATTTTTTTAAAGAGGAACCAAAACATGACAATAGAACAGTGAGACTATTTCTTTTTCTGCATCCACATACAAAGTCAGTCTCATTGTATTCTAGCCTCATAGTGAGTGAATGAAGTAAGAAAATAGAGATCTTCTAGTTTCCCTGGAATATATAAATAATAGATTATTCCTCTAGTTCTTCTTCTGTCTTAAGAACCAAGCTGGGATTATTTCAACAGAAAGGGAAGAAGAAAGAAAGAAAAGAAGAAGGGGAAGGGGAGCAGGGAAAGAGGGAGGGAGCAGGTTGGAGAGTCACTGTAGGCACTGTCAACAGGGGAGGACTGTAGGGCTGTGTGAGAGATGGAGAGGCTGAAGAGCTATGGCTAAGTGTGCATGCGTGCATGTGTGCACACCCACATGTGTATATGTAAATATAAAATGGCTTACAATGTAATTATCTATTGTAATGTATGTGTGGTTTTATGTATATATGATAATACTAATATATTATGATATGTATATGTTTGTGTGTGTCTGAGTGCGTATGTATAATTGTATATATGTGTATAAACATACATATATGGGTGTCTTGAAAGTGAAAGTGTTAGTGTCTCAGTTGTGTCCGACTCTTTACAATCCTGTGGACTATAGCCTGCCAGGCTCCTCTGTCCATGGAATTCTCCAGGCAAGAATATTGGAATGGGTTGCCATTCCCTTCTTCAGGGGATCGTCCCAGCCCAGGAATTGAATCCAGGTCTCCCACATTGCAGGCAGATTGTTTACCATCTGAGCTATCAGGGAGCTGTATATAATTATATATGTGTATGTTTGTGTATGTGTATATATAGGGGCTTCCCTTGTGGCTCAGCTGGTAAAGAATCTGCCTGCAATGCAGGAGACCTGGGTTCCATCCCTGGTTTGGGACAATCCCCTGGAGAAGGGAAAGGCTACCTACTCTTCTGGCCTGGAGAATTCCATGGACTGTATAGCCCATGGGGTCGCAAAGAGTCAGACACAACTGAAGCTACTTTCACTATATATAGACAGAGTGAAAGAGAGAGGCACAATAAAACTGATGGAAGACAAACCATTTAATTCTAACATAACAGAAATATTATGGTTATCTATAATATCAATAGATATTAAAATAATCTAATAGATTATAATCATCATCATAATTTGATACCTGCCAGTGGCCCGCTACATTCTGCAAACAATGCTTCAATGAAACAAGCATTTTTTAGTCAAATATAGCTGTAATCAAGAGTATTGACCATGTTTATTCCCACCTTCTATTTTGTGTATATGAAAGTCCCATCCTCCTTTTGGGAGCCAAAATTCTGGTCTTTTCCCATGAAGATCCAGGGGCTCTCTGTGCTGTGGCTTCAGAGGGTGTAGTCTCCATTCTATAACCCAGATCAGCCCAAGAAGAATGCAACTGCTCCTCACTTCTGTTTTAGAAATGAAGCTCTACCTTCACCAAGAAGTCTAGGCACAGCTTCATTTCCCTTCAGATTGGGAAGAGTTGTGAGGGTCTTAGGTGTTAGAGCCCGAAAAAGAGCATGGGAGTGAGGCATGGAATTGTGGGGGCACCTGTAGTAGGTTCAGTATTCTTGCAGAAGAGCATTGCATCAAATGCAGTAAAATGCACCCCTTCCCTCGTTCACTATAACTCTCTTATTATCTTGGGCTCAGGTGTGTTGCATGAATATACAATAATGGGGCTAACAAGATGGTTTGGGGTCACAGAGGGATAAACCATGGCATAATCCAGCTCTGAAAGCCGTTCTGGTAATGAAAATTGTAGACCGGTCTTGTGGCTAGTTTTGTAATAAAGATATACAAAGATGAATATAGGTTTCCAGGAATTAATCTGAGAGCATTTGATCCAATTTATACTGGAGTGGCTGCATTGAAGGCAGCTCGGTAGACAGGATTCCAATTTAGGTTGATAGAGTGCTGTGGGGTCCAGGAGGAAGGGTCCCCTGTAATTGGGAGATGATTTTATTTTTGAAATGCCCATCTCTTGGCTTTGTCAAAGGCTGTGCATCTGTCTGCCTCGCCTATGAATGCAGCCGGGCTCAAGGCACCGAACCCTGCGGTGTAAGCTTCTGGTTCAGTATTCAGCGTGACAGACAGGCTTCCAGTTTTATTCTTTCAGAGGGGACCCCAGGACACACTGCATTTTATTGTTGCGATTGTTCTGTGGACCAAGCAACATTAGACCCACGGAGAGCGGAGGCTCAAGACAGCTTTATGTCATCTTCTCCTTCCCCCTCCCTGTCTTTGACCTGCTAAAAGTGGCCAAGTTTAAGGTTCCTAGGAGTTTTTCTCTGAAGACAGTCTGGGAAGCAGGGGAAACTGTTCTTACTTTGTCCTTGAAAGTGTGTCATTCTCTGGCAGATGGCCAGGTCAGGGACAGAACCGGAGGCAGCTGAATGCGGGCTGTGACTCTTGAAGAACTGGAATTCCTGGCACACTCTTACATAAAATAGCCTCAGACCAACCCAAGAACGCTGACTGTGTCTACCTTATCTACATGCTATCTGTTTACCTCTCTGAGCTGCCAATTCAGGAAAAACTTGCTTTAAGAATATTTACATTCAAAACCCATTTGATGCTTCCCATCGACTTCTCTTTTTTTAAGTGGCATTAGGGAATTATTCTCCTCAAATCCTGCTTAGGTGGCTGTTAGAGAAACCTGTGTTAAAACTCCTGTTCTGCTTAAGAAGAATCAGAAAGCATTGACTTCTGACACTCTCCCTTAGAATTTTGGAGCTTCTTATTTGTAATTTTGTTTACAGATTTCAAAAATGACAAATTTGAGTTCCTTTTACTAATGTAATTTTGAACATATATGAGTTTATGTCATCATCTATGAATTTATATGTTTACAATTCACTATGAAAACATACCATGATCATTAGGACCCCTTTTAAAGCTCAGTTTGAAACACTCCTGTCACCAAAACCAAAGAGGAGTTTGTAAGACATTTTTATTTGTGCCATGAAATTATCACTTGAAATTTTCATATAAGCATTGAAAAGTTAGCTAAATAACTGTTTCTTGTAATGTTATGGGAATGAAATTTAATTATTACTGAAGGCTTTTTATTTTTCTATTTTTAATGTTATTTTAATACTTTTCTTAATTGCATACCTTGGCTTGTATACTAATACACACAAGGTGGTATATGATGTGAACATGTGAACTGCCTTTAATAACAAGTAAAAAAGCAGTTTGTATTCAGCTTAAAATAGCCCACAGCTAAAATGAAGGATATAGCTCTGCAGCCAATGAACCCAGAGAGAGTTTAATCATTTAGCCTGCAGATTACAACTAAGGCACTTTTAGAGGATTTTCAAATATATACATATATATACACACACATATATACATACACTGGAATTTGCTTATTACTTATATAAATCACTTTTTTGTTTAGTAGAAAAGAACCAAGCTTTTTAACTCATTTTTACTTTAATACAATCTCAGCTTAGATTATCTTTATTGGGAGGTGGGAGTGGTATTTTTAGATGCAGCAAATGAGAAAAAAAAATGCATGTTCAATTGTCAGTAGCATTTAATTTCTATCAACAATTTTTTTAATTGTTCACCTGAAAAGCAAAGCTTTAATATGTCAGCCTAAATTATGATACAAAAGAAATCAGAAATTATGGCTGTTAACATTTCCCATTTTCAGATCTTACTGATTAGATTAGAGAAAATTATTCCTTATAATTTCACCGTAGAAAAGCTATATGTCTAGTCCTATCACTACTTCGAAATGAAATTAAAGAGAAATGTTTCTTAACATAGTATTTGTATTTGGTTTTTTTTTTTTTTTGAGAAGGGAAGATTGCAGCATCTAATTTTACCCATGATTTGTCTTTATTAAAAGCTCTTGTCAGGGAATTAAAGTTTTTAGATCTGGGCATTGCCTTAAAAATACAAAGCCTATCATGATGTTGGTTTTATAATAAAAATTAGACTGATTTTAATTTAAAGAGATTTATAAGTGGTTCTCTTAGGAATTTTGTTGTTTTATTCACCAAGTTAGTAGACCAATAGAAACATACCAATGACGTTTAGCTTGCAAGTTAATGAAAAACAAATCCCCTATTGAAATAAACTAGATTTTTTTTTAATATAGAGAGATCAAGTTCATGCCTAAGAAACTTTTCAAGGAGAAAACTCTACTAAATTTCTTTCTCATATTTTTAAGGTCAAATGCTTTCTGTATCATGGAACTCACCTCTTTTTGTGGAGAAATCTTGCTTTCTTAGAATTCACTAATGTCATTTGTAAGGGCAAACTTTCTTATGGTATAAGTGTCTAAAATAGAAAAACTGGAAGGAATCAGAAAAGCCTTTTAATGTGAATGATTCTTATGTAGGCATCTTAAGAAACATGCATACTGTGCCTGAGTAAACAATACTTATGTTGTGAAAGATGCTAAATCAATGTGTATTTAACTTCCGATGAAAGTTGCAGGGCAGAAGCAAGCGTCTATTAGGGAAACATTATATGGGGTTGCATTTGTGATGGGAATCCTAAGGAGCTTTCTGAATACGTTAACTTTTTTGGATAACTCAGTGATGAAAGCTTACAGCCGAGCAAGTGTATTTCTTAACACAAATTTGTAAGGACGTTTTTGATATCTTCATCTCTAATGTTTCAAAGAAGCTTTGTTAAAGTCCAGTTTCCGTAAAATGTCTACTTGCAAAGTGTCAGATCACAGGAAAAGAAGACTTTTAAATATTCAAGGAATATTTGTTTTTTAAGTAAAGCTTATAAAAATTGCCTGGCAAGCCTGTTTTAAGGACACCAGATACCTTCACCCAATAGCACACTCTTACCTTCTGAAAGAGGAGACTCTACAAGCAAAATGGGCGCTTTGGTTTCTAACTGCTATTTACAGCAAATGATCAATTTGTTATTTTTCTTTCCAAATACACAGATTAAGATAATAAGAGAAGCGACAGTGGATTCCTGGTGGAATTAACTGGTTCCTCTCAAGCTTCTTCCTGGCATCAACAGCATTTGTGTGTTCTCCTGGCCCTGCCTGGGAGTGTACATGTTTGTATATACAGGTTTCACTGGCAGACCTAATTTCAGGATACATAATGCATGATTTTGAAACCAATTTGTTATTGTAATAAAATATTTTTTAGGAATGCATGGAAGTACTCGAGAGGAGAATGTTAAATTATACATGCATTGTGGCCGAGTGGATTCATTTAGCTCAGTCTGCAGGTGAATCTCCCCGTGACCTTGGCACTTGCTGGCTAGTATAGAATAACAATCAAAGCTTGGATTGGAAATCTGACCATTTCCAAATATTAACAACTTCTTTCAAAGGAAATGCTGATTTCAGCATTTAGGTAATGGAACATCAGTATCTCTTTCAGAGTTTTTAGGGGAGGGGGAGAAATTTTAAAAAAAAAGCATCCATGATCTTAATAGGATTAAAAGCCAGGCTTTTTATTTTTTAAATGCTAATTTGTTTTCTGTATTCTATTTTCATATCAGGGATTGTTATTCACTACCCTAGGACCCACAGGCCACTGAAGACTCAGAATTGCATTGGTAACGATAGAAAAGTGACATAAAAGCTTTCTATCTGAAAGGAATCCTATATTCTTTCCAAGCCCATTTCCTTTTTTCTTATGTAAGTCAGCTTGGGGTACAACATTGGAGGTAGAGGGTGGGAGAGGACAGACATGCATCATCAGGTCCCTGGCCTGACTCCTAGCTACTTACCCTTCCACATTAGGGAACAAACTTGAGTCATTAGAGGGGCATTAATTGAAGCAGCCTGTGACCCATATGAATTGGATGAACTGCCTGGGCTGGAGAAGTTTGGCTGTGAAGTGGAGTGGCCTGAGGCACATAACATCCACTGATCTGCTCATCTGGCAGGCTTTCACCAGCAGCTCACCCATGGCTGTCCGAGCGAACAGTGGGGCAGGGAGAGTAGGCCAGAACTGAGACAATAATTTACCATGTAATTTGTTCTGAGATTCCTTTGATAGACTTCACTACCAAAGACATTTGCAAGAGAAGGGGACCTTATACCCTGACACCAGCCCCATCTGGTGACTAGAGAGGGCTACATTGCCTGGGCCCGGTGATGACCTTGTTAGACAGGACTCACCTGTCCTTACCTGCACCTTTCTTCCCATCTCTGTTTCTTTGCCTTTTCCTTTCCTGTCCAACCCAGGAATGAAGAGAGAGAGAGAGTAGAAAATCAAGTTACATGCAAGTTGATGAAAACCGAGTGTAGCAATCCAAAGAAGCAGGCAATTTTAAGTTTGAGTCTGTTTGGCAAATGAGCTGTCCCATTTGGGGTAATATGCGTTCATGTTTAGGCCCAGCAGGTGTGCTAATGCAAGGCAGGCTTCCTCCAGTTGCCTTATTTAGGGGATGTTACAAATGGAAAGACTATTTAAATGCTCACAAAGACATTAACAAACAAACATACCCCACTCTCAAAAACCCTTTCCTGAAAACTGGAGGGAAAAAAAAAAAATCAAAGGAAAAAGGCCCACGCTTTGGGTTTTACTCACTTGTGTTTTTAATAGTTGTTTAATGACCTATAAAGTCACTTTGCTAAGAAAAGAAACATAAAGGAATTTGGTAACTAAAAAAATTTAAAGGGAGGGGGCTGCTGAGACATTTCCTTCCAGCTGCTGAAAGAAACTGAACTGGCTGTTTTCTGTGCTGCTTTGAATGGTGTTTGCAGCATTGACATTTCTTCCTTCCTTACCCACTTTGTTGGAGAATATAAATATTGAGGCTCTTTTTTTTTTTTTCCTGCCAAACTGTTGGTTTGGTTGGGGTTGTGTTTTGTTTTCTGTTTGAAGATATGGCAGATAAAAGGGAGGCATCATCTGCATTTTGCTTAGTACATTAGTTTCTATTCAGTGTCCTTTTGGGGGGGGAAATTCCTTCAATTAGCATTTCTCACTAAAACAAAGAGTTTGCTCTGTTCAAGCCTCATTACTGAAATATTCTAAGGTATATAATGTTGCAGCCTGTTGCCATGAAAATGAAAATGTGAGTCATGTCTTAATTAAGGGGATGCTTAGGCCAGAAGATCTACAAGTAAATCCTGCCTTGGAATAGAAACACAACAAATGGATGGAACTTTTAAATGTCCCTCTTAACATTAAAAGGTATTCTCCATTTCCCCATGCTGGTTAAATCTGTACTATGGAATCTGAAGAAAGAGAAGACACTGGGCTTTGACCTTGGCCAATAGGATGCGCTGTGTCCAGAAAGCACACCTCAAGTTGGCTGGGTTTATCCTGGTAGAGGATACACTACAGAGTGTCCCCAGGAAGATAAACGAGGAAATCTCACAGAAATGGTAGTGGCTAATGGTTCTCCAACTTAAGTTCAGGGCAGAGAACCTGGGGTTCCACTTAACATGGGGAATTAGTCCAAAGGAAGAAAATCTGTGACTAGATGAAATGGATTACCCAATGTAGTGGATTGAACAGTGTCCCTCCAAAATTCATGAGGACCAAGAACCTCAAAACGTGACCTTATTTGGAAATAAGATCTTAGCAGACGTAATTCATCACGGATCTTGAGTTGAAGTTATCCTGAGTTTAGCGTGTGTGCTGGATCCAGTTATTAGTGTTCTTATAAGAAAAATGTATAACGCACAGAGAGGTACAGGGGGAAGGCCATGTGGAGACAGAGGTAGAGAAGAGGGTGTTGAATGCATAAGAAAAAGAAGGTTAAAGATTGCCAGAACCACCAGAAGCTCAAAGACGGGCATGGGATGGCTTCTCCCTCCAAGTCTCCAGAAGAAGCAGTGCTGCCGACACTTGTGGCTTCCAGAGCTATGAGACTATACATTTCTGCTGTCTTAAGCCACGAGGTCTGTGGTAATGTCAGGGCAGCCCCAGAAACTCATACACCCAGAAATGCAGTACTCAGTTGAGCTATTTTAATCCGAACAAGGAGATAAGTCTAAATTTTATCTGCCATCTCCAAAGGCTTCTTGGTCTCACTTGTATGGTACACAGTTTTTATTAATAGAATGAAAGGGTACCCAGGGCCCTCTGGCATTTTGAGACATATCTTCAGCTGATATCAGGAGGGAGTAAAATGACTGCTTCAACAAAGGTGCCCTGGAGTCTCAGGCTAGCCCTGGTTCAGAGTTTTCAAGTCTCTGGATTGAGCAGGAAGCTTCCACAAAGAGTCTTCTACCCAAGGGGAGATAAATCCAGATATTCCTATAACTTATCTTTTCTCTCAGGAACCAAAAAATAATTTTTGGCACTCTCATGCCCTAGAATTTGGCCAAAGAGTCCTGAGAACACAGATTCAAGCACCCGTCTCTCCCGATGATGCAGCACTGTACGTTAGAAATGTACTAAAGTCGCATTGCGCTTTCAGAACACCGCAGCTTGGTGGGCATTGACAGTGGCCAACTTGGAGAGTGTGTTTACAAGAAGAGGGACTAGCCTATGCAGTAGATAAAGAAGGTCACTAAACCTACACTTGGAAGGACAACCTAGACTGGTCTGGGTGACCTTGGACCAGTCATGTAACCCAGACAAACTTTATTTTCCTCTTCTACAAAAAATGGGGCTAGCTCATCCTTCTCTGAGTTCTGAGGTTTAGAGCAATAATGTGTATGAAAATAATCTGGAAATTATTAGGTGCCCTGCAAAGTTTACGTATTTGAGGTAACCTTTGGGGAAAAGACCTGCAGTTAATTTTTTACCCCTTAGCACCACCTTGTGTCCAAGCTACTGCTCTTGAATTTTAGAGTCCTATGTTACGAAATGGGCCAGAAGGATTCATTAAAGCTTTCTTCCTGAAGTCATCAATGTGAAAATGAAAAGTAAAAGTGAGTAAACTCTTTGTGACCCTCACTACTCCTTACAATTAGTCTCAGGTACAAATGTTAAACAGTAGATGTTTTCCTACTCTTCAGAAGGCATAGCCACTGAGAGATATCCCCAAACTCATCAATTTCAGAGTTTTATCCTAAGAGAACAAAGAAGAACTCCAAAGTTAAATACATTGCTTAGCTACTGGTATTTAATACCATGAGAGGATTTTGGAGAAACTACTGTCTAATTCTTAAACTTGAGCAGGCTTGACCACCGCAAATAGAGCCACCTGTAGTATGAGTCTGAAATATGGGGATTAAGAATGGCTTAGGTAGAAAATATACCCAACTCAAGGTCTAATGCCAGGGGCTAGCTAGAGGACCTGATAATAGATGGGTATGTTGGGTCTGATCCATGTCCTTGTTTGTATTGAGTTTGAACTCATTGGAGGGATGACAACCCAGGACAGGTGGTGGTGGTTATTCATTCATTAAGTCGTGTCCAATTCTTTGCGACCCCATGGACTGAGGCACATCAGGCTCACCTGTCCTTCACTATCTCCCGGAGTTTGCTCAAACTCATGTTCATGGAGTCAATGATGCAAGCCAACCATTTCGTCCTCTGTTACCCCCTTCTCTTCCTGCCCTCAATCTTTTCCAGCATCAGGGTCTTTTCTAGTAAGTTGGCTGTTTGCATCAGGTGGCCAAAGTATTAGACCATCAGCATTAGTCCTTCCAATGAATATTCAGGGTTGATTTCCTTTAGGATTGACTGGTTTGATCTCCTCGCAATCCAAGTGACTCTCCAGAGTCTTCTCCAGCACCGCAATTTGAAAGCATCAATTCTTTGGTCCAGCTCTGGAGAAGGGACTGGCAAACCACTCCAGTATTCATGCCTCGAGAACCTCATGAACTGTGTGAGGAGGATGGGTTGGAAGGATGGAGTATAGGAGTCAGAGGCCTGGGATAATGGCAATAACTATAATCCAGTGTAAATATGGTGAAATTCTCAAGTGGAGAAACACTCAATGTACCTTGAGGACAGAGTCCCATACTTAAGGGGTGAAGCCAAGGATTGGCAGTAGTGGAGATGAGACAGGACTACCATCTGGGAAGGGAACTCTGTGCCAACCAAGGTACAGGGTGAGCTTATTGTTGCCATTGTGGGAGGGAAGTGCATTGTTGCCCAGAGAGGAGTCTGGGTTCAGTTAGCCCTGAAGGCACCAAGCCCTTGGTTCAGGGAAGCTGGGGTATTATGGAAAGTGAGGGCAAGGATCATGACACATTGCTAGGTTAATATCCCGTGGACTCAGGATGGAGGTAAATTGAACCCAGAGGTCAAAGTCTTCTAGACCTGTGACCAGATAGGAAATACATGCTTGACTTACCCTAGTGCTGTCCATGAGTGAGTGACAAAACCATGCCCTAGCTTACAAATGTAATCTGTTAGACTTTGCCCTTGATCTGTCTCTAGTGTATGTCCTGCTTTAGACTATAATGGAAGCCATCTTTCAAGAACCTCATTCACTTGTTTTTTACTATAAAGAGAAATGTTTTGAGTCACTTGAGGATTTAATTTAGGGGTCTTCATCTGGCACAGTGTTATGTCATTTGTCTCGTGGATATTTTGTCTTCCCGCCTAGACCATAAGCTCTTTGAGGATATAAAAAAAAATTTTTTTTTTCACTCCTTAAAAAAACACAATTCCAGGACTCAAAAACAAAATGGACTAAGAACTATAACCTGCATACATGACCTATTCTTGGCGACAAACCATTGCTTTCTGTGGCCAAGAGTGGGGACAGCAGGAAGGAGGGTGAGAGAAGGGTGGGAGTGATATTATACTTAGATCATTGCTATTTCACTCAACATGGAGGCAGGCAGCAACCAATCACAGCCCCTATCACACGTGACATCAATGTACATGAAAATTGGACCTTTAAGACTGCATATTCAGAGGCTAATCACCCTCTTTCATATCCCCTCCAACAACCAACTCTTCGTTTTTGCCTTTATTTGTAAAGACGGTGGGTACGGCCGGTTAACTGAAATTTTCCAGCAATATTTTGAATCGCTGGCATTCAAACTGCTACTGAGCAGTTTATAGTATTTCAGGCAAAGGTCTTTTTTAACGGGGGCAAAGATTTTCCGCTTATCTTCCTGTAATGGCACAGTAACTTTGCTAGGGGGTGGATTTTGAAGTACCACTTCACCGCAATCTATTTCCCTAAGATTCTTGATAACATGGCTTGTATTTCACCACTAATAAATAGGTCCAGTTTTAGAGAAAGGCTTTTAAAAACATAGAATCATTGGATTTGCCTGTACTTTAAAATGTATATATCATTTTGTTTGTTTTTTGTCCTTCTCATTGTCATTTTAAAGCCATCTTTGAAAAGGGGGACATCTTCTGTGTCCTTTCTGGTGAGATAAGTGAAGAAGATGCTTCTCGTGGCCTCTTCCAAGATGCATTCTGTCCTGGCACTTTACAGTTCAGAACTGCTGGGCACAGTATTTACCCTAGAATATTTTAGCAGCTACCTTGACAGAGAAGCTCCTAAGACAGATCCTAGGAAACATTCAGATCTAAAACAGATTCTCCACTTCTGGAACATTCTGCTTCAGTAGATAAATTTGCTGGACTATCTTTGAAAGAAGACATTTGTGATCATAATTTCATCTGGATGTTTGCTCATAGGTCCACTCTTATCAGAAGCATAATTTTATAGATTTTTATCTGCCTCTATTAACTTTTTCAATATTCATTCATCCATTCATATGGGCACTTTCTTCCCAAGCAGAGTTAACAGGGCAACAGGTGGGGACACCAGAAACATCAGGGGCCTCATTTTTATTTCTCAAAGTTGAAGTGCAAACCTGCTCCAGGGTATAGAGGAGCCCCACAGAGACCAGCTCAGTCATCCCAGAGCCCACGGAGATGGGACAATTAAAATCAACTTTTGTTTAAAATTAGTACCCTGGAACTTGGTATTTTTGTTTTCTTTTCAAAAATAAGCCTACTTTAGGTAATGAGATTTTTGCTCTAATCTGAAGGGAAAGAAGAAGGCAATCACTGATTGTTTTGAATTTGATAAATTCCAAATTTGTGATCATTTGGCCTGGTTAAGAGCAATTTTAGATTTCTGTTACCTTTGCACTAAGTTTGTAAATAAGGACTGTGACAAAATATTAATATGATGGAGCATTTCTAAACTAAAAGAACAAGTACTTTTAGGGGTTTGAGCTAATTAATTGTGATAAGCAAGGACTCAGCATTTGTTATCTTTATGTCTTTTCTAAGGCCTCTCACTTAAAACGTTCTTTTCTTTTTGGTGACTTATGGAATTGTGTATACGATGTAAGTGATAAAACTGCTTTTTTAAATTAAAAAAGTCTAAAATTCAGATGTTTCATAATGAATGAGCTTATTACATAGTTCACATCTATGCATTTATGGAAAGTGAAACATGTTGCCTTGAGTCTACTGTCAGTAAAAACTTTTAGAACTCCAGTCTTCTGCCTTTGAAAATCTGCTGCTGCTGCTGCTGCTGCTGCTGCTGCTAAGTCACTTCAGTCATGTCTTTGGTTCAAATTCAGTATGAGGTTGTCAGCTTTAGCAAACAGAAACACAGAACACTGAAATTGGAATTTCAGATAAATAACAATTACTATTTTAGTTTATCTATGTCCCATATTTGAACATACTTTTACAAGATGTTTGATACCAAATATACTAAATATTTTATTATATTACCTATCTATAGTATGTCCTGTATGTTATCTGGTAACTTTAATGAGGGAAAGATTCAGATTGTGTTTATTCATCTTCTCTGATTCATACTAGTTTGCCTGTTTAATCAAACCTTGCAAGGTGTCTCTGGTTTAAGCAAGGAGCAGAGGAGCGCCACCCAGTCTCACGGAGTGTTTGAACTTGGCCTGTCTCTGACTCGATGAACCATGAAGTAGAAACAGTGGCACAAGTGAAATTTCAGAGGCCATATCACAGACTCATCACTTCCCTGTCTCCCAGTTATGGGACCTTATTTTTAAGTTACAGGTAGTATCTGTATGTACCATGTGCTGTTGATCCAAGTAGAGTTTGGAGACTCCTGAATCCCTGCCCAGGGCCACTCCTTAGCACCTTGGAATTCCACAGGGATTTTATCATTCTGACCTGGACCCACTCCAAACACTCGCCTGGCAATTAAGATTATAGTGGTGATGATTCAGGCTTTATGAAGTACTGACTTGATGGGTAACATAAGAATAGAACTACAGAGCCATAAATGGAGAGAACAAGCATGGAATCAGTGGGAATCTTGGCATCCAGAGAGCATTTAAAAAATCAGCCCTGTCGGTGTCTTTATGATAAAATAGTGTTGATTTTGTTTTAAAGAGCTCTGCAGCCATCCCAAGCACTGAGGGGTGTAATAATGGTTCTGTTTTTTGTTTCCTCTGTTACCTGTATGTAGGAGCAGGGGAAGGATTGGGATCTTGCTTTTTAGTGTGGTGTTTACCTAGAGATAATAAACTGAAACTCTTTTGCTCACTGTGGTCCCTGAAATAAGCTGTGGAAAGATTTCTGTAATTGGGAAATCGTCAGCATCCTGTGACTTAAAATTTAACACGTGGTGCAAAAACCAGTCAATAGAAAAGAAGGGAAAGGCAAACGGGAAAACTTGACAGACAAGCTTTGGATCCTCATAGCACTGGATTCTCCACCCCATCCCCCCCAACCCCCAGGTATTTGGTGGATGAAATGTCAAATGAAACAAGCCCTTTTAATTTTTCTATTAAATCCAGCTTTTAATAACAAGCATCCTGGAAGAAGAACAGATAATATTTGTCTTATGAAATGTAACAGCCGGCTCCCTTCTCGAACACAAACCTGCTCATAGGACTTTATCGTGGGCTCAGGCCTGACAAGTTTGCAAACACTCCAGTTGCCAATTAATTAGATCCAGATGCTTCTTCCAAATAGTTTTCTCACTGTCCCTGCATCCCTTCCCATGGAGGGGATGGTGGAGGAGAGGGAGACTAGGGAGAGCCAGAATCTGCCAAAAGGCCTTTATGTTCCAAGAAGTTCTGCCATGGTTTCTTTATCATTCTGTGTTTGTTTCACTCATGATACATTTGCACTGACCAGCAGGGAGGCATGAAAGGGCAAGTAGATGCCCTTCAGACGCAGCTGCTTAGGTCAGATGCAGCATCTGGACCTGAGACAAGCGTGCGTGTCTGCATTTCTTGTCCTTCATGCCTCTGGCCCACTGTCTCATAAGTTGATCTTGGAAGGATGCACAGACCCAAGAGAAGATCTGAGTGAGGGTAATTCCATCATGCCCCAGTGTCACAGGGCCATTTCCAGCAGTTACAGTCAGCATCTATCAGTGACCTGCCACTGGAGGCCTTGACTTACTTTCGGAAATGCGTTGTGGGGAGGGAAGCGGGCAGAGAAGGGAGAAGAGGAAAACAGAAATAAAAGAGTCCTCTTTGTGTCTTGGGAGGGAGGCTGTGAATGGAAAGCCCACCCTCAGTGGCTTTAGTTTCACCCCATACACAGTGGTCTCTCCAGCTATGCCCGCCATTGGCATCCTGATGCTGTTACTGAGACCACTGCAGCTTTCTGTATTTGATCAACTTGTCCCCATCTGCTTTGGCAACAAGAAATAAGAGGCCCTGGCAGTTACTCCAGGCATCATGGTAAAAAGCTCAAGCTTTAGTACTGTTTGACAAGGGAAGGGATTGCCCTACCAGCACGTGGTGGTAGTATTTGAAAGTACTTTCCTGTAGAAAATTCCAGGTGCCTTTGCTCTCTGAAAGCACAAATCATTTATGAGGCAAAGTTGTCCTCATTTATAGGGGGTCTGTTTTCTTTCTTTCCCTCTTGAAGAAACCTGTTATTCAGTGGGCTATAAAATGGAAAGTAAAGATCAGAGGTAGTGGAAATCATATAATGTACCTGGGTAGGAACATTAGACCTCTCCCATAAAATGTTAAGGCATTTAGAAATTTTCACCCTATTATTTCACCATGGCCTGTTGGGAGCTCTTCTCCCTCCAGCTCCTTTTGGCCTTGTTCTGGGATATCTTCTCAGATGGATGTTCTCCATGCCTTTACCTTTCTGCTTCCTAAAGAAGAGAACGCCTGATGAGAAACACTTTGGGTGGTTAAACTTGGTTTTCTTAGTTACAATTGCTTTGATACAGACTGACATGTTATATTTCCACTGAGAGCCTCCACGGTGGTTTTGGTTTCCACCTGGCCATCCTGAATGCTATGATTTGGGGGGGTTTGCACAGTGCATAAGGTTTGTTGTTTGTTTTGTTTTGTTTTTATTTTGTCCAGCCTACAACTTGTCTATCAGACAGTGCAGTACTGACAGATTTTTATTCTCCCAAAGCCCCATTTCTCTCTGCCTTCAAGTCTTGCTTCTTTGATTGTGTCAGGAAACCTTTGTTCCCTGGGTACCCTCTGCCTTCTGGGCAGCCCCGTCACATCTGTGTTCCTAATAGTTCACCTCCCACTATAGCTGACCGGGCTTCAGGGTTGACCGTGCCGTGGGCCGTTCCTCATCCTGCCCATTCTTGAATCATCATCTGTCTCAGTTTACTGAGACCTTCTTAGAGCCAGTCTTGTTTTAAATCAGGTCTTCCAGCCGAGGATGTTCAGCAAGCAGGCCTGGAGGGTGGATAAAGCCACCCATTCGACATAAGACATCAACCTAGTTTGAATTGTCACCTCTCAGAATTCCTTCCCTCAATATCATCTTTCCTTTCTTTCTGTCCTCCTTCCTAACCACCTCCCCCCTTTCTCCCAGTAAAGCCCCAGTAGGTTTCTCTCTGGAGAACAATAAGCCCCCGTGTTTGGTGCCTGTCCAGAGCTCAGAGGGAAAGTTGAGGTCAGCGTGGCAGGCTGTACAGCTTTCTTTTGAGGCAAACAGATGGTGAAGGTTAAATGACAGCTCTCTGACTGCCTCTTTTGAAGTAATTGGAGATAATTTGTATTTTGAATCAGAACTTGACCATTGTCAGAAGGGAAGAAGGTTAATATGGAAACGATTTTACATTAGCCCCTGTTTCTTACGCTGCCCCCTCCCCACTTCTTTCTTTCTCTCCTTCGGATCGGTGTTTCTTTAATCCTTGCTCCAGGCAATTGGTGAGATCCTCTCTGGGCTCCGTGTGCCTCGTTTTAGGCTGTGGCTGTTATGAAAGCCAACAACAGCTTATTAAGGCCAGTGATAATCTCTTCTACTGATGTATTGTTGCTTTCCAGAGGTCCAATTAAGGCCACGCATCGGAAACAAGATCTTGTAAACCTTCAGCTTCTTACCTAGGACAGTTTGCAAACAAATGCATAGCCTGCTTCTGAACACAGACTGATTTCCTATTGCAGAGAACAGTGTGTCTGCATGAAGAAAGGGACATGCTTGTCTTTCACTGCCTGCCACCTTTCCTCTCCAGACACTTACAAAAATTTATTTTAATTTCAAAGCCTGGCTTTGGGCCCCACCTCTCATGTGAAGTGTCCTACTGTTTACCTCTGAACTGCATTGTCTAACGAATTTAAAGTACTTCCTGAAGTCCCACTCTGGGAGGGAAGGGGAATTAAGCCCCTGAAAAATAAGAAGTGCTTTGCATGTTCTAGAAGAGAGACTTAAGGGAGTAGCCTGTGGGTTTCCCCTCTTCCTATCCCCATCATAAATTTGCCCAGAGCGAGCAGGTTCTTAAAGCAAAAGTGAACTGGGAAAGAAGTTGATATTATTGCCACTTAGGGGAAACCTGGGTAGAAAATACCCTGCCCTTTGGAGGTGGTTACGATATTAATCTAGGTAATTCATCAAGTGCACTATCCTGGTACTGCCAGGAACCAGGGATACTCTGAAGGGCAGGCACATTATCATTTCCTGGTGTACTGGACATTAAGCATCATTTCACAACTGATTAGAATAGGGGCGCCCACACTGTCAGAAACACTGTCCCTCACAGGCTGGCCCAGGAGGTATGGGTTAGGATGCGTAGTTAGTTACCTGTCCATCCCATGTCTGCCAAGTGTCAGCAAGAGGTGGGAAATCTGACCACCAGTTGGGTGAAGATGAAACTCAGTCCTTCTTATACTGGGGTCTGAAAAAGCAAGAAATTAGCAATACTTTGCTGTAAAAAGAATCTGGATATAATAACTAACATGAAAAAATATAAGTTTTATTTGACACCGCCACACAAAGTTTAAATCTATAGCATCCAGAGAGAAGGAGAAAAAGCAGAGACTGAAGCCTGTCTACAGCATGTTTCAGAGCTATTTGCAACAGAAGTGCCGAAGGCAATATTGTATTTTATTCATATACATCTGGTTTATTATGAAGCACATTTCCCCCCACTAACTTAGAGAAAGAAAAGAAGATATTGTCATGTTATCCCTGGCTTTTTCTTAACCATCCAAAGTAAAGAAATGGCTGCAAAACCTTTAGAAGCAATTCAAGTACCTCAGTCGCTTTCATCAGATGTTCTCTGTACAAGAAAAAGAAAAAAAAATCATTCTATCTTTTTATTTTTACTTTGCTTTAATCTTATTTGATGATGTCTCAACAGGCTGGGACATGCTTTCTTGGATGGCAATTTCACTGCACCATATGTGTCTCTCACAAGATAGCAGAGTGAGATGAATCTTGGCAGGAAGAGAACTAAACACATCGACAAAGAAAAGAAAAAAATTATTTACTTAACTCCCTGTTGCCTGCATACATTTCCCCCCCTTGTACTCTGACTCCCAGTGCAGTAGTTCAGACTTAGCTGGTTATAAACAACTGTGTGAAATGCAGGCCCCCATTTATCACTTTTTCTGATCGCTTGCCCTAGTTTTTCTAAAAACCCACATTAAGCATTTCAGTGACTAGATGATGAAGCTTGGTATATGAAAAGAGAAAATCTGGTACCCTGCCTAGACCTCCTGTGTGGGAGGAGCCCCAGGCCTGCCCCTAGAGGCAGCAAAAGCCCCCCTTCTTCTCTGGGTACTTGGTGATGAATGTGGGGTCCTCTGCCATCTAGTCAGAAGGAAATCTCTATGTTAGTCACCCTGTCACCATCTCTCCTTCAAGTTGCTTTGGACATTGAGTGCCTTCAGGTCATCATAAACTGATGAACATGACTAGTCTGTATAGGATAGATTTGTCTAATCAATGCCAAATTAATAGGAAGAAATGATTGTAAGTGATAAGGGGGTAACTAATTGGTTTGCAAATAGCTCTGATATATCAGAGTTCCATCACTTTCATCATAGGGACCAAGGGCTATTTCAAAGGACGGGCCAGGGTCCTGGTGTGAATTCCTTGGTCACCTTTAGATGGGGAAGGAGGCTTCTTTGCTGTCATGTATTCAGGTCATGGAGGCTAGAGTTCCTGATGACAGTGTTAAAACCCTGAAATATGTATATTTGTACACTGCGTGATGTTTTCAGAGAATAGCCTAGTGATGTTTTCAGAGAATAGCCTAGCGACCTTGTTGTGACCTCTAGTGGTCTCTAGTGACATACAGAATAGGGAATGGAGCTCAATGAGGTATTTCAAAAATGTATTGAGATTTAAGTGAAAGCCGAAACATAAAGATACAAATAAGAAATACTTTTCATCAGCCATCTTTGAGGAAAAAAAAAGCAAAACTTCTTTTCCAGGTGTCAATCTAAAATGTTTGGAAGTAGTATTTTATGGGGGTAAAATGCCCATGTTTGGTTTTTCATAGGGATGATGAGAGAGGGGAACACCCTGCGCACTTGTCACCCTTGGGTCAGATTCACAGGTGGTGTGATCAGGGCAGTTAAGAGAGCATGGCAATGTGTGACAAAGGGTGCTTGAAGAATAAAGTTTCCTGGGATGATTCAGGCTTCTGAACATAAATATAATCGTGAGAAGATGACTTAGGTCCCAAGAAAAGAAGAGTCACATTCAGAATTGGCTGCCTTCAGATGTACACGTTGACTGGTGTGTTATTTCCTTGTAGGAATCTTGTAGGTCAAAAGATCAGTCTAGAGTAGGACAATTTAAGGTGTTTTTTTTGTTTTGTTTAAACATTCATAAAAAGGAGTGTAAATGCAGCGTGACAAACAGGTATCTAATGTTATTTTGCTAATGGACAAAAATGCCTTTCTTCTCTCATTTATGCTCAGGTCCTCAGAGAACAGAGTTCAGAGAAAATTCTGTCTTCTAGTTCTCAGAAAAATATCTAAAATTTTGGAGGTGTTGCAGAACCCACCCAAACTCTACTGATTTTTCAGTTGGAGTTGTAACTGCAGTGATAAAAATAAGTGTAAATGTGGCATTGCAGATGCTAATTGTTTTAAGTAGCAAACTGATCTAATTAATTTAGTGGCGTCCATGTCTTAGGCTTTCAAGCTTTTGCCATGGAAATATACATTTGGATCAGGATAGAGTGATTTCTAAATGAAATAGCACAATGTTAGTCAATATTAATTTCATGACTGATTTTTCAGTTACTAATGGTATACTCATTAGGTGCTAAAAACATGTATAGGGCATAATAGATAGATATATTTCTCTTAATTGCACACTTTCTTGGCTTTGCAAATTGAAAGGAAGAGGTGGGAAAAATTACCGAAAGCAGGGTGGAGAGAGGTTACTGGCAATGATGTAATTTCCCTTTGGTATCTTGTCCCACTAAAAACTCAAGATTGCCCCATTATAAATACCAGATCAATGCAATTTATTTCTCGAGTTAGGGCTCTAGTTAGAGGTCTATTTGGATGAGATGAGTAAAAGATCCATGACCATGTGCTTTCTCTCTCTTCCTCTCTCCCCACCTCCCCCCCCCCACTCACTCTCTCCTCTTTCTCTCTCTCTCTCTCACACACACACACAGTCACAGACATATTCAGACTTATCTGTACAGGGATTATTTATATCCTTTCAACATAAAACATCAAGACGGAGTTAGGAAATGTTGATGAAAGCTGTGCAGATATTATATACATTGTACACACAATATCAATTGTACATTGAGAGAAAATGAGTTCCCATAACTCCTTGTCTAAACAGCATACCAAAACACAAAACTGCTTAAATCATTCCAAGTCTCCAAATCCACACACACAAAAAAATCTTATTTTTAAGCTTTAGGAACAGGATAAGATAAAGCAGGGTATGGGTGTGTTTTAATTAATCCAATTTCTCTGGAATGGATATGAAAATGAGGTAGAAGCTATGTGGTTTGGTCAACTGACTTCTTTTAGAAGAAATAATTCTGAATTTTAGCAAGTGCTGAACTGGTTGTTTAGAGGATGTTCCAAGCTGCATGAAGAGACAAAGCTTATGAACTCTGGAAAAGTCTCTCAGGTTTGGATGATTTGAAGTGGACAATGAGAGCCAGATGAGAATCGACCTCCTACACTCTGTTAAACACGGCCCATGGCTGCTTCCTTATTTGTTGGAAGGGTAGTTAATAGTTCAGTAAATAGATTATCTTGTTAATTAGATTTCTACTTTTAAGACAAAAAAAGATGCATCATTTGGCCAAATTATTAGCCCATTTATACTGACTTTTTTTTTTTTTTTTTGGCTTATTGTGTTGCACGGACTAGTGTTGTTGGAAGAATAGAGGGTTGCTTCTGTTAGATTCAGTGTGTGATGGTGGGGGCCACCGAAAAATCCCCTCTCATTTTCCCTTCTAATGTAATATCAGTTAATTCTCAAGAGGAATCCAGACAAGGTGTTAAAACTAGGATAAAAGCATTGTAATACCAGAAAATCTGCTCTGTCAAACCAGAGGCCGCTTTCCTGGTGGGGAGGCAGAAAAAGTAAACAGTCGCAATCTCTCATGTAACAGAAGATTTGGGTATAATTTGTTTAAATAGTAGCAATAATGATTATTAATTCACCCTTTGAATGTTAACAAAGACCTGATTTTTGTTAGTTTGTGCTTTCGATTCATTTCCAAGCTGAAGTTTGTTTTAGGCTAATGCTGCCATTGATGAGAAATGCAATTATCTTTAACTTCCTACTCCCCACTCCCCCCCCCCACCCAAATATATTCGATGTTCAGCAATACAAAATAAAATAATTCCCTTCCAGAGCACTGCTTTGCAAATGTCGTGAGCACACTGGAGTGAATTTTTGTTGAATTCTTCTTTATTTCCCTGGGAAACAATAAGGAATTCTTTTTGTTCTTTGCCGCAGAAGGTGTAACAAATGGATTTCGAAATACCTGCACTCTATCAGTGGTGCTTAGAAGAAAAAGAAAAATCAAAGCAAAAAATAAAAATTACAAAATGGTAGAGTCTGACCACTTTATCCACAATTTGTGTCTGACCTCATTGTTGAAAAATTTGGTGAAGGATCACGGTGGCTAATTTTTCTCCTTTTGAAGCTATAACATTAAAACTGATTTTAGGTATATTTTATCCAGTTTGGTGTAAAAGAGTCAGAATCCCTAGGGGACCCTACCACAGGGACCCGTTGCTTCTCCACAAGGCAGTCCTGTCCTGGGCCTGCTGTCAGCAGAGGCGGGCTCAAGAGCAGGGTCCAGCTTGTCCCGTCAAGTTTATCGTCCACTCCATCAAAGGGCCTAATGGTCAGCAGAGGGGGCTAAATGTGTCCCCCGTGACCTGACATTAACAGAGTGGACTGGTTTAAGTGTTACTGAGGGTGTCTCAGAATGATTTGGACGCCAATACCCGTTTCCCTCAATAAGCCGTCATTTGGGTCATGACTCAATACAGCTTTTCACTGACACGGCCCAGCCCCGAAGTGCTCCTGGGGGACATGGCCTCACCTCCGAGACCAGCAGACAGCAGGGCTGATCAATGCCCTCTGACAACAAGTGAAACAATCACCTTTCCCTCACCCCTCCACCTCTTGGCACTTCCCACCCCGAGCCCGTCTGACCAGCTTGAAAATGATAAAGATAAATTGTTTTATCTAAACATAGAGTCTGACACAGAGAGAAGACAGGAGGAGTGAGGAGAACCGCCCAGTTTGTCGAGAGTCTTAGATTCCAGCTTTTTGCTTCTCATGTAATTTTGATGGGGCAAAAAAAAAAATCAGTCTGTATATCAAATGTAGAGCTCGACTGATCCGGGGGGGGGGGGGGGGGGGGGAAGCCTGGAGTTGTGGAGGGTATTTTCTTCTCAGCTTTAAGCTGGCCTATAAACATTAGCTTTGTAGGTGTTAGGGAGACACAGGGCATTTTCTGTGTTTGGACTGGGATTTTGACAAAACCATATGCATAGGAAATAAATTTAAATTATAAGGTTCTTTAAAAAGCAGAGTATTTTTCAACATAATACTGATGTGAGAAATCTTTAGAAAAGGCTTGAAATACTTTTAAAAAGAAGATTCCCTGCAGAGTTCTAAAATAACCATTTAAACCATTTTTTTTTCATTCTTGTTTATTTGGTTTTGAAACAAAACCAAAGAAGACAGAAAAATGTACATATTTTCTTGCCATCATGACTGTTGTTTTCTTCATGACATAAAAAAAATTACAAATCTATAATAATGCCCAAGTAAGAATTGTGGTATATATAAATATGTATATAAATACTTTAAATATTAAATATATATATTAAATATATATAAATACTTTAAATATTAGAAAAATATTTTGGAATACTTGAAACAAGTGGACTAAAATGTTAAAGAGTTATTTCTATTTACTAATGATAATATCACTTTTCATATGGATTTTAATGTAATATTTCTATGTGAAATAATTTTAAATCATTTTACTTTAGGCAGGAAAAGAAAAGTAATTCTATTAGATCTAACCTTACACACTCATCTAAGAGTATGATTATTTATGAATATATAAAAGGAAAAAAGTATATCAGAAGAAAATTTCATTTCAGAACATCACTGTTTGAACAGATTTGCAATGTCCCTTTTGCAATTTCTGGGAAGTAACTAAAATTTCATATACAATTTTTAAAAACAAATAACCTATTTTAATATTTTGGCTGAGGATATCTGTCTCCACTCATATATTTTCATTTGATTAAGCAAAGTAGGAATGTAAATCAATAGGAAAAAAGTCAAATAGTTTTTTATCCTTGGTAGAGACATAATTTACTAGTGCTTTTTATCATTTGAAGTCTAATTTGTTTAAATAGCAATCCAAAAGCACATTTTATTTACATAATTATTTATGTGAGTTATCTTCCTTTCTTGACCTTATTAATCTTTCTTTTCTCTATTTTGTTTACACCTTCTAGTGAAGTAAATACATTATATATACAGAATTTCAGTGTGTTATTTCAAAATAGTTTATACTATTAGTTGCTTTAAGATGATGTTTAAAAAATGTATATATTTATGTAGGTTTATAATAAAAAATTGCATACCAGCTTTAACAACAAATAAACATCTTCCTTTGGGGAAGCACAAATATTTATTATATAATTGCACTTTAAAAACAAAAAAAAAGAAAAAGACTAAACACCCAAACTGTCAAGAGTCAAGCTTAACAAATTTAAAAGCAATGAAATGAAAACCCAGTTAAGCACAAAAGGTCTTTTTTGAATTTAGTGAAAAGCTGTTGCAAGAACTAAAGAAGACGAGATCTGTGCCTCCAGTATTCGGTTTATTAGGTCCGATGCTCGTCTTCAAAGGAATATCACAGCCGTGTGGCATTTAAGGATTTAGAGGAATTCTGAGAATTTGAGTGCTTTTTGCCAAAATGGATTCCGTGTGCACTTTAGCCATGAAAACTGATTTAGGACCTTTTATTCCCTCTTAGTCCTCCAGCTATATTTGTTCAGTTAGATAACTACAAAATTATCCATCAGTAAAGGTAGAAAAATCGAGAGATGGACCTAAACAAAAATCACACATCTTAGCAAAAGAAAAAACAGACTCCTGTGTTTACTGCAAGGAGCCAGGAAGGTATGGTTACAGAGTTGGCCACCAAAATAAGAGGCTGCAAGTTTTCAGATGCTAAAGTAGCACTTGGGTCTGTTTTTATTTGCTCAAAGCATATTATGATTTTAAGGTAACACTGGACATTATCTGTGTTCAGAAATTCCAAAGTAATCAGGAAGATCAGATTTTTATTGCACTTTAGAAATAGTAGTAGCTACAAGAATATGGTTGTGGCATGATTGTAAATGTGTGATGGAAGCACAGAGCTTGGAGCCAGGACATGCCACCAGGACAGACTTGGTTAGTATCCATCCACAACAAATCCCTTTCTTGATTCAGGTTTAAATAGGGCATTTTAGACCTAGCCTTCAGATTAAAAGAGCACGAATTCAGCCTTGTAATATGAAAATCAAACCCTATTCACTATTAGGATCGTCAGCAAGAGCTATTTCATCCATTTCTCACCCACCCTCTGCTCCCTCCTGTCCCTGTATAAAACTGGGTTCTAGGGTTAGGAAGGAAAGTGACAGGAATCTTAAGAGATCTCATTTTGGAATGAGAACTTCTTGTCTCTGAAAGTAAAGGAATAAAGCCAAAAAAAGGAATATTTCAGGAGAGCGGCTGATAGGAGGAAAGTCTGAACTTTGAATAAAAGTTTTGAAGTAGGATTTAATTTAAGCCAGGGCATTGCTTTCTTTTTATTAGCTTTGATTGTGCATAAGACATTGCACAGTTTTTTGAGTTTTTTTTTTCTTTTTTCCTTTCTTTCAGTCTTTCTACTTTTAATTTAAAGCCAATTTAGTAACATGGGACTTGTTCTGTAAATGATAAAAATATAAGAGTAAAATAGTCCATGTGCAGGAGGGAAGGAAATGGGGGCATGTACCTCACTACAAAGATCACTGAATTTTTAACACAAAGAACAAATCTGTCTATCCGACATTGTCATTAGGACAGAAAGATTTTTTTTTCTTTTTTTCTTTTTTTTAATCATTTCAATATAAGAAAAGGACCCCTCTCAAGATAAGGTTGCTGCTTTTGCAGCGCTGGGTATGTTATTATTTTAAAATGTGGTTATAGTCTCTGCCTCTTACATTAACAATGGGGGCAGGGGTAGGGGGTGGGTCCGAGGGGCCTGAAATGACAGAATGAGGGACACACAATAGGATGGCCGTGACTCTGAACAAATAAATAAAACATGTGAATCACAGTCTCTGCTCTACCTCCCTCCCCCCTCACCCCCCAACTGTGATTAAATTTGCTGTGGTCATTTCCCAAATGTCTGCCTGATAAAAAAAAAAAAAAAAGGAAGGAGAAACCGCAGCAGCAGCAGCAGCAGCAGCAGCACCCAGACCCTTTTCTCACACTGTGATGTGACTGCAAGTGAAGGCCCTTCCTGGAGCTGGCTGTCTCCATTCCTGCCCGTCAGTCCTACCAGCACAGACACGCATGCCGCTTTCATTAGCGAAAATGCTCCACATCTGATTGCTGTCCTTCCCCAGCCCCCTAAACAGGAAAAAAGGGGGGAAAAAACAAAGCCAAACAAAACCCACCAACCCTATAACACCAACTCTGCCCTCTTAATAAACAGCTTCCCAAACTCTACCCCCAGCGTCACACTGAAACCCTAGGCGCCTGGGGTTCGGTAATGGGATTTCTCGTACCCCTTCCTCCAACCACCAACGCAGCTTCCCAGCAACCTATTGAGTGCACAGAGGGAGAAAAAGAATACATTTTAATAAATCGAGGGGAAAAATGATTTTGGTCCTGTGGCCCTGTTTCTTTAGTAATAGAAAAAGGTGAGGTTGTTGGGGGGAAAGGGAGGGGGAATTTAATATTGCAAGAGATAATAGCAACTATGTTAATATCCGGAATTTTCAATGTACCATAAGTACATTTTGTTTTTCCTTTTAGCACGATTTATAATTAAAGATTTTAATCTGGCTTCACATTGAGTTAATAAGCCCTTTGATTGATTAGGATTCATAAAATTGCCATTTCCCGCTGATGCTTTGTGTTTCTGGGGATGTTCTTTTGAAAAGCTGGGTTAAGGTGAATAGGAAGCAGCCATTGTTTAGGCTGAGCTGTGCCAATTCTGGGAACTCGGAACTGCTTTATTCAGAGTTTGTCCCCTGCAATATCTTGTTGTTCAGCCAAATTAATGCAGATAGGATCTGCTGGGCTACAGTTTAGCCATTTTTAGGGGGAAACTTTATTATGATTATTATTATTATTATTTCAGCAGGTGTTCCATGCAGTTTCTGCCTCTGTTTCCTGACCTGTTCTTTGGCTTAAAAAATAAAATAAAAACCAGAATGAAAGAGCATCAAATTGATAAATAGAATGTTACAAACTGTTTCAAAGATAAAAGAGAGGAAGGTACAAACCAAATACATATGAATGCAGGAAACCCAAGGAAACTGGCTCCGCTTTTTCTTTTAAAAATTCAACTTCAGAGGCTGTGCAACCAATAAATTATCCTTTTGCATTAATGGCCAATACTGCAATATGTGGGAAGTGTCCTCCTTCAGCTAAAGGGATGTCTTAGAAATGTAAACACAAATGAATAAATAGGAGAGCGAGGCTGAGAGAGGGAGGCATCGAGGCGGTGCGCTAATGCTGTTTATCAAGTTAAATAATAGATCCTGCCACCCCTCCCTCCAAAACCAAACCAAAATGAAGAGCAAAATCAAGAAGCAACGATAAATTCTTAAAAGGAAAAGAAAGAAAGAGAAAAAGAAAATGTGAGAAAGAGCCAGTGATTTGAAATGTCCCGTCAAAGGGCCCCTTTCTTCAGTTCATTGTACCCTGCATGTCTATATGGGAGTGTGTACAAGAGAATTCTTTTCTCCCCCTTATTTTTAGCAGAGGAAAAAAAAAGTGATTCTCTTCAGCTTCCGAAGGGCCTCACTGTGGGGACCGAACCAGAGCAAATTCCCTTTGTGTTTTTTGCTCTGAAGGGGCCTGCTATTGTTGATCGCGAGGCCTCCTGGAAGACCCAGTGGGGCTGTGGGCTGTGGGCAAAGCTTCTTCAGAGAACACTCCCCTTGTTTTGGAATCGATACTATCTCTCCTCCCCTGTCATCTACCCCAGTTTACTTGGCACGACTAAGCATTTTCCCCTCCGTTTATCATCATTCAGACGTTCTGCAAAGGCAAACATTTTTAGGGCTTTTATGGGGAAAACTGGAAGCACATGCAGGGCATGTCCAGCCCGGAGAAAGTGCCCAGACAGTGCCCCCCACCCCCCAAGGTGGGCTGGGAGGTGATGCTGGGCTCGCTGCTCTCCCACACCTTTACCTGGGGCTCTGCCCGGCTTTCGTTCCTAATGTACAAGCCCCATCTTGGTGCCTGTTTGGCCAAAGACGCATCCCAGGAGGCATCCTCAGTCCTTTCCTCACTCAGTCCATCACACGTCCTCATCGAGCCCCCTCCCCAGTTCCCTCCACCCTCCTCCCCAGGTTTCTGTTTTTGCCATAAAATAGCAAACACCAGCACAAAGAAGATAGCGGCCAAATCCTCAGAGGGAAGCGGGTTTGGGTTTGCAAACAGACAGGGATGTCGCTCTCTACCCCAGGAGTCCTTGCTGTACCATCACTGACCTCATGAATCTCGGACTGGCGGGCCTGATTGGTGGGCTTTTAAACGTGACTAATGAAGAAGATTTACCCTGGGAGGTGGGGAGGCCCCCTCCCTACAACCAAATAGAATGTGCCCTGATGCATTGTACTTTTTACAAAAAAAAAAGAGAAAACAAAGCCCAGTACATGTAACTGTGGCAATGCAGAAATAAATTTAAAACCAACTCCCCCCACCCTTTTTTTTTCTACCCTGGGTCCTAGGCAATGACAGCGGAGAACATATAATTCCTGGTGCCGTGTCTTAAAGGTACCTTTGAATGAATGTCAGCTCCTTTCTACCTTAGTGCCAGGCGATCGATGCTTCATTAGGGCCGAATTGTCTTTTGCCCATGCAACCTTGAAAACAGTCCCTTTAATTACCTGTGAGGAAGTCGGGAACCCTCTTCTCCCCTGTATGTCCCTCTCTCCCTTCCGGCTTCTCTCCCAGTTCTTTCTCTTTCTCCTCCCTCCCCCATCCCTTTCGGGGAAGTGGGGGTGGCTTGATGGGGGTCACTCACATTTTTATTCACAGTCAGTCTGAGTACATCACTCCTTGATAGAGAAGCTAGGAGAAGACGAAGGTGGGGGTGGGGGAAGAAAAGGAAAAGAAAGGAATATTGGACCCCGAGGTGAGAGGGCAGGGTTCAAGTCCAGACTACAGATCTGTTGAAAAGGTTTCAGCCAGGCAGGCCTCCACTTGACTTTCTCATCAGCCAGCTTTATGGATTATCAGCTGCTCCGTTTACACCACAGCTCCGTGCATCTCCCCGCTGCTAATCACCGGGGGTTTCTCAAGAATGCAGAGCCAGGCCCTGCCAGGGACCCCCAAAGGCTTTTGGTCAGGCGTCATCCAGGTCACACAGAAAAGGGGGAATCTGTTGGCTAAATATTTTACAGGAAATACAAGGAACAGCGTAGCTCGATTTAATCCCTCCCATCGAAACTGAAGGCGTTCCAAATAATTGTAGGCCTGGCAAGTCGAGCAGTGGAAGCAAGTGCATAAATAATCGTATTTGTTATGCATTATTAAAAATTCAGAAAGATTTTAAATTCAAGTGATAATCTGGCCATCCTGAGGGATAGGCTTGTATTTAATCGCCAGGTATTTTTACCTATTCAATTATGATGAGAAATATTCTAATGAAGTCATAAACCTCAGCAGAGGAATGTTAATCACCTTTGCGTGCTCTGTGAGCACTGTGTTGAAAAACATACCTGCCCTAACTAAGCTCCCTCCTAATGCGTTAAGTAAGGATCGTGTTTGGAACCTTGTTCACTCAGAGGTTCCCCAGGCACCTGGAAATACATGGCTGAAAACCATGAAGGTCATCTGATCTTCTCTCCAGTGAATGTATTTCTATCCAAGAAATGAGTCAAGGATGAATTTCCCCCAAAATTTACACAAAAGGGTGACATTACATTGTATTACCCCCTTCCCACCCCTCCACCACCACTGCACATACACGCACACATAAACGGCAGGGTAGGTGTTCCCAGAGAAAATATGGGATGGCAGTTCAATTTGAATTTCAGATAATGAATAATTTTTATATAAGTATGTCTCAAATATTATACCCCAAAATTACTTATTGTTTGTCTGAAACTCAAATTTAACTGGGCATCTTTTGTTATCTTGATAAATCTGGCAGCCAAGATTCCTCAAATGAGACAAATGAGGGTAGCAATGATTTCAAGTCACTTAGAAAATACATAATTGTACAAGGATTTTTTGAATATTTTGGGGTCTAGCTTATGACATAGAAGACGTGAGGTGTTATACTGTGTACAGGTGCCCTGCTCTGTCAAAAGCCATCTCATTCTGTCTTGACATGGAAACCCTACTGGTTGAGGAGGTGACAATAGGCTTAATAGGCTTGTATCTGTCCATTCAGCTCAGCTGAATTAGAAAATGAGGCCTGTGGATACAAACTGCCAACCTCTCGTGTACACAGGCGAGGGCCATGTTGTCATCGTCACCTGGCAGGCCTTGTGCATGAGCCCGGTCCTGCCCAGTCTGCCTCTGAAGTGTGTGGACACATGCACCCCTGTGCAGCCCCCACACAGGCCTGCATCTTCTGGACCAGTGATGAAGAGTGAGCCTTCACATGCACTGGGTCTGGCCACTGGAAAGTGCACGGGGAGGAGGTGAGTAGTGTATCCTGCCTCTGTCCTCAGTGTTTGACCTCATTCAGGAACCTGTGATGTCATCACATCAAGCTAAAATAACCACCCAACAGGAGAGCCGAGGCCCAGGGCTGGGAGGGGAGGCAGGGGAAACACACTTCCATATCTCATTGCCAACTGGACTGTGAGAGCCTTTGTGCTCAGTGCACTGCGTCGGAAGGGAGGATGATCCAGGCCTTAGTCTCAGCGTGCAGGGTCCTCATGCTTGTGCTCAGCTGGGAGGTCAGAGGGCATTTTCCTTGCCTTTATTTAGCCTGCTAAATGAATAGAAGAATTTAATTTCTATTTGTGTATTTCTGTCTGTTTTTACTACTTTGTGCCAAGTGGGGGACATGTCACATCTCACCTAAGTTTGCTGAGCCCAGTATAAATATTCATAAAGATGAGAACGTGTTCCAGGTTGCAGATGGGTGGGTAGAGAGGGAAGGTCAGGCTGACTTGATGCTTTTGGATAACTCCTGCCCAGCGGGCAGGGGGCAGTGCTGTCATTTCTGGGAGGAGCAGAGGGGATGTGGTCTTTGAGAGAACTGCTGCCCCTATTCCAAAAGAGTATCTCTAATCTGCCTGTATCCCAAACTCCCTACATTTACGAAGCACAAGCGAAACGGTGCATCCCCATGCCTTCAGGTGTGTGTGGTTCAACTCGGCTCAGGCCATAGTCTGCCGCGACCTCAGCCGGAGAGTGTGTTGCTGGTGTCTGCAAGCAGCTGAGTCTGGACATGCTCAAATATGGCGCTCCTGGTCTGAGTTGCAATCAAGGCATATATTTATCAACAAGCACAGTATTTGATCTATTAATAGAAAACAGTCACAGTGATTGTTGATAAGATGATCTTTGGATTGCTATTGTTCCTGAAGTGGGGAGGGAGCAAGTGATCCACAGATATTTAGAAAAGAAAAGGGAAGGGGGGCTGGTGTGTGTGTGTGTGTGTGTGCCTTCTTTTGGGAGTCAGGGAATGGAAATTTCCCTAGAGAAAAAAATTAGCATTATTTTGTTTCCCACTTTGACCAATGTTGACATCATATGTCCTTCTCTGTTAAGGTGGGATGTTAAACAATTGAGGGGAAACTAAAAGGGAGGATTTCAGCCTTTGGGCTCTTCAAGCAAAAAGGGATTACCTCCTTTATGGGATTTCTTACTCTGAGAGAAAACATGGTTTCCTTGAAAGTAGATTTAAAAAGAAACCTCAACTATTAAAAGAGTTCTACCTGCAAAGTATTTTTGTTCTGTTTAATTTTTCCTCATCTAGGAGTTCAATAAGCCCAAATGGCTAGGGAAGCATTTATTCTTGAGGCCACTGAAGCCTTTGTCCTCTTGGGCCTATAACACCTGAAAGCCAGTGGCCACCCCACACCAAAGAAAAATGCACTTTCTTCAAATACAGTGTGTCTGCATTACAGACTAAGACAATGAACTCCAAAATCCTCAGCCTAATATAAGTCTGTAGCTTGTAGCTGCCTAGGCAGAGCCAATTAACATCTGTAATATTCAAAATATAGACTTCTGCTGCTATAGTATGGCCGTCCCTTGTGTAGTCCATAAATTCCTACTTTTATTCATACATGTGAGCATGTGCAGAGAAAAACAGTGTCTGTGTATAACTGGGTATCAAAATGCAATTTCTTGCCGCAGTGAGTTTAATATATTCAGTAACCTTCTGTTTATTTGGGTATTATTTACTGAAAACACTTGGGAAGCTCTGGCCTAAGAGTGTAGGAAAACCCAGACCAAGTGTTGATCCTGATGTCCCTTCTTCACACACCAATACCCGAACCCACACAGGCAGACGGTGGAAGAACCGTCTCTCTTTACTGCACAGCATCAAATAAGGTCAGTAATGCTGCTTGCGCTCCGTCTTCTTTTATTGTCCATGTTATCGAGGAAACCTATAAAAGTTCCCTCTTTTGATATCTTGACCCACGGTGTTGCTTGCATGCTGCTTTGTGGTTTAGAGATTTAAAGAAACAGAGAGGGAAAAGGAGTAAGAGAGAGAGTTTGCCTTAGGTGATAAACAGCAGTGCAAGGCCAGAGGCCTTATGAAAAAAAAAGAAGGAAAAAAAAAAGAAGAAGCAGCAGCCGTAGCAACAAGGGAATTTGGAAATGATCAGGGGGCATGGGGGGCTTATAGGAAGAGGTAGGGGCATGTGAGGGAAGATGGCAAAGTCAGTTTCACTCAATAACAATGTAGAGTAGAATTCCAGACCTTCATAGACTCGTTTACACCCTGGCTTCAATGAAGAGATAGATGTGTGGCATAAGTGTCTATAGGGCCACCCAGTCACATAAGAAACTCTGGAAATCCACAGGTACACTTGTTCCACTCAGTTTTCAAAGATTAAAAAAAAACTACTTTATTTGATAACATATGGTATAGGTGTCTGTTTTAAGTGGAAATTTGAAATGAGATGATGCTGTCATTTACCCTCATCCCCAGGCACATTCAGCCTCCCTTGATAAATCAGGCCTTCTTGGGAAGACCTCTTTGTCTACGCCCCTGCTTGAGGAAGATGTCTCGGTGATCTTGGATCTTGGACCCAACAGATGTCATTACACTGGTTTATTGAAATAATCATTGTGGAGTGTGTGTGGCTCTCAACGCATTTCTTTCCAAGTCAACCTGGATATTTTTCAATGGTGGAAGGAGGTGCTGCTATTGTTAGGAGTTTGTTCACTGACTAGGAAGGGCAGACCTGCCTGTTCATTTTTCTCCACTTGCTCCCATGTGAGTTGTCAAGCTGGCCAACTCAGTGGTTCTAAATTTCTACAATGTTATGTCTCTGCTGTTTTAGTAGATGGGCAGGTGCCAGGAGGGAGAAGTTAGGAACTGGGTGAGAAACAGGACCACCTACACAGGAGGTGGTGATACCATGTGCTTTGTCATCTGTCTGGACTTCTCCTCTGATCCCTGATTTGGTGGAGGTGGAGTTGTTTTCTTGTAAAGAAGAAAAAAATTGTGTGACTTTTCAGAGACATGTGAGTTTAGAGATAAATGCCACAGTATTTATTGTTTGGTTTCTGGAATGTACCTCATATGCACTTCTTGTTGATATACCTTCAGAGCTGGAGTTTGGATTTCATACTCAAGTGCAGGGTGACCTTTTCCATTTCGTGGCTCTTTTGTTAAATTTTATTCCAATAATCCTTGGTGAAAATTTTTCCCAAACCCTTTACAGCAGAGGAAACAGAAGACGGCATAAGATGAGACACTGGAGGCAGTGGTATGAAGCTTTTTTCCATTTTTTAATTTTAGTCGAGTGAGAGTAAAAGTCGCTCAGTCGTGTCTGACGGTTTGTGACCCCATGGACTCTGCAGTCCATGGAATTCTCCAGGCTAGAATACTGGAGTGGGTAACCTTTCCCTTCTCCAGGGGATCTTCCCAACCCAGGAATCAAACCAGGGTCTCCTGCATTGCAGGTGGATTCTTTACCAACTGAGCAATCGGGGAAGCCCTTAGCTGGATAGTGAAAATACGAAAAATAGAACAGTGGTACAGCAGTCATTGATGTGATATGTACATATGCTGGGTGAGAATGCACTGCTCATGTTCCGTCCTCAGAATGTTCTCATGTAAACAAAGTAATATTGGTAATGCTGAACTTTGAGCCCTGAGCAGCTGAAGTTTTGAAGACAAACATCAGCCAGCAACATCATGCCTACTGAGGCCTTGAGTACTCTGTGTTGAGTGAATAAACTCAGTGGGTCATAACTGAGTCAGTTCTGAGTCAGGTCAGTGTATGATGAGATAGATAACTTATTGCTGGTATCTTTTGAATGCTCATATCAGATAAACACTAAAGCAAATTAACACGAACTTGAAAGGAGGGATTTGTGGATACTCATAGTGTGAGTTTTTTCCTTTAAAATAAAGAATATCATTGAATTAACTTATGCAAATACATCTTCCCAGATAATAAAACACAGATCCCTTAGTTAAATATGTAAGAGAAGTAGGTAGTCAAAGAGGTAAGGGGGGGCTGGGTATAGATCACCTCATAGGCTTTTGGAAGGACTTGGGCTTGGATCTTGAATGAAGGGATTAGCCATAGAAGATCTTGAGCAGAAGAGAGAAGGTGGCTTCTGAGTTGAGAACAGAGGCCAGAAGTAGACATCCTACTGATGTAATCTGGGTTAGTGATGACATCAACTCTGACCAGCAGCCCTGGGGGTGCTAAGAAATGGCCCACCCTCCATTAGCAGTGATATCACTTTGGCAGTTCGGTATGCACAGAAGAGGCGCTATGTCCTAACTTCAGGAATAAGGGAAGCAAATTTGCAGCCGTGGAAATGCGTCTCTGGAAGTTCCAATCACATCTGAACTGTTAGGGAAAAGAACTAATCTGGAATGCAAGCAGTACATTTCAGTTGCCAAATACAAGACAGTCGTTCCATCCCCCTAAAAGCTCCCTCACAGAACTGAATCTTCGATGTGAAGGGAGTTATTTTCTAAGAAGTTTCTGTTGCCCAGTTGTTGTGCGTCATCACATAGCCCAAGATCGCCTAATTAACACCCAAAGAAGCAGATGCATCACTTGGGATGTAACAGCAACAATCGCAAATGACACAATTATTTCCAGCACTTGAAATCAGAATTTTCAAGTGTGAAAATCATTTTCCACTGAATTACTATCTAGGCAAAGGCACAAAGTAACAGTGCCACTGCTTTCCTCAGAAGTCACTGCTCTCTGGAATTTTTCTGCAGTTCCTGATGGGGACTTCCTCATCTGTCACCTGGATACTGGGCAGGGGTCAGAGAGCAGCTTTGCCAAGCCTGCCAACTGACCTCTGCAGGCCAGGAGAAGGCCGGGGCCAGGCGGGTCTTTCCTGTTTCCATGGGGCAACGTGCTGGGAAGCTGCCAGCACCCCTCCCCATGTGGGTGAGTGCCACGCCGTTTCTCTCAATGTGAGGCAGTTGGACACATCAAGGGAGAGAAACCTGCTGAATTAGCTTCTCCAGAAGGGCTGGGATATTTTTTTATTAATCCTGTTCCTTGGCACCAAACTCTCTGATTCCTTCTCCTTTCCCATATAGGCTCTTTTACGAGCATCTCTGAAATTAATAGCAGATCTTTTGACGAGAGCAGCTTTTCTCTTATCAGCTTTTCTGTCCAATGGGCAAAATTGCTGTCTACATATAGGAGATCTAAACAGGAGGATGAGATACAGAACTGACGAATGTCTGGATAATTTAGGACCCCCCCCCCAATCTATTTTACTCAATTTTCAAAGTAGAGGGAAAGCCACTCACCTCCACCCCCACCACCTCAAACCTCACCACACGTACTGTTTTCATACAATGCATTTATGCTGTATGACCTCTTCCTTGCTATGCTCGTATTTTATTTTTTGCTGTCCTCCAGGAAAGCCTAGCTTATTAATTGTTAAACATGTTAAGGAACTGGGGATTCATTACCTGCTGTTCTCAATTCAGAAGGTTGGAGAGCCAGATGCCTGTCTGTATCCAGGAGGCTGATGTTCAGTCATGTATCATTATAATGTAGCTGGTGTAATGAGGCTGAGGTCCTGGGTGTGATTCCCAGGGTGCCAGTTACCTCAACTCTCTGGCTGTGGACGGTAACTCTGTTCTGATACTGCACTTCGAGTGAATGAGTTGGTCAAAGTGAGACTGAATGAGAGTCTGTGACCAACGTATCGTCAGTGCTTCAGGAACAAGAACTCAGAGCACGTGCCTTAGGGCTAGAGTGTGCGCCAGGTCCCTCTTCTAGCCTCCCCCAGCCAGAGCTGAATTCTCCCCATTCTCAATCTCTGCCATGCTTTTGTGTTCTCATGAAACTTATCACTACCTGAGACCCCAGTAATTATTGCCCACACATTGTCTTCCTCACTGGGTCATAAACTCCTGGAAGACGTAAACTATATTGAGTACATTTTTATGTCTCTTACAGTACTAATGCACACTCAGTAAACCCTTGCTAGAGAATGGATAGAGGATGGATGGTTAGAGACGTGGATGGATAAGTGAGTTGTGTGAGTTGTTTTTGCGTATCTGCTGGCTGTTACCTCTGTTGGTATCCATCAGGGACAGATAGTTCAGAGATGTAAAACAGATGTAATAATCATGCCTGATGATAATGCTACAGGTTCCACAAAACTGATATATCTGATAATGGAGTGTGCATTGATTGCTCATAATAACCTGATAATGCATAGACTTTCCCATCCCACCAACAGAACCAAATCCTTGTAAGTATTTAATGCATGTCTAAATCCTCTCTTTTGGACTTCCCTTGTGGCTCAGCTGGTAAAGAATCTGCCTACAGTGCAGGAGACCTGGGTTTGATCCCTGGGTTGGGAAGATCCCCTGAAGAAGGGAAATGCTACCCACTCCAGTATTCTGGCCTCTGGGATCGCAAAGAGTCAGATTTAGAAAAGGTAGAGGAACCAGAGATCAAATTGCCAACATCTGTTGGATCATCAAAGAAGCAAGAAAGTTCCAGAAAAACATCTACTTCTGCTTTATTGACTATGCCAAAGCCTTTGACAGTGTGGATCATAACAAACTGTGGAAAATTCTTCAGGAGATGGGAATACCAGACCACCCGACCTGTCTCCTGAGAAATCTATATGCAGGTCAAGACGCAACCGTTAGACCTGTACATGGAACAACAGACTGGTTCCAAATTGGGAAAGGAGTACGTCAAGGCTGTATATTGTCACACTGCTTATTTAACTTATATGCAGAGTACATCATGAGAAATGCTGGGCTGGAAGAAGCACAAGCTGGAATCAAGATTTTGCTGGAAGAAATATCAATAACCTCAGATATGCAGATGACACCACCCTTATGGCAGAAAGCGAAGAACTAAAGAGGCTCTTGATTAAAGTGAAAGTGGAGAGTCAAAAAGTTGGCTTAAAGCTCAACATTCAGAATTCAGATCATGGCATCTGGTCCCATCACTTCATGGCAAATAGATGGGGAAACAGTAGAAACAATGGCTGACTTTATTTTTCTGGGCTCCAAAATCACTGCAGATAGTGACTGCAGCCATGAAATTAAAAGACGCTTGCTCCTTGGAAGAAAAGCTATGACCAACCTAGACAGCATATTAAAAAGCAGAGACATTACTTTGCCGACTAAGGTCCATCTAGTCAAGGCTATGGTTTTTCCAGTAGTCATGTATGGATGTGAGAGTTGGACTATAAGGAAAGCTGAGTGCCAAACAATTGATGCTTTTGAACTGTGGTGTTAGAGGAGACTGTTGAGAGTTCCTTGGACTGCAACGAGATCCAACCAGTCCATCCTAAAGGAAATCAGTCCTGAATATTCATTGGAAGGACTGATGCTGAAACTCCAATACTTTGGCCACCTGATGTGAAGAACTGACTCATTGGAAAAGACCCTGATGCTGGGAAAGATTGAAGGCAGGAGGAAAAGGGGATGGCGGAGAATGAGATTGTTGGATGGCCACAAACTTAATGGAGATGAGTTTGAGTAAGCTCCAGGAGTTGGTGACGGACAGGGCAGCCTGGTGTGCTGCAGTCCATGAGGTCACAGAGTTGTACACGATTGAGAGACTGAACTGAACTGAAGGCCTCTCTTGGAGGCTGCTCCCATTTTAGAGAAAAGGAATCTATGTCAGAGTGGTTGAATTGTTCTGCACAACAGCAGGCAGTATACAGCAGGATTAGTGGAATTAACAGCAATATTAGTTATCTGTTGCTACAACGATTACCCTAACGTTTTGCAGCTTCAAACATGTATTATCTCTGTTTCCCTGGGTCAGAAGTTTGGGTGCAGTTTAGCTGGAGGCCTCCATCTCTGAACCTGTCTGTTATAGGGCTGTGATCAAGGGGTCAGTTGGGGCTGCTGGCACCTCTAGGCTTGATTGGAGAGGATTCACTCCAAGTTCACATGTGAGGCTGTTGACAGATCTGAGGTTCTCAGATCTTGGAGATTTGATTGGCTGGAGCTCTCAATTCCTGGCCTTGGTTTCCACACGGCAGCTCATACATATGGCAGCTTGCTTCCTGCAGGCTGAACTCCAAGAGAGAGTGACAGAGAGCAAGCAAGACGGAAGTCACAGTGTTCTTGTCACCCAACCTCAGAAGAGACAGGCCATCACAGTTGCTATGGTCTCCTTGACAGAAGTGGGTCAGTACACCCTGCCACACCGAAGGGGAGAAGGTGGCATTCCAGAGTACCAGGAGGCAGGGGTCCTTGGAGGCTGTCTCAGACACTGTCAACCACGGTGGGCGCCCCCAAAGCTCCCAGAATGCTTCTCTGCCAGCTCCCTCTCGCCTGTCTGTACGTAGTGTTGGGTCAGAATGTGGTGCCAAATAAGAGACCACAGAAGCAGCCTGCCTTGAAAGTGAAATCTGTTTTCCCCATTTCAACAGAAAACAAAGGTGAATGTGGCTTCTTGCTGGAGACTCCTGCCAATAGCCCCTCCCATCCCAAGTGGCACTGCAGCCTCTCACCTCCACTTCCTGAGCTCCCTTCAATAGATGGCGGTGGATTTCTGGGAAATTCAAACACATGTGCTCTGCCCTCACAGTGAACTCCTCAGGCTGGGACCCTCTGAGATGGCGAGACTGCTTTTCCAATGGGATCAGTGATCAAAACTGTTGAGTGTGGGGGTGGAGGAAGGAAAAATCCTTCCTGATGGTTGGTGAAGCTGCAATTCTATTCTGAAGCTGGTTGTCTCTTGTGTTGGAAATGAATGCTTTGAATTGACTAAAGTCCCCTGGGAGTTTATTCCTTTGTGTCTCTTCAAGCGAGGCTTTCAGGATAGACATAATCAAAGAGATACAGTGTAGTGGACGAGGAGCAGAGGGTATTTTTAAGCCCCCTCTTGCCTCGAATGGTCATTTGCCCTGACAGTCCACTGTTCTGCCAAATCTCCTTAACTCCTGAAGCAAGATAATGACATTTTATTAAAGAGCGATTGCTGGGTTATTAGCCACCAGGCCTAAAACACTGAAGTGTCATCATTCTTTTGCTTCTCTTGGCTCAGATCAGCGTGGTTTCAGCTGCTTCAGAGATGTGAAGTTCAGAGCCAGCAGTTCTCTCCATCCTGCTCAGAATTAACCAATAAATTAGAATAACTAAGTGAGAAAGGGTTAGACAAAGGCAGTGTCGAAACTGGAGGCCAGGGCCTGGGTCATTTTGAATATGAAACGAAGCATGGTTTATGTTTTGTATTTTATAGGTTTTAAAACAAAGCTAAAGTATAGCATTAAGGATCAAGGTCAGGGTGTTATCTTTTGTGGGGTGAATGGGGTGGGGGTGGCGAGGTCACAGCTTATGCCAAAGACTTGGCCCCTCCTTTCTCTGTAACATTTATTTTCCCGAGCTTCTGTCTAATTAATATAAGGCCTTGCTCGAGCACACTGGCCCTCATTGGGCCTGTCACTCGTTAATCAAGCGACCCTTCTAGCCTTGGGTAATGACCTTGAAAGAATATATCAGCCCATGATGGCGGAAGTGAGGAATTAAATTGTTTCTCTGAGTGCTTATGGTCATTGCTGACAATTTATATCTCACAGCTGCCCTGGGCTGGCCATACTGGCCATTGTGCGGCAATCATTTTCCTGGCCAGGAATGGATTGTGTGCCGGACAGAGACCACGCTGGCCTCCTGTACATCTCGATCTTTATGTTATTTCCCCTCTCCTCCCCAACCCCCCCTTCTTTTAATCATGTCTTTGTTTGAGAGGCAGGGATTGTACAAAGTTAAAAGCTTTGTCATTAAGGCTACCAGGAGCCAAAAGCATGGGGGAAATCGTGTATCTGGCTGGACCCTGCTTTGTCCCTGAGCACACCACTTTTGCCTCTGCTGATGTTAGGCCGAAAGGGAAGTGTCTTGAGAATTATGCTAGCTCCAAACTCATAAGAGAAAAATTACTGGAAATATTAAAAGGCTGTAAAGGGTGTATTGTATACAAGTGATTAAGCCCGAACCATTTCTGGGTCTTTCCAGGAGGTCAGGGAGATATTGGCTGCTGGTCCTGAGGGGAAGCGGGGACTTACATCCTTCTGCCTTTTATGGTGCTGTATTTAGACGTAGTAGTGTCTAGGGGTGTGCTGGAGTGCAGCTCAAACCATACCCTCGTACCAAGATAAATGTTATCTGTCCTGAGATTAAGCCTTGTACATCCGCTCAGAATCTGGATATCCCCTTCTCCTTTTCTGTTCATTCTTCTCAAAACGAAGTAAGTAAATCTTAAGAGCTCTTTTCCTGTGAAAAAGTCTATTTCATTGTTTTACTACACCACCCATTAGGTTTCCAAAAGAATTAAGAAGGAGTTTTTTCTCATGAGCTAAAATTCAACAGATAAATAGTATACTTTTGCATGGCTCAGGCCACAGTGACTGGGTTTGTGTGTGAAGCTTTATGAATACCATGGCATAGCTTTGAGTTGTCCCTGGTTGTCTCTCGTATAAAGACATTTGCTAGTTTTCACTAAATGTATGCGCTTACAACTTCAAAGAAGAGAAATCACCAGCAAGGACCTCCAGAGGTGGGGAGAGAGTTAAGTGTTGGTAAAAGCTAAATTGTGATTCTCTCCATTCACTGGCTCCTGGCTTGGCGCCTGGGTCTGTTTATCATTATTGGCCAATGCCTTCCATACACAGAAAAAAGTATTTTTCCTGGGATCTGTGTGGTTTGAGAACTTCTGCAAGTCACAGCTCGAACTCGAACTTGAGGACGGTCCTTTTGTTACCTTTTTATGTAGAGTGGTTGGCAGAAGGGAGTCGATGAGGAGAGTTCGTTTCTAATCACTCAGGCACACAGGCCCTCTATGAAATAGGATACATATTCATTCTGTCTTCAGCCTATCTGAAGAATGTGTACAAATGCTGAAAAGGAAGACTTCTGACAACATATGTGTGAATAGAGGCAGGTAGGTTAATAGAATGCAAGCTGACCACACACATGCTGATTCTAACAAGATTCATATCAAGATGTTTGCCCTTTAATGGAAAGCTCATGGAAAGCAAAGGCCACATCATTTTTATCTTGGGATTCTTTACCACCATGAGTAGTGGCATACAAATCTAGGCACCAAAGAAAAAAGAAAAAGATTTATTTACTGATGAAATTAATTCATCCATCCCGTGGTCACAACATATGAGTCAAACTGGTTCTTCAGCTCTTAGAGAAATAGGATAGAACTAACACCGTGGAAGGGAGTCTTACCTGTCTGTCTCCCTGTCTTGATTACCTGCATGTATGGTAGTGGAGAGGGCACAAAACTGAAAGTCAGAGGCCTCAGTCCCACCCTAATGCCGCCACTCACTCACGCGTCAACTTCGCAAGAATCGTCCCTTCTCTGGGGGCTGCTGCTGCTAAGTCACTGCAGTCGTGTCCAACTCTGTGCGACCCCATAGACAGCAGCCCACCAGGCTCCACCATCCCTGGGATTCTCCAGGCAAGAACACTGGAGTGAGTTGCCATTTCCTCCTCCAATGCATGAAAGTGAAGTCACTCAGTCATGTCTGACTCTCAGCCACTCCATGGACTGCAGCCTACCAGGCTCCTCCGTCCATGGGATTTTCCAGGCAAAAGAGTACTGGAGTGGGGTGTCATTGGACAGCAGAGTGTAAATCTTAGATGAAGGGGCTAGATTTGCTCATTTCTGTGGTTCTTCCCAGCATTTCTGTATACTAGAAGACAGCTATCACTTTGTGGGAGAGAAAGCTAAGTCATAGGAAGAGAATGTCTTTATGTATAAAAAATAATTAGTGTTGCCTGTGTGCCTAGGACATGGCAATGTGGCTGCAATTGGTTTGTAGAAGAAATAAGATAACAGACAAAAACCCACGTAATTCCAATCCAAGTTCACACTCAGCCTTCTGTCCTTCCTTTGCTCAGACATTCATGTCTACTATTCACTGTGACTCCTGGCATGAGCAGAACTGCCAGGATGGCAATTTTCCAATGTGTAATTCTAGTGATGTGCAATTCTAGGGAAGACTCGACAAACTGAAATGATGGAGATATTTCAAAATTTCATTTGCTCTTTTGCCTAAGTTCTCAAAATCAATCCATCATCCTCTTTTGTAGTACCCACGAGTTGGCTAAATTTTTATGTAACCGTCTATGCTTCTGTATTTTCAATGATGGAGGACTTAACTGCTCCATCTAAATATTTAGGTTTGTGTACTTGTTTTGATAAAGGATAGAGTTTCTTCAAGATAGGAATGTCTTCTTTGTGAGGAGTATGTAAGAGGCAAGGCAAAGTCAAGGAGAAGAAACTTAGAAAGGGGTGAAAGAGACAGCTTCATCCATCTTCTGTCTTATTTTCTTTGTCATTCCTTCCTTCACAATATACACATGAAAAAAAAACAAAAACCTGTGTTTTCTTCTGCCCACTCCCAGAACCACATAAATTGCAGTGAGACATCCCAGGCCTCCAGGGCAAGTGGCCATATGCAAGGCTGATGATGCGATCTGGGCATGTGCAAAAATGCCATGGGTATGGTGTGCTCCTACGTGTGTCAGTGAACTCTGCCTATGAGACAGGGCCACCGACTCACTGAGAAGACAGCAACAACCCTGCCCCTGAGATGGCACCTCAGATGCTGGTAGCAGAGTATGCAAATCCAGGGAGGGTGCATGTGGTCACAAGCACAGAAACCAGTAGTTCAGTTCAGTTCAGTCGCTCAGTTGTGTCCGACTCTTTGCGACCCCATGAATCGCAGCACGCCAGACCTCCCTGTCCATCACCAACTCCCGGAGTTCACTCAAACTCACATCCATCAAGTTGGTGATGCCATCCAGCCATCTCATCCTCTGTCATCCCCTTCTCCTCCTGCCCTCAATCCCTCCCAGCATCAGAGTCTTTTCCAATGAGTCAACTCTTCGCATGAGGTGGCCAAAATACTGGAGTTTCAACTTCAGCATCATTCCTTCCAAAGAAATCCCAGGGCTGATCTCCTTCAGAATGGACTGGTTGGATCTCCTTGCAGTCCAAGGGACTCTCAAGAGTCTTCTCCAACACCACAGTTCAAAAGCATCAATTCTTCGGCACTCAGCATTCTTCACAGTCCAACTCTCACATCCATACATGACCACTGGAAAAACCATAGCCTTGACTAGACGGACCTAGTGTTGGTGCTTAAATCTGAGTAGTAAGAGATCTCATTGCACCAGGTGGCTACTGTGCTCCGAAAGTTCTTTACTAAATAGCTTTCATGTGGTTTTGTTTGTTTAGCCTTAATTTTTTTTTTCAAACTGTCAATATTCCCAAATGATTTCATAGGAAGCCATGTATATTTATTATGCTCAAAAACAATGAACATCCATGCTCTGATGCTGAACTTTGTTGATTGAATAATCATAAATTCTTCTTCCTGTATTCATTAAGTGCAGACCTATATAACTGAGAGGCAGAACTTCTGTGAATCATTGGATAACCAAGGCTTTCATGCAAACTTGCTATAATTTTAGCCAAAGGGAAAGAACTTGGCATTTTCATCAAGCTTTTTGAAATCTTTATTATAGCACAAATACTGTTTTCAGACTCAGGATTCTAAGGATCTAGGGCTGGAAACCACTTTTTTTTTTTTTTTTTCTGGTGGAATTGTAGTCACCATACTAAGCAGAAGTAAGATGAAAAATTGGTCACTCTGTGAGTTCACCTTTTTGAGCAGAATCTCAACTAATAGGGAAAACTATTCTTAGAGTTTCTCGGTTTTCACAAATTTCTCCCTTTGCCTGCTTTTACTATATTTTCTCATAGTGGCTTCCATGAATCAGCAGGGTAGAGTGAAGTGATGTGGGCGTTTGGAGTAGAACAAATACGGGGTTCAGGGTAAGCCAGAGAAGTCACTCCTCCCCCAACCTGTCTATAGGATCCACCTGTTCATTTAAGCAAAACTTGACTGGTTCTTTTCTGCTAAGTTCAGAGTTAGTGACCCAGTAACTTAGTGGAACAAATGACTATTACTGTTATTAATGGTAGTTCATTTTCATCCAGTTTGGTTATACACCACCATTCTAAACTCTTTAAAACAACCCTTTAAAGTAGGGTTTTGTAAATTTTGTATTTCATTGATGAAATTCCTCAACTAGAAAGTGACAGAGTGCCTCTAACATTTGCTGTCTGATCTATATGGTACCTAGTCAACCAGCCAACAAGGAGACCTAAGTTAAGTTCGATCATTGAAGGCTAAGATTTCCTAACTGCTTTGAAAAGCAGGAAGCTTTCTGGGATTAGTTTGTTTTATTGCCCTATCATCTTCTGAATTTTTAAAGGTCCAAAATTATTTCATATATTGTGATAATTTTTTGAGTCACTTTAACCTTAATTCAGAGTCTGTTATCTCCCACATATATTAAACATCACTCCAGTATATAATGATCTCTGTTCTCTTCCCTATACTGTTTTATAGACTCTTCTATGACAAAATCTATGTCTTGTAGACATCTTTTAATTTTTTTTAATGTAAATAGTATATGTTAAATAAATATTTGTTAAACTGATTTTATTTTATCTAAATTTGCACTTAACTTCATAGATGACCTGGTTTAGTTCTTCAATAAACATTAATTTCACTTCTACTTCATACGCTTGTTAGACATCAGATGTTTGTGGAAAGAATGAATGGAGATAGTAAACTTCCAGAGCCAAAGAGCCCAAAGCTAGACAGGCACTTTGAAAGGCAGCTCAGCTGCTCTTCTAAACCCAAAGGAAGAAGAAAATTAACACTTATGGGCTAAAACTTACCAAAACCAATGTTTTATAAGATATTTCCCTGAAATCTATCTTCTCAAGTGGAAGCCTATGGTCCATCTTTTCTTAACACATGAATTTTGAAAAATTTCAGCCAAGTTTGTTCAGTAATGCCTATATAATTTTAGTTTTCATCCTAGATGAAGACAAAAGGCTATATAGTTTTTTCAGCTTTAATTCAGAGAATGTGGGACAATTTATGGAAAGTTTTAGAAAATGGAACTTTGGGGATTAGACATAATCATAAAATATAATAATTGTTGAAAGACACAATAATGTTCCATTAAATCATTTTTGAAAGGGAATTTGAAGCAAAACTTTTTAAAAAAGACTATTTTTAGAGCAATTTTTTGGAATAAAATTGAAATCACCAAGATTTTTCATACGTTCCTTTCTTCCACATAGGAACAGTCTTCCCAGTTATCAGCGTCACTCACCAGGTGGTACACTGTTGTTTATTAAGGATAAACCTTCATGAATACATGATAATCACAGAAAGTTCATAGCTTACCTAAGGTTTCATTCTTGGTGTGGTACATTCAGTGGGTTTGGACACATGTATAATGACACTGATCGATCAATATGATTTCATACAGAATACTTTTACTGCTCTAAAAATCTTGTGTGTTCTGCTGTTTTTATCTCTGGCCCCCTCACCTGGCCACGACTGATCTTTTTGCTATCTCCATAGGTTTACCTTTTCCAGAAAGTCATGTTTTTGAATCACACAGTTATATAGATTTTCAGATTGATTTTTTTTTCACTTCCACTATGCATTTAAGGTTCCTTCATGTCTTTTCATGGCTTGATAACTCATTTCTTTTTAGTGCTAAATAATATTCCATTGGGTATACCAGTTTATTTAGCCATTCAACTAGTAAAGGACATCTGGGTAGTTTACAAGTTTTTGCAATTATGAATCAACATGCTATGCAGGTTTTTGTGTAAACATAAGTTTCCAGCTTGTCTGGATAAACATAGAGGAGTGGGATTGCTAAGTCATATGGCAAGAATATGTTTGTAAGAAACCAACGAAGTGTCTTCCAAAGTGGTGATAAAATGTGTGTTCTTACCAGCAATGAATGATAGTTCCTGTTCCTCCACATCTTTGACAGCATTTGGTGTTATCTATGTTTTGGATTTTGGCCATTTTAATAGTCATATAGTGAGGGCATTGCTTTGTTTTAATTTAAATCTCTCTGATGACTTGAAATGTGGAGCATCCTTTCATATTCTTGTTTGCCATCTGTATATATTCTTTCACCAGATATCTCTTAAGGTCTTTGGCCCACTTCTTAATCAAATTGTTTGTTTTCTTACTGTTGAGTTTTTACAAGTTTTTTGTAAATTTTAGATAATGGCCCTTTATCAGATGTGTCTTTTCCAAATATTTTCTCCCAGCTTATCTTCTATAAAGCAACACATTTAAAATAGATTCATTATCTAGAGGAAAACCTCACTGTTCCATTCCAGACTTAAGTTTGTAAAAAAGTATCTAGTGTGAAATTAAATCAAGTATACAATGAATCTGTGTAAACCAACCCCAAATGGCAGCAGTTTTCATCCTTTCTTTTATCTTTAAATATGTGAGTTGTCTAGTATCTAAAATACTTGATTTTACTTTCTAAAGAAAGGCATCAGGTTTTGTTTTTATTTTTTCTCACTCTAAGTACTCTCCTAATAAATCTACTTCTTTTCCTGAAAGTCTTTGCTTTGAAAATGCAGTAGCCTTAATTCCTAGTATGGGTGAATATTTGAGAGTGGTTCGTTACGCAGCTCGTTTGTTAGTGGCAAGTGATTCCTGGGACAAGAAACAGACCTGGATGCAGGGCTGCCTCTTCACCTTCCTCCAGGAGGAGGCCGGGGAGCTGTCGGGGTCGCTTTCTGAACCCGTCTACCACTGACGTCCCTGGGAAGGGACGCTCTGGTTAAGTGAGAACAGCTAGACTAGACAGGTGACCAGTGACCAGGAAGAACGTGGGACAGAGAAAGGTGGTCTCACCTGGAAGGTAGAAAACACGAAGGAAACAAATTCCAGTTGACTGAGGTACAAGCTCCAGTTCAGTTCAGTTCAGTTCAGTTCAGTCACGTCTGACCCTTTGCGACCCCATGAATTGCAGCACGCCAGGCCTCCCTGTGCATCACCAACTCCCAGAGTTCACTCAGACTCACGTCCATCGAGTCAGTGATGCCATCCAGCCATCTCATCCTCTGTCATCCCCTTCTCCTCCTGCCCCCAATCCCTCCCAGCATCACAGTCTTGTCCAATGAGTCAACTCTTCGCATGAGGTGGCCCAAGTACTGGAGTTTCAGCTTTAGCATCATTCCTTCCAAAGAAATCCCAGGGCTAATCTCCTTCAGAATGGACTGGTTGGATCTCCTTGCAGTCCAAGGGACTCTCAAGAGTCTTCTCCAACACCACAGTTCAAAAGCATCAATTCTTCGGCGCTCAGCCTTCTTCACAGTCCAACTCTCACATCCATACATGACCACTGGAAAAATCATAGCCTTGACTAGACGGACCTTAGTCTGCAAAGTAATGTCTCTGCTTTTGAATATGCTATCTAGGTTGGTCATAACTTTTCTTCCAAGGAGTAAGCGTCTTTTAATTTCATGGCTGCAGTCACCATCTGCAGTGATTTTGGAGCCCCCAAAAATAAAGTCTGACACTGTTTCCACTGTTTCTCCATCTATTTCCCATGGAGGGATGGGACTGGATGCCATGATCTTTGTTTTTTGAATGTGGTACATGATTTTGAAAGTAGGACAATTTGTGAATAAGAATGAATAAATAGGCACAAGGAAGAGTAGAATAGAAAGGAGTTAAGAACGAAGAAACGATTATTAAAAAGAAAAGCATGCAATAATTTCAAAATAAACAAGATCCTAGAGAAATATAGGAAAAATGATACAAGAAAAATTTATGGAAAATTTTTAAAAGAGGCTAATTAAACATACATTTAATCTTAGATAAATGAAGAGGGAAAGACAGGTGTTCATAAACCCAATAACTAATAAAGAAGAAAATATCTTTCCAATGAAAACTTTTCATCTTCTGATTTACTGATGGTTTGCCTGTTTGTCACAAATAATTGTTAGAGTTACTAGAAAATTTTTTAAGCTTAAGATCAAAAAGGAAGGGTCATTTGAATCCTCTGCAATTCAGAAGATTGCCTCTTTTTCCCTAAGAGGTTGATGGGTTTAGAAATGTTTATATCTATCTACTTACTTAAAGGAGACTTGGGAACTTTGCTTTTTCCATTAGCAGAAAATGAACACCACTTAGTGCCTTTGAGACTTTACTGGACTTAGCAAAATCCGCTTGCCTTCATTGCTTTGCCTCTTTCATGCCACAAACCTTGGTGCTTTTTGCTGTGTAGCATCATGACCACTGTTCTTTTTAGCTGGGAAGACATGTTAACCTTTTAATGGCAAAGTGGTCACCAACTGTGTATCCTATGCTTTTCAAAGACCTCTTTGGACGCATAAGTGAAGGCAGACAAGAGAATTTTTCCCTAAAAGAAACAGAGATAATTTAGACTAGACGGATGGAAAATTTTTCACCTGGCAAAATTTGTTAGATATTCAAGTTTGTTATGGGAGGAATTTGCTGCTTCTCCCTCTGTGGAGATCTTTAAAATTCCTGTCTCTGTGAAGTGGCTGACTACAGTGAGGTCCAGAACTAACTGTCCCTCTCTGCTGAGGCCAGGGCTGGCACATCTCCCCTTGTTCCCCTGAATGGGGAATTTACAGTGATTTTTCCTCACAGATGGTTAGGGACCTGTGGATAAGGTGACTTCTGAGAATCAATCATTTGGCAAAAGGTAACTGAATGAGGCAATGAAAAAGAACTAATGGGGAAATAACACAAGTAAATCATAGAAGCAACTTTTTCAGGGAAATAGGACCCAAATGAAAAAGTAAATGATATTTATCAGCAATGCATGCTGAGTCTTAGATCGGTACTTTAAATAGTCAATTGAAAGATGATCTCAGTGATTAGAGATGATCAGTGGAGCAGATAGGTTCAGTGGCCTGCCCATATACCTTAAGCCATGTTGTCCAATAATGGCAACCATTGGCCACATACGGCTGTTAAACACATGAAATGTGGCTGGTCCTCACTGAAATATGCTCTACATATAAACTGCATCCCAGTTTTTGAATACTTATTATAAAAACATGTGAAATTTCTCAGTAAATTGTTTATGTTAAACACATGTTGAAATGATATTATTTGGAGTAATAAACTAGGTTGAATTTAAAAAAATAATGTTAAATAATGAAAAAATTATTGAAGTTGATTTTACCTGTTTCTTTTGAACTTTTTAATGTGGCTACTCGAAAATTTAAAGTTTAATATATGCAGGCTGTATGTGGGACTCACATTATATTTCTGTTGGACTGAACTGCTTAAACCTAAAGTATTTTAGGATCTCCATCTCTATACTGAGGGCTTCTGAAGTTCTGACAGATGGGAGAAATTGGGACTTATCATCCTTTCTCCTCTACACTGGTCCTTACCTGGTGATTTTAGTAGTTGGTGTATAAATACCCCATTCCTTTACCTCCCTGGTAAGACACCTAAGCTGTATGGTTTGTACCATTTGCAATATTGTCCCACGTGTGTCCACTCCCTTGCTCATTTTCCTTGTTCTCCTCGAGTAAGCCAGATGCCCTCAGATTTCTTACCTGTCCTACTAAGACGACTAACCCAGACTCACGCAGTCCAGGGAGAAGGTCATAGAGTTAGACATGGCTTTTGAAAGGTGGATGAGATTTGTAGAAATAGATGAGAAGGAGCATTCATCTGTACATTTGTTCACCCGTGAATTTTGCTAATGAATGTAAAGACAAACATTGTGAAAGTGGAGATAGCCATGTCTGTTAGAGGAACACAGGATGACAAGTATTTCTAGAGAAGAGGAGAGGAGAGGGGACATCTATAGGTGAATACAGATGGTCTCAACCGCTTGAAATCTTGCAGGCCACAGGGAGCTTCTTATTGAAGGTGTTTGATGCTGGAATGACATGGTCACCACAGAGCTTTAGGAGGTGTTACTTTCAAGAAATATGAAGATGATATGAAGGGAAACTCTGAAAGAAAACAGGCCAGTTCAGCTTGTTAGATTTGTTGTGAGAAGGTGAACATCTCAGCTGAAATGCTGGCAAACAGAAGTTGAAAGGAATAATTACCTTAAATGAGTGTGGTGGTGTACAGTTTATCAAGCATTTTCTTGTGCTTGATCTCATTTTATCCATCATCAACTCAGTGAGGTAAACAAATGCAAAGAAGCATTGTGACCAAAGCTGTGACCGATCTCGGTGGGTAATCAGAAAGGAACATATCAGAGATGAACCCCAAAGTGGGGACGATAGTGGTATCAATACTCGATCTGTCCAGCCATTCAAATCATTTGGTGTGAGTTTACTTGGCATTTGTTGTGTACCAGACCCTGCTCTGGTCCTTGGAATGCAGTTGTGAGTGAATCAGACAAAGCTCCTTACCCCATTAGAGCTCACATGATGAAAATCGGGGGCAGTGGAGGAAGGGGAAATAGTTTGGGGAAGAAGGTGATGATTTATTTTTGGATATATTGTCTCCCAGGTATTTAGAATAAACATGCCTAGTGGTCTGTAGGCTCTTTGAACAGTCATTCCAAAGAAAATGTTGAGCTGCAGGTATGCTGAACCTTACCTGCCAAGAGGTGTTCTGAAACTTCTGACCACTAGTCTATGGCAGCTATGGATCGTGTGTTAGAACACTTAAACACTTCAAGTTGCATGCAGTGTAAAGATGATACACTTTGGGTGCTTGAAGACTGTATCATATGTATGTGAGCGTGTGTATCTCTTGTGTATGGGCATATATGCACTTGTTGGTACACACACATATGTTTTCCTTTCTAACCATGCAGTTCCATGAACCTCAGCCCAGGCAGAATATAAGCCACGATGACGAAAGCGGGAAAGCTGCTGCCTGACTTCCTCTGCGCAGCCTCAGCTACATAAGGTGATTCAGTGCTGCTGTCTTTTCTAGCAGTGATTGTACCTGGTTTCCTGAGACTTGTTTTAATGTTTCAAAGCGCTTTCATAGAAGTTGTGGCATTGTATTCCTAAAAGACCCCGTGGGTCAGTGTTGAAGGATGGTTGCGAAAAGTTCGCAATAGAGGTGCTGACATGTTTTCTCCTGCTTTCTGTCTCTGAATGTAAATTTATATCATCGGGATTACTTAGCTTCATGTTATGGCAAATGACCAATGGAAACAGGGTGTTTGCATTTGCACAGAGAATATAGCCTTTTGACTGACTCTGCATCATCTTCCAGATGGGCTTGTTTGACTGATTTAGCCCATCCGTCCAGCCACACAATCATTCCATTTAAACAGCTGGTCAGATGATCAAAATAGTTAGACATAGATACTGCTCAAAGAAATGTCTCCCATGTAGAGTCCCAGATTCCTCCATGACAGATTTTAAACGGTCCCAGATTCCCTCTAGCCATAAATCATTTCAAGGACTTATTTCCCAGCCTCTTCTCCATTATGTACTTCTAAACAGACTGTATCCTTAGATTCTCATATTTGTTCTCTCTCTACTTAATCTTTCCTCTCTCCTCCCCTCCCCTCCCTTCTCCTCTTCCCTTCCTGTGGCCTCTCCATCCTAGTTTTGCCCTATCTTATTGGCTTCAGACCTCTGCTTCATCTTTGTTACCAGGAATCTCTTTACATATTTGACTGGGTTATCATTAGCCAGTACATTCTGTTCCAATTTAATGTGCTGTGTCCTGTACATCCTCGAGTGCAGAGAATTGATAATTGGCAGCCTGGGAAGCTTAACAAAAAGACGACAGGACTTGCAGAGCCTCAATTGTGCTGCCCTTCTACACACACAAATCCGATTTAGGTCAATGAAAGTTATGTAGATAAAGGCATGGAAAGGGGGCCTTCAGAAAGCAGATTTCCTGGCCTGTATCAGATTCAAAGCCTTTTGGGAAGCAGCACTGAAAAGCCTCTGGAAACACTTGGGATACATACCTTGCAGTGAATGTGCTGACATTCTCTTTATTTTCATTATTTCTCAAAACATGAGACCTTTTGGTTTATGGAGAGGGGAGAATAAAAAGGAAAGTTGAATAAAATATCAAGATGGTAAAGATGAGTAAGACCAGCTCAACTGTTGTCATATTTTGTCCATCATCACAGGTGAGAGAGAGAGGGGTGTGGGTGGGGAGAGTAGGGCAGGGACAGCAGTTTTCCTAAGGTAGATCCAGCGTGGAGGTGAACTGGCAGTTCATCTCAGCTCACTCATTCATTCACTCATAACAATTTGATCAAGCTCAGTGGCTCACCCTCACCAGCCTTTCATCTCTGCTCTCCAGGCAGGGATAGAGTGACATCCAATACTTAGAAGGTAGTCTTAGATCCAGGAGGCCTTGGTAACTAAGGTAGATATTATGTTCAGCTTCTTTGAGCTTGTAAAACAGTGACAATCACACATGTCTGACAGGGTCACTGATGACTAAATGAGATGACAGGTACAAAGTTTGCATTTGACCAGTATTGCTAGTATCCTTAGTGGAAGTATAGACTAATAATAATAAAAGTAATATTTCAGGATATTTAGTTCATATATAAAATGGTAAATGAAAACAAGGCGTTAGTCATAAAGTCATTGAGAAGAATCAATATGAAAATACATATAAAATGCTTAGCATGGTTTTGGTCCATCACATACCACCAATAAATGGTAATCAGTACTAACAGTAACAGTAATAGCTGTGGTCACCTACCAAATACAGGGGCATCTTTCATTTTGGCTAAAATACAACTTTCTCTATGAAACCTTCTCGTCCAAAGCAACCCATCCTGACTCTGCAGAAGCTGGCATAGCTGAGGGTGGAGATTTGCTGAGAATCTGCTGAGTGAATCCTCCTGCTTCTTCATTGCCTCCCCTGTGGTGGGCTTGAGTGTAAGACTTGCATGCTTTGTTCTACCTCTCATGGGTTTATTTGTATGTTCCTTTCTTATATATCCTTGCTTGCAGTATTTCACTCTTGCTCCTTCCAAGCTCCTGACTAGCTAAGGATTTGCTACTGCTCACGAGCCTTTGCATGTCTTCACTCAGACATTTCAGTTCAGTTCAGTTCAGTTCAGTCACTCAGTTGTGTCCGACTCTTTGCGACCCCATGAATCGCAGCACGCCAGGCCTCCCTGTCCATCACCAACTCCCGGAGTTCACCCAAACTCATGTCCATCGAGTCGGTGATGCCATCCAGCCATCTCATCCTCTGTCGTCCCCTTCTCCTGCCCCCAATCCCTCCCAGCATCAGAGTCTTTTCCAATGAGTCAACTCTTCGCATGAGGTGGCCAAAGTATTGGAGTTTCAGCCTCAGCATCAGTCCTTCTGAAGAAATCCCAGTTCACCCTAAATCAATGACCAGGTGTGCTGTTCAGAGCTCTGCTTTATGAGAGAATGACCCATCACTTTCTGCAGTGTGACTGCCCTGTGAGATGAGGGTTGTGAAATGCTGTCAAAGAGACCACTGGGTTTTATTGCTGCCTTGGATTGATTGTTATTTCATCTGAGTTCGTGTTTTTACGAAGGTTTCCAGAACAGTTAGCTAAAGGCAAACATCTCCATAATATTTGTAACTGTGATTTCCTGAGGCCATGCAGATGTCATCAGTACTACCCAGTCTTATGGTTTGCATTTTACTTGCCCTCCTGCCGATATACCACAGGTGAGAATCGCAGTAATGGTGATGGTACTCCTCGTAATAACTGCGTTGGCCTGGGTTCACCAGAAGGAAGACGAGGTGGGTTATTTGGAAGTGACCTCAAGAAGCAGAAATGAGTGAACTGTAGGAAAGATACATGGTGTAAGAGTGATTGTCAAGTTGGGCGCTGCTAGAAACAATGTATGCTTAATCCTACCTGAATCTTCTGAAGAATTCTTTGAGATGAGTCTCAAGAGTTGTCTGCCTCGGTTATGAAAGGTAGAAGAAATTTTCCGTTAATTTCCATTCTCGGCCAATTTTGAGGTGGCCATACCTGAATGTTGAGCAGGTTCCTATAGGTTTATCGTTTTACACCATCGGAGAAGCATAAGGCAAAAGCTAGAGATATGGTGCAGATCTCATGTCTGGCATCTGCAAAAATCTGCTCAGAGATGTTTGTGCATAACTGGGTGTTCATTACTTTAGTTGATGGAGTACATGGTGGCAGAGAAGATGTAAAGTAGTGCATGTGAGTTACCCTGTACAAGATCCCACTGAGTTCTCCCTCTAAGAGCCTTCCTAAGCCCTCAGATGTGGACTGAGGGAAAAAGTTGGCCAGGGAAAGTATGTTGGGTTGTGAATTTGTTCCTAGAAAAAGACGTGAAGGAGAAGATAGAATCATCTTGATTTCTGTCCCTGATAAAGAAAAACCTGAGCTTCCATCTACATTTGTTCAAGTTGGCTACTACTCAACTCCATGGGCTGTCGTTCTTATTATCATAATGAGAGCTGCCCCCCCGCCCCCGCCCTCCACTTGGAGCCGCCCAGTATGTCACCTACACATCAGTATATAATGACTCTGGGTGATTTTCCTAATTTCCGAGTAAACAGTCCAAATGGAGCAAAATGGAGTCTCCACCCTTAGATTTAGTAAAAGCCCCAGATAAACAGAATCCCATAGGACTGATGTTATAATTGTGGTCTATATGAAACACTGTGGGGATTCAGAATACAAGTGATGAATTACGTGATGTTCAGGTTGGGGCATTCATTCACCACAAATTTATTAACCACTTACTTATCTAGCTGCTGAGGATATCGTGGCAAATACAACAAACACAGTCCTTATTCTCATGGAGCATATGCTCTATTGGAGGTAAAGAGACAATGGACAAACAAACAGGGATAATATCAGATAATGATAAATGCTCTGAGAATTAAGATAGGATTAGCAGACAGCAACTAGCTAGATAGTTACTTTAGAATTGTTAATCAAAGATGTCTTCTCAGAATAGATGATATTAGAGCCAGCATCAGAATGGCAAGAAGGAATCAGAAAACAGCACTCTAGGGAATGGGGACAAGTAGCACAAAGATGGCTGGAAAATGCATTGGGCACACTTGAGAAAGGGAAGGGAAGAAGCACTGTCTAGACCAAGGTGGGAGTGGAAAGAAATGAAGTGGGAGATGTAGTCAGGGCCCAGACCATGCAGGATTACGTAGGGTACCTCTTACTCTAAATGGGTGTTGGAAAGAATGGCTCCCAGGGACCTTCCAGTGGCTAAGACTTCACACTTCCACTGCAGGGGTTCTACCCCTGGTCAGGGGACTATCATGCCAGTTTATTAAACCAGAGGGATCTGGGTCTTCGTGGATATTTAGAAGTTCTTCAGATTAGGGTAGGAGGAAGGCCATTTTAAAAAGAAGGAACGGAATTGACAAGGTCCAAATATGAAGACATTCAATTTTAGTAGCTACCATTATAACTAACTTGTACTTGTGAGAATCAATGTCAAAGTTAAAGTAGCTGTGCTGGAGAAGACCTTGAGACTATCTAATTAATTCTTATCTGCTGTATGTGAGCATATATTTCTCCATGAGACTGCCCTTGGAACTGACTTGATTCATTGGCACTGTCCATCAAAGGGTCTAAAATGTGTCTTGACTGTTCATATTTGAGCCTTTGCATGTTTGGCACTGGGTATCTTTTCCCCAGATTTATTCAAAAGACATCATAGACCTTCAGCACAGTTCTTATTTTAGTGGAAGTGTCCAAGACACACAACCTCCTTTGACAAAGGAGGAGAGAGAGACATTGCTTCTATTTTTGCTATTTAAGGCCTGAGTCTCACTAAGCCACAGTTTTCATTCCTATCTGGATGATAATGTACCACTGAATCTGTATCTTTCCAGGGTGTACTATTCTCCCCAGACTATGTTTTGCCTGTTTTTGATGATGACCTGTTGGATGATGGAGAATAAATTGAGTATGATTCAAGGTTGTCCAAAGTTCAGCTCACACTCTTTCCTGTAACTGGTTCCATGTGATAAAATGAAAGCTTTGTTTTTATGCTCTGCTCTGCCTAACTCACATATGTGTAATGACAGTCCTGAGGAGCCACGTGTCTGTGCTTGACGTGTAATACCCTTTCACCTGTGTGGAGTAGTCCGTGGTATTTACTCAGGTCTTTTTTCCCTGAAACATGCTTCCCTCCCCCCACCTCCCACTTTTTTTGTTAAGATGTTTGAAAAATAAAAAATAGCCCTCACTAACTGATCTAACTTCTTTTCACAAAATGTAGACATTTACTCCAGAGCACTTAGAATTAAACTAAACCTTAATGTTTTCACCTGACCCATCCTTACCCATTTCACAGATGGAAGACTTGAGGCCTAGCCAAAATAATTCAGCATGTGAGAAGCAGAATGATTTTACCAAACCCTTTGGGAGCCTTGATGAGATATCCTTAGAGTGCCTTGTGGATTATAATGAGTCTGGCTAGCTAATGGTATCCATGATGGGCGTTCAGGGAAAGTCACTCTATACCAAAACCAAATTATCATCTGTAAGCATTTGCAGAAGGACTGCATGTTACACTTGCCTCTGTGCCTGGTTCCTAACATTTGTTGAGCACCTAGTATGTTTAGGTACTCATTTCATCACAAGATTTTTAAGCTCATTGTAATTGTTCCATTTTGTAGACGGTGCTGAGGATTAGATAGGTTGACTACTTGCCTGTAGCCTCACAGCTGAATTTCAAGTTTATCCTCTGCCGCTGAATCGACTCCTCTTTCCAATGTATCTGATGTGAGGGTGTGCAGTGGACTGTCTTCTGGGAGTCACTGCAGGCTGAGAGGTATTTTGTATTGAACTAAAAGAAATATGACCTTCAGCCCATAAACCTAGGATCTATTGTGTATACAATAGTCACTACCATTCTGGACACTTTATGCCGCCTTATTTCTCTGTTTTATTTTCCCCACCTTATTTACTGATAGTTTCACTCATTCCCCCTAAAAAGGAAACACCCAAATCTAGTCATTCATCCAAAGGGATAAAAAAGCTATAGGCAGATATTAGAACAAAAGGTCTGGTAAAAGTGAGAAGGGTGTGGAATCTGTTTCAAGAGCGTGGATATAAAACTGGAGATGCTGGAGGTGAAGGGAGACACGCTCCAGTGTAGGTCCATGAAAGAGGCCAGGTGAGAAGGGTCATGTCAGAACCCTTGAGGAAATACTGAGTATTCCACACAGCACAGTTTAGAATGGATTTCTGCACACAAAATGTGCATTATCGCCCAGGTTCAGCCAAGAAGAGAGCTCTCTGAGGCCACATGCATATTAAAGTGTGTGATCTTGCCGCTACTATGGGGAAATGACTTACAGGATCGTACAGTCCGCTGCCTCCTGTCATCTGCCGGGACCCTGTGGTTGCCGTGGCTGCACATGGGGACTCAGCTACCGAGTTAATGTCACCTACTGTGTAAGACTGCACCTCAGCAGGAGGAGAAGGCTGATTGGTTTCGGTCGGGGCTACATGTGGTGAAGGCTTAACTAGGAGAAAAGCCATCCGAACCCCTGTGGCTTCCAGTGAGGGGGGTGGCAGAGCCAGGCCTGACCCTGAGACCTGCTTTGGTGTCGTAGCTCAGGTCATTCTGGCTGAAGATGCATGGACATTCTGTTAGCAGGTCTGTGGTAAACTTCAGGGCATTTCCTCAAGACTTTACATGAACCTGAGAATGTTAGTCGGAGAAGGCAGTGGCAACCCACTCCAGTGTTCTTGCCTGGAGAATCCCCGGGACGGTGGAGCCTGGTAGGCTGCCGTCTATGGGGTTGCACAGAGTGGGACACGACTGAAGCGACTTAGCAGCAGCAGCAGGAATGTGACTTTTCAACAGAAGGAAATCTGGAGACCAAGCCTACATGTCCACAATGTGATATTTTACAGAGAACAGAGTTAGGAAGGTGTGGGTGTGTAGAGAAAAGTGAGACAGAGAAAATCGGAGAGAAGTTGTCTGGTAGATTTCTTAGGCATCCTAAATATCTGGGACAGGTCCAGGCAAAGTGGCAGCATGAGGAATTTGGAACTAGTCATTTTTCATGGAAGGACAAATGAAGTTGCTGTTGAACGTCTTGGTATCTCAGATCAGATCAGAGTCCAGGCTTGGAAGAGTATCCTCAAGGCCCAGTTTGTACCAACTCATCTGTTGTTGGTACCAATCCTTGATCCGCTGGGGCTTCTAGTGTCTTTGTCTGCAAAATGATGAAGCTTTAACAAGGTAAAATTCCAAGCCCCCGCCTGCCGGGCTCCCATCCTGCCATAACGCAAGCCCCTCGGTTTCCACATCCCCATACACTGTTCTGCTGTCCAGCTGAATGCCTGACACATAGTAGGAACTCAGAGACATTGAACGGAATGCCTCCCACAGCAGAGTGCCAGTCAGTCCCTATGCGTCCAGAAGGGAAGAGTCTTCTCCAGTGAGTGCATTAGTGTTAGTGCGGCCATGCCCCTTGGTTCCGCTCTGCAGTTCCTCAAGTTTTCCAACAGGTAAACAGTAACAGTACATTTAAAGGCAGGCAGAAGAGTCTCCCAGTGTCAGCCACTGGGGGAAAAGTGGAAGCAAAATCGAGGATTTAGAGATGACCAGGTGCAGCTTCTAAGCCTTATAGCCCAGACAAGAAGTGAAGTTTCAAGGATCCTCTAGACCCTCAGCCACAGAAAAGGCAGTGGTACCCCACTCCAGTACTCTTGCCTGGAAAATCCTGTGGACGGAGGAGCCTGGTAGGCTGCAGTCCATGGGGTCGCTAAGAGTCAGACATGACTAAGTGACTTCACTTTCACTTTCCACTTTCATGAATTGGAGAAGGAAATGGCAACCTACTCCGGTGTTCTTGCCTGGAGAATCCCAGGGACAGCGGAGCCTGGTGGGCTGCCGTCTATGTGGTCGCACAGACTTGGACACGACTGAAGTGACTTAGCGGCAGCCGCAGACCCTCAGCCAAACAGACTGGGACTCTCTCCATTCTTATCTTGACTTCGTGGGCTTATTTGTATATATATTTTGCCTTTTTTTCCCCCTTCTGTGTGCTTTAACTTTAGCTAATGCATAAGGGTGACTAGCAGTGGATGGGGCTCCTAGGAATAAGGAGACAAATAGCCCTTCACTTACAATCAAACCATATGTTCGAGTCCACCGTTGAAGGGGGTGGTGGGGGAAGAAACCAGGCAAAGAGAAAGTGAGCGAGTGGTCAGTCCCACCATCCCTGCCTTGCCTCCCGTAACTGACGTAAGCCTTCTCCAAGAGGCAAGACTTTTTAAAAAATGTGTTTGTCTCCACTATCAGGTGGTGCAGTGGCTGGCATCCTGCATTTAGACAGCAGAGCAGGGAGGATATACATATATATTTATATTTATTGTATTTTTTTCAAGCACATTCATCTGAAAAGGCTTGGGTTGATTAATATTTTCCGTTGTCCGGTAACCATGGCAATAGGGTCAGCAGATATAATACTTAATTTAATCTTCCAGCTGCCTCAGTGTGCTTCACCAGTGTCCCGAATAATAGAAAGCCTTTGCCTCTCTCTCCCTCCTTCTCTTTCTTCCTCTCTCTCTCCCTCCTTGTATATTATTATCTTTGCCAGTGGCTCCCTCACATGACCCAAAAGGAATACACTGGGTTTTTTCCCTCATTTCGTTTAGTATATGCACTTAAAATAAATTCCTGTGTGATTCCACCTCCCACCCCAGCCAGTTCCCCCTTCAACACCCCAACCACCCTCTTCCCCCTCCACCTCCACCCCCCACCACTCCCCCCACCCAACACTCCAGCAGCCAATCTCCACGGAATGACAGGAAACGTGGGAAGATCCTGATAGCTTTCATAGCTGCACCGTAAGGTTTATGAAACACACTCCTCGGCCAAATGAACCCATGCGGACTCTCCTCCTCACAGCGCACCCAGGCGATTGGCTGAGAGCGCCTTGCTGGTCCGCTTCACTCTCCAGGTGGGTTAAGTGCGTTGCTTTGTCTTCATTTGGCCCATTTCCCTTGTGTCATATCTCTTTATTTTCTTTCCCTTTCCTTCCTCCTCCTTCCCTCTGATGATTATCATAATTTTTTTTTTAAAGCTACCATGTTTTTGCACACACTCAGTATTTGGTTGGTTCTAGGGAAAAGGAGAAATTGGTTTTGAAACCTAGGTAGATTTTTGCACAGGAGCAAATTAAAAAAAGGCAGTTTGGGGAGAATAAAGGGGTTGGGGTTTGAGATGGATATTTTTGTTTTTCCCGCTTTCAAAAAAGCTGAAGTGAATTCTATTTAAGTTCACTTGTTTCTTTCCTCCTTTGGTTTATTATCCTGCCACCATTTATTCCGCATCTATTCAAAGAAAACATTAAAACTAAAATAATACTTTCTTCCCAAAGCTGAGAGTGGGTGAGAGGAGACATTTTAAAAAGAGTGAGAGAGAGGGGGAAACAAGGAGAGAATTGCCTGGAATATGGTTTGTAAGAAAACTAACATTTTCCCATTTCTATTTATTTATTAATCAGATTTTATTAATCCTGTCATCGACTCAAACAATAAGCATATTTTCCCATTTTTGCCCCCTACTTTTGTTGTGGTTTAAAAATAAAGAGCAATTTTCATAGCAGAATAGCAAAAATGAACTATCACCATCATTTCTTCCTCTAAGGAGCACAACCCCAGTACATTCCTTCAGGAATTCTTATTTTCCTTATTGGAAGAAACAGGTCAAAAATATAATCAAAAAATGCCGATTGAGCATCCATTGACTTTAGTCTGAAACTGAGTCAGGTCTGTTGATTGCATTTTCCCACTTGGAGGAAGTGGCCCCCATCTTTCTTTGATAACATGTTTCATGTAGACATGCATTCAGTATCTTCACTCTTCAAGGGCAACTCCTTTATCCTTTTTTCCCCTCTCCCCAGTTCAGGAAATGGCGCATCCAGTTAAATCATAACATGGTCTGTAAGCAACATGTTGGTAATCGGAGGCTTCTCGAGTTGGGTTGGGAGCTGGAGGAGAACAGATGTACAGCCATCAGTCTCTTGAAGTAGGTGACACTGTGGAGCTGCCGCCAGGAGCAGACGTGTGCAGTCATTACCTTTTGCAGACAGGTCTCATGTTAAGCTGTGTGATGTATCTCAGGGAGGTCCTATACACGTAAACAGTTATGACTTGAAGCAAAAGGAAGCCTGTAGTTGTCAATATGTCCACCATCTCAGACATACCCAGAGACAAAGCTACCTGTAGAATTACTCTGGGCTGCTGATGCTGTTTACCTAAGAGACCACGTCACACAAACCCTGGAACGTGAGGCACGCAGACCACTAAGTACAGATATAGAGACAAACACCTCCAGTTCATCACCATGGCTACCACCCAGACGAAGCTGTGAATACCCACAGCCTATGGTCCTGTGGTGCCAGTGCTAACTCCCATTTTAGGTTCGCATCATCCAGCTCTGACTAGAGCATCTCTTGAGAAAGCAGGAAAGGGGACGAACAGTTCTGAACGATCATCCCAGGCTATGGACCCACATAGTGATGCACTATGGACACTGTTAGCCATCATGTTGAACACTGTTATGCTGGAGTATCAGCGAGGTGCTCTGGGGTTACAGGGAGCAAAGACAATGTGAGCTTTCCTAAACTGAGAGTCCATTTTAATAATACTCAGGGAAATGAGAAGAAAAGGAAACCATTTCCTACATACACCTAAAGATCACAAAGAACTGGAACATTCAGTGGCTCTGTGTTTTAACTCTCTAGCGGTTCAGCATCTAATATTCTTCATCTCCTGAGGTTACTATAGGGTATCCTCTCTCTCCAGCAGCTGTTGCCTATTGCTTCTACTCTAGCAAATCCATCTCAGACTTGAGGGTTCAAGAGATCCCACTCATCTCTTCCTCTGCGTTGGTTTCTCACCTCTCTACTCCTCTTTCCCATGGCTTCTGCCTTCTTTCTGTGGGCCTCTCAGCTTCTGCTCTGCCTATCCCCTTGATAGGTCTGAATTCCACACACTTCATAGGCAAGGGTCTGAGTGCTTCGAATTACCGTAGCTTCTTAGGCCAGGCCACGTCATAGGACACTACCCCAATCTCTATTACTGTCCTGGGATCAGGGGCCCATCTCTGATCCTTTTAACCATGGTCAGTTGTTGGGGTCATGAGATACAGAAGAGGCAAGATGACCCCTTCAAAAAGGGAGCCTGGTTAGGTGGGCCCCCTGGATTTCTCAACCTTTAATCATTGAATGTGTCGGGGTTTTCAAGTCTGCACTGCCTTGCAGATCTTGTTGGCTCTGAACCTAAGACTTTATCACAGAGAACCAAGAAAAGTGCATTTTCCAGCCTGCTTTCCTTAATGGCTTTTTAGAAGTTTCCATTTATATTCAAAACGGAATAACCACAGGTTTCTTGATCTATGGCCTTTTTTTTTTTTTGCCTGATCAGTGACTGTTAATACTGTATCTTCAACCACTTTTCAGGGGGGTTACCTCCTAGAGGAAAGCACCAGAAAAAAGAGATAACCCACTGGCTATGGGAGGCACAGTTTATCACGGTAAACAAATGGCTCTTTGTTTTAAAAAAAAAAAAAATCCTACACAACAGCAACCAAACTTCTTCACAGAGCCTCTTCCCAGAGGCGTAAGAAAGGCACCTTCGGTGGTTTCTCATCTTCCTAAGGGAGAGGGGTTGTGTGGGTCTGTCAGGACAGGCATGGCTTCCAAACAGGGGCACAGGCTGCCTGTCTGAACTTCCATCTTTCTCACACAGCTGCTTTTTTTTTTTTTTTTTCCTCCTGTTAGGCTTCTTTTAATTTTTCTAATTAATTCTGAGAGCTCTTTGAGACATTTTCCATTTTGTTCACAGTTTGAGTCCTGCTCTGAGGTGTTCTCAATAAATGTCTTGGTGTCTTCAGCAAAATTCTTTCACTGTAATGGATCCTTTGGAAGAGACTTGCGCTCCTGTTTCATTTAGACGTTTGATCTGATTGTCATTTTCAATCCAGTGATGGCTTTGATTATCAACAGTGACCTATAAATCATAAGCACTCACAACACAGTTCAGAGAGGGAGTGGGGGAGACTGCTGGTTAAAGGTTCCAGAATGAAGGAGCTCATAAATGATGCAATTTCTTCTTGTTGGTTGCTGGGATAGTTTAAGAAAAGAACCAAGATAGGTGGCTTATTTCATGCTGAAGGCAGATCTGTCCACAGTCTCAAATCATGAGTGGTGTGTGGAGGTGTGTTTAAGGAAAGACAAAACATGGAAAATTTTTAGTGTAGATATTTGTGACTGTTGTATATTTTCCCCTATTTCCATATTTTCTTTCAATTGTTGAGATCACTTCTTAAAATATCTATAATCTCCACTCATCAAGTTCCTATCTGGATCTTTGCAGACTTTATTTCACTGGTTCTATCATAAAGCTCTGCCTCTCATGTTTTCTCATCAGGTGGATATTTGTACCACAACATGAAGGACTTAAGAGGCAGCTCAGCTGTTTTCCCAAATGTGTGACTTGGAAAGATCCAATATACTACAATGTGAAAAACACAGATGTCCTCCTCCCCTTCAGAGAATGCCTGTCAGTCAGTTGCCACCTGTTTAGAAAGGGAACTGACGAATGCAAAGTGGCAGCTTGTTACCAACTCCCCAAACCCAAGCCCTTCTATCTACTGTGGCAGAGATCCGGAATGACCATGTGCAGATGAACCTGCAGCTCTGGTTGTCTTTCTTGATTGTGACCCAGCAGAGGAGGTCATGGGCACAAGGACTGGAAAGGTGTCTCTGAGTGTCTCCTGCAGGCCACCCAAATCTCTTCAGTTACCTTCTACTTGCAGGCTCAACATCCTCCTACCGAGGATGCCAAATGAAGTCCTTACTGAAATAAACTAATTCTGTGGTTTTGCCCATTGCTGTGAGCCCAAGTCCAGCTCTCACAAGCTCAAGTTAGAAGGGGTGAGTAACTTTTAGAGGTGAAAAATGGCACCTGCTCCTTACTTCTTGCCTCCTAATTAGTGAAATCTTTTCACACCATCCAGATCCATCTCCCACTTCAGAACAAAAGCATTAATTCCCCTGGCTGTTGGGAATGTTGGACAGCTCTCAACAGGGTTCTATCTCTGGTCATTGCCCTGTGTTAATAAACACCCTTCCTCATATCCCATCTGGAGCCTTGGTTTTATCTGTATCACAGTTGGACTTCTTCCTTGACACAATCCTTCCTTCATCCCAACAAGGGTAGTATTATCCCACATACTCTCCTCAATAAAGTTCATGCATGGAAATATCCCTCACAGAGCCTCTATAGCTGAGACCCATCTCCAGTAAGACCTTCAGTGTGGTGTCCTGGAGGCAACTCATCCCCAGACAACCTTGAATGAAACCTGAGAGTGCTCTGATATACTCAGCTCCCTGCTCACCCAGTAGTTATTCCCTGAGTTAAATTACAGGTCTACCATGACCATCACATTTCATGAAAGTGTCCATCCTTTAGAAAGGTGGTGTAGTCATCATTTTCCTGTAAAGGTATCCCTTCTACAACTATTTGGGGGTTTAAGTTGTATATCTTTTAGAAAGTGACTGTGTTCACATATTTATTGATGTATACATACTTACAATAAAGTGTACAGGTCACAGGTTCATTTGTATGTATATACAGACCCATGTAACCAAACCCACATCGATCTGTCAAACATGTCCAGTGCCCAGGAGATCCCTCATGCCCTCAGTGAGTTCCTCCACCAAAGGCCAATACTATTCCAAACTCTAACCACGGAAATTAATTTTAAAATTATTATTTTGTGCATTTTGATTTTTCTTTTCATTGACAGTCTTCAAAATTTTGTCAGTGCTGGTGGCAGGGCCACCATTTCTGTTACACATTTAAAAGGCAATAAAAACATTTAGCAGCAGCATGCAGAAGGAAAAAACACACAAGTCAGTATTTACATGAAGCACTTAAAAGCAGGGACGTTGTTAATATTGCACACATGTACAACCTAAGAGGCAGACAAATGGTTGTAAAATGCCATATAGCCAAGTTATATTATTTTAACTTCGTCACTAGGATGGTTAGGTTGGATTTGAAGGAGTCATTAGGTTGAAATTTTGAAGTTAAATTGGGATTTAACAATTTAAGGTCTGGCTATGTTGCCATTTTTTTTCCCCAAAGGAGTCATCCACTTTATAAGGTATCACCTTATAATTCTCATAATCCTTCTCTCCCCAGCACTATTGAAGTTCCCTCCCTGTTTTCCACCATATCCTTTGGGCGGCTCCAGCCTTCAGCCCCACTCTTTGCAATGCCAGGATCCCCAGAGAGTTTCAAGTTGCATTTATTGAGGTCCGCACTTGAGGCTTTCTTTCTCCAAGGGGAAGAGGAGATAAAATGATTGTGAAATAAATGTGGTGGCAGTGAATGTGTCAGACAGTCTTCAAGTGGCTGAAATTGGGGTGAAGCAGATTTGTATCTTGCTCCTTGTGTCCATGCTGATCAGTTAGAGTTGGTGGCCCAGTCTCCAATCCCCACTGAATCAGTCTGGTCCCAGCCAGGAAAAGAGAGCCAGTGTTCTTGATATTGCGGAATTCACTGTGGGATCTAGTTTGAAAGGTGCTGGAAGAGCATGGGGTGGCAACTCAGAGATTAGAATGCAGGAAGCTGTTACTAACCCTAGCCTAGAGGAGCAAAGATGGTGGTTCAGAGCCCAGGGACTGGGGACATCTGAGGAAGCAAGAATCACGAGAGGGCTGGCTGGCAGGAGAAGCAGCAGCTTCCATTGGGACCACCCAGAAGCAAGAGGACAAGGGAAGTGGGAGAAATACCTGGCTTCTCCCTCACTCCCACCTTCGGGGCTCCTGCCCATCCTTCCCTTTTTGGCTGACCCATCCAACCAGGAGCCATTTGGAGAGGGAGCTCTTGGGGAATAGAGTTTCCACAGGGCTGCCCTCTGGAATATGGGGCAGGAAAGGAGGGTTTGCCTTTGAGAGCAAAGAGGCCAATGACCAGCAGACCCCCATCCCTCCTTAACTGATGAATAGAAACCCTTCCTACCACCTCTGTGTAGAACCGATTTTGTGGGATGTATTCCTAAGGAAAGCAGAAAGCTGAACCTTTAGTGCCTTTGTTTTCAGGGCCTGGGGACTGCCAGCTGGAGGCTGTGCTGAGGGGCTCTGTTTCTTGCTTTTTTCGAGCTTACAGATGCCGCACCTTACTTTAGGATTTACAGGCGATTGCAGTTTCATAAATCAGCGATGTGCGCTCCATGTGGGAGAGTCTGCAAATTCTAAACTAATATGTCGCTCTTTTTCTGTCTAGCATCATATTTATGTTAAGGCTGCATAAATCGTGCTCTCCGTTTCTACAGCATAATCACAGTGAAAAGCGATGTAACTAACAATAAGAAAGAATGGAAATTAAAATGCAAGAAAACAAAATGAAGTCAAAATCCATGTGACCTGAGAGTTAAAGCCACTTATTTCAGAAATGTGCATTGATTAAGGGAAGGAAATCAAGTATTCAGTCTGCATTTAGCCACTTGGCTGCTAAGCCATTCAGCCTGTTCTCTTGCTGTATCAAATGTGACTCTGGTCAAGGCCCTGAGGATTGTCTCCAGATCCGAGGTGGTGATGGTGGTGGTAAGCTTCTGAGCCTTAATGTCTTTTCAGGGGCAAACTTTCCAGAGGGATCTTAGGGGCCAGTGTACTGAGGAGGAATTGTAAGAGCAAAACTGGGACCAATTTCCCACCAGCAGGTGAAGACAGAAATGGAACTCAAGAAAGCACTTCTCAGCCTTGAGTCATGAAATCCACTGTTTCCTGCCTAGCTTAGCAGACCACAGCAAGGTGGATTTGAGCTGCTCCATTTTAGCAGAAGTATTTCTGCCATACAGATCTCAGTGTATTTTATGGGCACAGATTTGTTCTTTTAGTATCAGACTCCTAGAAGGCATGAATGTACCAGAGCTAAAGAACAAGGCTGCTGCTAAGTGAGTGGTTCCTTTGGCTTGCAGAGGGCAGTGATTTCAAAGGGAACCCACCCAGAGACATAGCATCTTCCTTTCCTTTAGGGGTATTTGCTTTTCAAGTTTGTTTATTACATTTGAAAAACCAACCGAAACATCAGCTTATGCAGTAGACCAAGGAATAAAAGGTAATATTTTAACATGCTAAAGGAATTCTGCCAGCCAGTCATAAGTATCAATCCATCACAATTATTAGAAACAATGTACTCTGCAGTAGTAAAGAGATACAGCCAATGTGCAGACACACATGAAATAAATTCCCTCTTAGGCTGGCTGTTCCACCCGCCCCCACCCTTGCCACGGCAAATGCAGAGACTGTACAAAAGAGAAACATGGAGATAGGTGGAAAGCACCATCACACCTTCTTTTCTGTGTTCAGTTTTTCCTATGTCTCTGAGTGGAGCTTATATTGGCACCCCAGTTTCCCTCTTAAAAACACAGATTGGCCCTGGATCTGGAGGTTTATCCTATACAGAATATGATCAGAATACTCCTGATTACATGTAAACATCAGCCAAAACAGCCGCTGGGGAGAAAGAAACGTAGGATGGATTGAAGAGGTAAATTGATTCAACCCAGAATACGGACCTCACCGATGTGTTTCTGCACATGGAGATGGCCGTTTTGTTTTGTTTTTTTCCATTCGCTTTCCTTGCTTTTCCAGCCATATCTTCATTAGCAGAGAGAAGGCTAGAGGCAGCCCCTCTTTCCTGTAGCCATTTGCTTTACGTAAACCAGCTAGCAAACCGCTCCGTTCGTATTGATGTAGACATTACCACAAATCGCCACTTAGGGACCTGAACGAATTGACTAACTGGTTTCAGATCCAATACACATAACTTGATCAGACACAAAGTTTAAGTACACTTGCAGGCGTGCCAACTGCACCTACCGGGAAGTGACTCTTTGGCTGCCAGTTTAAAAAGGCCCTAAGGGAAACCCGGGAGGAAGGCAGGCAGACCTACGGGTGAGGCAGCAAGTCTGGAGGTTACAAGAAGAACAGCCCAAGGTGGAAAGAAATAAAGCATTCTGAGCAGCAAGCAAGGTAATTTCAAAAGCCATGTGGACACTTCAGTCCAGGGTGCACTTGATTCAACCTTCATTCATTTGGCTTTTTATCCTCCCTTCCGGCAGCTCTGAGGTCTGGGAGCCTGAGTGTCAGATGACATGGGCAATAACTGAATTCAGATCAGAGAAATCTTAGCCGGTCAAGGGTCAGCTGCGTGTGCATCTGCCCATCAGGCTTCCAGGCACCCACGAACAATGGTGTTTGAGTTAATTGTCTTCTCAGTAGCCAGGAAATTACCTGGGTAGAACTGGGCTAAGGCCTTGGGAAGAATGAACAGCACTGACCGTGGAGGTCAGGGCTTGTCTGTGGCGTGGCCGGGCCGAGGACCATGTGAGCCTGTGCTTCCCGAGCACCCTGAGCCAGGCCAGCCCTGATTAAGTCACCCACCGTGCCGGAAGCCCTCACTCAGTCCTGCCCCAGTCAATGACTGCTTTAACTGCTTCTCACTCCTTCGGGTGTAAGTTTTTGTTTTCTCCAGTCACCTAGCGAGTGGGGATGCTGCTGTTCTGTGACATGAAGCTTTCCCTTGGAATATTACATGATAGAATTTACAAAGTTGGATGTGCAAGTGGATGAGGTGGGTTGGACCTGTAGCCATGGAAGTTTCTGGAAAAAAGATGAGTCAGAAATATCTGTCACTTCAACTGAAATGCATAAGTCTATGTGCATGTATGTGTGTATAGGGGAGGGGGAAATATTGATAACAGTGACTCAGTTAGGATCCTAGCAAGACAAGAGTGCAGAGTCTGTTAGAGGCAGATGAGGCCAGTGGCTGCAAAACAGTAAGTGACTCCAAAGAGAGGCTCAAAGTTAGAACAGAACAGAGCGGCAGGAGTTATTGCAGGGGGAGAAGTAGCTACAGGAAGGTTTTAAGAAGGATTGTATTTGAGCAAGAAGCCTTTAAAATTTGAAAGGATTATCAAATAAATAAATGGTTTAAATACAGAAGTAGTTGTTGCTTCACTTACCATTACGTATTTAGATTATTATATATATAGTTAATATCTCATTGATTTTTTATTGATTTGTTTACTGTGTGCTTATCAGCCACCTACTGTGCCTTGAAAGCATGGTCAACACAGTGGGACACGATACAGACTTGGTTAGTGACCGCATAGAGTTCACAGTCTCACAACAATTGTCTAGAAGCAGATTACTGGAGGCTTAAGGCATTTGGCAATGAAAGCTTAATGCTTAGGAATTGAAATAATTTAATGTTAAAAGTGATTTTTTTTAAGTGATATAATAATAACAGGAAGAAATAATGATGACATGTATTGAACACCTCTCTCTGCCCAGGAATTGTGCTGGGAAATCTCTATATATTGCATCATTTGATCCTCACAACTGTTTTGTAAGGGAGAGGTTTTTAGTGTCATTTTACACACATGGCTTAGCAAGGTTAACATTAACTCCCACATGTTATGGAGGAAGATACGGATTTTGAATTTAGGCATATTGGATCCCAGATCCTTCACTCATTCTCCTCCACCAGGCAGCTTCCCTGGTGCTAACGTGGAAGTTTGGCCAGGGTAGAGAGACTGGTATGAGGGACCCGTGAGGGGAATAATAGTATTGTTATTTGATCAGAATAATAGTGGATGTACAAGGAGATTATACAGTGTACAAGGGAGCTGTACAAGGGAGGAGAGTCAGGCTCAGCATTCTCCTCAGAGCTCTCGACAGGATTGGGAGGCGAGTGAATTGTGAAGGTGGGGGAGTCAGGGACAGCCTTTAAGTTTCCCAGCTTGGGTGACCAGAAGGGCAGAAGGTCAGTGACTAATATTAGAGATGGTGGAAAGGGGGTTGGAGCCAGAGGCAGGAGATGGCAGTGAATTTCATTTTGAACAGGTTTCATGTAAGGAGATGGTTGAATATCCAGATAAGCATAACTGATAGTAGTTAGACATATGGCATTGAGGAGAGATTAAAGTTAGGTATATAGCAACAAAGATGCCAAGCAAGCAGGAGCACAAGGCCAAAAACAAGCAACTGTCTGACTGCTCTATTCACAAGCACTCACTGGACACATCAGGCATTGGGCATTTCACGGACCGACTGGTGGACAAGGGTTTCTCAACTCAGCGCCGTTGGCACTTTGGGTCAGGTGAGTCATGGCTTTGAGCAGCTTTCTCATGCATTGTGGGATTTTAGCAGCTTCCCTGGCCTTTATCCACTAGATGCCAGCTGTGGCAACCAAAAATGTCTCCAGACACTTCCAGATGTCCCTTGTTGAGGAGCAAAGTTGCCCCCAGCTAAAAACCACTGAGGTAGATAGACCTAAGAGTTTTATTTCTAGTTCATGTGACTATTTTATAAGCATAAATTTCATGCTACACCCACATATGTATACACATATATGTGAATCACATCATCTGTGCTATGTTTTCAGTCAATGAAACTCAGTGCTGCTCTTGTAATTACATACACAAGGAAAAATGACTCTGCTATGAAACAGAAGACTGAATATTTCTAAATTCTTTAGCACTAGTCATTTGCCTATAGTTTGAAACCTTTTGAGGTGTGTTCAAAACCACTTAATTATACAGTTTTAGTGCCTGTGTCAAAGGCAGCTGATGCTCACCAACTACCCACGTGCTCTCATATTTCTCAGGCAGTTGAGTTAGAGTCAGGCAACCGATTTATTCAGTGATTTGGGAGAGAGGAATTGACACATATCACTTCTGGGCTGAAATAGATAAAAGCCAGGTGTCTTTTTCCATTTCTCTTGCCCTGACACAATAGCATCAGAAGCCATATTCCAGATGACTTATTTTCTAGATGGAAGAGGGCTGCCTGAACCATATCTGACTTTGTATGGATATGATGTGTCGAGGCTTAGACTAACACTTGGAGGTTTATATGTTACCACAGCAGAGCTTAGCTTTACTCTGATTAATAGAATTCTTATTAGCATAGAAGGTAGAGGGAACAAGAAAATTTTACTGAGGTTTTGTGAAATGTATGTCCACTTTACAGGAACCAAGTATATGACAATCACATATAAAACCTGTACCTAATAGAATAGTAAGATCAATGTTAGTAATACTGAGAAATCTGACATGGTATTACATATTCAGTCAAAGAAACATCAGTTAGCTGTCATCTCTGTAGTTTTCCAGTTTCAATGGAGTTGTTTTTTATTTATTTATTTATTTTTTGACACAACTTGATTCTGTTAAATGGAGTTTGTGTCAGTGAAAGGTAGAATTATTCAGCATTCCAATTCAGTCTTGATTTCAGATGTATCATGCGTTTTGAAACTAATTTCCACATTACTTAAATCACAATAAAATGTTCCCTGATGTAAACAATAAGGAAATTATCTGTGGGTTTTTTTCCTACCCACTTAAAAAGTTTTACAACAGAAGTTGGGCAAAATTTTACAACTCTGTGCTATAAAAATATGAAGATCTTCCTTTCTTTGGAAAATATGTCCGTGAAAGTACTATAGTTCATGTGTTGTTTCTTGAACTTTATATCTCACTGGATGAAGCAACTGATATTATCCCTCCATTCTGAGCGGCAGGGGAATTCTTGATACAACTGTTAGAATCTTGGTTGATGGTATTTCTGTTAACCTTAAGGTGCAAAATGTAGGGGTTTTAAGATACTCTTCCACAAGTATTTGAACAACTGCAGTGGCATTTCGTGGGAATTGGTTGTACAACAGAAATTTGTAACAATTACATAAATGGTGCGTCTCATGTTTTACATTTGATGGTGTTTTTCATATTTATATAGCATGAATAGACAGGCTGTTATTTTGTGATTTTATTAAAGTGCAGTTCAGACAAATTTTGACATTGTAGAACACAAGATTTCTGTGACTGATCCCTGCTTTTAAAAGAATGCTAGTAACATTGCAATTACTATGAGTTTTTGTTTTATTCATCTGGAAAAAAAAGATGTTTTAAGCATTCTGAATGAAAACTTCAGTCCTTTTCATTCCCCATATTCTTATTCTTAAGAAAGTAAGGGGAAATTATATTGAAGTCAGAGGCTATTTGTGAATATTTTCCTGTAGAACTGAGCATGGAAGGAAAGATTCCTAAGATAATGTGCTTAAAGTAAGAAAGCTGTAGAAGACAGTTACTAATGGTGGTATTTGTTAAAATTTGGAGCCAGTGCATCCATCAGATATCAAGAATGTTTAATTTTAATTGTTGAGTCATTCCAGGGCTTTAAAAGGCAAATCTTAGTGCTTTTATGAATTATGCTGGATTCAGTTGGAAAGAAGCCCTAAATGGGATGATCTGGAGAAGATATGGAATCATTTCTGTGTTGCTCATCTCACTTTGTCATAGAATGATCTTTTTAATGAACTTTTGGTTCTTAAATCATATCTTAATGAGAACTTGCTAGCCAGATGGGATAGAAATAAAGATCAAATACAGCTGAATGTGTATATAGATTTTCATCAGGAATACATTAGAATCTCAACCATGAGGAAAGTAGGGAACCTCCTTATCTCCTTGCCAGTTTCAAATGCTGTGGTCTAGAGGGTATCTTCCCTAATTAATCTATTTTAGGTATCAGAGGAGGTATTGATGATATTCAGATGGCAAAGTATTTCTGGACAATCCAATTGAGTTTGTCAGAATCTTGAGAAAATATGAAGGACCAAATAACTATTGAAAATAATGGCAATATGAAGAGTTTGCTATGATCTGGATACTGTGTTTAAATATGCTGAATGTTTAATTTTATTTAATCATCACAGCAACCATATGAGATAGAATCTATTACCATCTCCATTTCACAATCAAGAAACTGACTGTAAAGGCCATCAGTCAGTAGGTGTTTACATGGGCATTTGGCTCTAGAACAGATGCCTTTAGTCACCATTCTATCTTGGCCCCTAACAACTGTAAATATAACTGGACATCAACTTCAGTAGTGGATGGGGTGATGCAAATAAAAACAAAAATAATGTCTAAGCTGACAGACAACTTTTGCAGGGTTTTATATGCCCTGTCATGCAGTTTTAGTCTCTGGACAGCCTATGCTTTCCTAAATCATAGCCGGCTGCCTAGAATGGGGAAAACTTGATCAGTGAAACTTTTCCCAGTAGAGTCTAAATATTACCCTCCCCCTCCTTGTTTCTTTTGCCCCAACAGGATTCAAGAGGCAACCAGCGAGGTTTGCCTGCTAGATCCATCCATGTCAGTCTGAACGTGCACTCTGTTATCCCTGCGGTTCCTCCAGTGTGGGCTGACATTAGCTGTGACCTGCCATTTGGCCATGGGATTCCTACTGATGTGGGCTCTTTTATTCTTTCCGTCCTTCTGACTTCCCTTCACCCCACACCAACCACTGTTTGGCCACGAAGCTTTTCCGATCACCACCATCATGAGCTGCCTCTCTTTTCCTTGCCACCCTCATGGCCGCTATCATCAATCTGCTATGACAGTGTTACAGCACTGAGCAAGCAGCCCTGAAAGGATGGCCCCACTCCTTTAGCTTTCTTAAAGTGTGTGCAGCTCTTCTGTCAGTTCCCAAAAGAGTGGCTCTGTTCTTTCAAGTTCTTCTAGGTTTCTCCCTTGAGGACCTGGTATCATTTATCTACTGATAAGTAACAAATCACCCCCAAAATTGGAAGCTGAAGACAAAAATGATAAGATATTCCACTCTTCTGTAGGCAGACCATTTGGGCTGGGCTCAGCTAGATAGCTCACTTCTGTCCCACACAGTGTTGGCTGAACTCACTTAACATGTCTGGGAGTTCAGCGGGATCACCTAGAATAATTGGATCTCTCTCTCCATTTGGTCTCTCACCCTCAAGGAGGCTAGCCTAGGCTATTTTCACATGGTGCCAGAAAGAATCCCAGCAAGCAGTAAGAGAAGACAAACTCCACTGTCTGAACACAAAACTTCTGCTTACATCACATTTACTAAAGTCCCATTAGCCAGAGCAAGTCACATGATCAAGCCCAGAGTCAGTGTGAAAGGGTCTACATAATACTGTGGATGCAGAGAGATGTCATTCACTGGGCCGTGGCTATAACAGACCTTAATAGTCATCCTGGAGTTGGCTCAGAAGACGTTTGTGTGACTCTTGTCATATAACACCAAACCTAAAACTGCCCACCATCAACTAAACTCCTTAGTGTGATTTTGAAGGCTCACACCAATGTGGATCTCTTCTAAAATTATCTTTTTATAAACCTCTTCAGAAATCTACTCTAGCCATTGTTCCTATTCAGTGTCTCTTCCCATTTACCCGGGGTCAGAACCTTGCTCTCTCTAAATAGTAAGCTATTTCCGCTAAAGGAACAGTATTCTTCTATCAAACTCCAATCTCCAGCCTCATTTCCCATCATATCATTCCTACTATTGCTGTCATCTCAGAAACCTTATTTTCCAAGTAAGTCTCAGGCCCTAACACATATATACGGAAGATATAAGTAAATACCCAGTAACCTGTCTTGAATTGGGCTTATGTTAAAAAAAAATCCCAAACTGCCTTGGGGTTTGTGAATTCCCTGCAAGGGTTGAAGAGATCTTGCTCTGGGTTTATGGGGGAAGCCTGAGATCCTGAAGTGTGTAGAGCACAGCGCAGCACATTGAAGGATGGATTCTTTGCAACATTCTCAGATAAAAGTGAATTCCACTTCTGAAGATAAAAAAAAAAATAGAAAAGAGAGGCCCCTAGTTTCAGCAGGAAATGAGGGAGATTCTGGGTTAGAGTGAAAGCTGCATGACAAAACCCACTAGGTCACCAGGCACCACGGAGTTTATCTAGTGTATTTGGAAGTCACATAGGTCTACCTTTATGTTGGGGACTTGCTGGGATGCTGGAACGGACAGGCTTTGCTGGAAATGCAAAACCTGTTTTCCTAGATGCAAAGACAGTGGTGGAGAAGTATCAGCACATGCCACTTTGAGCCCTCAATTAAGCTTTTGGATAATCAGGTGGCATTTATTTAACACATGTTTATGGACCCACTGCTATGTGCCAGGCACCCATGCTAGGTCCTCGGGGCTCAAGATGAAGAGGAGAGGGCTACTGCTGCTCTCATGGAGCTCACAGGCTTGGAAAAGTGATCCGTTGGAAAACTTGGTAATATGTTCTAGCGCTGGGCACTGTGACCGAGCTTGCTCCAGCCTTAGGAGGTCAGTGGAGGCTGCCAGAGGAAGCAGTGTCTAAGCAGAGAGCAAGGAAGAGGATTCAGATGAGTCAGCCTGAGGGCAGTTGTGCGCATACGTATCCCCGTGTGTGCCTGCAGGCGCTGTGTGACAGAGTGGAGCAGTGGACAGGACCTCCTCAGTGGGCAGAGGCAATAACTGGTGTGGAAGTAAGAGGCGAGAGAAGGCACGTTGACTTCAAGACACTGAAGCATGTTTAGCATGGTTGGGTTTCTGAGGAGGGAGAAGAAATCCTGTTGGAGAGCAGATGGGAGCCTGGAGGCTGCAGCCTCGTCAGCCACGTCAAGGGGCAGAACCAGAACAAAGACTTAAACACAATCACAAAATGGAAGGGCATTTTCACCAGAAAAATTTTTTCTTTAAAAAAAAAAAAAAAAAGTAAATGCTTGAGAAGTTCCCCCACATACTCTCAAGTTTTTCTCCAAAGAGAATCGAAACCTGGATTGTATCCAACAGTCAAGAGTTCTTCATTTACAACCAGCCAGGAATGGGACTGGGAGGGAGGCTGAGTAGAGAAGCCCTGGCCGCTTGCTCCCTGTCTACTGAACGGGCTTAAACACTACAGGACTGAAGGACCCAGCATCTCAGTCCCGTTCCCCAGATCACCCATTGGTCCCGTCTGCCCTGACATTGGACAAGCAATTCGTCATTTTCTTTTACTCATTTTTCAACCCTGTGACTTTGCCTCATCTATTTTTAGCCTTTCTCATGTTTTGGTTAATTTTCCAAATGCACAAAACTAGCCATTAGTTCTTTCTTTACCCTTTAAAGGACAAAATTGGTGGGATCCTTTTGCAGATGCATCTCTAAGGATACTTCAAACCTCAGAAATAATCTTTTTTTTTTTTTTTTCTTGTGGGAAATGCTGTCTGGTTTTAAAGACGTGTATGTGGCTATATCTTTTCACTTATCCAAATGGAAGGTTCCTGTTCCTTCCCATGTATCAACACTGACCATTTTTATGAAATATAAAATAAAAATAAAGTGCCAAAGCAAGGCATGTAATGTTCCTATGCCACTGGAGGAATATAAATGAGAGACATTGTTTGTGCTGAGAGGCCTTTTTCATGGAAGGCATACCTCCTGCAGAACAGAGGCTAAAACAAGGGAAACCAGAAGCTGATGCTTTAAAGCAGAGAGACTTTTTAGAAGTGTGGGCCTTCTTCACATTGAGGACTCTGGAACACAGTGCTGGCTGTCCCCTCTGATGCCCTCAGCTGACCTTCACTCATGACACACAGCGGGATGAGCTCACCCTAGCAGTCATCTGATATTCTAGGGGCCCATCTGGTCACTAGGCACCCAGCTCCTGGGGACATGGAATTAGGCTGTCTCAAGGGAATGCCCAGGGCAGAAGTCTCCGGACTTTTTCTGCCTGAGTTTGGGACTTAAAGCATCCGAACTGGAGGTTTTGAGCCTATTACCAGAACTGTTAGGACCTTAAAAGCAGCCAGACTTTAGACTCTTTGAGAGTGAGATGGAGGGAAAAGCACAGCTATAACCCAGAAGGCCAGGTTCTCTGGACCACTGGACTAAGGTGAGGATACTCCTTGGTGAGAGAGGTTTTTTTTTTTTTTTTCCACCCCATCGGTTCCAAAGCTTATCTCATCACCCAGGGCTCTGAGCCATAACTTCGACCCAGGACATCAGTACCTTTCTTACCTACAGACACTGGGTTCCAAGACAGAAAAGGAGCTCCTGAACCAAACCCGTATTATTGCCCTTGCAAACTTGACATTCTTGCAACAAAGTCTAGGCACCGACTAGTGGGGTATTTCAGACTGTTTTCTCATTACTAAATGGAAAGGTATTAACACAATGCAGAAATTTTTTAAAAATGCAGAGGGTGAGGGGCGGGGGGAGAGAAAAGAAAAGACAGCCGCCTGCTCTTTTCTTCTTGGTATTATTATTTGTGACAAAGCCCTCGGTCCATTTTTCTTCATAATTTGCAGGACTCCTAATGGGAACAGCACCTCCCAATTACCATGGCTGCCAAAGGCTAATTTGGTTACCCTCCGGATCCACAATAGCGAAACTGTGTCGAGCCTTTGTCGATATTTGCATACTATACATACCAGGAATGTAAAACAGCTGCCTGGCCCCTCTCCCACTATCATGGCAATTATGGGTCATTAGCTTCCCCCCCCCCCCCCCCCACCCATCCCCACCCCGCTTTTTCTTGTTCTGTCTTCCAGGGTCTGGTAGGCAGTGGTAGGCAGCTGACGGATTTGCAGAGACAAGAAATGAGAGCGCAGAGCTGCGTGGCCTATTTGTTAAGAGTCGGGGGCTGACGGACTGCCACTTGAATTGCGCTCACACAGCCCTGCGCTTTTATTCACGGTTCCCTCCTCCTCTTCCTCTTTTCTTCCATCTCCGCCTGCCCCCTGCCCCGGCCCGCCCCCCCCCCCCCCCCCCCCCCCCGCCTCTCTTTGGGGAAGCCTCTCAGAGGGTTAGCGGCAGCCCGCACGTGTCTGTGTGTATGCATTTGTCCAGGCAGTCGGGCTCGGACCTCTGGGCAAGGCGCGTGCAGGCACTTGGCGCTGGAGACGCGCCCTTCCGGGGACGTGCGCCCAGGGATGGAGCTTGCAGGGCCAGCTCCGAGCGCCCAGGCTCATCCACATTTAGAAGAGGAGATGCTTCACTTCTAAGTTTTCTTATTCAGTCTTAGCCCCCCGAAGGGGGTGGGGGCGAAGGAGGAGACGAAGAATGAGAAAGGGGCTTACCATGACGTGCTTGCTTCTTTGGAACAATGTGTTGTGTCTTGCGGTAGTTAATGGGAAGTTAGGGTTTTGAATATAATTTTTCCCCCTTCAAGCTGCTAATTTTATTGACAATATGGATAGATTGAAAGACCCAAAGCTTTTGTGTTGTTTTGTTAAAGCAAATAAGTGAGGCACAAATGTAAATTACATCTCCAGGTTCACATTAGAGGTTTGCAAATAATACCGAGCTAATGGTTATTGCAAAGGAAAATAGCACTGGGATCAATATTCTATACAGTGGAAGGCGATACCTCTCTCTCTTTTAATCACCTCATTGCAGAAATGGCATTGAAATTTGAAATCTCATTTTCTCCATTTGTACAAATTGAACATAAATCACTATGAGTGAGGGGAAGTGGCAGACAGCTTCACTCTTTGTGGGATTGCATCACTAATTAGCGTTGGGCTAAAGCAGTGCACAGCCCAGGCGGGAGAGGCTTTGCTAGACCTCTGGCCCAAGGCAGGATGCTCTGAAAGCCTAGCCAAGTGCAGGGAGGAGCCTGCCCACCTAGTGGGGAGTAGGCTAGGCCAGGGTCAGCCCTGCGAAAGAACTGAGACAAAGGGCAGAACGCATCTCAGGGCCTCAGTAGCTCATACCTGTTTTCTGTGCCAGGGTGGCAGCTCCCCCCCCATTCCCTTAGATGTCCGTGAGGTCAACATGTACGAGGACATCACTGTTTCCAGTAAGAAGCAGGTGAGACGTCAGCTTCTAAGCCTTGCCTTTGTCTGTAGGAGGAGAGGATGGAATACCTGAGGCTGGAAAAGCCCTGCTCACCCCAGTCACTGCGCCGCCTCCCCAAGCCCGGCTCCTGCCCCCACTTCCCTGCCTGTGCCTGCCCCTTCCTTCATTCCCAGCTCCACACACTTGCATTGAGTGGCTGTCAGAGCTCTAAGCTGGATGACAGATATTATCTACAGAGCATATTCAGATATGTCAAAGGGCCTCTGGTACTGTACCCACCTCAGCTACATTTTCTCAGCGTCACTTACAACTTACTTGACCTTGGCTGTGGGAGAAGTGTTCAAGAAGCACCGCTTTCTCCCTCGCTAGGCTAAAATACCCCACAGCCATGCATTTCCAGAAGCCTCCCAGGGGTTGCTAAAGAACCCTTCTGCCACCGACGCAGTTTCGATCCCTGGGCTGGGAAGATCCCCTGGAGGAGAGCATGGCAACCCACTCTGGTATTCTTGCCTGGAGAATCCCATAGACAGAGGAGCCTGGTGGGCTATGGTCCATAGTGTTAGAAAGAGTCGGACATGACTGAAGCAACTTACCAAGCATATACTACGTTGCATTTGTGCAGACAGGTTATGCATTTCCAGAACTTGGCAGATACCAGGGGAGAATGAGTTTGTTTGTTTGTTTTTTTAAGATGATGGAAGATAGGGGAGAAAGTTGGTATCTGATATGTGGCAGGGGGAGAGAAGAGGGCAAGGTGGTGAGATGTCAATGCAGCTTGTGGGCCTGATGGATTTAAGCCTTTTTCTTAAAGGTTTGGAACAACATGGCTTAGGGAGGAGTTGCGCAAACAGAGCCCTTGCCCGTCTTTGCAGCTGGCCACTTACCCCCTCACTAGAAGTAAATAATGTTCTGCTGGGTGATTAATGGAGGATGTTTAGTTCATTCAACTTGATACCCCGAGGGCAGGATGGACTGGTAAAATATTTATATATTTATATGCAAGGCTGCTCCCACAAGGGCCAGTGTGCGCAGATTATTCCCAAGTGGGACAAGCTAGTGCCCATCAAGGTAGGGCCTCAGCAGTGGCCAGTGACACACACTGCTGTCACAGCCAATGGGTCACCATCAGAATAAAGACACCCATTCATTCCCAGCCAGAAAGGCCTTTTAGAAGGCTGAGCAGGATGGCCAGGCAGTCTCCAAGGGCATGTGTGATGTTCCAGGCACAGTTCTGCCCTCTTCTGCTCACCACTCCCTCTCCGTGCCTGGAAAGGAAGGTGGAGGGACTTCTGTGGACTTTATTAACACCCCAGGAGTTTTCCACCCTCTTCCTCATCCTCAGTCGTGGCAGGAGGAGTTAAAAATAAGGCAAGTGTGGGGGGAAAGGGGGAAACGAGATTCATTTCCTAAAGTCCCACTCATCCATTTCAATAGATGAAAGCAAAGAAAATACAGCAAACCCCATCCAAACAGTAAGCAGGTGGTGGCTGCTAATAGAGAAGAAATAAAAACCTTTTAGAAATCAGAGCTGACTACAAAAAACACTGACAAAGTGGAATGAAAGTTCTGAACAATCAGTTCAAAGAAAAAGGTGTTTGAAAGAAACCCTTAAAAACATTTCAAATGCTGAAGAGAAGAAAAAAAAAAAGCTGCTTTAGATATTTGAAGCCAGGATGACTTAATCTGGAGAGAAGACTTTTTGAATTCTACTTGAAAAATAGAAAAAGGATTGATGAGGCCTTGGAGGTGGCGGACCCCCATCAGGACATGTGGACAGTCTTGCCCTGATTGTGAAGCCCAGTCCATCACTAGCTCCTGGGCTGACCTGGGGCTTTTAACCTCCGTGGGCCTCCATTTGCCCAGCTATAAACTGGGGTTACTAATAGGTGTGTCCTCTCATGCCCCTGGTCCCTAAGGAAGCGTAATAGGATAATGGTCCTAATCCTATCGATGTAGAGTGAGTAACTGCCATTTTTGTGACCTCTGCCTTTAGAAGCCCGGCAGGTATCCTCCCAGAGGCCTTTGGGGACCCTCCCTTTCCTGGTGAGTTTCAGCATTCATTCACTTCGCAAGAAGCATGCCTCTCTGTACCAAGTATGGTGGCATGTGATAGTCATCATGGAGAAAGCACCCCATCCCTCCCTCAGGTTGACTGCAGGTTGAAGGAAGGCAGGCAAGGTAACAGATGATTATAGAGCAGTGTGAGGGAGCAAGCAAGGGATGTCATGGGAGCTCATCCTGGAGAGGCTTCCTGGAGGAAGTGACAACTATGCTCGTTTCTGGCAGAAGTGGCTGGGTGTCAAGGCTGGGAAGGGCATCTCAGTCAAGGGAACAGCATGTGCGAAGGTTGAGAGGACTGAGTTTGGAAGCTGTTGAAAAGACTCTTCTGGCAAAGGAATTGGGGTACAAAGGGCAGACCGGAGACAGAGGATCCTGGAGCGGGAAGCAGGAACTGCACCCCCGGGTGTTTAGGTAAGTCAGGAGCTAGATTCCTGGAGCTAGACTTCGGCAGTTTGCAGCTGTGGGAGCTCCACAGCCATCCGCAACCCATAGTCCTTTAGGTTTTCTGATCCACCATTCTTAGCAGATGACTTCCCTCTCCAGGTTCATCTCCCTCGTAAGGAAAAAGGGTAGCATGGGCATGGCATGGGCATGAAACAGGCTGCAGCAAAGCCTTTTCCAACAGGTGAGGGGGTGTGGGTTTCTCTTGGGTGTGGGCTGTGGCCATTCCCTCTATGAGATTTGCAGTCATCTTGCATCCATACCCTATCAGGTATTTGCACCTTACCTTTTTGTTTTATGAAAAACCTAGGAGTTATAAGGGGTGGACAGGTGAACAGAAAAACACTTAGCACAGAAAAGAGTAAGACATTTAGATATTTGCTGCAGTGAAAAATATAACCCAAGAGTCCTAAAAAACAAAATCCCCCTTTGGTAAACCAAAGGATTCCTGGGGTATGACTATTGTCTTGGCATGCATGCAGCTTATTATTTGTCCTGGATTTTGCTTTTATTACTATTTTTAAACAAAGTGTCATAATTAACTGTTGCATTAAAATAACCCAGGAGGGCTGATGGACCTCCACTTGGTTCTGCTGACTCCTGTCAAGGTCCCATCCAACTGTGTGAGATGCAAGTTTGGTTCAGGCTGAAAAATTACCAGGGACGACATGTCCCTTTTCCCAGTTTGTTCCAGGCACAAGGTAATTGATGCTGCTTTCTAAAGTGCAGTGTGCAGGGTACTTGCTGATGATGCGAAGCGCATGCAGCTTTGAGCACTGGGGTTCAGGGCCTCCTCCAGGTCTCTGGTGCTGAGAAGTGACTGATGCTGCCAGCCCTACTTGCTACCTGCGTTTAACCAGTGTTGGGGCCCTCAGCGTGCAACAGGTCACTAGGATGCCAGTTGGCAGGATGTGTGTGAAGTGTAGAAAACCACAGGTTAGGTGTACATGAAAATACTGGTTCCGTGTAGAAAATGCAGTCTCAGCAGGTCTGCCATGGATCATAGAGTGCTCTTACAATAGCGGTTTTGTCACTTACTGTCATTTACACCCACAACTTATTTATTTCATTATCTGATAACATTTTTATTTTGAAAGAAGCACTTCTGTCAGCAATGAGCTCCAAAAATGCATGTTTAATAAAAAATTAATTACTGGATTTCTGTTTCTTGGGAAAGTTGATGAACGTGTAACTTACACAAAATGTTTATCAACATTTACCATCCATTGTTGTAAATGACCACATAAAAAATAGAGGAAAAACTTGACTTGCAAAACATAAGCATCTAATTTTAAAAATCAGTTATTTTAAGAAGGTTCTCTTCTAGATGATGAATTCACATATGAATCTGCCAAAGGTGGGTGTACAGACTCCTCTGTAAAGCATGCTTTATATAAAATGACTGTTTCCTAAATTTCACTAATATTTTTACTCCAAGTCTCATTTATGTGCAAAACTTGGTGTTCATGGTTATAATATGTTGAGATTAAGCAGAAGAAAAACTGCAGCTAGTTCAAGGGTATCAATTTTATTAGTGCTATTTGATACTTCACAAAGAAAATCAATTAATTCTAATAACTAGTTCAAATACCCACTTTCAATTCAGGAAATAACAATGAAGTTTCTGGAATTTCATTCTGAAGAAGGTGAAATACCTACTTTTTTTAATATTAGCATAAAATTCACTTTTGAAAAATGATCTTTTTAGTTTAACTGTGAGGATAAAGCAATTAGTTTTTGTAGTGATAAATACACATTTAAATTTTGGTGATACACATCTTCATGGTGAAGATAGTGTGATCACAAAATTAAGATACTTATGGAACAGAAATAGGATTTGAATTTGCTTTGGTGCTCATATAATTCATCGTTCCCTCCCACGAAGCTGCAATATTAGATCAATTAGAATAATTAAGGAATGCTTTCCTGTGCCAAGATGCACTTTTTCTTTGCTGCTGATCATCAGTTGTCATTCAGTCACTAAGCGGTGTCTGTCTCTTGGAGATCTCATGGACACTCCAGGCTCCCTTATCCTCCACTGTCTCCCAGAGTTTGCTCAAATTCATGTTCATTGAATCAGTAATGCTGTCTATCCTTCTCATCCTCTGCCACCTCCTTCTCCTCCTGCTCTCAATCTTTCCCAGCATCAGGGTATTTTCCAATGAGTCAGCTCTATGCATTAGGTGGCCAAAGTATTGGAATTTCTATTCAGAGTTGATTTCCTTTAGAATTGACTGGTTTGACCTTGCAGTCCAAGGGACTCTCAAGAGTCTTCTCCAACACTACAATTTGAAAGCATCAATTCTTTGTTATTCAGCCTTCTTTATGGCCCAACTCTTACATCTGTGCATGACTACTGGTAAAACCATAGCTCTGACTATACGGACCTTTGTTGGCAAAGTGACAACTCTGCTTTTTAATACGCTATCTAGGTTTGTCATAGCTTTGCTTCCAGGAGGCAAGCATCTTTTAGTGTTGTGGCTGCAATCACTGTCCACAGGGATTTTGCAGCCCAAGAAAATAAAATCTGTCACTGCTTCGATTTTTTCTCCTTCTGTTTGCCATGAAGTGATGAGACCAGATGCCATGATCTTAATTTTTTGAATGTTGAGTTTCAAGCCAGTTTTTTCACTTTCCTCTTCCACCCTCCTCAAGAGGCTCTTAGTTCCTCTTCACTTTCTGCCATTAGAGTGGTATCATCTGCATATTGGTTGTTGATATTTCACCCAGCAGTCTTGATTCCAGCTTGTGATTCCTCCAGCCTGGCATTTCACATGACGTCCTCTGCATATAGATTAAATAAACAGGGTAATGATATGCAACCTTGTCCTACTCCTTTCCCAAATTTGAACTAGTCCCTTGTTCTATGTCCAGCTCTAACTTTAACTTTTTGACCTGCATACAGGTTTCTCAGGAAACAGGTAAAGTGGTCTGATATTCCCATTTCTTTAAGAATTTTCCACAGTTTGTTGTGATCCACACAATCAAAGGCTTTAGCATAGTCAGTGAAGATGATGCTTTTCTGAAATTCCCTTGCTTTCTCCATGATCCAACGAATGTTGGCAATTTGATCTCTGGTTCCTCTGCCTTTTCTAAACCCAGCTTGTACATCTGGGAGTTCTCAGTTCACATACTGCTGAAGCCTAACTTGAAGGATGTTGAGCATAACTTTACCAGCATGCAAATTGAGCACAAGTGTAGAGGAGTTTGAACATTCTTTGACATTGACCTTTTCCAGTCCCTGTGACCACTGCAAAGTTTTCCAAATTTGCTAGCATATTGAGTGCAGCACTTTAACAGCATCATCTTTTAGGATTTTAAGTAGCTCAGCTGGAATTCTGTCATCAATAGGGATTTTTAAAGATTTTGTACCTTTGAAGAACTATTTTGTAAATCAACCTACATGTTTTGCAATGGTGCTGACCTTTTATAAACAAATTTATAAAATTTGATTGCATTTTATTCAACATCAGTTAGATAATTTTACTCTAAGAATAGAATATTCAAAAAACTATTTAAAGCTTTTAACCAATTGCAATTTTTGAAAATATTGCTTGCAAACAGGAGGACAATGAAATTTATCCCTAGAACAGAAAGGAAAAAACCATGAACAAATTAAATGTTGAGAACTTAAAAATTATGAATTTTATTTTCAAAATTATTATTGCACTTTAGGATATCTTGATCTTTTGGAAGACTCTTTTGATGACATTTCCATTTTTAATTGCTTTAAGTTGCAGTCTTGGCAGAGGGAATGAAACTGAATGGCTTATGATTTGGAATCATAAGTTAAGTGTAAGTTGCTCAGTCATGTCTGACTCTTTGTGACCTCTCTGTCCATGGGGATTCTCCAGGCAAGAATACTGGAGGGGGTTGCCATGCCCTCCTCCAGGGATCTTCCTGACCCAGGGATTGAACTGAGGTCTCCTGCATTGCAGGCAAATTCTTTACCAGCTGAGCTACCAAGGAAGCCTTTGGAATCATGAAGAAAACTAATTTAAATGGTTTTCTCCTGAAAAAATATCTGTGGGAACAAGTACTTGGGAGGTAAAAAGACAATATCTGAGAAAATATGTGGGCTAAAATATTTATGGGTTTCCCTGATGGCTCAGTTGGTAAAGAATCTGCATGCAATGCAGGGAACCCTGGTTTGATTCCTGGGTGGGGAAGAGTTCTTTTGGAGAAGGGATAGGCTGACTACCAACTCCAGGATTCTTAGGCTTCCCTTGTGGCTTAGCTGGTAAAGAATCTGCCTGCAGTGCGGGAAACCTGGGTTTGATCCCTGGTTTGGGAAGATCCCCTGGAGAAGGGAAAGGCTACCCACTCCAGTATTGTGGCCTAGAAAATTCCATGGACTATATAGTCCATGGAGTCAAAAATATTTACAGATTTTAATATAAAAAATACAGCATTGGAGTATATGCTAGTAGAATTTGCTCTGAATTTACAAGGCATCTTAGTAACTTTAGAGAAAGTATTTTTTTCAAATAAAAATAATATTATAATCTACAGAGATGATTCAATTGAGAGTGTCAACAGTTTCAAAATTATTAACAGTAAAATGCAACTTCAGTGCTTTTTGGTGTGTAATACTTCAGAAAACTTTAAAAATGCCACTTCAGAGAAGATTATATGCAATTTTATGAAACAAAAAGATTTCAAAATAAATCCATGTTTTAAAAAACGGTCTTTATGACAATTGACATAATAATATCAATATTAAAAATAAATATGACTAAAAGTACATTAAAATATATGAAGATATGTTAAATACCATTATTCTGCTAATGATATTGTTTAACATTCAGATAATAGATTGAACAAAAGAAATTATTTTCATTTTGCTTTAATGAACACAGATATGTATTATATTTTTAATAGAAATGATTTCATCTTTGAAAATAGGTTTTAGATAAAACTATTTTATATTCCATTAATATAAATAAAATCCATATATTAGTAAATAAGCTAATATTTTAAGTTACCAAATTTTAATTATTCCTGTCACTTCCTTTTCCTCTGAAAAATCTCCGTATTTGTTGATAAATGTGTGGCCTCCTCATAATAGGAATAAAAACTGAAGAAATACTCAGCAAGAAAAGATCAAAATGAATCAGAGTCAGAGAGCAGAGGCAGGAACAGGAAGGAAAACCACGGAAGCCCCCGGAGGAGGAGGAAGGGGGCAGGAAGGGAGACGGGGAGCCCCAGGGGAGCCCTGGCGTACAAACTCTGAAGAAGTCCCTCCTGGGGATGCTGGTGTACTCCTGGGGGTGAGGGTGGGCATCAGGGGATGAGCAGCAGCGAGTCTGAAAGTGGCCCCATGACATCACTATATAGGTCCCCCTAGCGGTGAGCACCCATCACCTTTTTTTGAAAGAAATAGTTTGTCAGTTATAGAGGCAGTGCTGTCAATTATTGATCCCTCCATTCACTGACCCATCCATCTCTTACAAATTCACTCAGTCACTCATTAATTCTTTAATTAAATGACCCAAGAAGCATTTGCCTAATTCTTACTATGTACCAAGCTCGTTAGGCACAGGTGAAGAACGCAGTAAGGGGACCCAGAAGGCACATCTACTCAGAGGGGCTCATCAGGGGTGATGATCCAGATTCTTAAATAAAACTTCTTCCTGCTGCTCCTCCTCCATTTTCTCTTCTTCCCCCACTGGAAATGCTGTATCCCCTGGCAGGGTTTTAGGTTGGAAAGCAAGACAGTGCCCTTTGCTCTTGGTATTTTTAATAATAAAATAAGAACCATAATGCAGATCCCTAAGAATGATCATCTTTGCTCCCTCAGTGTGCTTTCCAACTGTTGTTTCATTCCTGTCTGGTCTCAGACAGTGTCCTGGAAAAACTTTTAGGACCCAGTAGCTGTTTCCTGTTCCAGGTTCCTTGTGTGTTGTTTCTGGGCACAGTAACAAATCCAATTCAAGCAAATAATGCTGTCATCGGGATCTTGTGCAGGCATCGGAGGGGAGTTGGCCTGGCCAATGGAGTGCTATGTTTAAAATATCTTGAGATCTTCAGAAACATTTGTTTTTACTCAGAAGTGTTCATTTGATGTTTCCCTGACCCACGCACTTTCCCCATGGGCTTAAGCTCCCTTTTGTTAAAGAAACAGATGGGGAAAACCAGTTCAATTTGTGTTTGTTTTAGCATTTAAGACAGCTTACTGTGAGTTTCTAGAGTTTGGACATTGCAGATAGCGACACTTAATATTTAGTGGGCAGATAAGGGAACAGAATCATGTGGCCAGTTTGGAGGACTGAAAGGAGGGACCTGCCCAGTTCCACAGAATAAAGCCGTGGCGACTCTGGAAGTGGAACCCTGTGATTCTACCGTGGACTCCTTTCACTTGAGTGGGATGCTCTAAAGTAGACCACGAGAATCTCAAGTATCAGACAGATTTTGCCAACTGCTGTTGGTCCCATATGCCTCATATCTTATTTTTGCCCTTCCACTCTATTCAAATGGAAGTGCCCCCATACACAAGTCAGCACACAATGTAAGCTGCCATTGTGTGATACAATTCTACCCAGGCACACTCTAGATTGTTAAGGACTGCTCCAACCCACGGGCATGGCCACAGTCAGGGTCCTGGCAGGGAATGGACAGTATATCTGACATGCTAATTTGATGAAGAGAGTTTAATAGTGTTGATAGAGGTGAAAAGGTAAAGGGAACTGACAAAAGATGATGAAACATCTCAGAGAAATTAAGTGGCAAAAGCAGGAAGAGAAAATAAATCCCTGTGAGACCTGTGGCTGTGAAAGAGCTGTGCCTGTAGGCAGAGGGATATGGCCACTGTCAAAGCAATGGCAAAGCAGAGAGGGAGCTGAAACAACCAATACTTTGGCCTCTGACCCTCTTCTGGATCTTCCCATTGGTCAAATCCATCTGTGAGCTGGAGGAAAAGTGAAACCGTGTGATACAGTCTGTAGAAGCTAGTGTTCTGGGACACAGAGCCTGGTGGAGAAGCTGCAGGATGATGTAGGAGTCTGCAGGATAGAATAAACAGAATAATCAGCACATCCCTTGCTTTGGGTGTACCCGCCTGACTCGGGCAATTACGATCTGTCTAAAACTCAGTGTGCTATTTCTCCCATCGGTGGCAGGAGTGGAAAATATGCCCCTTTCAATATGGTGGAGCATCTGGCGGCAAACCAGAAGTATTGTGGCTGCATCAGAACCTGCGGTCTAGACAAAGCCAGTAAGCCAATGAAGTGTGATTTCACGTCGTACCACCACAGGCAGGATAATCCAGAAGTATTTATTTGAGTCTTTAAATTTAACATTTTCAGATATTTGAAAAAAACAGAACTAGGAGTCAGAAAACCTGGGCTCCTGCTCCAGTTGGCTGTGGGTAATCCTCTCTAGGTGTTTTCTCATGTGTGAAATGAGGAAATGGGGTTAAAAGCTGGTCTAAATCTCTTTTGGCACTCACAGTCAGTGCACACATGCTGTCGATTGTCATATCCAACTCTTTGGAACCCCATGGATGGTAGCTCTGCAGGTTCCTCTGTCCATGGGATTCTCCAGGCAAGAGTGCTGCAGTGGATTGCCATGCCCTTCTCCAGAGGATCTTCCCAACCCAGGGAATGAACCCACATCCCTTATGTCTCCTACACCGGCAAGTGTGTTCTTTACCACTAGTGCCACCTGGGAAGACCAAACATTCAGTAGGTCTTTAAACCAAAGACGACTAGGAGGAATGACAGGTTATACAAGTGAATGTCTGAACCCCCTCCTCAGACATGAGTGTATGGAAAAGCAGGAGTAGGTTCTGAAATGCCTAGGCTGCTGGACGAAGTTTGGCATCACACTGTCAGAATCAGAAGGTGAGTAGGTGATTTATCCCCAAGAAGAGGGCTAGCTCGCATGCTTAACACACTAGATGCTCTCAGATGTCTCAGCTTGCTTCAAGGTCTTTCCTAGGCTAAGACTAACTGTAAAGATTCAGGCAAGTTCTTAACTCTGCTCTTCTCCACCCAGAGGAACAGAGACATTTGAGTTTCCCTTCAGTTCAGTTCAGTCACTCAGTTGTGTCCGACTCTTTGCAACCCCATGAATCGCAGCACACCAGGCCTCCGTGTCCATCACCAACTCCCGTGGTTCACTCAAACTCACGTCCATCGAGTCGGTGATGCCATCCAGCCATCTCATCCTCTGTCGTCCCCTTCTCCTCCTGCCCCCAATCCCTCCCAGCATCAGAGACTTTTCCAATGAGTCAACTCTTCGCATGAGGTGGCCAAAGTACTGGAGTTTGAGCTTTAGCATCATTTCTTAGGTGCTCTTTTATCAAGGGAGATTGCTAGTAAAATGTTTTTCCTATAGTTCCCTCTAATCTAGTCCCCAAGGGTATCAAAACCTGTAGGGTTTCCCAGGATCTCTTTACACCACCATCACCCAAGTCAGTTAGACCTGCAGTAAAGAGGAGACCTGAGGACTGATGAGATTTTAAAAGACAGAGACAGTCATTTGGTGGGGGTCTGTGTTGCCCACATGTAACAAATGTAGGATATGAATAGCCTGCCTTGGCCCATCTCTTTACCTATGGCTGGGACTTGTAGCTTGCCCACTGGTCAGAAGCAGCCCCAGAAAGTTGCACCAGTGCCGCACTTGCCACTTTGTACGTACAGCTCCAAAAGCAGCTCCAGTCACACGTCCTAAGAGCAATCAAGATTCCTACACGGCACAGTTAATTGTTGACTACGATAACATATCTTGTTATCAGTTTTTCTTTAATGAATTCCTTAATAGATATCATTAGACGTTAAGTGCTACATTACTTCCTCTAAGAAGAAACATTTAAAGAAACGACACACACACAAATTTTATGTCCTGAATCACTGCTGAATGCCATCTCCAGTGATCATGAACCACGCCATGGAGTCATGTTCTCCTTCGCGATGTGCTCACATTTGCTTCTTTGGCTTCTGAGAATATGTGTCTTTGAGGATAGTGTTTGAAGCAGCAATTAGATGTATATCCAAAAAAGGAGACGAAAGATTTTGACTTCCAAGGAAATCACTGGATCCTTTAAGAAACACATAGCCATAATGAGAAATAGATTAGTAATCTTAGTTTGCCAGCACCCTGGTAGGGAATTAAACTCACAACTTCCATGTTAATGACACTTTCACATTTAATTTCCTGTGAGCCACGCTGAAAATGCAACCATTGAAAGTTGAATTTCACTAGAGCTGTCTTACTAAGTGAATGTGTGCGAGGCTGTACCTGTCAAAACAAGATTCTGGAAGCTCATTTAGAACTATAATTTGGGGTAGGAGGAGCAAAGGGGATTGTACCCTGTAGGACTATCACTGTTTTCTGGATGCCACTATTGCTATGAGTAATCGGTTATTCATTAGCACTAAGTATCAATTATTAATAAGAACTGTTTTGAGAACCAGGAACCTGCTGTCTGCTGTGTCCAGGCTGGGCCATTCTAGATCATTGGCTTAGTGGGTGATATGCTAACCATTAGGGCTACCCTGCTGGCTCAGACGGTAAAGAATCTGCCTGCAATGCAGGAGACCCAGGTTCAATCCCTGGTCAGGAAGATCCCCTGGAGAAGGAAATGGCAACCCACTCCAGTGTTCTTGCCTGGAGAATCCTATGGATGGAGAAGTCTGGCAACTAACACATGTGCATTCTAAACATAAAGGCAGATGTGGACCCGGAGGCCAGGAGCAGATCTTAAGTCCTATCCGGGGCCTCTTGTTGCAGTGATCAGGGCTCCTGTGGCCTCCAGACAGCCTTGCATAAGTAGACAGTATATCAACACCTCCATGAAGAGAGCAAAAGGCACTTCATCTGTGGGAGAAATCTGTCACACCTGCAACTCAAAGTCACGTGTGCCCCAGAGATGGGCAGCATCAGCATCACCTGGAAAATTATTAAAATGCAGCATCTCAGGCTCCATCCTGGACCTCCTGAAGAAGATTCAGCATGTTTACGTAATCCAAGGTGATGGCTATGCACATTAAAGTTTGAGGACCACTGCCCTAGCCTCTAGTAATTCTCCAAATCTGCTGCACACTAGAATCCTACTGGGAAGTTTGAAAAACCCCAACACACAGGCTTTTACCCCAGAATAATAAAATCAATATCTTGGAGGTTGGAGCGAAGTGTTCGCATGATTTCAGAAGCGCCAGTGATTTTAATGGGTGGTCAACTCGGAGAACATCTCGTCAGGAAGACTGGGGCCCTAGATTAACTTAAAAACGCTTGAGAACTTAGAGAACTTGAGTTCTGGTCCTTGGAGTGGATTCAGGGCTGCCATATGCATGCAGGTGATCTGCATCAGCCTGGACACCTCCCTTCGTCAGTCCCCTCTCCTTCCCCTCCAGGCCCACAGCATCTGCCCTCCTCCTAGAGCCCCCAGACACTCAAGGACCCTTGGCTGCCCTTTATTGGCCCAGCATTTCCCTGCTGCCTCCCTGCAGTCCACCCCTAGCTTTGGTTGATTCTTTTCCCCTCCAGGTGAGACCACCTGTTTAAGGCATCTCTTGCTCTTTGGCAACGCCTGTGCTTTTCAAGGTTTCAGTTATCTGATGGAGGTAGAGGAGTTAGGTGGTAGGAGAGGCTGAGGAGCCTTGTTCTAAATCCTCATGCACTTTTAGCAGCAGTCTCTGAAGACTAGAACCCTACTAGTCTTTTGCATTTAGAGAGAGTCCATTTCTTATCTGTAAGCTGATGATGCTAGTACTTACCTTACACTGTTGATTAAGTTCTAAATCACTTATTACATAGTTTTTAAATTTCCTTCTCCTCTTCACTATGTAATCAGGCTGGAAAGAAAACTATTATTGTGGAGGTCAGGATAAGGTCAGGGGTACCTATGGGAAGACAGAATAAGTGGAGACTATGGATTTGCGATTGAACATTCTCCCCACCTTTTAAAGAGATTACTGCTTGTTCCCCCCACACCCTTTCTCCCTTCTTTCCTGGTAAGGTCATCTCTCTACTGGGCACATTTGTTGCTGAGAATAAGGACTGTGTTTCCCAGTTTCCCTTGAAGCCAAATACAAACACGTGACTAAGTGCACATGGTAGGTTCCCAGAACCTCCCTTTAGAGGTCCCTTGTGCCTGCTGCTGCGTTTCTTCTTTGTTCCTTCCTTCATCTTCTGCTTGGAATAAAGGTGAGCCATCTTGGGCCAGGAAGAGGGGGCCCACTGCTTAGGATGGTAGAGAAGTTGAGTTGGAAAGGACTGGAGTTCTTAAGATGTTTGAGATACAGAGTCTTGAGCATGTTCCCTTTGCACTTTGTTTATGTGAACATGAAATGAACTTCCTTCTTGTTTGTGACAACTGTTTTGACCTGACACTTGCAACCAAACCTAATCCCAGCTGGTGTATCACCTAAAGCATCTTCTGCATTGGTTAAACTCCGCTTCTGAAGATTTGTTTCTTTGAATGTTTAACTTTATTCTCTAGTCAGGAAAGACTAGGTAAAATGTAGATGCCGCAAGGTGGGCTCATAGCTTAAATCTTTACAAGCAACGTTCTTAGCAGATTTTCCAGCCTTGGAAAAGGTGGTGGTGGACAGCACCAGGGGACTGAAAATCAAGAGAGAAGAGCTGAAGAAAATCTACCCTTTTGACGTTCTTAACATTCTGCCAGCTGTTCTTTGGGACAGCTTGTCTTGGGGCCTTGAAAGTATAAGATGATTTATTTTGGATACTGTTGCTTTTTTTTTTCCCCCTAAATCTTTTAATTATGAAAAGTTGCTAAAATGTAAACTGAAAAACTTTTATAATAAATACCCATTCACTCACCATTTATATTCAGCTGTGAACATTTGAATGGATTTTCTTTGTCACAGTCCATCTGTCTGATCTTCCTTCTGCCCGTCCATCACTCTATCCTTTTTGGTCAACTGATGTCAAAGTAATTTGCAGGCACCAGTACCCTCTTGAATAATTTCCTGCTTTCTATACAGTCTGTTCATTTTTACAACTTCTCTGCTTCTGTTCAAGCCTATATCCCTGCAAGGAAGGAGAGCAGGAGGTTGAGGGCTAAAATTTATGACTCACAGATCTGCAAAGGGTTCATCTTTCCTCTTCCAGCACCTAAGTTCCCAGGCAGTTCATGGAAGTAGATACCAAAGCCAGCCAGAGCTGCGTTGTCCTCTGGAGAGATCTTGCCTCCTCATTCTCCCTTCTAACAGTTGCCCTGAGATGGTTCTCTAGATTTCCTCGAGCCCTACAGCTCTCTCCCTTCTCACCTGACTCCTACCATTTGCCCCAGGGTTTACTAAGGTACAAAGATCAATCATCCTTCGCTGGAATCGTATCCATTCTTCTTTTCAACTAGCTTTTCCTCCACAAGCTTAAGCCTGCCTCCCTGTGTCCCATCCTTAGGGCATTTGTCCACCTGTTCTGTGCTGGTCATCTACCCAGACCACTCTAGAAAACCAGCTCACCTCCCCTTCACTCACACATCTTATGTTGACTCTGCCTCCTTTCCTGTGCTTCCTGGAGCTGCAGCTCAGCCTTCCTCAGAGCCTCAGTTTTCTGAGCTTCATTCCTCCCAGTCTCTGGAAACCCCAGGACATCAGACCTCCGGGAGCTGAAGAGGGAGTGAGGAGTTCTGAGTTAGGTCCCTGAATTTTTCAGTAACAAAACAGATACCTTAGAGGATTCTGTTTGATCACGGCCACAGCTGGTTGAGAACTGGCAAAGTGCCAGGGGTCATGAAAGCACTTTACCGTGTGTATCACTTCATTTTATCCCTCCAACAATACTTTGAAGTAGGTACTTTTATTTCTCTTCCTGTTATGAGTGAGGAAACTGAGGTTCAGAGATGTTAAGTGACTGGTCCATGCTTACACAGCTGATGGAAGTTTTCTAGAACTGTTTTTTGTATCAGGGAAGCTCGGATTGGAAAGAATGATTTTTGTGGGGAATTTAATAGAACTACAGTTACATTTATATTTTCATGTTGCTGTGTTTTTGTTTCTCAAGGCAGTGTTTTTCCAACCAAACCTTCAGACCCTAGGCGCTCACAAACATTCTTACGTTTTACTACATTTTCTTTGAAAACGCTCCATGCATTCTTCCAGTGTGAGAAACACTGGCTTGGAGTCCAGGGTGGGGTGGGTCTGTCCCTCCCAGTCTGTCCTTTCCTTATTGTCATGCCCTGCCCCCCTGCACCCTCCCACACCATAATGCAGGCCATAGGTAGCTCTGTGCCCAGAACTTGGTGTCTCAGTCCATGGGCAGTAGTTTTCTTATCCATCTCATCTGCACTTTGGACGGAAGAGGAGCCAAGGAAGGGGCAAGGACTCTGGGAAGGGGAGAGAGGGACAGGCTCTATTCCAGGCAGGGGAAAGGCTCAAACCAGGGCCCAGAGGCAAAACTTGGCTGGAACATCTGAAACAGTGGTGAGGCTGTCACCTGAGCCTGAGCAGGAAAGCAGCAGAGGAAGGGTCGTGGGCAGCTTCTCTGAGGAGACTTGAGCACCAGGCTTGGGAGGCTGGATGGTGCTGGGGGCAGTGGGGAGCCCGAGAAGAAACAGATGGGGAGGACCTGCTAGGGTTCCTGCCTCCAGGGATATCTCTGAGGCCCTTGGCAAAGGCTAGTACGGCAGCTTCTGAGCTGGGAGCAGATGAGGCGAGGCGAGCACCTGAGCAGCCTGGAGCCCATCCTGCTCAGGCGCCTGGGGAGCGAGTGGGAGAACCTGCTTCAGGGTCTCTGCTTCAGCCCCAGGAGGGCAAACCTGAGCGCTGGAGATGGCTCAGCTCTCAGACCCGAAATATAGTTTTTAGCCATTCTTCTGAAAGAAAAAAATTGTTTAATTCTACTTCTTGAGTTGCCCTTTGCTTCAGTGCAGCCTAAGCTGGAGAGGGAAAATAACTCTTAACCCAAAGAAGCAAGATCTGAGAAATGCAGTGAATGTTTTTCCCGTAAGCACTGAGGCCCTCTTCCTCGCTGCTCTTGCCCACATGGGGAGACCAAGAGCAGCTGGGTCGCCCTGCGCTAGTGACTGCACCAGCCCTCCTGGGAATGTTCATGTCCAGCTCATGTGCAGCCCCCCAGAAGGCTCATCCCCACATTCCTGCCCAGTCTCAGCAGCCCCTCGTTATGTCAGCACCGTGTACATTCCTGCCTCCCCAGGATCCTGAATAAAGCCAGCAGAGGAGGGGTGCACTGGGAGAGCAAACTTTCTTGTGTGGACAAAAGAAAGATAAGGAGACAGGGACCCAGAGGCAGGTTGGGGACTAAGTCGGTCCCCAAGCCCCTTGGTGTGACCGAGCCCCAGCACAGCTGTGACACTAGCAGCCGGCATCTGAGGCACAATAATAATTCTTCAGATCAAAGCAGCTCCGTCTTTAGACAATTATAGTAAAATTGAAGCTCTCCTCTAAAAGAAACACATGCTCCGGTTGTGTTTTGCCCCTCCCCCTCCTTGTTTTATTCTTTATGAACAAATTGGTTTCCAGGGCTATAGAAAGAACCGATTGGAAGCTTAAACTCTCACTGTCTGCCCAGGGGTGGATTTGCAGGGGTGGACATGGAACATCTGAAAGCTGATTTTTTTTTTTAAATTGATATCCAAGAATAAAAGAGAGAATGGTAGGAGAAGCTGATCAGGAATGAATAAAGTCTCCTTTTAAGCTGAAATAACCCCCTCCCCCATCTTCCCTCCAGAAAAGCTGGACTGTAATTGCTTGCAATCACTCGGCACAAATTGTCTGCTCGTATTTGCTTTTTAATTTTGTATAATCTGGTCCATTTCGCCTCTCTCTGCCTTTGAGCTTAACCTCTCTCTTTCTCTCTCTCTTCCTCTTATTCCTTCTCTCTTACTCTCTCTCTTTAATTCTTCAGGCTGTTCAAAAAATTAGTAATAATTCCCAAGGATATTTGATGGCTTTTACCAAGCAAAGGCACTCAGGGAAACACACACACACACACACACACACACACACACACACACACCCCTCTGAATGGAATGGATCTGGGCTGCAACTACTTAAATGTTCATTTCTGCATCCAAAGTATTGTTTCTTTTAATGCATTAATATTATTTCTAAAGGCATGGTAGGCATTTTAATAAAGAAATGGACCCCAAAGTGAGCAAAAAAAAAAACAAAAGCCAGAACAAGGGAGGTGTTTTCTCAGAGTAACTGTGCAACGATTTTCTCTGTTTTTTTAAGCAGGTTATGTCTGCTGGCCCCACACATTCCCACTGATTGTTGCTCTAATGCACATGCCTTCTGTGGAGCACACTGCACCAGCCATCCTGCCTTCCCCAGACAGTGCTTGACCTTGTTCTCTTGTCCATGCTTTACTTATATTTGTTGTTGTTTAGTTGCTAAGTCGTGTCTGGCTCTTTTTCAACCCCATGGACTGTAGCCTGCCAGGCTCCTCTGTCCATGGGATTTCCCAGGCAAGAATACTGGTATAGGTTGCCAGTTCCTTTTCCAGGGGAATCTTCCCAACCCAGGGATCAAACTCACAACTCCTGCATTGGCAGGTGGATTCTTTACCACTGAGCCACCAGGGAAGCCTGGTACTTTACCAACATAGCGGCCGGTGAATCTGGAAGGAGACACGCCAGTTAGTATTGATTACTTTCCAGCTATATGAAACATGATAGGGAAGTGAGGAGGGCATTTAGGTGGAGAAAAGTTCAGTGGAAAAGTCCTCAATGGGCAGAGAAAAGAAGAAAAAGGGAAAAGATGTGGGTATAAAGAGAAAGCCAACAAAACCACAAAATTAAACGCACAAGTTACACTGGAAGGGGACGTAACAGACTCAGATATATTGTACCAGCATCATATGCCCTGGTCTCCTGAAAGAGAAATGAGATGCCAAGAGCAAGAACATCAACAGGGTCATGATTGAGAGTTTGATTTCTATCATCTGATCCTTAGTGTATGTTGTTTACAGCTTACTTAACTTCTCTGTCCTTCCATTTCCTTTTCTGTAAAATTGGGATGGTAGTATATCCTTTCTTATGGGGTTGCTTGCAATACATAACAAATGTAAACTACATGGCAGGTACTTGGCATTTTTAAGTGCTCAGTAAATACTAACTATTGTTATTATTTTAGTTTAATAACAAATGATTTAAAATACCAGCCAGGACTTATTCACAAGAGCAGATGGTATGAGTATTATGGAATAAGGAGTTTATTATAGACACCAAAAACTTGCACAATTGTAGAAGGAAGTAAGAGCTGGAAGGAAAGTTGGAAAAAAAGAGAAAAGTCACTGACCCAATTCTTTCACTAGAGAATTCTATCAAATGTTTAAAATATTGACACCAATCCTACACAGTTTCATCCAGAAAGGAGAAAATACTTCTCAATTCATTTTATGAAATTAATATTCCCCCAATACCAAGACCAGACTTACACAGCATAAAAAAGGAAAACTGCAGACACATATCCCTCATATCATAGATGTAAAAGTCTTTAATAAAATATTAGCAAAAAGAATTTAGTAATATATGAAAACAGTTATATACTATGACCAAGCAGAGTTTATCCTAGGCATGCAAATCTGGTTAAATATTCAAAAATCGAACAATATATGCTACCATATCAAATCGCATGATCATGATCATAAAATTTAATATCCTTTCATGATAAAATCTCTGAGAAAAATAGGAATAGAGTGAAACTTATTCAAATTTTAAAAAGTGCCTACAAAAACCTACAACTAATATTATACTAAAGCATGAAGGACTGATTGCTTTCTCCCAAGTTTAGGAAAAAGAGAAGGATACCTACTCTCACCACTCACATTCCCTACATTGTTAGAAGTTCTGGTCAGTGCAAACACCAAAAAAGGAAACAAGACTCGAAGATTGGAAAGGAATAAAATGTTCTTAATTTGCAGAAGACGAGATTGTCAACATAGACAATCTCAAGGACTCTACAGTAAACAAACAAACAAATTCCCTAAATAAATGAGTTCAGCAAAGTCACAAAATGCCAGATAAACATACAAAAACCAACTCCATCTTTATATACTAGTACTGAACACAAAAAAATAAAAATTAAAAGTACAATGCCATTTATCATAGCTTTAAAAAATGAATACTTAGGTATAAATCTAACAGAATATGCAGGATTTGTATGTTGAAAATTGCAATATGCTGATGAGAGAAATCAAAGAAGGTCTTAATAAATGGAGAGAAAATACCATGATCATGGTTTGGAACACTCACCATTGTAAAGATATCAGTTTTCCTTGAATTGATGTATGAGTTCAACGTAATTCCTGTAAAAATTCCAGCAAGACTTTTCTTTATAAATTTAACCAAGATTATTTAAACATTTATATGGAAATTCAAAGGAACTGGAATAGCTAAAACCATTTCGAAAAAGAAGAATGAAATGGGAGGAAATCAATCTACCCAATTTAAAGACTTCTTATATGGCCACAGTAATCAGTATGATGTTGTCACACAGATCAATGGAGAAAATAGAGAGCTCAGAAATAGACCCACACAAATATGTCCGAATGATTTTTGACAAAGATATAAAAGCAATTCAATGGAGGAAAGATAGCCTTACAGCAAATGTTGCTGGCACAATTGGATACCCATGGGCAAACAGAAACGAACTGCAACCCAAGTTCACACTGTATACAAAAATTAAGTCAAAATGGATCCCAGACTTAATGTAAATCATAGAATGATAAAAACTTGTACAAAAAAAAAAAAATTGGAGAATCTTCAGGATCTAGGTCGAGGCAAAGATTTCTAGACTTGATATCAAAAGCCCAATCCATTCAAGAAAAACTTAATAATTGGTTCAACAAAATTGAAAACTTTTGCTCTGTGAAAGGTCTTCAGATGATGAAAAAGGCAAGCTGCAGACTGGGAGAAATACTTGAAAACTGTGTATCCAGCAAAAGACTAATTTCTAAACTATGTTAAGAACTCTTGAAGAACTCTTGAGAACTCAGATTCTTTACTGTCTGAACCACCAGGGAAGCCCAAGAACACTTAAAACTCAACATAGAAAAACAAACAATCCGATTAGAAAATGGGCACAAGACGCAAAGAGACATTTCACCAAAGATGATAGGCAGAGGGGAAATAAGCAGTTGGAAATATGTTCAACATCACAAACTATTTGGGAAATATACATGAAAGCCACAATGAGATATCATTATGCATATATTAGGTTGATAAAGTAAAACATAGTGTCAACACCAAATGCTAGCAAGGATGCAGAGAAATCAAATTCCTCATACATTGCTGGTAGGAATGTAAAATGATAAAACTGCTCTAGAAAACAGTTTGGTAGTTTCTTAACTTAAAAACGAAGCATGCAGTTATACAACCCAACAGTGGTACTCCTAGACACTTATATCAGAGAAATGAAAAAGGATGTTACAAAAAAGCCTGTCCATGAATGTTTGTATTAATAACGACTTTATTTGTAACAGTGAAAAATTGAAAACAACCCAGATGTTCTTCAGTGGGTGAATTGTTAAACAACAGTGATACAGCCATACTATGGAATATCGTTCAACTATAAAAACGGAAGAGACCATTGATATAACCCAACAACCTGGGTGGATCACCAGAAAATTTTACCGAGTAGAAAAAGCCAGTCCCCAAAAGTTACATGCTGTATGATTTCATTTATACAACATTCTCAAATTGAGAAAAAGTGTAGAAATGGGTAACAGATTAGTTGCCAAAGATCAGGGAGAGAATGGAGATTGGAAGGAAGTAACTGTGACTATAACAGGGCAATCGGAGAGAGCCCTGTGGGGATGGAAATGTTCTGTATCTTGACTCTATTGATGTCATAGCCTAATTGTGATGGCGGACTGTAGTTCTGGTAGATGGTATCATTGGAGGAAACTAGGAAAAAGGTACATAGGATCTTATTATTCCCTAAAATGCACATGAATTTACAATTATCTCCAAAAACTTTAATTAAAAAAATAAAGCAGCCAGGAGCTCAGTGCATCCAGTGACTCCAAAACTTCTCCACATTCCATTTGTTTGTTGTTCAGTCGCTCAGTTGTGTCTGACTCTTTGGGACCCCATGGACTGCAGCACATCAGGCTCCTCTGTCCTCCCCCAACTTCTGGAGTTTGTTCCAATTCATGTCCTTTGAATTGGTGATGCCATCCAACCATCTCATCCTCTGCCGCCCCATTCTCCTTTTGCCTTCAGTCTTTCCCAGCATCAGGAGCAGAAGAAGGTAATGCAGAATATTGAGACAGAGGTGACAAGCATAACAACACCAACAAAACAAACAAACAAATAACAAAAGAGTCACAGGAGAAACTCCAAGTTCAAGTGTAAGAATTCTACTTGCATGTCTTAGGCACCATGTAACCGGCTGGGCTGAACATGTCTACATAAAAGGAAGCGAGAAATAAAGAAGGGAGACCATGAGAAAGAAGAAGAGGATGGAAAGAGGAAGGAAGTGAAATTTCTTTAAGGATAGTTTTTTTTAGTTGACCAACGAGGGGACGGGAGAAGGCAATGGCACCCCACTCCAGTACTCCTGCCTGGAAAACCCATGGACAGAGGAGCCTGGTGGGCTGCAGTCCATGGGGTCGCTGAGGGTCGGACACGACTGAGCGACTTCACTTTCACTTTTCACCTTCATGCATTGGAGAAGGAAATGGCAACCCGCTCCAGTGTTCTTGTCTGGAGAATCCCAGGGACAGAGCCTGGTGGGCTGCCATCTATGGGGTCACACAGAGTCGGACACGACTGAAGTGACTTAGCAAAGAGGGGACAGAAAAATCAAAATGAATAGCCTTTACCATAATAGGTGACTATTATGGGTTGTTGTTGTTGTTTAGTTGCTAAGTTGTGTCTGACTCTTTGTGACCCCATGAACCACAATGCACCAGGCTTCCCAGTCCTTAACTATCTCCCAGCATTTGCTCAAACTCATGTCCATTGTGTTGGTGATGCCATCCAACCATCTTGTCTTCTGTTGCTCCCTTCTCCTCCTACCTTCGGTCTTTCTCAGGATCAGGGTCTTTTCCAGTGAGTCAACTCTTTGCATCAGGTGGCCAAAGTACTGGACCTTCAGTTTCAGCATCAGTCCTTCAAATGAATATTCAGGGTTGATTTCCTTTAGAATTGACTGGTTTGATCTCCTTGCTGTCCAAGGGACTTTCAAGAGTCTTCTCCAGCGCCATAGTTCAAAAGCATCAATTCTTTGGCACTCAGCTGTCTTTGTGGTCCAACTCTCACATCCATACATGACTGGAAAGACCATAGCTTTGACTAAACAGAACTTGTTGTCAAAGTAATGTCTATTGTGGGTAAAGGTTGTGAAATCAGCTCATAGAAAGTCACAGAAGAATCTTCTAAACAACTGAGTTTAAGCTACTATCTTTAGCTAGTATTACCATCTCCCTAGCAGGAGCCAGGGTGGAAAAATACTGTAGCCACGTGCCCCTGAGCAAGGCTGTGTCCTAAGAACTTGCTGTGCATTATCTCATTTAGGCATCACCATGAAGCAGGTATTTTCCTCTTATTTTAAAGGTGACTGAATGAGGTTCAGAGAAGTTAGGTAGCTTGCCCAAGGTCATTCTGCTAATATATAACAGATCCACATGGAAGGAAGCATTCCAGCTCCCACAAGGCAATCAAAGCCAGGCACTTCAGGGCTGCCACTAGTGGGGGAAACATTTCCTGAAAGGAAAGGCCAGACCTCATTGTTCTCCATATCTGGTGTCCAGGATTTCCATTCCCACCGGGGTCTCTGTCCTTACCTCTTGACCTAACAGGCTTAGTTCAAGGCAGATGCTCCCCTATGGAAGAAAACTGTCGTTTCCTCAGTTAAAATCTTCCAAAAATTGCAGAGGACTGTATCTGCTATGGGGAGAGGGTGCAGGAAAGGGAGAGGAGTGGGTCTTCCAGCCTTCCCAGAAACATGAGGTTCAGCCACCCTCTGTATGTGGTGAATACACCCCTCCATTTCTAACCCAGAGCAACCAGTGGATTCCCTTCCTCCTGAATGTTCTCTCCAGTCTGTCTGATCCTAAAGCCCAGAGTCCTTCATTACCCATGCTAAAGAAAATTTATAGGATAACCCTTTGACTGACCATTCAAGTATTTTCGCCTGGAAGATAATTACAAAATTTGAAGGAGAAGTAGGCAGAGAATTGTCGGTAGTTAGAGTGCCTGCATATGGTTTTCAGTAGTTGATGCTTAGTAATTCTTTGTTAAATAAATAAATTATCCAGTGCAGCTTGATTCAATCTTTTTATCCAGATAGAGGTAAAATGACATCTGGATCCCATTCTCCAGGACTTGGAGCAGCTCTTCACTCATTTCAAGGTTGTAATTTTCATTTTGCTGTCGAGGTAGCTACTTTTAGAACCAAAACAAAGGAGATGAAAGTTTCTGAGTTTTGAGTGGCACCTGCTTTCCGCCAGAGCTGGCTGTGGTCTTTCCTATGAAAACATACTGTCTCACATTTTCAGAGTCTTGAGCAGTAAGTGTTCTCTGTCAAGAAACTAACGGGAGACTGAATTGTTGTGGATGTTTTCTAGAGGATGTATCTAGTCTCTGTGACACTTTGGTTTGTCTTTATCATTTTGCTTTGTGAGGTACGGAAGGTGATCCGCATAACCACACAGGCTTTCCTGTGCTGCCAGAGATAAGGAAGGAAGGATGGGAGGAAGGGGCAGGGGAAGAAAGGAAGGAGGAGATGACATTCTTCAGTTTGGAAATTAATCCCAGTCTCCTACTACTTCAAGAACTTGACAAATTGAAAGAGCTGTTTTTCTTTTCTTTCCAGAAACTTGAAAAAGGAAATAAGGAGCAATTCTGAAGTATCCCTGTCTCATGACCCTGTCATATTCTCTGGGAAATGAACTTATAGAAGGCTGCAGGACGTGCCAGCAGAAGAGGTGAAGGGTTCCTGACTCTTGAGAAGGATCCCGCCTCCCTCTTCTCCTTTAGAGGGAGAGCTCCCCACTAGCACCCTGATCTTTCCTGGACCCTTCAAAGAGAGCATCCACAGTTTCCTGGACTGGAGAAGTCTGACGAGCAGTTCTTCCCAGGTAAGTGATACTTCTGCTTCAGATTCTGAGAATTCTGAGAAAGGAAAAAGTCAGCAGTGCAATGCGGCTTGTGAAGGAACGCCCACCACCTTGGGTGGTAGGGCACGTACCACACGTGGAAGTAATGCTGGGAGCCCTCCAAATGCAGGTTAAAGGATTTCTCCAGCCTCCTCACTCCTCCCCACATCAAACAGATTCCCTCTGTAAAAATAAATTGGTACCTGCTTCTTAACAAACGAACCTTTGAGGGCAAAAAAAAAAAAAAAAAAAGCAATATTAAAAAAAAGAAGAAAATTACATGTGTATTTTCTCCTGACACAGTTTTAAAAGCTGTTTGTAGCTGATTTACAATGCTCATAGTATTCAGCTTTTCATTCGAAATTCTAATAAGTGCTTTGAATGGGCTGGAGCTTGTTAGAAAGTAAAGGGAATGAAATGTCTTTATCGAATTGTGAGGTTTTGCTGGCTTCCCCATAGATGTCCTAGGTCTCTTCTCAGTGTCGCCCTTTCTTTCCATGGGATTTTTGTTGAGTTGATATGTAAAACAGACGCAAACATGGAGCGGGAAGAGTAACTGGGTAGAGCCATCAGGTAGGGTCCATTTATGCAGCCACCTGGGTCTGTATTTTTCACGCTTTAGTTTTTACATCCCTATGATGTGCAAGTGAATTGGAAGAGTTACCTTTTCCATTCTCCCAAGAAATTCTCCTCTAAGAATACAAATGGAAGCTTCTTGGGAAGTATTTAGACCTCTCAGATCAGAGGTGCTCTTTTTATGGACTAAATGTGTCTTTCTTCTAAAAGCAAGTGTTGGCTGATAGGAAAATAAGGCCTGTGTATATCTTGGTTTCTATCAAGGTCATGTTTTAATTTTACAAACTATCCCATCTCTGATGGGCATCAAATAATGCCACAGTGGTTTACAAAAAACGACAGTCATGTCAGAATTTGTAATGATAAACTTCCATTTGTAAATCATTAAAAAAAAAAAAAGGTAAGTAGCGTGTTCTTGACATAAAAAGTCTAATTCTCATTTGGTCTGACTTTAGCGAAGGTAAATTAAGACCCAGGTTAGCTTTCTATTGTAGATTTTTTGTTTTTAGTTGGTTTTTGTTGTTTTGTTATTACTGCTTCATGCTCTAATATCATACCTTTTGTAACACTGTTACTGTAAATGATGGAAAAGTCTTGAGTATTTACATAGTATTATGGCTGAAAAGGTAGGATGATTTGTGGCTGAAAAGATAGATGTTCTTTATGCAACACAGCACATCTTTCTTCTAAGTATTTGTAGTCACTTCTTACCTCTTTTCCTAACCCACACACCCACCTTTTAGAGGGGTGACCTAATTTGGAAAACAAACAGTTATTGTGAAGGCCTTGGTGGATTGAGGAATGAAGAGATGGTTAAGAACCTGAGACGTGTAGAAACAGCTCTTTTGAGGGATTCAGTTGTGGCAGAAGAAAGAACCTGAGTATTTGCTAACTGAGCTGCATAAAATTACTGGAGAGACTGGTAGGTCTAATTTGGTACTAATGGTTTCATTACTGTGTTGAGGATTTGGAGAACATATACACAATCCTCATGAAGTATTTGTTTCCTTTGGAATGTCCTCTGGTTCTACTGCTGATTTCATTAAATCTGCTGAGTTAGCTTCAAAGACCCCACCATCTTTCTATCATCTGTAAAACAGTTTCTGGCTGAATAAGGTTCTGCCTGGACTTTTCTCTCTAGAATATAAGTGGTAGGTATCTGAGGTGGTAGCAATCCAGCATATTAAAGCATCTTAGGAGGTTCCATTCATCACTTATTGCTTTACTAAGCACCCTAAAATGCTACAGTGTGAAACAACCATGGTTTATTGTGATCACAGATTGTGTGGGTTGAGAATCTGGAAGGGTGTATTAGGGATGCTCCATGTCCACTCTGTAGGGTTTAGTGCTTAAGACTGGTTAATTGAGAAGGAGTTCTTGGCTGTGTTGGCTTCAGGTGGTACTTCTTCATGTGACAATCTTTTTGGCACCTGAAGAAGCTGGAAAAAACATTTTACCTAGCCAGGATTGCCTGCCTGCATTAGATTCTGTAGTGTCCTTCTGCCAGCTAGAATAATTCATTATATTTGTAATGTGATTAAGAAATTAAAATAGTGATTTTTATATACAGACATTGATGAAAGATGCATTTTTAAAGCAGTAAATTAAAATCTCATTAATATTTCAGTGAGGATATTTTGTGCTCTTATCTGTTTCATCTCTATTTTTGACCTATGGCTTAGAGTTCACAGCATGAAGGAGATGGTGAAATCTGTTCACTATAAAATGTTAATTATAAGTAAATTACAGCACAAACGTTCAATCAGCCACATTAATTCCACATAAAGTGAATTATTGTAGCAGAAAATTTTGAAATGTGACTGAATTTTGTAATCTTCCATTTCTTTTTTCTCTCTTGCACCAACCCTGATTCCCATGTGTTTATTCCGAAAGCTCTGAGCTCTTTGTATAGTGTTGAGCTCATTCTCTCACTTTGTTTTGAAAGTTAAGTACAGGTGTGCACCCCCAATCTCTCCAAATATTTCTGAATTGTACATAACTCTGTTTGCCCCATGGCAACTTAAATGAAAGCTTTGATATTTTTCAAGCAGAGTTGGGCTTTTAACATGAAGATGTTGGGTTTATGAAAGTGTTCTCTCCTAAAAGATGACTGAAATGTCCTCCCATATGATACAACTATAGATAATCATAAAATATATTAGTGTTTTAATTGTCATTTTATAATATAGAATATATAACATATTTATATTTCAGTATCTATATAAATGCTATATATGCATATATAATTTCCTCTTGGATTTAGGTCTATTTTAAAGTTATAAATGTCTTAAAAATTGGGTTTATAGCCAAAAACAATGGATCTTCCATCTGGGATCATTTCTTAGATATCAGAAACATACTAAGGGAACCAAAAATCATACCCAAAGGGTAATAATTTAGAAAATGCTTAAAACATCCAGACTGCACATGGGTCATTCTGTCAACTAAGTTAATTGTTCATTAATAACAAAAGTACTGATGCGTCCTTGAACAAGAATGCTTCTATATGTTTATTTTGTACTTAGAAATAGGGATGCTGCTCATTATTAACAGGATATTTAATGCAGTGACTAGATGCCGTCAGGTACTGAACTCAAGGGAATTCACTTGGGATACTTGGGAGCTGGGAAACTCTTCTTTACTTGGTACAACTAACAATCAATTGAATTTAAGTAACAAGCAGTCTAAAGAATTACATAGTAGAGGCTTTCAACTCCTAGTTGTCCTTTCAGTTCAGTTCAGCTCAGTTCAGTTCAGTCGCCCAGTTGTGTCCGACTCTGTGTGACCCCATGAATCGCAGCACGCCAGGCCTCCCTGTCCATCACCATCTCCCGGAGTTCACTCAGACTCACGTCCCTTGAGTCCATGATGCCATCCAGCCATCTCATCCTCTGTCGTCCCCTTCTCCTCCTGCCCCCATCAGAGTCTTTTCCAATGAGTCAACTCTTCGCATGAGGTGGCCAAAGTACTGGAGCTTCAGCCTTAGCATCATTCCTTCCAAAGAAATCCCAGGGTTGATCTCCTTCAGAATGGACTGGTTAGATCTCCTTACAGTCCAAGGGACTCTCAAGAGTCTTCCCCAACACCACAGTTCAAAAGCATTAATTCTTCAGCGCTCAGCCTTCTTCACAGTCCAACTCTCACATCCATACATGACCACTGGAAAAACCATAGCCTTGACTAGACAGACCTTAGTTGGCAAAGTAATGTCTCTGCTTTTCAATATGCTGTCTAGGTTGGTCATAACTTTTCTTCCAAGGAGTGTCTTTTAATTTCATGGCTGCAGTCACCATCTGCAGTGATTTTGGAGCGCAAAAAAAGAAAGTCTGACACTGTTTCCACTGTTTCCCCGTCTATTTCCCATGAAGTTGTCCTTTGGACTAAGGTATTTCATGATGGGTATGGTCTGCACCCTACCACTTACCAAGGTCTAATGTATCTTTATTGGATCTATTAATAGAGTGTTAATGCTGAAAGTGTGAATCACATTCTGAAGGATCCCACTCAGATCCCTAAGTCAGAAGCTGCCAGTCTTTGCTAGTCTCTTTGCACTTACTGTGGCAGCATTATTGCTCAGGTGTCTGCTCTGTGATCTCAATGGAACTCCATGACTTTATGGAATATGAAACATATGTTACACATATATTGCTTCCTACCAAGGTGTGTCTTCTGTATTAAGGACCAATGTTCCCATTAGTTGAAGGCAGAGTCTTTGCTTTGTTGCCTCAGATAAGTATTAAATTTCATTCAATACTCCTGAAACTCAACAGAGGCTGAAGCAGCCAAGAAAAAAGAGAAATGTTTTATAGAGAGCATTAAGGAAGATATAGAAATGAAAATCATAGTGCCATTAAGAGAGAAAGACTCTCTGCATGAGAGGGATGAGGGAAAGAATTTCCAATTTGCTAATGGTAGAAGCTGTTAATCTGCAAATATACGCAGGCACTAGTGAGTCCTCCTTTGACATACTCAAAACCTTGAGGATTAAAATTTCTTAGAGAGTCAGAATTAGGGATCTGGTACCATTAAAAAGAAAAGGGGCATCTGCTTCCTAAGAGGCTAAATCTTTTAAAGAAAATAGCAGAATTAACAATGTAGTAAAGTTAAAATGACAGTTTCTTTAATCCAAAACCATAGGCAAAAATATGAAAATATTAAAGATGACGTGATGCTTCTATTATAATTTTCTTCCCCTTTCTTTATGCCGCAAGTTTCCAGTCTGGGCTGTTAGCATCTCTAAGCTGCTACTTTCTTTTCTACAATATAGAAAATCAAAAATACACTTACAACAAGGTGTTAGATGCCTATATTTTTCTTTTATAAAATAATGACTGCTGGTGTTCTTATAAAAATTATACATATTACTTTATAAAATTAAGAATGATAAAGTACAAAGGAGAAAGCACAATTTTACTAAAAATTTTACCACTCAAAAACAGTCATCTTTCAGATTTGGTAAACATTTCCCCAAGCATTTGTTTGCCATGTATATATAAAAGAAAAAAAGAGAAGAGTGAGAGAGACAGATAGAGAATGACAGGTTCAAAGAAGCTCAGAGAAACAGATTTTTAAAAAATCATATATGACCTAATAACAACTGTGAAATATAATGTTATAAAATAGCAAGACTTTGTTACATTAGAATTTAACATAAAGATTAAAAAAGAGAAACTGAAGGAATTTCTGATCCTCTGGGAAAGAATATTTTTCATTAGAATATAGTCCTAAGGGATCTGTCTACAGTTAAAAAAATGATTAGGAAAACTCTTCATCTAGATCCACTATTGTTTTATTTCATGTTTCAGTATTGTGAAGTATTGGTTGACTCATGAGAAATAGAGCACATGGCCACCCAGTTTCTTTCTTCTGCTTCCTGTATTTATTGGTTATTGTTTTACTTTGTCACAGTTTTTAACATTTGTCAATTTGTTCTCAAGCATAAATAATACCACATAAATTTTGTCATATTTTTATACTTCAGTATTTACTGGTTCAGTGCTCAGGTTTTTAGATCCATGTTCTCCATTCATTTCTTAATTTTGATTTCCCTTTTAGCTGGTTAAATGTTATTTTTAGGTAGACTTTTAGAAGATATTAGGATACCGTATTCTAAGTTCTTGCATGCTTGAGAATATATGTTGTCTTCATGCTTAAGGTGCAGTATAAAGGCATAGGGAACAAAATTGAAATAGCTGAACAAAAATAAATGAATAATTGAAAGGACACTTTAGCTAGCTATAAAATTTTCAGATGATCCTTTCTTTCCCTCAGAATTTTGTGGACTTTTCTCATTGTCTCTTAGCTCTGAGTGTTGTTCTTTAATCATAAAAATGTCATTCATAATTTGTTTCATTGGTAGGTGGACTTATCGATTCTATACTCTGAATTCCTTCATGTTTGAGGATGTCTCAGTGTTGTGATTTATCTGAACATTGGTTTAACTGGATAGGATTTTCTATAGATGTATAGATACACTTCCAGAGAGCATAGATATAGTTAAAAAAAAAAACCTTGTAAATTTTGCTTCTTTGTCTTCAGAGATAGATTTCTAAGGCTCATTTAAGTTTTCTGTTTATAGGGAACTTGATTTTTCTACTTGGATAACTGAAGGTTTTTTTCTTTTTCCTTTGAACTCAACACCTACACCAGAAGATTCTCAGCATCAACTAATTTATATCAGCTTTTTCTAGAATGTGCTGTACCCTTAGCTTAATAAATCTATTTCTTCCTCTTTTAAGATACTTTTTCCCTTATATATCTGATTATTTCTCCATCTGTTGTATTCTCTGATTCAAAGACATTGATTATTCATTTTCTAGTGTTTTCCTTTATTTCTCTTTCCCTTTTCATTCACTAAAATCATCTCAAGCCTTTCCCCTATGCCACTAATTCTATTTTCAGTCATGTCTATTCTACTTGTGCAAATTTATTTATTAACTATATAATGATGTTTTGAGCCTCAATTTGTCCAACTGCCACAATCTCTTTTATATCATTTTATTATTTTAATACCCTACCATTTAACAACTTAGTAAATTTGTACCATATTAAATTTTCTATAGCACATGAAGTACTCAAAAAGAAATTTTGTTTTTCCTGAGGTTGTATTTTATTCCAGATGGATGTTCCATCTCTTGTTTGCATGTCTTATTTCCTTTTTAACATTCTTTTTCTCATCTTTAATATCCTGGCTTAATGCAGGAAGGTCTCCTACTAGATTCACAACCCTATATGAGCTCTAGGTATATTAGGATTTGTCCCACCTCATATACAGCAAGACAGTCGAAACCAAAATTCAGATTTGCAAGTTTGGCAGATATTCTCATTGACAAATACCTGTTGGGTAAACAGGGCCTCTCCTGCTCTGGGAGAATTGTGAAATTCCGTTTAGTTTGACCAGCTCCTTGATTTCTCAACACTCAGTGCTTTTGAGGTGTTTTCACTGTTTTATATGAAGGTTGTTTTCAGCAGAAGGTCTAATCTAAAAGGATTAGTTTGCCATTATATAAAGTGGAAGTCCCTTCGCATCATTCATACATACATCCTCTGATTTGTCTTGTTCTTACTTAGTATGTGAATTCCTATGGAGATCGTCTCCTTGTGCTGATAGATGTTGCATAAACTATTTTTGAGTGCCCTTCCTACTTGATCTGAGACCTGTCTTTCCTCTCAGTAACAGCTTGTGTTCTTTTCTGTTGCCTATATCATGAGAACTTTGAAGGAGGAAGTATTCTGATACACACTTCATCTTAGAGAACCAGAGGTTCTGCTCCTTCTCCTGAGGTTTTTTAAAATGTTCTTCATCAGAGTTCACTTCACCTAGTTGGGAATGTATCTTATTGCCCTAAAGTTTCTCTCCAAAATTTTGAGTTTTTCCTGCATGTAATAATACTCTGAAATCTTTTAGTAATAGGATTCTGTACTGAGGGCTTCTGTTCTTGAAATTACTTGCTTAGATATTACTTATACTATAGTAATTAAATAGTGATTACTATACTTCACTGCAGATGGTGATTGCAGCCATGAAATTAAAAGACACTTACTCCTTGGAAGAAAAGTTATGACCAACCTAGACAGCATATTCAAAAGCAGAGACATTACTTTGCCGACTAAGGTCCGTCTGGTCAAGGCTATGGTTTTTCCAGTGGTCATGTATGGATGTGAGAGTTGGACTGTGAAGAAGGCTGAGAGCTGAAGAATTGATGCTTTTGAACTGTGGTGTTGGAGAAGACTCTTGAGAGTCCCTTGGACTGCAAGGAGATCTAACCAGTCCATTCTGAAGGAGATCAACCCTGGGATTTCTTTGGAAGGAATGATGCTAAAGCTGAAACTCCAGTACTTTGGCCACCTGATGCAAACAGTTGACTCATTGGAAAAGACTCTGATGCTGGGAGGGGTTGGGGGCAGGAGGAGAAGGGGACGACCGAGGATGAGATGGCTGGATGGCATCATAGACTCGATGGATGTGAGTCTGAGTGAACTCCGAGAGATGGTGATGGACAGGGAGGCCTGGCGTGCTGCGATTCATGGGGTTGCAGAGTCGGACACGACTGAGCAACTGAACTGAACTGAACTGAACTGAATACTTCACTGTTACTATTACTTTACATACAGAGAATAAACTTAAACTTTACTAAGTAAATCTAAATTTTACTTTAGGTACAGAGAATAAACAGGTAGTTGTCAGAGGGGAGAAGTAAAGTAGGTAAGAGAAATAGGTGAGGGAGATTAAGAGGTACAGACTTCTAGTTACAAAGTAAATGAGTCACAAGATATGAAATGGACAGTGTGGGGAACACAGTAATTATGTAATATCTTTCTGTGGTGACAGATAGTAACTAGACTTATTGTGGTGATCATTCTGAAATGTATAGAAATATCGAATCACTGTGTTGTACACCAGAACTAACATAGTATTGTAGGTCAATTACCTTTCAAAAGCAAACTCATAGTCAAAGAGATTAGATTTGTGGTTACTAGAGGCCAGGGAGTGAGGGAAGAGGGAATTGGGTGAAGGCATTCGAAAGGTACAAATATATCTTTCCATGAGATAAATTAAGTACTAGGGGATGTAGTGTACAACGTGCTAAATATAATTAAAACTGTTGTATATCATATATAAAAGTTATTAAGAGAGTAAGTCCTAAGATTCTCATCACAAGGAGAAAAACTTTTTTCGTATTCCTTCTATTTTGAAATTTAAATAAAGTTGACTAATTTTGACCCCCACAAATTATCTCTGTATGAGATGATGATGTTCACTAAACTTACTGTCATATTCATTTCATAATGTATGTAAGTTGCATCATCACTCTGTATACCTTAAACTTACACAGTTGTGGTGCTTATTAGTCACTCAGTCGTGTCTGACTCTTTGCATGAACTATATAGCCGCCAGGCTCCTCTGTCCATGGAATTCTCCAGGCAAGAATGCTGGAGTGGCTGGCATTCCCTTCTCCAGGTGATCTTCCTGACCCAGGAATCACATCCAGTTCTCCTGCATTGCAGGCAGATTCTTTACCATCTGAGATGGTATAAATAAAACTAGAAAAAAAAAATTACTTTCCTGACTGAACTCCAAATGCCTTTGCACACCTTCAGTTTCTCTCCACACTATGAGATGTTCAGGGAAAATTCTAAATATTTTCTCTGCTTCTTTCAACCCATTCTGGGGTTCTCAGTAAAGTTGGAAGCAGCTTTGAGACACATCAAAATAATTTTCCTCCTCTTTTCCACCTGATATTTTTTGAAGTTTGTGGCTTGAGGTTATACCATTTTCTTTGTCTGTTGCTGGTGAACATCTTACTGACTTTTCACTACTTTTCATTCCTTTTGTTAAATATCAGAGCAAGGAGATTCTGTAATCTGAATTCATCCTACTCAGTTCAGTTCAGTTCAGTCGCTCAGTCGTGTCCGACTCTTTGCGACCCCATGAATTGCAGCACGCCAGGCCTCCCTGTCCATCAACAACTCCCGGAGTTCACACAAACTCATTTCCATTGAGTCAGTGATGCCATCCAGCCATCTCATCCTCTGTCGCCCCCTTCTCCTCCTGCCCCCAATCCCTCCCAGCATCAGAGTCTTTTCCAATGAGTCAACTCTTTGCATGAGATGGCCAAAGTACTGGAGTTTCAACTTTAGCATCATTCCTTCCAAAGAACACCCAGGACTGATCTCCTTTAGAATAGACTGGTTGGATCTCCTTGCAGTCCAAGGGACTCTCAAGAGTCTTCTCCAACACCACAGTTCAAAAGCTATCTTCTCCTAAATCTAAGATTCTGCATTTTAACAGAAGCTAAACCAAAGGAATGACTGTGTATCTTCATTTGAGTTCTCTCAGAAATAGACCCTGAGACACATATTTAAGCAAAAGTAATTTGTTAAGTGATCCCAGGGACTAGGAGAAGTGTAGGAAAGCAAGGAAGGAAATGATGTTCATAAAGGGTGCACTAGCAAGCAAGCTGCAAGTTAATTTCCCTGGAAAAACTTAGGAAAGAATTTGGAACACATTTCACGGTTATCTCACCCAAGAGAAAAGGGCGCTGGTATATTTGCACACTAACTCCTGCCGTTAATGGTTTGAGGCTGTTCCTGGGATCCTACTTCCCATTCCCTTACTACCTGCCCCCACAGAGGTAGTACAACAGGCCCAGATGATCAGTGAAGGCTCCTAATAAGACACAGCCTCTAGAAGCTGGAAGTCGAGCTGTCATGCCCCTAAATGGTAAAATCCTAGGGAAGATGGCCAGGGCATGCTGCATGGTGGTAAATTTCAGGAATCTTGGCATCTACATAAAACAAGTCTGAGAGGAAGGAGGATTGTCCCTGGGCTGTTTAAATGGTCCACTGAGTAGTCTCCCATTTGATACCAAGAGTAGATCTTGGGCAGTGGTCCTTTGAGTTTATATAGTTATAACATCTCTTCAAATTTAATGGACTCACTTATAGATAAAATCAGGAAGAATACTTGGAAGGCTTACAAAAAAGGTTCAGTTCAGTTCAGTTCAGTTCAGTCGCTCAGTTGTGTCCAACTCTTTATGACCCCATGGATTACAGCACATCAGGCTTCCCTGTCCATCACCAACTCCCAGAGTTCACTCAAACTCATGTGCATCGAGTCGGTGATGCCATCCAGCCATCTCATCTTCTGTCGTCCCCTTCTCCTCCTGCCCACAATCCCTCCCAGCATCAGGCTCTTTTCCAATGAGTCAACTCTTTGCATGAGGTGGCCAAAGTATTGGAGTTTCAGCTTTAGCATCAGTCCTTCCAATGAACACCCAGGACTGATCTCCTTTAGAATGGACTGGTTGGATCTCCTTATAGTACAAGGGATTCTCAAGTCTTCTCCAACATCACAGTTCAAAAGCATCAGTTCTTCAGCGGTCAGCTTCTTCACAGTCCAACTCTCACATCCATACATGACCACTGGAAAAACCATTGCCTTGACTAGACGGACCTTTGTTGGCAAAGTAATGTCTCTGCTTTTGAATCTAGGTTGTTCATAACTTTCCTTCCAAGGAGTAAGCGTCTTTTAATTTCATGGCTGCAATCACTATCTGCAGTGATTTTGGAGCCCAGAAAAATGAAGTCTGACACTGTATCCATTGTTTCCTCATCTATTTCCCATGAGGTGATGGGACCAGATGCCATGATCTTTGTTTTCTGAATGTTGAGCTTTAAGCCAACTTTTTCACTCTCCTCTTTCACTTTCATCAGAGGCTTTTTAGTTCCTCTTCACTTTCTGCCATAAGGGTGGTGTCATCTGCATATCTGAGGTTATTGATATTTCTCCTGGCAATCTTGATTCCAGCTTGTGCTTCTTCCAGCCCAGCATTTCTCATAATGTACTCTGCATATAAGTAAATAAGTAAAAGGTTCGAGGGAGCTATTTTAGGCACTTAGGCTGGAAAGACCATGGGCACCTTTAAAAATTTTATAGATATATATTTCACATATGTGTGTATATATATTTCACATATGTATATATATTCACATAGAGAACGATATGTGGATGTATATATATCTTTGTATGAATGTAATGATTTATATGAATAAATTCTATTCATTATACATGCATATCTTTTCATATGTATAAGAGGGGAGTATAGGTGAGGTGATACACACAAAATCAGTGTGTAAACAGTTCTGTGTTGTACGGGTGCCAGATGGACTCTTGGAGGCCAGCTAGAGTATTGCTGGTTTGCATCCCCATCCATTCTGATCTGACACATGGGGAAAGGATTGCATATTTCTTACAGAGGCCCCTGCATAAACCCCAGTCTCCTGCAATCCTACTTTCAAGTGAAAGTGAAGTTGCTCATTCGTGTCTGACTCTTTACAACCCCATGGACAATACAGTCTCTGGAATTCTCCAGGTCAGAATACTGGAGTGGGTGGCCGTTTCCTTCTCCAAGAGATCTTCCCAACCCAGGGATCCAAACCAGGTCTTCAGCAGTGCAGGTGGATTCTTTACCAGCTGAGCCACCGACAATCCCTTTCATAAAGATATTATACCAATTTTAGTGTTAGAAGGGGTTTTTGTGACTTTTGACAGCTGTGCATGTCATCTATCAGAATAGATTTCCACGAATGCAACCCTTACACTCTGTGTGAACTATCTAACTTCTTGGTTAAAAAGTGGTGATTTAAATTCAAACTAAAAGAGAAAAAACTAAAAAAATCTCCAAGCTCATTCATTAAGGTAGAGAGAAAATTATCATTTTAAATACCATGAAATTAGGGAATTTCAATCACTGTTTTTTTGCATATAAAGTACATATATTTTGAAAAGCAAGTGTAGTTCAGAAGTCCAACCCAAGGACTTGGAAATTGTATATATGTTATAAGGAATATCAGCTTACTTGTTTCATGGTACTTGACAAAATTACCCACACTAGAAATCATTATTTAAAAATTTCAGAGTATTCTATCTCACATTGACTGATAAAAAACTGAATCAAGAATATCAGGTGGGAGAGGTGGAAATATTTGATATTTCTTTGGCTAAAATAAGAAAAAAGCCAAGGAATAACTTAACATATGATGGAGTCTCTGTATTTCTGAGTAATTATTTTTCCATATCTATAGAGGGTGGCAAAGAAGGGAGGGAGAGACGAAGACAGACTGAAAAACAGACTCCCAGGGAGTGTAAGCATGAACTTACCATTGTCTTGGGATCTTGACACACCAAACTGTGGCCTCCATTAGCAAGATATTTTGGTCAGACGTAAGAAACAACTTTTTAGAGTAGATAAATTGTTGGAGTATGTCCCTGAGTGATCTCATGGAGTGCCCACTTCTAAAGTCTTTTAGAGAAGAAACTGCCATCTTTTGTGAAAGATTTCTGTGAAAGGTCCAGGCCAGAGTTTGAGTTATTATGATGTCCAGAGGCTCTGACTACTCTCTGAAGGGGGAATGGCTGTTGTTTTAGAAAATGTACACACAGTAGTACATCTCAGTAACTTGCATCCACAAAACCAGTTTTTTCACCCAACTCCTCCTTCCCCAAATCTCTCCAGTTATGTTCTCCAAGCACTGGGCTACTCCATACACTCGTAAATTTGTTTCTTCCACTCATGTTTCATCGTCACATCAAGTAAAGCTCCAAATTCATCTATAAATTATGTTGTTATGGGTTGAATTGTGTCTTCCCCAAATTCATATGGTGAAGTCCTAAGCCCCAGCACCTCAGAATGTGACTGTACTTGGAGATAGGGAGTTTAAAATAGTAATTAAATTAAAATGAGATTGTTGGGATGGGCCCTAATCCAAGACGACTGGTATAAGAAGGAGAAACTTGGACACAGACATGTTCAGGGGAAGACCATGTAAAGACACCGAGAGCAAACAACCATCTACAAGCCAAGAAGAGAGGCCCCAAGAGACAGCAATCCTGCCGACACCTTGATCTCAGACTTCCTTGCACGACATCCCTAGCAAACTAATACAGACGTCCTTTCCCTCCCATGCCCTCTCCCTTTCCTTTGCTTTCTCTGTGACAGCCTGCCTAGGCTCACTAACATTTCTTTTCCTTTCGTCTTTAAAACATAGCCCTCCCCAATCTCTTAAGCTGTCTAAAGATGTTGTCTTTACTGAGAACTTTGCTCGTGTGTTTGCTGCTGTACCCAGGCATCCATCAATGAGAATTAGACCCAGAACGCTGTTAGGAGAAAAAACATTGTGAATCTCATGACTGATCGTGAGCAAGTTTTCATGCACAGAAGAAACTGCCTTCTATCATTTTCATTTTTTAAAAAGTATATGTTAGAAAAACGTTTGTGTTTGTATGGCTTATCAAATTTGATAAAATATTTTTTGCAGATATAACTTTGCTTAATTCTCCCTGCATTTCAAGTCAGTGTTGTTGCAAGACCCTGGAACTCAGAGAGGTTAAGTAACTTGATCAAAATTGCACAGTGAGTAAATAGCAGAGCTGGAAATGGAACCAAGGCAAAGATAAGCACTGTTACTGACTCCCATGGTGGGATGGTCAGCGGGAGGTGTTTTACAGTGTGGCTGGCTTCTCTCTTCTCTGCCTGGACTTCCAAGCTCTTTCCATTCATGCATGATCACCTCTGACTAGGTGTTTGCTCATGAATCATTATCACCCCAGCTAAATCAGAAGCTCTGGGGAGGCAGGCTCTGGGCTGTGCTTTCTGTTTAGTTACAGTTGTCTGAGGAACATTTCTTGATTGATTGGTTAAATGAACTTTTTACTAGAGAATTTGGCATATCTTTTGGCATCAGGTTTTCCAAAGATGTATGCAAAAGTGACAGGGCTCTCACAATGTTGATCTGGTCTTTCTCGACAAAGGTTAGGAAAGGGTATGTATAAAAATAATTCCGTGGATTGACATTATATTATAGTAATTATGATTATTATACCCTGTATTTATATAGCTCTTTCTCTCTCTCTCTCTCTCTAAGGGGTTCATAGTCATTTGTAAGCAGTGGGCCTTATCCTGCTGCTAAATAGAAAATAAATTGCTTATCTCTTGGAAGAGAATTAACTCTTTCAGGGCACTGGGGTACCATTTAGTAAATTAGTAATCCTCTAAATGGCACTCTAGATACGTAAGATCCCCCATATAAACTGGAAAATGAACGTGTTCCCAGTGCTTAAAAGAAATCAGGGCATGGCTAACAGAAATCAGACAGCAAGCTTAAAATATATGTAATGTACTTATCTCTCTCCTCTAATAACTTTGTGTTCATTCTCATGGAAATCTGTTTGTGAGTAAAGATGAATCTATTTGCTAAAAGCTGGCACTTCTGATCTTTTAATCTACTAATATGAGAGCAATCAAGGAAAGGAGGCAGATGACAGGAGAAGGAGAATGGTGGTGTCTATACACACGGGGTCAATGATCATTTGTTCAGCTAAGCAGATTTTGAGAAATTCATGATTTTTTTTTTTTTCCAGAAGAGTTTGGTGGGCCAGCCTTCATAGTTCCCTTAGGCCCTGAGAATGTGCGTCTACTACCAAAATAGTGGTTAGTGAATTGCAGTCAGTCTCATGGATCTCCTTAGAGTCACTGATAAGGTAGGCAGGGGCCCAACTATCAATCAACACTAGATTTAGAAGTTCAACTCTCAATCAGTCAGAAATGAAATTGAAGGCAATTAACACAAGCTCAGAGTTGCTGGAGATTTTCCATGATGGGTGCAGAGAAACAGGTATAGTTAATTGGTACTGAACTCTGGACCATTTTTTAAAAGAGATTGGCTACAGTCTTTCTCTCTCGTCTTCACTTTTTCTCACTTGTATTACTTGGTGGCACATGCTGTCTTGAAGGCATTGCCCCCCAAATTAGGATCTGACCTCCTCATCCCATTTGAAAATTTTGGAATGCACTTTTTGACTCAAATGCCTCTTGGACACTCTTGCTCGTCGAGGTGTTGCTACACTGAATTCTGATCGTAATTCAGTAACACATTATTGATTGTTGAGACTTTCGGTTTATGTGCAATGAGATAGAATTTGGAAACTGGTGGTGTCTTATTGACTTTCTGATTTGCGCTGCTGGGAAGCTCATTGGATGGTCAGATGGGCTGCTGCCAGGCAGTTTGGCAGTTCAGTAAACACTCTGCGGTTACTCTTCCAGCCGTGCAGCATTCCCCTCAGTGTCCCTTCACCCAGATCCCGTGCAATGAGGAGCACGTTGGACTGCTGACTACTGTCCTGGTTCCTTTCCCTCAACCCTGTGTCCAGGAGTTAGCCTCTCTCTAAAGCCTTGTCCCCTCTCTTTGGGTTTTTCTTTCCTCTTCCTGCCCCACTGACAGCCAGCTACTAGGGGCCTCTTTACACAGGCTTCAGCTTTTTAAGGTAAATATGCCACGTAAGTCCAATTTCAGCAATCTGCATACCTCTGAGCCCCTCAGACTCCAATGAGCATCCTTAAAGAGAAGAATCAGCAGGCTGCTAAAAAGAAATCAAAGCAGATCAGCAAAATGTCTTCAAAGGGAGAAGGACGAATGAGCCACATAGACGAACGGCCTTCATTTTCCAGTAAGCTCCATGACTGGTGACAAAATAAACACTAATGGGGAAAGTGAATATTCAGTCTAATTGTATAATTGCAGCTCGCTATCTGTGCATCACACAGGGACTGAAGTAATAGAGTTCTGGGAAGTAGCTCCACGGTCTCCCCACTGCATACCTATGCATTTTGCATCTAGTTGCAGTCTGGCAGAAGTAAAAAGTCTGAAAGCACCAGGTCTGAGAATTCTGTCACCCATAAATTCCTAACACTCACCTTCTCAAGATGAAGGTCAGTCGCAATAGCGCACAGAGCTCAAAGGTGGCCAAGTGAGATGAACAAAGTTGGCATGAGAAACAGAGCCACTAATTCATCTCCCAGGTGGCCCTTTTAATATTCCAAACCTCGTTTAATCATCAGGCAGGCCATTGAACCAAGGAGCCTGGTCAGCAGTGCCCTTCTGCTGACTGACTTTTCAAACTTTCTAGCAAGTAAGGAAGCAGATGGAGTTCTTACTCCACCTCTAGCGCTGCTACTGGACCCTCAGAGACTTTGCCAAGGATGGGAAAGTTGGATTCCATTCATTCCCTTTGGTTTTGAGAGGAAGGCAAAAGCTCCAGAGGTCGTTTGTTATGATGGTATAAAACAGATGCACTTCCCTTGCCCAAATCCCCATCTCTTCCTTTTTGACATCCTCTTGCGCTCAGATTTGCAGTGTCTTCAGCAAGCACAGCCGCTGGCTTCAGGGCTCAGATCCTCTGTCTCCTTCATCTCTGATTCTGGCTGCCACTTCCTCTGCTGTTTGTGACTCCAATTTCATCTGGAGTGGAAAACACCCTCACGCCCTAGGGAGGTAGGAAGTTTCCGTGAAGAGGACATTTGTGTGGCAGTTGTTGGAGTAATTACCACACATTTTATTGTCAAATTTTCCAGAGGGAACTGGAATTATGGAAAGCATTTGAGTTTCTGAAAATGCTAATTTAACACAAATGTAGTCATCATAATTAAGGGTTATCATTAATGCATTATTATTTTTCTACTTTATAACCCAGGAATTGTTTTAATCCCTGAGTTTTGTACAAGCCAGAGGCAATGCATAGATGAATAATATGATTTGCATTAAATATCATTGTTTTTCCTATCAATATAGAATATTCCATAAGAACTTAAAATACATTTGGGTGATTATTGCTTTCATCTACTTATGTGCATTTTATAATTTGCTTCAGACGCTCTTCTCTCATGATTTCTATGGTTTTGTTCAAATGGCCAAGGCTGCCTTTGAGCCATTATGAGTTCGTAATGATTGATGGACTTTTCCCGTGGACCACATTATCAACATCTACCCTTCTGCAGGGAAAACATCTTTACCAAGGAAGATCCAATTTTTGTTTCTCCCTATTTGTTGTTAATCTGACTTTGATAATGTCATCAAAGCCTTATCCTATACTTTTTTTCTTGATGAGCTGGAATTCTCTGGAGCTGAGAGTTGCAGGCATGGGAGAGAGTGATAAACTGGGACCGCAAAATTAGGCAAATGCTGTTTGACATTCCCCTGCCTCAGACAAAAAAACTGATGGACCTGCATTTGTAATTTCTTAGGTTTAGGGCAATCCCATAACCACTTATCCTTCAAATCAAGTTCTTTTAGATCATCTAACTCAAGAAAATGAAGCCAAATAAAAAGTTGGACATCTATGTTGAAAGATTTTTGAGGGCAAACTAATTGCCCTTAGTTTCAGCTTTCTTTGGTTTCAGCCCACTGGTTTAGGAAAGAAGCATAATATTGAGAAAGACTATAGAAGAATTACCAAGGACCACTTTGCTTTGCAAATATTTGGAAAAATAGCAGGCATTAATGTCTAGTGGGTAAAAATTACAAGTAGATCATACCCAAGAAATAGTGAGATCTGACTTGATTAATACTTCCCACTTAGAAACAGTTTTATCTGAAAACTGGTTAAGCACAGACTTGTTGGTAAAATACTAACAATAGACTACCTCATTTATTCACAAATTACATCCAGTAATATTGACTATTTAGAGTAAAATAAAAAGCTCAAAATAATGATGCGGGAAGCCTTCTACAGAAAAAAAAAATTATGATACAACATGCACACACAATTCCTGCTTAGGTAAAACTCTTTCATATATTCTTGCTTAATATATTTTAGAAATATTTCATTAAAACATTTAAAGTGAAACAATGATTTGGTGCTTGAAGGCATAAGCTTCATTTTCCCACCATATTCATATACCCCTCAAACCCATGTCAGATAAAAAAGGCACTATTGTGTAAAACTCCTTTCCTGAAATTAATGTATTAATTTCTACAGTGCTTTTTATAGTTTGCAAGTTAACGATGGTCTCCAAGAGGGAATTGAGTGTCTTGTTCTTGCTTTTGTTACTGGTTGATTGTGTGACCTTGCTGCTGCTGCTACTGCTGCTGCTAAGTCGCTTCAGTCATGTCCAACACTGTGCAACCCCACAGACGGCAGCCCATCAGGCTCCGCCATCCCTGGGATTCTCCAGGCAAGAGCACTGGAGTGGGTTGCCATTTCCTTCTCCAATGCATGAAAATGAAAATTGAAAGTGAAGTTGCTCAGCAAAATAAGGTTTTACTTCAAAATTAAGTTTCTGCTGTTGTGAGAAGCCGTGTGATTCTTATGTAGTTCATCACATCAGGCAACTGGTAGATTCCAGACTTCCCTAGAGGTTGATTGGCCAAGAGACTGAGGAAGCTACAGTCTAAGAGAAGCCAGACCAGCATGAATGAGTGACAAGATGTCTGTGGTGGGGACGGTGCGGGCAGGAGTGTGTGGAGAGTATGGAGTAGGCATGGTCTGAAACTCAGGAGAGCCAGGAACACTTGGCTGTGTGCTTTGGGCCAGCCTCCCCAGAGCTTTCCTGCGAATCAAGTGAAGCTCTGTGCCATCTCCAGAAAGACAGTTGGATCGTTTAGATGTCCTTCTACCCCGAAGCTGAAAACAAACCGGAGGGAGCCATTGCCCCACCTCAGTCAGAGTATCACCTGGCTTTATGGCATCGACGTCCTCAGAGGACACAGTAAGCCAGATACTCGGGGTCCCGAGAGCCACACTATGGCAGCGGGAGTATCATCGCCCAGCCTGCTGGGCTGTGGGAGAACTCACCCCCAATTTGGGGAGCAACAGCAGATACACCTGGTGTGGATGTGGGTGCTGGGAGGTGCCCTCGAGATCTGTAGGGCCAGCCCAAACAGATGGGCTGGGAACAGCCCATGAGGCAGAAGACAGATTCCTGCGGTGACTGGTGTGCCTGTAAGAACCAACCAGTGACCGGAGACTTGAGTGGAAGCAGAGATTCTAGGACAGCACGTGGGGTGCGAGCCTGAGGAACAGAGCTTGTGACTGTGACTTCACCTCCATGGTTCTCATCTAGGGCCGTTGTGCCTTTCAGGGATGTTTGACGAGTGGAGGCACTTTGGGCTATCACAAATATGGGGGAAGGAGTGCTGCTGGCATCCAGTGGGCAGAGGACACAAATGCCACAGTGTACAGGGCAGCTCTCCTCCCCCACCAAAGAATGATTCGGTCCGAAATATCAATAGTACCGAGGCCGAGAAACTCCACAAGCCTGCACACGGCTGTGACAAAGGACAATACGGCTTCCACCCCTGTGCACCAAGAACTGGACTGTGTGCCACATGGCCAACCAGTGTAACAAGGAGGATGGTCCCACGATCATGGTCACATAAATAACCTCCCTAACACTCTGTACCGGCCGTGTACCCAGTCCTCTCGCTGCAGGACTGTTCTGTGCCTTTCGCAGATACCTACTCTCTTGACTAGCATCACAGCTCTAAGAAGTGCATATGGCTCTTCTCTGCAGCTTACCAGTGATTTAAATAGCCATGCTGCCAATTTACCAGAGTCAGCCAGACTCTTTGTTTGGCCAATCTGAGTGGTCACCTGAAGCACACTATCCATGCAGCAGGGACTGCTAAAGTCATTGACCTTGTATCTCCACCACTGCCCCAGCAGCTGGGAAACAGAAGGCCAGCCCAGTACTCCCAGATGCCCACGCAGCATCTTGGTACCAGCCTCGATCATGTGATCAGACCACCTCTCTTGACACCAGCCTCGACCATGGGATCAGACCACCTCTCTTGATACCAGCCTCGACCATGGGATCAGACCAGCTCTCATACCGTATTATTATTTTGTGGGGAAGAAATTACGAAACTAAAGACAGCACCGCCTCAGGTCATATGGAAAGAAACTGGCAAGAATCGAGGGACTCAAAGTCTCTATCAAAATAGACCACGAAGTCCCTGAATCTGTTTTTCCCTCAATTGTTCAAACACATGCAGATTGACTTTTAATTACCCAGATTGCTGGGGCCGGGTAGCCTTCCCCTGGCTCCGTAGGGTTTTAGTAGATACATTTAATGAGATGGACGACAGTCCTCTCACCCACGGTTCTGTGGCACTGTTTTCTGCAGAGGAGCTCACAGCACTTCCATTCACCTTTTATCTCAATCAATCGTCCTGTATTTACTGAGGGCCCCAGGAGTGGGTCACGAGAGGTGTAGATCATTCAATTTGTCGCAGCGCATATTTTCAATATTATGATAAGAAGACAAGGGACTCTGCATTTTGTCAACTTGCAACGCCAAGATCGATCAGCAAATAGATGGGCCTCCCCGTATTCTGAATTAAAGTGTGTGTTTTGGCGGTTTATTGACAGTTGATAACTACTGACCACTAGTCCTGATAGAGTTACAAAGGTCAGGTCACGGCAGGTCAAAGCCACAAAGAAGGCGGCCTGCTCTTGGAGTCTGCTGCCCTCCCAGAAGGGAAGTGCAGGTCAATAACTAAGCCACCTGTGGGGTCTGGAGGCTTTTTCAGTCTTTCTGCTTCTGACTGTGCCATGGCCTAACCCTCGTGCAGCCCTGTCTGCTCTGCCCTTTACCCTGAACACGGCTGCCCTGGGAGTCCCGTGGGTACCAAGGAAGCCAGGACGGCACTGGGCAGCCCCGAGCCCCCCAGCATGGGCTCAGCCCTGCAAGGCAGATGCCCTTCCACAGGGCTCACTTCTGCTCCACAACCTCAGAGAGTTAAGGACACACAGAGGAAAAGGAAATGGCTGCCTTTATGGCTCCCCCAGGAGTGCCCGCTCTCCTGTGCATATGCAAACCACTCTTGGCAAGCAGAAGTTTAATTAAAAGCCTCTCAGAATCCCTCTCCAGCTGGGGTGGGCCCCGGCCACCGGGAGGGGCCTGATCAAGTAGATGTGAAAACACACAGACGAGAGGTCTTGTTCCCAGGAAATGTCATCTGGTCTGCCTCGCTCGGTGCCTGCTTCGCTCGGTGCCTGGCGAGCGAGGAGAGGGGAGGGAGGCCAGGGTGTTTGATGCAGTATCCATTGTCTACCTGAAAGATGCAAATGATATTCAAATTTGGTTCCAGTGTACAGGCTGCTTGCATATACCCCACAGCAACCCTCAAGCAAGTGACTAATGGGAACATGTGTTCCTTCTATTTTTATAAGCCTGGGAGAACAAGGGGATGGAGGGCTGAGCTTGTGGGGTTTGAGATCTCTCTTCAGCGGACCTGCGGCTGTCTGGAATGATAGTAATACCTAGTGACAGCTCCATGGCAGCGGCCCTGACCTGCTTAGATGCTCTGTTCCATGGAGGCCCGGAAGCTGAGGAAGCCACCCTGCCCTTCCCAGTCCTTCTCTCCAGCCAGAAGGTGTGGGACCCAGGGACGTGACGGGGCTTATAGGATGGGTCTCCCCAGTCGCCCATTCCTGGTGGCTTGCCCAGGTGTGAGTCTCAGCTGGACTGTGTCTCAGTCATCACTAGTGGGGTGACTGTCCTGTACATCAGTATTGTTAGTGCAATAATGACCTGCATTGTTAACTAGGGGATTCATGGCTGTCTCTCTATAAGGTCAGATCAGGGAGCTATGTCTGGCCAAAGCCTCTTACAGCCCAAACTGGAAAAAATCAGAAGAATGTTTCATCCAACACAATCTTAGTATCAAAAGTCCCTTTTTGCTGCTTAGTTCTCATTGCTGATAGGGTTGTGAAGGCAGTGATGGGCCTCCCTCAACTAGTATTCACACTTCGATCCAGTGAACAAGACTCACGTGGCAAAGAGGGCAAAGTAGCAAATGGGATCTTTTATATGAAAAGTGATCTTGTTGTGTGAATAACAGAGTGCAAGAATCATGAAATGCCAGCATTCAAAGGGATTGGGACAGACAGACTGGATCAGTGACCATCAAACAGAACTCGAAAAAACCTCTTCTGAGGGAAGGAAGTGCTTAGAGCTCTGGATTCCTTGCCCCTTCACAAACTGTCTAGCTTCAGTTGATTTCTTTTATGTGTGTATCTCTGCATCCAGACTATAAAATGGAGTTATGTTTAACTCCAGTTCACTAATGTGCTTAGTCATGTCCCACTCTTTATGACCCCATGGATTGTAGCCCACTAGGCTCCCCTGCCCATGGAATTTTCCAGGCGAGAATATTGGAGTGGGTTGTCATTTCCTTCTCCGAGGGACCTTCTTGACTCAGGAATCGAACCTGCATCTCATGCATCTCCTGTACTGGCAGATCGGTTCTTTACCACTGCACCTGGGAAGCCCCAGCTGACTAATAGGGGCTGCCTAAATTGTTATGATGAGGGTCCTAAGGCCAAGTCCTTGATCTTTGTAAAAGAGAACTACAAGCATCAGGACTGAACAGTGATGAGTGTTAACCATGCATTTGCTGTCCCTAGCATCAGTTCAGTTCAGTTTAGTCGCTCAGTCATGTCTGACTCTTTGCGACCACATGAATCGCAGCACACCAGGCCTCCCTGTCTGTCACCGACTCCCAGAGTTCACTCAAACTCACGTCCATTGAGTCGGTGATGCCATCCAGCCATCTCATCCTCGGTCGTCCCCTTCCCCTCCTGCCCCCAATCCCTCCCAGCATCAGAGTCTTTTCCAATGAGTCAACTCTTTGCATGAGGTGGCCAAAGTACTGGAGTCTCAGCTTTACCATCATTCCTTCCAATGAACACCCAGGGCTGATTTCCTTTAGAATGGACTGGTTGGATCTCCTTGCAGTCCAAGGGTCTCTCAAGAGTCTTCTCCAACACCACAGTTCAAACACATCAATTCTTCGGTGCTCAGCTTTCCTCACAGTCCAACTGTCACATCCATACATGACTACTGGAAAAACCATAGCCTTAACTAGACGGACCTTTGTTGGCAAAGTAATATCTCTGCTTTTGAATATGCTATCTAGGTTGGTCATAACTTTTCTTCCAAGGAGTAAGCGTCTTTTAATTTCATGGCTGCAATCACCATCTGCAGTGATTTTGGAGCCCAAAATATTAAGTCTGACACTGTTTCCACTGTTTCCCTATATATTTCTCATGAAATGATGGGACGACCAGATGCCATGATCTTTGTTTTCTGAATGTTGAGCTTTAAGCCAACTTTTTCACTCTCCTCTTTCACTTTCATCCAGAGGCTTTTTAGTTCCTCTTCACTTTCTGCCATTAGGGTGGTGTCATCTGCATATCTGAAGTTATTGATATTTCTCCTGGCAATCTTGATTCCAGCTTGTGCTTCTTCCAGCCCAGCGTTCCTCATGATGTACTCTGCATAGAAGTTAAATAAGCAGGGTAACAATATACAGCCTTGACATACTCCTTTTCCTATTTAGAACCAGTCTGTTGTTCAATGTCCAGTTCGAACTGTTGCTTCCTGACCTGCATATAGGTTTCTCATGAGGCAGGTCAGGTGGTCTGGTACTCCCATCTCTCTCAGAATTTTCCACAGTTTATTGTGATGCACACAGTCAAAGGCTTTGGCATAGTCAATAAAGCAGAAATAGATGTTTTTCAGGAACTCTCTTGCTTTTTCTGTGATCCAGCAGATGTTGGCAATTTGATCTCTGGTTCCTCTGCCTTTTCTAAAACCAGCTTGAACATCTGGAAGTTCATGGTTCACGTATTGCTGAAGCCTGGCTTGGAGAATTTTGAGCATTACTTTACTAGCATGTGAGATGAGTGCAATTGTGCAGTAGTTTGAGCATTCTTTGACATTGCCTTTCTTTGGGATTAGAATGAAAACTGACCTATTCCAGTCCTGTGGCCACTGCTGAGTTTTCCAAATTTGCTGGCATATTGAGTGCAGCACTTTCACAGCATCATCTTTCAGGATTTGAAATAGCTCAACTAGAATTCCATCACCTCCACTAACTTTGTTCGTAGTGATGCTTCCTAAGGCCCACTTGACGTCACATTCTAGGATGTCTAGCTCTAGGTGAGTGATCACACCATTGTGATTATCTGGGTCATGAAGCTCTTTTTTGTACAGTTCTTCCCTGTATTCTTGCCACCTCTTCTTAATATCTTCTGCTTCTGTTAGGCCCATACCATTTCTGTCCTTTATCGAGCCCATCTTTGCACGAAATGTTCCCTTGGTATCTCTAATTTTCTTGAAGCTGTCCCTAGCATCAGCTTGCTTTAAAGAAAGGAGTCTGAGATTTTTAAAAGTTTAAAGACCATCACGCTCTGTTTTCTTGCATTTAGATAGGAATCTTCAGCCAAACCTAGGCAGAGATATATTTTGCTTTTAGTGACAAATTTCACAAATGCTCATGGTAACCTGTTATCAACTCAGCAACTCTTCACAACCTCTCGATGTGAGGAAACCAGGCTGCTGCCATCATAAAAATCAAATATCCATCTTCCCCTGGCCAGATGGAGGAGAATCTTGGAGATGGAATTAGGATCCCGAGGTTTAGTTGCTTCTCCCTTGTGGAGAGTCATCTCCACAGACACCATTAAAGGCCCCAGCTTGTCTTATCAAGGCAACACTGGGACATAATGATTGTTAGAGGTCAGGTGCTTCATCCATTTCCAGTATTTTAAAGTGACTCTCCTTGACCAAACTTCTAAGATTTTCTCTCCCAAGGAACTAAATCATAGAATTATATATGAAAGATAATCATCACATCGTTTTTCTAAATACTTTTTAAAATTAGGCTTAAGTTAACAATAAGTAATTAGAGTAATAGATAAGAAAACATTTATAGATTATATGGGATATTAGAGGCTTGTAAAGTCCTAGCTTTTCTAAGAATGTGAACTTTTTTGAAAACTATGAAGTAAAAGATGAGGATTTAAAAATCACGTAAAATAGGATCCCAAATTATTGTGTATATGTATAGGGATATAACTGAAGGAGATACGGATATACACACATGAAATAAAAGAATGTCGATGGCGCTGTAACTGAGTAGTGGTATTGTGAGTGAGTTTTGGACTTTTTATAGCTTTTTTCTGTTTGACAGATTACCTTTATAATCAGGAAATGTTTACTTTAGAAAAAGCCTAGACTGCAAAAATATTCAGATACTTTATTCTTAAGGGTACCTCTGTACTAAAGCCCCTAGAATGAGGCTGTATGCGAGACAGCTGTAAAAGGAAAGTGAAGTCAGTTTTCTCTCAATACTATATCCACTTGGGGGTAGTATGCAAACTTCATCATTCATGCTAAAAGGAAACCCACACTTTCTCTGCAATTAGGTGTTTGGCCTTCTTTATCAGGAAATAACTTCAAATTTCTGTTTGTCTCTGCCTGTGTGGGGTCAGTCAAAATCCATGCCTTATCATGTCCTAAAGCAGCCATAACTGTGCCCTGCTAAAGCAGTCCTCCGAGTCCCCACCACATTCCAGCAGTGTGCTGGCGACCAGAAATATAAAGATACTTACAGCGGCATCCGTGCTTTGGAGGGACCTTTTGTTAGACTAAGAGAAACATAAAAATGCTAAAAATTAAAGGTAAATACCAGATGTCATCTGTTACTTCATGGTAGGCACTCTCCTAGGAAAACATTCATATACGTCATCTCACATGTTCACCTAAACCTGCGCCATAGACCCAGTCTCCACATTTGTGAGAAGAAGACAACACCTCATCTTGGTGCTTGACACCTCCTCGGTGCTTGACACCAGGGCAAGTGACAGGTGGGGGAGCCAGAACCCATCCCTGTACTCACTCCTGTTTTAACTCTTGAGCCAAACTGATGTTGGCATACAAGAGGAAACCCTTGCGTCTCCCTGAAGAATGTGAACTGCCTGTGGAAAGGGTTCTTTTGGTCTTGGGTCCATTTTGCCTCCTGCTGTATCCCTCACACCTGAAACAGTGCCTGGCAAGCATGGAGAGTGGGTACCCTGTAACCAAAGTGGGGTTGCCAGTTAGCAAACAAAATAAAGGACATCCAGTTAAACTGAAATTTTAGACAATCAGTGAATACTTTTTAAGGTGAAAAGTATGTCCCATACCATAGTTAGGATGTACTTTAAAATTATTCTTTGTTAACAGAAATTCACATTGTGCTGGACATCCTAGGACACCTGGCGACCCTGAGCCGTGACAGCCAAGGGCAGCCTGGTGGCGAGTTAAGTTGATAGTGGATTGGAAGATGCTCACCAGTTACACAAGACAGTTGCAACACGAGCGTCTGTGTGTGCTCCCTCTGTCGGGTAGTGGTTTGGATGACAACCAACCCTGTGGAGGGTGACAGGGGGGAGCTGCCACCCCACGGTCGGATGACTGATGAGAGCTGAGAAAGGAAGGAAGGCCATGTCCTACTTCTCAGGGGCCTGTAGTCTGTGCTAACGAGTTTCCTTCTGCAGACAAAGGGATCACCTTGGTGTATTGTAAACCAGGCAGGTGGCATACTCCCGCGTCCTTTACAATGTGACTCTGGCCCCCTCTTGGAGGGTGGATTGGAGCCCAGTGACTGGAGGCAAATATGGAGTCAGTATGGAGGCAAATGCAATTGATTGGGGTTTGAGGATGGAGGGGAAGACACACCGTCAAGGACAGCTCTAATAATCAGTAACTGTCTTCAGAGCCCGGCAGAAGGGCCTACATGCTTTCAGAGCCCTGGATTCTCCTCCCAAGCTAGTGATAACCTTGTGGGCTTAAATGGAGAGCACAGGAGGTATAGGGGATGATGACATGGAGTAATCCACATCTATTCAATCTGTCTGTCTGTCTATTAACTTATTTACGATGGGTAAATGAGGAGAAGGCAACAGATGGAGTCAAGAATGGACATGACCCCCCATTTACTCTGCTGACTCCCCTTGGCTTAAGGAAACATAGCTGTTCCCCTGCCCTGCATGTCTGAGTGACCCAGGCTGAACTGGTTGCTGGGGGCAGATGCATTCGTAATGGAAGAGGCAAATTCACTGTTGGGGGTTGGAGGGAGGGTGTCGCGTGTTCACTGGATCAGGAAGGAGGAGGGAGGCATTTGCTTCTCCAGTAATAAGATTGTCAGGGGCCCTTCCTGGCCTGAATGGACTGAGGAAGGCTGCCAGGATGGCGAGCTCACTCTTCTTAATTAGCACTAATGCAGTCGAGGCTGTTTTCTTAGCCTGACCAAAGGGAATAGTAATTAATATGGTGGGGGAGACAGACGGAGAGTTCAAGGCCGGCATGTGTGCCCCCGACCCTGGGGTCACTGGGGAAGGGGAGCCTGGCAGACAATAGCCTGGATCCCACAGGCCTAGACAAAGGCTGGCCCTAGTTCTCGAACTCCAGCTCACTGTGGCCTCCCCATTAATGTGAAATCCTGTCTTTCCACTTCCGGAAATGGGACTGGCTTATTAGACTTGCCAGCTAAGGCATGTGGATGTGTGTGTCTATGTATGTGTGCATGTGTGTGTGAAGGCATAATTGTTCTCCCACTTAGACTACTACACAAAGCCTGGAGAGCTCTTCACTCCAGTGCTAGCATGTGGCTCCAGCTGTGGGGGCGGGCCATGCTGGATCTGTGTCCCCACCAAGCACACAGGTCCTACAGCACCCGCTTCACCCTGAAGTTTGCATAGCATCTTGGGCCTAGGAGCTGAGTACCAAGCATGGCCTTTTGCAAGCTGGGAAGAGGAGGGAGCTGGACCTGAGGTGCCTCTGCAGCCAGCAGACTAGACAGCAGACTGGGCAGCAGGCAGGCTGATTGCTGTAGGACAAGGGCTAACAGGGGTGGCCCACCTTCCAGGGAATCCCGGAAGAAATGCAGAATAGGAGTCGATGGAGTGATGGTGAGTGGAGGCTAGATGGTTGCCTCCCTCAGTAAGGATGACCTCACCCCCCTTGAATGACAGGTGGACAAGCAGAGCCACAGATAAATGAAAATACTCTGGACTCTCAGTATTTTTTCCCTGTTTTAAGATGTTGATTTTCCCAGAGATGAATTTGATTCTTTTAGATTTTTGCCCTCAACTTTCCTTAGGCTGGTTCTTTTTTTTCTCTTTCGTTCTTTAATTAAATACTGCTGCCTAACTCTTTCAGGTCAGCAGCAATGTCACTAGCATCAGGCATGAATCATGGCCAGGCTGACATTTTAAAAATGGCATCGTCAGGGCAGCGAATGCAGGCCAGACACCCAGGCACAATGGCTGGACCCCGTAAATTACACTAAAAGTCTAATCAGAATAATCAACACGCTGACATCTTTATGCATGTGGGCAGGACGTGGGGAAGAGAAAGGCTCTGTCTTGGATTTTGCTGAGATTCCACTTGCAGCAGATTCTGGTGCTTTTGAGGATACAGAGAGAATCTTCAAGGTGTGTCTGTTGAGTGCTCTGTGACCTCTTTCCTCACATTTACGTTTGTGATAAAAACAGATATAATGAGTGTCTCCCGAGAGCGTGTTGGTTTGTATGCAGCTCGTGCAGCAGAGTCATATATTTTTTCCTGAAAACATCCCACACACACATATTTCTTCATCAATATAGGTGCCCATGAATGGCTCTCGCTCTTACACACACACACACACACACACACACAAGCCTTGAGCATTCATGGAAATTTCTGGCTAAAGAAGTCTATTCAAATTCTGTCTCTAAGAATGGTTTTCATAATTCTTACCTAAATTCTTTACTAGTCCAACTTAATGGAACTTCCTAAAGCCAGACAGGACAGCCGCCATATGGCCAAGGGCGTTTATCACCCTGCACACTAGATTTTAGTTCCTTATTTTTCTTTTTCTCTCCTGGGTTCCTTTCTCTGTCAGTCTCAAACTCTATCTCACTTGGGCTTCATGTTTCTTTGTTTGCAAAAGAAAATCCTCTCCTAAGACGTTGGGTTCCTTCCTTCTAATGGAAAGCATGGGGCGGGGGAGTGGAGGGAATGAACTCTGGGCCATACATATGCAGAAAGATCGCATCCCAATGATTAATTGGCCCCACCCAGTCACAGGCACAGCGAGCCCATTTGTCACCAGCCCACCTCTGGTCATTATAGCCAGGCCTCCCAGAGATTGTGGGCAACCCAGTATACACCAGCTGGGACTAGCCCATTGGTACCCACTGAGCTGTGGCCAGCCAAGGACCAAGGGTGAATGCTGTGGGCTGGTTGGAATCAAGGAGGGGTTGGGAAATGAAAGAAAAAAAGAAGAAAGAAAAAGTGAGAAAAAGATGACTCAGTTGACACATGAGATGCAGAAACATTTTCTTAAAAGGTAAAGAAGTAGGTTCTGTTTTGCTTGGCTTGATTTCTCAAACATTTATTGAGCACCTACTATGTGCCAAAAATGAGCAAGACGTGGTTCCTTAATCTGGCACTAGAGACTGTTGATGCTATTGGAAGTACTTGGATAGCTTTTGTGCACCGGGTTTTGCAGTGATTTCAAAAGATAGAACTAATAGTCATATTCTGATTTTTCAGATTGGGAAACTGAGCCAAGGTCACTGTGATTAGCTCAGGGCCATGCTGGGAGCGATGGTGATAGCACTTCCTCTAGTGCTGCTCTTGCTGTATTACACACAGAGGGTATCTACCAAGACCTGGTTCTGTCATACCCTTGGGCCCTCCAGCATATCCTGACCAAACTCTTTGACTGCTGGTCATAAAAACATGGGCTGTGGTTTAGGTTTTGACTTTTTTACTCATCAACTGTAGGACCTTGGGCAAGTCACTTTACCTTTTGCATCTCAGTGTTTCCATCTATAAAACGGGCTTCATACCCTTAGAATGGTGGTGATTATATGACATCATAACTTGGGGCATTGTGCCTGGTGCAGATTAAGCAGTTAGTAAATTGCTAGGTATGTCAGGTACGTGTATATTTATGTACAAACATTCTGTCCAGGCTGGACCTTCTGGGGCCCCAGCATGGGCTCGCACCCTGAGCTGCAGTCTGGGCCAGCAATGAGCGCAAGGACAGAGGTCCCACGATGCCGTTCTCAGAAGGAGGTTTCCTCAGCTTCTCCCTGTCCATCCTCCCATCACCAGTCCCTCCTTAGCTGTTGTTACAATGATCCCTACAGCCAAGCATTTGTTCAATAAGCACTTGTCAATGTTACTGCTGGGAAGCAGTGTACTAGGTGCTGTGGGACAGGCAGGCAAGGTAGGAAGAAGGACAGGGCAGTGAGAGAAACCGAGGGCTAGAGTGGGTGGAGACAGGCAGGACACAGTCTTGAAGCCCCCTTTATGAGACTACCATCGATGTGTCCTGGTTAAGAAAGCTCCAGATAAGAAAGTCCAGCCCAGTGAAACAATTTCAGAAAAGGGAGATTCTTAAAGAATTATATACATTTTTTGGCCAAAGGAACAAAGATGACTAACTTGGTCAGTAGTTCACACTACTTGATAGACAAGCTGATTGCAGAGTTCCTTGAAATAGCAAGCTGCTTTGGAGAGTTTGATGGTAATTTTGTGTACAAAAATATTGACAGCTTGGATTGTTGGGTTGCTCTACTTGTGAGCATGCCTGTGGGAAATACCAGAACAATTTCTAAGGTACCAGAGGCCCCCAGAGAGGAAAGGGATTTGTTGAGCATCTTCTATGTGCGAAGCAATGTGTTGTGTGCTTTATGTGACTGACCTCATTCAAGTTATACAGTAATTCAGGGGGGTAAGCACAATTATCTCGATTAGCAAATGAGGAAACTGAGGCACCCAGTGACTAGTGAGTGGCCTGAAATCATTCTGTTAGTTGGGCTGTCTTTGGATGAAAGTAGTTTTAAAAAAAAAAAAAAACACTATGTCTAATTGGCTTCAATAACAAAAAGTGTCATCTCACCTCACAACAAATTTAGCAATAGAAAGACTCTCTCTGATAAGTGGAGTCCATGGTTCAAAGATGTCATCGATGGTTCCAAATTTTTTCAGTCTCTCCTGAATAATGCTATCCCCTAGGTTAGCTTGCCTTTACTTCAGCTCCCCTTGAGGTTGCCATCTGAACACAGTAAAACCCAATATGGTCCAGAGGTGAAAAAGAGAAGCATCAATTTCTAGGTCTCATTAGCACACCTTTTCATAGATGTCCCCAGCAGAAGGTCTTTCCTCTCACTTAGGTCAGATTTGGGTCACTTGACCACACCTAACCAATCCCTGACAAATGGATGAGATGTCCAAGACAGCCTAGACTGGGCAGAGGAGGTTAGAACCCCGGCTTACACACAGAAGGACGGCCACAGGATGACGCAGGGAGAAGACAGTCAAGACAAGCTGGGAGAGGCCTTACAAGAAGCTCACCCTTCTAATACGTTGGCCTCAAACTTCTACGCTCCAGAACTAGGAGAAGATTTCTGTTAAGCCACCCAGTCTATGTAGCTTTGCTGTAGCAGCCCTGACTGACGAATACAAGTGGAATGTCAGTTTTTGCGGTTTTCCTTCTATGCATAGTATTCATTGGTGACTGGAAACCACAGGGAAGGTAGAGGGAGTTAGGAGCCTGAGTACTAACAGGCAGAGAAAAATGGGGAGGACAGACTAGAGAGTATTAGGTGGGCAGTGTGGATGCGCTTTGGCCATTTGATTCCTTCAGACCTAAGCCTAGTCCCTGGAACATTCACAGCACCACAGACCTACTGTGAAGTTCAAAAGGAAAGTTGCTTTGGGTGCAAATATAAATTTGAATTGGGAAATGTTCTCTTTACTCTTTGGTAACTATGAAATAAATAATTCCTGTGTTTTCTCTGTGCCAGTTGGCACCAACTGCACCAGGGCAGTGAGAAGGAACAAACAGTGTAACCCCTGCTTTCAGGGAACTGGTATTTTACTAAAGGAGAATGAGTTTTCCATGACCAGTGAGGGGAAGGTTAGCATCAGAAATCTGGTTGCCAGCCTCCAAAATTCTATTGTCAGAAAGTTTATGGTACACTGGAGTCATTGCTCTTTGTAAAGACAACTGGCCCCATTCAAGGGTCAAACAGAGGAAAACCTCTGCAGAACTCTTCTCCCCAATAGAAAAAGCAAGCCATCTTCTTAAACCATTGTTTTAGTTCCATAAATTATGTCCTTGTGCTTCCTAAGTGAAGAACAAATATATCTTTGGGTTTGAAGTAGAAATAAGTGAAAACAAGGATTTCTAGGAAACAAATACATTTCCTATTTGTCTCTGCACTACAGAGGAAGAAACATGCTTTTCTGACAAGGAAACCACAGGCAAGTGGCGGGTCTTACTGCATTAACCATGATTAGTACTGGGATCTCACTGGTTTTCCTGGAGAACTCAGGAGATTATTCCAGTTGAAGGAATCTGGGTTGGTTTCATTTGTGGCTTTTCTACCAAATATATAGCTTTACTTACCTGGAAGAGGTCGAGGCAAAGCATTGCCTCAAGTCTCACCTTAGGTGTGTGCTCCTGGAGAGGAGCTCAGATCCTGCCTAGCATCCTTCCCCTGCCAAGCTGAGGCTGTGGACATAAAACAATGGTGACCCATCTAAAAACAAACCTGGAGCATCCAGCGTCCCACCCAAAAGCATATTCTGTATCAGTCAAGCCCAGACGGAAAGGGGGATTTATGGAATCTCCTGCCTAGAATTTCTTGCCTTTTTCCCCCTTTTTTTGGCATAAAAGGTTTTTAACATTTACTTTTCCTCATTTATCACTACGACAGGGATGTTTGGATGATGACTTTAAGTGAAATATGTATGCATCCTAAAGATATTTATGTAATTTAGCAAAATTACTTTGTAGGTTTTTTCCAAAAGAATCTGCTCAGTTCATGTCTTGCTAACACCACAAAACATTTTACTAATCACACCCTAATGTGGGAATGAGCACACATTACTTAAACACACCAAATATGTGAACATAAAAATAGTGTTTAAAATATCTCTTACACAATGAATTATGATCACTATGTTAAAATACCAATTTCTAGAGAAAATTGATTTAAGAAAAAAAGCTAATCACAGGACCCTGTGAAAGCAGGCTTCTTCTTCTTTTTTTTTTTTTAGTATCATTTGATGTTCAAGCCAGGAAATTCATGCTGTTGTTTCATTTTGTGTTCCATTATTTTTTCCATTCATTTGCTGAACAATCATCTTCTGAAACATCCCACTTCTGCAGTGGTATCAACTGGCGTGATACCAAAAAGATGTAAATGATTTAATTGAATTAGCTCAATTAGGTAAATTAACAGTTAAGCATATCACACACAAGCTTGTTCTGTTTATACTACGTTATGGAGATAATTTAGTGAGGAAGGAGAATGGGCATGACCAAAATTCCAATGCAGTGAGCAAGATTAGCTGGCACTGGAGAAAATACAAAGATAACAGTCTCTGGAATTAAATCTGGATAAATAATTTATGCGCTGGATTCATTATGTAGTTTGAGTTAAGATAACGACCAGTTGATAGTCAACGAATGTGCAAGAACACCGCCACAGAGAAAAAGTCTGAAGGCAACCACAGTGCCTCTAACCATTCCTGAAGCATACCCCCAGGAAAATTTCAGCATCCCCTGGGGATTCAGACAAATCGAGGCAATGAAAGTCAGTCTGGCTAGCCATAAATCTGTAATGAAACAGAACAAAACAAATAAGACATAGTTTGACTGTTTTCACATACATGCAATTAAGTAAAATAAAACAAGGCTTCTCAACTTAGGCACTACTGACATCTTTATTAGGGGTGGGGAGACTGTCCACACACTGTCGGGTGATTAGCAGTGTCCTGTGAATCTACCCACTGGATGCCAGCAGTACCTGTCTGCCTCCAGCTGTGATAATCAAAATGTTTCCAAACATTATTCAATGTCCCTTGGGTAGGGCAACCAAAATCCCCCTAGTTGAGAACCACTGAAATAAAACAATTGGATATTACCTAACACATATCTTTAGGACTACTGCTTTAGTGAATCATTCACAAAGAACATTGCAACATTTCTAGCACTTATACAGGATGTTACACAAAATTTGAAAAATATTTATTTGAAATATTCTGTTCTTTCTCATCTATCCATTCACTCATCCATTTGGCAAGCAGATATTAAGACCCAAGCATAGCGTTTCAGTGGATAGAGGATATCAATGCCTTCATGGGCACGGAGCAGCTGGCAGACCTGGGAATGAAGAACCACACAGCAGAGAGTAGATACTGGCAGGTGTAGGAGGCTCAGGAAAACGTGTCTGTGTGAGAATGCCTCAGCCTTGGGTAACTTGCTTTTAGCTTCATTTGGCAGAATACAGGGCCAGTAAGGTGGACAGGTGCCACCACTGTCTTTAAAAGTTGGCTAAAACGTCAAGTGGCAATGTGAGAAGTTGGGGGGTTTTAAATAAAGAAGTGTCATTGGTAGTCAGCGCTGACTTCTGGAAATAGCAAAGGTTTTAAAGACACACCCACACAGGTGAAATCCTGACTTTGCCACTCACCAGTTGGGTTACTCAGACAAACTGCAGACTTCTGAGTCTCATGTCCCTCTCTCTAGATGGAAATAATACTAATTAACTTACTGCAAACCTTAAATGAGGCTGTCTATGTGAAACACCTGCCGTGGAATCTGCCCCATAAAAGCCACCCAATAATTATCAGTTCTGCTTTCCTTCAGTAGCCAGTCCGTCCCACATAGACTTTTCTCACGAAGAATGCAATGGAAAGCATATATTTATGAGGTCTGTATGTTGTATTGTATAACCCCAACATCTGGGTTGTATTGTTGAATGCTTGAAGTTGTCCAAACCTTGCCACTGGGTTTTGTTTACTCTAAAGCTAAGTGTTTAAATCCCTTAAATTAGTAACGTCAGTTTGACGTTCATGTTAATCTTCCATGAGATTTTGGGATCTGGAATTGGGAGGTGGTTTTCTCCACCACATCCACGGATCTGGAGGCAAATGTAGTTGTTATTACCACGGGAATCAGGGAGAACACAGAAAGCACCCACTGGAAGAAAGGCTAACTTTCTATACAAAGGGACTGAAGTGTTTCGCTAAGCAAGTTTCTGGCAACTTGTCTTGAATGAGGGTATTTTTATTCTATTCGCAAATAGCAACAACCTAACAGAGGAGAAGGGAGACCTGTTTTGCATTTGGAAATACCAACAAAACCACATTCCCACCCCTTCTGCTAATTTATCACTAACATACACTGAGCTTTGTAAATATAGTGGGATGCAGGACTAAGCTATTTTCTTTGGTATCTGGCATGTGTCTTTCTCATACACACGCTCGGCAGTGATATATCTACAAATGAAGGGGACGTTTCCGAGAACACGTTTCATTGTCATTAACACATATACCTCATGTGTTAAATGCTCAAGACAAAGATGGCCTCTCCCTTATCCCCACTCTTGGCTGGATGCTCCCTTCCTCTGCTGTCCTGTGATAATAGGATTCCCCTTTTCAGGTGACTAAGCCCGGTGAGCCTCGGGGGGGTACAGTCTTTAGAGTGGCTGGTCTCAGACCCTAGCCATCCCTAAAGGCACTTAACATCCCCCTGTTCTGCTGGCCACCAGCTGCAGCTGATGAGGATTTCAGAATTTTCTCTAATCCCTTCCACACCCAGAGGCCTGTTCTCAGAAGTTTAACTTGTATATGTTATGGCTATAATAGCATACACATTCACGATAACCCAAGAAGGAAATGACAGATTCTCAGTGGCCTCAGGTTGTGGAAGGTTCTAGAAGAAAGAGTCAGCCGCTGTGCTACATCTCTGTCCCGTTACCCACTCCCTTTCCTCTCCCCACCTGCCCCAGTCTTTTCTTGTCTCTCCATAAAAAAGATTTTTTTTTAATTCTTTTAGACTTAATAGAAAAGCTCTAAAAATACTTCTGAGTTTTCATATCCTCTTTACCCAGCATCTCCTCGTGTCAACATCATATATAACCACGGTACAGTTATGACAACTAGTAAGTTAGCATCAGTACAGTACTGTTAACTACACTGCAGTCTTTCCTGGTAGTCGCCCGTTTTCCCCCAGATATTCTTTTCCTGGCCCGGGAGCCCACATGGCCTTCACTAGTCATGTCTCCTCTGTTTCTTCCAGCCTGTGCCAGTCCCTCAGTCTTCCCCTGTCTTTCATAACTTGGACCCTTTTGTAAAGTACTGGCCAGTTACTTCACAGAATGTCCCTCTATTACTGTGAGTCTGATGCTTTCTCATGATCAGAATGGGGCTATATGTTTTGCCTAAGGTACCCCGTGGCTGACACCAGGAGCCCCATGTGTCACGATGCTCGTATGTCTTATTAACTTCAATTGGTTGGTTAAGATGGTGTTTGCCGAGTTCTCCTACCATAGAGTTACTATTTTTCCCTTTATAGTTAATAAATATCTTAGAGAAAATGCCCTGATACTATACAAATGTCTTGCTTCTCTTCAAATCTTTGTCCACTAGTTCAACATCTGTGGGCTTGGCCTGCAACAATGATCACTATGGTGTCCTAATGTCAATTTCTACTTCTCTCTATCCTTCTACATGTATTGATCTGAACTCCCAAGACCTTCTGTGTGACTCTCCGAAGAATTTGTGTCCTCACCTTGTAGGATTTTGCCTGGCCTCATGCTCTGATCCCTAAATACCACTCTATAGACATACATACATATATATATAATATATATACATTTTTTTAATGGAAAGAAAGAAGGAAAAAAATGACAAAAAGGGATAAAAGAACCCAGAAAGGTTCTAGTCCAGGCTTACCATGTTACACAGTTCTTTCTTTGAACTTCAGTTTTCTCTTCTCAGAATGACATCTCTAAGCCCCTTCCAGCTTTCACAGGCTATGATTCTGTGACAGGAAGTGGGTTGTGATAGAATTTGCAGCTGGTATCACCAAACAACTCAACAGTGAGGCGAACTTAGGGTGGCAACAGCCACAGACAGGGAAATTCAAGGAGAAGGGGAGGAAATGGTCCATGAATCTTTTACAAGCACTGGTGATACTGACATTAATAATACTTTCCACACCAGGAAACACATTGGAGGGGAATGCTAAGGTTTGGGAAGGAGGCAGCCCCATTCGGGATGAGGTCTTTTATCTCTGCCGGCCCTTGAAACAGATGAATCAGCCCTTTCTCCCCAGACTGAAGACTCCATAGTGCGTGTTTCCACTCTCGGTTTCATTACTTTGCATCAGGCTTAATATCCATTTAAGGCTTAATGGTTGCAGAATTACACTGGATATAAAATATAGTTTTTAACTGGATAGTTTAAGAGCCGAAGTTTTTCTCTTATCCTCTCTGTAAAGCTCACAAAACATTCAGACCTCAAAACTGAAAAAAAAAAAAAAATCTCCTAATCTCTTATTAGCAAAGTCTGTTTCTCTGATTTCTAACCCGTAACAATTTGTGCTGATAGTCAAAGTATACAGTTAGAGATTGCAGCTTATTTTGCCTGTCTTTTAGATATATCAGACATCATTTAAAAATAAAAAGGCTGAGAGAGAAACATTTGTGACTATGAAAGGGAGAGTTGGCTCCTAGAGTTAAATGTGAATGCTGGGTGGGACGAAACCCCCAGGAGCTGATTATGGGCAGCAGTCTCTGTTACAGAGAGAGAAGACTCCAGAGATAAGGAAAATTCAGATCAGTCCCCTATCCCTTTAATTTGAGCCAGTGTCTGTTAAATTCCTTTTCCCAACCAGTCTCTTGTCAGATCTGCTAGCAAACACAGGAGTGCATTGGTTTGAGATCATATCTCTTAATTCCTCATTTTTAATAAGAAACTTTTGAAATTTTGCTGTACAGTTGCTTTTGGTAAATATAATTTGAAAGGTTACAGGGAAAAAGAAGTGGGAGAATGAGTAGCCAGTTTGTCACCCATTACCATGAAGTTTCTGTGTTATTGATTAAACTGTGAGTTTACTCTCTTACAGACAGGGACATGTATCTGTTAGTCACTGCTGTATCTCGAATGCCAGGCATGGTGCCTGGCATGTGGTTGGTGCTCAGTGAACCCCTGACACATGAATAAATGGTTGATTATAGAAAATATCTCAGTGTGAGTTGCATCCTGAGCTGTGTTCCCTTTCATTTACCTTTGAGCTGATGATTGTAGGTGGGAGGTAATCTTATAGGAATAATTACACATAAGGGTTATATATATATAATACTTTGTAACAATTCTTATCAAAATGCATTTTGGGAGAGTTAAAAGATATTATTCAATGAAAAGATTCAGTGGTCAAAGTTTGAACTGTAAAGTTTAAGAAGTTTTTTTGTTTTGAACTACAGGACTTATCAGAGCCTTTCATACTTTGAATGAGTGTTGGGACTTACAAAAGAGCCATGAAACAGCAGACTTTTGAATATTATTTTTCTTTCTTATACCATCTTTTGTGTAATTATCAAATGAATACAGTCTGAGAAACATTAATATTATACAGAGCATTTAATTTGGGCAAATCATCCTAGAATGGTTATTTTCTATCTTTTCAGTATTTGACTTTGTTCTAGTTACAAATGTACATGAATCAAATGTACAACATGCCCTCAGTACTCAAATACTTGTTCGGTGAATGAATGAATGAGTTAATGAATGAGATTAGTGACTATATCAGATTAATATTGTTTTATATATATATGATATAGGGAGTAGCATCATCATTATCAGTATCTAAAGGAGTTGTGGAGATTTCCCAAAACTATGAGATTTCCCAAAATGTAAATTTTTTTGCCATTCCCACTGATACTCTCCCTCCCCACAATAAAGCTACTCAATATGTTTTGCTAATTGCAGTAACTTTTCAAAGAGTCTTCCATATCTGGTCCTGCTGCTCTCCAATCTGTCCTGCCTGGGCCTTATATGCTATCAACTGAAAAGGAAAAGTGCACAACTGAAAAAAACAGAGTTGTGAGTTTAGTTTTATTTGAAGCAAAATGAGGACTATAACCTGGGAGAGAGATTCTCAGATGGCTCTGAGGAGCTGCTCCAAAGAGGTTGGGGTGGGGGAATGGGGAGGTCAGTATACGTAAGATTTTAGCAAAAGAGGGTTTGTGCGATTAAGCACCAGCTCAAATAGAAAGAGTAAGGAGACTAATTTGGATTTTCCTTATCTCTGGAGTCTTCTTTCTCTGTAACAGAGACCATTGCCCATGATCAGCTCCCGGGGGTCTTGTCACCAGCATGTGGCTAGTGAGCTCATCCTTGCAGCGGCAGGTGACGAATGCCAGGTTTCAGTTCCCAGTGCCCACCTATCAGTCGGCTGCGTCGTGCTCTCAGCTCAGTGGGCCTCCTCAGACATGGCCCCAACTCACCACCAGCCTGACCTCCCACTTCTGTATTGGCAGCGCTCCACACCAACCAGGCCTCTGCCCGTTTCCTGAGAAATTTCTCCTTCCTGTGCTGCTTTTTGTGTTGTTTCTTCTGTCTGGAATGCCTGGGGATTCCCACATCATTTATGCAAAGGCCCTCTTGAAATACCACCTATTTTTTCATATTCATTTCAGACCGCCTCCTTTATGAGGATATCCCGAGTTCTGATATTTTCTGATCTCCTTGGTATTCTCTTACATCAACCATAATTACCTAGTATTCACTTTGTTCTGTTGACCTCTTTTCTACCCGAACCCACACCTCCAACCCCTCACACACACTGCATTGTAAACTTCTGCAAGGTTGCATGTTGTTCTTTTTTGTTTTCAGTACCTCCCACTTCTCCTTGCACACAGTGGACCCTCAGCTAATCTTTGGTGAGTTGAGCACTCCTCTTAGGAGCCATAAATGCATCTGAATGATTGCTTTTCAATAGAGCAGCATAGAGAGACCAGACTTTCCTTAAGAAAGCTGAAGTTCCAAATGGGAAGCCCCAATTATCTTCTAGAATTTAGAAGCATCAGATTTACTAATGGGCTATATTGCAGAAGTTCATTGGTAAGTCTGTTGTTTGGAATCTGGGTTAAATTTTCCCTTGGAAACAGTTTTATACATGGTTGTGTCTCCCAGCCAGCCCACAAAAGCCTATTTAATTTGTAATGTGTCTAAAGGCCGATACTAATAGCAGCCCCAGGGGTTCATCGGCCTCTTCTCTCAGGCCATTGCCAGTCTTAACACTACAGACCTTGCCCTGAGGCAAAGTATGAGGCAAGGGTGGAACCGGATCAGGGGCACAGTCTCCAGCAGCTGTGGATGATGGAGGAGGGTGGAGGGAAGGAGGCAAACAGGAGGAGAGGGGCCGTGATAACCAAGCTAGGCGTCTGGCCTGGAACAGCCCTTCTCTCCTGCCGTAATGGGTACAATGTGAGCCAAAGTACATGGGACTTCCGGGGATAAGTACATCCTCTGACATTTATTTCTATTAGAAAGTCTTTGGAAAGCCGCCTGCTTGTGCTTGTCTCAGGGGTTTGCGATTGTTCTTCCTGTAGTTTTTACCGCAGTAGAAACTGTATATTAACAAAGAAACCAAGGAAAGACTTATTTCAGCAAGTGGAGGCAACCACTATGATATTGACTAGAGGCCACAAACTTAATGCCTGGGGGCTGGGCAGGCAGAGGGAATGTCTGCTGCAGAGCAGTTGAGTAAGAAGACTAGGGGAATGGGGGTCGGTGACCCACAGTGCGCATGCTTCATCCAAGGGAAGCAGCTTCCACTTAGCTCCAGTCAAGTGCTCACCCGGGTTCAAAATATTCAACTTTTTCAAGAGAAGTCATCAATTTCAATTTTATGTACTATTCCCTGAATTTGATATGTTGACAGTTAATCTAAAAAATTTTAAACACACACATCTATGAGTCCCACCCATGAAATCTTTCCTATACACACTCATATTTCACTTAATGTAGTCCTCGGGAAAAAAAGAATTATAAATAGAATTTTTGTAAGTAGACTTGCATATTCCCATTTGACAGACACTAAAATTTCAGAGACATGTTAACACATTTGAAAAATCACACACTTCAGGTAATAGTTCATGAACATCTTTCAAGGGGAAAGTGCCAATTTCTGATAAAACTTTAACAATAATGCATTAATCTCTACTAAATAGAATTGCTAACACCTCTAAAATTCAGAGTAAAATAGAAAACAGGAAATTTTTGACCAAGGACTGGGATACTTTGAGATGGAAACTCACATCAGCAGTTCCAAAGTCAACTCTGGGCACTTGGCCATTCCCATTCTCTGCAGATTCTGTATCGCAGGAATCTCTCTTTAAAATTCTTAGTCTTTCTACAGTAGCCCCTGGGGTCATTCACCCAGAGTGCAGGGGCCTACAAGTTCTCTGGCTATAGCCTGTCCACCCTTTGATAGCATCCTGCCAGCATGAGACCTGTTTGTGGTGGCCATCAAGAGTGCGTTGTGAAGACCTCAGTGCCGTGAACAGTGCCATGAAGGAGAACGCCATGTCCATCCCACACAACAGAGCGCTATGCTTATCTGAGAGGCAGGCAACCGGAAACCAAAAGCAGGCACCTTGTCTTTAAGGTGTGAACTTCTGATTCTAGCTGCCATTGAGATGAGTAAGTCACTTTAACACCTTTGCTTTACGGTCTGTATCACCAAAAATGTACCTACCCCATGGGTTGTTCTAGGAGTGAGATGAGATCACACAATTTTGCACTCCGTGGCTGGGAACCATCATGAACATTCTTTCTTAGTAATACCATTTGCATCGTTGGAGCATGTGGCCTCTCCCATTTGGATCTTCCTCTGGCCTCCAACTTCTGTTTCTGAAGATCACGTCAGTCCAGGAGCTGGAGACAGGACAGCACTGACCTATACTGTGGTACTGCAGAAACTGCTCCTTCAAATGAGACATGCAAGTGTGTCTCATGAGTCCAGACTTCTTACCACCTTATCCAGGACATAGGTGTCCCCAGACCAAATGTAACTATTTTTTTCTTGTCTTTGGGTGTATCCAGCATTGGTGACTCAGCCCCGCTGCATCTTCTCCATGCTCAGACACATCACTGGTCTCTCCAGGGAACAAGAAGCTTTTAAAGGGCAAAGCATGTTCTTCTGTCTTGCTGTCTACATTGCCAAGCTTGGCACTATAAACAAAAAGGTACTTAATGAGTTGCTTTTTTAGCAAAGAAACTACTCATTCGGGTGAAATATTCATCCAGGCAATGAATTAACATTTTCATTTTGCCGTGGCTGGCTTTGACCAAATGAATGAATCCCCGTACTGAATGCAAGGAAAGAGCTATTTAAACGAACAGCGGGAATCCCTTCCACAAAGCCAGGTTGAAATGAATGGGGAGAGCCAATCTTTTTTTTTTTTTGAAATCCCTAGCGCTTGTCTATAAAGTTTGCTTCAGTCTGGCGGATGGGGTACTGCTCGGGTCGTCTCAGCTGGAATTTGATGCAGCGTGTGGTCCTTCTCCAGGGACAGTTTAGAGAGCACGTGGACCCCATGTGCGGTCACACCTGTCTCCCGTTCTGAGCTGGGACTGAGCCGTTCTTCAGACCCTGACACACAGCAGCCTCTAGGCCACAAGCCTGGCCCTCTGGGCCACCCAAGGGGAATGTCAAGGGCCTCTGCTGCCCTGACCTCACGCCTAAAAGGCCCCAAGGTCAGTTAGTTGGAAACTGGGTTTCCAGAGCTCTGCCTGCCTTGTGCTCCTCTCGTTCCCAAAGGAGTGTGCATCTCTAGCCCCCGGCTCCAGACCGCAGAGCTACTGGCTGCTGCGATCCTGGCTTGCAGTTAGCTCTTGGCCAGATTCACTGGGGATGAAAAGGAAGGGCAGATGTGTCAATGAGGAACCAGTAGCAGCTGCAGCTGCTGCTGGTTAGAGTTACTAGCATCCAAATCCTACTGTCTGTCCCCAAGACCTCAAGACACTGACTGGTCCTGAGTGGTTTCTCCCTCTCTAGTCACTTCGGCTCTGAGACCATTGCCTCTGCCTGGACATACCACAATACACTTAGTTTTTGAAACTCCGTGTGTGCTCTGATATCAGTCAGTGCAAAAATGCCTACAGGGAACTTGGAATGAGCAACAGCCTCTTAGGTCCCAGGCCAGATCCCTCCACCCAAGCAGGAAAAGCTGCTCCACAGGCTTCTGCACCCTTCTCCTCCCACCCGCCCCCAGCCTTCCCCTCCCATCCTTGGCTGCCTCCCCCATGACCTGAGCCTCCCGTCTCCATCAGAGGAAACGGGTAGGTGCGCTTCCCTTGACTGCTGTTCGCTTTCCCCCAGCCTGTGGGAATCCGAGGTTGGGGTAGGAATTGATAAAAGCGAGCATTTTGCCATAAAAAGAATCTAAGAGGGCAATGGAAGGCCATCCGTACGATTCCCCAGGCTGTCTGTCTTTGAAAAGGAAGATCTGGCCAAACCTACAGAACTTGCTGCCTCTGGAGTTTACTCTTTATTTCACTCTGTGCAGCACGTCCTTGTGTATGAATTAAAGATTAAAGGCAACTTAACCTGCATTTTGCTATATCTCTATATACAGGAGAGGAAAGGAGGGAGGGAGTGCAGGTGTTCGGCTTGGTCTCCTGGTTCTCACACCGGACCAGGCAATGCGAGGCTGAAGATGGAAAGATCGGGGGTCTCGTCTCTTCCTGACCCCGCTACTCCTTCATGCCAGGACCTCTGGCACGTCACTGAACCAGTCTGTGCCTCCAGTTCCTCACCCATAGACCAAGTACAATGATACCTATCTGGACTCCTGACGTGTCCTCTGCCACACCCTGTGGGTCTCACAGTGGTGATGACATCATTGCAGCACATTGAACACAGGACTCAAGGCGCAAATCAGCTTTCAGGGGAAAATCAGCATTTGGGCCCCTAAGTCCAGGTAGGTATCATTGTACTTGTTCTATGGGTGAGGAACTGGAGGCACAGACTGGTTCAGTGACGTGCCAGAGGTCCTGGCATGAAGGAGTAGCGGGGTCAGGAAGAGACGAGACCCCCGATCTTTCCATCTTCAGCCTCGCATCGCCTGGTCTGGTGTGAGAACCAGGAGACCAAGCCGAACACCTGCACTCCCTCCCTCCTTTCCTCTCCTGTATATAGAGATATAGCAAAATGCAACCAGTTCTGGATGGTTCACAAACGAACTCTAATCCCACCTGCTTCTAGTCTCCAAACACAGGCACTACCTTTGCAGTCCCTTAAGCCAGGGTTTCTAACCTCAGCACAACTGCCATTTGGGGCTGGATCATTCCAGCCCCAAGAGAATTCTGTGGTGGTTCCGTGAATTGTTGAATGTTTAGCTGGATCCCTAGCCTCAACCCACTAGATGCCTGAAGCACCCGCAAGCTGTGACAACCAGAAGAATGTAAACATTGCCAGACACCTGCTGCAGGACAAAACCCCTCCACTGAGGACCACTGCCTTCGAGTCAACAACCTGACCCCCTCCTCACCTTGGAAGAAGGAGCACCAAAACCCATGATCCAATTAATTGTTACCATAAGGAACTGAACCCCAAATGCACAGGCTGATTCCACGTCTTACTCAGGAACTGGAATGTCAGCAGACAATATAAACCAGCCCAGCGAAAGTTCAAGAAGATAAGACTGTGAAAAAAAAATACAGTCCCAAGCCATTCTCCGTTATTCTTCAGTCATTTTTTGTACTGCTAATGTCTTATTAGTCCGAATCATGGATCATTGACCTGATAAAGACCACCCCACACAATTGCACTCATCTTACATGCTAGTAAAGAAATGCCCAAAATTCTCCAAGCCAGACTTCAGCAATACGTGAACCGTGAACTCCCTGATGTTCAAGCTGGTTTTAGAAAAGGCAGAGGAACCAGAGATCAAATTGCCAACATCCGCTGGATCATGGAAAAAGCAAGAGAGTTCCAGAAAAACATCTATTTCTGCTTTATTGACTATGCCAAAGCCTTTGACTGTGTGCATCACAATAAACTGTGGAAAATTCTGAAAGACATGGGAATACCAGACCACCTGACCTGCCTCTTGAGAAATCTGTATGCAGGTCAGGAAGCAACAGTTAGAACTGGACATGGAACAACAGACTGGTTCCAAATAGGAAAAGGAGTACGTCAAGGCTGTATATTGTCACCCTGCTTATTTAACTTCTATGCAGAGTATACATCATGAGTAACACTGGACTGGAAGAAACACAAGCTGGAATCAAGATTGCCGGGAGAAATATCAATAACCTCAAATATGCAGATGACACCACCCTTATGGCAGAAAGTGAAGAGGAACTAAAAAGCCTCTTGATGAAAGTGAAAGAGGAGAGCGAAAAAGTTGGCTTAAAGCTCAACATTCAGAAAACGAAGATCATGGCATCTGGTCCCATCACTTCATGGGAAACAGATGGGGAAACAGTAGAAACAGTGTCAGACTTTATTTTGGGGGGCTCCAAAATCACTGCAGATGGTGACTGCAGCCATGAAATTAAAAGACGCTTACTCCTTGGAAGAAAAGTTATGACCAACCTAGATAGCATATTCAAAAGCAGAGACATTACTTTGCCGACTAAGGTCTGCCTAGTCAAGGCTATGGTTTTTCCAGTGGTCATGTATGGATGTGAGAGTTGGACTGTGAAGAAGGCTAAGCGCCAAAGAATTGATGCTTTTGAACTGTGGTGTTGGAGAAGACTCTTGAGAGTCCCTTGGACTGCAAGGAGATCCAACCAGTCCATTCTGAGGGAGATCAACCCTGGGATTTCTTTGGAAGGAATGATGCTAAAGCTGAAGCTCCAGTACTTTGGCCACCTCATACGAAGCATTGACTCATTGGAAAAGACTCATGCTGGGAGAGATTGGGGGCAGGAGGAAAAGGGGACGACAGAGGATGAGATGGCTGGATGGCATCACTGACTCGATGGACGTGAGTCTGAGTGAACTCCAGGAGATGGTGATGGACAGGGAGGCCTGGCGTGCTGCGATTCATGGGGTTGCAAAGAGTTGGACACGACTGAGCGACTGAACTGAACTGAACAGCCCTCCTAGACTTGTAGTAACATCTGCTGGACACTCAGAGCCTTTTCAGGCACAGGCAGGATGTGAACAGGAAAGTGTTGAACAGATGCTTATGGGCTAGGTGTGCCCACTTGGCTCTGAATCTGTACTTTAGTGTCTCTGTAACAAGTGTTCACCAGAATTTATCGCATTCCACATGGGTGTATGAGCCCAGAGCAGCTATATTAAACTATGGGTATCTGCCAAAATGGATATTCTTTAGGATGAGTGAGTGAGTGAAAATTGCTCAGTCATGTCCGACTCTTTGCTACCCCCATGGACTATGCAGTCCATGGAATTCTCCAAGCCAGAATCCTGGAGTGGGTGGCCTATCCCTTCTCCAGTGGATCTTCCCAACCCAGGAATTGATCCAGGGTCTCCTGCATTGCAGGCAGATTCTTTACCAACTGAGCTATCAGGGAAGCCCATTTAGGATGAGCCTTCTTAAATCTCAAACAGTGAAAAAAGGCAGGAGGAGACCCTAAATGTTGACCCTGATGCCTATGGTCACTTGAAGACATGAAATTGTCTTCAGGTCCCGCCGGCTTACAGCTGCTCCTGCCTTGACTGTGGTTCTGTGGTAGCTCCTCTGACTGGGTAGATCCCCAGGACGGGTTGTGTGGATCTGTAGGGGGGAAACTTCATCATTTGCTGAGGATCAGAGAACCTATATGGCCAATAAGTTCTATGCCCCAAACCAGAATCATCAGCAATGTGTTGGTACCAGAAGAACCAGCTCTTGGTACCTGTATGGGGTTGATTCAGAGAGGGCGGGGGATTCATTCAAGGTACTCTCAGCAGCTGATGCTCAACAAGGCATTCAACAGAGCATCCTGAGGCCAGCTCTCTCGTCCAGATGTTTTGACTCTGCTGCCTCCTCCTAGAGAACAAGGAATGTGTATGCCCTCGACCCCCTCCCTAGGGCCGTGTGCCCCCTCCCCTCCAAAAGCATCTGCATTGGACACCACTGGGAAGCGCATTCCTAGGAGGAATTGTTTGTATGGCACTTTCCAACATCCCCTGGAGCCAAGAAAAGATTTACATTTGGCTGGCAGTGTGCAACAAGGCCCAGTCATTTCCTCTCCTTTCAAGAAGATTCCGAATGAACATAAATCTCACCCCAGCTCTGACAGCCTCCAGTCATCTGTTTACCAAAATAAACTTTAAGCATACATTGAAAACTAATTCCTAGTGAAATATGCATCCCCATGGCATTCAAGTCTGGTATTTAATGTCTTTTTTATGGTTAATAATGCATCAAAAGCATCCCCAGTCTGAAGCTGTCATTACATCACACACATGATGTGCAAGGCCCATTTCAGTGTCTAAAAAACTTGGAGTCAGTTTTTATTTTCTTAAAAAAAATACTAATGTATAATTATAGTGGCCTGTTTCCCTCTATCTGTATTTCTTTTTAATAAATCTGCTGCTTGATGAGATCAATCCACTGAAAATACCTAGAGAGGTTCTTTGCTTTAGACAGATAAAGAGATGTGCTATATAAACAACTCCAAATCCCCTCATTAGAACTGGGTTCTATTTGGAGAGCACCTTAGTCTTCTTTTTTATTTTATGTTGCTTTATATTAAAAAAAAAAAATCCAGGATTATATAAAGGAGTACAGTTAAGCCTCCTCCTTCCTGGTAGACATAGAAAAATAAAATATTTGAATCAAAACATTGGCTTTCATTTCAATGCTGGCTCCCTAAAGTTAGCAAAATCAGGGAAGCTCCATTTGCCTTCTGTTAATAGCAAAGCGAACATTGCTCTAAAGTCTTTCCTTATATATCTTTTTGGCCACTAATGATGAGAACAAAATATGAATGGAAGGGAAGATGAGGCTTGAAATTTTCCTTCCTGAGATGTCTGGAGGCTTAGAAGTGTAGGAAGCCCCAGCCCCATCATGGCCATCTATAATGACCACATTCATGCCCACGAGTGATTTTTTTGCCACCCTGGACCATTTCCGATGACCCAAGGATGAGGCAATGCTGTCAGAGCAGCCATCTTACAACTGCTTGGGCGTTGCACAGTGTCTGCTTACCAAGGACCAAGTGAGATAACGGGATAATGTATGCAAAGTGTTTAGGGTGGGCATGCACCCGGGAGACACAAAATGGCAACAGTTAGGACTCGGAGCAGTGGTTGGAGCAAGCGATGGCTGTAGGCTCAGACGCTCTGGGATGAGGAGGGACATTGCTGGACTCAGAGACTTAGTTTGCTTGTGTGTAAAATGGGGGTCGTAGTTGCTCAGGGAGTAGATCATAAATGTTCTGACCATAAAAAAAATGGTAATTACGTGACATGATAGAGATATTAGATGATCCTAGGTAGTAATCATTTTGTGATACATATTACATATCAGTCAATACAATGTACACTTTATACTTTTAAAGTATGTCAATTGTATGTCCACAAAGCTGAGGGAAAACGTTGTGGGGGGTGGTATGCGGGGATAATAGCATCTGACTTACTTTCACGTGATTACTATGATGATAAAAATGAAATAATATGTACTGATATAAACTGTAAGTACTCAATGGATGGTAGCTATTAACAACAACAACACCGACAGCAGTACCTATAATTAGCTCTGTAATTTGCAAGCACTTAGGTAATGTGATCTTGTAGTTGCTTTACAGCCCCTCTACTTAAGATTTGCTAATGATGGCGGATTTGGATCCACAGTGCTGAGTTTAAGCCGAGATTCATCCTAGCAGATCTGAAGAGTTTTTGCTCCTCTGCCGATGTGGCAAACACATGTGTTAGGAAGTAGGGAAGGAAGTAAAGGATAGTTACTTTCACAACGTACAGGTCTTAACATTTTGATGGTTAGTTCTAGAAAGCCATTGTAAACCACAGAATATAGGCTGGAACCAAGCCTTCTTTGGCACCTGATGGAGGATATCTGTCCAGAGACTAGAAGCTGACTTGGTAAAAGGTCACACTGATCGAATTGGTGGGGGTGGGTGGAAGGGGTCAGGGCTGCCCCCAGGTGGCCTTAGCTTTTCCTCAGCCCCTGACACTTGTTTCTTGGCTGCTTCCGCCCGGCAGGGCACTTTGGAGACTGAATCCTGTGAGGTTCCCCGGTGCAAGAAGGCTTTCTGCTTCTTCCTTTGCTTAGTTCTTTTTGGAGATCTGAACTGTGGGGTTCCCCAAAGGAACTCCTACTCCCTTAATGATCCTCACAGGAGTTTTCTTCCATCTTTGGCTAGAAAAGAACATCCCAAGATCCAAAGTCAAAGCAGCAGTAACTTGTGCGCCACCAGTGCCAAGATGTTTCAGGCAGCCTGTTCGTTTGGTTATTCACCCTTCGTCCCTTCCTCGCCCTCCCTGTAACTCTAGTTCTGGGCATCTCTCCCAGAGCTGACAGCCTCACAATCTGGAGATAAATGCTGTGAGCTCTCCCTTTCAGAAGCGGTTTAAGAAGTTACCATTTGGATGTGTTCGCCACTGGCTTCCTTTCAGTTCCCTTGCGGCCCCCTCCCACCCAGCACAGATCCTTTCTTGGTTTCCCTATTGTTCAGCTCCACGGTACTTTTTAAGTGTCAAAGCAAATTTGTGTTTCCAGTAAGAAAGCACCTTTTGCTTTTTGCGTTTTTTTTTTAATTGCATGTGACCCTGACGATTGTAATTCCCACGGAAAACTTAACCATGCCCCTAAGAAAAGGCAGACACGTACACAAACGCAGCCAGCAGCATACGCTCCATGCCTCTGCACACCCTGGCAGACACACAATTGCATACTGTAAAGCTGGCTAATGTTGATGCATCCAGGTTGGAAATGACAGGATATTGTGGACGGCCAGTCATTTAATGAACCCCTGCGGGACCAGTCTTGGTGACTAACAATTTCTCTCCAACTCATCAGGCAAGGGAATCGCGGCCCTCAGTGTTTCACTCCATCACACCACCCACCCCCCCTGCCCGCTTCTTCCTGCTCTACACAAACAAACCAATTACAGCAATGGATATAAATTGGACCCCTTTCCTGAAAATGCTCCCTCAATCTTTTTTCTGCCCTTCCTTACTCAGCTCCAATCAGCCTGCCCACCATGTGAACTGTATGCACACACAAGCACACACATACACACAGGCATGTGTGCATATGCGTAATCTGTGTCACAGCCTTCAGACTTCCTGTTCTCTGGTCCAGTCTGGTTTTAGCTGCCCTATGTCTCCTTAATATGCTATCATGTGGCATACAGATTAAGAATGGCCTTTCTTTCAATTCTTTACCTCCATTTTTTTTACATTGCAGCCAGCCCCAAACCTTCCTCTCTCTCCATCATACCTTAGGGTAGCTCCCTAATTTCTGTGTGGTACCTTGTGTAACTCCTATTGGTATTAACTGCGTCCTCCGTCTCAGTTATCAATTGATCAGTTACTTTAGAGGCTTTGTGTAAGGACTGACTCCTGCTTAAATGAAACTATTAAAATGTCAGATTCACACTCTTAAGAGGAGTGACAAGTTGAGTAGCTGGGTTTGAGTCATCCTAAGTAAGATAGCAAGAAAGTTATCACTTCTACATCAGCACTAGTGATACTTTGAGTCTGCAGGTCACTCTTGGTCATGGAGTCACTCTTCTCACAGTTCTATACACGTAAGCCTCCACACGGACGTAGACACATTTCAAAAGAGAGACATTTGTCCCCTCCAGCAAGCGAAACAATTACCTAGTTATCTAAGTAGAATGATAGATGTCTGATAGATCATAGGTTGGAGACATTTTAGAAATATTAATAATTTGAATTTTTAGTGTCCTTTCCCATTTACAAATAACATCCCCTGTATAATTCTCTTGAGCTCAGAGCCAGCCAGCAAGGGTAGAGCCGCCTCCTCCACCCGCTGCCTCCTCCACCCGCCGCCTCCTCCACTTTAAAGCAGGGTCTGTTACCTGGAGCCCATCCACCCCACTGTCTCTGTGTGTCTATCCAGATGCTGCCCAAGGTCCCAGGAAGCACCAGAGGAACAGAAAGAGCTTTTCCTACAGTCATGTTGGCCTCAGTGTAATGCACTGAGAGCCTGTGAAGGGACCCTGGTGGGTTCCAACCATCCCCTGTGCTTTCTGGCTGTTTTTTTTTTTTTTTTTTTTTTAACCAAAATACCTGTGGGTTTTATTGGCTGGATTGTGATGGGCGGCAGTGGGGAGAAAGACAACACTGGGCATTAAAAATGACAAAGCACTTTCATTTGACACAGCTATCCGAGGAAGTTGGAAATGAACATATTTTTCTAAGGGAAAGCAATTTCAGCAGCCCTGCCTGTGTACAGATGAGCAGGACTGTGGACCAGCTCAGGATGGCTCCCGACATTCCCGGGGAAAGACGGATGATTGATGTTTTCTCATTAATGTGGGTTGGGGAGATTTTTATGCAAAATTCAAAAAAGAAAGAAATCCCAGTTTGTACCATTCTTTCTTTCACAAGGGCCTTCCTGAGCTAGAGGCTGACAGACGTGGAGACAGAGCTGCACCAGAATCACGTGGAGGTGACGGGTTCACTTCTGGGCAGTCAGATGAGCCAGACATAGCCAGGCCTGGCTGCTGTGGAGGATAATGTTCCCTCTGGGGAAGAACACAAGGTAATAAATGGCTTTTGCAGCAATTAGACACAAGAGCAAAAGGTGAACCTCCAACTCCACGATGCCATCTCTTTTTCAGGAACAGCAACAAAAAATGACCATGAGCCGTCAAGGTGGAAGCACCTTCCCCCTGGCGGAGGATGGTGTGGCTGTCCTTTTTACTTTTAGTGAACCCTCCAGTGCAGCTCCTTGTGGGTTTCTCAGACCATGTGTTTGGTAGGAGCTGAGAGAGTCCCATTCCATCTTTCATTTTCTAAAATGCATTCAGAATCACATTATTATAGATTATGCAAGACAGGAACATGGTTGAGATGAAAAAGTAGCCCTTGATGCTTCTCAGAGAAGGAAACCAGACTGACCTGTTGGAGACCTAGCTTCTGACTCTTTGTTTTTGCACAGATCGACTTGCCTAAGGGAAAAGTTCAGCTCTTTCTTCCTTTTAATCCCTGTCCTATGGGAGTTGTGAAAACATGAAGCAAGGAGAGAAGATCCCTGCAAACTCCCGTCACACACCAGCGGCTCTATGCACAAGCACGCGCGCACACACACACACACACACACACACACACACAATGGAATTGAGGTTTTAGTTCTTAAACTTGACAGCTTGGTTACAGGGAATAGGGCTTGGGAATTGGTGTTGTGCAAGGCAGAGTATCACATCTATTCTGGTTAGCTGTGTGGCCTCAGAGAAATCACTTAACCTCTCTGAGCCTTAGTTTCCTCATCAGCAACAAAAAACGAAAGAAACAAAGCTTTGGATTTGATGATTTTTGTGATTCCTTCCAGACTCAGCATTCTCTGATTCAGGGAATTCATTTCTAAATGAAAGTCTCACTTAGGAAGGCCCATGGGTTTTGCGTGCACGTCTGTGTCCCAGGTGTGCACAGCAGAGAATGCAAGGACTCTGTTCTGTTCTCCCCTAGCACAGCCTCCATGGGCAGGCTCTCTCCTGTCTTTCCCCATCCTCCTATGCACTTTCAGTGGCCCTGTTAAATCCAGGCAACTATACATCTTCAGAAAATCATAATCAGAGGGATGCTGGAATGACGCATCTCTCAATCTCCAAACCCTAGTGCAAACCAGCACTCAATGCTGCTGGAGGCCATGGAAGTAACCGTGGCCTGCTTGAGCCTGCAGGGAGATAGGCTGAATGCTCCAGTGCCTGCAGCCTGTCAATAGCCCTGAATAAACTAATCGACTCATTTACACCTTCGTGAAAATGGATCTTGGAGTTGGTGAAGTAGGGGTGGTAGAGACAATACCAACACTGAGTGGAGAAAAAAAGAGAAGGGCCGGGCTTCCCTTGTGGCTCAGCTGGTGAAGAATCTGCCTGCAGTGTGGGAGACCTGGGTTCAATCCCTGAGTTGGGAAGCTCCCCTGGAGAAGAGAAAGGCCACCCACTCCAGTATTCTGGTCTGGAGAATTCCATGGACTGTATAGTCCATGGGGTCACAAAGAGTTGGCCACAACTGAGTGACTTTCACTACGAAGGATAAACATGATGTCTTTCCTAAAGGGAAAGGGATGCAGTGTCTTCAGAAGTTCAGGGCAGGTGATGAGGGTGGTGAAACATTGCCTGAGTCTAAGAAACTGAAGTTCCCTCTGCTCTCTTGCTCTTGGCCACAGGTCCACCTTGATATTTCCACTCATCCCCACCCCCAAGGGAAGGAATGCCACAAGTCTCCATTTCTTTTCCTGTTTAGTAGAAACTTCCCTGATGGCTCAGACTGTAAAGCGGCTACCTACAATGCGGGAGATCTGGGTTCAATCCCTGGGTAGGGAAGATCCCCTGGAGAAGGAAATGGCAGCTCACTCCAGTATTCTTGTCTGGAAAATCCCATGCATGGAGAAGCCTGGTGGGCCACAGTCCATGGGGTCGCAAAGGGTCGGACACCACTGAGCAACTTCAATTTCACTTTCACAGAAACACTAGACTTACCTTTCTAAGAACCCATTCACAAAGATGGATATCCAGATGCTAAACGTTCCTTTTGACTTTTTTCCAAGGGTCACTTAAGACCCACTAGCACTTATCATCCATCTTGTGATGGCATAGGGCAACCCTAGATCGAGGCTGAGATGTCCCTCGACTTCCTGGGCAGTGGGGCTACACCACTGTGTGCTGTGAACTGTGTGCCCCAGCGTTCAGCCCATGAAGGGATGCGGTCCTGTACGTGTGCTCAGGGGGATCCCACCCCACTCCTCTGACAAGGTTGGGTATTAACCCCCCCCCCCCCCCCACACACACACACATGCAGTGGAAAGGGATCGATGCTGTGCTTAGAAGCTGACTCTCAGATTTTCCAAAAAGCCTCTGTTTGGAGCATTTGCTGGCTTTTGTGGTATAAGCATTCCCACTGTGACTCCCATAGTCTTGAGTGTGGTTAACAACTGGCTCATTTCCAAAAATTGAATCACCAGTTCTCACCAAAAGGCCAGCCCCTGCACCCCACTGAAAAGGAGTCCCCTGATGCCAACTAGAATTACCAACAGTGGCATGGCCTTCTTCCTTCCCCTGGAAATCAAATGGGTTGTTTATCCCAGAGACTGGTGGAGAAATGCTTAAGATCAACTAGAACGATTCTGCTTTTTCCTAGACCCCATCTCTTCTCTCCCAACTCCCATTCTCTTGGAGGACACATCTAGGTTTATGACTTTAAATTCCATTGAATTGCTGAATTCTCTCTAAATTATCTATCTCCCTGGAATCCCAGACTGTTCAACTTCTAACAAGTATCTCAAACTTAGCATTTTTTATAATAGAACAGGAGTCTTGATGTCCTCTTCCCAGAATTTTCTCCCCCAGTCTGGCCCAACTCGGTCAATGGTGCCACAGCCCACTCCTCTTCACCCGCTGCATCTAATCTACCAGTCAGACCTACGGACTTTACCTCTGGGGCACAGCCTGAATCCAGCCCTTCCTCCTGTCCCACCAGCCTCCTGACCCAAGCCAACGTCACTGCTCACTGAAGCCCTGCGATTACGTCTTTACTATTCTCCATTCTATTGTTGACCCTGCAGTCTGTTTTCCGTACCACAGGCAACAGATAGCTTAAGACACCCCAGTGGCTTCACATCCCACACAGGATTCCCCCAGATTCCCTGTGCTCACTCTGCCTCATCCCCCCCGCCCCCACATCCTGCACTGTCGGTCACTCACTCCAGCCACGTGACTCTTCTCTTCTGTTCCTCAGACACAGCAAGTAAGCTTCTGCCTTTGCATTCAATTTCCCATCTTCCTGAGTCCCCAGACCTTTGCCTGGCTCACTAGCCTCATCATTCAGGGCTCATCGTAAATGCCACCTTCTCAAAGAGACCTTCCTTGATGACCTTCTGTATGCCTGTTTGTTTAGAGTGTAACTTCCAAGAGGGCGTAGACCAATGGCAAGCATGTGTAACAGAGAGACAGAGAGGCCCAAATATAGAATGGCTAAAGGACAAAGAAGTCCGTTTCTTGCTCCTAAGAGCTGTTTGGATCCTTCTATCACATTGCTCTGCTGTTTCCAAGGAGATTACCACCATCGGCAGGAGCAAAGCAGGGTCCCCACAGGTCCATGCAGTGGGACAGGGGTTGGGGAGCAGGCAGCGTACCTGTGGTCTTCAAGCCTTGGCATGGATGTGGCTTACATCTCTTCCACTCTCCTGCCTCTGGTGAGATTCAGCCATATGGCCACACCTCCCCACCTCCATGGCTGGAAAATGTAGCCTATCCATGCATCCAGAAGGACACCTGGTATGTGAAGAATGAATGAATGAAAGAAAAAAAAATGTTCTCCTATAGCAAGTAAACCTTTCGAGTGCCCCTGGAAACTAACAGAGTTGCAAAAGGAGGTTAGGAAGGTGAAATCCAGCCTTCTCCAATTTGATCCTGTGTGGCACACTTGCATCAGGGAAGGTATTCATCAGGAAACCACGGCACTGACCAAATTCTCCACTTTCGCCTCCCCACTCAGCCCTTACCCACATGTAGATGAGAAAGGGATGGAGACAGATGCCCACTGGGAAGCTAACAGAGAATACTGCCTTTTCCACTTTCTAACTCCCTGTTTTCTTCTTAGACCTCCTCAGCCACTTCTTCTCCAGCTTCAGCAGGCTACTGCAGTCCTCCCAGGCCCTGTCCTATTTACTTTAGATAGGGTGATGATTTGAAAAGACCCCGATGCTGGGAAAGGTTGAAGGTGGGAGAAGAAGGGGACGGCAGAGGATGAGGTGGTTGGATGGCATCACTGATTCAATACACATGAGTTTGAATAGGCTCCAGGAGTTGGTGATGGACAGGGAAACCTGGCGTGCTCCAGTCCATGGGGTCGCAAAGATTCGGACCTGGCTGAGTGACTGAACTGAACTGAACTGAGGGTGATGATTATGAAAGAACAAAGGAGAAAAATAAGACATATAGTAAGCCATTGTTTTCTTCTAAACCTTGTTGAAACTCTGACTGCAACTGAGATAACCATGGGCATATTTAAGAGAGACCCATGGGACAGCTGGATGTGGGGGCACAGGTCTGTAGATGTCCTATACGTCTGCACTTAAGGTGGAAAACGGGTTTATTAGAAGGATTACTCTTCTGTATTGAGTTTTGCACACTGGGACCCCTATTCTGAGCATCTATTGCAAAGTCCAGTCTATAGGCATCTTAAAGAAAATTAGTCACAGAATCACTTAGGAAAGAAAAGCAATAGATGTCCTTCATGTAGTGATATAGGAGCAGGCTTTAGTAAGTTCAGAAAAATAATCCATTTGGCAATTGTTAAAAAAACTGTTAACAGTGACCATATGCCTGGCACTGTTCTAGGTGCTGAGAATAAGACAATGGACAACTCAAAGTTTCTTAAGGAGAGACAGGTACAACATAGTACAGAGTTTTTCAGTCTCAACACTGTTGGGACTGGGCATCTGATGATGCTTTGCTATAAGGGCTGTCCCAGGCATTACTGGTGTTTAGTGGTATCCCTGGCCTCTACCCACTAGATGTCATGAGCACCCCTACCCCCAGATGTGACAACTAAAAATGTTCCAGATTTTTTTCCTCAGGTGCCAAAGGTCACCTGGGGGGTAAAATCACCAGCACTGAACACCTCTGCCTTAGTGGTCCCTTTGGGACCAGATCTGAGTTAAAGTCCTAGCTCTGCCAAGCTTTAGCTTTAAAATCCTAGGGAAATTTCTTTACCTTTCCAAGTCTTGGTTTCCTCATCTGTCAAATGGGTGAATAAGAGGATGGTGTTAGATGACAAATATAGGATGCTTAGGTCAGTGTTTGACATGAGGAGTGCTTCTGGAAATGTTATCTAAAGAGTGCAAAGTTTGATTTGTTCTGGTATCATATAAAAGCCTCAGTTAATATAAAATCTAGACAACTAGTCATCATGCCATTTTTGATGAGTTTGACAGGGTTTTGTGGACCATTGTAAGCATATCTGTATCCTTCTGTCTTCATTTGTGTAGAGCTTTGATTCAAATATTAAATAGGACATTGAGGCTGCTTTTGGCATAGAGATAGAAAATTACTGAAGAGTTGTTGTTCTTAATTAACAATTCAGTATTTTCTAGCACTTTCCTTTGCAACAGCTCTTTGTCCCACTCCCAAGAGAATATGTTTTCCTACAGGTATCATTGTCCTCTCCAGAAATCAGTTCCCAGCTTCCCTTGGTTTATTCTTTGTGATTAGAGATGGGAAATAACACAAAATATTAGAAGGAAGATTTATGTGAGAACGAGCCTGTACTTCTACTAGAAACCAGATTTCACCTCTAGTGACTTTAAACTTGTGAATAGCACCAATTACTTTAGGTATGTGTTCTTCTCTGCTTCAAATTCAAGATCATAACTTTGGTAACAAAAGAACTGGCATGTGAGCCGCTGGCCACATTGGTAGCACTGGATGTAAAGTTTATTTGGAGAAAGGAGGAGGACCAGGAAATGCAGTATCAGGACAGTGAGATGCTGTCCGCGATCATGGGGGAGATCATTAGGACCAATCACCAGACTATTGGGACTGACAAGAATATATTGACAAGTGACATGCTGATACCATCAAGGAAATCTTAAGCTTCAGTTGGAGTGATGCTAGGAAAAAATCTGCAGCAGGCTGTATTGTTTAAAGTTGCATATGGTGGAAGATTATGAAAAGACATTAAAAGGATAAGGGAAGTTTTCTGATATTAAAAGAAATACAGGAATCATAATCAAGTAGCGTTTATGCCCCTAGTTATCTGTATGCCAATGTACCCTGTGTGACTAAGAAACAAAGTGAACTTGGAAGCTTAATGCCAATATGTTGACACTTTGAAGTGAAGTGAAGTGAAGTTGCTCAGTCGTGTCCGACTCTTTGCGACCCCATGGACTGTAGCCTACCAGGCTCCTCCCTCCATGGGATTCTCCAGGCAAGAGTACTGGAATGGGTTGCCATTTCCTTCTCCAGGGGATCTTCCCGACCCAGGTATTGAACCTGGGTCTCCTGAATTCCAGGCAGACACTTTAACCTCTGAGCCACCGGGAACAACTATGTTGAGACTTTACGAGGTCTCAAAAATTGAATGGCATGGTAGGGGACCTTTGAGCCAGTAGGTTAAAATGTGGTAGAGAATTTGTACATCTGGATCAACAGAGAAAGAAGTAGAAGTGATGTCCTCATGGGAATATACGTCAGAACACCCAGTCAGATCACTTGGCTCATGCTTTATTGCCTGTGGTATGGACTTCACATATGCAAAGTGCACCGTCCTCAGGGTTTGTCAGCTCTCCCCATGTTTGCTAGTACCACCTTCTGTTACAAACACACTTGCCGAAACATTCTTGACCTCCTTGTTCAACATTTCAGGTATTAAAAGGCTGAGAAAGGCAAGAGTAACTGCTCATTCTGGATTGAATTCTGAATTATTAGATCAATATTCAGCTCAGTTGAGTCAGTACACTATGATTACTTTTCTTTTCTGGCATAGCTCTGTTTTCAGCGGTCTTATTTTTTGCTTTATTTTCTGTGTAGTGATGATGGCCATGTCTATAAACTCTCTACCAGGTATATATACCTCTCCTCTTGAATATATTCAAGCACATGGGATGTTCTATCAACTTTGTCTTCTTATTAAAGTTCTCCCAGAGCTCGCTGACCTGCTCCCGTAGAGACTAGTTGGTCTCTAACTCTGGAGCCCACCTATTTCCTCCCCATCATCCTGGGGCTCCTTTCTCCGCTGTGGCATGTTGGAGCCTCTCCTCCTACATCCTAGTTCACTTAATTCCCATCCCATAGTAAATATCATTGTTAACTCCAGTTTGCAATCGGGCCAAATGAAGGCATGGGGAACTTAAGTAAAAATTTCCGAAGTCAGATGGTTGTAACACAAATGACACAACCAGGTCTCAATCCAGAATCCATCCAACACCAAACCTGTGCCCTAATTACTGAACAATCAAGGCACACCCTTTGGTGATCCTGGTCGAGAGATCTGATAGGTAGTAGAAACTGGGGACACCCACAGGTGGCTAAGGGCTTCATGTAAGCTGTGCTTCCCATGGTCGAGTCAGTCTGTTGCAACATTCCTATTTTAAAGCACTTTTTACAGCCCCTGACTCACTGTCCCTAATGGCAGCTTCTTATTTCTGGGATTAGCGGTTAAAAAAAATAGCTTCTGGGCATGTGACACTATTCTCAGGCCTTTAATGTCAGAAATAATGATCGTGTTAAATTGGAGCTCATTACCACGGAATGAGACCTCATTGAGCCCTCTTTTTGGGGGGCTATTTAATGGTTTTTATCCCTTCTTTTTTTTTTTTTTTTTTTCTTTTACCTCATTCTTAGTAGCTCTGACATGGTGCACCAGGGGGGAAGTGGATATTTGGAGTGGCAAATTATCAAATAATAAGAAAGATCTCCTTTCATCGATGGAAGGAAAAGGGTCCATCCTCCATTGTTCTCACCAAACACTGGCTGTTCCTTTGTTATGGTTTCACAGAAATTTCCTGAGCCCCTTAAGCCACTAATACCAGTTCTATCCCCAGCAGCCACAACACGTACTTAAAGCATTATATTCAGCACAGTCTTTCCCATAATGAATCTGACAATCCTATTTTATGATTTGATGAGTGGTTAATTCAAAATATACCGTTCTCTAGAACTAGCTTTCTGATGGAATTCCTGCTAGGCCTCCTGCACAAGCCCAAAGACTGTATATGACCATTTTCAGAGGGCTCTGCAGGACCTGAACAGACCAGGGTGCTACCCCATGCCTGGGATTCTAGAAGGTGAACGGCCAGACTCTGCTTTCTGCCCTCTAGAAGCTCCTCTGGTGAACAACCAGAACTATGTGAACCAGAAATAAATGCCCCACTTGATGAGGAACCTGGCGTCCTCATAAGTGTAAAAAGGACCCTGCCATCCAGGAGCAGACAGAGGGCTCAGGGAGCTTATACCTCACAAGCAACAACCAGGGACTGGGAGTCTAACCTGGAGAAGCAAATTGCAGAAGTAAGGATGTTCATTGTCCTGAATACTGAATGTGTTATTTTATAAAAGGGATTGTCCCCCTTGCTTGACAGGCCCCAAAGGGCAGAATGGGAACCAATGAGTGGAAATTATAGGAAATCAGATTTTTACTCTAGATTAAAAAGAGCCTTCCCACAGAGCTCTCGGGAAACATTTCAGGCTTCCCTGTGAGCAACGATATGTTTCCTTTTACTATAAGCCTCGAGAGAGAGAGGATGTCCACATATATTCCAAAGGAGAGTCACATATAGGCTTTAGCAGGGCTTATAATCTAAGATATGCCTTAGAATCATAGGGTTCTGAGTTTAAGAGTGGAGGGGAGGATCTTTGGGCAGTGTTTTTAAGTCGATATTTTAGATATAAGTTGGTGCTACTTTAGAAGCCAGCAAACTTTTTCTTAAAGGGCCAGAGAGAAAATATTTTAGACTTTATGAACCATATAATCTGTTGTCACAACTCAGCGCTAATATATACAAAAGACAATGCACAAATAGCCCATACACAAATGAATGAGTATGTCTGTGTTCCAATAAAACTTTACTGAGAAGAAAAACAGTGGGCCAGATGTGGCCCATGAGGCTTAATTTGCCAATGGCTGACAATACTGAGAAGCCCAAGGAACATAATGAAAAGGCTCTGCTAATGCTGGAAGATGCGCTTGTGAGTGTCACTCTCATGTATGGCACACATATGTGTGTCTTTTGGTGAGGGAGATGCATAGTTTTCTAAGTGTGGTTTGGGGTGTGGCAAGGAGAGGAAGAGATAGAACCATGTCTGTATGCAGAGCAATAAAGCCTCTAAGACATGCCGGCCATGGTCTGTGCAGACCAGGGCTCTGTCTCAGTGATGTAAAGTCTCTAGCCCCAGAGGTGCCCCAGGGGGACTTGTACACAGTGTCTGAAATTCCTTCTGCTTCACTCTCTTTGCTTTGGGCATCTGCCTTGTGAAGGATTATATCTGGCTTATATCTGGATTGTGAAGGATGCCTTTGCTTTTAACTGAATGTAATTTTGTCCTGAAGGAGTAAAAATACAGTTACCCAGATTGGTTTATGAGACTTGTCACATAGGCCTTCCAATAGGGAAGTCAGGTTAGTTTGGTGCCTGGTGCAACCAAGAGAGGCAAGGAAGTCCTCAACTCCTGAAAGGAAGGTGGACAGGGAACGAACAAAGAGAGGGGAGATGGTGGAGGACAGAGATCGGCACTGCCCGCTTGGCAGGTTAGCTTAGCAATGACCCCCATCTGTGCCTCCACCCCCAACCCTGTCCATTTATCTGGAGGTAGTCTAAGGTCCATTTTAAACAGGATATTTTTAAGCAGCTGATGAGCATTTGCAGAGACTAGGGCATTTGGGGGGGGGGGTCCTTTGGGGGGTCCTTTATCATCTGGCTTGGTTAGAGTTCACGATGGTTAAGTTACTGCAAATTCTATTTCCTGGAGTCAACATACTTCCCTGGAGGGTTGCTTCTCCCAGATCATTACCCCTTTGCTGTTCCCTAGGACTGCACCTTCCCTTTAAATATATCCCTTTTGGCCAGGTAAGCTTTAAAAGCCTCCTAGCCCAGGTGACATACTCTAAACACATACAAACACATGCACACATATACATCTCAGCGCACACACCACACACACACACACACGCATGCGTCTCCTCAGCATCTGGGAAGCATCTCGCCGCCATTTGCCGTTGCCTCGTGTTTCCACGGCGGCCATCTTGGTACATCTGAAGAGAGAAAGGACAGCCTCCCCGATCCCTCTGAAGTGCACTATGCAGCGCTGATTTTTTTTTTTTCCAATCATCTCTAAATAAAGGTTTCTCTCCCCCTCCTACCAGCTCAGCACCCGAGCGCGCAATGAGCGTGCCCTGCATTTGAAATCTGACATCTCCCTCTCTCACTCATTCACTCTGTCTTCAGCTTGGCAGAGCGCTTAAAAATTGGTATCCCTTTAACTAGGCGAGCTATTCTTCTGTGGGGAGATGACCTTTTACACAGAAGATAGGGCTGTCATAAGTGATCTCTGATATATGGAAGTTTCCTGTGTGTTCCAACAAGGAACGGTACCGCACCAGAGAGCAGTGGGTGTTTGCATGGTGTTTCTGTGCAACGTATGTAAAGATATATTGTATTACTATATATGGACCTGAATAAATTATCACTAGTTCTTTAAAATACTGCTAGTCCTCATGAGGCACATCCATTCAATTTTTTTTTAATTGAAAAGAAAAATTTTGTCTGACTCAAAGGCTCTTAGGGGAAAAGATGGAGGGAAAAACCATTGAAAATAGAAAAAAATTTCCATGGGTTTTATAAAAATTAATTGCACTCAAAGTTATGAAAATAATCTTTAAATAATTCTTCCCATAGACTTGGGAAATGAAAACAATAAATTGCTTTTTATTCTCCAAGATAATGCATTCTCCTGAAGTCTTCAACAGTAGCCCCTCTTTTCTTATCAGGAACCTAAGGTCTGATTTTTCTCCAAAGCAGAATATTATTTATTTTTTTCTAAATGTTAATCTATATTACCACAGAGTTGTGGAATTCACATAGCAGAATGAAAGGTGAAATTTCCAAAATGGGGAATTATAAGGATTTGCTTGCATGGCATAGATCCACTGGGTACCAAAATCAGTACTAATGAATCATAAGTTCAGGACCTTGTCATCTGCTCAAAAAATGCATGTACCAGGGGTTATTAGTATACCAAGGGAACAGGGCTCACACAGCCTTGTAGGGTGCACTGTCAGATGGGATGGAAATACCAGGGATGTGCTGACCCCCTGAAGTTCCCTCTTTTCATCATGTAAGGAAGAAGCCTGAGATGACTATTCTCAGAGTTAAAGCATTAATTCTCCTTGCCACTAGGGCCTTTCTCTGGGCTTCCCCGGTGGCTCAGAGGTTAAAGTGTCTGCCTGGAATGCAGGAGACTCGGGTTTGATCCCTGGGTCGGAGAGATCCCCTGGAGAATTCTCTAAGCTACCAGAAAACTCTAAGCATCTTCCTAGCTGATGTTTACTTACATACTTACTCACTAGATTATGCTGTCTTTGACTAAACAGAAGGAAAGCCTGGTGAGAGGCTCATGGCTGCCCCACCCTAAACCAATTTCAGTGATGATAATGACGTCCAAGAACTAGTTATTTTAAGGCCCAAGTGTCACCCAAGGGCCACTCCGATCTCTGGAGCCTTTCTTTTGACATCCTCATATATGGCCCATATTTCTGATTTTTATGGCCTATGGTGACTGCAGCCATGAAATTAAAAGAAGCTTACTCCTTGGAAGGAAAGTTATGACAAACCTAGACAGCATATTGAACAGCAGACATATTACTTTGCCAACAAAGTCCATCTAGTCAAGGCTATGGTTTTTCCAGTGGTCATGTATGGATGTGAGAGTTGGATCGTGAAGAAAGCTGAGCGCTGCAGAATTGATGCTTTTGAACTGTGGTGTTGGAGAAGACTCTTGAGAGTCCCTTGGACTCCAAGGAGATCCAACCAATCCATTCTGAAGGAGATCAGCCCTGGGATTTCTTTGGCGGGAATGATGCTGAAGCTGAAACTCCAGTACTTTGGCCACCTCATGCGAAGAGTTGACTCATTGGAAAAGACCCTGATACTGGGAGGGATTGGGAGCAGGAGGAAAAGGGGACGACAGAGGATGAGATGGCTGGATGGCATCACCAACTCGATGCACATGAGTCTGGGTAAACTCCAGGAGTTGGTGATGGACAGAGAGGCCTGTTGTGCTGCAGTTCATGGGGTCGTAAAGAGTCGGACATGACTGAGCAACTGAACTGAACTGAACTGAAGGTCTATGTGGCCCTCCTGTGTACCTTCATTAAGTGGCTGCCTTCAGACAAACTAAGGAACAGCTCTTTTGCTGTGACTGAAATTCTAACATTAGAACTCTTATCATTGGATTAAAGAAGGAATTGTTTATTTCGAAAATGCAAATACCTCTAAGGAGCTAAAACAGTATTATTAAGACTGTAATATTATTTCTGCTATGTAGTAGTTGTCCAAAAACTAACAACTATATGTATTATCTCATCTCCCCATTATAACCCAGCAAGGTCAGTAAATTAAAAGTAAGGATGTTGGGATTTGGAGAGTTTAAACTTCTTATCCATACTAACACATCTAGTAAGTAGCAGCCCTGGCATTCGAACTCAACTTAATGATTTGAAAACTTGTATGCCTGATCCCTATATATTGTCTAATAAGACCCTTTCTAATCTGTTTAGTAGCTGAAAGCTATTTTGATAAGAGTAAAATGAGAGAGAGAAAGAGAGAACATTGGTTAATTTATAAGATGCTATGAGACCATGGAATGGTACTGAAGAAAACATTTCCTGGTGTAATTTTGCCCTCTTGTAAGTCTTTGCTCAGTTGATTTAAGGCCAGATTCCTGAGCCTAGGATTTCTTCTGGAAACTGAGGGGATGTTCTGACATTAGCTGGTTGCAGTTGGTGAGACTGAAACTTCCAGGGTCAATAAGCAGTATCAGCTGGGCAGCTGTATTTTCCATGATCTTCTGAAGATATGCCAAAATGTGTTCAAACATGCAGGAATCTCAAGAAAAGACTCAACATATGGCCAGAGTGCACTTGAATCTATATGTCTAAGTACAAATGGAAAGGGAAGTTTTAATAACTTTTACAATGAGGATTTTTTTTTTTAACTGCAGGCACAAATACCCCAACCTCAAACGGCAGGAGGTGTATGAACTCATATAACTGAGAGGCTCGTGGGAAGATCTATTTAGATAGGTAACCAAGTCACAGGTAAAGTTGATAGGGCATTAAAGCAGGTGTCCAGGTTTCTTCTCTTCCCCTGTCACCTGGAGGTGCCTCCTTCATAGCAGTTCATTTCCCTGGAGGAGTTTCCTCTTAGTGTCAAAGCATGACTGCAGTCACCCAGATCCTACATTCTCTCACTGCAGATGCTTTGGGAAAGAGGAAGCATCATTTTCATAGAAGTCCCTGCAAAAGTCCCATGGTAACCCACTGGGTCACATGCCCATCTCTCCACCAATCACAGTGGCCCAGGAGGAATGCAGTATGTTGATTAGATTAGGCCTGTTTGTCAAGTGCTGTATCCTCGGTGTCAGTCCCACTGGAATCATGTGAACATATATGGGAGGAGAGATAGATCTGAAAATGGCTGCCTTCAGGAAAGGGGTGAATGGATGCTGAGGGTCAAAAGGCAATGAATGTCCACTGCAGAGGCTGTCTAACTTTTTGGCTGTCCACAAACATGTGCATGAGCTATGTAGAAAGCTCCAGGCCCTTCCTTTGGTGAATGCTGCTAGGCTTGTGTCAGTAAGTGAAGTCAATGAAGCAAGAAACATGGATGCCCAAGACTGTCTTTGATCACAGTGTATTCAAGTCGTCTGAAGGTACAGGGCCAAATTAATGCCTTGTAAATGGTTGGTACTTGATGTTTCTTAGTTCTGTTTTAGAGGAAAAAAAAAATCCTAGAACCTTGCTACTCAAAGTGTGGCTCACAGACTGGCAGCATCAACATTACTTGGATGTTTCCTAGAAATGTAAAATCCTTGACTTCTCCCCAGATCTTCTGAATCTAGGTAGCATGGGAGAGCAGAATTTTTTTTAAAGGTCCAGATAGTACATATCTCAGCTTTACAGGCCTTATGGCTTTTGTCGTTGACTTTCCAAGTCTACCTGCCTTGTTGGAGCTCAGAAGCGAGCCATAGATAAGTGTATACAAATAGGAGTGGCCTATGTTCCAACAAGCCTGTATTTACAAACACACGCTGAAGACAAGCTTGGGCCCAGAGGCTGAAGTTTGCCAATCTCTGGCCTAAAAGCTCAGCCATCATGGCAGGGACTGAAGTCTGCTGGTTCTCATCTCTGCTTTGGGTTTACAGATGCAGATGGAATATTAGAACCTGACTCAAAAATAATCTGCTCATTCATTCATTCATTGTTTTCAAAGCATCCGTGTTGAGCATCTCCTCTTTGGGAAGTTTTTGGACACTGCAGGTGAGATGGAAGGAATCTAGGACTTCCCGAGCACCTGTGATGTGGGGGGGTGCTCTCCAGAGGGCACCTTCTTCCTGTGTGCAGAACCGAGGCTTGTGTGCAGTGCAGGGCAGTGCTGTTCTGTCAAAGACCGGTATGTTTGGGAAGCGGGGCCCTTTGTGCCTGTCTCCCCAGGGCATCAGACACCGGCTCAGTCCTGGAGAATGAAACATCCTCGACTTGTCCAGATCCTGCTGTGCCGTGCCGGCTTACAGGAGCCCTAACTGGGTCCACTGCCAGGTCCTTTGGATCCTCTTTCCTTTGCCAGCTCCACAAAAGATCGCAGGCAACAGAGAGGCCTCGCAAAGATAAGCCACACAGAGATGTGTTGCAGGCTGCAGGGTCCCTCTGCGGAGACACTATTCTCTTCCCTTTGCACCAAATGTCAGCTTGGCGGCCTCTCCACAGCAGCTGATGGCTGTGTGCATTCCTTCATTTTTCTCTAGAGAGCCCTCCTGTCCAGGATGTTCTTTCTTTTACATTTGAAAAAGCAGAGCCTCTGCGCAGAGCCTGAGTCACCAGCTCCAGGCCCACTGCGGTGGGGCGGCCTCAGAGCTTCGCCTCGGGCTCCCTCAGCCTGGCCCAGGGAGGCAGCGATCCTTTGTGCTGTCGCTCCAGTCACGGTCCTGCTGCTGGATGGCTGGAACCACCGCCCACCTGAGGAGAAGCGAGTTGTTACTTCACTTTGACCACTTACCTGTTGAAAACTCATGGCTTCACATGTGGAAAAAATGACTTACAGCCAAGTAGCTGGATCCCCAAACCTCAAAAGAAGAAAAGAAATTAGTCAATGCAGCCTTCCTCCATCCGGAGGCTGCAGCCACGTGCCCCTCCCCTGTTTGTCAGCTTCCCCCTTCATTCTTGGGTCTCAGGCCCTTCCTCCCTTGCCTGGCCTTGTCAGGACATGAATTCTGCAAGTCCTCAAGATTGCAACAATCTTCTTGCCCCTTTCAACTCCCCATGAGCTGAGCCAAGAAGAGCAATTAGACCAAAGCATGTGAGCCAGCAGCAGGATTCTCCTAGAGTTTACCCTGGACAGAGCAAGCTCTTGGGTTCAAACCACCACCTCATAGAAAAGATGAAGAGGTCAGTCAGTTCAGGAGCCCTTGGCTAGATGCCATAATGGGCGTGGCATAGATGTTTTCATCACAAACCAGCCCTTGTTTATTGAACACCTATTAAACCCTCTCCGGAGAGTGTGCAGGCTGGCTTCCCTGGTTCCGTGGTCACCCCTTGTCCCCCACGGTCCATTTTCCCCACAGCAGCCTGAGTGTTCTCTTTAAGTAAGTGTGTTAGTTGCTCAGTCGTGCCCGGCTCTTTGCAACCCCATGGACTGCAGCCCACCTCTCTCCATGGGATTTTCCAGGCAAGAATACTGGAGTGGCAATTCCTTCTCCTTAAAGCATGAATCATATCACTGCCTTGCTCAAAAGCCCCAAGGGCATCCAAGTGCACTTAAACCAAAACCCTACCCTTTGCTTGTTTTCCTCTTGGATTGTCTTTTGTTGTTGCAGATTGGAACGAGCTCTCGGTAAATTAGAGACACCAGTCATCTATGATGCAAAGTTTCTCTCAAATCTATTGTTTTGTCTTTAGACTTTGTGGATGGTATATTTTGTTTTATAAAAATTTTACATTTTTATATAGTCAAATATGTTCAACTTTTCTTTTTGTCTTCTGGGTTTCTTGGCTTGATTAAGATGGATATCCTTCTGAACAGGACTGTAGTACACCTGGATTTTTCTTCTAAGAGGTTTTCATGGTTTATATTTACACTTAAGTCTTTACTCCATTGGAATTTATTTTTGTATTAAGTCAGAGGCGGGGGGTGGGGGGCACTTTAATTTTCCTCTAGACCACTGGCAGTCTGTGGCCCATAGGCCAGCTGTCTGTGTTTGTAAATAAAGTTTTAGTGGAATATGATCATGGCCACTTATCTACATATTGTCTGTGGCTGTTCTTGCAATATAATGCAGAACTGTACCCTTGTGGCAAGACTGCAGGACCCACAAAAAGCCTAAAACATCTACTAACTGGCTCCTCACAGAAAAACACTTGACCACGTCTGCTCTGGATGGCTAATCATTTGTGGCAGCATGATATGTCAAATAAACCACCCTCTACCCTCCAAAATAAAATTCCCTCTGTCATATGTGAAATTCTAATGGATCCTAGGCTCTTTTCCTGCATTTTTCCATTCTGTTCCACTGGTCTCTTTTTCTGTCTTTCTGCCAGTACCACTTAGATATGATTACTGTGACATTCTATCTGGCAAAACTGTCCCCTCTTCACAATCTTATTCTTCATGCTTTTCTTGACTATTCTCATGTGATTGCCCTTCCATTAGAATTTAAGATATTTTCATCCATTTCCCCCAAAAGAGAAAACTTGGTTGGAATTCTAATTAGAATTACATTAAATTTAGATATGTATTTTGGGAAGAATGAATACATTTATAATTTTAAGTCTTTTTATCTAAGAAAATACCTTTCTGTCTTTTCAGTTATTTGGGGTATTTTAATAAGATTTCATAATTTTATTCATACAGATCTGTATTAGTCAAAGTTTGGTTAGAGACAAAAAACATGCCAGTAATTTGAACATGGAAATTTTTTATAAAGTCTTATTAATAGTAAAAGGTGGTTAACTTCTAAAAGGGTTAAAAGACTCTAAGGGATACAGGAATAGCAAACACAAGAAATAGCTACTGTTTCTAGGACTGAGGGCAAGAATGGAATAAAGGATGGAATAAAGAACTTTGGAGCAGGCAGGACCCCAGAACCCAAGGCTGAAATTCAGACAGCCCTGGAGAGGATGTAACTGCCACAGGAAAAGCTAGCCTAGGCCTGAGTTACTTTTATGTTAAATGTGTCCCTATGTATTTTTATATTTTTTAAAAAATTTATTGTCATTTTTCCCATTCTCGTTTCCAGGTGCTTATTGCTAGTTGAAAGTGAAGCTATTGATTTTTGTGTATTTATTTTTACTAAATTGTCTTATTTATTTGACTATTATTTCATTAGAGTCTCTTGGATTTTTCCAGGTTATTCCAACATATCAGAAAAGAGATAGTTCTATCTGTTTTTCTCAATATTGATACCAATGGTTTCCTTTTCTTCTCTCAGTTCCTCAGATAATGTTAACTTCAGCACTTTATCTAGTCTACCACGCTTTTAAAAATATTAAATTCCCTCTGTTCTTTATTTTGTCTCCTAGATATGTCCAATTCTGAGAAATGTATATGGATATCTCAAATTCATTCATTTTAATTATAATCTTTGTATATGTTTAATAGCTTTCTTCCTTCTATATTTTGCTATTATGTTGTATGGTGCATAGAGGTGTATGGATATTGTATCTCCTTTATTCACTAGGCTTTTTAACTTTATCCTGTCACTCTTCCTTCTGTTCTGTACCTTCAACCTTAAATTCTACCTTTTCTAACATCAATATTGCTTTATTTGCTCTCTTTTTTGCCTAGCTGCTCTTTACCTATACTTTCCATTTTAACTTTCCTGTCTCAGCTTCACATGGCGGAGACAAATAACTTAGGTCTCACTTTTGCATTTCTCCAGAAGTTTCCACAGTAACCATGTTTTCAGATTCTGACACCTTTGGTTGTCTCCAGTGGGTCTCAGTAACAGAGGATGCTACCTTCAGTCAGAAGGAAGTATTGCATAGGCACTCTGCTCTTCCCATACTAGCTCCCCCCGAAACAGCACTGAAATTAGTGCCCTACTGAGTAAGCTAAGTGCTTCAGTAGTAGTCCCCAAACAAGATCCCAGCCTTTTGTCCCTACTGCCCTGAACATGCTTGATTTAATTTTTGCTCATTTTGACCTAACCTTTTGCTTTCTCCAAAGGCAGAAATGACCAGCTGGGTACTTTTCCTTTCTGCTTGTATTAACAGTAACTTCCATATCTTGAGTCTGGCTGTGAGGCAGGCACTTTGCATACTCCGCACACATTATTTTACTTAATCCTCACAATCATCCTAGAGAACATATTACTATTCCTGGGATGCAAATAAAGAGACTTAGGTAGCATGCTTACTTATGGAAACACAGCCTGTAAAGAGCAAGGACAGAATTTGGTATTTATTTTATTTAACTCCATACACTACTTCTCCTTTCTGTAAAGTCTCCCAGTCTGCCCCAGCCTGTGCTGAGACTGGGGCTGTGGGTGATAGAGGCAGAAAGCAAAAACATTCCTGAATGACCCAGTAATGGCTATTTCACCAACTTTACTGGACTGACTCTGAGTGATGCCACCATATCCTCTATTAGAGCATAATACCTCTACTCTTCCATGGCTTAGAAATCAGACCTTATCATTAAACACCTGAAAGTTCAGTTAAAAAAAAAATCTTTCATAAGAAGGTTTGGGGTTATGCAGATATGAGAATATACAAAATCTGATCTCTCCCAACTGGCCTTTGACAGACTTTCCTCCACGAGAACCGCCCATACACTGTGCTCTTGAGTTCATGCAAGATACTGGTGTAAGAGAACCACCGAGTGTGTGGTTGAAGAGTTCATACATCTGTTTAGACATGTGCCCCCCTCCCCAAAAAGGAAAGGTTTAAAAGGTAGATGACACAGAGCATGGGGAGGTGCTTAGAAAAGCATCTCACAATGTCAGAGACGGTGTTCTCCCAGGGAAAGATTTAAGGGCATAACACACTTGAGCTAGGCTAAAGGAAAATAAGAAAGAAGCGAAAAGAAGGAGATTGGGTGAAATAAAAGCCAATGCCTGGAGGGGGAGATATGTCACATGGAGAGGGAACAGGGAGCAAATGGAGCTGGTCAAGGATCGAGACACCAGAGTTTGTGTGTGAAGGGTTGTGGTAGAAGTTACTACTTGATGCAGGTCGTGCTGTGGTAAAAGACTTTGGACCTCATCCTGTGGGTGACAGGAAGCATTTGAAAGTGTTAGAGCAGGGCAACCAGGTGTATCTAGAGACCAGGTTGCCTAGAGATACTGATTTCAGTGTGCTTCAGCATGTTGGGGTGGTATCAGAGAGAAAGAGAGAGAGCAGTTTAGAAAGCGGTAAAAGAGAAAAAGCAAACAGTTCACCAAAGAAAACCTTTAAAGGGCCAATAATAATTTAGGGAAAAGTTGGTTCATTTTATACATTATTCAGTTCAATTCAGTCACTCAGTCGTGTCCAACTTTTTGCGACCCCATGAATTGCAGCATGGTAGGCCTCCCTGTCCATCACCAACACCCGGAGTTCACTCAGACTCATGTCCATCGAGTTGGTGATGCCATCCAGCCATCTCATCCTCTGTCGTCCCCTTCTCCTCCTGCCCCCAATCCCTCCCAGCATCAGAGTCTTTTCCAATGAGTCAACTCTTCGCATGAGGTGGCCAAAGTATTGGAGTTTCAGCTTTACCATCAGTCCTTCCAAAGAACACCCAGGACTGATCTCCTTTAGAATGGACTGGTTGGATCTCCTTGCAGTCCATGGGAGTCTCAAGAGTCTTCTCCAACACCACAGTTCAAAAGCATCAATTCTTCGGTGCTCAGCTTTCTTCACAGTCCACCTCTCACATCCATACATGACCACTGGAAAAACCATAGCCTTATACATTATTGCTGCTAAGTCACTTCAGTCGTGTCCGACTCTGTGTGACCCCATAGACAGAAGCCCCCCAGGCTCCCCCGTCCCTGGGATTCTCCAGGCAAGAACACTGGAGTGGGTTGCCATTTCCTTCTCCAATGCATGAAAGTGAAAAGTGAAAGTGAAGTTGCTCAGTCGTATCCAACTCTTAGCAACCCCATGGACTGCAGCCTACCAGGCTTCTCTGTCTATGGGATTTTCCAGGCAAGAGTACTGGAGTGGGGTGCCATAACCTTCTCCGTTATACATTATTAAGTTAACACAAATTAAAACAACTGCAAGGTACCTTTCCTTACCCCCCAAAATGCAAAAAGAGCTTAAAGTATGATATTCCATGTTATCAGAGAAACATGTGACTTGACTCTTTCATGTACTGCTATTGGATATATACGGCATTTCAGGAAAGATTTAGAAGTGTCAAACAAGATTTCCCGAAATATTCAAATCCCCTGATCTATTATCTCCATATGAATAATCAATGGTAAGGAAATAATGAGTCTGTGTTCCACATTTTAAATACAACTGTCTCCACTGGAGCACTATTATCAACATAGAAACAAAAGATAGGAGCAACTTACTATTAAGGGTTAGGGCATTAGTTAAATGAATGATAGTCCAGAAATGATGTATTTGTAGAATGGAATACACTGAAGCTGTTTAAAGTGGTGTCGAGGAATAGTGATTGAGATGGAAAGATGGTCATGAGACAAGGGGTTCATCCATGTCTCTTGGTATCCAGTAAAGCAAGCATCCAAGCTGTTTCTAGACTCTGTGTTCTGTTCCACTGGTCCATTTGTCTGTCTCTATGCCGACACCACACTGTCTTAATCACTATAGGTTTATGGTAAGTCTCAGTCCATGGTAGGTCCTATTTCCCTGACTCTGGCTGCTGTGAAGAATAGATTTGGGCGAAAGGACAAAATTAAAGCAGGGAGACCAACTGGGGCACTGTTGGAATAGTTGAAAGTAAGGTAATAGTGGAAATATTCCTGAAAATAATGGGATTACTCTACTGCTCTACAAAGCCCAGGGTATTAAAGGGCACTAGAAAGAATTTCTTATTCCATATGTTGACAGTTTGATAAACTGTCTCAGATTATGGAATGACTCCTCTCATCTCAGACCACTTGCCTAATCATCAAGGAAGAAAATGAATTGCTGAGCAGAACATTGAACTGAAAGTTGTGGATCTCCTGGGTCCCCACCGTGTCTGCTACTTACCTACATACAGTGCAGTGCAGTTCAGTCACTCAGTAGTGTCTGACTCTGCAACCGTGTTGACTGCAGCATGCCAGGCCTCCCTGTCCATCACCAACTCCCAGAGCTTACTCGAACTCATGTCCATTGAGTCGGTGATGTCATCCAATCATCTCATCCTCTGTTGTCCCCCTCTTCTCATGCCTTCAATTTTTCCCAGTGTCAGGGTATTTTCAAATGAGTCAGTTCTTTGCATCAGGTGGCCAAAGTATTCGAGTTTCAGCTTCAACATCAGTCCTTCCAATGAATAGTCAGGACTGATTTCCTTTAGGATGGACTGGTTGGATCTCCTTGCAGTCCAAGAGACTCTCAAGAGTCTTCTCCAACACCACAATTCAAAAGCATCAATTCATCGGCACTCAGCTTTCTTTATAATCCAACTCTCACATCCATACATGACTACTGGAAAAACCATAGCTTCGACTAGATGGATCTTATACAGAGGAAGGGCTTATTCCTTCCTCAACTACCACATTCCATCAGTCAACTGCATTTTCCAGAAAGTGTGAATCACCTCGTATAGTCACTGCCACTATAAACACTGGGAATGAATACTTCCACATTTACTCAAACCTACAGCGAAGGAGATGTAACATTGCTACTCACACAACAAACATTGAGAAATCCCCAGTGGTTGTGTTTTTCAGAAGAAGTAATAAATGGTTCCATGGAAATGAAGTGAATTAAGTTTAACATACAGGTGGTGAAAATCTTGCTGACACGGCTGAAAAAAATCTGTGGAAGAGCTGATTGAGGGTCAGAGAGAGAAAATAGTCAAAGACCTGAAGTAATTTTTCAGGAGTTTTCTAGAATATTAAAGAGTTACAAGTCAGGAGTGAGCTTCTTCACACTTGAACTATTCTTAGATTTAAAACTGAACCTCAGTAATTATGATCCAGCAACAGCGTTGATAACTCATTGGTTTTATACTAAAAAATTATAGCATAAGGTAAAAAGGCAACTGTCTATATCATTAAAAAGAAACTAAATCAACCATAACTTTTTAAAAAGTTACCCATAGTGGAGAAAAGGGAACGCAGGGAAGAGGACGTGATGAGGTCAGGTGTTTGACTTGTTGGACTATACCTTCTTTTGTACATTTGGCTTTAGAATTATATAAATGTTTATGTAATTATTAAACAAAAGTAAAGTTTTAAAAGCCATTCTTAAAATTAAAATCAAAATCAAAATGAAATAAATAAACTCAACACTGTGTCTGTAGTTGAAGGACTTGGCTAAATGACTTAAACAAAGTAATTTGATATACATTAGTAAAGTCAAGAAGAACTGCAAAACAAAAAAAGAAGCTTTTTTCAGCAGTGTTCTTGTGGATAGTGCAGTGTCATTGTTATTCTGGGACTCTTGGGTGTATAGTGTGGGATAAAGCGAAGCATTTGTATGAGTGCCATTGACAACCAAGATATTTAGCATGTGAAAAAGGAGTTAGCGCTGAAAGATCAATAGAGTTAAGCTAAAACTTTTAAACTCTGAATTTGAGCGGCAAGTATCTGTATGAACTTGTGAAGCATTTTATCCTAAGTATATGTGTATATATATTTTATATATTATATAATTAATATGTGTATGTATGTGTATATATATTCATGATTTATAACAAACAAAGCCACAAATAAAGAAAATCCAAAAATTCAAAGTAGCCAAAGCTGAGTGCCAAAGAATTGATGCTTTTGAGAGTCCCTTGGACTACAAGGAGATCCAACCAGTTAATCATGAAGGAAATCAGTCCTGAATATTCATTGGAAGGACTGATGCTAAAGCTAAAGCTCCAATACTTTGGCCATCTGATGTGAAAAATTGACTCATTAGAAAAGACTGATGCTGGGAAAGATTGAAGGCAGGAGGAGAAGGGGATGACAGAGCATGAGATGGTTGGATGGCATCACCGGCTCGAGGGACATGAGTTTGAGTAAGCTCTGGGAGTTGGTGATGGCATGCTTCAGTCCATGGGGTTGCAAAGAGTTGGACACAACTGAGCCACTGAACTGAACTGAAATGAGGGGAAATTATCTCTATAGAAGTAGTCTAGCCTTAAAAAAAAAAAGGGGGGTAAAAAGAGAAGGAAGGGAAACTTTGAATGATAGAGTCAAATGATCCACATTTTATCATCCTTAAAGGACTAATGGATCTAAGCGGTGATCATCACTCACTGTTCAGATCAGGTATCAGACACTCCCTGATGGAGACGCAAGCAGTACCACCTATGAACTAGTGTTTCCCAAGGAGTGAGTCAAATGAAGCCTCTCAATCCAGAATTTATCAAGGATGAAGGAGACAGCCAACTTGAAGCACCCACTGGCTGAAGATAACACAGTGTATTATCAAAAATAATAATAACCACAATGAATTTCACTGCCATGTGAATACAGTATAAACACCACCATGAGAAGGCAATTAGCAAAAGCTAGACTGTTTGAAACTCGACCACATGACCCAGTTTCTTTAACAACAATAAAAGAAAGCTTCCAAGGACAAAGAGATTGAAATGGGAACCTCCCAATTAAAGAGACTTGAGGAACCTATCAGCCAGTCGCATGGTATGGGCTTCTGGGATCCCGATTCACACTTTTAAGGGGACAGTGAGGGAGATTTGAGCCCTGACTAGGTGTTCGGAGATGTTAAGGAAATATTTTCAGGCACAATAACGGTATTATGGTCAAGGTTTAAAAATATCTCTTTATCTTTTAGAGATGCATACTGAACTCATTATAGATGAAATACTGTGTCTGAGATTTGCTTCAGAATGACAGGATAGGGGAAAATGGGCATGACTAGAACCAAAATTAAGCATTGGTTGATCATTGTTGAGGCTAAGCAAGAGATACCTTGGAAGTTTTTCTTTCTCATAGCAAAAAGTTTTTTAAAAGATATAATGTCACGTTTTACATGATATATATATATATATATATATATATATATATATATATATATATATAATTCAAAACATCTCTTTTTTTAAGAATAGCCCACCCACCCTGCCCTCCCCCCACCCATGCCTCCCATTTTGCCCTGTCTGGAGGTCCTTGACCTTCTCCATTAATTGGGTTCCTTGTTTCTGCTGGCAATGGTGATTCTGACAGAGCAGCAGGAGGGCTGGAGGATCTGGGAACCTGCTTTATCCTGGCTTACTGTGTGCGTGCTGCATCCCCTTCCTGGTTCATCCCAAGAGTCCACGTGCTACACAGCTTTGATTTTGCAGATCCTGTCAATCTTGTGCAATAATATAGTGTAGAGTTTATTTCAGCCGCATAACTTCTTTCAATAGCTTTGTAAGTCATTGTAGTCCAAAGTTTACACAATCATTAATAGACGGACGGGTTGCGCTTAAAGTTCTCAGTTACTCTGTGTTGTATTGTATAGGGAAATCGTATATTGTATTAATGACAGAGATGGGCGTTTGTGAAGCTGTCTTTGTAAATTTCTAGACCAAAGAATTATTCAGAGGCATGGCCTGAGGCATCGAAGGAGAATGTCATCATGCACTGCTTCATTTTGTTCTTTGAACACAGATAGTCCTGTGCACCCGTCCTTAGCAGAACCCATACTTTTTGCTTTAGTTTTGCCATCAGCTCTGGACTGGTAGTGGTTTGATTTTCTAGCTAGTAAGAACTGCCCAGAGAGGTAAAAAGGACAGAACCCCGTGTTATTTCCACATCCTGGTCCCCTAAGACTCTTGGGTCTCCCCTTGGGGGAATCTCTCTTGGACAGGACAGTATTAACAGGACCATGCCAAGCAGGGACCTCTGTGGTCACTGGTTGAGGGGAGGGCAGGTGGAGTGTGTTGGACTCTGTTTATCTAATTCATCTCACCCAAAATTCCTGCCCAGAGAGCTATGCTTCGTGAAAGACAAAATAGCTTAAGCCAAGGGGACACGGAATGACTAGTCCCCCAGCTGGTGAGAAATTGAAGCTGAGAAGCAATCTGACAATCTCCATCTCTTAAATTAAAGAAAATGGATCCAGAGACTTTGGAAACCTTCCAGCTCCGCAGATGTAAGTCCCTAGGCCCAAGTGTCTCTAACTCTTCACACCAGAAAAGTTAGAAGCCTCAGGACAGGTGGCAACTGCAAGTCTGTCTCTGGATGCTCAAGTCATTAAACTCTGTGAAAGCAATTTGACAGTGTTCGGGACGTGTTTTGTCATTAGGGGTGGGATTGGTACTGTTGTTTATTTTAGCCAGGAAGAGGTGTATGTGAAGGTGTCTGCATGTGAGGGTGTGTATTTCAAATGTAGGTGTCACTGAGTTTGTGTGCGTTAGGGATGGGTGTGAGTTTTTCGAGAGTTTCATTACTGTTTTTGTTTTGTGTTGTTCCTGCTGAAGAAACCCTCATGAGTTTGATTCCTCTGGAAATTTTCTGCTCCTCTCCCATGTGACTAGGATCACCCAAAGCACCATTCTTCCTCTGAATCATTTTGACCAGATCATTCTGAGCAGCCCGGATTTTACACTCACTTTTCCTCCTACCTAAAGGAACAAGTTGTCATTCTAATTAAATAACAACTTTATTTCCTAATGCCAAGGAGTAAAAATCTCTGATTTACTTTCACTAACTTCCCATTTAAATAAAGTCTTGTGAATAATTATTTGAACATAAATTATTTACCCATTAATTCTTTATTTGAATTTGGAGGAATTCACATATGTTTTCTAGCAAATGCTTCATGATAAGTGACTTGATTAATTAGCAGTAAGTGTGTTATTCTCATAATTTCTAACATATAATAAGCAGCATCCAGTCATTTCTGTTTCATGTGTTCTTTTTAAGCCCTTTATCTCGCTTTAAAAAAAATCTTGTTTAATAGATCACAGACATGATCTTTTAAACTGTTTTCAGTAGTTATGCAAAATCTTCACAAAAGTACCGGTGGGTAGACGACAGGGACTTCTCGACTTTAATCAGCCCTGAGAGTAGGCAGGATTTAGAAGTCATTTCTCAACTCAGGATCACCTGCAGAAAATGAAAAAGTCCCAGGGAAGACTGCTGAGTATAAAATGCCATTGTGTACATAGACTTTTATGGACTCTGAAAAGCCCTTTGACTTCTTGGAAATAGAAGCTATGTTGGAAGTGGAAAGACTAGAAAAATTTGTGTGACATGTGCATGTGAACGTGGCACTGATGTTTGGGCTTGAAAAAGAGTGAAGAGGTCCAGGAAGGGGGCTCCTAGCCACTGAAAATCTTAACTGCTCGCCCAGAGGGGCTGGGCTGAGGCCTTGAATGGGAGGGAAAGGGCATGGAGATCAGTGAGAGAGACTTTGAACTGTTTGCCAGTGACACGGACTTCAGAGTCCCAAACCAGGCAGTAATAATCCCAGAACTGGAGCCAGGTATGGGAAATGGGCTCAGTGTGAGGATGGAGAAACCATGTTTAAAGGAAGCATGATAAAGGATAACTACTGTTCGGGAGAAGTCGCGGGCCTCACTAGTGCCTGCACAGCAAACCAAGATGGGGAGTGTAGGGTTGCCGAAAACTGCACTGATTTGTGCGGGCACTTCTCATTATGTGACCTTAGGCAGCTCATTTATCTCCTCTGGTCTTCATTCCTTCACCTGTAAAGTTGGGAGTTGAAATGGCTGACTTGAAGGACCCTTACAGATGTAACATTCTACAGTTCCACAATGGTCTCTAAGAGGAAAAAGCGTGGCTTTCCAAAAGGATTTCAGTACATAGAGCATTACCCCAAAGACATTTCTTCGTCTCTTCAGTCCTAGGTATCTTGCAGCTCCGGGTAGCCAGCCACCCATGCATCCACCGTTGACTGTCCAGAAAACAGAGAGGAACCCATTAAGTCTGAGGTGGCTGGACAAGGAGAAAGAGAGTGACACTTAGACTTCTCTGTGGCTGGAGAAGCACAGATAGTTTGAGTTTCAGAGCAGTCAATACCAGGAGAAAAGAAGCCATCGGTCTCTATCACAGCCCAAGATGGCCCCTGAACTGGACCAGGGTGATGTGCTGTGTTGGACCAAGGCTTCCCTGGGTGGAAGCTTCTCCTAGGCACCCCTGATTTCATGGTAATCACACTGATAGACCCAGTATAGATACATTTGTGGGGGGAACTATAGCCAGGAAATTTGAGTTGAGCCTGCATCACATTAAGGGGTTAGCATGTGGCCTTTACCAGACAGCAAGTAACCACTCCAGATGCCTCCAAGCTTCCTCTTTATGTTCATGTACTACCCAATTAACACCCTGTTAGTGGCTGCATGCATGCACCAGCTTTGCCTTGTCACAACGACCCTACAGCTCTCAGCTATCCCCAACCTGCCTGCCCTTCTAACAGAACCTTAATTAATACTCCCGCTTGAGCAGAACACTGTCCGTTAAAGAAGTATCAGATGGCTCTGATGAGAAGATGTGTGGGACTTGGCCAACGTAGCCATTCTGTCGTTCCCCGAAACAGACACCCAGGTGAGCATGGAGCTGAGCTGCAGTGGCGTGTGCCAGGCAGCATGAAAGCTATCAGCACACAGTCAGCCTTCTGCCCGGATTTGAAGCATTATTTCCAAATCAACGCTGCCATTGCTTATCTGTTCTCTCTGGTGCTGGTCTTTTCTGGTTACGTGGCAACCAGAAGCTGGAAGGTTCGGCGGGGGGAGCTCAGTGTGAAAACATTGGCCTTGAAGTTACAGTTTCAAGTGAGGAATAATTCCTTGCCTGGTGGCATAAAAGGCATCTTTTGTGTGTCTTAGAGCCATATCACTGACAGACTGACCAAGTGATATATTGAAACGATTTCACAGGGTGAGTTTCGAGCGACTTAAGAATTTCAAGTGTGCCGTGACTGTAATCTTAAAACCAAGTAAGGAACACCCAAATCTCAGTGATTAAGCTGGATGCTTCTGCACTCGGTAATGTCTTTTGCTTGGTGGTGCGTTGCTGCTTGATCCTGGCTGTGCTTCTGCGTCGCCCGGAGCTTGTTCATAACACACATGTTCAGACCAGAGCTCCTGGGTCTGAACCTTCAAGAGCAGCTAGCATCTGCATTTTTAACAGGCTCCCAGGCAGTGCTGCTGCGTGCTCAGCGCTGAGAACTACCGGCAAGGTGCTTTGTGATTATGCGAGGAAACTTTTTCACGCATCATCTCATTTGGTTCTCCCGGTCACCTGTGAGGCAAGAATAGTCTCCATTTTATTGCTGAGAAATCAGAGAGAGAGTTGAAAATTTCCAGTGCTTTGCCCAAGGCCACAGAGGTGATAAGTAGCCGAGGCAGCCTGGCCTCCTGTCCCTCATTCTGGCTTCACGAGGTGTGACTAGCAAAGGAACATAGGATCTGGTGCTTAGGAATCCCCTGCTTGGTTGAAAGCTCTGCTGTTGCCATCTTACATTTCTTAAGGGTGCCACATTTTCATTCTGCACTGGGCCATGCAAACCATATAGCCAGTCCTGCTGTGTAGACCATTACTGCTTCAATAGTGTTGTTTCAACTGTACTAAATCCATGCTGGGGAGTAGGAAGCGCTTTGAAAGTGGACCCCAGCTCTGGAGTCCTTAGCTCAGGTGTGCCGGGGTGAGCACCGGGAGGGAATGATGCCGATGGATTATAGTACTTCCATTTGCTGAGCACTGTGTTACAAGCTTTTCATAGCCTGTTTCACTTAATCCTTGCAACAGCCTAGTGTAATTATTGTCACCACTTTATAAACGAGGAAACCGAGGCACAAAGAAGTTAAATATAAAAACAGAGGTCATGTAAAATAGGATTATATATGTCTATGATGATGGTAGATTCTGGACTCAAATCTTAGCTCCGCCATTTATCAGCTGTGTGACCTTAGGCAAGTTACTTGACATTTCTGAATTTCAATCTCTCAACCCATAAAATGGTGGTGATAATAATTACTTCAGAGAATTGCTTTCAGCATTAAATGAATTAATATGGACAAAGTGCCCAGGACATAATAGGTACTCAATGAATGCTGGGGCCTTTAACAACCTTTGCACTCAAGAATATAATTCGTTAGATACTGAAATAGGTATTTAAATGGTACCTGACTTAAGGATCTGAAGTGTTTTCACAGCACTGGATAATGTAGTCAAGGTGCAATTAGCCATACATTATAATATTTTTAAGTGATTCAAGTGACACTTCTTATGTCTAAGTGTAATCTTTCCCACTTTAGCATTTATCATAGTTTAATAACTGCTGAATGCTGTTGAATTAAAATACTATTCTGTCTGGGGACACTTTGACCCTTAGTGTGGTAAAGCTTGTCCCAAGCTCAGCTCAAGCCTCGAAAAAAAACTCACCAGAGCAACTGACTGACATGCTCGTTGGAGACAAGAAAAGACCATCAGTAAAATGGAGACGCCCTGACTCTTGGGAGAAGCCAGACCACTTCATGCCCACATGAGGGAAAGGCCTAGGTTAGGGGCTTACTCAGAGTAAGGATATCCATATAACATTTTACAGGGGTTTTTTGTTTGCATTTTTTTCCATATTTCCTAGGCTTATTTGATCTGCCCAACAACCTCTGTGGTAGAAAGGGGATGTGGCATTAAGACCTTTGATTATCTTCCCCATGTATGCCCACCAGCATATACTAACTCTGTGCCTATTTTTGGTGCTATACCTAACACAGAGTTCTCATACAACCTACAGAATGAGTGGCACTCCCATTTTACAGATAAGGAAAGTGAGGCTCGGTGGATAAAGCTAATTTGCTTGGTGATGGAGGATTCAAACTCAGGATGTGCTGGACTTATGCCCCTTTCATCCTTTCACTCCCACAGTTCTTCATGCTCTTCACTGAGCAGGAGAGGGCATAAGGAAGGTGGTCAGTAAATACTTAGTGAATGAAGGAATGTGAGCAGCGTCAGAGGAACACCAGAATGTTTTAATGACCTTATTTACTGGTGTGGGCACATGACCCCGTCAAATGTACTATTGTTTTGAATTATACAAAAGCTATGAAACATTTGTTTTTCTAAGCAGCCATTTTTCTTCTCGTTATTGCACATTGTTCTTCTTCCTTCACACCATGAAATGCACCAGCTTGATTTAAGGGGTATGTGGTCTTCTGGGGAGGTCACCATCTTGGTTCAGCAGTCTCACGGGATCCCTTTCTCTCTTGTGTATCTCAGATGTGGCTCCAAAGCCGTGGATTTTGATTCTTCCAGTAACCATTCATTGGGGAGGGATCTGGTATTTTGTAAAGCCATACAAGGTCACTTGGAAAAAAAAAAAATCTTTGTTAGAAGAGTTCCCTAATGGGCCCCTTGAAACCTGGGAGACTGGATTAAAATTGTTCACTGGGTGAGAGATACAGTGTGTGCAGATGTGTGAACACACACTCATTCTCAGTATTAGACCCAGCAGAGGGAAGGCATGGGTCCCACAGGCTAATCAGCCATGATGTGAGTTCCCAAACTAGGCCCTCAGAATGTTGAGAGATATTAGACAAGAACCCTTTTCAGCTACCTCAGAGAACTTTAGAATCCCAACTGATACAGAAGATACTTTGTGACAAAGTGGTTTGAACTGTATTTTGTGGTCCTGACATGATCATAGAGCCCTCTGAGAAATCTTGGAGCCTTCACCTCATCCCAGAAAAGAATTCACACATTAGTAGGCACACACACACACACACACACAATTTTGTAAGTGATATCAGGTATTTGTGAAATCTGTGGATTGTCCTTCAGAAGTACTGCCCCATGGAATTTGTTTCCAGTCTCAAAACAATCTCCACCACCAGCCTCTTTCTCTTTCCATTCATCTCTTTCTGTCACTTATTCTACTTAGGAGTCAAAACAGGGTAGGATTTTATTTTTTATAGTCTTTTTTTTTTCTCAAGGTGTTATATCATAAGCTCTTTTCCATGTTGCTGCAAATTCTTCATAATGATCATTTTTAATGGCTGCAAAATATCCTATCCAGTAGTCATCTCAGGTTATTCTCAAGCATTCTTGACAGGATGCTTGCCCCTATTCCATCTTGCCATCACTGGTTCTTCCCTTTCACCTCTTGTTCTCCCATTATAAGGAGCATGCCCAGGTCCACTTCACCTAAATAAATCGCTCTTGCCACCATAAATTTGCATGTGCTGGTCGCTTTGCCTGGAATATTCTTTCTCCCCATCTACACCTGGGAATTTCCAGCAAGCATTAGACCAAGAAAAGGCATTGCTTCACAGGATGACTCCAGGGTATGAAAGGGGAGAATGTGAGTTTCCGTGAGGACTGCACGTTCCCATAAGTAGCGAGCCAAAGGGCTGATGTGGCTCTGTGCCATGTTTAGAGATTTCGGTCTCTGCAGAGGTAGGGACATTGGGAATCTTGGTAAGTTCCTGAAGCAGAACAGTGTAGTGAAAAGACAACGGTGTTTAGATTTGGGATGACATGGTATCAAGTCTCAGCTCTGCTGTTTACTAACTCGGTGATCCTACATGTGTTCCCAAACACTAGTTTCTTCATCTCTAAAAGGATTAATGAGATTTTATTTGGCCTGGTGCAGAGCCCCATAGCTAGTGTCTTATAAATGGTTTCTCTTCTCTCTCACAAGCCTTCATACCCCAGCAATGTTTAGCCTCATGGTTGGCTCAGAGTAAACACTCAATAAATATTTGTTGAATGAATAAACATTGACCGATAGCTCCAAGGTGTGGGCACCAGCCCTCATCTGCGTCCTTGCTCCTCGCAGCCTGGGCAGATGAACAGGCAGCGCCAGCTGCATCCCAGGGCAATCTCGATGTGAAGCAGAAAAGTCCACAGCTGGGGCTACACACGCAGCCCGGCAGCAGCTGTCTCCGGAGAAGGTGGTGGCATCATGCCAAGTACCCGCGGCCTCTCCACAGAGGCGTGATGACAATTATGATCCCTCATGTTCCTTCTGAAGAGTGCCTCTCTCCTCAGAACATGTGGCACTTCACAGACACCATCACAGGGATCGTTGCCACACGCCTGTGCAGGGGAGAAGGCACCCGCACGCTTGCTGCATGCCCTGTGGGCACACCGAGAAGCAGGGCTGATGGTGAGAAAGGACGGGGAGGTGGAGGAGACGCGCATCCTCTTTCTACAGGTGGAAAGACAGCAGAGGCAGGTGTCAGTGGCTCTCTCACGGTCAGTGGGGCTTCGGGAATGACCCGGGATCCCTGATTGGTCTGGACATATCTGGGCATTTCTGAGGGCCTGGGTCAGGCTCAGCTATCTTGGCTGGGGCTCATGCATATATCCGCAGTCCCAAGGTCTAGGCTTTGTGTATGAGACTCCGTGAATTAAAAAAAAAACCCACCCCCTGCCAATTGTGAGATGGAGGGAAGAGGAAGATAAAACTTCACAGACCCACACTGCTCACAAGTTAACAGTTCAAGTCCATAAATGCCTTGAAACTCAGTCCCAAGTCTTTAAAACCACATAGAGAAAGAATGTCTTTATGCACCAGCCCAAGGCGGGATGATGTTTTGCCACTTCTGGAGTTCCCCATCTGTGCCCCACCCAGACTGGGCCATGCCCCACCCAGACTGGGCCATCCTCCTCTGAGATGCTCCCTGTGCTTTTCCTTTGTGGCACTTAGCTAATTTGTCATGTTTTTTATAGCATAATTATGCATATAATTATTCGTAGAACCTCCTTGACCAGACTGAAATCTCATTGAGTTTAAAGAGTACTTTTGTCTAGTTCATCTTATATATGTCCACTGAGGTCACTCAGTCGTGTCTGACTCCTTGTGACCCCGTGGACTGTAACCTACTAGGCTTCTCCATCCATGGGATTTTCCAGGCAAGAATACTGGAGTGGATTGCCATTTCCTTCTCCAGGGGATCTTCCTGACCCAGGGATCGAACCCGGGTCTCCCGCAATGGAGGCAGACGCTTTAACCTCTGAGCCACCAGGGAAGCCCCATACCACTCAATAAATACTTGTCGAATGGATGAACAGTTTGTATTATTTAAAAGAATAGGGAAAAAGAAGCCCAAAAGAAGTCAAGGTACCAGGATCAGATGGCATATATTTCGTTATGCATGTACCTATCCATAGCCCTATTTGTGATTTCTGCCTACATCTATAAAATGAAATTAGTTATTCTCTGTGTTGCACGGAATTAATGGTACACACTTCTGTGGCCCTGTGAGGCCAGGGTTGCTATCTGTCCTGTTTTCGAATTCTATCCTAGAGGCTAGCGCAATACGTAGCACAAATTATGTTCTAAATAAATTTTGTCGAAGACTCAATGGAAGAAGCCTGCAAAGGCTTTAAAATTCATGAGTCCATGCACCATTAAGAACATTGGATAATTAAGACATAGCCTAATTGAGTTTTTCTTTGTATTTTATTTATTTATCTTGTATTTATCATTATCTGCTGCCTCATTGAGAAAAAAAAAAAAAAAACTTCTTTGTGGTGCCAGAAAAGTAAGTCTATTTCACACTATTCTTTTCCACAACAAATACTTATTAAATACCTACTCTGTGCTACATACAGGGGTAGGCAATGAAGATGTAATAGGAGAAAAGACAGTTTACCATGTCTGTCTTCATAGGTTAAAGTATTGAAAACTTGTTGGTTAAGCAAGTCAGGAGAACTTGGAGCAGTGTTTAAGGTATATAACCATTGCTTTTGCTGCATAACAAGCCACCCCAAAACTTTGTATTTTAAAACAACCACCATTTACTTAATTCATGAGTCTGAGGGTCAATACTTTGATCTGGGCTCCTCTGGGCAATACTGCTCACCTGGTCAGGCTCAGCTGATCATAGCTGGGACTCATCTGAATGTCCACAGTGAGCTGCTAGGTTGGCGAGGGGCTGGCTGAGAGTCAGCTGCGATGCCTTGATTCTATTCCACAGGGCCTCGTCCTCTGGAAGGGTGGCTGAGACTTGGTCACGTGGAAGTCTCAGGGTCCCAAGAACTTGAGAGGAGGCACTGCAAGGTTTCCTGAGGTCTAACCACCAGAAGTCACACAGTGTTACTTCGCCTGCATTCTGTTTGTCCAAGAAAGGCACAATGCAGCCCAGGTCCAACTGCTAGAGAAATAGACTCAGCCTCTTGATGGAGTGGGTTATAAAGTATCATGATCATTTTTTATACCTACCACAGCATATTATTTATTTTGTGTAAAAAACACATGGCATAAACTTTATCATCTTAACCATTTAAAGTGTACAGTTCAGTGGTGTTAGATACATTATAGTGTTGTGTAACCATAGCCACCAACCATCTCCAGAACTCTTTTTTATCTTGTAAAACTGAAGCTATACCCATTAAACAATAACTCCCCTTTCATGCCCCCCCCCCAACACCAAGCCCGTGACAACCATCATTCTACTTTCTGTCTCTATATCCTTTTTAAGTTACTTATATAAGTGGAATCATACTGCATTTGTCTGTCTGTGTGACTCGCTTACTCCATTTAGCATAATGTCTGGTCCATCCATATTGTAGCATGTGTCGGAATTTCCTTCCTTTTAAAGACTGAATACTATTCCATTGCATGTATATGCCACATTTTACTTATCCATCATTGATGGACACTTGGGTTGCTCCCAAGTGGCTGTTGTGAAGAATGTCACTCTGAGTGTGGGTATACTAATGTCCCTTTGAGTTGCTGCTTTCAGTTCTTGTGGATCACCACAACAGATTTATCCAAACATGTTTAAGTCTTTTTATATGACTTCAGTAGTTCTCACTTGTATATAAACTAAGCATGATACTAAAAGAGATACAGAGCTGCGAGGAATTTTATTTGACAACTCCATGTGAACTGTTTTAGATCCCTTCATTCCAAGAGCCTGTCGGCCTTCCCTCTAAGCTCACAGTAGGGTGATGCTATTGTTCTTTTTTACCTCCAAGAGCCAAAGACGGCTTCATTACTGTAAACTCATGTGAACAGTGTCGCTGTGGCTGGTGGTCAAGGGCTCTATTTGTCCTGCAAAATCTTACAGCAAGCTGCACACCGAGGTTATACTCCAGGTACTGAAATATTAGATGAATTCTTCCATGGTTCTGGATGCTTCTTTATGATTCATTTGTAAAATATTCAATAATCCCTCAGAACACTCTGCCAAGTGTACCCTCTGTCCGGTGAGGCCTAACACCCCATAGACACCCCTTCTGTAAATTGGATGCACCAGGCCCCTTGAGCTGGTGCCAAGGTGTGGAATACCTAGAGACGCTTTTGACTGTTCCTCTGGCCTCCTGCCTCTGTGCCTGGGCCTTGCCACAGCCAACCAGGCAGCGTACCTGACCTCAGCTGCCCAAGGATGGGGAGATTCCAAACTAGGTAACAGTTGGGTACTGCAGTGCTTCCTGCATCCTGTTTGCAAACTGGCAACACACAGAGCCCTCCTACCTGAGCTTCTGCTGATGCCACTCCTAGGATGTACATCGTCCTTAGTCAGGGAGTATGGTAGGAACAAAGATCTTGGGGGAGCCAGAACAGCAAGGTAGAAATTCAAACCATTTTGGCTGCCATACATCTCCCAAATCATGTTGCAATAAGTTGTTTGCAAGGAATTTCCTCTCCATGAGGATATGGAAAATGGAAGGTTCCCAGCTTTGATAAATTTTGCATATATGTAGCCACTCAACCCTAACTTACCTAGAAAGTAATAGCTTAGTGACCGACAGTTTAGAAGGAGATGTTGAGGAAGGCTCTTTAAATGATTTATTAGCGAATCTCCTCATCAAAATAGCTACTTCATAAATATGTTGTGGTTAAGTTGCTAAGTTGTGTCAGACTCTTTTGTAATCCCATGGGCTGTATCCATTAGGCTCCTCTGTCTATGGGATTTCCCAGGGAGAAATACCGGAGCGAGTTGCCATTTCCTTCTCCAGCGGATCTTCCTGATCCAGGGGTCAAACCCACGTCTCCTGCATTGGCAGGCAGATTCTTTACTGCTGAACCACCAGGGAAGCCCATAAATAGGTACTGATTGACAAATCTGGATTTTGGAAACCTAGGAGAAGGAAAACAATCAAGTAAATTAATATCCAAAGTGTTATCTTCTAAGGTCCTTAGTATGTATGTGATAAATGTTGAATGTAATATACAGAAAGTGATGTACTGAAAAATAAGGATGTGGGCGTTTTTCTCTAATTTAATGAAATATTTTCCACTGTAACAAGAGTATCTACAAATACATAAACTGGTCAAAATATTAATTTGCGTTTGTGAATGTATTTGCTCCAAATTCTAATTAAAAGTTAATATGAAATTTTAAAAAAATTCTAAAACTACCCATCTTTCCTCATTTGTTCTTGTGCTGGACTTTGCTTTTCAGTTGTCCCTCCCTCATCTAGCTTTTTGTTTATTGGGGGGATTTTTAATGAGGGGCGTGTGGTTAGGGGCTCATGATCCTCCATTACTTTCTTTTGCATTGTTACACAAACTGTTTCATCAGGGAAATAGAGAAACTAATTCTAGCAGCTTACAAAGATTTAGTAAAAAGGGGATAGCTTGGGATCCTTAGTCCACCACCAACATACATAGCTCTCAATTATTCCGCATTTATTTAGCACCTGTACACCAGACACTGCTGTACATACCTTAAAGCCATATTCTCAGGATTTAACAGTGCCAGCTCTGGACATAGCCTACCTGGCTTCAGTTGTCTGAAGCCACACAGTATAACTTTCATGAAGCTTCTGTGCCTCCATTTCCTCATTGTGAGGATTAAATTCATTAGCTCAAGTAAGATTATCTATTGTTGTTGTTCTTTTCATCATCATTTGTATATTGCTTAATCCTCCCAACAACCTCCTGCTGTAGATGTCCCCTCTCTCATGGTACCTTATCAGGAACCCTAGGCACAGAGAAGTTGAATAACTTAGCCAAATTCACACAGCTAACAACTGGCAAACGCAGGATTTAAACCGACATCTGTCTGACTTCAAAGCTGTGCACTCAATCGCTACTTGATATCTTACTCATGTTTATAGCCCCTCAAACAAGGTAGGTTCTGGTGCATGATCCTTATTTAGTTTTCTACCAATAGTTGTTTGATCATTAAAAAAAAATCCCATCTAACAAGACCTGCCCCATGATCAATACCCATCCACACTGAATCTTTAATGCTCTGTCTTATCAAATTAGCAGCTTCCACCACAACTCAGGGCAGAAATCAATGTTCTCTTGACCTTAAACATGCACCAACTTGCAAGCACTCATGCCTCAGGGCTTCGGTGCTTGTGGGCGAGGGGAGCCACTCTCAGACATGTGCACGTCAGTCCGGAAAGAACACAGCTCCGGATGAGCTGCACCACCACAGGCCTCTGTGAGCCCAGCAGTCATGGCCCCTGATCCCAGGCCTTCTGTCCCTTCTTCCCAGGGCCTGGGGTGTCTGGCATATCCCTGACACACAGCACACAGCCAGGCAGCCTCTGGTCTCCACTTTCTCCTCAACTCAGCCACAGTATTGTGAGGCCTCCCAGCCTCCAGGTTTTCCCCTTTACACCCCCCAGGCCTCAGCTCTTCAAACAAATACATCGCCAGCCACAAAGCTTTCCCTCATCCTGCAGGATCTGCTCTGACATCTGCCACTGCTGGGCACGTCGCTGCCTGTCATCTTCTTCCCAGTGTCCACCCTGCACTCCAGTCAAGCCCCGCACTCCCCAAGTCTCCTGCCGTGCTCTGAATTCTGCTTCTGTGCTCCTGCCAGAATCCCCTGATGCAGTTCCCTACTCCTGCCTCGTTACAGTTTCACTGAGAAAGAATCCAGAAGAGGCCCCCCACCCCCGCTTCTTTTTCACCTTTACCTCCTCTAAACTTTTTCAATTTTTCGAGTCTCAAGAAACGATTTAGCGCTTAATGGTCTATTACCTTGTGTTGCTTCCCTTCATGAGTTTCAGCATGTCCTGAGGCAGAAAGCAAGATCCTCAGTTTCCAAAACTTGTGTTATATCTTCCCTTAAAATCTTTGTAAGCATAGATAGTATTTCTTAAGCGCTTAGAAGGCACCTGGTGGTGACCTAAGCAGGTCGTCTGGTGTAGAGGTGCCTCATCTGGGCCTGGGCTGTGTGTGTTTTCCACCTGTGGGCCTCCAGCTTGAGTCTGTCTGTCTCTTTCAGTTCTTGAAGGCTCTGGCCTCCACTCTTCTCTTTGGACTTGCCATCTAAGATACACCAGGCCACTTCCAGAAGACATTGCCATTGCTTTTCCATTCCTATTTTGTTGTCTCAGTTTGAGTTTTCCCAGAAAGAGAACCATGATAAAAGTTTAGGAATCGTCTGTGTAGGACCTGATTCCAGGAAACACCAGTTGGGGAGTGGGGAAGGGAAAGGTGCCCATAAGAAGCATGTCATCAAAGATATTTCCTCAGTGGACAATAGGGGTTTCACCCCACAGGGTCATTCTGAGAGACCCCGTAAGACAGACATTCGGAATCATCCTACCCAAGCAGTGCAGAACCCCGTCCATCACTGCCTGACTGATCCCCACCGACCCTGTCAACCGGACCCTGGCAGGTCCCAGCCTAGGCCTGGTTGACACCCATGGCCAGAAAAGAAAGCCCCTGAGAGGGGGTCATCACTGTTTGTAGCCAGAAGCTTTCATATGTAGGGTGAGTGTCAAAGAGGACATGAGTGGGACTTACTGAAAATCTAATGCCATAATAATAGCTAAAATACTGTATATAATTAGTCCAGTTCATCCTCACAGATAAGCTTGCTCAGCCCTTGACATACGAATGTGCTCAACAAATGTTAATTAAATTGGTTGGTGTTGCCACTAAGTTATCCAAGGTTGTTCAGCTTGTAAATGTCAGAGCTGGGGCTCCCACCAGGTCATCGGTGCAGAGGCTGTTGGTCGTTAGACTGTAGAACAAGGACGGTGTCGCTGCAGTGAGGGGTCCTGCCTCAGCTGTGGAGACAAGTTGAGGAGGAAGGTGGAACGAGTGATACTGACTAGGGCAACGTCAGCCTCTTGCCCTGGGTCAGCCCAATTATCAGGGTTTGTCTGATAAAATTATGAAGGAGAAAAATCCCAGAATGACCCCTGGGCATGTACATGAGAATCCAGGAAGAACAAATGAGGGTAATAAAAAGTATATACTGACTGACTGTATCAACCCAAAAATACCAAACTGAAAAACATTCGTTCAGACACGATCTCATGATTTGCTTCTGGAGACCAGCCTGACTTAATATGATTGTGTGTGTGTGTGTGTGTGTGTGTGTGTGTGTGTGTGTTTGGGGAGAGAAGGGTACTATCCACCATTCAGAAAGGGCTCATTCAAGTAAAATCTGGTTGATTCCTTGGTTGTATCTATTCTTGGCTATAATCTCTTCCCTTGTTCTGGTGCCTTGATGTTATTTCAGGATTGTGGGTCTCGAGGGTAGGTTCTAAGCAGAATGCCAACTGTGGAACGGAAGGATTGCTGGAGGGACAACATGAATGCAGGGAAGGAAAACCAATGGACTCGAGGAGGACAGTGCCTCCAGGCTCAGCTCTCTGGGTGACCAGTGGCAGGATCCTGCAGTGAGAGAGAAGGGGGAGCAGACATCCCATCTAATACCTAGGAGTGAGTGTCAGGCGCTGTCCTTGGTGGTGCCTTTGCAGTCTCTGCAGTCAAACAACACCAAAATGCCACACACCCTCTTCGTACAGAATCAGAGACATTGAACAGCTTGCCCCAGCTCACTCAGCTGTGAAGCAGAGGAGCGCCTGAACTCAGTTCTGTGGGACTCCAACATCCTTGCATCTTTCCTCCCTCCTGTGCCTCAGTTTCCCTCTGTGCTTGTTAGAATTACTTATCAAATATGTGAGAAGTGTCTTTTTTTAGAGTATAATTTTCTGTACATATCAGTGTAAGCAGGATGACTCAGAGCATCCCAGCCCCAGCCCAGTTACTTGGCACCCCTGTTCAGGAGGAGGTAACCTGAGAACACTCCATGCCCCTTTTCTGCACCAAGTGAAGGAGTCTGTTACTTGTGAGAAGGGCCATTTGTCATCTGTAGATCAGTGGGACATTATCTGGTTCTGGCCAGAGAGTTAGCAAAACCCAGATGGAATTTTTTTAAAGCCAGGTTTCCTTTTTATTATTATTATTCATGCCAGGAGTCCACTGGGGAAATCTTTATCTGCATTAAAACATACATAAGAAGAGGAGAGAAGAAAAGGCAGACAAGAGTGAGTCCTACAAAGGGTTTCTTTGAGCCCAGCTCCGTTCCTCTATAAAGTTCTTTGCCGTGCTCTCCACAAAGATGGAATCCGGGTTCAAGGTTGAATGGAAGCTGGCTCCTGATGGAACACGTATCCCCCGAACACACCTCTAGGAGATTAGCCCGTCATTAAATATTTGTAGGATAACAGGAGAAGCCTAATTTAGTTTTTGTTTCTTTCTCTCTGTGGTTTAATCACAGATGAAGGAGACTAATAGCACTGTAGAGCTTTCTGGTGATCAAAGGCCAATCAATCCCCTTTGTGGAGTAATTAACTATTTGCTAAACTTGCAGAATTGATTTCCATTTAGGGCTAAGAGAGAGGGTTTTAAATGAAGACCGATTCTCCAGGCGCGAGGAGGGAATCTCGGGGGCTGATGCCAGGAGATACTCAGGGTGATGAATTGGAATCTGCTAATTAGGGACTGAAAAATACAGCCAGAGTCTGACCCTATCCAGGAGTACTTTAGGGGAGGTCAGGCCAGAAGAAGGGTGGGCCACCGAGGTCTTTATCTGCCAGGCAGCCGTGAGCACTTGAAATGAAGAAAGACTTGGCATCCTGTTTGGGGCAGAAAAGGCAAGCAGATGCCTGGCTGTGCAGGAGGGGGGATACATGTGGGCAGCAAGTCAGGGCAGAAGTGCAAAGGTGACCAGGGTGTGGAAGGGAGCCCTCATGACAAGAAGGCCCCGGGTGGGTGCACCCTAGAGCTCTGAGCTGACCCCTGTGCACCCCTGAGCCTCTCCACCGGAACCTGAAATCTGCACCTGAAGCCAGTTAGGAGTTTGGATCCTGTTGGTGCCTGTAGAGATGCCCCAAGAATCTGACAAGACGGATACAGCTGGGACCTTAAGTGAAACATTTATGCCAGCTTATAACTATAAAGATGAGACAACCTAATAATACCTCTGCCTTGGGTTGCCAGATAAAACACAGGATGCCCAGTTCAATGGGAATTCCAGACAAACAAATGATTTCTTTTTCTAGTATATGTATGTCCTAAATTATTTGTTGCTTTAGTACAAGTATGTCCCCAGTGATTCAGCGTTTCTTTGAAATTCAAATGTAACTGGCTGTCCTGTATTTTATTTTCTAAATCCCACAGCCTGGCTCTGGTAAGATCTTGGCTCTCTACCCACTGAGTGAGAACCTCTCTGAATCTTAGTTTCCTTTCCGATGAATGAGCCTCAAAGTAGTAACTGAATTGTTTTGTTATGAATATTAGATGAAAGAGCAGAATGAGAAGCACTTCAGACAATGTGGTGCCTGGCACATTTTTATGTTCTCTCTAAACGTAACCTATGATGATAGCAAAAAACTATTTATTTGATAAATAAAAATGTTAAATATCAATGATGTATTTCCCATTGTCCTGTCTTCTCCCATCCCTTATCCCCAGCCTCTTTTCTTCTCCCCTTTCTCCTGTTGCCTTGTTTGCTTCCCCTTTCCTTTTGTTTTTCACTGCAAACTGCATCTGTGCGTACCAGCATCAGTGTTATTTTGTAAACCGCAGCATCCCTGTCTACTGTCCCCACTGCAGATGGGCGGGATGGGTAAGTGGTCGTGAGCTGGCCTGAGGTGATAATTCTGTGGTCCTGACCATGCTCTGTAAGTTCTCTGTGCCTCAGTTTCCTCTTCTGAAATGACAACAATATGGCATGTCAGATGAAGTGAACTCATACAGTGTCCGGCCTATATTGTCACTATCACTACCATCACTTAAAGGTTAGCTTGGGGGAGGTTCAAGATGGAGGGGGACGGACGTATACCTACGGCTGCTCCATCTTGACGTATGGCAGAAATCAACACAATATTGTAAAGTAATCATCCTCCAATTAAAAGTCAGTAATGAAAGAGAAAAAGAAGTTAGTCTGGGCTCCCTGAGAAGCGATGCAGTAAGGGTTGTTTTCTGTAAGTTCCCCTGAGCCGCGCTGGATGCTTGGTTCATCCCGAGCGAGATCCTGGATGGTTTCCGGTCCTAGCTTTGGTTTCCTCAGTTCTAGCCTGGCCAGAGCTCTGTGTAAATGAAAACTGGAAGGTCTTCGGGGAGGTGAACGTGCGGGTGGTTTCAGCGTTTGAAGCAAATGAGACCATGTTTTTGTTTGCTTGTTTCTCATGGATCATTTCTAACCGTACCTTACCTTTTGCCAGGGCAGAGGCTCCCAGCACATAGACTCGGATTCAGCAGTGTTTCTTGAGCCCTTAGGCAATCCATTTCCCTGACGGCTGTTGCCGCCATGACCTCCTTACCACAGCCTGCGTGGGCTTCCCCACCTGCCCACCCCAAAATGAGGTCGGAGCAGACGGGGACACTTTCTAGGCCCTTTTCTGCCCCCAGACCAGGCAATTTCTAGGAAAACAGCCTAGCTTGGGCACATACAGATTGGGGACCTTTGCCCTGAACCAAGATAGCGCCTCCAATCAGTTAGTGGGCTGTGGATTCCACAGTAGATGAAGTCCCAGAAGAGGAAAAGATTCAGGCAGGCCAATTTTGCTGTACTCGCCCATGCGCCCCACTAAGCGGTCGATCATGCCCTTTTCTTAGTGCTTTTTCATGTGTGCCAAGCTCAGTTCCAAAAGCTTGACAAATATTAACTCAGTTTACCCTTTCGACAACCTGGCGTGGCAGGTACTGTTATCACCCCATCACTGACGAAATACAGGCGCAGAGAGGTTAAGCTGCTGCCCAAGCTCACACAGTGACTTACCTGTCACTGCACATCCCTTGGCTGAGACTCCAGAAACAGTTGCAGGTCACTGCTTTGGGTAATGCGATACAGTAGGTGCCGAGTGCCCAAGAACACCATGGAACTTTTCCTGCCCTCTCTGTGAGCTAGCGGCATGAACTCAAGAGATGTAAGAGATTACCAGTATGGAGAGTCTCCAGACTGGGAGAAGATAGACATTTCTCAAAAATGAGAAAGGGATAAGTGGAAAGAACTGTGCTCTTTCAGCCTTGCCCCTATTCCTGCAGCCAAGGAAAGAGTACTTTACTTCAATATCCCGACAGAGGTATAAAGGCTATCATACTACATAGAGCAGGCCTCCTCCCTTCGGGGACTCATTGAGGTTTAGAAGGTTTGTCACATTCAGCCAGAAGTTCAGCGGTCATGCTGTGTTTAACTAACTAGGGCCTAGGCCTAGTGTAGCTTGAGTAAGTCTTCCAGGGGAGTGCATAACCTCCCCCTCGCTGGCAGAACCCAGAGGTAACTGGAACTCAGCTGCCAAGAAGCCTGTGGAGAAGTGAAGAAGTTAAGCCTAGTAGTGTTTTAAAAGGTTCCGTTCAATTCTTTATTGTAAATTGAATTCACCTATCAAACAGCAGGGACTTGATATTCATGGGCACATGAGACCAGTGTTTCTGCAGCAGCACCACCCCCCCAAAAAAGAAGCAAGACAATGCCCACTGACGAGGGAGCTGCACAAAGTCCCCATTGTTCGAACAATCATTTAGGAAGATGGAAGCGAGGTAGCTGGGAAAAAGAATGTTTCCCAAGCGGCCTTTGGAGAAGGCACCTCAGAGCCAGCCCAGACCCTGTCCAGGCTGACCGGCAGCGCTTAAATGCAGGGGCTGCCGTGAACTGACTCACTGCTGGATAATTACGTTAGGGACCAATACGGCCTGTTGACAATCAATTCTGTTGGACCAGTGTGTTTGCTCGGAAAGCCGCTCAGCCAATTCAGGAGTATATTAGGCAGCAGGCCCAGTGCGGTGACCTCTTCTGGATTGGGGTTGACACTTGAACGAAGGCGTTTGTCCAGTTAAAGGACAGTACTAGCAGCAGGCTCTTATCTGCCCTAAATTGGATTACTCAGATCTGCTTGTTCTCTTTAAAGATAGCCACTCTTGGGTTTTTTCCCCTCTCTTTCTATCTGTCTGAGATGGTTACCTAGTGATTACTGTTTAACTTGCCATCCTTATGTATTCTCGGACAGTTAACACTTAATGCCACCCGTGTCACTTCCCTTTCCTATGTGGAGAAGGTCATCTGATGCTGACACCTGCATTTTTCAGGTCATCGGTTGAACCTAAGAATGGGTTGGGATCCAGAGGAGCTGTGTTCTTAGGAGTTCATAGTTGGCAAGCCTGTGATTCATGTTCCAGGAAGCAGAACACAGACCCAGGGTTAATGCAAAACTCCCTTCAAACACAACAGATTCCCTCCAAAGGAATTCTTCTCAGGACTCTTTCCTTGGCTTGAAAACACTCAAGCCTGCTCACCAGCTGACATCCCTTGCGTGGGAGTACCACCTGGCCACCAGGACCGTGGACAGCAGCAGCCCCCTGGAGCATTGCAGCCGCTGATGGAAGGGCGAAGACGCAGGAGAAATGATTACTGAAGCGTGTGCCGGCGAGAGGCTTGAGACATCCTGCCTGGGGCAAACTCTCTCGGTTGAGTCTTTTCTACCTGGAGCTGCAAGACCTGCCACCACACCTAAAGTTGTGTAGTGTCAGGAAGACATCGAGAAGCCCAGGGAGTTCTGTGCACACCTCTTGAGAGAATCCAGGAAAGACTTATTCCCGCAATGATGGTTCTTTTAATGACACATCGAATTAACTGTTCCACATATCCATTTGCTTTGAGAGGGGAAGATTTCACTGTGATGAAAGTAGGGCCATGCACACTCTCGGTGATTTACGTTTCTGTACCCCAAACCCTGTCAACCAATTAGACTGCAAGAGCAAGTGGCACCATTTTCTAATGAAGCTATAATCAGGCTGCTCCCTCACCCAGAAAGAGCAGATAGCCTTGTCCCGAATGGAGAAGGCAATCATCAAGGGAAAGGGTTTGAATAAATCAGGTGTGATACCAGTGCAGCTCGCTGTAGGTCCCTTATAATTGGAATGTGGGTTTGTGGAGACTCAGCAGCGCCTTCTAACTGCTTTGCTTGAAAGAAAGTAGGCTTTTCGGTGTGGAGAAAGGCAACATTTGTTTTTAGATGAGCAACTGGGAAGGCAGAGGCCATGGAGAGAGATCAGGTCTGAGTTCTCAAAGATCCACTGGAATGTGAGGAGAGGAAAGGGAAGGGGAAGAGAGAAGAGGGGAGATGGGGAAAAGGAAGAGAGAGGGAGAGAGAGAGGAAGGAGAGAAGGAGGGAAGAGAGAGGAAGCAGGGAGGGGCTGAGGAAGGATGGAGGAAGACAGAGTAACTCACTCTCTACCCAAGCCTCCTCACAGATGGAACCTGACTGATAGCATTTGTGTTCCTTATCTCTTGAAATGATTGTGAAAATTAAACAGGATCCTGTGGGGTGAAAGATACGATGCAATCACCTCTTATTAACACGAAAGCTAATCACGCCTCCTACGGGGCTGCACTAACCACTGCACAAGATCTCACAGGTCCTGTCTGATGATGGGAATTGTGTGCTTGGCTTGAGGTCCTTCTGGCCAGTGAGCTCTCTCTCTCTCCAGCAAGGTGTCGGGATTCCAGTGTAACTGCAGGGAGGGAGTGCAAAGGCTGTGGAAAGAGCCTTTGGGGGGATTCCGAGTAAGCGTTGTTGGCTGCAATGACAAATGAGCCTCCCAAGTCCTTCCCCTGCATATTTCCCAGATTTTAAGATTTTCAGTACCACTGCTATGGAGAACAAAGGTGTAGAGATCCTGGGGAGCCCCAAAAGCTTCCTTAGGGGATCCCTGGGTGAAAAAAATTTTAAATACCCCCTGAGAAGCCATTCTACTTTGATCTGTGTTACTGATGCCCCCAAAAGGAAGGCCAAGAAATGTAGAATTCTATGGACCCCCCAGACAGGATCATGGGACCGTCCCCATTCTTGCTCCAGAGTCTCTGGAAAGCCTGTTTTCCCACTACTTTTTAATGAAGTCATTGCTTCTCCACTGAACCAATTTTATTGCCCCAAGAAAATGTCTGACTCTACATAAACACATCAGCTCCACTTCCCACAAATGAGAATTCCCTGGACCGTTGCTGGCTAACTTTGCAGGGCTGTCATGCTCCACGCCTGGCTTGGTGAGGGCTGGTCATCATCTTCCCCTCCTTCACGGGGAATGCGGACCCCACAGGAGCCTCCCAGTATGCACCTGAGGTTCAGGGAGAAGAGACATGACTGCATTGCGCGTGCCAATTTGGCTTATGTGGCTAATTGCACTCTGTGCAGAAAATAACACCTGCAAAGATCAGTCCACCCTCTGAACACCAGACTCTCAAAGTCAACGACAAAGCTCTCCGGGTGAGGCCCATCAGTAGAAATGCCCATGGAAACATCAAACGCAGCTTCAAGTGGAAAGTGACTGAGAGTGAAACTTTAAAGATCAATGAGAAGGCTAAATTGAACCGAATTCTTTCAGGGTCTGAAGAGGATAGAGGCTGGGGTTGGGGGCTGGAAGAGGGGGAGACTACACACCCTGAGGGTGAAGGACCCTTCCAGAAAGGTGATTGACAATGCTTTGGGGGAAGACTTCCTGAGCTGCTCCCAGTCCACAACAGAAGAATAGGACAAAACCAAGCTTCTCCTGAGGACTTGTTTTCTAACCAATTTCAAGGAAATTTGGAGTAGCCACGTGCTTGGGGTATAATTACGTGGGGTCTGCCTTGACCGCCAACAGAAAATCAGCCGTCACTTTGGCAGGTTGGGGGCAGTTTCCTTTTAAGCAGGCTGCCTGCCCAAGTTCAAGGAGATTAGTAAACAGAGATGGAGAGGTCTTGTTTATAGTGAGAATGAAGCCAGCCACCCTGGTCTGTTGAAAGGTGTTTGTGAAGCTGCTGCTTTTTCCACCTCTTAGCCAGTCTACTGCCTAAGGAACACGCTGGACATTCTGCCAGCTTTTTAAGAAAATATTTAAATATCAAAAGTTTTCACTCTTTCCTGAGTATGCAAAATGTCAGCTTAAAACCCAATGGAAGCCAAAGTTTTTGCTTAGCATACAAAGGCTTATGAGTTTTATAGTGTTTGGGACTTTAATCTACAAAGTATAATTTAATCCTCTTTGAGCTATCTACACCACAGAGTCCTGGTTGTAAATAAACCATATGGTTGCAGTGGAGGCAGCCACAGCTGCCCATCTCCATCACTCGCCCTTAGTAAATATTTCTGCAAAACAGATGAAATTAACTACTGTAACAGATAAATAGAGAGTGTAGAGCTCGGAGCAAATATTTTGCCACGGCAGCCATGCTTAAACATGGCTGAGAACTCAGAGTTGAGACTTCGCCCCCTGCCGATGACTTTCCCTCTCTGCCGAGCCCTGGTGTACCTAAAGGGTGGTGCCTGCCTCTGGGAAGAGTGAGGACGGCACAGAAACATCCCTGGGTGGGAAGGCTACTGCTGCTGCTGCTGCTGTTGCTGCTGCTGCTGCTGCGCCACTTCAGTCGTGTCCGACTTTGTGCAACCCTGTGGCCTGTAGCCACTAGGTCCCTCTGTCCATGGGATTCTCCAGGCAAGAGTACTGGAGTGGGTTGTCATGCCTTCATCCAGGGGATCTTCCCAACCCAGGGATTGAACCTGGGTCTCCTGCATAGCAGGCAGATTATTTATCACTGAGCCACCAGGGAAGCCCGGGGAAGGGAGGTTACGTGAGAATAACAGGCTGAATCCTCAGTGCTCCCACATGGGGCGTATAGCTGGTGTACTGATGAGCCCTGAGTCATTCTGCAGCAAGGCTGAGGATGTTGTCCTGGGTTGCCAGATACCCAACCCCGGGCCTCAAGGCCCAGAGAAGGGAAAGGGGTAAAGTCAAGGAAATGGGCCAATTCCCTTAGGGCTGAGGTTGTGCTGGGTGAAAGGAATGATTGCAGTTTTGAGACTTGTCAGGAAGTAGAATCAGATGCCAGAAGCTTGTTTGTGATGAAGTGAATTGGATACTAACAGGTAAACTGAGACTTTGTAGTCATTTTAAAGACCAAACATTTATTTGAGTGGGCCTGATATCACAGAGGGGCTTCCATGGATTTGAAACTGTATCTCTGTGACTTTGTTTCACCCCTTTGAGCTTCTGCTTTTCTCCTCTGTAAAATGAGAAGAATCATACCTCCTTAAACTTTATGAACACGAGGGTTAATTAAAATTATCATCATCAATCATAACAAAATAATAATTATTATTTGTATTTATTATTATTGTTACAGCAGTAGTAAAAGTTTAATTTCATGATATGGGAAGCAAAAGAGGCTCTTATCTCCCCCTTGGGCTCTTTAAGCCATGGGTCTCTTGGGCTCAGGCTGCGGTCCCCATTTCTAGTGTCTGAAGCTCTTGACAGTGCAGGGTGCCCTGTTCCATGGCTTTGTCACTTGCTGTACCCATTTCAGCCAATCACTGGCCCCTCTGTGCCTCACATCTCGAGGGCTGGCTGAATAAGGGCTCCCTGTCCTCTTCTGCCCTTTCCCAGAAGTGGGGTCTGAGCAGACAGCAGGGCCCAAGCAGGACATAGCGGGAGAATCTAGGGCACCACGTGTGTGAGGTTTTCCAAGCCAGCTGTCAGTGGCCTGTGAGAGACAGATGTTTCCCGGAAGCCGAGAAAGGTCCAAAGGCAGGTGGAAGGTGAATCAGTGGGGGGCACACCCCCCTCTGTGCTGCAGGTCCTTGAACCTGCAGGGGAAGAAAATAGGGGAAGAGGATTTAAGACAGAGGGGCGGCACTTTCATCCTGGCCCGGGAGACTTCCTCAAGAAATAAAACAGAGCACAGAAGTGGCTCAGTGGAGAATCCCGTTTTCTTTACAGCTCAGTTTAACAGCTCAGAGCCAAGATGTTCCAAATCCCAGCCTTAGCCGAGGCTACAGCTGACCCAGAGCTGGAGCCACAGGGGATGGGCAGCTTCAAAGCAGCTTCTGGGACTTCTCACTCACAGATTGGCAGCCTATTTGAAAATAGCTGTGTCCAGTTGGATATTTTTTTTTACAAAAATTAAAAGATTTAAATACAGGGCTATTTTTTTAAATGCTGTTAACTAGGCACATGATTTTTTTCCAAACAGATCACACTCACACCCTTTAAGCAAAGAGTGGGACTGATAGTTCCACAGACAAGACAGGGAGTACAGGGCAAGTTAATACAGCTTGGGAACAAAGACGCAGGAGACCCAGGGTATCTCCATAGGCTCCCCACCCCCACCCCCAATTCCCGCAGAAGTTTTTACAGTGCGATGTGACATGCGTGTGTGTGTGTGTGTGTGTGTGTATATATATATATATATATGATTTTCTCAATCGTTTGAGAAAAAGTTGCTGGCTTTGTACCCCTTCAAACTACTTCAGTGTCTATTTTCTAAAAATGAGGCCATCATTTTACATAATCAGAGTACAACTTTTATCTAAACCAGAAAATTGAGCCTTTATCCAATATCATCAACTAATCCACTATCCAAATTCAAATTTCATCCATTTTTCCCCATAGTGTGCTTCTCCCAGGAACACGCAGTGCCTTTAGTCGTCACATCTCTTTAGTTTCTTTTGAACTAGAACAGTTTTTCAGTCATTCTTTATCTTTACGTGTTCTTTTTCTTTCTTTAACCTTGACATTTTTGAAGAGTACAGACCATTTATTTTGTAGAAGGTTACTCGATTTGGGTTTGTCTGATGTTTCCTCATGATTAGATCTCGGTGATGAATTTTCGGCAGAAACACCCCAGAAGTAATGCTGTGTCTTCTTCTTCTCTGCATCCGGTCAGAGGGATGCGGTGTCAGCTTGGTGCCGTTATTGGTGATGTTATCTCTGATTACGTGGCCGGGGCGGGTGTGTCAGGTTGCTCCACTATAAGGTTGCTCTTCCCCCTTTGTGATTAATAAGAAATTTACAGGAAGATACTTTAGGACTTTGTAAATATCCAATCCTTATCACAGTTTCACCCAGGAGTTTTAGCATCCATTGATGATTCTTGCCTGAAACATGTATTACTATGATATTTGCAAATGCTGCGTTTTCTAATCTCTTCATTTTTCTACATTTCTTCATTCATTTCTATTGCAATGGGGAGCCTTTCCTTCCCCACATTTATCTATTTATAGATAATTTAATTTAATCTATTTACTCATTTATATCAGTATGAATTCATGGGTTTTTATTCATTACCATCACTATGTATTTTCACATTCACCTAGTCCCAGAGTTGGACCAGGAGAGCCTTTTCTGTCCTTTGAGATGTATTCATCTGAGTACTTTCTGAAACAAGATATTCAGGCCCATCTAATACCTTACCTACCCTAGAATCAGCCATCTCTCGAAGGGGTCCTGAATTCCGTTAGTGGAGAACAGAATTTAAACCAAGATCTGGGCATTGGCTAACTGGATGTCATTATTTCTAGATCCTCTCAAAGGATAGAGCTAGGATCTATATCTGTTTTTAAAACATGCTGATGCTTACAGTTCGAGTCCTACATCATTCTGAAAGTGCTAGTCACTCAATCGTGTCCAACTCTCGGCAACCCCACAAACTGGGCTCCTAGTCCTGCCAGGCTCCTCTGTCCACGGGATTCTCCAGACAAGAATACTGGAGTGGTTTGCCATCCCCTTCTCCAGGGGATCTTCCTGACCCAGAGATCGAACCAGAGTCTCCTGCATTGCAGGCAGATATTCTTTTTATCTGAGCTTCAGGAAAGCTGCATCATTCTAGGCTTCCTCTTTTTCTGTATTTAAAAAAAGAAAACAAAACCTATAATACTGAGACATCTAGCTTCCATTTTTTTTCAGTATATTTGCTCTTTGTTCGTTCCTAGTATATAAATTAGTTTCCAAATTGTTCATGCATACTGTCTAGCAAAGCGAGACTAACTAGGTTTCAATATTTCTCACCACTTCTTTTTGTCTTTAGGCTGAGGGTGCATACGAAAACACTGTCTTCAAAAGTTACTTGGAGTAATTATCCCTCCAGCTTTCATTTGATGTAGTTGTGCTGTGCATTGGAAGCATAGTTGATTCTGTTAGGGCCTTTCTCCCCTCCCTTGTGGATGTTTTTGAGTATATAAAAAATTAATATGATTATAAAGGTCAAAATGAAATTTAAAAAGCATATTCAGATCAGTGTCACTCCCCCTCCTAACACTTCCTCCCTGTGCCCACCCACACCATGGAGTGGCCTCATCTCATTCATTTCTGATTTCTTCCCAATGTCTCTCTCTTTTTTTTTAGATGATATTATCTGTTAACCTTTTATTTTTTTTTTATCAGAGGATAATTCCCTTACAATATTATGTTGGTTTCTGCCATGCATCATCATGAATCAGATGAGCCTGTTTGCAGGGCAGCGGTGGAGGCACAGACATAGAGAAGAGACTTTTGGACACAGGAGGGGAAGGAGAGGGTGGGATGAATTGAGAGAGGAGCATGGACGCATACACGCTACCATATACAGACTAGAACACACAGAGTTTTGCTGTGTAACACAGGGAGCTCAACCCAGGGCTCTGCGATGACCTGAGGGGCGGGATGGAGAAGGAGATGGGCGAGGGGACACTTTCTGCTAAGAAAAGTAAATACATGTACAGTGTAGTTCCTCTTCTTTCTCATAAAAAGGAAAGCCTTCCATAAATGATCTTCTGCACTTTGCTTTTCTCCCTTTCCAGTGCATTCTGGAAATCATTACCCATCGGCTGGTAGAGTTCTTTCTTACTCATTTTTAGCTGAATAGTACTGGATCACATGACTATGTCTCGTTTCTCCAACCAGCCTTCTATTCGTGGGCATTCAGATTGTGTCCAGGATTTGGCAGTTACAAACAATGCTTCAATATTTAAGTCTGTATGTGTGTGTTTTCACACAGTTGAACATGTATCTTCAGAGTAAATTCCTAGCAGTGAGACTGCTGTATCGCTAGGTACACAGATACATAGTTTTGTTAGATGTTGAAAACCCCCCTCCTTCTTTGCTATATTCCCTCTAATAAGCCTATTGTCCCACAGTTGATAGGCAAAATATCTCAAGCTTTCTAAGATTTGCCAGTCTGATAGATGAGAAATATTATTTCAGCATCATTTCAAAAAGCTACTTTATTGAGAGATTATTCACATATTGTACAGTTTATCCACTTAAAGTGCACAATTCAAAGAATTTTAGTATATTCACAACTCCTTGCAACCATCACCACGATTTTGGAAACCCAGTACCCTTCAGTTATCGCCATCCTAGCTCATTCTTCTCCCAGCCCTGAGGAACCATTCGTCTGCTTCCTGTCCATAGAATTGCCTGTTTAGGACGTTTCACGTAAATGTGGCCTTTGTAACCAGCTTCTTTTCTTTAGCATGTTTTCAAAGTTCATCTGTGTCATGGCATGTATTAGTATTTCATTCCCTTTTGTGACCAGATAACACTCCATTCTATGGTCAAGTCATATTCCTTTTTGTTTATCCATTCATTCACTGATAGACATGTGGCTTGTTTCCACCATTTGACCATTAAGAATAAACGTGCTACAAACATTCATGTGTTGTTTTTGTGTAAGCATGTGTTAGTATTTCTCTTGGGTATGTGTATGTAGGAATGGAATTGCTTAGGTCACATGGTACGTCTGTGTTTCCTTGTTTGAGGAACTGCCAAACTTTTTCAGGAAAGTTTTAATTTGCATTTCACTTATGTGTGAAGTTTAACATTTTTCTTATACTTAAAAGCTGTTTGTATTTATTTGTTTCAAACTGACTGTTCATGTCCTTTGCCTGTTTTCCTCTTGGGCTTTATATCTTTTTTCTCTCAAATTTTAAGATAACTTTGTATATTGGAAAAAATTAGCCTTTTACCTGTAATATATGTTGCAAACATTTTCTCCCTTTTCTCATTGTCTTTTAATGTTGCTTATTGCATTTTTCCATGCAGACTTTTACAAATATTGTTATGTAATCAAATTTATCCATCACTTCTTTTATTATCTGTGGATATTGATTCAAGTTAGAAATCCTTTCTCCATACCCAGAAATTCACCCATGCTTTCTTTCAGGACTTGTAGGGTTCTTTTTTTTCATACAGCTCTCTGTGACCCATTTCAGACTATATTCTTGTGTGTTTGGAGATATAGGTCCACCTTTACTGACTGACTAGCTCCCCAGTTGTCCTAACACCACTTACTGAAAAGATCACCTACACCCAAGTGATTTTTGATATCACCTTTATATTTAGGATATACTAAATCTTCACGTGTGCTTGGGTCTTGTCCCAGACTTTCTGCTTTATTCCAGTGGTCTGTCTGTTTACTCAGGTGCCAACAGCATGCTGTTTAACTTCTTCTGAGCAAGTTTGATAACCTCCTCTGAACACCTGTTCTTTTGTGAAGGCCCTGGCTCTTCTGCAGTCCTTTCTCATATCCATGCCTCAGTCTTCCTGACTGTAACTCAAGCCCATTTGCTCTGTGAATTCCTGTGCACGCAGGGCACACCTCTCTCTGGGTTGTCAGGTGCTTCAAGCTCTCTCCTTTTATGCAAACATGGCTGCTGCTTTCTGGCCCCGAGGTGACTCTTCCTCACTGACAGCCCTGACTACTGACTTTACAAGTAATTTGCTGAGTTTGTCAAGCACTGCAGAATCATGTAAATGCCATCATCGTTTTTGTCATCATCATCATCAGCGGCAGCGTTGGCCGCTTCCCTTCTTTCACCTGTTGTTTAGAGCAAATGAAGTAGCTGCTGATGCTCAGAACAGAAGATTTATCTGTGGATTATCCAAAGGCATGAGCCCTTGTAGGTCAGTTCACGTCTTCAAGATGTTAGACAGGCCAGGAAAAAGATCATCACACTACACGGGCTCTTGGTACTTGAGGAGTCAGTATCTCTCCCAAGGGTACTCCTGCCTCCACCCCCAGTGCAGTTTATCTCCTACTCTTAGTGTCGTAGCACAGTGTCTAATTGAAAGTGTATGTTTAAGGAATGGTTGGTTTGTTTTTTTTTTTCAAGAAGAAACAGTTGCAGACTTTGTACATCTATTTTTCCTATTGTTTTAAGTTAGAATACAAGGTTATATGCTTGGGACAATTAAACATTGTTTGAGTTCATTCAGTAAATATCTGGTGAACAACGGCCCTATGAAAAGCATTGCGGTAGAACCTGTGAAGGACCTGAAGAAAAACAAGACAAGATCCTGTCCTCCAAGAGAAACTTGAGGAGATAATGGGAGGAGAGATATGCAGGCAAAAAGACGTCATTACAAGGCAACTGAGAACATGCCAAAAAAAAAAAAAAAAATGTTGCAAAGTGCTGTGGGAGTGCAGAAGAGAAACCATCCATTGTGGAGTCTCTTTGGAAGATGGGAGACTTAGAATTGGATTCTGAAGAATAAGTTGGATGGCGTAGGAAGATAAACTGGCATTTAGAATGGCTTAAGCAGAATCACAGGGGAAGAAATATATGTTGAATTGGGCCGTACAAAATGGCTGTTTTGTAGGTCAAACAATTACATATTGACAAGGGCATATGCTTGAATCTAATATATCAGATTTTGGGCTACTGTAGACAGCTGTGGATCTAGTGGAACTAGCAGACTTCTTTTGGAGGGGTTACCTTTACCAGATGGTGAAGAATCTGCCTGTGATGTGGGAGACCCAGGTTTAATCACTGGGTCAGGAAGATCCCCTGGAGAAAGGCATGGCAACCTACTCCAGTACCTTTGCCTGGAAAATCCCAAGGACAGAGGAGCCTGGCAGGCTATCGTCCATGGGATCACAAAGAGTCAGACACAACTGAGCGACTAACACTTTCACTTTCAAGAGTCCTCTAGGGGAAACCAAATGTAAGGGATTTTGAGTGTTAAGACAAAGAACTTGATATTTATTCAGTGAGATTCATCTAATTCTTTATTTATAAAATACTTTTAAGTTCCTATAATATGGCCAGTTTCCTGGTTGGGGAAGCTCTGAGAACACAGTCCAGTTTCAAAAGGATAATTCTGGCAGTAGTGTGCATGGCGGGCAGGAGACTTAGGTAAGAAGACCACTTAGGGGCTCTAGGACCTGGAGAGCAAGTGAGGACCTGTAATAGTGAACAGAAAAGACGAAAGTTCAGAGATTGTAAGTAAAGGCTATCAAAGCAAAGGCACGGGAGGAAAGGCTGATCCAACGGCTCTCTGATGCAACTCAGGAGAACTGGGAGGCTTCCAGGGACCTCCATCTATTCATTCATTCACTCATTCATTCACTCATACATTATTTACTGAGCGCCTACTGTGAGATGAACAGTGTTCCAGAAGCTGGAGATTTGCAGAGGGCAAGACAGGTACACATTTTGTCTAATGCAGAGACAGGCAATGAATAAATAAATAAATGTATTATGTAATGAAAGAGAACAGTAAGCACTAGAAGGAAACCTTATTTAAGGTTAAAAAAAAAAAAAAAAAACTGGAAAGGGTGGGAAAAGGTATTTTCCAAAAGGATAATCAGGGAAGGACTGACAGAGAAGGCAACATTGGAGGTGACATTGGAACAGAGATCTGAATGATGTCGTGGAAGTGGGGGTAGGGGCAGTGCTGGGAAGACCTGGGGGAAGGGAGTCCCAGGGAGAAAGCACAGCAAGTAGACAAGTATTGAGGCAGATACCTGTCTCATTTGAGCATTTGAGCACTGAGCATTTGAGGTCTGCACTAAAGTCAAGATGGCTGGACTGAATCGAGAATTGGGGAAGCCCGAAGGAGATGTAGGGATGGGGCATCTAGATGGAGGGATGGGGCAAAAGCGTGCCATGGCAAGGAATTTGACTTTATTTTGAGCATGCTGGGGTTTGAGTTTGGAGACGTGACCTAAAGTTTATCTGGCTCTTATGTAGAAAATTGACTAAGAAAACAAGGAAGAGAACAGATGTGGTGGGAGCTTTGAGAGGTGGTCAGGTTCTGGATAAACTTTGACATTAGACCAAACAGAAGATGTCAAGGAGTTAGGAACAGGTTGTCAGGGAAAGGGGCATTGAAGGCTAATCACCATTCCCAAGTGCAGGGAGGGAGCAGAATTTGCTCTGAGAATCAAGGTTTCTGATTTGGATTTGGTAAGTTTTATATGCCCAGCAGACATCAGGGTAGAGAGACTGAGCAGCCAGCGGGGTACTGGAGCCCCAACTTCAAAGGAGAAGTTGAGTCTGGAGGTCTAAATTTGGGAGTCACCAGTATATAGACACATTCAAAGTCCTGACCCTAAATGAGACACCTAGGGAGTGGGGTTACAGAGAAAAGGAGAAGTTTGATGACTGGGCTCAGTGATGGTCAGTGTTTACAGGTAACAAAGAGGAGAGAGAACCAGAAAAGGAAACGTGGAAGGAGGGGCCAGTAAGAGGAGAAACGGAAGACTGTGGTTACCAGGAAGGCAGGGGAAGGACATGTTTCCCAGAAGAGGGTGCGATCGGTTGTGTCAGTGCTGCTGAGAGGTCGTGTGAGATGAGGACAGAAAATTGACAAGAAAATTAGCAAGAGGGAGACACTGGTGACCTTGCCAGACAGTTTCTGTGGTGTGGTGGGGGAAAAAAATCTGGGGAGAGAATGGATGGACAGACGTGGAAACAGAAAATAAAGACCTCTCTCTAGACACTCGAAATCGAGAGGAACTAGAAAACAGAATGATATTTGTTAGGGAAGAGGAGCTGGATGGAGTCGAAGAAGGGCTATTGTTAGAGAAGGGACACCTTACAGCGTTTTGGCTCCTGAAAATAATGATCCAAAAGGGGGAAAGCGTAATGATGAGTAAGTAGGGGAGAGGGGCTGGGATGGAGTGTACAAGGGGGGACACTGGGTTGAGTAGGAGCTTGGGCTTTTTGTCCACTTCATGGGGGACACAGAACGAAAGACAGAGGTGTAAAATTCATAGATTTGTCAATAGAAGATTGAGGAAATTCCTGTGTTTTCTATTTTTTTAGTGAAATAAGAGGCAAACTGAGAGTTAGGAAGAGGAGTTGCCAGAAGCTCAAGGAGAGAGTAGAGGGTCAGAAGCCATCGTGTTGGAGGGTGAGTGACCGTGGTTAGCGAAGTGCAGGAGGATCTCTGGGTAGCGCTGAGGTGTGTGCGCGTGACACTCATAATCTCAAGTCAGGTCAGTCAGCCTGGCTCTGTTGTTTCCTTCAGCGTGTTCTGCTGTTCTTCTGCAGGTGTTTTATTTTTTTAATTGTAGGGTTACAGAGTTAGGGTTTTAACAAGCTAGGACAGTGGAAGATAAGAGATTTGCAGGGAGGCTGGGGGTACACACAGAAGAAGAGTTTTAATTATAAACTTTGGAGGGAAGTGAAACATGAGGCAGGTGATGGGCGTAGGAAAGGGGTTGAAGATCTGTTGAAGCTGAAACACTAGTAAGAGTGAGGGCAGAAGATAAAAGGTGAAAAGGAGTGGGATGCTTCAAACAGAGGATTTTAGAAGCGATGAAGCTGCTGGCGTGAGAAGGTCTAGAGCATCACACGGCAGTGGCGACATAAGGGGTGGAGGAGGAGAGCATGAGGGGCACCTGCGTGGCCCGCATGTCGGCAGGAATGCAGATATGGAAGTCACCAAGAGTAATGCCAGGAGTGATGGGGACAAGACAGGGAGGCAGGCATGGAAAGACTCCGTGAATCAGCAGATTCTAAGTGGCCTGTGACTGTGATGAATGGGGATGGTACCCCACAATGGCTTGGGCCTCAAAGGAGGTTTTAGAGGAGAAAACAAAAGTAGCCTGAGAGCAGTGGTGGGAGTCAGTGAAGACAGCCACCAGCCTCCTGGCTCCAGGGTACATGGGATGTGGAAGGAAAGGGTCACCACTGAAGGGGACTGTAGGGGAAGCAGTGACCTCTGGAGGCTCCTGATGCCACATGATGAGGGAAACATTCAGAGAGAGAGGTTCAGGTGATAGCGGATTTGGGTAGGAAAAGACCATGAGTTCCATAAGGATTTCTGGGCTATAGAGATTAACTGAGTTAGAAGAAAAGGAATCTCTAATGCATAGAAATGTGGTCCAAACCTTTCAAGACATTTGCAAAAGTACATGACGTTGAACTCAGCTGTTGGAAGACCCAAATGACCAAACCTTCCGTCTCTTTGGGGCCATTATCATAAGGGCATGAAATTTAGTCAGAACAAATGCAATCAGTACCCTGATCATGAGTCTTCATTGGCAACCAACAGTAGGAATAGCTGTCAGAATTGTGTTTGAGTTTGTTTTGATTGTTTTCACTATAAAGTGGGAGATGGTTTCAAAATATTCTGTAACTGAAACTTGGCTCCTGTAACATTACGTAGATTGAGAAAAGTTCTACCAAGTAAAAACACCCCCTTTGAGGAGTTCCTGTCACTTTAGGGTTTCATCTCCATTTCACTCCAGTGTTTTTTTTAATTGAAATTTTTAAATTTCTGAAAAATAAGAAGTCATTGGAAGAAGACATTTCTCTTCATTTGTGTGTTTGATTTCTTTCTTCTCTGGAGAAAAACATAGGACCAACATATAAGTCTCAGTAAATATTATTATCATCACTGTTACACCTGCACTGAAGTTTGGCATACTTTACTTACTTAACTTTATCTTATTAACCTAGGAAAATGAAACACATTATATATTTCTTGGTCCTCCTGAAAAACAGTCACATTTGAGATATTTAAAACCATGGTTTTGTCACAGAAGAATTGGTTCCACGTTTACTAATTGAATTTACCTTTAAATGTTTTAAAAGTTGCTGTGAATAGAGCTTCCTGAGTTTAGCTTTTCTTTTTTTTTTTTTTTTTTTTTGGAGGAGGGAGTGTTTTTCCATTCCTTTGTGAGGACCAGGCAAACTCAAGAACAAAACAAGCCATCAACATTAGGGTGGAACAAAGAGGGTTCTTATGTCAAGCAGATTCAGAAAGCATTCATTTTCCAGAAAGGAATGAGAAAGAAAAGCAGGAGAAGGGATCTCCTTATCCAGTTTAATGGAAGATCACAGGACTGAGTGGAGGAGGGGCCAGATTCAAACTTGGCGGCATTTCTGATCCCTTTCCACTTGCCCCTTGCTTCTGTCTGGCAGCCTCTTGAGTTTGCGGCAACTTGTTTCTAATCTCTCTGCACACAAAGGAGAGCGACTGTGAGTGGCCACTCGGCCCGCAGTCCTTTGAGGGGCAGGCCAAACAATGGGCTCTCTGCCACCCTCGGGCCGAGGGGGACAGGAAGTTGACCAGTCCCACTGCCTTCAGTGCCAAGAAATGCAGTGGTCGCCTAGCGGCAAGACTGGATTTCATCCTTGCCTTTGAGCGTATTATTGCATGTGCCCTCTGCATTTGGGATTGTTAATGAGTTTTTTGCCCTTTCTGCTTTTCCACCCTCACCACCCCCTCACCAAGTAACCCCTGGCATCTGTCCTCCGTCCTTCCCACCGGTCAACAAGCTCAGCAGCCTCTTCTCCCTTCTTGTCCTGTGCGGCTTCATTCGGCGTGAGAACAGCCCTGAAGCTGAAGCAGCTCCCTGCCCCTGCCCCTTGCTTTCTGAGAATCCTCTCCTGTGTCCACTGCCCTTCATTAACTGGGTCTGCTTCCTCCTTCCACCTTCAGAACACGAGTTCTTCCTCTCAGACGTGTCCTTGTCCACTCCTCTCCTCTCTCTGGTTTCAATCTGGGCGTTCCCCCGTCCATTTCTTTGTGCATCCTCCACCCTCAGAGCAGCTCCTCCAGACTTAATTCATTCAGTTCAGTTCAGTTCAGTTGCTCAGTCATGTCCAACTCTTTGAGACCCCATGGACTACATCATGCCAGGTTCCCCTGTCCATCACGAACTCCCGGAGCTTGCTCAAGCTCACGTCCCTCTAGTCAGTGATGCCATCCAACCATCTCATCCTCTGTCATCCCCTTCTTCCCCCACCTTCAATCTTTCCCAGCCTCGGGGCCTTTTCCAATGAGTCACTTCTTCACATCAAGTGGCCAGTATTGGAGCTTCAGCTTCAGTATCAGTCCTTCCAGTGAATAGACAGGACTGATTTCCTTTAGGATGGACTGTTTGGATCTCCTTGCAGTCCAAGGAACTCTCAAGAGTCTTCCCAAACACCACAGTTCAAAAGCATCAGTTCTTCGGCACTCAGCTTTCTTTATGGTCCAACTCTCACATCTGTGAATGATTACTGGAAAAACCATAGCTTTAACTATATGGACCTTTTTCAGTAAAATAACGCTCTGCTTTTTTATATGCTGTCTAGGTTTGTCATAGCTTTTATTCCAAGGAGAAAGTGTCTTATAATTCCATGGCTGCAGTCACCATTTTCAGTGATTTTGGAGCCCAAGAAAATAAAATCTGTTACTGTTTCCATTGTTTCCCCATCTATTTGCCATGAACTTATGGGACCAGATGCCATGATCTTTGTTTTTTGAATGCTGAGTTTTCAGCCAGCTTTTTCACTCTCCTCTTTCACACTCATCAAGAGGCTCTTTAGTTCCTCTTTGCTTTCTGCTATAAGTGTGGTGTCATCTGCATATCTGAGGTTATTGATATTTCTCCCTGCAGTCTTGATTCCAGGTAGTGCTTCATCCAGCCCAGCATTTCGCATGATATAATCTGCATATAAGTTAAATAAGCAAGGTGACAGTCCACAGCCTTGACATACTCCTTTCCCAAGTTGGAATCAGTCTGTTGTTTCATGTCCAGTTCTAATGGTTGCTTCTTGACCTCCATACAACTTTCTCAGAAGGCAGGTAAGATGGTCTGGTATTCCCATCTCTTGAAGAATTTTCAAGTTTGTTGTGATCCACACAATCAAAGGCTTTGGCATAGTCAATAAAGCAGAAATAGATGTTTTTCTGGAATTCTCTTGCTTTTTCTATGATCCAACGGATGTTGGCCATTTGATCTCTGGTTTCTCTGCCTTTTCTAAATCCAGCTTGAATATCTGGACATTCTTTACATACTGTTGAAGCCTACCTTGGAGAATTTTGAGTATTAATTTGCTAGTGTGTGAGATGAGTGCAACTGTGTGGTAATTTGAGCATTCTTTGGCATTGCCTTTCTTTGGGATTGAAATGAAAACTGACCTTTTCCAGTCCTGTGGCCACTGCTGAGTTTTCCAAATTTGCTGGCATTTTGAGTGCAGCACTTTCACAGCATCATCTTTTAGGATCTGAAATAGCTCAGCTGGAGTTCCATCACCTCCGCTAGCTTTGTTAGTAGTGATGCTTCCTAAGGCCCACTTGACTTTGCACTCCAGGATGTCTGGCTTTAAGTGAGTGATCACACCCTCATGGTTATCTTGGTCATGAATATCTTTTTTGTATAGTTCTTCTGTGTATTTTTGCCACCTCTTCTTAATACCTTCTGCTTCTGTTAAGTCCATACCATTTCTGTCCTTTATTGTGCCCATCTTTGCATGAAATATTTGCTTGGTATCTCTAATTATCTTGAAGAGCTCTTTAGTCTTTCCCATTCTATTGTTTTCCTCTATTTCTTTGCATTGATCACTGAGGAAGGCTTTTCTTATCTCTCCTTGCTATTCTTTGGAACTCTGCATTCCGGTGGGTATATCTTACCTTTTCTCCTTTGCCTTTCACTTCTCTTCATTCAAGCCTTCACCTACTAAACATTTCTACCCACATGAGAGTCAGGACCTTAAATTCACCAGACAGAAAGTGGAAGTTAACAGCCCATCCTTGACCTGCCCCTTGTCTTTTATACCTTCTTTCATGTAAAGATCCCACCGTTTTTCTGGCCATTCAAGATCAAAACGTTCTTTGACCACCTGTTCTCTCTCATCCCATATCCAGATATTATTGTTTCTGTTTTAAGCAGCTCTCTCATCCATCATCTTCTTTTCTATCCCCAATTCAGATTTTACCCCCTGGAAAATCCAGATAACCTTGACTATTCTCCCCACACATATATCTTCATTACTACTCTTATCAACTCATCCAATACCCTACCATCAAATGAATATTCCTAAAATTAAACCATGATTAGGACACCAATAGGTACCACATACATATATCTAATCCCCTTCTCCTGTAAAATTCATAGCAAATAAATATGGAGGAATGAAAGGTTGGATGGATAGGAAGAAAGATGGGAAGGAGAAAAGGAGGAAGGAAGGGAGATAGAAAGGAAGAGAGGAAGAAAGAAAGAACTACAAGACAGCAACCATAGATTTATTTACAGAGAACTACTGACTCTCACTATGCTTCAGTTTTCCTTTCGGAAACTGTGAAAGCCCTTGCCACCACACTTGTTGCATAGAATATATTCTTCATTGATTATCTTGAGGTGTCTGAGAGCCCTTCATGAAAAGAGGTCACTGTGCACTCACCTTTGTGTGTGGTTTAGATTAGTCCCAGGTCAAAACAAGACCTTGCTGGTCGCATGGTCTATTGACATCACATAGGGTTAATATTCTTAAACACCAGCAAAGTATTTAGTTTCTCTTCCTTTCTGAGTAAAAGTTTTGAGAGAACTTCAAAGAAAGTTTTTTTTTTTTTTTTGGTAAATGAAGTTGAAAGAGGCAATATGTATATGTGTGTATATTTATATATGTAAAATTTTCTCTGAGTAATAGTTGAACTAGGAGCCAGTGTGACTGGGAAGGTGCACAATCCTTTGTGACTTCAGATACTCCAGAGGAGGGGTCCCCAACCTCCTGAATCTAATGCCTGATGATCTAAGGTGGAGCTTATGGAATAATAATAGAAATAAAGTGTACATAAATGTAAAATGCTTGAATCATCCCAAAACCATCCCTCCCATCCCTGATCCGCAGAAAAGCTGTCTTCCACGAAACTGGTCTCTGGCGCCATACAGGTGGAGGACTGCTGCTCCAGAGCATTTTCTGCCAGTGAGAGGGGCAGGCCAAGTTCCTGGTTCATCCTCATGAGAAGAAAACACAGCTTAGGGCTCTGCAGTGTTACCTAAAGATTTAATCACTCATGAACAAATTTGGGCTCTTTCATATCCCTTGATAGTAAATGAAGAGTTGGTTGTATAATTCTCTTTGCCCATATATAATTCCCATATAACCCCTATAACTTGAAAATGACCTCCAACTTACTTAATAGCTCCCGTTTTCCCCATATTCTATTTGTGTCCCTTGACTTTAGTATGTAGTCAACTTTTTCAGGATACTTGAAATATCTCCACTGTCTTTGCATAGGAATTTGTGAAAATCAATATGCCTTCTCGACTTCTCAAGTTCCATAAAATTCATCTTGTTCTAAGCTGCTTACTGTAAGACAGAGTTGAACACGGGCAAGGGGATTTCAGGTTTTATTGCATGCTCTTGCCTTTTTTTCCCTTCTGGTGTATGATGTACTTTTAACCACTAATCCACCAACTCCACTCTTATGTGACCCTGGCTTCTCTCTTCCAGATGAAGGGTACTACTGCTGAAGTTTAGTTATGGCAGTCTTTTTCCAACTTCCAGATACAAGTTACTAAATAGAAATGCCACGATTTAAAATATCCTTTCTCATATTTCTTACATGTTGACATCTTCTCTTCATAACCTCAAGTGTTGGGTCACTATAAATATAGCAGACAGCTACAGGGCATACTTGTTATTCTTATCTACTGTATCAGCAACCTGTGTCCCTCCACACAAAGTGCCCAGACTTCTAGGTATTCTCATCCGTTCTCACCCACTGAAATAAGGTGGAGGGTTTTTCCTGTCATCACATCTCATAGACAGATCATGATACTCGTGAGACTAAAGCGGGAGATGCGCCCTGTGCAGGCTGGAGAGCGTGGTTTTGTTCTGAGGTGACAGGAGAACAAAGGACTCCAGGCAAAAGGCCAGGGATGGTCCAGCTCAGAGCACCCTCTTGTTGCACTGAGGATGCTGAGCACTTTCTTTCCATCCATCGCTCTTGCATCTGTTCTGCTCTTGGGATGCCCTTTCTACAAATGCTACCCCTGGCTTTCCCATCAAGGATAATTCAGATTATCTGTGATAATCAAGAAAAAGAGAAGTATAAGATTCATCAGAATAAGATCAAAGTGAAGAGAAAGAAGAAAGCACACCTGAGTATGGTTTGATGCTCCTCTTCTTTCCGAAGGGACAAAACAAGACAATGGGGAAAACCATGGTGTCGTAAACCTATTGTCTTGGTATGTGTCTTTTAGTTAACTCCTTCCTCTTTGTGGAATAGCAGACACAAATATTTAATAAGGACCCATCCTCTCTGACACCAGTGCACCCTCACCACCCTTTTATTTGGTGATCGTTTTACCTAAACCTATCCACATCTGCCCATGAGCCTGCAAGTTCTTCCTGCTCCAGCCCCTTTTCAAAATTCAGCCAGGCCATCTGTGACTTAAAGGAAGCCCTTAAATAACAACCAAGACAGTTCCTGACTACAGAACCCTGACATCTGTCTCCATCACATCCCCCCATGTGATAGTCAGTGTAATAGACTATTTCCTGAAGCACACATGCATTGCTTGCCTCCACTCGGCATTATCTACTAACAAACATGCTCTACCCTTCAGCACACCTGTAATCAATCCCCTCTTTAATATCTATATTCAACAGAGCCTGGATGACAGCACCCGAATAACTGTACCAGACCACTCGCCAAGACTAATGATGGAATCCAGCTGATACACTGCTTCCACTTGCCTTTCCTCCTGTCCTTCCCAGTCGTCAGTTGCTACCTGGCCCCCCTAGGCCACTTAAACCCCCATCAGTAGGTGGCTCAAGCCTTGCTCCTCTCTTTCCCCTTCCTGCCCTAAGTGTACAGCTCCTGCTCCTTGAGCGACTGCTTCGGATGACCCTACTTGATCCCTGTTACATTCCTCCAGGCTTGTCAAAGGTTTGCATTGTGTCCCTTAGTAGCTGGGGCATGCCGTGAAGAGTGAACGCAGCCCGGCCCTAATCATGACAACCTCAGCCCCAGTGAAAGATGAATAATAACAACTGCTCTAGCCAGTCCCACAAGAGCCCATGGAGGACATTTGTTTTGGAATAATGAATATGGAAATTTGGAATCCATAATAAACTGCAAGCAGTCTTTCAACTCACTCGTGCCGAAAATTCACACTCGCCTTTCCCATAACTTGTCACTTGTGTTTTTTTATTGTGCGATATGTAAACAAGGCCAGGAAAGCCTTTGTTCCTTGGTGCCTACTTAGATTTGCCCATTAATCCCAACCCCCCTCCCTTTCCCACCAATGCATGCAGAATTACACAAAGCAAAAGTCATTAATTTTTATCTCTGACTATCTGTAGGGTTTTTAATGTGGCCTGGCTTGCTTATGCACCACCAATTACATGTCATAAGTGCTTGTAGATGCTGGAGCAGTATCATGGGCTGATGAATCACTGCCTCCTCTCCTGATTAGTATGCAAGGGGCCGTGTTCCTTTTTGAGCAGCTGGCATGCCAATGAGGATCTGGCTCTGCCGGTCAAGGCATCTGGACATGAATTCAATATGGATTGCTTTAATTAAATGGCTAAGCGCACAAGACGCTAAGAAACAACTCCATCATTGAGCGAGACTCGAAAATATAGTCAACACAACCAAGAGGGTGGAAAGGGTAGGAAGGTACTTCATCAACACCACCCACTCCACCTAAAATCCTTGAAATCCCCCTGCCTGAAGCACAACCACTTGCTAAAAGCGTGATGAATTGTGGAATCCACAGTGACACAGCAGAGGTGACTCTAGTTCATCACCCTTAAATTTAGAAACCAAAACAGCGGAGCAGAACCTCATCTCCTGCCCTTTGGAAAGGTTTTGTTTTCATAATGTGCTTGCTTGCAAACTCACGATGTGGTGGATTTCAAGAAGGAAGGGTGCCATGAGAGGTGGGGAGCAAAGTCTGAACGTACCTGTTACCAGCAGACCTGGAGGAAAGGAAGAAGCTCATAGAGCTCTGCAAGTGTCAGGAGGCCGGAGTGGCCTGTCGGTGTGCTGATTTACTGAGGAAGGAGAAGGGGAAAGGCAGCACGGATTCTCACTGTCCACCTGGTATGGGCTTTGCATAGATCAAAAAGATGAAGTATCTGCCAGTTCATGTTAGCTTTCAGCCTACCCTTTATTAGTACATTTCAATAAGGAAACAAATGGAAAATTTTCATAAGGAATAGCTGTTGCAGCAGTAACCCCAGGCTTATTCTTCTGAGCACTTAACTTTAATTCTGTTGCAAGCTTCCTCTTATTCCCACCCTCACTGTGGTTGACTTGCTTGTATATTTCACTGGGAGGCAGAACACAATTGAGGCTGCAAGAGGAGTCAGGATTCAGAGGCATCTGGACTCTTATCCCAGCTTCGTTCATGTCTAGCCATGTGGTCTTAGGCAAATGATGGGATTTCTCTGAATTTCCTTGTCCCCATCTCTGAAACAGGTATAAGAATGATACCTACTTCATCAGGACTTTGTGAAGATTGACTTAATCCACACCAGATCCGTAACACACACTGTAGACTCTCAAAAATGATGACTGCTATTAATGCTTTGTGGAATGGAAACATGTCATATTAATGTTTTACCAAACACAGAGAGGATTGGTTTCCTGTGACTGACTAGATATAGCTATGTATATTAATACCAGTAAGGATTTAAGGAAGACCTTTAAAACATGACTGTACAACCACCACCGTTCCAATTTCTACTCCTCTGCTCCCCATCAAAGATCTGGTACCTTCAGTTGATAATAATATGCACCACAGATGGACCTGGGGCTCTATTTTCTTTTTTAAATAATTTATTAAGACACCATTGTTAAAAAGACCCTGAGGCACTCTGCCCTAAAAGAAGGGGATGTGAAAACGGTAAAATAGGCTCAGCATTCTGGCTTGTATTCCTCCTTCATTCTGAGCTGAAAGCTTGATGACCAGGAAAGGAAGTTACATGCTGGTGTCTGTGTTCACTCTGTGCTTGCGTGGTACATTCTCTGAGATTTTATAAATCCACAGAGGATTGGACATTCCATGCCGGCAATATCATCAGGGCCCCAAGAGTTCCCCAGGGGCAAATGACAGAAAGAAGACTATGCGTGGTACACAAAATTCAGTTCGACCATATAGATAGAATGTGAGATTCCCATAGTAATCAATCACAAAGGTTGTGTTTCAGGGCAATTCAACCTTTGACACACTAGCCTGCTAGGTCTAAGCTTGACGCAAAGGTAGTATTCTTGAGTAGTTAAGCAAGACACTTGCTGAGTCTTGTTACTCTCTTTGGGATCTTCAGAATGGGTAAGTCCCATGTAGGTTCTTCTCAGAACATCTGTAATTCCTCTGCCAGGTGTATTAGTAAAGATGGTTGCCATGGGAAGAAGGGCCAGTGGCTGGGTCCAACCATGGACTATCAATGTTTTCAAAACTGTGGGCCTAAGTCTCCTACTGGGGAACTTGAAGAGGAGATAGAAAAGGGTTTGTGGGTGAGCACTGGCTCTGGGAGGGGTGGGAATGGGTTAGGAAATGAGTCACCATGCATGGTTTCACAGATTAATTAATTGAGACATTGGGCAGCAGTCATGCAATGGCAGGTGGGACAGAGCAGTGGAAAACAGTCTGCTGCTGCTGCTGCTGCTAAGTCGCTTCAGTCGTGTCCAACTCTGTGCGACCCCATAGACGGCAGCCCACCAGGCCTCCCCGTCCCTGGGACTCTCTAGGCAAGAACACTGGAGTCTACTTGAGTCTTAAAATCAGCTCATCCGCCATGGATTGCTTCTCCTGGATATGAGGAATGTAGGGCATACACAGAACTGAAGAACAAGTAGGCTGAAAGGCTTATTAGAAAACTGCTATGCCAACAAATGAAAACCAAAAATAGTTTGAGCGTTAAAATCATGATTGTTGGCCCAGGCTTCTTTTTTAGCTAAATGTTCTGTTTTGTGTTATTTATACAAAGCTGTTCAAAGAGGCTTTGTGAGATATGGCTTTCTCAGGAGTGAGACTTCTTTCCCAATGAATGTTTAAGTCCCATTGAATTTCTTTAGAACCACAAATATATGTTGAGAACAGTTTAAGATGTCAAGATACAGAGCTTGATGAGTTAGAAAAAGGAATCAAAGCTTTATCTCCAAGGTATCTTGGTGTTAGGTGTTTTAAATTAACCAATGTGCTAAAGACTCAAATGAGAACTAGAACTTCTTCAGTTTGTTTTTTTTAAAATAACTTTGTTGAGATAGAATTCATGTGCCATAAAATTCACCCATGTACCATATATAATTCAGGAGTGATTAGGATGTTTACAGAGTTGCACGGTCAGTATTGCAGTCTAAGTGGAGAACGTTTCCATCGCCCTAAAAGAAATCCCACAACCATTTGTGTAGTCACCCCTATCCTTCCCTCACCCCCAGTCCCTTGACAACCACGAATCTACTTTCTGCCTCTATAATTTACCTCTTCTGGATATTTCTTATAAACGGAATCATACAATATGCAGTCTTTCTTGACTGACTTCTTTCACTTAGGATAATGCTTTCAAGGTTCATCCACATTTGACATGTGGATTCAGAATTTCACTCTTTTATAGCTTCGGTTTCAAAACTCAGATGCACACACCATCCACTGTGCCCAAAGCTGGAATGTCAGCTCAGAATGAGCTTAATTTGCTGACTGTAGAACATTAGCCTGTTATTGAACTTTAGGCTTTATGTAGACACATCATTTCTTTTGGTTCTGCCATTTACATTCCTTCCAGATTCCCCAATTCTTGAAAGGTTCTTACATAGGATATGAAATATTATTCTTTATGATTTTTCCCATGTTGAGAAATACAAAGTGTCCATGTTGGCTAGTCCCAATATCCTGGATTTGTGAAATTTTATTCACATGAATTCACTTGGAGAAGAAATGGCCCCTTACTGTAAAAATGCAATGAGGTTTTTAAGGAGCTGAATGTGAAAAAAAGAAGGGCTCTGAGCCAGGAGGGAGGTGATCTGTACCTTCCTGCCACTCCCTGCACTGCAGACCTGGAGATCATGAGTGTGTCACTCAGCCTCAGCTTCTGTCTCCGCGTTGGTAAAATGTCCATGTCTCTCCCAAACTTTGAACCTCCACCAGCACCCCCGCTGCTGGAGAAGCAAATGCCAACTTCTTAACATAACCACATGAAGCTTTCCCAAGAGAGGCTCTGCTCCCCTCCTCATACCCTCACCCCTGTGCCTTTGTAGTATTAGACTGAGCTCCCTGATTTTTCCACACAGGCACCTCTCTGTGTCCCCTCCCTCCCCCTGGTGTGCCCTCCTGCCTTTCTCTTGCAGGAAAATCTTGTCTCATTCTCCCAGGCCTTACACATATGTCCCACTCCCCCATGGAAGGCTTCTCTAATTTTCCCAGGCAGAATTATCAGATTCAACCCCAGATCTTAGGGCACTTAATTCATGCTTCAATTAAAGTCATTGTATCGTGTCATAATTGTTTGTTTCCACATCTGTCTCAGCCACCTCCCACACCAAGTCTTAGCACTTCTAAGCTCCCTAATCTCACCACCACATCTGGGCCATAACAGATCCCCATAAAATGTTTGTTAAACTTACAGATTAATTTGAGGGAACTGACCTGTGTTCTCATGTCATCATCCTAGACCACACTACCATATTGCCTCTTGCCTAGATTCCTCTGAAGTCCCCTCTTTTCCTGTTTCCTTTCTCAAATCCATTTTCCACCCAGAAGTCAGAGAGGTTGTGAAAGAGTCAAATGAGACCTAATACACATGAAAGAGATTTGCAAATTCTAAAGGCGCTATACACATGTAAGGGTTTTTAATTGTTTAATTTTATGCTTGTCCGATTTTGACTTTTAGAATAAAGGTGATCAAGAGAAGGGTAAATGTCACATCCCTTGAGATAATTGGAAGCACGCTGGGCTATTGCGCAACTGGGGCTGAGAACTGAGGACGCGTGATGGCTTCCTCAAGCCTGTGCTCTACATCCAGAGCCTGGAAACTCTCCCTTCGCCCTGCCAGTCTTCATAGGTTTCTGCTCCTGATTCTCGAATCCCCATCCAAGGCTCAGAGTTCAACTGAATCCTCCTTCATTTCCACACCTCCTACCTTTCCTATTGTGTGTAAAGCTGAGCCTAAGAGTGATGTCACACTCACCCTAACATCAGTAGGCCAGTTTCCTTCCACTCACATTCCTCATTACAGTCTCCTCTTCCCCTCTCCGCATGCTTTGAGAAAGTTCCTAGGACCCCCTGACCCATTCTGTTTCCTTTGTGGAAAACTTCGCATAACTTCTTCCATCCATGGTCTTCTCACAAAACTGACCTTATTGTTTCTTCTGCCTCAAATTTGGCCATCTTCTCATGATAAACATTGTAAATCAAAGTATGGAATTGCCAATACACCATGATACCAGTGTCCACAGCTACCCAAGGAAGAAGCTGATGGAATGAAACTGCCCAAATCCATCTGCTTCTCTCCATCCTAGAATAAGGTACCATCATATCTCATACCTCAACTAGTCTAAAATTCCTCCCTTCTACCGCCTATTCTCCACACAGAATTCTGAATGATTTTCTTAAAACAAAACTTAATTAGAGCCTATCACTTAGTTGCTTAAAATCAGTTTCCCCGTAACATGTATAATTGAATGCAGGTTCCCTAACCTAGCCTGTGACCTCTGTGTGGTCTGGCTTTGGCCCCCAACTTATCTTTTACCTCTCTTCTCTGCCACAAGGAAACCAAGGACTTGGTACTATTTTCCTTCTGCCTGGAATATTCTTCTAGATTCTCTCACAGCCAGTTCCTGTTTGCCATTCAGTTCTAAAATTAAATACCTCAGAGAGCCTGTTTCTGCCAATCGGCCTGAAGTATCCTGCTATATTAGTCAGGCCGAGTGAGGCTGTGCTGTGGTGACAAGCAGTCCCAACATCTCAGATGGTTCTCCTTCTGTCCCTCCAAAAACAATGCTGCCTTTTCCCTCCACATCTTTACCCTTACTCTTCCCACCACCAAGAATGCCTCTTCCACTTTTTCTCAGGCTATCCAGGTCATTCTTTCTGAAAATTCATCCTTTCATGGTTCATCCCAACCACCATGATCACACTCTTGAACCTGGACCATCTAGACCAGGGGTTGGCAAACTGTTTTGGCAAAGGACCAGATGGTGAATATTTTAAGCAGGTCATAGAGTCTCTCTTGCAACTACTCACCTCTGCCATCATAGGTAAGAAGCATCTGTACACAAGATATAAATGAAAGGACATGGTTGTGTTTCAATAAAACTTTATTTACACATACAGGTGACAGTCCATCTTGGCCCTGTAGGTTGTAGTTTACCAACTCCCTGAACTAGGCAGTTTCTCTTTTTACTGAAGTATAGTTGGTTTACAATGTTATATTAATTTCTGCTGTACAGAAAAGGACTCAGTTTTATGTGTGTGTGTGTGTGTATATATACACATACACACAAACTAGGCCATTCTAACCTTATTATTTTAAGTAACCTGTTACTTTTCACATCTTATTTTCCAACTAAATTATTTACTCCTTAAAGGTAGAAACTTTTTCATATTCCTTAGTATGTACTTTCTTTGAAATGCACTGCATGAGATTCTATAAGTATCTGCAGGTGTTCAGTAGAGAATGAATAAGTGTGGAGCCAGGCCTTATAAGGGTCTCTGTCCCTAGATACTACATAGTTGGAATGCCCAACACAGCCCACAAAGCACGTGAGGAGTCCAGCATTTTCTGTTGTAGTTCTTCCTCCAAAACAGTTTCCAAATCAAGAGCTGTTGGAGAAGTCCGGGAGCCCGGAGCTCCCAGTGACATGACAGTAAGCCCCACACCCCTGGGCTTGCTCTGTGGGGGCCACAGGACAGCCCTCCCCAGATCTCCTGTTCAGATTCCAGTATCACAGCATCTTCCTGTCACCATCCTACCTGGCAGGTCCATGCATCAGGACATGCTACGTAACCTTATTATTCTGCTAAGGCACATTTAAATGGGAAAGTTTCTTTAAACCTAGCTGCCTCACCATTAAATGTGTGAAAAGAATATCATAAGCTGCAAAAAACTGTCCTGAGGATTCAGATGTCTTCTGTCTTTCCAGTGCCTCCTGACGTATCTCCTCTGTCTGGGCCCCCCTCCTCCTTCACATCCTTCCTGTGCATCCCAAGTTGGTCCACCTACAGGTCAGCAGCCTCTCTCCCTCTCTGAGCTGTGTGCCCATGGCCAGTGCTGCCTGCAACCTGAGCAAAGTCAGGTCTGCCTGCACGGAGCAGGGGAAAGTAAATGAACTGTGAGAGCTGGACTTTGATGCCTTTTGGTGGGAAAATCACGAGTTTTATTCCCAGCCTCTACCTCCGGGATTTGTATGTGCTTAACGATTTCATACACTTTGTAGTTATTTTGGTTCTCAGGAGGGAACAGGAGTGCAGCTGTCATGAAAAGTTGACGGACACCAGAAGTTTTCCCCCTCTCTTTCTCTCTTGTTTTTCTGCATATGGTTTGCCATGCTTATCAGGAAATGCTTGCCCACCATTTGAGGAAGAGGGATAAGGCTTGTGTTCTGCATTAGACTCTTGTAGAAAAAAGTAGAAAGCCATTGGACTATTATTCAAGAGCTTATCATGTGAAAATTATGCTTTTCTCTGTTGCTAAAGTAGCAATGGAAAGAATACTAGGTCAACAGAGAAAAAAATAATAAAATGTCAACTCCCTGGATGGAACATATCTATCTACAACCATTACCTCATTTAATCCTCCCAGCAATCTAACAGGATCAGGTATTGTTGTGTTTCCACTGTTCAGATCAGAAAACTGAGTCCAGACAGGTCACCCAGCTTGCCAGTGACAAAGCAAGTCTCTGCTGCAGAGTCTGGGGTCCTAACCCATGAGCTGTCCCCACTCCACACTGGGCTTAAACAGATTTACGAGGAAGCCAAAGCTTCCTGTTATCAAACCCTGGGAAGTAGTAGAGAGCGATATCCTGCAGCCTGAGACTCGGCAGAAGTGTGGCGTCTGAAGTGGAAAGAAGGAAACTCATGAGCAGAGTTTGCCTCTGCTCTCTGTCCTGTTCCTCGGCCCTGCTGGCTGGTGTCAGAGCTCCGTAGCCCCTCTCTTCTGCCAGGATGAAGGCTCCTGGGAACCAGATCCCCTCTGCTGGCACACAAGCATCGAGAGCATTGGCATAAAGTAGGGACCAAGTCAGTATCTGACATGCAGCACCAAATCCTCTGACTGTAAGACAGTTGTCATCAGGAAATGTGACAATGCCAAGCTCATCTTTGGCTGTTTTGGATCTCCAACCTTCACTTCACATTATGGTAATAAGATTTTCAAATAAAGCACAGCCAGCACAAGGAGGTGGGAAGAAGGGCAAAATGAGTGAGGGGCATAGGACTTTGGGGGGCTTGGGTGCCCCACAGATGGTTTACAACACACTAGGAGGACACAGTGGGATTATACTGCTCCGTAATTCCTGGCTGTCTTTTGTGTGCCACAGTGGTGCTTGCTAAACAGCAGAGAGAAATCAAGTGTGGGTAGATAGGAAGGGTTGTTGGGAAAATATCCACAGAATTATCACCACCCTTTTGACGTCAGCAGGAGGGAAACCTGTCACAACGCTAAGAGAAACGTGAAACCAGATTTCCAAAGGGAATGCTCCCTGCCAGCTCTTGTGTGATGCAATGCAGATCTGTGGCTGTCAGTGGACATGTTATATTCAATAAATAAATGCTGTGTAATGCGCCACCCTTGCCATTATTAGAATATTTCATTTAAGTGGCAATAGCTGGGCTCTGCATTATTGCAGCGGTTTGGTTTGGTTTAGCTCACCGTTGATGTTTTCTGGAGCCAAGGCACAGCTAGGTTCATATGGGATGTGTTTTTTAAATAAGGGGTGATTAGCCTGATGGGCCAGTTTGGACGATGGATTCCATATCAAACAAAACTCATTGTCCATCTTCTGAATCTCAGGTCCTCAATTTAGACACAGCGCTGAGGATCTTTCTTCTCATCGTTATTGTGTCCCTGAGTTTTTTTTTTTTTCTTCTTCTTCTTCTTCCAGACCTCCAACCTTTAACTCCTCCTCCTTTTCTCCCTCACTTGTGCTGGTTGCTAGTCTCTGTCCAGCTCTCTCTGGAGATAAAGACTTGCTTTAGCATACAGCGCGCTCTCCTTAATGCAACTGAGTTCACTCTCATCATTCTAATAGTGGACCTAAGGTATGTTGCCATGTGAACAAGCCATCACGTCACCATAGCAACCAGCCAGATTGCAGCACACCAGTCTGAGGACTGGACCTTTTTTTTCTCCCCACCCCCCCACTCCCACCCCCCCTTGCTCTCTCTCTCTCTCTTCCTCGCCTGGGCTCTTTCTTTTGTTAAATTTGCTGAAGTGCTCACAATAGGAAGATTCAGTCTGCTTTTTCAAGCGGGGTTTCGTTTAAACCTGTAAATTGTTGTATAAACAGAAAGGCCAGCGTGGCACTAGACTGACTTTCAAAGACGAGTTGATGAGGACTTTGAATGTGGACCCCACCCCCATTCTCTGCCATGCCTTACAATTTGATCAAAAAAGGGACGATCACACATATTGGTGGCATTTGGACTTAACCAACCCCCCGCCCCTGAGTTTCTTCTTCGCTTCCCCCAGCGGGGAATCCGTGACTCTCCCGAACAGGCCTGGTGACCACAGCTAAGCCCTCAACTATGCTTGGAAGCCCTTTACAGTTCCTGAGCTCAGTGGGACCCGAATTAGACCCAATTAAAGACGTGGATTCTCCTTTCCCTTTCCCTATTGCCAAGTAACCTATGCCGGTTCCAATTCCAACCACGTGGGGACAGCGGGGATGTTGAAAGGACAAATGATAAAGGGACGTGTGTCGTGTCCGCCTGCCCATATTCATCAACGTTGTTTGGCCTTTGATGCTCCTAACCTTCTCATCTTTGTTCGAGGAAGCATAAGAATCATTCTTCCAGGGCCTCACATCTTTTCCCATTTTATCCCCCGCTCTCTTGAGCATGATACATCTATTAGCTGCTCCAATCTTCCTGCATCCCCTGTGCGGAGGGTGGGCGGGAGAGGGGGCCCACCGCGCTGGCCGCAATATGCACCTCCCTCTCCTTCCATGCCTCGCCCCTTCCGCCGCATTTACTGCTACGCACGTCCTGACCAAAGCACGGCAGGCCGGCTGCGTGTGGGCCGGCCCGCAGGCTCAGCTGCAGGCAGGCCTGGGGTGGGGTGAACTGCCCTCCGTGGGCAGGAAGGACCAGTTCAGCTTTGTGCATAAAATTACAGCAAACAAGCTTCAAATAATGCAGGACACTTTCATAATTGATTTATGCAGGGGCGCTGAAAGTTCTATTACCTTTTGTTTAGCTCAGGGGGCCTGACTCTATGCAATCCATTGCTGAAACTAATTACAAGATATAATTAAACTGTGACACAAAGATATTATACCGTTAGTTTACTAATGACACCGCGAAGCTGTACCACCAGCACAGGACACTGATTACGCTTCATTTATTATTTATCCTTTTTGCTAAATGAGACGCTGACATTTTCAAAAATTACTTTGAGGTTTCTTAATTGTCGGCAGCAGGATGGACTAGAAGGAGATCTCCTTCCTCTTCGTTACTTATCCAAACCTCAGAAGCATTATTATCTGAAGGGAAAAAAAGAATAAGGGAAGAAAAAAAGCAAAAACAGTCACCCAATAGTAATAAGTAAAGCCGAATTGCATCTTTGGACATTTTTAAATTTTTACAAACAGCATTCGACAATGGGTAGGACTGCTGACCCAGGATTTAGGTCCAGGGGAGAGAAAGCCCCGTCATGAGATGAAAGGTGACTCTTATTATTCTGTAACTTGGACAAGCACGGGTGGCCCTGGATTTGTGTGGGAAGAGGCCGAGCATGCATGGCTGGAAGGAAGCTGACCCCAAGGCTCTGGCCTTTGCGGCAGGCAGAAAGCAGGTAGGGCTCTGATGCCGTATTACTGTTGGGTTCTGTTGTTTTGTTTTGTTTTAACAACTTTCCCCTTTATCCATTTCCCGGAACAAACATCTCCTTAGCAATACAGATATGGAAACTTTTGCATGTGGAAAAGTCAAGTCTGCTTATGTTTGGGATCAGGGCTAATGTAGTTCCTGGTTTAGCCTTTTCTTTGATATCTTCCATGGATGCATGGATTTCCTGTAAAGATTCACATGCCCCAAATGAATGCTTGTGCTTCTCTGTAAAGGTTTCTTTCCTCCGTTTCTGTCTCTGTCACTATCACTCTGGCTGTTGGCGGAATGTCCCCTGGAGAAGGTTGTAAAGAGGAACTCCCTCTATCAGCTTTAGGACTGGAATTCTCTGGGCCCATTTATTTACTGTCCCTACGTCTCCATGCATGAACCTTTCTTTATTACCCTCTCATTCATCACATTCTCAGAACAATAAAAGATTAATTTACTGGCTGCCGTTTGATGAGTTTTTGATGCCGCGAATGTGTGTGCTCACGGGTGTGTCTCCTTACGGCTCATCTGGGTCAGGCATCCTGCGAGGTACCACTGGCCCCAAATGGCCACTAACCTCTCTGTAACCCCAATGGTGATGCAATCACGGCAACCACTGGTCGGCTTGAGACAAGGTTTAATTTCTTCTGAGTGTAATGGCATCCGGCATCTATAATTATGCTATTTTCTCTCCTGTGCTGATTAAATACGATTTACCCAGAGAGCTAAATGATGAATATTTGAGTGGAGTGTGTTGAGCCAATAGCTGGTAAAATAGCCACAATAAATAAACTTGGTCAGGGGGAGCGGACTCTGCAGCAGCTATTTCTCTGCCAGGTAGCATGGGCAGGTGCAAGGAGAAAGAAGGCAAGATTAATACTGAAGCCAGAACAATACCTGCCCCTTCCCCCCTCAGCTTCTCTTTAAGGAAAAGAAACCCTGAAACCTGGAAATCTCACCCTGGGGTCTTCCTGAACCCCAGCAGTAGTTAAACAATCAGACTCTTCCATCAATGTTGTGGTTGACTGTTGCTTCCAGCTGCTCCCACTCCTCCCTCCCTCCAAGAATACTCTTCATTCCCTAGCATAGAGCTGAGAAATGAAATTCAATATCACCTCTCCCATCACCCTGGACCTGCTCGTCTCACCACTCCTGTGATTATTAAAAAGAGGCCTGGCTAGTCTCAGGATTCCTTTTTCTGTGTCAAAGATTCTCACAGATGGAGCAAAATGTCCCTGCTCTTCTGATGAAAGGGCCAAGCGCCCAGTATCAAAATCAGCCAGGGAGTTCCCTGTGAGCTCTTTCCTCCTCTTAGCCCAAAAAAACAAAACAAAGAACCTTTAGCAATGACCACTCCTTTTCTGCACCCCTGTTATGACTGTCATACAAGATTGCACCTTGGGTGTTTGTGTTTACTGGTTGGAAATAAGAGCCTGAATGAGGAAGCCAGCCCCCAGTGCTGTTAGGAAGTGCAGACCTGTAGGTGTCATAAATTAAGCACTTTATCAGCAAGAAGTTATCAAGGTCATCCGAGTACTAGATCTAATGGGGGAGGGGGCTCTGAAGCAGATACATGACAAGGTCCTCTCCTTCAAGACATTTGAAGCATTATTTGGTAGAATAGGCTTTATGTGTATGGAACCATTGAGAAGAACACCAAACAACATCTGAGTATTGGGTTGAATGGTAGAGATTACATAAGCCATCTGAAGCCAGAGAAAGAGCAGGTCATGCTGGGTTGGAGGCAGCAGGTGGTGACACTCAGGGTAGGTGGACAGTAAGGGTATTGGGATGCAGTGTGGGGAGCAGATAGGGAGGAGGGCTGGAAGGGCTGGGACTGCAAGAGAGGCAGCATGTGCCTGTATGAAAAGCCCAGTGTCCCATCACCTCTAGGTTTCTTGCTTAAGACCTTGCTTTTGCTGCGTATCTGATTTGGCTTCCCTTGATGACGCTTAGTGATGCTCAGAGTTATGACAGGTGATGGCAGAGAGGTTTCATGTTAGAAAACTTGCCCCAGGGGTGAGACTTTCCCCTGCTTTCTCAGATAGAACATCTTGGGTTTAGACTAGATTAGAAGCTCTTGAATTTGCTTTCCTTTCGGCATCTATCTTCATCAAGGAACAGGCAAGAAAAGAAGAGATTGTCCTCTGAGACTCTCTCCCAGTGGACTGGCCAGTGTGAGGGGCTGTGCATGGCCTCACTGAGGCAGACCAAGCAGGGACAGTCTAGGCAGGGGCCGAGGACGGTGGACAACGTTGTGTCTTCTGTATTTTGACTTTCAGGCTTAGCATCTCCTACTTCAGAGGCAACACCTTCCTCTTGGCAACTCCCAGAGGGGCTGCAAATGGCTTTAAAAGCTTCTCCTACATATTACTGTAAACAGGAAGTGAGCGGGCAATGACATCCTCATAGGGAAATGTCCTTTGAGCATATGTTGATGCAGACAAAGAGAACACCATTTCCTTAGGCACTTTGCATTTTGTTACTCATTTTGCTCCCCTTCCCTCTTTTGCTAACCTTGCTTTTCTCTTTCTTTTTTACTGCTGAAGGCTCATATAATAAATCTATTGTATTTCTATTTAGGTCTGTTTCAATGCCCTTTTTTTCAATACCTGGTCCCATGGCATGTTTTTGTGCTGCTTTTGTCTGTACTGTCTTTTTGTTTGGAAATTATGCGAAAGATGAGCCACCTAAAGAGAATACACTCTGGATGGTCCAAAGAGATGCTAGTAGTAAGAGAAATCTGGCAAAAGTGAAATTTAAACTGAGACTACCAGGAGGAATTTTCTTTTAGGAAAGGCTGTAGTAAATCAAAAAGTAGGAACCTTATCACAGGAATTACTGAAATCAGAGAAGACTTAAAAACCTTCAGAAAAATAACAACACATGTGCTTCTGCTTTTTCACCAGTTAGGAGAAGCCAAGAAGAAATTCTATGTGGTTGAATTATTTTAAACACTCTGTATTTGAAACACAAATTATCCAGTGAATATGGAGGGTGGGGGTAGAAATTCAGTTTCCTCTCAATTGAAAAGTGAAAAATGTTCGATAAATTCTTTTTCCATTGAATTGAACGATAATAGGAGGAAGAAAAAGCATTGAGTCTTATCGCTTCGGATCTGTCAAACATTGAGAAAAGTCCTAATGAGATAGGGACTGCCTGGTTTAGGAATAAACCAGCTATTTGGTAGGGGGAGGGGTCCAGAAGTGGCATCTTATCTCTCTAGCCAGCTCCTTTTCCTGCTTTCAGACGTTTCCCTCTTGATTTCACAGCATCTAGTCAGTAAAACATCGGAGAAGGCAATGGCAACCCACTCCAGTCTTCTTGCCTGGAGAATCCCAGGGACGGGGGAGCCTGGTGGGCTGCCATCTCTGGGGTTGTACAGAGTCAGACACGACTGAAGCGACTTAGCAGCAGCAGCAGCAGTCAGTAAAACATAGAGCAGATGAAAGAGGAAAGAGCTCCAAAGAACTTCGTGTATAGTCTCAAACTCTATAGCAAGACAGTCAGAGTTTCCATGCTGGCTTGGCCACTTATCAGTTGTGTGGCTTTGAGAAAAACATCTCAAAACCGGACATTTCTGAGTCTCAGTTTCCTAATGTTTAAAATAAGGACAATAAGTATACAAACCTGTGATATTCAGGGTTCTACAGAGAAACAGAAGCAATAAGGTGTGTGTGTGTGTGTGTGTGTGTGTGTGTGTGTGTGGCACACCTTAGAGCCAAAGAAGGTTCAGTTCCAGACCACTGCAGTAAAGCATGTATTCAATAGAGTGCATCACACAACTGTTCTGGTTTTGCAGTGCATACAAAAATTATGCTTACACTGTACTGCAGCTGATATGTAAAAACATTATATCTAAAAAGAATAATATGCATGCCTTAATTTAAAAATACTTTATTGCTAAAAGGGGCTTCCCTGGTGGCTCAGATGGTAAAGTACCTACCTGCAATGCAGGAGACCCAGGTTCAACCCCTCGATCAGAAAGATCTCCTAGAGAAGGAAATGGCAACCCACTTCAGTATTCTTGCCTGGAGAATCCAATGGACAGAGGAAACTAATGGGCTACAGTCCATGGGGTCACAAAGAGTCAGACATGACTGAGTGACTAACACACACACATATTGCTAAAAAGTGCTAACCATTGCCTGACTGTCAGTGAGTCATAATCTTTTTGCTTGTGGAGAGTCTTACCTGTTGATGGCTGTTGACTGATTAAGACGGCAGTTGCTGAAGGTCAGGTTGGTTGTGGCAATTTCTTAAAATAAGACAACAGTGGAGTTTGCCACTTAGATTGACTTTTTTTCTTCAACACTTAGAGTCTATTGTAGGGTTATTAATTGGCCTAATTTCAATATGTTGTGTGTCAAGGAATAGAGAGACCTGAGATGAGAGAGAGAGATAGGGGAATAGTCAGTCAGTGGCGCGTTCAAAACACTCAGAACATTTATGGATTAAGTTCACCATCTTATATGGACACAGTTCTTGGAGCCCCAAAGCAATTGCAATAGTTACATCCAAGATCATTTATCACAGGTCATCATAAGAAATATAATAATGAAAGAGTTGAAAATATTGTGAGAATGACCAACTTGTGACAGAGACATGAGGTGAATAATTTCCATTGGAAATATAGGTGCCAGTAGACTTGCTTGACACAAGGTTGCCACACATTTGCCTCCAATTTGTCAAACAAACAAATAAAGTCCACAGTATCTGCAAAGCACAATAAAGTGAAGTGTGAAAAAACAAGGTATGCCATATATGGAGAGAAAAAGGTGGAAGGCAGTGGGGAGAGGGTTGTTTGTTTTTTTTTTTTTAATAAGGAATTGTTTCATATAACTGTGGAAGTTGATGAGTCCAAAGTCTACAGTGTGGGCTAGCAGGCTAGAGAGACAGGAGAGCCAAGAGTGCAGATCCAATCCAAAGGCCAGTGGGTGGATACCCAGAAGAGCCAGTGGTGCAGATAAAGTCCAAGGCAGACTGCTGGAAAATGCCCTCTTGCATGGGGAGGCCAGTCTTTTTGTTCCAGTTTTAAGCCTTCACCTGATTGGGTGAGGCCCACCCACACATGGAGTTCAATCTGCTTCTTCATAGTCCACCAATATAAATGTTAATGTTTTCCAAAATCACCCTCCAAGTTGACATATAAAATTAACTAACCCATAAGGCTGTTGTGTTTTGACTGACACGTAGTAAGTGTTACATAATAAACTATGACAGTGAAGACAACAATGACAGGAAGAATCACTACCACTGTTACTGATACCCTTATGGAGTCTGATATACCAGGTTTCAAAATCCAGTCTATCACATATTAGCTGTGTAACCTTCAGCAAGGTTGTCAACTTCCCCAAGCCAACATTTCTTCATCTGTAAAATGAGGATAAAAGGAGATACCTCCTAGGGTTGTGGCCTTAAATGACTTTATATAGGTACAGCATTTGGAACTGTTTGGCCTGTAGTAAGCACTATACAAGTGTTTGCAGCTGCAGTTATTATGGTGACAATGATGAATATTATCATGGTTAGCATTGCTACAGTATCTGAAACATTTTTGGTCTTGGACAAGATCCTCAACCTCCCCAAGGCTCATCTATTAACTGGGGGTGTAGGTATAGCATTCTCAATTATGTTTGATGCATAGTAAGCATTATACAAATGTTTTCCACTACAGTTATTTTGCTGGTGATGAGTGTTTTTATTATTAGCATTACTATAGAATCTGACACTTTGATTAGCTGTTGACTTGAGCAAGATCCGCAATTTTCCTCAGTCTGCATTTTCTCATCTGGGAAGTGAGGTTGATACATAATAGTATCTTCATTACTAAGTGACTATAAGGAGCAAGTTAGAGCATGTGAAGCCCTTGGTACCATTTTTTGGTGCCTGACTCACAGAAAGTGCTCAGTGATTGTTGGCTGGTAGACATCTGTTCATGCATCAAGCACTAGGCATCAGGGATACATTACTAGCCATCCTCCTCTCATTTTCTCAGCTCCCCATCCATTCTATAGCAACCCTGACACACTGCTGGAAAGTCAGTGATGGGGACCATATGACATCCAAAGTTAGCCACCCCATTTTTGAACATCTCCTAGGTTTAGAAGAGTTTTCTCTTTTTTGTTTGGAAATTATGTGAAAGAAGATAAGTTATCAGTTCATATCAGCAATTAGTACCATCTCTGTGATCCAGGCTCAGGCAGAGCGTGTTTGTCCCTTTACCATATGACAGCCCACCAAATATTTGAAGACAGCACTCACTTCTCTCCTAAGCATTTTTGCCATCAGACTAAACATCTCTAGCTCTTTCACCCTTTTGTCATGTAACACAATTCCCCAACCCCTCAGTCTATTGCTTGCTCTTAGCTGGGCCTACTCCAGGTTTCCAGCAGTCACCCTTAAGCGTGTCACATGGCCTGCATTCAGCACTCCAGATGGGAGATAGGTGCACTTGCCCCGCAGCGGACGGCTACCTACCTCATTCTGGTGCAGTCTTCACTTATTAAGTCATCCTAGACTTGCAGTAGCTCTTTTAGCAGCCCCATCTGGCCTATTCATGTTATTTTGAACTTGGATTGACTCATACCCTTCATGCTAGTCATCTTTCTCCAGTCTTTGATAGTTGGAGCTCCAAACATATGTATAAATATCTCACAGTCTGCTGACATTTCATCTTATTAAGCTTGGCCTGTTTTAAACTATTGAGATAGTTTGACAGAACAGTTTTTTTTTTTTTTTTTGAAGGTAAGAAATATCACTTATTTCTTACCATTCAGAGATAACTATTATGGGCATTTTAGTAACTTCTTCCCGGTCCTGTTTCTTATATCGTTTGTGTGTATGGGGTGTGCAAGGGTACATTTGTTGTTACAGTGTTCAGATGGCATTGTGAATAAGGTTTGGATTCCTGATTTTCTATTTAATAGTATAGTTTTTTTTTTTTTCATCTTTCTCTCTCTCTCTCTCTCTTTTTTTTTTTTTTTTTTTTTCGGCTACACTGCTCGGCATGCAGGGTCTTAGTTCCCCAGCCAGGGATTGAACTCCTGCGTTAGGAGCACAGAGTCTTAACCACTGGACCACTGTGGAAGTCCTTATTTAATAGTATACTCTGAAAAATTTCCTACATCATCAGGTTGTATATGAAAGCTTGACTGCAAAGTACAAGCTTCAGATATATGGATAGTCCATAATTCACTTAACCATTCCTTTATTGTTGGAGATGAAGATTATTTCCAAGATTTTGTTGTTATAATTAATGCTTCTGTGGGCACCTTTTTCTATATCAACCTCAGCACTATTGAAATTTGGGATTGGATCATTCTTTGTTATGGGCAGCGGTCCTGGGCACTGCAGGATCTTTAGCAACATCCCTGGCCCCTACCTACAAGATGTCGGTAGTACATCACCCCCATACCCTGTTGTAACAACCACAAATATCCTCAGATGTTGCTAAGTATCTCTAGAGTAGGGGGCTAAAGTTGCCCCTGTAGAGAAATGCTGATCTATCTCTCCGGGGAGAGGGGCACAGTGGGAACAGTCTACCCTAAATTCAAAGAATAAGGGAATGTGTGGTCAGTAGAGCACTTAAAAACAATACTAAAACCAACTAGAAATTGGTCTGCTTTTTATTACCATCATGTGCTAATAATGTCAATAATAAATTTCTACTTACTACCTGGGTAGAATGTTTCCGTTCCATAACCACCCCACAATGGTTTTGCCTTTGTCTCTTTTTTTAAAAAGTCCCAAATACACTATTTATGCTCACTGAAGTATTATAGAATTTTAGCAAAACAGATCTCTAGGTGAGTTTGTCTGTTTCTCTCACTTACAGCTTTCCTGGTCCTAAGGTCACAGACCCAGCTGGGGACAGGGTCAGGAGACAGTTGCTATACTCACAATCGTCTTGTCCCTCCATACTGTTTTCTTACTGGGTCAAGTTCAAGGAGCCCAGGTTCCTGTGACCATATGTTGGAGGGTCTGAGGTACCTTCTCTAATTTTTCCAAACTATGTTCCCATTATAATATGCTTCTGTTTAAAAATAACTTTCAGTGTCTTCATTTCCATTATCAAGCATCCCTTCCCAGACGGTCAGCCCTGACTCCCCACGGTCCCCTGACTGTCCACTTCTGCTCCACAGGACCAGTCTCCTTACCACCTGCTGAGTACACGCTGGATTTCATGGCTTCCTAGATATTGTTCCAGTTCCTTGGAAGGCCCATCCTATTTGCTACACAAACCCCACCCACAGGAAGCCTTTCTTGGGTTCTAAAACTCTCATTGATATCTTACTTCTCTAAATTCTTATCTTTACCATGTGATCATATCATATAATATCATGTCATATCCTTTAGCACTTACATATTTACATGTACATTTAATTGTTCTAGTCACATAGTACCATCCCAACAATTAGAATGTAAATTTCCTGAAGGTAAAGATGTCTTATACCGGCATATTTTCTCAGAAACAAGTCTGTAAATATTCAATAAATAGCTGATAATGTATCTATAATTTATTCTCTTCCAACATTAGCTTCCTCATTTCGTAGTTTGGCTCTACAAAATTCAATGCAAGAATTTAAAATATATGTGTGTGTCATTCAGATATGTTAATTTAAACTTAAAGTTAGCCAGCTGGACATCCAAACATAAATTGCAAAAAAAGGTACCAGATTTTTCCATCACTCATCTCTCTGACCAGTATTTTCTGCAGGAGTCAAATGGTCAGTAACTTTCTGTGACTGGTTCTAGGCACTCCCTCCTGCTTTAGCTGTTTATATCTTTTAGCATTCAAAATCAAACCACCATCTAGCATGGGTTGCAGAAAGCAGAGCTGGAAAATGTGAGGGTGAGTGCTGGTTCTCCAGAACCATGCAGCTTCCTGAACTTGCTGTTCAGTGTTGCAACTTTCTAGATACCTAGTACCCATGTCCAAATGTGGTCACACTGCTCATTTGAACTAAAAATAGTGTGTGATACCTTTTGTTGTTTCCCCCAGATTTTCAATCTCTGGACTTTCAAGAAATTTACCATCATCACATTATGAGTAAAAACATTTAAGGAAAAAATTAAACTATGAATTTTGACATTCCTGAACAGTAAGAAACCAAAAAGACACCATGAGAGGAGGAGAGATGGCCAAGGCGAATAGGGAAGAAAAGAAGGCTCTTGTAGCTTGGTTTCTCTTGAGAATGATCATATTCCTCTGGTCTGTCCATCTGTGCTACTCAATGCAGTAGAGGTCAGAGGGGAACCCAGAGAGGACCCCAAGACAAAATGACACTGGTTACCGGCTTGAGAGACTCAAAGAACTGTCCTAGAGGAGAGCAAATTCTATTCTGAGAGTAGGTTTTTCAAGAAGAAGCAGATTTTCCTGTTTCGGAGAAAGAAGAGAGTTCTTTTAAGTCCAGCCTCCAAAAGCTCCTTGACCAACAACCCTTGGTGCTCACTGTCCTCTGGGGTCAGCCCAGATTGATTTAATGATTAACTCCAGTGTTTTTCTGGCTTCTCCACTATACCAGCACATTTCAGGCTTCTAAATATAGGTCAACCCAGGCAATTAGGAGAGAGCTTCTGTTTTTGAAAGGTATTCAGCAGAAAGAAAGCTCAGTTTACAAATGAGTGATCATCTCCGGCCTCGGACTGACGTGACTGACAGGGACTGCTATGTTCTTAGCTGTTTATCTGAACATGCTGGGACAGAAGAGAAGTTTCCACATTTGTCACTTCAAAGGTTATATTAACCCCAAGAAACTTTAACTTCCCATCAAAAGACAAATTTGGCAATGACCTTGTCGGCTACCTCTGTGTTAGGTTGACAATTCTGTAATCTTGGTCTTCTTACTGTATTTGACATGAACCCATGGCCCCACTTACCAGGTGGCCCTTGATAACTTGATCAGTAAAGATTTCTATTTAGTCCCCACCTGACTCTACCCCCTCCACTCACCAGGCCAGACCCCAACCACAGTGCTGTGGGAAGCTGAAGATGAGACTGTGGCCCTGTCTCAGAGTATGCCATTATTTAGGGGGCCACAACTCAAAGCCAATATCGTGCATGAACAATGAGATTCCCTTTGGGTGGGGCCTGGTAGCTATCAGTGCTGGGCCCAGGAGGTTGATTGGCCCAGATCTTATGCTCACAGAGAGTCTCAAATATGGTTTCTCATCACTGTCTCCATATGAGATGATATGTTCTGTTTTGGTGAATCAGATGTATTATTGTGTTAATACTTCCACAATTTTTGAAACTCTATTTTGACATTTTAAAAAATTTATTTATATATATATATATATATAGAGAGAGAGAGAGAGAGAGACCCAAGAGTGAAATATACAGGAACAAAGGAACAGAGCAATCTCTCCTGGGTCTGGGGCCCACATGGACAGTTGGGGACATAGGAACTTGCTATAACATAAAACCTTGTGCTCTGGCATATCATGCAGCAGCTGGACACTCATTAGAAGTGCAGACTTTCAGGCCCCAACCCACCCTTGCCAAACCCAAACCTGTATTTTAAGATCCCAGTGCCGACTCACTTCACATTTGGCAAAACTCTGATCTGGAAGTTGGCTGATGTCGTGGGTTCTGTCATCAGACTGGGGTTGCACAGACCTCCGTGCACACAGAAGCTAGGTCTGTGTGTTATTCCTGCCAGAATGCCAGCTGAATTTTACTCGCTCTGCAAAGGAAGCAGGCATAAAGCGAAATAATCTGCCGCTGTGAGACGTTAACATATCAAAGCCATATTTTCTTTCTTCCTTTCCTGTGTTCTCCCCCACCGTAATGGATATGGCTGGCATGCTAGTAGTGCTGACGATTCCTGGGACTTGGAACATTTCAAAGAAAGGGAAATTCTCGGGCATCACGGTGCTGAGTTTTGACTTCAATGCAGCCGGGAGGTCTCAAGTTGTGGAGATGATAACTAGTAAAACATAGCCAGCCAGGGGATGCTCCTGTCTAGATCAGCAAGGACATGCAAGCCAGTGAAATTTGGGAACCAACGTATTGTTGTTCCAAAGCTACAGTAGTGTCTTTCTCCCTCATCTTTAGCTTTCAAACCACTGCAACTCATCTTGGATGTCATCACCACACTTTTTCAAATCCATTGCCCTCTTTTCAGGGATCAATTGCCTAGAATCTGACCAGTGCAATGACTCTCTAACTGAGGTTTGGAAACAGATTTCTGTTGCTTTCTCTTAGAATGGTTTATTGCCTCAAAATGGGCTTTCCTCTCATCCAACAGCTTTGCCTGGTAGAAACCCCCTTTCTCCAGCCACCCTAGGGGAATTGCATCCCTTCTGAGGTCTCCGAATTGCCGCTTTTCCCTCCTTCCTCCCACGGAGTTGCTGCCATCACATTGGTGACTGTCCCCGTTGTACTGCAGTGAGCGTGGCTCTTTCCCTCTGGTCTTGGGCCATTTTTCCTAGGCTGTTTTTTTTTTTTTAATTTATTTTATTTTATTTTATTTGTGGTCTCTGTCATTCTGCTGGGGCAAGGGGGTAAAGAGATCTGACACTAAGTGCGGGGAAATGCTGAATCTGGAATCTATCTTCCAGACGGCGCAAGAATAAAAATTCATGGCAGGACAGCAGCTGCTGACACACTCCCAAAGACATATTGCAGGTAGCATTATTTATTGTGGCAAGGAGTTCATAGAAGTGCTACCTCAAAGCACCCTGAGAGATCCTGAAAAGCCCATCTCCCATCACGTGAGGCAGATTTATGGGGGCTACTCTTAGAGAGGTCAGGCAGTGCGGCTCAGGACGCAGGCTCCTTCCAGAAAGCCTGGATTCCCTTAACATATTCAGTGCCGTTTGATTGGTTCAAAGGAGGGCTTGAGTCTGTAATGTTGACCATAAAATTGCAGTGACACGCTGCTTTAGATAAGAGGGCTGGAGGAAGGGGGCAGGGACGCTGTGGGCGCGGGGGCAGCCAGCACAAGCAAGACCGGAGCATGCGCTCATATTTTAGGTTAATGTGCTGGCAGAGGAGGGGGGGATGGGACCAGGCAGATTAATGTTCACACAAAGGAAAGCTGAACCCACCAGCCTGGACATGCAGACACCCTGCGTCTGTACACATAAAGCCACGTGCACATGAACACACAGAGACTCGTGGGGACATGGAGGTGCCACCCAGACAGGCCCCCAGCCAGCATGACCTGTTCATTGTCCCCAAGTCATCGCAGGGAGAGACTGAGTTCCCCTTGACCCCTGCCGACTTCATCAGGTATCTCACAGGCTCCCCGCCAGCCCCATGTCATCGTAAATGCTGTCATTCCCTGTGCCGCTGTCTAACCAGACTCGGATGCACAAATGCCTGGTCCCCATCCTTGACTCAGACACAACCCTGAAACGAGGCTCTTCTACAAACTCAATGGGGCGGAGACTGATGGGAGGGAGCATGGGGGAACAGGGGGAGAGGGTGGGGAAGGCACTGCCAGAGAAAGGTGCTGAGTCCTGTCCCAAATTGGTGACATCCTCCCAGGGCCAAGAGAATGCTGGCCTTGGGGAGATGACCTCCAAGCCTCATGCCTTGAGTCTACAATGGTGCAGCCCTAATCAGATGGGTGAGCACTACTTACTGATTCAGAACACGTGTTTTTGACACAAATTTGCTTATCTGGGTCCATTTCTATTCATCGTGTTTCAAGGGTACCATATTTGTAGTCCAAATCTGTGTCCTCCTGTGGGCAGCTTGGTTGAGAGGTTTAATTGCTGTCAACTTTCCACATCTGAGTTAAAGAGATGGACTATATAAGGGGATGAGATGGTCATCTAAATAATTGAGGTGATTATCTTTTTCTGAATTATTCAGCTAGGACCTAAATTGTCCTATAAATTCACAGAAAGGTAGGTTTGGGTTTGAATTATACAGATAATAGCCTTAATTCTTCACTTCGCTCAAGCCTGTAGGTCCAGTTGAAAAGTGACTCTCTATTAAAACAGACACCATTTAGATCTTTGAATCCACCTGTTTAAAAACAGCCTTCCCAACATGAATATGAGGCTTTCAGGGTGTCCATTTGGTTCATAAGTCTGGTCACTTGTAGGAGGCGGAGGAATGAAAATTTAAACTTACTGAGATGACCTCCTTCTGGTTATACTCTTATCAAAGTGGAGAAACTACTTACTAAAATTTATCCATTGCTTTTTACTCCTTCAGAATCCTGTCCATTTTGAAGCAATCATGATTCATGGGCTTCCCTTGTGGCTCAGCTGGTAAAGAATCTGCCTGCAATGCAGGAGACCTGGGTTCAATCCCTGTGTTGGGAAGATCCTCTGGAAAAGGGAAAGGCTACCCACTCCAGAATTCTGGCCTGGAGAATTCCATGGACTGTATAGTCCATGGAGTCACAAAGAGTCGGACACCACTGAGTGACTTTTGCTTTCATAATTCATTTGCATACTCTGTTGATCTCCCATACCCCATCCATGATTTAAAACTATAAGCTCCTCCACTGTTTATAATGCTGACTGCTCATAACATGTAATGCAAGGCACTGTTATTTTTCTACTTGGCTTCCATACCCAGCCTCCTTGCAAACTCTGTCCTAAGGGATGTGACCATTGAATTTGCCAAATCTAGGAGGATGCCTGAGCCTCTGAGTTGCCACTGCTCAGACAGTCATCCTTGCCCATTGGCCTAAACAGTCGTTCCTCTGAGTACCACTGTTGACCCCCTGAGGTCCAACGCTTGACCTCATTAATACAAAAGGGGAGAAAGCTAAATGAATGTTTTCACAGTCTCCTTTTTCTCCAGGCCAACTGGAGGTTATCAAGGCCAGAGGCTGCTTTCTAGTTCATAAACCTGTTAGGGTATTCGGAGTCATGATTCTCTTATTCAACTGTCTGTGCTTTTCCTTGGGACAACTAATCCCTCAGCGTGACTGGTGGAAGCCGCAGTATTGATTTCTGTGTCTCTCTAAACCTCAGTTGTGTTCAACGCTTGTTAGACATCTGAAGGAATATCCAGTGGGCTCTGGGGGCAATTTGAGAGCGAGGCTCAATAGGCCTGCTCTTGAGAGAAGTTTCTGTAAGGTTGCCCGGCAAACCAATCGAATAAAATGAGAGAGAGGGTGGAGGGGCTGAGAGGGAAAGAGATGGAGAGAGGAGAGAACAAAAAGCAAGAGGAAAGAGAAAGAGGGAGATGAGAGAAATAGGATGGAGTGGGGAGAAAGGAAAGAAAGGGGAAGAAGAAAGAAAAAGGGAACTTTCTCTTGCAAATATGAATCTTGATTTTCGTCTTTCTGCTCCTTTAATCTCAACTCTCCCTCTGTTCGGAAAAGAACACTTATTTTCTGGTCAGTGCCATCTGTGATGGGAAAGGGGTACCCACCTATGTGACTGGTGCCCATGTTGTCTCTGTGGGGGTTTGTGAAGGGTGCGGACTCCGTCCATCCTTGTGGTATCGGTTTGCTTTTGGCTTCCATGGATGCTTCTATGCAAATTGCGGGTGTGGCTGGGGATGCTCCTGCCGGGGTAACAGAAGCTCTGAGAAAGAATGTTGCAAATTGCCAGATGCTCTTCAGAGTGGACACTCCTCTGAAAAGACTGCTTCTTGCAACAACAACAAAAAGCTACAATAAAATTTCTTTCCAAGGATGATAATCACAGAGTAAAAGACTGGCTCATTGCAGTAAACCACCAGGGACTTGGCAATGGCTTGTCTCCCATCTCTTAGTACTTAGTCCCTTAAAATGCCCAGGCTTCAAGGCCACTGGGTCATCTAAGCCAGTGGTGCTCGACCGAGGGTAGTCTTGCGCTCCCTACTCCCATCCAGAGGGCTGGAGACTCTTTTGATTGTCATAACTAGGCCAGCTACTGGCATTCAGTGGGTAGAATCCAAGGATGCTGCTGCTGCTGCTGCTGCTGCTGCTGCTAAGTCGCTTCAGTCGTGTCCAACTCTGTGCAACCCCATAGACGGCAGCCCACCAGGCTAAACACCTCATAATACACAGGACAACCCACTGCAACAAAGGATGATCCAATCTGAAATGTCAATACAGCCAAAGTTGAGACATCCTAGTGAAAAAGATATAGAAAATGTATGATTTCCTATTTTTTCTGTTTTATTTTCTTCCCACTTTTACATAAGACATATCCTCAGCCAGTAGTAGATGACAGTCACTTCTAGGAGATTTAAAAGGAAGAGGGAAAGAAAACAAGACAAAGATGCTTTTCTGTCCAGAGTACACTCATCCGAGTCCCTCCTAAAGAAGCTTTTGAAGATGGGGCCCAGAACCTATATTCTGAAAATCATCCAGGTGACTTATGCACAACAGACTTGAGACTCCTGGATAAAGATAAGGGGCCCCTTCGTGATACTGTCAAGTATTAAGGCTCATGTATAGATTTTTTTTTTTCAATCAGAAGTCTATTTCCTGGGTTCTAGACTTGGAGGAAGGCCCACCAGTCTGACACCGCCCAGAACAGTGCAGCTCCATTGTATCAGATGCTCTAGCACTGCGACTCATTTCTCCACCTAAGAATCATATTCTGCTCCAGAGTGAATGTGCTGGACTCTCCTCAATATCTCTTATTCCTGACCTGGGAAAGCAGCCTGGACCATTGGTCTGTAGCTGTTAGAGCTATTAGAGCCCCCATCACCTGGGCCCAGAGCTGTATGGAGAACACACCAGGGTTACCTCTGTTCCCTGGAGCTCTCCAGGTAAAATCCCCAGGGGGCCTGCCCAAATGCTCACATGCTGCCTGAAACATCAGATCCCACCTGCATAATGGCCTCTGGAGTCTTTGATTTCTACATGAAAGCTTTTCAAGGAGTCCTTTGTCTTACCAAGTGGCCCTTGGAACCTATTTCTGAAGGGACGAGAGCAAAGGAATCACACCAAGCTCGTTAACTGAAAAAGGCAAGTGGTAGTATGGCAGTATGGATTCGTGGTAGTCTGAGACCCAGTCAGCATAAAGCAGGGACTTCAGGTGATGACACGGATCATTAAGGTCTGGAAAATCTGTTTTCCTCCTGCCACCGAGAGGAGAGACAGAGATTATGGGGTTCCCCAGTCGGTGGTGGTAACTGTCCTATTTCTGTTCTTGACTGGGCCTGTGGGGAACTGACTTAGAAGCCCACGCTGCCTCCTTCCACCTTCCCTTGTCTTCCATCAGCTCCTGCGAACCCAGGAGGCCCTAGAATGTGCCTGGTGGAATACAGGACCACCTGCATAAACATGGCCAAATGGTTGACCCTCGCCAGGCCCAGCCTCAGCCTGCTCCTCCTGGGCCGGGCACTTTATTGGTTTTCTTCGTCATCTGCAGCATGGGCTCCTGCCCCTGCTCATTATCATCACCTTCCCCGAGACTCCAGCCTGCCCCTCATCAAGATTTATATCGCCGCATTCATTAGGTGATACAGTACTGTCAACAGAATCAGCGGTGGCAGCAGCGGCCTCATTATCTCCATGGTTAACCCCTGCTTCCCCAGTGTCGGTCCCTGTCAGGGATTTTAAATTCAAATTAAATTTTAATGCAGCAGCTTTGATGTTTGAGGTAGAACTGCCTCGTCAGGAGGTGGCTAGGGATGGAGACTCTATTGTTACTGTACTTCTCCCTCTTAGGAACTCCAAGCCCAGTGTTTCTGGAAAATACTTTTTCTCTTCAAGGGATTAAACAGCAACATTCTGATGCTGTAACTTACTTCATTTTCTGGTTGGAGGGATATATTAAGGGACACATATTTCAAATGGACATAGCTCATACCATATTGTCACAGGACTAGAGTATTTAAGTCCAGATGCCACATATAACCCTAGGGGCCAGCTAAGGGATCCCAGCCTGTAAAATAACCATAATGTATATTTAGAGAGGAAATGAGTCGCTTTTGAGATTTTTCTTGCCTTAAAAAGAAAGAGCCCCCTTTTCTGGATCTTTATCTTCTTATATTTCTCTGTACACAGATATTGACATTGTTCAAGATATTAAAAAATATACATGGCTTTATTTTTGTGCATGTGTGGACTGAGGTTGTCCCAACCAGACTCGAAACTCTGCAGCATAGAAACCTTGTCTTATTTCAGCTGTCATTATAAAGTAATAAAACAAATTTTCTGTGTGAAACTGGTGTATGGTAGGCACTTCCCTGATGTGAGCTTCTCCTCCACTTCCTGCATCTCCCCTGTCCACACCCCCATGCCTATCAGAGTGCCGATTCTCAACAGAAACTCATCGGCTGATTTTGCTTAGCCTGGCTTGAACCGTCTGACCTTGGCAGTGGACAGCATCATAGTTGGGCATTTGAATCACATGGTTAAGGCCCAGAAGTCTAAAATATACCCTGTGAGCTTTCTACCTAATTGCCCTCTATAACAGTCAACAATAGTGTGTCTTAAAATTGTTGATCGAAGGAGTAGAAAGCAACATGAAGTCTAAGATTAAGTTCTCACTATGTGCAAGGTATTTTGCTAAGTGCTATCTCATTTATTCTGCCAGACAGCCCTATGAGGTAAGGATGTTAGCACACAGACACTTTTCTGAGGAAAGAGCGGAGGCTCAGAGAGGTTATATAACTCGTTCAAAGTCACATGATGAAAGAACAGGCTTTGAATCCTACCTGCCTGTCTCCATAGCCCGTGCATTTCTCCTCTACTGCCTCTTGTTCCTCTCTTAAAATGAGAAGTCCACACGGTGCCAGAGCCTCTGCTGCACTATCTGGCTTCCGCATGCTGAAGAAGTCAGGTTGCAGGTAGAAGGGTTAACTTGCTTTCTGCCTGTAATATGGTTTCTTTTTCATTCACCTGCTCCATACACTGAAGCCACATTATAAATAAGGACGAAAATAAGAATTGTGTACTTGTTGTAGGGGTATGTATTTGTAGTGAGCATACTGTGTCCGAGTAAGAGCCCAAAGTGACAGTTGTCTGGGGAATGACAGTGCCTGTCAACACTCATGCAGGTTTGCTCTCAAATCTGTACCTGTATCACTAACACTTGGGCTTTGAGACTTGAGTTTGCATCCTGACTCCATTCCTTGCTTAACTTAGTGACCTTAGGCAATTACTTAACCTTTTTTAACCTCAGTTTCCATACCTATAAATCACCCTTTCTGTTTCACATGGCTGTTCTAAAAGTAAACAAGTCGATGCATGTAAAACATTTTGAATTGTGCATGGACGATAGTAGGTGCTCAGTAGATATCTATCATCATTGCCAGAGTCAATATCATTATTAGCAACATTTGGTTCTAGGCATGGAGAAGGCAATGGCACCCCATTCCAGTACTTTTGCCTGGAAAATCCCATAGACGGAGGAGCCTGGTAGGCTGCAGTCTGTGGGGTCGCTAGAGTCAGACACGACTGAGTGACTTCACTTTCACTTTTCACTTTCATGCATTGGAGAAGGAAAGGGCAACCCACTCCAGTGTTCTTGCCTGGAGAATCCCAGAGACGGGAAAGCCTGGTGGGCTGCCATCTATGGGGTCGCACAGAGTCAGACATGACTGAAGCAACTTAGCAGCAGCAGCAGTTCTAGGCAAATCAAGGCGAAGAATCTACCCATAACCAAGCCTCAGTACACAGCAGTTTATCTTGGATGACCAAGCCAGGACATGGATGTTACTTATACATCTTTCTGAATAAGAGACTAAGAAATAAAGGCAGCAAGAAGGAAACCATCAGCAGAATTGTTGTCTGGTAAATTTGTTAGACCTTCTCATAGACAAGTCAATCCTGAACATGATAAAAGAGTAATTTTCTAATTGTGCTGATATATATTATCTTCACACTAGAACAGTACTGTCTGTCCTCCGATATATTTGCAGAGCCTGGAAATATGCTGTTTCGTGTTAATTTCCCATGCTGAAGGTGTGGAAGGCACATTAAATTTCCCTTCTTCTTCCTCCCTGGACTTTATTTCCCTAATCTCCATAATTTAGTTGTAACATTGCACTTATACATTATCATACAAGGTCTTGGCTTGCAGTGATGTTTTTAAATGAGAGAATTTGGACATTTTTATGCTTTTTCAGTTATGTCTTTTAAAATGAAATTTCATAAGCATTTAGCTGGTAATATGAACCAATTGCCTGAGTTATTTCCAAACAGATTGCACAGAGGTCAGGATACTATGGTTTGAAACCCGCAGACAGAGGGGATTGTAAAATGAAAGGGCTAGAACTGTGAGCCTCTCTGAGGATGCCACATGAACTGTGGCTGAACCGCAGGACCCCAGCAGGGAGTCAGAGGGTGGCTTGGGGCATCCTTCCTGTTGTGGGTGCAGTAGACAGGAGGAGTTGCTGAGGGGAGCATGTGTGGAAAAAACTGCCTCCTGCAGAGGGGGATCCTAGCGGGCGAAGTCCCAGCACGGCTCTTGCCTCCCTCCACCCCTTCTTGTCTGTGCATCCCGGTCCTTCCACAATCCCTTGCTGTCCTAGTCCCTTGGCCAGGTGCAAAAGGATAGCCACTGCCTTGTCACCCAGCTCCTTCCACAGCCAGGGCCCAGCCTCCTCCCTGGCTCTCAGTGAAGCCCCCTTGGCCACTTCCCAGCAGCCTCTCGTCCATGTCATTAACTGAAAAGCAAATGGACTTGCTGACCTCCTAAATGCAGTTACCCAGTTCTGGAAATGGAAGACAAACAGCCCTGAAGAATGCCACACATTGCTCTGTGAGGATTTCAGACACTATACGAAACGATGCGGGCAACTCAGGAAATGTGCCGAAAGCCAGTTGTGTTGTCAGAGCTTAATTCTCAGGAGCCAATGAGAAAGGTTTAATACATGCACAAATTAATTTTCGAAAGGAAAATTCATGCCTTTCTTTACATGCTTTCTCCAAACTCCTCCCTCCGGTTGACAGCAACTGCACAGACATGGGTAACTTTTGTTTTCTGTCAGCCCCTCAGTCCTTCTTTAGCGTAAATGCTATACAGTGAGCGAAGTGGACACCAGAAGGGCGAGAAGCAGAGATTTTAAGTTGTCCCTCCCCTGACTCAATCCCTGGAGAAAGCTAGGCTAGCTGGAGAGATGGCTCATCCACAGTTAGCCATTCTGGAAGAGCATGCCACGAAGGAAAACCGAAGGGACCCACACTGGTGCCTCTTCCATGGCTAGCAGAGCTCTCCCACTGGGCTCCTTGCTCCCAGGCCTGCCACGTGTCAGTGTCCTACTTAAGGACGTCTCCCTGTATTTTACTGTCTTCACAATAAACGCAGGACCACAGGACCCAACCCCTACTTTCCTTCTTTCTTTTTTGCATATATGTATATCCACTCTTTTGTAGATTTCCTTCACATTTAGGTCCCACAGAGCATTGAGTCGAGTTCCCCGTGCTACACAGTAGGTTCTCATTAGTAATCTATTTCATACATGGTAATGGATATATGCCAATCCCACCTACTTTCTAGTTTTTAGAATTCTCACTGGTGTTTGTAGAAGATACAAGGCTCGTCAGTGTGTCAACAATGTGGACAAGGGACTGCTTCTCTAGGGAGGGGCTTTGAGGCAGGTGGCATGGCATCCACCACCTGGGTGATGTTCTTATCTTCCAGAATGTGGTTCTCAACCTTAGAGGCTAGGGAATTGATGCTCTCTACAGTCTATGAATGAACCATCTTCCTCTCAGGGACAAGAATCTGTTCAATGAATTTGTAAAATAAAACAAAGGCAGTTTACAAGTTTACAAAAACATAACCCATTGTGATAAATATCCCAACACGACCAGCTCTTTCTGTCATGAAAACATAAGTGTACATGGGAACCCAAAGCATAATCAAAATGTAAATGTATTAATTTGCAGTGATAAATGACTGTCTCGGGCACCAGAATTTGCAGTTATAGCTCTGAGCCTTCTCCTTTTTCAGAAAGCCAAGGAATAATCCAGAGGTTTTCTAATGAGCATTGACTCCAATGAAAGGCTAAACAAATGTATAAGGATGGTCTTGCCAATGACAGTGCACCCAAAAACTCAAAGGCTGTTGGCTAGTAGTCACTGAATCTATATCCACACTGGCTTTGCCAACAGGACTCCCAGGCTGTTCCAGCTCCCATGAATGGTGCTTCCTAGGCATCACCAGTGTTGTCTCCACAAATTACCTTGCTCTGTGCAGCTGTAGCTGACCAGCCCAGCCTCTGATGAACATTCTCTTCCATTACCTATATTGGCACATCCAGTGGGCACAGTCATGCTGGCCTGTGTGCCAGTCTGTCTCTTTAAGATGACTGCTTGCAGTGAAATTGTAACTTTCCCTCATTCCCAAATCCTAAAGGATCTTCTCACTATTGTCTTCATGCACCAAGAGCAGAAAATAGAATAGAATAAAGTTAATTAAACTATAGGGACATTACATATAGCAACATCTTATAAGTACTATGTATAGTTATTCCTGGATTTAATTTAAATTCATAATCCCCTTTCTAGGAGTTTGAGTGGTTTCCTCCTAAACACAATCCGTCTTTGCCCTGTTGGTGCTGGATGTTTATGTAAGGTGGCAGTGGCTGGTTCCAGATCTAGTGGGAATTGAGGTCTCTTTCACAACCTGTTTCCCAAACCCCCTGCCCTTCTGATATTGCCCGTGAGTTCTTCCCCCAGGATTCTAACCTTGGATGATGGTTTATCACACCTACCTAGGATTGCTGTCTATGCCTCAAATGTGTATTCTTCATTTCTGTAGGTGTGCCTATCACACACACACACACACACACACACACACACACACACACACACACACACACACACCAGCCAGTTTCTAGGGCTGATTCTATCCTAAGGCAAAGATAGGAGTCCCTCCCCTTTTGTTCCAGGGTAGTTAAGATGACCTTTCTCTGGAGGCCACATGATTCAGTGGAGAACACCATCCCTGTATCCCATCTGTTAGCTTCTAAAATTCTCAGCAGATTATTACGTCTACCTTGTTCAAAATTCAGGTCCCCTGTTGAGCATACCAAAATATCCCTGCTTGCAGCCTGAGGAATGCCTTCTGTTCAAAGCATGCACAGATGAAGATGGCTGATATATCTTGGAATCAGACCTATCTGGGCTCATGTGCCAGCCCCCCACCCCACAGCCTCAGGCTCTCCCTTGTGACCCACAGGCACCCAGACTCTTATTTGTACTCCACACAGACACACAATGGAAGGTATCGAGAACCAGGCAGTCCCTCTTAGATGCTTCAGAAAGACTTTGAAGAAGCTGATGGTCACAAAAGACAATCTCTTTTAAAATTATTGCCCTGTTGCCTCCAGAATTTAAATATTTGAGTTTTTATTTTAGCCTCCTGGAAGTGTCCTGTTAGAGTGAAGCCTGGCATATCTGTAATTCACAAATGCCAAAGCATTCCAGATGTGAGAAGGAAATTACAGCTTCAGATGCTGCAATGTCCCATCATCCTGGAGTAGGGAAGGCTGGAACTCCAGTGGAGGCTCTGAATCCCATTACTACAGACCCAAGACATCCTAGCATCTCCTTGAAAAACGTCTGTACCCAAAGGTTAGTAGCCTGCCCTGATTTCACTTCTCTCTGCTGTTGATTATAAAGTTCTTTCTCCTTCTAGACTTACAAACGGCAGTGGGCGATGTTTACATTTCTTTTATTTCCCATCTGTTAGATAAGAAACATGTTCGAATTTAAGCATGAGTCTTAAACAGCATCTCAGGACCTCTCTCGCATCAGTGCTTAGCAACTGCAGTTTTGGGCATGCCCTCTGCTCCTCAGAGGGGAGGTTCATGGGCCACTAGCAAGACCTTTTTTGCAAATGTACACAAGACGTCAAACCAAGCTAAAAGCAGGGAGCTTGACAAATGACTGGCACCAGAAGTTCTTCCCAGAGTATGTGGGATGCTCAGAGTCAGCTCCAAGCCAGTTAACCTTGCCAGGGTCAGAGAGAGCTCTCGTCTGGAAGGATGAAAAACCCTTTACAAAAGCATGTCAAGCAGTCTTGGAATGGCCATCATGGCTCCTCTTGATGGATTCTGGTTCCAGGACACAAATAGTTAAAGGCACCTGCCTGTTCCTTCATGGTCAGCACACCTGCTCACCAGGTGCTCATTGCTCCTAGGGAAGCTGTCCATTCCAAAGAAAGGGCGAGGGGAGAGGAGCAGATGCCGTCCACAGTGCAGGCTTTCTAATCAGGCGCAAGCAGATGCTCTGTTGAACAACTCCATGTTGAGATGTCACTAATGTAAAAATTAGTGTTTTTCTCTTTCTGCCAGAATGCAGGATTTACTTGATCCCTCACACATATCCCCGGAGGACTGGGGTATAATCTCATAACCAGCAAGGAGCCAATAAACCCTCATTCAGGAGAAAATGTGACTCCCAGAAAACTCAGAAAGCTTGCTTTCACTGGCAGCTGCCCAAACTTCTCTGCCCCATGTCAGGGAGCCCATCCCCATTTTGAGGTGCATGTTTCTCTCGCTCCCACGTGCGGTCCCTTAGCTGCCCTTTTATGGTGGTCCTGAGCCATGCTTGTGCTGGGCAGCCTGTGAAATCAGTGGGGAATGGGAGGGGAGATCCCAGGGCAGGCAGACATATACAACGGGCGTGGGGACTGAACGCAGGGAGCACAGAGCCTGGCCACCGCCAGAAGGAGGAGGGTGGGACAGCCCTGGTTTATTTAATAAGCCACATCGGTTTCATAAACTGCACATTTGTACTATGGGCTTTGGTTGGGTGTGGTGAGTGGTGGCAGCAGAGAACATCCTGATTGCCCGGAGCATCTTTCTTGTGGTTTTATAATACATCTTCCAAATTCCCCCAATCAGCTGGCAAGTCATTCACCCTACATCACATTAGTTCTCATTAGTCATCCCCAAGTGCCATGTTTTCTCTTCTTGCTTTTCACATTTTGGGTTCCCCTTTGCTCCAGCATGAGGCTCCTGGGTTTCTTTGACTAGGGTTTTATTCCACTAACTAAGGCTTCTTAACTCCCCTCCCAAGCACACAGCCAAGCCACAAGCCATGAACTTGGGAGAGCGGAGTCCAGGAGACAGGTGGCTCCGGGGAGCCCTTTTGTTGCTCCTTCCTCCTCTACCCACCCTGAAACTGCAGAGCAGAGGAGGGGGTGCCCAGGAGCTCTGGGACAGGTGCCCCGCCAAAGCAGAAGCACCACTGTGCCACGTGTATCAGGACAGAAGAAATCCGGCCTCACCATCAGTCCTGTTCCCTGGGCCAGGCCCAGCTAGGGCTTCTTTCTGCCCTTCCTCTCTGTCATCTTCCGATCCTTCTGCAAACCTTCCTGGACACCTGGGTTTTACCTAGCACTGCAGAAGGCTTTCCTCTAGGCACCGATTCTCAGCTTCCATTTCAGGTAGGAGACATTTCTAGCTGAAGGGGAGCCCGGGGCATCTTCACCGCCTTGTGTTCCTGCCCATCATGGGGCCTTTGCCCAGACCCCTTCCTCAGCCTGAATGCATTGTTACTGCTTCATGCTGACTCACTTGTCGTATCTCAGCTTCACCACAGTTCTTTAGAGAAAGAAGCTTTTCCTGGCCACACAGATGAGGTTCAGCCTCCCTATCATGTGCTAAACACTGCAACTTGATGCTCACTTCATCACTTTCAGTTAGAAGCTGTCATCTCCATGAGGATGGGCACAGAGTCTCTTTGTGCTCAGTGCTCTTCCTTGAGAACCCCTCAGGCCTAGCACAGCACCTGCCATACAGTAGACAGTTAATAGTACTCATTGAACCCTGGTGATTTACAGAAATGAGCTTATATTCTTCATTCATATATAAATATATCTATGTGCATGTGAGTGTGTGTGATTTATACTCTAGTTAATACCTATAGCTTCTCCCTTGTAATCTTCATGCTGTAACCAATGCTCAGAAGCAGCTGGTCCTCAGCTGTCCCTGCTCCACAGCCAGGGCAGGCCCAAGACATCCTCAGTAACTTTGCACAGGAGGCCTGGTGTGGGTGTCCTGCCTGGCAAGCCTGTCTACAGTGTGCCTCTGTGTCCCATAAACCCCAATTCCTGGTTCATGTCCATCATTTGATTCACCTGCTGAGTCCTTTTCTTCCCCACCTTCCCCACCTTCCCTACCCCCCACCCCAGGCTTCCCCAGAATGAAGAGTGAGCCCCTATCACTCCCTGGGACTGGACACCAGCCACCCTGGCTTTGCAGGGCCCCTCTAGAGCACTTGGGAAAGGACTGGGGTGGCTCCTCCAGTGTGTGTGGCTGACATGTATGGGGATGACTCTTTCCGTGTCTGGCTTGAGCAGCCAGCTGGGACCCTGGCTGTGGAATAGAGAGCATCACCTCTGAGTCATGAGAACCATGTCACTGGCCGTCCCCACTCCTAATCAGAGACAAGCATCTCAGGCACATCCCAGGGAGTGTGAAGATGGATGGTTCGTTCCTCTACCTTGAAAACCGCTGGATTCCCTGAAGTTGTTTTGCTTTTCTTTCTCTTTTTAATTCTGTTTTTAATTTTCTCTCTCTTGGTTGGTCAAGGAAAAAAAAACTTAGCTTATGCAGGAATATCTTTTTTGTTTTTCTTTTTTTTTATTTTAATGTTATTGGAATATAGTTGATTTACAATGTTGTATTAGTTTCAGGAGTACAGCAAAGTGATTCAGTTATTCATATACATATATTCATTCTTTTTTAGATTCTTTTCTCATCTAGGTTATCACAGAATATTGAGTAGAGTTCCTTGTGCTATACAGTGGGTTCTCATTGGTTATCCATCTTATATATAGTTATTTGAATGTGTTCACCCTAAGCTGCTGATTCATCCCTCCTCCCCCAACATTTACCCTGAAGATGTTGGTTGGAATCATCCCCTTACATTCCTACTGAAAGGGTGGCTGTCATAGCTGATGAGGGGGCCACAGGCCTCCTCCTGCCCTCTGCTATGTATAGCCGGAGCAGGAACCCTGGCATGATAGGGTTAGAGGAGCCTTAAATCACCACATGCAGTCCCACAGCTGGTTTGTTCTGTTTGGAGGGGCCCCCGTGGCCAGACGTGACATCTTCCTCCTCCTCAGCCACACGGCCCTCTAAATACCCCCATTGCAAACAGGCAGGGCCAGTGCTCAGGTGAAGGAGCCACTGGGAAGCACGGCCTTCACCTCATCTGCTGTCCACCTGCTTTTTGAAAGAGCAGGGTTGATTCAGTACTTTCGGGGCTTGGTGACGTTAATGGATCTGTTTTGTGTAACACAAAGTCGTTATTAGTGGCATTCCAGATCGTAAAAATGGTGTAACAAGAGACAAGGAGGGCTCTTCCCCCTGGAAGATAATAGCAGTCGGACTGATGTAGAGAGGGGTTGCAGAGCCGCGCTCCGATTGGTGGCTGACATGCCGCACTGACATTTCTACAGTTTCATCAGAAATTCTAAACAATCTGTGTGAAAACGGACAATTATTTACCAAAGATGTATGCACCGCATGTGCCCATAAGGCTCTGAAGACACAATCTCGGCTCCAGGAACCTCCTCTCGTAGGAGGCCTGCAGCTGCTCGCCAGCCTCAGATGAAGTGGACCCAGCCGACCGTGGGGAAACCAAGTCAGCAGGGGACTGAATACGGGGGCTTGATAACACAGAGGCTGACGGAGCCTGTCTCTGCTGTGGACAGCAGGCCCAGTAGCTAAGTAGGCACATCTGGCCAGCAGCTTTAAACAAGACCGAGGCACAGAGCCTCCCAGACCCAGAGCCTGTGTGTTTTTTCAAGCTGGTTCCCATTTTCTGTAGGTGAAGAAAGGCACCTTCAGCTCTCTGAAGGAGCAGACCTCGGAGATTCCATCCCTTCTGTTTGGTCATCAAGGAACCATCTGTGGGCACCGGCAAGGGGGTCTCAGCACCCAGGCTCATCTTTCCCTTCTCTGCTCACAGGACAGGATGGAGACACAGAACCGCACTGAAGGATGCTAGGTCCAGCTTCTGCCTGGGGCTGGGAGCGCTGACTCCCCGCTCCTGGATTTGCATTTGGGAAATGACTGTGAATGCTCTCAGGCCCCCTTTCTGTCTCCTAGCCTCACCACCCCCAGACCCATGCTTGCGCTTCTCCCCCGCCTCCCTTCAAGGGGTGGCAGGCAGGAGAGGCCGGCAGCCAGGCTGATAAAGAGCCACAGCCCCATCTTCTCACGGCTTCCTGCTGAGATTGAACGGCTAAGAGCAAACGTGCAGGGTCAGAGCGTTAATGGGGGCACAGACAGTCCATCTCTGCCTGGCCCAGATGCTCAATGGAACGTTCTCAGGCCTGGGTGTGAGAGGGCGGAACCTGGGGGAACAGCAAGACTCCTTGGAGTGAGGCTCACTGTCAGTGTAGGGGGTTGTTTTCCTGGGGTTTGGATGAGCTTGGTACTCATCAGTGTACACACACAGATACACACAGACACACACTCCTACACCCACACCCTCACATACACACATCTACCAACATTCTCTCACACACACTCATACACATACCCACACACTCTCACACACACCTATACCCCCCTACTCACTATCGCACGCGCACACACACACATGCACACACACACACACTGACTTCTCAGGGTGATCAAGATTTGGACCCTCACAGCCCACACATCCGGAGAAGGCGATGGCACCCCACTCCAGTACTCTTGCCTGGAAAATCCCATGGATGGAGGAGCCTGGTGGGCTGCAGTCCATGGGGTCGCAAAGAATCGGACACAACTGAGCGACTTCACTTTTCACTTTCATGCGCTGGAGAAAGAAATAGCAACCTACTCCAGTGTTCTTGCCTGGAGAATCCCAGGGATGGGGGAGCCTGGTGGGCTGCCGTCTATGGGGTCGCACAGAGTTGGACACGACTGAAGCGACTGAGCAGCAGCAGCAGCAGCCCACACATCAGCCGCGGGCTTTAACTTCAGATTCGGCTTTTGTCTGCCACGTCACAGCTTCATGCATCTGAGGAATGCCCTTCCTGGGTTCCAGTCACTTCCCTGGTTGGCAGTGGCTCAGTGTGTAGAGTTCTGAATTGATGCTTTTCACAGTGTTGCTTCGCCTGGTAATTTTAGCGCTACTTTTAAAACTGGGCACTCCTCTGGCACTATCATTCCACTGTTGTTTGTATCATTTATTTGTACAGGTGTTACATACAGGGGGAGGAGGAGAAAGTGGGGTGGGTGTGTGTACATGAGACGCAGAGACAGACAGATAGACTGACCACTGGGAACTACAAAGGGGAGGATGGGTTGGCTCAGCTGAAGCATTTGTATGGCAGTCCCTTCCAGAAAGGCGTGTGCGTGACAGGCTGCCTGAGATCCAGCCAGGCAGAGGCAGCTCTTCCAACACATATCATAAATTCCAAAATGTATAATAAATACACATTTTACAAAAGCAGTGTGTTTTAAAATATAATGTATGCAAACAATCTGCTAAATCACTAGGCATGACACTAGTCAGCCAAAGAGGTTTCTGGGGAAATGGTGTTGTGAGTGTGCGTGTGTTTTTAATAATGTGAAAATATGTGTAATATGTCTGAAAAACAACAGCCCAAAACCCCTTCTACCTGCCAACTTTACTATACTTATTTCCCAGGAGCCTGCTGTATCTTAGACTCTCAGGAAAATAGCAGGGGGCTTAAATAAAAAATGTAAATATGAATAAGATGGGACAGCTCCACCCATTTCAATATATATTTCCCTGATGGTCTTGACCAGCTCAGGCTTCATATGTCAAAAAATAAGCATTTTATGGTTTTCATGCAGAGGTTTCTCTAATATTATTACATGAAGTAGTCACACACATCATGAGAGAGGAGAGTTTCATCAGCTCCCCTGTTCTGACACACTTCTGGAACCTTATGCTGTCATGGTGTGTTAAGGGCTAAATGTCAGCCCAGACCATGCGTTTTGTGCCGTTTGTCAGCTAGAGACGCCCTTTGGATTTTTCTCAGGGCCGTTTTTAGTCCTGAATGGTTTAATTAGACCTCTCCTGGTGTTCAGTAGAAATGGGCACGCTGGGATCCTTGGTTCTCACAATTAACTCTCTCCCGGATCCCTTCATCCCTGCAAGTAGCTCGTTGGGTCTCATCTCCTCGGGGCTACTGCTCACAGGGCAGCAGTATCCTAGTGCGGGGCTGATGGGTAAACAATGAACGTCACGTGCTTTTCCACTCTGCTTCCCTTCTTCTCCCACCCAAGCAACCCAACTAGCAAAAGGGACGAAGATCTGTCAGGTATTGCAGCCAAATCTACAACACAGAAATGAGACAAGCACCCAAAGTGTTTTTATAAAGAAGAATTTTACGGCAAAGTGCACACTGGAGAAAAGAGTACATGCATATATTTAAATAAAAAGCTATTCATTTTAGTGTTGCTTATAATCCTGGAAAATATAGAAGCAAAGTAAATTTCCAACTATGAGAGATTCTATAAATAAATGATGGTATATACATCTGTACAATGGAATACTATGCAACCATTACGGAAAGAACATTTAGGAATCTTGGGAAAGTTTCATGAGAGATTTAGTTAATGCAAAAAAGCAGGTTACAAAACAGACTAATTTAAGGGCATTCCGTATTCTGTTACATATGTTATTGCCATCATGTGTTACTTCGTGAAGGCCGCAGAGTGTCGGAGCTGAAATGTATAATTATATATGATTATAAATGTATACTTAATGTTTTCATATATGTATATGTATATATAGCATTTTAATATACATATATACATATGTGTGTGTTTATATATATATAGTGTGTGTTTATATATATATATAGTGTGTGTATATACACAGTCCCTGGTGGCTCAGACAGTAAACAGTCTGCCTGCAATGCAGGAGACCCAGGTCTGATCCCTGAGTCAGGAGGCTGCCCTGGAGAAGGAAATCCATCCACTCCAGTCTTGTTGCCTGGAGAATTTCACGGACAGAGAAGCCTGGCAGGCTGCAGTCAATGGAGTCACAAAGAGTCAGACACGACTGAGCAACTAACACTTTCACTTTCACATATATTATACTGAATATTTTCAGGTACATGTATAGTCATATATAATTATACATTTAATATGTATTTTTAATATATATTTATATTGATAGAAAATGTTTGGAAAATTTTGACATTGGTTATCTCCAGAGGGGGGAGTTTGGCTTTGAGCGGTTTTATGGATTTTGAATTTTTATATAAGATTAGAGGGATAGCTATTATAAAACATTGACTGTGTTTCCTGGGTGTACAACACACCCCTGAACCTGTCTCACACCCAGTAGTTTGTGCCTCCCACTCATCCTGATGCCTGTGTTGCCCACCCCTGCACTGATCCACGAGTCTGTCCTCTGTATCCGTGAGTCTGCTTCTTTTATGCTATATTTATTAGTTTGTTTCATTTTTTATTCTACATATAAGTAATATCATGCAGTATATTTCTCTATATGACTTATTTCACTTAACATAATGTCCTCCAAGTCTATCCATGCTGCAAATGGAAAATTTTTGTTTTTATAGCTGAGTAGTACTTCACTGGGCTTCCCTGGTGGCTCAGTGGTCAAGAATCCACCTGCTAATGCAGGAGATGTGGGCTCGATCCCTGGGTTTGGAAGATCTCCTGGAGAAAGAAATGGCAAACCACTCTCGTATGCTTGCCTGGAGGAACCTGGAAGGCTACAGTCCATGGAGTCTCAAAAAGTCAGACACATCTTAGCAAATGAGTGAAAGTACTCCTTTGTGTATGTATACCAATTTTCTTTATCCATTCATCTGATGAGGAACACTTACATCATTCCATTTATTGGTTATTGTAAATAACACTGCTATGAACATCAGGGTGCATGTATCTTTCCAAATTAGTGGTTTTGTTTTGTTTTTCAGATATATACCCAGGAGTAGAATTGCTGGCTCATATGGTAGTTCTATTTTTAGTTTTTAGACAAACCTCCGTATTATTTTCCACAGTGGCTGCACCAGTTTACATTCCCACCATAGTATTCAAGGTTTCCCTTTTCGCCACATCCTCATCAAGATTTGTTACTTGTAGACTCTTTGATGATAGACATTCTGACAGGCGTGAGGTGCTATTTCATTGTGGTTTGATTGGCATTTCCCTAATGGTTGGCATTGTGGAGCATCTTCTCATGTGCCTACTGGCCATCTGCATTTCCTCTTTAGAAAAATGTCTGTTTAGTTCTACTGGCCATTTATTAATCAGGTTGTTTTGTTGTTGTTGAGTTGTATGAGCTATTTATATATGTTGGATGCTAATCTCTTTATTATTCAAATAATTTGCAATTTTTTTTCTTCCATTCAGTAGACTGTTCTTTCATATGGATGTCTTCTTTGGAGAAATGTCTATTTAGATCTTTGGACAGAGGAGCCTGGAAGGCTGCAGACCACGGGGTTGCTGAGGGTTGGACACGACTAAGCGACTTCACTTTCACTTTCATGCATTGGAGAAGGAAATGGCAACCCACTCCAGTGTTCTTGCCTGGATAATCCAGGGACAGGGGAGCCTAGTGGGCTGCCGTCTCTGGGGTCGCACAGAGTCAGACACGACTGAAGCGACTTAGTAGTAGCAGCAGCAGCAGCAGCCCATTTTTTATTGGATTGTTGTTTTTTTATATGGAGCTGTATGAGCTGTTTGAATATTTTGGAAATTAATCCTTTGTCAGTTGCATCATTTGCAGATTTTTTTTCTATTCTATAGCTTGTCTTCTTGTTCTGTTTATGGTTTCCTTGGCTGTGTAAAAACTTTTAAGTTTAATTTAAGTGAAGTGAAAGTCTCCCAGTTGTGTCCGACTCTTTGCCACCCCATGGACTATACAGTCCATGAAATTCTCCAGGCCAGAATACTGGAGCGGGTAACCGTTCCCTTCTCCAGGGGATCTTCCCAACCCAGGAATTGAACCCAGGTTTCCTGCATTGCAGGTGGATTCTTTACCAGCTGAGCCACAAGAGAAGCCTTAAAGTTTAATTAGATCCTGTTTGATTTTATTTTTTGTTTTTATTTCTTTAATAATAGGAGACAAATCCAAAAAAAAATATTGCTATGGTTTATGTCAAAAAGTATTTTCCTGTATTTTCCTCTAGGAGTTTATAGTATTTGGTATTACATTTAGGTCTTTATTTTGAGTTTATGTTTATATATAGTGTTTAAGAATGTTTTGATTTCATTCTTTTGCAAGTAGCTGTCCAGTTTTTCCAGCACCACTTATTGAAGAGACTGTCTTTTCTCCATTGTATATTCTTGCTTCCTTTTTCATCTATTAATTGGCCACAAGTACATGAGTTTATTTCTGGGATTTCTATCTGTTCTATTGATCTGTGTGTTTGTAGCTTTGTAGTATAGTCTTAGCATGATTTGGAGGGCAAATTTGATATCATTTTTCTTTTCTTTGCCTATTTTCATGTTTCTGCAATAAATAGAAACTGTTTCTTAGTAAGAATTTTTAAATGTATTTTTAAAGTATTTTAGTGGCCTAGGAGAATAAGCCAACAGTTATATACTTAAAATCTGCTCCATAAGATAGAAATCAGGCAGCCAAAGAAATACTAAGTCGGCAGATGTCATTATATGTCATTATAATCTGCTCCTCTGCCCTCTTCCTCCTTTAGAGAACTTTCACTGGTGGATGCTTATGTTCTCTTATTCCCTGGGCACCCCATTCACTGGTAGTCACCCCAGGACCAGGCCTAGAGAGCTACAGGGAGAAGCCAGTCTCAGGTTCCAAACTTTAAGTCTTTTCACATCGGCAACAGGAAATGGGCTATCATCTAAAGTGACCCAAATGACCCTTTCCCTTTGGTCTTGAAATGTTTGTGATTGAAGAAGGTAGGTCTCAGCACAAATAGAATCACTCAGAACTTTGATCAGTTCCTCTTTGCTGACTGGTCATCAGCCTTTTGCCTCTTTACTGATCCCACACCAGGACCTTATACCTCATTGTCATAAAATAAGTAGAATACCCTAAAGGAAGCAATACCCAAGGAAGGATGAGAATAACATTGGTAAAGAATTTCCCTGAACTCATGGATATCACGTGAGGGCAGGGAACTTAGTTTCTTCAATGGTTGTCTCCCTAGTATCAAGAAGACTGCCTGGCACATAGCAGATATTCAAGAAATCAATATTGAATGAATGAAACTAAACATTGAAAAGACAAATAAAGGACTTCATCTGGAGGGAAGCACATAAGCCAAGTAAAGGCAGACAATTCTTTGTAACTGTATCATATTTTTTAAAGAATGTGATACAGACATCTTTTTTAAAGGAGATAAAAGATCATAAAACAAGGAGGGAAGGGAGACTGCGAAGTTTAAAAGCTTGAGGACAGAAACACTATTATGGAACTCACAGGTAAATTAGAATAGCCAGGACTAAAATATGGCTAGCTAAAATAAAATTCTGATTTAAAGAAAGTGCTTAAACTGATCATGGAGAGTGCAGAGAAAGACAAAAGAGAAAATGTAATCACTGTGAGGGCAGTCTAAAAGTTATCCCACATAATGATAGCTAATGTTCCTGAAGTAGAGAATGCACAAATGAAAATTACGTCAAAGATAGAATAGCTGAAAGAATTCCCTAAAATGAGGAAATTATAATATTGAGAATAAGAAGTAAATTAATTATAGACTGGTAGAGAATTACTAGCTCCGAGCCCTATTCTGGCTAAAAAACAAAGTAAAATGGTCTAGTTTTTTCTAAAATCTAAAATAAAGTCACCAGCAAGGGGATGGAGTGTGAGTCCAACAGCCTTTGGCTTGGCTAAAGCAGCAGTCATAGGCAGAGATGCAGGTTACTCATTACAGGGAAAAGAAATGTGACTCCGGCATGGGGAAAACATAGAAAGGATAAGTCCATCTAGTTCATACATGTAGGAAAATAAGAGACACTATTTATGAACTTCCAATTTTTTCTTTAGAATTGCAATTAGGCTTTTTTCATGCTTCGTTTTGCATATCTGCTGAATTTCTTCGAGGCACTGTTGGGGGTTCCACGGATTCTCATTTGGTTGTCTCCAGGCCTGGCCCCAAATCAAGCCAGTTAATCAGGTAGGGGGCCTCTCCAGCTCCCCAGTGCCTTCCTATTTATTTTGTCTAATGAGTGTATTCCACCATACTTCCTAGCATGCATAGTTGTTAAGGGCAGATTATAGGAACATCTTAGATACTCTTAAATTCATTGTAGTATCTTATTTGTGGAGCTGGTAATTGCTTCTTTGAATCAACCACAGGACTCTGTTCTAAGAGTGGGGTTAATATTTCATGCAACCTCCTTTGAGCTATAACTATATGTCCTCATGCCTTGAGTTCTGCTTGAGAAATGGCTTCTATCACTTGCCAAGTTTCTAAGTACAAGGAATAGTGCTGTTGTTGAGAAGATCCAAACACCACATGAATGAGGAGGTGCCTTGAGTATGTCATGTGAGACCATGAGAAGTGCAGCAATAAAGAAATAATTCAGTACGATACCTTGGAATTTAGCAGCAAAAATTTCCATTGTGCTCCTCATCATCTTTGTCTTAAAATTATTTTCTCAGTGTAAAAGACGCAATGTTCTATTGAATATGAGCTCTTCCTTTTCTACGTTTAAACTATAGTGTATCGCTTTCAGATTATTAATATGTGATAAACTATAAATGCATTGTATACTGTTAACTCCAAGTAGGATAAAATACCCATTGGGCTTATTTATGACCGGTTCGTGCATCTTTTTGATATCTGGCAAAGAGAACATGATTGCTATCTGGGTCTCAGTTCTCTGAAAATGCCCTGAAGGGTTTTCAATATCTTTGACAGGTTCACTGAGGCTACAACTTCTTTCCTACTTTAACATCTATGCAGAGTGAATTAACTCTAAATCTGTAAATGAAGATGACTAGCATCTTTAATGTGTAAAGATTACAAATGGGATGTATAAACAGGGAGGTTAAAACTGCAAAGGAAACTGTATTATAATTAACTGAGAGGTATGAGATTGTCTCCCACTTAGTGGTAGGAAAAAATAGAAGAGAAGTAAAAATTCTTGGAAGCTGTCCCCTGAGAACACAATCACAACTTTCTTCCTCCATCAACATGAAGATTTTACTGCCCAAAAAAGAATGCTGGGATTTACTAACCCATTTGATTGAGACTATGATTACAACACGACAGGTGGCTCAGTAGTAAAGAATCTGCCTGCCAATGCGGGAGATGCTGGTTCCATCCCTGAGTCAGGAAGATCCCCTGGAGAAGGAAGTAGCTAACCACTCTAGCATTCATGCCCGTGAATTCCCATGGTCAGAGGAGCCTGACAGGCTAAAGTCCATTGGGTCGCAAAGAGTCGGACACAATTTAGCGACTGGCTGAGCATGACGAATGACAAAGTTGCTTAGCAGGGAATTTCCAGCAATAAAAACAACTAACACCTTATTCTAACTGAGCAGAATATCAGGACATATTATTTTTATTATGATTCTATCTGAGGAACTTCTTCCTTGGATATAAATGATCATTTATCTAATAGGAGACAAAACAGCACCCAAGAATGTTTTCTTCTGGACAGAAAAATAGCAAGACACATCTCTCTTTTCAATGTAAGCATGGAAGATGAATTTAAAGTAGAGAGCATCAGAAAAGCATCAGTGATTGCTCTCCCTGCTTTTATGAAGCATGCTGGTGGCCTTCAGACAGAAATGCTTTCATTGGGTGACAACTACAAAGTGAATAAAGTCATGAAAATTTAATTCATCCTACAATTTTGAGAGTTATTCTCCTTTATAAATGGTGGACCCTAAGGAAAACACTATTATAGTTTCGGATTTTAATAACGATTTCATATACCAACTAAGAAAAACAAATAGGATACCACCTAGAGCTAAAAGCCAGACAGTGGCCTTGCTCTGGGACTCTGGAGCCACAGTGCTGCCCTTGAGAATGATTCATCATCTTAGGCAAGGTTGGTATTAAGTAAATCTGGGGTGACTTTCAGTTTATTATGAAAATTAAATATTTTCATTAGACAGAAAACAAGGACATCAACATGCAGTCTGTTGGCCCTGAGATTTATCATGATTAAAATGCTGAGTTTGTATCAACAGTGTTTCTCAAGTCAACAAGTATTTGTCAAGCCCTCAGCAAATCTTTTTTGCTCAACACCAATAAAGTATGAGGTATAATCACTCAAGGATCATACCAGTATGTTTAATGAAAACAATTCAGGATATCCAAAAATATATTGTGCAGTTTCACCAATTTCTCCGTTTCTTTAGGATCTTTGCCTTATAAAACTTGGTATTTTGTACATATCTCACCTGTTCTAATCATCAGAAACTCCTCCTAAACTTTGAGAGATATAAAGGAGAATGATAGAGTATAGTCCTAAAGACTGACTTTTCTGTTTCTGAAAATTGCCTAGATTTAGCCCATATGATGGCATGTTTGTGCCATCCCTAAAACCTGCTTTCCTCTCATGTAAACAAAATTTTCCCGTGTTCTGGGAAAATTTGACATTTGTCTTTAGTAGTTGCCCTGTGAGAGACTAAAAATATCTACTTTTGAAAAAGTAACTAACATGCAGCAGAAGTATGGCAAGGTGATTCCACATTTAAGAACCAAAGGTATAAAGAAGGGGTATAATTCCCTTACAATTTATTGATTTCAATATTATGCAAACCTGCACCATGTAAGTAATAATACTAAAAGAAATACAGCCATTGAAAAACAATTATCATGCCAATGCCCAGTTTCTTAAATCAAACAGCACAACCAGCTAGATGAGAGAATACATATTACTCAGTGTGCTGTGTTAGAGGGAAAAGAGCTTAAAAACAGGGCATGGAAGCTTCATTACCTAATAAATCTCCAATACTATCCTTTGCTGTTCCCACCTGTCATTCTTTATTGCAACTGACTTTCGAGTTAGGTATAGAATAAAAGATGTTACCTGTAGATTAAGTCCTCCAAAGGTCTTACTACTTTATTGAGCAAAAGCATACAGTGAAAGCCTGGATTATGCACGGGGAGCTTAACAAACTGGACTTTCTAGATGTAGAACAAACCTCCACAGATCTCCCAGTAAGAGATGACATGTGAACTTGTTCCTGAGTACCCATCAACCATAACCACCTGAGACATCATCAAATAATAATTATGCCTGTAGATTCTAAGACTTTCTCTTAATAACCTAAGGTGGTGGGAGAATATGTATATACATACACACGTGCATATATACATGTGGAAGTTTTCCTATTAAGATAACATCGTGAATTCACATATTGACTCACCTCCTTGCTCTAACATATAAGATATAGAAAGAGAAAATTTAATATATGGCTGGACTTAAAAGCACAATAGATCTCCCCACAGACCAAAAACAGAACAGAAATATAAAATGATGAATGGTACTGAAGCCATGGATTCACCAGCCTCTCCAACTGGAAACAGGCAGTGGCAATTTGTGGGGTAATAGAGACTAAATCTTCTTCTTGAAATATGAGAAATTAACAGGCTCTGTGATTGAATCCAGAGTCTATGGGAGGGTTCAAGAGAGGACAATTTAAAAATAGAAGTCCTACCTACCTACTGCCTGAAGATCCAACTTTATGGGGAACTATAGACATGGCGGGGAGAGGGCAATGGCACCCCACTCCAGTACTCTTGCCTGGAAAATCCCATGGACGGAGGAGCCTGGTGGGCTGCCGTCCATGGGGTTGCTAAGTGTTGGACACAACTGAGCGGCTTCACTTTCACTTTTCACTTTCATGCATTGGAGAAGGAAATGGGAGCCCACTCCAGTGTTCTTGCCTGGAGAATCCCAGGGATGGGGGAGCCTGGTGGGCTGCCGTCTATGGGGTTGCACAGAGTTGGACACGACTGACGTGACTTAGCAGTAGCAGTAGCATAGACATGGGGAAGTAAAAGGACAAAGGTATAGCTTCTGGAGAAATGCAACAAAACTCTGCAGTTTCACTGACTGGACCTATGCTATTTCCAATATTGCAATGAGGGAGAAGTCTAAAAATGCTATTATAGTAATGTCTTGGTGCTGGCCTGATGATCCAAGGGCTGAGCAGAAAGTCATATATAAAACTAAACAGGGAGGTTGAACTTAGAGAAAGAAACAACAAAAAGCCTCTTCCTATAGAGCAAAATATCAAACAACTTGAAGATATCTAATGTCAGTGCTGCTGCTGCTAAGTCGCATCAGTCGTGTCCGACTCTGTGCGACCCCCATAGACGGCAGCCCATCAGGCTCCTCTGTCCCTGGGATTCTCCAGGCAAGAACACTGGAGTGGGCTGCCATTTCCTTCTCCAATGCATGAAAGTGGAAAGTGAAAGTGAAGTCGCTCAGTAGTGTCCGACTCTTAGCGACCCCATGGACTGTAGCCTACCAGGCTCCTTTGTCCATGGGATTCTCCAGACAAGAGTACTGGAGTGGGGTGCCATTGCCTTCTCCATATCTAATGTCAGTAAGCAAGCAAAATACACAATTAGAATATGAATTTTCTATAAATTAATATACTGAAACAGTCTGGCAAAAAAGTTAAAATTAGTATGTTTAAGGTATTCAATGATTAACAAGAATTACATCTATTAAAGATGAACATGGAAGAATATTTTTTTCAGTGAATGAGAAGCTATGAGCTGGAAAAAGATAGACATAAAGCAAATAAAATGGTTTAATATGAAAAAGAACCAATTAGAAATCCTGGCAATCAAAATTTTTAAATCATTATGAAAATGATCTCTATACTTGATACACACAAATACACACATACACAATTAATAATTCCCAAGATAGCAGATGGTGGAGTAAAACGATGTGTACTCATCTTCTCCTGCAAGAACTCCAAAATTACAACTCACTGCTGAACAACTGTCAACAGGGGAATGTTGGATCCCATCAAAAAAAGATGCCCCACAGCCAAGGGCAAAGGAGAAGCCCCGGCAAGACAGTAGGAGAGGTGAAATCTCCTTTAGAATCAAACCCCATATCCGCCAGAGACGCTCAGAGGGATCAAACAAACCTTGTGTGCACCAGGACCCAGAGGCCCCACAGAGACTGAGCCAGAAGTGTATCTGAGTGTCTCCTGCAGAGGTCCGGGTCAGCAGTGGCCTGCCGCAGGGGCAAGGGCTCTGGGTGCAGCAGAGGTGGGTACGGCATAAGCCCGCCTGGAGGTGGTCACCATTAACCCCACCATGGAGCCACCAGAGCTTACACAGGACTGGGAAACAGACTCTTGGAGGGCACAGACAAAATCTTGTGTGTACCAGGACCCAGGAGAAAGGAGCAGTGACCCCACAAGAGACTGGCCCAGACTTGCATGTGAGCGTCCAGGAGTCTCTGGCAGAGGCGTGGGTTGGTGGTGCCCTGCTGCAGGGTCAGGGGCACTGAGGGCAGCTGCGTGCATGGGACCTTTTAAAGGAGGTAGCCATATCTTCATTACCTCCACCACAGATTGGACTCAGGTCAAATAACAGGGAGGGAGCACAGCCCCACCCATCAACAGAAAATTGGATTAAAGATTTACTGAGCATGGACCCACTTACTCCTTGGAAGAAAAGTTATGACCAACCTAGACAGCATATTCAAAAGCAGAGACATTACTTTGCTGACTAAGGTCCGTCTAGTCAAGGCTATGGTTTTTCCAGGGGTCATGTATGGATGTGAGAGTTGGACTGTGAAGAAGGCTGAGCGCCGAAGAATTGATGCTTTTGAACTATGGTGTTGGAGAAGACTCTTGAGAGTCCCTTGGCCTGCAAGGAGATCCAACCAGTCCATTCTGAAGGAGATCAACCCTGGGATTTCTTTGGAAGGAATGATGCTAAAGCTGAAGCTCCAGTACTTTGGCCACCTCATGGGAAGAGTTGACTCATTGGAAAAGACTCTGATGCTGAGAGGGATTGGGGGCAGGAGAAGAAGGGGACGACCGAGGATGAGATGGCTGGATGGCATCACCGACTTGATGGACGTGAGTCTGAGTGGACTCGGGGAGTTGGTGATGGACAGGGAGGCCTGGCATGCTGCTATTCATGGGGTCGCAAAGAGTTGGACACGACTGAGCGACTGAACTGAACTGAACTGAGCATGGACCCACCCATCAGAACAAGACCCAGTTTCCCCCTCAGTCAGTTTCTCCCATCAGGAAGCTTCCATGAGTCTTATCCTTGTCTGTCAGAGGGCAGACAGAATGAAAACCACAATCACAGAAAACAAACCAAACTGATCACATGGACCACAGCCTTGTCTAACTCAATGAAACTGTGAGCCATGCCCTGTAGGGCCACCCAAGATGGACAGATCATGGTGGAGAGTTCTGACAAAACATGGTCCACTGGAAAAGGGAATGGCAAACCACTTCAGTATTCTTGCCTTGAGAACCCCATGAACAGCATGAAAATGCAAAAGATAGGACACTGGAAGATGAACTCCCCAGGTCAGTAGGTGCCCAATATGCTACTGGAGATCAGTGGAGAAATAACTCCAGAAAGAATGAAGAGACAGAGGCAAAGCAAACAAACACCCAGTTGTGGATGTGACCTGTGATGGAAGTCTGATGCTTTAAAGAGCAATATTGCATAGGAATCTGGAATATTAGGTCCATGAATCAAGGTAAATTGGAAGTGGTCAGACAGGGGATGGCAAGAGTAAACATCGACATTTTAGGAATCAGTGAACTAAAATGGACTGGAATGGGTGAATTTAACTCAGATGACCATTATATCTATTATAGTGGGCCCTTAGAAGAAATGGAGTAGCCATCATAGTCAACAAAAAAGTCCGAAATGCAGTACTTGAATGCAGTCTCAAAAATGACAGAGTGATCTCTGTTCGTTTCCAAGGCAAACCATTCAGTATCACAGTAATTCTAGTCTATGCCCCAACTAGTAATGCTGAAGAAGCTGAAGTTGAATAGTTCTAAAGATCTTCATAGAACTAACACCCAAAAAAGATGTCCTTTTCATTATAGGGGACTGGAATGCAAAAGTAGGAAGTCAAGAGATACCTGGAGTACCAGGCAGATTTGGCCTTGGAATACCAAATGAAGCAGGGCAAAGGCTAACAGAGTTTTGCCAAGAGAATGCACTGGTCATAGCAAGCACCCTCTTCCAACAACACAAGAGAAGACTCTACACATGGACATCACCAGATGGATTGATTATATTCTTTGCAGCCAAAGATGGAGAAGCTCTCTACAGTAAGCAAAAACAAGACCGGGAGCTGACTGTGGCTCAGATCATGAACTCCTTATTGCCAAATTCAGACTTAAATTGAATAAAGTAGGGAAAACCACCAGACCATTCAGGTATGACCTAAATCGAATCCCTTACAATTATAAGTAGAAGTGACAAATAGATTCAAGAGGTTAGATCTGATAGACATGAAGAACATGAAGACATGAAGACATGCCTGAAGAACTATGAGCGGAGGTTTGTGACATTGCACAGGAGGCAGGGATCAAGACCATCACCAAGAAAAAGAAATGCAAAAAGGCAAAATGGTTGTCTTAGGAGCCTTACAAATAGCTGAGAAAAGAAGAGAAGGTAAAAGCAAAGGAGAAAAGGAAAGATATTCCCATTTGAAGGCAGAGTTCCAAAGAATAGCAAGGAGAGATAAGAAAGCCTTCCTCAGTGATCAGTACAAAGAAATACAGGAAAACAATAGAATGGGAAAGACTAGACATCTCTTCAAGAAAATTAGAGATACCAAGGGAACATTTCATGCAAAGATGGACACAATAAAGGACAGAAATGGTATGGACCTAACAGAAGCAGAAGATATTAAGAAGAGGTGGCAAGAATACACAAAATAACTATATGAAAAAGATCTTCATAACCCAGATAACCACAATGATGTGATCACTCACCTACAGCCAGACATCCTGGAATGCAAAGTCAAGTGGAATGCAAAGTCAAGCATCATTATGAACAAAGTTAGTGGAGGTGATAGAATTCCAGCTGAGTTATTTCAAATTCTAAAAGATGATGCTGTGAAAATGCTGCACTCAATATGCCAAGAAATTTGGAAAACTCAAAAGTGGCCACAGGACAGGAAAAGGTCAGTTTTCATTCCAATCCCTAAGAAAGGCAATGCCAAAGAATGCTCAAACTACCACACAATTGTACTCATCTCACACGCTAGCAAAGTAATGCCCAAAATTCTCCAAGCCAGGCTTTAACAGTATGTGAACCATGAATGTCCAGATATTCAAGCTGGATTTAGAAAAGGCAGAGGAACCAGAGATCAAATTGCCAACATCCGTTGGATCATTGAAAAAGCTAGAGAGTTCCAGAAAAACATCTACTTCTGCTTTATTGACTATGCCAATGCCTTTGACTGTGTGGATCACAACTGTGGAAAATTCTTTAGGAGATGGGAATACCAGATCAGCTTACCTGCCTCCTCAGAAATCTGTATGCAGGTCAAGAAGCAACAGTTAGAACTAGACATAGAACAACAGACTGCTTCCAAATCAAGAAAGGAGTATGTCAAGGCTGCATATTGTCACCCTGCTTTAACACATATGCAGAGTACATCATGCGAAATGCCAGGGTGGATGAAGCACAAGCTGGAATCAAGATTGCAGGGAGAAATATCAAAAACCTCAGATATGCAGATGATACCACCCTTATAGCAGAAAGAAAAGAAGAACTAAAGAGCCTCTTGGTGAAAGTGAAAGAGGAGAGTGAAAAAGCTGGCTTAAAACTCAGCATTCAGAAAACTAAGATCATGGCATCTGGTCCAATCACTTCATGGCAAATAGATGGGGAAACAATGGAAACAGTGACAGACTTTATTTTGGGGAGCTCCAAAATCACTACAAATGGTGACCATGAAATTAAAAGATGCTTGCTCCTTGGAAGAAAAGCTATGACCAACCCAGACAGCATATTAAAAAGCAGAGACATTACTTTGCCAACAAATGTCCATCTAGTCAAAGCTATGGTTTTTCCAGTGGTCATGTATGGATTGAGAGTTGGAGCATAAAGAAAGCTGAGTGCCAAGGAACTGATGCTTTTGAACTGTGGTGTTGAAGACTCTTGAGAGTCCCTTGGACAGCAAGGAGATCCAAGCAGTCTATCCTAAAGGAAATCAGTCGTGAATATTCATTGGAAGGACTGATGCTGAAGCTGAAACTCCAATACTCTGGCCACCTGATGCGAAGAACTTACTTATTGGAAAAGACCCTGATGCTGGGAAAGATTGAAGGCAGGAGGTGAAGGGGATGACAGAGGATGAGATGGCTGGATGGCATCACTGACTCAATGCACGTGAGTTTGAGTAAACTTCAGGAGTTGGTGATGGATAGGGAAGCCTGGTGTGCTGCAGTCTATGGGGTCACAAAGAGTCAGACACGACTGAGCAACTGAACTGAACTGAAGATAGTTTGTGAGGTACTCATATATGTCTAATATGAATTTCAGAAAAAGAAAATAGAAGTATTTCTATTTAGAATTCTATTTAGAATATACCACTGAGTGACTAAACTGAACTGAACTGAAACTTCTATTTAGAATATTCTAAAATTTAAAATGTAATTTCTAATGTCAATGCATTGTAGATTTAAAGGAAGCTAAATAATGCCACATCAGACACATTGTAATAAAACAACAGAAAAAAATTAAACATTGAAAGGCAAATTATTTGAAAAGAAATGAAAATTAGATTGAGCACAGACTTCTCAGCTACAGCAAGAGATACCAAAAACAATCAAAATCCTAAAAAAAACCATCAGCATATGTTTTTCTACTAGTTAAACTATTGAGACTAAGCAAAATAAAGTTCTTTTTAATTATATATAAATTAGGAGTTAAACACTTTCAGAGCTTCACTAACAGAACTATTAATAGAACGTAGGGCTCAAAAAACATCAATAGGAAAAAAAGAAGTAAAATATGCCAATAAATGTAATTGTTTATATTTTTTAAATTTTTGTGTTTAAATTAAAATACTAGACAATAATGACAAGTTGGAATAGGGAAGATTTTAAAGAATGAAGTGTGTAAAGTATTGTGCCATACTCAGGAACATGATAGAAAAGTATTTTATTATAAAAATCTACAGTTAAGTTTATGTTTAAAAAATAAGTATAATTTTTAAAACAAGGGACATACAATCCATGGTTCAAAACCAGTCCAGAGCAACATGGCCAAAAAATGGCTCTTCGAAAAGCTGAGAAAATAGAAAAATCGTTATATGGCAAAACTGATGAATAAAATAAATAAAAATTTTAAAAACAAATGCAATGAATGGAAAGGGACTTAACTATAGACAGATTAAAGATTTTAATATTCATAATTTTGTGCCAATTTATGAGGGAGATTCAAGAGGGAGGGGACATATGTATACCTATGGCTGATTCATGTTGTTGTTTGACAGAAAATAACAAATTCTGTGAAACAATTATCCTTCAATTTAAAAAATAAATTAATTAAAATATATGTAAACTTTTCAAAGTATACCAAAATGCATATATAGAGACACTCATTGAAGCTTCACTTTTAAATAGAAAAAGAAAAAAATACTGTATCTAGCAAATGGGAGACTAGATAAGAGAGGTATGATATAACCCATGATAGAATATAATACAGCCTTTAAAAAGGAAGTGAATCTGAGCGTCCCTAAGATACACTGTCAAGTGAAAAATACAGAGATCAGAGGAAGTAGTTTAGTATAGGTCCTCTGAGTAAAGAAAAGAAAAGCTGGATGGATTATATATATTGTATCATGTATATTTTATACATACATTTTGATCATATAGGTAGGGAGAATGTTTCTGAACAGATACATGGAAATGACCAGCTGAGAGAAGCAAAAGCCTATTTTTTATTTTATGCCTTCCTATTTTTATTTTGGATTTTGTAACCATGTGATAAAATACTTTTTATTTTCATATCCGACAGAGGGCTTTTAGATAGTATGTTTATAGACCATTTATTATCTTCGTATTTTAATAAATGTATTTCAAGTGGTCCACAGTCGCTACATCTGCTGCTGTCTACACTGCCCCCTCCGTAGTTAGTATGTGACCCTGAAGACCATGTTGAGTATGAGGATATTCTTATTATTGTAGCTTCATTAGGGACTGATGGACTGTATAGAACAGGAATAGTGTGTCCTATCTAGAGGGATCTTTTCAAATGAGTAACAGATATTGTTTGAATTTTTTGAAGTATATTGATAATATTGATTTTCTAGCAGACATGTTTGTTTTTGTATTTATTTATTTGGCTGCACGGTGTCTTAATTGCAGCTTGCGGGATCTTGGATCTTCTATCTTCCTTGCAGCATGTGAATTGTTAGTTGTGGGATCTAGTTCCGTGACCAGGGATCAAAGCCAGGCTCCCTACATTAGGAGCACAGGGTCTTTTAGCCACTGGACCATCAGGGAAGTCCCTAGACATGCTTCTTTTTACTTATACTAAACTGTTGAAAATGGTGTTAAGCTCAGTGAGGGCAGCAATTATTTTTTATTTGTTTTGTGTCCTTTGTGGGTGCCTCTAGCACAGTGTTTAACACAAAGGAGAGCTCAGTAACTGTTGGTGAAAGAAATTAAATTAGAAGCTGAAGGACTTTCTCTTCCTTCCTTCTATTGGCAACATGTTTGCATTGGAAGATTAAGTGTCAGATTCATTGATTTAGCAAGTGTATATGGCATATCTTTTACTTTTTAATATAAATTTATTTATTTTAATTGGAGGCTAATTACAATATTGTATTGGTTTTGCCGGTGGCATATCTTTTAATACACAGTATTGTTTAGACTAAGGGTTCTCAGACTTTTTCACTTGAAAGACCGAAATCCTCCCACCCAAACAATTGGGAGCAACAAATAAAGGATGCCCAATATTTTATTTTGCCATGTAAAGTAATTTTAAAACATCTATTGCAATCTACCATCATAGTGTGCCATTGCTAAGAAAAAGGCATTTAGCAACAACAATAACAACAACAAAAGGGAAGCTATAATCTCAGAATAAAAGCCAGTTCTTTAAGTACTTATAGTTAGCACTCCTTTTTTATTTTCTTTTTTCAGCTTCAGCTGGTGAAAACTCCAATCAGAGATGAATGTTATTCCATGAGCTGTGTGTAACCTTGGCCGATGGGCTGTGACCTCAGCCTTCCTGAGGTTCAAGTTGCTTATCTATAAAACAGAGCAGTAATAATGCCCAGATCAGGGATAATTATGAGGATTAAATTAGGTGCTGTATGTAAGTAACCTACCAGTTCTGGGCACAAAGCATTCTGTTAATGTTAGCTATTAGTATAGTTGCGGGTAATGATATTATTATCTTGAAATCACCACTACAGAGGCTAAGAGGAAGCATAAGACTTCCTTTCTGCACTTTAAGAACTCAGCATCTAACTGGAAAGAGAAGCAAATGATGAAAAAATGCCCTGCAAGTGATACGAATGATGAGGGACATAAAGGTGTGGTCAGAGCCTGGAGGCAGTGCAGCGGAGTCAGGTCAGACTGGGATGAGTGGACCCAAAGATACCTGCGTCTGAGTCAGCCAGGATGGAACGACACCCCTTTTCAGGTTTGGAGAGAAATGAAAAGGGCCTGTTTGGTTGAAGCGCTTCTGCTTAGAATGATGAAAGCACTTCAGTGCCCAGGATCTATCCTTGTGGCTTATAGCCTAGACTTGGTCATTAGTGGACACCATGTAGCCACATAGCTCAACCCTCAGACACGTTCAATTCAATGCCACACTCTTTCAAACACTGATGCCTGGGCCACACCCTAGACAAATTAAATCACAGCCTCTTGAGTGAAGCACAGTAGGACAGATCAGATTTCATGGGAACGTCTTGGAAAAACAGAACATAAAATCACCATCAGCAACAAAATTCCATGCTTAGTAGTTCTTTAAAATGAGGACAGAAATCATACAAATTACCCAGATTCAGGTCCCTTGTTTCTAAGATGTCGTCAAGGGTCCTGATTGTGACCTGACTTCTTCCCTCCCCACAGAATATTCTATATCTCCCAGCACCTGCCAGGACTCATAGGGCGCCAGGCGCACGTGGGGCTCTGGAGCTTTGGCCTCACTATCTTAAAGACAATCTGTGTCTGGTCCTAGGCATCCTTTTCTAAACTCCCACCTGTTTCTAAAGATTAGCCTCAGAAAGGACCTCTGATCTCTATCCAGCATGAACACACTCCACAGGACAGAACCTCTTAGTAGTGGCTGATCAGCCTTACGTGATTTTAACATCCCCCACCATATATATGCACACCCTAGTCATGTCCACTTGGAACATGAGCCACCATCCTGCATCTGTCAATCATCAAATATTTATTGAAGGACCTGTGTGTGCTTGGTTCTGAACTGGGTACAGTGGGGAACGGAAAAACTCAATTTCTGCCCCAAGATGAGCTCAACATGTTGGAAACATTAGCAAAGAACAATTGAGAGAGTCTCAAGGCACATCCCTCATCTTTGCTATGTGTTTGCTTTTCCTGGGTTGTACATTTTTTTTAGGTACCTGGGAAGGATTTGACAAATTTCTACTAAAATGAGGTGTACGAGGACTTGCTTCCACAAGAATTGGGGCAGAGTGGATTCAAATTGATTTTTTTAAATAAATTATGATGTGGAAAGAATCTCTGCATCATTAGTCATTAGGAAGATGTAATTTAAAAATCACAATGAGTTACTTGTAGATACCTAGTCAAATGACTAATCCCTAGTGTTGGCAAGGAAGTGGCATCCATCACTGATGGGAATGCAAAATAGTGTGCAAAACCACTCTGGAAAATATTTGGGCAGTCTTATAAAATTAAATATATAACCAAGGACCAAGCAATTTTACCCCCAAGTATATACCCATGAGAAATAAAAGCATATACCCACACAAAGATTTGTACCTGAATGTTCATAGCAGCATTTTCACAGTAGCTAAAATGTTATTGTTGCTCTTCATTTGCTAAGTCATGTCTGATTCTTTGCAACCCCATGGCCTGCAGCATGCCAGACTCCTCTGTCTTCTACTATCTCCCGGAGTTTGCTCAAATTCATGTCCATTGAATTGGTGATGTCATCCAACCATCTCATCTTCTGCTGCCCCCTTCTCCTTTTGCCTTCAGGCTTTCAGCATCACAAAGTGTACACAACTAAGTCATGCTGGAGAAGCAACTGTGGTGCGTCTGTAGAATGCCATTTACCAATCAGAAAGAACCAACTATTGATACACAGGCTGACACGGATAAATCTCAAAAGCATATGCTAAGTGAAAGAAGCCGTTAACAACAACAACAAAAGAAACCTGTTTTTTGCATTACCCAATTTACATTATTAATACTCTCTGTGGGGGGCGGGTAACAGAAATAATAGGAACCAAAAGAGATCAGTGGCTGTCTGGTCTGGAACCCCGAAAAGGGCAAGAAGGAGTTTTTAAGGGTGACAGAAGTAGTTCTATATCCTGATTTGTGATCATTCTGTGATTGTTCACATTTGTTAAACTCATTGAGCTGTGTAGATTAAAAGGGTAAATTCTCCTGAATGTAAATTATACCTCTTAGAAGACTAACTTGTAAAATAGATAATTTTTTAAAATAGCCAAATTAGGATAAAGGATGCATTCTTAGAATAAGGACAGGTGCCAGGTTAGAAGGGGCTTCCCTGGTGGCTCAGAGAGTAAAGCATCTGCCTGCAATGTGGGAGACCTGGGTTCGATCCCTGACCAGGTTAGAAGAGACTAAAAGGAAACAATAACTAAAGAGTTTTCACCCCCAAAGCGCAGTCAGCCCAGGCCTTTGTCCCCCTGGATTATGTCTGTGGTGGTTCCTGAGCAATCTCCAGCACTGGATACTGTCCAGAGCCATGCTTCAGCACGCCCGTGGAGCATTCCTGGACCCACCCCGTGGCAGCTGCCACTCTGTTAGTCGTTTCCTGCCGCTCTCCATCCTCCGCTGTAGGAAGCTTGTCTTCAGGGCCGGCAACCAACCACACTCCAGGCTTCCCACTCTGGGTCCCTGTGGTTATCCCTAACCAGGGGGAGAACACAGTGTTTCAAGTTGCACCAACCCTTTATTTTAAAACAAAAGCCTAATGAAAGGGCAGGTGTGCCCTGAGCCCTCTGTGCTTAGCTGTAATTCTTGGCAGAGTGTGACCTGCTTATTCTCCTGAATGAGCACAGGGCACAAGGCATTTACCATGGTACTAATTGCTATTGGATGAGAACAAGCAGCCCCAGTATGTGGGCATGAGGCAAGACAAAACAGGTGCCAAAGTCGTTCAGAGCCATACCCTGCACTGGGCGCTGTGCCGCTGGCTGAGAACACGTTTGTCTAAATGTCAGTCTCTGTGTTTAGGGTGTGGGAAGTGAGCCTAGAATCCCACATGATTCTGGTTGAGTAAGTGGGCAGCTGCACACACTTCTTCCTCCCCTGCGATACAGTCAGCACTTGTATCAGTGCAGTTCTTTATACTTACATCAAGTTAGATGGGGAAATAATGTACACATTAAAGTATCTCCCCCCAGACTTTGCAGTACATGAAATTTCCTCTGTTAAGAGAATGATTGCTCAAGCAAAGCCACTTGTAGGCCAAGTCTAACTCATACATTGGACTTCAAAAATGCAAGTCAATCAACTCTACTTCAGTTACAAATAATAAATAAATAATATGCAAATCTAAATCTGTCTAACGCAACAGATTTCAGTGTCATTTATTGTGGGAGACAAACATGTGTACATCCTACTTCTTCATTCTTCTTCTTGTCTTCCCAACAGTCACCATAGACAGAGGGAAATGGAATTACCTAATAAACCAAGTCTTCTGAAATCTCCCAAGTATAGTAATGGAAGTCAATCATAGAGCTAATATCACATCCAATTTTATCAACAGATACACCAGACATGGTGATAAGTGACTTTATGAATTGAAAAAAATAAATAGCCTTCCTGTGGTTCTTAATTACTTTTCCTATAGTTAAAAGGAAGGCTCTGCAAGAAAGAAAATGAGGAAAAAGTTCACTTAATGAATGTTTGCTTTTCACCTTAAAGATGAATGGAAACAACATTGCTAGGTCTTTCAGCATCTACTCGGGGAGACTGGGTCTGCCCTTAAGAGGCTAGCCCAGTTTTCTCTCAAGGAACCCCAGGCTGGACCAAGCCTGTGATGGAGATCTTTGGCAGGCAGAAGGGGTGCCAAGTACAAAGGTGTCTGGGCAGGTAGTCAGGGCTCGGGGGTGGAGGGGTAGAGTGGGGTATACCATGATATCTCCACGTGATGTCATATAGGTTTATCTGCTTGTATGAAAATGACCCATGTTTCAGTGAATGTCCTATTTCAAAACTGGGATGCTAGCTACGTATGAGTCTCTGAGCCCGATTAGTCATCACTAGGGACTTCTCCATGTGCTCAAATTCCACTTCTCCCAAACCTAGCCAGAATTATCCTCCCCACTGAAACCTAGCTGCCACATTGCCAGGTTTATTAGGTGGGTGTGGGCATATGGAAGCCATGTACTTCCTGATTAAGGAAGATGACCCCCCAAGACTCTGTGCCAAGCATCATAAGAGTTGTTATTACCTAGATTTTGTGCCCCTGGGCCCAAGATGGTATTCCCCTCCTAGAAGCAGAGGGGCATAATATCACGAGAGGAATGGATAATCCCTTAAGTGCTTGGAGTCTGTCTTTGCATCTGTAAAACGGGGACATGTGGATGCATAGTTCTCCTTCTTGAAAGGCCTGTGGAAATTCTAGGTAACAGCAACACTCATGACGCTTGACACTTCATATCTGTTCATGGGTTTCTTGAATTTCAAAGAGGGAAAGAATAGGTATTATCTTGTATATAGGTTCACTTTAAAAAAGAAATGTAGTCAGTTTTTATGTGTAGTAATTACACCCCCAAAAAAACCCCCCAAAATTGCAGAATTTGTGATGATAAGGCTATTAAAAAAAAGCCTGGAATTCAGAAAAGAACCCAGTCTGAATTGCCTACTGGGTGCAACCTAGCGATAGTCAAAAAGCTCAGTGCTGTGAGTATTGTCTTTGCTTACAGGACCTAAAGGTGGCATTTGCATTTGTAATCACTGCCCTGTCACATTTTGATAAATTGGAGAGCAGCAGATCTTCTCTTTAAGAACTATATTCCCTTCACTGTGAAGAGTAAGTGGGTTATTTTCAAAATTGACTACTCAATTGCCATATTTTCTCCCTTCTTTTTTGGGAATTGAGAAAGTAGTCAGAGTTGGGAAATTCCTGCTGAAAAATGAAGTAGCTCATATGACACCCACACCCAGAAGCTGTTTACATTTTCATCATTGTCCTTGGAAACTCTTGCTCTTCCCTTCCGCAATTTGTGCTTTGGCCAGCAAATGTCAACTTCTATGAGGACTAGAACCTGAACTACCTTCTTTGGTTGCCAGTCAAAATGCTAGAAATCACTTGCACGCATTTTTATATAAATGCCCAGAAACTTCCATTAAAAGTGGCTGGTCTCCATTTGGGACAGAAGACTGACCAGGGAAATTCCAGAAGGGCTGATGAGGTCATGGACCAGTTTCCAGGGTGATGACACAGAGATTTCCTCACCTCTCTTCTAAAGCAACTCTTAAAAGTACCTAATACCCCACAGGCTGATGGGCGTGGTCAAAACCACTGTCCTCCAACCCGCATAATCAAAGCACCTCAGCTGTTTTCATTTTTAATACTTCATATATTCCCAAATTTAAATGGTAAAAGAAAGTTTTTGGTAAAAGCCTCTTTCCTCAAAATGCCCTCTTCCCCTCCCTATCAACAATCACATGGTTTTTGTTTCTTAAACAGTTCTTCAGAGCTGTTTTATGCCTTTATCAATAAGCACATGTATACATACAGATATGTATAGTCACGTATATTTTCCCCTTTTAGTCATGAATGGGAGCACACCATACAGACAGTTTGGGAGGGTTCTTTTTTCATCAGTTGGAGTATATTGATTTATAGTATTATATTATTATCAGGATACAGCCAAGTGATTCAGGTATTTCTTCAGATTAGTTCCCATTATAGGCTATTTCAAGATAGTGAACATAGTTCCCTGTGTTATATAGTAAATCCTTGTTGCCCATCTATTTTATATATAATGTATCTTTTAATCCAATACTTGTGATTTATCCCTATCCCCTTCTCCTTTCGGTTCAGTTCAGTTGCTCAGTCGTGTCCGACTCTTTGCGACCCTATGAATTGCAGCACGCCAGGCCTCCCTGTCCATCACCTACTCCCGGAGTTCACTCAGACCCCTTTGGTAACCATAAATTCATTTTTCATGTCTGGATCTGTTTCTGTTTTGTATATAGGTTCATTTGCATTACATTCTTAGATTCCACAGGTGATAATATAATATTTATAATATTTATATTATAAATGTATAATATTATATAATAACGTAATATTTATCATCTCTGCCTGATTCACTTCACTTAGTATGACATTCTCTAGGTCCATCCATGTTGCTGCAAGTGGCAAATTTCATTCTTCTTTATGACTGAGTAATATTCCATTGTGTGTACATGTTTGTATACATATAAACATACATACATACATATATGCTACAGCTTCTTAAACCAATCATCTGTTGGTGGGCACTTGACTGTTTCCACATCTTGGATATTGTAAATAGTGTTGCTGTGACAATTAGGGTACACGTATCTTTTCAAATTAGAGTTTTTATCTTTTCCGGTGAAAAATTTCTGAATCATATGGTACCTCTACTTTTAGTTTGTTAAGGAAATTTCATATTGTTGTCCACAGTTACTACCAACAGTGTAAGAGAGTTCCCTTTTTTCCACACCCTCTCCAGCCCGTGTTTTTTGTAGACTTTTTGCTGATAGCCATTCTGACCAGTGTGAAGTGATACCTCAGTGTGATCTTTATTTGCATTTCCCTAATAATTAGCAATGTTGAGCATCTTTTCATGTTCCTGCTGGCCATATGATGTCTTCTTTGAAGAAGTATCTATTTAGGTCTTCTGCCCATTTTTGATTGGGTGGGTTTTTTGTTGATATTGAGTTGTCTGCAGAGATATGAAGAAATGAAAATTCTTATAATCTCTTAGAGATAATGTAATTTACTGCAGTCACTTTGGAGAGCAGTTTAGTAATATTAAACAAAGTTGAAGATGTACACATTCTATGGCCCAACAATCCCACTGACAGCTGTGTGTCCTAGAGAAGGGCTCACACACGTGTGTATACAGACACAAACACATACGCACAGCTGTGTTCCCAGTAGTGGGGCTTGTGGGAGTGAAAAAACGGCATGCAAACTAAACATCCACCCTAAGCAGAATGCTTGGATCCATTGTGGTCTACTTATTATAATAAAATAATTAAAATCAAAGAATTAGACCTATAATTTCAACATAGAAAAAGCTCAGAAACAAATGGTTGAGTAAAGAAAGCAAATTGCAAAAGAATATGTAACCTTTAAATGCATTTTTAAAGCATTATATGTTATTAGCGGAGAAGACAATGGCACCCCACTCCAGTACTCTTGCCTTGAAAATCCCACGGACAGAGGAGCCTGGTAGGCTGCGGTCCATGGAGTCACAAAGAGTCGGAGACAACTAAGCAACTTCCCTTTCACTTTTCATTTTCATGCATTGGAGAAGGAAATGGCAACCCACTCCAGTGTTCTTGCCTGGAGAATCCCAGGGACGGGGGAGCCTGGTGGGCTGCCGTCTATGGGGTCACACAGAGTCGGACACGACTGAAGTGACTTAGCAGTAGCATATTATTAGTAAACATACTCACCTACATGTAAGAAAGTATAATATCTTTCCCAGGAAGGATATGGTTCTGGCTTCAAATTTCCTCCTCCAGGGGATCTTCTTTACCCAGGAATCAAACTCACGTCTCTTGCATCTCCTGCGTCGGCAGGCAGATTCTTTACCACTAGCACCACCTGGGAAGCACAGCTTATGGAAATCACTTGTTTTTCTTTTGATGCAGCATCAGAACTGTGTAGAGTTTCTTGTAACTCTTTACTTTTTGCTTTTTCATAGCCACTGATTTGGAAACCAAAACATCGTGGATACTCAAAGGACAACTTTAATCCTTGCTGTCATTTTCTTCATCGTTGATTTTAGAGAGGGTGAGTACCACTTCTTTCTAAACTCGTTTTTTCTAATGTTTGTTTTGGCATCACTGACACTCTTCACCAGTTGTTTTAAAAGGTTTAAAAATTGCCTCAATAATCCAGGCATGTTCTAGTTTCTGCTTATATGCGTATATGTCCAACAGGACTTGAAGGAGAAGAAAGCAACCAAACCACACAGAATAGTGAATACAAAAGGCACTGTGCTGACTTTGCTTCTGGTTCTAACTTCCCATGTATAACTGGTTGTGTGACCTTAAGAAAGTTACTTAATCCCTCAATCTCTTCCTCTGCAAGATGAGAAATTTGGGCTGGATTATTCTGAGGGTATTTCCCTAAGCTCTTTAATACTCTAGGCACGTGGAGATTGAAAAGCACTGATTTAAAGCAGTCCTTCCAGAGTATGATGAGCCATCCTTCTGCTTCTGTCATTGGGGTGCTTACTGAAAATGTACCTTCCAAAGCCCTTCCCAGATCTACGAAGTGAGAATCTTGAGACTGAAGAGCAAAAACTTGCCTTTTCAGCAAACTCCTCAGGTAAATTGGGTGTACAGTAATGTTTGACAATCATTTCTGGTCGCATGTACACTCAGTTCTGTGAGATGTAATGAGCTAGTTCTGAGCCAGGCGGAAACCAGCTGGAATCATTTTGTATTTGCAGTTGAATTGACAAGGTCGGTATCCAATGGCTATTTTATTCTTGGTTTCTTGGCTCTGTACCTTCCCTCTGGCAGAGTCCTCGACTCAGCGGTTCACTGGCCAGATCTAGGTGTCGTGTGTAGGCTCCTTGGCTCTCCTCCCCTTGGCTGCAACTGAATGAGAGTCAAGTCCTTTAGGAAATGATGGTTAAAGGATAGAATGTGCCCCCAGACTCTACTCAAAACAGGATCTTGTCAGTCTTCTCGCTCTCAGAGACGTCACAGTCATCACCACCTCATTTGCCGTTCTTCATTTGCTCTGGAGGGTTGGGCTTCGCTCCCAAGGGTGTCATCACTGTGAAATGACTAAGGGTATGTGGGTTTGAAATAAATCATATTTGTATGTGAAACCAAGATGGAGGATTCCTAGAGAGGAGGCACTGGCCCAAACATCCCACCAGACTGTGCGCAGAGATCTGGATCTCGAATCAGGAAAGCGTCCAGACTGAACTATAGTTTGACTCTGTTGCCAATACAAGATATGTGCCATCCCTGGCTTTCTGTGTTGTGTGCCTAAATCCTCAAGGAATCGCAGCCACCCCTAAAGAGACTTATGTCTTAAAGGAAAACTAAATCCTGGCTTTGAAATACAAACAGGGTCTCTCAATACTGCCTGCAGAGACTCCCCACCAGGATCAGTCTAATTGCTCAGTGGGGTGACTGTTGCTCTTCTCTGGAGCTTCTGCAGATGCTATTTTTTGGCATCAAATAAAGGGAATTGGAGCTTTAAGAACATAGTGTCGCTGTTGTCTGCTGTGAGTCAGATATGAAACTCTCCTCCCAAATCACAGGCAAGACATTGTGTGTGATGTGTTAAGTAAAGTACTAACAAGCACCCCTTCATGAGAGGACCACTCGCCCATAAAGAGCGTTCCAGACAACACCCACTGCTGGCTGGGGATGGATGTGGGCTTTATTTGATTTGGGGTTGATTTATTTGTTTGCCTTGCTTCTAGAGCAGCATAAGTTGGGTTTAATGTCTCGAATACTGAATCCAATACTTCTAGGTTCACTGACTTGTTATTATTTAGCATTTATGAAGTATATGTCAATGCACTTGGCGCTTTACAATGACTCGTAAAAAGGCATGATCCTGGCCATTGAGCATAAGGTTGCTGCTAGTTGAATTACTGCCTGTGTGGAAATGATCACAGGACAAATCTGGATCTCCTTTGTCCCCTAAACAATTATATATTCCGGTTCCTCACTGTACCTGTGCCAAAAATGAGGTATGATGGTTGCTGCTGCCATGTTGATGTCAGTGTCCTAACGAAATAGAATAAGTGTCTCATTCCTGATGCTTAGGGAAAGCTTAGCAAACACTGATGAAGGGATAAATGGATGAGTCAATGGATGGGTGCATGGATGAATGGATGGAGAGCTCTCTCTTCAGTGGACATCTGTAGTTTTCTCTTTGTCCTTCCACCCATGGCTTTGTTTATGCATTGTATAAACTAGCAGTTATAGAGCTGGCTGACTTAGAAATAAGGGAACTGTTTCTTCTTAAGTGGCTTTTTGCAATGAAGATGAGATCAATATATCTATGAGGTGGACAGAAACATAATGACAAACTGATTACCCCAAATCAAATAAACTTGTTAATGATATTATATCAATGTCAATTTCTTCATTTTAATTATATAAGATGTTACCATTGGAGGAAGTGGGGTGACGGGTATAGGTGAGTCTCTGTACTATTTTTGCAACTTCCCGTGAGTCTAGTTATTTCAAAAGAGAATCCATGAACTTCATCCTTCAAATCTTTGTCATCACATCTCACTGCCTACATTTTCCAGGCACAGCCTCCCACCCTCCACTGATAACAGCAAATCTAAGTGTTTCCATTGAGGACTCCCCAAAAAGCAGAGGCCAATACAAAATCAGACATTCTGGATATAGTGAAGCATAAAGTGAGAAGGAGAGTCTTCAACTTGCAAGGCAGTTCCAATATCTGTGAAAGGAGAGAGGGAGGAAAGAGCCTCAGACTGTGCATAGGACAGAGGACAATCTCAGCCAAGCCAGTGAGGAGTTCCTGAGCACACTGCCTGTTAGAGGAGTCCCCCGTGGGTAGGGTGGCCCGTTCTAGTCCCCCCACCATCCTTGGTCATCACCGGAGCAGCCTGACTGGGAACAAACAGCAGGTGTGTCCAAAGGTGCACAGGCGAGTGGAGGCCATCAGTGAGCTGTGCTCCCAGAACAGGTTTTCCTCAAGGGAGGGTTGAGCAGGATGCCTCCAAGGCCACATACTGGGAAAAAGGTTCTCTCCCAGTGCCCTTGCCTTCCCATCCAGCCCTCTTGTGACATTGACCCTGTGCCCCTGTCAGACTCATATTTTTCCTGCTAAACCAGAGTAAATTTCACCCTCCGCTTCCTCTGTCTGCTCCCTGCCTACCCAGCATAGTTTACGGGGAGTCGTAGAACTGAGCCACTCGACCCACCAGGTGCGTGTGCCGTGCAGCATCAGGAGGTCCTTGCTGCCCCTCGGGGTCTCTCATTTTCCTTCCCCCACAGATTCTCTGTCACATTTCTTATTGTCTTTACTGAACCCTCTTCTGCTTCCATCACTGACTTCTTCCCTTGGGTCTACAAACGTTGGCTCTCTCCTCCTGAACTCAACTGTCCCCTGATCCTTCTAACCCTCTGAACTGTCTTCACGCAGCCCTCCTTTCCTGGTCACCAAACCTCTTGCGAGATGTTTCTATACCTGCGGCTTCCTCCCCTAATCCCCTGACCCTCTCTTCCCCCCCGGTCAGCTGAAGCTGCTTCCTCACGCGTCTGTGTTGTTGAACCCAAAGCCTCACCTTGGGCCTCCCCTCCCGTGCCCTCTCGTATGTCCGTCAGCCCTCATTCTCCACATCGTCTCTTCCCTTGGCTTCTAGGCCGTGCTGCCCTCAGTCCTCAGCCTCACCGTTCATGACTCCTCTTCTCATTACCTCTTAACGTTGCCCCCAGATTCTCTCTTCATCACTCCTGAGGTGACTCCACCTTCTCTCCCTTCACGTTCTTCACCATTTTCAGGATTAGCTCTCATCGCTCTGCGGTCTTTCTAACTCCAGCTTTAATTCCCTCTCAAACGCAAATTCCCAAACATAGTCCCTGTACGTCTTAACCAGAGCTTACAATTCTATGCTTCCCATATTCTCTTCTCCTTGGGTCTTTGCCCTTTCTCTTAATGAAACTCCATTCTATCTGTCATTTGGGTTGGAATTTTGCCTCAACTTGGCCCTTCATGTCTGTTCCTCTGTCCATTCTTCCTCCACAGAGTCTCTGCTGGCCTCTCTGTGCCCACAGTCCTTGCCCATCTCCAGCCTCTGCTGCCTGCCCATGGGGTCCTATTCACACCTCTGAACTGGCCTTTCCACCTTGAGTCTTTTCTCCTTCCAGGCCCCTATAGTCACCAATGGCAGTTTTATTTTCCTAAAAGCATAGCTTTTATTATGTCCCTTTGGTGCTAAAAAACCTTCGATGGCTGTCCTTTGGGTATTCAGCTGCCCAGGAGCTAAAAGTAATCTCCTCCCAACTAAACTGCCTTTTTTTCTCTCTCTCTCTACATATCTTTCTTATAGTACTTATTACTAACTAATTACTAATCAGTTAGTTCTCCAAGCTCACTTCCCCACACCTCACTGACCCCTAAAGAAATAAATGTGTGTATGTATGTTTTACTCTTGTTTCTAACCTATTGCTGTGCATTTTCACCTGGAGTAGCCAGTCTCCCAGAAAGGAAGTGAAAGTAGAGTGTTCTGTTGGGTTCCACCCCTAAATAGAGGTCACGGTGTGTGACACAGAGCGGGGCTCTGGGATCATGCTGCCTGGGTTCAAATCTTGTCATTTTGAACATGTAAGCTACTTCCCTGAGCCTTGGCTTCCTTACCTATAAAATAGGCTAATAGTTATGCCATTGGATTATTGTGGTGACTGCATAAGATAATGCAGGGAGCAGGGCTAGAGCCACGCTTGGCACTGAGCAGGGCTCAGTGTTAGCTGTTGTCATCATCATCATTGTTACTGTTTTATCACGCTTGCAGCATGACATTAGCTACAGCTTAATTATTCACTGTTTGGCACGGGAGACTAGCTTGGGAATTATGCACAACTGGTGAATTAATATCCTGAATACTTCCACTAGGACATCAGGCTAATAATTTTTGGTACTTTAGATAACCCGTGATGGGTCCCAGAGGGTCCTGAAACCAAGCTTCTACATTTTCCCTCGTAAGAATGAACTTTTTTTTTTTTTTTTTTAGTTTTAGAAGTCTGTAGTTTAACATAGCAGCTTCCATGATTAGAGACCTGGAAGCTGAACTGAAGGAAGAGAGGAAGAGTCCTGCTGACACAGAAAATATCTGGCTCCCCACACATGAGATAACACAGATGACTCAGTTGGTCAGTGAAACCAAGGACCTGGCAAAGATGGCAAAAGACCAACAGTAGGAAGACAGGCTATCTTGGAGGAAGTTTTAAAAAATCAATGTAAAATATAGAAGTTGCTTCTGAAAAATAAAGATATTAAGTGAAAGTCGCTCAGTCATATCTGACTCTTTGCGACCCCGTGGACTTATACAGTCCATGGAGTTCTCCAGGCCAGAATACTGGAGTGGGTAGCCTTTCTCTCTTCCAGGGGATCTTCCCAACCCAGGACCGATCCCAGATCTCCCACATTGCAGATGGATTCTTTATCAGCTGAGCCACAAGGGAAGCCCAAAGATATTAAAATGAGAGTTAAAACTATTTACCTATATGGTTGTATAACATTGTGAATGTAATTAAAGCCTCTGAATTATACACTCAAAAGGATTAAAATGGCAATTTTATAATACATATATTTTTATATAATAAAAAAGCTAATAAATATACACACCAAAAAAGTTAGACAGCTAAAATGTATAGCAATTTATAAGAATATTTTTGTTTCAGAGATATATTTCCATATGATAGAGCTGCTTATGTCAGCTTAGTGTTCATTAAGTACCTACTGCATACAAGCACCATGCTTGGTACATCATATTATGATAAGCGGCTGTCTTTTATGCATCAGTACTGAACTCTCTATTACCATTAATGAAAGAATGATACCCTACACGAATGAGTCAGTGGTCATCAGTGCACTCACCACAGACTTGTGGACAAAGTACTTTTATCTTGGTTAAAAGAAAAGAAAATGAGCTTCAAAATTGTTTGAAAACTATATTCTGCTGTAAACACTGAATTATAAGCCAGCTAGCTCCTGTATTCTCATTAAGATGTTTGAAAGAACTGATGTGTTGTTTTTTCTCACCTAACCCTGCGTTAATGCGGTCTAACGACAGTCACTAAAGAGGCAGGCGCGTAAACAACAAAGTCCCTCATCAGTGACAGCAAATCCTTGGGCCTCGTGGAGGCTCCAGTTCCACTCATTGAGTACTTGCTCAGTTTTCTAGTGGCTTTTGAACTCTTCCACATATTTAGGGAAAGGAAAGGTTAGTGACTCCAGCTGATGAAAATGATCATCTTAGCATCTGTCCCTCATGACATTTCCCCATTTGGAAGACAGGAAAAAATAAGTAAATAAGAACAAAAGTAGTGATAGGGAATTCCCTAGCAGTCCAGTGGTTAGGACTCTGAGCTTCCACTGCTAGGGGCAACGTGCAACAAGAAAAAGTAGTGATAGAACAGATAGCGTTTTATAGTGGGAAGGAGATGTAAGCAGACTTATGAGGTAGAGAGACTATTAATTTGATTCAACTTGATTTGATGTAGCAGCACTGAAAAGCTTTGATAGCTGTAATAACTTGTTTTTATTGTAAAATGTAATGCATATTTGGAACAGTACATATATACAATTTAAAGTAGAATCATAAAGTATGTAAATAATCTCCCATGTCAAAACATGGGACATTGCCAGCCCCTCAGAAGCACCAGACCCCATTGTGAATTCCTTCTTAATCATAACGTCCTTCTTCGATAGAGGTCAACATTTTCTGGGATTTTATGGTGATCATTTCCTTGCTTTTCTTCAGGGTTTGTTTGTTGGCATCTTCATTTTATTTTCATTACATTGTAATATTTCACTGCCCAAAGAGAATGCAAAAAAAGCCTTGTTGATAGATACATAGTTGCTGCTATGAACATCATTCTTTTGTGTCTTGTACCCAGGGCTCACGTATTCTCTCAGGTGGCATTTCTACTTGAAAGCTCATCACCAGCACCTGGGGGGTTCACAAATGGCAGGACCTCACCCTGAGAATGTCTGATTCAGCTGCAGTGAGGTGGGATTTGAGAGTTTACACTCCTAACAAATTCCCAAATGATGCTGATACCACCAGCCAGGTACCACACTTTGAGCATCACTGCTTTAAGCTACAGAAAGAGATTTGCTGGATCAGGGGTGTGCATCTTTTCAGCTTTACTAATTAATGCAAAACCATTTTCCGAGGTAGTTCTTAACACGCCCACAGAGGTGTGTGTGTGTTTCATCGTTCTGTTATACCCATGCTAACACTTATTGTTGTCAGACTTCAAAATTTGCCAAGTCAGTGGCTATGGAAGTTTCTCTCCTTGTGGTTTTAATTTGCATTTCCTTAATTCTAGTGAATTTGAACGTTGATGTATCATTTCAGTTTTTTTGTGGAGTACCTAGTCAAGTCTCTTGCCCATTTTTCTGTGGATTATCTATCTTTTTCTTATTGATATGTCAGGACTATTAATTTAAAAGACCACAATAAAGTTTTCCTTAATTTTTGAAACTTAAACTTAGTATATAGGTGGATATTAGTAAGAGGTAAACTTAGTATAGATGGATAGTAGTAAGAGGAGCAAGTACAGAAAACTATTCTTTACGTAGCTTCTCTTTAGCAAATGGCTTGAAAGAAATAAGAACTTTTTCTCCAAACAAACTACCAACTGTAGAGGCAAAACCATATAGAATAAGTCTCAGCATTCTTCATATGTTCACTGAAAATGCGTCTGTAAGCGCAAGGCCGCCTTTGAACAGTCATAATGCAACCGAAATAGATCATTCAAAGAAAGGAGACCTATTATTGAGGCCAGCGTGGCCATCGACACTTGTTAGCTTGTCTCTGAAGAACAGGATTCTGAGCAGCAGAAGCTTAAAGTGAATGAAATTGTATCCAATTCTCAATCTAATGAAAAAGCTTTGGGCTCTGGGCCAGAGAAGAGATTTGGACCATGGAGGCGACTTTCTCCAGGGTCTTAAATTTAAATGGCTGAATTGTTTTTAAAGTATCATCCTACACAGTCTTTTGGAATGGAAATGTGTTTTTTTTTTTCCAATTAAAAAAATATATAATTTCAACATAAGGATGGAATGCAACATCTTTGTCTAGAAAAGCAGATGCTTCATTCTAATGCCTGCTCAGCGTGGAGCAATGACACCCATTACCGCCTCCCTCGACCCATGAAACACACACACGCACACACCATGCATACAGGTATACACACAGACACATCAAATGCATAGTATGCATACGTGCACAAACACACATACATGCACACGTCTATTAAATATACACTCACACACGCTCATTCACACTTCGTGCCTAGAATAATTGAGGAAAATATGCATATATTTAGTATAAAGGATGTATCTTCTACTCTGAAAACACTGACTATTGTATCATGAAGACATCTGTAACTCTCAGTATCTCAAACCAGTCAAGAACAAAGGAGCTGTCTTAGAATTACTAGTTTGGATACAACTTAATTATCTTTGGAAGGAATGATGCTAAAGCTGAAACTCCAGTACTTTGGCCACCTCATGCAAAGTGTTGACTCATTGGAAAAGACTCTGATGCTGGGAGGGATTGGGTGCAGGAGGAGAAGAGGACGACAGAGGATGAGATGGCTGGATGGCATCACTGACTTGATGGACGTGAGTTTGGGTAAACTCCGGGAGATGGTGATGGACAGGGAGGCCTGGCGTGCTGCAATTCATGGGGTCACAGAGTCGGACACGACTGAGCAACTGAACTGAACTAATTATCTAGGAACTGAAGTTAGTCGCAAATTTTAAGAGAGGAAAACTTTCCCTCAAATTGCTGCTTAACTCTAGAATGTCATGCCTGAAGAATATTTAGAGTTGTTTTAAGATACAAGCAGTTAAAAGGAAAGATGTTGTTATGGCCCAGATGCTCATTCATTCTCTCTGTCTCTTTCTTTCTCACTTAGTCTCACCCTCCCTCTCTTACGTAAATAAGGTAGTATTAATAGTAAGTATAATTAATATAACATTGTAAATCAACTATACTTCAATAACATAAATTTAATTAAGAAAACAGTAAGTAAGGATTAATTAAGAAATCCACTTGGGTGGGAAAGACCACCCACCTTCCAAAAAGTCATCATCAAGCTGCTTCCTAAAGCCTGCTCACCACCCCCCTCACCCTATGCATGTCAGAACTCAGTGGGTGGCAGGACCCAGCTTGTTCCATATGGACCAAGGCAGCCCTGATTCTGTATTCCCAATGCATCACTCCCAGACTTCTAGTCCTCAGCCCTGTGCTCACAGCTCTAACCTAATGGGGAGATCCTGCTTAAGAATACAGACTCATCTCTGACTTAGGAGCCCGACATTTGTTTCAATACCAAGCCCCAGAGTTGTGAGATTCAAAGAGAGAGCTGGTCTTTGGTGGTCCATGGAGTCCCCAGAAGGAAGGCGACCTGAATATGGGGCCCTGCTGGCAGCATCCAGTCCTCACCTGCCACTCAAAAATATTTCCAGCACATCTTTTCAACAGCTCTCCATCACAGAAGTGAGGAATCCCATGGATTCTACTCTTTAATTGTAAAGCTCTGGTTGTATGACAGGCAACATTTCCTGTGTTCTTTGAGCTCCTTCACTTTTTAGTCAATTCAGATATTCTCACATATCCTCTAAGGAAGAGGCGGCTGAATAGGGGGAAGTCCCCAGAAACCAAGAAGAATCGCAGATCTAGAAGCACCAACTTTTATTAGGAACAATGAATGGCACCACTTCCCAATCCCCATAGCGGCCAACACACCTAATGTAGCCCTCTTGAGTGACCCACACTGAAAATGGTCTTAAGAACTCCCAGCCTTTCCCATAACCCTTTCTTTCAAGGGAGGGAAGCCTTGCCTGATGCAGTTAACCTCTAAGGACTCCTGGCTATCAGCATAGCATTCCGACCTGCTACTTGAGTCAGGGGCTTCGCATCCAACTGAGACTGAGCGCTTAAGGGACTCTGATGGCTGGAACTGCCATTCCTGTCACTTAAGCAGCAACTTTTCTGGCTTTTAAAGGGTTTTTCTTTTTAACTAATTCTAGATAAGTAAGGTCGTTGCTAAACAGTTGCATTCTGAATGACCGAGATATTGCAAAAATCCAAATTAAGCCACAGAACAGACTGTACCCAAAAAGCACATTGTGTTAGATGCCTCTGTGTATCCATTGTGATCTTCCTCTGTGCCTGTAAAGTGATGGAATTGCTGAAGCAGAACCCTGATGAAAGCTATTCACAATTTAGCATTTACCATCATATGGAAATGTCAGTTCCATCCACCAAAGAGAATATTACAGGCATGTTCAATATAAAATGCAAATATAATAGCTTAGTGGGCTGGATATGTCAGCTGTGTTTCACTTAAACCTATTACCTTGGCAGATTAAATACAGTCCCAGATCTTTCGCAAGGAGGATCTTCTGATGAAGTTACCTCTTATATCAGCTTTTGTGGCTCATCAGTTCAATTGGATATGACTAGAATGGGAACAAAAATGGGTGAGGAATAAGACTGAATGGGACACAGCCGTGGAGAAATAGGAGGATCTGCCCCATGAACCTTCCTGTACCCACTGAGAAATGTTATTATTGGCTCAAGGATAGGTATCAGCAAATTTTAGCAACGATTTTTCTCTTAGGTGATGAAATAGGTGAGGATCCATCAATTCTCACCAGGCCTGCTTCACCACTTCCAAATCTTGTTACCTGCTTCTGTAATCCAACTCAACTGAGCAGAGGTGGGAGCAGCCTGAGCTATGATTGCTGGCTCCAGCATGGTGTTTCTGTAGCTATTTGGGGCACCCAGCTCCCTGAGCTGAACTCAACAGTAGTGAACCCCTGTCTCATTTGACCACAATTTGACCACACACTCCACACTCTTACCCCAGCTTCCCCTTTACACTCACACCCATGTCATACCTTGTCTTACTGTTGCCACTGTCCTACTGGATACGATTTCTTGCTTGAATGCCACAAAATCCCCATCCTTCACAGTACCACCCATTCTGCAAGGACTTCCCCAGGACTGCCCTGTCTCACTTCCCACCCCACACCAGTGGAAAGGTTGGTGGCTCCTGGAACAGACCACTTTGACCCCCACTCAGTAAGACAGACTTGGTGGAAATTAGCCAATCCATACAGTTTATCCAACACAGTTCTCTTGTCCCCTCATTGCATGATCAGTTATAATCTTTGGGGGTTATATATCCAGCAACATATCCCTATGGGCTTTTCCAAGGGAGTGCCTTGCAAATGTGTAGTTTCTCTGATTCTTTTTGCTTTGTCTTACACTAACATGTAGCAAGTATTATTCCTTGATAGCTATTTATATTTGTAACAACAAAAAAAAAGAAGAAGGAGAAATCATGCTCAATAATTCCTGCTCTAAAATAGCCTACTTGACTAATTCTCAGCAAGCACTGAGTCTTTCTGCCAAAAAAGATAGTAACCCACAGAACGCTGGTTTCTGGACTGTTGGGGTGACGAAAGTAGGGATGGGAGACAGTTGATCGCTGTAGAAGGAGGTTCTAGAAGAGATATCTTGTGTGTAGTAAGACATAGAAGACGTTCCAGAGCCTTCTTCTATCACTACCACTATCTGAAGTTGTGCCATGTGTCTCTTCTGTTTATACTCTGAATTCCTGACTTACCCCCTTTCCTGACCTCTTCAATGCATGTGTCTGTGTCTTTGGCATGTGTGAAAGAATGGCATAGTTTTAGCCCAGAGTTCTGCATCCATTCTGTGCACCAAGATGGGGATCAATAAGAAATCAGCAAAAACTAATTTCAAAGAAGCTACTTACAGTATGAAACGTTAAGTGAAGATATGACCCAAAGAAGCCAAGATTTAGCTTGAAAGGATGGTTTTATAAGACCATCATGTAAAGTCTTCTTCATAAAGGCAAAGATGCCTAACATGAGTTCATTGGAATTTTGCTGAGGCCACTTTTGAATCATAAACTTTGGGGAGGCAGTGGGAGACTTCTCCTAGCTGGCAACAGAGTCTAAGCGACCTCCCAGCCTTTGCATCTTGTCACAGCAAACCAGTTTTATTCCTCTGAGAAAAATTCACCACCCCAATCCCAACAAGCAGACAACTTGTAGCAAGAAGCATTTACTTATGCGAAGGGTTCCAAGAAAGTGAAAGTGATCTTTTGCCAGAAAGAAGTTTTGTACAAAGTAAAGAATGGACTCTAAAGTCAGACTTGTGCTGTGAACAAGGTCATCCTAATCTGTTGGAAATCCTAATCTGTTAGGAAGCAAAAGCTCTACTGTTTCATCAATATGTTCTAGTAGTACAGTCAATCCTCTTTATTTGCAGACCCTGTATTTGCAAATCGCCGACTCACTTAAATTTTTTGTAAATCCTAAATCAATACTTGCAGTGTTTTCATAGTCATTGGTGGAAGCAAACCGTTTTGAGTCATCTAAAATGCACATCCCAGCTAAGGCTGAATGAGGCAACCTTCTGTCTTGTTTCAACTCTCATACTATAACCTGGTTTTCTCTTCACTGTTTAATATCCTGTTTTTCACTTATCATGCTTTTGGTTCACTATTAAAGGTGGTTCCCAAGCAGAATGCTGAAATGCTGTCTTGTGTTCTTAAACTCAAAAAGGCTGTGATGTACAGAGAAACCATATGTACTAGATAAGCTTCCATCAGGTGTGAGTTACAGGGCTACAGGCCATGAGTCCAATGCTAATAATTTAACAATATATATTAAATAATGTATCTTTAAACAATAACACACATAAAACAAAGGTATATATTGATCAGTTGACAAAAATTCCGTGATCAGAGGCTCAAAGGAACCTAACCCATGGTTAGGAGCCATGGTTCAGTTTTTGCTAATACAAAATCTCTGGTGACTTTATAGAACATAAACACCAAGAATAATAAGAACCAACTGTCTTTTCAAATTTAAGAATTCCTAATGATGTCTTATGGAGAAGGAAATGGCAACCCACTCCAGTGTTCTCGCCTGGAGAAGCCCAGGGACGGGGGAGCCTGATGGGCTGCCGTCTATGGGGTCGCACAGAGTCGGACACGACTGAAGCAACTTAGCAGTAGTAGCAGCAGCAATGATGTCTTAAGATCCTTCTTGGGACTCCCAGGAGGCTATGATACTAGTGATTTCCTGCTATTTTCTGCCTCATGGGAGATGGGGACTTACAAAACCATCCTCATTCCTTCTTTTATGGTGTGGAATTTTTTTCCCTCACTATTCAATTCAGTATTAATTGAGTGCTCCAGAACCTGCTGCAGCAGGAAGATATGCAAAAGGAGCATTTAGCAGTCTCTGACCTGGGGGCTACTTGGGATTACCTTGGATGGAAAGACCGGTGTTAAGAGGGCAGATGCAGCCAACTCTAGAAGATCGTGGAAACATCTCAGAAATGGCAGGGAAGAGAACAAGCTCTTGGAGGTGTAGCCTAAGGGAAACGGGCTATTTTTCTAATAGTAACCTTGAACTGTTAATTTAGTGTTTCCTCCCAGGAACTCCGCAAAGGAAGTTCAGCTTTGGCCAGAGCTTCTAATTAACTCCAAAGTTTCTACCACATCCGCAAACACCTAAAGACCACCCCAGTGTTCATTTCTCACCTGACAAAAGTCAAAAAGCTGATGTAAGTGAGAACTGCACCGTAGGAAATCCTTTTTTCACTATGGGAAATGGTTGCTGTAGTTCCCTCAGTTTGATTATTTTGGGGACCTATAATCTTTTAGCTAAAATTATTTATGATACTGAGAACAAAAATAGTAATATTTATTTATTAAGTACACAGTGTATGCCAGGACCTGTGTTGGGAACACAGGAATAAAGGGCAGAGTTTCTGCCTTTAAGCATCTCACAGTCAAATAGGAGAAACTGACCACTGTAAAACTGGGGTAAATGCCCTGAGAGATGGGGGCAGGTGGGGGACTTGTGGCAGCACAGACCCGAAGTGGGAGACTTGCGAGGGGGTGGGTGGGGTTGGTAATGCCTCTTCCCGGAATAGAATCTTAGATGTGAAGAAGAAAAAGTGTAAGAAGTAGAGCTGAACATTCTAGGAGGCAGGAACATTCTGTAACACCCTAGAGGTGTGAAAGAGCTGAGACTGTTGATTGACCTAATAGCGGTCCCCAACGTTTTTGACACCAGGGACTGGTTTCGTGGAAGACAATTTTTCCACAGACCAGAGAGGGCAGAGATGTTTCTGGAATGATTCAAGCACATTCCATTTATTGTGTACTTCACTTCAATTATTATTACATCTGTGCCACCGCAGATCATCAGACATTAGACCCTGGAGGTTGGAGACCCATGCCGTAGAGCACAGAGCAGGAGATGGAAGAGGTTCAAGAGAGAAGGCTGGGGAGATGCAGGACCCAGATCATCAGGAGGCTTGACGGCTAAGCTAGGAAAGTGGAATCCACTGTTGGATTTCACAGAGGCAAGCAAAATAATCCCATCTGCACCTTCTCTATGTCACTTAGAAGTAGTACAGAGAATGCACTGTATGTTAGAAAAGCCACTGCGGAAATAAGCCAGGAGAGGAACAGTAGGAAGGTAGTAAAGGAGCAGGTTTAGATAGCAATTAGGAAAGTAGAACTGAGAGAACCACCTAAACAGCAGTTGGCAATGGGAGGAAACAGGGGAAAGGGATGCGGAGGTAGTATAGATTCAGAAACTACGGTGAGTGCAATTTCAGGGTGTACTCAGCTGGAGGTGCTGAGGGCCAGTCCAAGCAGAGGTCAATAGACAGCTCAATATCTGCAGGGTGTACTCAGCTGGAGGCGCCGAGGGCCAGTCCAAGCAGAGGCCAATAGACAGCTCAATATCTGGGGCTGACTTCAGGAGACTGGTTTGGGCTGGAAGTGATAATTTGATGATCAGTTCATAGATAACTATTGGGTTTACATTTGCACAAAGCTGAGTGTGTACAGAAGAGAGCCACAGAAGCACTCTTTGGGAGCACTAATATTTAAGGGATTAAAAAGAAAGTCAAGTCTGAGGTAACGCAGCCATAAATAAAGGAGGAAATCTAACATAGAATAGAGTCAGAAATGACAAAGAAGAAGAGTGCCACTCTTCTGAATGGTCTGAATGGTCTGTGGAATCCAACTATGCCAGGAAGAAAAGCACAGTTTAATTGGGCATGAACGACCTGAGCTTCCCTAGTGGCTCTGTGGTGAAGAATCTGACTGCAGGGCAGAAGACGTGGGTTCGATCCCTGATCCAGGAAGATTCCTTGGAGAGGGAAATGGCAACCCACTCCAGTATTCTTGCCTGGGAAATCCCATGGACAGAGGAGCCTGGTCGGCTACAGCCCATGGGGTCACAAGAGTTGGACACAACTTAGCAACTGAACAACAATAGCAAGCAATGACCTGAGCAGTTAAATGGGGAAGTAGAAATGAAAAGAGTGTTCTGTGTAGAGATGCAAAAGGGGGTAAAGACACAGCATGTGTAGACCAACCTTTGGCTAAACTGGATTTTCAAGAAAGAAGGAGAGAGGAACAAATAGCAGGGAGTGGAAAGTTTAGGAGGGTTCCTGCCACTGCCAGTTGGAACTTAGCAGTGGCTCTTAATTGCTGGCAGGACACAGGGAACATTTTCAAACTGCACATGACTACAGATTACACAGACTATAAGATGTAAATCTCAAAATCTCATAGTGAAGAAGTGAGGTGGGGGAACGATAGAGGATCAAGAATACAGGATGCATCAGGGCAGGGCTTCTGAAGAGGGTTTTTTATGAGAACCTATGACAAACAATAAAATGGAATCAGATTAAGACTCAGAGGACCCGTGAATGCCTCTTGCTAGCTTTCAACCTTAGGCAATTTCTTCACCTCTCTGAGCCTAGGATCCTCATCTATAAAATAAGCTAAATACTAACTATCTTGCCTGGTTGTGGTGAGAATTAAACAAGATAATACGTGGGAAGAGCACCCTGGAAATTGGAAAGCCCTGTGCAATTGTGTGAGAAGATGGGCCCTCTTGCTGCCCTTCATCGTTTGCTGAGGTGCCTTTTCCGGTTGAAGTTATTTCAGATGCCGTGGAAAAGCTTTCTTCCAAACTAAAGGCAGGATCTCTCTTTTCTGGGGATTTCTATCTTTATTTTTTTTTTCCTACTTACTTGCAATGAAGAGTTCTGTAGATAAATAAGAAGAGAAATGTTTTTTTAATTTTTGTTAATGTTAAAATAGGACTAATCACTATCTTCAAAATTGGTGGGGATACACATTAAAATATTCAAACATATTTCTTTCTAGATATTTAATCCTCCCAGTTATAACCTTTGTGAAAAATCTCTGTTGTGTGATCACTACCTTAGATAATGAAGACATTAGACCCTGCCTGCTAAGGTACAAGTGACCAGCAGACCAACAGGCCCTCCAAATATCCATTCCCTTCCCTGCTTGATTGTTTTAAATTAGCACTTCTCAGTCCAACAAAACACACTCCCATTATATTTGCCATGCAGTTGCTAATATCTATATTTTTTAATTAAAACATTTCTCAGAAAGACTTGGCATTTAAAAAACTACAAAGTTAACAAAAAACACCTGTGGTAGCTATTTTAGACTAAAATGAAGATTGCAAACCAGCACACTGTAGGCCCAGGCTGTCCCCACAGACAGATGTGCTTTATTTGATCTGTAGACTGTTTAGAAAATAACACTAATAACAGCCAATATTTAAAATTTGATGCTTTTTCTACTGCCTCTTGGAACATTGGAAGATCAGGCAACACAAGGCAGGGGAACACATGTAAGAATTAAAGATTTTAAAATTAGAAAAATAAAATAAAATAAAAAAAAAAAAAAAAAACAAATGGCTCTGTCTCCATGTCATCCCAAGCCCTGTGTGTGTGTGTGTGTGTGTGTGTGTGTGTGTGTGTGTGTGTGTGTGTGTGTGCGTGCGTGTGACTCAGTTGTGTTTGACTCTTTGTGAGCCCACGCCTCCTCTGGCTGATACCCACAGATCCCTGGAGATTTCAAAGTGTGTGACCCCTGGGTTAAAATCAAACTAAGTATAACACAACGGAAGGGTAGAAGTTTGTTTCTAATGATAGTGACTAAAATAAAGAAAAAGGAAGTCCAAATACCTGGGCTGGAGTACCTGATTGGTAGCTCTTAACATTCTGTCTGCCTTAGTATAGGGCTCCACAGCACTGGAAGTTAAAACTTTTCCTTTGTGTACTTAGTTGTATGATAGAGATTAAAATAAAAGCAACAACTTCCTTTGGGAAAGGCCAAAAGCATACCCCCAAAGAAAAATTTGTATTACTTCAAAAGCCAAGGCAAGCAGCCAAAAGATTCCAGAAGGCTCTTCCTAGCCTCACAAGGTCAAGAAAGTTTGATGACCTGTGACGGCATGCAAAGACATCTGGTAGACCACACTTTACAGTTCAGAAGATAAAGCTCATTCTCAGTTTTATTAACACAGACTTACTGGCCATGGCCGGTCTTTGCGACACAGAAGAAATTCCCAAGCAGTGCATTCTTGGGCTCTTGTCAAGTGGTCTGTTGTCTGTGGAATTTCCTATTCTCCAGCCCCAGAACAGAAAGCAACACCACACCCCCCCCCCCCAACCTCGGCTTTGGCCAACATGAGATTTAAATAGGATCATTTGTTTTCATTAGAGCCCCTTGAAGCCCTTCCTTCCCTCCTCATTAATGAATTTCCAGTCTTTCATCAAAAAACAAAAACAAAAAAACAAACACAAAAAGGGACCTGACGGAGGACATGGTTAAGTGGCTGGCACGCATAGCAGTGCCGGCTTTAAAGAGAGGAGACGGCCATTTACTGATTGCAGGGAGGGGTTGACATTCTTGGTTAGTATGCTAATGTCATCTCCTGCATTTAACATTCAGATCAGGTCCGTACAGGCCCTCCAGAGTAGCAGAGTCCAGGAATGGGTGGCTGTCTGCCTTGCAGCGTTGAATAGTCTCTGCATGAATTACCTAAATGCCCCAACATTCCGTCTGCTCTGACTTCACTCTCTTCCTTCCTCTCTAAAGACACACAGACCACAGAGCCATACACATGTGAGCACACACTCCACATGATGCTGTCACACGCACACACGCACACACACACACACACACACACACACACAGACCCTACAGACATAGGTCTCTATGAATGCTGAAGACATGCAGTGTAAGATTTCAGAGTTATCCACACCTGGCTTAATTTCTCCTCCTTTGAGTCTCCAAGGCACACTTCTTCAGGATGTATGTCTCCTGCTCAGGAAACTTGCAATGTACTGAGGTATCTGAAATAAGGAAGCAATATGAAGAGTAAATCCCCAGTGAAAAGGAACACATCTTTCTATTGACCTTCCAGTCCCAGAAATCCTTACTGAAAAAAGAAAAAAAAACTCTACTCATCTGTAGGGGCACCAGATAGCTCAGTTAACTGAACACCCAGAAAGAAGAAAGAGCCAGGTCATTTTATTCCTTGGGGTACCCACTTTGTCATGGTGTGTTTGGAATCCTGTGTTAAACGAGTATTTCATCCTGGCTGGTTTTGGACTCACCAAGCCACAGCTGGGTGACGAGGGAAAAGGAATCCCAAACTCGCTCCCACATGGCGGTCCAAATGGCAAAGATAGTCACCTGGCACAGTTTGCCTAGCGCCCAGACATCAGAAAACTGAATTTCCTCAGCCTCCTTTTCCTAGCATTTTTCTGTAGCATTGCAGCAGTTTCCTGGAGACAAACAAAATCAGCAGCTCCTGTTATCAGAAGACACATTTAGGGGTTGCTTTGAATAGACAGAAGCTGTTTTGAGCAAGCAGGAGCTCCAGTTAAAAGGAAAGGAAAGGTTGGTTTTTAATGTTTTGTTTTGTTTTCTCAAAGTGTGACATAACCGTGTCATCTGGCATGCCATGGTTCCTTCCTCTGGCTACTCTGGTGGACCCTGGTCCTGACCCCTGGTGCCCACACAATATTCCACTTTTGGCTGAGGAACACCAGGCAGTTCCTGTGGGAGCTTCCGACAGGAGCGATGGGTGTTTTCTCCAAGCTGCGGACTTGATTTGCCTCGATTTTTTTTTTTTTTTTGGCTCTGGTCCAAGATGTTTTCCTGTCATCATTTCACTGTCTTTTCCAGTAATCCCTTTTTTAAACATGGCCAACAATTAGTCGATTTATCTCCACCACCAAACCACCCCCCACCCCCATCTCCACGCAAACACGCACTCCACTGAGCCCCATCACTGTCTTGTTTTGCCTTGAAGTCTAAGAAATTACAGCTTCTCATTAGCTGGAGAGCACGTTTGGAACGGCTTTGGATTTACTCACTTAGTAAGTGATGCTGGCCTTTTTAATTACTCTCCCTCCGCGTGCCATCACAGAGCTGCAAGCTGTTCCAGGCAAGCCAAGCGACTGCGTGTCCTCCGCCAGGCAGTTGGAAGTAATCGTGTTTTACCTCAGTGCTGCTGCTTTCTTCCTCTCCTGTCAGCAAGCCAAGGAATCCCCCCAAAGCTCTTACGTAGGAGATACCAAAACTGTGAGTCACTTCTGGCTCCCCAAGCAGAGGGAGCCCAGGGCACCGTGAACGGAACAGCAGACACAAGATGGGGGCTTCCTCCCAGCCAAGCCCTGGGACCAGGTGTGCAGCCATGGCTTCGTCTTTCTTGCTGTTGCTCCCTCTTTCTCCTCCACCCTCATCCGCTCCTTCGTTTGCCAGCGCCTTCCTCTTTCTTCCTTTCTGTGTTGCCGACAGCCGCAGACCCAGCAAGAGCTGGGTCCCTCTCGCCTTCTGTTGTTTTTTCTCCCCTGCAGCAGGCTTTGGCTGCTACCTCTGCAAGCTGGATCACCAAAGACACACGACTCCCTCACAATGAATAATCAATACAGATATTGATCTGTGGAAAATGTTTGTAAATTCCTGAAAGGGAATCAGGAGCAGGGGGCAGGGAGGCTCGTGGGGGACGACGACTGGAGTGCCGGTGGCGGAAGGCAGCCGAACTGGATTTGGATCCCAAGGCTGGCTGGCTCCGAGGTGACGGTACCGGAATGCGTGCGAACGAGGGTGCGCGCGTGTGAGTGCGCGGGTGACGCCGGTGTTGTGTATGCCCCTTTCTCTACAGCTGCTTTCCCTGAAGAATCAAGAGCCAAATGGTCGGGAGCCCCTGTCAGTGCCATGCCTTGGCTGCGGGCCAGCACTGTTTTGTTTTCATTATCACACGCTACTTTGCAATTTGCATAAATACAGGGTTATTTTTTATCGTGTCGCCCAAAAGATAAAAAAAAAAAATAGAAGTCTTTGTTGTGTGCAAGAGGGGCTTGCTGCCTACTCATCATGGCTAAGGATTTAGCGTATGTAGAGGGCTCCAGAAGAAATACCGGCAAAGAAGTGGTAATCACAGAGGCGAAAGAATACAGGAGAGCCGAAGAGAGGAATTTAAAGATAACTGCAGGGGATTCAACTTGATGGAACCAAATATTAGGAATACGTTTTCCTCTGTGGAGGAGTGGTAGCGCCTTAGAAAGGCGATGAAGAAATAAAGACCACCAAGGTCTAACCAGTGGCCTATAGTATACACATGTCACTCTTAACGACTGGAATGAGCGATTTATCTTTGGCGGACACTGAACACAAATTTGCTTTCTCTGCCCTCATCCAAAGCCTAGAAAGAATGGGAACAGATGGAGCGTTTCCAGCAGACAGGACGTTTCAGAGCTTGGTCTGTTTTCCGCTCTTCCCTACAGCTTGAGCAGCTCAACCAGATCTCCAGAGCTGCATTTGCCCTAGTATTGAATGGAATTTGCATCCTCCCTTTGGCTTTTTCACCTTCAGGAAAGTGGGTACAACAGAGTCTTAAGCTAAATAGCAAGCTTTGGGTGGCTTTCTTCCTGCATGCTCAGAGTCCTGGCTGCAGACAGAGATGGGGCCTCCTGAAGTTATGCCCCCAAGTGGATGGCAGGTGTGCTCTCGGGTCCCAGGAAGTAGCAACTTATTTCAGAAAAGCGTCTAGCTCTCTCAGGCCTTTGGATGGCCCCCCTTCCCTTTGGTTTCCTGTCCTTTCACCTCTCGCCCACTCACTCTGTTTCTGTGATTAGGTAGTAAAACCTCTCTCGGATCAGCCTACTCTTTTCTCTCTCCGTTCTGTCTTCTCCTGCCCTGGAGACAGAAGGGAGGCGCCTCCTTTGAGATAGCTATCTAGAGTGAGACCTCTGCATGAGGACTCAATTCCAGCACCCCGGTCCTGGAAGGAGCCATTCGCTTTATCAGCCAGCAGCAGCCTCAGGAGGAACACGGGTTTTTGTTTTTTTTTTTTAATTCCTTTTCTGGCTTCTGATTAGCTCCAGCAATCCAATTAGCAGAGGAATTTATATCACACAGGCCGAGGTGCCCCTACTCATCACAGCGGCTCCAGCCCACTCTTAAATTCTGTCGATAGTACATCTTCCCGTGACGTGGATTAATTACAGCGCCAAGCCTTCCTGAGTAGGTCTACCCGTGAAAGTGCATGTGAATATCAGAATTAAAGAAGAGGCAAAAAGGATGACTTTTGTGTATCACTACATGATGCAAGAAGGCTGCGTTATGCATCCTCCTTCCTGTGGGTCTCAGGTTGGTCTAGGGTATATCAAAAAGGCCAAGGGAGTATTATGGAGGATTCAAAGGTGGCCTAATCAGGGCCCACCCATGTACTTTCTTCCTATCGTTGATTGACACGCGTATCATGAAACTTCAGAGCTCTTAGAGACTGACTAATTTCCTGCCTCCAGTGTATACTTCCCCCAAAAGAGTTAAACTGTTTAAAATAGCTCCATGGAGAGAAATGACATTATCTTCATTGGTATTCCATTCCAGTTGGGTACAATTGTGATATCATTGTACCCTTGCATCTATCTACAATTTCCTTCCAAATTTATCCTTACATTCATCAATCTCTAGCATCTATCTCTCCATTCATCTCTCTATATTCATTTATATACCAACTATTTATTCTGCTTCCCAGTCATCTATTCATCCATGTGCATCTAGCTATCCATTTTCTAACCATGTATTGATCTATGAATACCTTTCTATTACCTGTCATCTACTTGCCTATCCATTTGTGTCTCTATTAATTCATTTGTCTATATTATCCATCTATCTGTTTTTCTATCTATTCATTAATCTATTCATGTATCTAGCCCTTCAATCATCTCTCATTGGCTTATCAGTTACCTTTTTACTTTGTGCCTTTTGTTAGCTATGATCTTAACAGAATCCCAGATTCACATTCTCAATCATTTTTAAGGTAAATAACACTCAATTTCCAAATGAAGTCTATACCCACTGTGTTCTTGGTTATCTGTTCTCTAGTTTAAGAGTATTGTCAGCTATAGAAGTAAGTCAGTAAAATCGTATGGCTTTAAATGTGTTAAAAACTACAGGGAAGATATTTTATCCTGGATTTGTGGTACATTTTTCTTACTATAAGTATTCATTTCTACTCCATGGTTTAACATGGCTTTAAAAGAGGGGAATTTCACATAAAGTCTGCAGGTAAATCTCATGCAGGTTGTTAAATCTACCACTGAGCAACCTCATACAAGTGATCCAGTTCAACTGGTAGTAACTTGAGATTACTTTTATCAGAAAGAAAAACAGATACTAAACCCTTGCATGGTAATGTGGTAGTGCATGTTTGAATTTTTCTTGTATACAGACTGGGAGTTGAGTAGCATTTTAGAAACTAAAAATAGGTTCCACACCCCGCCCCCCCACCCCCCGCCGTTAGTTTTGTTCAGCGTATATTCAACATTGGACCAATACTTAAGAGTCAACACCTTCTCAGAATGACCCCTACAATTAGCTCTGAAGAAAATGGGTCCAGTGAAGCCTTATTGGGTTGGGGGAAATTGTCAGTGGATAAATTTCATTTGTGTTTGGGACAGAAACTACAGTTTGTGGCTGGGAGGGCTGCAGTGGTTGGCTGGTTTTTCTCTGTGTTTCTGGGGAATCACTTCCCAAATAGGAGCCCAAGTCAGAATTCTGATTGAACAGCTGATCATGTCTGTGACCACATACTGCGGCCATCTCTCACATACTGTTCTTGTATAGGTAGTATTATCCATTAAAGATCCAACTTTGTTTTTCTCTGAATTCTTTAACTAAACCATAGTATACTGATGAAGATAAAGCCTGTAAAGACCTCATCAGTTCTCAAATTGCCATCCTCAAAGAACAGGCAGGGACCTAAGCCATGTGTCTTCCAAGAAATCACAGATGTGAAAGCCTCCTCATTCCTCTTCTCAGATCCTTTCCACTTGTTTCATCCCTGTAGCTTCCAGGCGTGACTGTAATCAGAAATGGTACCTAGTGAGTTCCTGCACTTGTCATGGGTTTTTCGTCAGGCTAACCAAGGCTGCTTCTCTGCATGACCCAGTAGACGCAGCACCTAGGGCCCAGCACACTTTGAGGAGGCCATGGAAGTCTTTTAATCTCTTTTAAAATCATCAAAAAGGTCAACTTTTTGGTCAAAAAATTTAACATATAATATTAATATACTCAATTTTATGCCAATGCAATTGGAAAGTAGCTGTTATTGTTCAGTCGTTAAGTCATGTCCAGCCCCATGGACTGCAGCACGCCAGTCCTTCCCTGTCCTTCACTATCTCCTGGAGTTTGCTGAAACTCATGTCCATTGAGTTGATAATGCCATCCAATCATCTCATCCTTTGTCACTCGCTTCTTCTCCTGCCCTCAATCTTGCCCAGCATAAGGGTCTTTTCCAGTGAGTCAGTCCTTCGCATCGGGTGGCCAAAGTATTGGAACTTCAGATTCAGCATCAGTCCTTCCAATGAATATTCAGGGTAGAAAGTGGAAGTTTGAATACTTTTTCAGGGGGAAGAAGCCCATGATGGCAAATCACCCAGAGTCAATGAATGTGGCTTTGACATTAACCAACTGCTTATAACTTAGTCATGCTCAAAAGAGTGCAGTGGTTAAGGACCTGCTCAGGAGCCTTCCTGGGTTCATATCCTGGCATCACCACTTGTTAAAGTCATTTAAGTTCTCTCAGTCTCACTTTCCTTAGCTGTAAAGTGGAGGTAATGGTGCCTAATGCATAGGAATGCTGTCAAGATTAAATGATATTATATATTTAAATTGCTTAGCATAGAACTTACATATAACGAGGGCTCAGTGAAATTTATTATAATAATAATTATTGTTGTTTTGGCTTCAAATGTCTTATTTTAAATGTCTACCTCTCCTCATTTCAGCAGCTATACTAAATTGAATCTTTTATTTTAAAATTTTAGATTGTCTTCTAGTTACCATAGACAAAAGAAAAAGTAGTTAACTGAAATTCCCTCCCAATTCTGGGAAATTTCCAATTCCCAGAAAATTTTGTCTCCCAGAAGTAGCAAATTCTGTACTATCTATCTACCCAGAACCAGGTCTTTATTCTATAATATAAAGCTTCTCTAATAAATCAGCATCATCTCTCTTGGTTGGAGATTTGATTCTTTCCTAACCTAAAACAATCCTGCAAAAATCTTATTAAGAACCACAGGTTAAAAAGAATATTGTCAAAACTTTCTCTCTCCTTTTCTCTCTTTACTTTATTATCCCCTCATTTTTTTTGTCATTTAACTCCAATTATGAGATGCTAAGTGCTTTTGGAAATTTCATTGTTAATATCTTCTCACAGTGCTATTAACGTAAATCAAGTTTAATAGTGTCCCAGCAAGTGTAAAAGCAATCAAAAATTCAGTACTCACGAATCATTCTGTAATTTCAGCATAAAATGTTAATAGAAATAATATCCAATACCATAAAATATCAGTAAATTCAACTTTAAATATATGTGATGAATTACTTCACCATCCTATAGCATTCGTGGAATATTCTAGTATGTAGAACTTAATTGGCCAAGCCATACCTCAGTCTTGCTCAGTCTGCTAGAAGTCCCCTCCTCTGCTCTCCCGCTACTAGCCAATCCTGGAAGATTGGACAGCTCAATGACAGGCATTTTTTCATCCCAGACACGCTGAGTTATTTGGCCATAAGGAAAAATGACTCAGGATCAAGGTGGGAAGTACAGTCAACTTGAAAGAATTCAAATTAATGAGAACAAAGACACTGTAATTCAGTTCTAAGAATATTGATCAGTAGCTGCAAGGCCTTAGCTCCATATAATCAGCAAAGATGGCTAAGATAGAGGCCCTGTCCTTGGAGAGTTCACATCTCATGAGACAGGCCCAAGGCCAAGACACATACAACTTACAGTATTTCCGGCCCAGCATTGAAGATAGCTGTCAAGTATGTCCTTAAGAAGGATCCGGTGGAACAGAAGTTGGTCAGTTAATTTTAAATTTTGCTAAAGCAGGAAAACATAAATGTGTGTGTGTGTGTGTGTGTATTGACTGGTATTTTAAGTGTTTTAAACTTAAAAGCAACATACGTCTTTTGCATGAACCACCACCACAGTGCTTGTCTATGGCTTCCAGTCTTTGAAGGGAGAATTTAAGACACCCAAGAGGCCCTCAGAGTGCAGAATCCTTAAGTTAATACTTGTCCTATCCATACAGCAATTTTCAGTAACTCACCTGAATATTTTCACAGAGTTAATTTAGCTGTCATAGAAACAGCTCTCTTTGCATGCATATATCTCTGTTTTATACTTTATTCAGCTACAAATTTCATAAACAAAAATAACTCACATAAAGAGGTTTGGGGACAAACACTACTAACTCTTAGGAAGAATATGACTCAGTGGGTGGGGCCAGGACTGCTCATGTACTCTAGGGTGTGGGTTATTACCTGGAGCCACATGAGGGAATGGGCATCAGTCAGCAGGGCATCTGAAGGGCATGGAGAGTGACTGTCGGTTCAGCTAGTTAGTGAAGTGAACGTTGCTTAAAGAGGTCTAGAAGTGGAAAGGCGAGCCCAGAGACAAAGAATTTGTTGTTGGGTCAGATTCTCATGGGCTGATATTAACTTTGTTTGTTCTAGGATTATATGACGTAGGACACAGTGTTAATGGGTCTGACATCAGAGTGTCAAGTTAGTATCTTTAATACTTCTTATTGAACAGCTTGTTGTGGCTCTGACCTCTAGAAATTTATTTAAATCTTTCTAAACCTGGCTTCATTTATAACCTATAAGGGTTTCAGAAAAACAAGTCTCAAATACTTGCGCTCTGTTACAGACAATTGCACTTCCTACATTTGTCCTAAAAGAGGTTTCCTTAAACCTGTATGTCCTTAAGTGTAGGATACATAGACACAGTGATGTAAAAGATCATGTTTGGAGGTATACTAGTTAACATTTATGTCCTTATAAAATATAACAAGCATGTAATCTCATGATTCATGCATATTATCTCTTCAGTTCAGTTCAGTCACTCAGTCGCATCTGACTCTTTGCAACCCCATGAATCACAGCATGCCGGGCCTCCCTGTCCATCACCAACTCCTGGAGTTCACCCAAATTCATGTCCATCAAGTTGGTGATGCCATCCAGCCATCTCATCCTCTGTCATCCCCTTCTCCTCCTGCCCCCAATCCCTCCCAGCATCAGAGTCTTTTCCAATGAGTCAGCTCTTCGCATGAGATGGCCAAAGTATTGGAGTTTCAGCTTTAGCATCATTCCTTCCAAAGAACACCCAGGACTGATCTCCTTTAGAAGTCTGGTTGGATCTCCTTGCAGTCCAAGGGACTCTCAAGAGTCTTCTCCAACACCACAGTTCAAAAGCATCAATTCTTCAGCGCTCAGCTTTCTTTACAGTCCAACTCTCATGTCCATACATGACCACTGGAAAAACCATAGACTTGACTAGATGGACCTTTGTTGGCAAAGTAATGTCTCTGCTTTTTCATATGCTGTCTAGGTTGGTCATAATTTTCCTTCCAAGGAGTAAGCATCTTTTAATTTCATGGCTGCAATCACCATCTGCAGTGATTTTGGAGCCCCAAAAATAAAGTCTGACACTGTTTCCACTGTTTCCCCATCTGTTTCCCATGAAGTGATGGGACCAGATGCCATGATCTTCGTTTTCTGAATGTTGAGCTTTAAGCCAACTTTTTCACTCACCTCTTTCACTTTCATCAAGAGGCTTTTTAGTTCCTCTTCACTTTCTGCTATAAGGATGGTGTCATCTGCATCTCTGAGGTTATTGATATTTCTCCCAGCAATCTTGATTCCAGCTTGTGCTTCTTCCAGCCCAGAGTTTCTTATGATGTACTCTGCATATAAGTTAAATAAGCAGGGTGACAACATACACCCTTGACGTACTCCTTTTCCCATTCGGAACCACTCGGTATATTATCTCTTAGTATGAGTCTAAATTTCTTTCAGTAGAACTGTAAGTCCATTGAGAGAGAAAAATACTGTTGCAATGGAGGTGGTATAGGAATAGGACAGAATCATGAAGATAGTAGTCAAATGACTGAAGTTTAGGAAAGCCAGCTTAAGCTTTTAAGAGATATCGCTACCTTTAAGAGATGTCTCTACTTTTAAGAGCTATTTATTGTTTGAGAATTCTGCAGTGCAGCCACTCTGCTATTCACTTTTCAAGTAGAAGATTCTGAAAGTAGTAGGTGTCCATGCTCATGTGAAGCAACTTGCCGTCCTGATCTTTTGATAGTTTTCTGTGCCTTGCTGGTTTTGTCCGTTTGATTGAAACATTTCAGCTTCCGCAAAACACCTGAGAGACCTCGTAAAAGGCAAACAATTCTAGGTGGTTGGTGTAGCCTTTCGTCAGTCTGCCAACATGGAGTCCAGTTTTTCCTGTGGATAAGACTCTGTTGGCCACGGTTCTGCACACAAGCTCTTGTTTCTGCACAGGCCACACCTAGAGATACAGCTCAGGGTACTTAGAAACAGCACTTTAGGAATAGTGCTTATTTGACTTGGCTTGTCTTGCTAAGGTGAGGTCAGCCTGCTCTTCTTGACTCTGTCCTGGGAAAGTTCCATATCAAGAAACCTGATAGAACCACAGAGAAGCAACCTATCAATAGAAGCTCAGTATGCGATTGACTTGAACAAGAAATTTTTCTTTGTATTTTATATACATATTGTGCTGCTAAATCCACTTTCTATTTTGCATTTTCTTACGTTGTAATGAAAAGTCATACTTTAAATCCAAGTATTTTCAGCATGCCATTCTGTATTATTGATCTTAGTATATGACACTCACATGAGGAGAGATTATTCACACCTGGTAAGTATCTTGTTCATCTTTGGAAAATAATTATGACCAGTAGTGATGACTGCAGGGCTTATAGAAATAGAAGTGTTATAGAAATAGAAGAAAACAATGTGAGAAGCTTCTGGGAAACAGTCAGAGATGTGAAAATAAAAGGGTTCATCACTGAGTTATGCATAAGAGAATTTAAAACAACCTAAATATCCAACAAGGGGGTTGTATTAAAATAAGACATAGCTTGTCCATATAATGGTGTACTGTGAAGCCATGTTGTGAAATGATAAAGAAATGAAAAGTATATACAATGTATTAATAAGTGACCTTTTAAAGTTTAAAAACAGTATAGATAGGAGATCTCGATTTTATTTCAAAATCTATTTAAAAATACAACTTCAAAAATAAAACATATAGTCATATATAAACCATCTATCTTTATACACTAAAATTGTAACTGTGAACAGAGGTATTGCAGTTTTTTTCATATTTTCTTCTTTGTGTTCTTTGTATTTTCCAAATGTTCCGTGATGGTCACGTATCTTTTATAAGCAGAAAAAATATAACACATGGTATACATACATATGTATATATATATTTATTTATTACAAGGCAAGAAACAGGCAGCAATCTGATGTACAGAATTACTTCTATTTATGAACCATTTGGCTTTAATGCCACCAATTTTGTAATCCTAGAAGCATGTTTATCTAGTAAACCCTGTTTTCCATTATGATCATGACCATGGGTTGGGATGTTGTGATTAGTGAAATCTTCTTAGAACTATCCCACGTGGAGTACCAGTTTTCAGAGAATTCAAATATAAATACATGAAACTAGGCAATATAAAAAATAATTTAATCTTCCTGAGTTGATTCAAAAGGAATCTCATAATCCCTTAGTGCTCCAATATTCTTTTCATTTTGAATGTCAATGACCTCTGAGGGGAGGAAGCATAGAGGTGAGAGTTAATAGCTATGTCCGGTTCAATGCCCAGCTCAACTTCTCCCTGAAGACTTTCTGGCCCATGTATCCCACTGATGGCTCCCCCTCTGAGTTCTAGGGCTTTTAGAGGATATACCTCCTTCTTGGGCTTTCTGTCAGCTTCTTCCCTGCCTCTGGGTCTCCTAGGTCCTCATCCTGGACTCCCTAAGACCTTCATTCTGACCAAAGGAGAAAGCACAGCCTCAAGCTCAATCTGCCAGGGAGATCAGAATTAAGTGAAGTTCAGGACCCCAGATATAGTGGCTCAGTTACAACAACACTGTTCTGAAATGATTCCTTGTCCAAGATTCCTTGTCCCTAATGAATTCCAAGGTGCATTGTTGCTAGGGGTCAGCCCTTGGGTTCTGCTCAGGCTGCTGTTAATAAAACACAAATACCATAGACAGAGTGGCTTATAAACAACAGGAATTTATTTGTCTCAGATCTGGAGGCTGGAAAGTCTCAGATCAAGGTGCTAGCAGGTTCAGGGTCCAGTTAGGGCCCGCTTTCCCATTCATAGCTGACCCTCTTCTCACTGTGTTCTCACATGGCAGAAGGGGGAAGTGAGGTCTTCAACACCTATTTCATGAGGGCTCTAATCCCATTCATGAGGACTATACTCTTATGATCTGCCACCTCCCAAAGGCCCCATCTTCTAACATCGCCACATTGGGGATTAGGTTTTAACATATGGACCTGGTGGTGAGTAGGGGTGGGGGATACACACAAACCTTCAGTCTACAGTAATTACTTTGTTCTTAGTGACTGATCCTTCCCAGGGCTACAGCTTTCCCTAAATATGCCCAACAGTTTCCCTAGAAACTGTATTTCCCTGTATATGCCCAACAGTTCCCTAGAACTGCTTACTCCCTACATAAATCTCCCTCACACATATACATCCCCATCCCCAGTGTGCCATCAAATAGGGTTCGGAGACTCTTCTAACTATAGAGCACCTACAGGAAAGTTAGAAAATGGAGATCATTCTTGGAAGACAAACAAACACAAGAATGCAAGTCCTCTGGATAAACACAGCCCCGCAAACCCTTGGCAGGCAGAGCACAGCACACATCCTTTTCAGCATACAGCAGCTCCCTTGAGTAGGTATCTTTGTATAGTGAACACAGCAGCATTGAAGGATTCCATAGTCCACGAATTTTAGAGAATACTGCATACCGTGTCTGTCCTTTTGGGGCTTCAGAATGCACATGGGTGTGTTAAAGGGCCCTGCCAAGACCTGTACACCAAGATCTATTTGACTTCCTTTAACCTAACCTCTGACCACATTTCTGACTTATTTGTCAGTGGAGCCCATTCCTTTTTTCATGGTTTACAGTTCACCTGGCTTTTCCCCAAATATATTTTGCAGAGGAACTCTTACCCAGCTTTCTGGGACCCTGCTGCCCAGAGAAGGCAGCCTTCAAGCTCTCACCCCCCTGAGCTCTGGATAGGGCCAGTCCAGAAGCAGCCGTCACAGCTTCTCCACTGTCAGCCTTACAGGCCATTCGTTCCTTTTTGTTCAGGATCTCTTACCACCAACCATTTGTCCAAACAGTGATAGGAAATCGCAATATCCTTCAGACAAATAGGCTCACAGTCCATCAGGACCTTGGCTGTCAACTGGGCTTATTTGGGTACCTGTTCTGCTCCAAGCATCAGATCTCACCTGGTCTCCTCCTGTTGCATCGTCTGACACATCCAAAGACCATGTGCACTAGTTATTTTGCATAATTCTTTCATGAACATGAACCCATCAGGCAGTCTTGACTTAGTGCCTCTAGTGCCAGGACATGCTGACAGATGACTGAGAGTAAAATACATTAACAGTGTGACTTGTTGAAAGCAACTGCAACAACAATAGATCTGTATGTTGTTTCTACGAATTCCTGTTACCATGAAGAGAAGCAAAAATCAGATCTAAGAAGCCAAATGTCCATCAGCAGATGAATGTATAAATAGAACATGGTGTATCTGTACAGTGGACTATTACTCAACCATAAAAGGGAATGAACTGCTGATACATGCTACAATACAAAGGAATCTTGAAGACATAAAGTAGGAGCCAGACACAAAAGGCCATCTATCGTGTGGTTCCATTTATTTGAAATATCCAGAACAGGCAAATCCACAGATAGATAGGAAGCATATTTTTGGTTACCAGACCAGCTGGGGTGAAGAGGGGGTGGGGAGTGGCTACAAATAGGCACAGGGTTTCCATTTGTGATGTGGAAAAGTGCTGGGGTTAGTAGTGATGGTTGCACAACATTGTAAATAACTTGAAGCCACTGAATTTTACACTATAAAATGGTTAAAATGATCAATTTTATGTGTTCTTAGCACAATTTAAAAAACAAATCAAACTAACTCTAAGAAAGTTCTGGGTACTGTAGAGAAATTTCCTGGATATAGCCCAGCATTATTTTCCATAATCCTCATCCAAAAAGTTTCTTTAGACAGGTTAATCATTGCCTGTCTGTTGTGAGGTTTTAAGACTGAAATTCCTTTTAACTTTGTGGGCCAAAGTATACTGAGCAGCTTCCTTTTTCTTATTTGATGCATAATAGAATTTTCTAGTGAGCTATCTCTGGCCTTGTAATATGTATAAATCTCAGTAGGGCCACACCTTGTACCACTCTGGGTACCCCTTTTTGCAGGATGAGTGATTCCTAAGTTCGGGGAAATTAAAAAGACATGAGAATTGGTGGAGAGGATGGAGTGACATAAAAGCTTTCACTCCCAGAATAAAACTGGAGGAAACCGTCACTTCTGTACTCTAGAAATGACTCATGAACAATATAAATCAGCAATCAATCTTTTTCTGAAAAAGTCCTGGGATGTATAGGTTAAAAGAAATTGGATTTTTTTTTTTAGGTTAACTACAAAGCCACCAGCAGGGGGAAGTATACAAAGAGATGTCAGGACGGCCTTGGGGCCCCAAAATGTCCTGGGCTCCTCTGTAAACAGGGAGGCTTCTTTTGCGCCTTCAGTCAGAAAAATAGCCCTATTGTGAGCCTGTGAGAGAAACAACCTTTAATCCTTGCAAAGCCCAATAATATTATGTATATTGACTAAAACCCTGTAGAGTGGGCCTGACGGGGTTTTTTTCATTACCACGGTACATTGTAACCTAGCTACCTTTGAAAAGTAACCAACATTGAGAGGCACTTGACATTTGCAAAGTATTATGGGTGTCCTCTCTATGTCCTCTCAAGTTCCCAAATTTACAATGGTCTTAATTTAAAAGTTAAGCCAGGGGATCAATTGCTTAGTGTAGGGCCAGGCTGCCCTTTTTAAAACAAAACAAAAAATATCAAACCCCTGTGGGCCAGTGTGACCTGACTTCCTCATACGGCTCAGGTTTTGGTGGGTTGCATGTTGTCTCGTGTTTAATTTTAAAGGAAGGTGTCTGAAACCCCCAGTTGGACGGTCATGTTCCACTCTTCCAGGTGTTGCTGAGATGTATGAAGGCAGCAGCAGCTGGTAATGAGTTGGCGAAAATGAAAAAGGAACATAAGTAGCTTCTTTAGCAAATCCCCTGGAAATGACATGGATCCTTGAGGATCGATAACATCGATCTATTCCAGGGCTACAGCCCTGCTCCATCTGACTCATCTGCAGTGTCAGCCCGGGGAGAACAGCAACATTATTACCATCAAAACCGCGACCAAATCAACTGGGAAAATCAAACTCCAGCCTGCTTTCAGCCCCCTCTGTTTGGGCAATGGCCATGGGTCAACATTAGAGCAAGGATCAGGCTGAAATCCCAGGGCAGAACTTAAGTGGGCCATGGCCTTGCTTTCAGAACATATCTTTATGACCTTCAGTGATATTTGCACCACCGTCTACCTCCTACTGAAACTCCAGTCATTGTGTAAACCTAGACTCCTGACCTGGGAAACTGGGGAATCGAAGTTACTTTTTAGAAAATGTTCAGATGACATTTGAGTCTGTTGTAAGCAAATGGTCTGTCAATGTTTCCTATCAAAATCAGGCAGGCTGATTACTAAGCAAAAGTAAAAATTCAATTTGGTTACCATAGGCTAGTGCTTAGATTACAGAAATGAATGGGCTGACTCTTGACTCTGAAGTTCACAGTCTTTCAAGGGAGATAGATGTAATACTAGTGATATCCAGTATGGAGGCTACAGTGGTAGCAGATCGTGAGACCACTCTGGAAACCCAAAGGAAAGGAACCAATTCAGTTTGAGGTTTTACAGAAAGGCTGACATCCAGGCTGGCTTGGAATGGACTCTGAGTGCCATGGTAAAGAGTTTGGACTTGCCCTATACATGGCAGGGAGGCCATGAAGCAAGAGACTAACATAATAACATGGCAGTTTAAGATAACTGGGTTGCAAGTATATCAGTCAGCTATTGCCACAGTAGTGCTGCGTAACAAACCTTCCCAAAATCATAGTGTCTGAAAACAGCAAATGTTCGTTTTCCCCTTGTATGTCTATAGTTCAGCTTTGGCTCTGCTCTGCTTGTCTGGGATCAGCTGGGCTTAGCTCCAGGCTGTAAGATGCGTTCAAGTCAGCTTCAAGTATTTTGTCATTCTGAGACCAGTCACTATCTAGGGCATTTTGTTCCTCTAGCATGTTAACAGAGCATAAGGGTGGGAACAGGAAAATGCAGTGCCTCTTGGGCCTCTAGAGCTAGCACCCCTGGGCATGCATGCGCACACACACTCACATTTCATTAGTCAAAGTCACACATTAATTCAATGAGGAAATGCACTCCACTTCTAGTGGGAGGAACCTCAGTCACAAGGCAAAGAGTGTAGATGTATAAGCCAAATACAAAGAGGGCATGAAGAGTGGTGAACAGTGATTCACTCCACCATACCAGGAAGAGAACAAGTTGGAGTGAAGAAACCATAGGCAGTTTATGTGGAATATGCTTTGTGTAAAACAGAAGGACACAATCCATTGAGCGACACAGAGGACTTTTCTGAAGCTGCACAGTCCAACCAAGTTGGCCTCACCCATCTAATCAGAACAGGGAGAAAACTCTAGCTAGAACATTATTAAATGGTTGGTTGAAACATTTAGGAATTCCTGGTTGAATTATGGTCTTGGAAGCAGCTGCCTTCCAGACCCATCTGGTTTGAATTGGCAAAACTGCAGCTGTGCTTGTTGGTATGGGTGAGCCTTTCTTTTGAGTAATGGACCTGCATGGAAGGGGTGGAGACAGGGAAGAGAGGATGAAACTGTTGTCATGAAAAATGGGTAGAGGGAACAAGAGACCTACTACTGTTTTGCTTTGCAACATGGAATTGGGCCTGTGGTTCTGGACTGGAGGACAGATTCTTGTAGGATTACTGGGTCCCCTCTGCTTCTCTGGAGCTATTGTACCCAGTAGATGCTGTCACATCACATACTTGGGTTATGAATTGATTGTTTTGCTTTTATGAGGCTGGTATAATTAGTTTCACATTTTTAATTTATAGCATCAGCTAAGCTTTTTAATCCGTTATTTATGGCAAAGACCTAAGAACTAAATTGCCTCCTGCCCTACTCCCAGAAAGCATTTCAGTCCCACAGTTTGTAATCAGTTGTTTGGCTAAGACATGTGGCCCTCTTAAAGGAAAACTTTTCTCACAGACGAGTTGCTGCAACTTCTTTGGATTTCTTCCGACGTGAGCCCTGGAAACCTTGAAAAAAATAAAGCCTCAAATGTTTAAATGGAGTCATGTTTGTCTAAAGTCCTGCTTTAGGAGAAAGTGGAACTGGCAGGGATGAGGAAATCATGCCAGAAAAGTTCCATTTCAAGAGTCTTGTGTTGGGTCACCTTTTCTATCTTTGGCCGCCCCCTATGCAGTACTCAGGTGTACTCAGGTTGTGGTTTTTATTTGTTTTCCCCCTGAAACAACTAAGGAATGTTGAGTGTGTAAGAAGTGAACTCAGGAAGCCGGGATATGTGAGGAGAGATCTGTGCTGGGAATCAGGGGTCTTGGACATTGGGCAAGTGAAGGATGAAGCCCCCAGCAGACTCAGAAAGCATCCAGTATACTTCTAGCTGATTTCCTAGGACTCCTGAAGCATCTACGTCTAGTCTGGTTTGAGAGAGCAGCCACGAGTTTTCTGAAAACTCCTGTTGAGTAGTATTGATGGCCACACCGTAAGTCACTTAAAAAAAAAATCCCAGTCACACTTGTAGATCTGGAAAGACAGGATATGCCATAGCGCACATTCAGCTCTGTTGCTGAGGTGGCATGGGGCGGGGGACATGCATGGCTTCCAGACTGGTAGCCCCCTTGGTAGCTTGAGCTGTAAGCTGCAGTCTCAGCTTCATTCCCGACTCTGATTCTTTGCCCAGGTCCATTTGAGCTGGAGTGTTGAAGGGTTAAAGATGAAGAACCAGACTGTGGCAGGAGCAGCTTCTGCAGGACAAAGGAGGGCATTGATGCCGAGCTGGGGGTCCTCCCCCTCCCCCCTCCCCCCTCCCCCCTCCCCCATTGAGGCTGAGGGGTCTCAGTGTTTACTGAATGTTAAATAAATACCAATTGAATCGTATGTTTAATGAGGTGTATCAAACATGTAATAAGATACATATCTATTAAACAGTTGTGAAATCTCAGTAAATATGTTCTTAATAATAAAGGATGCAGATGGCTTACAGATTGGACCAGAGAACAAAGACTAAAGAAGCTTATGGAAGGAATAGGAGAGCCATCTTCTGAAAACTGAGAAGACAGCTGACTTTCAGCCAGAATTTGATACATGTATCTGCACTCAACAAGAGCAGAAATGGGACCTGGGCCCAGAGAGGAGAGGACTATAAACTTTGAAACCTAAAGACCAGGAGAAAAAGTGACCAAAATTAAAGACAGAAAAATGGTTGCTCACAAAAATGTCAGCAGGATTTTACATATACCTTCAGGTTTTAGCAGGGTACAGTTCTTAGTATCCCATATTTACCCCTTGGATGTCCCATACTGTAGGGACTAGCCAAGTATTAGAAAACAAAAGAGTCACATGATATGTAGGTAAAGGATTATTAACTTGTTTTTCTTTCTCTAAAACGTGGTAATTATCATATTATATTGCAATATGCTATTGAAGTTACATCAGAAAACTACTATTGAAAACCGATCTCTTTCTCCTTACACACATAGGTCAGGCTGAGAGTCTGGTTAAGCATGATTGTTTGCCAGACAGTTGGTGCTTAGAGTTGAGAGAAAAGAGGGAGAAAGCAGAATATGCAGGGAAGAGATAGGGTGGCTTCCAGTGAATTCTGAAATAAACATGAAGCTTATGACCACATTTCCCAACCATTCTCGAGTCTTTGCCCAGAACAAAAATTACCCCCTTTTGTTCAGCACCCTGGAATAATCAAAGCCTAGGTGCTATTGGCATGAGGCCTCTGACCAGGCATTGCCTGACCATCTTGAGGGCAAAAACAGTACTATCTCATCACACTGTATGGGAAGCTATGTCCTAGACCTTACAGAGAACTAGAGCTCCCAGACCCCCAACCTAATATTCTGTCTTTCTGATCAGAAACCATTCTAGCTTTGAAGTAGTCAAAAAGTGTGCAGATGTATATACAAGCATAATAATTGACATTTGGTTTGCTTTCTATCTGTTTGACATTGTTCTAAGTGTCTACATGTATTAACTTATTTTAATAACACAGTAACTATGAGCTCAATGTTATCATTATCTCCACTGAAGAAATGAGGGAGTTGGGGGATACAGAAAGGGACTTCCTCAATACCCCCTAGTTGGTCAATGGCAGCACTGAGGTTCAGGCCAGCTAATTCGACTGGAGAGGACATATTTGTAACCCCAGCTCTCTATTGATCCTTTCTAAGAATTTTAGGGTTGTGGGTCACAAAGAAAAGCCCAATTGTGCCATATATTGAGGTTAAACCCTGTAGGGCAGCTCATAGCCCCAGACATATGGGTGGGGACAGAGTAGCAGGTGGGCTGAGTGGCTCCACATCTCCCACTCTGGAGCACATTCACACTATACCCATGTGCTGTGGCACTGCAGACGGGAGGCCCTCTCTCTATAGCTCTCGGGATGTTCACAGCAGAGTTGTTTACAACATCAGACCAAATGCTATAGGCAGACTAGGTGCATAATAGAAGTGGATAAAGTCCGTATGCTAACATCTAGGAAACCTTTACAAAGTTTGATATAAAGGCATTTGTTGGCAAGGAGAGATGTTCGTGATATAGAACGCTGAAAAAAAAAGGACATGGTAAAACAGGATGTAGTGTTTGATCTTATTTTCATTTTTTTTAAAAAGAAGATGGATAGATAGATCCATCTAGAGAGAGAAAGAGAGAGAGGGAAACAGGCTTATAGAGTAGTCACCAAATGTTTACAGCTGTGATCTCAGGAAAATGGGCTTAAAGGTGTTTTTTTGTTGTTGTTCCTTTGTTTCCTCCATCCTTTTTCTATAATAAACATGGATGACTGGAAAGTTTTTTATAAAAAGTCACCTGTTGAATTCCTACAGAATTATTAATGCTCAGGTTCCATTTCAGTCTAAACATAGTTTCCCCAGACCAACGACTTTCAACCTTTCACTGTCCTTGTTTTAGCAGCAGAATTCTTTTTCTAATAAAATCTCACTCATAGCTTCAATATATAAAAACAGATCAAATAGGACTTCTTTGATTGAAGCCAGATGTGGGGCCCAAAGCCCACCACCCACTTAACTGCCCCCTTCCCACCACCCCAATTCCTAAATGGGCATTGTTCACAAAATGCTGCCCTGGACCACTATGTGAGAATCGTGCTAGCCTGAAAAACATGCTTGGAAGGAATAAATATATTTAAATAGTCAAATAATAATTGAGAAAATAATAGAAAACTTAATTATTTAAAAAGATAGATTCTTTGTAATTTAAATTTAAATGCATAGATTTTGCCAGATCCTACTCTGTGGACACTTTGTAGGGGTCACCAAGTGGTTTATTCATGTGGCAGCCTCCTTGCTCCAACATGACGCCTTTATCACAGATACAGCTAAGGTTCCCCTGTTTTGTAGTTTTACTTTTTCTATTTGATTTCTGCTCATTCCTATACTGTCCTTAAGTGTCACTGAACTTCAAGAAGAATTCAGAATGAAGTCCAACACGCACTTTCTGGCACCTTGTTTAAGCTTGCTTTCATGGTATTTACCTGCCTCTTAAAGAGGCAAGCAAATTGTAGTTGGTAGAAAAAGATTTTAAAGAAAACTGAATCATTGATCCAAAGAACACAGAAACACTAATTTGAAAACATACATACATCTTTGTGTTCACTGCATTTTTTATAATAGCCAAAATAGGGAAATAACAACCTCTGGGTTCATTAGTGGCTAAGTGGATAAAGAAGATCACACACACACACACACACACACACACACACACACACAATGGAATACTACTCAGCCCTGGAAAACAAAATGAGGTCTTGCATTTTGCAACAGTACGGGTGGACCTTGAAGGTATCATGTTAAGTGAAATAAGTCAAATGGAGAAAGACAAATGCCATATGATTTCTTTCAAATATGGAATCTTAAACAAAAGAATGAAGAAAGAAAGTTAAAACAAACTTAAAGATACAGAGATCAGATGAGTGGTTATCAGAGGGGAAGGGGAATGGGGCACTGGGCAACATGGGGGAAGGAGGGCAATGTGTGGTGATGGGTGGTAACTCGATTTGTGTACTCGCTTTGTCATGCATACAGATGCCAAATGATAACGTTATGCACCTGAAACTTACATAACAAAAAAGTAAGAAACGTCACCAACAATCAACATTTGTGTCTGATAAAAATGGCAGTATAAGACAGAGTAGAATCGAGCCTCAAGACTGCCCTAATGTGAACTTTGAGTCTAAGCCTCATCCTCAATTTCTCTAGAATGAACCCAACTGTGAACCAAAGAGGTATCTTTCTGCTTTTCTTTATCATTCATTCTCCAGAGGAAAGCTGAGTAGATCCCTAAGAATTAGGTGAGTGATCATTCACCCATGATCAGAGGGCTATTGTTTCAGTATCTTTGTTTCCTAACTGTTCTGGAAACCAAAATAATATTTGAAAATATACCTTTCTGAAAAAAGATGCCAAGATATCCCCACCTCTCTCTTTTCATCACTTTCTCATCTGCCATTTCTGCTGTTCTCCTGCATCCCATGTAATAGCCTCGTGACTCTTAAAAAGGATTAATTGTGACACTGTGAGCTCAACTCCACTGAGCTGAGTTGAAATCTCGTTCTGGATGCTACAGGTTATTAGGGTTAGCCGAAAGAATGCACATTTATTTACTCAAGGTACTTTATAAATCAATACCTTGTTTTTGAATTCAGGTCAATAGGAATAACTCTGAAACACAACCAACAACTACAGCAACCCTAAAACAGCACTTTCAACTTATTGATTTTCAGAAAAGTATCTTTTCCTGGCATTCTTCACACACCCTTGATAAGCAGCTCAATGCAATCAAAAATTTAATGGATTTCCAACCCCCCCTTCCCAAATATATATTTTTATATATTTTCAACATGCCTTTGAATTGCAGCCAGTTAAATTCTTAAAAAAGATAATTTGGGCGGGGAATGAAAGATGGGAGTTTGCATTTATTTCTTCCCAGTTTTATGGGGAGATATTTTGCTGATTCATTGCTGGAACACAGCTAACCAGACCCACCAGCTGTTTACCATTTAATTTCTTCAGTCTTTGGGTGCCTGTAGATATTTCTCTAACTTCACTGAAAAAATTTTATTTCTTCTTGTGCAACAGTATTTATTAAGTACTTAATTGGGGATAGTCTTGACCTGGGGCACTTCAAAAAGCAAAAGTAACCGGAATAATTCTTACCTTCCTTTGAGGCCAAGTATTTTTAAGCTGGGGTACCAAAAGTTGTTTACAGACTACCATGTGTGTGTGCATGTGTGTATACATGTGTGTGCATGCTCCTTTCTTGAAGAAAGGAGAACATGCGTGGTTCTTGGAAGAACCGTGACCCTGAAAAAGACATGAAGTGCTCTAAAGCAGCACTTCTCAAAGTGTGGTCTGGGAACCCCCGGGGTTTCCTGTGGTCTCTGAGGTCAAATGATTTACATATTAATACAAAAACATTATTTTTCACTCTTAATCTCTCACAAATGTACAGTGGAATTTTTGATATATTATACTGCAACAAATTAAATGTAGAGGCATCATCTGAAAATCCAGCTGTCTTCTCTTAAACTAGATGTTAGAGATTTATAAAAACATGGCACAGTGGCTCTCTTCTCACTAAATTATTTTCGTTTGGGAAGTATAATTATTTTTCTAAAAGTATGTTACTTACATTAATGTACAAGGGGATTATTTTTTAATGAATTAATATGTACTTTTTTCCAAACTCTAATATATCCATAAATATAATCTAGACAAACAAAACTCTTTAGCATCCTTAGTAATATATAGGATTGTAATTAAGCCCTGAGACCAAAAAAGTTTGAGAATCACTCCTTCAGAAGATGTGGGGATTTTTCTAAGCAATACTATTATAAGTAAAAATAAAAACAGTCTGATAGTTTTACACGTAGGTAGTTGGCTATACCTAATGTATTGGGTTGACTCATATGAAATTGTCAACGTGGAACCGTTATTTGCCTACAAGAATGGTCATTTCATGTGGTAAACCTAGTAAAAAGTTATCAGTCTAACAGTTGGGCTATATTTACCTTGGTCCCTCATTTCTCAAAAATTGAATCATCTCATTTCAACTCAGAGGCTCTTCACACAAGTATACTGGCTTGTGCTTCACACGAGTGTACCGCTGACAGTGTATACAGAGGGTAGTAGTGAGAATGTCTAGGAAAAGGGCAGCTTCCCTAATTCCGTAGGATAGATTCCTCGCAGTAGAACTACTGGGCCAAGAAGCTTGAACATAGATTTGACTCTTTATTGCCAAACTGTTTTCCAGAAAGTTGTGCTAATTTATATTCCCATCTGCCATGTTGTAGAGGCTGCTTTCCTTCTCTGCACCACAACTGGGCTTTCTTTCTTTATCTCTTACTCAGCCTCCTCTCTCCCTTCCTCACACCCCTTACCCTCTGCTCTCCTCTGTTTTCCAAATGAACGTAACAGGAAAAATATTATCTTATTTTAATTTGCATGAATCTGATCTTTAATGACTGGCAGCTATTGTTTTCCCAAATGTTCATTGCTGGCCACCAACTGTGCCTCTCCAGTGAGTCACTTTTATTTTCAAACCTTAATATCCCTCAGTTCAGTTCAGTCGCTCAGTCGTGTCTGACTCTTTGCGACCCCATGGACTGCAGCTCGCCAGCCCTCCCTATCCATCACCAACTCCCGAAGTTTACTCAGATTCATGTCCATTGAGTCAGTGATGCCATCCATCTCATCCTCTGTCATCCCCTTCTCCTCCCACCTTCAATCTTTCCCAGCATCAGAGTCTTTTCAAATGAGTCAGTTCTTCACATCAGGTGGCCAAAGTATTGTAGTCTGTAGTTAGAAAATGAGCTCACTGGTCTGCAGAATACGGAACACATTCTTTTGGTTTCGTTATTACCTATTTGCAAAACAAATGAGCTGATGCCAATCAAATGCCACTGTTCAAAGTATCTCTGGCCAGAAACATGAAATGTTGAAACCACAAGTAACCTTCTCATTAGACCCTGCACTGGTCAATACCCCACTTTAGTCTAATTTGGGGCCCTATAATTTAAGAGGAAAGTGAAAATTTTAACTTCAAAAAACAGGCAGTAACAGAAGAGTAAATTTGAAACAGTTCTTATTTAATTGGGAGACTAGTGCACATCATCTAGTTCCTTGCTGGCACTTTCCTCTGGCTTGCAGTCTGTAGACAGTCTCTAGAAGTCTCTGGACAGCCTTTCTCTGTGTACGTGTATCAACACATCTGAGATAGTACCTCTTAGAAGACAGAGGTTGTGTTTAGCTCTCTTCTTATAATTCTGCACCAATAGATCCTTTCTAAGCCTTCTGTTTAGTTGTATATTGAGATTGTGGCCACATGTAAGAAGAAAAACAATAGAATGGGGAGAAAAATTATTGTAAATATATTTAATAGAAAAATACTGAATACATGATAGTGAAGGAGAGGACTCCAGATGCCAGTAAGAATCTTTGAATGAAAAATCTTGAGAAATCCTTCTTATGATGTAACCATGGTATGGCCTAGACAGGAAAGGGAACAGTGAACTGTAAGCTTCCCTGGGGATATAAAGAGATCAAAATTGAAAGGGAAACACCCTGACATAAATGTCTAAAAACAGCAGACTCCCTGTTTTCCTGTGTTCTGTTGACCAGATCTCTTTATTAACTATCTCCCAGGCCTCACTAGTATCAATAGTGGTTCATAATGATGGCCTGAGGGCAGAGCAAGATCTTGAAGTGCCCTCTGACTCATCAAAGAAAGATTAAATTAAATGTATTTTGTTGAGGTCTAATTCTTTTAAAATTGGTAATCCATGTGTGGTATAGATGATAATTCCCTATTAATCCAATATTTTATTTGACCAGAGCAATCTTTGAGTCATCTATTTCCCACCCACAAGAAGGAGTTGATGCTAGTCTTTCAATGTCATCGAGCGTTCATCAGTTGCGTCTCTATTGTATGTCGCTCAAGGAATTTACATAAGCACAGCTGAGTATCTGTTGTTTTCTTGCTCTGTGATAAAAGTTCATTTTTAAAGCCTCAAATTGCGATTTGTCAAAGTCCATTTGCCAGTTCTCTAACAATTTCAGCCAAATTGTAAATTGTATAACTGTCTGCGTCATTTGCATACATAATCATGTTAGAGTGATGGTATAATCTAGGCACATCATTTATTAGAAGAGGGAACAATAGCAGCCAGCTTCCAATTCTTGGGATACTCAGAGTAATTTATTACATGGCTGATGTTTTCTTTCTAATTTCCACCAAATGATCTCTTTTAGAATGATGAGCACTAAGGACGGCTGTCCCTTGTGGATTATCTTTACTGCTTTCCTAATCTTGAATTGAGAGCCAAGATGAACACCACATTACACGTCTGCTTCATTCATACACACACACACACACACACACACACACACACACAGAGAGTAATTTCAGCCCAAACAATATCACAAGAGTTCAATGAAACATCCTCCTGAAATGGTGCCCTGTGTTAAATTAATTTGATCTCTGAGTCTAGTTATTGAGTATTCTTTTCTGTGCATTGACAATTTGCCAATTGCTTGCTTCCTATTTTTAATCAATCTTGCAGATAATTTACCAGCCAACTAAATCGTTTTACTGGCCTATCACACTTCTCTACCCGGCAGAGAGCAAAAGTAAATACAATCAGTCGTGTGTTGCGCCATAGGAAATTTATGATGACCCCAGGCAAGTAGCTTTCTGCAAGACTAATTTATGTATAGTCACATCTGTCACTGTGGCACTTGGACACATCTTAGGCTTTTTTATGAGTTATTCCTGGTAACAACCCTGTGAGATCACAAGGTGGGTCAGATATTCCCTTCCTCAAGAGGCCTCTGAAATTCCGTTCGATGCTACATTTCAGGACTCAGTCCTCATGTCAGGAATTCGGTCCAGACCACTAATCAGGGTCATCTTAAGTCCTAGGACTCAGAAGCTCTATCAGGCCCAAATTCATTACTCCATTTATTAATTTTTCCCTACAATAAATGTGGAGAGGAAATCACTTTCCTGGGGTCATAAAGTAATTTAGTTGTAGTAAGGATTAAACTTCCTTGTAAGTTAATGATTAACAAAGACTCAGACCTGGATTCTTATTCTGACTCAGCCATTTATTAATGGTGTGACTTTGGGCAAGTTGCCTCCCTTCTCTTGCAACACTGTCATCTTTTGAGAGCAAGGGAAACATTGCTTATCCTTTGGGCATTATTGTGAGTGTTGAAGTAGTAACAGGTCACTGTCTGAGTGTTTTCTGGGCTAGGCTATTTATGCTCCTTCCTGTGTTTAATCCACAACACAGCCTTGCAAGAGGTGGAGGGTGCCTCTGTACAGAACTCCTGGTACAGAATCTACACTCAGTATTATTAGGATGCTATGTGGTAACTCATTCTTAGAGTTTGTAGAGAACATCACCATGGTTGCCTTTCTTTCCTGCTGTTTATATACTAGAAACATCTTGGAATTCAGAGAGGAATCTCTTCAAGTTGCAAAATTACAGGTTAACAGAATTTGAAGTAATTTTGGCTTAAGAAACTCAAGTGTGGGCAGAGACCAACTGATGAGGCTCTCTGCTGACTCTCAGAACCAATGCGTATCATCTCAGCTTTCATATACCAGCCTGAAAACTCACCAGATCCAACAGTCTCCCGAGTTACAGAGGCACAGTTGTAACTGCCTCCAGCCAGACTCATGCTCAGGTACCACAGAGCATTATTGCTTGATGGCTGTATACACATACGCCCTTAGAATAACACATGTCCTCCACTAAGTGCTGAGTAAGCGTCAGTTAGTATTGTTATCATAAGCATTACCCTACTCTCATCACACCCACTAGTTATGTTTGCTAGATCAGCTTTCTTAATATACAAAGCTAGAAAGATTCTCCTGTCCAGAATGAGACTTGTTTGAATGGCTTTCATATTTTTATGACCAAGTGATACTACCTAACTTTCCATAAATATTTGTGGAACAGAAACAGGTGTGCATGCCCTACAGATAAGGCATCTCTAGAGAGATAAAGATGAAGATGCCTTGAATCCTAACCTCAGAGAGCTTATAGTCTGCTGAGAAAGAGGGTGGGGCCTGGTCATAATGCAAGTCAAACTGTGGGAATATTTTAAATATCGTGTGTGTGTGTGTGTGTGTGTGTGTGTGTGTGGAGTGCAACAGGATGGGAGGGGTTATAGAACTTCCAGAGGAGCTGACCATAGCGCATGGCCTTGAAGGATTAAGGTGTCCTTCTCTCCTTCCAGCCATCTACCTGCCCTGCCCCCTAAGCCCCAGGCGCCAAGCAAGAGGACTGCAGAGTCAGCGCGTGCATGATCTTGGCTGTCAAGGCCATCCTTGGATAGAGAAGAGATACAGATGTGGCTCAATGGTCACAGGAGAGCGGAGCGAGTGCCCCTAAAGAGACTCCAGCAGGGGTTAGAGGAGCCCGGAGGAGAGTCTTCTAAACTGGAACGGGAGATCAAGAAAAGCTTTCAGCAAGGAGGTGATGCTTGAGGCAGATTTTGAATAATAGTGTGAGGAGATCATGAAGAGGATAGAAAAGAAAAAGAAAGACAAGCTAGGTCAAGACGTGGAGGCAAGAAAAGGGTTGGAGCTTTATGGCACCCCAGGTAGCTCGGAGCACGCGAGAGAACTAGGAGTGGAAGCAGAGTAAGGTGGGCAGGATGTCAGGACTGCGATGGGAGGCGGGAGAAGAGCAAAGGAGGCAGCCAGACAGAGGGACCAGCAGGATCACAAGCACAGAGATTAAAAAGTGAAAGACGCAGAAAGCCAACAAGCGGTGTAGCTGGAAGAGAGGTGCGTCTGAAGGTGAAATGGGGCAAAGTCCATCTTCCTCCTGTGGAATTTCTGTCTGGCTCCCTCAGCACCATCTGGCTGGCCCAGTTCTCAGTGGTACAGTATAGTCATTCTGACTCCAGCAGCCCCAACCTCCTCCCCTGCCGTACCAATGGTTTTATGACTTTGATTTTGATTCTGGGCCAACTTGGCCATATGGCTGGGCTTCCTTAGCACAGAAACCCTTTGAGCCATTTGCCCTGAGTAAATTCATGTTTTCTTCTTAGGCTTCAGATCTCTCTCCCATGTGGCTTTTGATTGGCCTCCCATTTCGACCAGCAGTTAGCATCAGAAAAAGATGGTTAGGAAATAAATACCTAAGAGATACTTGGTTCAGAATGAAGGCATTCTTTCCACAGTACTCATTCGAGAGAATTTCAAGAGCTCAGAAATAATTAGTCTCGTTCTGATCTGGGCCACATCCATGAATTCTAACAAGGTTGTATTCTTACTTACCATCATGCTCAGGTAAGGAGTGATTGTTGGACTCCAGCAGTCATAGAATGAATAGTAATGAGCTTAAATCTCTGCATTTAAATGTCTTTTTTCAAACGATGGTCATGTGAACCACAGAAGAAGAAGTTTCTTCCCAGAGATTTATGTTCTTGGTGTTTTCTGGAAATTTTGTCAATCTTTAGAGAATAGTCTAATTGTCCATAGATTGCATTAAAGTCCTCAGAAGTACTAGCATGCCATAAATAACTTTATTTTTTTAATGTATAGTAAGCATTAATAGGGCTTCCCAGGTGGCTCTAGAGGGAAAGAACCCGCCCGCCAATGCATTAGACATAAGAGATGCAGGTTCGATCCCTGGGTCGAGAAGATCCCCTGAAGGGGGTATGGCAACCTACGCCGGTAATCTTGCCTAGAGAACTGCATGGACAGAGGAACCTGGGGGGCTACAGTCCATGGGGTCACAAAGAGTCAGTCACGACTGAACCGACTTAGCATGCACGCACGGAAGCATTGATAACTGTCAGGACTTTTTTCTAATAATTTAACCCCCAAAATGCCTAGTTTGCACCTAGCTCTTTGTCTGCTAACTTAGATGTTAGTGAAACACAGTGCCTTTCTTTAAGGAGATTGTATAATTTGTATAATTTGTATTACCTAAAATAATGCAAAACAAAAATAGCAAAGCTTCCTCACTGCTATTATTTTTAAGGATTTTTTTACACTCTTTTATTATACTAGAAGAGTCTTTCTCAGACCAAGGCAGTTTGCAAGGTCAAGTCTAAGATGTTTTAGCAACATTTTCTTCTCAAATGGGCAACAAAAGCACTAAATCCCTTTGTTTTTTTTTTGTTTGTTTGTTTGTTTTTCTATTCACCGATTTTATTTATTTATTTATTAGTTTTTTATTTTTTTAATTTTAAAATCTTTAATTCTTACATGTGTTCCCAAACATGAACCCCCCTCCCACCTCCCTCCCCATAACATCTCTGTGGGTCATCCCCATGCACCAGCCCCAAGCATGCTGTATCCTGCATCAGACATAGACTGGCGATTCAATTCTTACATGATAGTATACATGATAGAATGCCATTAATTTAGTGAACCAGGCTGAATATTCCAGATTTTTTTTTAGAACAAAAAGAAATTCATTTGAAAGATGCAGATTGTTCATAGACATAAGTAATCAGGCTCTTTAGGTTGAAACGAACTGGAACCAAACTCACATTAGTAAAACTAGTAATTTTACTAGTAATTTTAAAACATTAGTAAAACATATTAATTCATATACCAAATGCCTGAGCTAGGTGGCCATAGGCTCAGCTGGATTCACCAGTTCAAATATAACATCTATCTTACTTCCTCTCTCTCCTCATACCCTCCTAGGTTCTGTTTGCCTCATTTCCAGGTGGACTATTTGCATGTAATAGTCCTTGGCAGCTCCAGGCTCACATCTACCAACATAACTACCCCAAGGGGAGCCTCCCACTGCCAACAGCTCCAGCAAAGTCTTGGATTGGGCTCTCATTGTCTCAGCCTGGGTCCATCATTCTAGGAAGGGTAGTGTGATGTCTGACTGTCAGAGTAAGACACCCCCCACCCCGAGGAAGTTTAGAGTGCCTATTCCAAAAGGGAAGACAGCAAGTAATGCCCATTGTCCATTATGATAGCCTCAATAAATTCTAGTGTGTTCAAGTGGTACAGTCGGGTGAAGGACACAAAACCACAAACTAACGATAATAATATACGTGCCAATAAACAACTAAAAAATAAAACACGTCATCAAAATTTGAGTTTTTCTAAATTTTTAAATGCCAAGTAGTTCCTTTGATTGTATTTTCACCAACTTCAAGAAATTAAACTATGATTGGCCCAGATGACTCCTAAACACCTTTTAAGATTTTTTTTTTAATCAATAGTTCTATATATTGATTAGATTGATTAGTTCATTGTTCCAGAACCATCTAAAAATGGCTTCCAGGTCATAGAGCTAGGTAAACTACATTAATACTATATTATGTAGTATAATGTATAAACTACATTAATACTACATTAATGTAGTATAAATTATAAACTACATTATACTACATTAATGTATACTACGTTAATCGTGTAAACGATCTGATACTTCCAAGATTTTTTCTGACTATGACTTCTCTACAAAGCCAATCTAAGATATACTCCTTCAGGGGATTTTTTTTTTTTTTTTACTTAATATTATTTTATAGAAGAAGCCAAGACAGATTTCAACTCTATATTTGAGTGAAAATATATCACATCATTTTCATATGATTACTTAATAATATTGAATTCTTCCTTCAAATTTACAATCACATTCCCACCATAACTCTAAATATATGAAATAGAAATTCATGAAGGAATTTTATGAGTAAAATAAAAAGTATTCCCTAGAAATATTTAATAGCTGATTAAAATATTTAATTATAAACTTTTAAAAGCCAAATAATAAAGTCCAAATGTGAGAATAGAAATTTTACCAACTTGATTTGATTTTATTACTATGAGCCTAAGTTCCGCTTGCCTGGAAAAAAATAACATTTTTTTAAAGTTTTTTTCTCTCTTTTTAACACTGATGTGTAATACTCAAACAAAACCTCTCACAAAGGCACTTATCATTTTATTCTATTTTTCCATCATGTGCACATTTCTTTTCATTTCCATTTCTTCCATGTGGAACATTGATCACAACAAAAGGCAAGCATCTATTTCACAAATTGACAAGAGTGGCGATTTTCTTTTTAAAAAGATCGTAATAGATTCAGATTTATCAGCTTTAGGGTTATTTCATAGACTCTTTTTTTTAACTAAGTACTGCCAATCTGCAAAACACTCTTTATCTTATTTCTGAAATAAAAGTTACATGGAATTCCGCAGTGCATCAAGAATGTAACAACATTCACTTTGGAGTTAGCATCCTTCATGCTCTCATTGTGCATCTGAACTCTTGTGAGGCTCCCTTTCATCCAACCAGGCCTCCCAGAGGTACCTGTTACAGTGATAAGATTCACCAATTTTTCATCATTCCAGAAAAGATAGTAGCCGACTGTCTCTCTAGTGGACTCAGTGATCTTACCTTGAGGTGTTAAAAATCGCTAAGGGCTATAAGGACTTGTGTAAATTACAGCCATGCAGAGAGGCATTGAAAAATCAATAAGTAATGAAATAGTACTGGAGTGAAGTAGCCAAGAGAGCAATGGGTGGGAAACTCCCAAGGACACAGTTTCATTTTGTCAAAAGGTAAAAGAAGATGTTCTGATGTGTTTCTATAAAACGGGCTTCCTCGGAAACAAGAGGCTGTTGGCGTAGATGGCAGGAGGATCACTCCAACAAGCCACTAGATGCAGTGGGCTGCGAACTTCTTGGTACAACGGCTTTGTTTTAGACAAGCATCCATTTCATTCCAGTTAAGCAATAAATATGGCGTTTTCTTCATTACTTTGGCTGTCTGCCCCAGCACAGTTTTTCTATCCCCTGGATACCCAAGCATAGCCCATTTCCTCCATTCTATAAGGGACCATGCGTATTGCTTCCACACACTTTCCTCATCCTTTCTGATTGTACATTAGCAGTGTTTCCCCAAGAAAGTGACACTGCGGTTGAATCTGGACATCACTTCCCAAGGGCTTCTGCCCATTCACAGATGACTGTGGATATATTCAGCCTGGAGGCTACAGCTCTGCAGTCTAGGAACATTCATATAGTTGAGTCCCTGAGCTGATAATTAAATCTGCTTCTGCTTTTTCTTTCTTTCTTTCTAACTTTTGAAATTTGAAATGACATCATATTGATATTTTTGATGTTGATAATTTGTTTTGCGATGGTCAAACTGATTTTTATAAAATCATATTTGAGTATCACAAAGAAATAGATGCAGGGAAGGATCCAGTGCAGTCGACTTTGCTTGGGAGAACCTACTTCCTTCCTGCTGACTGGTGAAGGTCCCCTTTTATCTCTGTCCTTTCCAGTGGTGATAATGCCCCTTGCTCCTTACACAGCCATCTGGTATGTGAATTAAGCTATCTATAGAGAAGGTTGAGCCAGGCACCAACAAATCCCCCCAAGGTCTCAATCAAGAAAAAGGAAACCATAAAGATGTTACCTAAGAACTGATTGAAATGATAGGATTACAATTGCTGTGTGTGTGTGTGTGTGTGTGTGTGTGTGTGTGTGTGTGTAACTTCTGTCCTTTGTTTACAATAGAACAATGAAAATTGATCATTAGCCTCTATTTTGGGTCAGTTGGTGTCACTCAAGCTACAGGAGATGAAACCTTAAAAAAAAAAAAAGACTACCCGCCTGGAAGAGAAAAATGTAGCCGTGAGTGTTTGTACAATTAAAAGACTTGTAGTCTTGGTGAATTGAAATTTGGGTCTTAAAACACCAAATAAAATATCCTACTTATCTCCTTTCCCTTTACCAACACCCAAGTACACTTGGCACACTGACAAGCAGAATCTTTCATATCTAATGAAACCTAGGCAGCAACTAGCAAGTGAAAAGCACTGAGACGTGAACCAACTTCCAGCCTGTTCCCAGCCCATTTACGATATGTTGGGTATGTTCCCTGATAACCAGTGAACTAATCTTTTAATGTGTGTCAGATACACAACATCTGTACACACTCCATTATAATTCAGAATCTGTATATATACTCCAAAGTACTGATCACCTTAAGTCTAGCTACCATTCATCACAATTGATCCCTTCCACCCTTCATCCACCTGAACTAGTTTTAATTGTTTTTTTTTTTTTAATCTGAGGCTGTGTCTCCCTGGACCATGTAGCATGGGGAATGAAGACATATATCACACTTAGGAGAAACCTGTCCACTTCAGGTCCCAGAAAAACACTTCCTGATAAGTAGTGAGGAGGTAGTTTAGGTAGCTTGTGGTTATCTGGGAGTTTGACTTTCCTCTTCTCCGTAATTACACGAGCACATGGAATCATATCACTTTCTTCGTTCCTATATATTCTGCCGTGTTTGAATGAGGGTTCTTGTTCTTGTTGTTCAGTCCCTAAGTCATGTCCCACCCTTTGCAACACCATGGACTGCAGCACGCCAGATCGCCCTGTCCCCCACTATCTCCCAGAGTTTGCCCAAGCTCATGTCCATTGAATCGGCAAGGTGAAAAATCCAACAGACAACAGATAAGTACTTATGCTACACCCAGCTCGCTTGTCTGTCTGCTACATGAGGTACTCCCTGAGTAAATCCCTGCTGATCAGGCCCACACCATGAACAGAGCAATACCCACCTCCTCTAACAATTCATCCATTGATGCCATTATCCATTGTTTATGACATTGCAACCGCAGTAATGAATTGATATGTCTTGATCTTTGAAATGCTTAGACAGGAGGCCACACATTATAAGAAAAAACAATGTCAAGAAAACTCTGTTCCGCAGGGGTTGGAAACTGATATTGTGCAGGAAAATGCATTAAAGTTGAAGAGGGTTTTGTTTAGCATGATGGTTTTAAAGATGTAAACAATTATAATGGGCAATAACTCCTTCAATCAGAAGATTATGGAGAAGCCCTACATAGGCCAGGGTGCTGGTGTGATTCCAAGTGGTGCTACCACCATGAAACACTAGGGGTCACCATATTAATACCGGAGTCTGGGCTCCATTGCTCTCCCGAGAGCCTACCATCCAGGAGCTCTTGGCTCCCTGTTTATTCAAGGAATGTTGCTCACTGCCTATCATTCATGATGTGTGACCCTTTGCAGTTATTTCAAGCACCACTGAAACAATGGGGTAGAGTCCTCTCTAAGCCTCTTTCTGGTGAATGACATTTTTTAAGGGCCACCTAAAGAGTATCAATCCATTATTTGGGGCTAGAGGTAATTATAAGGGGTGTGTAGGCCAATTAACCAAATATAGAACATTTTCATTCAATAGCTGCACAAAATGCCAACTCAAATGCTCTGCTAAATCCTGAGTCTCTCAAACCATGTCAACACTCTTTTACTTGCCAGGATTGATATTCTGTTGAGTGTTGACTAAAACATTAATCTTTCTCTTCCTTTGTTTCTCATAATCCCCAATTCAGAAACTAGTTTCCAAAGAAGTGTAAGCAATTGTCTGTAATCTACATGTATGTAATCACCAGGCTCTATCTTGGCCTGTAGCACTTTCACTTTCACTTTCCACTTTCGTGCATTGGAGAAGGAAATGGCAACCCACTCCAGTGCTCTTGCCTGGAGAATCCCGGGGACAGGGGAGCCTGGTGGGCTTCCGTCTATGGGGTCGCACAGAGTCGGACACAACTGAAGCGACGCAGCAGCAGCAGAATCAGAATGGGAATCTGCTGGCCCAGGTACAGAGGCGGTCATAACCTCATAATGATCTTATTCTGCTCACTTCTCATTAGTCCTAAGAATCATGCTACCCACCCCACCATCATAAGTAGGAAAGCTCTAGTTATTTCCTTTGGGGTAGACTTTCTGAAGGGTAGGATTAAAGCAGTTGAAGATCTGTGAACAGCATTTAAACAACACACACACACACACAATCAATCAATATCCCAAGGGAAACAGATGGCAGTTAATACTAATGATAAGATCATAGCCTAGATAACATGCACATCTAAGTCAAAATTAATTTCAAAGCTTCTGGATTTTTAAAAACTGTTTATTTTTTATTTATTTATTTTTATATTTGGGTGCGCCAGTCTTCGTTGAGGCACACAGGATCTTTGGTTTTGACACGTGAGCTCTTATTTAGTTACAGCATGTGGGATCTAGCTCCTGGACTAGGGATCAAACCTGGGCAAAGATCGAGTCTCTTTGATTCTCTTTCTTGCTTGAGTACCTAAGCATCTTACCTTGCCATCTCTCTGGCAGTGGGGGGGAATAGAAAGATATACATGTGCACAGAAGGTAACTAGTGGCTGTGGTTTTCTCTTCCCTGTTTTCACCATTTGTTCTGTCTTACCCAAATATACCCCCTCTCCATCCACCGTTTCCCTCTCACCTTGTTCAGTCATGGTCGCATCCTTTTTTCTGCATTTCCTATTATTCTGGACTCCACTCACTCACCTTCACCCATCCTTTCTCTCTCTGTAGCCTATTTAACTATATATAATAGTGGAGAAACTGAAATATATTTTATAACCTGCATTTCTCTTCCCCACTAGGCCTTTCTTTCTCTGAGGAAAAAAAAATATTGGTATTACTTTTATTTCTGTGTGTAGCTTTCAGTCCATTTTTTCTGTGGATTATCATTTCTTGATAGCGAAAACAGAGGGTTCCCCCTTTTCTTCCTCTGGAACAATCATGGTTTAGTGGGAAAGTGATTTAAGATATTTCTATCCAGCAAATTAATTTTGCAAAGCCAATGGTACAGAAGTAGAGAAATAAATCAAAACCATACCAAAGGTGGTATTTGTTAAGAAGGTATTTGGGGAGACTTGAAATATGCTTCTGTCGAACCTGAAAATTAAACTCTTTGGGTCCAACCCTTAATTCCTACCAAATTACAATAAGCCGTACAGGATATATTCATATCAGAGGGCATATTTGCTATTATTTGTTTTTTAAGTTCTTTCAAACTCTAGCCTATAAACACCGTACGTAAGAAAGTTTTTTATCTCACTCGAAATAAGGAAACTTTCATTGTTAACTAAGGGGCTCACAACTTTGACATTCCACTTCTCCAGAGCTGGGAATTCTTAACACAGTGACCCTTGGCTATTTGCAGCTGCCAAAGGGTGGGAAAGAAGGAGAGAGAGAATTTCTCCAAGGCTCTCTCAGGGCAGCACGGGCTTCAACAAAAGTTGCAATGGCATCGTCAGAAGCATACTGCTTGAGAAAGACCGTATAAAGTCTAGCTCCAGTTCAGTTACATCATACACTTTATTTTCTTTTTGGCTCACCAGTTGATGTTACCCATAATATAATTTTCAAGTCAGATTAGCATCCTTAATATATCCAAAGCTGTGTTTGGATAATCCTGATGGCCTCATAAATAAGAAGGCAATAAAACAGACATTTCTAACCAAGGTCTATGGATCCCAGCAATTCCAAGGTTGTGTTGAAATCCCCAGAAAAACATACGTGGAATTTGGGGTTCATATTAACTTTTCTGCAGAGGGAGTCCAGAACCTTTACTATTTCCTTAAATGAGTCATGCGCCCTCCACCCCAGGAGCTTAAGAACCCACTGGACTCGAGTGTCTTCTCTAAGTGAAGTTTTCTGTAACTCTCCTAGTCAGGCTTCACCACTGCCTGAACTAGAAAATGTCATTTAACGATATAATACCCATAATATTTGCTGAGTGTTTACTACGTGCCAGAGCAGAGTTGTAAGCACACTTTTTACAGTCATTTCATCTTTATCAGGTGGAAACTACTCTTATCCACAATTTATAGCTGAGGATGCTGGAACACAGACAGGTGGGCAACTCGCCCATGGACACAAGTTGGGGAAGTGGCAGTGTTGGGACACCAGCAGGGTCTGGCCCTGTCAGTTCAGTTCAGTCGCTCAGTCGTGTCCGACTCTGTGACCGCATGAATCGCAGCACGTCAGGCTTCTCTGTCCATCACCATCTCCCAGAGTTCACTCAGACTCACATCCATTGAGTCAGTGATGCCATCCAGCCATCTCATCCTCTGTTGTCCCCTTCTCCTCCTGCCCCCAGTCCCTCCCAGCATCAGAGTCTTTTCTAATGAGTCAACTCTTTGCATGAGGTGGCCAAAGTACTGGAGCTTCAGCTTTAGCATCACTCCTTCCAAAGAAATCCCAGGGTTGATCTCCTTCAGAATGGACTGGTTGGATCTCCTTGCAGTCCAAGGGACTCTCAGGAGTCTTCTCCAACACCACAGTTCAAAAGCATCAATTCTTTGGCGCTTAGCCTTCTTCACAGTCCAACTCTCACATCCATACATGACCACAGGAGAAACCATAGCCTTGACTAGACGGACCTTAGTTGGCAAAATAATGTCTCTGCTTTTGAATATACTATCTAGGTTGGTCATAACTTTGTAACCCTGGGCTTAACCAGTGCTTACCCTCTCTGCCTGCTGCTCTTGAGTGAGAAGCCCTCCTGGGCAGGGGTTGTCCCTTTCAAAACAAAATAGAACTGAGGGTCGAAGAAAATGTGAGCACTGAGAGGTAAGGAAATAAATTTCCTCTTGCGTCTTCCTAATCCACATTCCCAGGATGCTGGCAATGCAGGGCAAGGCCGGCAAAAGGTCAGGGCACTGCTTGGTGCTGGAGAGGGCTCCAGGGCAGCAGGCAGGTCTGTGGGCCTGAGGGGTTGGTTGGTCATCTACCATCAGGGCCGTCAGTGCCTCACGTTTGAAGATCACTTCCAGTTGGCAGTCCACAGTCCCATCTCTCCTCCCATCCTGCCTTCCAGGAAGACCGGTGGAGATCATTTCAGAGACTAGAAAACTAGGGCCAGAGCGATTACAGCCTAGGCTATAGCAGGGCTGTGTCTAGGGCCCCGGTCTCCGGACCCTCTGTCTAAGTTCTCTTTCCATTTCTCTTTGCTGCCTGGCCCGTCAGTATCACTTGGCAAGACTCTGTGTGCACTCACCTCCGCTCCAGTGAGCACCTTTTTACTTGTGGCCTTTCTACTTGAGTACACATTACTTTGAACCAATACAACCACATTACTTCCACTATCTCATTTAATCCTCAAAACAACCCGGTGAGGTGGCTGTTATTTCCTCAGTTTCACAGACAGGGAAACTGAGACCCAGGAGCACAGCTTGTCAATTACAAAACTCAGACTTCATACCCAGGCGTGTCTGATTCCCCAGCATTTGCTCTTCACCACTGGGCCATGCCACCATCCAGGGAGACAGGAAAAAGCGGAGGCACAGGAAATGAACAGCCCCGCTTGTACGATGAGCAATGCTTTTTACCTTTTCCGAGGACGGTACAAACGGAAATCTGTTTCAAACACTAGCACATGAGGTTAAAATTAAAGAGGACAATTACGAACGATTAGTCACTGGAGTAGGGCTCCATGGGCGTCTTCAGAAACAGGATCAGCTCTCACTCACTTGGACCTGGCCCAGAGGAGCCGTCAGAGAAGTCTTTTCTAGGCCTGTGATTCTGTGATTAACTCTTTTAAAGGAGCCAGACTGCCAAAGCTCATTAGAAACAATGGCCCCATTTCTCAGGGGCTGTCGAGTCAAACGGGTCCTGAAGGAATTTCTTTGGTACCCAGGGATCATGAAATTAACACCAGAGCAGCTGGCACCAGATCACTCTCCTCTGCTGAGACCTCAGGAAGGGAACAGTCACTCAACCTTTCTGTCCTGAAAACCCAGGAAGCAAGGACAGTGGGTGGTTTGAATTTCAACACTCCTGAATGCATCATTTCAAACAGCCACTCTTCTTAAATTTTAATTCATTCCAAAGTCCCAGGAGAAGAATCCTCAATGAACACAGAGGGGCCAGGAAGGCTTTGAAAAGCTGGTGGGAGAAAGTGATCAGGAAGAACTCTGAGGCTCACGCGCCAGGGCTAGGGGAAGGGGTCTGTCTGTCTCTGATCCCTGAAGCAGGCCACCTGAATGGGGGCCTTCAGAGCTTCTGCATAGACCCCTGGCATGGACGGCCAGCCAGCACCACTGAGCTGCCACCAACAATGGTTCCGAAGGGGAAGGCTAGAAGGCCAATGCACTCAGTGGGTAAAACTTCTTTGTGGAACCTTCCCTAAGCTTCCAACCTTATGTCTACTGAAGAGTGTTATCTCAGCCCAGAGGAGGCCTGGCCCCCTGCAAGCCAGAGAGGCCATAAGGCTCCCCTCCAAGGGTGGCAGGGATCCCCGGGGCAGCCTCGTCCCAGACCCCAGAGTATTGGGGTTTCTCCTCCTGCAGCAAGAGAAAGCTGTATCTCGAGGTTCTCACTGAAAAAAATGGATCAGAGTGAGCCAGAGAAAGGTCTGACTTATGGCCACTGTAAAAGAAGAAAATGAGAAACTGAAAAAAAGAGAGAGAGAAAGAAGAAACAAGTGGGTGGAAGAATGTAGGGGAGGGTCAGAGTTATTTTTTTCTTCCTGCCACAGTTTCTCTTTTGGAGATCTGAAATCTGCAAGTGTTACGTCAAAGCTTTCTCCAAGTGTCTTGATGCAGGTTTTTTGTTGTGGAGTTGCTGCACTCCCGGGACTCATTGGGATGGCAGGATAAAAATTAATTAGAGGCTGTTTGGAGGGGGCTTTGCAAGACAGCCTGAGGCTACACTTCAGTCTGGTTGTTAGAAGCAATATCATCACCGCCTCCTCGCCCAGCAAACAGACCTGCGCTGGGGGCAGCCAGGGGGAGCCTCGGAACGTTCAACACAGACATCAGAGCCAAGACTTCCTCCCAGAGAGATTACTTACCACAAGCCAGTGGATCTACCTGCTGACAACCTCAGAAATATGTCTTGTTTCATTTTCAGATTTTTAAGAGGGGTTACATAGGAAGCTTACAGAATCCTGATGAAATGGTTGGTGGAGGAAGAGATACTTGCCTTCTCCACGCCTCTGACTATGACGTCCAGGCAGGGAAGAGCCACCAGGCTGGCACAAGGCAGACACGAGGCCCTTTCCAGGATCTGCCTCCTCCTTCTAGAGGATGGCAAACTAAAAAGGAGGACCCCAGGAGCTGGCACACTTCTACATGACCAAGGCTGACCCATGTTTATTTCAAATTCAGACAGTTCATAGGAATAATAATGCAGGCCCTCTTGACACCTCTTTCTCTTTCTCCATTCCCTTCCTCTGCCCTGTGGTCCTCAGCCTCCTCTCCTTTCTCACCCACATGTCACCTTTCTCTACCTGAAATACTGGTTCAGCCAGTGACCTTGGGGTTGAAATAATCAGAGCCGGCTCCTTAATTCCAGATAAAATAGTTCAAAGCCTCATATTAGTCCCAGCATTTCATTAGTCACAAGTAGCTTTCCCAGCTGTATATTTTACCCAGAAATGGAAAACGCAAAGGAAGTAGATGCCAGGGTTTCCTTCGTAAGAGCACTCTCAGCCATTATGAGAGATCCTATGCACTTTATATGTGTTTATCTCCAGATCACAGTAAACATGTTAGCTAGTTAGTCCCTATAACATTTCCTGTGATGCAAGCAATCACAGGATCATAAGATCCCTGTCTTATGGATGGAAAAACTGAGATTGTTCCTAATTCCCATGTCCAGAAAAAGGCAATCTATGTGTGAGCTCAAAGAAAATTTGGAGCATCCGAGGGCCCTCCCTGCTCCCCAGACTTAGCTGTGTCTGTTTTATTGCCTATAATTGCTTCCTTGCATCATGGTGAAGATGGGGGTGGGGTAAACCAATGGGAACAATTATCAAAAGAAAAATAGCAAGCCTCCCACTCCCCACCCCTGCCCCCTGCAAACAGCCACATCCAAAATGAATTCACCAGCTGCGTCATAATATGAAATCACACCACTGCACAATAGTTTAGCAACTTCCCTATTCGAAAAGTGCATTCTTTAAGGTGAGTCTTGTTCCCTTGAGCTCAGACAAGAAGTAATCTTGGCAGTCATCAGATCTTCAGGAGAGGACAAGAAGACTTCTTCGTGGGCAGGCTTACCATCGAACCTAAACACAGCTTATTTCAGAGGGATGTGAGCACTGGTGAGCCAAGCTGGCATCACCACTGTGTTCTGATTTGCTTACACATAACCAAAGGGACAAGACTTAGTCCCCAGTGCATGGAGACCATAGCGGCTGGTCAGTGAGCTCAGAGGGGAGCCTAGGACCACCCCTTGCCCACTTACTCTCTGCCAAAGGGAGGTGAAAGGAGCTATGTGAAGGCTGCTCTTAGAAACCAGGTCCCCGCTTAAGTCAGGGCCAAGGGGTATGGCTACATAAAGCCAAATCCGCTCCACTAAGTGCTCTCAAAACTAACCAGTCTGCCTGAAAATCAATCTGCCGCTTTATAAGCAGCCAGCATATTTAGAACCATGGAAATTAAAGATGGAAAAGACCTATTAAGTCTTCTAGATCATTCCCTAGGGCCCAGTGCAGGCTCACTCCCCGAAGTACATTTGTTAGCGCTAAGTCAGGCCTAATTTCAAGTGTCTCAAGCAATGAACATGACGGAGGCAGAGACAGTGGTGCCAGCCCACGCCAGGGAGCAATGATCGTACGATTAGAATCCTCCACTTTGCTCGCTGGCCTTTGGCATGCCCAGAGAGGGTTTGGATTCCCCAGGGCTTGGCTCAGAAGACACCAGCAGCCTCTAGAGAGTGCAAACATTTAGAGAACTTCTTACTTCTTTGTGTATAAGCAGAGTAACACCCTGCCTTTCAGGCGCATCAAGGTATCAGCCTCTCTGTAAATAAACTGCCATAAGAGGAGAAGAGAGAATCTAGGTGTGCCAGGACTCATGTTCAAATGAACTAAATCCTACCCCCCACCCCCAGAAATCCAGTCTTCTCTCTTATAAATTTTATTTTGGGTTGGTCATGGGTTCGCCAAACAGCATTTCCAACTGGTGGAACATTTTGCAAGATGCCAGGGTTATATTCTGGAACATCCAGGAGCTAGAGATAGGAAAATAAGAACAGATGGTTCACAATAGCCAGGTTTTTCTGAGAAATCATTTCTCTTTTTATCTCTGTCCCCAGCTAGAGAGGAAGCAGGTCACATTCACAATTTCAGGTGGAAGACTCTTTAAATGAGGGTAAACAGAAGCCAAAGCTGATAGAATCCAGAGAACAAAGGGATCAGAACTGAATGCAAGCTGTGTCCTTTCTAGTTCTCCATCCTGAGCCAATGGAGAAAGTCCCTTTAGAGATTTTCATTAAAAATTTCAAATCCCAGCATTGCGCAGTCCAGCTCTGTTGTAGGACACGAGCCAAGGGGGAAGGGAGGCTTTCACAGGTCCAGTGCAGAAATGACAAGTGACAACTCATCGACCCCAAAGACCTCCAAAACGAGACCATGTCCCATTTCCTGGGATAGGAATTCCCTCCAAAGAGACTCTTGTTCCCCTCACCTGGTCTCGATGACGAAGCCCATTTTCTTTCCTGCAGAGTTGAAGCAAAACCGGACTTTCCAAAGCCTGAAGTTTGACTCACAGGCCAGCAGCACATTAGTCTGTGAAGCCCCCCACCTCCCACCCCCTCACCTTCCTCTCTATAACTCTGTTCTTTTCCACTTTAAAGCATTATCTCATCTTACCATTGCCGCTTTTTTTTAAGTTCAATGTCAATAGCTAGTTAGGAGAGGGCAGAAGGGTCAGGGTTTAGGGCTCCAAACCGTCCTTGACGTTTTTCTGTAGACGGATCTGCTGTTTGCATCAGCCCCATAAAAAATAAAAAAAAAGAAATAAAAATCCCTCTTTACTATCTGAGAAAAGATCAGAACAGGAAAATGTCAGTTTGAGAGCTGACAGAATTCTGATAAGAAAGAACTGGAAATAAGAGAAAGGAAGGAAGAAACGCTGTCACTTGGAGTTTTTAATTTAATGTTTTTAGACAAATACGTTTCCCACTGAGCGCGTTTGTGTTTTTCATACACGACTCTTCCATCCCTCCACCTCTTTTCCAAATGCCCTTCTTGAGAGAAAGCCTGTCTATTTTGACTTGATTTGATTTGATTTTTACGGTCTTTCCACAACCTTTCAAAGATCTGGAAGGGTCAGCCCTCCTGGCCTGAGAGCTGTGAGCACATTCACTCCGTGGCATTTCTTCTTCTGAGCCCTGGAATCATTTCTACTTTCAGAAGTATCTCTACATATTTTTAGAGTTAGGGAGATAATTTAAATTCTCAGGCTTAATTGAACCGACAGAATAGAGAATGGACCGCTCCAGATGGAAACACTTTCTGAGTGTGACGACCTCCGAGTTCAAATTTAATACCTACATAATAAAGGCTTGAAGATAATATAATGGGCATTGTTTCTGTTGCCTCTTTTTTTTTTTTCACTTGTGTAGCAACTTTACTGTTAGAGGAAATGGCCGGTGTTTTTAAATACAGGCTACACGAAACATCAAGAAGTGACCCCCATTAAAAGGTATACTTTTCATGAAGAAAAGTCCAGGTCTTTGATGAATAAAACACTCGGTAAGAGTTAAGTGTTTTTCTGAACGGAGGAAAAAAAATCTACAACTTTTCCTGAAAACTAGGCAGTTTCCCAGTTCACATCCAAAAGCTTCACTGAGCACCTATTCTATGCCTGGTATTCTACCAGGTGCTTAATGTCATCTCACTTAGATATGACTATCCACCTTATACAGCTGAGAAGAATGAGGTGAAGAGGGGTGGCTTTGCCCAAGATGATGGGGAAGTGGCCCGAGAGACACAAGGTGCACGCCTGGCGGGATTGCTGAGCCTCCCCTGTGTGCCGGCCATGTTTGACATTTAGTGATTTTTGTTCTCCATCTTGATGCAGGGCACCTTAAATGTCCTATATTTGGCTGTTTTTAGTAACTCACAAAAGCTTGTGAGAGCTACTTTTTAAGTTGTTTACTTATTTACTTATGTATCTGGCTTCGTCAGGTTTTAGGTGCAGCACACGGGATCCTCAGTCTTCGTTGCGGCACTCAGAATCTTTAGTTGAGGCATGAAAACTCTTAGCTGGGGTATGTGGAACCTAGTTCCCTGACCAGGGATCAAACCCAAGCTCCCTGCGCTGGGAGTGCAGAGTCTTAGCCTCTGGGCCACCAGGGAGATCCCTAGAGCTACTTTTCAAATTTAACTATGTGTTCTTTTTTTTGTTTGCTGTGTCTGGCACCCCTGACATCCAGGTTGTAAGACCCCAAATCCAGAGGTTCGCCCTTTCTTCTACATGAAGAAATGGATTTTTCTGGACACTTGATGAAACAAACAATGCACACACTAGGCCTGATCTGTAGTAGTTAGGAGTGTGGGCTCTGCAGTTGTTGGGACTGCAGCCTCATCCTTGTTCCACCACTTGCAAGCTGTGTGACCTCAGGCAAGATTCTTAACCTCCCTGAACCTTGGGCTCCCTGGCTGTAAAGTGAGGATGTGGTAAAGTAAGAGTGGGGCCTACTTCATAGCGTCGTATGGAGATTTAAGAAGAGAATGCATGTAATAAAATAACCCAGTTTCTGCTACATAGTAGGGTTTCAAGAAATATTAGCTATTATCTTCAAAATCATTCTATGATAGCTCTTCAAAAGCATAACTCTGCTCAAGCATCCTTTTGCTTTAAAACATCAACTACCTGTAAGAGACGGTGCAAATCCCTTAACTCTGTCTGTAACATCTTAGGCATACTGGCCCCACCAAACTTGGCAAGCTATTCCCTACTACCACACATAGGAGACAGCCAATTAATGACTGTCAGCATAGCCTGTTGAATACAGCTCTGAATTTGACTAAGGAAAACAATTATGTTTTCAGACTAAAGTGTGAAGTCTTTTTCTGCCAAATAGGATGAACTGATAGTGGGTCCTTGGGCCTCCTTGTCCTTAAAGGTGGACTTTTGAACTGAAGATGCCAGATATCTTAGTATGTGCTGGGATCCTCTGAGCAAGACCACCACAGTGGAGTAGTCAAAATGCTAGAGAAAGTGTCAGTAGGAAGGCTTCTGTGAGGAAAAGAGTTAACGTTTTGACTGTCCACCACCCTCCAGTCTTACCACCCCTCCCTCTGACCAAGCCCATCTGAGATTACGCCTCCTGGCTTGGAAGCAGGCAGGCTATAAACACGAAGGAGGAATTTTACTGGCCCTTCCTCAACTCACTATTTTATTGTCTGGCATTTCCGCTACCTTCTCTGGAAATTGACAAAAACGTCTTCTATGAAACTGCATTCGGCTTTGCAGGCTAGCATTCGCGTCGTCAGCAAGGGCCTCCTCTGTAGCTGCATTGTCGTCTCTCGCACTTGTCACGCTGTCTTCTGGTCCCCCTGTGTTCTTGGGAGGCGCCAGCCACTGGATGCTTCCATCGCTGGCCTGGGAGACACGGAGAAGCACCAGGCCCTGGCAGTACCCCCATGCATGGGGCAAACCCTTGAACCCCGGGATGTGGGACTAGGCGGGAGGTTAATTCAGAAGGGGGGGGTGGGAAACCAGCCAAAGAGCCGGCATTCCCCCTGCAAGAGAGAAGAAGCGGCAGGCCAAAGGCGCACCCCAGTGAAAACCAAGGACACAAAACAGGCCTCTTTATAGACACATGACCTGCATCCCTGAGGCCCTGCTCTTTACGGATTCATGCACTGGCATAAGTTCTAAATTGCTGCCAGTTTCACAACTGTTTTTAATTTAAAGGCCTCCAGGCCATGATATTCCAGGGCAAAGAAAGATTTTTCGTCAAGCAGAGCAGAAGAACAAGATCAGAGCGCCCCCACGGCTTGCGACAGCCGATTTCACCCTCTCCGCTTAGGAAATCGTAATTAATTTCTCCCCATCTCCAAATGTACTTCCATTCGGAGATAAGCGAGCATGCTGGAAACCACTCAGAGAAGGCTCCGAAGGGCAGAGCAGTCAAGCGCAGCAGCTATAAACATAACTTCTTTTTCAAAAAAAAAAATAAAACAGAAGGACATCTCAGAGTTTTCCAGAAGTTAAGACAGTTGCAGTCTGAGCTATAACATCCACGATCTCCGGAGGCCAAAGGAAAGAAACTGGTGCTGTAACACCCCAGGACTGGAGTTCAAACAGACAGGGAAGGCCTGACAAATCCCTCTGCGGTGGTGGGCGGGGGGGAACACAAGCAAGGCGGCTCACCTCACTTTACAGTAACCAAGTTGCGAAAGAATAGGAGAGCGAGCCAGGGCAATTATACAGACATTTTATTATCCACCGCTGCCTTTTGAAAGGCCAAGTATGAACTTCTAAAAGTTCTAGTTGGGAATTTCTTTACTTCCTCTTCCTCCCAGCTCCAAAGAAAAGGCCAGAAGAACCAGGGCCTTGCCCAGTGTGTTCTGTACCTGCCTGACGTTTAGAAAAGGCACTCTCCCTGGAGGGACGTTGAGGAGAAGATGCCCCTACTAGGTAGGCTGCATGCCTGAAGGACTGATACATCCCATGAATGAAGAAGTTACCTGTCCCTCCAAGTGGCCACTGCCCTGTGTCAGGACACGCCACAAGGCAGCCTGATAAGTAGAACATCAGCTGGTTTCAGCCTCCATTTGTCCCGTCAGCCAGGCACACTTACCAAACCAACAAAACACCAAGCATGCACGGAAGTCCTAACAGGAACGACGCCTCCAACACACTTGTGTGACGCATTGACCTTGTACAGCTGATTGCCTCCTTCCTCCCAACCATCAGAGCCTATTTTTCCCAGGACATTTTTGCCCAATTCCCTTTGAGTGATGATTGGATATTCACAGCCAAGGGTACCAAAGGAAAGGAATGGAACTGGGGTTAAAAGGGCAAAATTTCACCCCAGCCCATTCGTCGTAGATAATGGAGCTGGTAGTGATGTGTGATGTTCAGCAGCCTCATGCAGGCCTCCCCATCCATCAGGAAGAAACCTGTGCTGCCCACATCAGAACAGAGGGGTTTGGAGTGTCAGTCTCATTCACACAGACAAAGCTGATATAAAGAGATGTACAGCTCTGAAAACAAAGCCACAACCTCGCTTTAAGCCTTCCTTGCACAAACTGCTCCTGACATTCCCAAAGAAGATCATCATATAAAGAAACAGTGGCACTGACCATGTGAAGCACCTGGAAAGACCAGGGTGGCAGAGCAGAGCTCGGGTTGCCCTGGCAACACCAATGTGATCACGCCCTAAAGGGTGGACAAGATGGGCTGGCAGAGGAAGCTTAGTGGCAACAGTCACCACCTCTCAACCTCTTTGCAGGAGTTGGCTTCACACCCACTCAGGTCTTCTATGTCCTCCCTTCTGCATCTGTGGCCTCAGGACCTCCACTGGCAGGCGGGGCCCAGAGACCAGGTGTTCTGGATCCTTTTAGTGAGTCTAGACCAGACTGGAGAGTAAAAGCAAAAAAAAAAAAAAAAAAAGAAGAAGAAATGAAATAAGAGGATCCCTGGTGAATGGATCTGAGTCCTGAATTTCTTCCCAACGTGGCTTTACATTTTCCCCACAAATATTTGGATCTGTGCATAGAAAGTCAGATTTCGTGGAGAAACTTGCTCTCTCGATGACCCCTGGGTCCAAGAGTTGGCTGGAGACAGAAACGACTGGCCAAATCCTGGATGGATTCAGCTGGGCTCAGTCCCCAAAGGCTTTGTTCTTCAATCTGTTTATACAGTTTCCCGTAGGAGTCTGTAATTTTAATCAGTAAATATCTCCCTTGATTTATCACCTTCTATTGACATAGTGGTAATTCAAGCAGTGGAACTAAAGCTGGGCCTGCTGTGTGTTTTTTCCCCTCCTTGTGCCCGGCCCTTGTTTGATTTTTCTCCATCCTCTTAGGTAATTGGTCCGCCTCTGATACTCTCTGTATGACCGGCTGTGGTCAGGGGTCAGTGGGCTCCCCCTTCCAAAGAGCAGAATATTGTAACCAATCACAATGCAACTCCATCTCAAGTTGGCAAAAACCAGAGCAGACAAACCACAGACTGATGGGACCCAGTGGATTTCGTTTTTAAAGTAGAAATCCAAGATGCTTATAAAGAACACTGTTATCCTCTCTAGCCCCAGAGACAGTGTGGAGACTTAAGCTGCTGATTTAGTATCTCTGAGTTGAACAGGGAGATCCTCCGTCCCAAACCTTCTGGACCTGCCAATTTCCACATTAACGATTGATCCTCTGTAAACACCAGGTTGGAAAAGGCCTGGAACTCAGTTCTACTTTATATTAAGGCATTTATTTATTTAGTATTTATACTAGTAAATTGGTTTTAAAAATATGCCTTAGGCCCACTGTATCTTGATTTTAGCATCATTTGACCTAAAATGATCTTGTTGGCCAAGATAAAAAAACGAGGCTTTGCTAGTCATAGAGCTGGGTGAGGGTTCAAAGCTGACTTGATATGCATTAGGGTTCTGGGCTAAGGCGGTCATACTCATGTCCACAGGTGGACTAGAACTAAAAGGAACGGACTGATATTGGAGGACAGGGTCTAGATTCCCAAAGGATCTCAGTGAACTGAAATGATGGGCTGAAACTTCAAAGGCCAAAATAAATAGGAAGTCCTGAACTTTGGTTTCCAAAATCAAATGACAAAGCACTGAACACGGGCAATCTGTTTAAGCATAAGTTTTTTGTGAAGCTGTGTGTTAAAAGTTTAGGGGTGGACAAATTCAGTAGATGCTAACTGCATTAACGGTGGCTGCCAGATTACTAATAAAATCTTAGGTTGTGTTGGTAGAAATATGGTTCTCTCCAATCATCATCTCTCCAAACTTGACTTTCATTGAAAATTTTCACCTTTTTATCCCCTATTAATAACTAGAACCATGCCTACTACTACAGAAGCTTATTTAAGTGTCATTTAGGTGGAGGGATGGATGAATAAACAGAGGCAAGGATGGATTACAAGGGAAGAAAGTGACCCACTGGTCAACACATGTCTAAGGTCCTATATCGTGTTCCGTTTTGAATGCTGATTTTAAGGATGGACATGAATAAACTAGAATGGGTCAAGAGAAGAATGTCCAGATAGTGAAGGGTTTGAGAATCATCCCTAGGGGAACAAGTTGAAGGAATTGGTACATTTAATCAGAAACAGGAGAAGGCCAAGAAATCTCGGGCTTTTCTGGTAGCTTGGTGGTAAAGAACCCACCTGCTAGTGCAGGAGATGCCAGGTTCGATCCCTGGGTTGGGAAGATCCCCTGGAGAAGAAAATGGCTACACACTCCAATATTCTTGACTGGGACAGAGGAGTCTGGTGGGCCACAGTCCGTGGGGTCGCAAAAGAGTCAGACATGACTTAGTGACTAAACAACAGCAACAAAGTGGTCTTGGCACTGGGAGAGAAGAGAGAAATGTCATCTAGATTTAGAATTGTGAAGGCAGGTGCACACGAGAGGGATCAAAGCAATTTACATTTCTTTGGCGGCTACAGCTAGAAGCACATGGTGGATTTTTGCAGATACCTACCTGTATGTCAGCTCAGAACAAAGAGGAAATCTCCACCAGTCAGAAGGGTCCCCTGGTGCCAGTAGAGAAGTAGCCTGATGCTACCAGTGGATCTTTCTCTTTCTGGTTGTCATAAGCAGCTCCCATCCAGAGCAGCTCCACCCCTCGGATGCCTCCACAACTAGCCGTCAGTTCTTCTTTCTCACTGCTTTACTTCAATAGTGCTTTACATTAGATTTAGTTTGCATGTCTGTCTCCTTCACCAAGTTACAAGTTCCTTGAGAACAAGGCCTGTGCCTTTCATATTCTTTATACATAGTAGACACTCGATCAACATTTACTTTATTTGCTGAGTTAAATACAACCTGGCTGCCCCTTTGATTCAAGTCTAATACCAAAAAAATTGTTTGGTCTAGTCTGAGATCTGTGGAAACACAGAGGCTCTGGAATGGCAATATAGCTATGTTGGCATGCCTCCAGAGTTCTGTATTTGGGGGAAGACTCATCTGTGAAGCCATTCTTCCCATCTCTAAAGTAAGGATACTTGTATTTTTGAGGTTTACAATGCTGTGTACATAATGTTTCATATTCTTTCAAGTAGAGGTAACCTCTGAATTTAAGGTACCATTATAATGATATATGTCACATTAAAGAACATTTTCTCCTTCCTGTTTACCACCAGCATTCTTTTTTTGCTCCCAAAGTTCCCACTGTGAAATCCTGGAAAATTCATTTTGGGACTTCCCTGGTGGTCCAGTGGTTAAGACTCTACAGTTCCACTGCAAGAGGCCCAGTTTCAATCCATGGCTGAGGAACTAAGATCCTGCATGCCACATCACACGGCCATAAAAAGAAAAGAAATTTCATTTCAGTAAAATCATTATCTGCTACTCATCCAAATATATATAAACTAGTGGAATCTCTTTTGCATATGAATGGGAGAGACCTTTATTTTCCCCCTTAAGGGAATTAATAACTATTTGGGCTTTTCTTAATAACTCAAATCATGAAGTAGTTTAGTCTGGGGGATATACAGATTTCACCTTCAGATCATATTAATGGAACAGACTGTCTCAAATGTGCAGATAGACATGTTTCCATGATTTAGTCACGCCAGTGGTGCAAATCCAGGTGGGGCCAAGAATGAAATGATGAAGATAGTTATACTTAGGCTTATTCTGTTGGATGAGAAGAATCACTATGATGCAAGCTTTGTGCTATTTCTCATGATTACATCATTGCCTTCACAGTGCATTATATTGCAGGGTGGGGCTGGACCAGCACTTCAGTAAGAGTTTTCTGGAAGCTCAGTTTTTATGAAGCTTATACTTCTATCATGTTGCCACCTTCTTTCCCAAAGGTGGCAGCATTCTGGTGAATGGCAAAGTAAAAGGATTTTCAGAGAAGTAATTAGTAAAGTACACAGAGGCTAAAAGGAAAAAAAAAAAAAGACAGGCTATTAATCAATAAATAATAATAATAAAATTCAGTTGAGGACATTTTCCTTCCCTGTGTTCTTGGCTATGAGAGAAAGCAAGATTCATGAAGACAGGTCAGGTGACCACATCTTAGCTCTTATTTCTACATAATTCAACATATGATCATGATGAGTGGTAAGAAAGATCAGTCATCCAGTCCCATCACTTCATGGCAAATAGATGGGGAAACAATGGAAACAGTGAAAGACTTTGTTTTGGGGGCTCCAAATCACGGCAGATGGTGACTGCAGGCATGAAATAAAAGACGCTTGCTCCTTGGAAGAAAAGTTATGACCAACCTAGACAACATGTTAAAAAGCAGAGACATTACTTTACCAACAACAGTCCATCTAGTCAAAGCTATGGTTTTTCCAGTAGTCATGTATGGATGTGAGAGTTGGACTGTGAGGAAAGCTGAGTGCTGAAGAATTGGTGTTTTTGAACTGTGGTGTTGGAGAAGACTCTTGAGAGTCCCTTGGACTGCAAGGAGATCAAACCAGTCGATCCTAAAGGAAACCAGTCCTGAATATTCCTTCGAAGGGCTGATGCTGAAGTTGAAATTCCAACACTTTGGCCACCTGATGAAAAGAACTGACTCATTGGAAAAGAAACTCTGATGCTGGGAAAGATTGAAGGCAGGAGGAGAAGGGGATGACAACAGAGGATGAGATGGTTGGTTGGCATCATTGACTTGATGGACATGAGTTTGAATAAACTCCAGGAGTTGGCAATGGACAGGAAAGCCTGGCATGCTGCAGTCCATGGGGTCACCAAGAGTCAGACATGACTGAGCGACTGAACTGAACTGAGCTGAAGAAGGATAAAAATGAGGACTATGGTTTCCTCCTATCTCTTCAGGCTTTCAGGTAGGGCTCTCAGATACCTGATCTTGGGTGTTCATGGAATAATTGCATAGACATTGATCTCTTAATGGTAGATGATGAGTTAATTCATCCCCAAACCCTTCTAACTAGACAGGTGAAGAGTTAGGAGTCACTGAAATCACTCTGCATACTCTACTATTATCATTTACATATAAATGAAAATGTGAGCCTCTCACTGGGAAAACTGGCCCACAAGCAAGAGGAAAGAATGGAGTGATGGTGGAGGGATGTGGCAGCCCCTGGAAAATTCAGAGAATTTCCATCACCAAGAGCCCAGGGTCAATACTGGTAAAAGGATGAGAGAATAGATAAATAGTTGTAGGAACTGGAGAAGAAAGTGTAGCCCAGGAGACACAGTGGCTGGAAGGTGGCTGTGGTATTAGAAGAAGACAGGTTCAGAGTTTGGATCATTCCTTTATATGAGACTGATTCAGCAAATGCTTCTTGTGCTAGATCAGGATATACACAACTACCCGTGCCCACAGGTAAGCAAATAAGAAGTGATGACAAGTTGGAAAAAGTAATATGAGGGAAATAAATAGGCTATTACAGGAGAATACTGAGATTGGGAATGAAAAGGATGGGAACCTATTTCAACAGACTAGTTAGAAAAGATTTCTAAGGAATTACTGTTTAAACTCAAACTTGAAAGCTAAGAAAGAACCTACCTGACAAAGAGAAAAAAGATGAATGGCAGGTGTCTGTGAAGGCCTTGAAGTAGGGAAGCCCTTGGCAAATTCAAAGAATTAAATGGAATGGTACTTCCATTCATTGAGCCCCAATCATGGTCAGAACCTCGTTCAGGTGCTTTATGTGTTTAAAAAGCATTTACTCCTCCCAACCCGTTGAGTAAGCATTGTGTTATTCCTAACAACAATGGGGCTAGTGTGTCTGGAATATGAAGGGCCAAAGAAAGATGGCTCAGTATCAAGCTGGAGAAGTAGGCAGGGCCCAGCAGGGTTGTCAGCAGGAAAACAGAATTAATCTGATTTGGGTTTTCTGATGCTACCTCTGGCTGCTCATTGATGAACAGACCAAAGCAGGGTGAAAGAGGAAGTGGAGGGGCCATTTGGAAGGCTTTTGGATTCTAGACGAGCATAGATGTGGTTGGGCAGGGAGATGGTAGAGGAGGTGGCGGGAAGTGGAGATTTGAGGCGAGTTTTGGCTGTGTTGAGATTTGAGAGGCAGCCCAACAGTAAGGACACAGAAAGAAAACACATGGACTCAAACCTCATACCAGCTGCCCCCCACCATGACAGCGAGGGAAGGGAGAGAGGGTTGAGAAACAGATGCTTGGAAACTGGACGATGTTCAGGCACCTAACCAGGATCCTACCTCACTGTCAATCTAAGCCTTAAAATATCCATTGCCTGCATGTTGTGGTTTGGCTGCCCTAGTTCCTCTCTTGTTTTTTTTTTTTTGTTTGTTTGTTTTTGTCAAATGGACACACACTCTGGCATGCACCCTTCCTGATCCACTGAGCTCTGAGCAACAGTCAACAATAAGGCTTGTCTCCATGCAGGGGAGAGAGATAGCTACCCAGAAAAAGAGGGGGGGAAAATGAAGACTGAACTGTGAAGACAGCTCACCTGGGGAAACAGGTCCGACTAACCTCCAGCCAATCATTAACTCTGCCCGAGGCCTTCAGGACACTCACACACTCGGGAATTTTAGGAGCCCGGAAACTCAGAGCAAAGTTTATTTTCAGAACATGGCCTGAAGAAGGAAGCAAAGGATAAACAGGGACCAAATGTTTTAATTATTTGAAATGGTTTCCACCCCAACACCATTCCCCAAGTGTTAGAAAGGCTGGCCAGGAGAATTTACGGAAGGGCCTTTCCCCCCAGCTTGCTGCCATCCAGGCTTGCACAGCCCCACAAACCCATTGGCATGACAGCCCCTCAGCAGGATGGGCCGGGTGTGCCCCTGGCTGCCTTGTGACCGTAGCCAACACCAGGCCTCGGAGCCCAGTGAGTTTCCCGGGCAGCCATCTGGAACCATCCTTGCCTTCAGAACAGTAGCCACAGTTGTTTCTCTAGGGACTGCCTCTGAGTTTCCTGCGATACAGTTCTTCATCTGGGTTTTATAGAGAACAGGGTCTTGACCCTGGGATGGAAGAGAGCACAGCCTTGTTAGCAAACTGTCCGGGGAAAACTTTACGGAAAACGAATGTGGTGGAGGCAAGGGAAGTCGGGAAGGGCTGGAAGAGGACAGGCCCGTCACCCGGCACTGGGCCCCAACAGACTCCCCGGGCGTGGCCTTCAGACCAGCGAATCAAGTTCAGATACCTCACAGAGAGCCAGAGGAGAGGACAGACGTGTTGGGGAAAAAATAACTGCTAATATGATAAAATGCCAAGTGGATACGACAGGCCGCAGACCATCGGAGATCAGAGCAAACACAGCTCGGAAAAAGTACAAAAGTCCTTCAGCGTGAGGTAATGAGGCGCGTCTAATTATATTTAAGAAAGAAACAGCAAGAAATGCTTTCAAAGCCTTCCCCTCTTTCTTCCCTTCACGAACCAAGTCCAAATCCCAAACGGAGAGACACCGTAATTTCAGAGAAAGTGAGGAATTTCCGAGAGCATCTCGGGAAACAAGGTTGTGATTTTCCCAGAACTGAGAAAAACTATCACACCAGCCCTTCCCCGCCGGCTCCCTCTTCCCCTCCCCAAAAAAACTCCCATCAGGAAACGACAGGGGGAGGAAGAAAAAAAAAAAACAAAAAACAAAACAAAACACAGGCAGGCAACCCCACCATGAGAAATCAAGGCAGTCGAAATGACATTTGACACCGCCAGGCCACAGCTGCAGAACAAGGGAAGAGTTTTAGGGTGACTGTCACTGACCCATAGTCTCTCACTCCTAACCTTGCTCTCCAACATATGTTTCTCATTTCCTTGCTTATAGCTGGTCCAAGCTAATGATATGTGTTTTGGCCGGGATCCCGTGCTTGGCATACAGCCGGGCTTGTTCTCATTGTCCGGGCTACTTACAGAAACCTCTTTCTCTGTCTCTTTCTCTCTCTCAAAAAACCGGCTTGAAAGAACAGTAAATATGCAAAACAGCCCCCGGACTCTATACAGCTACCATCTTGAACATGGCCCCCTCTACCCTAACACACCCCATCAATAAAGGCCTAAAGAGAACGTCCACGGGTGAGGGGTATGCTCAACACAAAAGCAGTGGAAATTCAAACAAATTGGCCCATTAGAGTCTCACACGGCTATAAATACAGCTCAGCTCCGGCTATTTTGAGGGACGATGGCATGGGAAAGTTCGGCCTGGAATCTTGAGTTTGTCAGAGGAGACGGGTCTCTCCCAAGACATGGGAAGAGGACGGAGCGCTCAGCCGGCCCCGAGGAAGAGGGGCATCGATTCTGGTCAGTTCCAGGGCAAGACTAAAAGTGGACGAGGAGGCGCACCCAGGCCTCGCCCCTGTTCTCCAGGGCCGCTGGCCTTGCCGTTGGAGGCGTGGGCTCTGGTGTCACTCAGAGTGTCCATAACTTTTAAAAAGGCTGAACGTGCCCTTTTGCTCCCTGGAGGTCAATGGACCATTGCACTCTTCCTGAAGGACTGGGCAGGCTGGTGGAGGAGGGGTGGGAACAAGAGTGACCCAGCGAGTCTGGGCAGGCCCCAGCCTACAACCAGCATCTCTGGCTAACCCAGAAGGAAATCCCGAGAAGCCCACTTTTTGCCAGAGACCCCAATGTATGATGCCTGTTATGTGCCTATTTGAAAACCAGGGCACAGTAGTGTGAATTGTGGGAGATAAGGACCCAGCAAAATAAGTAGGCAGACGATGCATATGCAAATGTCAAGAACTGCTTCACATTTCCCCTCAGGGTGTGTCAACAGAAGGCAATTAGCTGCTAACAGTTAGGGATGTGCTAACAGGGCACACACATCTCCTCCTGTACTGAGCTCCTGCAGGCTTGACTTTCGGAGGAACACAGACCACCCCTTGCAGTGTCACTGCTGGGTCTGACCTAGGTCCACGGGCCCCATATCAATTCCTCTTCAGAAAGCGTGCCTGGGACCTCTCTGGATTTACTCATTCAACTAATAAGTTTGAGCACCTGCTGTATACCTAGCACCTGTCATGGCCTGGAGTCACACAGACACAGACCTGCCTGCCTGGATTTTCGATTCCAGGGTACATTTAATCTGCTTTTGACCCCAGAATTTTCTGGAGCCCACATCCCATTTTGCCCAGGACAGCCCAGTTGATAGCTGTTGTCCTGGTATAGATATTAATAGCACTTCTTTTAGCGCTCCAAAGTGTCCCGGTTTGGATGATGAATTCCACAGTTACTCCGTCTAGAGTTCCTCTCTCTGAAGTGCCTTTTGGGGTCTGAAACCTAATCCACAGAGAGAAACGTGCAAAAATACAGCGCCCTCTATTTTAAAGGCTCTTTGGAACTTGCAAAAGTTAAGAGAGGGTTTCCAAATTATCAAGAAAATGGCTTTAGCTGATTAAATTTTAATTAGTTCAAGAGCAGGCTCTGCGGCATCCTGGGCTTGAGTCCTTGCCACATGCTGTAGTCGGTTCTTCCGTGGCAGACCTTGTCTGCTCTGCATTTTCCATGATGCTTCTGAAGCCTCAGAGTGACTGCCCTCTTCCCCCCTGCAGCACAGGCACAGCCAGAGCACACGAGGGCACTTGTCCCCATACAGCCAGGAGGGGAAGAGCCAATTCAGTTGCCATGACAACACCCTTTCCTGAAAACCTCTGAGTGACACTTCCTGGGGAGACAGGAAGTAAGGACAGGAAGACACCAAGGTCACTCTCTTCCCATGTCCAGCTTTCCCCACCTCCCGGACTTGTCTGATAGTTGACCTTTTCTAGCTCAGTCTTTCTTCTTCAATTGCCATCAGCTTTTGTCATGGGGGTAAAAGCAACCAACTGCTTCTGTCCCCTTCTTCACAGCCAGCCAGTGAAACCCCCAAATAGTTCAGTAATATGCCACATGGAAGTCACGAGGGAGGGAAAGATGCTTCAAAAATTAGGTGGCTGATTCCAAAGTGGGGGGAAATAAAACAAAACACTGAATTGAGTGCTTGCACTTTTGTAATCAATGTTATAAATTATGACAATAATAATTCAACAAATGTTATTGAACACTTACTGTGGGCCAAGCACGGTGGTAGAGCTTGAGTGTAGAGTATTGAATGGAATGGATAAGGTCTCTACTTTCTCGGAGCTTACTTACAGTCCCAAGGGAGATGGACACCAAAGGGATAATCCCACAATAAATCCACACCTGCAGATTGTGGTGAGTACCACAAAGGGAAAGTGCAGAGTGTGAGAGAAAGTATAAGGAGAACTAATTTCTATTTGGGTGAGCCAGGGAAAGTCCCTCTAATAAAGTAACTTTAATCTAAGACCCAAAATATGAATAAGAAGTAAACAAAGTCCATTTATGTATAGTCCATGAGTCTCTACCATACTGGGCATCACCTTAATGCTTTACTAAAATATTTCGCTTTGAGACTAGAAGAGTTTTGCAGTTATGATCTTCAAACCTGAATGTTGATAACCTGCATCAAAAATAATGCAAGGGGTAAAATCCCTCCCTTCTGGGTCGCTAGCTGTGTGTGACGTTCCTAGTGCAGAACTGTATACAGGAATGTATAAAGGACTCAGAGCGTGGCATTCACATGTCTAGAACTATTTTAGCAAATATAGGGTCTCTCATATCTGAATCCCCAGCAACTAGCATGATTCAAAGTATTATCACCAGATAGTAGTTTTGTGCATTAAGTGCTCAATATACTTTGAATGAATAAAGGAATCAGTGAATCAGTGACTTTTATAGAAAGTCTTCTATGGATCAGGCCCTGTGACAGGTAATTTCACAAATACCCTCAAATTTCAACACCATAACATTATTGTACCCATCTCAAGGCTGAGATTCTATGTGCTTAGACTAAACTAGAGTTCTAAAAATAAGTATAAAATATAACCCTAAGGATATCCGGAGAAGCAGGTAGAAGAGAAAATGCACTTCCAAGAGTATTTTGAAATAGCAATCGAAGGTGGAAGCCAATGAACTGAAAAGGTACAGAGAGTCACAGAAGTGGGATGAGAAAGCCTTTAGAGGGAGAAGAAGTGTGAGGCAAAATGGATGGGCAACATTGCTAAAACCTGAAGCTCCTGAACATTTTGTAGATGAGCATGATGTAATTGGAGTCGTCCTTGGGACATGTGTTGAATATACCCCTAAAAGTCTAGGGGTGGGAGAGTTGGGTTTGGAGAGAATGGAGATAGAATTTGGGCTCGGTGGAACGTTTAAGTACAGAGGAGCTTCAGAAACTATCATGTTAAAAGACTGGCATTTATGGGGCAGGTGGTAGGTAATATGGCCATGTTGTTAAACAAAGGTAATGAGAGGAAGTATGAAGTCAGAAGTAGCTCCAAATCTCACTGGCTTAAGAAAGAACATTGGAGAAAGAAGGAAACCAAGCAGATGATTTTATATTTTAAGAGGCTCCTCTAGTCTGAAAGAGGCAAGTCTTACTGCGAATGATTTAGACAAAAGAAAGTTTCAACAGAGGTAGTTTATTTCATCAATGATGACAGTGGGAAACAGTCATTTTAGGGTTGGAAATCTCTACATTTTAAAACCACTCATGTTAAACTGGGAATGAATGTGAAAGAGAAATGTCTGAAAAGGTTCAAGGGGGTCAGAAAACACCCGAAGGCAAAAATAATTGCCCCTTGTAGGGAACTGTGATGTTCCAGAGGATTTTCTGCAGAAACGGGCATGGGTTTAAACCTGCTGCTCTTCTGTTGAATTCCTGCAGTTCCCTGAGATGAGGACAAGTTCCATAATTGTTGTAGCTTTATTGTTTTTCTTCTACAAACCTATTTGTGAAAGTGCCATAAAATTGTCTTACCCAACGCTCTCAGTTTCAGGAAATATAATACACAGCAGATCAGGAGAAATTATTCTTTTTTCCCCCCTATTCCACAGCCTCTTGGCACAAGTTCAGCATTGAAATGGTTAAAATATCAGCACATTTCACTGGTCTTGGGTTACTCATAAACATTCAGCAAAGCAATTTCACTCAATCGCACATATTAACTGCTTAAGTTCTTCTCTCTGAGGATGTGGACTGTTATTTTATGCCAAAAGTCCTGTAATTAAGTTTGACATAAGCGCATGGATTAAATATGTGGTTGTGGGGGGGTGGTGCGGGTGGAGACGCGGAATGGAAGGTTTTCTGTCCTCGCCTTTCTACCATATGGAGACTGTAACCAAATAATGTGCAAAAATTTTTAAGAGAATTTCCGATCTTATTACTCAGAGTTGTTTATCAGGTAATTCATAAGGCCAGTACAGTTACAAAACCAGTTTTTCTTTCCCCCCATTTAGCAATAAGAACAACAACAAAACACTCCCCTCACAGCAGCCACGGACCCTCATAGTAGAGTCTTTATGAGGCAAAGAACAGAAGCTCTACTAGAAATTCTTCCAATGGGCAGGCGACTTTGGCTATAGTTTGGAGCTAATTTATCAAACTGATCTAATTCAGGGTTATATTTTAAATGCTAGAACCATGATGAGAGTGCTGCGCACTGCAGTCACATTGCACAGTGATGCTGTGCATCAGCTACATCAAGGCAGGCAACACTGGAGGTACTTTGTTCGGAAGGGACTTTGATCGTGTCCAGAATTTCCTTGTCTGAAGGGTCCTCAGGTGACTCTGAAAAGGCCTGAATCGCGTAAGTAGCATAATAACAAATTTACTTTCAACTTCTGGCCGCATACATGAAGGTTTCTTGTGGTTTCAGAGAGGAGTGCTCTTGTTCCTCCCTTCCTAAAAACAGCTGAAAATAGCTTTTTCAAATGTTTGAGAGAGAAAACATCCTCCTTGCGTTTCCCCCAAATCGGAGGGCACACGCAGGAGATTAACCCTAAAAGGGAGGTTGGGCATCAGGCCACCTGCCAGCTTCCCTCCTGGTGAATCTGCTCCAGAGCCCTTCCCCAGTTCCAGATCTTTCTCTTCACTGGTTTAACCGAGTTGGTTGCATTCTTGGTGGCTTCATCTGCTATAAACTTCTTTAAAATATCAAGAAATGTTCTTTCAAATCATCACCTGTCTCGAGTTCTTTATCCTATTGCTCTGAAAAATGTCACTGCAGCCATCCCAGCTGCCTTCTGATTTGTCTCCGTTTCTCTGAACTCAGCTCAGAATCTTTTCCTTTTGGAGGCCTACAGTCAAGGCTGCTCATAACATTGGGAACCCTGTAAATCTCCATGTTGCACTGATTTCTGGAGTGGGTTTCTGACCATTTTAGCATGTCCATTTTTATTTTATAATAAGTAGCTCACACTGAGTGCAGTGTTGAGATAAAGCCTTGATATTTGCTGCACAAGAGTGAGAATAATTTACTTAGACTCAATACAACCCTCTGTATTCCCCATAATTTGGGGCAATATCTACCTCATCATTCAAAAGCCCATCCCAAGCCCTTCAGGAATACTCCTGTTTCTTAGTTTATCTTTCTTGTTTTATAACTTTTATTTCTGCTCATTAAATTACATAAGCCTGTTACTAGGCCCACAGCCTTAATGTCTTCCAGGCATTCTGCATCGTACTCTACTTTATTATCCCCAACCTGGTACAAAATATAATTACCTTCAACTCTACTATCTGTGTTGTTGTTGGGAATTGTCTTGTTCTCTTAAATGGCTTTCACTTTTTCTTTGATATCTTATGTAGTCCTTTCTATTCCAAACCTTACTCTCTAGAGGATTCAGTTCATAAGATTTTCCCAAGAGAGGTAATGAAAGGCAAAGCCCCACCCCAGAGGTGGGCTCTTACTTTGATCATGAGGAGCAGGGAGAAAAAAACTCTCATGGTTGGCAACTCATTGAGTCCAGTCCAGTGACTTGAAATTAAGGGGACCGATCCAGGTCACTCAGAGGGTTGGGCACTTTCAGCTTTCTAACCATGTCTGGTTGCTTTTGTCATGGACCCACGTCCGTCATTTTATCCTGTCAGTGTCCAAGTCCTCCATAACAGCTCCAGAAAGAAACAAAAGCCAGTCACTTTAGGCACCAGGCTGGGTTGCACGTAGCTGATTTCAGTGGGGCCAAGTGTGGTATATTAAGAATCCAGTGGTTCCAGCGTAGTTGTGTAATCCCTCTTGGAGGCCTGTTGAAACCTTTTCTGCACTTGAGCCTTTTCTCAGCTTGGTTCCTGAATAAGAGCTTATCCCCTTGTTCCCTCTGAGATGCTGTCACATTTTGTCTCCAGGCTGAGGTCATTCCAGAAATGCATGGTCCATGCATTTCTCCCAAGCTTCTGTCTTCCCTCCGACATACTTGCATGCCTGAGAATTTGTTAGGAACTTTCGAGGCCTGTGCTCACAGGTTTCTAAATCTGACCATGACCACATTGAAACGAATGGTCATTTTCCCTGCAGTCTGTACAGAGCAGTTTTTGGTTTGTCTTCTGGACTATGATTCAAAATTACACACCCCTGGTCTTGTTGGTGGGCTTCCCAGGTGGTGCTAGTAGTAAAGAACCCATTTCCCAAGGCAGGAGACTCAAGAGACATGGGTTTCCTCCCTGGGTTGGAAAGATCTCCTGGAGGAGGGCATGGCAACCCACTCCAGTATTCTTGCCTGAAGTATCTCATGGACAGAGGAGCCTGGTGGGCTACAGTCCATAGGGTCGCAAAGACTCAGACATGACTGAAGCGACTTAGCACACACATGGATGTTGGTGAATGGGGGTGTGTAATAGTGCAGTGAATAAGAATGTAAGCTCTGAAGCCTGACACTTGGGTTCAAATCTCAGCTCTGACATTTATTAGCTGTCTGACCTCAAGCATGTTAACTTAACCCTCATGACTCATTTGCCTTATCTGTATAATAGAGAATAATAGTACCTCCATCTTGGGGTCATTGTGAGGATTAAACACATCAAGAGTTAATGAGAGTGCTTGGTGCATGGCAAACCTTCAATAAGTGTTGGCCATAGTCCAGATATTCTGAGGAATCTCAACTACCCCTTAGCTGTTTTTGGTTTGAGATGAACAGGTCCTTCAAAGATCTAAGATGCTCAAGCTCTTGAAGGGATGAGGGTTGAGCACATCCCTGTTGCACTTTACTTGGCAACATTCAAGCACAACCTTACATCAAAACTGATAGTCAGCACGTGACTCAACCTCTCACAGCCTAGTGTTATTTAAGGACATGGAGACTAAGGAAATGGAAAAGTTGGTGTGAAAATAATCATAGGACTTCATTTCAAAATTATTGTTTCCTCTGCTGCCCATGGATAGCAACTGCAGAGTTCTTAGGTGGACTCTCTGTAAAAGCCCAGAAACTCACTATGGTCTCAGGGTGGGCTACCAGGGTCTGCAACCCCCAGCAAGACTTTCAGCCAACCTCTTAACCTTCACTGCCAAACTGGGATGATTCACCACCATGCCTACCTCACAAGACTATTACAAGCAAGCAAGAGAGTATAAACATATGGAAATATAATCATTGTTATTATGAAATACATAACTTCTACTAAATTATCTTGAAATCAATAATAATACTTTTAAGATTAATTTATTTCTTCATATTTATACAGGATATTGCTAAGTACCCTTGGAGTACTCCGTCTCTCCCATCTCACTGTCCAAATTCTACCCTTTCTTAATGTCCAAATTAAGCCTCACTTCCTCTGAAAAACCATCCCTGCACATACACACAAACACAACACTAAACTTTCACCCCTTTGAACTATTAGCTCACTTACTACTGTTGTTTTCAAAGCAACTACTGTTGCTTTGACATTCAATCATCAATTCAAGAAGCTAGCAAACCTTTTTTGTATTGGTTCAGATAGTAAATATCTTAGGTTTTGTGGGCCATACTGTCTGCTATTGTAGCCCAGCAGCACCTGAAACAATTTGTAAATGAATGGGAATAGTGTTGCATACTGATAAAACTTTATTTATAGAACAAGTAAGGCCCAGAGACTATAATTTGATATTTCTAATCAATAGCCTGGCTTTATTGTCAAAAGTCTTTATTTGTGCTCTTTTTATCTATTACTCAATTAGATTGTCAGGACCTCAAAGACAAGAATCTTTGTTAGATGTTTGTAATGCCGTATTCCCTACTTTTCTGAGCCTTGCACCTGGTTCAGTACATATATGTTAGACTAGACTGTCACGTGGGATATTTTTATGAACAGATGAACTTAGGAAACCAAACCAGGCCGAATGCCCTGAAGAGTTAAGTCAGGAAAAAGAGATGTGTAGTCCTAACAGAATGAGAGATGGCCATCTGCACGTCAAACACATAAATGTGGGAGAACGTTGCCCACTGATCACTGTCAAATCCTGAGGGAAAACCTATGGAAAACACCTGAGGACCACATGTTCCTGAAATCTGAGTTCTGTGCATGAGTAATGCCATAGAAGGCCAGGAACATGGGGAGTCTGAGTCTTTGCTAAGGACACAATTATACCTCAACTCACAGATGTTCTCTAGAAGCAATTCTTCTTCTTCTTGAATTTAGAATAACTTCACTATCGTTTCCCATTTAGATTCATCTGAAAATAATTTTTTTTTTAAAAATTTGGCTGCTCTGGGTCTTAGTTGTAGCATGTGGGATCTAGCTCCCTGACCAGGGATCGAACCTGGGCCCTCTGCACTGGGAGCTCAGAGTCTTAGCCACTGGGCCACCAGGGAAGTCCCTGAAAATAAATATTTTTATTTGTAGAAATATGACACTCCAGGAGCTAGTACCATAGTAGCTTAGAGCATCAGGGCTTGGAGTGATACCTAATGCAAATCGAGGAGCCTTTGAGTATGTCACTTAACCTCTTTAAGCTTCAGTGTTTCTGTCTATGAAATGGGAATTTTGTGAGGATTAAATGAGTCCAGGTATATGAAGAACTTAGTATAGGGCTCAGGACAGAGTAAATGTCCAGTAATTATTGGCATCTATGATAGCAGCAGTAGCAGCAAAGTCACAGAGTAAAAAGTAGTTCTTTAAACATATGACCCAGGAATTCCACTCCAAAGCATATACTCAAGAGAAATGAAAACTTATGTCCACATAGAAGCTTGCACACAAATGTTCATAGCAGCATTGTTGACAGTAGCCAAAGAGTTGAAACAACCCCACTACCAATCCACTGTTGAATGGAGATGGTCTATCCACTCAATGGAATATTATTCAGCCACAAAAAGCAACAAAATACTGAAACATGTTCCAACAGATGAAAAACATTATGCTAAATGAAAGAAGTGAGTCACAAAGGCCACATATTGTATGGGATGAAGTGTCTAAAACCATCAAATTTGTAGAGACAGAGAGTAGATCAGTGGTTGCCAGGAGCTGGGGTGGAGGAGGAGGGCCCATGCACAGGGTAGGGGAGGATGAGGGGTGACTGCTAATGGCAATGAAACTTTTGGGGGGATGATGAAAATGTCCTAAAAATAGACAATTGTTGTCATTGTACAACTCTGTGAAATACTAAGACCACTTTAAAAGAGTCAGTTTTATGGTAAAAATTATATCTCAGTAAAACTGTATATTTTTTAAAGGCATTTCCTTTAAAAAAGTGAATTAACTTATCTGCTCTAATTAAAAAATAATCTGTAGTATATACCTTCTTTGCCCTTGATATGAGTTAGAAGTTTATAGTTTAAGCATGCCATTTTAAAAAATGTGTTATGGATACGTATATTTTAATAGCAGATTAGTTATCAAAGTTCATATATCCATAGTGTTTAAGTAAACTTACCAAGGAGGTATATACATAAGGTTCATTTATAAACTCTAGTTAGTTTTAAGAATTACTCACAGTCAGGAGCTGTGTGTTGAGGGTCTGCTGTATGCTGGCACATTACGTAGGACATAGGGACGTGGGAGAAGTAAAGTCCTAGAGTCATGAAGCTCAGCATTCATATATATGCAGTTTTTTTGCACAGCACACCAACCATGATGATTTGGTCATGTTCCAGTTTATGTCATAAGAACAATGGGATTTTTCCCCAGTGTAAATCATATTATCATCTTATCATCATGCCTTTTCAAACTCTTCTCTCCAGGGCACACCACCCCCATCCCCAGCTGAAAATATCAGTTCTGGATTCTAGAAACTTCCATACGTTCAGGATCTCTACGTTTTACAGAAAGAAAATGTGCACATATGTACAGCCACCAGGCGATGTATATATATAGAGAGATTGCATTTTCTCCCTAGAGAACTTGCGGTAAAAAGAGTCTCAAATTTTTATAAACATAAAAATCCCCTGGGGAGGCTTGTTCACCATGCAGATTCCCGGGCCTCAGTCCAAAGAGGCAAATTCAGTAGGTCTGAGAAGGAGCCCAGGAGACAGAGTGTTTAACAAGCACCTGAAGTCACTCTGTGCAAGAATACGGGAGCCACACTTGGAGAAATACTGCTCTCAAAGATGAGAACCCCGTGCATTGCCGGCTATATATTGAGCTCCAGCTTTCAAAGTGGCACTGTCTAGGCACTTCAGAGACACGTAGACATAGAGTGTCTCCCGCAAGGAGCTCATAATCAAGTCTGGAAAACTTGGAAGACGCAGCATGATAACTCCCTGTATACTCTGGATCATCAATAACCAGTGAGTGACTGAGACCCAAAGGGCAGGAAGGACTCAGAAGAGCCAAACCACTCTGTGAGCCCAGGTGGTAAAGAACTCCAAGAAGGAGACAGATTCCTCAGCCTAACCTTAAAAGGTAACAGTGACTATAAAGAAGAAAATGTTAAGGATCTGGAACAGATAGTGGGGGAGATTTGTCTCAGAGCAGACAGCTGTAGTGTGTTTTCATGTGGAACAAAAAGATGCCCTCGCTTGGTATAATTTTCTACTTAATTCTGCTGAAAGGATCGGAAGGATAAAGGTCAATGCTGGGCTTACCCTCTACTTGTCTGAAAGTGAGTGTTTGAAGCACTATGAAAGAAATTCATGAATAGAGATTGCTGATGAAAAAGTCTTAAGGAGATAGAGAGAAGAAAAGAAGGAAGAAAAGGAAGAAGAAAGGAAGGGAAGAAGGGAGGAAATAGGAAAGGAGAAAGGAAAGAGAAAGCTGCCTTTGTTGGCACATCCCATTTCACTGCTGTGCATTGGCAGAGCACTGCCAGTCATATAAAGACCCTAAACTATTTGGTTGTCATCACTTGTCTTCTAAACTAGCCTCCTCTCTGCTGAACTTCTGCGTGAGTCAGATTTCTGCTTCTGCGGAGGTGCTCAGCACGGTATGTCCAGGATACCGCCGGAGAGCAGACGCCTGAGTTCCCATCTCAGTGGTAAGTGCTTGGACTGCAGGCCCAGCTTTGGAAAGGCCGAAGATGCTGACCAGACACGCCCCGTTCTTAGGACATAATTAATGTGCTATTTTTTTTTCATCAACAAAGATTACTAAAATACTGCATGATTTCCTTCAAAAAATGTGACCCTCCCTTTCCTGTCTCATTTTTCTTTTCCTGGATCTGAACGTGGTTTCCATTGGCCTCACGAAAACAGTTATTTCTGTTCATTTTCCTCAACTGATCTCTCAGTCCCTTGATCTCAAGGAGTTCAGAAATGCTGAAGAAAAATATTAGCAGAGATTTAGGGGCTGCTTCTCTCCTCTCTAAAACACTTCTCCTCCTCGTGAGGCCGGTGGCTTCTTCTTTATCCGACAACAAACCTCATGGCGTTATGAAGAGCCAACTCACTAAATAACGCCATAGGAATCTTAATGACTAGGGTCATTTGGCCAACAGCATTACACAGTTTTTTCCTCTCAGAATTCAAGCATTTAAAATTATAAATATCCCATCCAATTCAAATTTAATTACCACTGCTCAAACTTTAAGAACTTTCTCCTTTTCAATTATGTAAAATTGGAAATAATGAACTGCTGCTGCTGAAAAAAATGGTAAATTGACTCCTTTTTTAAGGGAGAGCAGGAAAGTGGTATAATTGTTATCTCTTCCTGATACGATTTCTATTGTCAACTGGCCATTTCTTTACTGAACTTCCCTAAATCACGTAAGTCAATTTCTCCATATTTATCATCAAGCAAGAATGAAGTTAACCTGTGATGAGCCCTGATATCTAATTTGGCCATAGAGGCCATCCTTCGCAGAACAAAAATCTGTGTCTGAGAGCTCAAGTGATGTAAGCTTTGATGGCAGAGGACATTTTAAATAGGATTTGGCATGGGAAATACAGGACTTAACTGCTGCCATTAACCCAAACTTCTGCACCCTCTGTTGGGCAAGGAAAGAGAACGGGGTTGCAGCACCTTAAGGGGCTTCTAAAGGGTCTCTTTTATAACTTGCTCTCCTTCCTGTGAAAAGTTAGGCTTCAGAGTCAGGTACATCTAGCTATGCTTCAGAACAGGGCTGCTGGGAAGGCAGAGCCACCAGCAAAGGCTTCCTTCAAGACAGTCCTACCTGCTGGGGTGATACTGGCTTGAAATAATGATGGATTCATTATTGAATGGTGGCAGTTCTCTGAAAATCTGTTTCAGTATGCTTTGCAATATAGTCCATTGTCTCTAATGATCATCTTTGAAAAAGAAAAAACAGTCTTCTTTTAGCACCCCAAATCACTTCTTTTTTTGTATTATTTTTATTGAAGTATAGTTGATTTACAACACTTTAGTTTCAGGTGTACAGAAAAGTGATTTAGATATCCATATATGTACATATATTCCTTCCCATTATAGTTTATTACAAGATATTGAATATAGTTCCCTGTGTTCTCAGTAGGTCCTTGTTGTTTATCTGTTTTACATACAGTGGTTTGCATGTGATAATCCCAACTCCTAATTTATCTCTCCCAGTTCTTTCCCGTTTGATAACCATGTTTGGTTTCCATGTCTGTGAGTCTGTTTATATTTTGTAAATAAGTTCATTTGTGTCATCTTTTTTAGATTCCACATGTAAGTGATAAGATATTTATCTTTCGCTGCTTGACTTAATGTAATAATCTCTGTGTCCGTCCATATTGCTGTAAATGGCATTATATCATTCCTTTTTATGGCTGAGTAATAGTCTCTTGTATATATGTTCCACATTTTCTTTACCCATTTGTTGGGAGACATTTAGGTTGTTTCTGTCTTGGCTGTTGTAAATAGTGCTGCTATGAACACTGGGGTGCATGTATCTTTTTGAATTCAAATTTTTGTCTATTCCGGATATATTCTCAGGAGTGAGATTGCTGGAGCCTATAGTAACTTGATTTTTAGTTTTTTTAAGGGACTCCTATACTATTCTCAATGGTGACTATACCAATTTATGCAATGTAAATCGGTGCAGCCAAATTACTTCTTTAAATGGGACCTACTCACCTACCTATCAGTTCAGTTCAGTTCAGTTCAGTTCAGTCACTCAGTTGTGTCCAACTCTTTGCAACCCCATGAACCGCAGCACGCCAGGCCTCCCTGTCCATCACCAACTCCTGGAGTCCACCCAAATCCATGTCCATTGAGTCGGTGATGCCATCCAACTATCTCATCCTCTGTCATCCCCTTCTCCTGCCCTCAATCTTTCCCAGCATCAAGGTCTTTTCCAATGAGTCAGCTCTTCGCATCAGGTGGCCAAAGTATTAGAGTTTCAGCTTCAACATCAGTCCTTCCAATGAACACCCAGGACTGATCTCCTTTAGAATGGACTGGTTGAATCTCCTTGCAGTCCAAGGGACTCTCAACAGTCTTATCCAACACCACAGTTCAAAAGCATCACTTCTTCAGCACTCAGCTTTCTTCACAGTCCAGCTATCACATCCATACATGACTACTGGAAAAACCATAGCCGTGACTAGATGGACCTTTGTTGGCAAAATAATGTCTGCTTTTTAATGTGCTCTCTAGGTTGGTCCTAACTTTCCTTCCAAGAAATAAGCATCTTTAATTTCATGGCTGCAATCACATCTGCAGTGATTTTGGAGCCCAGAAAATAAAGTCAGCCACTGTTTCCACTGTTTCCCCATCTGTTTGCCATGAAGTGATGGGACCGGATGCCATGATCTTAGTTTTCTGAATGTTGAGCTTTAAGCCAACTTTTTCACTCTCCTTTCACTTTCATCAAGAGGCTCTTTAGTTCTTCTTCACTTCCTGCCATGAGGGTGGTGTCATCTGCATATCTGAGGTTATTGATATTTCTCCCAGCAATCTTGATTCCAGCTTGTGCCTCTTCCAGCCCAGCGTTTCTCATGATGTACTCTGCATATAAGTTAAATAAGCAGGGTGACAATATACAGCCTTGACGGACTCCTTTTCCTATTTGGAACCAGTCTGTTGTTCCATGTCCAGTTCTAACTGTTGCTTCCTGACCTGCATATGGGTTTCTCAAGAGGACCTACCTATCAAGTAGTTCTTAAAATGACCCTAACTTTTGCATTACCAGTAAATAAAATTAAAAATAAATGTTTGAACATGTGTTTGGGGCTTCCCAGGTGGCTCAGTAGTAAAGAACCCACCTGCTAGTGCAGGAAACACCAGAGACGTGGATTTGATCCCTGGGTCAGGAAGCTCCCCTAGAGGAGGGCAGGGCAAACCCACTCCAGTATTCTTACTTGGAGAATCCCATGGACAGAGGAGCCTGGCGGGCTACAGTCCATAGCGTCACAAAGAGTGACCTGAATGGACATGACTGAAGTGACTTAGCATGCACACATGCGTGTGTATGTGTATATACTCTGTATGATGGTGTAATGACATGTATCTGGAATATGTGTGTATATTATTATATCACTGCATCCATTTGAAATGGGCTGCATCTTGTCACCACTGGCAGTTCTGCTTACATGGAAGATCTAGAGATTGGGGTGGGAACTTTGTTTCCACTCAGCTTCCTCTTTGGAAACCAGAGTTTTTGTGTTTAGGAGACGCTCCCATTTTCATGTAAGAATAACATTTTTTGTACTGACCATTAAAACCTAGAGCCCCATGGATTATTTACCCTTAAGTGTGTGCTGTTTCAGCTTTGGAGCACATGGAGCTGTTTTATGGGCTACCTGGAAAAAAAAAATCTTTATACTAGAATTCTATTCATCCTTCTTCACTTCCACAAGCTTACCTTTTAGTTTTGTTTTCTTTAATGACCTTCACTACACATATCTCCCCCATTCTTCACCTCTCTTTAGTCTTACAAGGTTTTTTTGAGGGTTGAACATTTTGTATCTGACCTACAGCTTTTCCCCAGAACATATTTCTGTTGACCAAAATCTCAAATTACTATGGTAACTAACAAGAGACCCGAAAAAATGTATTTGCTTTTTCTGTACTCAACCTACGGCAGAGTCACCACAAATGGCCCCAGAAATTACATAAGAATTACATCCAGGACTTTGAAAGGAGCCACCAACCCCCATGTTATTCATTTCTTTCCATTTTAGTGTGTGTTGGGGGAGATCGAATGGCAGTCCTTGGAGGAGAATAAAATCATCTGTGCAGATTCTTCTTGTTATCTCACAGACAGGGAGAGACTGTCCAGTTGCTGTGTGTGCCTGGTCAGTGGTGCAGGAGCGAGAAGAGGAAGTGCTGAAAAACGGAACAGGAAACAGATGGGAGATGTGATCTCTTAAAACTCCCCAAATTCTGAAAAACCTCAGACAAGCCTGGTTGCTCGAAGATTAGGACAGAAGTGAGGTCTGCACATTTACCAAAGAGAGGCCAGCAAAGCCGGCACAGCAGGGAGCCATGTCACGTGGATGCCGCATCCAAGTTTCCGCAGTGCGGCCAGCGGCACCAGAAGGAAGTGAGAAAGTTGGACCATTTCTGAGTTAATTTGGCCCAGAAAGGTGGGGAGCAGACTCATGCTCTTGCAATGACCTCTTCAACTCTAACTGCACATCGAGGTCTGAAATCTCTGCAATCATGTGATTGGGTATTAAGCATACTTCTTTCTTTGCTAATAATTGGGAGGTGATTTCCTAGGAATGAAATCTGTAAGGATGGCCAGAGGGAAGGGACTCAGTCTTCTACATCTGCAGCCTTTAGGGCTCGCGTAAGGGGGCTCACGTATGGGAAAGGAAGGACAGGGTATGGAATCAGTGGGTGGGGGTCATTTTCAGTGACCCCCCCCAAAAGACAGAACTATCAAAGAATCTAAGTGGTTTCATTAACATTCATCCCAAGGGTCAGTGACTTGTCTAAAAATGATTCCTATGCCCAAGCTCAGAGCTCTGGGAGAAATGGGTGCTGATTGTTTTCCCAGGTAGGAATCCAGACTTCATTTGTTCTTTTTTTTTTTTTTTTTTGATGGTTTGGTAAGTGGGGTGCAGGAGGAGGGGAGCGAATGCTCCCTAACCACCAGAAAGCGGAACCTGCTTCTTGAAGAGATGCTAAAATCTGACAATCCAGCTGACATCTCCTCACAAAGCCCGATAGCAATGCCATCCCAAAACCCCAGACACCCCTCCCCTTGCAGGCAACTGCATTTTGCTTGTGGCCTTGCACAGTCTGCGGTCAGGAAAGAGCCTTTGAACACATCTCCAGAACAGCGGCGATTAGAGGGTCTTTGATTACTCAGCTCAGCTGGTTCTCCCTTCTCTGTGTTTCCTTGTTCCCCTCTCTCAGCCCCCTTTACCGTACCCAGTAGCTCAGGCAGGTTTGGTTTGGTTTTGTTTTTTTAATGCAACCAATTTTTCCCCCCTCTCTTTTCATTTTCCTATAGCATCCTAAACCTCAAGATGCGGTTAACACTAATCCTGATTTATTTAGGGTTTATCTGCATTATTAATTCTAATCATGAAAAAAGTACTCCAGGCCTTGGTTTGTATACAAAGTTTGGGTGTTTATTAAAAAAGACCAGTGATTCTTAGGAAACGTATTTTTCTTTAGCTATCTTTTAAATCCAAACAGCTTTCTTTTCTAGACTGAAAATATTCCTTGAGATGGGTCCCCTCCTTCACAGTTTCATTTATTATTATTTTTCCCCCAGTCAGTATCCTTTGAAGCTGCTTCCTGGTTTAATCTGGACTTAATATGGATTTAAACATTTACAATGGAAAATAATTTGGGTTAAAAAAATAATCTCCCTTGATAAAGCTCGAAAACACCACAACTGTCACCATCTCTGACAGCCAGGAATGGAATGAGATTCTTAAATATGCATATTGAAGAAAAGGAGAAGCAAGACCAACAGTGTGTGTTATATTTTATATTTGTCAGCTGTTATGACTGACTGCAGTTGAGTGATATTCAGGGTCTTGACTTGTTGTTTGAATGAATTCATCATCACTCACAACATATGAACAGTTATATGGTGCCCAGGATGTACTAAAAATATCTCCACTTGGCGTAAGAGAGGGTTGTCTTCTCAGAGGCAGCAACCTGTATCCATCACTCATGGAAAGGCTGCTCACTAATTAACTCCAGCCCCTTCCTGCCCATCCTTCCCATTGCATTCTTCGGCCTATTAACTGGTATAACACTAGATATAGAAAGTTCATGTCGCTTTGGGTAGCCACCACCACCACCCCCGAGCCCTAGCAAGACCAGTGTTATCACGGGAGTTCTTCCTGGATTTGACTCAAGGTGCGCATGAAGATTAGAGTATTTTCATGGGAATTTAAAGGAATTAAGATTAGACCTCCAAGTCTACTTTGTGAGACCTCAGCACTTAAGGCATGTTTTGATTTCTTACGAAATGAAGCTCAGCTGAATCCAAGAAGCACTCCTCTTCCAGGGATGGAAAATAGCACAGCATGGTTACCATTACTTTCCATTCCTATACCCATGGCAGACATCACTAATCAATCACAGCACCCTTTCCCACTGAGCCAGGGGGGAGCCTCTGTATCTTTCACAACACACAGCCACCTGCAGTGGATTCAATTTAGGACACATATTGAAAGCCAACTGTCATTCCTGCTGGGCCCTGAAACTCTTGGCTGATCTCCTGGCTTGTAGCATTCCCCTTCAGCCTACCTTGTACATTGCTGCCTTCTCCTATTTCTGTTCTTGATTATTTGGGGGCATGGTGTGGGGAACAATTCCAGAAAGAGGGAATTTAACCTCTGTGGCTTCCAAAATCACTAGTACTAATGAGGCATACTGGAAACCTTTGCTCAGAAGGAGCCACCCCACTCTTGTTCCTGAACCCCAGAAAGTCTGTCTCTTATGAACGTCCTTCAGCATCCCTCAGTCACTTGGGCCGGGACAGAAGGTGGCTGGGGTCATCTTCTAGGATTCAACTACTCAGAGCCAATTATACCAGAGTCAGGGCCTTCATCCAGTTCTTCAAGACCTTCTTCCAACATGCCTCTGAACACTTCACCAGCTTCGTTCCTCTTAAGGCCACCTGTGGTGTTTCTTTCTCATTCAGAAAGCTTTCCAGCCTTCACACACCCTCTGTTCCCTGCTAAGATATCTGCTCCAGTTAACTGACTCTATGTCCTTCACCATTTTTTGCTGTATACTTCATTCAAATAACATTTACCTCTTTCCAAAGTACTATAAATTAGTTAGAGAAATTTTAGAAAATATAGATATATCAAAAAGTAGAAAATTAAGTTGACTTATAATCTCATTAGGATATACAGATACCATATTGATGTATATACTTCTCTTTTTATGAAATACTTCTTTTTATTGTAAAAAGATTTATATACTTAAAGTGAGTGAATTTTATAATATCTTATATAGAAATTATACCTTAATAAGCTGATCATATATCTATATATCATACACAGAAAAAAGCATATATACTGTGCATCTGAACTTTACATGCATTTAAAAAATATTTTTAAATGTATTAAATATTTCAAATATAGATTTCACATTTAATGTACTCTCTTGAAAAATCTGTAAAATTAGTTATCTGTAAATGTTCAGAGCCTAAAACCTTCAACTGAATAACCTTAGGTGATATACCTACATTTCCAGGACTCCAAAGATATCTCAACATGTTTGCCCATTCTTTTTAAAATTTTGTAACAGCTTTATTAAGATGTAATTTACATACCGAGCAATTCACTCAAAGTATACATTTTAATTGGTCAGAGTGTATTCACAGGTTGTACAACCATCATCACATTCAATTTTAAAATGCCTTCATCACCCCAAGGAGAGCCCCCACAGCCACCAGGAGTCATTAGCACTCCCATTTTTCTCCAAACCCCCTCAGCCCTTGTCGATCACTAATATACTTCCTATCACTATGAATTTTCATATGGTGGACATTTCATAAAAATGAAATAATTCAATATGTGATTTTATGACCGGCTTCTTTCACTTAGCATGTTTGCATGTTTTCAAGATTCATCTAGGCTTGGTAGCATTCCCTCACTCCTTTTTTTTTTTTTAACATTTAAAAAAAAATTATTTGACTGTGCCTGGGTGTTGGTTGCAGCACACGGGATCTCAGTCTTCGTTGCAGCATGAGGGATCTGTAGTTACGGGCAGTGAACTCTCAGCTGTGGCATGTGGAATCTAGTTCGCTGACCAGTACCAAACCTGGGCCACCTGCATTAGGAGCATCGAGTCGTAGCCGCTGGACCCCCAGGGAAGATACTCTATTATTCCTTTTTATTGCTAAATAATATTCTATACTATTTACCCATTTTTTTAATTAAAAAAAAATAGTTCTGTTTTTGTTTTAGTGATGTTAATTTTAGTACCCTACTGAATTGAATGGCCCTGCATCTCCCATCTATGCACCCTTTATTCATTCCAGTGATGATTTTTGGTAGGATTCTACTGAACTTACCAAAAAATCCAGTTCAGTTCAGTTCTGCAGATATAAAATGCTGGGGATACAGAGATAACTAAACACAACCCTTGTCTTTCAGGAGTTTGCAATCTATTTACATCAAATCATGTGAGCAAACCATGTCCATTAGTCTTTCTGATACCTTTAGCTTTTAATAATATTTTGATTTACATTAATTGGCTGTAAGCATGTTAATGTTTTTTTCAAGTTGTGTTCTTACGTTTATACCCCTGCTATTCTGTAAGCTATCCAACACGGAATCTATGCTCCTTTATTTTCTATGATAATATTAACGACTCTATTATATTAATTAACATTAGCAGCTGCCATTTACTGTATATTTAATATGATCTACAAAACAGTTCTGTGAAGCAGTCGTTGTTACTTCCATTTGCTAATGGAGAAATTGAGGTTCAGAGTGATCAGGCAACTTGCAGAAGGTCATTCGCGTGTAAGGGTGGTCTCTGGACCATGCTACCCCCAGTTGCATGGAGGACACTCTAAGCAGCCAGTAGGTGATCTACTGGTAGCGCCTACCTACCACTCTGGCAGGCAGCTCTGCACCTTGGTCTGGGCATCCTGAACTAGTTTCTGGGCATAAAAGCTAAAGTCAGAGTCTCAAATCTTCATCCTATGGTATCTGTTAGTTGCGTTCATTCCATCATTCCCTTCAGAGTGATAGGAAGCCTACCTGCCACCCCACCCCGCCAAAGAGCTCCCTCTGCTTCGTACTGAAATCAATGGATGTCGTCTCTGGAATTCATCATTTTTGAATCAAAAATTTGATACACCTAACGATAACAAATTGGGAAGCTCTCAATACCCAAGATGTGCCCTTTCACAAAGTAGCATGGCAAAGGGCAGGATTTGAGAACTCAGGCCTTCCATTTTGGGTCTCCAGAACTGTCTGACTGCCTTCCTAAGACACATTTGGCTGTACGGTGCTGTCATCTTCAACAAGAAGGCAAGTTACCTCCGTGAATCTACATATCACAATGAAAATGCTTGATAAATATTAAATAATAATTATTGTTTCCTTTACATTCGCTGACAGGATAAAATCCCCATAAAGAGCCTTTAAGGTCTAATTACTTGGTAGGCATTGAAACCAAACTGATAGTTGAAAAATTAATTGTGGCACCTTCAGAGATGGAGGAGTAGGAAGTTGTTTTGAGAGGTGGTGTCACTTTGAAACTCCATTTAAAATGTAGAGCAATAAACACCAACGCGAGCTGCCAGGAGAGACAGGGCAAGAGGAGACTAGGTGTGCAGCTGGCATTTACTGGCTTCAGCACACAAAATATGTGTTGAGTGAGTGACCAACTGAATTAACTAATTAACAGGATATGTTGCTAGGCATATTTAGAGCAATACATAGATGGACTCTATGGTGCACATGAAGGCCCCCAACAGTTGCAATAATATATAACATTAATATGTAATAATCAACATAGCTACAAGCCAGGCCCTATTTCAAGTGCTTTATATTATATCTGGAGAAGGAAATGGCCACCCACTCCAATATTCTTGCCTGGAAAATCCCATGGACAGAGGAGCCTGGCAGGCTACAGTCCATGAGGTCATAAAGAGTTGGACATGACTGACTTCACTTTTATATTACATCATTTAATCCTGACAACAAATTGTGAGGCCAATATTCTCATTTTTAAAATGAGAAAGTAGAGGCTCAGAGAAGTTAACTGACTTGCCCAACATCACATGGTTAGTTTATTTTTTTTACTATGCCATTCTCTAATCTCTCAAGAGATCACTGAATTTCCAGGAACTTCCAAAAGATATCCAGGGATTTTTCCAGTCTGTAGTCTGCAAAGTGGTTCTTGGAACCATGAAAGTTGCTTCAGAAGTTCCATCAACAGTATTGTGTTTGTTAAATAGGGTTGAGTTTAACTCCCTGAAGAAATATTTGCTGCTTGAACCTGCTTTCCACGTGGCATTTTGTTTTCAAACAAAAGAAAGAAAGAGTGTTCCTTTGTCACAGGTTTTGGGCTGGTCAATGTTTTCTGTAATGGGTCAAATGGAAAATACTTTAGGCTTTGCAGGCCATACCATCTCTATTACAACAGCTCCATTCTACTACTGTGCAGAAACAGCCATGGACAATATGTAAACGAATGAGCATGGCCATGTTCCAATAAAGCTTTATTTATAAAAGTAGGGAGTGGGCCATAGTTTGCTAACTTCTGGTCTAGGTCATCCTCCTGTGGTCAAGTGGACCTAAACTTTCCAAATACCGGTTGTCTTGCTTACTCACAAAGAGAAGGTATGTAGTTCTAGACCCCCATATATATTAATGCCTGTAATCAGAAAGCCCAGGCCACAGTTTAAGGGAAAGGAATCTAACGTGTACTGAATGCAGACTTTGTGTCAGGTCCCCTGCTAATGGGTGAACAGCTGAATTAATCCTCATAACTGTGAAGGGTGAAGAGTAGGATTCCCCTCAACAAAAAGAGAAAACTGGGGCTTGCAGAGGTGAAAATAGTAACGAGAGGCAAGCCAGAGCCTCACTGTGTGCAATTATACCATGCTGACCTGGCTGAAAGCCACATGGCTTGTCCTGTCATGTAATAGACTGGAAGGTTATCAGTAAGTCACCCTCAGTTGATTCTTTTCTAGGAAAAACCCTTCAAGTTCACTTTATAAGCTTACTTTTCTCTCCACAAAATGTGTCACCATCTCTATTAAATGAGAGATTTAAAGACGAGTGCTACCATATCTGTATGAGTTTCCTCAAGGCATTACGCAAGAGGAGAGTAACCTTGCAACTTCAATAAGTGGTTCTCCTATTTATGCTTTCTAGTTTTTTATTGTCTATCTTAGCAGGCTGCAGAGAGGGTTGTATTACCTGGTAATCCTCCATGATCCATATGTATTTTATAAAGATCATTTTTTAATCTCTAAACTTTGTTCTCTGCCTCCTGTACTTGTCTCTCTTGAGTTCATACTATTCTGGAAAATGTTGGAACTCTAAGTCTCAGTAACTCCCTTTCATCACATATTTAATGGGACTACTAACTTGGTTATCTGGAACCACTAGATAAATCTAATGTCTTCCTCCTGCATAGATAGGATAGGTTGAAAATTTGAGGCTGAAATGTTGATGCTTGCAACACTGAATCTCTTTAGAACATGCGTTTGTTGTCTTCTTTCACATTCACCAAAGTGCCTTGGAAGAGAAGGACCTCCTACATCTACTGTCAATTCATTCTGCGTTGGTTTCCTCTCAAGAACCAGTCAGTAGGTGGTTGGTGCTTTCCCAGAAGTCAGTGACAGCATCACCTTTCATGGCTCTTGATTCCGAAAAATCCCATGTCCCCGAGCCACCACAGCCCACCTTCACAACTGAAAGGTAACCTAACTTCTTGTGAAACAGAAGAGAAGTCCCTCACATGTAGAAAACTCAGCCATCAATAAGCAGCGCTGTAAGCCTTTCAGTTGGGGACCAACCACAGAACAGGCTGTCCTTCAACAATCAAACAGTCTTTAGCTGTGATCAGCTGCTTCCATCACCTCTGAAACTGGCAGATTTCCAATAAAGCCAATAGCACCCCCCTCCCCCAGAGTAAGGTCATCAGCAGGAGGCAGGCATTGTCGTTCAGCCCAGCAATTTGACAACAGTGTTAGCTTACACTCTATTAGCCAGCAGCAATACACCCTGACCCCTGACCCTGACATTGGCCTCAGACGACCCTCTCCTGAGGTAGACTCTGATCATTTGAGGTGGCCCGCCCTGCTGGTTAGTATGAGAGGAGGCCTATCAGGACCAAGCCGGGCTCCTTGCTCAGCCCTGCTCCCCACAGGAGGCTGAAGGCTTGCAGTACAGAAACAAGCCAGAGTTGAACCCAAGATGGCAAAGGTGAAAGTTCAGAAACATATCCATCAGCAGCCTGTCACCAAAGGACGCTGTGAGAACCATGGGAGCTTTCAGCATAGGGCTAGCCGTTGTCTCCAGACAGTCCCGCTCCTTAATGGAAAAGACATATCAAAATATGGCTTACAAAATACAAAATAATGGACTGAGATGTACATTATATGAGGGTGTTAGATTGCAATGTACTTTACAGTGGGGGAATTAGATTGAAGTGTTATGCCGGAGTAGTTAGGTTGAAATATGGATTATCCTAGGAATGTTAGCCTGAGATGTGCTTTATAACACAGTTGTTAAATGAAGACATGCTCTTCAACGCAGGCATTAGTCTGAGATGTGCATTATAGCAGAATTGTTGGGGGGAGATGTGGATTCCACTTGGGGAGGGGAATAAGAGCAAGAAAAAAACACCTTGTATTGAATAGTACTCAAGGTTACAGAGAGTCTTACGCATTACATGGCTTTCAGAGGTTTGAAAGCAGGGGGAATGAGAGCATGGCAAATATGTATGCCATGTATATATAAACTATGCATATAGAATGTTCTTCCCTTCTCCTTTCTGCCCAGCCAAACAATCTGCCACTTTCCCCACTTTTCCTGTTAGGGACTTAAAGGCCTTCCCCCGCCGCCCCCCCCCCCCCCCCACACCATCAATAAAAACATTAGCTCACTAAACAGCCTGATGGCTTTTCCTTCCCTGGCTTAACCCTTCGGGAGCTGGGGTTTCCTTTGGATTTGTAAAGATATTGATCCCAGAAAATGTTTGCCTCTCTAACTCTCTCTTCCCTCGATTTGATGGATAGGTTCAGGGCGGCATCTCGGCAGCCAGCTCACCGCAGCTACCCAGGGAAAGGGGAGTGGAAAGCGAGGCGAGCGTCCTGTAGTTTAACACCCTCGGAAGGCCTTCCCGGGATAGGCAGGCAGTTACGTGGTGGCTGGGGAGAGATGCAGGCGCCGCAGTCACTTTCAAGCAGCGCGGGATTTCACTTTCGATTTTCCTCATTCTTGTCCTGACTCTTCTACCAAAATTTCTTTGGTTCAACTTTTAGACTGTTGTATAATTTCTGATTAATATCAGATGCTCTCTTGAGGCTAGCAGCCCTGAGTTGCCTTTGTAAAGTCTCCTTTTCCAGTGAAAGAAGGTGATTTTCTCCAGCTTGGTCAGCGTGGAATAAACACAGGTAGCTGGGTCGTTTGCTGGTGGCCCAGGTGGGAACAACATTGATAAACCCTGCCCTTAAATGCAAATTGTACCCAAGAAAAATAAGTGGGAAAGGATGGGCTCATCCTTTCTCTCGTTTCCCACTTGGCCTATGAAGGTCCACCGAGTGTCTCCCCAACTGTGTTTTTGTTCTTTCTTCTCTCCCTCAGCTCCGAAGATATAATTTACAGCCTCCAGAAGTCTAGCCAAGCGTGATTGGATGGTGTCCAGCCTTGCCAGAATCAGAGAGGTGAGTTCCAGCCTTCTTGTTTCTCAATGAAAGAAAATATTATACCAGGTGAGTTAACGCAATCAAAAGGCGAACCCGCCAGACAAGGACACCAAACAAAACCAAACAGTTCAAAGGAAATAAAAGTGTTACTAGACACCTCTGCATTGCTCCCTGAGGTTCCGGGAAAGAGGCAAGCGGGCAATTCTGCGTGTGTTTTGTCAGGCCCTGTTTGTCTAGCTAGAAAAATGGGTCTGAGCTTACTATGGGCGGGACACAGGAATGTGACAGAAACATGCTGCCCAGGTAGGAAGGCAGTTCCATCTCCCCAGCGTGTCTTTGCCAATTTTCCTCTCTTTGTCAGCCTTCCTCCTCCTGGTCTCTCTGAGCATTTCCTGGCTAAGCACTCCTTGACTCCTTTCTGGCGTGTTCTTTTTTGTGGTGTCCATCGCTGCCTCATTTTCTGACATCACATTTCCCTTAAAAATAGGCTTTGAGAGCTATTTCTAGCCCCTGTCAAGGGATCTGTCCAGCCAGACTCCCACGGGAGGTAGCAATGAGTTTAAAACCAATCCTTCGGGAAGAAAGAAAAAGAGAGAGAGAGTCTTGGCTTAGTCTCAGACTCTGTTTTAAAACAAATCTTCTGTTGGGCCAAGTGAGATATTTGGGGCCCCTCCCTAATTGCATTAGGGTTCTCTGGAACACCACCTAAAATCCCACCCTGAAGAAGAGGCCACGGAGTATCACAGCAGGATCGTGGTGGTCTGGTGGTTGGAAGCAGCTTTGGAATCTGCACTCCTCTACCACTGAGTTGCTTTGTGAATTTGGGCAAAGCACTGGGCTTTTCTAAGCCTCAGTTTCTCCATTCATAAAATGGGCTTAATGGTAGCATTGACCTCCAGGTTATTATGCGGCTCAAATGGCCTAATGTATATGATGCTTAGTCTGATGCCTGCCACAGGGTAGTCACTCAACAGATGGAGGCTGTCAATTTTACAATTTTAGCACCATGCCAACAGCTCACCCATTTACCATCGGGCTTCCACGGTATTGGCTTATCACATAACCACGCCCACCCTCATGCTCATTAACACATCTGGTTTTAGACACACGCTGCATCTCTTAGCCTCGGTCCTTCTCAACCAACACTGCTGTTTAGGAGGATATTTTCTGTACAGGAAGAGGGACATCCCGGCCAATGAGGGCAGAGACAGATTAGAAGGGCCTTCGTGATGGAATATAATCCCTTTCTTACTCACTGGGAACCAGCCATGATTGTATGTCAAAGGTAACAGTTCATCTCCACCATGGGGATTGGCATTTGGTTCCCAAATAGGGCCTAATGTGATCTGACAGGCCTGATTTCTCTAGATATATATTAAAACAACATGCCCAGTGCTGATGGCTCCAAGGTCCTGACCCTTAACAAGGGCTTATGACGTAAGGCAACCTGCCCAGGAGAGCCAGCGGGGCAGGAGGCCAGAGGGACAAGGTCGTCAGCTAATGAAGTGGTCAGCATTGAGTTTCTGTCACTCAGCTGGTTAACAGGAAACTGAGAGGGAAGTAGAAGAAAATGGGAACATTTAAGAAACAAAGGAAAAGACCACATTTCAGCTAAGGCTCCAAAGGTGAACTGTTGCTGTCAGAAGGCAGGGGGGATAAAAAACCCAGTCCATCAGAGCCTTCCTTGTGGACTTGTTTAGTTTAACCTGACAAACACATACTGGTTGAAAGAGGATTTGGAACAGGCTAACTCTATAGATTTTCCCTTGTAGTTCAGTCAATAAAGAATCTGCCTGCAATGCAGGAGACCCAAGTTCAATTCCTGGCTGGGAAAGTCCCCTGGAGAAGGAAATGGCAACCCACTCCAGTATTCTTGCCTGGAGAATCCCATGGACAGAGTAGCCTGGCAGGTTATAGTCCATGGGGTCCCAAGAGTTGGACACGACTTAGTGACTAAACCACCACCACCAACTCTGTAGAAATCCCAAGTCAGAATGAGAATGCTGCTGCTGCTGCTGCTGCTAAGTCGCTTCAGTCATGTCCGACTCTGTGCGACCCCATAGACGGCAGCCCACCAGGCTCCCCCGTCCCGGGGATTCTCCAGGCAAGAGCACTGGAGTGGATTGCCATTTCCTTCTCCAGTGCATGAGAGTGAGGAGGTACTAAATCAGACTGTTCTTTGGCTCAAGTTGGCTTCAGGCATGGCAAGGAAAAGTGGTCAAGAGCACCAGCCTGAGAATGGATTCCAGACTTGTTGTCTCTGGACTCCAAGAAGACTGCCCCCTGAGGTTCAGCTTCAGTATCTGGTACCCACCTCAAAGGGAGGTTGATGGAATTAGATGAGGAAGGTCATGTAGTGGGCTTGATGTGCAAATCATCCCTGTTCATTCATTCAGTTCAGTTCAGTCGCTCAGTCGTGTCCGACTCTTTGCGACCCCATGAATCGCAGCACGCCAGGCCTCCCTGTCCATCACCATCTCCCGGAGTTCACTCAGACTCACATCCATTGAGTCAGTGGTGCCATCCAGCCATCTCATCCTCTGTCGTCCCCTTCTCCTCCTGCCCCCAATCCCTCCCAGCATCAGAGTCTTTTCCAACCAGTCACCTCTTCGCATGAGGTGGCCAAAGTACTGGAGCTTCAGCTTTAGCATCATTCCTTCCAAAGAAATCCCAGGGCTGATCTCCTTCAGAATGGACTGGTTGGCTCTCCTTGCAGTCCAAGGGACTCTCAGGAGCCTTCTCCAACACCACAGTTCAAAAGCATCAAGTCTTCGGCGCTCAGCTTTCTTCACAGTCCAACTCTCACATCCATACATGACCACAGGAAAAACCATAGCCTTGACTAGACGGACATTAGTCAGCAAAGTAATGTCTCTGCTTTTGAATATGCTATCTAAGTTGGTCATAACTTTTCTTCCAAGGAGTAAGCGTCTTTTAATTTCATGGCTGCAGTCACCATCTGCAGTGATTTTGGAGCCCCAAAAAATAAAGTCTGACACTGTTTTCACTGTTCAGTTGGGCACAAATTGTCACGCAGATGTCAGCAGTTGTTACTGTTATTCCACATGCTCTTATAGCCTTGGAGAGAAAGTGTGGAGTTTTTAAAAAATGGATAGTAAGTCGTCTGTTGTACAGAAAGAGGACAGTCCTGTCAGTTTCACAGTGACAACCCCCGATGCATCCAATTGGGGGAGCACTTTCGAACCCCTCATCTGGTCAACAAGCTTTAATTGAAAATACTGCCTGCTGTGTGTTGTGCTAGGTCTTGGGATGGAGCTGTACTGAGTCAGAATCATTCTTTTTAAAATACGTATCTACTCATTCATTCATTCGTTCGGCTGCGCTGGGTCTTCGCTGTAGCGCTCGGAGTCTTTGATCTTCACTGTGGCGGGCAGGATCTTCACTTGCGGCATGTGGGATCTAGTTCCCTGACCAGGGGTTGAACCTGAGCCTTCTGTACTGTGAGTATGGAGTCTTAACTACTGGACCACCAGGAAGTCCCCAGGATTATTCTTTTCTTTTAAAGTTAATTATTTAATTAAGTGATTGATTGATTTTTGGCCATGCTGGGTTTTTGCTGCTTTTGTGTGAGCTTTCTCTAGTGGTGGCGAGTGAGGGCTACCCTTCACTGCGGTGCACAGGCTTCTCTTGTTGTGGAGCCCAGGCTCTAGGCACACAGGCTGCAGTAGGTACAGCATGTGGGCTCAGCAGTCGCAGCTCGTGGGCTCTGCGGCTCAGGCCCAGTAGCTGTGGTGCACAGGCTTAGTTGCTCTGCAGCACGTTCTCAGACCAGGGAACGAACCCTTGTCCCCTGCATTGGCAAGTGGGTTCTTACCCACTGCACCACCAAAGAAGTCCTCCCAGAATCATTCTTGACTTTGTTCTTCAGAGTCTTGCTGGGGAGGCAGAAATATCAAGACCTATAGCATAAGTGGTAGTCTATTATAAGAGTATGGCAAGGAGTGGGGACAGCCAGCTCTTCTAGAGAAGGTCAGAGAGAAGTCAAGAGTTGAGGACGTTCATATCTGTTATATCACTTGATCTTCCAAAGGATGACTTGAGACAGGTAAGACATGTAGCTTCCCCCCTTCGTCGTATGTATAAAAACGTTGAGAAGGAGATGTTAACCCTTGCCTCCTTTAGAGCAGCTCATGGCAGGACGAGACTGTTGTCCCAGCCTCCAGACTTTCAGAAGGAAGCCTTCTCGGCAGCATCAGAATGAATTGGGATCGCTGATAGCCTTACAAGGTCCAAAAACATTTCTCCTAACTGGCAGTCTCATCAGAGATAATCCAGTTCTTGGACATTTCAATGCACATAAAGGGCAGAAGTTTTCCATTCCATTTCCTGAGTTGTAAAAAGGATTCTTTCAAAGCTTTTCCCTGTCATTTCTGAAAGTGAAGGTCTATGGGTTAGGCAAAGAAGCGCTGAATGGAGAGATGGAGAACAAGGATGCTGGTCCCAGCAGTGCTGCGGTTTCCCTCCAGTCCCGGAGCCACAGGTTCATCAGGTCCGCTGATTAAGAGTTCTGTTCCCTGCCCTCTGCTGCCTCGCAAATGTCATCTGAGGATAAACTGAAAGCACTGAATCGGAGGAAACACCTTGAATGTTTAGTAGGGAGCATAAAGTTCCAATGAAAATGATCAGATTAGATCGTAGTAGCCTGGGAATAAGGAATTGGAGCATCACTGGGGCAATCAGCTCCCTGTTCCCATCATGACCCAGCAAAGCCCCTTTATCCAGATTCAGTTCCTTGGGACTTTTTTGGGTTTGACAACACTAGCAGAGCAGCAGAGATGCTCCTATGCCATTAACCAAGGCTGATCTCTCAAATGTACACCTAACATTAAGCTTTTCTCTGATTACAAAGAAAATATATAATCTCTTTTCAAAGCGATTGGTCAAAGCAGACAGAAAATTAGCATTGCCCCAAATTCTACCACCCAGAATAAACGCTGTTAACCTGAATGGCGTCTTATCAAATGCTTAGTCTGTAGACGTATACTTGTATGTATCTTTTATTTTATATCAGTGGTATCATAGTTACTTGTTGTCCAGAGCCATGTATCACACCAGTGAATTACAGATTTGCATGTTTCTTTTCAATGACTATGTTGCGTTCCAGGGTTGGATGTACTGTCAGTTATTTAACAAATCTTCTATGGATGGGTAGTTATGGTATTTTCAGCAATACTCTAAATGAACATCCTTGTGCTTGGTGAATCTTCCCAGTTACCTGTTTGGCATAAATTCCCACAAGGTGGAATTTCTGGGAATGCTGTCAACCCAACGTTAAGAAAGAATTCACATGGAGCGTTGGGGTAATAAAAGGGCAATGGCCAGCCAAGCTGAAGAGTCCCATCAATCCTAGTGGCCTGTGACACTTGCAGGAACCCTTCTCCATTCATCTCTGGGGACATGGGTGTGAGGGAAGGTGAATTCTCACATCCCTGAGGTTAAGCATCTTGCCAGGAGGGTCTAGAGCTAGATGCTTGTTTTCTGGTACGTCACACCTCCCAGGCCTTTCACCCTGGCCTTTGGATCCTCTCTGTCGCACTTTCATGCCCTGACACTCTGTCAGCCAGTGGGTCCCATTTTCCCTTGACTGGGTTTCCTTCCTGCTTTTCCCCATATGGGGCCCTGATGAACTCCTTTGAGTAAGAGTGGGCACGGAGACCAGCCAAGCAGTCAGTTGAATTGAGTGATTACATTGCAACGTTTTAATTTGCCTTTGGACAAATTCTCATAAGCTTTCCCGAGAAAATCTCCCATTAGACATAGTCATTTAATTTAAGAACAGTTGGGAGAAGAAGATGAGCTAAGATGACAGATGGAGGAATGCAGATGTGCGTGTCTTAGAAGGACTCGGAAGCACTCTGAGGATTTGGCATTCAGTCCAGCACAGTGTCAGCCTCCACTGCTTGTGTCCACGGACTTGAGAAATTTTCAAGAAATCATTAAAATACAGTGATTTTTCTCAGACGACAAGCAGATTTTTTTCTTGTCTACAAAATCATAGCAAGGTCAGTTAAAACACTGGATAGCCCCTGCACATACCCGAAGTCCACCAAATGCAAAAAATAAAAATTTGAGTAGCCTTGGAGGAAAGCAAAAAAAGGCTACTGTTAGGGAGAAATTTCCTTTGGTCACATTGCCACAGAGATCTTTTTTTTTTTTTTTTTTAATTCCATGCTTACCCTGGTTTCCTTCGAACAGATTTTCTGAACATCCTAATTTGGTGTTCACATAATTCAATGTCTATTATTGTTTTAGGTCCACAGTTATTATTTTAATTATAATTTAAAGCTGCCTAATATACCCTGAGGTTACTGGGCACCTAAAAGAAATAAATAAAAACAACGTGCCATTTTTAAAATCAGCATGTTTATTTGGAAGTCCCACGAGCCGCTCAACTAAAATATCATAAAACCTTCAAATAAACTAAATCAGAAACAAAATAAAATATCCAGTCTTAATCTCCTTAGAAGGCATGCCAGAGAAGGTTGCAGCTAGCTGAGTGCTGGCGTGAGAACTCTCAGAATGACTTTATTACTGAGTTTGGGAACCCTAGTGTATGTCTTTTTTTAAGTTATATAAGTGCTTTTTCAATTTTTTATTATTTGCTTATTTGACTGCACTGGGTCTTGGTTGCAGTACATGGGATCTTCCATTTTCATTGTGGCAAGCTGTATCTTTAGTTGCAGCATGTAGGATCTAGTTCCCTGGCCAGGGATCAAACTTGGGCCCCCTTCATTGGAAGCGTGGAGTCTTAGCCACTGGACCACCAGGGAGGTCCCTTCAGTGTATGTCTTGATGCCCGCAGTCCATATTGCAGTCTGCACAGTCCTAGTCCTTGGTGTATAATCCTTAGGCAATGAGGAGTTAGTTGGTCTAGCAATGAATCTGGTGAGGGGAAGAACAGGGCATGCCAGCGGGGTAGAAACACCCATCCACCGTGTGGAGGGCTACTCCATCCACATGGTCCATCCACATGGTGTCAGATGGCTTCCTCCAGTGGGGGTGTCAATAAAGCAGATGCAGATCTTATTAACTCTGATATTTTAAATGTGGAATTGCTGAAATATCTAAGTCTAGTGATTTTACATCTGGAAGGCTAAAGACATTTCAAAACAGTTCCATAATGTTCCTACATGTGAGTTTCCATAACAGAAAACAGTAAAATCATTTTCAAGCCATTTACTGCTCGTATTCTGCATGTAATCAGGGCTGTTATGGTTTGTTAAGCAACAGAATTATCTAGTGGGCAGGAGGTTTATGCTGTTCTAAGACCTTCAAGCTACACAAGTATGCAAATCAGTAAATATTGTAGAATCCATTGAATAAGCATAGTCAGGATTTCCAGAGGGAAGCATCCATTCCCTCCATCCCCAGAATGGTCTTAGATAGTGTTAGGTGACTCTCTCTGGGACCCAAAGAGCTGGACTATCAAAGCTGGGTCACTTCAGTTTCTAAGAACAAGGCAGAGAGTAAGTGCCCTCAGGGTAGCAAAGAGAGGTCTCCTTCCTTACTGTGGACAAAGTAAGAGAAAAAAAGAAAGAAAAAGAAATGAAGATAAGGCTAGAAGAGAATTTAAAAAGAAGGAAGTTGATCTGCAGATTGGCAAACTCTAATGACTGCAGGGATTAAGCAAAGAATACAAGTAAATGAAGTGGGAATAGTATAAGGCAGTAGGGAGGGGTGGGGACTGTGGAGGGCATGCTCAGCCTTAGAGGGCAGCAGATGCTCAATTCTAGCCAATAGTTTCTAGGCCCAGTGAAACCAGAATTTTTTATTTTTTCAAAAGAAGCTAGAAATATACTTTTTTTTTTTACTTGAAATATCTCAAATTTTGAATGTTGGTAATCAATTTGATGCAAACACCAACACGACATATGAACCAAATCGAAGATTCAACATGCCACATTCAGCTCATGGGCTGTAACTTTGTAAACTATATAGAGACAGAAGCAAGTAGTTGGGAATTAAAAGGAGCAAGAGATTCTGTAGCATGGAACAGAGAATTTATATTAAGGATCCTTTCTTTCTCTGTCTCAGATAAGAGAGAGGCTTATCAAGTCTTGCTGCTAATTCCCATCTATAAAGGAAAATATATACTTTCTCTCTCCCATGCTATCCAGTGCCCTCGAACCTAAAATAACTTTTAATTTACTTCATCCTTTGTTTCTGATTCTCTTTGTAAATATTAGACTGATGAATGAATTCTGGATGTACTGAGCCAGGCAAATGCTTCCCATCTCTTAATGTTCTGAGATAGAGATGGGTTGATGCAAGAAGTATCTGTAGAAGGTGGAAAGCTGTTTTGAACCTCTTTGCAATATTTCTTTTACAGATTATAATGTATTTAATTGGTTATTTAAGAGTATTATCCTTAGAGCATTTCTATCATTTGAGCTTAAAATTTTTTATATTTAGCACAGGTATCCATCAGTTTTTGCTAAATAATGCTGCATTTGCAAACAACCCCCAGGCCTTAGTGACTTAAAGATATTTTTTTTTTCATGTACAAAATTGCATGAAAGTGATCCTTCCATTTCATCTTTCTCCATTTCATTCGAATTAGATGGTTGTATCTTTGCTCAATTTCATCTTTATTCTGAGTCCTAGGCTGAATGAAGGAGCAGCTCTTCCCTGGCTTCAAAACCATATCCTGCTAGAAGGGAGAAAAGGAACAACCAGATGGCTTTTAAGGCTTCTGCTCACAAGTAGCATATGTCACTTCCTCTCACATCTTACTGGTGACCAAGTCATATAGCCAAGCCTGATGTTGATGAAGCAAGAGAAGTGTTACCCTCTGGCAGGGAAGGGCAACATTTAGGAACAATGAAACCATCTCCCATAGAGGGTGCTGCCTCAGGGACTTTGAAAGGGAAAAATTAGAGCCAGTTCCCCAACATCTCCTTTTGGAGAAACAAAACCAGCCCTCAGGCTCCATTCTGCCCTTGGTAGGGACCATCAAGGCCATTTGATCAGTGAATGGTTAAAAGATGGTACCTGGAGTCAGACTTCCTGAGTTCAGACCTTGGCTCTACCATTTCTTGGCCCTAAGACCTTAGATATATTATTCAACCCTCTTGTGTCTCATTTTTCCAGTGTAAGCATACATGCCTATAAGGCCGTTTGGAGGATTCAATGAGTAAAGATAAGTATTCATACGTGGAATACTTAGATCAGTGGTTTGCTCATAATAAGTACTGACTATTACTACAGTGATGATGACTAGAAAGCTGTTGGCTCAAATGCGTCTCAGCCACTTTGTCACCCTTCTCTTATAGCTAGATTACTCCGGGCCATTTTGACTTTAAGAATCCCCTGTGAAAATGCATGCACTTCCAGAAGATCTAAATCCTTAAGTTTTTATCAACTGATTCCCTGTTGGGGAACACTTTGAAAGCAGGTTTGAGCATAATAAGATATAGAAGAGGGTCCTGGAGACAGTGAGAGAGAGAAAGCAGAAATTGGGAAACAAGGACGCCCCATAATAAATTTGCCATACTGCATGGTTTTATCAAGAGCTACTCCAGAACCAGACCAGTGGTTCTTATCCTTGGCTACCCATTGGAATCACGAGGATGCTCAGACCATACCCTAGACCCAAACATCAGAATCTCTACGGGTGGGATGCAGGACTCTGAGCCTCTTAAAGCTTCCCAGGCTCTTTTTATGTAAAACCAAGGCTGATTAGCCCAGGAGCAGTGTGTCTTCCACTCAGAGCACCTGACTGCCTCCTCCTCAGTTCAGAGTTTGCTCTCCCGTGGAGCTGCCTTAACCCCAGTTTCTCCAGCATGGTCCAGATGAACTGACGAGGAGAGGAACATTTGCTGACCAAGAAGAGGGAGAGATATGGCCCAAGTTGAGCATTTGTCTTTCCTTTCCTCCTGATTGATCACTTTATACAATAATAAAACTTTTAAAAGGTTGAACCTGAACTGAGGCTGTGACTGTGACACAATTAATCAAAGTCTTGAAGAATCATGTTACATTATGTGCTTCACGCATTGATCCAGTTCACTAAAAGTTGGCCTGAAATACAACCTAGACACAAGATATTGGATCCATAAGAAATGGCCAGGATGCTGTCAATTCCTTTGTGCCTGCATGTGATATGTGGCCATGCAGCTGGCCAGACATTAAAGTGAGACAAATTCTAACACATCAGAGAGGATGTCACCAACCCCCACCTTGCCCCAGATTGCTGGGAGAAGAAGTACAGAGAAGAAAGGGCTGACTGGGGTATGATCCCCGAACCTGCTATCACTGCAACTAGATAACGATGCTACTGTCCACCCACAAGGCTCCAAGGCTCCCTACCTGGTCTTGAATTGATTACAGACAGTACGAGCATCCTCAGTACTATAAACTCTTTTTCGTGGAGGAACATTCTGTGTTTCTCTCTAAAGCTAAGTTTTATAGAATCAAATGCATCGCTCGCTTTAACTCACCAGTAATCATCAAGTCTGGAGAAGGCAATGGCACCCCACTCCAGTACTCTTGCCTGGAAAATCCCGTGGACGGAGGAGCCTGGTGGGCCGCAGTCCATGGGGTCGCGAAGAGTCGGACACGACTGAGTGACTTCACTTTCACTCTTCACTTTCATGCATTGGAGAAGGAAATGGCAACCCACTCCAGTGTTCTTGCCTGGAGAATCCCAGGGATGGCGGAGCCTGGTGGGCTGCCCTCTATGGGGTCACACAGAGTCGGACACGACTGAAGTGAGTTAGCAGTAGCAGTAGCAATCATCAAGTCAGTAAAAGTAACTAGCATCTCTGAGCAGTGCTTTCCAGTTAGCCAAACACTTAAATATCCCTAGACTCACTTGCGGAGAAGGCTATGGCATCCCACTCCAGTACTCTTGCCTGGAAAATCCCATGGTCAGAAAACCCTGGTAGGCTACAGTCCATGAGGTCGCGAAGAGTCAGACACGACTGAGCGACCTCACTTTCACTTTTCATTTTCATGCACTGGAGAAGGAAATGGCAACCCACTCCAGTGTTCTTGCCTGGAGAATCCCAGGGACGGCGGAGCCTGGTGGGCTGTCATCTATAGGGTCGCACAGAGTCAGACACAACTGAAGCGACTTAGCAGCAGCAGCAGCAGACTCACTTGAGCCTCATAACAGCCCCATGAGGTAAGTAGGTAAGCCAGGATTCCTGACCCCCATTTTATAAAAAAGGAAACTTTCTGGGGATGTGAAGTGAGTGGCCACAGTCATGGAACTCCTGGTGGAATAGGAACACCCAGGTTTAGGACTTGAATGCTATTGTTGCTGTTTGTTTAGTCTCGAAGTCATGTCCAACTCTTTGCAATCGTATGGACTGCAGCACACCAGGCTTCCTTATCCTTCACTGTCTCCCAGAGTTTGCTCAAACTCATGTCCATTGAGTCAGTGATGCCATCCAACCATCTCATCCTCTGTCCCCCCGTCTCCTCCTGCCCTCAATTTTTCCAAGCATCAGGGTCTTTTCCAGTGAGTCGGCTCTTCAAATCAGGTGGTCCAAGTTTTGGAGCTTCAGCTTCAGCATCTGTCCTTCCAGTGAATATGCAGGGTTGATTTCTTTTAGAATTGATTGGTTTGATCTCCTTGCAGTCCACAAGGCTGTCAAGAGTCTTCTCCAGCACCACAATTTGAAAGCATCAGTCCTTCAGTGCTCAGCCTTCTTTATGGTCCAGCTCTCTTACATCCGTACATGACTACTGGAAAAATCATAGCTTTGACTAAACAGACCTTTGTCAGCAAAGTGATGTTTCTGGTTTTTATTACTCTGTCTAGGTTTGTCATAGCTTTTCTTCCATGGAGCAGGTGTCTTTTAATTTCATGGCTGCAGTCATTATCTGCAGTGATTTTGGAGTCCAAGAAAATAAAATCCATATTTGCTGTGAAGTGATGGGACTGGATGCCAAGATCTTAGTTTCTTGAATGTTGAGTTTTAAGCCAGCTTTTTCACCCTCCTTTCTCATCTTCGTCAAGAAACTCTTTAGTTCTTCTACTCTTTTTGCCATTGGGTGGTGTCATCTGCATATCTGAGGTTGTTAATATTTCTCCCGGTGATCTTGATTCCAGTTTGTACTTCATCCAGCCTGGCATTTGGCATGATGTACTCTGCATAGAAGTTAAATAAGCTGGGTGACAATATACAGCCTTGATGTACTCCTTTTCCAGTTTTGAACCAGTCTGTTGTTCCATGTCCAGTTCTGTTCCTGTGGCCTCTAGCAACTTTCAGGCAACGTGGGAGAACACAGAGGAAATCAGATCTCACACTGTCCCCAGGCAAAATCTCATGACAGGCGCAGCTCCTTGAATGTCTTCTTCATCCACACACCAGCCTTTCCCTCTCTCCTCCAGTCATCCCTCCCCTTCTGTGCTGCTCCATTGCACACCCACACTTTCACTAACATCTCCAGAAGTCTCTCTGTGCTCCGCTCTTCAGTGTGTCCTATGGTCTTAGCTGTAAAAAGATGGATGTGCCCTCAAAGCCCAGCTCACCCTTGAGCCCTAACTGTGTGACCTTGGGCAGGTTACATTATGCTTTTGAGTCTCCTTCTCCAGAATGGATGATTTCTAGTACCTACTTCTTAGGGCTACATGGAGGATTATATGTGTTATATACATGAGGCACTCCAAACTGTGTCTAACATGTATTAGGCACTCACAAAGGACACCTGCTTTGGAACTATTTATATTTAGTTATTAATTTTATATAATAGATATAGCAGCTAGTGTCTTTCAAGACCTACTGTGTGATGGAATGTATTGCATTGTTCCTAGTACTTTTCTTTCATTGATTTCTTTAATTGATTTCTCATGACAGCCCTAGGAAACATGTACTATTACTGCCCCACCTTACAGACAAAGAAACTGAGACACAGGTTGAATTCAGCCAACAAGGGCTAGACCCTGGATTTGATCTAAGAGGTATAACTCCAGACCCAGAATTCTTTATTCAGACATAATCTCCAATTGGAGGGAGGGTGGGTAACAAATCTTTAATATTGCTTTTTGCCACTTGCATTTTTAAATAGCAGTATCTTTGAATTAAAAGAAATAGCTAAAAGATTTCAAAAGGAAGGAATCTGTAAGGGTGAAATATCAGCCATGATCACAAAGAGGGCAGACAATAAGTAGGAACAAGGGCTTTCTGGGTCCTGCTAAAGTTATACCACGAAGATACTTTTTAATTGAAGGAAGGAATTGCAAGAAAACATTAACAGTGTTAGTCTTTCTAGAGAGGACCAAGCTTGGGTGAGGAGAGCAGGGTTTTTCATGTTCATTTTGTATTTTGCTGTATGATTTGAGTTTTCAAACCCAGCTCTGCACATTGATTTTGTTTTATACCAACAGAATTTATCAGAACAATAAGAGTATTGCTTTATTTTGTTATTTGTTCTTTTCTTCCATGTATTCTCACAGTAAAAATTAATGAATGTCATGTTTAAAAATTATACTGTAAAACCAACCACCTGTCCCACTCCAACACCACGCCCTCAAACTGCTGATCATCTCAACGCAGAGACAACGTGCAGCAGAGTGAAGAACTCAAGCGCCCAGCGAGACGGGTTATAATTAAGTGCCAGAGAAGGCAGAGCCATCTCTTGAGACCATAGGAGTCCTGCTCTCTTCCCAAACATGGTATTTTCCCTGATGTTTTTTTTTTCTTTCTCCACCAGAAACTTTCCACTTTAATTATGTGGGTTAGGTTAGAGGAGTTCACCTTCAGAACTTTAAATGCGCAAACAGCTAATCCCTTCCATAAGACACATTTCTGGGAAAGCCCAAAGATAAATGTTTACAGCGTGTGCTGGGAGAACAGAACCCAGTGAAATTCGAAGTGAGTTAAGCATGATGTGCCCACGCCTGAAGAAACAATTTAGAGACTCTAGCCTCTATGTTCTGAAATTCTGGCCTTCATTCTCACAGAGTGGAATCGCTGGCAGTGCTCATAGGTTAGATTTTTTTTTCCCCTCCTTTTCCGGTTTTGCCTTCAACATGAGAAGGATGGTAATTAAAACCATACTTAAAATATTAAGTCTACTACCTAAAGGAATGAAGTTTGTTAAAATTGCTAGGTGTTAAGTACAGAAACTCAAAATAGCTTGGGCACGCTCCCCTCAGCATATACCCAAATTATTGTTTGCAAGGAGTGAAAGCATGAAGATGGTGTGCACACATACACACACACATCAATACATTGATATATCAATAAATGGAAGTCATTTCTCAAGTAATCTTTGAAAAGCAGAGAGCAAAGATGATCCCCCCAATTAAGGTACTTAGAACGGCCAGTTACTCAGAAAAGTTATAAAACAGCCTCAAAAGGGCACAGAGAAAATAACCAATCCTAGATACCATTTAACTTCTTTGAAACATCTTCTCTTCAATCCCAGGGGGTCAGTGATGTGTGGACAGATGCGGGGTAGATAGAAGGAGATACCGGGCGTGATCCCTAGAACAAAGGCAGGAGGTACGTCATGTCAGGCTCCTTATTCCTGGGGATCTCATGGTGGTTCAGTTGACATAAGATGAGCACTCTTCCTCCCCATGGGGCTGGCTGGAAGCTACAGGTCAATCCAGGTAAATTCCAACTATGATCGAAGAGTATTCCATCATCATCTTTTTCTTGTCACCCAAGGTCATAAGGAAAGGGCGGTGTGGTGTAGTGGGTAAAGCTTGATCCTGAGTTCAACTCACGCGGCCTTCCCGAGGGTTGTGAAGAGGCGTGCCTGCATTGCTGAATGGCAAGCGCTCATTGGGCAGCAGCGTCTTAACTGCTCTGGGTGGCTCCGGTCTCGAGGGCCTCACTCACGCCTGCACACCCATCCAGTGGCCTGCAGGCTGGCTGTGGACCAGACCACTGGGAAGGCTCACCAGTAGGAAGGGGGCTGCTGCCCCTCCCCATCTCCCATCGCTCACTTGGCCTGGGATCCCCTCTGTTCGGTGCTTTCTAAGGATTTGACACTGCAGGAAGCGCAGGAGTATCTGGAAAGGCAGTATGGACAAGAAATGGTTTCCTTATAAGTTTGTTCTCAAATTCCTTGAAGAGTTGCTTCAAGAATTTCTTGGCGCACACTAGCTAGTACAGAGAAGCTGCTCTAGAAGTGTTTATGGGGCGTTCCCTGGTGGCCCAGTGGTTAGGCCCCACCACTTTCACTGCTGTGGCCCAGGTTCAATCCCTGGTGAACTAGAGCCCCACAAGTTACGCAGCAAATAATAATAAGTAAGTTAAATAGATGTATGTTTATGAATGAACCATAATTAGTGCTACCATGTGCCAGGCCCTGTACTCCAAGAGATTCTTAACTGTCTTGTTCTAGTTCAACTCCACAAGTAACAGAAAAGCACTAGAGTGTACCAGAAAAAAGACCAAACTTTGGAATGATCATGGCATTTTCCGGGCAAGAACACTGGAGTGTGTTGCCATTTCCTTCTGCAGGGAATCTTCCCAGTCCAGGTATTGAACCCACTTCTCTTGCATTACAGGCTGATTCTTTCCCACTGAGCCACCAGGGAAGCCCTTTGGAATTGAAATTTGAACTAACTCCCCACCCTTCATTCCAGTCGGGTGACCTCTGAGAAAGTATTTAAATTCTCTGAGCCTCAGTTTTCTCATCTGTAAGGTAGACATAATATCTACCTCCAAGGATTGCTGTGAAAATTAAAAGATAAGTAGGTAAATAGATCTATCTTTTATGTATGTGTGTACAAATACCCACACACATAAAACCACATAACTCAGTGTCTAGAACCTAGAATACAACATTAAAAAAACAGATGAAAAATGGTATAACAACCCAGTGAGATGGGTTATTACCCCCATTTTTACAGATGGGAAATCCCTCAGAATAGCATCCTTTGACAGAAGTCCATTCAGTCTCTTCCACTGATAAGGAGTTTCCTTGCTGATATCATGAGTGAGTAGGGATTTGATCTGGAGCTTCAGAAATACCCAAGATTGAGGTAACAAATGGAGACAGTTATTCCAGACAGACTCAAACCTTACAGAAGATTATGGGAAGGGGTGGGGCAGACAGAATAGTGAGAGAGCAAAGGACACACGAGCTACATTTTTCTCTTCCCCTCCCACACAGAGTGCTTGAGTGCAAACCTCCTTGTAAATTTAATCCCGAGCTATACTGGCAGTCCTGCTATGTATTGACCACCTAAGCTGAGAACCAGGATAGAAAAGTGGTTAAGAAAAACTGCTCTAACGTGATCCGGCTAGGCTTGAATTCCTACCTGTCATTTACAAGCTGTGTGACCATGGAAAATTCTTTAAACCTCTCTGAACTTTGAGTTCCACATTTCTGAAATGAGAACAATAATATTAATATATCCTTTGCAGAATTGCTTTGAGAATTACACGTTAATATATGCAGAGCTTATGCCATGCTTATATGTGGTAAGCTTTCAATGCATAATAATTTTTATTGTGGTTGTTACTGTTTCTATATGCTTTATACGAACAGTCCAACTAGATTAGGATGGATTAGGTAATGAACCAAATAATGGTTCAACTACTATGCAACTACTAGACACAAGATTCTAAAACCCAATCCCCCTGTCCCAGTCAGAAGTAGTTCCGTTATGCTGGGTAACAAACAGGCCCAAAAGTTCAGCACTGTGACACAGTCAAAGATTATTCCTCATTCACACAAATGCAGTTCTGGACACATATTAGCTTAACATTCCAGGGGCGTTTGCTCTTATCCGTATGAATGCAAGCACCTATGATCATAGTGGCAAGCAAAGAGCAGGAAAGTTGTGTGCTAGTAATTAAATGTCCACCCATAAGGGACACATGTCTTTCCTACTAACATTTCACTGACCAAAACAAGTTATACAGTCACTCTTAGTTCAAGAAAGAAGCCCAATCCTGAGCACATCTTGTGTTCAGAACACAAGTTATTAGTGAACACCAACCCCCCAACGCCAGTCTCTAAGCAATGCCAAATTGATTGCACTGTTCTGCCCATGAATGGACCAGCCATTGGTCAATTTTCTCTTACTGTAGCAGTTAATTTTAATACCCCTTAAGTGCAGAGAAAACCATAGAAGTTTTAAATGAAGTAAGTAATCAGAGACTGTTTTATAAACCCAGCCTGCCTCTTGTCCCTTTCCTGCCCTTCAACATCATCCCATGGTCCATGGCTGTCCTGTGTGCCTAGTCAGCTCGCTCAAGACCAAGGCTGCCCATCCCTCCATCTGGGGGCTCCTTTTCTTCCCCCATCAATCGCCAGGGCCCTGCAATCTCACCTGTCTATGCCTAGCTCTTGCTTGATATCTCAGTTCTGGAACAGATGTGCCAGCCACTACCTGGGAAGGCTCTAGCCCCCAAAATATTTAGTTAGCAGCCATTCAGTTAAGTGGAATTGACTTTTTATCGGCTTTCCTCTGTACGGCTGCCACCAGCGAAGGCTGTTTCCTCCTTTCCTCTTCTCTGCCTGTCAGTTCACTCCACATTCCTATCGGCAGCCTTTAGCTCTGATCAATACTAACCGCTGTGTAACAGCTCACGCACGGCTGCTCTGGTTTGCATCGATCAGACCCTTCTTCCAACAGGTAGTCAGCTATTTGAGGCAATGACTTGAGATAAACACCTACTTTTACTTCAGGCTAATTCATTTCAGGTGGATTTCAAGGAGGCTCCACACCCCATCTCTGTTAGATAAGCTGAAATCATAGAGTCAAGATCAACTCCTCATGTGCTCAAGTTCCTAGGAGACCTTTCTTCCTCTCCCCCTTTTCCCCCTTCCCTTGTATGTTGTAAGTGCTACTTATAAACAAGATACCAAGACTTGGGACACTGAAAATGCTACTTCAGGAAATGTGTCAGCCAGCCATCCCTCTTTCCTCTGAGATGCGTCCGGACCACCGAAAACGTAGGGCTACCATGGAGGCAGCATTGTCACCAGGCAACCAAGCATCCTTCCGTCTTCCCCAGAACTAATCTCACTGTATCCTGCAACCCTGGTCTCTGACCACCTTAGAAGGCAGTGAGTTCACCCCCGTCCTTGTTCCAGGCTCACCAGTGAATCTGCCAGGAGCTGATATTGCAAAAACAGTTGTTATTTTGCAATTAATTAGGGATTGGTACAACTTCCTGGCATTTTGCACTATAACTCAAAAACAGGCAAGACTGGATTTTAACATGTACACCAAGTGTGGTTGAGTTGATCCATCTGATACCATCATGACCCTGTCACCCGGGTCCCAAACCTCCTGTCCTGTTTCTCTCTCTCCAGCTCACCGGTTCCCTTGTTTTGTTGAGCCTTCCCTTGCATGCAGTTGGGCAGTTCCAGTGTCCTGCATTTCATCTCAGTTGCTATCATCTTATCGAAGCCCTCCTCTCCTGATGCTTGAACCACTGCAGTACCTTATAGCCTGGCTTCCCATTGTTCCCTGATTTGCTAGTTTCACCTCGCACCTAGATTTATCTTCCTTGCAATCTGCTACAATTGCCTTTCTCTTGCTGAAAATCCTCAGTGGCTTCCCATTGCCTACCAGAATGCAGGTAAATTCCTCAGCTTCTCATTTTAGTCTTCAGCGGTCTGATCCTTACCTCTCATCTAGACTGTTTCTTGCTGTCCTCCAGAAGAAACCCCACACCCTATTCCCTCTGGACAATTCCCTACTTCCTCTACAAGAGTTTTCTAGCTCTGTGCCTAAAAAGCAAATGTCACATCCCACACTGCCTTTGAAATGAGTTCAAATCCTGGCTCTACTACTTATTAGCTGTGTGACCACAACTGAGTTATCTAACCTCTCTCTGCCTCAATTTCTAACCTATGAAATAGGGATAATGACAGTACTTACCCCCATAAGTTGGTTATGAAGATTAAATAATGTATGTAAGGCATAAATAATGGTACCTGTACATAGTAAATTCCAAGTAAACATTTTCTATCATTTTGTTATTTTTCCCAACCCCTCCAAAGCATATATTGTCCATGAACATTTGCTAGGCCATCCTAGTAAATAATTCTCCTTTCCTTTTCTGCCTCTTATAGCCCTTGGTTATACTTGAATGATAACTCATCATAATTACTGGGTGCTGGGTACATGCTCAGTTCTTTTATAGGCATTATTGCTTTTAAATCCTTAGACTGGATACCTACCATGTGCCCCAAATCCACTCTCCCTCTTATGTCACCTTGCTTTTTGCTGTAGGAAGCTGATCTGTATGTCCAGCAGCTCCCAGTTGTATTTGGCCAACAAGGAACACTGAAAAGAAGCAAGCAGGGAAATGTGTGGGTCAGAGTTTCTATTCCTCCAGCTCCTCTCAGACATGTCACTGCAGAACAGCTTCCCCCCTCAACTCAAGGTCATGGATCCTGCCAGGTGGCCCTCTTGACTCTGCTCTGTCCCTTGCTCTCAATGATCTCCTTGTCTCTTCACACCTGGGATGATAACATGGCCCTAGGGCACTGCACTCTCCCTTTTGGGTCCCTGAACCTTGACTGCTGCTGCTGCTAAGTCACTTCAGTCGTCTCCAACTCCATGCGACCCCATAGACGGCAGCCCACCAGGCTCCCCCATCCCTGGGATTCTCCAGGCAAGAACATGACTACACCTTTGTAGATACAGTTGTCCCTCTATAAACTATCCTCTAATTACCCCATGTGTCACACTAGTTAACACAGTTCTCATTACAACCCTACAAGGTAGGAACTGTCATTTTTACCAAATTTCCCCGAGATTATAGTCCATACTCTGAATCACTCTATTATAATAAAGAGCAAGTAAGGTAGCTATTTCCACACCTCTTCATCAGAATACATTAGTTTGCTTTTCACCACATGAAAAAACACCCCAAAACTTGGAGACTTCAACAACATTTATTAGCTCACCATTCTGGGGGTCGGCAATTTGGGCTGGGCTCAGCTGGGAAGTTCTTCTGCTGGATTTGCCCAGATTTGCTTGCATGGTGCAGTCAGCTGGAGGATTTTCTGAGGCCTGGTGGTCCCTGGCAATGTCACATGCATATCTGGCATAGGAGGAGTTCCACAGGGGTGACCAGCCACATGTCCCCAGTATCTAGCAAGTTAGCCTCGGCTGCTTCACATGGTGACTGTTCCAAAATAAGCAGAAGAGAGCAAGCCTCAATGTGCAGGCACTTTCCAAGCCTCTGCTTACATCAGGCTGTATAACGTCTCATGGGTATAACCCAGATTCAAGGCCTGGCAAAATCCACTCCACTTCTTTGGTGAAAACAGCTGCAAAATACTTCAGCCATTCTTTTTTTCACTCTACCACAGGGGCACTCCTTTCTGGAAAGATCTATGCCTTGACAACTTCATATCCTGTATCCTCATAACCCAAGTCAGAAAAGCAGTATGGTCAGGTTCTGTGTTTAGGGGGTGGGGAGTATCCGCTTTACAGCTTGGTGAACATCTGACACTCTTCCTGCCTGTTACCACCAGACTGAAAATAATTCTGAAAGGGAAGTCTCTTAAAACTTAGCATGAGGGAGTGGAATTTTTTTCTAATTAGGCTTCAGCAGAATTTTTAAAAGAATCTTTCTTTTCTTCAGTGGCCTCTCCCTTGTTATAAATTTTAACTCCACCCAGTGGCATACCACAGCCAGCCCTGCTTCTCCTCCCCAGGCTTCCACACCACTGTTTGCTTGGCAGCAATGCTCAACTCACTTTGCCGCAGACAGCAGTGGGAGAAGTCTTGCTTCCTGCTTGCCTCACTTCCTCTTTTTTCCCCTCCATTCCTCCTGGAGCTCAGCCTCTTCTGCTCATTCCTGCTCTGCACTCAGCCTCTCAGGATCAGGATTCTAGGAAAGGAGGAAAGGTTAGCCTATAGAACTGCTCTATAAATACATCCCCCCAGGTTGGTCACTGCACACAGTAGCCAAGAGACTCAGCCAGAAGACTGGCCTTCCAGGAAGCCCTAAGACAGATTATTAATCTAGAAAGTAGCTGTACATGAAATTTTCACTTTGAAATACCTGTGATATCATGAAATTGATGAGGTCAGCCCTTCATTAATTTATTTCACAAGTACTTATTGAATACCTACTATGTGCCAGGCACTAGAAATATAAAACATGGCCCCTGCCCTTGAGAAACTTGTAGTCTGCGGATGGCTGGGAGGAAGATAGAGACGAAGAGATCATATCAGTTAACAAGGTAAGGACTGAGTTGGCCAGAAAGCTCCTTCATGTTTTTCTGTTGTATCTAATGGAAAAGTCAGAATGAACTTATTAGCCAACCCAACTTGTACTATGTATGATGGTGTCATGAGAAGCCGGAAAGCCATTGCACCTGGCCTGGGTGACCAGGGAAGGCTTTCTCAAGGAGATAATGCCTGATTAGGCCTAGTTCAGCACTGTCCAGTAGAAGTATATTATTGGCCATGTACGTAATTTTAAACTTTCCAGTAGCCACATCAAAAAAGTGAAAACAGACAGGAGAAAATAACCTTGATAACATATTTCATTCAAGCCAATATATCTAAGTTATTGCTATTTCATTACCCAATCATTATAAAAATCATTAATGAAATATTTTACATTCTTTTTATTGTACTAAGTCTTTGAAATCTAGTGTGTATTTTATAATGACAGAACATCTCAATTTGGACACTAACTTTTCAACAGTTAAAGTAAAATGTAATCCTACCAAAGCAATAAAGTTGTGTTTAATAGAGACATATTTTGTCTTGTTCCAATTAAAAATTTTTAATCTAAATTAATTTAAATGAAATAAAATTTAAAATTCAGTTTTTCACTTCCACTAGCCAGGTTTCAAGAACTCAATAGCCATGTGTGACTTGTGGCTACCATATTGGAGAACTCAGGTTTTAAAGGATAAATAAATGTGAAGCAAACAAAGAGAGGATTAAGCATTCTTGACAGAAAAAAAAACAAAGCCCAATATCAGCAAAGGCACTAAAATCATATGGGCTTTGGACTGTGCAGTTTAGTAGTTTAGTATTACAGTGACAGAATGGGCAAGTCTAGTGATGGGGAAAGAAAGAACCAAATGTGGAGGGGTAGGCAAGACTATCAAAGTGAGCCTTGAGTGCCCCTGAAAAATCAAGGATCATATCTTTCATGAGAATGTACTTCTCATATGAGGGAAATTGCGCACAGAGAGAAGTCTCAGGTATAGGCCCTGCCTAAGGCTTCCCTGGTGGCTCAGAGGTTAAAGCATCTGCCTGCAATGCAGGAAACCTGAGTTCGATTCCTGGGTCGGGAAGATCCCTTGGAGAAGGAAATGGCAACCCACTCCAGTATTCCTGCCTGGAGAATCCCATGGACGGAGGAGACTGGTGGGCTACCAGTCCATTGGGTCTCAAAGAGTCGGACATGACTGAGCGACTTCACTCACTCAAGGGCACTAAACCCTATGTGAAGGCATCTACCCTCTTGGCAGCCTTGGAAGCTCAACAAGTCCACACCTGATATGACGGAGCTTGGCAAAACAAAGTGGAGTGGACGAAGTATGTATTTGCTACAAGCAGCAGAAATCAGCTAAAACATATTTCAGTGACCAGTGGTTAAATGATAAATTATTTACCCCAGGTACACCCAATACAGTGAATAAAGAGCAGGATGTAGACAATAAATCCTTGGTTTGGAAGAAACAGGGGGAAGAGCATAGCATATAGTGTAGAACAGAAATAATTAAGAATCCTGGCAGTAGAAGGAATTATTTGTATCCAGTATGGACCAAGGAGGATCATCCATTCCCATTTGCCCTCCATGAGCATATCTGAGAAAGGAATTGGAAGGACGTAGTCTCTGGGAATTATCTGCTTTGGCAGTTCACAACCATTTGGTGCTAGTTTGTAGGCTAGGGATTATCCTAAAGTTTGTCCTAAGATTTGAGCAATTTCAGACTGCTGTCCTCCTTTTATGGAGTGTCTGTGGCAATGCACACCTCAAGAAAAGCTAATGGGCTTTCCATCTATTGCACTGGGTAACAACCTCAGCCAGAGGTTTTGCTTGGTCATGCTTTTCAAACCTAGAAATTTCTGTTTTCTAGCCAAAAACCTCTGTGCTTTACTGATACACCTAGACTACTAGCTTTCAAACTTTTAGTTTATAACTCATAAGAAATGAATTTTACTCTACAAGCCCATGTATAATTATGCATGTATGTTATTAATATGTATGCATGTATAACCAAATCTCAAGTTTCATGCAGAAGTATGTACCCTCACTGCATGTGGCGTTTATTTTCTATTCCATTAGGAACAAAGAAGAAAGGAAAGGAGAGAAGAAAAGTTGGTCACAATCCACTAAATTGATTTTGCAACCTGCTAATGGGTCACACCCAGAGTTTTAAAGCGCTACCTTAGTTGAGGCCTAGTTTAATGGCCTCTCCTTTCATTTTAGCCTCTGCTTTGAAGGAAATAAAAACCAAAGCCTTGGATAGAGATATTCTCATAATTTCTTATCCTTCAGATTGCTACCAAATACCACTATACAAAGCGTGTGAGTCTCCCCTGTCGTAGAGACTGTTTAATATAGGATGTGCTAGGGGAGCCTAGGAGGGGTGAGTCAAAATTTTTGTCATGTTCCAAGCTCATTTCCTGGGAACCCTCTGCCCTCCCTGTTTCTGTGTATGGAAATTGAACCCATCTGTCGTAATTAAGACCTCCCTTCCATATTTGATTCCACTTCCTGTTATCTTTTCTAGAACTTTCCTTCCTGTACATTTGGGGCACTCACCTCCTTGCCCCACCCCAGTAGTTCACATAGTGGATGTATGTGATTATAGCCCATGGGAGTTCTTGCTTAATTGTAATTACTCCCATTAAAGCAACGCCTTGGATGATGCCTCATTCTCTAGGCTGTAATGTGGATGTGGGTGTGGATAGATGTGGGCCATGCACACGGTAACCCTGTGTTTTTAATTTCTAGGAGGCCACTTTGTGTAAGCTGGTAGAAGTTCTTGTACTTCCTCAGGGCTTTTGCTAACCCCCAACTAGAACTTGTTCTTTATTTCCCAACCAGGTTTATTGACCTTCAGGATATGAGGAACAGTCTTATATTATTCCTATATTCTTGTATGTTATTCTTATATATTATTATATGTCCCTTCCTACAAATATAAAACACCTTCCTTCCTCCCTCCCCCTCCCCTTCCCTGCTTTTTACCAGCTTCTTGCCCTCTCTCCTTGTTTCTTTTTTCCCTCTTTCTTTTTCCCTTTAATCCTCTCTTTTTCCTGTCATCTTTCCTCTTCCTTCCTGTTATCCTCCTTCTTCCAGCTTGTTGCTTGTCCTAACTGCTTTTTTCCTCTCTGTCTCTGTTTCTCTCCTTCCCTTATTCTTTATCCCATGGCTAATGTAGCTAGTTTGCTGCTGCCCTGTTTAATTTGTTTTGTCTTTTTGCATGGATGCCCCAAGACTTTCAGGCCAAGGGCAAACTTTGAAATCCCCTACCACAGTAGCACCCAAGGTGCAGGGCATCTGTGGGTGGCTGGGCCTGGAAGCATGTTCCCCGGGCATGGAGGAGTCCTGCCACATGTGAAGCTGGAGGGGCTGCAGACGTCCCTCACGGTCAGCCAGGCCCCAGGGAAGTGGCTGGGGACCCTGCACCAGCTGCCCTCAATGCAGAAGGAAAGTGGGTGATGTCTGGGGTTCTTCTCTCCTCTTTACCCTTCGTTAACCTCCCCCTTCCCATCTTATTAGGAAAAGTGTTCATTAAAAAAAATCCTTCCAGTGTGGCTTTGTTGTCATTCATGAAACCAAGATTCCCATAGTTGGTTGTATCACAGGTCCATCCCTACCCTCCACTTCGCTTCCACTCATTTTCTCCGTCTCCTGCTTTATCAGCTGCTCTGTGGTCTCCTGCCTCTTTTTCTCTGACTATCTCACCCTCTCTTCTTAGTGGACATTGTTCCTTATTTTTCTCTCTTATCTCTCTTGAGATGAGCTACAATGGGCAGATGAGAGCAGAGAAAAATGAAGCACTCTGGAGAGAAGTGTGTCAAATATGCCCAGGGCATTACCCAAAGCTTGTTCTAGAACATCTCTGAAAACAGAGGAGAAGGACATGGAGATACCCAGACTCACAAATCTGGGATCCTGTGGCTACAAACCTGCTCTCCAGCCATCCTCAAGGGTTTCTTGAAAGGCAGAGTCAGTGAGCTTTGGGAGTCGGGAAGGACAGGAAATCATCCTATCCTTGGGAAATCATCACCTGCTAGTTGGTATATCTGAGACTTTGCACAAGCATGTTAAACCTTCTGAGCCTTGGCTTTTCTATCTGTAAAATGGAAAGATAGTCATAATTTCTGAAGTTCCAGGCACAGGGTGAAATAGTAAACAGGACAAGTGTTTGGAAGGTGATAAGTATGCAGTGAATATTAATTTCCTACTTTCCTCCCAGAGAATATGGAAACTGCTAAGACTTAGGAAAAATTATAAAGCTTGGCGATTAACGCTGGTGAGAGCACAACACTTCGTGTAATGTTTGGTGGTTTCCTGTGGATAGCAGGAGCCTACAGGTCAATTTTTATTCTGGCTTTGCTGTAGTAACTGCATTCGTTTCTTTAATGTTTAAATAGTGCCTGCTTTTGCTTAGCTGGCATGATGGTAGACCTCCCATTAGTGTCCTTATTTATTTATTTTTAATTTCACTAGCAATGCGTGAAAGCATTCTCACGGGGAAAAAGCAAAATCAAACAAGATAGGATAAAACAGAAATGCCCCTTGGCCATCCCCAGAAGTCCTAATTCGGTCCCAGAGGTAATAACAGCTTGGCGTGTGTCCGTTCAGACCAAAAGGAAAAACTTTCATTCACATGCATATGTGTACCTACAGAACTGTCTAGATTTATTTTATAGTTTTAAATACAAAATGTATCCTTGCTGTTATTATTTTACAACTTGGCTGTTTGTTTCTTTACTGGTTTAAAGTACTCTGGAGATCTTTTCTTGTCATTATGGAGAGCCCCATCTCATTTTTTCTACCTACTGCCATATACCCCATAATCCTTCCAGAATTATGCTGTGCATCTCATAATCCTTCTAGAATTATATTCTAGCTAGAATATAATAGGCTCAATAAGAGGTGTTGTCTTTTTCATCTCTTAATCCCTTAAACCTCTAACATTACCTGTCACATAATAGGTGTTTTATTACTATGTTAAGTTATAACTATTTCTGAAAAGATTTTAAATGAATTAATATGCATATAACCACATGCATTTTTAACCATTCCTCTACTGATCGACTTTTACGTTATTTCTATTTTTCCTATTACAAACAGCAGTGAACATTCTTACATTTGCGTTGTTGTGCACTTATGCATGGATTTCTCTGGTGTAGGTCCTAAGAAGTAGAATTGGTAGGCCAAGGAAGACATCTTTTTCTAAATATTGATTGCTACAGTATCTTCTAAAAAGGCGGCACCAGTCTACAGCCCCACATTAGTATCTTTCTTTAGGTGTCTTTTTGACAGTATGTTTCCAAAATAATACTATGTTGCCCTCCTCTGTTTTGATTTCAGGAAAGGAGGAGGCATGATGATTAGAATTAGAGTAAAATGAGAGGTGGTACAGAAATTCATTCATTTGTTCATTCATTTCTCCAACTATTGATTCCATTGTAGGCCCTGCTGTAAATGCTGGGCATAGAAAGATAAACAAGACCTTCTACACACCCCAGAGGGTTTCACAGTCTGGACTGAATACTTACATTCTTAATTCTTAAAATGCAACAGCATAAAGAAACATGACAACTAAATGTAAGGTCTGATCCGGATTTGATCCTAGACCAGTAAAAACAATGTCCCAGAAAAATACTGGGACATTTGATGAAATTCAAATGAGGTCGGTGGATTAAATAATGTATTGATATTAAATTTCCTGATTTAGATCATTGTGCTATGGTTGTATAAGAGAATGTTTTTGTTGTTAGGAAGCACACATTGAAGGGTTTAGGGGAAATATACATGATTTCTCCGACTGATTCTTCAGTGGCTCAAAAATATGCTTTCATGTAACTCAGAGCTTTCCAGTGGAGCATGATGATGAAAATGTTCTGTGCCTGCTCTGACAACATGGAAGCCAAGAGTGTCATGTGACCACCAAGCATTTGAAATATAGCTAATGCAACTGAAGACTTGAATCATTGATTTTATCCAATTGAAATATAAATAGCTACATAAGGCTAGTGGCTACCATGCTGGACAGCAAGGATACAAACAGAGAGAGAAAAAAATAATAAAATAAATAAGATGAAATGTAAAGAATTGGTGAACTTGTATAAACAGAATGAGGAAATTCTTTGGATTATTCTTGTAATTTTTCTTTAGGCTTGAATTACATATTTTAAATTAAATAATAAATGCAGTGTCATCTCAGGGAAGTTCAAATTAAAATCTTACTGAAGTATATTTTATTACAATTAAAGTGTCACAAATAAAGTTATACTAACCAGGAGCCACAGAAAGGACACACTTAGACATTACTGTTAGGTGTGTGAATAGGCACAACCTTCTATCATATATACTTGCACAAGTACATGAGAAAATGTGTAAGGATTTCATAATTATTGTTCATAATATCAAAAAATTGGATGGAGTGGAAATATTCAACAATAAGAGAATGGCTAAATGTATTTTCTTTGTTCTTATTCTGGATTACTATAAAGCTCTTTTCCACACTGAGAAAAAACAATTTAAAAATTTATTTTTATTGAATTATAGTTGATTTACAGTGTTACATTAAATTCTACTGTATAGCAAAGTGATTCCGATTTTTTTTATATTCTTTCCACTATGGTTTATCATAGGATATTCAGTCTAGTTCCCTGTGGTGTACACTGTTTATCCATTGTTTCCATCCATTCTGTATAAGATAGTTTGCACCTACTAATCCCAAACTCCCAATCTGTCCCTCCCCATCCCTTCTCCCCTTAGCAGCTGCAAGCCTATTCTCTATGTCCGTGAGTCTTTCGGTTTCACAGATGAGTAAGTGATCTCTTACGATATTTACCTGACTTCATTTAGTATGCTAATCTCTAGGCCCATCTATGTTGCTGCAGATGGCATTATTTCATTCTTGTTTGTGGCTGAGTAGTATTCCATTGGGAGAAGGCAGTGGCACCCCACTCCAGTACTCTTGCCTGGAAAATCCCATGGACAGAGGAGCCTGGTAGGCTGCAGTCCATGGGGTCACTAAGAGTTGGACACGACTGAGCGACTTCCCTTTCACTTTTCACTTTCATGCATTGGAGAAGGAAATGGCAACCCACTCCAGTGTTCTTGCCTGGAGAATCCCAGGGATGGGGGAGCCTGGTGGGCTGCCGTCCATGGGGTCGCACAGAGTCAGACATGACTGACGTGACTTAGTAGCAGCAGCAGCAGCAGCAGCAGCAGCAGTATTCCATTGTGTGTATGTGCTGTGTCTTCTTTATCCAGTCATTTATTGATGGACTATTTAGCTGTTGTAAATAGTGCCGCAATGAAAATCAAGATATGTCTATCTTTTCAAATTACAGTTTTCTCCAACTATATGCCCAGTTGTGGGACTGCAGGATCATGTGACAGCTCTATGTTTCATTTTTTGGAAAGGGACCTCCATCGTGTTTTCTACAGTGGCTGTACCAATTGACATTCCCGCCAACAGCATAGGAGGGTTCCCTTTTATCCACACCCTCTCCAGCATTTGTTAATTATAGACTTTTTAGTGATGGCCATTCTGACTGATGTGAGGTGGTACCTCACTGCAGTTTCGATTTGTATTTCTCCAACAATTAGCAATGTGCAGCATCATTTCATGCGTCTGTTAGCATCTGTATGTATGCTTTGGAGAAGTATCTATTGAGGTCTTCTGCCTATTTTTTAATTGAGTTGGGGTTTTGTTGCTGTTGTTATTGAGTTGTATGAACTGTTTATTAAAAAAAAGCAATTTGCTTTTTTTTAATTAAAAAAAGATGTTTGGTATGATTGTATTTTTGTAATAAAAACACTGAAATTACACACACACACACACACACACTCACTCACTCACTCAATCACTTATTCACCTTTATATGCACATAGGAAGATTTGGAGAAATACACATGAAACAGTTACCACATCATTCTCCAGAAATTTCCTCAAGTCCTGTGGAAAGACCACCCAGCTCCATGTCTCGAGTCCTTGGGCTGGGCTGTGGAGGGTCCTCTGAGTGCCTTGTGCTATAACAACAGAGGTGCCTCCAGCCAGCCAAAAATCTCAAGCTGGTGCCCATCAGCTTGTTAGCTGCACCTCTGCGCCTGCCCCACGGAATCTCCAGGAAACGCCCCTTAGCTCGACCTGCCATTTCCAGGCACACACAGTGCCCCTCCCCATAGCCACCAGGCCTGTGGGGCAGGCAGGGTCATTACTGAGTTCCAAGAAGGGAGTGTTTATTATTGTTGTCGGTTTGATGCTGATCCCAAAAGGACCTAATCAACAGGTAATAAGACCTCATGGGAGTGATTAGAAACCTCAACTTTAACCCTGTTATACCCACAGCAGAGACGACCAGAGTCCTGGTAGGACTCTGCCCCTCACTGAACAGGGTCTGATGGAGAGGAGATGGATGGGGAAGCCAGAGAGGTACCGGTGGGTGTGCTCGGCAGTGGGCTGAAAAGGGGATCTGGGAGACGGGGGCACATGTAAAACCAAGTCTACCCAACAGCATGCGTCATCATGCTTGACGGAAGAGCGGTGCTGGGTGCACGGGGCACAAAAACAAAGAAGCCAGGGCCTGCCCCCGAGATGCTCACGGGCACAGGAAGAAAGACTTGCAATATGATAGGAGCTATGCTACAGGGTAGGTTTATTCAGGGCCCAGGCTGGTGCAGAGGCAGGAACTATCAGCCTTGTTGGGTGAGTCAGGGAGGGCAAATGCACCAGTCTAGATATGACAGCATCTGTTGGTTGCCCGGAGGACTTCCATTTAGACACTCCCTTGTGACACACACATCCCTGTGTCTTTCAAGCTGCCTTAAATCCTTTTTCTTTCTTTATAAGGTTGATTTAAATAAATAAAACTTAGTAGTAATTAATTTAAAAACAGGTGCTTAAACACTTGTTTTTGGTGTTACAAGTGGCTCTACCTGCCAACCAATGAGATAGAAAGTTAGTCTCGTCCATTAGCAAAACTTAACAATGCCTGATAAGATAACAGTGCCATGAACCATTTCTCATTACCCACATAGTGACCAAGGGTGTTGTTACATAATCATCACATGAGAACACCCTTGGAATGGAACCGACTGACTACACATAGGCACATCACCATCATTATCGATGGATAGCTGATAGATGTTTTAATTGCTTCAAGTTCCCAAAGCAGGGCCTCTGTGATAAATGATGGAGACGAGGAAATGAAGTCACGTCTTCAAAGGCCAAATCAGCCTCCGGTTTTTTCCAACTTGCACAGAATTGCAACAGCTTCTCTCATTAACTGTTGCACAAGATTTTGCATGTTGCATAAAACTAGCTGCAAATATCACATCGGCCATCTTGGTTAGGCCCAAGATCACAATCAAGAGGGTGAAACTGGACAGCAGCGTGGCCGCCATCTCACTGCTCAACCTCTTCTGGCCCTTAGAGAAGAACAGTTTGCACATTTGCAACTTGCTTAGTCCTGGGTTCCCATTTTGCTAGAACAAAAGTCCTGGACGCCAAAACCTGACACCATACAAAAACCAGGGTATGTTTAAAGTCTCAGAGCTGATAAAGAACTTCAACTTCATTAAATGAAAAAGAAACACAAAATTATACAGATTCTTCTTTCACAAACATGCACCCAGTTACCTAGCACCAGGTACTGGATGTGGGGGGAAAAGAAACAAGATCTTTGCCCTTAAAGAGCTTGCACTCTAATTAAAGGAAACAGAAATAACCAGAGCATGATGAGCTAAGTCAGGCAGTAGCAGAAGCCCAGGGGACTAGGGAAAAAGTCCTCACATGACTTGGGGCCAAGAGTCCCAGAAGTCTGCAGAGGGACATTTGAACTGGGTTTTGGATGATGGAGAGGATTCTCCTGGTTCTGGGGCCAGTGTTCTAGGCAGAGGGGCCTGTGTGTGCAGAAGCACAGAGGTTGGAGATGGTAGGTCAGAGTGTACATGGTGAAGTAAGAGAGATGAGGAAGCAGAGGGAAGACTGAATCCAAAGAAATCTCAATCGTAAAAGTCTTGAAGGCCACGAGAACAAATTTTGACCTAGAAGGCCATAGGGTTGTTCAGAACAAATTTTGACTTAAAAGACCATAGGGTTGTTCAGGTATTTTTAGAATTAGCAAACAGGAAGTGTTTTACAAAAAAAAAACACACACCGGCCAAGGATATATTTAGGTAAGAATTTGTGTCATCAAGCAGAGTGAATGGCTGAGCATTAGAAGTCGATACTTGGTAATCACGGCTGCTATGCAGGACACTCCGATCATCTCATGTGCTCACACAATGGCCCAGTGACATACTGGACAGGCCGCTGCCTTCAGGGAGCACACCATCACACAAGGGACAGACTCACGTTCACCCCTCAACAGTGTAATGATGGAAATGAACATGGAGCACGGTGGGAGCACTTTGGGGGACAGAGGGCAGGGTCTCGGGGGTGGCCAAGGAAGACTTTCTAAAGTCTGTGAGACTTGTTCTGATTTTGGAAGCTGACTAGGACTTAGCTAGATGGAGAAGTATTCACAGGACTAGTTCCCAGTTCTTAATCTGAAGGTGTGGGAGGGAGGCAGAGACGGGGGAGGAAGTGGTACTGAGGAGGTGGCGCTGGATTAGGAAGGGATGTGTTGGGAGGGATGGTCACCTGGGTGGGGGTGACTGGAGGGTTGAGGTCTGAGCTGTGGCCTGCAGAGCAGTGGTGTCATGAACAAAAGTAATGTAGTCAAAAGAAGCCAATCTCAACACAGGCTTGAATACAGAAGGAATGATAAACTTCTGTGTGGTGCCAAGTTGGATTTCTGTTAGAGCAGCAGTTCTCCACCAGGGGCAGTTTTCCCCCGGGGCAATTTCACTCTGCCTAGAGACTTGTTCAGAGGTCAGAGCTCTGGGAGGGTGTGTGCCCCTGGCATCCAGTGCGGTAGGATTGTGTGTGCTGCACCAATGCACAGGAGAGGCCCCTAAACAAAGAGGTATCTGGCCCAAAACAGTGCTGAGGTTGAGGAACCTGTCCTAGAGCTTCCCCTCAAGAGTGACCTGAGTACCCTATGAGCAAATGGAGAAACAAGGGTAATTCAAGGGCCATTAACAAACATTGCTTTCCAATGTACTGGTTTGTAGTTGTAAAAATCTTAGGAAGGGCAACAGAAAGCTTTGGTCAGGGTTCTGGGATGCCCACTTATGCTAACTACATTCTATCTCCAAAGAGATAATGTCGCTTTGCCTGGACTCCTCCTTTCTCCTGTCAACACGTTTGGTGGGATGTCACTTTCAGACCACCCCCGTGCCCTGTTCCTGGGTCCTCCTTCTATACACATGCACAGAAAGAGTAACCTGACAGAATTTCACCCATCCTCGCTATACAATAGAACAGTATCTTGTTGTTCATGGCATTTGTGTGACTCATGCCAGAAGACAGTCTTCCCAACTTTATGAGCAATTCTGGGGGGTCCAAAGTCCACCTAGAAACCCTGGGTAGTTCTTGGATGGAGCTCAGAAACGTACATATTTGGGCTTAACATTTCCAGGAACCCTGATAAGGGGGGATCAGGGGCCATAGTTGAGAAAGTCTTGCTATAAGAGTACAAAGGGGTGGGTGAAGAAGGCAGTGAAGTAGAGGGGTTTATATCAGATCATGCAGGGCAGAGGCAGGCATGACTCTGAGCTGACGGAGGTAGATCAGAAGAGTAGGGAGGTGCTGGGGACCAGTGACTTTCTGAGGTTTTATCCACAGACTCCTTTCTTTAGAGAATCCAGGGAAGTCTAACCTATAAACCACAAAAACTGGGGGATGTTCTGATTTAAGTGGGGTGAAAGGGCTCTCTTAAGCTTTGCCACTTCCTGATACTTCTGATAGCCAAATTCTACCAAAGATTTGTGAAGTTCATCAAACCCAACAGACTCCCACAGACTTTATATTAGGAAATAAATCCATAACATCAAGTTTCATGACAACAAAGAGGAAAAAAGGCACACCCAGTTAGTCAGTTCAGTTGACTCTTGAGTATCTGATGATATGAGTGACCAATATTTCTTCATTCATTTAGTAATATTTTTTTGAAGACTGGCTGTGGGCCAGGGGCTGTTCTAGAATATGAGTAGTATGGTTGGGCCACCTATATGCTGTCTGTCTTCTAATTTTTTCTCTGCTCATTAGTCCAACTCTAAGAAGTTAGGGAAAGAAACGAAATTTAACTCACAATTTGGTTGCTTACTCAGGCTTTTAGTGAGCTACTTGATGGTGGAATCCTGGAAATTACTAACAGTGAAACCAAAGGCTTCTCTCCAGGTTCCTTGTTTGAATTCTCCTTGCCCTCATCCTCAGTATAATGGGCTGAGTAGTATAGTAAGATGGCGAACACGTGGGCTTCCCTAGTGGCTCAGTGGTAAAGAATCCGCCTGCAATGCAGGAGGCAGCTGCTGATGCCAGAGACCTAGGTTTGATCTCTGAGTCAGGAAGATCCCCTGGAGGAGGAAATGGCAACCTGCTCCAGTATTCTTGCCTGGGAAATCCCATGGACTGAGGAGCCTGGGGGGCTAACATCTTAAGTCCTCAAGACAATATTCCCAGGGAAAGGAATTCCACTGAGGGACCCCAGATAGCAGAAGCAAAAAGTCCATTGCAATAATACCGAGGCATGGCAGATGATAATGGCAGACTGAGGGATCCAGATCAAGATGAACATGTGACCCATCCCTGCTCCCTCCCTCTCCTGCCCCCCGCCACTTCTGTTTCTGCTAAGAACAGGACACACAAAGCGCACCTCTTAATATTTCCAAATAATGCCATTTTAAGAATCTGGCTGGCTAGTGTGTGACAAAAATTTTAAAAAGACCTGACAACAAAAATTACTATTCAAAGTAAAGTATTATTTTAGGGTGACATTATTTTTTAAATTCACATTTTTCGTTTGTTATACCATGTAGCAGTTCTGTGAACACATAGATAAGAGGATACAATAGATATTTGACAGTGTAGTTCTCAGAGTATTTGCATATCCAAGAGATTATTTCAGCGAGTATACTTAGACTGACCCTATTAACCATTCACAATATTTTGTCTTGAATTCAATTCACACTCTGTGGACATGTCCAATTCACATTTCAGCTCTTAACGCTGTTTTCCCTCTTAGACTTTATATTAGGAAATAAATCCATAACATCAAATTTCATGACAACATCTGCTCTGGCTGACATGATTGAAAGAGAATTTCACTCATGCCAGGTTATTCTGTTTCTTAATTTGTTCTTTATCATACCTGGAGAAGCAGCATCTTTTATCAAGTCCAATATAGAGAATGGAAGCTACCGGCGCAGAATTCACAACTGGCAGCAGCCTCAGCAATGCTGGAAGGTGACTACAGGAAGTACTCTGAGGCAGCAGAGTTGACAGGGTGGCTGGAGGCTGATTTCCAGGCATGAATGGCTTTGCCACATGTGCCCAGGCCAGTTCTGCCAAGCTAACAACTGGTGCATTCAAGATAGAGGTAGATCATTGCCTAAAATGGGCAATGAAGTTTAATGAGAAAAAAATATGAGTCCCTATGTACTAGGGACTCAGTGTCTTGTACCCCAGTGTTCATAGCAGCGTCATCCCCAGTCACATAATGCAGAACAACCCACATGCCCATGAACAGATGAATGGGTAGACAGGATGCGGTATATCCATACAGGGGAACATTATTCAGGCATAAAAAGGAAGAACGCTCCCATACATGCCGCAGCATAGATGAACCTTGGAAACATGCTCAGTGAAATAAACCAGACACAAAAGTACAAATACTGTATGATCCCACATACATGAAGTATCCCAAATAGGCAAATCCACAGAGGCAGACTGTAGATTAGAGGTTTCCAGGGCTAGGAGAAGAAGAGTGTGGGGAGTTGATGATTAATGGGTTCGGAGTCTCTTTCGGGGATGACGAAAAATTTTGGAAATAGTGATGAGACATATGCAAATATAATCCCATGATTGACATCACTGGATTGTGCAACCCCCCAAAATAATTACCACAGCATGTTTTATGCTATATATGTTTCACCACTATGAAAAATTAAAGTTATATATTATATAGATAATGATTTAATTAAAAAATATATATATATATTTTAAAGCTGATATCCTAATGTTAGGAGGTTGAGGACTGTGTTCTCAACTTCTAGGTACAGGGAGAGGGAGACCATGAGCCCAACTTCACATGGTCCTGGGCCCCATATGGTTCTCATGCTTACAACCTCCTGACATTAGGATAGCAGCTCTTTTTAAAATCTAAAACCAGACAGTCAGATTTTTAAAGAAACCTATGAAAACTGTACCTGCGAAATTAAACAAACGGAAGGTAGAAAATACAGTAAGCAGCCATCTCAGAGCTCCACGATTCAAACTGTCTCAGAAAGAAATCTATCTCTTGTCTCGTCCTTGCCCAGACTTATAGCATGTGCTGGTGGCCACCTTTCCAGACCTCCTCTCCCATATGTGGGGCGACAGCGCCTGTCTCCTCTGGCCAAGCACATCTCCGTGCTAACACGCCTGAAATGAGATGAGGCTCCAGAATGTTCTGGAGGCGGAGCTGTAACACAGTGTCACCTTCTCGGCCAGCTCCTGGCACCACCTCCTTCCCATCAGCTTCAGCTCCTACCTATTGGTGGTTCCATGTTTTCAGTGGCAGGAGAGGGCCTATGGAAGCGGGGGATGTCTCCTGAGCTCTGCGGCCATGAGAAGCCTGCTCACCTCTCAGCCTCCAGCTCCTCCTTGTTGCCAGGAGGAGAAAAGGTGACTTTCTGGAACGGTGACAGGAGCCCAAAGGCAGCACAGGCAGCAGGAGCGGGCGGGCAGGCAGTAAAGTTTCCAGATCCCCAGGGGACGTAATCCCATTCTCCAGCCAGGTGCTACAAGTGAGGCTGGTGGCTTCCAACCTTCTTGGCCCGAGTCCAGAGTTTCCAGGCTTCCCTCCACCCTGAACTCCTTCCCATCATCTTTCCAACCAGAAGCTTGTTAACTGTTTTCCTGTGCTTTTATCCAGATTTCAAGGCACCCTCTGTGTGTTAAACTTCAAAGAAAGTTTGCTACAGTAAGTGCCATGCTGTAGCAAGGGGAAAGCTGCAAACAGCTCTGTTGAAAATGGTTTTGTTCAAATGAATGGGGCTGGGACTCTTTCCTCTTGCACCCACCGCCGCCCCACCCCAACACACACACCCTATTTCTTTCAGATGAAATTGCATTTGTGTCTGGATTAAGTTGCCTGGTATCAATCCTGAAATTTTTAAAGATGAAAAGCAGAACAGCCGCACAATATTTAAAATGTGAAATGATTACAGAATGGCACCGGGCCAATGTTTATGAATCACTGAATATGATCATAAAATCATAAAAAATAATCACCAAAAGGTAAATAAATTACCCAGCTTACTGCTTATTTTCACGTAGGGTCTGACACAAAAGCAGCAGCCATGAATGATTTATACCTGTTTTAACAATAATACTCATTTTACTGAAAGATGGTCAGCACTTGGACTGCTGTGGGCAGCATGCCAGTTGTCGAAAGGTTAATGTTTCAGCAGCAATACATTAAATTATGAATAATACCAGTCCCAAAATGGAAGGTTATTAGCTCAGTATGCTTAATTAGACCAGCTAGAACTTTGCCATCAAGTAGCAGTGCCCATTACTGCAGCACTTGCCTTGATGGGGGATGGCAGCTTTGGGATTCTAATGGCAGGAGCCACGGCAGGTAGAGGCAGGAGGGGTGTGGGCATGTCCTTTCTTTTCAACTCAGGGCACAATTATTAGAAGCATCTCAAAGCTGGTTTTCGGGATTTTGAGCTTTCCCATGGTTTACCCAGGAAGTCTTCCCAGCAAGAAAGGGCAGAAATGACCTGGGAGGGGCATGGTACTTAGTATTGTGGATACAGGGAATGGTTCACAGGCTGGGCGAAGCCATCAGCATTCATCCAACATGGGCATTTATTGAAAAACTACTGCCTACCAGGCACGTGCAAAGCAGTTAATGAGACCAACAGGTTCTCAGATCTAAGACAGGGGAGAGCCCTTAAACAACCAACTATGCAATTAGTGCCTTAATTACAGCCTCGTGACTGCTAGGAGGGGTGGGTTCAGAATGCTGCTGGCACCTGGACTGCAGTCAGGGTAGGGGGTTTTGGAGAAGGCTTCCCGTAGGAAGTACCATTCGCTCTGATCTCTAAAGGGTGAGTAGCAGTGAGCTAGGTGAATCTTCAGGAGAAGCTCTTTCAGGCAGGGACTAGCTATATCATGCCAGAGCCTCCGGAAAGGACGGTGCTAGAGAGAGATGCAGGCTTTGGGTAAAAGGAGTACTGACAGTGTGCTTGCCTGCAGGCCATGAAGATGCTGCTGAGCACCTCGCTTGTGTGGGTGCATGTGTCTATGTGTGCATGTGTGCCTACACCTGGCCCCACAGCCACCCATCCCCCTCTCCTCCTGCTGTCTTTGCCCTACGAGGTGCTCCCGTTTAAAACTCCAGGCTCACAGGCAGGGGTAGGGCCGGACCCACCCCTGGCCTGTCCGCTTCATCCCGCTGTCTGCACCACCGCCCAGCTCTACTTAGTACTATTAGTAGCTTGTTTTTCTAAGCCCTAAAATTCATTTTCTTTTCCCGCCTCGCTTCCAGAAAAATAAATAAAAGTGAACACATCACTCATTTAAGAAGAGGAATGGAATTTAGGTTGCGTTTTTCTTTCTATTTTTATGATTAGTTAGAATTTTCCTGGGAACTCAGCCAGGAGGGCATTATGGTGAGATAATGTCCTGTATTTAATCACGGCTGCAATGGCGAGCCGTGTTCTGTGGGGAGAAGCCGAGTTAACGCATCTTCCCTGTCGTGTGTTTTCAGGGTACTGCGGGTGGCCCAAGATGAAGACTGGGCCAAGAGGCAGCTGGGCACCAGGCCTGTGTGAAAACCCACAGGTGGACAAGATGCAGCCAGGACTGTCTTCATGCGGGACCCATCAGCCCTGAGAACCCTGAAACCCCCAAAGGAGCCAAGTGCAGGAGGCCCCAAACTGACCAAAGTCAGTCGCATCCTTGGTCCTGCATGCTGTGGACATTTCTGGCACCATCCATGTCTGCCTCTGCACAGCCCCTTGGCCTGGATGCATTTCTTGTTTTCAAGTGGGCATCCCACCCCTTTGTGACCCCAATACCATGTACGCGGGGGGAGCTCAAGGCTTCTGAGTGAAACTGGAAGTCAGCAACAGGTAGGACCCATCTGTTCCTTAATTCCCCACATGCGTGGCTGTCCAGAGACCTACAGTCCCCTGTGGGGGGGTGTCCGTGGCAGTTGACAGTTTTCTGAGTCACTCTTGTTTTCCAAGATGGTTGATCCATCACTGAAGAATGAAAGAATTGCTGGCAGTGGTAACATAGAAACAGATATCTTAGCGAGATGTCTTAGGGAGATGTCTGGAAAGCAGGAAAGGCAGATCAGATTTAACCTGGAAGAAGGGAGCCCAGAGGATATGTGGATGGATGCGGATCCACCTTTCTCGGCCAGGAAAACCAGAGAGGGTGGGGACGGGCACATGGAACCCTTCACATTCACTGTTGTCCTATTAAATGTGGCATTAGAAGGAGTAAGGTAAGGGCAGTGGAGAGAACAGGATGCCCCAAGCAACCCATAAATAGCAGGGCGAAGACAAAGTGTTTATTGCTTAGCTTCATGAAGCCCATATAAGCACTCTCCCGGGGTGCGAGAGCGCGGGAGCGTGTGTGTCCGGGGATGGGGAGTCCCAGACCCACTGTTCGCGCTTGGCTTGATTCTATGAAGGCGTCTATTTGATGGAACGTACTGGAACAGTTCATAGCCAGCACAGCAAACCTTGTGCGGAGACAGAGCTTCCTTTTTCTCTTTCCTTTTCCTGTTTGCAGTGAAAATGAGGCCTTTCTCTTCTCGGTCCTTTGCTCTCCCCAAAGTTGTCTCACGAGGTCACTGCCAGCTGACAGGCTTGCCTTTCAGTGCGAGGTTGGAATGGAAACAATGCCCTGTGTTCTGGGGGGCTGGTGAGGCTCTGGGCCTGTTCCTGACCAGGCTGCCCTAAACTGTAAATGGGTTATTGTTTTCGCAGGACTGTCAGTTTCTATAGACAATTTGGTGTATGTGATGCAAGACTTGCTCCTTCTAGTTTGTATGTATATATATATTTCCATAGACGGGAAAGAGTCCCCGGTTTGATCCCTGGATCAGAAAGATTCCCTGGAGAAGGGAATGGCTACCAACTCCAGTCTTCGTGCCTGGAGAATCCCATGGACAGAGGAGCCTGGCGGGCTTACTGTCCATGGAGTGGCAGAGTCAGACAGGACTGAGCGATTAACACTTTCACTTTTATATATGTATGTAGATGTACATACACGTATACACACCACCAGTATTGAGTGGCAGAAAGGTGATTTAAGATCATCATGCTTACTTTCTAACCAGGTTTAGCCCCTCACTCGCTATGTTTCTTTGAGCAACTGTCTTACCCTCTCAGTATGGGTATTAGCAAGGCGTTAGCATCTCAGTTCAAACAAGTCTGCCTACAAGATCCCTCCTAGTTCAAACATACTTTGACCCTGTGATTGCAAGATATTACATTACCATGTTCAACAACAAGCTTAAAAGAACTTTCTTTGAATAGCTTATCCATTGACGGACCTGATTTCTAAGAGCACTCAAGGATGTGTGCTGAATGTTCTATTGAATCCCCTGAATGCTGAAGTTAGTGGTTTGCAGATATGAATGGCAAGAAGCGGAAAGTAGAAGAGATCTGTGTTGTCAAGTTCTGAGATCTTCGTACTCAGGATTGTCAGTTACAATACACTTTGTCACCAATGGATAGTATTTGGAGAAGTAAGAAGCATTTTCAAAAGCTATATATTGGAGGTTTCTGAATGAGGACCCAGTTCTGAAAGCTCTTTTCATTGGATGAGGAACAGCAAATAGATAAGAAACAATTCACCAAAACTAAGGTTGACTATTTTTCATTGCTAATAATGGTCAAGTAACAATAATATTGCCTACCAGAGGCCTCAGAGGAAACCAGTAGGGCAGTGACAGAACCCAGCCAGGGCCAGCCTCTGGGATGCTTGGAGCCCTCTGGCACAGCCAGCCTCAGGCTGGCACTGGCTGGCTGGCTCTGTGAAAGTGTCACCGGCACAGAACTGTGTGCTGGCCTTCCAGGAAGGTAAGTGACTAGCTGGGCCAAGAAGGAGGGATTCCCCAGTGTTCTACCAGAAGCTTCACTGAGAATCACAGCCCTGCAGCCACTGACCGCCATGGCCCACCCCTTAGTAGATCGTGACGGGGGTCTCTCCCAGGCTGGCTGGTCAAAATCCCTTTTGGAGGAGGCTGACACTACCATCTGCCTGGCTAGAGGTCTTCAGTGCTTCTTTAACCTACATTTTTCCTTGCTTCCCTCCCTCCACGAGCACTGACTGGATATATACTGTTTGGCAGGCACTAGGGGAGGCCCACAGTCCTCGTGTACCAACAAATGAGTCTGAGCTGGAAGTACTTTCTGCCTCACAAGACAGATAATCACAAGTATAGTTTAGAATTCCATACACTGAGCTGAAGAGCACAGAGAAGGAAGAAAGCAGCTCAGGCTATAGAGGGTCTCAGAAGAAACCTTTATGGTAGATATCGGCAGAGGGAAACAAGGCGTTCCCAGCAAAGCAAACACAGCCTATTTAGAAAGCAGGGGTGGGTATTTTTTGGCTCACGTCCAAGACTTAAAGAAGAATCAACACTGGGGATGAGTTTGAGATACACAGCCTCAAAGCAACCATAGCCTGGGTTCAGGAATATCTCTTCAACTTATACCCTGCAGACAATTGCCTAGGCCTGGACGTTGGTGAGGAGAGGAGTAGGGAATATCCAGACCCTGACCTGTCATTTGTAAAAAGCTTGATGATCATTTTCAAAGGCTGCAGGCCATTCTCTCAGAGTGACATCCCACCTCAGACGCTACATCTGTAAGAATGAGAGCTCTGCCTGGGGCATGCATCCTGCGCAGGAATGAGTCTTAAGACCTGTATGCTGATTGCTAACAGTACCATCAGTGCAGGGTCCATGGATAGTGTGGGCGCCATATGCATGATTTCATCACAGTGGAGCCCTTGGTGTTTCTTGCATTAGCGCCCCTGCTTTGCTTTCTTTTTAAACTTTAATTTTATTGGATTGTGATCAATGTACAACGTTGTGTTAGTACTAGGTATATACAAAGTGATCTTTTTCAGGTTCTTTTCTCATGTATGTAGGTTGTCACAGAATATTGAGTTTCCTGTGCTATACAGTAGGTCCTTGTTGGTTATCTATCTTATATGCAGTCGTGTGTATGCGTATGTTCATCCTAAGCGCCTGATTTTTCCTCCCCACCACGTTTCCCCTTTGGTAACCATACGTTTGTTTTTTATATCTGTAAGTCTGTCCCTGCTTTGTAAATAAGTTCATTTGTAACTTTTATTTTAAATTAGATTTTACATATGAGTGATCACATGGTATTTGTCTTTCTCTGTCTGACTTCCTTCACTTGTTATGATAGTCTCTAGGTCCATCCATGTTGCTGAAAGTGGCATTATTTCATTTTCATGACTGAGTAATATTCTATTGTTGGGCTTCCTTGGTTGCTCAATGGTAAAGAATCCACCTGCCAATGCAGGAGATGTGGGTTGGGTCCCTGGGTTGGCAAGATCCCCTGAAGGAGGAAATGGCAACCTGCTCCAATGTTCTTGCCTGGACATTGACAGAGGAGCCTGGTGAGCTACAGTCCATGGGGTTACAAAAGAATCAGATATGACTTAGTGACTAACAACAACAAAATACCAACAACATTCCACTGTATATATGCACCACACCTTCTTTATCAACACTTCTTGGTCAATGGACAATTAGGTTGCTTCCATGTTTTGGTTATTGTAAATAGCGTTGCAGTGAACACTGGGGTTCATATATCTTCTTGGACTATGGTTTTCTCCAGATAGACCCTTTGTACAATGATATAGTTGATTTCCTATTGGCCCGTCTCTCTCCTTTTTGATCTCTCCTTGCTAAAAGATAGACATTGATTGAAGAGATCCAAGTGCATATGAAGAAGGAGAAATACCACCTTTGCCTTTGAAAGCAGGTGTATGGCTAGGCGGGCTACCAAGATCCAGGTATGTATTTTATCCACAGGCAGAGGCCCTACCCAACCCTAAGCCTTCCCATGAACCACAATCTGCCTCTGGCCCTCTCTGCCTACACCCCACCCTCACGGTCCTACCTAGGAGATTAAGTAGAATTACCTCCCTTTTAGGGCTGAGGTATGGCCAAGACTCTCCAATGACTAGCCCACATGGCCAGCACTCTAGGGATTAGAAGCCCAGCCTTCTTGTGACAAGCAAGCTCCTATTAGCAGTTCTATCTTCTGAAATAGGTGTCTCAATATCCCTGACCCCCTGAGCTTATAGATTGGATAGCCCTGAACTTCAGGACCCTCTTACTCATGTATTAAATCTCATGTGATTACCCGGATTTGTGGCCCCCACAACCTACTCTGAGGCCTAATATTCATTTGCCCCATTCATTTCTCCTTTGTGCTTCTCGACACAAAGGAGAAATGAATGGACTAGACTTGACGCTGACTTCATAGGCTATATGTAACCATGTAGATGGTAAGTACAGGTATGTGAAGTGAAAGAAATTAAAGTCTGGCTTGGCCAATAAAACTTTCTTATCCCTTACAATTTAAAACATTTCCTGATCTTTGAACCGCATTAAATCTCATAGTGTATTAGAATTTGGTGACACTATCCTTTACCACTGGAAAGAGCTCAGACTGCTTTGACATGAACAAAGTAATCTTGCCCATGAAAGAAGATGTATGAATGCCGCTTGCTTGTAGAGCCCCATGTGGTTCTTGTCGGTCATCCTCCATTTAATTAGAACTGCAATCATCTCTCAAGGGGCACCTGGAGGCTTCATTAAATCTATCAGCTTCCCTATGATATATAAAACTGGTGATGTTGAAAATCTTGGCCATATAAAAAATACTAGGAAGTTGGGGGAAATGTATATATCATCTGGGTTGTTGTCGTTCAGTTGCTAAGTCATATCCAACTCTTTGCGACCCTATGGACTGCAGCTTGCCAGGCTTCTCTGTCCTTCACTATCTTCTGAAGTTCACTCAGATGCATGTCCATTGAGTTGGTGATGCCATCAACCATCTCATCCTTTGTCGCCCCCTTTTCCTCCTGCCTTCAATCTCTCCCAACATCAGGGTCTTTTTCAGTGCTCAGCCTTCTTTATGGTCCAACTCTCACATCCATACATAACTACTGAAAAAACCATAGCTTTGAGTATGCGGACTTTTGTTGGCCAAGTGATGTCTCTGCTTTTTAATACGTTGTCTAGGTTTGGGGGCTTCAGGTAAAATGCATTCCCGTTTCATTCGTGTAGGACCAGGGCTTTCCTGCAGTCAGCATAAGAACAGCATTCTTTCCAATTGGTACATTTGCTTCATGTCTACCTCACATTCCTGGAGCCTTCCCATGTCCAGTCACATCTTTTAAAGCTGTCATTCTGGGCCCTTTATGACCGTGAGCATGGCTCACTGATGCTTCTTGTGTGCTCCTACTGAGCCTGCCTTCCTCCATCTGGGGAAGAGGAAGTTGCCCTCTGAGTGGAGTTCACCAAGGGCCTTTCCAGTAAGCTCCTTTGAGGTTAAACTTATAGCTATCAGAAATTATCTAGAACCTCTCTACTTCCATTCAGGCTGCTGTCCAAACCAGTGTGCTAAGAAGGCCTTCCAGCCTTGGTCCCCTCACCTTACCCTGGAGCCGCAGAGTATCTTTCATAGCGTTGTCACCTGTGACTTACAATGCTGTTAGTTTCAGGTGTACAACAAAGTGACTCAGTTATACACGCATGAGTATCTTTTTCAAATTCTTTCCCCATTTAGGTTATTACAGAATATCGAGCAGAGTTCTCTGTCCTATATAACAGATAGGCCATTGTTGGTTATCTGTTGATATTTTAAATACAATAATGTGTACATGTTAATCCTGAAACTTCTTAACTGAGATCATTGTTCTTGGCATTTTGAACCAGATAATTCTTTGTTGGCAGGGAGAGGCTGTCGTGTGCATTGTAGGATATTTAGCCACATCACTGGCCTCTGCCCACTAGATGCCAGTGGCACCTACCCCTCAGTTGTGACAAGTAGAAATGTCTCCAGACATTGCCAGATATCCCTGGGATGAGGAAAAAAAATTCACCCCCTTAGTTGGGAATGACTGCTCTAGAATTCATGCTGTGTAGGGCTTTGTGGCTTTTCCAGTGGAGGGAATGTTCTAGAGTGTTTGTGGCATCTTCTTTGGCTTATAAGAAACAGGAAAGACAAGACATGACCACAGGGAAAGTCACTCGACCCAAGGAAACCACAAGACTTTGCACCATCCATTTACAGTTCTTTACCGTCACTATCTTATATCTTCTATATGAGAGTTACTCAGCTGTGTTAGCAGTTCTGATGTGGAACAGGAAACGGGGGCAGTGGCTAGATCTTCTCGTCCAGCCATCTCCTGTCCTGTGGAAACACTTGTCTCTGGCATCGCAAGAGGTCTCATTAGAAAGCCCATAAGAAGCTTTATCTGCTTGTTATGCTGCAGTAAGCCAAGAGTTTTCTGAAACGCCCTTTCCTGTCTGTCTCATTTGGCCATTGCCACAGATTCTAGTAAATCTGCGATGCTTCAGAAACTGTGTCATCATTTCTCAGTGTTTTCAACACACTGCATTTCAAAGAAGGCCTTTATTCTAACAAGCTCATTTGAATGACCAGTAACTAAGAGAAAGAACTGGACCTGTGGAGATCTGTCCAGGCCCCACTGCTTCCTTCATGTCTAGGAAGCATAGTCTCCCAATATTCACTGCAGGGTCTGCTTCCATCTTGTACAAAAAGTGAAAGTAAATTAGTGGGAATAAAATGCAAAATCCATTCATTCATTCAAAGTTACCAAGTCATTCAAAGAAAAGTCACCATTCATTCATTCAAAGAAAAAGTTACCATCGTGCTAGTTACTGTAAGTTACTCTAGTTATTGTAGTTACTCTAAATACTGTGTATTTAGAGACACATAAGACACAAAGTTTAAGAACTGTTTGTCCAGTGATAGAGTCCAATGTGAACAAGAACATTCACAATACAAATTAGGGGTCCTAGAACATAAGTGCCATAGGTGTTCTGGAAAATATCATGGGAAGAGAAGATGTATTATGCATACTACAGTCCTTTGCCTGGCCACAGTTTCCAGAATACTTGTGTAAATGGCCTGTGAGAATGCATCTTTGCCATCTTGGAGAGAGTTGGTACCGACCAGTGGATCAGGGAAATATGGAAACTATTTCATGGAATATGGAAAATGCAAAAAAATATCTGGGCTTTGCTGAGGCATTTGGAAAATGACAAGTTGCCCATTTATCTCACGGGAAAGAAGACGCAAGTATGAGTGTGTTAGTAATTAGTTACCTATCGTCATTGGTGTCAGTGTGGAAAGAGACACCACCTGATGTGGAGAGAGTCACTTCTGGTGCTGCGACTCTAAGGCTTTTCATCTTGATCAGGTGTGGTTGTCATGAAGTCATACGTTGAGGATAAAGAACTCAACAAATTTCGATCGGCTGGGGCAATGCACCACAGCTAATGGGATGAAATCTAAAAACAAGAAAATACAAGGGTTTGTCTTGGATCCAAAAACCTACCTGCACAAAGGCAGGGGCAGGGGGCCAGGCTTGGCAACAGATGTTGAGAAAGCATTTTTTTCACCAGATTTTGTGCATATTAGGAATCATCTCATACCTTTGTAAAATGTGGGTTCCCAGCGGCCACCCTCAGATTGTCAGAGTCAATGAGTTTGAGGTGGAGCCCAAGAATCTGCAATTTATTAAGGCTCCTTGGCCATTCTGTGGCAGAAGGTCTGGAAGCCACAGTTTGCAAACTACTATCTTAGAGGTCTGAGTTGATAGGAAGAGAATTCAACAATAGTATTGAGTAAAGTGTAATGAGGAGGACAAAGGAGGCAAGAACCTTGCTCTACTGGGCTTGGCAGAGCAGACGTGAACAATTTACATTTAATCTTGGGCCATGACCCTGGAAGGAGAGAACCAAACTCGAAACAGGGAGGCAGGGGACTCAGAACCAGGGCATGCAAAGAATAGGTGAGGGAACTGACAGTGCCGAGAAGGATCAGAGGGAAGAGGACAGAAGCAGGGAAGGGTGATCTGCATAAACTTGCTCTGTGTGGCCTCACAGAATAACACTCGCAGCGGAGTCAGGGCCATCAGTTTCAGCTCAATAATGACCAGCTTCTCCAATAGGCAGAGGTGCACAGGGCTGGAGGTGTTCAGTAATGGACTGGAGAACACATTCTAATAATTCTTTTAGGAAGTTCGTGATAAAAAGAAGAGTGGGACATTGAACAGGTGGTAGAATCAAGGAAAGTGTTGTTCATTGCATTTTTCATAGAAGAGAATAGGGCATGTGTAGATTTCCGAATAAAAATGGATTTCTTCCAGAAAGATAAGAGTGTGATGAGGGCAGGATTCAGTGGGGACAGGAGCAGAGAGAGATGAATGAATGAAGAAGCAGGGGATCAGATGGACCTGGAAGGGTGGTCTCTAAGACCCAGGAAAGATTTGCAGTGGAAACAAGCAGAATAGAAGAAAGGAGGTGAGGATGCAAAGGCATTTTATGGAGGGAAAGAGGGTGCCCTGCAAGGCACCTTACGGTCACGCAGCAGGCAAGTTGAGGTTCTTTCAAATTATGGTTTCAAGAAACAAGCGGTTGAAATATGTTATCCAGAGTTAAGAAAGAGTAGGGTTGGTGAAGGCTTGAGGAATGTGGGAGAAGTGTGGAGTGGCAGATTTGTGGAATTCAGTGAGGAGTCAACAACCATCCCTGATTGGCTGTTGCACTGTAGAACTTTCAACTGGGTACATTCAGCTCAAGTTCCTTGCATTCCCAGCAGTGTGGATCAATCCGGAGGCTTAAGTGAGTCAGCAGGCAGCTGGGGGGGACCTGGACTGCAAATCGGCATGGTGGACCTGGGTAGGGTAAAAAACTTGAATTTCAGGCTCACAGAGATTGGTAAATGCCAAGCTTTGAGGTTCAGTGCAATGGGGTTTTCTTCTTCAGAGCCTCTGACCAAGTACCTGTCTTCACGAAATGTAGAAATTCAACACTCTAGGGATACTTACTCATAAGTACTCAAGATATCTGATTTTTATTTCAAGGGTGTTATCTCTGTGCCTCCATCTTCATCTTTATAGAACTGGGGCTGTTCTGACTTGGAGATGGCATTGTGTGCCATGTGTCCTAGAAATGTTGGGCTTTTATAAGCCCTGAGATTTTAGGAAGTGTACAGACTCTATGTCCACTGTAATTCATGTTAAGAGATATAAGCTACGAGACTTCTTACATGTTTTCTTCCAGTTTTCTCATTTATTTCCTAGTGGACTTACAATATATTTATGGAAAATAATGGCTCTGACTTGCCTGAAACTTGCAAGATTGACACAGTCTGAAAAGTCACCATAGCTGTCTTTGGCCTCAAACCCATTCAATATAGAAATCTCTTCAGATAATACCTAAATTGGTGCCGGCGGGGTGGCGGGGGGGGGGGGGGGGGGGCGCGGGGGAGGGACTGGAAACAGGCCTGTCAAAGTGGAGTCTTAAGCCTTGACCATTTGCTTCCTCATTGTTTTTGCATGATCAACTTTTAAATAGTCCTTAAACACTGGTAGAAATACCTTCTCTTTTTAAAAAGTAGATTCTTTGCAGGGCAAAAGTTTTTTCTAAAGGAATTTCATTATTGGCTAAAATCATGGGAGAGTAACTTTGTTTTTGAAAACTTGGCAGGACTGAAAAGAAGCAGGATTAATGACTCTATTTTTAAAAAGCAAAAAGGAAGTTCGTAATGTCCCAATCTGGAACTTTACCTGAAAAAAAAAACCACCAAATCATTTCTAGAATAATCTGTAGTGAATACAGTGTTGGGAACTTATATCACTTGACAGAATAAGTCCTGTCAAACCGATTCATTTCCTTCCATGAAAGAGTAACAAGATTTTAGTAGATTGAGGGGAAATGATAAATGTAATCTATATTTTATTTAGCAAGATGCTTGAACCTGTTCCATCCAACATCTTGGTCGATAAATTCAGAAAATTTGGAGACTGGCATTAGATGTCTGGGGGCAGCTGAGCTCCCATCCTGGGGTCTGGATCTAATAGCACATCCTTTTTGAGAGGCTCTGCAGCAGGGGAGAAGTTACCTGATCTGCTTTAAGAGGAAGAAATGATGGCAGCTTACTCCAAAAAGATCCTTTGAGCCCTAAAAAATGTATCTGATGTGTTTGTCATTCATGGTTTTGATTATTTAGATGTGCTGGGAAGATCGGTTCTGAATATATATTTTTATCAAGTGAAATGGATGCTGGCTGCTCACAGTCATTCATACACCCTGCTTTGTACATCCTTCTGAAAATTTCCCAAGAACTTCCTGACAGAATTGGTTCTCAGGCTTCTCTGTCACCAAAGAGGAGGGGGGAAAAATAAGAGGAAACAATAACTCTGAAAGCAAGTAAGATGTGTGGAAATAAATCTGTCAGATTCCGTAATTCCGAAAAGGGAAAGATACTTCTGGAAATTCTATCCCAGGCTAGGAAAGCGTCTGTTGCTAGAAATGGTGATGATGTTATGCCAGTGATTAGTCCTCAGACTTACATATCTCATCTGCTGCAGGACGCCCAGGTACCTCCATAACTTGCGTCACTTTTAACTATTAATCTTCATAAGAAGGAAGTCTGGCAGGCGCTTGTGTTCCTCACATTTCAGTAACTTTATGGACGGGATTAGGTATATCAGATACCTGTATACAGAGAAAGTGTGTCCTTGATGATTTCTTAATCTCTGCCTCATTTCCCAATACCAACAGATTTAACTCAGAGCCGAATCTTAAAAAGAGCAGCCCTCTCTTTTAGGGCTACTCAAACCCCCTTTGTTGAGGGCCCTCTATTTCATGCAGCACTTTCACCATCATTTGATCTTCACATTCCAAGCCAGTAGTGCAGACAGGTAAATAGTATTGGGATGACGTTCGCCATTTCTGCCATGCGTTGAACGCCTGCCACGTGTCAGGCATTGCACTAGACGTGTGCCATCTCATTTAATCCTTCAACAACCCCGTGCGGGTGTGCACTGTCATCTCCATTTTATAAGGAGAAAACACACTCTGAGGGTTGACTCTCCAAGGCCATCCAACCTTTAGTGGGCAGAAGCGGGCGTAAGACCCAAGTCTTATGTGATCTACATTATAAGAAAAGATCTTGGTTCCTCAAGGTGGTTACAGAGTTCTTTCTTATATTTGTTTCCTTTTCTGTATGCTTTAAAATCTGTGCACTGATTTATGTGTCACACATCACTGAAAGGTGTAACTGTCTCTAGCTCACCATCTTTCTTCACGTCTTGACCATAAGGCACATCTGTCTCTGCTGACCTGCCCCAAGCAGATCAGGAGAGAGGGTCTCTGATTTAGGTACCAGCAAAACACTTTCTGCTCTGTGGTCATTTGCCTTAAGAAAGAGAAATGTTAGGTAACTAAATCATGTTTTTAAAAATAGACGGATGAAAAATAAATAAATAAAAATAAAAATAGACGGATGGTAAAAGAAAAAAAGCAAGCAACTGCCAATCCACTTTGTACTATTGTTATGCCATTTTAGTCCAGCCCATAGGCTCAGGTGTTGAAGTCGGTTCTTTTAGTAAGTATTGATAATCATAGGGTAAAAAATAAAGGACCAGATCTCAGAAAAACACAGTAAAGTCATAGTATAAGTCGTAAACATTATGCATTCATTCTGTCTTTGTTAAGCATATCTCTGTGCCCAGAACTGTTTTCCTCCTGGAATCATTAGCAATTCAGTGTCGTCACTGGCGTCATCATCACCATCAACATTATCATTATCCTCCTCTTCATCATGGGCACATCACTGAGCACCAATTAGCACTGTGGGCATTTATGGAGATGTGTTCAATGGAAGCGCCATATGCTACCCTTGCAGGGGGGCGACCCATAACAAAGAATACAGATCTCTCCATAAAGCCATGCGCATTTGCACATCACTACAGGTCCTGAGTAGTGAGACAAATGGACCTTAAGGATGCTGTTTTGGCTCCTGTATAAACTAATCCAGGAAGTCTACCCAGAGAGGGGATCTGAGAAACTGGATGAGGTCAGCTTTAACACTGGGCCAGGGGGCAGGAGTCACATGAGGAGGTGAGCCTGAGCTAGGCTCAAGGATGGGGAAATCCTTTCCAGATCCCTTCAAAGTTGAAAGGTGCCGAATTGAAAGATCAAGAACCCATATATATATATATATATATATATTGCATAATTTCCCATCACGCTTGTCACTTCTTTCTACCACTGTGGGCTTCAATGGGGTAGTATAGCAACCTGCCACAGGCATCTCAAACCCACAGCTGGGAACCTGTGCTCCATCTTACTCTTTTGTACTTTAATTCAGGAAGGGCTCCATAAGTATTCATGGAGATGATAAGAATGACATTGAGACTCTCAACACCACTTTATGTGGGTTCTAAAACCACAGAAGTCATTTAATTGACCAACAGAGCCATCTGCCTCATTGACAACTCAAAACAGCAGGTCCTTGGCCTATAACATTTGGAAGTTTAAAATTAGAACTTTTACAACGTATTGAAAGCTTGTCAAAAGTCCTGGATTTCCAGCATGTCTGAAGAGGATTTAGATTCCAAAGAGACAAAATCTATCAGTGGATCTATTAGACCAGACCCTTCCGCGAGCATTGCACCTTGATTGGTGACAAGGTCTCCAGAAGGTCATGATATGACTTCCACAGTACTGGAAAGAAAATTCCTATTTCTCAAGATCTAGGAATGCATCTGAACATTGAAGACCAGTACAATCTTAATATTGTTTTAGTATCTTACTTGGTTTAGTACTGTCTTAATATTGTTTTAGTATCTTAGTATTGATTTTACTAGGGTCTTCCAACAGGACGTTGCATTTCTGATTTTCCATATAACCTAATGGTAAACTTGCCCACGAAAGCATGTTCTTCCAGTAGATTTCCACGTTTATGCCTACTGGGGATTGTATGCCCTCACCTTAAGTAATGATTACTTAATGGCCTCACCTTTGTATGACTGTCCCATTCCTCCTCTACCTCACTGCCCCATCCCAACCTACAAGGTGTGGGAACCCAGGAGGGCACAGCCTGGGGTGGCAGGTGGGAGTAAAAGGGGAGATGGCTTTGGCTAGGCCAGCCCTTCCCTGTGATTCCCCCTGGTTGTTTCACCCTCCAGTCTCCCCACCTCATGGTCTATTTTGGAGGCAGTTTCCAGAGACATCACATCTCCACCTGTCTGTAAGGATGAACAGTTTGAGGCTCTCGTGTCTTTATTAAACATTTCCTCTAAGCAGCATGCTTTGGCTCTGTGCCCATGTGCACCAAGAAAGGTTTCTGGGAGCAGCTGAACCCCAGAGCCTTGCCACAGACAGGGTTGCTTGTAAAAACAACCCTTTGAAGAGGTAGAAGGCACCTTGCTGATCGCTGGCCTTCCTCCCCGCCCCCTGGGTCTTCCCAGCTCCCCCGATCCCGGCTGGCCAGAAGAATGCGAGAAGCCTCCTGGGCCCTGGGGCAGAATGAAGGGCAGCAGCCTGGAGAAGACAAGGTGCCTCTGCACAAGGCCAAGGGCTGCTGGGACCTGTGGTCTGGCTGTGGGGCAGGAAGGGCGCCCCTGCCTGCAGCAGCGGTCGAAACACCAGAGGGGAAAGATGGAAAAGAAATAAATAAATAAGTCCTGTCTGACCAAACTCCCTGCACCTAAATCTCCAAGCCCACTGGAGCAGGAAATTGAGCGGCTGGATGGAGCTGCCTTGCTCTGCCCTCCCCCACCTTTGGTCTGGAAGCTTTTCTGGGCCTTTCTGACTCTTTTTTTTCTTTTTTTTTTTTAAGAAATGTCCAACCTATAGAGAAAGAGGAAGTGTATTTTTAAACCAGAGTGAAGACTCAGTAGCCACAGATCTGTGAGAGAATGAAAGGGGGATAAAGGCTTGTTGAAGAAGGGAAAGGAAAAGGGCACCCAGAAGTGTGTGTGTGTGTGTGTATGTGTGTGTGTGTGTAAGACAGTCTAGGAGACAGCCTACAAGGAAAAAGAAAACAAAGGAAAGTGTGACACAAGGAAGACAGAGAAATAAGTGGGAGCAGGCTTGAGTGGTGGGGGAGGAGGCTGGGTGGTGGAGAGAGGCCGGAGGATGGATGTCGGAATGCGGGCGAGCTGGGAGGGAGGGAGGGAGGGAGGCCGCACATGTGTGAGAGAGACAATGATGTCAGCATTTCCTTCTGGACTGGTCACGTGATCCTTGCCAGGTAAACAGACTGGAAATAGACTCCATAAAGGCAGAGCCTGCTGGGGGAGGCGGGGGCAGGGCGCTGCCACTTCACCCTTTCCTCTCTGAGGAGTCCTGAATGAGCCGGGTTTTTTCATGTTTGTGACAAGGTGGTCTCTGAGTGGAACTGCCTTTTTACAAGCCAAGGAATATGACTCAGGGAGGGAAAGCTATTTGCTTTTATAATTAGCTCGAGGAGTTAAAGAGACATTTTGATTTTAAAAAAGAATGGAGGTGGGGATGAATGTAAACTTCAGCTCTGATGCTGTGTCTTGTGGGGGGCTGGATTGCTTATCTTCACTTGTCTCCTTTGGAAGAGGTCAGATGGGTCTAGATTAAGGATGGATTGGAAGGCTGCAGTTTAGAATGAAAGGATCAGATGCTGTGATTATCAAGATTAAGAAAAAGAAAATGCTAACAGACTCAAGGTGAATATATTAAAGGAGTTTGATACAGCTCAGTATGTGACCGTGGTGCCACCAGAGTAATAGAGACCCCATGAAAGAGATTAGGTGAAAAAAAAGACAAGTTACTGTGACTTTCAAACAGAATTCTTTCCCCCTCAAAATACTGCTTCCTGACCAAAGCAGGGCAGAGCATCTTAAGAGTGGCAAAGGCATATCTGGAAACTTTATCTGAAAAGCGAAGTGGGTGAAACAGGTAATTTTCCCACCTGGAAATCTCTAGAATCCACAGTGGGGCTGGGTTGGGGAGAATTACTTGGCTTTCTTCAAATTCCTGGAAATAGGGCCTTTGCATCTATGTTGGAATAGCTTATTTGGGTCATTCTTTGAATAATTTTGAAGTGAAAGGAACTACCTTATTTTGGTCATAATTTTCTATGTCCTTATGGAAATTTAGCCAAAGCCTGTGAGAGGGAGGGTGGCCAACTATCTGAGTTCTCCAGGGTTGAGGGTGTTCCTAGGATGCAGTTTTAAATCTAGGACAGTCTTGGGCAAAGTGGGACTATCAGTTGGTCACAGGAGTAGGAGGCCTAGCCTAGTGGACATAGAAATAGTAACATAATTCATCCTCACCCTGTTCCATCAACAAACAAAGCAATACTCTTTTACTTTTTTTCTACTCATTTCTTCCTCTCTCCCCCATCATTCCTTCCCCCTCAGTCCTCCTTGATCCTTTCAGAGCAGGGACCACTGTGAGACAAATCTGAGGCTATGTGACTGATGCCTTGACTTGGATAGAATGGAGCCTAGGTGAGCAGTTGGGTTTAGTTGCACCTGGAAAAAGGAAGGAAGAAAAAAACATACCTCCTTGCTGCTTCTGCCTCCTCCTTGCCTTCCACTTCCCCCCATTCGTTGTGTGTCTAGGGGAGGGGTCCATCAGTGCCACAAGTCTACTTTTGGCCCTTGGGTTGAAAGATAGATATTTGATACCCCTGTCCATTAGCAAAATACGTCACTCTGACAAGACTCCCAGCCCAGAGTTATTTTTGCAGCATTATGTAATTGGATTGCTTGGTCAAGAGGACTTCTTAACAAGGCTTTCAGCAACCCCTCCATGGGGCCTGGCCAGTTTGCTGCCCAGTTACACACACTCACTCTTGTGCAGTTTCAGCCCAGATCAACCCAGAGAAAGACAGCGAGGAGATGTCAGCTGTCGCTATTGACCTTGCTGCAGAGCCCTTGCTGCAGAGCCCCTAGAAGGAATGTTTTAGTGCCTGGTGGCCAGAGTTAGGGAAGACTCACTCCCACGGCAAACCTCAGTGTCCACAAAGCAGGCACTCCTCTTCTGAGGGGGCTGCAGGCCGGCTGAGGCACAGACCCTCCCCTGTGCTCCCCCACCCCCACCCCACCTGTAGCACTGAGCTCCAGGGCCAGCCCTGGAGGGACCGGGAGACCCTCCAAAGCTGCCATTTGGATGTCACTGCCCAGTCTTCTTCCTGGTCTTGGGATTTCCTCATATTCGCTCATGAGTAACTGGTCATCTGATCATTCCTTCCTGTTAACCTACTGACTCACAGAAGTCACAAATTTGTCTGAGCTTCAGACACAGTAAGAAAATTTACAAAGGGAAAAAAAAGGGCTGGTGGGAGCTTCTCCTGGCGTGGCCAGTGCAGGCCAGCAGATCCGGCAGCACACTGGGCAGCTGTCCCGAGGCCCCAGTATGTGGCCTTCATCTGGGGGCGGGGGCAGGGGGCTTGTTCATGCTGTCCGGTTTCATTAGACTCCTGCCTTTGGGCCCTGAGACAGTGTCTTCCGTGGCCTTCAGTACCTGTCTCTCAGCCTTGGATCCAGTTGGGAATCCATAGCAAAACCAGAGAACCCATCCCAGAGTGTCTTCCTTTCCCTTCCCTCAGCCCACAGCACAGCATCCCATTTTTATTTTCCCTTGGGTCCCTGATCCTTCTGTCTTAAAAAGAGGCTGACGGTATAGTAGAAATAGCTTTAAAGCCAGACGGAGCTGGGTTCACATTCAGGCTGAGCCTTGAATAGCTATGTGATCTTAATCTCTGAGTCTGATTTCTCATTCATTAAATGGGACTAATAATACCCATTTCCTAAGGCTACTGGGAAAGTGGAATCCAAAAATCCACAAAGTATCTGCCAGGGGACTCACACACAGTAGGTGCTCAATAAGTGCAGGCCTTCAGGGAGGGAGTGGAAGGGAGCGATGGGAAGAGAAGAGGGCCAGCTTACCGGGTTCCTAAGGAGTTCCTAAGAGCTCCAACCTCTTCACTCTGCCATCCCTCTGTTCCTCTCCCAGGGAAGGCCCTGTTTCAGGCTCCCGTGGGGTGGGGGGGAGGTGGGATCAGGGGAAAAGCTGAGAAATGCTCTGCTCTTGGTCCCAGCCTCTCAGCACACCAGCATAGGGTCCCTGGATACACCAGCATAGGGTCCCTGTGCCCCTGTGGATGTTGCTTTTGGGAAATCTTCGAAGCCTGAAAGATCAACCCCCTCCCCCCCCACCGCCCATTATAACCAAGGTCTCCCTGCAGCCCCCGCCCATTCTGGGCACGGCATTCAGTGTGTTAGCTCCGGCTTTGCTGTAGGGGCCACTAAGTACCCCCAGCAAAGGGAAGAGGGACGAGTACCCACCTGTGTGAACTAGCTGGAACCAGCAAGTCCCGCCTGCTGAGGGCAACCTGAGGTATGAACAACCATGACAAGATGACCAGGAGACTAGGAACGAGGCCCCCCAGACGTGGGGGAGGGATGGGAAGAGTTACACCCAGGGCTGCCTCTCCTGAGGTGCAAGAAGGCCCTGAAAGCGTTAGTGACTCTGGCTGTACCTGGAGTAGGGGGCAGGGTGGGTGGAGGAGAGCCTGTGGTGGCCACACCACTGTTCCAGCTGGCAGGAAGCCCTTCCCTGAAGACTGTAAGTTTAACCTTTAGCATTCAAGTGTCGAGACTTAAGTGTCGTTATGAGCAATTCTTCCTGCCGCAGCATTCCCAGACTAGGGGAAGAGGGGTCGGCGCAAATCCACCCGCTTTGCTTTTTCTTCCCAGACAAAAACGAAAGGGAGGGGGACCCGCAGGACCCAAAATGCAGACAGGGCACTCTTCGAGGTGACCCCCGGCAAACCCTAAGCATCCAGTTCCACCCCCTCGGCCAGCCAAGTTTCTGCAGGCCTGAGTGTCTCCCAAGAGGTCCCTGGCTCCCAGACCCCTGGGACTGTGGCGTGTAGAACCACCGTCTGATCCCCCAAGCCTCCACTGGGAGTGTTGTTTGGGAACTCCACCCCTTGCCCTCCTGGATGCAGAGCCCCTCAACTGCCCCCAGCTTGGTGCCCCCACAGGATGGGCTTGGGGCACCTGTGTCCTGAAGGAGCTGGGCAGCCTGGCCAGGGCGGTGAAGAGGGGATGCCACCATGAGCGCTGGCATGGGGAATGGGAGGTCAAGGGAACCGACGCTGGGCCTGGGCATCTCAGGTCGTGCGTGCGCAAGAGGTGCGCCGGCTGCTGTCCTCTTTCCTTCCGAGGTGGCTGCAGGGGCCAGCACCCGGCCTGCTGGTTGTATGGAGGCGTCCCACAGGGTCGCAATGGGGTGCTCCAGTTGTTCCGTGAGGATTCATTTCCCCGCAGAGCCAGCCGCAGTGTGTTGCGCACACCTGTGAGGGTTGCCCAGCCCGGGACAGCGGTTCTGCGCCGCTGTAAGTTGCCCAGCTGGCCTCTCCAGGGGCCTGAGCGCCCCGCGCTTCCTGTCGGGAGCTCAGAGCCGTCAGGAGAATAAAGCTTCCCCGAAATGGGGCCGGGTGTGCCAGGCTGAGGGTCGCGAGCCCTGGCTCAGTAACTGTATGGTCAGTGTCTCGGGAAACTGTCGGGATCCGCGAGGTTTGTGGTTCATGGGGAGGAGGGAAAAGCGCTCAGTCTATACTGAGCCCGGAGCAGAGGAGAGCAGCCTCGAAAAGCATGCATCCCATGCCGGAGCGAGAGGAAGGTGGCGTCGAATGTCCCTGCTGCCCCGCTGGGCCCTGGAATTAAACAGGGAGGTGGCTGCTTCCACAGGGAACCACTGCCTTGCCCGCTGCCGCGGCAAGAGGCGGGGGGGGGGGGGGGGGGTGCACAGAACGTGCGCGCGAAGTCTAGCTAGCAGAGCCCCCCGCCCCCCGGCCCGGCGTACACTGGACTCTTCCAAACCCGTGGGGCCGCGCTGGGTTCTCCGCCCGCCAGCCTTAACCGAGCGAGCGCTGGCTCCAAATTTCGTGCCATTCTCCTCGTGCAGGAAGATTAGGTTTGCCTTTTTTTTCTATTTCTAAGAATAGGAAACAAACGAATTGGAAAATTTTTGCTTTGGAAAAATATCTGTTCGATGTCGTTTGGTGCTTAAATTGTCTTTTGAATTTTTTTCCTGCTTCATTAGAAAAAGAAATGGAAAGTTGATGCGCGCCCCAAACCTTGTTTCTCTTTAAACCGTCCCCTTAGACGTGCAGTTGGTTGCCACAGATGTTTTCTGGGGCAAAGAGAGTGAAATGGAACGGGAGGGAGGATGAGAACTAGGAATCTCTCATTTTAAATCTCATTAGTGGCTTTGAGTAGAGGCACAAAAAAATCAGGAAAAGATGGTTCGTCCCCCACTGATTTCCTTCACTTCAAAGATTCCCCTCGCCCCTTAAATCAGAAAAATTATGGCGCTAGGTATTTGTCAAAAAAAATTGCACATGTTTCTTCAGAATACGTACACAATATAGGTCCCTTTTACATTTCTCAGCAAAAAAAAAAAAAAAAGGGGGGGGTGTTGGATATCAGGCACTCAATTCCCAGGCTATTAAACAAGCCATGCCTGCAAGAAATGCAGGCATCGGGGATTGCTCAGCCGCGCATCCCTCCATTAGCGCACGCCTGCGTGTCTGCGTGTCAACAATGCACGTGCTACCATGGGCACCGACTCCCCACACCGGTCCTAGCGGGCTCTGGGGGGAAAGGCGCCAGGTCTGTTACCCACTCGCCGCCTTGCTCCCCAGCCCGCCTCACGTTCCTCTCAATGATTCCTTTTTCCTGCCTCCAGCTGGCAATCAGAAGCCTTGGTCATCATCCCCCCGCCCAAATTATGCTCTTGGAATTCCCCAAAGCGAATATAGCCTGACTGAGGGTCTCTTGTCCTCAAGTTGTTCACTTTGTTGCGTTAAGAGGTTAGTTCTCTCTCTCTGCTTCACCCGCCCCAGGCTTTAGATGTACTGCAAACTTCTGGCACCAGGTCACTAAAAGGGGAGTCAGCGCTTGCCGGTGGTGTGGGCGGTGCAAAACCTAGGAGAGCCACCAGCTCCCAGGCGCCTCCTGCCCCAAGGTTGGATTTCAGATTTCCATTGCAACGGTGCGGGGGAAACTAGGAATCCGACTCAAACCCTGGAACTGTCTGGTTGCCCTGCATTTTTACAATGTGCCATGTATTGGAAATGAAGGGCAGGCTTTATCATTTGCAACTCTTTCAAGGACCCGGGTGCTCCAAGTTTGGGGCTAATTCTTTAAAGGTTTTTACTTCTGAGAAATAGGGAAAAAAGAATGAAAGAATGCAATATACCCACAATCCATGTACTAGGGATGGCACTCCAGAGTAGGTTGTGGTCTCTTTTGAATCGGGAGTTCAAAAGGAAAAAAAAAAAGTCGGTTCCCTCCCCCTTGCCCCAGGGATGAAACCTCTCGAGATTCTAGCGGCCAATTTGGTTTGATTTCTGCGGTTTGGAGGCTCTGGCGGGGTAAGGGGCGGTGGGGCTCTGAAGACATCCCTCAGCTGCCTTCTGGATCAGCTGGTCCGCGCTCTTGGCCCTGGAAGCAGAAGCTGAAATCGGGGTGATTCGCCCTCGCTCTGCTCTGGCAGCTGGAGAGAGTGTCTGGGGAACGAGTCTCGGAGCCTCCCCGGCCGCGCCCTTGTATGTGGACCTCCTAGCTTCCTTCTCTCCCTAGCTACTCTTCACACCTCTCCCCCGCCCCACACCTGCCTTCTGTCCCCCAGGGATCTAGTTCCCCTGCCTGTCATTTCAAGCCAGTTCTTTTCCCACCAGAAACTCCTTTTCTTGGAGTAACTTTCCAAAAGAGCGGTCGTTGTCCTGAAGTCCAGCGTGGCCAGGGTGGATTTGGGAAACTCTTTCTCAGTCAGAGATCCTTCTCTGGGCTCCATACGTGTCCCCCTAAAGTCCCCAGACACCACCTGGGTGCTGAGACCCACCCCTTGGCGCACCTGCAGGGTGCCAAAACAAAAGGGGACTCCAGTCGCTTTGCTCTTTTCCAGTGAAATGCCTCAGAAACAAATCTGAATTGGGTTTTGGTTATCTTTCAGGCATGACAAATATTTTCACAAAAGTATTCTCCAGGCTGCCTGAGTTTGGGTGGGGGGAAGCTTTGACCAAGAATGTGAGCACAAAGCAAGAAGCTGCAAGTAATGGGCATCACTGTGTACATCTGTCCTCTACTGTGAGGAGCGCAACCCGAGTCTGAGGAGCTGGTGCCAACATCCAAAGTCCCCCATTCTGCCAAGGGCACCCCTACCCCTGATTTTTTATAAATGGGGAGCACTTTCTACCCATATCTAGCTGCTCACTGTCTGGTGCATTAAGGGCAAACTTTCTCATCGGTGGTTGAGGTTCAGGGCACAGTGGTTTTAACCGCAGGACAGACTTGCGGGTGGAGCCGTTCTAGATGCTCAGAGGCATCTCGCCCTGCACCCTTAGGAGAAAGGGGGAACCGTTCGATTTGTCTAGGGGTCAGGAGGTAGGCTGCAGGGTGGGGGGGAGGGAACGGATGGCTGGAGCGCCAAGTGCCGCTCCAGGCTGTCTCTCTCTCCTGTCTCTCCCTCCCTACCTCATCTTCTGCCATTTCCAGAGGCAGGAGAAAGGTGATCTCGGACTTGACCCCTAAATCACAGCTGCTGGTGGCTGCACCTCGCTCCGGAATGAGCGCAGCCCCTTCCCGAGGCTTGGGCAGCTTAACCCTTTCCTCCCCACGCGCTCAGGGGCCGGCGGCAGCGGCGCCTCTGACCCCGGCACTGCCGAGCAGCCCGCCTCCTCCGCGCGGCACCTTGGATCCCACCAGGAGACCACAAAAGGGCAAGACTGCGGGGCGTTGTAATGCTGGGGCACGGGCCGGTCGGCCCGGAGCGCTGCCTGAGAGCTGGAGGAAGAGCCGGAGTTAGCGGAACGAAGAGGGATGTTTGGACCGTGTTAACTACCCAGACAGATGCACTTCGGCGTGTCTGCATTTATGGAACCCATATGTTGTCGTGGCAAATGAAAGGACAGTAACACGTACGTACAACAGACTTAGAATAACAACACACATTCAAAAAGGGACCGCACATTCTTCACCCTGCAACCCTTCTCTCAGATCTAGCTCTGGAGTTGTACGGAGAAGCGTCCTCTCAACCTCCCATGCCTCCACATGAGGTTTTCTTTTTTTCTTCCTCCTCCGTTTTTTGTTTTCGTGTCCCTAGTTCCCCAGCAGCAGAGAACCCAGGGCCCAGAGCTAGGCTCTTTGGGAGTGAAATCTCCTAAGATCCCCTTCCGCTCCCTTCCCCCTTAAAAAAGACTGGCCCATCGCATCTTTGGCCCATTGCATCTTTGAGCCCAATGTGACCAAGTAACAGCTGCTCACATTGCAACCCCAGACTGAAAATTGCAGGGGAGCAGATTCTTAATCAAATTTATCATCCACATCTTCAGCATTAAACCGACATTTCTATATTATAGTTGCAAGAAAAGGAGCTTCAGACAGATCTGGAAATGGAACACCCCCAGCCCGAAAGCACACCCCTGTCCACTACCTGCATTTGTGTACACCTTGTATATCTGTGTGCACATGTACTTATGCACACACAGAGATGCACAGACATCTGAAGTCATTCAAATGTATATTTATGTACTCATTTATGCAGATATCTTTGTGTTTATATATACAACCATGCACTTGAGCGAGAGGCAGGAAAACATACACATCAATGCAGTATTTAGCCTACTTTCCACTTTCCCTTCCTACTGTAAATTGTTTAAAAACAGATTGATCTAAAATTTTCTGTCCCCTTGCCAGCTAAATGAAGGATTTAGATTCTGAATTTCTTGGTTCCTTATTTCATTCTGTACATAAAGTAATCCATATAGATGCTGGATTATCGCCTAAGCATTATTCAGTGATACGAGCTTGGTACCTCTCCTCCTTATAACGAATTCACTCAGTGAAATTAGCATAAGTATTTACCAGATTAAGCTGACATTTTCCTATACTGCAACACAAAATACATTTATATCCAGAATTTCCCTCAAATCGTTTGTACCACTGGAGAGACTGATTTCCTCCATGCAGTTTTGTATAAGAAACAAGCTACAAGTTCGCTTCTAGTACACTTACATTAAAAAAAAAATACATAGCATTTAAGTGAGATTTCAACATTTACAAGGAGAAACTGAATTCTAATACACCCTAAAAAAAATAAACAGATTTATGAAGATTTGTGAAGACAGATAAAGAAGAAGCAAATATACTCCTGAGGGTCTGAACAATTTTCCTTACCTGATGTATAATGGAAAAATTCAGAATTTACCAGTCTTCCTTCAGTCAGCTACATTTTACACTGACCTGCACTTTGGACTGAAAGGAAAAAAAAAAAAGATTAACTGTTGCCAATGAAAAATTTAAAATAATAATCAGAAACTGGACAAACTGAAGGTAAAAATATACAATGGCTACAATAAAGATAAATATTTATTTAATCAAAGTAGAAGTTGTGTTTGGACTGTAGGAATGTTTCATCCTTCCCTTTAGAAAAAAAATCAAGCAAGAAGAAAGCCAGAGTCTTTGCAGACTCCTGGAGAGTTCCCATTGTCCAGGGCTATCGAGAGCCCAGAATGGCATTAACCTCACAAAAGACACATTGTGCAGAGGACAAAAAAAAGCCCCTTCTTCTACAATAACTTTTAGCTTTTTTATTTTTAGAAAATGACAAAGGTTTTGCAAGCACTGACTGGTGAAACCTGTAGCAAGCCAGGCTGGACTTGGCTTTATTGATCTACTGTCCCGCATGGAAAGCAGCCAGGAAAAGTTTGAATGGCAATCCAGATTTGGCTCATAGAGAGGAAACCCCCGATTTCTCTAAATGTATTTTTTTTTTCTAAATAAAACAGCATTATTCCCAGAGTGAATTCAGAAGGATTAGATGAGGTAACCCTGCAAAATCCTAAACCGGTTTTCTCCTCCTAGTCTTGACTAAGAAGCTGTACGCTCTTAAGAGCATTGGGAAATCTCTCAAAATGAAGAATTCCCTTCTAATCAAACAGATTTCCCGATTAATCCCCCAATTCCTTCTAAAATAAATAATGCAGCAAGGCTGGGACAAAAAATTTTTTTCTACAAAAAAATAAGTTTTAGTGTGCGTTCTCTCCCTGATGTTACAGGGTTCATGAATAATGCCTTCAAAAACATACATGTTTTTACATTTGTTTGCAGATCATTTAAAGTGCAAATTGCATTTTATTTTATTCCAGACATTTTAATTTCAATGGTACTAGTTTATATTTAGAACTTGCATGAATGCATACTTGTCATTTAAAAAAATCTATTGCAGTAGCAGTGGGGGGAGAGAAAAAAGGGAAAGAAAGAGAGAGGGGGAGAGAGAGAGAGAGACTCCTGTTCTTCCTGCGTTTGTTTGCTTGCTTTTTGGAGGTATCATGCACCCGCCTAAGTGATGGCTTTGATGTACTAGGAATCGGTACAGTAGCAGGGTCCCTGGATGCTGTCTTTGATTCTAGGGATCTCCTTCGGGCTCTGGTGGGATGTACCGCGCCTAATCTTTATCTGAAACCCATCCTCTCATTTCAAGCCCTTTGGCTTCTGAGACTCTGCTCCAAACTCTTGGAGGTAGCTGTAAGACTTTTTTTTTTTTGCATTTAGGGAAAGAGTATGTAATTCCCACCCCCCACACCACCACCACACACACACACACACACACACTCTAGACCTTTCCTTGCTATATAAATATATTGGCTTTCTTTCTTACGAATTTAGTCTGAAATTATTTTTCACTGCCTTTATTACATCCCTGCTTTTGATGGCAAAATAGCTTCCTGTGTTTTGAAAACATCTGCTTTCCAGGTTTTACACGAGAAAATTGATTTTACTTTTCTCTTAAGTCCAGAAAGGTAGAAAGTTGGACTTGTTTCCAAGTCTTTCCTTAAGTTGCCCCCTTTCAGTTCTGATTCACTTTCCCCCTTTTATTTCTTCTAATCATCACTCCTCCTTCCCCTCCTTCTAAAGAACCAGAGAAGATTGATTGCGTCTTATTTCAGAAGACAAAATTAACATATTATATCTTTTTGTCTAGTCTATGGTACGTGTTAAAGTTTTCTCCATATTTTCTCCATTTGTCCTCTGATGGGGGGGGGAGGTAATTTTCCTCCTTTAAAAAAAATATCTCCGATTTGCAGTTTACAGTGGTTTCTATTCTAAGTCTCTGCTCCTTCCCTGTTCTTTCACTTAAGTCTTTGCTTTAAGCTGTCCCACTCCATTAATGCCCCCCCCTTTCTCTTTGAGGATGCTCTCTTCCTATTTAATTTAAATATTTCTGCGTTTGCCAAAAAATGAAAGAAAGAAAAGGAAAGGGGGAAAGAAAAAACAAGAGCGAAAGAAAAGAGAGAAAAAAAGAAAGGAAAGAAAAAAAAAATCTTAGCCAGGTTCCTATTGTTGGTTCTCTGCATTTCACTTCTCGGTGTGTGTGTGTATGTGTGTGTGTGCGCGCGCGCGCGCGCGTGTGTGTCGTGTGTGTGTGTGTGTGTGTATGTGTTTTTAATACATGCATAAACTTTTGGTGCCTCTCTCCCTCTTCCTGGGCTCTTCTCCCATCCTCTCTTCCTGCTCTCCTCGCCCTGCTCATCACTTTCCCCTGTTTTTTTTTTTTTTCCCCTCCCTTCCTCCCCTCTGCCTCCCTCCACCTCCCCCTTTTCTTTTTTGCTGAATCTTATTGATCCAGAAGGTGGCTAATTAGCCCTTCCCGTCGTGCCTGGGTAATGAAGCACATGCGCACTGAATTAATCACAGCCATTTTTTGCAGGAAACTAATTAGCAGAATAAAGATCCAAAGACTTTTTTTTCTTTTCACTCATCAGCTCCCACTTCCAGCGCGTCCCCTCCGACCGCTGCAGCCGCCGCCGCCGCCGCCGCCGCCTCCTCCTCCTCCTCCCGGCCGCAGCCGCCGCCGCCACCGCCTGCTTTGCATCCCAATTACAGCCTAGAGCCGCTGCCGCCGCCGCCGCCGCTTCTCCTCCGTGGCCCCTGCCCGCTCCGGGGGCTGTAAACTCCCCGCCAACCATGCTGCTCGGCGGCAGCGGCGGCGGCGGCTCCGGCTCCCCGGCTGCGGCCGCCTCCCGCCCCGGGCTCCGCCGAGCGCGCTCCAGCTCCGCCGCCGCCGCCGCCGCCGCCGCCAGCAGCGCGTCCTCCGCCGCAGCCGACCCCCGCCAGCCGCCGCTGCTGCCTTGATGGGCTCCGCGGCCCGAGCGCCTCTTTTCGGGATTAAAAGCGCCGCCAGCTCCCGCCGCCGCCGCCGCCGCCGCCAGCAGCGCCGCTGCAGCCGCCGCCGCCGGAGAAGCAACCGCGTAAGTGGCAACTTTTCCCTCTTTTTTTTTTTTTTTTTTTTTCCCGCCGCCGCCGCCGCCGCCGCCGCCGCCGCCGCCGCCGCCTGCTCCTCCTCCTCCTCCCGCCGCCACCGCCCGGACGCGGGGCTCCTCGGGGCGCCGGGGCTGCTTTGCATGGGGCTCGTCCTGCCCCCTCCCGGCTCCCGCGCCGGGCCGCCGCCGCCCGCGCTCCCCGCGCCCGCGCCCTGCTCGCTCTCTGCGTCCCGCTCGCCTTCCCCCTGCGCCAAACTTTCTCTTTCTCTTCTTCTTCCTCCTCCTCCCGCCGCCGCCGCCGCCGCGGGGCCCCGGGCCGCCCCCTCCTCCCCGGCCCCGCGCCGTCGCCGCCGGCTGCCGGCGACCCCCCGAGAGGGCGGAGGCGCCCGGGGCGAGGCCCGCGCGGCGACTTTGGAGGCGCCTCCGGGCAGGGCCGGCCGGGGCGCGAGCTGAGGGCGGCAGGGCGGCCGGGGTCCGGGCCCCGAGACAAAGGCGGCGGTCGGCGGGGGGTGGGGGTTCGCGGTGCCGAGCGCCCCCGCCCCCGCCGCCCCCGGCCCCCAACTGTGCCCCACCCCAGGAGGCGCCGGAGCCCCGGGCTGAGCCGCCGCGCGGGGCGCGCACCCGGCCGCGAGCCGCCGCCGCCGCCGCTGGCCGGCCGGGCGCCTTCCGCGCCAGTGCGCCACTGGCCGGGGACGCGGCCGCCAGACCGGAGCCCTGGGGCCCGAGAGAGGGCGAGGGGGCGACGTGGCCGCCCGACCTTCTACCTGCGCGCTCTCCGCCCTGCGCCGCCAGCAGCGCCGCGAGCGCCCTGAGGGGGCTCTGCCCTGGACACTAGGGGCTCCCGGGGGCTCGGGGCTGCGCGGCTGGCCGGGACCAGACGTCGCCTGGCCGGCCTCTCCTTGCCGAGCTGAGTTGAGACACCTCAGAGGATCCCTTCTTGTTTTTCTTTTTTTTTTTACTCCCTCTTTTCTCTTTCTTTTCTTTTTTTGCTCACGGGAATCTGGGATTGTTTACGTTCCGTTCCCCACTTTTACCCCTCGTCCTGTTTCATTCCTCTTTTCCATGTATTTCCCCCATTAGATGCAAAAAACCCGTTCCTGATTTTTACATTACGCATCTTCATGTCCATCTTTTTGCGTGTCTGTTGGAGAGTAGAGCTAATTTTATGCCGGGTATTTAAATTGTGTATGGGATCTGTAGGCTTTTTGTGGAGCTATTAAAAAATACATTTTACTTTGCAAATTAATCTGTTGCTCAGACTCTGACTTTGGCAATATGTTGTGCAGTTCCTTCGAATGTGGCAAATTCTTTGATTACAAGTGCTTGCAAAAAATCGCCCACTCAACTTTTCCCCCCTTGTTGCTTTGAAGCAGGGTAAATATGACAGTTTTTATTGGTCTCAATTATTGAAACTTGATCTAAGGACTATATGGAAGAAGCGGGCTGATTGCCTTTTTCTGGCCTCCAGTTCTCCTGACTTTTAAAAGGGGGGTTGTTAAGTACCTTTGAAGAATATGACATACGGTGATCGCTTGGCTGTAATGCAAATTACAGAACATAAATTCACTTTGAAATTAAAAAAAAGAGACTGGAGCCCTTTCAGTGGGGACACGTGAGGATTTATTATGTTTTTTAAAAAATTACTTTTTTTCTCCCTACTTTGGGAGAATGGCTAGTTCCAGACCAACTTATTTGGAGGTCTGTGGAAAGAGGCTTGGGAAATGGGAGAGGGGGAGAAGATTGATCACAATCTGCATAATCGATAGGGCAGCGTGCTGCAATCTTGTACCTACATTTACTGTAAATTTCTACAATATCTGCAGCGTGGGTGCTCTAGTGCCTTGCTTGGCTTCTTAGAGCAGATTTAGAAGCAGTGCAAGCAGAATTTACTGTCAGCTCTCTGGAATAATATAGAGGAAGTCCACTGGATTGTGGCTCATTCTAGAACTCCTTCATTTTTATTTTTTGATGAATCTGTTTACATGTGGGGGTTTCTGGTACTGAACCCCCAAAGTGTTGATATCCTATAGGTTGGGAGTGGAAAGTACTGGGGGGGGAAGAGGGGATAGGAATTCACTTATTGAATTACCACTTCAGCGGCTCTCTGCTTATCTTATAATGTGAGAGATCTTTAACTAGTGCAAGGAATTTAGAGAGAAGAATCCAAGAGAGAGTATTCCACCAGAGACTGAAGCAGTGTCAAAAGTAAGGATTGCTGTGTGTGTGCATATGAGAGAGAGAGAGAGAACACAGACACTTATCTTACAGTCAGGCTTGAAAGCTTGGTGGTAGGTGAATCCATATTTGGAGATGATTTTGAAATAGTCTAGCAAATGGTGCACGAGCAGGATTTCATGAAAAGTGTACACCGAGTCAGTTTTGAAAGGATTGTGGTTTGGGGAGATGAGGTGTGGGCAGGAAAACCCACTGTAGGCCGGCCGCCTTCCTCTGTCTCTGGGTCTCCTCCCTTCCCCCCTGCCTGAGTTCCAGTTTTTAATTACTTAATGCTGAAACGCACAGGGCTTATATAAATATTTGCAAATGCTCTTTCCTATTGATTTCTCTGAATAAACTGCCCTACTCAGGTCCAGAGACGAGGCAATTCAGATCTGCGGACTTTTTAAACATAGAGAGTCTCTGGAGGAGGGTTGGTCTGTGCACGCGTGTGTTTATGGGTGGAATTGTAGACATGAAGATTTTGGGGTGCTGCAAGAAGAGTCCAGGGCCTCTGTGTGGGAACTGGCCCCAAGACCTGGCCGTTCTGACACATGGGTGCACGCGCGCGTGTGCGTACATATGTGTGTGTACGTCTATGTACTGTGTGGGTGTCAACACTGTGGGAGTCTAAATGCATTGCAGTTACACTGCTTCCCCCCCACCCCGCCCCCCATTAAATATGGAGCAGTTTTCCAGGGCTTGGTGACTGCCTTCTCCTCAGGGTCACATTGAGTTTGAATCTGACCCAAGGTGCAGGAATCCTGCAACAGGGAAATAAAAGAATATACAGAATGGGGTCAGGTCAGCTGCTCAGAGGCCAAAACCCCTACAGCTGCTTTGATTTTATTTTGTGTGTGTGTATATTTTAGGCTCCTCCTGCCATGTTACAAATTGGGCCTTCCCCCTCTCAGGTGTTTGCTCTGTAGCTTAAAGGCACCATAGTCTCTGCCTGCATGGATGTCTGCTCCCAGCAAGAACAGAAAACCTACAATACCAAATCCAAAACAAAACAAGGGAGGAGGGGGAGGGAAAAAAAAAAAAAAACACCCTATTGAGTTCAGGCAAATAAGGTTGGGTCTCCAGATCCGATTACAAAGCAGCTTTGAATATGCAAGACAGCACACAGGACCAGTTATTCCAGTTACAACAAACTATTAAAAAAAGAGAGAGAGAGAGAAAAGAAAAGGCATGTTTAGGTCGTAATTTGTTAGTACAAGGAAAAGAATCCCACATAAAGCTGCCTTTTTTTTCCCCTGCCTCCCTTTGCTGGCTTCACAGAATTCACTCACCCTTTCCCGATTTGTCTATTGTATAGTTTCCTTTATTAAAATCTTTGGATTTAGGAAGATCGCTGCAAGCAACACATTTTCTGTATTTTTTTCCTTTATCTTAGAGGAGAGTTGGCAGGGGTTCTGTGGTTTGCAGTTACACAATATGTTATCATGTTTTTAATCACTAAATCATTGCAGTGGTTATAGATTTACAGTCTTGGGGTATTACAGAAAGAAGCAACGGCGGCTGTATATATATGCTTTTAAATTACACCCATGTAAACTGAGTACAGCGGCTGTGAATATGGTCGGCAGACTTCGTCTCTCCCCCGCCCCCCAGCATCTTATTTCTTTTTCCCTCTGTGATTTTTTTTCAAATCGTTCAGTTTGCTTAAAATAAACTATACCCCCCCTCCTATGTTCCTTTTCTCTTCACACCTTCCCCCCCCCAACACAATTTTTTTTTAAATGTTTTTATTTTAGACCTCTAACCCCAGATAAGGTAGAATTCAAACTCCTAAAATAAGACTTTGGATCAGGGAGGAGAGTAATAATAATTTAAAAAGTAGATTTCCTAAGAAATCCTCTTGGTTTTCATACCCACCTCCAGTATAGGGATGGAGGGCCAGTATGCAAATCTGGAGGTGGGGGTGGGCAGAGGGGAGAGAAGGCAGGCCCATGGCGCTTGCCTGCCTGGGACCTCCAGTGTCCTGTCACCATGAACCCACTTTCAGCTTCTGTTTTTCATATTATTATGTAACAGAATCCTTGGCAGCATTAAAAATTCAGTATTACAAGCTGATTGTAATGCTGCCTCATTAGACAGCACTGTCTGGCCTTGTATTAAGTGAAACACAGAGCATGGCTTTTAGATTATAAACACCAATAAATATTAAGGATCAGCAGAGGGGGGAAATAGTCAGCTGGGTTTTTGGCCCCTTCTGGTTTTATATCCCCTCCCATCGTCTTCCCTTTATCATCCCTGCCTCCTCCCATGGTACCCCACCCCCCCCCCCCCCCCCCACGGTAACTGTCATCTATTTTCTTGGCATGCTGATATGTCGACCCTGGTGACATTTTAGGAGGGCTTTTTATAGAGTTATCTTGTGTACACAAAAGGTTTGGAAGTTTGTTTTGTTTTGATCTGCAATAAACAGGCCCTTCACTTTGCTGATGTCATTTCCGTTCATATTTGAGTTGTTTATTGTGCTTCTTCGCAGGGCCCTCACATCCCTACCCCCACCTCACATTTCAGCCAGAGTCTGTGGCTGCCTGGGGAAGAGGGGACACATTTCTAAGCTGCCAGGTCTGGGTTCAAAGGCTGAGGGTTTCATGTCACTGCTTCGTCCTAGGGTTCGCCCGCTGGGGAAGATGTTTCCAGCTTCCAGTCTGGTTAAACACTCCGACATCCACTTGCCCTGGTATTTGCATGGCACGTAGTCATTCACCTCAGCTTTCTTTCTTTGAAGGATCCCCCGTACACACACACCTTGGCTATGTCTTTACTACATCCTTACTGTCCACATCTCCATGCAGCAACTCCCCCCTCCAAAAAAACCCCCCTAATCTCATAATGATGACTTTGATTCAGTTGCAAATCTGAAGCTGACTTTAGGGACTTCATGCTGTGAAAAAAAGAAAACGTTTCCAGGCGTTGCCCCACAGTCTCTCCCTCACCACCTTCTATCCTTGTTCAGTTTTTTTTTTCTCCTTTTGCGTTTATTTTTCTGTTCCCTGCCTTTTTGTAGACATAAAGGCCATTCTGGTGTTACTGAAAATGACCGCAGTGTCCAGTGTCTCTTATTTCCATGTGATCTACAATCGGAATGGAACCCCTCCTCCAAAAGAAAAAAAAAATAGAGTGAGGAGAGGAAGGAGGAAAAACTGAGTGTGTAGGCCCCCAAGGCTTTCCTCTAATAGGATGATGGGTTTTAGGTTAAAAAAAAATATTATTGTTTTGTTCTTTTAGCTTTAGAAATAATAGGGAGAGAGGGAAAAGCAGTCATTAGGAAGTTCACTGAGCTGCTTTCCAACTAAGACGGGTGAAAAATGAAGCTGCATTGACACTTGGCTTCATGTGAAAGCCCCAGTAACCTCTCCCCCCTTCCATGGCCCTGGCCTTTTGTTCCTGGAGAACGGAGCTAAGGTGCTTTTTCTCCCAGACCAAAGGCAGCAGGCAAGGAGTCCCCTTGTGTGCGCATCGCCTTTAGATGGCCTTCTCATGGTTATTGTCAATGCAGACTCCCCCAAACAATTGCTCCAGGGAGACACAAAAGCGAAAACATTTGTCCTATTTTTTTAACCTCTTTGTTTTAGATTTTTTTTTCCCACCCATTCTTTAAATTTCACAGTTTCTATTTGTCTGCAGAGAGACAAACGGAACAGCATGAAGCAAGCGCATTTTACCGTAGGCCTTACTGCCGATTGGAATGGCCTCAATAGAAATCCAGATTCTCAAAAACACCGGCTGACTTGGAGGAGATGGGAAATTTCAGCTTGGGGCTCTTAAGTGAGCTTACCACAAATTTTAGACAAAAAATGCACTAAAAGGAAAAGATAAGACAATGGGATTCTGGGATCATCCGGGGGAAGTGTGAAAAGGGTCATCTTTTGTTTCTGTCTTAGGATCCTGCCCCGAAGAAGTCGTCACTTGATAGGAAGGAATCACAAATCCAAATGCAATTTGGATTCATTAAAAAAAAATTCTGGTTCTGTTTTACTGTGCTCCTGGTGCTTCAGGGACTGCTTTTAATGCACGTATGGCAGGGGCTGTTGGTACGCACCGTGAAACTGAGGCTGTGTTGAGAATTTTTTTAAAACTATGATTTTATATGTAGAAAGGCCACATCCCCCTCCCCCTTTTCTTTCCTCCCTCGTTTCCTTTTTTCTTTCTTCTCCTTTCAACCTGCTTCCCCTCCAAGAATTCAGCGGTTTGTATCAGGCTGCGGGCAGAGGGATGGGTCAGACAGTGGGGATGGCCCATAAGCAGAATAGCCCACCTCTTTTTCCTGGGTGCAGACAAAGCACCTCTCTCCTGTAATGTATATGGACCCTGATTTTGATGCTGTCCTTAAGAATCTGGCTGCCTTTTCATTAAAATTCTCAATCTCAAGGTTTAGAAACACAAATGTAAGAATCCCCCTGGGTATAAAAGTCTTGCATGGCAAATTCTCTTGGCCCTTTCAGAAATTATATATATATATATATATATATATATATATATATATTTCTTTCTTTTTTTTTTTAAAGAGCAAGCTCCTCACCTAATGTTTTAAAGGTGTTTTAAGGCAAGGTCTTTATTTTTGCTTTCTAAAAACTTGGGCTTTGTAACTGAAATTTGAGGAAAGCTCTCCATTACAGTTTTTTTTCTTTTTTCCTTCTTCAAATGGTTCCTCATTTATATCTTTTAAAAATTGTCATTGATAGACTTAGGTTCTTAGCTGGGGAGGTTGGGGAAGTAAACCAGATAGCATTCCACCTAAGATTTGAGGGGTAAAAATTAATCTATGGCATTAGCATTGCAGTAAGAGATGGAGGCCTTGAGGTTTGTGACAGAGAAATGTGAATCAGAACATCTGTTAGGCCTTGGCACACCAGCCTCTAATCGTTCTAGAGGTGAATGTGGGCTGTTCTGAGGAAAGCGTGCATTCTGTACCATACCCAGGAGGACCTGGCCACCCAGTGGGTACCAGGCCCCTAAATACAACTGCCTAGAAAGAATGGGGTGAATTCAGGGCACACAGTGCAGTTCAGCTCCACATGTTTCCTTGCTTATTTCAGGGACTTTTGTTTTTGTTTTGTGCCCTCTTCTGGCTTTTTCTTTGTTAAAGCCTCAAGGTTATTTAAGCACTAGTTTTAAAAATCAATGTGTATGTATAATTTAATAAAAATAGAAGGCTCTGGAAGAATACCCAAATCTGCCTCGACCCAGTTGCGCTGTGAAGACAAGAGCCCAGGTTTAGCTACAAGTTAGAATGCTGACAGTCACTGTCTCTTAGCTCAGAGATCATATTTACCTTTGCTGAAGTAAGAGGAGCAGCCCTGGAGGGAGGGAGAGAGAGAGAGAGAGAGAGAGAGAGAGAGAGAGAGAGAGAGAGAGAGAGAGAGAGTGTGTGTGTGTGTGTGTGTGTGTGAGAGTGTGTGTGTGTGTGTGTGTGTGTAGGGGGGAGAGAGAGAGACTACCAGTTTGGCTGGATGGGGTCTTTGTAATTTACCAGCGCCAGGGGACTGGCCTCTGACTTGGAAAGTGGCTAAGGGGAGGAGTAGGAAAGAGGTTAGCATTCCCTGATTTATTTTTAAATGTTTATCCTTTTGGCTGTTGCCAGTTACGCTTTCCAGATGAGACAAGACTAGTTACGGAGAACTGGAAGGGAAGAATTGCCTTTTCTGAGAGTGGGTTTATTTGCCAACAGTGTCCAGGAGGCAGTGAGGAGGGTGCCCACCTGTCACTGCTGGGTAGGCTGTAGGTGTCACATCAGACTGCTGCCCTGGGAAGAGCTGGGGCCTTTTAGAGCCGGGGGACAAAATTTGCAACACGTATGTCAGAAAAACTGTTGATTCCATATGGAAGTGCGAAACTCGCAAAACTCACTGAAGAGGTATTGTTTTGGTTAGTGATGAAAATAAGTTTTGGTTGCAGTAACATGCCAACTTGTGTGTAATCCTTTATATTTCTGATGATGCAGAGGCCATAGACCACCTGCCTGTGGATTACCTGTTAAATCTGTGCCTGTAGCAAAGGCAGGCCTGACCAGGCCTTTACCTTGTCTGCAGCGTGGTGTCGAATTAAAGGGAAGGAACTCAGGGTCCTTATTGGTTCTACCTGTCAGGCCTCTGAGGTGTCTGGGAGGCAGATGCAAGTGTCTGCCACTTGGGATGGCAGTTTCAGACTGCCCAGACCTCCACAATCCTTCCAGGTGTCTAGATGGCTGGATCTTTGGGCTTTCCAGCTTGTATTTTTGTCGAAGATACCTATCTGTTGGCCCACCTGGTTTATGATATCACCAGATTAGGAGGTTTTTGCCTGTTAGTAAAAGTTAAGACAAAGAAGCAGAATTAGATTTTCTGGGAGTAGAAACATTTTTGTATTGTCTTTATCTGCTGGGCTGTGGGTTGCTTCCATGGAGGCCTGAAGTCTCCACTTGCCTGAAGACATTTCCAGAGACATCTCTGAGTTGTCTGTGCCATGTTACTTGCATTATTGCTAGCATCATCATTTTCATGTATTATTCATAGTCACTTTTTCAATTAAATTATTAATTGGTTTTCTTTAAGGTGTTCTCAACTTATGTGGCTAAAATAAATAATCGTGTTTTGAAAATACCACCTGTTCTTGGACCTGAAGTCAGGCGGTCTGTAAACAGCTCTGCAGTGGCCATGCTCTGGTTTAGAAAAACACCCTCTGCTTGTCCCTTTTCCATCTCCAGTCCCCCTGCCCCCCTCACTCTCTCATGTGTGACAGAATTTGGCTTGTGCTGTCCTTTGTCCCTAACCGGACATGATTCCCTAGAGGCAGTCTTTTCTCCCTGGACTTTAGCTGGAAAAAAATTTTTTGAGGGGGGGAGGCTCTTTTTTTGAATTAAAATGTAGAGAGGGGCTGTCCTTCCCCAACAGGTTAAGGTAGTTATATTAATTTGAGCCCAAATTATATTGTGCAGAAATGCCTTCTAGTTTTCATTGCCTCTTTCCCTCCTGCATCAGTGTGTGCTTAACGCTAATACGATTCCATACATACAGCTCCTTCGCCTCGTGAGCTTATTATATTTCTAACACTTGCACGGTTCATTATTGTGCAGTCAGAAAGGACTCTCAGGGCTGTGGAGCCAGCCGGGGTGGGTGGCTTTCAGAAAGGACGAAAGCAGGTGCCTTTCTGTGCTGAGAATCCGGAGTGAATTCAGACTGAGCCTGGGACTCCAGCAGGGAGGACAGGGGACTTCCGGTGAGATTTCTGTGGTGCTGCCTTTTGCGTATCTGAATGGAGAAGACGAACCTGGGGAGATAGAAAAGTGTCCAGCGACTGCTTTGACCAACTGGAGTGGCCACATTAAATCTGCCCCAGGTGGTAGAATCTCCCTAGGAAGGGACATGACCTGTGGCTTTTTAAGGCATGTTGTTAAAGACACTAAGGTTAATTGCAGGCTGGACTTTTTCTCTCTTTCTGTCTCCTTTTTCTTTCTTTCTCTCCCATGAAAAACTCTATCCTTAAACTCTCAATGGAGAGCAGGAGATTTTTTCTTTTAAATAAGTTTCTGCAGCTGAAAAACAGAAGTGCTCTGTAAAGCAGTTAATAGGTTGGGTGTGTGTTTCAAATAAATTCCTGTCCACATTGGCTAATGTCCGTACGCTGGAGTGGCCTGGCTGTGACGTGGCTGGGGCCCGGAGACCCAGGGCTCCGGTTCGGAGGCCCCAGGCTTCTTGTTTTGGCCGAGGGCGCGTCCCTTTCTTCTCGCCCGACTCTAGGCCGGCCCCTGACTTTTGATGAGTGAGGGGTCAGCGCCTGGGGAGGACCAGGCTTTGTTCCCGCCGGGCTGGTTCTTCGCGCGGTGCAGGCCGAGCCGCCCGGAGCTCTGTCTCTGGGCGCGAGGCCCGGCCTGCCCGGAGGCCCGTCGCCGAAGCGCAGCCGAGCGCTGGGGCCTCGCGCGCCCGTGTGTGTCCCCGTGTCTCCGCGGGCGCGGCCGCCGCGGAGCACCCGGCCTGCGCCCGGCACGACTGTAGATGTCAGGCTTTGCCCGGGGAGCCGAGCGGCGGCGGGGCTGTGAGTTTCAAATTAACCTTCCGCTTTGTTGCTGTGTAATGTGGATCCCCGAAGGCCCCCCGCCCCGCCCGCCCCCCTTCCCCGGGCGGTGCGAGCTGCAAACTGCGAGTTGAGCTTCATTTACATAAAGCGATTCCGGGCGGGAGGGCGGGCGAGCCGGCAGCGGGCAGGCCGGGGACGGGGACGCGAGCGCCGCGCCCCGTGGGTGAATCCCCGCCGCGCGCCCGGGGACCCTCCCTCCCGGGGAGGAGCGACCACCGGCCCCGGCCGCCACCATGAGCCCCCCTCCCCTGCCCCAGGCCTCCCCGCACCTAGCCAGAGCCACCTTAGAGCCCCGGGGGCAGCGGGAGGTGGGGAGAAGGCCGCCTGGAGTGGTGGGTGAGTTCGGGGCTTCGGTGCCGCTGGAATTTCCCATTGTCGCGCCCGCCGAGGCCCCCGGACCTGCGAGTGCCTCCTCCCTCCGGAGGTGTGCGGAGCCTTTGTGTGCCAGGTGAGTGCAGCCTCCCGCCCCCGGCCGGTCCGCGCAGCCGGCCTGGAGCTGCGGGCAGGTGCTGCGAGTCTGGCTGAACTTCTCATTCTCTTGGGGCATGTGGGGGAGGGGCAGGCTGGATACACCTGAACTGCTAGACTCTACTTGGAACCTACCTGGGGTGAGAGCCTCTGAATTCTGCTGGGCATAGAGTAAAGCCCTTCCTCCTTCCCTCCCTTCCATCTTTTCCTCCCCTCCCTCCTGCCTTCCTAATTTTGCTTTTGGAGTAGTTCCTGCCTTTGAATATTTGCGGTGCTGGTGTCATTTAGAAGTTTGAGTTCCGCCGCCGAAAAATACACGCTCTTCATTGCAAGAGAAGTCACTGGCCAGTTGGGAACAGTGTGAACAGTGCGCTTATTGGAGAGTAGTTAAAGGGAGAATCAGAGCTTTGGAGCCGGAAGGCCCCTTTGTAGACCGACTAAGCCCACCCTCTACTTTGAGTTGGTTGGTCCTCTGGAAAAACCAGAGCAGCCTTCATTTCTGTAGGGAGGGGGGTGGTCGAGAGAGGGAGAGAGAGAGACAGAGAGAGAGAGAGAGAACTTAGATGTTTGTCCTGTTGGAAAAAGAGGAGGAAGGCCCAAGTTAGGTCAGTAAAAGAAAAAAAAAACCCTAAAGCAATCATGGTGAGCTGGAAGGGAAAGAACTTTCTGGAAGATGGTGCTTTCTGCTTTGGACATACCTGTGTTACAATGATGAGAAAATGCCTGGAGGGCAAAGATTACAGTTCATTGCCTGGTGTGGTCTTAAGAGTGCTTTGCCTGGCACAGTGGTGCATGGTATATAAACTGGTTTAAATGAAAAGAGCTAGCAGGTGAATCCAAGAGGGTCTTCTCTCCCACCTTCTATTTGTGCCATTTAACTGGCCTTGAGGACTCTGAAAGCCACTGACGGATAATCTCAGAGAGGACACATGGCCCCACTTGGGCACGGAGAGAAGGCCTCTCCCTCAGGCCAGGGCCTGCCATGGTGGAATCCATGAAGGCAACACAAGGAAAACAACCATCAGCCTTGAAGGTAGATAGTGAGAAAGTTACATGTCATCTTATTTCATCCCATGCTTTGCGATCCTTGGGGAAAGGTCACTAAATAAATAAGAGTATAATTTCGAGCTCGCACTAGCTGGGGAACTTCATTTCTCTGCCATCAAACAGCAGGTGTGAGTTCGCAGAGTTGGCCCCCGGAGTCCCCTCATTCCTAAATTCAGGAGGTGTCAAACCCTCATGTTCTTTTAATGCCTGTGGTTTCTGGATAGGTTTCAAGGGGAAACCCTAAAAATCACGAGCTCCAGTAGACTGGGCTGGAGAGGGAAGCGTGAGTGAGAGGGCAGAGGCTGCATCTGAGAGGAAAGCATACACCTTGCAGGGTAACCTGATCAAGAAAGGCCGAGACCAGCCTATTCCTTGTTATCAGAACAGCCACTGGCAGCCTGAGGTTCTGAATTTTTGTTACCCAACCCAAAAAGCAATTAGGGAACAGAGATGGTGGAATGTAAGAGAAGTCAGGAGACAGGGTTCTAAATAATCTAAGGGTTTCAAGAATAGGGTCATTGGAGAGAGGGCCATACCTGGATGTTTGCACACCTGTATTTGTATGCACTCTCCTTTGCCGAGACCCCGAAGGCCCCCTCTCAGAGGCATGTGGCTGTGAAGGCCAAGAGAAACTTTCTCTCTCTTCCTTAAATTACAGGACTAAGGAGGTTGTCTGCATTTAGTTTACAGCATGTTTTCAGAGAGCATGTAAGTGCCTCTCAGAATGGGCTAGGGTCACATTTTGCTCTTTATTTAATTACACAAGTGTTATTTAACAACGTGGGGCAGTGGCAGAAGCAAGCACTTTTACACTTTAAAAACAGTCCTTTTGGAATCACAAGGAATTAAGTGACTTAGAGACCTCCTGTCTTGATGACATGGGTCACCTCCCTTTCCCAACTCTCTTTTGAAATGGCTGCATTTTCTATGGGATAGAGCTGCTATTTTCCAGTTCTCCTGAGAACAGTTTTGATTGACAGGAAACTATTGAGAAACACTTGCTAACTCTTCCAAAATAGGAAAAAAAAAAAAAAAATCTGAGCTGCTTCCCCAGCCACCTGAAACTTTAATTTTGGTTTCTTCCCTTCTGTCTTTTATTTGCACAAACGAATACTCAGGGAGGGTGGAAGGGACCCAAATAAAACAGAATTCTCAGCAGGCCTCTATTTGACTCTTCCCAACAGGACGCTGCCGCGCCTGCCTTCTTGCTGCTTTAGGGTTGCATTTAACTGCCATATCAGTTCAGTGCCAATTGGGCTGCCCAGTGGCCAGGAGCTAAACTAAGCGAGATTTCAGTTTTCATCATTTTAACTTTAAATGATGATTAGTAAGACACTCCCTGGCTCAAGACACTCCCTGGACAAGCCTGGCTCACCTTGGGTGACCCAGAGGTTGTTAGTTCCTTAGAATAAATCTGTGACTGCAGACTGCTAGTAAAGTCTTATCTGGGACTACATATGGTTTAGCTTGGCTCCTTCAGTTCTAGCCACTAGTGGTGTTCAGGGAGTGTATCCTTACTGTCACGGTGGGCTAGTGTTCCTTTCGGACCTTGGGGCTTTTTTTTTTTTTCCCCTTGCTTCTGAAGTGTTAGTGTGAGAGCCTAGAAATACCCCAGGCCCCAGAGCAGATCTTCACCCAAGAAATAATTTTTATTACAGGGTTGCAAACATCTCATGTTAAAAAGTAAATATTCAGGTGGCTAAGTAACATTTTATAAAAGGGTAGGGAATTGTTCTAAGGGAAAAGTCAATTGTCTTGACACCCACTTTTTAGAGGAGCTCATCTTACCTCTTAACTGGAAGGGTTTGCCTCCTGGTCTTATAGAGGAGGCAGTGGTGACTCTGGCCTGAAGAAACTTGCAAGCTCCATCTCACCCTGGCTGGTATTCTAGAGATAATGTACCTGACGCTGAACATTAGTAACCTCAAGAAGTACAGTATGTGCTGTGGTTTATACTTGCGTTTGTTATTAAAGTCATTGCTTGCTCTTAGCCTGGCCTATTTCTGTAGTGCTTGAGCCTGCTGGCCTTCTCTGGTTCCCAAGGCTGGTGTAATTAACCAGGATGGGGCATTAGCTTAAAAACACAGCAAGGAGGCAACTTCCATTACAGTGGGCTTCATAGGGGTATTGAAGGGTTCTGGTATGAGATTTTGGTTGTTAAAGGTGATTGTTTTAGAAATCACAGCACAGCTCAGAACCACCATCCTCTGCTTGGGTTAGAAACTGTGGTCAGGGAAATGGGGACTTAGTTTTAATAGAATCCAGGCAAGGGAATCCCTCTGCAGGAGCTAGTCTCAATCAAATATTAAAAGGTGCCTTTTCTGTCCAAAGCAGTGTGCTGAGTCCTCAGACTGCTCACATTGAGGAACAAACACACAGAAGCTGAGATTGAGTCAGACTGCCCCAAGGGAGAGACCCAGGCAAAAATCTTGGCTCATTGGCAGGCCACTCTCAAAGTCCAGATTAAGGAGGAAAACTGCAAAATCAACAACTGTCAGATTTCTCTTCTATATGATTTAAAGTTGGCTGCCAGATTGTTCTCTTTGAACATGTGCGAGCTGACAGTCAGATGTTAGAGGGCTTTTTTTTTTTTTTCTTTAGCTAATAAAGTAAATGACTTTTATATAGATAGGAACTGCAGAATTGACAGCAGTATTGTGCCAAAGCTTCAGAGGCAGTGAGACAGTGTGAATGCTTTTTTTCTGGTTTTCATTCTTTGGGGCCAGGGGACAAGATGGTGAGGACAGGGCTGTGAGTGGTCAGTCATAGCAGTGATGGGTATGTTTTCAGGGAATTCTTTGCCCAAGGAAGGTGGCTTGGTTTATTTATCACTTTTAAAAGGTGATTTTTTGTTTCCTTAGATGTTGCTGCCCTTCTTTCACCCTTAATTCCTGGAGTTTCTTGCTTTTGCAAGAATAAGGGTCTGAATAAAAAAAGGGAAAGAAACAGAGTTTGCTAGGTGGCAAATTTGACTTCATTTCAGAAGACTGCTGCGTTGTTGGTTTTAACCCCAGACAGGGGCCTCTTAACAAAACGCTGGGGCTTAATCTGCCTTTGGGTGAGCCCTTCTCCCTTCGCATGGGAGGGTCGCCATGCAGTCTTGTCAACACCGGAATTCATGCACGTGGGTTTTGATGTGTGCCCCTCCAGAGGGGCCTTAGCCAGCCTTCTGTGTCCTGGGGGTAGGGTCTTAGGAGGTTTAGCTCCTCTCTCTTTGAATTTCGGTGTTAACTCATGTGTCGCCTCCAAGACTTTGCCATCCTCTGCCCTCCCTGAAGTTGGGCTAAGGCTTCCAAGGAAGGGAGGAATGGGGTGTGCAAACCATATACTCCCCTCCTGCCCGTTGCCCCTTCTGGCTGCTACAGGTTTGGAACGGAAGTCATCAGTTCCCCTTGTAGGCTGTGCCTTGGGAAGATGGAGAAACCCCAGATGCTTCTCTCCTCCTGTGCTACTAATCGCATAATGGCCTTAAAGGCTTTCTTCAATGATTATCTTGTCTTTAATTTTAAGTGGGTCTTTTGGGGCAACAGTTGGGAGTTTATGGAGTATCTTCTGTCATCTTTGGGCAGACTCTGAACTGGGGAAGCTGGCTCCATTGGACGCTGTGAAAAGACGGCGGAATTTTCATCTGCTGCTGATTTCACGCGCTGTCCTGAAAGTGATTTCGGCCACAAACCTTTGATCTGGGAGTGAAACTTGGGCCCCCCCCCGCCCCCCACTTCTGTGCTTCTGGAGGCAGGAGTTGGTGACTACTTAGACCTCCTACTCTGTGTGTGTGTGTGTTGGGAGGGGTGTTAGCTAAAGAGAAGGGCTGAACCAATTACTTGTGGGTCTTTGGGAGTGGGCAAAAAAAAAAAAAAAAAAAGGCAACTTTGCTACATTCTTAGTTGTGCCGACTTTATCCAGGAATGTGACTGGAGAAAACTTCTGAGCCTATTGGTTGAGCTAGATTTTGAATGAGAACAGTTGCCCATGCACACCTCTGCTGTAGGCTCTGAGTTTCTGTGTTACAGTTCCAGGAGGCTCTCTGTCTTCTTTGAGTCTCCCTAGTGGAAAGGCCAGAGTCAGATGAGCTGAGTGAAGAAAAGACTGGGGTTGCTTAATTTGATCCTTGATTTCAGGCCTCAGCCTATCCCCCCACCCCCACCCAACCCCAGTCATATAGATCCCTGTTCAAGTATGGGGGCCTTGATTCAGTACATAAAAAGCTCTTTACAAAAGAGTTTAAACTCCTGTAAGCCTATAAAAAGTACAGATGTGTAGTCCTCAACTTACTTGCTTTCCACACTTAACGGTTTCTCACCAGCCTGTTTTGGACAACTTTTCCTGAGGAACACATGTATGCCCTCTTTTTCCCTTCTCCTCATCAACTTTTCCTGTCATTTTTTTCTTTTTTTAAACAGTTTTTCTTAACTGCTCAAGAAACAATGCAAGCTTCTGCCACCATTTCAGGCCCTCTTCCTAAAAGGCTCTTTGGCTCAGGGCCTTGGTTCTTAATGTGCATTTGGCTGGTAGGGGGAATGTTTTTTGCTTTCCCTGCAACATCGCCATGTCTCCCTGTGAAACATCTGCCCGGTTGCTAAAGTGTCAACTTGTGGACATAAAGAGGAGGCCCGTGGATCCTGTGTGTTAGAAGGTTGATGTCGCTGCGAAAGCAACTGGTTTCAGTTGCCACCCCTGCTCTGCCAGGTTCCCGGATGGTGTCACTTTCACACCAGATACGAAATGATTGTCCAGGGAAGGCTGTCAGTCTGTGTACCTGACTCCACGAGTACATGTTACCTAGGCCCACCTGCCTTACTTTTAAAAGGTAGTTGCAGGTGAAGAGTGCAGGCTTGAAGATAATAAGGCTTCCCCTCCCCCTCGCCTTTTCAGAGAGGAGGTCGGAGCTGAGTTTTCTTGCAACAGGTACGAAACCAAAGGTAGAAATGTCTTTGGGAGAAAGCAGAGAACTTTTATATCTTCCGGGAAAGAACCTTCGATTTATTTCTCACTTGCTGGTGAATCTAACATTTGTCCAGACATTGAAGATGCTGGCTGCTAAAGGAAATCTAAGTTTCTAACGGGGGGGAGATGCGGTCTTGCTTGTTGGTGGAAGGAGAGAGATAATCACGAGTATGACAGGTAGGGGCCAGGTCAGGATCAGCGTGCTGCTTAAGCCAGCCCTTGAAATGGGCATGCTGGTGTCCACACTCCATTGTCCTGGGAGAAGCGGATCAAATGAGCCTGCTCTTTGGGAAGCTAGCTTCTGTTCTCCACTCTGCTCTAGCCCAGACCCCTCTGTGGGGGTCGCAGGCATGGAGGCCCGGCTCTGTTCCAGCCTGGCAGCGTGACTGTGCACCCACCATGCAACCTCTCTGAGCCTTACTGCTTCCTTCCTTTGTGAAACGGGCATAATGCTCACCTCACTCAAGTGGGAATGAAACGAAGTAGAAAACCAGTCTTCCCGGTGCATTTTCAGCAGCCTCTCCATGAATGTCCATTCCCATCTGCATATCCTTCCCTTTGTGTTTCTTTTGTCCCCATGGATGGCCCTGGCTCCCTTCTGCTTCCCAACACCCTGGAAGAAAGAAACTCAAAGGTCCAGCATTTCTTCTGCTCTGCCCTTAGGGGCTGGGAATAAAGCCAACTCCTTTTGACATCCTGCAACTGCGTTCAGGAGTGAAAGGGTCTGAAATAGACGCAGTGTCCCCGTCCTCCCCTCACGTGCCCCCCACCCCAAGCTGACAGGCGGCCTTCGAAGTGAGCAGCCCACTCAATGACCCACCTAGAGAGGCCTTCCCGGGCTTGCTTGTATATGCTAATAGGCCTGACTTGTCCTGGCTTGTTTGTAGTGATTTGTGGAGGCATTTATATGCAAATACTATCAACTTGCTGAGTTAATTATCATGTGCCCTTCCCCCCCTTCCTGCCAAGCCTCCCAGCCTGGCTCCGCGAAAAGGGGCTGTTCACATTCATCCCTGGGTTCTTCCTGTCTTGGCCTTCTCCGCGCAGCCCTGTCCTCTTCCTGTGCCTGCAGGGTTGGTCTCAGCTCCTCCACGCCTCTGTTGCCCGGCCCAGGAACCTGTGCGGTCAGGGCTGGAGAGCTGAGCACATCAGGGGCTCGCCTCATTCAGAGCCTCCATGGGAGGTGTCTGGCTCGTGTTGCACTGAGCTTTTTTAAAAATTTTTATTGGAGTATAGTTACTTTACTGCACTGAGCTTTTAAACCCCATTTTCTATCAAATAACTTGAAAAACAGCTGCCCACACCTTTCAGCCATTGAAACTCAGTTCTCAGTCTGGTGAGAAAGTGAATATTGTTTTAACATCATTATGACTTTCATATTCCCACGTTGTGGGTACCACTAAAACCTGGGCCCACTTCCGAGCCCTGCAGAGAAGCCATTCTGCAGAGAGATGCCACTTCTAGGCCTCTGACCCTGGAAATCTGAGTTTTAAGAGTATAACTGTGCGGACCTCACATCAACCTTGCCCGATTGTGTGTGGGGGCATGGTTGACATTGGAGGCTAGATAATTTTTGTTGTCAGGGGTGTCCCTCATTTCTCCAGGTCAGATACCAGGAGTCCCTGCTCCCACACCCCGACTCCCCATCAAATATGTCTCCAGGAATCACCCAATGTCTCCTTAGGAGGCATGGAGAACCACTGGGCTAGAGACTGCATTTGTTTTCTCTTGGATGAAAACTCTTGGCAGATTCCTGCTGCCTCTGAGTTACACATATTTGTTGAGTGTTCTCTTAAGCTTGTGATTTGACCTAGCTGATATCAGTTGTTGTCATTTGCTTAATTTCATGGTCACTTTAGCATTTAAACATTAAGACTCTTTCCTTTTAAGGGCACGGCCATGGGCTGGTGTTTGAGGCTGTGACATTTTCGTCCCCAGGAGGGCCGTCCTGTAGAAATAGAACTCAGGCCCCATATGTAATGGTACACTTGCTAGGAGTCACGTTAATAGAAAAGTAAAAAAGAAACAGGTGGAGTGAAGTTTAAAATGTCTTTTTCCGCACAACATCGGGATGACTTTCTCACCTCAGCAGCTGGGGCTTGCCTTGTTGCCAGTGCTCGGGAGCGGTAGATGAGCAGTGGCCGCCATATTCGATGGCTTGGCCCCATCGGGGATGGTTTTGTGGTGGCGTCCTTGTTGGACAGCTCAGCAATATCTAGAATGACTGTGGCCCTTTCCAGCTGTGGAATCACACCATGCGAGCACGTTTTTTTTCCTGCTTTTCTTAAAAAAGAAAAAAAGAAGGCTTTGTGTTTATTCTCTACAAAGTGGGGCCTTGGCTGCACAGATGCAGCTGTGTGGAGCTGTGGCCCAGGGAGCGGGGCCTCTAATCTCCAGGGAAGCTCCCCCGGCCTCTGTGGGGGAGCACCCTGTGCTGGCCTGGGAGGAGGGTAAATAATTCCAAGGGCTCAGTGTACTCTCTCACACTGCACAGACTAATGGTTCGGGTTAATTTTGTGTACAAGGTCTCTTTTGTTGGAGAAGGGGGTGAAAGTCCGCAGCTGTGACCGGAAACAGGGGACGGGCCTACTGGGATGACCTTGTTTTGGAAAGTCTAAATGGAACACTAATGGCAAAGATCTAAGACGGGTGATGTATGTGTGTGTTTGACTGGGCCTGAAGATAAGGTGAAGAGTATTTTAAAAGTTACTTTGGTGCAGCCTCCCAGATAACCATAGGCCGAGGGCCAGTTACAATTTATGGCAAGCTGGTAGTCAGGCCTGTGTGTTGGCCTCATTTTATCTTTTGAGTCCAGGCTCTGTAGCTTAACTGGTGGTGCTCTCTTTCTTTATCCTAGTTTTTGGAGGGGGTGGGCCTTGGGGGGGCCAGCTGGTCAGGTTCTGCAGTGAAGCTTCGCGGCATTTTATCGTGCAGAGAGCCACTGGCCTTCCTGCTCCTGGGCGCGGTGTGTGTCGCTCCTCGCCATCCCTAATTATAATGCCGCTGGGCGTTGTACTGTGAAGCTTCCAGGAGCCCGGGTGTGCGGGCCCACACTTTGCACTGTGACACAGCCTGCCAAAGATGTGACCGGGGAGGAGGTGTGGAGTCTTTAATATAGCCCTGAGCCCCAGGTTTCTTTCATCTCTGAGGGCAGTCAGCCTTTTCCTGTTGCCTCTGGAGTTCTTGAACCGGTGTGGCTGGGCTGGGCCGGGCCAGCACCCCTGGCGGCACACTTTGCTAGTAAACAAGGCAGCTTTGGGCAGCGAGTTCCCGGCTGTTTCTGGACCACAGATGCGCCAGCGGTATCTTCTGACACCCTGCAAGGTCCTTTCATCCCCGAACCGAGCCATTCCCTCACACCCCCTTTCTTCGACCTTAAAGAGACCCCCGAGCTTACCAAGTCCCCATGACTGGATGCTGTCTCCTTCCTACCCCAGAATTCCAAGGAAGGACCTTGCAGACTGCTCCCAAAGTTTGTTCGTGAAAAATGTGTGTTCTTCAGTTCGAGGAGACTGTACTTCGCATGATACATTTTATAATCAGGTTTGCAGTCCCACTGGCAGCCAAGTCTTGCTTAGTCCTTATTTGCCCTTTGACTAGATACAGGTTTGTGGAGGGGTTCTTTCTTGAGGGGTGATAAGGAAACAGGAAGTTCTTTTGAGTTTGGAACCTATCTATAAAAATAACCTCTCGATTGATAGATTGGAGTAGGTTTGTAGATAGCTTTCTCTTTTTTAGAGTGGGGGGATGTGGTCAAAGGTTCCTTCAGAATATTTTCACATTACCTATCCTGTAAGCCACTGCCATCTGCTTTAAAATTTTTTTTATTTTTTCATTTTAAATCCTCAAAGACAAAGGGACCTGGAAGCTCAGACCTGTCCTGCCACATTCCTGAGTAATTTGGTTTTGATTAACCCTAGGAGAAAAGTTGGTTTCTCCTAGCGACCGAGGGGATCAAAGCACCAGGAGGGGCAGTTCTCATACACGCAGTGCCCCCCCTCACTCCCCCTCCCAGGCCTTTTCACCCTCCCCCATCTTTAGAAAGCCTGAGTAGGAGTTATTTCCACTTTCTGACTCTCAGAGAACTGGAAGTGTATCATCGAGCTTTGGATGGACAGACTGGGGAGAAATAGCCCCCCCCCCCCATTTCTTTCTTCCTAAACTCCTTTTCCCCCCACAAAGCTGCAAAGCACATTCCTGTGCTAATCCTGCCTCTGGAGGAATGCAAATGGCTGTAATTGTGTGCCCCAGGATGGGCCTTCCGCATCTGTGCAGCTTTTCTTCTCTGAGGAGGTGGCCAAAAAGTTCATTTACATGGAGAAATGAGACTGGCCCGAGATCCCTCCTGGTAGGACGGGTACTGTCTGAGAGGAAAGCGGCCGTATCTGTGTGTTCTCTGCCCCTTGCTCCCCCTTCCCTTCTTTACATACTTTACAGTGTGTGTGTATGTGTGGGGGTGGGTACCAGCGTCCTGCTGGGCATATTTTATAGGAAGAGCAGTTAAAAGGGAGAAGTCTGCTCTCCATAGTGAGAAATTCAGCCGGAGGAGGAGGCCAGCCAGCCTTGTAATGGGCAATCCTTGAACCAGACCACAATAAACAACTTTTTATTATTTTTTTTTCAAAGCAAAAAGATCGGCCTCAGACGTAATTGATAACATTTTGAAAGAGGGCGTGTCACTACACTGGCCTTGTCCAGCTTCTAATGCACAGCTGACTTTCTTCCTTCTCCTCCCCTACCCTGCCACCCCTTAATCCATTGCCAAATTGCAAGTATAAACGATTTGATTTGGATACTAAGATTTTTCAGCACAATTAGAAGTATCACTTGGGAGTCAGAACATTGTAGCTTTAGGGATGATGTTCAGAATAGAGGAGAAAATTCTTAGTCCTATTCAGGAACATCGAACTGCTGGCTGAGTCTGAAGTTGAAAGCCAGACTGAAGCTTTAGAACAGTGCTGTCCAATAGAAATACAGTACAGGAGTCACGTACATATTTAAGAGTTTCTAGTAGCCACTTTAAAACACTGGTGAAATGAATTTTAATTGTGTTTTCTGTAGCCCAGTATATCTGGAATGTTATTATTTTAACATGTAATCAATATAAAGAAAACTATCAATGAGACATTTTGCATCCTCAAAAAAAAAGAAAATCCCACGTGTATTTTATATTTGTAGCCTTCTCTCATTTTGGACGGGCCCCCTTTCATCAGCTCAGTAGCCCTGAGGGCCTAGTGGCTGACTATCAGACAGGGCAGAGCTGGCGTTGCAGGATGCCACCCTGGGCTCTTCTGAGACGTTACGCTGATGGAGCTGAGTCATCGCCCGTCTCTTGTGACTGGCTGCCTCCGTTTACTGGGGTTCAGGGGGTGCAGGCTGCATCTGCACATGGTTTCCTCTATGAAAGTCACCCGAGTCTGCTGACATCCTCATGCGATTGTTAGGAGGCAAAATGTGCAGTGCTGCCATGCACAGCTTTCATAAACTGTTTCTCGGTTCGAAGGTGGCTGGTGGAGGTCTCCACTTGGCTCTGAAGGCCATTCCAAAGAAAGAATGGCAGCAGTGGCGGCGAGGTGGTCCTGGCCCAGACAGAGGGCAGGACAGCTTGCAGCTGTGTGAGCGCTGGTGTGTTCACCGTGGCAGCCTTGTTTCCGGCATCACCCCTTCTTTGTCTGTGCCCTCAGCATGGCAGGGCTGCAGGGAGCTTCTGGAAGCCATTCAGTTCACGCTGTCCGTGGCGGCTTACTAGTCAGTGGCAGGACAGGGGAGCTTGGACTTGTGGGTAGCCGTTGCGTTCTCCTCTCGGACATCAATCACACAGGCTTCCTGGGTTAGTTGGCCTGGGCCCACATGGCGTGTGGCTTAGAGGGGGCTTTTTTTTTGGCTCCTCTGCTGCCCATGTACTGCTATTGACCTGGTCCCCAGTCCCAACAAGAGACCCCCCTCCTCTTCATCCCCTGGATTTATTCAGATTTCGGATTTCTCACATTACCTTTTTCTTTTCTTCCTTTTGGCCATACTACAGCATGTTGGTCTTAATTTCCCAACCAGGGATCAAACCCACGCCCCCTGCATTATTGGAAACACAGAGCCGTAACCACTGGACTGCCAGGGAAGTCCCTCTTACGTTATCTTAAGGCCACACAGTGGAGAGTCCTCTTCACCATCTAGGGCCAGTGGGCTTCTCTGGTTGGAGGCAGAGAAAGGGAGACGCAGAGGGTGATAAGGAAAAATCAGAAACAGCCTTGCACGTGAGGATAAGGGAAGGGATATGATACAGGCAAGGAGTCCCAGCCTAGGCTCATTTTTAAAAAAAAATTTTTTAAAGGCTGGTCATATTTTTCTTTTGCTTGCTCCTGAAGGGACTTCTGCGCGAAGTTAGATAAGTCTGACTAACAGTACAACCCCGATGTGTAGAATAGCAAGGATGGCTGTCATCTGGCTTCTGCCAGAGGAGAGCAGCTGGGAACCCTGTCCCACAGAGGGGAGGAAGCGTCTCCTTGCTGAGCAGTGACGGAGCGCTGGGGCTTCCTCACTATTGATCTCAGCATTCCTTAGTCGATGCGTGTGATAAGGACCCTCTCCCTTCGCCGTCGCTGTGTCCAGGGCACCTAGCCTGCCCTGGCCCATCCCCGGGCCTCCAGTGGGATTTGTGCCCCTGGTAAGCTGAGAGGCGAGTGTGGGTTTGGGGTTTTAGGGAAGGGGGGTATCTAATTCCTTCAATGGGCCGACCTCCTGTGCAGGCAGGGGAAAAAAAAAACAAAACTGTGAAAGTGTGAGGTTGAGTGGCCGCGGCGCCGGCCTCTGCTGGGGCTGGAGGAGCGCAGCTGTCTGACCCCGGGTGAAAAGTTCAAATCTGCATTTAAAAGGAGTGCCAGGACGCCCGCGCCGCCCCCCCCCAACCCCGCCTCTTCCCCCCAGTCAAGTTGAAACTGTTGGAGTTTAGAGGATTTGGTCAGGCCCTGCCCTGGGACGTTAAACAGCTCCTGGTTCCCTTTGGCCACAGCCCGATGATGTGGGGACTCGGGGTGGGGGTCTCTCCTAAGGTGTCGTTCTTGGATACCAGTGATGTTGAGGGACCCCCACCCGCCCACCCCAGGCACCTGGAGGAGAGGAAAGTTTCTGTCTGGTGCTGGGTGTTTAAGCCCTTTCCCCAGGCACTCTTGGCCAGGCCTTTCCTTTCTCGACCTCCTTCCTCCAAGGCCACTGTGGGGGGTGTGGGGCTTCTCCAGTGAGGGGCTCTGCTCCCCGTCTTGGTCTTGTGGCTTAAAATGCGCTGCTGGGCCCCGTCGGGGGCAGGTCTGCAGCCCGCTCCTGCTCTATGCCTGCTGGCAGTCCTGAACCAAGGGCGCCCTGTGCTTTTCTGGAAGCTTCTGTGGCCTCTGTGGGTGCAACCCTGATGGGCTGAGTGGGATCAAGGAAGGTGCCGGCTTGCCGGTGGGGAGAAGCAGGGGTGGGAAGGGGAGCCTGGCCCCCGATGGCAGAAGTGCCAGCAGCAGCCGCATTCCCTCCCCGCCCCCTGCCCTGCTACCCCGCTCAGAAGGGGGTCTGGCCACAGCCCTGCCCGGAAACCCGTCCGCTCGGGCCCTGATTTGTTTACTCGAGCATTAGGTGAATGTAAACAGTTCATCCTCTCCGATTTTATATCCCTAAAGGCTCTGAGTGTGAATACAAATGGGTATTAGGCCCCTGCGGTTTCAATGGCTGTCCCCACCCCCTCTCTTGCTAACTAGCAGGTCTTTAACCTGCCTGGGGGAAGATAAGGTCCTCTGCAAGCCCCAAGGCTTCGGTGACTCCTTTCTCTTTTTTTCTTTGGTTTTGAATGCTGAGACTTACAGAGTGGTGTTGGGAGGCCTCCATCCCTAGGACTGAACGTGGACGAGAGCAGAGAGCATGGCTTCTGTTAAGGGGAAGCCTGGTTATTTTGATCTCTCATTTGGGGGAGGAAGAGATGTTTTCTGTGTCCCTGTTGCTTTATCAAATGCACTGTGAATCTTGACTGTTTGGTCAAGTTAATACTTTCTCACAGATCAGGTGGCACCATATACCTTTGCATCATTCTTTCTGAATCTTTTTTTTTTTTTTCTTTTCCCCACAGTGTAGTTGGACATTCCTGCCGGTAAGAAGGGTGGTCTCTGGGGAAGGGTCTCTCAGGTCAGTTTCACACATCTTGTTTTCTCCCGTAATAAGGTCAGACACTTTTTTTTTTTTCCTTCAAGGGATCATGTGAACTCCTGAGGGTCATGCCAGGTTACTTCACCCACAGGTTTCTAGAACGCAGCTTCTGTTAGGGAGCACCCTCACACCCCCACTCCCAACTCCTCCCCTCCCCTCCACCCCGTCTCCTTCCAGTAAGGAGCTTCCTTCTTTGCAACCAGAGGGCATTGTGACCTGAAGGAGCAGTCACCTGTCACCTCCACCCCTGCCCCACACGTTTGCGTTCTGGTTCATGCGTTCAAGGCCAGGGCAGTTCTGTTCCTGTGGTGGCTCGGAGTCCAGTCACGCCATCACAGGGGCATTTTAATTAGCAGGGCCTTAGTCATTAGTGAGTTATTGTTTTTGTCTGGAAACACTTAAGTACTGTTTACTCGATGTCTCAACGAAATGCAAAACAGCAATTAAGCAGAAATTTGTTGTATGAGGCAGGAACCAAAATGGATTGTGAAAAGCAGGTCGTGGGTCCTCCAAGTCAAGTTGCTCTTCCCTTCGGCCTCCTGATAACTGGAACGCAGCAAGTCCTCTCTCTCTCCAGTACTTGCCCCCCCACCCCCACCCAGGGTTATCTGATAGAAACACTTACAAACTTCCTTTGCGTCTTCCTGCATCCTGCCTTCACTGATGTGGATGGTTAGGTTTGGTAAAGTGTTAATGTTTACTTTCTTCTTCCTTGGTCTTTCCACTACCTGGATATTTCAAAACCCTTTCCAATGAAGATTAGTTATTCATGAGAACTTGCATATCCTTGTTGGTGATTGCTGGAACTCGAGTCTCTTTTCTTTATGCTTCTGAGACCAAGTGCCATGGTTAGTTTGATTGGTACTTCATGAGCCCTGGAGAGGATTGGGATGCTAGGATAGATGTCCCCTTTACTTAAAATCTTTTCTATGGATTGGTGGGAAAGAAGCTAAAATGAAGAATTCTGGCTAAGGCAGACCTGGAGAAGGACCAGAATTTGAAGAAAACAGAGTTGCATGTAAATTGCCTGCAACTTGGATGGGAAACATTGACCCCAAAGAAGGAGTGGCTTCTTGCCGAGACTAATAAATAAATGGCATCTGCTTTGGTAGGGTTCTAGCCCCTCAGAACCCAAGGTTCATGGAAAATGGAATCATGTGAAAAGGCTGAGGGGGCTGTTAGGGGGTCAGGTTTACTCTGAGTCGCATTATACAGGCTTCCATTCCAGGAGACAGGTTGATGCAAAAACTCTTGGTACCAAGTTCATGATCGGGGACCCCATTTTCTAACTGCTCGGGTGCTTGTCTTGTTGCTCCCTGTCTCTTTTTTTCTTCTTTTCCCTTCAAACAATATCTTCTGACTTCCAGATTTCTGATAAATTGATAAGAGGCATTGCGTGAGTCAATAGAGCTGTAGACACTTTGCCAATATAACCCCGGCTCTATTGATCTGCCAGTAAATTAAAGTCTTACTTAGAGGCTGCCGATATTTCTAATCTCCTGCCTCACCAATTACATCTTCCCAGCTACCTGGAAAGGGGACTTGAGCCTTTGAACCTTTATTTGTTGTTGTTGTGAGCAGGCTGCTATCCTTCCATGAGCCTGAGGGCCTTTGCCCGCCTAGCCAGGTAGGAGAAGGGGGAGCACGGAGGAAAATGAGCCAGCTTGACTCCTTGCCTGGGATTGGTTTTTGTGCTCCAAGGTTCATTAGTAAAAATTTCTGGAAAACAAATTGGATCATGGTGGTCACGAACATTTTATCCACAAGCCTGCAGGTCACCCTTACTCTTGACTTTGCCTGGATTGAAGGTAGAAAAAGTGGAAAGCAGCTGCCATTGGAGGTCTCCCTGGCATGTTTCCTGGCTCTCTCTCACTTGGGGGAAAAAAAGTGTTGACAGCTTTTCTCTTGCACGGAGAGAAGGAGAGTTAGGATCAAAAGCTGGATTATTAGTGTTTATCACTTTTAAAAAAAATGCCCAAGAGTTTGGAAAAGAACAGAGGACGGGTGCCCAAAATAGGAATGGCTGGAGGCCTGCGTATGTGCTTGCTGCTTTTTTTCGGGTTTTGTTCCGGAGCTGTTTTGTGTTCTCATTGGAGCAGAGGCCTGGGGAGAGAGAATTTCCTTCTTTGTCCTTTGTCAATCTTGCCCACGGTGTCCCCTCTGCCACTCCCCTCTCTGCCTTCTCGCTCACTCATTTGAAGTCAAGTAACAATAACAAGGGCTTCAAGATGTCACCATGGAACCGTGGGGCTCATCGAGTTCCCTACCGGGGTGCCCACTTTTCGCAGTGATGGTGGTTGCAGATAAGCTCTTTCAAGTCCCATTGATGTGGTTGGCTTTGGGAAGAAATCTCCAGATAAATGCTGTGTTCTCTCTAATACTCCAGAGTGGAAAATCAATGGGAGGGATAATTCCTCCTTGTCCAACACACACCCCTCCTATGTTTCTACCTGGAGCGGCCCTCAAAAAAATTTTAATGATAAATCTAGTCCCAGAGTCTCATCTCTTCCCCAGCATTCAGCAGGAGGATGTGTTAGGACTTGCCCAGGCCCCCTTTAGGAGAAAGAATGGCTTAGACCCTGGGACCTGGGGGTCTCTTCCTCTGCTTACCTCTTGCATGGAAGAGCCGAGCGCTGAGCTAGGGACCAGGAGTGTAGGAAGCTCGCCAGAACAGTCTACCAGCTGGCCGAGTTAGGGGTGGATGGAAGGTACGTGTGGGGGCCCAGGATTGTATGTGCGGCGTTCATGGTCTCGCCTTCTGCTAGAGGGTGACCAGGCTGCTGGCTGGTCTGGAGTGGCAGAGAGACCTGCTTCAGGGCTGGTTAGGTCTCCTTGCCCGGCCTGGAGACAATCTCTCCACGTGTTCACTTGGCTCCCTTGGGCTGAATGAGTGAAGAAGATGTTAGACAAGGTTCACCCCAGGAGGTTGGGATTGACTTTCCCCTTTGTTTGGATTGCATTGTATTGTAGGAGGTGTTTAAATCTTGTTCACACCTGTCGAGACTGAGGCCTGGCTTTAGAGAGCGGTTTGTAACAAGACTTCTGTTGTTGTTGCCGAAAAGGTTCCTAGCTCACAACAGAGGAACTTTATTGTAGCAACTTGTTAATGTTCAATTAGGCAAATTCTGGGTGCCCCAGGGCAGTGGAAGGGTGTGCTGGTTCTCCCCGGCTGCCCACGGCCCCTTGTCGGCCGGGCTGGACGGGGTGGGGGAGGCACAGTCTTGTCCACCGGCTCCTCCAGGGGCAACAGGTGGGGTCCCGCGAGTCGAGTGGTTCCGAGGCATCTGAGGTTGACAGCAGGGAACAGAGGAGGTTGATGCCCGCTCTTCAGTGAAACAGTCTCCTCCTGAATCTTGGCACTTGCTGGCTCACCCACCCTTGGGTGCGGCACGGGCTGTGCACCGTGCCCAGTTCGCCTGTGGGTTGGGAGGACCCCAGACCCGGTGTGTGGCTGCTCCAGCATTAGGCCTGCCCCGGGCAGTGGAACCCTGCTATCTCTCAGAATCAGAGCCTGCCTGGCTACACCTGGGTATGTCTTCTGGCTCTGGTCCTGGCGTGATTCCTGTCGAATGACTGTCCCACGCTTCGATGGGTAGTGTTTTCCAGCTCCTGATTAGGCTGAGGTCTTGACTGCAAGAGGAGAAACAGGAAGCTCATTTCTCCAATGGGAGGCTTCACTTGGCGGCGCTTCTGTTCTCATGAACCTGGTGAGCTGGCAGTTGTCTTTTCAGGATGGAGGTGAAGAAGCCGGAGCTTGAAGGGACTGGAGGTGTGCTTTTTAAAAGGGCGAGCAGGAGATGCTCAGAGGGGCCCTGGCCCCCACCAACACCCTGGTCCACAGTCATGGTGCACCTGGGGCCCGGCAGCCTGGTGGGAGTGGGGGTGCCCTCCCCACCGCGTCAGGGAATGTCTGTGCGGCGAGGCCTGGCTGTAAAATATTGGCCCCTGTGGCAGCCTCGCGCTGCGGTGTTGAGCGATGAGGAGTGCGGGGCAGCCGGCAGTGTATTAAACACTAGTTGAGCACAGGAGGGGCAGTATATCACAGGAGAGAGATAAGCAAAGTTCTCTGATAGTGGATCAATAAAGGTTAGTGACATCATATCTCAAAGTGAGGGAACCTGCTTTCTGCACAGCCATTTATCAGATCACAGCCTGGAAGGGCCTTAACCCCTCTCTGGCTGGGCTTCTTCTTCCTGAACACAGAGAGACCAAAACTCCTCCTTGGGGGAGGGGATTGGGGTGGGGTGGGGGGGAGTGGGGGGGCGGTAGCGCAGGGCAGGTCACTCATCCCAACACTGGATTTAAGGACACTGTTAAATATATGTGTGCTGGTTTTGAAAATAAATGACTTCTGCTGTTAGTGTCGGAGAAGGCAATGGCACCCCACTCCAGTACTCTTGCCTGGAAAATCCCATGGACGGAGGAGCCTGGTAGGCTGCAGTCTTTGGGGTCGCTAAGAGTCGGACACGACTGAGCGACTTCACTTTCACTCTTCATTTTCATGCGCTGGAGAAGGAAATGGCAACCCACTCCAGTGTTCTTGCCTGGAGAATCCCAGGGACGGGGGAGCCTGATGGGCTGCCATCTTTGGGGTCGCACAGAGTCGGACACGACTGAAGCGACTTAGCAGCAGCAGCAGCAGCAGCCGTTAGTGTATTACCCCAGCAGTGGCCTGGGCGTGCGTCTGTGGAAAGTTTCTTAACTTTGAAATCTGTGCAGAAATTCCCAACAAAAGGCAGTGCGTCTATAGAAGCGTGAAGACTTGGCCAGTGTGTTATGGGTGCGCAGCTGTGTCGCTGTTGGACACCTGGGGGCTGGGCGTTGTGTTTGGTGCTGGAGGGTCAAGCAGTTTCACTGGACGGGATTATTACAGTTGTAATGAGCCTGGGAATGGTGGTGCCCATTCTGTTTGACTGTGTGGTGTTCTAGATACTTCACATCCCCCAGTGGGCTGGGATCAGCAGACTGCAAACATGCCTGCAGGCCCCATCTGGCTCAATGCCTGTTTTTGTATGGTCCATGAGCTAGGCATGGTTTTCACCTTTTAGAATGGTTGGGGGAGTCCAAAGAAGAATGTTGTTTCGTGACATATGAAAACATGCAAAAAATCTTACTTGTGTCCATGAGTAAGATTTTATTGGAAAACAGCTGGGCTTGTTCTTTTACATGGCTGTGGCAGCTCCCATGCCACAGTGACAAGAGCTGAGCAGTTGCAAACAGACACTGAAAGGCCCCAAAGCCGAAAATATTTACCTGACTTTCCACGGAAAAAAGTTTGCCAACCTCTAGTCGAGTCTCTAAGATCAAACCTACTGGTAACTAGCTGTGTGACCTTAGGTAAGTCACTTACCTTCTCTGTTTCATTTGTCTCTGTAATATAATCTTGTCCCTTACCTACTCCAGGGTGTTCTGAAAGTCAAGATTGATGAGAGATGGATTTGAAAAATAACCTGTGTTTGCATGGTGTTTATTTTTGAATTAGCAGGCCCTTCAGTATGTAAATCTATCTAAGACTGGCTAGGCCGTGGGGACTTATCTTGTGGAAACCTAGCGTCTGGCATGATTGTTAGAGCTCGTCTCATCCCTGTGTCATGCTGGGTGAAGTCTGAGTTTCCTTGTCTCCGAAAACTTGAAGACATGCATCTTTCCAGAGTGAACATCTCTGGCTTTGCAAGGGAACATCAATTTTCCTCAGCGACTGCTGAGATTTTTATCCTTAAAGAGTTGGATCACTTTTCTTTCCTGCCCACCGGTGATTTATAGATGGAGAGAGCAGGCCTTTTCCTGTAGGTCTCCGGCTGTTTATCTTTCAGGCTGGGCCCTGGCAATACGTGGGCTGGGATGGTCGCGTTGGCCAGGGCATTTGGGGGCGATCCCAACCGGGAGATGCCAGTTCCAGGGCACAGAGGTGGTTGGGGGGAGCGGAGGAGGCCGGAGGTTCCAGCCCAAAGCTAATGGGCTGGTGTCCAAGTGGAGAGTGTGTTTTCATTGAGGAAGTGTAGGTATTAGTGGAGCCTGGATTACTGTGTGATGGTGCTGTCAATACTGCCGTATTGAGTCCGCGAGAGCCCGCACAATATGGGGAAACACTTAGCTCACTACTGCTGCTTATCGAGAAGCCAATAGCAATTTACTTGCTGACACTTGACATCAAATCCATTCCCAGAGGTGGAGCTCCCGCAAACTCCCACGGCGCTCCCTCCCTTTGCTGGGGCCCTCCCGCCTTGGGGGTCTGCCAGTGTGCTGCCTCCTGGGCTGGGAGGGACCCGAAGACAGGCAAGGCCGGGAGCAAGCTGGGTCAGGGAGCGATGGGCGATTGCTCCTGTTTAACTTTCAGAGCTGACAAGAGGTTTTCTTCTGTTCCTCATCGCTCTTGTCCACATCTTCTTTCAACAAGTGCTCAGTGACCACCCCCCACCCCTTCATTCCTCCCCAGGGTGTGAGCCTTCTACATGTGGGAACTTTCTCCTCCCCTTCTTCACAAAAACATTGATTCCTAAAAATGGATACATGAGGAAATCATATGTGGGAGAAGGCCAAGCAAGGTCTCCAGAAGATGGGTGGGCATCTGGGGGAAGGCTAGGAGGATGCCATGCTGGGGGGGCAGAGACACCCCGTGGTACCCGCGGTGGGGGGCAGGGCCTCCCTGTGCCCGCAGTCTTGCCAGGGGCGGGAGGTGGTGACATGTGATTCCAGAGCTGCTGGGATGGGGCACAGCGGAACACGCTGTTCTTTCTGCAGCTGGTCGTCTGTGAGTCTGGAGTCTGTCTGCGGAACATGCGGCTGCTTGATTTACAGAGTCTTCACTTGGCCAAGCCACTTAGATGCCTTCTGACTCTGGACTCTTCTCCCAGGAATCAGCTCACAGATGTGGCTAACTGGATTCTGGGAGACAGAACCTGCCACACGAGGACTTGGGGGTGACCTGTCCATGGCTCCCACTGGCCGCTCTGGCCTCGCTGAATCCTGGTGCCGCTGAGTTTTGTCTGTGCGTCCCCATGCCTGAGGCCCCAGCCCAGAGATTTTTTTCCTTGGGTGTCTTACATGGGCTTCTCTGCAGCCCCTTCTTGCCGGTTGGGTAAGAGGATAAGATGGTTGGAGACGCTCTAACCCCGTCAGCATTGCTGTGGATGGTGCAGTGGCCATGGGCAGTGGGAGGGAAGGCAACGCGGGGAGGTCTGCACCTGTGGGGTGTCACGAGGCTCATGGAGACCAGCCGGCGGTTCCCCGGAGTCTGCTGCCGTCACGGTGCTGCCCATGGGAGAGAGTCCTGCCTCCCTCCTTCCTTGTCCCTCCCTTCCCCTCCCTTCCCCTGCTTACCCAGCCTCCTCCTTCCTCGGCCAAAGACTCGGGTGTTCCATTCACCGCAAGCAAGGCAGAGCAGCGTGGAGGTGAGATTAGGGGCCTCTGACCGTTTTACCTTCTCTCCAGTGACCTTGATCAGACCGAGCATCTGATGCTGATCAAGGCCGCCTTTGCCTCTGTGCTTGATGGTGCACCATGCTGGGAACGGTGTTCTTTAATTATGATCATGCTTTGTGGTAGGGTAACTCTCTCTGAGAAGATGACAGCAATTCAAGGAGGTCATTCTACCTGGTTTACAGATTGGGCAGCGAAAGCCTGTGTCATAACCCACCGCCACCCCCACCCTGAGCGTGTCCAGAAATGGACGAGTCACTCAAAGCTCTTCTGCTTTCTGTCACAGTCTAACGTAGATGAGACCACACTGCCTTCGAACCAACACCATGGTATGTGTTGTCAGAACGACCTTCTCATTGGTCCGAGTTCCGGGACCGGTGTAGGTGGGGGCCAAACAAATCAAAATGCGCTGGTGGTGGTATGAGGTTGTGGACCTGAGCTGTGATTCCACCAGGCTTCCCGACGCTCACTTGCCTAAGCCCCATTTTCTTTAACACAGAGGGATTGTCTTGAAGGATGCCTTGGGGTCCTTCTCAGGCCAGATTATCATGGGAGGGAGTCCAGAAGGTGCCTAGACCTGGTTGGGGAGGCAGGAAGAGTTCTCATTAGCACAGTGACATTGCCCCAGTCCTTGGGAGAGGTTGGTCTGAATCTGGCTGCTCCTTGGCTGGTGGTCTGGGTGTACTGAACATCGGGGAAGGTTCATGCGGGTGGTCAGGCTAGTTCCTGAGCACTGTGAAGATGGGGAGGCCTTGGCTTTGTCCAGGATGGGTTTAAGGCTTATAGGATCATGTGGGCACAAGCTCACACGCCTTTTCAAATTAAGGGTGGGACCTCCCTGCATTCACTTTCCTCTTCAAGGAACTCTCCAAAGCCAGCAACTGTTAGGCTGACACTTGCACTGAAGACCTGTGTTTCAGGAACATGTGGGCAGTTGTCCCGGTGTGCTTATCGTATTTCAACTGAAGTTTCTGGGACTTGGCCCTTTTCTTCAGCTCATTCTCACAGGCCTCGTCCAGGGCCCCATTTCCTTGTGGCTAAATTCCTACAGGTTCTAAGGAATCTCCAGGCTGCCCCCGCTTCTGCCTCTAGGCAGCCTCTGTGCCGGAGATTTCAAAGTCGTGGCCTGTAGGCAAAACCTGGGCTAGAGTTGAGTTGGTTCAGCAATATGGTATTTTAAAAGCAGATATATTTCAACAAAAGACTCTAGACTGGAACCTCCTCCTGGAAACAGAGGGGATTTGGCACTTCTTAGGCCTTGAGGACAAAAGCCAGCTAGTGTGGTGACCTCTGTTTTTAGAAGGAATATGTGCTGTTTAGGTCACCAGGGGTGGGCCCTGTCGCAAGTACACCTGGTGTCTGGCCAACTCGCCCCCCTGTGCTTCCGGCTGGTCCTTTGAGGTCCATGCTTTCAGGGGTCGCTCTGTGCACAGACCACTACCACATTCTGTTGGTTCTCATAGGGGCTGACTTTGCCTCCCCCTCATCCCACAGGGACATGTGACAGTCTGGAGACATTTGGGGTTGTTGCAGCCTGGTGGGAGATGCTCCCAGCAGCTGGTTGAGGGAGGTCAGGAATGCAGCTAAGCCTCCTCCAGTGTACAGGACAGCCCTCCACCCCTGTAAAGAATATGCGGCGTGTCAGTAGCGCCAAGGTCAAGAGACCCTGCTCTCTTTCCTTCCTCTTATTCTCCTGATCAGGGCCTGCAGGCGCTTCATGATGCCTAGCACTTTCCATCTGCCTGCAAGGACTTGGGAGCCTCTGGTGCTCAGCCTGCAGACTCCATTGGAGCTCTCAGAGTCCTGGCTGCCCTCCACACTGCTGCTGCCCCTGACCTCAGGCTCCTTCCTGCCCCTTAACCTTGCGTCCACTTTTTCATCAAATGTTGACATCTCGGGTGCCAGGCACTGCTAGGTGCTAGCACTCCTGCAGTGGGGGAAGGGGTAAAGGAAGCCATCCTTGTCCTCATGCAGTTTGTACTCCCTCCACTCCCTTAGTATGTGTAATTGGTAAGAAAAACGCAGTGTTTGGAAAGAAGTGAAATGCTACAGAGAAAGAGCCCAGCAGGGGAAGAGGGCATGCCGTGGAGGACAGTGCTTTGCAGGTTTGGAGGGCGGCTGGAGTGCAGAGGCTGGAGGGAGTAAGCTATGGAGAGAGCTCTGGGCAGAGGGGAGACTCTGTCAAAAATGTCCAAGGAGCAGCAGGAGGCCCGTGCGGCTGGAGCAGGCCTGGGAGGGGACAGGGCACGTCCTATAGGCCTGGGAGGTCATGGCGAGGCTCTCCCTTCTGTTCTGAGCCAGGTGGAGGGTGGGAGCACGGAGACCCCAGGGAGACGATTGTGGCCGGCCCAATGAGAGGTGGCTCTTGCCAGAGCCCTCGCGGGGCAGGGGTGAGAGGTGGCACTTCCGTATGCTGTGACTGCCAGAGTGAAGGGAAGCATCGCAAGCTGAGTGGCTTACAGAATGCGTCTTTTCACAGTCCCACTGAAGTCTTAGCCACGGCTCCTCCTAGCTTCCACCAGGCGCTGGCAGTCCTCCGCCTTCCTTGGCTTACAGATGGACCCCTCCAGTTCCTGGGTCTCTGCATGGCCTTCTTCCCTGCAGGTCCTCTCCCACTGTCAGCGCTCCGGTCCCTGGATCTGGGATCCACCCTCATCCACTATGACCTCTACTTAGTGAAGCCCGCAGAGACTCGGTTTCCAAATAAGGTCACATCCTGGGGTTCCGGGTGGACAGGAAGTGCTGAGAGGCGCTGTGAGCACTCGCCCTCTGAGTGTGGTTTGAAGGTGGGTGTGGGAACAAGGTGGCTGAAGGGGATGAGGAGACAGTGATGCTTTGGGTGGCGGGAAGGATGGCTATGAGCTGGCGCAGGGCCCCTCCTCAGCAGCGCCCCCCCACCCTTGCCCCAGCCTTCCAGCCCCACCCACTGGGCTGTGTCTTTCCTCAGCTCTAAGCCCCGCCGCTGTTTTCCTGAGCCACTACATGTGTACTGGGAATCACTGTTGAGGCCCTGAGTTAGCCACCCAAATATTTAATGGTTTAATTCTAAATAAATTCTGAATAGAAGGGAGAGGTGCTACATCTGTCTGAGGGAGACTGGAAAGGAATGTAAGTGGCTTCATTTTTCAAAGCCCCGGAGCCTGTGTCCATTCCACTAATCCCCACAGTTGTTCTGTAAGGTATGTAGGGTGGGGACGCGTCATCTTTTTTGGAAAAACTGAGAGGCTAAGTGCCTTAAGAGGCTCGCCTAGCGGTTGGTTGAGATCTGGCTTTGAACTCCAATGGGCAGGCAGGGCGTCAAGTGGAAGAGTGTTGGGAGGATGGAGTAGGGGTGGATTGTAAGGAGATGTTCTCTGCTCTCCGACCCCAGGATGGCTCAGAATCCAGACAGAGGGAGGCCTCAGAAGCAACCACCTGAGTGCACGGTGGGAACTCAGCCCCATGGCTCAGCAGGTGAAGAATCCGCCTGCAGTGCAAAAGGCACAGCAGACACGGGTTTGACACCTGAGTTGGGATGATCCTCCTGGAGGAAGAAATGGCAACCCATTCCAGAACTCTTGCTTGGAGAAATCTATGGAGCGGAATCCAGCGGGCTGCAGTCTGTGCAGAGAATCTTACACGACCAAGCGGGAGCACGAGGGAGGGACAGCTTTTCCAGAGCGAGCACAGTGTGTGGGGAAGAGGGACAGATGGAGGCGCTCCTGGCCGGGGGCTGTTCCATGTGCGAACCAGACGTTCTGCAGGCAGTGCTCACGGCGGGCACGCAGGCGACCCTGGTAGGACAGTGTATGCGTAAAAGCTCTGGTGTTTTGAGGAACCAGGGACTGGATTCTCATTCTGCTGTTACCTAGCTGTGTGACCTCGGGAAGTAAGTGACCTGGGACTCCCTGGACCTTGATTTCCTTGTGGGCAAAATAGAAGCCATGGTAGCGCCTGCCTCACAGGTCGTCCAGAGAATGAAACCAAGTATGCAGGAAGAAGATTTACCATAGTTCCTGACACCCAGCGTTAACAAGCATCAATCGGTGTAGTTGTACTTAATGAGTTCTAATGTTGTCCCCGCTTTTAACGAGATAGGGTAAGAAAGAAAAGAACCATGACCGTGCCTGTAACTCCCTAAGCCTGCTCTTAAACCAGTCAATATTTGAGTGGAGAAATGCCTGACACTCAGAGGACATTGATGAACCATCGTGTGGAACCCAGCACTGGGGGTCTGCACTGATCAGTTCCACTTGATTGCAGTTCCAATAACCGACAGGCACAGCCAGTCAGCACGGTGGGGTCCAGCTGGGGCAGCTGGTTCCGCTGTGGTTCTTCCCACGTGTCCTGCACCTCCCGCTTGCTGTGTGTTGCTGTACCACCCCGTGAGGCCACTCCCGGCCCTTCCAGGCTGGGGAGGCAGGGGGATGGATGTTTTTCTTTCAGAGTGTTAAGATAGAGACCTCTTGTTATAAAACTCCTTGTAAGAAATCAGAACTGTATCATTTCAATAGAAGGATAGCAATGGTAGGCCTCTTGATGATTTCCCCGGGCAATCTCCACTTTCATCTGATCTGAAGTTTGGTCTTGATCACCAAAGAAATGTCCTTCCAATGTAAAGTCTTTGTCTGTGGGTCATTACATGTATTTAACCAAATTTTACAATAAAGTATCCTGACATCTCTGAAGAGTAATCGGGGCGCTTGTGCCTCTTGTACTGGCGACAGTGGCCTTTCCCACGTTTCTGGGGTTTCCCCTCTCTCTCTCTCTCACATGCTCAGCTCCCAGACCAAGAATGTGAGGGGTCCATGTGAGATGGGGCAGGGCAAAGTGGATTTTGTCTTTCAGCGATGATAAGGAGCAGCGATAGTCAGTTCCCATGGAATGTCCTCTGCTCTTTCCAAAGGTTAAAGGGCTCAGTTTTGGACCCAAGCAGAGCTAGAACATACATTTCTTGAAAAAGTGTTTATGCCCTGCCAGGAATGGCAGACAGCTCTCTCATTTTTCTAACCAGTGGACTGAACAAACAAACAGTCCTGGTTGTGGCTCTGTGGAAGGAGAGATCTTAAAAAGCCTGCAGAGAGAGGGGACAGGGTGGCTGAGCCCAAGCATGTTATGAGAACCGGGGCGCAGGGCAGAGGGCTGGAGGCAGAGAAGTCTCTCCAGGAACTGGGTCAGGCCTTAGACTGAGCGTTGCTTCCTGCTAGCACTGATGACTCACACTCTTCAGGTCCATGCCCTTTAGAACAGGAAGGTCTACACAAGGAAAATGCTACTCTGAGGCTGAAGATGCGGGTGGTGTGGAGCCCAGGGTCAGTTCAGGTTTGGATGGGGAAGTGCCACTCGCTCCATGCTGCAGTGAGGCTGGGAGGGGTCTGGGGTGGGGCTGGGGGTCCAGGTAGAGACCCCCGGTGAGCACATCAGTGGGGAAGGGGCATGTGTGTTCAGATGAGGTGGGAAGATGGCAGTGGCCTCTCAAAACACACACACACACCCACACACACTGTTACTGATGGGAGAAGACTCCAGGTCCTGCACACACACACACACACACACACACACACACACACACAGTGCACACACACAGACACACTACACACATGCACACACACACACTGTGCATGTGCACACACATATTGTGCATGCGCGTGTGTGCACACACACACACATTGTGCATGTGCATGCGTGCACACACACACAGAGTTGCTGATGGGAGAAGACTCCAGGCCCTGCACACACATACACACATGCGTGTGCATGCATACACGCACACACACACACATGCACACTGTTGCTGATGGGAGAAGACTCTAGGCTCTGCTGGGATTTAGAGCCGTGCCTGAGACCACTTCCCTGGGTGTATAAAGACCAAGTTGAGAGTGAGACAGTTGTTTTCTGGCTCACTGGGCCACTTCCCAGGATGAACTGGCCACGGGATCCCTGCCTCATAGGGCTAGCTTTGTAAGGTCCCGAGTGAGTGAATCGCAGCTCTGACTGGAGGCAGGATGAGAAAGTGCCATAGGAGTTACTGCTTTGCTCTGACATCCAGTGATGCTTATGGGGAGTCTTGGGTGACGCGTGTAAAGAAATACAGTTACGAGAGTGTGATCAAGTGGCCCTCTAGATCTTCCAGGTGCCTGTTGGTGGAAATCACGGTGAGAGTCTTTGGGGGGCTGGAAACTTGGGCATGAGCAGTCTGGCCAAGTTAGCTTGGGGTTGGCTTGAGGAGGATAGCCTTTGAATGAGAATTGTAGCTCTGGGGGTAAAAGCATGGCAGACGAGGATTGGGGAGTTCAGCGCTTAGAATGTATGGAGACGGGCTTCTGTCTTCAAGGGAAAGAGCAACTTCAGATTTCCAAGGTGAGGAGAATGTGACCACACGATTAAGTGTGGGTTGATTTGTTCAGGAACCCCTGAAAATTTCAATGAAAGAAAATTCTTGTCATTTATTGTCTAAATTAATTTTTTAAAAATAAGATTTAAATTCATGAAAACATAGGTCTTTCCCTCCCAACCCTCGTAAAACAGAAAAGAAAAGAAAATTTTCAGCTAAAATGGGGAAATCCTTCCCAGAACAGAAGGGAGTAAAAGTAGGGACAGAAAGAGGGTCTGAGGAGCTGAACAGGAGCTCTGTGTAGGCAGCAGTCATCTTCTGTTGGCCTCACCCCATCCTTAGCCCACAGGGCAGTCTCTGGCACACCTGAGCCACTTGGACGTTGGAGTGCATGGACTGACCGTTCTCTAGACGGGCACTGACTATGGGATGCTAAGCTGGGAAGACTCCGTGTGGGCCCAGGTTTTCTAGCACCCTGGCATCAGAGAAGCCAGCTACAGATCAGAGAGGCTCAGGGCAGCCTTCCTGAACAGAAGAGAAGGCATTTTTGAGACGAGAGGACAGCCAAGTCATGGATGGGGGGCCCAGGGAAGTGCAGTGGGGAACAGTGTGGCTTGGCGAGGGGGTCCTTTGGGGTGGGGCCTGGAAACACCTTGGAGCACTGTCAGAAATTCCTTCTAAGTATTCCTCCTCCTGCGGCCTGTGGAGGATATTTTCTGGGACATCTTCCCATACCCCCGCCTCCCTCAATAAAAACAAAATCAAGACCTTCCCCCCACTCCCTTTAATCCAAGTGGAAAAAAAAAAAACACAAAAAACCCACAGTGTCTTGAGCTTACACACCAGTTGCCCACCCAGTCTTTTTAGTCTTGCTTTGTCATTTTTAAAGGCGCTCTACTCTAAAGCAAAAGAATACTCATCCAACTCTCTGGGGAGCGGGACTTGGGTAGGGTGCCGAGTGAGCTCACACTGTAGAGGAGAGGTGCCGCCCCTGAGCCACCCTGCTCTCACCCGGGCAGGATCCCACATCCGTGGGAGGCCCGGAGAACATGCTCGGTTCACGTAGAGGTTACAGAATGGCTGTAAATGGACATGCGTATAGAAGAAGAGGAAATTACTGGAGTCAGAGCTCTGGTGCAAGGGCTTTCAAAGAAGGCCATAAATTAGTCATAAGAACTAAGGAAGATGGGATTCTATTCCTAGGGCTGCTTTATTCTGTGAGGGGGGTGGGGGCATCAGAAGAAACAGTAGGTAGAGAGAATCTGGCCAAGTAGCCTCAAGATTTTGAATCTTGGGCACGTTAGGTATCAGTTTTGCCACAAGTCACCTTCTCCTGGACTTTGAATATTCAGAGTTGCATCTTTATTATGCAAAGGCTGAATGACAGCCCTGTGTGGAAGGTTGGTAAAACTTTTTTTTTTTTAGTTGTTTTGAATAGCACCTTGTACACATGTGCACTGAAATCGCGTGTTTAAGTCCCACTGAGGAAGCCTAGTTACCCTGGCCCTCAACGTCATGACACAGTCCTACACGTTACCTTGTGAAGCATAGACAAAGTGAGCTAGGCTGGGAGAGTATAAGCAGTTTGGAGGATGGGGAGAATTAAATAGTGTATGGGATGGAGGGTTCAGGGGATGGAAGATCTGACTTGTGATTGAAGCAAGCCCGGGTAGACCAGGGTAGGAAGAAGACCCAGGTGGGACCCTGCTTGGTCTAAGCAGTGAGAAGAATGTCCTTGGCATGATGGCCCACTTGGAGTGCACATGTGTTTCCTGACGCTGCAGTGGGACAGTCGGTTCATGTGTGGCCGGTCCCTGTGTGGGAAGCTCAAGGTGCTTGTGCCTCGATTCGGTCAGCAGTGGCCTGTACCTGTGTAGTGTGTAGAGCCCAATCCTGGAAAGCTGGCTGTTGCAGAGGTGTTGGGCAACGGGGGCCGGCTGGCAGCCAGCTTCTGATGTGGTTGGCTGCCTGGCTCACACCTCTCAGGTGCTGGCGAGATGGTGAGATCCAAAGGCCCCAGGCTACCACTGAGGTGGGCAGGATGCCACCACCTTCCAGAGCCTTCCTCTCTTTGTCTCCAGGAGTCACATGGACCAGGTCCCTGACTTTCCAGGGCTTTGGACTGGCCCACCTGTGGGATCTGTCGGGCAAGGTTGGCTTGGCCTGCCTTCAGTCCAATAAAAGAACTTTGGATCTGACCCTAATTCTTCCCTGTAGATTTTTTTTTTAGCCCGGTGTCAAATCAGAATGCCCTACACATGTACTCTTGAGTCAGCTGCTGTTTTTCTGTTGTTCTCATGGTTCATTGTGGTTATTTGCAAATCTCAAACGCAGTAGGCTGGGATGGGAGTTCTGTCTAATGCTGAGAAGCTCCGCTGAGCACCACCCACAAGTCATAACCCTTACTTGTTGCATCAGGTACCTTTGGCTTTTGCTTTTTGGTGATGGAGAAAGAGAGGATTCAGCTGGCTCTTTGAGCCCAGAGAGGAAGGTTGTGTGGATCCCAACAAGGATGACTCATTCTTGAAATTCCAGGGCATTTCTGGTTCTGTGTGTGTGTTGTCCCAGTCCCCTTTCTCCAGAGGGGTCACATTAGCTTCCAATAGATGGCGTTATAAATGACTGCAAACTTTGTGATTTAAAACAACTTTAATTGACGTCTGAACTGTTCTGGAGTCCAGGAGTCCGAAGTCACCTTCAGTGAGCTAGAGTCAAGGTGTTGGCATGGCTGGTTCCCTCTGGAACTTCTGAGTGGAGGGAGAAGCGGTTCCTTTGCCTTTTCTAGATTCTGGAGGCTGCCCTGTCCCTGGGTCATGACCCTTTCCTCACCTCACACCGCCTGTTGCTTCCACCATCACATCTCCTGTCTGACTCTGAACTTCTCCTGCAGTCTTGTTATAGGGACCCTGATACTACGTCAGATGTCCCCTCCCAGGTCATCCAGGATAATCTTGATCCCTTCTGCAAAGTCTCATTTGCTGAAAGGGTAACACTTTCTAAGGCTCCAGCTATGAGGACATGGACATTTGGGGGCCTCTGAGGCAGCCCACCACTGGAATCAGTACAGTCTGCAAAGAGGGAAAGCCTCACAGGGACCCGGATGGTGTTAGATGGCAAAGCTCAACCAGTGTCCCTGTGAAAACTGAAGCAAAGGATGCCTGTTCTGGCAAAGGAGGTTTCCTGGGGTAGAAAGGGAAGGCTTTGTGGTGAAATTCGGTAGCCTCCCTCCTCTGCCAGGGCAAATCTGCCTGCCAGTGCAGGAGACATGGCTTCAATCCTTGGATCAGGAAAATTCCCTGGAAAAGGAAATGCATCCCACTCCAGTGGACAGAGGACAGAGGAGCCTGGCAGACGCCAGTCCATGGGGTCATGGAGAGTTGGGAGACTGAGTGACTAACCAGTAACTCCTCCCCAAATATTGTGATACTGTTTTTGTTGTATTGTGTTGAGGCACCAAAGAGTAGAACTTGAGGGTTCTTGCAGACGAATCCTGACGTTGTGATTGAGAGCAGAGGTCCGGGGGAGCCCGACAGCCCCGAGAGGTCAGTCGTGGGGTGCAGTGGCCCGCAGGTGTGGGGGGTGGGGTCTCCTGTCTGTGTCTCTTGCACAGCTCCTCGGGCTGGGCGCCTCCCCTGCACGGGAGCCAGGTCTGCTGCATGTTACTCCTGGCTGCCCGGTCACGGGACCGTGGCTGTTTTGGCAGCCTCAGAGGGACGCACGTTCATAGAATGGGGACATGGTTTTCAAGCCACCATGGATGCGTTTTCCTCTAGAGCTGATAGTGCAGAGGGCACGTCGTTCCTTGGCTAGTCCCTGGTAGTGGCAGTTTGAACGACGTGCAATTGCTCATTTTTGGATTGTGTGGACTCAGCACTCAGTCTCTAAGTCATGTTTGACTCTTTGCGATCCAGTGGACTGTGGCTCGCCAGGCTCCTCTGTCCATGGGATGCTCCAGGCAGAATACTGGAGTGGACTGCCATTTCCTTCGCCAAGGGATCTTCCCGACCCAGGGATCGAACCCGGGTCTTCTGCCTTGGTAGGCCAACTAACTTTACCCATGAGCCACCTGAGAAGCCCCTTTTTTGGATTACGTGAGAGTAATTAAATATCGTCGTGGAGGAATGTGTTAAGTTCTAGGTAAGGCTCTTGAAGGTGAAGTTTTTGGAGCAACTATGGGTGATTAGGTGCCCAGATAATTATCACACCATCTGTGCCAGAATCTCAAACACTTGAGGTCAAAATGATTTCTGTCACACTCCTCTTTTTTATGTCCAGCTGCCAAGTTTAAGAAACAAGTGGCTGCACCAAGTTCCAAGGAGGTCTTACAGGATGCAGGGAGTTGCTGCCGTAGCACAGGGCCACTATCTGATGGCTGTCACGAGCTCAGGGCCACGGCGGAGCGTGGAGACGGGTGGAGCTGAGATGGTGATGTCCATGCGTAGAGCAGTTGAAACGGAGTTCAGGGCTCTCCTCCTACTGTTGGCTGTACCTGTTCCACCAGATGGGCAGTGTTGGAGACCTGAGATCAAGTTCTTAGTTGGCGGTGGCTTCAAAGCGTAGTTGAGAGGACCGCTCCTCCAGGCGCCTCTAGCTTTAGGCGGCGGTGACGTCTGTAGCTTGAATGTGCTTGATGAGCTAATAGCATGCCTCTCTCTAAAGATAGTATTTTAGTCACAATGGAAGAGGCATCCTCCCCGGGGCTGGACGGCACAGCCGGCTTCTGCTGCTTGATACAATCTCTCCTGGTGCCCCCATAGTTTGTAGGAAAATCTCAAAAAGGGCTTCCCACCAAACTGAGTTGAAGGGCATCTTAATTCCCCTTGTATCATCCCAGCATTGTTTTGGGGAGTCCTCTGAAAGCTTAAAATTCCGTCAGGGACCTCATGACACTGAAGTGTTGTGTGTTAGCCAGAGACTCTATGACTTGATTTAAACGACTCCTCATTCTGCGTGGAGCCCCGGTGCAGGATGGCCTGTGTGCGGAGAGAGTGGTTTCCAGAGACAGAGCGCTGGGCTGAGGGGCGACTTGTGGCTGCCAGCTCTGTCCTTTTAAGAGGTGTCTAGAGTCAGCTCCCCGGAGAGGAGGAGGCCGAGATGAGGTAACCTGGTTCCACAGGTCAGCAGGGGAGGCTCTGCCTTGGGGCAATGCGCCGGCTCTCTGATAATGCAGCATTTTCACTTTAATGCATCTTAAATGTGGATTATACTATTAATTACTGCTGGACAAAAAGGGATTAGTGCAGCTGGCCTGCTCTCCCCCTCTGCACTTTTACACTTCCCCTGTGCTCCGAACGGCCAAAGGGCAGTAGGTTTTCCTGTCATCTGTCTTTTGTTTTAGCACAGCCACTGCTGCTGAACCGCCTGTGCTCACCACGTCAAAGGGGAGTGGTTGGGGCCGCGTGAAGAGCCCTGAACTCCATCTGGTTCTTGGTCGGCCAATGGAGGTGGGACGCTTTCCTTCCTCGGAGCTGGGCCTTCTTCCTCGGGCTCTGAGGGTGTCTGTCTGCATGGCGTGTCCCCAGCAAGGAGAGCCTTGCAGCTGTCAGAGGGTCTTGCTAAGCCCTCCTTTCACAGCGCTGTGCCTCCAAGGGTGCTGTCTGTGGTGGTCGCTGGGTGCTGTGCCCCACCTGAAGGGGCCCTCCAGTGGTCCAGGGAAGTAGAGGATGGCTGTGACTCCCCCTGTGGGCCTCCTCTGGCCCCACTGCCAGGGTGGGGCTCTCAGGAACTAGCGGTGCACTCGTATCTTGTAATTTGAGACATTCTGAATTCCTACGTTTTGGTTGTACCATCTTGTGCTTGTATAAAACGGTATGAATTTTAAGAGGTCTATGATTACATTTTTTCCCCCCATACTCAGGCTAGTATACTCATTTTTCATCCATATGGAATGAATTTTTTTTAAATAGATGAAGCATTAAATAACACATCTCAGTAATAATACTCCCAGGAGTACATAACGTGGTAGTGTTTGCAATTACACACAGTGTAATCTGTTGTGTGTACAGGCGTGTGGGCTTTCTGTTTACTGGCATCCTTCATTATATGGTAACATAATATACAGAATTTCCCAGTTGCAGAAATTAGAAAGTGGAAAACAGATTTCTTCCACATAAATTGGAAAACCGATTTACAGAGTTCATTTTTTTCTTTCCTTTTTCCTTTCATTCTTTTTTTTTTAACTTGATATTTCAAAGTTTGTGGCAAATGAGTTGACAGTGGCATAATGCTTAAAAATCTTCACTTAATTGAAATAATTTGGGATTTGAATTCATTTTAAGTAATAATGGAGAAGACGCAACACCCGAGATGCATAATATGGAGCATTCCTAAAATGAGAATGCCGTGGTGAGGAGGTGGCGGAAACTGGGAAGTCTGCTATCCTCTCAGCCGTACATTCAGGAATTTCAGGTTTCAAAATTGTAGCCTGATAGAAACCTGACTAAGCTTTTTTGTTCCCCTTTATACTTTCTTTGCCCTGAAACTCTTAATTCTTCTGAACTTGGAGACTGCAGAATTAGGGATCATTTTTTTTTTTCCTCTTCCCTTTTCTAGGTCCAGATGTTTTATCATCTTGGATCCAAGTCTTGCTTAATAAAACCAAACTCTAAATTTCATCAAAGAAAGTATGGAAATTTACTTGGTTATATACTTAGTATATCTGGGATGGTTTCATTCCATTTATTGAGAGATGGCTTTGCTTTTTAAATTAATTTTTAAAGAGGCAATATACCCATAATAAAATTTTCAGAAGGTATAGAAGAGTATTCCTTTCCCCTCTCCTCCTCTGCTGCCTCCCCTCAGTCACTCAGTTCCCCCAGAAACACCTGCCATTAAATCCCTTGGGTAAGGCATATACTTGGATACAACCATCACAGCATTATATAAATAGTTTTTCTTTCTTTTTTTTTTTTTTAAAAACTAAGCATTAAGTACTGTTTTCTGCTTAAAAGATTTCCTCCCCTTATCAGAGTTTCTCCATCTTATTTCAGAGATGTATTTATCCTCTGTAGAATACTTAATATTAAAAATATTAATGAAATCCAGTTACTTGAAAATAAAAAATACTCTCCTAAATCACTTGGGTCAAAGAGGACGTGAAATGACTGTTACAGAATCATTAGGAAATACTGAGAACTCTGTGCATCTGAATGTTTTGGTTATTACCAAAGTTTTATTCAGGGACGCATTCATGGCTTTAAATCCTTTCATTATTAAATAAGAGAAAATGAAGATAATGAATTAAGTGTTCAACTTAAAGTTGAAAAGAATAAAGCAAGCCTAATAAGATGCAATTGATAATAATGAATTAGAAAACAGAACATTAAAGTGATCAACCTAAGAGCTATTTGTTTGGGGAAAAAGTCATGTGAATAGACTAAGCAAGTACCATATCTAAAAAGAAATAAAACCAAATAAAACTAAAAGTAAGTGGATACGTTAGAAAAAAGAGTTAACAAATTAAAAGTTATACTTGAAATAATTATTTTATGTTATAAAAATAAAATTTAGTAACTTAAAATACAGCATTTTTGAAAAATCTCAGTTGACATGTCTGTTCTAGATGACTCAGAAGTCTTGAGTCTTTAAACTAGGAACTAGGGAAGAAACTAAGCACTAAAAAAATTAATACTTTCAAAGTGGGCTCTGGATGCAAGCAGTTTCATGGATGAATTCTTTTAAACTTTGGGGGACAAAATAATTAGTTGCTCAGTAAACTGTTTCAGAGTATAGAAAACTGCTGATTTTACAAAGTTAGCACAACTCTGGGAACCAACATTATTACAAAGATTACCCAAAAAGAAGGCTGAAGATTTAGCTCAGGCATGAGGATGGATGCAAAAATGCCAAATAAAACAGTCACAGATTGAATTCAGCAGTATTTTAAAAGAATTGTGACCACATAGGGTTTATCCCAGAAATGTAAGAGGGACTTAAGTTTAGAATGTCTAGTCTCCAAATACATCGTGTAAGTAGAACAAAGAAGAAAAACATATATCCAAAAATGGCATTTGGTAGATCTCTATTCTTATTTCTAGTTTGCTTAGAATTTTAAACAGCAAAACAACTTTGCTACAAAGAGATTGCATTAATTTGATCAAGAAACCAGCAGCTACAACACTTGGAGATTTAATGGAATCAAAAGAGGCAGCGTAATGAAACTGGGAATAAAGCAAAGATTGCCCATTGTACTCATTTCTTTTTCCTGCCTTATTGAATTGGCCAGGATATACAAACCAAAGTCAAATAATGGTTAAAAAGAAACATTGAAAATTATCTGCAGATGTTATTGTCTTCCTAAAATACCCAGGACACATTTACACGGAATTAAGTATGGAGTTCAGTTACAAAGTAAAATTTCAAAAATCATTAGTTTTCTCGTATACCAGGAAAACTTGGTTGGAAAATATTACAGAGGTCACACAGTGGAATGGAATCAAATAGAAATGCGTCTGGGAAAGGTAGCATTTCAAGTAAATGAGAGGAATTAAAATAGTAGCAGCTCACATTTTCCCATACTTGTATGTGCCAGAAATTATGTTAAACACTTTTACATGAGCTCATCTCATTTAATCTTCACAAGAATTGTATGAGGTCAGCACTACATATAGTTCCATTTTATAGATGAGGAAACTGAGGTTCAGAGAGTTGCAGTAACTTACCCAAATCCCTGAAGGATTGAACACTGATCTGATTGGCAGTAAAACCAGTGACCTCCCCCCCTGTGCTTTACTGTCTCTAGTAAATAATTATAGGGTAAATAGGAAAAAATTAATTTAGATAAATAGAGAAAACTGAGTTAGAGCTATTCTTCCTAGTGTATATTATCATATATCTACATGAGTTAGAGAGCTATTAGTAAACCTGAAGTCACAGACGAGCTCAAAGAAAGGCTACTGCTGCTGCTGTTTAGCCGCTATGTTGTGTCCAACTCTCTGTGACCCTATGCACTGTAGTCCACCAAGCTCCTCTGTCTGTGGGATTTCCAGGCAAGAATGCTGGAGGGGGTTGCCATTTCCTTCTTCAGGGGATCTTCCTGACCCAGGGATCAATCCCGTGTCTCCTGCTTGGCAGGCACAGTTTTTACCACTGAACCACCTGGGAAGCCAGAAGAAAGTGTGAAAAGTGAGAGTGAAAATTTCTCAGTCCTATCCAGCTCTTTGTGATACCATGGACTGTAGCCCACCAGGCTCTCTTTCCATGGAATTTTCCAGGCAAGAATACTGGATTGCCTGGTTGCCATTCCCTTCTCCAAGGGATCGTCCCAACCCAGGAATTGAACCTGGGTCCCCTGCAATGCAGGCAGATTCTACTTTCAGCCCATAGTAGAAAGTGTAGGTGAATGTTAATCAGTATATGGAACAGGGAGGGCCATCAGGCCCGGCTCTTCTGGTAAAGAAATGATAACAAAAAAGACTGACGTACTGCATTTTAAAAAGTTCTTTATCCTGGGCTCTGGTAATCGGTTTTTAAAGGCATATGACAAACTGAGAAAAGATATTGAAAATATACATAATTGTCAAAGTTTGTCTTCAATATCCTTAATATATAAAGAGCTCTTAAAATCAACAATAGAAAAAGATAAAGAGAAAAAATGAGCAAAGAATACTAAATAAGCAAACTTAGATAAAGAATAAATTCAGATTGCCCATTTGAAGAGCCAGATAATAGCGCATTATTTTCACTTATTTGTTTACTAGGAAGATTGTGCTTTCTTTCTTTCTTTTTTTTTAATAGAGCGAAAAAGGAGTGGTTCTGATGAAGGAGTAGAAAAATTGGTAAACTCTTTCTGGAGAGTACTTTGACAATGCATGTCAGGAAGCTTTAAAATAAGATTTATTTAAATTTGTAACTTGTCTCACCATGAATTTCCTGATTCTCCTTACTCTGTCCCACTTCTCCTACCATAGCCTATTTTTGCCTAATAAAATACTAAACAATATTAAAGAATTTTTGAATTTATTACCCTTGATTTTTCTTTCCCGCTAAGAATGAAAACTTCACAAGGAGGAGAGATCTTTGCATTTTCACAAATTTATCCTTAATGTCTAGAATAGGACTGGTAACCCAGTACCTTCATGTATAATATAATATAGAGATCTCCTGTTGTATAGAAGATATTTATAAGTAAAGATTGTCATTACAGATGTCTATAATAGTGAATAATAGTAACCATCTAATTCTCTCACAGGGGACTGATTTAAACTGTGGTGCATCCATATGGTTGATTCTTAATGTGGTTATTTAAAACTCTTGTCTCATGGTTAGGAATGTGGGAAAACAGTGGTGTTAAATGAAAGGAGGCTGTGTGTACTATAGGACTTCAGTTTAATTTTTAAAAATATGCATAAGGGCAAGATTGAAGGATACCTGTAACAGAATATTAACTTGAGTGGTTACATCCAGGTGGTAGAAGTACAGGCTGCTTTTAATACTGTTTTCAGAACCCAGAGTAGTGAGTATCTGTTACTTTCATAATTAGAAAAATATATATGTCTCAATGTTAGTGAGAATGTAGGATCACTTGAGTTTTGCTGATCTGTGGCTATGTCTAGAAATATTTTAGGGATTTAAAATTTTTTGAATTAGCAAGATCCTAATTAAAAAAAAAAATCAGCAAGAATGCTTCCCACAATGTCCTCAGGCTACTTTGTCTTAATTATTTATGATCTTTACTGTAAGTGTCTAGGGTATGTGTGTGTAAAAATAGTGGAAGTCTTAGTCAGTGATGTGCATGCTTGTGGAGTCCTGCTGGAGATTCGAGAATACCTCTGCCTGTTTAACTTTCTTGGTGGAAATGGTGCATTGTCTTCCTGGTGTGTCATAGAATCTCAAAGTACACTTGGATTGCACTTGGGCGCTGAGAATTTTCAACTCCCACATTAACCAAGGGGCAAACAGTCTACCTGCTGCGACCCATCCGTGTGGAAGGACTTGGGAGGACAGATACAGAGGAAGCTGCCAGGTTAGAGGGGAAACGTCAAGGTGGGGGCAAGATCCACAGAGTGTTAACTGTGGCGCCAAAAAGAGAAGACCAGGGTTCCTGATGGAATTTTCCTAGCCAGCAGATCAAAGGTGTGTCCAGAATGTTTGGGCTGAAGTTTCCCAGATCCTTAAAGAGTCCCATGTCATCTTGGCCAGCATTTGAGTTCCATCTCTGCTGCTTTATGACTGTCAGTGTTCATTTCTTTATTGGTAGAAGGAGATTAGACCAGCTCCTTTCTTCGCTCTACTCTCATATCTGCATCCTGCAGGAATTTTGTGTGTTTTGACATTAAAGCATGTATTTTAGGTATGTATGTGTCATTTGTGGTGACGGTGAGGCCCAGGGAGTATTGTCACTTCCTAGCTGTGTGGGCCCAAATGTGAGCATGGGAGTTGAAACTGCATCGTGAAAGGGACGTTGGGCGTAAAGGATCAGTCTGGCCCAAGTGAGAATCTCAGCCCTGCCACATTCTGGCTAAAATTTTCTCCTTTTCATTTTAACATGGAGAGTGTATTTGTTATCTACTGCTGTGTAACAAACTACCCCTGAACTCAGTGGCTTAAAACAACAGTTATTATTACCCTCTCAGAGTTTCCATGGGGCACAAATCTAGGCCCTCTGCCTCCAGATCTCTCGGGAGGTTGCCATGAAGGTGCTGAACAGGGCTACGCTCTCATCTGAATGCTTCGCTGGGGAAGGACCCGTGTCTGAACTGCTCCATGCGCTTGTTGACAGGGTGCAGTTCTGTGTGGGCTGTTGGGCAGGGTGCCTCTGTTCCTTGTTGGCTGGGGACTGCCCTCAGTTTCTGGCTGTATGGGCTCCTCCGCAGAGCAGAACACAGCTTGGCAGTGGGCTTCCACTAGGGAGAGCAAGGAGTGTGCAGGAGACAGACACTACAGGGTCTTTGTAACCCCATCTCAGAAGTGATCTGTCTGCAGTTAGGGGTGAGTCACTGTGCACAGCCTGTGCCAGAGGGGAGGGTACTCCTCAAGGATGTGGATTCTAAGAGTTGGGATCAGAGGGGCTTGACCACCAGAAGCTGTAAAGATTGAGAGTGGAGGTGGTTTTCTAAGGTGTCAAGAATGTCTTAGATGCTCCTATCTGTCTCTCTGGTTTAAAAGCTGCTTTTCTTAAGGGTAGTCTGTGGGGTTGAGCAGAGTAGGCTAAAACCAGGAGGGCGTCTCATCACACCGTCTACTGTCCACTCATTGTCTTATTACACTGAAGTCTTGAAATGTCTGGCAGACCCATGACTCCTCACCCGAGCCTGCTGGGTGTGGCGCGTCTAGCATAATTTGAGAGGGAAATGGGTATTTGGCTGATGAAAACGTCCAGTGTGTGTTTCCGCAGGTTAGGCAGCCATTCAGGGGAACGCCCGGGAGCAATCTGGGAGCCTGCGGGTCAAAACATAAAAGCCCTCCTGGGCTGCCCCTCTTTGTGTCTGAATGCCACCACCTCTGGAGTCAAGAAGGTCTGCCTGGCACAGCCTCTGGGTGAGGGACACTCCAGCGGGTTGCGCTGGGTGCCAGACATTGCCACAGCCCTCGGAAATGAGTAAGAAAAAAATCTGAAGCAGAGACCTCCCCCTAGAACAAGCCGAGCTTTGTGCAGAACAGGCTCCAAATATGAAAAGACCATTGTTCCTGGATGGCTTTTTAATTAATGCTCACCACTCACACCCATCAGCTCGCCAAGAAGAGCCGCCTCCTTCCTTCCTTTCCTCTCATGCTCGTCCCCTACTCCTCTCCCCAGCGCATTGGGGACAGGTTGAGGGCCACTCGGGATGGGAGGATGCCAGGAGCAGCATTGGCTCCCTCCTACCCCTGCCTGGCGTGCTTGGATGGGGGACCCTCCACCTGTTGGAGAGCAGCCCTCTGCATTTCCAGGTTCAGGAGCCAGGCCTGTCCCCTGGGGGCTCCTGGAACGAGTCCCGGCCTCAGCCCGTTCCAGCCCTTCCTCCCAAGCTCCGCGTGCACCTTCTCTTGCCTAAAGCCAGAGCAATGAGCCAGAAGCGGACTGTTTTCTGTATGTTTCAGGTTTCCCCTGGTTATCCTGCTCTTTGAGCTGAATCTGGATGGAAGAGCTTTCTAGTAGTTCTTTCTAGATCAACCCTCTATTCCTCTGGGTAGGGCTGATGCAAATGCAGGGGGCAGGGCTGAATGGGGAGGCGAGGATTCTACCATTGACCCAGCAATGGCTTAAGGGGGCTGACTGAGGAGTTGCTGCGGGGTCAGTGTGGCTGGTGGGTCAGTGGGACCCTGCCCCGGCCTGCCCTGGCACTGGGAAGCATGCTGTCACAGACCCACTTACACTGTGCTAAGTGTCTCTGCAGGCTAGGGGTTCAGATCTCTGAGCTATTTGTTGTATTTTAAGTAGCTCTGTGACCCTCCTGCATAGATCTGGACTGAACTTAGCAAGTTTTCTGGTAACTAGTTGTAGAGAACACAGCCTCAACATCTTATCTTCTGTGAAAAATTTTCCTTCTGTTTACAGGCAGTTCCCAAACCTGTGGATTTGTCCTGCGCCTCCTTGTGCCTTAGGATTCTGCAGACATGACCTCAGTCCTTTATTCTGCATAATTTTGTTAAATATCGTGTAGATTCATCATCTGCGACTAGGGCAGAAACCATTGAGCGTGATCTTGAATTAGAGATGGGGGTCTGTCCTAGCGGAGAACACATTAACAAGGAGCTATGGACGTGGGCACCAAGGAGTTAAATATACATCACCCGGAAGATGGTGGATTTTCAAGTTACAGGGTTACAAGGATTTAAAATTAAGAAACCCTGGGGGTTTACTTGAATGGTGGAGAAGCCCTGGAGAGAAGATCTGATTGACCAGATAAGTTGTATGCGATTCCTTGAAAATCTGTTCACTCCAACCCCAGCAGCTTAACTTCTTGACATGTCACCCAAATGTAATTGTAAATGCCGTGGGAAAGAATCTTGAGTAGGGGTAAGTTCTGTGAAGTCTGTGAGTGGGAAAAACAAGCATGAATTATTACAGCACAGCCAGATTAGAGTTCTGCTTTAGGTTCTCATCGGCAGAGGAAGGCAGTGCTCTTGAGATCCCTCAGTATGGTAGCCACCAGCCACGTGTGGCTACTGAGCCCTTGAGACGTGGCCACTCGGCGTTGATCTGTGCTGTGAGTAAACAGGTACAGGTTCTCAAGGCTTAGTCTGAGAAGGGAGGGGTGGTGAAGGGGGAGATAGGTTAGTAACATTTAGTAACATTTCAATGGATTGCACTGGAAGTGATATTCTGGTGCTTCCCTGATAGCTTAGTAAAGAATCCCCCTGCAATTCAGGAGACCCTGAGGTCAGGAAGATCCACTGGAGAGGGGATCGGCCACCCACTCCAGTATTCTTGGGCTTCCCTTGTGACTCAGCTGGTAAAGACTCCACCTGCAATGCGGGAGACTTGGGTTTGATCCCTGGGTTGGGATGATCCCCTGGTGAAGGGAAAGGCTACCTACTCCAGTATTCTGGCCTGGAGAATTCCATGGACTATATAGACCCCACGACTAAGTGATCACACCCAGCCACCCACGCGGCATGTGGGAGCTTAGTTTATTGACCAGGGAGTGAACCCATGCCCCCTGTAGGGGAAGCATGGAGTCCTAACTACTAGACTGCCACGGAATTCCCTGGAAGTGATATTTTGGATATACTGGTATTGAATGAGATATATTTCAATTTTTACCTATTTATCCCTCCTCTATTCTTTCTTTCTTTCTTTTTTTTACCATGGCTATTAGGAAATTTAAAATTACCTTTGTGGCTCCCATTTTCAATGCAGGTTTTAGAGGAAGGATGGCTAAACAAGGGAGACCCAGAGATGTGCTGGTTTGGGTTCTCTGACAGTAGGCTCTGAGGAAAGTCACGGCTGGCTCCACTTGGGAGCACCGTGAGTAATGCTGTGGGAGATGATCTGTGTTTGCATTTGGGGGTTAACCCGTGCTAGTCAGAAATTCTTTTAGATTCTGTCCTCCTGGCTGTGGTCGGACTGTGAAGGAGTGCAGCAGAGTCTGTGGCTGGGAGGATGAGTCTCCCCAAGTACCTGGGGAGGCCTGGGTGCCCTGAGATGAGCAGAGGCGGTGGGTCTTAACCATGGCAAGCCCTCAGAGGGGTGGGGGCATGATTACTCAAGAGCTGGAGCAGCCCTCCAGGGCACAGAGCTCTTGCTCAATGGCGAGACCTTTAAGAGAAGACAGCTATTGCTCAAACGGACCTCTGGACCTCTGAATCCAATCATTCCAGTTGCACAGGCCCACAGGCAAGGCAGCACTGGGTAATTCTTCTGTGGTGGTAGACCTTACCCCACTTTGAGACGGAGCCTGCTGATGAAGTTGTGCCTTTATGTAAAGCAAAACTGGATTCCCATGGGTGATTCCCTTTCTCAGCATGTTTGCGGAGGGTCCCTTTGGGAGCAGAATACACCAGCTCTCTTTGTGGAGTGCCTGGGCTTGTCCTCCTGGATGGAGGGAGCCTGACAGGCTTTCTCACTGGCACAGAATGTCCAGCCTTCCTATGGGCTTCTACCAGTCAAGGGGTCAAGGGTTCACGGTACCAGTTGTCAGTAGTAATATCTAGAGGGCTAGTAAAACGAGGTTGACCTTAAGCTGCTTTTAAGTTTGTCTCTCTTGTGATCCTGCATCCAGAGTACTGGTCAAACCAGTCCGTATCTGGCTGATTATTATCAATAAAGTAAACTTAACTCTGTGGCCAGAAAGTTTCTGGCATCCGGCAGCTTAGATTTACCTGGTGAAACTGCTGTAGTGACAGGTTTGCATTTCATGTAGTGACAGGTTTGCTTCTCTTAAATGTGAGAAGCTGGGTCCACTGTTTCCCCACAGAGAAGGGGGGACCCAAACCCCTGTCCCTCTTGTCGACTCACTGCCAGTGCCAAGTCATGAGGTTGGTCTCTTTCCATAGAGGGTTGACGGATAGTTGTTAGCTATTGGTGTTTGAGAATGAATGGGTAACCGTGTGGGCTGTCGATTCCAGCCATGTATGGAGAACCTCCGTGGTACTGACTGGTGGTCTGCACACACTGGTTTGCAGAAGGTATAAAGCTGCAGTCCCTGCCTGGCAGGAAACCATGTCTAGTTGGATTGATAATTATCCATACAAATAATTACGCATGTTTAGGGGCACAGGAAGAGCAGAAGAACCTATGAATAAATATGCATAGTGAAGAGGAAGGCAAGGCTAGCACAGTGCCTCTTGAACAGAAAACTGAGAAATTCCAGAGCCTAAGGGCTTTGGCGGCCAGAATAGTATCAATGTTTATTTGCGTTTTCAGTTTGCACTGTTCTCCAGTGTGCCCATTGACCCTCTTAATAATCTCGGAGGTCGTTTGGTCAGACCAAGACATTCCCGGTATTGGCTGGTGAGCGGCTGGGACCCCTGTCAAGCTCATATGATTTCACCCAGGATCCCACAGCTCAGGAGTGTCAGGACTCCATGTGGGGCTGGGGGTGCTGATGCATGTGTTTTCACTACGCGCCAAGCTACGACCCTCACCTACAGTTTCTGCAGAAGCTTGGCATGCTCGGAAGGCTGACCGGTAGCCTCTGTGTGTTTCATGTGAGAGGAATTGGGGGCGCTGACCTCGGGGAGAAGACTGTGACAGCTGTAGTTGTGAATGCGACTGGAGGGACAAAAAAGGTGTCCATTAGAGAGGTTTGTGCCAGCGGTTTAATTTCCTTTATTTCAGAACTGGAAGTTATTTAAATTACTTTATAGACTTCCTGTTTCCTTGCAAGAGCTCATTAAGTCCAGGCGGAGCTGGGGCCTCCCCGTCACAGAGCAACCAGACCCGCAATTCCCATTCTGTCCGCCAGGGCCCCCACGGTGGCAAGGACACGCCGAGGATGGAGGAGAGTCCTGGCAGCCTGCCCCTTTTACTAGACGTCCAGTTATGACTCAGTGTCGATGGTGTCCCTCAAGGATACAGAATTACCCGGTACTCGGGACCCTGGAGACTACTTTCTGAATTTGTCCATCCCACCGGTATGTTATGGAGGAGAGGCAGGCCGGTCTCATCTGGCTAGAGGACAGGGGCCCTTGCCTACCTCTTTGGTGATCAGATGTGATGTTAGGAGCTGATGTGTGTGCAGTGAAGGCTGCAGCTCTCCCTGGTGATCAGGAACACGAGTCAGGCTTGAGTGTGGATTCCCTTAGCCCTCTCTGTTATCCGTGGAAGAGGGCTTCCAACAGGGCTTTCAGAACTGCACTCAGACTTTTGAACCCTGCTCCCAGGCAACTCTTGAAAAGATGTGTATTTGACTAAATGATTTACCTGTAAACTTGCCAAGAAAATAATTTGAGGTGACTAGGAAACACCCCTCCCGTTCCGCATCTGTGACTATTCCATCATGGGGACACCTGCCCCTCCATTCAGGGCTGGGTTTGTGGGCAGAGTACTAATGAGGAATGGTAGGAACCAAACAGGGATTAGGAGGGATTATACATAGTGTCAGCATCCAGAAACTGTCATTGGTGCCCCGTGTGGACCAGTGGTGATGCTGAGAGCTCACGGCTTACCTCCATCTGCCTGGGGGAAGGTAGGGAAGGTGGAGGTGGGATAGACTGCCACATCCCGGCCTTCCTTGACTCCATGCATGTTGTTCCCTGGTTTGAAGTTGTGTTCCATACCATGTATCTCTCTTGGTACTCAGTGGGTACTCTGTTTTGGCTGGTCCAGAAAGTCTTGGGGGAATCCCACACCTGGGAGTTGGGGAGGGGCCTCATTCCTTACTATCAGCCGGACAAGAATCTTTCTATAAAGAGAGGTAATAACGGCAACTTAAGTGTAACCTGAGTCAGACTTGCATGCCTAAGTGAGCGCTGAGTCTTCCGTATTCATTTACAACATTAAGGTCTGTAATTTCTTCATAAAAAATTCTAACATAATGAAGATGACCTGGTAGGCAAAATTCACTGGTATTTTCTAAAAGCTTTTGATAAGGTCCCTCATAAAAGATTAAGAGAGAACAAAACCACAGTGTGGCGCAAAGTCCTTGTTGTGGATTAAAAAATGATTAAGTGATAGGGAACAGAAGAATTCCGGTGGAGACCCACTGCTTGGAGTGGGGAGAGGTTAATAGAGGGGTGCCTGAGGAGTCTGTTGTTGGGGCTGGAGTTATTAAGTGCATTAATTGTTTGGAGAAGGAAACGGAGGGTGAATTAGTGCAGTCAGCTGCTGCTACCCTGGTTTTTGTCACTGGTTTCAACCCAGAGAGTCTGTACTGCCTGGAACCTACTGGGGGAAGAGGCGGTGCAGGAAAATGAAGTTTGTGGAAGTCTGTGGCCTGAGTCTATGGCTTCCCTGTGGCTCAGTGGTAAAAAGACTCCGCCGGCCAATGCAGGAGACATGGGTTCAGTCCCGGAGTCAGGAAGATCCCCAGAGGAGAGGAGAAATGGCAACCCACTCCAGTATTCTTGCCTGGGAAATCCCGTGGACAGAGGAGCCTGGCGAGCTACAGTCCACGGGTTTGTAAGGAGCTGGACATGACCTAGCAGCTAAGCAACAACAACAAATGGTGGTAACTCAGATTGGCAGAAAGTCCAGTCCACACAGACGAGGTGCAGGGCCCCCTGAACTCGCCGCCTCTCCTGAGGAAGGAGGTTCAGAAGCTATCAAGGGCAACGGCAGTTCAGCAAAGTGGCTTTTTTGGATCCGACAGAGGAAATGGGGATGGGGTGGGGCTGGAAAATAAAGGGTTTCCTTAGGAAGGATGAAGCAGGCTATTGTGCTGTGCGGTGTCTCACTGGCTTGCTGCATTAGCAAGGAGGGACACCTTTTCAGTCTTTCTGACCATGTTATCTTTTGTGCTGTTAGGTTTATTTTTAGAGTCACAATGAGGGCACCCTGCCAGTCACGGACACACTGCCTCTTGAAAGTTCTCAGTAGGGCCTTTGCACACCACTCTGACACACGTTACATACGTGTGTGGGCTGCTAGTGGGGATGAACTGTTGGATGGGTCTGGTTGAATTAAAAGCAGATGATCATGCAGAAGCAGGCTAGCAGCCTGGCATCTCGAATATTCTGAGTTTGAGGTGGGGCACCCAAGCTGTCTGGGGAGGGCAATGGTTCTGAGCTGAGTGAAGGGGGGTAGGGTGGGGTGCTTGTAGGAGCTGCAGAGCCACCCTGTGCCTCCTGCGCATGTGCGTTTCTTGTTGCTGCCTCTTTAAGGTAACTTGCTGTGTTCCTCCTGAGGCTGAAATGAAAGTTTCTTGCTCGGGGCCATTCGCCTCCAGAGCTGGTGCCTTCCTGAAAGGGCTCTTCTTCCAGGCAGGCCCTGGATTTCTTTTTTTCTCCCCTCTTCTTTACTTTCTGATTTCCTTGTGTAGCTGTCTCGTTCCCTGTCCCACTTTTCATTAAAACCTGAAAGAGTGTTGGCCTCCCTCAGAAATGTCGCCGAGTCCCTCCTTTTGGCGGTGAGCAGATGTTCTGTGTGGGTTGGGGTCCTCAGCAGCTCCACCCCCGCCCCCACACCATTCCCCCCGCACAGGGTTGGGTGGGGGTAGTTTTCGCAATCTTGGTCCAGCCTAGTTAGAAGCTGCAATTACTACTTGGTCGCTAATTACCGGGCCTCACATTAGATCAGTTTACAGAGGGAGCTTGGAGCCTGTCAGCAAAGGTCAGCCTGAGGTCCTCTCACTAAACAGCCCTCTTGGTGATAGCTGTACAAGGAAAAAGGCATTAAGAGGGAAGACTGGGTACCAGATCCGGGCTGCAGGGTCTTCGCTGGGTGGCGTGGGGGGGATGGGAGCGGGAAAAGAGCCACGGCTGACTAAAGGGGTCACGGAGGCTGATAACCCTTCTCACAGCCTTTCTCAGAGAGCCTGGAGGAAGGTGCAGCCCTTTCATTGAAAGGCTGTGCTTTAGAGAGGGCCAGGCAGACACACAGGGAACCAGCACGTGCCCGCCGCTGGCTTCTCACGCTTGACTCTGTTAGAAAGATCCATTCAGCCCCAGTTTCTGAGAGGGAAAGCAGGGCCTCAGAGAGAGCACCCCAAACATGGGTATCCTTTTTCTGTCTTTTTACCACCCAAATTACATTATTTACTTAAATTTTTTTTTTCATGAATTCCTGTATTAAAACCATAAATACCTGCTTTAGCATCATCCCAAGCAGTGATAGCAGGGGAATCACAGGTTTGGGCTAGTCATATTGGCTCAAATAAATGTTAAGTAGGTAACGATTTGAATTTAAAATGTCCACCCCACTCATCAACTTGCCTGTGGCCAGTGGTGTTGGTTGGACACATTGGGAAATAATGGTGTGAAAGACACCAGTCCGGAAGTGTGAGCACTTGTTTTCCAGGCAAGCCTTACTTTCTCGTGAGGTGTGAGACTATGGGTGAGTCTCCCCTGCTTCTCTGAGCCTTAGAAATGAGGATTTGGCCTCTGTTAGATTTTATGCAAGTGAAACGATTTTATGCAGATTCTCTGTGTATATGTATATGTGTGTATGAAGATTAATAACTGACACTAAGCATTTACTGTGCTAAATAAATACTTCAGTTATTAATCCCTACAATCATATGGGGCAAACATGATCTGTGCAACCATTATAGGTATGGTAAACCTAAAGTGGGTTAACAGTTTAAAGCTTTTCAGTGGCCTCTGTGCTGAAATGCCAGCCCAGGGCATATGCTTGTAGCCTGTTCTATACTATGCTATACGGTACTGTGCTATATATATGGGTTTTTTTTATTTTATTTTTTTGTCATTGACCCACTTCAAGCTGTTAGTCTAGAGCCTCTCTGATAGCCACTTGTGGGGCGCAGTATTAGAGAAGAATCGTTTGAAGTGATGAGTGGAAAGAAGAGAGCGTTCCGCTCCTCCTCATGGGCGGATCTCTGTATACTCCCTGCTCAGGTGTGGCACAGTCCTGAGCGTTCAGTCCCAGTCACCTGTTCCCTTCGCTGGTGGGGACAGGCCTGGGCTTCACTGCAGTTCCCTCGCTTCAAATCAGGGCCAGATCAGTATGCGGTCGGCGGGGGCCTGGCAGGCAGAGCGGGATGATATGTTACATTGATAAAGGGCTTTGCAGCCCGAGCCCTGGGATTCGAAGCCGTTTCAGAACTCCGTGTTCAGCCTCACTGCAGATACAAAGCGTCTCCCCAGCACCAGGGACTCTGGCACTGCCAGGAACCAGGAGGACATTGTGCTGTCCTGACCCTCCACAATAGTCAAGGGGCGGTGGGTGCTGGGGGTCACTGGGGGCCCTCCCATCACCTTGAGTGGCACCACTACCCCTCTCACAATTGTGGTCAGGGCTCAGGGCCTCGCTCTGGATTGGCTGAATCTGAAAGGAGCCCCACCACGTTTTGATTTATAGAACAAACGTGCAGAAAGGGAAAGGTTCCTGGGTATTTTGTATGTTAGGGAGGTTTGGCTGGGTGGGGAGGTGGGGTTGTCTACTGAGAGGGCTCTAGAAGGTCTATCCACAGACGGTTTGGAGGTAGAGCCCAGACCTCGGCTTCATGATTCCTCTTCTCATCCTGAGCCCGGGGAGTCCCGGGCCTGCGTGTGAGACATGCCTTAGAAAACCATTTTACTTAACTGCCACCCCCTGGGTGCTGACTAACACCACTTCCCCTCATGTAACTTCACATTCGTGTAATTAACATATAATTTGATACCTGGAAATTCATGCTGGGTGGAGCTGGAAAGGATTACTCAGCTTTTAGCAATTCAGACTCTTGGCTTATAGAACGCCATGTGCTGTGTCCTGGGTCTCCTGTTACTAACTTGCTTTGCCAGTATTCTTGCCACTTAATTTTTCCTTCTGCTTCTTGAAGATGAGTGCAAATGATGACACAGTATTTTTTTTTTTAATCATTTTAACAACTGAAGGGCTATAGACTGCCTGCTTCTCTAGTCAATGTGTTCTTAACTATCTTCTCTCGTCGACTGGTGAAATTCAGGGGTACCATAGTTTATTTCACTTCCTGTTTCTTAGTCAGGGCAGCACCGTCAGTGTTAAAAAACGTGCTAAGTAATTATCAGGGAAGAACAAAGATGAAAACTTAGGATTTTGCAATTTAAATTTAGAGTGTATGCTGGTGGTTCTAAGTTTTGTTAGAGAAATTACTTACTATGTTGACACATATTAATGGGACGGGGTGGGGGGAATCACAGTTTCTTAATATACATGAACCCTGCCTATTGAAAGATAAAAAAGGCTGGGTGAACTCTGACCCAGAGTAGAGAACCAGCATAGTTGAAAGCCAATCAGGATATCTTGAAAATATATCTAAATGTTCACATACTTTGAAAGAGGACGTTTAGCACAGTACAGATGGAAAATTGTATCTGATGGGAACTCGGAGAGAGGAGAAGAGTGAATCCCTTAAACCTTGATAGTCACGGCTTCCTGATCCAGTGGGTCAAGAAGGATCCAGAACCCCCCAGAACCCCGGTCCCAGGTGAGCGTGCTCTGTGAGCTACAGGGAAGGCAGGAGTGGGGAGAGTAGTCCAGAGGCTGGCCGTTTGGTCCCTGCCATGTATTGAGCTTGTGAGCCTTTCAAGGATTGAGAACTTGACTTTGGAAAGCTTCTAAATTTGTTCCTAGTGGGTTTGATTTATTTTGTTGAGGTCAAATTAGTGCTAATGGCTCTAATGGTTTACAATGCTCCTAAATGGGTCTTAGCACTTAGGCGGGCTTGGCTGGCCATTGTGGGCGGGTTTCCAAGTGTGGACCATATCATTCCGAGGGTATATTTTTTGTTGTTGTTGAAGTTACTGTTGAGAGTATAACTCTGTGTGTGTGAGTGAGATTAAAAGGTAACAGCAGAATTAGTCACACTTAATATTCTACTTTCTCTTGGTATCGGATCCAGGGATGTGTTTGTGAACACGGGCCCCCATGGGCATATGGTGCGTGACCAGGGCGTCCAGCTGGGCATTTAGTAGTTGATCATTGTCCTCTGCCACTTTCCCTGGGAATGTATTGTTCATGAAATGCAGTAATAGGGACGCCTCAGATTTCCTCCTGCCGTTCCTGGTTGCCAAGTAGTTCCTGTAAGAGCGGGTAACCAGGTTAAACTGATCTCGGTGCATCCCTTCCAGCCATGCTGTGGTATCTGTGAGTTCATGGCAAGGTCTTTGGCAAGGGGATTATACTCCCCATAAAACTGGCTCCAGTCTCCTGGTTTCTGTGTGATTGTGAGTAGGCGGAGCAGACAGGTGTCTGCAGAGGAGCTGCGTGTCTCTACTCGTCCACAGATCTGAACCGTGCGTGTGCACACACGGGCAGGCTACGCGGGCGGTGAGCCCCCAAGGCTGCCGGTGCAGCTGACTCGGGAGACTGTCAGGGCTTCAGTGCTGGAGCTGAGGTCTTTGTGCATGTTCAAGACAGGGGCATTGGTTAACCATTTCTCCAAGCTTTGATGGGAAAGAAAAAAGCTACCCCCACCTCATAGTTCTCTGGCCTATCAACTCTCAGAGTTGTGCTCCTGAAAGTAGCAAATGTGGTTTTGAAGGCCTGTCAAATTCTGTCCTGGGGAAAATCCTGCTGGTTATTGTGGGCCGAGCCAACGCTGTTGAGGGTCGAGTGAAGGATGGGGCCTTTACCTTCTCCTTCTAAAGGAATGGCTACTGGCTTCTTCTCAGAACTTGGGTTCCTTTTTTCCTTCTTGCACATTCTGCAAACACACTTTTAGTCTGCTGGCAGAGCTTGTCATCCTGTAGCTACCATACTTATCCTCAGGACCCAGTAAAATTTCCCCTGGAACGATTTGAAGAGCATTCACACTACCTGTGAGATGCTTGCTTCTATTGAGAAACATTTCCTCATTGATCTAGTTCATCTTGAAAAATAATATCATAGCATGTGAAAATATTATTACAGTCATCATTAACAGTGCTGTTAATCTAAAGACTTGGGTCTCAAGGCAGATGGCTGTATTTATAGCCAAGGAGTTAATTCCACTGTCGACAAACATGAAGCTGTTGCGTTGGGTGTGACAGAACTGGAGACATGAGCCCTGTGTAGCAGCGAAAGTCACCACTGAGCTGTGTCTATAGGAATGCATTCTAGAATCAGCGTTTGAACATCTTCAGTTAGTTCCATGGCCACCAAGTCCTCCAGAGAAATTTTAATTACAAACCAAGGTGATGTGGTTTCTTAAATGTGCTATAACAAATGGATGTTAGCTCAAGTAGCCCTGAGCAGCCCCCTCCATCAATAAAACCCCATAATTATCACATGGCGGGCTCTGAGGAGGAAATCTTCACGCCCTGAGTGTCTAGTCGGCTGGGCTTCCGGCCTCCCTTTCCTGAAGTTGGGGGCAGGGTGATGGTGTGGAAGGTCAGCCCTTTCCTCAGAGGCCCCCGAGGGTCATGACACACCCAGGACAGGCTCTGGTGCTGCCCCAGGAAAGAACATGTTCATAGCCCAGGGGTGTGGCCTGCTTTTTGGTGGTGGACCAGGAGTTTGGGGAAGGAAGGGTGGTTTAAATGGAAGACCTTGAAATGGCAAATCTTTATTAGTTTTGTAAACAGCTTTAGGAAGCACTGGGAGCATCTTGCAGGGACCCTGCAATTATCATAATAAACAGTTTTATCATCTGCTTGGCAATCAATATTGTGGCTTATGCTGCTTTAGTATCTCAGTGGTATTGATTACCTTAACAACTGTGCTGCGGTCAGCTTCCATTAACCCCTGCTCTGCCGGCAGGGCCTGTGCTTTCCTTGGTTGGATGGAAAACTGCTCTGGTCCCAGACCAGGCAAGTGCCAGAATTCAAAGGCTGGCCAGAGTCAAACATAGCCTTTATCTCAAGGCACCCAACAGAAGGAAGGTTTTTAAACAGGAAAGTTAATGCAGGTTTCTAAAGGCATCTTGTGTGTGTGTGTATGTGTGTGTAGACAGTGAATAAAATAATTATAGCAGTGGGATTTCAATGGATACTCAGGAATTTGAATGTTAAGATAAAAAATCCTGATTTTTCCCTGCCTTGGCCATGTCCAATGGTCATGTCCATTCCACCCCTCTTGACCCCATGATGGAATTGAGCACTGCAGTGTGGAGACCCTTATGTAATAGGCATTCCTGGGACATTTGGAGCATTCTGCTTTGAGATCCACAGTTTGCTTTTAGAGAGTAACCGCTTACTTGGGGACATCTCATTTTAGGATTCAGGTTCCTCCGGATCAGTGAGTGTCTGAAGTGAAATGGTCGATCATAAGATGACAGAATGCTGAAGGTAGATTTTGGTGCCACTTTAGATTACATCACTGTCACTGGCTGTCCCCAGTCTCTGGTCTGATTCATGTTTACACCCCCTTTTTCTCCTGATGAAACAAAAGCAACATGGATACTTAGCTCTAGGGAGCAAGGGATGGAGTCCCCAGACCCAGCCAGTAGTTAAGAATTAGGCAGTGGTAAGTGATAGTCATCCAGAAATTTTAAGGACAAGGTCTTTCTAGCAGCAGTGGGGACGATGGTGTGTGTGTGTGTGTTGACTGTCTATGTCATTTTTCTCTTAGTAACTACTCTACTTTGTTTTAAATGAGAAATGTGTGTATATGCATATGTGTCTGTATATATGTGTGTGTGTGTGTATATGTATTCACATATAAAATGAGTATAAATGATGCTAGGGGTGAGCTTGCACAGCATATCTGGCAACATAACCCCTTTAAACCAATTTCAGTGCAAACTGCCATGGGGTCTTTACCTTTCTAGACCAAACAACACAGGTGTGCTGTTCAACCGGAGTGACGACCTCTAGTGAGAAGCCAGCAGCTACATTTAGGAGTCAGTTTTTAAAGCTGGTGAGTTTCTCGGAGTCGCTGGGGAGCGGAGGAGGAGGAGGAGAAGGAGGCGGCAGTAGTTGGACTGGGGGAGGGTGAATCGCTTTGGCAGCTGACACTTTCCTGCCCTCCCTGCCAGGCTGCAGCCTCTGGCTTCCTAATCCCTCAAGAGGATCCAGAAATGAAAGTTTATCAGATGGGGAGGAGGCCAGTAGGTGTGTGATGAAGGCAAGGGGCTTGGCTTCTGACTGAGCTTGGAGAAGTGTAAGTAGGTAACAGGCAAGAGGGGGTGCCAGGTGTATGGGATTCCAGATCACGGAATTCAAGTCCCAGCAAATAAGGGTACATATAAGAGAGGGTCAGAAAGCCAGGTCATAGAGTCTGGGCAGCAAGATGTAAGGCTGTAGACTCTTATCTGGCGGGGTCTAGGGGAGTAATAGCGAGACATGACCGCAGAATCCAGCCGCAGGCTTGACAAAGCAGGGCTGAGCCCACAGATGGTCTTGAGTAGACACAGCCCTGTGCAGGCGAGGGAATGGCCCCAGGGAGTAACAGTGGGAAGTTGGTGAGAGTGGTTCTCTAGGTGTGGTCTGGGGATCTAACCAAGGCCAAGCTTACCCTCCTGACCCCACCCTACGAGGCCACCATCTCTTGCACTGGGGTGTCAAGGGATCCCCATCACTGTCTTGTTTTCTGTACCCACCTGCTTTAGTCTTTAGTCTCCCTGTACCCAGACTACCTTGGTTCCACAAGTTGGTAAGTTTTATTTTAAGCATAATGTTCTTCCTAAATGGGCTTCCCCGGTGGCTCAGTGGTAAAGAATCTGCCTGCCAAAGCAGGGGACGTGAGTTCCACCTGTAGGTTGGGAAGGTCCCCTGGAGAAGAAAATGGCAACCCACTCCAGTATTCTTGCCGGGTAAATCCCATGGACAGAGAAGCCTGGTGGACTGCACTCCATGGGGTTGCAAAAGAGTTGGACACGACTTAGCAACTAAACAAGAACAACATTCTTCCTTAAATAGTAGCTACATCAGTCAGACTCAGAGGGTGGGCAGTGGTTAAGTTGACTCAACTTTCATTACTTTCCATTATGATAGGGACAGTAGCTCCAAGGACTCTACTGTGACAGCAGAGGGTAGACCAGATGGCCCTTACTTTGCCACTACAGGCTAAGCAACATTCATGATGGGGATGATACCTCCATTTTTTAGTTTTATGTAGATGTGTGCATTTTGATTGGGTAATAATGCAGTAGAACTGTGGCCCAAATCACCCTTTGTGTTGCCTCACTGGTCTTAAATTGAGCTCTGCATTGATACTAGCTCTTCGAAGTTTGACCTCATTCATGAAGAGCTCCTAGATGTTGACAGCTTTTTACTTTGTTCATTTCACCAATAGCTTTTTGAGCCACATGGTCAGACTTCTGGGCAGTAGTATTGTCTATGTGGTAGAGGATGTTTTAGAGGGAATCACGTTCTATGTAAAATGTTAAGATTTACTGTCTCATATCAAGGTTCTTGGCTGTGTGGAGCAACCCGGTATTTGGTGTTATTTATAGTTTTGCTTTTTAGGTGTGAGCAGAGAAGTGAAATATCTTTTTTTGGGTCTTTGGTATACTCAGGTTTTTTTTTTTTTTTTTTCTATCTTATTTAGAAGATGAAATGTTATCTTTCAAGGGTTTGGAAAGATGATTCTTTTTCAGAAAGTGGTGTCTTCATAGAGAAAAGAACCCTGGACTAGAAACCGGAGAATGGATCCTGGTTCCTGATTTGCTGCTCACCAGCTGGTGACCTTGGGAAAGAATGACTCATAGTAGTCACTCTCCTGTTTTAGAAATTTTTTTTGAACCTGTAAAATCTGAGTTATGGTTCCTATTCTGTCTACTTAACAAAACACCATTGTTGGTGGTCAAGTGAGAAATGAATATGAGTGTTTCAAAATGTATAAACCACCGTATAAATTGAGGGAGCATTGTTATTTGTTCCTAGGGAAGTTGGTGCCGGGTGTGACTGTTTTCTTGGTCAAACACCAATGCTGCTGTGAAAAAGTGCTTTGCAAAGAGTATTTCCCAGGAAGCTGCAGCGTGACGATGGGCGTGTAAAGGCCTCCATGTGGCTCAGCCTACTTGAAGATGAGCACAAAGAGCCAGCCCCAGTGGGAACCAGCTCCATTCAGACTTTACAAAGCAATTAAGGTGACTTATAAAACATTCATACTGAGATGAAAGACAATGAGCTCAAAAACAATGGTTGGTAAATATTGCCTTATTTCGTAAATTCACTGGAAGTGTTTAAAGTTATTTTTTAACCCACTAAATCAACCAGTGGAGGCTTTTCACTTATCAGTGGGTGTGTTTTTTCTTAATCATGAGTTTGACTCCAAACTCTCAATCAAGCTCTTATGTAATCTTAGGCTGTTACATTGGGCTCATTTTTTTTCTCAGCAGTGGTATTGATAGTGGCCACGTATAAATGTGTCAGGGACTGTGCCCAACGCGTGATGCCTGTTACCCCTTCCTGTATTAGTGGTAGGATGGTGCCTCGCACCTTCCAAGGGTAGGAGTAAGGGTGGGGTCAGCAAATGTTGAGTTTTGAACAAGATTTAGAGGTAGCTGGGGCCTAAAATACTTCTTTGGAAGTCTTTTAGCTCTTCTAAATAAAGAAGAATCCATATTTCCTTGAAAAAAGGCTTAGCTTGCCATGAATATGTCAACTCAAGGCTGAGAAGCTTGGCTTTGGCCGGGGCCATTCTTTTTTCAGAAGGTGCTCCTGAACTGGATAAAGACAGTGCTTTCTTTTTTAAAGGAAAAAAAAAAAGTGTATTATGTAAAAAAAAAATAATAATAACATGATGAACTCCCTCACCTACACTTGACAATAATTCACTTTTTGTTGGGTTTCTTTACTCTTTTTGTTCATTGGCTTTGATTTTAGAGCTAATCAAAGATATCATGAGGCTTGATCATTTTCTTAGGTGGTAGTAACATTATGTCGACACAACAAAAGTAACGCATTCTTGCATGCAATCAAATATCAAATTGCTCTTCACACTTACCTGATTGTCCCCAGAATGGCTTCTTACAGTTGATTTGTTTGAAGGGGTTTCCGAATGAGGTCTACCTACTGCATTTAGGTGTTCGATTCTTAGCTCTCAAATCTAGATCAGTCCCCTTACCGTGGCCTCCACATGTGCCTCTCCCCCTGACCATCCCGTGGATTTAGAACAATGATGGGGAGTAGGTCCATGTCGTAGAAGAGGCACTGTCGTGGTGTGAAGATACTCACATCCCCTTTCTAGCTCTGTCACTGACCTTGGACAAGCCACCAACACCCTCTGGGGTCATTATTCTTATCCATAAAAGGAGACAGTGAGTCTTAATGACCTTAAACTCAAGCCTTCTTATTATGACCTCCTCAAAGGGAACACTTGCTACCTGTTCCTTATCCCAGTTGTTGTGATTGAGAAATTGTTGGTGCTAAATAATCCCGAGTGATTAACTTGTTCTTTTTCTCTTGAACATTGTGAATAGTATACCTTAAACAAGGTTATTATGTTTTCCTTCTGAACTTTCAGAAAGCTTAGAGCCAAGTTTATGGCTCAACGTGTTGGTTATTATTGTATGCATTTTTTTCTGAAATTTTAAAATTTAAGCATTTTTAATATGGACCGTTTTTTAAAGTCTTTATTGAATCTGTTACACCATTGCTTCTGCCGTATCCTTTTTATTTTGGCCATGAAGCATGTGGGACATGAGTTCCCCAATAATGGATCAAACTTGCCCCCCTGCATTGAAAGGCAAAGTCGTAAACCACTGGACCACCAGGGAGTTCCCTATTACATGCATTTTAAGCTTCGTTTTTGGCTCAGATTTTCTCCACTGTTATTTATTCTTTCTTCTTTTGCCCTGGCCTCAATTTATGCTATCATGTTGTGTTGTGTATTCTTGTAAGCAGCGTGAATAAATGACTCCATGCTGGGTATTCTCATGTGACTCTGATCTGGTCTGCAAGCTCATTCACCTAGGGTCCCTGTCTTAACTATTTTCTGCTTTGTTGAGCTGCACATTAGGTGCTCAGTAAAAACTTAGCCAATAGAGTTTAAATTTGACATATTGTCATCACTTGCGCATTTACATTTTTCCCATTTTAGTGGTGAAGAGTTGTTGGGAGCAGTATTGACTTTTTTAAGTGTGGCCCCAGTCCTTCTCAGATTCATCTTTTTATGGCAAAACTGCCAGAGGAAGTCTGGCAGTTTTTAAATGCAGTGGACTTGGCTGACAATGTTTATTTTTCGGTAGAACTTATCTTTGTCAATAGCTCCTTGCTACCTTTTCCCCCTAGGCTTTTGGTGAGTGAAGCAGTATTTGCTGGGCAAACACTGGGGACAAGGGGTTTTAAATCCTGAAACAGTAGCCATTCTACATATTCTGAAGAGTCCACCTCTGGCTCCAGCCTTGGACGCCAGGAGCGCCATTGTGGAGACGCACAGGGTGATGGAGGCGGATGTACCCCTGGGAGAAGGCAGGCTAGGTGGTCATTGAGCAAATTCTCTGCTTGGCTCTCCAGCAGCCTGCCTTGGCCTTGGGGAGGCTGTGCCTGCTCTCCTCAGTAAGGCCATGGTTCTGATGGACTCTCTCCCGTACCCGCCCCCACCCCCCCAACCTCTGCTTCCTTGATTGTCCAGGAGAGGACATCCCTCCTGCAGCTTTAGGGGAGGGTCTGAGTCTGTGCTTGTTGAGCCCCCAGCACACAGTAGGTGCTCAGTAAACACACGGGGCGTGCCTTCAGGAGCAGCTCTACAAGTGACCAGAGGACATACTTACAACTTTTGCTAGTTGCCTCCCTTTTTGTTGTTTCTGCCACTTGGGAAGGCAGTCCTCTAAGCGCTGGTTTTGAGGGGCTGTGGTTTTGAAGGCTTCTGTTCTGGGTCCCTGGATGACTTCTGTCTCAACCACAGAGAACCGAGGTGCCCTTGTTGGTTGATGGAGTCCTCCCCATGTTCTTCTCCCAGCCAGGCACCCTCCCAGGCCAGTGGCTTGGCCTTGATTCTCTCCTCCCCACACTGAGCAGACACTTCCAAGCCTCTGCTCCATGCAGACCTAGTCCAGAGGGAAGGCGAGACCCTTGGGTGAGGGGTCCTGGCTGTGGCGAGGAAGTTGAGGCTCATGGCTTGCAAGTTTTCTTCTAATGGAATTTCCCATCACTTACTGCCCTGCTGATTTCTGATCAATGAAAATGAAATTGCATCACCTCCTCAGAGGCTCCACGTATGCCTGCTGCTTCCAGCTGTGTCAGTTCCGGTAAAATAATCTCATCAGGCGTGCAAGAGGGTAATAGGAAATAAAAATAAAAACCCACAATTAGCAAGAGGCCTTGCAGCTGAGTAACACTTTCCATCCCGGAGGCAGAAGGCCAGGGAGTGAATGCTTAGGAAAGATTCCCTCAAATAAAAGAAAAGAACGAAGATTCCTGGTCTTTTTCTTCTCCCTTCTTCCCCTGAACTCTGGCCCCCACCCTTCATGTGTAGATGGTTCAAAATCGTGCACAGGTTTGTCCTGCCCTCCAGGTGAGGTCAGGAGAACAGCTGTGAGGGGGACACACGAGGGAGGGGGCTTTCACTTTTCTTTCTCCCCAGTCCACCTCCCACCCCAGACAAACACCAAATGAATTTCAGAAATTTCAGTTTTTCCCACTGACCTGTGACAGGAAACCAGATGGTTGCCGGCGGCGGGGTGGGGAGGCTGGGGGGGGCGGGCGACAACTGGAAGCTGAGTTAAGGTTGCTGAATAGGCTTCTCAGAGCTGGTTTATTTTAATTCCTAGACCTTATGCTTCAATTATCAGTCCATTAAGAACCAGACTCCCCACCTCTGCGTTTTTCTCCAAAACTCCCAGGACTGTGTCATGAACAAGAAGAAGGAGGGTCTATTGAGGGGCATGGCTTGGTCACATGGAAGCAGGCCAGCCCTAACACGTCCGGGTAAGGCTTGGGGATGGTGAACCCAAGTGTCCGAGGAGAGGCAGCGCTCGTGTGAAGGCCGGTTCGGTGGTTCTGGCAGTTTTTCTTAAGTTGTTTGGGGGACAGCACGCTTTCCTCCTGGGTCATCAGGAAATCTCAGACATCCGTAAGTTTCCTTTAGGAATCTAACTCCCTTTAGGTTCCTGACTCCCATGTAGCTTGAGGGTGAGACCCTTGAGAGAGATGAGCATGCCTGGGGGGCACGGCAGGGGTGGGCCGAGTGGCAGGGGTGTGGGCAGGGGTTATGGTATCCCCAGCACCAGAGGGGCTCAGGCCAGTTGCACAACTTGCCAAGCCACGTGTTGCAGTAGTTGAACCGCGTTTTTAAATGCAGTGGACGTCAGAGGTTGTCACAGGCCACCTCTGGTTCATAGAAGGACAGATTCTGGCCTTAGAGCAGGAAGGCTCAGGAATGCAGGGAGCGGTGGGAACCCGGATAACTGTGTTGATACCGTGAATCCGGCAGCACGTGAAGTTCTGTGCCTCCTTGAGCTGGTGCCCTGCCTGGACGGTCACCACTGTCCAGGTTCTTGTTTTGGCCTCTAATGAGAGCAAGCTAGTTGGGAGTCTGTGTCGATAACAGGGCTGCTGTGCATATTGTAGGCACTTGGTGAACATCTGTTGTGTGAACGGATAAAAATCGTTAGAGCAGCCAGCGAGTTTTTGGCCAAGCATGATTCACAGGGGTTTAAAGCTAAGAGCACCAGGGCCAGAACCCCAGTAGCCTCTTCCTTATCGTGGCCTAAGAGATGGGCCCCATTAACCAGCCAGGTTGGGTACCCCCATCTCAGCATGGCTTAATGCTGGAACAGTTTTTGTCAACTTGTTCTGGCACTGCCTGGGATTAGAGCTGCTGGCTGGAAGTTTTGAGGGGACGACCTGAGCTCTAGGTGGGAGAGGACAGAGGGTGTCACTTCAGAAGGGTGCTGAAGTTCTTGACGTCAACATGCATTTTTCATGTGTCTGTGTGTTTGTATAGATATATTTCTTTTCTTTTTTTTAAGATTTTTTGAAAAATTATTTTTTAATTGAAGGATAAGTGCTTCATAGAATTTTGTTGTACAGATATATTTCTATCCTCTCATCTCAGACACTTAGCACAAGGTCTTGATCTACATTGATCACTTTTTATGACTTGAACTGGCAATTCCCCGCCCGGGATCAGACCTAACCAGGGTGTTCAGGAAACCATTAAGGAAAAATACATAACCACACTCATTCCCAGACTCAATTGTTTGGTCATAGTAGTGCCTGGATAAAAGACTTTCCAGCATGATTAAGCCACATCCTATTTAATGTGGCCTTGGTGATTCTTCACAGCAGCCATTGACCCAAGGGCAGCATGTGGAGCAATGAGAAGAGAAAGTCCATCTGGGCCACTTGTGCTGAGTTTGTGAGGGCGTCATCATTACCCACTGTCACTTGGTTCTTCAGGTGGCTTCTGGAAGGCTAAGGCAGTGCAGACTCTTGGATCCTTACTTTTGAAGAAGGAATTTTGCTTTGTCGATTTGCCTAATTCCCAGGGCCACTCTTTGAAGTGGCTAGTGGTAAATACGTCTCAATCCATTTTTCTTGATTAAAAGTAATGGTGCAAATAATTGGTTTTCTGATTACCACTTGGGATGGAGAAGGGGCTCTGAAGAGTAGGGCACACAAGTCACTGCTCCTGTCCTGCCACCCACACACACCGCCACCCAACACCTGGTTGGGTTTTAAGCTTCAGAGTTTGGAAGTTCTTCACATACACTCAGAGGGCAGACAGAACCTGTACCCTCTTCAGTCTGTCTTGAAGTCCACTGAGGTCACCATGGCTGCTGGTCCACTTGGCCGTAAGGGAAGGAATTGCCAGGGGCCCGGCCGGACAGCCTCCGTCCCTGCTCAGCGCCTCTTGCTCCCTGCTGCTTGAAAAGCTGTTTATGCTAACGAGCCAGGGAAGATCTGAAGACCGCCCTGTGCCTGCGCTGGTGAGAGGCCCTGTGTGTGTGTTGCCCCATTAATGAGCCTTCGAAGGGCAACCCTTGTTTGTTTTGTCCTGGTGCCAACTCTGGAGCCTTGTGCCCAAGCGCGCTGCCGATGGGGAGCCCGCCATGTGGCTTTCTTCCTGCTGAGTGGAAAACACTCCTTTTTCAAAGAGTCATTTTGGAGATGCGCGTTGAGGGGGACATTCCTTCCCCAAGGCCACCTCTCACCTCGCCCTTGCCTGGCTTCCTGACCATCCCAGCATGACCATGTCCGATGGTGGAGCTTGTGGAGAGCAGAAGTTCCTCTACTGGGAAGGCTGGATGGGGTTTCCCAGGTGCTACTGCAGGACCAGAGAAAGGCAGCTTACAGGTTATTCCTTTGTTCTCACAGATCAGATCTGTGTAGAAGAAAGCTTGAGGCCCATGGCTGCTTCTACCCTGTCCCAGAAACAGCACGTGCAAAGAGAGAATCTGCCCAAGCCAGTTTCTCTTGCATCTGTACAGCCTTGAACCCCTGCAGTTTCTCCTGTGACTCAAATTAAAAGTTCCGCTGACCAATAACTAGTTCATAAGAATTCAGGAACCAGTGGACTCATGGTCCTCTTTCACTCAAGAGCATAGATGGCTTTATAGCTCTCTCCACAAGGAAAAAACTTTGTCCATACCTGATTCTCCTCATTCTGCCCCCCGAGCCCAGATATTTAGGGATTTGCTTGGCTTTCTGGATTTCCATCTCTTTGACCAGTCTGTATAGGATGACTGGAATGAGGGGTGCCCCTGTAGACTTGGAATAGGAAATAATAAACCACAAAATATTGAAATACTCAGGTGTCGTACCTGAGCCTCCAAATTAGGAGGAATGGGTCTTTGGTGGTCAATTATTTGTAATGTTGAGATCAGCGCTCTCCCACTAATATTATTTAAGATGTCTCAGAGAGAGTGCTCTTAATCAAGTTTTTACTACCTGCTTAGCACTGTGCTGGGAGATGAACAGAATTATAAGCTGATTTTCGCCTTCAAGCAGCTTATAGTCCATTGGTAGAGATAAAAGTAACCCAGGTGGTACAAGGAGGAACTGTTTTAGTGTCAGTGTGGTGGTGATTCCTGCTGGAGTTCCGCGAGGAGAAATACTTTGGTGGGTTCGAGTGATTTGCCATGTTGCTCATTCACTAAGTCATGCCTGACTCTGCGACCCCATGGACTTCAGCACACCAGGCTTCCCTATTCTTCACTATCTCCCCAAGTTTGCTCAAACTCATGTCCATTGAGCTGATGATGCCATCCACCCATCATGTCCTCTGTCGCCCCCTTCCCCTTCTGCTCTCAATTTTTCCCAGCATCAGAATCTTTCTCAGTGAGTCCATTCTTCACAGTAAGTGGCCATAGTACTGGAGCTTCAGCATCAGCATCAGTCCTTCCAGTGGATATTCTGGGTTGATTTCCTTTAAGATTGATTGGTTTGATCTCCTTACTGTCCAAGGGACTCTCCAGAGTCTGTCTTTAGCACCGCAGTTTGAAAGCATCAATTCTTTGGTGCTCAGCCATCTTTATGGTCTGACTCTCACATCCATTGATGACTATCAGGAAAAACCATAGCTTTGACTATGTGAACCTTTGTCGGCAAAGCTATGTCTCTGCTTTTTATTACGCCGTCCAAGTTTGTCATAGCTTTTCTGCCAAGGAGCATGCATCTTTTAATTTTGTGACTGCAGTTTGAATGATAGGAGGGGAGTTTTATTGCCTCTGTGAAACTGGAGCTTGTGCTTTTTAAGGGACATCCAAAGTTTGGATGAATGTTGAGGAAGAGAGAGGCCATCCACAGGTTGTGGGGCTGCAGAAACGGAGGCAAGAATGTGTTGATGGGGTTGAGACTCTGCTGTCGGAGAAGTGAGAGCTGACTGATTCGTAGTGTGGGGTCGATTTTAGAGTGTGTTAAAACCAGTCTGGGGAGCATCTGTTTGTTTGAATATTTTGGCAACTGTTTTTTGCATGAGAAAGGCACTGGGTGAAGATGACAGCAAGAAGACTAGGATGATCTTTCCTTTCTGTTTTCTAGAATCAAAGATGGTACCAAGAGCCCAGGGCAGTCGGTGAGGGGCAGTGCCGCTTGGACATGTTGAGCCACGCCAAGTGTGGCGTGATGGGAGGCCAGCTGCCTACAGACATCTTGTGGTCTACTGAAAGTATGAGATGCACATTCAGGTGATAAGTCAGGAATGGAGATTTTTGCTTTGGGAGTCAACTCATAATTTCAGTAATTGAAACCACAGAAGTAGTTAAGGTACTTGATATACACAGATAGGAGCAGAGAACCAAGGGAGGTGGTGAAGTACAATGCTGGTTAATTCTGTAGAACAGAGAGGAGAGATTGCTGGGGGTTAACATAGTAGGGCATTTTATTAAGTAACTGGAAAAGTGCACACACGTATGGTTAGAGCGGTAGGAGGAAAGCCGGAAAGCCATGTCAGAGAAGCAAGGCGGAGAAAAGATTGCAAGGGGACAGTCAGCAGTTCTGAATGCAGGGGAGATGGAAGAAGATGAGAGGAGCCATTGGCTACCCTGAGAAGGCACTGGTGACCTTGGAGAGGGAGCTGCATCTTGGAGACGTGGGGCCTTCTAACACTCCTTCCCGCAGAAACAGCGTCTAGCACCCCCTCCAGAGAGCCTGAACCTGTGTTCTGGGGTGGGGAGTGGGCGGGCCTCCGTGTGTATCTTCACTTGGGTCTACGGTTGGCCTGCTGCACAGCAAAGCTTGAGAACTGTTAATGCGATGCACTCTAGCTCTGTAAGCACGTAGAGCTGGTGGAGTCACCTGGCTTTAGAAGATCGGTGATGGGAAAGTGAGGCCGTGGACGCAGTCAACTTGTTGAAAGGAGTTGAGCCCCGAGGGAAGGACAGAGCAGCGTCATGTGCCTGAGGATGTGAATAGTCAGGTTCCTGTTCAGAAGCTTACGTGGGAGTGGAATGTGGTAGGCTGGCAAGTGGGAGGGGGACTGGCCAGCAAAACCCTATGAAGCCCTCTTAGTAATCATCGTGGAAAGGACAATACACCCCTGCCGTAGGAATAACAGGCAATTTACAAAAGAAATATCCAGTAAGTATCTGCAGATGGGTTCTCTCTTACTGGCAAAAAATGGAAGTGAGAATGAAATGCCATTTCTTGCCTGCCAAGTTGATGACTTTTTTTTTTTTTAAAAAAAAAGCAAAATAATACCCACTATTGATGAAGGTGCAGGAAAATTGAGGCTCTTGTGCCAGTGAGCATGTGTTGGAAAGGCTTTCCTAGAGGGCCGCTTGGCCTATGCCAGGCAGCCTGAAATATTCCTAGCTTTTGAGCCAGCAGTTACACTTCCAGAAATATGTCCCACGGAAATAGAGATGGAACGTTATGGGTGAAAGCCTAGGTTTTAAAGTAGGAAGGAAGGCTTATGGTTTCAAAGGTTGACTTTGGTAGTATGTGACTTGTATTAACATTAAACTCTCTAGGCCTCAATTTCCTCATCTGTAAAATGGGCTGTTGAAAGAATCGAAGGAAATAATGTCTCCTTAAAAAGTTCTTAGAGCCGTGCCTGGCCCTACTAAGTGGGTAGTAATTGAACTACTGCTTATTTTTATTATTTTGTTACTATATGTGCAGAAAAATATGTGAAGAGCTTATTGCTGTGCAGCGTAAACAGCAAAATATTAAGGATTGCTTAAATGTCCAGTAATTATGAATTATGCTGTGTCTGTAAGATGCAATGTAGCCATTAATTCTAACCTATGAAGAATATTTCATGTCCTGGGAACACTTCAATGCCTAAATTAAGTTAAAGGGGCAGTCCACTTAAGGAGCAGTGTGATCAGAGGTTGGTAAAGATCTGTAACTATAAACGTGAAGAAGGAAAAAACCTAAAAACTTCGTACCTCCCAGTGGCTCTCTGGCCAGTAATAACCTCGGTGGTTTTTATTTCAGATATTGAGTTTTTCTACAGATACCCCGAGTTTTTAAAAATAGTGTGTTCATACTGCTTTAGTCAGAAGACATTATTTAAAATAAGTCTTAACATCATGAAATGCCAGATTGAAACTCTCAACGGTCCAGATGGTACATTTTGCATCATTTCCTAACTTTTGCTCCACAGCCCAATAGGAGAAACGGAGAGATCAGAAATGGGATCTTTCAAGATGGATTTTTAGGAAATTGGAGTTGAAAAGTTTTGGGTGCTGGCACAGAAGACATTGAAGTAGTTGTTCACACTTAGGGGGAAGGTATCCAGTTTGCAGAGAAAGCACTGGAGGTTGGGCAAGGATGGAGGGGAAGAGGTACTTACCTGCCGGTAGGAGGGGCAGATGATCCAAGTGGAAAGTTCAAGGGACTGCATTTGCTGGAAGGAGGGGCTCCTTCACATCTGGGAGGGAGATCCATGCATTATGGTGAATAAATTCAGGTCAGGAGAGAACCATTCAGGCCAGTGATGGACAAAGGATACTGGCCTGTTGTTCTCAGGATATAGGGGAGAGGTCTCAGGGTAGACACTGAAGGAAGTACCTAAGTGTTGGATACAAATATTCATACAGCTGGTTAAAATGCCCCAAATTCTGGCCACCGCACCCCCCCCCCCTTTTTTTTTTAAAAGAAAAACACAGAATCAGTCAAAACTGAGTGGTTTCACTTTTCATTACAGTATTACGGGTTTGGTCGTTTTTGAACTTTGGGTGTGTCTGCATGCATAGTAACGAATCTGTTCCAGTAAATACCAGCTCCTCTCTCCTGACACCGACAGCCTGGCCTGTTAGATCTGGCTCTGCTGCGGATCTCCGGACTCTCTCCTCCTCCCCTGTGTGGCTCTGTCAGAGCCAGAATATCGCAGTAGTTGTGGATTCCCTGCAGAATGGACTGAGCTAGCAGTTTTCACTTCTAGGCTGATTTATGTTCACGCTGGAAAGAGCACAGATGCAGTTATTAGCAAACATGAAGCCCAGGGCCTGGACGATTCTCTGGGCCTTCCGGGCAGTGGTCCTCCCTGCAACACAGGAGACCTGTTCCAGCACGTGTGTGTTCCCTGATCTCGCCATAGTTACAGAATGATTCTCAAGGCTACAGGGAAATCGCTACCAAGAAGTTGGAATCACGCCTATTTACGGTTTAACACTTACTGACTTACACGCAGCAGCAATATACAAATACCGTTGTTGTGTAAAGCACAGAATGGAATTGGATATGATTCTTCAGTGGATTCCAGGCTAAACAGTTGAGGGTATTATTTCTTTGCCCCTTGAATGAGGTTTCTACTTATCTCCAAATCTAGGTTACCCTTGGCTCTCTCTCTTTTTTTTTTTCTTAGACCGTGGGGATAGTTTATTCATCATTGTGTATTTTGCTGATTTGCTTTAATCTACGTTAAGCAATGCCCACTCTCTGTAGGTTGCTGGATTTCTTGCTTTCCGTGGTGGCTATCCTTGTCATTATATTTAGAATTGCTCTTCACCAGGTTAGGGAAATCTGTCTTGATCAGGATGCCACAGTAAATAGGTTTCAGCATGTGTTACTTGAAATCCTGCCTGAATTAGAATGGCCATTTGTCGTCTCCAACCAGGGAGTTCTATCTGGAACCTTTTGGCTGAAGAAAGGGAAGACCAGTATTCTCTATCTGTCTGCACCTCCCCGTCGAAGCCTCCCTCCTGTCATGAAGCTGTGCCAGGAATGGATTTCAAATGAAGATAAGGGTGGATGATCAGGCTGGGTTGGCTGTTCATAGGTATTTTGGGAGATTCAACACATAGAGTTCCCACACTGGACAATATTTTTTCTTTTTCATTTAACATAATTTCAGATGTACAAGAAAGTTATAGAATAGAGAATTCTCACATATATTTCATCCTGTCCTCTCCCATATTATTAATAGCATTTCTCCCTTCTATCTGTGTGTTTGTTGTCATGCATGTTTGCACAGAGACATGCTCTCACACATGTATTTTCTAAGCAGTTTGAAAATGGAGACAGCATGCCCCTTTACCTCTAAATGGACCTGTGCCTATTTCTTAAAAACAAAGATACTCTCTTAATATAACCACACTGCAGTTATCAAAATTAGTAACTAACATTCATCCACCACTATTTCCCAATCTACAGACCTTAATCAGATTTTGCAAGTTGTCCCAACTGTGCCCTTTATTTGGGAAAAGTCCAGATTCTGTGTTTTGTTCATTGGTCACGTCTCTTTGGTCTGACTCTTTAATCTGAAACAGTGTGTCTTTCTGCCTCCTGACACTGAAATTTCTGAAGAGCCTCGGCCATTAGACTGTCCCCAGTTTGGATCTGTCTGCTGTTCTCTCGTGATTAGACTTGGGTTTTGCATTTTTGGCAGGCATGTCACGGAAGAGATGGCATGTTCTTAGTGCATCCTCTCAGGAGGCACAGGATAGCTACTCGTCTCATTCCTGGTGATCCTCACTTCGACCATGTGATGAAGGGAGGTGGTGCTGCCAGGCTTCTCCAGTGTAAAGTCACTGGTTTTTCCTTCTGTGATTAATAAGTGTCTTGTGGGGAGATTCTTCGAGACTGTAAATATTCTGTAACTACTCAAACTTTCGCCCACTGCTTTTAGTATTCATTGATTCTTTGCTGAATGGGTTACTACTATGATGATGGTTACCAGATGGTATTGTTCTAACTTTATCATTCCCTCTGTATTTGTTAGTGGGATTTCCACCCTAAGCAAGAACTCTGCTTTCTGCCACATTAAAAAAAAAATAAAGTATGGAATCATGGATTCTAATTTTATATATTGGGTTGTAATCCTTTACTCTCATGTAACTTTCTGGCTGAAATTGTCCCAGGCTCGGGCAGTGAGAGCCCCTGCAGATGCTCCTGGGCCTTTGGGCACACTCTTCGTTCACTCCTAGAGCACTTCCTTATGTCCTGGCTCAGAAAGGTGCTCCACACTCATCTTGCGCTCTCCCTGCCCCAGCCCCAAAATTGGCCGGCTCTCCAAAGAGACCTGCTTCCATTCAGAGGAGAAGGGTCGCACCAGACATTTCTTCAGTTTAGAGGAAAAGAAGGAATGTGTCCAGGGATCATTTATTTTTTTCCTCTCTCAAAGTGTTATCATTTCTCCAAACATGTAACTTTCCCCGTGGTCTTATTAAGCACCTGTTACATTGTGGATGTGAAAGAGGCAGAGATGAAGGAGGCATGGATCTTGCTCTCCAACTGCTCATGGCCTCGTGGCAGAAATAGACAAGTCAACACATCATCACAGCAGTGTGGTAACTCTACAACTGCAGTGTGTCACCGTATGCAAGACTGTGGGATCACAGAGGAGGAGGTTAAAGCTGATAAAGCTGACTGAATAACCCAGTGGGTCACCAGGAATGAATAGAATCTTCACCTTTCAAACGACCCAAGAGGCGGCCTGATGCGGAACCTCCTGGCCATAGCAAAATGCCCTTCTCCACGCATGAAACCAGGGTCAGCATTCGACTTGGGAACTCTAATTAATCCAGAGAAAGATTTTTGTTTATATTGAATTGAACTCTATTTTTTAAATAAATTGCCCCTCATTTACTCCTAGTTAAACCCTAAAGCTCAGTAGGAGACGTGGAACTAATCCTCATCGTATGTGGCAGGCAGGGCTTCGCGTGGTTGAAGGTGGTTGTCTTGCCCTGCAATGGGAACCTTGATTTTTTTTTTTTTTTTTTGCTCTTGAGCTGATCATGGTCAGCCATTCATTAGTCAGTACACCTCTTACCAGATTCCTCCACATGGCTTAAAACACTCTTCATGCAGTTAGAGAAAACGAGAGGGCTGTGATTCTGCTCAGTTGGAACAGATAGAGGCACCCCTGTAGCCCAGCGGCCACATCTCCGTCTTTGGCCATTGTGTCAGCTTCAGGCTGCCTCTGAATTTCTAGTGAAGGAACACCTCCAGGTATGTTTGTTTTTTGCATGAGCTCCTGTTAATCCAAGTCTCTTTAATTCGCTCTCTGTTTTACTGCTTGCTTGAACTTAAATACAAGGCTTCCTGTTTCTTTCAAAATTTCATCTTGTTTGTTTCAGCCCGTTGTTCCAACTTACCGAGATTTTTTTTAAAAAGTCTTGATTCCACCATTTAGCATGTTAGACCCCCTCAACTGATGTATGTGCTTGGTCTCATCCACCCCTAAGTGAAGGGAACCAGGGATAAGGCAGGACTTTAAGGCATGTCCCCAGACACATTGACCTTTGAGTGGGTACTTTAGGTAATAACATCTTCCAGCTATAAGAGCGGGCAGACTTTATTATCTGAAAGACATTTGGTCCCCTAGATACACAGAAATGATAAACTTTGGGATACGTTATTGAAATCAAAAAGGACCCTGTACTGCGTTTCTCAGATCGTTGAGTCTAAGTGAAGCTATTTTCCACTTTATTTTATGTGAATTTTCTTACTGAACCTACAGCTAATTGCTGAGTCCTCAGGACCTTTCCTCCCCGAGATGCTATTCAACAACTGTCGACTCTCTTCTAAAACTGTGAGGAACTTGCAGAATATAGTCTATAACACATCCTTTTAAATCTAATATATATATATACTTTATCCGAAATGACGATACACATCTTCCCTCCGCTTTCTCTTGTTTTATATTACTTTTGAGTGCTTTTTCGCCATTTAACATTATATTTATTTGTTTGCAGTCTTTCCCTACAAGAATGTAAGCTGATTCCTATTGTTGATTCTCTGAGCATCTGACACGTAATAGGTGGACAGTAAATGCTGAGTTAATGGATGAATACATTTTTTGATCTATAGTTTCTGGAACTGCCTTTTTTTTTTTTTTTCCTTCAAAGAAGTCAAGATAATGGGCCTCTTATTCCTTCTTTCCTGTGTGAAGATATCCAAGTAAGAGAGTGCATTTTGAACTCTCATCTCCTCTATCACTCCCAAGTTTAAAAAAAAAAAAAAAGAGCGAGAAATGTGTCTGTGAACTGGTAGTGTTCCTTTACACAGTCATCCTGATAACCCATGATCTTGGAACAGACCCTGGTACCTAAAGATTGAATGCAACTGTCAGATGTGCTGAAGTTCTCTTTGAGAAACAGACATTAACATAAAACAGAGAAGATGGGACTTCACCGGTGGTCCAATGGTTAAGCTTTGCACTCCCGATGCAAGGGGGTACAGGTTAGATCCCTGGATGGGGAACTAAGATTCCAAATGCCACATGGTGGGGCAAAAAAACAGAGAAATAACTAAAAAAAAAAGAGACAAGAAAACATAGTAGAATGGCTAAGAACACAGGCTCTACAGCCAGATTATGGTTTTGTCATTTAGGCTTTCATTTGTTATTTAACAAACATTATGTCATTTGTCATTTAGATCAAGCAACCTCAGTTTTCCCAGCCTCAAAATGGGGCAAAAAATAGCCCCCATCTTATGGAATGTTATAAGCATCCAGGTGGAGTTAGACCCACAGGCCTCACCATGATGCCACACTCAAGAAGTGATGGCTTCCCTTCAGATGGTTTTCATTTTGAAAAAGCTTTGGGGAAAAAAGGCGCAGAGTGGGACATGAAGTTGCCTATAACCTCATCCCCTAGCAGTTACCTCTGTAAAATTGTTTGACAGAAATCTCATGGATTTCCACATGCAGAACCTATATAGGCTTTGTTCACTCAGCATCCTGTGTGATCATTTCCCACCCACTCCTGTACATAGTTTCTTTTAAAAGTGATATTTTAAAACATCCTATGGAATGCTATGCGCTGTAATTTAGAAAATACCTCGCTTCTCCAGATTATTGCCATTTTTTTTTTTTTTTTTTCTGTTACACACATTGTGATGAATAATCTTCTATCTCTGTGAGTATCTTGGATTGTTTCCTGGAACGGGGTAATTGCTGAGTCAAAGGGCACGTGCGTTTTTGAGGTTTTTGACACCCACTGCCAAATCGCCTTCAGGAGGGTGGTGCTCACTGAAGTTCCCCTCCAGCAGAGCAGGGCACCCCCAGGAGCCCACCCATTCACTTCTCTCTGGTGAGGCTGCATGGGTTACTCACCGAGGCAACAGTTTCTCCCATCTCTGCTCTCTCTCTCTGTTTTTCTTTTCTTCCCCCCTTTGTTTCTTTTCTTGGTTTTCTGCCAGACAGCCTCTTGTGAAAGGACCGCCTAATTAACCCTGTGCTAATTAACAATTTAAAATTACACAGTGCGACTGTTGGTGTTTAATTCTCCAGGAGCTGGAGCAACAGCAGAGCCCCCTCCCCTCCCTCATAGCTGCAGCCCCTGTAACTTCACCAGCTTCCCTGTAACTGTGGCATGGAGTCCTGGCCTGTCTCCTTAAGGGAGAGTGATAAAGCTGTCACATCACGTCTTCTCAGTCGAAAGAGGGAGATGGATGACTTTGTTAATGGGGGGCCCCCCGGGATAACAGGGTGGAGTCTTACCATTTTTTAACCGTCTTTGAAAAATAAAAGACTGAGACTGGGGAAAATGCAGGGGTTTTACAGGTAGGTTCGAGGAAACTGTAACCTGTGAGAGGAGCAAGAATGGGGGAGGGGTTCCTGATGAAAATGTTAGAACTTTTCTCCACAGGAGGACTTCTCGAATGGCAGAGGAAGGCGCTCAGCAGAGAGAGTGCTAGGCCACTCCCGTTAACTCTCTTACTGAAGAGATGTGCTCTGTTGAAATCTAACTGAATTCTTAAAACCACCACCACCAAGAAAAAAAAACAACCCATGCTGAGTCCAACACTGGTGGTCTTGTGTTTAAAGGGGATTCGAGGGTACAAATGGCTGGAGAGAGAGGAGCAGGCGGCCAGAAGGGGTGAGGGTTTATGGTGTGTGAGCCAGCCCCAGCCATACTGAAGGATGAGGAAGGGGTGCAGAGCCGGGGTAGGGGGCTGCCTGTAAGAGCATGGGGACCTGCTGGGTTCCCAGGCTGCCCTCTATAACTGAAGATCATTGATTTTACGGGAAACCATGTTTACAGACAGAGTGCTGATCGACCTCGAGTTGACTTCTGCCTCCTTAAGTAAGAACTACCTTTTTCTTATTGACTGGCTGATAAACAGAGCGAAAGGAACTGCTGGCTGGGTGGGAGAGGGCCTGAGATCCTTGGGGCTCAAAGGTGGGGCAGCGTTAAGAGATTCCTGCATCTCTGTACTCTGGTCCCCTTCTGGCCCCTCCATCCCTGCACCTCCCAGGGACTGGTAGGTGCCCAAGACTGACCCTGCCTGGTTACCTGGCAGCATAGTAGGCTCCAAGCGCAGAGGAGCAGCGATCTGTCATAAAGCAGAGTGTCTCACTCAAGCTTCAGTAATGCACAGCCCATGGGGATGGTATTAAAAATGCAGATTCTCATCTGGGGTAGGGCTGACAGCCTGCATTTTTCACAGGCTCCCTGGCGAAGACAGGCTCTTTGGCCTCGAACCACACTTGGCTTAGCAAGGTGGCAAGAGCCGCCTGCTTACCCTGGCCAGCAGGCACTGACAGGAAGCCCAGAACAGGTGCTTGGGATCCCGAGCAGGCTCCGTCTTTCCCACCAGCATCTCAGTGGGCTGTTGCCCCCTTGCGAATGATGGGTCCCCTATGTGTGCCCCCTCATGGGGCAAGTGTCACCTGCTGCCACAGATATCTGTCTTTGCCCACAAGGTCATCTTTTCTTGACATCTTTTGCTGAGGAATAGAAAATAAAGTTGGGTGACTTTTTAAAAGTCCCAGTCCCTTAACCAGATGATTTGTGGAGGAGGAGGAGGAGGAGGAAGAAGAGAGCAGAGCAAGAAAAGCCCACCAATTAATTGGTAAACGCTTTGTAGGTTTCTCAGCCCAGTCCAGGCTGGAGAAGAGATTGGCTTTGCTGTCAATACACAAGTCCCTGGTGAAGCATCAAAGCTGTTCTCCTTTATCAATCGTGGCCTCCCTTTCCCGCATGTTCCTGTAACTTACCAAGCATTTATTACATTGATTTTACAATCGGGCTGTTAACCCTCCCGCCTCTTCAGGCCTGCCAACCTTTTTGGCCCAAGCTGTCAATCATATATCATCCAGCCAATCACACGCGTCCTTAGGGAAGAGCCACCCTGGATTCTCACCTGTATCCCAACTGAGCCTTGTGAGGATGTCTCATCGCATTTGCTGTTTGGTTTGGTTTAGTGTAGTTGTGTTTGTTTAAAATCAATATTTCTTTTCTAAGGCACATGAAACTTTGTTGTAATGGAATTTGAGGTTATAAGCTAAGAGCTGGTGTGTGTGCACATGCGTGCTTGTGTGTTAACAAAATATGACATGTTCTTCCAAAAAGTTGTTTCTCCTGAAACTTCCGGTAAACCTGCTTTCCCCATCTTTTCCCGAGAGGGAGCTATTGGTTCACTGTGCAGTTGAGAATCAAGCAATGAAAAAAAGAATGGGAAGATGGAGGCGGGGGTTGGGGGGAACAAACCCAGCCAAAACCTTCATCCACTGTGTGTGAATGAGATGGTGGGTGGAGAAGCAGCCAAGTGTTCTCCAGGAAGGAGGCGTGGCAGGGAGGGTGGCCTGGGATTCACAGTGAGCACTTTGAAAACCTTGCGAGGCGCTGAGTTGCCTGTAGGAGCGGGGCCAGACAGAAGAAACGCTCCTGTGATGATGTTGCCACAGGAGCAGAGCAGAGGCAAGCGATCTAATGTCTCCCTCCCCAGGGACATGAGGTCTCAGAGGGCAGATTGAGCTCAGTGGCACTTTGGAGTCGGAAACGGAAAAGCCCCAGGGCTGAAGGACAGCTGCTTGGGTAACGACTAATAAGTAAGAGGCAGGTGTGGAACTGGGGCTGGCGGAGCCCAGCTGCCATCTCGGCTCGCTGTGAGATCCTTGACAGCAGAACCCACCCAGTCAGTGGTGAACATGCTCCATCCAGGCAGGGCGAGATCCTCCCTGCTGGCGGCAGACTCAGCCCACCGAGAGTCTGGGTGGATCTTCCTAGAAACATCACGCTCATGTTTTGCACCTCTGTATTTTGAGTCTGAAGCCAGCTGAGTCACAAGCGTGTTCTGTGGGTTGCGGGGAGGAGATGGGAATTGAGAATGCTACCTTTCTTAGTGTCCCGGTGGCACTGGAGTTATTTTTTAGATCTAGGGCCTCAGTTTTACTACTTGTAAAATGAGACAGTGTTTTCAAGACTGGGACAGGGTGACTGCAGCCACGGGGCCTTTGAGGGGCTTCACAGAGCTTGCCCAGGCCCGCACACTTGCCCTTGACCCCTGCAGCCCTCAAACACTTCTCTGTGAATTTCTCAAACTAAAAATGTGGTCAGTAAGAGCAAGGGCACAACTTCGCTTCTAAATCAAATGGCATGTCCCCGCCCAGGTTCATCATCCTTTCTCTAGGGCTGCAAAGTTGTCTTTCTCCTGTCTTTCTGTCTGTCCCAGGTGTTCCCCTGGCCCACAGACAGTGTGGGCAACGGGGGTGGCTTTGTGTTGCCATCTGTGTGTGGTGGGGCCACCGTTCTGTGTCCCGGCAAGTGGAAAACAAGCCTCGTCCTGACCCCTGCCTGATCGCCGGGCCCTGACTCTTTAACGCTGTGCTTGCAAAGATCTCAAATTCACACTGGTCTCCAGGGGTGCAGCAGCTGACAGTCTGAAGACAGAAAGGGCTTCTCCTGACGCCCCTTTCCCCGACCCCCCCTCCTCCTGTGACACCCAGGGGCACCGCCCGCCCGCTATGCCTGGACGGGGTGGGGCGACGGCCTGGGGTCCCTGCTGCCCCGCCGTCTCTGCTGTGGGTGTGGAAGACAGAAGCCTGCCAGGGCAGAGTGCTCTGTGCAGGACCTTAGCCTCGGCCCTCCTAACCTCTTTCCTTTTCTCTCTCTCTTCCCCCTTCTCTCCCTCCTCTCCCCCTTGCCTCCGCCCTTCAGGTCCGATCCGTACTGGGTGCAATGAAAGCTCCACGCAGGCCTTACCATGGAAGGCTGTGACTCGCCCGTCGTCTCGGGGAAGGACAATGGGTGCGGTATCCCTCAGCACCAGCAATGGACTGAACTCAGCAGCACCCACCTCCCCGACAAACCCAGTAGCATGGAGCAGCCCGCAAGCGAGAGCCACGGGCCCCTGGACGGCCTGAGGGCCCCCTTCAATGAGCGCCTCGCGGAGAGCACCGCCCCGGCCGGGCCCGCCGCCGAGCCCGCCGCCGCCGCCGCCAAGGAGGTCAGCTGCAACGAGTGCTCGGCCTCCTTCGCCAGCCTGCAGAGCTACATGGAGCACCACTGCCCCTGCGCCCGCCCGCCGCCGCCGCGGGAGGAGAGCGGCAGCGACAGCAGCGAGGAGGGGGACGAGGAGAGCGACGTGGAGAACCTGGCCGGGGAGATCGTGTTCCAGCCCGACGGCTCGGCGTACATCGTGGAGAGTCTGAGCCAGCTGACCCAGGCCGGGGGCGGCGGGCCCGGCCCGTCGCTCTTCCTGAGCTCCCTCCCCTCGGCCGCCCCCGCGGGGGGCAAGCAAGGGGACCCTTCCTGTGCGGCACCCGGCTACCCCCAGATCATCAACACTTTCCACATAGCCTCATCCTTCGGGAAGTGGTTTGAGGGCCCAGACCAGGCTTTCCCGAATACCTCAGCCCTGGCGGGGCTCAGCCCCGTCCTGCACAGCTTCCGCGTATTCGACGTGCGACACAAAAGCAACAAGGATTACCTAAACAGCGACGGCTCTGCCAAAAGCTCCTGCGTATCCAAAGATGCCCCCAACAACGTGGACCTGTCCAAGTTCGACGGCTTCGTGCTCTACGGCAAGAGGAAGCCCATCCTGATGTGTTTCCTGTGCAAGCTCTCCTTCGGGTACGTCCGTTCCTTTGTGACCCACGCGGTGCACGACCACCGAATGACCCTGAGTGAAGAGGAGCGGAAGATTCTTAGCAATAAGAACATCTCCGCCATCATCCAAGGGATCGGCAAAGACAAGGAACCCCTTGTAAGTTTTCTGGAACCAAAAAACAAAAACTTTCAACTCCCTTTAGTTTCCACCGCTAACCTCATAGGCCCTGGACACAGTTTTTATGGGAAATTCAGTGGCATTCGAATGGAAGGGGAGGAGGCTCTCCCCGCTGGCCCCACCGCTGGCCCCGAGCAGCCCCAGGCGGGTCTCCTGACCCCCAGCACCCTCCTGAACCTTGGCGGGCTCACCAGCTCCGTCCTGAAGACCCCCATTACCTCAGTCCCCCTGGGGCCTCTGGCCTCCAGTCCTACCAAATCCTCAGAGGGCAAGGACTCCGGGGCAGCAGAAGGAGAGAAGCAAGAAGTGGGTGATCCAGACTGTTTCTCGGAGAAGGCAGAGCCCGCGGAGGAGGAGGCAGAGGAGGAGGAAGAGGAAGAGGAGGCGGAGGAAGAGGAGGAGGAGGAGGAAGAAGAGGAGGAAGAAGAGGAGGAGGAGGGCTGCAAAGGACTCTTTCCAAGCGAGCTGGATGACGAGCTGGAGGACAGGCCCCCCGAGGAGTCTGGGGCCTCGGCAGGTAGTAGCAGCAGAAAGGACCTTGCTCTCTCAAACCAAAGCATTTCTAACTCCCCCTTAATGCCTAATGTGCTCCAGACCCTGTCGAGGGGCGCAGCTTCTACTAGTTCTAATTCCGCTTCTTCCTTTGTTGTCTTTGATGGTGCGAACAGGAGGAATCGTTTAAGCTTTAACAGTGAGGGCGTCAGGGCCAACGTGGCAGAGGGCGGCAGGAGGCTGGACTTTGCTGATGAAAGTGCCAATAAAGACAATGCCACAGCACCAGAACCAAATGAAAGCACAGAGGGGGACGAGGGGGGCTTCGTCCCCCATCACCAGCACGCTGGCTCCCTCTGCGAGCTCGGGGTGGGGGAGTGCCCCTCGGGGAGCGGCGTGGAGTGCCCCAAATGCGACACGGTCCTGGGCTCCTCCCGCTCGCTGGGCGGCCACATGACCATGATGCATTCTCGCAACTCGTGCAAGACACTCAAGTGCCCCAAGTGCAACTGGCACTACAAGTACCAGCAGACGCTGGAGGCGCACATGAAGGAGAAGCACCCGGAGCCGGGGGGCTCCTGCGTCTACTGCAAGAGCGGGCAGCCCCACCCCCGGCTGGCACGAGGCGAGAGCTACACGTGCGGTTACAAGCCTTTCCGCTGCGAGGTGTGTAACTACTCCACAACGACCAAAGGCAACCTCAGTATCCATATGCAGTCCGACAAGCATCTCAACAACATGCAGAACCTACAGAATGGCGGGGGGGAGCAGGTGTTCAGCCACACGGCTGGGGCGGCGGCGGCCGCAGCTGCAGCGGCCGCTGCCGCGGCCAACATGGGCAGCTCCTGTGGGGCCCCCTCACCCACCAAACCAAAAACCAAGCCCACCTGGCGGTGCGAGGTGTGCGACTACGAGACCAACGTGGCCCGGAACCTGCGCATCCACATGACGAGCGAGAAGCACATGCATAATATGGTGCTGCTGCAGCAGGGCATGACGCAGGTCCGGCACGGCCGCCACCTGGGCCTGGGCGGCCTGCCCGCCCCCGCCGAGGCCGAGCTCTACCAGTACTACCTGGCCCAGAGCGCCAGCCTGCCCGGCCTGAAGGTGGACGGCGCGGCCCCGGACGCCCCGTTCGTGATGAGCGGCTTCCAGCTGGACCCCGCCGGGCCCGTGGCCGCCATGACGCCTGCTCTAGGTGAGGCTGCCCCGTGTGTGTCTGTCCTGAGCGATGGGAGTGAGACCGGGGAGGACGTGTGCGCGGGCCAAGGTCCCCGCCGACTCTCTCGAGTCCCATGGATTTCGTGAACCTTTGCTGTCTTGAGAGTCGTTCTGCGCTCTGCTGGAGCATCCAGTCATCACATCTCTTTTTGGTTCTCTAGAATCCCCTGAACTCTTGTGTGGAGCCCGTGGACAGTGGTTTGGGTTCAACATGAGACACAGGTGCCCTCCGGCTCCACCGAAGTGTCGTGAAGTTTTGAGTGTTTCCTCTAGTATTTGCCTCTGGGTCAGCTTTCCTTCCTGTTCTCGTCTCCCCCCTTTATCTGTCCCTTTCTTGACTTGAAAAATCACCACAATTCCCCTCTACTTGCGGGTTTTGTCAAACAGTTATTGAGATGTACAGGAACGTGTTGCTGTAGTTTTCAGTAGGGACAGCCACGTCTGAAAGAGGATCCGAGAACTGTGGTGTAACCTATTTACATAAGCCGGGTCTGGTTGTGAGCAGACCAGGAGCCACCCAGATAAGTCTCCCAAAGTTCTCCAGTGTTGTTACTGGGATCTTGATGCTTTAAAGAGGTGGGTTCTTTTTATTACCTTGTGTGAGTTGCCAGTGATTAGTATAGTTGGGAATCGGGTGACCAGGGGGACACCGTGAGGAGAGATGTGATAGATGAGTAACATGTAAGTTCTAAAACTGCACATTAAAGAAAGCCTGATTCTAGTGTCAGATCCTTGTTAACGGAGCCTTTGTTGCCATGGAGTACATGGCTTCATGTTGGAAAACTGTCTTACCCGTTGGCTTCATTGAGCCAGAATGGGACCAAGAGGACAGGATTTGGATGCCAAAAGCCCCAACTCTTCATGTAAAAAGAACCGTGACCACTTCTAGGGAAGAGCTTCTATAGCAAGCAAATGTACAAACCAGTTTCTCGAGCGCCAGCGTGGTGGTCGGGCCCCGCCTGCCCCAACTACACACGCCTGGGTTCCCTGACCCAGCTAACCTCTTGAGACCAGCAGTGATGTCCTGAATGACACACGACCCCCTTACTGACGTGGGAGTAAGTCGTGCTTGGCAACAGAGCATGAGCAAGCACCTTTATCTTACAATGGCTCAGGTTCACACAGAGGGCTAAACCTCCCCAGTGGGCACATCTTTATTTGTGCGGTCTTTCAGTGTTGATTGCTACGGATGAGTTGTATTTCACGGCATCTAATTTGTTTTTCCTGCCGTGCATTTAAATTTGAATCCTGGCAATTTTAATCTTGTTCTCCATTTTGGAGCACTGAGTGGTTGGTCCTTTCTTACCACGCAGTTTGAGGATGTTTTACCCACTGGTCAATCACGGATGCACAGGGATCAGTCATTCTGTTTGTCTGAAGAGTGACCGTGGGGGTTGCGCACCTATGAGTGGCATCGGTACTCACGAAGACTGTCCTGCTTCTAAAGCCTGTGGGGGGTGGGGTTTTCTTCCTCTGGAGATTTAGAATCTTGGGGAAGCAGGTGTTGGAGTAAATCAAATATAATGTAAGTGAAACGAAGACACAGGAAATGTATGGGTTCATACTGGGTCAAAGTGAAGACTTTTTAATTACCTTGAAAACCAGTAATCCTGACTGCGGCTTGAATTGAGTGGTAGATAAATGGCTTGCTTTTAGCACCCACTGTCTGTGAGTCTGCGGGACACTGTGCATCATGAGCAGAGGGCAGATGTGAAAGATATGAAATGGGTCCTTGAGTTCTGCACATACATAGAAGATCCGGACTTTATTTCTTAAAAGAATAGTGTTCTTCCTGCTAAAGACTTATCCAGGTAGTCAACGGAGGGCCCTTGAATTTCCAGCATCACTGCTTGTGCCGGCCTGAAGCCACGAGCGCTGTTGAGATGAGGGTGAGAGTGACAAAAATACTTGACGCCAGAAGCCTGCGTGCCTGTGGGAGTGATAGAATGTGTCCACCCGGACCCGTTATTTCAGTCGTGGGACCTCAGCGGAAGGCAGCGTAGGCCAATAGAAAGAGCGTAGCTTTCAGTCCCGCGTGCAGCCCGGCTGACGGGTCCCTAGGCGCGCTGGGAGAAGGCTGTGGGCGTTGTGAGGCATTACTGGGCTCTGCAGGGGGACGTGGCGGTTGTGAACGACACCCCTGCTCGCATAAGTCAGTGCTCTCTTCCTCCCTTTGATGGAACCTCCACTGATCCTGGGGACGTGTGCGTTCTAGACTCTGTCAAGGGAAAGCTCGGCGTCATTGGTCTGGTCTGCTTGAATTCGCGCCACCCTGTAGGTGAGATGTTAGGCTTGCGTCCAGATGACCATCCTTCCAGACATCTGTCTGCATTATAGTCTAGCACAGCGTGGAGAAATGGGTGGCTCGCCAGGCACCTACGTGTTTCCTAAGTAGCCAGCTGGCCATGGGACATTTGCACCAGGTTTAAGAACTCCTCTGATTCTGCTTTTGATTGTAGGAGGTGTCTTTTAGTCCCTGTGTCTCTCTGAGAATGTGCTCAGGGCGGAACTCTGTGCCAGGGTGTCAGTCTCCAGCCTTAAAATTAAATGTGGCGGGCTATGGGGTCCTCTCCAAGACCATCCATCCGGCGTGACTCAAGAGTAGGCACTGGCTAAGTTCTCAGTGTGCGCTCTCTCCCCCCACCTGACCTGCCTGTGAATTGGGTGAGGTTCCTCCACTTCTTGGGGACTGAATTTGTTCCTTCCAGCCCAGTGGATGTGTGGGAGCCCAAGCCCTGTGTGTGGTTCTCCAGGGTATAGTTCTCAGAGCGAGTTTTGGCTTGCCCATCACCCCCATTTCACTGCTTCTCTGCTTCTGTCTTGGATTTCCATTTCATTTTTACAGCTTGGGATGGAAACAGGGACTTAATTCGTTTGTGTGTTCTGAGGACTTCTCACTCTCACTCAGGCACCCAGCAAGTGACAGCTGAATTTCTCTTTGGTGCGGTATTGATGTGTTGAGGTTAAATTTTAAAACTGAAGAAGATTTGATGCTTCAGGTGGTCGGCATCAGAAACAAATATATGTTTGCTCCTTGTCTTACCCTCCGGGCAGTTTCTGCTTTCACTGAACATCGAATGTGTTTTGTGGTTGCTGCCTGGCCTGCATCCCTATTAAGGGATGGAGCTTTTAGGCTTTTTTTCCCCCATCTCTTTTTCTCTCTTGTCCTAAGAAGAATGTCATAGCTATGGCTCTCTCACCAGGGGAGATGGCAGGAGAGAAGACAGGCAGAAAGCTTCCCAAGTCTTCCTGCACGTGTATGCAAAAGATTTCTGTGGCTTGCTAGACTGTCCGCAGGCTTCAAATCCTGCCACTCTGCTCAGTCGAGTCTGGACTGAGCTCCTCACTGAGAGTACCTCATACAGCAGAAATAAGAAAAAAACAATTTTTAAATAGTAACATCTTTTCTTTGATTAGCTACTAAGTTGGATTCTAATCAGTCATCAAAACAAAAACAAAAAACCTTCAGCCCAGCCACATGTGAAAGGTCAGGTTTAAATATCAGTTGGGGAGTGGCACGGGGAGACATAGCTCGAGTGTGTGTGTGTTTAGGGGAGAAGCAAAAAATAGAAGCCGACACTCGGCATTCTGCTTGACTGTAGGCTTCTAGGTAATGGAGGGAAGGCTGCTCTTTCCAAGGCTTTCTCGTGACAGAAATAAGAGCTCACAGTATTAGCGCTAGTGAGTGAGAGCCGGCCCTCGGTTTATGCAGGGCCATGATGGACTGAGAAAGAGCTGGGGTGGAGAGGGAGGAGCAGAGCCGTCTCAGACCCCGTTTTTTCCAGGGCTGTGAGCTGACCTTTGCGTTTCACTGCTCATCTCCACCCAACTTGCCAAACCTGTAACATTTTGGCTGCTCTGTACCCTGGCTGGCATGGCAGATTTTTGGGCCCCTGTGTGGAGGGCTGGGTACTCTCTAGAGGTTCAGCAAGGAGAAGATTGGATCCTTGTCCTAAAGAGGCTGCACCTGTATTGAATGGCTGAGATAAGGCCAGAGGGGAACGTGACAGGTCCCAGAGTAGACTTACGTTCCACGCCGTGTGGGGGCTCATGGACAGGAAATGATTGTACTCTTGGGGAGATGTGGGAAGAGCCAGCGCCTCTGACAGGCAGCTGTGCTCAGGAATAAGATCATTCTGGAAATCTCAGATTTAGAGCTGCGCTGTCCACTACAGTAGCCACTGACCTAACTGTAAATGAAGTAAAAATGAAAAAATGCAGCTCCCCAGCTCTATCCTAGCCACGTGTCAGGTGTCCCATAGCCACGTGACTAGTGACTTTCACATTGGACGGTCCAGATACCCAGAGTTTCCTTCTTCACAAAAAGTTCTGCTAGGCAGTGCTGCTGCTCAGCCCAATTCTGATTCACCGTGAAGGCTTGGGGGTCTTAGAATGCAGCTATGACTCAGTTTGGGGTCTGAAGCCTCAGATTCTCCTACGTCCAGTGAGTGATGGCTTTTATGTCTGTCTTGGATCTGAGTGAGGAGCTGAATTCAAACATTCAAGAGATTATATGGTTCCTGCCTTCTTCTAGGCATTCTTTTACAAAAGAATAAAACAAACATAACAACACAACCTTCCGCACATTTCAGAATGTCCATGAGAGAGATCTGACCACATCAAGCTGATTTTCGTTGTAAATTTCCGCAGTGGATAGCACCTTGTGATGCTTGAAATGTGATCTTTTTGTCTGCTGGAACCTGGGTCAGGGATGGTGGAGGGTGGGCAGGGGCTCAGGTAGGAACACTGCGAGCCCGGCCTCTGATTCTCTCCCTTCTCTTTCCCCACAGTGGGCGGTGAAATCCCCCTAGACATGCGGCTTGGGGGCGGGCAGCTGGTGTCGGAGGAGCTGATGAACCTGGGCGAGAGCTTCATCCAGACCAACGACCCGTCGCTCAAGCTCTTCCAGTGCGCCGTCTGCAACAAGTTCACCACGGACACCCTGGACCTGCTGGGGCTGCACATGAACGTGGAGCGCAGCCTCCCGGAGGAGGAGTGGAAGGCAGTGATGGGGGACTCGTACCAGTGCAAGCTCTGCCGCTACAACACCCAGCTCAAGGCAAACTTCCAGCTGCACTGCAAGACGGACAAGCACGTCCAGAAGTACCAGCTGGTGGCCCACATCAAGGAGGGCGGCAAGGCCAACGAGTGGCGGCTCAAGTGCGTGGCCATCGGCAACCCCGTGCACCTCAAGTGCAACGCCTGTGACTACTACACCAACAGCTTGGAGAAGCTGCGGCTGCACACGGTCAACTCCAGGCATGAGGCCAGCCTGAAGCTGTACAAGGTAAGCCCCGGACTGTCTCTGGAAGGAGCGGAGCAGATCCCCTGGGTGACCTGAAGGCTGGGGGCAGACGGACACTTCGTGCCATTAACTGGAGGGACTGGCTGGTACCCTGGCATTGAGAGGGGAGCTGGTGACATGGTGGAGGGCTTCAGCTGGGAACTGAAGGATCTCTCTGCAGGGTGCCTCATTTGGGGGCCAGGTTGTAGTTACAGCAGCCCAATACTATGCATTGTTCCACCTACCTTCCTTAGAACTGACTTCTTTCCTAACTCACCATTGCCATTTCCCTAGTTCCCCCTTTCCCTTTGTGCTCCTGTGTTTCCCTGCAGGCTTTCTGTTCTCCTTTTCCATCTGGTTATTCCCCCGTTTTTAGCCTCTGTGCCCTGAATGCCCCCTGGGGTGCTTTGTTTATTTGTTCATTCATTCATTCATTCAAGAGATACATGTTGAACCCCTCCCATAACCCAGGCCCTGTTCTGAGCCTGCATCCATGCACAAGGCAGACAAAAAGTCCCTGCCCTCCCAGAGTGTCCATTCTTTTGGGGGATGGGTGATAGACACAGTAAATAAATTATATGGTAGGCTAGAAGGTGGTGAGTGCTATGGGGAAAAACACGGTCAAATGAGGGGCCCCTTTTTTCTTTTTTCCCGTTTGCTGTGTTCTATGCCTCTGTTCTCTTCCTCGTATTTTCATTTATTTTTTTTTTTTTTTTGCTGGGCTTCTGCCTTCCTCCTCCTCCTAAGTCCTCTCCACCTCTCATTCCTTCAAATCCCTCCTTCCTCACCCCAGCCCTCCTTTCTCACCCCTCCCTGCCCTCTTCCTTCTTCCCCTCAGTCCATAGACGGTAACGAGGAGGAGGTGCTCGGATACTGTAATAGTCCTTCCACTTGCACGGCAGAATTGCTCCAGACGTTTCTATTGATTTTCACTGGACTTAAAGCCTCACCTTTTTCTCTAATCATCCCATAATGGCTTTAGTATGAACAATCAGGTACAAATCGCCATAAATCTGCCCAGCCTCCCTCCACGTCCCTTCCACGCCCTCTCCCTATCTCTCCGTTTCCCTCCCTCTTGTTATCAGCCTCCCCACTTTCATTCACACGGATTCCCACATCTGTGGGCCAGGTTGCCCCTTACCCTGAGCTCCCTGAATCCCCTCTCTGCTTATAGTGATTTTAAACGGAGACTCCAAATAAGGAAGACGCTGACCCTGTCCCCACATCAGCCTCTGCTGAGACTGAAAAGTGCGGTTCATTTCACAGTTGCTCATTCTCAGCTTGTCTAGAGGCCTGGCTGGATGGGTGAGGAACCATTTTCGGGAAAGGAGGAGAAAGCAGGCACAAGGTGGTGGGGATAGAATGTTCTGGAATTGACTGCTGACTCAGGCATGAATGGGCTCAAGCGGTGCAGAGGGGAGGGTCTAGACACCAGACAGCCAAGCCCGCCCTGTTCTCCGTGAGCTGGACCCTCACTGGTTGGCTTCCCTGGGTGCCACCCTTGGAAAGAGAGGCTCCTGGCCATCAGTTTAGATCGGAGGTTCTTACTGGCCACAGGGTGGTGCTGGTGTGGTCGTGAAAACCTGATGGAGATACCCATGGGAAAAGAAAAAAAGAGTTTCTAAACGACCCAACTGAGCGAAAATTAGTACGAAGGACTCGGTGCGGCCCTGGAAGGTCGTATGCAGCTTTGAATGCGGTCCTTTAGAGGGGGCATGAAGCTGGCCTCTTCCATCCAAGGAGAAACATTGCCTTTTAGGTTATAGCGTGTGTGGGGTGGTCATTAACTGTCCACACTGGGGCCTCCAGTAAGAGCAGCCTTGGGTTTGCTTCCTTCCAAAGGGCCTGGCACTTGGGGGATTCGCTGACTGCATCCCTTGCTGGTCCCCACTCCTTGTCCTCTGGGCACACCTTGAGAATCGGGTAGAGGTGGTGTTCAGGGCAGGTGTGAGGGAAGCGACTGGAGCGTCACCCTTTGTGCTTTGCTTAGCTAGCCCCGAACGCTCATCCTCCCCTGCCGTAGTTCTCTCATCTTTTTCCCTTAGTAAAGATGGAGGAGTCTCCTGCTCAGAAAAGGCAGCGTTGCAGAAGTGAAGATGTGGGAATGCAGGGTGGGATGCGGGGACCAGTGCTCGGAGGAGAGGTGCCCAGGCAGTGTGGATGGCTGGCACCCGCCAGGGGTGATCTCCACCCACATTCAGGACAGAATTCCCTGGGTCAGGAGCCGAAGGTTGTTAGTCTGGTCTCATTAGCTTGGGTAACAAATGTCCCCGTGACTCTGCCATGGGGGGCGGGGAGCTCTCCCACCCACTCCCAGATGTGACCCAGAATCTTACCATTTCAGTGCCTGCCTCAAGGCCTTTCTGCCCCGCGATGTGACTGAGATAAACTTCTCTCGCCACCGAGGGGGTCCCTAGCACAGGGTCTTGTCAGACCTGGGATTTCGGGTGGGGATCGGAGGTGGTTCGAGAGTCAGCTTTTCTGTAGGCCCTGGTGTGGCCTGTGGTAAATGGAGATTGATTGCATGTTATTTTTCCTCTTGCTAATGTAATCCATTAGCCCAGCACATGCATAATCAGTTTAGAGCACAGTTAACTGGGTATAATCGAGTTCTTTACTGTCTGCTAGAGAAACAGCTCCAGATGCTGCTGACCCGGGGAGGGCCCCCAGCTTCTCACACACGGCCCTCCTCACTGCCCCCTTCCCCATGGCCCGCCCTCGCCCCTGCCCCGCCCCCCTGCCGCACCCCATCTTGGTTCCCTGGCAGATTGCTCGTGGATCCGTCAAGGAGATGCCCACACTTGCCTTCTGCTGCATCTGCTCCAGTGGCCGTGATGGCTTCGACTTCCTCGCGGGTCTCCCACCCTCTCCTCTTCCTTTTCCCTGCTTGAGGAGGCAGACCAGCAGTCTCAGGGGCACCAGCAGAAGTGTGGCTTTCCGGTCTGTCACTAGGTCTCAGACAGGTCCAGAGTCTCTCCCTCTTGGTGTCATAAATCCCGGCGCGTATGTTGCTGGATTAGGAGTGAGCCGTCTGAAAGCATGAGATAATTTCTTATCCGGACACAGGAGAGGGTTGGGCTGATCAGCAGAATGGGGAAACTGGTGATTCTATCTCTCTTGCCTGGGACTGTCTGGTTAGTTTGGATTATTGTGTGAGAGTGGTTTTTAAATCAAGATTAATGTTCATCGACTTCTTTATGCCTCCTGGAAGTGAAAGAAAGTAGAGTTCAGGTGGAGCGCCCCTGGCATCAGATGGAAGCTGTTTCCATTTCTGCTTGGATCCCAGGTTAATTTTCTGAGATGCTTGTGATTGAATTCCTCAAGTCTTTAAATACATTAAGTCCTCCTACATATAAACAAGTTCCACTCTGAGAGGGTGTGTGTAAGTCCAACCAGGTTAGCCTAGGTACCCAGCTAACACAACTGGTGATATAGTACTGTACTGTAATAGGTTTATAATACTTTTCACGCAAACATTAATAATACGTTTTTTAAAAAACACAAGAATAAAACAGTTTTAATCCTACAGTACAGTATTCTATACTATAAGCTGTAACAGTTTACTATTACAGTGCACCATCTGGCACACAGGGCCGGGCGTCGAGTGAACAGGCAGGAAGAGTTACTGATGGAGGGGGGAGAGGAGGCGGGAGGTGGTAGAGCTGAAGGATTGTCAGCAATAGGCGACGGAGGGCCGGCTGCAGTTTCCCTCACGCCTGGCCTTGGTGGAATGCACGTTCATGTCTTTGAAAGTTCACGACTTGAAGGTTCGTGCGTAGTGGACTTACTGTCGTGGTGGCCCTGGTCCAGCCCCTAGTGGTCGTATATCCATACCCTCACGGCTGCCATCACGAGCACTGTGATTGAGCGACGCTGTGATGCAGCGGGAAGACCAGGGACCCCAGTCAGGCTTAGAAGCCGAACTCTTTGTTGTTTTTTTCTTTCTTTTTTTTTTTTTGTCTATAGCGATTCATCAGAGCCAGAATGGAAGCGTGTTGTGGGTAAGATGCTTGTCTCTCATGAGGGCTTGAGGTCTGGAAGGGGAATTCTGTACCTGACTGCTGTCCCACATAAATGTTTTCACTTTTCTCCTGGAGGACCTGCTCCTGGGCCCCAATCTCCAATTCCTTCCCCCTACAGCAATGCAGGGTGCCCTTGCTTGTCTTAAATAGTGGTGGTGGTGGGGGGGGTGCAGCAGGTACTGATAACGCCTGCCCTCCAGTCTCCTCTGTGCTAAGCAGATCATGAGCCAGGGAGTGGGTTCAGGGCTCACATGAGCCCTTCTGTATTTATCTGGACTTCCCTGCTGTCCCTGGCAAGCTCTCTGAACATTGAAGTGTTTTCTGCTTGGGGGAGGAAGGTGCCGAAAGGGCAGCTGGAGATCAGTGCACACCTGCCAACTATCAGAGTCTGGCTTTCACTTTGATGTTTTTCTTCACCTGAGAGTCATTGGGATGGAAATCCATCAACTTGAGCAGATAGATTAAGACCCCCACCAGAATCTGTTACTCCAACAGTTCCCAGCTGACTTTCCTTTGATTGGGCCCAGCCCCAAGTTTTCATATTAATCTTAAGTTGTACACAAAGAAGCTTGTCTTCGCTCAGAGTTGAGTCTGGACCCCATGTGGGTTGTGTAGGGTCCCCCAGGCAAACCGAGGGGGAGACACCAAGTCTCTTTGGCCTAAACAAAGAAGTAGAGTGTGGAACCAATTGACTGAAAGATAGGTACCTAGATTCTCTACATAGTGGACTTCGATGCTGTTCAGATTATTTGAGGTAGAAGGAAGGAAGAAACCCTCTGCCAGACTCTGCATTACTTTGGGATCTGTCTTCCCAGTTATTTCCCTGACGTGTAAGAAACTCAGGGTTCACTCTCCCAGCAGGGCAGTAAGTTCACCAAAGGATGGATGGACAGATCAGATGTACAAGTTAGACAAAGAGATTTGGGCTGAAGGTTGCATTCTTCATGCCCTTTTATGGGTGCACAGCATAGGGGGTCTTAGGCACGCAGCTGCACACTTTGTGCCCACACATGGTGACTGGCAGCCTTTGTCCTGCTTGGGAAGCAAAAAGCTGCCCCTCCCGCCTCACTCCTCCTCCTCGCCGCCCTGATGTGGCTTCGCATCTGAAGCCCTGCTACAGGTGTCATCTGGTTTACATCGTCACTCTGGAACCAGTTTCCTTAAACCTTGTTTTCTCATTAGGGCGACTGTTTATTTATTTATTTATTTTAAGTGCATACCTCTGCCTTCTTCTCTCTATACTTTGGTGCCTTCAACCAAAAATGAAAGGCGGGGAGTGTTTTCCTGTGGCTGATTTAGAAGGTGTGAAAGGCCAGATGTTTTGGTAAATCTTAGCACATTTCGCCTTCATGCCTTCCATCTCCCAGCACACCCGGGGGTCTGAAGTTCATTTCCCTCACTTGATGGCTGGGCTTGCGGAGTTGAGGCTCCTGGGGCTGGACTGGGAGACTGTGCACGTGGGTCCCCTGGTCACCCCTGGAGAGCTGGGTGAACCCTGGCAGTGGTTCTGGTCACCAGCTAACTTCCGGGGGGCTCTGGGAAGGTGGAAAGATGGAATCTTTTTCTTAGAGGCAGGGCTCATACTGGGACAGATTGAACCCTTCAGCGCGGTAGGAACTGTGGCCAATACGTGATATAGGAGTGCTTGGCCAGCAGATGGCTGGTGGGTGCTGTGTGGAAGGTCGACACCGCACTGCAGCCTTGCCCTCCCTCCATAACCATCCTGCATCTGCAAATCCCTCCAGTGTACCATGTGATTCAACACATTCCCTCAGCTGATTGGCTCTAAGCCAGGCTTTGCCCTCTGGTTACTGGGCTGCACAGACTTTCACGCCAGGAAGGTTGGATCCCTGTTCACCTTTTGGCTCCACACTTTAGATACCGAATAATGGAATCGAAGTCTTACTAGCTGTGCCTGTTTTTAATCTGTCCAGTAGTAAATATGCCACCTTGAGAGTCCCTGGCAGTCCAGTGGTTAAGACTCAGTGCTCCCAATGCCAGGGGGAATGGGTGTGATCCTTGGTGAGGGAACTTAGGTTCCACATGCTGCACGGCATGGTCAAAATAAACAACTAAATATTCCACCTATTGAAAGACCAGTTTTCCATAACAGTTCCTCCTTTTTCCCCCCAAGTACTTTTAATATTTTTATTAATATTTTCTCTCACCCTTCCTGAATCCTTTTTGTGGATGGTAAAGAACTGAGGAGACTCCTTCAGAATATTATTATTATTATTTGTTACAAGACTAGCATTCTGAGTTTACCTCAAGTGTAAATGAATAATAAAATGTGGATTCCTTATTTTTTTATAGTAAAAATTATTAGTATGAGTAATGTGTGTTCATTGTAGAAATTTTGAGAAATCCAGCTATGTATAAGAGAATATAAGTGAAGTGAAGTCACTCAGTCGTGTCCGACTCTTTGCGACCCCGTGGACTGTAGCCTACAAGGCTCCTCTGTCCATGGAATTTTCCAGGCAAGAGTACATGAGTGGGTTGCCATTTCCTTCTCCAGGGGATCTTCCCGACCCAGGGATCAAACCCAGGTCACCCGCATTGCAGGCAGACACTTTATCGTCTGAGCCACCAGGGAAGCTCCAAATCATTTGCCTAACTCCATCAAAGAGGATAACATATTTTTCTTTCTTTCTTTTTGATTTAACAAGATGGGTGAGGCATCTTAGAAAATTGGAATTATGTGGCATGTATACCGTATCACACCTTAGCCCTTCCTCACACCTTCAAGTACTTTTCAGCAGTCTTTGAAGTGGAAGTCCTTTTTCTACTCTCCAGCTCTTCTGTTGAGATACAGATTAGGTTATCTAATTATCTCTTTTGGGGTTGTTGGGTTTTTTTCCCCCTATGCTTATAGTGATAGAAAGTGTGCCTGAGTGTATACATACATTTTATTCCCTTATGAAATCTCCTGGACACACACTATGCTTTTGGTTTGCTTTTTTCATGTAACCTATATCCTGAAAATCATTTCCGGTTGTAGCATATCGATCTCGTTCACTCTTTTTAGTGGCTGGGTAGTTTTCCACTCACTGACCAGGCCCTTGCTGATATGCGTTCATGATACCTGCAGTTTTGAGCTTATGGTAGGGAAGTCTCTCCACACTTGAGCTGTTCCAAGAAGAAGGCCCGCAGGTTTTAGGGTGCTGTGCCCATAGATAGAGTCCTCCCTAATGGCCCTTCAGAAAGAAGACCCTTTCAGAATATTATTAACATTATTAAGAATATTTTAAACATTAAGTTTTAAGTATTTTAACTATTAAACATTTCAAGTTTTATTAAGAACATTTTATCCCCTCCCTATAATAGATGATATTCAAACTCCCACATGGTGACCAACACAGTCTTATTTTTCTGTTTTCATGCCGTTTGTGAATTTGTCCCAGTGTGTGTCTCTTTAATTGTTAGGGTGAAGATGTTTTCATGCATTTATTGTCCGCCTGAATTTCCTTAGTGACTTTTCTGTTCACAGTCTTTCCCCCGTTTTCATTCATTCTTTCATCTATTTTGGTGGGTTGGTCTTGTTTTTTGGTTGATTTGCAAAAGCTGTTGGTTTATCGGGGCCAGCAGTTCCTTCTGTGCCGTGGATATTGCGGTAGTTTCTGCGGGTCTGTTATTCATCTTTCACTTAGCTTATAATATGCTTCAACCTACAGGAACTTTTCATCTATGTGCTGTCCAATCTGCACATCTGTTTCTTTATGGTTCTGACTCTTTTCCCAGGGGGGCTCTGTCTTGCTGCTAATATTATAATAAAAGTAATCGCTAGCTCTTACATGACACTTACCACTAGCAGGTATACAGGTATTCATTGATTTATTCTTCTGTTGACCCACCTGTTTTCAAATGGGGGAACCAAGGCAGAGGGCACTGTAAGTCACCAGCAAATGAGCGTTGTTGGAGTCGGTCTTCAAACCCAGGCAGACTGGCACCGCTTGATTGATAGTTTCTTTAGTACTTTCTCCCCACATTGAAGACTTTCCTCTGAGAGGTACATATGGTATATTGGAGGCCTCTGGATTGTGTGATTTAGAACTACATTTTCTTTCAGATTGGATGGTCGGTTGTTCAGCAGTTTCTCAGATAGCTCTTCTTCCCTTGCTGATGTGAGAAGCCCTGTCCATTGTCCCCTGTTTGTAGAGCTTATGGAGCACCCCCGAGTACTGTGCAGATTTGGGTCAGTCTGGGCATGTTTACCAGGTACTGCTGTCAGAAGCACTGAAGTGCAGGAAGAGGGAACAGAGACAGATGCTCTCTTTTCCAGGCCTGTGAAGGCCCATGGATGACGTTTGTTCCTCTCTCCTTTTCCTCGTCCTCTCCCACATATTCTCTGGGGTGGAATTTCTTGGATTAATTACCTTCATCAAATTCACCAGGATGAAGGAGTCTCTAGGAGAGAAGGGGGCTTGAGAGAGGGGCCAGTTTTTTTTTTTTAATTGTTTCTTAGTGAAGACTATGGGTCTCACCATTTATTTAATAGTGAAAGAACAAACACTGAATGTCCGAGAAGTTTGCTTTTCCGAAGTTCTCATTCGGGTAGTGTGGAGATGGCATGGCTGTGTCTTCTGGTTTCCAGGAGGGGCTGTCTTCAGCTACTGGTGACAGGTCTCCTGGGTTCCAGAGAAGACGGACCACGGCCCTTCACCCCAGCTTGAGGAGTTGGGTAGTCTAGGAACTATACCACTTTGTCGAAACATTTAACCCTCCCATCTCCCCTCTCCCTCACCCCAACAAATCCTTGAGTGAGCCCTAGACCTTCTTGGGAAAGAAGAATCTCAAACTCTCCATCCCCCACCCCGACCCCAGCCCCATACTCCTAGTGGAATTCTTTTCATGGATGCCATCTGCTGTCTTAGGGGTGGTCTGTGACCCTTAGGAGAATTTTGCTGCAAATATTCCATTGCCTCTACATTCCAGAGTAATTCCATGTGCTGAAGTTGCTCCAGGTAAACCCCGTCTGGAGGAAAGCTGTGCCAGCTCATAGCGGGCAAAGGCATAAACCCAACTTTGAGTCCTTTGAACTTGCCCACGACTTGGACTAAAAGGGCAAATTTGAATACATTTAGTCCCAACAGGTGTTTCTGGTTTTTTATTTTGAAAGGGAAATTATAAGGGAACAATCAAGCATTGTCAGGAGCATTGTTGGAAGGCAAGAGTTTTTAAATAATTACATAATACACCTGAACCGAAGCCTTGAGTCTTTTTTTTTTTTTCCAACATAACATGAAACTATAAATACTATTTAAGTGTAGGGTGGGAAAGGCTGTTGCTATGAAAACCATTTTGGTAGCACGGAGTCATTTCATACTTTAATATTTAATAAACAGGTTTCCAGAGCTTTTTTTTTTTTTTTAAAGCAACCAGGTTTTAGGGTGAAAGTTAAAAATGTTACAGCCCCCCCCAAAAAAATTCTATTGCTCACAGAGATATTGGAGGTTATTGAAACCAGCAGCATCAGACTGGTGACCCTGTGGAGCACTGGAAATGGCTCAGGGATTTCCCTGGTGGTCCAGTGGTTAAGAATCCACCTTCCAATGCAGGGGATGTTGGGTCCATCCCTGGCCGGGGGACTTGGATTCCACATGCCTTGGAGCAAGTAGGCCCATGTGCCCTGGAGCCCAAGAGGCTGGGAAAAAAAAAAAAAAAATATATATATATATATATATATATATATGTGTGTGTGTGTGTGTGTGTGTGTGTGTACACATATGTATATATGACTTACCTTTAAAAATACCACTGCAAAGACCTCAAGGCCAAGGTGCCAAATTTAGCAAATAAAAGTATGAAATACCCAGCTAAGTGTACATTTCAGACAAAGACACATAATTTTTATTATAAGTATGTTCCATAAAATAATAATCCTATTTCTTATCTGAAATTCACGTCTTCCTGGGCACCCTATATTTTTGCTGGCAACCCTTCCTCCAGATGATGAAGAAATTCTCTCACAGTCCTATCAACTGGCCTGACGGGAGCATGAAGAGAGATAAGTGGCTTCCGTGTTGGTAAAGCCTTTTTTTTTTTTAAATGGGTCCCAACAAAAGAGGAAAATTATAGAAGCCTCTAATGATGATTTCCAATTTTTGTTATTTATAGAAAACTGTCATATCAGATTTTCGCATTTTCTACATTAAATAAAGTGCTTTTCCTATAATGAAATCTGAAATTTTCTCCAGAGCTATTTGTTAAAATTTGCTTCTCAATAATTTTTTCATTATTCCCGTGTATCTGAAGTGCTCTCACATCACACGGTGGGATGGATGACAGCATGCCCAGCTCGGTGCCTTGCGGCTGTGTCCAGCGCTTGCACTCTCCTTGCTCTCGCTTGGCTCCTCGGGCCTCTTCCTGCAGGTGTATCTTGTATGTAGGTGGCAGAAATTCACAGCCCTTGGGCACTGGCAGTTTTGCTTGTGCCTTCCACATGTGGGATGCTCATAGGAGAGCCTAAAGTGGCTTTGAATCGGGACTAATCATCAAGTGTGAGTAGTAAACCTCCTCTAGGGTCTGTGTCCTCATTCTGTAAAAGCCAAACTAGTTGGAAGGTTAGAACTGTTTATCTACTGATAATATTTGATTTGTAACCTGTTAATTAGCAGAGCAGGTTCCCAGGCCCAGGACGGGGGCCTCTAAAGCATACCTGGTCTCTTAGGTCAACACTTTTAACCAGTGTTTTCATTTGCCTGTCGACCTGTGCATTGGAACTGTGGGAAGAATTTCTCATCTCCTTGCAGTCCCTGCTGAGTTTCTCTCTCTCTCTGACCACAGGCTCCTTCCTGAAGCTTTCTGGGCCCCTGTAGTCACTTTTGCGCCGACCCCTGGACTTGTCTGGGTGCCCTGCCACACCGCGTTGTCCTTGTCTGTCTGCAGGAGAGGAGGCCCCAGGGCCCCTGGTTCCAGGCTGGTCCCTGCACCCGTCACCTTGCTGCCCTCTCCTGCTGCGGGCTTGGACCAAATAGGGCACTATCCCCTGGCTTCATCTCTAGGACACCCATAAATGAGAAGGGTTTTCCTTCCTGTGGGTCAGCAGCTTGTATTGAGTCTGATTTTGTGCTGAATCCTGAAGTAGGATTTTTGGCTCAAGCTGATAAATCTTGTGAAATGTTACTTAAACACCTTTTCTGGGTGGGGAGCTTGTAGTGAGCGGCAGGCACTGGGAGCATGTTTCACCTCCGGTGTCTGTCCTCTGTGACGAGGATCCTAGTTCCTGTCTGCCTTTCATGTTGCTCTTTTTTTCCGAGTCTTCTTCCCTTTGGAAGAGTGCCCAGAGAATATGAACAGACACCAGGTGTACTTCTGAATTAGGAGAAGGTCATCATTCCAAAAACTTGGGGCACACAAGTTGTCACATGTTCCTCCTGCACCCTGGGCTTGTAGGGTTCGGGAAGATAAAAGGTCATCCCAATTGCTCACCTCCAAACCAGGATGGTTTTCAGGGTAATTGTCCCACTCTTGCTGGGCCTTCATGTTTCTGTATTTCCTTTCTCCTACCAGCTCTCTCATTTTCTAGAATCATCAAAGATGGAGCCTGGGGAGCATTCCTTGGTTCCTCCAGTCAGCTGAGCCAGCAGGCGTGGGTCCCGGCACTGCCATTTCCTCAGTGTCCTAGACGTGAGTCAGCCAGTGTGACTCCGCAGCCAGCTGTGGTTTAGGAACCCCTGTGGGGAAGGATTTGGCTGGAGGCATCTGCTTGCGTGTGTTCTTCCACTTCTGGTTCTCGGAGTAGAATCCAACCATTTGTATTTATTTATTTTATTTTTTTTGCCCAGTCTGAGTTCCTGTTAGTGATGGCCACAGCTGCCAGTGTGGAAAGATGCAACTGTCTCTCCAGGGACTGGAGTTCTGTAAGCTTGTAAGCTTGGTCCAGGCTCGTCGTGTCCAACTTTGAATCCACACCCACCCACCCTTCTCATCCCCGTCCTCTTGCTGTGATCATATTTGCATTTCTGGGCCTTTGGTCCTTTGAGTTTATCCAGCGTCCAGGCTCGCAGCATCTGTGGGTTTGTTACAAGGTAGAGAGTCCTCAAGTCATTCTTCCTTCTTGACTTTTCCTCTCTGATGTTCTAGGACCCAGAGGACCTCTAAAGTCCTTGAGACACTCCTCCATTCTCACCACCTCCCACAAACACTGTCGCGTGCGTTTCCCCCTTTGCCTGGCCTGCTCTTTCTTCCTCTTGGTACATGGCAACTGGAATCCAATCTCACCTGGGGAAGTCTCAGACAGCAATGACAAAGCCCAGCTCCACTGAGGGAGACTAATTACACAGCTAATTAATCCAGCAGATGTCACCGTAAATGCTCGTTTCTTTATAATTTGGATCCACATCTCCGAGATAGGCTTTGGGCCCTGATGAAAGTCTTTTTTTTCTTTTTTTTTAATTCAGACTTTAAGGGGTAGCAGGTTTCCTGGCCCGCCTTTACGTTCTGGTGACAGATCCCTGGTTTTCCAGAGAGCTCTCTCCTGCTACCGCAGCCACAGACGGTTCTCCTCCCCGAGTGCGTGTCACACCATTTGGCACCAGGCTCAGGCTCTGTGTTACGTGTCAAGTTGTTTCTCCAGGAAACCTCTTCAGAATACAGGCTGCCTTAACCAGCAAGTATCTCTGGAGAATGCCCCGCGACACAAGGAGACACCTGCAGATGCTTACTGATTTCTTCCCCACCGCTCTCCTGTCTTTCCCAAAAGCAAGTTGGCTTGCCACAAAGGTAGCCGAAGAGTATTTGAAAGATGCCGTTTTGATATCGAATGGTGAAAAAGTACAGAACACCCGTAATTTGGCGAGTGAAATGGAACAACTCACAGATAGGACCGAAAAAGGGTTCTTGAGGTCGGAGAGGGATGTTGGGAAGCAGGAGCGAGGTCGTGTTCGTGCTTCCTCCGCCGCTCAGCGATAGGAGTGGATCAGGCAGACCGCAAGGCTTGGTTTGCTGCAGGTGACCTGGGGGCGCTGTGGACCTCACAGGTGGTCCTTGACCTCAGGCTGGCAGCCTGTGCCTGCCGAAGCTGGTTCCTAGTGGGGACGGGTTTCCCCCCCCCGCCCACGCCAAGGCCGGGATGACAGTTCTCCCTGCTCACACCCCCTTGCCCTCCCTTGGTCATGCCCACCTGTGAGTGAAATCACTGTGTCCCCTCCTGGCTTCTGCGACACCAGCCTTCTGGTTTCTCTGGTCCCTTCCTGTCCTGTCTCCTTGGTCTCCTTGCTGGCCTCACTTCTGTTATTTACGGTAAATGCTTAAGACTTCAGAACTTGGCTCAGGCCCGCTCCTTTTTTCCTCTGATAGTTCTCCCCCAACAACATCTCGCTTCTGGTGACACTGGAGTCTGCCCTTGAGCCCTGCACTCCCCTTCCGTCTGCTTCTGCACTGGGTGTTTCTGGTCGAATGTTTGGTAGCTGACCCCCAGACTTAGCATGGCCTGAAGAGCCTTCTTGCTGACCATATCACTGCCAAGCCCCCTCTCCCTCGGGCTCCCCCACCCCAGTCAGGGCTGTCGCCAATCTACCGTTCACTCAAGCCTGAAAGCTGGGAATTATTGTGGCCCCCTCCTTCTTTCACTCCCCTCTAGCCAAATCATCACTAAGCCCTGTCAGCTCCACCTTCAAAACATGTTTCCACCACCTTCCCTGCCGTCTCTCCCCATGTCAGCTCCCTCCTTGCTGCGCCTCTTGCCCTTGACTGTCCACTCTCCACGCAGTAATTTCATGAAGAGGAAAATCAGGTCATATCACTCCCTTGCAAAGACCCAACAATGGCTTTCCGTCCCTCAAAAGACATGCCAGCCTTTCAGCACTGGCTTATAAACCTCTCCGTGATCTAGACTCCACCCACCATGCCAGCCTCATGTTGTAATCCCGCTTCCCTTCCCGTGACACTTCAGCTGCACCAGCCTTCTTGCTGTTCCTTCAACGGGCCAAGCTTGCACCTCCTGCTGCACCTTTGCACTTGAGGTCCCACTGCCTGGCGTGAGCATCCTTGACCTTCACATGCAGCTCTGGTCCTCAGAGAGGCAGCCCCTTGACCACCCACTCCCAAGTAGTTACTGAGAGGAGCTCCATCTGAGCCTGCTTCCCTGCATTGACAGTTATTATCTATTTTTCTTGTTCGCTCATTTATTTATTTGTCTACCAGAAGATCGGCGACCTCGGTTGTCTTATTAATGGCTGTATCCTTGGCATTTAGAACAATGTCTGACACCAGCTCAATAAATACTTACTGAGCGACAAAAGCGCTTGCAGAATGTGCCCATGGTTTCCTTCAGTTATAAGACCTAGCGTAGCAGCCCGGTCTGAACCCCTGACTTTACATAGTTGTCAGTCCAAAAGTGTATGTCAGAATAAACTGGATGTCCTGTGTGGACCAGAGCTTTCCAGAGCTGTTTATAACCATGCTATTTGCTGTCAGTTTTGTGCAGCTTTTTTTCTGTACTGACCCACTGAGTAACAGTCCTGGGACAATTAGCTTGTGTCCAAGTATTTTGAAAATTCTCACTTGCAGCTGGCCTTGGCTCTGTGTCCCCATGTTTTATCAGCCAAAATCACAACTGTTTCTATCAGCAGTCACAGAGATTGATGTTGAGGTAGAAAAAGTGGTGGTACTTTGCTCCTGCTTCATAGTATAGCCAATTTTTATAGTGGTCTGTCTCCTCTACTCAATTGCAAGATCCTTGACAGCAGGATCTGTTTATTTCTCGGTGGCTCAGATGGTAAAGCATCTGCCTGCAATGCGGGGGACCCGGGTCCGATCCCTGGGTCGGGAAGATCCCCTGGAGAAGGCAGTGACAATCCACTCCAGCACTCTTGCCTGGAAAATCCCATGGACGGAGGAGCCTGATAGGCTACAGTCCATGGGGTTACAAAGAGTCGGACACGACTGAGCGATTTTACTCACTCACTTACAGCAGGATCTGTTTATTCTTACCCAACTTGGTATCCTTCCCAGTCCTGCAGGTATTAGATGGACAGTTAGTATCAACTGAAGATTTGATACCCAAGGACAAAAATCTTAAATATAGAAACTTAGACTGGGTTCTTCTGTTCCCTTCAAATCTGCGCTGTTCACTCTCCCCTCTTTGCTTCTGAATAATGCTAGTTAGCCCCAGGAGAACCATGTGGCAAAATGTATTCTCAGTAAGAGAGAAACTCCAGTTCCCTCTCCTCTTGCCCCATGTTCAAGCCATACATCTTGGAGTACCTTTAAGGAGCAGGATAAGGGTACTAACTTCTTTATGGTGGTGTTTCTAAACTTTGTAAATTTTGTTGACTAGTGTCCAAAAAGAGATACATTTTAATAGGTGACTAAGCACGTGTAGGAGTGATATTTTGTATATATAATTGAAACAAAAGTTTTACAAAATAATTTTATGCTTATTATATGAGCTACATTGTGATACTTTTTGCCCTATTCCCTTGGTTTTTACAGAAATGCTGGTTGCATTTAGGATACTGATTTTTATGACCCCCTGAAGGCAATGGCACCCCACTCCAGTACTCCTGCCTGGAAAATCCCATGGATGGAGGAGCCTGGTGGGCTGCAGTCCATGGGGTCTCGAAGAGTCGGACATTACTGAGCGACTTCACTTTCACTTTTATGCATTGGAGAAGGAAATGGCAACCCACTCCAGCGTTCTTGCCTGGAGAATCCCAGGGATGGGGGAGCCTGGTGGGCTGCCATCTATGGGGTTGCACAGAGTCGGACACGACTGAAGCGACTTAGCAGCAGCAGCAGCAAGGGCTCTTCTGGTGGCTCAGACATTAAAGAATCTGCCTGCAATGCAGGAGGCCTGGGTTCCATCCCTGGGTGGGGAAGATCCCCTGGAGGAGGGCCTGGCAACCCACTCCAGTATTCTTGCCTGGAGATTCCCCAATGGACAGAGCAGCCTGGTGGGCTGCAGTCCATGGGGTCACAAAGAGTCGGACATGACTGAGTGACTAAGCATAGCAGAGCAAGGGATCTTAGGAAAGGGGTGAGGGGGACTGCCTGGCCCAACCCTCAGAGACTGATTCATTGACTGTGGGTTTCTAATGTTTAGTTCCGGATTCAGAGCCACACCCTGAAGGATCAGGACCTGTAGTTTGAAAAACACTGTCATGCAGGATATATAGAAGAGTTGGTTGGCACTGGCAGATGTGTACATGAAAGTTACCCAAGTCTGGGAGGAGGTAGAGGGAGGGAGGAATCACCTCCGGTGGTCAGATCAGAACAGACCTCCTGGAAGGAGGAGGGCTGGAGTGTGCTTGGACCAGCTTTGGAGAGGGAGTGATCACGTAGATGGGCAAGCCAGACAGAGGACAAAGGCAGATTCATTTCTTCTACATACTAAACCCGAGGCCGTAATTCTAAACTGATTTTAGTGACTAGCACTTCCTTTCATGCACTTGTGGTTACTGTAACTTCTCAAAAAGAAAAAGAAAAAGAAAAAAAAATTTGTTGTGAGCCAAACATTTCATACTGGTAACACAGTGGAATTGGGGCCTTTTAAGTATTTTACTAGTAAGAAAGTCCACTCAAATAATCTGTTCAGATAATAAAAAAGTATTTTTTAAAAAGTACCCCATAAATAGGCTTCCCCAATAGTTCAATTGGTAAAGAATCTGCCTGCAATGCAGGAGACCCCAGTTCAATTCCTGGGTTAGGAATATCCGCTGGAGAAGGGATCGGCTACCCACTCCAGTAGTCTTGAGCTTCCCTTGTGGCTCAGCTGGTAAAAAATCTACCTGCGATGTGGGAGACCTGGGTTCGATCCTTGGGTTGGGAAGATCCCCTGGAGAAGGGAAAGGCTACTCACTCTGGTATTCTGGCCTGGAGAATTCCATGGACTGTGTAGCCCATGGGGTTACAAAGAGTTGGATATGACTGAGCCACTTTCACTTTTCACCCCATGAATGAATCTTGAACTGTAGTTAATACTGTGTGTAAAGTATTGGGGAGGGGTGGTAAAGTTTATTCATGTCTGCAGTTGACTTTGGAGTGCATCAAAATGGAATCATCATTGATAGATGGATAAAAGGATGGATACATAATATATATAACAAAGTGTTTTATTTTTTAAGTTATTTTAAACGTATTATTTATGGCTGTGCTAGGTCTTAACTGTGCCTTGCGGGGTCTTCAGTTGTAGCACTCAAGCTCTTGGTTGTGGCGTTTGGAGTCTAGTTCCCTCACCAGGAATCGAACCCAGGCCTCCTGCACTGGGAGCGTGGAATCTTAGCCACTGGACCACCAGGGAAGTCCTGTGTTATATTAGTTTTAGCATCAGGGTGAGAGGCATCTACTCTATTCTTTTTTTTTTTTTTGAGTAAAACTCTTCTCTGTTATTGAAATTTTCATGATATAACTTTGCAGAATACTGAAACCTGATGGCCAGGTGGTATTTCCACTGTGAGTCCACACATGGAAGCTGCAGGTTTGCTGTGAGTTCTCTTCTTCACCCACACTGCCTTCCCCTCCAGCTTCCTACGAGAATATTCTGTTGTGTCTCTGAAGATTGGGCTCAGGGATTTCTGCTCTTTTGCAGAAGAGCAGAAGCACGAGGCAGAAACAGACCCAACTGAGCAGTCTCAAACCACACAGGAGAGGCGATGGGAGTCGAACAGGCTCTTGGTCATTCCAGAAGTGTCAGATGCTCACTAGGTGCCAGGCGCTAGGAAACTTCAAGATGGGATACCCATGTGCCTCCAGGGAAAATCAGGTAGCTCTCGGGGTTTTGAAGAGAGATATAGGCTCCTTGGTGTCTGTTCCAGAAGTTTCAGATGCTCATTAGATACCAGGTGCTAGAAAACTTCAAGGTACGATGCCCACGTGTCTTAGGGGGAACCCAGGTAGCTCTTGGGGTTTTAAAGAGGGAAAGAGGCTCCCTGGTAGGCTGCCAGCATTTGAATCCCAACTCCTGCCCTTCACAGATGTGCGGCTTTGGACATGGAACGTAATCCTTCTGTCGTCGTCTGCTGTGCAACAGGCTACTGAAATGGCCTGCCTGGCAGGACTGTTGAGCAAGTTCCGTGTGGTCCTGCCTGGGATGTACCTGCGTGCAGTGCAGTTAGCGCCCGGCTCAGTACAGTGTGCTCTCCTCTAGGAATGTCACTTTCCTGCCTTAGGTTTCCCACTGGCATATGCAGGCCAAATAGGGAAGTCATTTTATAGTTGGTTTTCATTAGCTTTGAACTTGGCACACCTTGGGTTTGGGGAATAGAAAGGCTGGTGGGTTGTTTCAGTTTTCTAGAAGGGAAAAAGCATTTGTCTTAACAGATGTGACCAATGTGTAGTGAAGACTTTGGGCAAGTTACTTAACTTCGGGTAATCCGCCGTGGTCCCACTGGAAGAAAGAGGGGCTGCGAGAGACCACTGGGTTCCCCTTCAGCCCTGAGAGAGTGTGTTCGCAGGAATTGTTTTTTTTAAAGAATACATCCATCTCTTCTGTAATGGAGCAAGAAGTTATCTAGTGAAGTACTTAGCAAAGTTAGAAAGTGGTCCAAGTACAGCTTTATTTTTGCTACTTCTTCTTTGACCCCTTCTCTGAGCTGTGAGAGGAATGATCAGTAAAGTTACTTTTACTGACATAATTTTATAATAATATTCTGCCTAACCTGGGGACTTTAGAATTTGATTTAAAGCAAGGCTACCCCACAAGCCCCAATAGACCCACATTTCCCTTATGTGACCAGAATTAGGTTCAAGTAAGAATTGAAGCTTTCCCCATTCCCATTTGTGTATGTATATGTATGTGCGTGCTTAAGTCGCTTCAGTTGTTGTCAGCTCTTTCCAACCCCATGGACTGTAGCCCTCATCTGTCCATGGGGATTCTCCAGGCAAGAATACTGTAGTAGATTGTCATGCCCTTTTCCAGGGAATCTTCCCAACCCAGGGATCGAACCCTTGTCTCCCACGTCTCCTGCGTCGGCAAGCTGGTTCTTCATCATAAGCACCACCTGGGAAGCCCGTTATGTATGCATATCCATCCATACATTATGTAAATATATAGTTTTCAGATTAAAAAGCTAATGCAAGTTCCCACTAAAGAAATTATAATACAGAAATGCGCGGCACAGAGCGTGAAGATTGAAAAGTGAAAGTTACGTTCTAGTTAAACGGGAATGGATCTGGTTTTGGCATCCCTCTAATGTCTTGTATTTGTGTCTGTTTATGTTTTGTAACCTTGGCGATACCACAGATTGTCGTAAAGGGGGAGCAGCATCTGAGCACAAATGAAGTATTAGCCAGAGCTGCAGAGCTGCTTTACCCACCTTGCCTAAGTGGGTTCGTTTCTATTGAGAACCACCGTGTTGGGGGCATGGGTGGCTTAACGTTGCCTTAGGAGTCTTCTTTCAGTGTTTACATTCGTGGCCATGCTTATGGCTGTACCATCCTGTCTCCATTCACTGTAGCAAACACCTGCAGTCAAATGCGCAAACTGTTTCCATGGCAGCCATTTGTTACCCATTAATTTACAATATTCCAAAATTTTTCTTCAGCTGAAACTTTTTTTTTCTTTAAACTGTGCATTCCTCCTCTCCCCTTATTTGTATGTTGGAAGTTAATCTCCTTGGCTACTCAAGTTATGGATGTTTTCTCCCTTCCTCTATTCTTTTGAAAGCTGATTTTTTTTTTTTTTTTTTTTGGTTTAATGAACGAAATGACTAAACCTGGGACAGCTCTGATTACAGCTCTGAGTCAGTAAGCAGGAGGAGAGGCCTCTTTCCTTGGTTTTAAAGAGGCAAGACCTAATATGAAATAGTCTTTAACAGCTGGAAACGATGTGCAAAAAAGTATGTGCAACAGAAAAATCTCACCAAGCTCATTGCCTGCCTGATGGTTAGGTCAGCATGAGCGGACCTGGCAAGTACAGTTGAGAAACAGAGCCGCTGTTTGTCATTTGAATGGTGACTTGAATGACTACTCCGAGGACTGAACTTGTGAAATGTTGAGTTTCATGCTGGTGTCCACAGGCGCATGAGGAAGGTGTCCATGGCTGATGTTAGGAAAGACCAATGGAACGGAATGCAAATCAACGGCAGTAACATTCCAAGTTTGCAAATTTGGACACAAATGAGGAAATGCAGAAGGAAGTTTTGCATAACAACACTCACTTCACATGTGGTGATTATTGCCACCAAATGCAATATTCTAATACGAAGGACGTGGGGCATTATCATGCGCCACAATTATTACTCCTTGGGTGAAATTTTACATTTTATAACTATTGTATGTGGATCTTTTGCATTTCTTACACACTCAGATGTTGGGGATGTTTCCGTCACTTATCTTCAATGTAATCATAACCTTCCTTATTTTGGAAACTTACAGACATTATCTTGACTTTCTTCTCTCGCAGGATTTATGGGTATTTCTAAATGTTATTGATTCTGAGCTGTTTCTCACAGTTGGCAGTGGCAGGTGAAGGCAGACACCAGTTTGGTTTTGTTGCTGGAGAGCTGGAATTGCTGTCGTCTTCCTAGCTATTTCCGTTTTGAAGCGTTCTCACTGTTTGTTACATAGTTGGTGTCCTGGTCATTTTGGGTATTAGGACTTGTTGGCTTCCACACGCTGTCGACTTCGGAAGCCACTTTCTAAGAGTAGATCACACGGAATTCACTGCCCCCCACCCCACCATCTAAAAAATAAACTTACCTTTGTTTTTCTTTGTTTTCCTCCAATTTTTAATAGTTTGAGTTTTTGGAAAGAATCTTAAAGGAGTACTTTATCAGATAGCACTGCTGTCTCATATGGAACGACAGCAAGGGAGAGCTGGTGAGGGGAGCAGGTGTGAAGTGTGTCATATATACATACATAAGCGTGCTGGGGAGCAGGTGTGAAGCGTGTCATATATACATACATAAGTGTGCTGGGGAGCAGGTGTGAAGCGTGTCATAGATACATACAGAAGTGTGCTGGGGAGCAGGTGTGAAGCGTGTCATAGATACATACAGAAGTGTGCTGGGGAGCAGGTGTGAAGCGTGTCATATATGCATACATAAGCGTGCTGGGGAGCAGGTGTGAAGCGTGTCATAGATACATACATAAGCGTGCTGGGGAGCAGGTGTGAAGCGTGTCATAGATACATACATAAGTGTGCTGGGGAGCAGGTGTGAAGCGTGTCATAGATACATACATAAGTGTGCTGGGGAGCAGGTGTGAAGCGTGTCGTAGATACATACATAAGTGTGCTGGGGAGCAGGTGTGAAGCGTGTCGTAGATACATACATAAGTGTGCTGGGGAGCAGGTGTGAAGCGTGTCATAGATACATACATAAGTGTGCTGGGGAGCAGGTGTGAAGCGTGTCATAGATACATACAGAAGTGTGCTGGGGAGCAGGTGTGAAGCGTGTTATATATACATACATAAGTGTGCTGGGGAGCAGGTGTGAAGTGTGTCATAGATACATAAGTGTGCTGGGGAGCAGGTGTGAAGCGTGTCATAGATACATACATAAGTGTGCTGGGGAGCAGGTGTGAAGGGTTATATATACATACATAAGTGTGCTGGGGAGCAGGTGTGAAGTGGGTTATAGATACATACATAAGTGTGCTGGGGAGCAGGTGTGAGGTGTGTTATATATACATACATAAGTGTGCTGGGGAGCAGGTGTGAAGCGTGTCATACATACATACATAAGTGTGCTGGGGAGCAGGTGTGAAGTGTGTCATATATACATACATAAGTGTGCTGGGGAGCAGGTGTGAAGTGTGTTATATATACATACATAAGTGTGCTGGGGAGCAGGTGTGAAGTGTGTCGTAGATACATACATAAGTGTGCTGGGGAGCAGGTGTGAAGTGTGTTATATATACATACATAAGTGTGCTGTGCTGCGCTTAGTTGCTCAGTCATGTCCTACTCTTTGCGCCCCGTGGACTGTAGCCCACCAGGCGCTTCTGTCCATGGGGATTCTCCAGAAGAGTATACTGGAGAGGGTTGCCATGCCCTCCTCCAGGGGAACTTCCCAACCCAGGGATTGAACCCAGGTCTCCCACATTGCAGGCAGATTCTTGACTGTCAGAGCCACCAGGGAAGCCCCCGCCCCCCCCCCCCCCCGGCACGTATATGTACATATATACACATTTAATAGATGTTTATATATATATAAGTGAAGGTTTACTTTCCTCTTGTCCCCCTTTTCGTGTTGGGGGTCCCAGAGCCCAGCACGTTCCTGTGACTGTACTTGATTCAGCATAATTGATGCGGTCTCATTTCCCACAGCTGATGAGGATTATATCAGCTTGGTTTAACAGTCTCATTTTCTGCTCCCAGTGCACACTTGTTTTAATGTGTTTCAGTTAATGAGGTAGAAGAGAGAACGAGGTGTTACTGTTTATACACAGACAGTGAGTTTGAACGGGGATCCCTGCCACAGCCCATGTGGCCCCAGACATCCTCGGGGGCAGGTCCCACAGAACGAAGCCTCCTTTTTGGAGCATGTTTTCTTTTTGTGGCTAATGTTGATAATGATCATTAGCTATAAGCTTTCCCTGATATTAATAGTGCTTCTTGGTGTGTCTCTGAGACAGGTATAACTTGTCTCAGAGCTTGGGGTGCATTCAAGGGCATTGATACTCCCCCCCCCCCCAGCCCCCAAAGAGAGACAGGTATGAGTTCCTGGGTCGGGATGATTCCCTGGAGGAAGGTACAGCACCCCACTCCAGTACTCTTGCCTGGAGAATCCCATGGACGGAGGAGCCTGGCAGGCTGCAGGCCATGGAGCCACCCAGAAGTGGACACGACTGGAGTGATGTAGCACACACATGCCCACCACAAACCTTTGTTAACCTCCAAGTTTCATCCGCCAACCCCACAACCCTAGGTGGATCCTTCCCCAGGTAGCTATCAGTTCATTAGAAATAATGCAAGTGAAACTATTTTCAGAAGTCCAAGAGCATCCATGCCTGTGGGCAGGGAATACTGAGTCTGAAACGGCCACTAAGAATTTGTGTATTATGAGCCATAGGTCAGAACAGTGCTATTGGTCGGGACGGTAGGAGACGTGGAAGAAACTTCTCGGGTGATTTTCTGTGAGTCGGGAGTCTGGTTTGGGTCATGACTTTGCATTTACTCCTTCGGGAGGTGGGGTCCCGAAGGGGCTGGCATATTTGAGGTGCAGAATCAACCAACCTGCCTTCTGCTTGGTGAGCAGACTGCTGCCGCAGAGCAGTCAGGAAACCATGGCTGGGGCCCCTTTTGTATGTATTCAAATCTCCAGCTTCTGGGCACGTGGGAAATACAGGGAGTGCGAGGGTGGGGGCAGCAGCAAGGACCTTTCCCTCGGGGACTCCCACTGAGCCGTTTTGAGGAAGGACACAGCTCGGCCGCCCACGCCCGCTCCTGCCGCGTTTCACTGAAGCCCGTTCTTTCCCCCTCTCCCTCTCTCACAGTCAAGTGCCCTAAATGGTTAAAGCTGTCCCCCGGCCTTGGCCTGGTGCCAGCCCCCGTGGGGCACTGTACCAGCTGGAGGCCCCCAGCACACCCCGGCTTCGCAAATGCTCAGCGGCCCTGGGCTTCAGCAGGAATTAAACAATTACTAAGTCTTAGTCCTCCCCACCTTCCGTGGATTGACTCTATAAATTGTCAGCCTGTTGACATTTTAATGCGAATTATGTCATGTGGTATCCCCTTTGATTTCGACATGCCTCAGTTTGTAAATACATGAGCCACTGAAAGGCTTGTGGTTAGTGTACACTCCGGAGGCCTCAGGCTTTTTGGTGGGGGAGAGAGCGCTGCAGCGCGCACAGCGCTGGGAGCCTGCCCGGCGTGGAAAGCCTTTCAAGCTACCCTGGGCGGCTCGGAGGTGGGTGGGCGGGTGGGCGTGCACGGGCCCTGCTAGGAACCCCAGCGCCCTGCTAGGAACCCCAGTGCCCTGCTGCTGCCCACCCCCCTGCCCCACTTCCAGGCTGCCAGGAAGGCCACAACTGCCTTTGGGACCAAGTCACAGGGTATCTTTTATGGATGGCCAAGCGCTCCCCCAATGTCCCTGTGCAGCTCTGCTCCTCCTGCGCGGCGTGTCTCCTCCCCTGCTCCCCAGGTCCCCAGGACCTGGAGAAGGGCCGCCTTGTTCCAGGTAACTGCAAATCAGGAGGGCAGGGGAGCATTCCCCTGGAGAGAACTCCACTGCCCCAGTGGGGAAAGTGGTTCCAGAAGGCTTTTTAAAGAAATGATTGACAGAGATTGTGAAGCTGCGGAAGGAGAGAATGTGTAGAGTGAGGATTATTAAGGTATAGAGAGGAAAGGGGCAGACTGGCCATTTGTGTGGGAAGGGAACGGGAGATACCAAATGTTCAGAAAAATCCCAAAAGTGAAACCAATGAACGAAATGTTGAAATGGCTTTTAAGAGGCCATTCTGCTGCAGGAACAGTCCAGAAACCCTGTGCTAGAACTCTGCTCCAGCCCACTGTGCTTGACACCAGCTTCTGAGCTCTCCTTACTCGAGACTTTCCTTTAAAACTAGTAACCCCAGAGGAGCTGACTTCTTGGCAATGCTTTGCATGTAGTATGTCAGTGCTCACAAAAGCCAGAATTAGCCATTTTGAGGTTGGATGTGTTGTGCCTGGACGAGATTGGCCACGATGACGTCACTGATAGACCCTGAGGATGGACCAGAAGGAGGAACGGTGGTTTCTACTTTGAATGCAGTCATTCCTCCTCCAAATCCAGCAACTGCTGGGCCTGCTGTCTGTGTTGCTGTTTGGCTGACTTACAAAAATGTCATGGGATCCTTAATGGCCATGGGTGGTCGGGACCTATTTCCCACGTGCTGAGTAATTCCAGTTTCATGTGTGAATAATGCCCATATTAAAGCAATTTGAGCTACACACAGTCTGAAAAGGAGAAAGGGACCCAAATTCCTGTTGATCACATACACTTGCAGCTCGTTGATTTCTCTGGTAACTTCCCTGAGTGCTGGGGGAAGTTTTATTTTTTTTTTCCCCTTTGGATTCTAGATCTTAATTCATTTTTGGAAAGTTGTAACACAAACAAGTGATTGGAAAGTGGAGTTGCTGCCGAGATCCCTTCTTTTGCCTCCTCTGTGGATTTATCTGGCTTATATTACTTGGTGAAGGATGTGAGTAAGAGGGTGGGATGGAATGAGGGAGACAGGGAAGAGAGAGTGTGTGTGAGTGAGAGAGAAAGAGAGACGTACACTCCTTAGGAGCACTGTTTAGTTGGTTATCATGAGAAATCATACTTGGTCCCCTTCCAACATCTAGCTAGAGTTTAGCAGTAAGACTATATGTGAAATAAAATGACAAGAGATTATAATTATATGGCCTATAAGAACATTACTCTTGCCTAATTTAAAAAAAAGTCCCAATTGGTGTTCTTTTCCAAATTAAAAAAATAAAAACACAGTGGCTTCCAGTCTTTAAAATGAGCCCTGTGCTTTGTAAAAAGATCATAAAATGTTGTTTGCAACAGGTACATCTGTCTTGGTTACCTACTTCCTGTATATTGCAGTTAACTGTTTATATGGGAAATGTTGGAAACATGCTTTGAGACATAAATTTAGGGCCCTTTCCAACAACCTGACATGTATTCTATAGCTTGTCTTAAAGAGGGAGGTTGGAACTTGTGCTTCTTGTCCTGTCTTTCCTGCCTTTCAGAGAATGTAAAACTTATGATCTCTGCCTGCCCTTGGCAGAGATTCCATCCCCCTAGAAAATCGATCTGGAAAGGATTAGGCGACATGGAGACAGTTGGTTTCTCAGCCTGTAAATGAGAATTCTGGGTGATCATAGCGTTGCAATTGAGGGCATCAGTGAATTTACTTTTGTTCATTTCTTCCTTTTTCCTCAGTCTTAGCTCTTCAAAAATCAAGGCAACCCACAGTGTAATGGAAGGACCCAAGAATGGGTTAAGAGTTGGGGGCCGTACTTTGGCATAGCCGGGAACCGTCATCTTCAGAGCTTCCAGTTCTTCACCAGTGCCTGGTGTGTCCTTGACATTGCCACTGTGGTTGGGGGCAATTCAGGTTGACCTGCAACATGCTCATGCCCCATGAAGTTTTCTGACTGTAGACTGTAGAACTCTCATGCCCATAATAGAGTTAGGAGCCCTGAGATTCTTTTTATTGGACCTTTTTTTTTTTTTTTTTTTGAAGTCTAGCTAGCTAGCTACCTAGCTGATGGAATAATGACGAATGAAAATGCAGTGGGCTCTTGATGACCGAGCTGAACTCAGGTTCACGCGCAGTGGCCGAGGCTTGCTCAGAAGGAAGAAGCTGGCCAGCCCCCGGGCAGCCAGGGAAAATGGGCAGTGACTGACCCATTCCTATGGCACAGCAATGGCTTTGTGTTCACTCCACATTCCAGCTTGTTCCAGCCCCACAGGTTATTTGCATAGCACACAAACAGCGGATTGTACAATGCATTACAGGTATCGCCGGCCTTGGCAATGGACCACGGACATGAATGGGATCTGTGTGTTCCTGTTGTGAGACCATCCCAAACCACCCCCACAACTGCCTGGACAGAGTCCAGACTTGCTGGGGGATGGGGTGATGCCCAACCCATTGGCATTCTCACTTCTGAAAATGCATTTATAGAAAGGGTGGGAGGAGATGGGATGAACATCCTGCGGGGAAAGAAGCGCCCTGAGGAAGAAAACCCAGGAGGTTAGTTTAATGAGAAGAGAGAGAGAGAGAGAGAGAAAAAAAAGAGGGATGTTTGAGGGAGGCGGGGGATGCATGAGAGAGTGAATGAGAAGAGTTTCTGACAATTAACTAATTCTCCTTGCTCTAACCCATGACAGAATTAATCACACATTAACACACTGACAGCAAAATTAATGTCATATGCAAATTAATAGTGCAGGCTTGGCATTCAACAGCCTGTTGGCTTTTTAAGGCTGGCGTTGTCGTCACACCCTTCAGCCCCAGCCCGTAGGCTGCTGCTTCGGTGCCCCAACCACCACCTCCCATTCTGCCTGAAGATCCCTGGCACAGCTCTGGTAGCACTGAAGCAGCATCCCTTCCGCTGACTTGAAACACCTTGCGGTGAAACCCAGCAGCCAGTGGCGACTGTTTGCTTCTCGAGGAGGGAACGGAGTCAGGGAGGCAGCAAGTGATTGGTTAGGAACCGTTTGGGGCTTGCCTCCGCCATGGTTTTCCCAGCAGTGACTGCCACTGTGAGAAAGCAGTGGTAGTTTTCCTGAAACGCTCCGAGGAAGCTCCTGCCATGTGGCTTTAGAGGTGCCTCCACAAAAAGACGCCTTGGGTTGAAGTGTTGTGTAGAGTACAGTCACATCTGAAGTCATTCTAGTTTTGGTTGTGCGCTACTAAGTTGAAAATCGTCGTCTGTGGTTCCAAGAGGTTTAACCTATCGAAACCAATTCTAAAGGAGAAAAAAGAATCACCACCAGAAGAATGAACAGTCTGTTTCAGAACACTCTGGTGGCTGAACTTGAGAGCCCAGGGCAAGTGCGAGCCAGCCCTGTCAGCGCCGATGACTAACCCACTTGTGAATTTGCCATCGGGGTAATTATTATTATGACGCCTCCTGAGTAATAGCACCGTGAGGCGGGCGTTACAGGGAACATACCGACAGGAACCTGCCTGGGAGGCACTCCAGGAAGGACGAGGCTGCTCAGAGGAGGATAAAAATGGTCAACTGTTGATGTTGATGTGGAATGAGTATTGGCATTTTCTTAGTGGTGCTTTTTCATTAGCTCCCACTTCATCTACCACCAGGGGGAAGGGACTTGAGATTGATGAGGTCGGGACAGACATCTGGGGCACAGCACTGCTGGCAGTGGGATAATGTTCATTCCTGGGGGTGTCAGTGCTTCTTTTCATTGCGCATTTAAAACGACCCTGGAGACTGCCTGGCCTGAATCAGGGCCCTAGACATGGAGACCCTGGAAAATCATGAATGCAATACCTGATTTCATAAATGGAACAAGGAGTTTGCCTGTATCAGGGTTACGAGTATATCCCTTATGTCCCTGATACCCGGTTGAATGGATAGATGATGGGTGCGGTTTATGTATATGTATTTAATGTGTAAATAGATACACATGTAAATACACACATACGTGTATATATTTGCTGTAATTTTCATGTACAATATGGTACCTTAGATACTTCTAAATTAACCAGTCCTTACAGTGTCTTCACCATATATGAGCTTAATACTCATATCTGAGTGACTTGGTATGGACAGAGCAGGGAACTAGATTGGGAAGTGGGAGTCTATTTTGTTCTTAGTTCTGACATGTACTGGGCTTCCCAGGTAGTGCAGTGGTAAAGAATCCACCTTCTACTGCAGGAGATGCAAGAGATTGCAGGTTTGATCCCTGGGTTGAGATGATCCCCTGAAGAAGGCAATGGCAGCCCACTCCAGTATTCTTGCTTGGGACATCCCATGGGCAGAGGAGCCTGGCGGGCCACAGTGCATGGGGTTGCAAAGAGTCGGACACAGCTGAGCGATTAAACAATAACGAAAATGACATGGTCCAGCCTCAGACCCTGCACAGGTGCCTTAATAGCATCTGTAAAATGGACCTGTGTACCTCCCAGTTATTAGGATTGGATAAATGTGATAAATTTGATAAATGTGAAGGAGTTCCAAAAATGGTACAGCACATAGCAATTGAAAGCAAATTTCTTATGATTTGTATCTAATCACACAGAGCAGTTCCACAGTTTCATTTTGGTTGTCATGCCTCCTGCTTGGCTTTCACTGGCATGCTGGGTTAAGCAGAATGTGGTGAACTTAGGCTGACAGAAGGAACAGTTGACAATGGCCAGAGGGAAGGTCCTCCAGCACGGATGGTCCTGAGCTGGTGCCGTGGTTGGGAGATAATGGGAGCTCAGCCTATTTAGCAGAGGGGTCGCCGAGTGGAGCGGGCTTGTCGAAACAACTGCAGAGGGAAGAACCAGCGTGCAAAGAGAAGAGTCAAGATGTGGGAGTCTTGGGCATCACTGCCTGGGATTAAAGTTCTCAGGACAACGGGGTGTGCACTTCCGGTTATCACACCCCTGACTTGTGGAGAGAGAATCCGACCTTTCTATTCCATGGTGGCAGGGCAAGAGGCAGCAGGTGTGGTGGAGTTCTGCAGATGCCGCAGGGCCGAGGAGGAGAAATGAGACCACCTCGGTCGCTGGGGCCCCAAAATGCCTTTCGGCAGAGCTTGGTTTGGGGACCAAGGGCCCTGGGTCTCCCCGTGCCTAGCTGGGAGCTAGGCCTACTTCAGTTTCGCATCTGTGCCTGTGGCCATTTTACTTTTTTCCTGGACACTGCCTGCTGCTGGCAAGTGTTGCTAGGAGACCAGTGGAGACCCATCTTCTTCCTTAGGACAAGGCCTTAGCCAGCTTCCCAGGGCCTGGAATCAGCACACATCACAGCACATGAGAGCCAGTCTGGATACATGGCCCCTCTCTGCCCTCGTCCTTTCTTTCCCGACGCCTCACCTCCTTTCTGCACGTGGTGGCCTTTGTAGCATAGAAGCATCCAGCAGAGGCCAGGCCACGTCCCCCATCTCTGTCATGCCTGACTCCTTGGTATTCAGATGCTTTATCAGGGAGCAAGGGTGGCCCTAAATCCAAATGACAGTGAGATTTCCTCTAAAGATTTTTCTAAGGTCTTTCTCAGGTCACACTTGAGCAGCCCAGCCCCCCTCAGCCCTGTCTGCCCCTCTACTGCCTCATGGTCTCCTGCAAGAGCCCCCTGTATTTCCGGCTCCTCGTGCCTTCCAAAGGAAAGAGAAGCTGGAGGAGTTTGGGCCATGGAGTCATGGAGAGAAGTCACTGGTCACATTTCTGTGAAGGGCTCCTGCAAGTCCTGGTGGCCACATCTTCCAGATGTTCTGCTGATTGTCACCCTGTTGCCTCCCTGTGTCTGAGCCTGGTGCTGGGCTCAGGGGCAGAAGGAGAGGACCGGCGCTGCAACTGAGACCTCGGCCCTGGAGTCAGAGGCAGAGAGTGTCCATGCATTCTTCAGGAAGGTTTTCTTCTGATCTTTGATAGATTTGCTTTAAAATTTTAGAAAGTTGTCTTTTTCCACTTGGGGAAGCTGGTCTGCAGGTTGCACACAGACTGGCCGTTTTCCCTCTAAATGTTTATCATCTTCCTACTTGTTAGGGGACCCAGGGGCCTGTGTGTCCTGACGGTAAGCGTGCAGAAGAGTGTGATTTTCTGCCGATGTGTAGTGGCCTTAGGTCTCTGGTGAGGCACTCTGACTTCTGGTTGTTGATATGCTTTTGAAATGCTCCTCATTACACCATTGCTTATCTCAGGTTTTCTTTTTGTTTTAAGTTGGCAAACTGGTCATTGGGACTGCATGAAATCATTACTGTAAATCCTTGCTGTGGATTACTATGCAGGTGTTAAAAATGATGGTGTGTATGTATCTTTAGTTGAAAAGATGATCTCAACATAGTGTAAAAATGCTACATATATAGCTTATTTCATTTATGTGAAATTGTGAGTATTCTGCGTGTAGATTAGAGATGTTTAGATGGATATTGGCTAAAAGTGAAAGTGAAAGTTCCTCAATTGTGCCTGACTCTCTGTGACCCCATGAACTATAGCCAGCCAGGCTCCTCCATCCATGAGATTCTCCAGGTCAGAATACTGGAGTGGGTTGCCGTTTTCTTCTCCAGGGGCTCTTCTCAACCCAGAGATTGAACCCAGATCTCCCGCATTGCAGGCAGATGCTTTACCGTTTGAACCACCAGGGAAAGATTCATCTTAATGACAGAATTTGGTGATTTTTTTTGTTTCTTTCAATATATTGCCTTCAAAAAACCCCAGATATTTCTTAAAACGTATTAAAGATTTCACCTTACCAAGGGTTTCTGAACCTCATTGCGTGTCAGAATCAGCTGGTGAATCCTTTCAAGTATAGTTTCAGGAGTTTTGCCCATGAGTTTGATTCTTTGCATCTGAGTTGGAGAAATATTAATACAAGGGATCTGTGTTTCTAACAAGCTCCTGGGTCTTTGAAGGGCCTTTAGGAAGTACTGACCCTGTTGAAGGAATGTCCTGTAGAAATACCTCTAACCAGTGATCGTGGAAGTCTCTGAATATCTCCACTCTCTACGTGCAGGACTCGAGGGGCCATCTTTAATGGTCAGACTCCTTTCTGTTGAGACACTGTCCACTCTGTTACCTGCAAGGGGAGAGGCAGTTGTTTCCTGTTCCTCTCTCCCAAAAGAGGAACATCTTCCTGCTGATGCTGTTTATCACATTCAGTTCAGTTCACTTCAGTTGCTCACTCACGTCCGACTCTTTGCGACCCCGTGAATCACAGCACACCAGGCCTCCCTGTCCATCACCAACCCCTGGAGTTCACTCAGACTCACGTCCATCGAGTCCGTGATGCCGTCTAGCCATCTCATCCTCTGTCGTCCCCTTCTCCTCTTGCCCCCAATCCCTCCCCACATCAGAGTCTTTTCCAATGAGTCAACTCTTCGCATGAGGTGGCCAAAGTATTGGAGTTTCAGCTTCAACATCAGTCCTTCCAGTGAACACCCAGGATTGATCTCCTTCAGAATGGACTGGTTGGATCTCCTTGTAATCCAAGGGACTCTCAAGAGTCTTCTCCAACACCACAGTTCAAAAGCATCAATTCTTCGATGCTCAGCTTTCTTCACAGTCCAACTCTCACATCCATACATGACCACTGGGAAAACCATAGCCTTGACTAGACGGACCTTAGTCGGCCAAGTAATGTCTCTGCTTTTGAATATGCTGTCTAGGTTGGTCATAACTTTCCTTCCAAGGAGTAAGCGTCTTTTAATTTCATGGCTGCAGTCACCATCTGCAGTGATTTTGGAGCCCCCAAAAATAAAGTCTGACACTGTTTCCCCATCTATTTCCCATGAAGTGATGGGACCACATGCCATGATCTTCGTTTTCTGAATGTTGAGCTTTAAGCCAACTTTTTCACTGTCCTCTTTCACTTTCATCAAGAGGCTTTTTAGTTCCTCTTCACTTTCTGCCATAAGGGTGGTGTCATCTGCATATCTGAGCTTATTGATATTTCTCCCAGCAATTTTGATTCCAGCTTGTGTTTCTTTCAGCCCAGCATTTCTCATGATGTACTCTACACAGAAATTAAGTAAGCAGGGTGACAATATACAGCCTTGATGTACTCCTTTTCCTATTCGGAACCAGTCTGTGGTTCCATGTCCAGTTCTAACTGTTGCATCCTGACCTGCATATAGGTTTCTCAAGAGGCAGGTAAGGTAGTCTGGTATTCCCATCTCTTTCAGAATTTTCCATAGTTTATTGTGACCCACACAGTCAAAGGCTTTGGCATAGTCAATAAAGCAGAAATAGATGTTTTTCTGGAACTCTCTTGCTTTTGGGGTGATCCAGCAGATGTTGGCAATTTGATCTCCGGTTCCTCTGCCTTTTCTAAAACCAGCTTGAACATCAGGAAGTTCACGGTTCACGTATTGCTGAAGTCTGGCTTGGAGAATTTTGAGCATGACTTTACTAGCATGTAAGATGAGTGCAATTGTGTGGTAGTTTGAGCATTCTTTTCATTGCCTTTCTTTGGGATTGGAATGAAACAGACCTTTTCCAGTCCTGTGGCCACTGCTGAGTTTTCCAAATTTGCTGGTGTATTGAGTGCAGCACTTTCACAGCATCATCTTTCAGGATTTGAAACAGCTCAACTGGAATCCCATCACCTCCACTAGCTTTGTTCGTAGTGATGCTTTCTAAGGCCCACTTGACTTCACATTCCAGGATGTCTGGCTCTAGATTAGTGATCACACCATCGTGATCATCTGGGTCATGAAGATCTTTTTTGTACAGTTCTTCTGTGTATTCTTGCCACCTCTTCTTAATATCTTCTGCTTCTGTTAGGTCCATACTATTTCTGTCCTTTATCGAGCCCATCTTTGCATGAAATGTTCCCTTGGTATCTCTAATTTTCTTGAAGAGATCTCTAGTCTTTCCCATTTCTGTTGTTTTCCTCTATTTCTTTGCATTGATCGCTGAGGAAGGCTTTCTTATCTCTTCTTGCTATTCTTTGGAACTCTGCATTCAGATGCTTATATCTTTCCTTTTCTCCTTTGCTTTTCACTTCTCTTCTTTTCACAGCTATTTGTAAGGCCTCCCCAGACAGCCATTTTGCTTTTTTGCATTTCTTTTCCATGGGGATGGTCTTGATCCCTGTCTCCTGTCCAGTGTCACGAACCTCCATCCATAGTTCATCAGGCACTCTATCTATCAGATCTAGTCCCTTAAATCTATTTCTCACTTCCACTGTATAATCATAAGGGATTTAATTTAGGTCATACCTGAATGGCCTAGTGGTTTTCCCTACTTTCTTCAATGTATGTCTGAGTTTGGCAATAAGAAGTTCATGATCTGAGCCACAGTCAGCTCCTGGTCTTGCTTTTGCTGACTGTATGGAGCTTCTCCGTCTTTGGCTGCAAAGAATATCATCAATCTGCTTTCGGTGTTGACCATCTGGTGATGTCCATGTGTACAGTCTTCTCTTGTGTTGTTGGAAGAGGGTGTTTGCTATGACCAGTGCATTTTCTTGGCAAAACTCTATTAGCCTTTGCCCTGTTTCACTCTGCATTCCAAGGCCGAATTTGCCTGTTACTCCAGGTGTTTCTTGACTTCCTACTTTTGCATTCCAGTCCCCTATAATGAAAAGGACATCTTTTTTGGGTGTTAATTCTAAAAGGTCTTGTAGGTCTTCATAGAACGTTCAACTTCAGCCCCTTCTGCATTACTGGTTGGGGCATAGGCTTGGATTACTCTGATATTGAATGGTTTGCCTTGGAAACGAACAGAAATCATTCTGTTGTTTTTGAGATTGCATCCAAGTACTGCATTTCAGACTCTTTTGTTGACCATGATGGCTACTCCATTTTTTCTAAGGGATTCCTGCCCACAGTAGTAGATATAATGGTCACCTGAGTTAAATTCACCTACTCCAGTCCCTTTTAGTTCGCTGATTCCTAGAATGTTTATCATATGATGAGTGTGTGCATCTCCTAACAGGCTGCTGTGAGACTTAGCCACATCTGCTGTGTCTTACACCACTACGTATTTTTCTACTGCTTGTATTTGAGCAGGTGCACAGGGCACCCCAGCAGGAAGGTGCCACAGTTTTAATTGAGCTTTGTGCTCCCACCTCATTTTGTCGTTTGGCCCCATGTGTGTTCCTTCTCCTTTCAACTGAGTACCCATCTCTGATGTTTCTAATTTTTCCCATGAAGTGGTTTCCAAGCTCTTTATCATCCCGGTCCCCTGCCTCTGACGTGTTTGCTTGTGGACGCTTCTTCAGGGTGACGAGGTTTATTGTGGGATGTCTTCTTGGTGAAACCTCACTGGTTGGTTACAGAGTCTCTCTCCTTCCTTGATGTAGATACCAAGTCATTAACTTTCTATCCTTTTCTTAAGGAGCCACATCAAACCCTTGGCTTCTATGGAATGTGGGGTCTCCTGCAAGGAGCAGGTTTTACTGCTGTTTTTATTTTCATGGAGCTGACAGTTACCAGGCCTCCCTGTCCTCCAAACCTGAGGACAAGACTTGACAAAAGGCTGTTTTCCTTCATCCTCTTGATTCTGTTTTTCAGCCCTGCTGGTCACCATCCCACATGTATAATATCTGGAAATGTGAACGTAAAGTCATCCTCTTCTATAGAAATTTTTCCACTTTCATTTTTCAGTTCAAAAGTATTTCTTGTCTATTTTTTTTAAACTTCTAGAAATGCAGAGAAGCACAAAAGGGAAAAACCTCTAATTTCACCCCCCAAAGACAGTTTTAATTTTAACCACTTTGGCATACATAATTTTAGCTTTTTCTGTACAGGTGGGATGTTATTATTTTGTAGAATTTGAATGATGTTCTATCTTGTAACTTGCTTTTAACTTTGCCATGTTTGCTTTTTGTGATGTCACTGAGTATGCTTAAACCACATGATTTTTAACAACTGGACAAGACACTGCCATAGGAAGATGCCACAATTTATTCAGCTGCTCCTCCACTCAACATTCATATTGTTTCTAGCATCTCACTATTGTAAATAGTATTTTGGCAAGGGTATAATGTAAATAAACAAATTAGAAGAACTCCTTTCGTATAAAAAATGCTAAACACGTGTTTGTTCTGTTACAGTTTCATTCCACGCCCCCCCAACCTTATTCATCATTATCTTTTAGTGTTTATATGTTTGAGATTCCCAGGTTACAGATTTTTATATAGCAGAGTCTTTTCATTTCTGCTTCCTTTGCCTTTGTGACGTTTAGGAATCCCTTTCCCCTGCCCACACCATGTTCACATCAACGTTCTGTGTTTGCTGTTAGTTCTTCCGTGGTGTTTTGACACTAAACACGGTCATCCATCTGGAGTTTATTTTGGTATATGTCATGAGGCAAGGATTCCTCCATGTTTATTTTTTTCTCAGTTATCTTCCCAGCCCCATGTACGAAGCAACCCACCCATTCTTTCCTTCTGCACTTACACGCGCCGCCATATCACACACTAAATTCTTATTTGGATCTGTTTCTACACTTTTCTTGTTTCATTAATTTGCCTTGACTTGAGCCCATAATGAACTATTTTAGTTACTTACTTTCGTTGTGTAACTAAATGCTGCCTGATATTAAAGTGTTGTAATTGTCATCAGTCATCTTTTCAAAGTGTCTAAATTTCACCTGTTTATTGTTCTCCATGACTTTTAGACCATGTTTGGGGGGTGGGGTGTTGATGGGCAGAACCTCCATCTCTACTCACCTCCTATTGGAAATGTGAGATGAGAGAGATCCAATGAGGTCACTGTGATTTCCTGTAGACATTTTTTTTCCAGGTGGGCTTTCATTTATGATCAGTGTCCTTTCTGCCACATTCCTAAGCACAGAGACACCTTACCATATTAGAATCAGATCATGCTGTTTCCAGATTTTTCACAAGGATATCATGAGAGACAGATCAGATGTCATTAATTTCTGATGACCCACCAGTTCAGTATTAGTAATAAGAGCAGTAGTGACTTTCGTTTCTTGAGGGGAAGATGAAGCTGAAAGTCACGGAAAGAAAGATGTTAGCTTCTTGTTCTGTACTTGATGAATGTATGTTTGCTTCTCGTGATTCATTACTTTTCTAAGTGCTTACAAACATCTGCTTAAGTGACTTTAGATGTTTGCCAACATCATGCTCCAGTCCATAAGTTTTAGATTTGGGGGCCATTAAAAATCAGGAAATGTGCCCCTCTTGGATAGGATTCTATTTTATCCAACCAAAATAAAGCATTGAAATGTATGAGAAAGAATACACTGAAATGTTGTACAGTTCCATCTAGGGTGGTTGGTGATATATCTGTTTTATTTTAGAACAGGCCTGAGAACCATGGCCTGCACATAGTAAGCACCCAGATATCTGCTGTTAACACTCTTCTGCATTTAATAAAATGTGTAGACGTGCTTTTAAAATGCACACTGAGACTCCATCTTGAGAGGAAGGGTTCTGTTTTCCCCTTAAGATCTAGCTTGATGGATGTGTTTAAACTGAAGCCAACCATGCTGACCTGGAAAATCTACACTTAGACAGCTATCAGGGGTGGCACCTTCTCTTCCCTGTTCTGTGCTTCTAGGTGTCGATGAAAGATCTGCTCTCTGTCCATGTGTGAGATGGGGTCAGGGTGTGGTTAGAATTGATGTGGTTCTATGTTAGTGTCCATCTTAAAGGCAAATTTTTGCAGGTGAATCAGTTGGAGAACAGTACAAGCGAGAGTTAGATGGAGAGGAAATGAAGGGGCTATTTAGAGAAGGCAGTGGTGTGGGGTGGGCACCCAGCAAGGGGGGAAAGGAATTGCTCCCTGCTCACTTCGTTTTTCTCTGTGATGAAGGGTACTGATATAGATCTGTGTGGGAACCTGAGTAACGTGGGCGATCAGGGGAGAGGTAGCTGTCCACACATTTCTGATTCCTTTCTTGTTTTTCTAGAAGCAGTGCATTTCCCTGTTTCTTTCTGGTGTCAGGATATCACATGATTAACGGCTGGGATTAAATAAGCCCATGTTGTAGATCAGGCAGGTCATGGGCCCAAGTGTCTCCCTCCCCACGCACCCACTGCACATCTGGGTGGCTGGCTCTTTGTGAGCTGGCATCCTCTCTCCCCCCAGACAGACAGACTCGCTCCAGCCCTGACCTTTGTGCTCTGTTGCTGACTCCAGAAGTGTCTTCTGAGGGTGTCACAGTGAACCCTCAGAAGAGGAGGGAAAGTGAATGTGGTTGGGAAGAGGCAATTCCAAGCTGGTCTCTGTGACAGACGGGCTGGGGTGTCAGTAAGCACTGTGGTCCGTGGATTTTGAGCATCTTCTGTACTTGGGGACCAAGAGAATTCCTTTGACCTGCTCGGGTGTCTGGCATTTCCTGCCTCACTCTAAGGGTAGAGGAGGACTGTCTGCTGTTGAAACCCTGACCTCTTCCCACCCAGAGCACCTCGGTTTTGTTGGGCCACTTAGCCCTGGAGTGCAGATCCTCGGAAGCCACTGTGACTGTTCTTCTGTCTCTCCTTTGGTCTAGACATCCTGGCCCAGGTCGCTTTTCTTTGTGAATTACACTTTGCTGTGCATTTGACTGTCCTGAACTTGTGAAATTGTATGTTGAGAAGCAGGATTACAGAGAGCTCTCTAGACTGCCTGACCTCTAGAGCCAGGAGGCGTGAGTTCAAATCCTGCCCCACCATTTAATAACTGTGTTCACATGAGCAAGTGATTGTGCCACCTTTGTGCCACCTTTCTCCACTTGTAACTTGGGGTCGATTAATATAATGTCACAGTGCCACTTTCATCAGGCTGTTTTAAGGATTAAATGAGTTAATATGTCTTAAGTGGGCAGAACACTGCCTGGCACAGGATGAGGACTCTGCAGCTGTGGGCATACATTTGTCTGTGTCATTAAAATCTAAGTATTCAAAAGGAAGACAACAGTTCTGACTTTCTAGATAGACATCATCCTTAGATACTTCTTTTTAAATGAAGAGAAGGTTGTCTCTTTTAGAAAAATTTTTAAATTTTATTTAACAACATAGTAACCAGAAGGTGGAGCTTCATTCCCTTCCTCTTGACCATGGGCTGGATTTAGTGACTCACTTCTGATGAATCAAGCATGGAAAGGAAAAGAGAATAATTTGCCAGTGGGGCAGCCTGGCAGGACCACCCTCTCTTGAGTGATGAAAGTTAACGTGACCGGTGAATAGTCAGTCATGTTGACATCATGTTCCCCGGAAGTGATCAGTAACCTCAGTCAAACTGTAAGAAAACATCTGACCAATCAGAATCGAGGGAAGCTCTGCAGACACCTGCCCAGTTCTCTCCAAAAATGATGAAATCACCAGAGACATAGGCAGGAAGTGGCAGGGATTGGAGACGTAACATCTAAACGCCGGGTGGCATCCTGCTTTGGATCCTGGCACAGAAAAAGGGCATGAGTGGAAAATACCATAAATGTGCAAAGTCTGTTCTTTAGTAACAGCTTTGAGCCCACGTCTGTTTCTTGGTTTTGACAAATGTCCCAGATGTTAAGACACAAGACCTAAACAGCAGGAGAGGCTGGGTGAGAACACGTGGGAACTCTGTACTCTGTACCACATCTCTGCTGTTCTTCTGTACATCTAAAATTATTTCAAACTAAGAAGCTTAAAAACAACAACAACAACAAAAACTAGTTAAAAAAAACACAACTCATCCTACCTGCTTGTTTGAAAAATGTCTTGAGTTTTAAAGAATATGAAGAGTGGAAGGCCCTGCACTGCCTCTTGTTCTGTCTCCACGCCTCTCAAGGGCAGCGGCAGTGAACAGGGGTGCTCCTCCTATAGACCTCCTCCTAAAGGCACGTCAAGTCAAGTCATGTCCCACTCAGTCGTGTGACCCCATGTACTGTTACAGTCCATGGAATTCTTCAGGCCAGAATGGAGTGGATAGCTGTTCCCTTGTCCGGGGCATCTTCCCAACCCAGGGATCGAACCCACGTCTCCCTCATTGCAAGCAGATTCTTTACCAGCTGGGCCATGAGGGAAGCCCGAGGGCATGTAAACATTTGCATTAAAAATTGTAAAAAAGTCTTTTTTAAAAAAAAAGCTCCCATTCTGCTTATATGCCTTAGACTGTTGGAAACCTTTTCATTTTAGTACAACTATTTTCCAGATTCCTTTTTGGGCACATTTTGGCTCTTCCGAAAGATTTATTTAAAGCGGCGTTTGTTTAGCCAGTGCTTAATTTTATTTTCCACTCCGACTTCTAACCCATCCAGGTCCCATTTATATTGCCTCTGCCCTTGCCAGTCTTGAGAAAGCCTCCCGAATTAGCATCATCTGAGAATTTAATTAACTTGCTGTTTACTAACCCTCTCCTTTCAAGATAATTAATGAGGATGTGAAGTGACACCAGGCTCGACATGGCTCCCAAGCGGCACCTGAGCAGCCACCTCCCTGGGCAGGCCTCTCGGGGGTGCCGGCTCCCCCTTGTTTACCCTTCAGCCCTGTGGCCACACTGGGTGCAGGTACAGATGTCCAAAGTTTGCTCAAAACCGGCCTCTTGTGCCTCACCTTTTATCCACCTGTTTTTCTGCTGTGTTAATTAAAGAGCCCCATTTTGCTTAGAATGGAATGCTTATTTTTGTGTGTGCTTTTCCCTCGGCAGAGCCTGCATTACCGGGCCTGAAATTAAACTGGCTGAGAGAGTCAAGAGTTACAGTTCCCTTTTGCTTTCTGTAAAAGTGGCAGCAGAGCATCTCCCTGCCCCCAACTTTATACTTGATCCAGAAAGTAAAGAGGTTGTCCTCAGCTTAGAATTCAGAGCTGTCTCTGAACCTTTCCCCGATGATGGACGTGTTCCGTGTCTGCTACCGCTTGGTAGCCACTGGCCACAGGTGGCTATGAGCACTTGACGCACAGCCTGCGTGGCTGAGGAGTGGAACTGCAAATTGTATTTAAGTTAATTCAGACACACATCATCACAAGTGGCCAATGGTTGCCATATTGGACCACCACTGGGTACTTCTTTTTTAATCTGCCTTGGGCTATCTGTGGCAGCTCTGAAATTCCCGGCAGTTTCTATACCCTCCCCAACAACTTTCTTCTCTGGCAGAGAAGGTAAACTGATTTCTCCATCACATTCGGTAAGCTGTAATTAGGAAGGTAAGTTTTCCAAGGGAAAAAGATGTTACTTTCTAAATCCAAATGTAAATGACTTGGATTATCCGTGTCACTGAGCGCTTCATTCATGCAGATAATTGAGAATTGACAGTGTCCTTTTCCCTCAATTACTTCCTGATAGTTCCATGTGTAGCAGTGGGAGGAACATGGAGCTGTTTCTAAATAGCTATGTTAATGTCCTCATTAATTTTACCTTTTCCTACCAATTAACAAATATTAACACCAGTGGCAGAATTAAGCTGGCTTCCCTCATGAAGCCACATTCATCCTGCACACCCTTCTCGCCTGAGCGTGGTGCAGCTTAGGTTTCCGCCTTTGGTTTTTTCAGTCCAGTGCTCCCAGTAGAGGCACTGGTTTTCAGGGGATCTTTGCACTGGGTTATCCGCAGTGTAGTGCAGTGAGGCACCAGATCCAGGATGAGAAGACCAGGGGTCAGCTTGTGTGGCCCCCAACATACAAGCCCCATTCTCATTTACAAGTGGCAGAAACAAACCCGAGAGCCTACAGGAGCCGTGCAGGCATCTGCTGTGGGTGCTATTGCTGGCTGGAGAAAGCCTGCCCAGTCTTACCCAGATAACTGAGGAACACCGTCTGTAAGTCTCGGTTGCACGGATCAGAATGTGTTAGTCCTGAAGTTAAGTTTTTAAAACTCAGTTTCAAAAACAAAAACTCAGAGTTTCGAAGCTCATACCCAGCCTCCTCAGTTATGGCCAGTTTCTCATCTTTGACCTAACGTTCTTCTCTGTCCATGAGACAGTGAAGAAAGGCATCTGTATATCCCTACCTTATTTCACAAGGTAGTTGTGAGAACCAGTTGAGCTAATGAAGGACCAAGCCCTTTGAAGTCTGTGCAAGGCTAGATAAACATGGATGGTGTTATTGAGAGAATGTTTAAATATTTTATTTCTCTAAATCCAGACTTCCTGATTACTCATTGTTGGATGTCAAGATCATTGCTGGCATTCTCCTTTTAAGAGATGCTTAGGGAACAGAAGCGTGGTGTGCAGGAAGATACACAGGGACGATTGTGACCTTTCACCTTTTCGTTTTGCTCCCTGGGCTCTTTAAACACAGGTTATTTTCAGCTGCTAAAGGGCACAGAGGATGCCTACTTTTTTTTTTAATTGTCATTAGTAATTCCATCATTAGATTGGTTAAAATTTGAATCGGTTACAGGTATTGTTTAGTTCTGAATAAATGTATAACCTTAACTGTTACGTGGTGTTGTTCACAGTGGTTATAGACTGAGGTGTGGAACTTGAGAACAGGTGCTGCCAACTGCGGAGCACGTTTACCCACATGGTCTTACGTTCAAATGTCTGAAAACAAGGACGAATTGTTCTGGAGTGACTTCATAATTCCAAGTTAAATGGTACTTGAATTACTGTTGACCTTCACTTTGAAACAGCTTACTTTTATAACAGGTTTGCATGTCTGGCTCTTACTGGGGTTTGACGAGTTGGAAGGAACTTATTTTGCTTAAAAAAGTGTGTGTGTGTACACATGACTATGTATTCACCTCTCTTCATTAATATTCTGAATGATTGGGTAAAGCTTTCACAAAGTTTTACATCAGAGGTTAGCACATGGCTACTAGATGGACAAATCCAGCCGGTTACTTGTTTTTATAAATAAAGTTTTATTGGAACACAGTCCATCACTGCTTTTGTGCTTTGGTGGCCGAGTTAGGCAGTGACAACAGAGACCAGCTGGCCCTCAGCCTAAAAGGTTTACTGTCCAGATATTTACAGAAAAAAAAATGGCCGACAGCTGATCTAGATGATAAAAATATGTCTTTTAAGAAGTTGTATTTTTTAATAAATTCTGGGGAAATTGTGGATTAAGAAATTCTTTTATCCTGGTCCATCCTTAAAAATGCAGTTGTCAGCTCGATCTGCTCTGGTTTATTTCTGTGATCTCAAGAAGTTGCGTATCAGATGTTGGATGCAGTGACCCTGGTTTCATGGTAACTAAACCTGCATCAGCTTCTTGCTAATGTACTGCTAGTCATTTTATTCAGTAGACTGAGTAGCTTTCAGTGTTTCTATGGGAAGGACACTGCTCATTAGTGAATATGTTCAGCCTTCAGTTCAGCTAAAATCTGAGTCCCTTCTCAACCTGAAACAGGCAGTATTATTCTAAACATTAAGTAATCTAGCTGTCCACAAAGACAGAGTGCTTCCCAGTCATTACAAGCTATGCACCACCATCATTCCTCACCGTAATGTCGTGAAGTAGGTTCTTCATGTCGCCATCCAGATTTTATCACCGGAGCGGGAAAGGGTGGCTTTCTGAAGGTCACATAATGAGAAAGCCCACTGGCAATTTGTGTCATCTCGTGAGTCATGTTGGTGCTGGGAAATGAAGCTGGCACCAGTGGGACTCACACCCAGGGGCTAGCCGGTCCTCCTCACCCGTTCCTGCCCAGCAAGGCCGACGGTTTCATTAGTGAGGTGAGTGAGCGGGTGATCCAGTAATTAATTCATCTCTGTCTAGACTTAGGACCCCAATGAAATCAGATGGTGGGGAAGGCTTCCCAAGTCTGCAATGCCCTCCTCCAACTGATTCTCATCACCCAGCAATGCTTTTTCTTTTAACTTTGCCTGACCGTTTATGTAGTATATTCCTATTGATTTACTTTCTGGATCCTCATGGCCCTGCATCAAATGATGGCCTTATTCCATTTGACAACCTGAGGAGAGAGCTCAGTGTCTGAGCCCCCCCTCCCCCGCATGGCCCCCAGCTCCCAAGCCTGTGTTCTTGCTGCAGAATGACCTGAATGATGTGCATTCGTAGGAAGGCACATGGTCCCTGCCTTCAGGAGCCTTCCAGTCTCGTGGGAAATATGCCACATACGTAAAGCTGGTAACTGGCCTTCAGGGTCTCAGTGGGAAAAGATGTGCTATGAGGTGGAGGCTTTGAGGTCTGAGGAGAAAGAATCACGGTGGACTGTGAAATAGGGGTGGAGGTGTGATGCTCAGAGAGGGGAGCAGGATTTGGCCGAGCTGGGAGGGAAGTATGCACGGGAGGGAGTGGCATGAGCAGTATCTCTCTCTCTCACACACACACAACACATGCGCGCGCGCACACACACACACACACACGAGCTGGAGCTGGGAGGGAAGTATGCACGGAAGGGAGTGGTGTGAGCCAGTATCTCTCTCTGTCTCTCTCTCTTTCTCACACACACACACACTCGCCTGCACGCACATGAGGCCACTGAGGGATTGAGTTCAGGAGACAGCAGAGCTGGCTGGAGAAGGGGGTGGTGCAGCAGAGGTGAGAAGCTGCTCTAATGGAGGACCTTTCTCATGTACAGAGAATGATGGAGACAGTGATTAGAGAAGATGAATAGTACCTCTGATTGTTGTGTGAGGAAACAGGAAGCAGGAATGTAGATAGACAGATGGGGAATGAATGGGTCCAAAGCTGGCAGAAAGACCCCCACTGTAACCATATGTGTCACCAGAAACCAGGCTGGCTGTTGGTTCCTCTGGCCTCATGTTATTATAGAGTCATCTGGAAGGGTCATTGAAAAACATTCATTTCAATACTTTCAGCCTTTAAAGGACTTCCCTGGTGGCTCAGACGGTAAAGCATCTGCCTATAGTATGGGAGACCCGGGTTCAATCCCTGGGTTGGGAAGATCTCCTGGAGAAGGAAATGGCAGCCCACTCCAGTATTCTTGCCGGGAAAATCCCATGGATGGAGGAGCCTGGTAGGCTACAGTCTATGGGGTTGCAAAGAGTCGGACATGACTGAGCGACTTCACTTTTCACTTTCAGCCTTTAAAAGGATGATCTATAGTCTATATTAATACAGAGCAGACTCCTGGATCTGAGATTCCACACAGCTGCCACCCAGCATGTTGAGGTGTGGGGAGTGACCAGCCACGTCCTTATACTGGGGCCCCAGGAAGCAACCGCACACTGGTCTGTATCCATGTGTCACCATGCCCCAGTCACACAGCCCCTACTAATGTGTAGTGTGCATCAGAGCACCCTGGTGCCCCAGGGCTGGCAGGATCTCAGCCATCCTCTCCCTAGTCCTGCCTTCTCCAACATCCCCCTAACCCCTCCCTCCCCGCCCCTTACGCCCCATCATTTTGCTTAAGGAAATTTCCCCAGTTGCCAGCTTTATAGATGCAGTTTTCTGAAACTTGGATTTTACTGCAGAAAATCCCTTGCAGTTCTCCAGCAGGTTTTGTGAACCATTCATCTGTCCAGAATGAAACTGCCCATGCCCCCAGCAGACCTCCTGTGGGTCCCACCCACCTCACACTGGCTCTTGGACCTGCTGGGCCAGAGTGAACTTGCTGAAGATGAGGAAGGGATGTTTTGGTCAATGTGGGCTGGTTGGTGAAAACCCTCCCTGTATTTCACCATTTAGAAATACGTTTTGAAACTGGCCTCACAGCTACATTCTGTTGGGAGGTTGAGAGCGGAATCAGGAGGTGTGGTATCTCTGGACCAAGTCATCCTGGGAAGGGTCTACTGTGAGCGGGGCCAGCCAGTCAGAAGGCTGAGAAGCCTGGAGCTTGGGCATAAACTGGAAGGGTAGGGGGACTCACCCAGGTATTCAGCGTCTGAGCCCAGGTGGAGAACGGTTCCTTCCTCAAAGGTCTCAGAACGTGAAAACTGATGGAAGTGTAACATATAACCGGTTCCCTGGGGTCCGGATAGCAGCGGGTCTCGGCATATAGGAGGACAGGAAATTTGGGAAGAAAGTAAAGACGTATGTGTGTATTTGTGAAAAAATGAACACATCCTCATCCTGGTGCTTCAGATCTGGAGATAGTCAAGTTGCTCTGTCAGGCGTGGGGTAGGGGTGCCCACGCGGCCACCTCCTTCCAGATACCCGAGCATTGTCCTGTCACTCCGTGGGCTTGTGGGCGTTTCCTGTTAGAACTAACCTGTGTCCTAAGCTGTTTTCACCTACAGAGATGCCATCGACGCCTGTACTCATCCTTGGAGCCGTCTCGGCCAGGTTACTTGGCCTGCAGAGGCGTCTGTACTGGGTGCTCTCTGCCCCCGTCTCTATGATCGGCCGGATGTTCTGGCTGCTTTTAGTCTCCCCAAGTCTCACAGCCCCTTGTCAGTCTAGTAGTAAAAGAAGATGGCCATGCTAAAGCCAGGTGAACACAGCAGAGGGCGTAGGTGAAACAGAGGGTGGGATGGCAGTGACTGAGCTGACCTCTGGCTGGAGAGTGTTTGGCTAGTTTGGTGGGAGAAGGACAGCACTTCTGCGATCCATAGGCTGAAATAATGAAGTCACTAAACACAGCCATTTATAATAATGATCTCCTGCCCCCCAAATCTTATTTAAACAAACGGTGTATATTAGCGAACACATTTATTCCTCAGCCCCAGCATCCCACCTGGACTGCAGACTCCCACATGGGAGTCCAGTGGAGCATTTGCTGAAAAGAATGGCACGTGGTGGGCGTGGGCAGGACCACCTGTGCTCTGACATCCCAGAGGCGGGGAGATGGGGTTCTGGCCCAGGTGTGAAGGGTGCCCCTCGCCTGCTCTAGCTGCTGTGCAGCTTGTCAGCAGGTAGAGGGGTGGTTTGGGGAGGGTCTCCAAGCAGGAGAGGCACCAAGACCAGAAAGGCCAGGGCTGGTGGGTAAGGTGGGAACAGTCAGGCGTCTCATGTGTGTGGGTGTGGCATGGGGTGGAGGCTGGACATCTGAGGTGGAGGAGGGAATCAGATGTGACCAGCTTTGTCTGGAGTGACAGCCGAGGACCAAGAGCAGCAGGAGAGCATTAGAGGAGTGTCTCAGTTTATTCAGACTTTCAGCCAGCCATCTTTCAGTCCCTGCCGTGGGCCAGGAACTGTGCCCTGAACCAGGATTGAAAGTTCTCCCCGCCTGTGAGGTGCTGTCCATGGTGTGGCAGAGGAGTTGGAGGTGGTTTGAAGCACAGACGAGTCTGGAGTGGAAGCTGCTACAGTGGGCTTTGTGGGCCCAGAGGAAGGAGGGGTGGAGCTGGGAGCTGGGAAGGGCTTCGGAGAAGGTGTGGCCTTTGCGCAGATATTATTTTCTTTTTTCTTGCTCATCCCTGCTTCAGTCGTGTCTGACTTTTTGTGACCCCACGGACCATAGCCCACTAGGCTCCTCTGTCCTTGGGATTGTCCAGGCAAGAATACTGGGATGCGTTGCCGTACCCTCCTTCAGGGATCTTCCCGACCCAGGGATTGAGCCCATGTCTCTCACATCACCTGCACTGGCGGGGGTTCGGATTCGTTACTGCCAGCGCCACCTGGGAACATGGTCCTTTCTGGAGGACTTCCCCAGCAGTCTGTCTTCCTAGCCAGTCACAGCAAGAACAAGTGTGCACACCCATGCACGTGGCCTCCAAGGGAGGTAAGATGGCTCTCCAGACTCCCCAAGAGCCCTCCAGGTTATCTCATGGGAATTCAGACTCCTGTGATGCCTGTGCAAATGGCATAGATGCTGGGATGGGTGAAGTGGGATTCTAGACTCTTGACTTCCTCCCCGTCTATGAGGGCTCACTCATTCCCAGGACCAAGACTTGATCTCAAAAACTGGCAGCAGCCATGAAGAGTACCAGACTTGTTCTCGTCTGGTTTGGGCCCGCGGCCTCCCAGTGTGGTCTCCCTTGTCTCCTTCTGGGAGAGGCCCCTCTTGTACCTGGGAGACGTCATGCTGGGGATGCGGGCACTAAGAGCGACAGCCCCCAGGGAGGCCAGCAGACACCCAGAGATCTTCCAGCTCTCAACGGATGCTCCCAGTCCTTGAGCTCATGCCCATTGGAATGATTAATTGGCGTCCTCCACTCTGCTGGACAATTACGGAGCGCAGGAGAAGGAGGGAAAGGTCTTCAGTTGGACCCAATTTGGCACCATATTGTTTTCTGTTAATCTATTTTGTTTTCTGTCCGTCTGTCCCCAGGGACGGGGGCCTTGCTGCTTGCTGAAGCATGCATAACTAATGTCCTCATTAAGGGCTGATCTGTTTACCAAGGCCAGGCGAGGAAGCCAGCCTGCCAAACCTAGGCGCAAGCTGGGGGCCGTTGCCTCCCTCTGGGCCTTAGCCCCACCTCATTAAGCTGGTCCAGGCTATTGATTGGGAGCCTGTGTTTGGAAGAGTCTTACTTACTCCATGCATTATCTTGACAGATTGATCAGACCTGATTGAGAACCTCTTAAAGAAACGAACAGCTGTAATGGGAAAGTTGGACTCTGTCATCCGTTAGGATGATTCTGGGAGCAAGAAGAACAAGTCTGACATCTTGGAGCAATTGTATTTACAATTAACATGGCTGAAAACGATTGCCTCTATTGATCCCCCTTCCTGCAATTACAGCTCCATTGTTTACATTCCAGCACTTCAGTTATAAAAAGGAAATTCAATAATTATTGCATTATTTAAAGTTAAAGTGCCACAGAGTTTGCTGGCTACGCTTGCTGGTTGATTTAACGTTCAGTAAAATCCATGCTGAGCTCTCCATCTTGAGGCCGAACAATATCGGCTTTTAATGAGACTTAAAAAGCTGGGAAAGGAGAGCAAAACCTAGTGTGCAGGGTGTTTGTCTGGGTTATTTATGGGGGGGGACCCAAAGGCAGGGCAGAGAAACACGCCATGTCATCTTTCACAAAAGTATGTCCCCCCTCTTGGCAGCCGTCTCCTGGTCTCTCGACTCCGCTTCCTCAAAGAAGCACTTCTCTCTCAGTCCCTTGTTCCCTTCCCACAAGGGTAACTTCTCAGCCATAAACAAAATCCACAGAATTTAGGGAGAAAGGGTGAAACGTCTTAGCACCGAAAAGGAGCGACACGGAAGGCTTTTGTTTCAAGGGAATTTTTCTCTTCCATGCAGTCATTTTCCCATTTTCTGATTCGAGGGGAAAAAAATGAAATAAAAAGGAAGCACCCCCCCCCTCGCCCCACTTATGAGGAAGAAAGCCCTGCGCGTGCTCACTGCCCCCCTGCCTGTCTCACGCTGGCGGCCCCGACCCCTCTCATAAGGCGGGTGATGAGAGTGTTGGTCAACAGATGCTGGGGGCTCGAGAGGTGCCTCCAGGTTGGAGCACCACACTCAGACTCCCAGCAGCAGCAGCAGCAGCTGCAAAGTTCAAGAGCATGGGAGGAATTTTAAAGACCATTTTATTTTTCTCATATTTGGTGGAAACTCTCCGGTGGGCTGGGTTCCAACAAGACATCTGGACAGGTGTGCTCAGCGGGGTGCCAAGCTCGCGAGGAAAAAGTGATGCCTCATGCCTCGCCATCAGGAGTCACGCTTTTAGCCCCAGCCCCAGGAAATTTGAGACTGCAGGTGTGAAAGAGGAGAGGAAGATGAATGGAGCCAATTCCGACTTTTATAAAGTATCTGGAGCGGGCCGGTAGCAGGCAGCTGCTTCCGTGGGCCTTTTTCATTAAAGAGGTGAATTCTTGAGTGCTGGCACTGCGTGATTTATCGAGGGCAGTTTGCTAGCATCTGAAATGCTCTTTGGGAAAGGGTGGGTGATGCGGAGATTTTAGGCCTGGGCAGTTTTCCTTCTTACGAGGAAATACCTTCAGGGGCTCCAACTTGGGTCTCTCCTCCATGGTGGTTGCTGTCCCAAGCAGCTGTTCTCAGGAGTGTGACCCCAGGCCACCAGCACCAGGGAGGCGGTCAGGAATTCCCCCTCCCTACCCCGAACCCAGACCTGGTGAATTAGAAACCCTCAGGGTGGGTCCTGACGCTCTGCGGTGGGACACCCCCACCTCCCACCCCAGGTGCTTCTGAGGTATGCTCAAGCCAGAGGACCGCAGAGCTGGAACGTGTCTGTATCTTTAACTGCTGAGCCTGTGGTGTGTGCCTGCCAGCCAGGTGAGGAAGCAATATCCAGGCTCGGGGTAGAAAGATGACGCCCGTGCCAGACGTTTGGGCAGTCCTTCCCGTCTTCTGAATCTTTTTCACATTTGTTTGCTCACGTGGTTTCCAAATTGCCTCCGAGGAAGACAGGGCAAGTATAAACGTCTGTGTTTCACAGATGAAGTAACGCACCTGTTTTGACCACCAGACAAGTATTTCTTCCTTTTTTTTTTTCTTTCTGCTGTGTTGACTGTCATGGGATTGGAGATACAAATAAGCAAATCCTTCAGCGTGGATTTGGGAAACCAGGGATGTGTCTGTTTCAGCTCAGTTCTCCTTCCCTGGTCCTTACCTGGGGTGTTGGCAGATGTGCTAAAGAACAAGGTTTCTGATTTTTCACTATTTGGGTGCCGACAGACAGAGAGATCCAGTAAACAGATGTGGTTCTGGAGCAAGGGCCTGGGCCTGGGGTGAGGGTCCTGACTCTGCTGCACCAGCTGTGTGACTTTGGGCAAATGACCTAAAATAAGAATTAGGGGCCTGTTGTAAGGAAGAAGTCAGTCCCATGCAAGTACAGTTTCCCCTCTGTTTCATCATTTCTGCACATCGAAATTTCTTTACTGTCAACGAGCAATTCTGCTTTGGGACTGGGGGTGTGGGGTGGCGGTTCCCAGGGAGGGGGCAGGACAGACTGGCGTGAGGAGGGAAATGTCAAATAGGTAAATTCAGTAACATTCATTCCTATCCCTTATCCCAAAAGCCTAACCAGCTTGGAAAGTAATGATAGTAATAATAATAACCTTATTAATTATGAAGGCAAACGTACAGCAGGTGCCGTGTTAAGCACCTTTGTATGAATTATCCCACTGACCTCTCCCACTGGTACTGTGAGGGGGTCCCTATATTGCAGATGAGGAAACTGAGGCCCAACCCGTGTGTATGTCTTGCCCAGAGTAGCACAGAGGGAGGGTTTTCCCCGGCCTGCCTTAATCCAGAGTGCTTCGTAAACCACTGTTACGGCAGGAGCGTGACCTGGAGTTGAACGGGGACCAGCTTGAGTAGCACAAATACGGCGGCCTTTGTTTCATGTGGGGACTTAAACCCGTGGGAGCTGAAGAGTGGCTCCAGGGAGGAAGCGTATCTTCACGAGTGAAGAAAGTCACCATTCCCCATGCCCTGTCTTAACGGAGGGGTGACCTTTGGACTCGAGGAGCCTGGGCTCATTCCTGGAGAATGGTCAGGTTGATGTTAGCCTGGGGACCTACTCTTTTCCTCACCATGTATTTCCCTTGGCTTCCCAGCTTATGTACATGCTCCTTTGACCATCTGGAAACGAGCCCTTATCTTGCTTGATACCCTGTGCTCTGATGGGCCCCCTCCTTTAGGAAAGATGCCTGCATACCCTGAGAAGGTTCGTCTCTGTGTGGTTATGCCACGCCCCTTTCTGGAGTTTTCCCAACAGAGGGAAATGAAATCTGTTAGTACCAACATTCCACAAGAGCCCACATTTGGATTTCTTCTAGAAAAGACTCAAAGCCGAGTCTGATGCACCCTCTCAGTGGCTGCAGATTCATGCTTATTTTACTTCTAAAATGTATTGTGCTTCTCTCTAAGGACCATTCATCTTGAGACTTTTGAATGAGGAGATGTCATTCTTGCGAGCCAAGAGATCCAGGGTTGGAAAGCCTGAACTCCGGCCTTGGAACTCGGATGCCGAGAGCGAACAGTCAGGGCTTGTTCCAAGGCGTGAGGAGTCTGGCCTAGAAACCAGAAAATAGGTCAGAGATTGATCTAAGGGAACGTTTTTTACTTCCTTTCACTTTCTCTTGTAAATTGTGGTCGGAGCTTATATTTTAACGCTGTCTGCTGGGCTCCTGCAGTGAAATAGGACTAAATTAACATGTGCCAAGGTTGAGGGCTTGAGTGGGTGAAAAGCCAACAGGAAACCGAAAATACGTATATATTTAGGTTGACCTTCCGGAAGCCTTCCTAAGAATCTGACATTAAATCTGGAACGGTAACACCACCCCTGATTAAAAAATTGGCCACCTCTCTTCCAGGTTGAGTTACACCTGAAACAGTTTCCTCTTTAGATGTCCCAGGTGAATATCTGGGTCTGGGGCGTCTCGGGCCCCATGACAGCCCCCTGCAGTCAGTACAGCATTGCTGGACGACCATGGACCTGGCCTCCAACCCCGGGTTCCAGTCCTGTTTTGTACATTCTGTGGGAACTCATGGGTCAGGGGAGGAGTCACGTGACCTCTCAGAGCTTTGGGTTTCTCTAAGGACAGGAGCCAAACACCGCCCACCTCAGGCTGTAATGAGAAAATGAAGTGTGCGGAGGTGCCTCCTCAGCAGTACCTGCCGTGCAGGGTTACGATGGTGAATTAACCCCCCGCACGTCTTCCTTATTCCATCTTAGTGGGTAATTAGCGGGCTCACTCCGGACCTTCATCTTCCTGTCCCGTCTCACCGGAGGTGTTGTTGAGACTTCTGCAGCGCTCTCTCTGAGCCCCTGGCTTGCTCTGGTTAACAGTTTTCTCCTCCAGAGGTCTGATGGAACAGCAGCCTCTTCCATCAAGGCCTTCCATGTGTGGGTTGTGGGGCCCTCCCTGCTAGATGTAGGTCACCCCCAGGGTTGCCCACGTGCCCCAGGAGGGGTGGATCCCTGGGAGCCGCTTTACCTCACCCTTCACGGAGCTTCACCGTTTGATCTGCCCTCCGGGTGCGGTTGCGACGTATCCGTGGGAGAATGTGGTGAGCCGGGGTGGCCGTTTGTGTGTTCCTCATGACAGGTATTATATTCCCCGCGGAAGCCTCCTACGTGAATCCTGTGTGTTTTCGTTTGTAAGAGTGTGTGTGCGAGTGTCAGAGTGTACTTTGTCCATTTCTACTTTAAAGGGGAGGCTTTGACAAAACCTGATCAATATTTTGCATTCCATGCATGAAGAACCAGATGTTAGAAGTTTCCTCTTGTTGGGGAGGAGGAGGGAGCCGGGGCCCCTCCAGATTTATATAAATCGATGTTCTCTGACAGAAGTTGGTTAGTTTTCCTGGGAAACAAGTAACAGGAACACATTTTTTTGATTTTCACGATGAATTATTTTCTAACAAGAGCCCTCTTCTCATCTCTTTGACTTTCAGTTGCTGGCCAGGGTGAACGAGCCCAACATACTAATGGGGTGAAATCCCACAAATAATGCCAGCCGGCTCCTTTCCTTTCTTTTTAAATTATTCATTTCCTCTTCATACCCGCCCTCACGTGCCAGGCTCATTATCCGAGATGCGTTTTACTGTATTGAGGTCTTATCTTTTCCAAGTTCTTCCCCCGGAACCAGACCCAGAAGCAAGTCAAGGAAGGGCATCTCCACGATGAGGGGAATAGGCACGCCTCTCCCTACATCTCCAGGTCAGGGGCACAGGAGTGTCACCTGCCAGCTAAACCCAGCCCAGCATTTTGTTGATAAAATATAAATGCTCCAACAGGATTGGACTGGTGGACAGGACAGGGTCCCTGGTCAGCATGAGGGAGCCCCCTCGCTCATTTCCAGCGCAGGTGCTGCTTACCCAGCATGTGCCAGTCCAGCTCCTGCGCGCTGAGGGCCATCTGTTATCTGCTGCACCGTGGTCGTTTGGAGAAGTTGGAGTTTGCAGAGTTCTTTTCCTGCTTCCATTTATGAGTCACACCGGGTACTTATTTCCTTTTTGTGGGTCCTTGTACTTCTTTGTGCTTGCAGGAAGTAAATCCTGTTGCCACGTGTAGAACTTCCTTTCAGTGGGAACAACTGCACACTTGCAGTTCCTATAAGCCAGTGTTTTGCAGGCACTGTTTTTAAAAAGTATTTTTTTTTTTTGATGCGTTCCATTTTTCAAAGTCTGTGCTGAATTTGCTACAGTATTGCTTCCGTTGTTTATGTTCTGGATTTTTGGCCATGAGGCATGTGAGGTCCTAGCTCCCTGACCAAGGATGGAACCGGCACCCCCTGCATTAAAAGTCCCAACCACTGGATTGCCAGCGAAACCCTTGCAGGCACTTTTTAAAACCAGACAGTAAGACCGGGGAAATCAGAGAAGCCCTTGGCAGTTCAGTATTCAAGGTTGTAGGAGAGGCTGGCTGGACAGAGTGCTGGACTGGACCTTGGTTTCTGCTCTTCCTTTAGCTGAGTCGGTCGCCCTTCCTTGACTGATCTGTTGGTCCTGCTTCTTCATTACTCACTGGTTGGTTTTTCTTGAGTGATCTGGTGATTTTCCCGTGCCACTGGAGGAAGTGTTCTCACGATGGCAATTCACACCAGAAGGTTGCCCTCCGCATATCTCTTGGCCTGTCTGCCAGGTTACCACCATCACTGCCTCGTTACTTGCTGGGTCAGGCCCTCGGGTAGGGCATAGTCTGTGTGTCTTTGTGTGTGGGTGTGTTTACACAGTATGTGTTTCCATGTGTTGTTGACATCTAGAATGGAACCAAACCCTGCCCAGTGGGCTCAGTGACCGTTTTCCTTTGGGTCCGCATGTAGCACACACGTCTTACAGCACACTGACCACAGTTGAAGTTATTCTTCTGTGTTCTTATTCTTTATTTTGTATTTTTAAAAAGCGTTAGTTATTTATGGCTGCATCAGGTCTTAGTGGCAGCGCACGGGATCTTCATTTTGGTGTGTGGGCCTCTTGCTGCGGGGTGTGGGTTTCTTCCCTAGGTGGGGCATGCAGGCTCTCTCATTGAGGCACAGACTCAGCAGTTGTGGTGCACGCGCTTAGTTGTCCTGGGGCATGTAGGATCTTCGTTCCCAACCAGGGATGGAACCCGCATGTCCCCTGCCTTGGAATGCAGATTCTTAACTGGTGGACCACCAGGAAGGTCCCCTGTTTTCTTTTTTAGACTGCACAACTGACCCGCTAGAGGTGAGCATAAAGAAATCTTGAGCATAGAGTTCAGAATCTTGAGCACAGAGTAAAGAAATAAATGGAAACAACCAAACCAAGACTTGGGTCCTCCTACCTGAGGATGGGCGAGCTCTGTGATGGAGGGGGAGAGGCTTGGGGGAGTCCAGTATCTGTGTGGGAGAAGAATTTCCTTCTTGCCGAGAAGAGCAGGAACTCTGAGAGGAGGCAGCCCCTTCACTGAGTATTCCACTGGGCTTTGTGCCTCGGTGGATTCTTCATATATTACAGTGAATTTAATTAAATACATTGTGATCCCAACTGAGGGTATCCTAATTAGCTGGGTCAGGAACAAATCATTCTCCCTCCTTCTCTAGATGAAAACATCTACTCTCTCCTGCAGGGAAAGCATTTCTGGGGTGACGGGCTGGCCCTGTGAAGTCAGTCTCTCCAGTCCTGCCCCCTCCTGCTGCTTCTTACTAGGCAAGTTCCCAGGGTGGAATTCTGGGGATGGGCCAGCGCATCTTGGGAGGGAGAGGGAGCCCGGCCACCAAGGTCAGGGCCTGGACCCACTGAAGACCTGGGAAGGGACCAGATGGTGCGGATAAGTCAGGACCCTGTTGCTGGCTTTGGACCCCCGTTTGCTCCATGTTGGACAGCCTGAAAACTGCCCAAGCGGGAGCTTATAAGATGTGGTGAGAACAGGGGCACTCACGTGCAGGTGGACCCCCAGAGACTCCAGTTGTGAGTGGAAGTTCGGGTTGGGGTATAACCTTTATGAGCAGGTGTTTCCTAGGAATGGAGAAATAGTTTATTCTGGATTTCCATGTGTATGTCTTGGAGAGTGAACTTGGAGTGCACAAGCAAGCTTGGAATTTTGAATTAAGCTTTTGTGCAAGTCCCTGAGAGGGGACCCTAAATGTCTGCTACACCGGGCTCAGAGGGAGAGGCCTTGGCTCTGTTTTCCGCATTTTTTGCTTTTATTCTTGTCTCTACCATTTGTATTGGGCACCCATTCATTTTCTTTCTGAAATGGTTCTCGCATAGCAGACCAACAGGATTCCTGGTGGCAGCAGAGATTACCAGTGACTACCAGGAGTCAAGTGTGGTGGTTTAGGGGCATCATCATTGTATCAGTTATTTTTCCAGCAGGAGTCCCCAGTGTGATGTTTATTTCAGTTGAGGATATATACAGCCCTGTCACCCAAGAGCCCCTGAGTCTGAGGATGAAAGACATCTGACATCTCAGCTCCCATCCAGCTCTTTCTGGCCGTGTTATCCTCTCTTCTGGCTCAGAGACTAGAAACCCCAGACTTTTGGAAAAGAACCCTCACATCCATATTAAAATCTCATGTTTAAGATTCAGAGCCTTACTGCCAGGAAATCCTGTTTCATGAGAAGGTAATGGGAATTCGGGGTTAAGGCTTCAGTGATCTTTTCTGTAATTTCGTAGTTTACGATACCACCAGAATCCCTTGCTAGGACTTATCGCTTTGGATTCCATGGTTATTTTCCCTGTTACCTTTCATTCAGTCAGTTTTTGTTGAAACTTTAATAAATGTAATGTGTTGGGACTTGGTGATCCAAGGTGGCCTTTCCTGGCTCCTGTATAAGTTCCCTGTTCCTCAGTCCCAACCCTAATGCTTGCTCCTGAGAATATCCGGGTTCCATTTTTGGCTTTCAGGGGTCCCTATGGAGAATTTGGGTAGAATCGGCGTGGGCAAGCTCATTTTGTTTTCCTTTCCATCCAGCCCAGCAGTCTCTCTCCCCGGAGTCCCACCCTCCAAAAAATGTAGCTTTGGAGCTTTCAATCCTTGACAAGGAGACATAAGTCAGAGGGGGCAAACTGAAGAGAAACCATTAAAAACAAACAAACAAAAAAAACAGCTCAAATTTATTTCAGGAAAAGTAGCTTTGTGTTTTTGGTGGTTATACTCTGACAGCTAGCATTGAGCTTGCTTGTTACTTGGTCTCTTTCTGGCTGTGATTGCTGTAGGCCAGCTCTTACTGGAGGCAGGGCCAGGGAAAGGCTTATTGTTTTGCTCCAAGGCTCTGCACTTGAGTGTGTTAAGTCACCCATTTCTGGGAAAGAAGGGATTGTTCTCTGCTGTTACCTGTGAAGCCCTTCACTGTGTTACCTGCAAGCTGGCCTCAGAGCAAAAGTTAACGTTGTGTAGCCAGCTTACATGGTCGAGGGCCTGCGCCCCGCTCCCCTTCTTCAGCCCTCTGTTGATGCATTCATATTTCCTCTTCCAATGAGGTCCAGACCTGCTTCTGGGATGTTCACACTTTTTCCATGAACATAGGATGTGTACATGTGAACACATGAGCCTCAGAGCTGTGTCATCCAGTAGGGACAGTTGGGCCACTCTTGTTAGCATTGAGCAGAGTGCAGGGCATTGACCTCTGTGCTTCCTGAGTGTCCCACAGTATCATCGGGACAGGACAGAGTTCCATGCAGGACCAGAGATGGTTACCAGGCACGGGTGTCAAATAGAACAAGTGTGGTCAGAAAGGAGACGAGCAGCACAGAGCAGCCCCAAGGCTTTATTGTGGTTCCTTGGGCCAGGCTCGGGGGACTGGAGGTGGGCGTAGGGGCGAGGAGAAAGAAGGAAGGACGGGTGGTAACACGAGCCCATAGAATCCATGATCTCAATTTCCTCCTGCAGAAGGATACTGGAGCGGATGCTGCCAGATTCTAGTTCTCTTTCTCCCATTAACTAGCTGTGTTAACTTGAGTCAACCACTTAAAACTTCTTGGGATTTTTTTTTCCCCCTGTTTTATGTGTACCCAATAGAAAAATTCCCTCTTCCCCTAAAATGAGTCATTTGAAATGAAGGAGGTGGCCTTTCTATTCCAGGAGCATGTCAGTTCTCTAATTCTTAATAAAAGGGTCCATAGCTTTCCACGTGTTCTCACAGGGACCCCAAAGGATGTGAACGTTATGCTTGGATACAAGTCTTCTTCAAAATGCAGAAGCCTGGGTTCTGCCAACTCCATGGCCTCCACTGGTTTGTGTACCATACTTTTATCCTGTTGCATCTGCTTCATGGGCTTCCATGTTCTGGGATCAAAGTTCTGTATCCACACAAACACAACCCAGAGTGTAATTTTGACCATCTGAGCTCTAAGCCAAATGACCTTGAGATGTTGAGAGAGATCTGGTTTGGACAAATTTATTTTTCTTTTCTTCCTAATCTAGGGGAAGACCTAATTTCAGGTTCTCCTAATAGACTAGTTCTAAATACAAAAGCTTGAGTTATATTTCTTGTGAAATAGCCACACAGCAGCTTTGGCGCTTCGTTACTGACCTAAGATTCTGTGCAGGTAAGGTGACCACCCTGTAGGCCACCCCCTAAAGCAGGCGCTTGTCACTTTTTCCATGAAGGTCCAGATAATAAGATTTTAGGCTTTGCAGGCCACGTAATCTCTGTTGGAACTGTTGAACTCCGTCCGGTGTTGAGAAAGTATCCATCGACGATGCACGAACCAACACATTTTGTGGCTGTGTTCCACCGAGACCCTATTTGCAGAACCAGGCAGCAGGGTGCACTTGGCCTGTGGCCATAGCTTGCCGACCCCTGTTCCACATAGAGCAGACACTTTGGAGATAAGCGGAAAGAGGAACCTTGGATTATTGTGCCAGGAAGCCCAGTTTTATGCTGGGAGGGTCGGATCCGTCAGCATTTTCAGCACTCTGACACACCTGGGGGAGGCAGGGAGAGTCACCTTACTCCCTGTCCTCATCAAGCTGCTGGAGGAAGGGCCCCCTGGGAAAACCAAGTCACCCCGGAAAGGGGTTGTCGGGCGGCCAGCAGGGCGGGCGGGCTCGTGGCGGGGCCGGGCTTGGTGCAGCTGACCAGGGCGCATCCCTCTCTCTTACCCTCGCAGCACCTGCAGCAGCGCGAGAGCGGCGTGGAGGGCGAGAGCTGTTACTACCACTGCGTCCTGTGCAGCTACTCCACCAAGGCCAAGCTCAACCTTATCCAGCACGTGCGCTCCATGAAGCACCAGCGCAGCGAGAGCCTGCGCAAGCTGCAGCGGCTGCAGAAGGGCCTCCCCGAGGAGGATGAGGACCTGGGGCAGATCTTCACCATCCGCAGGTGCCCCTCCACTGACCCCGGTGAGTGGTCTCGTGGGCCGCGAGTGGCCGCTGTGCTCTGGGCGTGGGGGACACGCAGGGACTGTCACTTTCCTCTTAACTATTAAAGTTTTTTAGAGGAACCTAGCACGACTTTTCTTTGCACGTCACAAGCCACTGCCCAGTGAGCCAGCCAACAGACCTTGTGTTGTTGTCCCCTCTCCCCAGGTGCGTCCGGCGTGCATTCTAGATTCAGTCTTTGGGTTCAGATCGACGTAAAGAAAATGCTACAGTATGTCTTGCTCAGAATTGAGATTGGGCAGTTTGTGGCCTCAAGTCTGGTCTGTAAGAATGAATTGCAGAGGTGATCGAAGAGTGAGTGCTTATTAAAAACATCATGACTGTTCCGAGCGCCCCGGCTATTCCTGGCTCAGAGCTGCCCCTTCCCTCACAGAGAGCATGGGGATCTTGCCGCAGCCCTTGCCCCGTGTCTGCTTCCTGCCTGTCCTCTAGGCTGCAGTCCCTTCTCCTGTCTTTCCCATGTGACTTAACTCCCGTGGGAACCTCGTACATTAGACTGTCCCCTCTCTCTTACTTTTTTCAGCCTCCCAATCCGTTTCTCTCCACTTGGGAGCATAGGACAGTCAGCTGACTCTTTAAAAACCATACAGCAAAAGCTCTCCCTTAATCCTGAGTTCCACTGTCTGTCTACAACAGAATCTTCAGATTCTTGAAAGAACAATCTGTGTTGGTCCATCTCCAGTTCACATGTCAGCCTATCAGAGCCTGTTTCCTCTCATCATCAAACCGTGCTTGAGAAGGAACCCTTGACCTTGGATGTACCCAGTCCAGTGGCTATGTGCTGGGCTTCTTTCTTGGTCTCTGAGGTCGCTGCCCAGTGCCTTCTGGAAGCACCCTTGCCTGGCCCTGTTTCTGTCTTGTTCTTTGACTGCTCCGGACCATCCTGCATGCCCCTCCCTGGCTCGTGGTCCTTGGTCTGCCCCCCAGGCCGGCATCACAAGGCACTAGGCCTGGCCCTTGGCTCCCAGCCTCTTGAAACTTTGCTCTCCTGCCTTTGGCACATGCCCTTCGGGCGGCTCCCTGGGTTTCTCACTGGGGCCACCTCACAGGCCTGGGTTCACGACTTCTCCTG